>NC_089220.1:117655621-120123263 GCF_963924675.1 Phocoena phocoena | reverse complement strand
CAGGGAAATATATTCAATATCTTGTAATAACCTATAATGGAAAAGAATCTGAAAAATTATATATATATATATATATATATATATATATATATATATATGTATAACTGAACCACCTTGCTGTACACCTGGAACATTGTACATCGACTATACGTCAATTAAAAAAATTAAATATAAACCATACTCTCAAAGGTGTGTATGCATCAACAAAGAAGGATGGTATTTTTTTAGAAAAATAAATTTTGGGAGGGGAAACTGTGTTCAAGGAAATTACACAAAGAAAAATTTTATATTTTGTGTAAAATGTGTTCCCAGATTCAAGGAGAGAAGGCTTTAGTCTTGAGTTTCTTGCTAGTTGATGGGAGAATTTGGCCGTTTTTTATCTTAGGAAAAAAATCTATATATTTTTTTAGAATAAGTAGCCATAACCCTCCACCTTAACAATGAAGTTCTCTAGAATCCTCTAGAAAATCATCCGCCAATGTTTAAGCTTACTTAGCAAACATCCTTGCCTGTCTTGGGATTCTAAACGTGAGCTTCTGTTCCAGGTCGCCTGAACTGGTGGTCCACCGTGTGCACGAGCTGTAAACGGCTTCTTCCTTTGGCCACGACAGGGGACGGGAACTGCCTTTTACACGCTGCCTCACTGGGTAAGCCCCACAGTGTAGACAGAGGGTGGCAGTGCCCAGGCCTGCTCTGTGCGTCATTAAAGGACAATCATATACTAAGTAGAGCCACGTGCATTACTGTCATCTGGAAGAGTCCCCAAGGGATGGAGCCAACAATTCCTGCCCTTCTTGTCAAGCAGCTGGCAGGCTTGGTGGGTACATAGAGCACACACGAGAAAAGACCTGTCCTGATAGAAGGAGGCCTGAGCAGAGCTGCAGGGATGGGCATTAGACATCGTGATCTAGAGCAATCAAAGAGGACTTCCTGGAGGAAGTGAGATTTTACTGAGACTTGAAGAACTTGAAAGACTATAAGAAAGGACCTTCCAGGCACGGAGACCACATAGATAAAGCAGAAAGGCAGAAATTAACATGGTGTTTGGGGTCGGGGCTAAGCCCTGTTGGGCTCGAGCAGGAAGTCTGGGGAGCAGTGCATGAGGTTGGGTAAGTCTGGGGCCACCACACTGACTGCAGCTGATGCACTCAGACTGACAAAAAGACAGACATAGGTACTGCTTGGGTAAATAACACGGCACAGTCAGAATACACCACAGAGAGGTCAGCAACCTCCTTCAATGGAGATGTGAGCTTCCTGGTTACAAAAAGCGACACCAGCAAATGCACAAGTGTGGGTGGCAATATTTGGATGATGGAAGGTCATGGTAGACTTTCTGGAAGCTCACTTAACCCCTCTGGACCCAGGCTTACAACACAGGCAGAACTGAATTTGTGCCGGGGACCCCAGTATCAGTGCCAGTGGCGCCTTATCAGTCCTGCAGTATGAGGACCCTCTCCAGGGATGGGCCCCTCCGATGAGAGTATGGTCCTTGTTGGTCAAACTCGCCTCCCCAGGTAAACATGACCTTAACCCGATGCTGTGTCCCAGAGCAAGGACGCCCCAGACCTTGCTTCAGACCTGTAGTGAGGCCTATTCTGTAAGAGGTGGGCTGAGATGAGCCTGAAAAGGCTTAGAGGGTAATGAGGGGACCTGGAAAGGGCCCCGAGATGCCCAGAGGAGGATGGAGCCCAAGAGCAAAGGGAACATCCCACATTCCATGGGCTTGACAAGGAGTGATGGGGAAGACAAGGGTACCCACCCACCTCCTCCCTTTCAAAACTAACGCATTTCTGTCTGTTGACTCCACATTCATCATAGTAAAATAACAATCAGCAATCTCACTGCCCAGCGATGGCTGCTTTTAACATTTTGGTATATTGTCTTCCACACTTTTGTCTATTCTTCCAGTGAAATTAGGATCTCACGGTGTTCACAGTTTGGAATCCAACATTTTTCCCTTAAAATCGTATTGAGAATTTTCCGTGCTGTTCTTCAAAAACATATTTTTGCTAGTTGTGTCCTATTCCATCGTAATGTATTCACTATCTCCCTCTTATGGAACTTATTTCATCTTGTTCTGTATAAAACCTGGAGAAGGAAAATGAAAGAAGAGATCTCTCCTCTGTGTCAACCAGCAGCCTCTTTACAAAGTTTCAGGCATGGAAATGCCTTTGTCCTTCTGAAACTGCAGCATGCAGAGGCACTGTCCCCGGCGTGACCATGGGTGGATAAGGCCACAAACCAGCTGGCCACACGCCACTGTGGTCCTGTCTGATGGCATGTGTTTCCCCATGAGCACAGCAGGCCCTCCAGGTCTGCCTGGGAAGGGAAAGCCTTCTGCAGGTGGCCCTCACCCCAGCTGCAAGAGAGGCTAGGCCAAGTCTGAGCCTGGGACTCGTGGCCTGTTGGTTCTTTTCTCCCAGTACTTTGTTCCCCTTTTGTACTTAAATTGCTGGACCCCACAGGAGCAGGACTGCCCGAAGTGGCCATACCACACTCACCAGCAATGCTTACTGGACCTGCTGACCAGCCCTGGCATTGACCTAGGCTGTGGGGCACACATAGAAATGATGGTAATCCTGGAGTCAGGCTTGTGGGCAAACATGTATGGGACAAGGAGACCCTCTTTGCAAAAGAGACCCAAACAAGGAGCCATGGCCTGTAGACCGGACCCGGGACTTGCCCTGCCTGGGAGGAGGCTGCAGGCAGGTCTGAGGGATGAAAAAGCTCAGCTCAGCCTGTTCATAAAAGGAGAGTTGATAGCCACCTCCCTCTGCCTGTGCTGCAGAAAAAGACCAAAGCCTCCCTGGACAGAAAGCCCGCAGCAGCCCAGGGTTATCCGCGTGTCTTTGCACTAAAGGATGTACAGCCAGTTTGGGCTTTTGATCAGCAGTCAGTGCGGGTCACTGCTCTCTGAAAGCTCTCTAGGGGGTCCCAGCTCACTTTAAGTCCACCTTTCCAGTCTCCACCTCTTCCCCTCCATCCCAGCTCCAGCCACCTTTCCCTCCCTAGTATGCCACGTGGGCCTCCTCGGGGCCAGCCCTGGCCTCTTCCTGTGACTCAGCCCTGTCCTTCACCACTCAAGTCTTTGCTCCAATGTCTCCACTCACGCCGTGACCAAACCACCCACCACTCTGCCTTCTTGGCCTGCTTCATCCCCCCGACGGTGCTGCTGCCCGCAACATAGGGTGTTACATGCTAATTCCATACGTGCCTCTCCTCCCCTCAATGTGGGCTCCGTGAGATTTTAGGAATTCAGTCTGTCCTGGTTGCTGCTGTGGATATTCCCAGCACTCAGAATGGTGCCTCACCCCTCTTGTGAAAAAAGTGTGGAATTAATGGGATTCAATTAAACAAATGAATGAATGAATGAATCCCCCACTCTCTCCCTGTAGCCAGAGCTGCATCTCTCTTTCACGATGCTTCTTCCATTGGTTGGGTTTCTTGGCCACTTCTGAGCTGCGCCAAAGGCGTACTCAGAGATGCTGGTTTGTCTTTATTGACCCCTGGGCACCCGGCACAGGCCGGGAGGGGCACTTCCTTCAGAAGCAGGTGCTCTCCGCGGGCCCCAGATGTGTGCTGAGATGCCTCAGGGCCACAGACATCAGATGCGGCAGACCCCCGATGAAGCCGGAGTCTGACTGCCATCCTGGCTCTGGGCCCTGTGTGAGGGCACATCACCGATTGTCCCCACAGGCTCTCTCCCACTCAAACACAAGGCCCGAACCACAAACATTATATCCCTCAGAGCAAACCTGAGAGGCTGAGGGCAGCCAGCCAAGGGCCCCTGAGACAGGCAGCACTTAGCGAAACTGTTGTTGCTCTAAGGAGGGTCCGTGCTCCTTCACCGCTGCCTGCATCCACGGGAAACATCACAAGGGAGCACAGAGGGCAGCTGCTTGCTAATCGTCAGAACTGAACAGCTGGCTACTGAGCTGATCTGCTCACACAGCTGCGGGGGCCAAGGCTGGAAGGCGGTGGTGGTCTCAGCGCCTGCCGGCCTGCCCCCTCCTCCTCACGTCCCTCCTCTCTCCTCTGCCCCTCACGGGCCTCCCGGCTGCAGGAATGTGGGGCTTTCACGACCGGGACCTGGTTTTGCGGAAAGCTCTCTACACCATGATGAGGACGGGGGCCGAGAGGGAGGCCCTGAAGCGAAGATGGAGGTGGCAGCAGACGCAGCAGAACAAGGAGGTAGGTACCTGTCGGCGTGGCAGAGCCGGGACCACACTGTGCGTGGCCAAAGCCAGGGCGGGGTCCGGATCTGGGCCCCGAGGCCAAGTCTGTCTTGTGAGATCAGCAGCAATGGCTCCGTCCCCAATTCAGACCCAATAAAGAGGAGCCCATTGCAACAGTCAGGCCCTGCCCACAGCCACCAGACGTCCATTTCCCCCACCCGTCCTGGTGTAATTA
This sequence comes from Phocoena phocoena, assembly GCF_963924675.1. Classification (NCBI taxonomy): domain Eukaryota; kingdom Metazoa; phylum Chordata; class Mammalia; order Artiodactyla; family Phocoenidae; genus Phocoena; species Phocoena phocoena. The sequence continues at coordinate 120,118,850 of NC_089220.1, read as the reverse complement.
TGAAAACGAATCGCCTTCACTCACAAGGCTGTCCCAACCTGAATGGTGAATTAGATGGTCACCCGTTAGGTCACTGCCGGTGCAGCCACAGATTGGCCCTGGCACAGCCCACGGCCCCAGCCCCAGTGTGTATGCTCAGTCCAAAGGGAATCCTCATCCCTGAACCTTGGTGAGCACTGGCCCTTTGCTGGCCTGGAAGCCCTTGAAGATGGGTCTGCCCGGGTCCCTACACACGTGTCAGTGGTCGGTGCCCTGCCCGGTGCGTGTACAGGTTACACTGGTCGTTCTCACCCCTGGAAATGACCCCTATTGCTGGGTGGACTCCCAACGGCATGGAGGTTGGAGATTGGGGGTTCTGAACAAATTCTGTCAGAGCAAATGGGGATGGTCCTCGGCCACTAACAGGTGCCCCAGGCCCAGGGGCTGACGAAACCGGGAAGTGAGGCTCGCCTGGGTGGAGCGTAAGGAGTGGCCGCCCCCTCCTGAGCCCGCCCCCCTTTGCGCCAGTCAGGGCTGGTGTACACGGAGGAAGAGTGGGAGCGGGAGTGGACAGAGCTGCTGAAGCTGGCCTCCAGCGAGCCACGCACGCACATCAGCAAGCACAGCGGCTCGGGCGGGGGGTAAGTGCTGCCCCGGCCGTGCCCCCGCCCCCAGCGGCACGGGAAGTTGGGGAGGATACGGGACCCCCAAGCTGGGTGTGACATGAGGACGACCCCCGCCTTCAGACCTTAGATTCTACCAAGGATGCAGGGCAGGTGGGCGGGGGGGGGGCGGGGAACAGCAGGACCCTGCCAGATGTTTGGGGGAAAGTGTGCACAGTCCCCATGTGCATCTCATAAGCTCACATGTGCCCCCCGACACCACAGCAGGGAGGGACTCACCGCCCAGCCAGCCTCGGGAGGGCCCACACTGCCCACGCACTCACCAGTCTCTGAAGCCTAAGGCTGCTGATTTGGGTTTTTTTCATCTGAACATCTAATTTCTGGCTTTAAGAAGTCACAGTGAAACAAAAGATGGTTAGGTGAGCCCAGCGCCTCCCAGACGGGCTCCAGGGACATCCTGCGTGTTCCTGGCACCCAGGCTCTACTGCTCTGCACACGTGGGCAGAGGCTGTTCTTCCTGCAGACACGGCTGGACCGTCCCCACGTGGGAATGAAGGTGCAGCCAACAGGGCAGCTGCAGCCCCTTTGGCCCCAGCTTTTTGAAACCGAGGGCCAGGTTGTCACCCCCTAGAAAAAGTCTCAGCCAAACACAAGAGAGGATGCTTGTTGACAGCCGGGAGACCCAAGAAAGGATCAGAGGCTCTAGACAGCCCCTGCAGGCAGTGCATCCCAGGCCCTACCCTGCTCCCATGCATCTCTGCATCTGGGTCCTCAGCCTCTGCAGCAGGACCTAGCGCTTTCCAGGCCAGCACCAGACAGAGGCCCTTCAAAGACAAGGCTTAGAGATGATAAGGGAACCTGTAAACACTATTCCTACAGGGTTGTTTTGTCACTTTGTTTTTTTGTGCTTTTTTATGTGGACCACTTTGAAAGTCTGTATTGAATTTGTTACAGTATTGCTTCTGTTTTACATTTTGTTCTATTGGCCCCGAAGCACGTGGGATCTTAATTCCCCGACCAGGAATTGAACCCGCACCCCCTGCATTAGAAGGAGAAAGTCTCAATCACTGGACAGCCAGGGAATTCCCTGTCACTTTGTTTTAATCGGGAGACTTGTCAACACCAAAAATCTGTCTTGTTTAGGACATTTGGGGACAAATGTCCTAAAGATTCAATCCATTCCTGAAAGCCTGCTCTCTACTTTCCCACACTGCTGAGTCTTGCCTGGGATGCGTCTAAAGGGTTCCTCGCCATCCTTTTCCCCATTGTCCCTCCAGCCCCTGCTGCTCTGTAGACACTGGTACATTGGATCCTGCTTGGTGACTCTTCCAGGGTGGGGAAGATGTGGGGAATGACAGCAGTAATGATAAGAATAACAGGTCACAGTCGCCACATACTGTGTCCCCCCCCGAGTCCTCCCATCCAGGAGGCACTTGACTGACAGTCACATGGCTGGTTCGGGCCATCTGACTCCTAAGGCCATGGCCTGGGCACTGCTGCTGCTCCCTGGGGCCCCAGAGGACTCAGAGCAGGAGAGTGGGGGCAGGCAGCAGACGACATCTGTTTGTCCCTGTCGCCCCTCACAGGGACTCGGGTTTGCCAAGGTCGAGGCAGGACCACCACATAGAGGCCCCTAGGTGATGGGCAGCGGCTGTGTCCCCTACTGTCCCTTCCTCTTTCTCCCACTCCTTAAGCCCTGAGGATATGGGGTCGGGGGAGAAGATGCTGGACCAGCTGACCACTCGCCCGGCGCTTGGGCATTGCTGAGACCTGCCAACCCGATGGTAGCTGCCCTGTGCCTCCAAATGTCCCCCTCCTCGCAGGACCCCTTCACCATTAGTTTGGTTTCAGTTGTAAAGATGGAAGTGTTTTTGGCCACACCACGCAACTCTGACCAGGGATTGAACCCAGGTCACAGCAATGAAAGCCTGTAATCCTAACCACTAGGCCACCAGGGAACTCCCGCCCTGGTCTTTTTAAGTTCCCTCCATGCAACTCGGACCAGAAGGTTTGGGGAGCAGGTAAGCATCATCCTGGCCACTAGTGTCCTCTTCCGTGAGAGGTGCTGGGTGGCAACCCCGGGTGCAGGCAGGATTCTGACACGTGCCAGGGCCTCGGGAGGGTCCCTTTGCCTGTCGCTCTGCACAGATCATGGCACAGAAATGCTCTGCAGGTGGTGTCCCAGCCCCATGTCTGGTTTCTCCTGGATTTTAAATGGTCCCAGGGGCTCCAATCCTCCCCCACCCCATGCCCTCCCAAGCCAGGGCACAGGGTTTTTTTGTTTTGTTTGTTTGTTTTTTAACATCTTTATTGGAGTATAAGTGCTTTACAATGGTGTGTTAGTTTCTGCTTTATAACAAAGTAAATCAGTTATACATATACATATGTTCCCACATCTCTTCCCTCTTGCATCTCCCTCCCTCCCACCCTCCCTATCCCACCCCTCTAGGCGGTCACAAAGCACGGAGCTGATCTCCCTGTGCTATGCGGCTGCTTCCCACTAGTTATCTACCTTATGTTTGGTAGTGTATATATGTCCATGCCACTCTCTCACTTTGTCACAGCCTACCCTTCGCCCTCCCTGTATCTTCAAGTCCATTCTCTAGTAGGTCTGTGTCTTTATTCTCATCTTACCCCTAGGTTCTTCATGACCATTTTCTTTTTTTTCTTAGATTCCATATATATGTGTTAGCATACGGTATTTGTTTTTCTCTTTCTGACTTACTTCACTCTGTATGACAGACTCTAGGTCCATCCACCTCACTACAAATAACTCAGTTTTGTTCCTTTTTATGGTTGAGTAATATTCCATTATATATATGTGGAGGGCACAGGGTTTCCTGGCCCAATAACTGCAGTCTGCAGGGCTGTGTGTGGGCTCCGGACAGTCACCTGGACCCACAGCAGCAGGTAGATCCCAGACGCAGGTGGGGAGCTTCTAGAACCAAGGCTGTTTTGGTTCTGACACATTACTGTGGTAACATTTGAGCTCTGTGAGAGAGACCTCACAGAGGCTTTTAGTCACTCTCACGGGACCTTCCCACATCCACCTCCCTGGAGAGCTCTTCAGCGGTCACACCACAGAGAACAGGACTGTTTCCTCCTTCTAGGAGGTGTACCCCTGCTGGGGGGTCCACCTTCTCTTGGGGTGCAAAAGTCCAAAAGAGAGACTTTTCTTGAGCAAGTTGTCAGCATCTCTGCATTTTGCCTCTGTCTTCTCTTGGCAAGGGGAAGAGGGTCCCCTCCTCGTGCTGAGCTGAGGGATGGGGAGCATCCCTGGGGCTCCAGGGTTGCGGAGACTGAGTGCGAATCCTGGGAGGAGGCCTGGGCCACGCTGTCTTCAGGACTCTGCCTATGAGGGAGAAGGCCAGGCCTGAAGGGCGGGCACGGCCATTGGCTTGGGGCACCACTACCTCTGTCCAGGGAATGGAGGGCAGAGACCCTCAGCTGGGGGGAGGTCTGAAGACCTGCAAAAGCACGTCCTTGGAAATGGAGTCAGCATTAAGACCTCCCCCAAGCCCAGCGGGCACCCAAAGGAGGAGAGCCAAGATGGCCTTGGCTGCCCTCTGGCCTCTCCTGTCTGGCCTGCGCTGGCCCCTCAGGGGGCACAGGTGCTGCCAGAGAACGGGGAGGAGGTGAAGCGAGAAACAGAGAAGAACCAGCTAGGCCTGCAGTGGGCTCGGCTCAGGGCTGATGTGATAGCCCCCTGAACAGAACTAGGAAAAGTGACCAGAAAGGCCACACAGACTTCCCAGAGTTTATCCTGAGGAAAGGAGAGAGCTGGGCAAATGAGTGCATTTGCAGGTACAATGGTGAGAAAAACTACAGTGGCTTTCCTCGTGTTCCCCCCATGCCCTGGGAACCTGGCCACCATGGTGAGTGACAAGTGCAAGCACTGCTCCTGCCCAGCCAGCCCCTGGCTGCCTGGCCCTGGGACAGATGGAGACAGATGCCACACTGCAGCTCCCAGTATGGACACTGGCCCAGTATCATTTTTTTTCCAGAAAGCAACCAGGTTAAGTATCTGAAGAGGCCGGAAGGGACCAAGGGCCAGACCCAGGGATGCGCTTGGCCTGCTTCCTGCCTTCCCCCGGAACGACTCGCAGTGGCCGGTCCCCAGGCTCACTGGCCAAGCCCCAGCAGGAGACCCTGGAGGCAGGGATGCCTGTCCACGACTTGACCACGGACAAGGGTGGAGACCAGGCTGGGATCTGGGCAGGGCGGGCCACCAGCCAGAGAGCCACCGTGGACAGGCTGCTCAGGACTGGTGACCACAGAGTGGGATGCCCTCCAAGACCTCAGGAAGGCAAGGCCAGTGTGAGCTCCCTGCTGAGTTCAGATGCGTGAGAAAGATGGGGTGGCACCTGCACCCACAGACGCGGCAAACATGGTGAGAGCCGAGGCAGGCAGAGGTGGGGGCTTCCACGCAGGCGCACTCAGAACTACAGGATCCGTTGTCTCTGCTGCTCCTACTTGCAAATCAAAACATGTATGTTTCTCTGTGGCTAAAATGAGAAATCAGACGTTCTGTGCTGCTGCTCCTCCAGAGACCCTCTGAGGCACGACGTGTGAAGTGTGACCTCCTTCACACTGCTGCTAGGGTTTACAGCCCCTCCACCAAAGGTGAACTAGGCTCGCCCGTCACCAGGGCTGCAAGTGGGGCCATGGGGAAGAGGGCTGCTCCCCAGAAGGAAAAGGAAGACACGGAGGAGAGAAGAAAGTAAGTCCAGCCTCAGGTCTGCAGGGAAAGCAGTGCTGAGGTGAAATTGTCCGTCACCGGCTGGCACGTGCAGCACTGCCCCACCCCCATGCTGGACACTGCGGGAAGAGGGGGTGTGTGCAACGGGAGGAATCCATTACTTGTTCCAAAACCGGTAAAATCTCTGAAAGCAGTTAGTTAGTGGTGGCCTCTGGGTGCTTCATCTGGTTTCAAGGCAACTGAGAACTAGGAAGGGGGGATGCCTGGTGGACCCTGACCAGAGGCCCAGACTCAGATGACCTGGGTTAGAGTCCCAGGCTGGGCGTGTGATCTCAGGCCCGTCTCCCAAGCTCTCTGAACGTCCGTGTTGTTCAGATGTAAAATGCACTTGGTAATAACGTCCCTGCCAGGCTGTATCGGTTTTTGATGGTTGTGGAGAAAACCACACCAAAGCTGGGTGGCTTAAAGCAGACCCCCTGGATTTGCTCGTATGCTGGGGGTCAGCAGTCTGGTCTGGAATTGCCTGGAGCTGCTCCTGGGACTGCAGCATCTGGCAGTTGGTGTGGGTGGGGCTGCATAGTCCAGGATGGCCTGGTTCACAGCTCTGGCTCTCGCTGGGCCTCTGTCCAGATGGGCTTTCATCCTTGAGAAGGCTCAGGCTCCTTACAACATGGATCAGAGCAGGAAGAGGAGGCAGCCCCCATTGTAGAGGCACGGCTCAACTCTCTGCTTGTCCCATGGCTGAGCCAGCCTCTGGGCAGAGAAAGAGACTCCATCCTTAATAAGAGGAGGGGCCGGGTCACATTGCAAATAGACAAGTACACAGCAGTAAGAAGGCTCTGTGGCCATGAAAGCAATCAGCCACATTCTCTGATGCTGTTGGATGAGGCGGTGAAATCATGGGTTTGAAAGTGTTTGGAAAGAAGTTTATACAACTGTAAAAATAATGTTTATTAAGACATTGTCACACTCAGCCTGTGAGTTGGCCTGCCTGCTGCCTATATGGTATGTTGTAAAGGCCCATCCCAAATACTTGAAATGTGTTCCTTTTCCCTGACTCTCCATTGGTTCATCTCACTGTCCATAGTGTAGTGGTTATCACATTCACCTCACACTCGCTCATCTCAGTGTCTGATATTCCACCCTTAGAAATTCATTCCTTTGAGTCTTGAAAACGTTGGAGCTTTTAGGGGCTTTCAGGAGTCTCTGACTGTAGAGCAGATCCTTCCTGTGAGCTTATACGTCAGGGTTACTGCACTGTATACTCTGCAGCCTGACCTCCAGAGCCTGGACCTCTGGGAATGGAACACAAAAACAGCTTATAGGATTGCACTGGACACAGTGAGGATTGGAGAGAGGAAGGCATGAACCTCCGCTGGGCACCTACCTGCCTTACATACTACCTAAGTGTCACCACCTTACACCCTTTATCTCCACTTTATAAATTAGGCATCATCCTCCTTTGTACGTTGGAAAACTAATGCTCTGAGAGATTAATTGACTTACCTCCAGTTTGTAACTGGTGGGGCTAGAATGCAGACCCAGACCTGAGTCCAGAACCCTGCAGTTTCCCAGAGCATACACTGTGACAAGCTTTATAGCTTCTCAAGAAGGAGTGTACTTGCAAATAGACTTTTTTGGGTCCTTGCGTATCTGAATCTGTCTTTATTCTGTCTCACCCTTGGTGGATAGTTTGTCTGGGTATAAAATTCTAACTTTAAATTCATGGAATGAATGATGTCATCAAAGGAAATAAATCAGACAGAAAGCTATCAGCTTCCTGGCACTCAGTTCAGGTTGGCTAATTTGAAGTAAAACAATTATATGAAATCAAAGACTAAATACATTCAACTTCTTACTTTGTCTTTATAGGCTCTGAAAAAGATTTATTCATTAACTCAACATGTATTAATTTCCTGCTATGTGCTGTGCATTTGCGCACACACTATCTCATTCTGCCATCACAGTAACCCTGTGAGATAAGGATTGTAACTCTCATTTAAAGTATGAGGAAACTTGGATTCAGGATAAAAATGATTTGTCCAGGGTAATCTACTGAGTGGAAAACCCATAGTTCAAATTCAGGTATTCTGCCTCCCAGGTTCCCTGGTCCCTGCTTTTCCTCCTACCTCTTGGCTCAGAAGCCTCTGTCTCTGTTTATAGAGAATTGGGTTCTTGCTCTTTTCTGTGAGTGATAGAATAAGGCCTCTTTGTTTTCTAGTCCAATTCCAGGATGTGTTTCAAGGGAGTATCATTTCAGATCCCAGCCTTCATTAACAACAGACTAAACCTTTACCATCAGTTGTCTTTCTCTGTGAATGTACAGAAAGGCATTTTCCAACTCAGCCTCCCTGAGTCTCCCTTTCCTCCTTGCCAAATATTGAAAACCTTTGTAAGCGTTAGTTCTATGATGAATTAATGAGAGGAATTATTTTAAATTACCAAGCAATATCCAACAGTGACTATACTCCTGGGAGGCAGGGAGAAAACCAGGACCCTCTCAGTTTGAAGAATACAATGTAGACCCCATTAGGGAAATGAAAATTAAAACCACTACATACCTGTAAGAAGGTCGAAAAGAAAATATACTGGCAATACCAGGTGGTGGTGAGAATGCAAAGCAAATTTTACATCACATTGTTGGTGATGTAAAATGACACAACCACTCTGGAATACAGTTTGACAGATTCTTGTAAATTAAAAAATACATTTGCCATATGACCCAGCAGTCCTACTGCTAAGTATTTACCCTAAAGCTGTGGTTCTTAACCAGGGATGATTTTGCCCCCATGGGACATTTGGCAAGGTCTAGAGATATTTTGGTTGTCACAACTGGAGGGTGGGCTGGATACTGCTAGAATCTAATGAGCAGAAGCCAGGGATGCTGCTAAACCTTCTAAGATGCACAGAACAGCCCCCCAAAACAAAGAATTATCTGGTCCAAAATTTCAATAGTGCCAAGATTGAGAAAATCTGCCCCAAAGAAATGAAAATGTACATTCACACAAAGGTCTATGTAAAATATTTATAGAAGTTCTACTCATAATTGCCAAAAACTGGAAATAACTCAAATGTCCATTGATAAACAAATTGGAGTACATCAATATTATGGAATACTATTCATGAATTAAAAACAAACTATTGATACATGCAACAACTTGCATGGGTTTCTAGTAGGTATCTTTTATGAGGTTGAGGAAGTTTCTTTCTATTCCTTTTGTCAAGAGTTTCTGTCATTAATGAAAGCTGAATTTTATCTAATACATTTCTACATCAATTAATATGATCATGTGGATTTTTTTTGTCTTTAGACCATTAATGTGGTGGGTTACATTGAATGATATTTGAATATTGAACCAGGGATTCCATTGCAGGGAATCCTTGCATTCCAGGGATTAATTCCACTTTCTCTTGGTGTCCTGAACTTTTTATTTTGTTCATTCAATTTGGCAATATTATGTTGAGAATTTTTGCATCTGTGGCCATGGAGGTTATTGGAATGTAGTTTTCTTTTTATATACTACTGTTTTTGTCTAGTTTTGGTATCAGAGTAATGCTAGTCTCATAAAACAAGTTGGGAACTATTACCTCCTCTTCTATTTTCTAGAAGAGATTGTATAGAACTGGTAATATTTATTCTTTAAATGTTTGGTAGACTTCACTGAACCTATGAAATCATCTGCAACCAAACATTTCCTTTTCAGAAGTTTATTAACTATAAATTCAATTTCTTTCATAGTTACAGAAATAAGTAGGTTTGGGTAGCTTGTGGTTTTTGACAAATTGTTCCATTTCATCTAAGTTGTTGAATTTATGTGCATAATATTGTTTGTAATTTTCCCTTTTTTAACTTATAAATATCTTGGAGGGACTTTAGTGATATTCCCTTTCTTTTCAGACTCAGCAATTAGTGTCTTTCTCTTTTTTTTTTTTTTTTTGGTCAGCCTTGCTAAAGTTCTATCAATTTTATTAAAGTTATTTTAAAAGAACCCGTTTTGGCTCAATTGATTATCCCTATTGATTTTTAGATTTTAATTTCATTGGTTTCTGCTCTTACCTTTAGAGTTTCCCTCCTTCTGCTTGCTTTGGGTTTATTTTGCACTGATTTTTCTACTTTTTTCAGGTGAAAGCTTAGATTATTGATTTGAGATCTTTCTTTTTTGTAATATATGCATTTTGGGGCTATAAATTTCCCTCTAAGAACTGCTTAGCTGCATACAACAAATTTTGATACGTTGCATTTTATTTTCATTCTGTTTAAAATATTTTCTAATTTCCCTTGAGACTTTCTCTTTTACCACTGAATTATTTAAAAGTGTATTGTGTAATATGTTTTTGTTGTCTTTCTTTACTAATTCTAGTTTAATTGCATTATGGTCTGAGAACATAATTGGTATGATTTAAATTATTTAAAATGTGTTCAGTTTTGTTAAGAAGTAAGCATATTGTCTATCTTTGTGAATATTCCATGTGCATTTTAAAAAGATGTGTATTCTGTACTTGTTAGATGGAGTATTCTGTTGATGTCAGTTAGATCCAATCGACTGATGGTTTTGTTCAAAGTTTCTATACCCTTGATGATTTTCTGTCTACTTGTTCTTTCAGTTACCAAGAGAGAAGTTTGTAGCCCTACAATTATACTTGTGGCTGTTTCTGTTTCTCCTTTCAGTTTTGTCAGGTTTTTTTTCTAAGTATTTTGAAGTCTTATTGTTAAATCCACGTTCATTTAGGACTATTCTATCTTCTTGCTGAATTTTATCCTTTTATCATTATGTAGTATTTCTCTTTATCTGGGGCAATTTTCTTTGCTCTGAAGTCTACTTTGCCTGACATTGATAAAGCTTCTCTAGTTTTCTCTTGATTAAAATTTTCATGATCTGTAATTTTCCATCCTTTTACCTTTAACCTACCTGTATCATTATATTTGAAGTGAGTTTCTTCAACACAGCAAATAGTTTTTATTGATTCTAACAATTTCTATCTTTTAACTGCTGCATTTAAACAATCTGTATTTAATGTAATGATTGACATGCTTGAATTTAGGTTTTTCATTTTATTATTTGTTCTCTTTTTCCTTTTGTGTTTTTTTTGTTCCTATGTTCCCCTTTCCTTGTTTCAGTTATTTGAATTTTTAAGTTTCTATTTTAATTTAACTTTTGTGATTTTAACATCTCTTCATATAATTTTTAAGTGGTGGCTGTAGTAATTACAATATACATATTTTAAGCAATCCCTTTTGGAATTCAAGTGAAATTCAAAATCCTTGTCACAATATGGGTCCCTTATCTTCTCCTTTATGTTTTAATTTTCTTATGTATTGCATCTACATACTTTAACTACCCCACCAGCCAATATAATTATTTTAATGTGAGTCTTCAAATATATATTAAAGAACTCAAGAGGAAAAGGATAGTCTGTTAATATGTATGCAGATCATGACTGTAACTGTTGTGCTTCCTTCATTTCTGATATTCCAGCATTTCTTCTTGTATCATTTTCTTTCAATCTGAACATTTTCCTTTACTTTTTTTAGGGAGATTTGGTGGTTATGTATCCCCTTTTCTTCATCTGAGAATATGTTTATTTCACCTTTACACCTGAAGGATATTTTTACTGGATATAGAATTCTAGTTTAACATCCTTTAAAAATCTTGTTTCTCCTTCTGTCTTCCAGTGGTTCCTGATGAGAAATCTACAGTCATTGGAATTATTGTTCCCCTGTTGAGAGTGTCACTTTTATCTGGCTGCTTTCAACATTTTTCCTCTGTCCTTAGGTTTCAGCAATTTGATTTTGTTGTGTCTGGCCATGAGTTTCTTTAGGTTTATCCTCTTTAGTTCTCTGAGCTTCTTAAATCTACAGGTTTGTATCTTTGCACAGCTTAGGAAGCTTTCAGTCATTATTTATTTAAATATTTTTTTCTTTTTAGGGGCACTGTACTCTTTCTCCTTATTGGACCCTCATGACATGAGTATTACACCTTTGGCATTGACTGACAAGTCACTGAAATCCTCATTTTTTTAAAATAAATAAATATTTATTTATTCATTCATTTATTTTTGGCTGTGTTGGGTCTTCGTTTCTGTGCGAGGGCCTTCTCTAGTTGCGGCAAGCGGGGGCCACTCTTCATCACAGTGCGCGGGCCTCTCACCATCGCGGCCTCTCCCATTGTGGAGCACAGGCTCCAGACACGCAGGCTCAGCAGCTGTGGCTCACGGGCCCAGCCACTCCGTGGCATGTGGGATCCTCCCAGACCAGGGCTCAAACCCGTGTCCCCTGCACTGGCAGGCAGACTCTCAACCACTGCGCCACCAGGGAAGCCCTGAAATCCTCATTTTGTCAATCTTTTCTTCTCCCTCTTCTTCAGATTGGGTCATCTGTTGATCCATCTTCAGATTTACTGACCCTTTTTCTTTCTCATCTCCAATCTGCTGTTGAGTCCACTCAGTGAATTTTTTTCTTCCAATTGTTGTATATTTAGGTTCTAAAATTTTCATCACTTATTGGAGCATTTTCATAATGACTTCTTTAAAATCTTTGTCAGATAATTCCGATATCTACCAACTCAGAGTTGGTGTCTTTTGATTGTTCTCTTCCTTGGGCATTGAGATTTTTGTGGTTCTTCATATGTCGAGTACATTTGGATTGCATCCTGGACATTTTGGATCTTATGAGACTCTGAGTCTTGTTTATAATCTAAGAAAAATGTTGACTTTTTAATTCTATCAGGTAGGTTCATACTATAAATTTCAACCTGCCTTCTCTGGGCTGTGGTTTTCAAAGCTTTGCTGTCCTATTTGGCTAAGCTTCACATTATGCAGTCTGTGACCTGGGCGGGGGTCTCTTCAGTAAGTCGTCAGAGCCTTTGGTGTACTGATTAGGACAGATCCACGCATGCACAGCTCAGAGTTGGGGAGAGGGGAGTCCAGGAGTTCATAAACAACCTCATGGGATTGTTTTCTGAAGCCCTCTTTTTATAATCTTCTAGGTACTTTTTGGATCCCTGGGACTCCCTTTTCTGTCCTCCAGCCAGAATGCACCACTGTGCACATAGCCCTGTCCTGCACCCTGCTCATGCAGGACTTGTGTATGTTTTATATTGTCTCCCCTTCAGACTGCAGTATCCTGTTGGTGCAGCCAACCCAATGCTTCTTTTTGATTCTTTTCCAAACCCTAGCTCAGTGCTGGCCACTTGGGGCTGTGTGTACCTACAGAGCCAGATCCAGGAGCAGCAGGTACGGAGCTAAGCACTTGTGCCTCCACACACCCCTAGGGGAGGCATTCCTGCCTGGAGCCCATGACACCAGTGCCCAGACCTGAGCCATTAGCAGGCGGGGAGCAAAGGCCAGCCCTCGTGGGATGAGTGCTCACACCATTTTCCCACACAGCCTTTGACTGGGAGCTCGTGCAGGGAGGGCTCGCCTTCTTAGAGGATAAGGATTCCCTAGAGATGGGGAAGAATAGCATCATCAGGCAGGAATTAGAGCCATGTCGTCTACTGAGCACATGTGTTACGTTCTGCGTCAAGCAGGGCTGCAAAGCTGTTCTTATCATGGCCAATGACAGAAACCTGAGTTTCAGAAAATTAAGTCAGTTCCCAGCATCCCACAGCCCAGAAGAGACAGAGCCAGGATCTGAACCTGGAACTGACCACAAATATAAACCCATGCTCTTATCACATGCAAAACAGGCATGAAAAGCAAGAATCAAGAACTTATCCTGAGATTTGTGATGAAAGTAATCAATTTTGTTCTTTAACCTTTTATAAAAGAAAAGCTTACTTGCTCACCATTGGATGAGACAGGTTATGGAGGCTGAGAGGCTGTTTGAACAAAGAGAAAAAGAGGCTGAGAGAGGGGGCCGTTTCAAGGACTCTTGGGCAGCCCCCACAGAGTGACTGACACCCCAGGCCCCTATCTCTCTTGTGTGCTGCTCATTTTGTAACTGACTTTCCATAATTTCATTGCTGTGCCTACATAATTTCATAATATGTTTGCTGCCTTTCTTTTTTATTGGACTTTTTCAGAAATAACTAGAATCCTAAATGGTTACCTGATGCACAGTCTCAGAGATATGAACTTAAGTCAGTCTTTTAAGGAAAGGTGAGTGGCATGCCACTGCTGGGAGGTGCCCACCCCGCAGGGTCAGGGCTTGGCCCCTTGTGGAAAAGGAGGCTGTCTTACAAATATTCCTCAAGGTGCTGTGACTTTTACCAGTGAACCAAGCAGGAAGAATGTTTGTTCACCTAACGAGTTCTCACATTTGCAAATGTGGAATCCAGGTCAAATTTTTAAAGACATTGCTAATTGAAAATACGATTGAAGCCAACTCTTCATCTGTCAGGAGCCTTCCCTGACCTTCCTGTTTAAAGCAGCCCCTTTTTACTACTGTGCTTACTAACACCTGATAGTTATTTGTTTGATCATCTGTTAATTGTCTCTACCGCTTAGACCTGCATACATGTGCACACATGCACGCACACACACACACACACACACACACACACACCTAGCAACAGTGCTATACCCAGAGCAGATACTCAGTAAATATTTGTCACACAAATGACCCCAGCCTATTCATTTTAGACAGTGAAATGAGTCCTCACCCCCAGCCTACCCTGGCCACTGTTGAGAAGCTCCTGTCTGAGCCCGAGACCCTCTTGGTCCCCTCAAAGTGCCAGGGGTGCCACCATCCTTCCCTCCTGGATCCCCAGGCCATAGCGTTTAGTAAGGCCCCAGCAGCCTACACTGTGCCTTAGGAAATCTTTTTGAAAAGCTTCCCGTCTGGGCAGACACAGTTCCTGACTGGATACAAAGGCCCACAGCAGGGCACCGGCTGGCCTCAGCCCCTGTGAACCCCTCAGGCTGACTCTCCAGCCCCCCTCTGTACCTATGTGCCAGCTCATCAAAGATGTCGTCATGGCTCCAAACCCTGCCTGGGAGAAGGGGTCGAGTCCCACCACTGGCAGAAATGCTGCCATGCAGCTGTGAGAGGGGAGGAGACCCACATACTATGACGGAGGCCTCTCTGGGATGTACTGTTAAGAGGAAAATCAAGGGTCAGAATAGCCCACGTAGTGCCCTGCCTTTCACCTAGAGGTAGGGGGAGGGTATGTGTATAGAATCTAAATATGCACATACATTCATATTCCTATATATGTGCGCGTATGCATACACACACAAACACATATATGCTTATATTTTTTTAATTTTTATTGAAATATAGTTGATTTACAATGTTGTGTTATTTTCAGGTGTACAGCAAAGTGATTCAGTTGTGCACATATATATATATATATTTCTTTTTCAGATTCTTTTCCATTATAGGTCATTACAAGATATTGAGTAGAGTTCCCTGTGCTGTACATTAGGTCCTTATTGTTTATTGATTTTATATGTAGTAGTGTGTGTCTGCTAATTCCAAACTCCTAATTTATCCCTCCCCCTTTCCCCCTTTGGTAACCATAAGTTTGTTTTCTATGTCTGTGGGTCTGTTTCTGTTTTGTAAATAAGTTCATTTGTATCATTTTTTACATTCCACACATAAGTGATATCACATGATATTTATCTTTCTCTGACTTACTTCACTTAGTATGATAATCTCTAGGTCCATCCATGTATGCTTATACGTTTGGATGGGAGGGTACACCAGAAACTGATAACTGTGTCACCATAGATAATCACCATGGATGATGACTGTACAAGTTATCATCCAAATTGGTACATTTGGAGGAGGGAGAGTGGCCACTGGCCATTGGTGACCCATAAAGCAGGACTTTCCTAAGCAAAACAGGAGGTGTGGTCACCTCACCTTGGGGAGGGGGACAGGGGAAGTGTCCTGGGGGGCCTGCACCCAAGCTGTGCCTCTGGGCGGCCGGGTGACTGCCCTTGGGCAAGACCCCACCGGCTGCCCAGACCGGCTTCCTTGTCCATGACATGGCCTCTTGCTGGGGTGGCCTCTAAGGTTGTGGCTGCCGTTTAAGCCAGGACACCCCCTAATCTGCACTGTGCCTTTTCATTCCTGCCACCGACTTCCATGCCATCTGGACCTCACTCCACCGCTCTTGCTTCTTGGTCCCACCGGTGGGGGGGGGGGGTCTGGCCCAGCCTCTGTCCAGGTCACCCCTTGTCTTCCTCAGGGGGTTTTCACTGGGTGGGTGGGGTATCCCTATGCTCCTGATTCCCCCTCTCCAGGTACACACTGAAGAAGAGGGAACAGGTGTGTTGTGGCCTAGAGCATGTGAAGAAGCTCTCAGACACGCCCAGATGTGAGGATGAAGCAGTTATAGTGCGTGTTAGTTTTCTTAACAGTCAACACCAATTAGGTGTTGTATTTTAGGGATTTTAAGTGTTTTTTCCCAGAGGCGAGATCTTATTTACAATCCCGCATCTAGCATTTGCTCAGTAAACTCACAGGAAGATGATGTGAAGCCTTGGGATGAGAAGTGGACATTAATATTCAGGACTGGTTTTGCTGGAGCTGATTTCTACCAACGGGCTCCATCACAGTAACTCACATGCGCAGGTCACTGTTCCAAAGTGTCGTCCCAGTCATGAGCCCATTTGCCCCTCAGAGGAGCCTGAGGAGTTGTCGAGCCAATGTTACAGCCTGCGTTTAATGAACAGGAATAGTCACTGAGGCTTTTGAAGCACAAGGGCATGGCCATGGTTTTGAAGGGAAAGCACAGAACCAGGACCCACCCCCAGTTCAAATTTGCTCCCTGCACCCTGGGAGCAAGGAGCTGGAGCAAGTAAGGAAGGATATTGGGATTCTCCAGCTACGCCCAGGGTAGAGCTGGGACCCTCTCTGCAACCTCCTGGGCCACTGAGCAGAATCACAGTTGACTTTTGGCTCTCATGTTCAACACCAAAACAGGAGTGAAGAAAGGTCGCTCTGCTCCAGGCTCATCTCCATAACCCCTTCCCAGTTGGGCCTATACCCCCATCACTGCTGCCCATGTCTGGCCATGAGGCCTCCAGATGTATATGGTGAAACTGTATGCTCCAGCCCTAGCACAGATCTGGGATGGATGGACAGACAGGTGGACAGGTGGATGGGTGGATGGATGGATGGATGGATGGACAAATGGATGGGTGGATGGATGGATAAATGGATGGGTGGATGGGTAGATAGGTGAATTGATGGACAAATGGATGATTGGATGGATGGATATATGGGTAGATGGATGGATGGATGGGTGAATAGACAAATGGATGATTGGATGGATGGTTGGACAGGTGAACAGATGGATGGTGGGTGGATGAGTGGATGGAGGGATAAAAGATGGCTGGATGGACAGATGTTACCTGGGGGCCTCTGCAGTGCCTTTCATGGTGCCAGCTTGTAGCAAGTACTCAATAAATATGTGCTGTTTTTTCAGTTTGAAATACAATGGCCCTGCTTTGAGTTTTGCATGAGCAGAAAGCCACGCCACTACAGTGGTGCCTAATACTTAGTCAGACGTTGCACCGTGGTTGTTGTGGGTCCCCTCTGCGTAGCTGGTCAGGTATTTTTCTCTTGAGTACGCAGACTGTAAGTCTGTGTTCTGTCTTCTCCGTGCTGCTGCTTGTCTCGTTCAGCCATACACCTGCCTGTGAGCTCTCACCGTGTGACAGGGGTGAGTGAGCACCTGCTCAGAGCCCTTGACCTCACATACCCTCTGAGCTGTGGCTGGACAGGATAACTACCCAGGATGTTTGGAAATGCACACCCAAGTGCATTGTGTTAGACTCAGCATGTGTGTATGCATTTAACACACTCTTCTTCCACTTCCCTTTCCTCCCTGAAAAATTCAGTCCTAAATCCATAGGTTCATCAAAGCAAGGTGGGCATCTGCAGTGGGCAGAGTGGGGGGGTGGTAGGACACAGAGACCAAGGTCAGGGTGTCAGAGCCAGACAGAGTGAAGAGGGCAACTCAGGGGAAGGGAAGCAGCATTGGTTGGGGGCTGTTTACATACCAGGATCAAATAAGGAAATAGCTTAAGATTGGTAGAAACCAGGTTTCTCACTTTCGGAGAAAGGAGTTACAAGTAGAATGAACTCTGGGGTGTTAGATTGGAATTGGGAGTATCAGGGGACTCAAAGTTTCAGATAGATAGATGATAGGTAGATAGATAGATAATAGATGGATGGATAGATAGATGACAGATGAAAATGTCTGTGTACACATGTGGGTGTGTACACACGCACACACACACGCGTTCCCCAGCTCTACTTACTGAGTCTAGGAGCAATGACATCAGCGATAATCATATTTTGGTTTCTAAACACCATTATCCACTATCTTAAAAAAAAAAAAAAAAAAACAGGAGAAATGGCTAAATCCAGGGCTGAAGCAGAAGAGATACAAGATGAATCTTGTTGACCGAAAAAAAAATGCACAACCTAAAAGTTGAGAGTTATGTTTTATTCGATGGATAGAACTGAGGACTTAAGCCAGGGACACAGACTGTCAGGTGCCTCTGAGGGACTGCTCCAAAGAGGTAAGGAGGGGAACCAGGATACATAGGCATTTCTGTAACAAATATCGGGTGGTCAGAAGGTCAAAAGATTACTATTAATTAAAGAGAACCAGACATCTCAAGTTAAGGAATTCAGCGCTTTTCTGTGTATGGAAGATGCGAGAGTCTGGGTTCACTGAAATCACTCCTATCGATATGTACCTCAGCTCTCTGGGGCCAGTATCCTGTGTTTTTTCATCCTGGGTCCCCTCAGTGTGCACCGTCGGGGGTGGCTGCTACAGCTGACTGCTAGATGGGGGAGGGGGGCCATCCTGCTTCCATCCTGAGTTCCTTCAGGGCTCACCGTTAGGGCACCTGTAGTGTCTGATGGCCGCAACAGCCTTTGTTTACTGAAATGGCAGGCGGCGTTTTTAGTTCACAGCCTTGACCATCTTCTTGTGCTGGAAAGCAAGGATGTGCTCTAAAAAATGACAGGGGCTGTCACACAGACACAGATTCCACTTGAACAAGCCCCACTGACCAGGGTGGGTATCTGAGCATCAAAATAATCACATGGATGGATTATAACACAGTGAATCAAATAGAAGCCTGGAATCAGTAAATGTATCAAGGCTTGGTGAGGAGTGGAATATGTCTGTAGATTCCAAGTTCCTCCCCATAAAATGCTTATTAATTACGGAGAGGAAGGGAGCAGCTCTACAAGGGGGAGCCTGGCTGACGGCCACGAGATCCACCCAACTGGACACCACGAGAAGGATGCAGTGTGACCCAATCTGCTCTGATTGTGAGGAAACACACACCCAGACCATGGACATTCTACACAATACTGGGTCTGTGGTCTTCAAAACGGCCTAGGTCTTGAACGCCAAGTACCCTGAAGAATGTTCCAGACTGAGGACTGCTAAAGAGACACCACAGCTGAATGCAGTACACCATCCAGAACTGGGGCAGATGGCACGTGGTGACTGGGGTCTTTCACGGTGACAGATGCATTGTTGCCTTCGTGATTAGACGAATTCCCAGTTCTGATGGTGATGCAGGAGAATATATCTGCAGGAACGTAACCCCACTCACAGGAAATACACACGAAGTTCTGCCGGGTGATGGGATTTCAGGTTGGCAATTTACTTTCAAATGGTTCAGAAGGACAAAAAAGCTACTTATACTCTGCAAATTTTTTGTGAGCTTTTAGGTGCTGCCATTTTTTTTTAAGTCTTAAAATAAGGTGTACTGAGTCACCAAAAAAAGAACAAGAAAAAACTATTGGTACAATAACAACAAAACTCCCCAGGTGATTATGAGGCATCCCCAAGGATTCAGAGCCTTTGTTTTAGAAGCCACACAAGCAGTTGGCTGCAGGCTATGTACATAGAACCCTTTCCCCAGGCCACCCCACCCCAGAATTCTCAAGCAGGGCCACACTTGCTAACTCTGCCCCACCTGCTTAGAGACCACCCTCAGTTAATTCTGGTTGCCCCGCCCCATTCGAGTGCCCAAGAGGCCCCATCAACCTCGGGGCACTGGCCTTCCTCTCTCCATGCTTCTTCCCTTTGGACTGGCCTGGTTGTTGAGAGACATCAAGGCTACAGTTCTCTGCCCATGTCCTAGAGTCATGAGTGATGCAGGTTTTGGAGCCCACTCTTCCCCTGAGCCTCAGAGAAGAGCCAGGGGATGGCTGGGGAGGGTCCAAGTGGCCTGGGTTGGGCATTTGTCACTCCCTCCACTACCACTCAAGGCAGCCTTCTTACCACCATCTTCAGTCGGGGTATCCCCCAGAAAGGCCCACAGACCTTGGTAGCAGTGGACCCACCGGCCCATCAGACGTGCCCAGGCACACCTGACCCCCTGAGGGTAAAGCTTCAGCCTAAGCTGCTGGTTGTGAGCATGAACCCAAGGGGGAACCTCCATGCCTCTTGCCCCAACTGCATCCTCGTCAACCCGCCCAGAGAACCAGCCCCCATGTTGTCACACACTCTGGGCGCCTCTGCCCCCAGGGAGACTGCATCTTAAAGGGAGCTGGCTGCCCACGTTGTCAGGTTCTCTGCTTCGGCTTCTCTCCTGAGACCACCCACCCCATGGTCAGGGTGGAGAGCTGGGTTCAGTGTGCTTGCCAATATCGAGTAGCGTGGAGGGGGGCCGTGGCCTCAGCTGGCCGCGACGGCCAGGGTCCACTCAGGGAAGGGCCACAGGGAGGTGTTTTGTCCTCCACTCCCTGTCCCGACTCGCTCCAGTGACAGGCTTGCTTCACTGTGTCCCCAGCATGGACAACGCCGAGGACCCTGTGTACGAGAGTCTGGAGGAGTTCCACGTTTTCGTCCTTGCCCACATATTAAGGAGGCCCATCGTCGTCGTAGCAGATACGATGCTGAGGGACTCAGGCGGGGAAGGTAAGTTTACTCATAATGAAACAGATGTATTTTATTCATCACCCAGAAAGCGTAACATCCCGAGTAAGGAAGGGACAGTCCAACGTAATGGCTGAGCCTCCAGAAGGACACAGAGCCTTACTCTGCCTGGACAAAGGTCTTATTTCTCCTCGTTTCTCCTCGACTCCACATGTTTCTGGCTCCTCCCAGTAGAGAAGGGATTACTCTTTTTTATTTTTTTTTTGGCCGTGCCACACGGCTTGTGGGATCTTAGTTCCCCGACCAGGGATTGGACCCGGGCCCTCAGCAGTGAAAGTGCAGAGTCCTAACCACTGGACAGCCAGGGAATTCCCAGGAGAGATTACTCTTGGCCGTCCATCCACCCTGTGTGTCCACGGCAGGAGAAATGTGGCTGAGTGGGGGTGGGGATGAACCCCGAGGGGCTCCGGGCCCACCTGTTGCCCACACCCTCCAGCAGTGCCGGCCTCATCCCAGGGCCACTTGGCCACTCAGCCACTCCAGTCCCCTCCTGCCCCTCGCATGTGTCTTAAAGAAGAAACAAGAAAGGCAGAAAATGCAAAGTCATCCGCAAGGCTGTGATGGGACCAGGGCTGGGGGAGAAGGAGGAAGGGATGGAGGACTTCCCAAGGCCGGTACCCGCTGCACTGCCAATCATGTGCACCCTCTCCCTCGGCCAGGCCACTACCTCCCAGGGTAGACACTGCCTCCCGCTCTACAGACGAGGAGCCCGAAGCTCAGAGAGGCCACACAATGTGCCCCCGCCTTCAGCTGAGGCCTTGAGGAAGCAGGGTCAACCCAGGCAGGGAGGGCTCCACGTGTGTCCTCCCTCCAGCCTTTCTGCCGGAGCCCACAGGGCACCATGCTCTCTGAAAAGGAGGGACACAGGAGGGGCCAGGATGGTGGATGGATCAGGAAGGTCACCCTAGTGTAAGTGTCCTGCCTCTCGTGGCTGTGGTTACCACAGAAGGCAGGGAGCTGGGAGTACCTTGGTCACTCCCAGTGACACAGGCCTGCCGGGGTCTGCAGCTCTCTGGGTGCAGAGCCCGGCCTCCCATCGGGGTCCCTGTACTCATCAGATCCCACAGAGCTGGGTCCACACTTCCTTCCTTTGCACCTGTCTTGGAGGGTGCAGCCCTCTCAAAGGCGGACCCACCCTGCCTCTCAGCAGAGAGGGGGGCAGAACCATGGTCACTGATAATAGACAAAGCAAGGGTGGGGAGGAATCCTGAGCTCATCAAAGACATCCCTGATGTCGACTGTCTTTTCCTTCCACAGAAGGGCAGTGAGTCACTGAGTCTGAGGCCAAGAGGCAAGGTTCTTTGTAATTAAAAAACAGATGCCGTGTCAGGGCAGGTATTTCCAGTAGTTACCGTATTTCAGTGAGGATTTAGGCTTTTTCCCCCTTTTGGTAAGGAAATGAACAAGACTGTGTCCCGGTTGCTAAAGGAGCTGATCCCTGTCCCTCCTTTCCCATCTGACTCACGACTTGGGCCTGGAGTGCTCTCACTGAGCTTCTCAAAACCTAGAACAAATAAGCTCTCACGCAGCACATACGTTGTTCTGTATGCAGATGCTTTTGTGAACACAGGAGAGGAATAAGTACATTCAGGAAAACACGGGTTTCTAGGTGGCCATCAGCACACGTCCTGGCTGACCATCTGGGGTGGGTGTTTTGATCACCTTGGCCAGACTCAGGGCAGCAGGCAGGCCCGGCAGGTCACAGCAGAATCCCCTCAGCCCTGCTTGTTCCTAGGGTGCAGCTTGACAGGGCGCAGGGGCAAACGAGCCAGGAGGACTCTGCCCAAGGAGGCAGGTGGAGCAGGGTGCCCTGGTCAGGTACAGGACTTGGGGTCTAATGGGCCTGGCCCCTGTGAGCCTGGGCTTCCCTATCCATCGGTGGCAAGCATCACCTAGCTCCCAGGGAGCTCCTGCCAGGTGGGTGGAGGCCCCTCTGCTGTGGAGTAGGTGACAGATGACAACGCCCGGGGCTGCAGCCTGAGCCCGCCCTCCCTTCCCTCCGCCCTGTCACCTCCCCCAGGACGGTGAGGGATGCTGTCCACGCCCCCTCCAGATCCACATGCCCTCACCCTTGTTTGTGTCTGCAGCATTTGCTCCAATCCCCTTCGGAGGGATTTACCTGCCCTTGGAGGTGCCTCCCAACAGATGCCACTGCTCACCTCTGGTTCTTGCCTACGACCAAGCGCATTTCTCTGCCCTTGTGTCCATGGAGCAGAGAGACCAGCAGAGAGAACAAGGTACGCCCGCCGCCACGTAACAGTGCAAGGTGGGGAAGGGGTGGGCCGGGAGGGGCAGGAGGCGGAATATGGAGACCTCCCTGGGAAGCGCACTCAGCAATGATAGGTTTTGCCTAAAACTACCATATGCATGCAAAAAATTATCATTGAAAATAATGCCATTTGCAGCATCATGGATGGAATGGACTTAGATTATCGTTATCATAGATTATCATACTAAGAAACTTAGATTATTATAGTAAGTGATGTCAGACAAAGACAGATATCATACGATGTCACTTATACGTGGGATCTAAAAAAAATGATACAGATGAACTTATTTACAAAACAGAAACAGACTCAGACAGAAAACAAACTTATGGTCACCAAAGGGGAAAGGGGAGGAGGGAAAAATTAGGAGTTTGGGATTAACATATACACACTATTATATATAAAATAGATGAATAACAAGAAACTACTATATAGCACTATACTCAATATTTTCTAATAACCTCTAAGGAAAAAGGATCTGAAAAAGAATATATACGTATATATGTATAACTGAATCACTTTGCTTGTACACCTGAAACTAACACAACATTGTAAATCAATCATACTTCCGTTTTTAAAAAAAGAAAATAATGCCACAGACAACTTTTAATTTAAATTATGAAGCAAATTAATAATCAAGCCACCCTTAAATAACTTTCACTATGGTTCCCTTTCACATGTACGCATATACTATATGGATGTAATTAATCTCAGATGTAATTTTTTTTTCTTTTTTTTTTTGCGGTACGCGGGCCTCTCTCACTGTTGTGGCCTCTCCTGTTGTGGAGCACAGGCTCCAGACGCGCAGGCTCAGCGGCCATGGCTCATGGGCCCAGCCGCTCCGCAACATGTGGGATCTTCCCGGACCGGGGCACTAACCCGTGTCCCCTGCATCGGCAGGAGGACTCTCAACCACTGTGCCACCGGGGAAGCCCTCAGATGTAATTTTTAAAAGTCCGTCTACTTTGTTAGACCAACCAGATGATCAAAATATTAAAACTCTGGACTAGTAATAAACTTAATAAACAAACAAATAAATAATTAATTAAAAGCCCTTCTAGTGCAGAGAGTCAGCAAATTACAGCCCACTGCCTGTTTGTAAATAAAGTTTTATCGGAACACAGCCACACTTGTTCAAAGACGTATTGTCTATGGCTACTGCTTTTGTGCCCTAACAGCAGAGTTGAGAAGCAACCCCAGAGGCTGTGTGGCCTGCAAAGACTAAAATATTTACTAATGAGCGCTTTACGGAAAATGTTTGCCAGCCTCTGCTCTAAAGTAAGCTTTTGAATCAAAAGATGGATTTTTCCATTCAATTCATTACATGGGAGTTTCCTGCCAGGAGCCATTTCAATGCTGCAGAGAGGCTTGCCGGGCTGGGCCCACAGGCTGTGCACTGCACAACTCCAACCACCAGTCACATAGACTCATGTGGGGCCTGTCTTCAGTCAATGCATTATGTGTCTGCTGTGGAAATGGCAGGATTTTGTTTGGAATGTTAACTGCTGATGGTGTGTGACCAACTGAGCAAATAAAGGGAAGCTCTTCCTTTTTCACTTCTGTGTCTGGTTAGACAGAGAACTCCCAGGATACTAAAAGAAGGAAAGACTGACCAGTTTCAGGGTCCCTGCCATAGGATGTGGTCCCAGGAAATCCATGGTGGCTCATCCTGTGGTGATGTGAGTCCAGAAGGAGAGGGAGCAGGGCTGCCACTGGCTGTAAGGGGACTATCACGTCCTTTTCCTGTGCTATTTACAGACGTCTCACTTTAGCCATAGGAAGACATGTTTCGTCATTAAGGCCTAGGTGCCATTTGCCTTTTCTGTTGTCTCTCTGCGTGTTGGCCAGTGAGAGCTGGCACCTCCCTAATGGCTTCCAGGTCTTCTCAAAGCTCACTGTGGCTCTTGAGAGACAGGGGGGCCCTTTCTCTGCAGCCTCACCCTATCAGCAAGTGATTGAAAAGACCAAAAGCCTTTCATTTAGAAGCCAGATGTTGGCCATGAATATTAAGAAGAAACTTAATCAGGATAGTAGGTCAGAGGCTCCTAACTGGGCAACTCAGGACTTTGGCTTCCATAGAAGAACTGTACAGAAAAAAATGAAAAAAAAACTCTAAAAGAAAGGTGAAATAATAATCCATGATTTAAAGGTGAAACATTTTAGAAACAATTAACATATCGAGTATAAATTTTGGAGAATTTGAATAAAATTGGCTGTGTTTCATTTAGAAAATTTAAAAAAGAGGGCCCTTCTCAGGACCAGGGATCCAGGCCAGGTGTGGGGCCTCTCATCCAGTCTCCCAGAGACTCTGTGGTCAGGGAGAGATCAAAGTCCCAGGGCTGGCATCTCCAGTTGCTGAGCAGAGCCTTCAGAGCCCAGCTCCCTCCTCACAGAGGCACTGAGCTTCCTTTCAGGCCTTCCAGATACTGCTTATGGATGCTTTCAAGGCCAATATGAAGGTGCTCTTCAATAAAAGGACAAATGTGGAGGGGTTACCGCCTAGCAAGGGAGCGTTGCAGAGGTGCAGGTGGTTTCACCTCTAAAGACTTTTTTCCCATAAGTGGATTCTGGTCCCAGTGTGGGTTCTGAGCAGCTGTGTCGTGGGCTCCTTGCTCCTAATAGCAGTGTGGTCCCTGCCTCCTCAGCCCTCACATGACCAATGTGCAGGGCTGCACATTGACCCGTTCAGTCCTCACGACCATCGCACAAGCAGAAGCAAAGCACGTGTAAGCGGCTCCCACTGGCTGGGTAACCTCTGTGCTACACGTCAGGCCCTCACACATTGGGAAAGAATACAAATGCTCTGCAGACTTTGAGGCTTTAAGTACTGCTACCGACACATCCCCTGTGCCACCCTCACTGAGCTGGTGGGTGCTGGTAGGTGCAACCCTGCTTCCTGCTCCTCCCACTGGCCTGAAGTCCAGTGGTCCTGCATGCAGTATTTGTTTGGGCGGCCAAGGGCCCATTCAGTGAAGCACCTGTTGCATCCACGTTTGGGGACCCGAAGATGACAGTGTCCTTGCCTTGGGGCCCTTACCACCTTGTAGGGGAGACAGGCACCCCCATCAAGCCACATACTATACAAGGCAGGATGTTTCCCGAGCAGTCACGAGCTCCATTCAGCAGGGGAGCAATTACTCTAATTGGGAAGAACAGACAGATAGACCTGAGCAGAAGTGCTGGGCTGATGCAGGGATGTTGCTGGTGGGTGGCTGGCATGTCGCTGGTGTGGCCCAGCAAGCACATGTCATAGGAGCGTGATGGTGTTGGGCCTGGGTGCTGCCGTGTCCTCACCGCGTTGCCCGAGGGGCGCCATGTGCCCTCCCAGCCTGTCCCCTTATCTGTTGCCGGTACAATAACACCCATCCCCCTGGAAATGAATGCTTTCTCCTCCCCTTCCTCACCCTCATTCCCTCCCCCCTCCCCTGTCCTCTGCCCTTCCTCTTCCTTTCCGCCCACTCTCCCATTTGGTCTCTTTTCATTTGATACATTTAAGGACATCACCACTTAATTATGAAGTGACCACCATGGTCACTTCCACACATTGAAGTCCTCAGTCACCCCTGGGAATGACATTGCCTGTCCCAAAGCCAGGCCTGTCCCCTGATCCTTAAATGTTGCTTCTAAGATAAACCTAAAGGCCTTGACTGGCTCCCTTCCTGGCCACCATTAGTGCCCAGCATCTCCCTGAAAGGACCTGCCATGGGCAGGAGGAACAGAGTAGACATTGTCCGGGGAGCCATCACCAGAGGAAGCCTACCCCAGGGTTCCTGTGGGGCACTGTCCTACCTTCCAGCCCAACAGTAGAGGCTGTCGGGGGCTTTCTGCAAATACGAGATCCTAGCAATTCTGCTATTGTTACCCAGTGGTTGAGGATGGTGGGGAGAAGCTGAGAAGATGTCAGGAACCTGCTCAGGGAACAGACTCAGCCTCTCTTCTCAGCCTTTATGATGCCAAGGAAATGGAAGCAACCACAGAAGGCCATGATATTAGCCCCCAAAAGAAGATAGTTCAGAATAGCATTGGGATGCAAGGGGCTCAAAGGAGAAAATGGCTGCTGCTGCTGCTTCTCTAACAGGGAGTCCTGAGGTAGGTGGTCCAGGGCTGGTGCATCAGCTCTAGACATTCTCAGGTACTCAGGCTCCAGCCTCTCCCTGCTCCACCATCCTTATTGTGTGGTTTCAGCCTTATGGTCATAGAATAGGTGCTGCAGCTCCAGGCATCACATCTGTATTCCAGGCTGGACCAAATGCCTCTCTTCTTGAAACTTTGTCATTTCAGTTGGGAAGAACACCTTCCCTCGACACGTGCTGGCATCTTACTAAGGCTGAGCTCTATACTTGCAGTTTCCTGGCTTCAGAGCAGCCTGAGAAGTGAGTGCAGTGGAGGAAGAAGGGGGTGAGGTGATGGGTGGGGGTTCAGTGAGCCAGCTCTGAATCAGGGAGAGGATGTGATGTTTCCAGGCAGTTCCATCTGGACTCTTCTCTTTATTTCACCAGCAATGACCACTCATCTGGGGAAGAGCAAAAGTGCAAAAATGAGTTCTTTACCAACTTGGGTCCTCATCTGGAAATAAACCACGTTGGCTGTTAGGTTCTTAATTCCCTAAAAAGCGGTGGTGCGTGAGACTGTCAGTGCTGTGCTCCTTAGGAGAAAATCCATTCTCTTTCAACGCAGAAAGAGAAGCAACCTTACTCCCAGGGCCGCCGCGTACCGCCCGTGGATGTCAGGTTCCGGGCTGCCTGGGTGAGGGTGGCGCATGCGTCTTGCGGTCCTGGCCGTGGCCACGCCCCCACAGGAGGAAGAGCCGGGGCGGGGGCGGTCCTGCTGAGAGACAGACCTGGCGCCACGCGGCTGACTTGATGGCACGCTCCTGTCCGCCCCACCCCCCTCCCGCCACAACATCTAAATGCCACCAGGAAGTTTCATGCCCAGAGGCTTTCTCTCCTAGAGCCCTGGTTCTGTGCCAGAACCCCCCCCACCCCAAAGCAGGCAGGAGCCTTCTGACCCTGCTGAACTGAGACCTCGGCCTGGCCCGGGGCTTTTCACTCCGCCTTCCAGAATGTCTCCAGCTCTGTGCCTTCAAGCTGCGTTGCACTCTGCCCCCAGGGAGCCTCCCAGGAAGCTCTTTACAGACACTAAGGTCACCACCCCTACAGCATCCTTGCCTACGAGGACCAAGGATGCTCAGTGAGAGGAAAGATAGTGGGAAACCATCCTCTTCCTTCCTGCCCTTCCCTGCCGTGCGGGGCTTCCGTCCGTTCACAGGGCTTCCTGGTTGCAGGTTAGAGCCCCTTCGACCGCAGGTCACCAAAACCCGACATGGCTCAGACAGGAAGAGGGCTGGTTGTCACACACACCACACTCTTAACATTGTGGGGCAGGCAGGCCCCTCGGGGCAGGTGGGGCGTTTCAGGAATGTTGGAGATGACCAGGCCCCTCCATCCTGCCTGCAGCCTCCTCACCTTCTGTTCCAGGCAAGCCCCTGCCGCCATCCCCTGCTGCAAGCAGGTCCTGTTCGCCCCCAAACTCCGGTGTCTAAGAGCATGGCCAGATCTGGGGCAGGAAGTATGCACAAAGATCCTATCGCATCTTGTTCTGGAAGAAACAAGGCATCTTCAAAGACCGCGAGGGTAGTGTCAGAAGGGCTTCCGGGCTGATGGACAAGGCTCCCACAGGATGAGAGGGACAGTGAGGACCACCACTGGAAAGAGTAGAAACATGAAGTTGCTTCGGTCCAGGAATTCATGATGATGCTGGGGGAAAGCCTCCCTCATCAGCTCTCCAGGAAGCTCAGGTCCACCACCTTGCAAACATAAAAAGCAGGAAAGTATCAGGCGAGATCCTGCGTTTCCTTGGTGAACTAGTGACGGGACCTTCCTCTGAGTTCAGGTACCCTGGCTTGTCATGAAGGGAGAGGTGTTCGTAAGGGCTGAATATATGTGTTGAAGAGCTAACCCCCAGGCCTCAGGCTGCAACTGTATTTGGAGATGGGGTCTTCAGAGGAGTAATTAAAATACAGTGAGGTGATCAGGGTGGACCCTCATCCACTGTGACTGGTGGTCTTATAAGAAGAGGAAGTTAGGACACAGACACACACGGAGAGGAGATTGCAGGAGGACACAGAGAAGACAGTCACCTGCAAGCCAAGGAGAGAGGCCTCAAAAAGAAACAACTCTGCTGACACCTTGTCCTTGGACTTCCAGCCTCCAGACTGTGAGAGAATAAATGTCTGCTCTTTAAGCCCCTCACTCTGTGTACCACTGTTATGGCCACCAGAGCAAACCAATTCAGACAGAATGAGAATACCAGGTTTTTCAAGCCCATGGGAATGAATGAGAAACTGCCATGTTTCTCATTATTTCTGGCTCAGTTCATCACTGTCACCTTCTTGACCAGCGGATGCTGCGTTCAGATCCATCAGGGGCCTGGTCAGAGTGTGTGAGCTCCCCACCCCTCAGCAGCTCAAGCGTGGGGGTCCTGGGACCTGTTGTTGCTGGTGGCAGACTTATTACAAAGTAATATTCTGCAAGCTCTGTAGATCCAGGTCCCAGCAGATGTTTGGAACGTGGCTAGTCTCTCAACTCCTCTCCAGGGGAAGGGGTGGTCCCACTGGGAGGCCCAGCAGAACAAAGAGCAGGCCCACTGTATGCAAGGTCGAGAGCCCCCAAAGCCTGCCATGGGCGCCAGCTGCTCTGAGAGCAAGGTCTGGGTCTGGGGACGAGCAGCTGGCCCGTGGTCCAGGCGACAGGCTGTGGGCGGGCTCCAGCTCTCTTGTGTACACCCGCAAGGGCCTGAGCCAGGGGGAGGTTCATTCAACAAGTATTCAGTGTGACAGCACACTTGTGACAGTGACAGTACCGGACAGCCCACACCTGACATGGTAAGTGCTTGGAGTTGAATTCCTTCCATTCCCGGGGTCAGCCAGGCCTCAGGCATGGGTCTGAGCGGAGCTGAGCCTCACCAGGTGAGCTGGGCCCCAGAGACAGCTTATAAGTGGCCATAACAAGCTCCGCTACCAGGTGCCCCAAACTCAGGGGCTGGTGTCCTCAGACTGGAGGCCTTAGGAAGGAGGGCCGGGGGGCGGTGGGGCTCTTTGTCACGCACCTGCTGGCCCCATCGGTTCTCTCGCCTGCAGCCCTCCTTCAGTGCGGCAGACAAGAAAACAGAGTCCCAGCCTGTGCCCTCGCTCGGCTAGGAGAGGGACTAAGAAAGTACAGTAACACCAGTTTCTAGCATGGAACCAGGCATTATTCTCTGAAGCCAAGATAAGAGACTCTCAGACCACAGCTGGGCCCAGGCTCAGGACCGAGCCACCAGGCCTGTGGTCTCGGAGCCTGGGGAGGAGGCAAGGGTGTAGGACACAGAGCATCAAGGTCCAGGGCACCTGCTGGTCCCCCACGGCCGAGCAGAGCCGTCGCCCTGCCCCAAGCAAAGGACACCTTGTGGAGGGCGCCCCCCACCCCGGACCTCCCAGCACCCTGGGATGGAGGCTGACAGGTACAGTCATCACAGGCCCAGAGAGAGCAGCTGTCTTGTTCTTGCGTCTGAGGAACGATGTTCTGGGAGCCTGAGAACGAGACAAAACGTGTTGTAGGATGTGACATGGGACTGCCTTCTTCCCGCCACTCCCTTTCTTCTGCTTGGCCCAGTGCATCTCATCTGAATGTGTCCAAGCTCCTGGCGGCTTAAAAATTCCATGAGGTGTCCTTTGAACCTCTCGTCCTTCCCTGTGTTGAAACTATGTTGGGAAAGGACCCACTGCTCCCTTACAGCTCTTTCTGCCGCCCCCACCCCCTCCTCCGGCTGCTGAGGTTGGCTGGCTTCTAGGAAGAACCCCGCTGTGTCCTGCAGGCTGGGGTTCCCGTGGGGAGAAGGCAGGGCTTGCTTGCAGTGGGCAGGCTTGGGCTGGAGGGATTGGTCAGGTGTGGGCAAGCTGAGTGGGCAAGGCTTTGCCAGCGCATTTTGGGACTTTTTGTAAATAAGTTACCCGTACTTTCATGGTAACTTCCACAGATGATTGATGGTCCCCTGCTTTCTCCACGGGGAGGATGTTAGTCCTGTGCCCCCAGTACACCTGGACCCTAGTTCTG
Source organism: Phocoena phocoena (assembly GCF_963924675.1). Taxonomy (NCBI): domain Eukaryota; kingdom Metazoa; phylum Chordata; class Mammalia; order Artiodactyla; family Phocoenidae; genus Phocoena; species Phocoena phocoena. Next base: position 120,088,325 of record NC_089220.1, on the reverse strand, counting down.
CAGCTTGCAGGAAGGATCCTCCCATGCCCACAGCATGGTGCCCGTGGCCTCCCTGTGCCACGTCCTCAGATGGCTCTGCAAAACTCAGACCTGGGCTGAGTCTGCACCCCACAGTCACGCCAGTACTTGCAGGCACTTCCTGTGTGCAGGCCTGGTCTAGGTCCTTTCCAAGGGCAACACTTGACCCTCTGCATGTTCTGTGCCCACTTGACAGAGGAGGACACTGAGGAAGGAGGGCCATCCCCAGGGAATGGTCACAGCCGGTGAAGGGTCACTAGGGCAGGTTAGTATGGTGGATGGTGCGACTTCCAAAAAGCAGACTTGGCCAAACAGGGTGATAATCAGGGAACAGGCATCTCCCAGAGACAAGGTCCGGGAAGTGGTACCCAAGCCAAAGTTTGCTTGGGATATAACGGCAACTCACACCTGGTGACTTAGGGACCTTCAGCATGGGAGAAGATGGGGGAGGGGGTGCCTCGCTTCCTGGGAGATGTTAATACCATCTGTTTCTATTCTTTTTAAATAAATAAATAAATAAATAAATAAATATATATATATATATATATATATATATATATATATATATATAGTAATTATTTCAATAGTTTTTCCTCCTAAATGCAAACAGCCTGAGAGCCTCTGGGGCCACATCCAGGGGCCACATGTGGGTCAGGGTGCCCTCACAGTGTCCCTGTGCCTTCCCTAGGGGTTCCCACTCAGGTGACCCAGAGAGCCGCGTTCTGCAGCCTCTAAAGAGCCAACTGGTCACAGACGGAGGAGGGGATGCTGATGTGAACAGGGGCTTGGACAGTGATGCCCACGCAGCTGTCAGACAGCTCTGAAGGCTGAGACTGACATCCATGGATGATCACACCAGAGTTTGTAGTTTATTTACTGGAAACAGACTCAACACACCCAAAATGTGATATTTGAAAAAAAAAAAAAAAAAGCTTTTGCAAGAGCAGCCTGAAACTTTATATCTCTTGCCACTTAGAAACAATACCCCACGTTTACAAAACTGAGCAATTTGGGAATTTTGTGGTGCCAAACAGAATAACCCCACACTACAGGACATGAACTCTGTCTTCAATCTGTATTTTATGCACAGCTCATAAACTAAATGCCAATCTACATTTTATGATTTCCTGAACCATATATAATGTGACATTTCATTTCCAGTCTATTTGACGACAAACCGTGCTTTTTCTTACAGGATTGATTTATAATAAACAGCACCTCTCTCCCATTAAGTAGAAATTGGTCTTAACAGGCTATGAATATTATTAAATATTCCATTTAAATGGATTTTATAATATAATTTTGTTAATATAGCTATCTAAAATAAAGTGATTTTTACTTAAAAATCACTTCTTCATCATATTCTAATCAAACTGGCCCATCTGTGGACCTGTCTGAATACAATAATGGGAGGAATTACGTACCAACCCACTGTTACTGGACATTATAAGAATCAGATGAACTCATGGTAGCAAGAAGGCTTGTAGAAACCAGGAAGTGTGTAAAAAATGCAAATTCCCTGCATTGTCTTTGCAATCAGCCTCCTTCCTCTTCAGCCACTTTCTAGGCTTGCAGCTTGCCACTAAAAGACACACTCGGCGTGGGCGTGCAGAGCCAACTTGCCTCCCCGCGTGGTCTGCAGGCAGCCTTGCTGAACCGCTCGCCCCGTTCCTTTGCTGCTCCTGCTGTAGCCTCGAGCATGGCCCCTGGAGGCCTGGGCCACACCTGCAAAGGCCCCTCACTGTTGGAGAAGAGGAAGAGTCTCTGGGGGCATCCAAACTCTTAGCTCAGACCCTGCACCCCAGGGCCCGGGGACCAGACGAGGGGTGTCATCTTTGACATTGTTGGTTCTTGACCCAAGAATATCTCGAAGGGCCCCTACGTGACCAGGAGCCATGTGTGGAACTTCAAGGCCGTGAGCTCTGTCCTGGCCTTGCAGGGGGACGCGAATTCAGAGAGCTGGGTCTTGCTGATCAAATGCCCAGGAGTCCAGTTGTCCACCAACACCTGCGTCACCCCAAGGACCATCAGCTCTGGCGCCTGAGACTCAGTTCCAGAGAGATGCCAGCTGTGCTCAGCTACACGGAAAGAACTGGCCAAGGGTCTTTCACGAGGAAATCGGGGCCTGGAGAGATGAGGGAGCAGGAGGCACAGACACAGGCTCCCCCAGGCCTCCCCAGGGTGTCTAAGCCACAGAAAGAGTGGCCCCAGGAGCACCCCCACCCGCCATCTCCCCCACTCCTGAATCAGCCCAGCCCCCATCTCCATATGAAGTGCCGTCTCTCCCTCAGGCTGCCCCAGGCTCCCTGTGGACCTGCAGGCTTCTGATGGATGGTGTCAGAACAGGACACGGCCTTCATCAATCCTCCTGCAGAAGAGAAGGAAAACAAAGCCCCAGGCACCTGTCCTGCCCCCCGGACATGGGGAGGGAACCTCTTGGTCAGCCAGCGTGACAGACTGCTTCTGCTCTCCGAGAAGCCCCCCTCAACACCGTCCCCCAGGGCTGCGTCTGATGCATGAGAGGACACGTATCCAGAAGAAATGGCCGGCTTCCTGATAACCTGAGTCGGCTCAGAGAATTGTCTCTGGGGACGTTTTTCTGGGGAAAGGGTCTGTGGGAAAGAAAGCATCCTGATCAGAGCCTAGTGGGTGGTCTGGAGCGTGAGGCCATGGGCAGCCCATCGAGCAGGAACTCACCACTTTCCTTGCTTTTGTGGAGGGGACAGGGCTGCCATTGCTTTGCACCTCGAGGTCTCATGAAGCAAATCCTCATAAAGCAAGTCTGATCTTTCCCAGAGGCGCAAGGATGCAAGGTTCTCGCCCAGCCAGGGACTCTACGTCAGGCCCGCTGGAGGTTGTTCTCAGGCACTGGTGAGCCACAGCCAAGGCCGCCATGGGGGTGGGAGCAGGGAGAGGAGAAGGATGACAAGGACCACCTTTCAGAGGCTCCTGTTCTTCACTGGCCAGATCCTGGATGTCTTGAAGCCAGATGTCCTGTCTTTCTCATCTTTGTGTCTCCAGCACCAAGACACCTGGAGGCAATTAAATGTTGAATGAATAAATGAATGAATGAACGAGATTAGATGCTCACGATCTACTAATTTCAGATAATTCAAAAAAAGGCAGGGTGACACAGTAGTGGAAGACAAAGTACACAATGTGGAGTGAGGCAGACCTGCTTTTCAATCACAGCTCCAGCTTTGGCTTGGAGTCACTTACGTACCAGAGTTTCACTTCCTCTTCTGTAAAACTGGAGCAAAAATCCTGTAGCTGGTACAGGACTTGTAAGTAATGAATACAGAGATCCTGACACAGTACCTGGTATTGACGGAGAGTTCGACACAGAGACCAATGGAACAGAATATGGAACCCAGGAATAACCCCACAAAATATGATTTTGACAGAGAAACAAAATAAATTCAATAGAGGATGGATAGTCTTTTCAAACAAATGGTGATGAAGTGATTGGACATCCATAAGCAAAAAAAAAAACTTAAACCCAAGCCTCATTTATACAAAAATGAACTCAAAATTAACCATAAAGTAAATGTAAAATGCACAACTATGGACCTAGAGGTAGGTGTTGGGTTTTTTTAATATAAATTTATTTTTTTACTGATTTGTTTTTGGCTGCATTGGGTCTTCGTTGCTGAGCGCGGGCTTTCTCTAGTTGCGGCACACGGGGGCTACTCTTCATTGCAGTGTGCGGGCTTCTCATTGCGGTGGCTTCTCTTGTTGCGGAGCACAGGCTGTAGGCGTGCAGGCTTCAGTAGTTGTGGCACGCAGGCTCAGTAGTTGTGGCTCGCAGGCTCTACAGCACAGGCTCAGTAGTTGTGGCACACGGGCTTTGTTGCTCCGTGGCATGTGGGATCCTCCCGGACCAGGGATCGAACCCGTGTCCCCTGCATTGTCAGGCAGATTCTCAACCACTGCGCCACCAGGGAAGCCCCAAGAGTTCTTATATATGTGTCCTGTTTGTTCTGTGTCTCTGGAAATCCCTGACTAATAGAACCACGAATCTGTTCTTCATCTCTAGAATTTTGTCATTTCCAGCATGTTGCATAACTGGAATCATACAGAGAATGCAGTCTTTTGGGATTGGAATGATCCCCAAAAAAAGATGAAATTAATAACTTGGACCTCTGCTCTGCAAAAAGAGAAAGAGAAAAAGAGAGGGGGGTACAGGAAGGGAGGGAAGGAAGAAAGAAGGAAAGACAAGTTATAGACTGGGAGGAAATATTTGAAAACCACCTATCAACAAAGGACTTACATCTAAAATATACAAAGAACCCTCAAAACTCAATAGCAAAAAAAATCTCCAAACCATCCAAATAAAAAATGGGAAAAGACATGAACAGACATTTTACCAAAGAGGATATATGGATGGCAAATAAGCACATGAAAAGATGGTCAACATTAGAACCGCTGTAAGACGTCACTACACACCTATCAGAATGACTAAAATCTTAAAAACTGACGACACCAAATGCTGGAGAGGATGTGGAATAACCAGATTGCTCCTGTATTGCTGGTGAGAATGTAAAAATGGTTCAGTGAACTCTGGAAAAGTTAGGCAGCTTCTTATAAAAGGAAACATCACTTACCATATAACCTAGCAATTGTAATCCTGGGCATTTATCCCAGAAAAATGAAAAGTTACGTTCACACAAAAGCCTGTACACAAATGTTTATAGCCGCTTTATCTGTAATATCCAAAAACTGGAAACAACCCAAATGTCTTTCCCGGGTGCATGGTTCAACATACTGTCTATACCACAGAATCCTAGTCAGCAATAAAAATGAATGACTATGACTCATGCAATTACTTGGGTGGATCTCAAGGGAATTATGCTGAAGGGAAAAAACCAATCCCCAAAGACCGCATTCTGTATGATTCTAGATCTATAGCATTCTTGAAATGACAAAATTATAGAGATGGAAAACAGATTAGTGGTTCTGTTAGTCAGGGATGTCCAGAGAAACAGAACCTATGGGATACATACAGATATATATATAAGAGGAGATTTATTATAGGACTTTGTTCACATAATTATGGAGGCCAAGTTCTACCATCTGCCAACTGTGAGCTGAAGAACCAGGAAAGCCAGTGGTGTAATTCAGTCCGATTCCAAACGCCCAAGAACCAGTAGCACCGATGTCTGCGGGCAGGAGAAGATCAATGTCCCAGCTCAAAGAGAGCAAATTCCTCCTTCCTTGGCTCTTTTGTGCTCTTCAAGCCCTCCATGAAATGGATGCTGCCTGCCCATGTTGGTGAGGGCAGTTCTCTGTACCCAGTCTATCAATTCCAATGCTAATCTTTACCGGGACCACCTCCCAGACACACCCAGACATTATGTGTACCAGCTCTCTGGACATCCCCTAGCCCAGGCACGTTGATACATAACATTAACCATCACAGCGGTGGACAGGGATTAGGGACCGATAGGATTATTTAGAAGCACACTGTTTAAATTGCAAATAGTTGAGGATTCTCCAAATATCTTTCTTGGTTATGGGTACGTAGTTTTATTTAGTTATGGTCTGAGAACAAACTTTTTATGATTTCTATTCTTTTAAATCTGTGAAGGTTGGCCAAGAATATGTTCCACCTTGGTGAATATTCCATGGGGTCTTGAAAAGAATGCGTGTTCTGCTCTTGTTGGGTTCCATACATGTCCATTAATTCAAGGTCTCTGATGACATAGTTCAGTTTTCTATATCTTTGCTGATTTTCTAATTGTTCTGTCGTTTCCTAAGGGAAAAGTGGCAGTCTCCATCCATAATGAATGTGTCTTTCTCCTTTCATTTTTGTTAGTATTTGCTTCATGTACTCTGAAGCCCATGCACACATGTAGGATTGTGATAGCTTCATGGAGAATTGTAATGTTCTTCTATATCTTTGGTAACAGGCCTTGCACTGGAGCCACTCAAGTTTTTTTTTTTTTTATTAGTATCTTTTAACCTATGTATGTCTTCATATTTAAAATGGATTTCTTACAGTCAGTATATACTTGAGTTTTGCTTTTATATCCAATCTGACAATGTCATTTATTAATTGGTACATTTTAACTATTTACGTTTAATGGTAGCTCTTTTCTATTTGTTCCATCTGTTTTTTTGTTCTTTTTTTCTCTTTCCCTGTCTCCTTTTTCTTACTTTTTAATTTAATTTTTATTGGAGTATAGTTGACTTACAATGTTGTGTTAGGTTCAGGTGTACAGCAAAGTGAATCAGTTATACATATACATATATCCACTCTTTTTTAGATTCCTTTCCCATATAAGCCATTACAAAGTATTGAGTGGAGTTCACTATGCTGTACAGTAGGTCCTTATTAGTTACCTATCTTATATATAGTAGTGTGTATTCGTCAATCCCAATCTCCCAATTTATCCCTCCCCTGCCCTTACCCCCTGGTAACCACAGATTTGTTTTCTACATCTGTAACTCTATTTCTGTTTTGTACATAAGTTCATTTGTACCCTTGTTTTAGATTTCACATATAAGTGATATCATATGGTATTTGTCTTTCTCTGTCTGACCTACTTCACTCAGTACGACAGTCTCTAGGTCCATCATGTTGCTGCAAATGGCATTATTTAGTTCTTTTTTATGGCTAATATTCCATTGTATATATGTACCACATCTTCTTTATCCATTTTTCTGTTGATAGACATTTTGGGTGCTTCTATGCCTTAGCTATTGCAAATAGTACTGCTATGAACATTGTGGTGCATGTATCTTTTTGAATTATGGTTTTCTCCGGATATATGCCCAGGAGTGGGATTGCTGGATCATATGGTATTGGGTTGGCCAAAAAGTTCGTTTGGGTTTTTCCAAACATCTTATGGAAAAACCCAAACAAACGTTTTGGCCAACCCAATAGTTCTATTTTTAGTTTTTGTTTTGTTTTGTTTTGTTTTGTTTTTTTGCGGTACGCAGGCCTCTCACTATTGTGGCCTCTCCCGTTGCGGAGCCCAGGCTCCGGACACGCAGGCTCAGCAGCCATGGCTCACGGGCGCAGCCGCTCCGCGGCATGTGGGATTTTCCCGGACTAGGGCATGAACCCGTGTCCGCCTGCATCGGCAGGCGGACTCTCAACCACTGCGCCACCAGGGAAGCCCTATTTTTAGTTTTTTAAGGATCTTTCGCTTCTTTCATTGGTGTTAATTGAGCTTCTTAATGGTTCCATTTATCTCCACTGTTGATTTATTATTATACCTGTATTTTTAATTATTAGTGATTTCCCTAGTGTTTACAGTGAACATCTTTAATTACTGAGACTCTGTTTTCAAGTAACATTCTACTTCATGTGTTGTATACAGATCTCATGACAATGTATTCCCAACCCCTCCCTCCCATCCTCTGGGCCATTATTATCAAGCTCTTTACTTTTACATGTGCTGTAAACATGTAATACACTATTGCTCTCTTTGCCTTACTTCTCAGAGTAATTAAAAGGAAGAAAGCTGAATTTTATTTTCAAATTCATTTATTTTATTTCCGTCACTTTTCATTTCTTTGTGTAAATCCAAGTTTCTACTGGGAACATATTCTTCCCCTTAAAGAATTTCGTTTAACATTTCTTAGTGCAGGTATACAGGGGACGAGTTTTCTCATTTTTGTCTGAGAAAGTTCTCCTTCGTGCTTCAGAGATATTTTTGCTGTGTACAGAATTCTGGATTAGCAGGGTTTTTTCATCCAGCACTTTAAAGATATAACTCCATTGTCTTCTGTCTTACCTGTTTTATCATGAGAGGTCTGCTGTGATCCTTAGAATTGTTTCTCTGTATGTAATGTGTCTTCTTCCCCTGCTGCCTTCAAGATTTTCTCTTTGTCTTTGGTTTTTAGCAGTTTGAATATACTATGTATACAGATTTGTTGCTGTTGTTTTCCCTGCTTGTTTTTTTCTTAGCCTCTTTGGTCTGTGGTGGAGTTTGTCATTCATTTTGGAAATATTTAGGTAAATAATGTCAGCCATTATTTATTTAAATATCTCTTCTGTTTTTTTCTGTCCCTCTTTTCCTTCTGGGATTACACTTACACAGATCTGGTACTATCTGATACTGCCCCGCCGACCTTGGGTATTCTGTTCTGCAACCCCTTTTTTCTCTTTCTGTTTCAATCTGATTAATGTCTATTGACCTATCTTACTGTTCACAGCTTCTTTCCTCAGGTGTGTAAAGTCTACTGATCAGCCCTTCAAAGTCATTCTTTACTTCTATTATTGTGTATTTTTATTTCTAGCATTTCGATTTGACTCTTTCTTACTCTCTGCTGAAATTAACCATCAAGTTCTGCATGGTATCTACTTTTTCTATTAGAGTCTTCAACTTATTAATCAGTTGTTTTATTTTTTTAATCTTTATTAACTTTGTTACAATATTGCTTCTATTTTATGTTTTTTGGGTTTTTGGCCACAAGGCATGTGGGATCTTAGCTCCCTGACCAGGGATCGAACCCGCACCCCCTGCATGGGAAGGCAAAGTCTTAACCACTGGACCACCAGGGAAGTCCCTAATCAGTTATTTTAAATCACATCCTATAGTTTCGATACCTGTGTCATACCTGTCTTGTTCTGTGACCTGTCTTTTCTCTTGTCAATGTGTTGGTTTTCTCCTGTCTTTTCTTATGCCAAAAATGTTTCGTGGCAAGCTAGCCATCTTGAGTAGGGCAGTACAGACTAAGGCATATCGTTCTGATTCCTTCCCTTTTGCTGCATGGAGTTTGGATGAGCCTAGTCAGGATGTGATGCTGCCCTGGTTATCCAGCCTTCACATCCTTCTAGTTGTATCTTGTGTTTATGGTGGGGCTGGTATTTCCCATTGTCTGCTATACCTTTGTGCTGAGCCTCACCTCGGTGAGGGTCTCTCTCCATATTCTTGCCCCTTTTCTAGCAGTACATTGCTGTTACTCACAGCTTGTTAGCCTGGGTGCAGGAGGCACAGCCCAGAAGGGTAATGTTTCTGTTGTTCTGATTAAGCCTCTATCTTTGGTGGGTGCTGTGTCCCTGGATCTGGGGGGAGGGAGTGACTGGAAAGGCCCAGTGCCCTAAGACCAACAGTGTGTGTTGCCCTGCTCTCTGCAGTTCCTTCCTTAGCAGATGGGAAAGGTCCGTGAAGGACACTTTCTCAGAATTCTGGCCAGTCTTTTTCTGAGCACCAGGTCAGGTCCCATGGAGAGGGGCCTGCAAGTTCTTGGGAATTTCCCTTATGTCTGTGGCCCCCAAGGTTCTGTATTCTTTCACTAGGCTACACCCTTCCTTTACCAACTTGTTAACAATTTTAGCTGAATTCTTCTTAGTGGGGTCCAGCTTAGTGGGGTCCAATTAAGCTCATGTCCATCCCTCCTCAAAGGCACCTGTCTTTCCATCTGTGGCTGGCCCGTTGCCTGTGACTTCAGCTCTCAGACGGGTTACAGGAAAGTTGTGAAGCTGCAGTTCATCTAGCTCGTTGTTATGATACTGGTGGGATATTGCTCCTTCGGCTTTTCACATCCCAAACAGAAACCAGAGGTCTCCACTCTTTTTTAGAAAATAAGTACTGAAAATTGGTTGCTGCTTCGGTTATCCTTTGTCCAGGCTAGTTTGAGATGATGCCTATATGTTTCCAGGTTAAAAGATAGAAGAGAGTTTTTTCAAAGGGGGAAAAAAAAGGTTGCAGGTTTATTTTGAAAAGTATTTGCTGTTCCTGACATTTGCCACCAGAGGGCAAGTCACCGCGTCACTCCCCCTCTCACCGGGTGAGGCCAGGTTTCCAACAGGGAAAAGTAAGTGTGTAAAGTGAGAGGCAGAGGCAACGGAAGTACCTGAGGCTCACAGAGGCCTGTTTTCGAGGCCGCTCTAGGCTGTACAGCTACAGGTGGGGCTCCTGGGCCCTGCAGCCCCAGCCCTGACCAGCGGGCCATAGCTGTGCCCTGTGCACAGAAGACGCCTTCTGACATCCAGGCTGAGAGGCTGCCAGGAGCCTGCTGGGTGGTCAGGCTCTAGCACCTTCAGGTGATTCCAACCTTCTGCTTTGTGTGTTGGGGCGGGGGAGCTGGGGGGGGGGGGGGGGTGTCAGGGTGGGGAGTCCGGGAAGTCCATTCCAGCCCAGCTACTGAGTGTAGGAATTTCCAGGAGCCCTTTGGTAGGGAGGCTGAGGGGGGCTGTACAGCTGTACTACTTTAGCTGGTTTATCTGAAACAAATAAACCAAAACCACAGTGGCTTCATGTGATAGGAGTTTGGTTCTCCTGCAGATAAAGTCTAAAACAGGTGTTCCTGACGGGCAGGCAGGTCCCCTCCAAGTGGGGAGTCAGGAGCGCATTCCTGATCTCTTGTAGGGCTGCCATCATCAGAAGGCATCACGGCGGGAAGGGGTGAATGGGAGAAGGCGCACCCACCCCACAACCGCATGGCCCAGGACTTCCCCCAGCACTTCTGCTCACGTCCCATGGGTGCGAGCAAAGCATGTGCTCTTTCGTAATGCTAGGGCGGGGGCCTGGGCAGGCGCCCTCAAGGCACCTCTCCCCTGGGAAGGTGGACAACCAGACCCCAAATCGCCCACGTTGCACCCACAGAAACTGCTCCTAACAGATTATTCTAGAACAATGTTTCCCAGATTTGCTTGATTTTAAGACCCACAGAGGATGCTTATTTAAAAGAGTCCTTGGGCCCGTTTCCTGGACACTGGTTTGGCCATCTGCATGGCGCCTGGAGTGGGTGCCTTTACCAAGCCCTCCAGGGAGCCATGCTGCCCTGTCTACAGAGGGAGCCTCTACCCCCTGCCCACACCCATGGGTGGGAAGCCGGGGCAACCCTCTCTCTGTTGTCGTGGTGACCCTTGGAACTATGGGACTAGCTCCTGGGTATGGCCCAAGGGAGGCTGGTCCTGAGCTATCCTGCAGCCCTCCCTGGGTGTGACTACCCTACAGCTCAGCCTGGGGAGGGGCAGCCTGTGTGTCACAGCCACACAAAGGCAGGACTGAGCAGTCTGTGTCCTAGGCAGACCAAGTGGCCCCTGACCTCCCAGACCAGAGCACAGTGCCACCCAGCCGCATCGAGATGAAAAGGAAATTCTGGAGCAAAGCTGTGTTTCCCTTATGTGAGGGGTTAGGGGCTGGGGTAGAGGAAGAGGATTATTTGTGTGTCTCTAGCAACTGGAGGGCAGCACTGAGTCAATGTTTCTGATTTCTTACCAGAAAATCAATTATTAACGGCATTCAATCGTAGATTTTATGTATTTATTGTTTATTGATTTGTCTTTTCTGTTTTTGCCATGATTCCCTTGTCATGAATCTTGGGGAAGTGACACCAGGTTCATGACCAGCATGGGGTGGGGGAGGGGGGGAAGTAAGGAGAAGGTAAGGTAAACCCCAGGAAGGAGCAAGGCCCCGTGCATCCTGGAGTGGTGCCTGGGGGCTCAGTGTCCCCAAAGATGGGGCTCTCGGTGCCAAAGGAAAGCAGCGTGTGGGAGGCCCCATGTGTTCAATCAGGCACAGGCAACATCTGGCCGCCAGCACAGGAGCAGGAAAGAGGCGCTCCAGGGCCTGAATAGGCAAGGATAAGCCTGAAACAGGGAGGCCCCCATCCATGAGCTTTCAGCTCCTAGCCCACTTCCCCCTCTAGAAAGGGGCCCGGCCACAACTGCCTCCTAGGCCGGTGCGACAGCGGAAGCGAGACCTCCCTGTGGAGGCCACAGCAGGGTCTGAGTGTCACACCTGAAGGTGCACCAGGCCCCGCACCCACACGTGCCAGCCCCAGCGTTTGGGCAGGCTGGTTCCCCAGGCAGCACTCAGGGCAGCACACAGCAGCTGGCCTGGCGGAGCCCCAGGCTGTGTTACTCTGCTGGGGCTGATGCTCAGGTGAGGCCTGCAGGGGAGCTTAGTGCAGTCCCCACGCAAGGCTGCTGCCCAGAGGGCAGAAATGGGATGGCTACTATTCTCTCCCCGCATTCTTTCTGTCCCTGACAACAAGAGCAAGCCCGTCACTAGGGAGCTGATCCCACCAGGCTCAGAAGCTCCCAGCAGATGCCAGACAAACCTGTAAACAGCAGCCTCCAGCCCAGCCTTTCTGAGGAGGGCAGGGGTGTGTTTTGATGAATCCATCCCTGGGTGCAGTGTGAAGCCCATCTCTCCTCACTGCCTTGTCCACCTACGCGTTCCCTCCTCAGAAGGCTCACTGGTCAGTCCTAGAAAAGCTTGCCAAAGCTCCCTCAGCCTGCTGTTCACCCTCAGGGCGCTATCACCACCTGACAGCCTGAGCTGTATGTCACCTGTTCATCCTGTCCCTAGTACAGGATGTGAGCTCCCTGTGGCAAGGGCCACAGGGTCCGTGGGTCCCGCAGCGACACAGAGCAGATGCGCAGGCAGCCCTCGCTCCCCTTCTCTGGGAGGAGATGGGCGGGCCTGGCCCCACGCCCCCTCCCAGGTGACCTTGCTCACTGCGCTGTCTGGCCTGGGTCGTTCGTTAGAAACCACAGAAGCAGTAATAGCTGTTTTTTGTCTGCTGCCCAAGGACGGCAGCTGTCTTTTGACCCAGGTCAAGCCCAGGTCTCCAAATGCTCTTCAGCCTCCACCATAAAGAGGAAACTTTTTAAACCGTGGTACGTTTGAAACCTCGGGCCTTAACACCCCTCCTGGCGTAGAGGTCCTGTGTACAACTCCATTCGGTTTCCTCAATCATGGAGACACCTGGTCTCGGTGGCCTTTTCCTGTCTTCCCTGGGGGTCACGGGGACTTCGAGCCTCCCGTCCCCGCCCCCGAGCCACCTGGCACGGGTCTCTCTCTTTTGCGTTCCAGCCGTGATCCCCCTGACGGATTCAGAGCACAAGCTGTTGCCTCTGCACTTTGCGGTGGACCCCGGGAAGGACTGGGAGTGGGGGAAAGACGACAATGATAACGCCCGGCTGGCCCAGTAAGACCCTACCCTGTGTCCCCTCCCCTGGCGCCCTACGGGGCGGTCTGTCTCCGGGCTTCCCAGGGAGGGGCTGGACACGGCGCCCCTGCTCCTCGGGGCTGGCTGGCTGCACTGGCGGGGTGCGCGAGGGCGAGCTGGGGCGCATCTCACTCGGTGTTGCTCTCTCGATAGCCTGATCCTGTCGCTAGAAGCCAAGCTGAACCTTCTGCACAGCTACATGAATGTGACGTGGATCCGGATCCCCTCTGAGACCCGGGTGAGCCTGGCGCGCGCCGGGACGGACGGCAGGCGCACTCGGCCCGGGGCGGGCAGGCGAAGTGCATCCCAGCCTTGCCCGCGGCCCCGCCGGGCGGCTGGGCTGCAACGCGTGCCTCTGTGCGCCTGTGCCTGCGAGTCTGGACGTAGGCGCGCGCTCCGGCTACGGGAGTTTTTGTCCCCTTACTTTCTCCAGAGCGACAGGAATAAACACGCCCACTCAGAAAACAAACCGTAGGCAACTCACAACACAAAACTCTCTCTTGCCGAGATGGGAACACGATGTGCTGCCACGGAGCGGAATTAACTATAAAACTGTGTGTGGGTCCTTGGAAAAGGCAGGGAACCGAGGGCGCGATTCCTCGGCACCCCCTCCTTTTCTTCTTCTCTCCCCTCTTTTTCTCCCCTCCATGAGGGGAGGGCTGTGAGACAGGGGGCTGGCGCCCCACTTGGCCCCCTACCCCAGGGAGGACCCATGCTGGCCCTGCCTCCAGATGCTAAGAGGAATTCGCTTTAAGTATCTGACTGATGTTTTTGTGATCTCAGTAGTAAAGTCCCAGGAAAAGGGATTTGTTTAAAAAACAAAAATTACAAATAATTGGCCCTCCCCAGACATAAATTTACTTACCCATAAAGTGGGGCTCGTAACGAATATTTTTTAAGTTTCATGAGGAAAGCAAGGAGGGCAGTGCCTGGCACACAGTACCCAGGACAAACTGGCACTGCTCAGAGTGCTTTGTACTCCAGCGTTTACATGTATCTAAACTTCACAGGGCTCCCTGAGGCAGGTCCCGATACCCCATGTTACTGATGGCACGAGTGACAGTGGATGGCAGTCTGGCTCCAGAGTCCAGCTGCCTGGAGTATGTCATGACGTGGCTTTGGGTGTTCTTTTCTCGCCCCCACGAGGGCTGTGAAGGCAGCGGCTCTAGATCGAGAATCAGGAGACTCTCAAGCTGGGACACAGCTCGGGTTTCGGGCAGTGAGGCTGGAAGCCACACCGCGGCGGCGGGGTCTGCCTCCACCGGCCGCGTGGGGCCAACTGATCTCTAACCTCCTCCCGTCCCTGCCCTCCCTCTCCCCTGCAGGCCCCTCTGGCGCAGCCGGAGTCCCCGACGGCCTCGGCGGGGGAGGACGTGCAGTCCCTGCCCGACTCGCTGGACTCGGACCGCGACTCGGTGTGCAGCAACTCCAACAGCAATAACGGCAAGAATGGCAAGGACAAGGAGAAGGAGAAGCAGCGCAAGGACAAGGACAAGACCCGCGCGGACTCTGTGGCCAACAAGCTGGGCAGCTTCAGCAAGACGCTGGGCATCAAGCTGAAGAAGAACATGGGCGGCCTGGGCGGCCTGGTGCACGGCAAGATGAGCCGCGCCAACCCCGCCAACGGCAAGCACAGCGACCCGCCCGAGCGCGGCAAGGAGAAGAAGGCCAAGGCGCGCAAGGGCAGCAAGGAGGAGTCGGGCGCCTCGGCCAGCACGTCGCCCTCGGAGAAGACCACGCCGTCGCCCACGGACAAGACGGCGGGCGCGTCGCCGGCCGACAAGGGCGGCGGGCCCCGCGGCGACGCCTGGAAGTACAGCACGGACGTGAAGCTGAGCCTCAACATCCTGCGCGCCGCCATGCAGGGCGAGCGCAAGTTCATATTCGCCGGCCTGCTGCTCACCAGCCACCGGCACCAGTTCCACGAAGAGATGATCGGCTATTACCTGACCAGCGCGCAGGAGCGTTTCAGCGCCGAGCAGGAGCAGCGGCGCCGCGATGCCGCCGCCGCCGCCACCTCCACGGCCAAGCGGCCGCCGCGCAGGCCAGAGGCCGAGGGCGCGCCGGGCCCCGAGCGCGCCTCGCCGGGCCCGCCGGCCGGGCCTCCCACGCAGCTGGTGCTCAAGCTCAAGGAGCGCCCGAGCCCCGGGCCGGCGGCGGGCACGAGGGCGGCGCGGGCAGCGGCGGGCGGCGCGGCCTCCCCGGGCCCCGGCGGCGGCGCGCGACGCGCGGGTGCCAGCGGACCGGTCCCGGGCCGCAGCCCCCCGGCGCCGGGGCGCCAGAGCGTCATCCACGTGCAGGCGGCGGGCGCGCGGGACGAGGCGTGCGCCCCGGCCGTGGGCGCGCTGCGGCCGTGCGCCACGTACCCGCAGCAGAACCGCTCGCTGTCGTCGCAGAGCTACAGCCCGGCTCGCGCCGCTGCCTTGCGCACCGTCAACACGGTCGAGTCGCTGGCGCGCGCCGTCCCAATAACCCTGCCCGGCGCGGCGGGGGCGGCGGGCGCGGCCGAGCCCAAGTCGCAGACCTACACCAACGGCTTCGGCGCGGCGCGCGACGGCCTGGAGTTTGCCGACGCCGACGCGCCGGCCGCGCGATCGAACGGTGAGGGCGGCCGGGGCGGCCCCGGCGCGGGGCCGGCGCAGCGGCGCTGCCAGCGCGAGAACTGCGCGTTCTACGGACGCGCAGAGACCGAGCACTACTGCTCGTACTGCTACCGCGAGGAGCTGCGGCGGCGGCGCGAGGCGCGCGCGGCCCGGCCCTGAGCGCGCGCCGCGGCCCCGCCGGCTGAGCTGTCCTCTCCACGCTGTTGGTGTCTCCTCCGCGCCCTGGTCCACCGGGAGGCCGGCGATCCTCTGTCCGTGCTGTGTACGTGTTTGGTCAAACGTTCCTAATGGTGCCTGAACCTACACTGACGCCACTCAGGTAGTAGACGGATAGGAAACAAGTCATACTGTTGGAAGTGGGTGTGCTAGCTAGCATCTGCCTCGTACCTGTGGAAACTCAATAGCCATTGCAAGGGTATTTTTGTTCTTCAGTAAGAGAAATAAAGAAATTTGCAGCCCTTTGTTTTTAGAAGGGAGTGTTTTACATGCCTTTTTTTTTTTTTTCTTTTTTCCCTAACCCGGCGACTGACCTCTTCCATGTAGCGGTCACCTGCGTGCGATTGTTGCCACCTAGGGTTTCGAAGCAAACGCGCGGCCCCGGGACCGCGGTGGCGGCTCTGCCTCGGGCTCCCACCTGTGCCCCTCCCGGGTCCCTGGAGGACAGGGAGGTTGGCCTCCCACTGGCGCCCTGGTGGTCCCTGTGACCCTTTAGGAATACACGGCTCCATCTCATAAGCAAAACTTCCTCCCACAGTCCCCGGCTCGAGCGACATTCACACTGCCATCAAAGTCGCGGGCGTCTGTAGGATGGGCACCGGACAACCTACCTCGCAGGGCGCGGTGAGGTGTAGCGATCACTCCCGGTGCCGGGCAGCTCAGGCGACAGGAGCTTTCCAAAGACACCTTGGGGCCCAAAGGCAAGGTTCCCAACTCACAATTTGGAGTTGACCATATATGAGCAAAGATGACAGCCTGCTCACATTTCTCCTTCGAAGACACTTCCACAATGCTCTGTCACCAGAGTGGCCCCTAGGAAGCGACCATCGGTGCCCCAGGAGAGAGGCGAGAACTTGACCCTGCGGTCACTGTGTAAGCCCCCTCTAAGCCGCCCTGAAATCCGGCCTGCGCCTCTTTCCGGAGGGGAGGGGCTGAGGGCCGCCGGGAAGGAAGCCCACCCCCACCTCCACCTCCACCCGCATCTGTCTGGGATCAGCCAGGTGGAGGGGCACCGCTCCCATCGGGGTCCCCTCTGCAGGGTGCGGGTAACCCTGACTGTGGCTCCAGAGCACATGAGGGGCAGCCCCATCCCTGAGCGGTCCCTATTTTGGTGCCTCCTTACATTTCTTGAGGAAAAAATAATGTGTCCTTAGCTACCCTGTTCTGAGCAGCAATATGCAGCGTCTTCCTTCCAAGATTACCTCTGGAGGATACCGTTCTTGGCCAAGGACACTGAGGCGTTAAACCTGCCTCACTAAGGAAAGATCTCGTTTCCAAGAAATACAGATACGATGGGTAAAATCCTCACTAGCAAAAGAATCCTTTAAAACCTGTGAGAGCCTTAGAATAGCCTCTAATAATCCCAAGAAAGAGAGGAGAAAGCACCCAGCTTCTCTGTGGGTGTATCTTCAGAAAACACAGGAGGTAGACCATCTCTTCATTGGCGCCAGCTTCTCCTTCTCCAGAAAGGATGCTTTCCCCCGAGATAAAGAGCAGAAAGAAAAAAAAAAAAAATACGGAAGGGGATTTTTGTTTTTACTTGTTTGAAGAATTATTGATATAATAAACTAATTTGAGTATCTCCTGTGAGTAATTTCTTTTTGTTTTTAATTATCCACAGCACGTGGAGTTTTCAGTAATTTATTCAAGGTTTACATAAGTGGTTCCTTAAAATTATTTATTAAATAGGATCTTAAATTTTTCGAAAGTTTTACTTTTTGTGCTAAACGATACTTTCAGTGTGTGGTAATTACTAACATTCATGTCCTTCATATTACTGGAGTTTCTTTTGTTAAAAAAAAAAAAGTAGTTTTTAAGAATTCTCTCCTCAAGAGGGTTTGTGGCAGCTTTTTGGACTGATTCTTCACGTCATGCTGACCAACTGCTTTGCCATCCAAAGCTGTGAGGTCACGGGAAATAAATATGGCTTCACGTGTAGACGCCAGTTCCTGCCCTGCATCTCATAGAAGGTGGAACAGCCAGCCTGGAAAATGCTCCCCTGCGCATTCAGAAACCAAACACACACGCACAGGAAGTCAAGGAGGCAGAAAGTAATCTCGTGTTTGTTTTTTAATTTTTTTAACATGAAAACAGCCAACCAGAAATTTCCAAAACTGGCTGTGCAAGTATTTTATCTTTCTCATGCTCTCTGCCAGGTTAAAAAGAAAGAAAGAAAAAAAAAAAAAGGCAAACCGAGAATACAAATGGTCCATTTGTAGTACCAGAGGAAAAAGGAAAACCTTTAAAGCCAGGCAGTGTTATTTGTAGGTAATATCAAAAAACAGTGACCTGTTCTAGCTCCTCGGATTTCAGGGTCACCACCACCACACCCACATCTGATATATATGCCATAAATAAGAGCCTGAGATCCAACCCCAGACCCCAACCCCAGGCTCCTCCCCTCCCCCCCACAACATGGAAGACCCCTGCACCGGCCGCTCCATGTGCAGGGCGCCTGTGGGTGTCACTCCCATCTGGTACGATGCCCTCCATCCACATCGTTTACAAATAGGCGTCTCCTCTTGTGAGAGATCTGGATCCATCCTTCCTCTAAAAACAAAGTTAAAAACTGAGAGAGCCCACTGTTCCCTTAAATGTGCTGGTCCAGCCACCCACCCCACCCCCGCCCCAGTGTTCACAAGAGACCTTTAGCCCTGGTCCCAAGCCAGACATCTCTCAGGCGAAATGAGTTCATCAGGCTGGACGGGAACTATTAGAAACTGCTGTGTCTCTCACGTGTGGGTCAAGAGGTCCTCTAATGCCCTTCTGTGACTTGGGGGCCCTTTGTGGAGTGGGAGGAAAAGGAAGTGGATTGGGGGTGCTAGAGGAAAGGAAGACGGCCAGTTCCGATTCTAGAAAGGACATGAGCCCCACCTAGGCACAGGTCCTGGACACGGGCTGAGCAGCTGCCCCACCTGTGGGCCGCCTTCCCCAGCCGGTCTGACCTGGCCAAACTTCCCTTTCTGGAAAGGTCAGATGTCTCTTAAGTGACAGCAAGTTTCCAGAAGGATCCCAGATACTTCTAAACCCCAGTGGAGGTTATTTCAGTCATTTGCTTCACACTTCCTGCAACTGCGTTACCTGGGTATATGACTTTTTAAAAAATAATATATTGTGAAAGGAAGGCGTTTTTAAGTGTATTCTGTTTGTAGATTTTATGCTGTTATGTTGAGATTTTACAAGCCAAGTTTAAACTGTACTATAGAAATTATTTTTATATTATTTTCAGAATATGCCAGAGAGCAATATTTTGCACCCTTATATTGTCACAGGGTTACCCCCTTGGAGGGCTAACTTTAGGTTGGGTGGGGCTCCGCTGTGGGCTCTTGGGGGTGAAATGCTTTCTGCTATTTGTTCAAATCCCCTCTGAAAGTGGAACTGTGTAAATGTCTCTTCTTTTTCCATGGAAAGCTTGATTTGTTTTCTGCTCCTGGATTTTGGTACTGCATCTTTCCTCTTAAATGAATACTTTCTATTCACTAAGTTACTGTGGACCTTTTTCTTGCCTATCACCACCCAGTGGCTCCAGTGGCGTTCTGAAAAGTTGGGATCTGTTACTTTACAAACTTTATGTTTTCCAAAGTGATTTGATTTATTAATTCTGGTAGCTTACCATCAGGAATTTAGTGACTCAAGATAGCAGGGGGCACACCTCGAGGTGTGAAATCCTCCAGACAGTGCCCACCGCCTCTGGGGCAGGGCCGTGGCTACGTGGCTCTCACCTCCTTGCTTAGCGACTTCAAGCTTATTTTGAAAACTACTCTACTTTGCAGAAATAAACTTAACCAATCAAAATATATTTCACGTTGGTTAAGAAAAAAGGGCTGTACCCATCAGTGGTGGGAAATTTGTGTGAGGAAAAAAAAAAGGCTTTGCCAAGCCATGTGTTCCATTCTCTGTGTCTTTCATGTTTACTAAGAGACGTGGAGTAATGCACGTTTGGGAGGGTTTCTTTCTTTAGGACACGATTCAGTTTTCCTCATTGTGGTGTGGACTTTACAAATTAAGTTCCTCGAGTGCTTTTTTCTTTTTCTTTGTTCCAACGGTTATAATAAATAAGAAGAAAACGTGTGTCGTGGTTGAGCGGACCCTGCCTTGTCAGACCCCGGCCGCTGTGACATTGCCTCTGTCCAGAGTCTGGTTCTGCTGTCATCCGAGTGCGAGCACATCCAAGAAAGGGCCCCACAGTGGCTGGCACCCCTGGCACCAGGGAGCAGGCACCCCCTTCCAAAAAGCCTTAAAGCGGTGGCTCTCTGGAGACCTCCGGGCCCCACCCTGCCCTTCAGTCCTAACTATAAGTTCTCCTTGCTACTGGAACTGGGCCACTTTGGTGTGGGGCTCCAGGGTGGGGAGAGGTGCCCAGCTTCATTCTTGTTTCTATCTCATCCCCCCAGTGCCCAGATCCACTCTCCAGCACAGGTCCCAGCGGCCCAGAGCATGATTCTAATGGTGGATCTGCTGACACGGGGTTGGGCCCAGGGCGCTTCATCCCCAGGAGACCCACAGGGCACACATGATGACGAGGGGCCGTACACTCCCCTCAGGACGCCTGGAGGCTGCAGGGAGCGCTCCGAGGCACCCTGATCAGGAAGACTTTCACGATTGCTCCGAGCAATGTGCGAGATGGTCTGTTCGCAGTCATGTGGGTAACTGTTCCCCAAAACCAGTCCTTCCTCTTCACTCCATGCCCACCCCCAGCAGAGAATAGAGAGGGGGCTGCCCTGCACAGACCTCTCGGGAACAAGTGTGTAGTCTGTGCTGTGTCAAGATGCCGTGCTCCTCCACCCCCACCCCCACCCACCACCGGCTGACTTAATACACACATCACTGCAGGAACAGCACAGAAACCAGAATCTCCAAACAAGGCTAAAATATTACTATTTCCATTTTATTTTGCAAAATAATTTGCTGAAATTTCAATTTTTGCTGTTTGATGCTTGCAAAAAGAGTCCCACCCTAATTATGTATGTACAAAATGATGCCCATTGCGTATCCTTTTTTATTCCTCCAAGAGAGCATCTCAAGAATACACACACACACACACACACACACACACACGCACCATCAGTTCTTTAATGTAAGATGAGAGGTACCACTGGCTTTTTAAATATAGGCTGAATATGCTCAAGACCAAAGCAACCCATTATTTTAAAGAGGATAAATTAGTGGAGCCAGCTCCCTGAGAACATCTGTGATAGAACAGACACTGAAGGATGACTTTAAAGAAACAACTAGGTTCTTACAAAGACCACTCCCACCCCTGTACTTCTCCAACCTCTGCCCCAGTGACACAAGCCTGGCCCAGGGCCTTTGCACATGCCCTCTGCCTGGAATGTCCTCTCCCAACACCCACCCTCAGCCACCCTTCACTACCTGCCAGTCTTTGTTCCAGTGTCACCTCTCAATGAGGCGCTCCCTGACTTCTTTACTTAATAAGCCAACACATCCCACCCTCCCTGCCGCCTCCCTGTGCGTCTTCCTCTTGTGCATTTATCGCCACCTGAGGGCTGCGTGTGAATTATTCATTCATTCATTGTTTGCCTCCCTCCAGCCCCCATAGAATGTAAGCTCCACGCGGGCAGGAATTTTTGTATGTTTTGCTCACTGCTGTACTTCTGGTGCCTACAACAGCGCCTGACATATATTAGGTGCTGGATAAACACTTGTTGAAAAAAGTAAATGAAATCAATGATTTGATAGCTATTAAGAAGCCTAAAAGTATCAGTTGCAGCCTTTATCAAGTCGGGATTCTACTCTTGCCCCTAAATGGGGAGAGTTTTAGCTGATACAGCAGCCTGGCTGCTTCTCCAGCCAGGTTTACGAAGGCCAGATGCGGCAGTGAGCACCAGACCTGATGGTGGCGGGTCTCCCGTGTAAACGCCTGCCCCGGGGGCCCTCCCTCATAGAGAAGGTACTCCGCTGTTTACAGAGGGCCCTCTGGGACAGGATGAGGTGGGGACAGTTTCCTCCAGGGCACCTCTCGTGATCACACCCCCTCCATGAGGTCGTCATGGGCCTGGACCATTCTGGAGAGTCCCTTATAATGGGTCCTTAGGACACTGTGTCTTCACAGTGTCTCCAGGGAGATAGGCCTTCCTTCCTAGACCAAACTCAGTGGCAGCAGATGACCCTGCCCAGGAAAGGGCATCAGCCTGACCACTAGCAGGACCCGTTCTTATGTCACCAAAAGCAGGCCTTCAGGGAAGGGGAGCTGCTCACACAGGTGTGGGGGGACTGCGCTGACAAAGTTGGAGGCCCCCTGTCGCCCCTTGGTCACAGGTGTGTGTGTACTGCAGGGGCAGAGCCTGGACATAGCAGAGCCAAACAACACAGCCTCCTCGGCCAGGCCCCCTGGTGGCCTCGCCCACCAGCAGGGGAGGGATGCTTCCCCCTCTGAACTTCCTACCCCTGCGGGATGATCTTCCCAACTACCTAACCTTGGTGTTTACTTCTAGGTCCTTTGGCCAAGTGTGTTTTCCTCTACCAGTTGTTGGCAAAATACTGTTACAAGCTTCTTATAGGACCCTTGTCCTACTGTGGCCTGGTTAAAAGCCTTTGTCCTTCTCTTGTTCCCTTTCCGTGGTTTTGATGTCACTTCTCTGGGTGCCATATTTTAGGGTCCCCCATTTGGGGGCCCAGGAGCTCCCTCGTAGCACTCCCTCGGCAGCTGCCGAGCAGACAGTGAGTGAGCCCACACGTGTGTGTCCCTTCGCTTGAATTGCCAAATAAACAAGACCCCTTTCATTGCTGCCCTGACACACGCGGGTGTGGCAGACATGCTCCTGGCCAGTGCTCAGAGAGGGCGACCTTTCCAGGGCTGCTTCCTTGGCCCTCGCAAAACTTCCTCCAAGGCAGGAGCCCTGCAGCCCGTCCAGATTTTCCTGCTTGCCTGGAATGGAATCCAAACGCCTGCCCTGGAGTGATGATTTGGTAGGTGGGAGTGGGGCAGCTTGTCCCCACTAACTTGTGACCAAAACTAGTAAAGCCACCGTGAGCACAGTTCGAGACGGGCAAGTGGCCCAAAGCCCCTGTACACGAGGCAAACGCCACCTCCCAGAGCCAGCCATCATTCAACACCCCGAGGAAGCCCGGGGCCCTCCACCACCCACGGGGCCCTTAGAGCCACAGGGGGCTCCCCTGAGTCTACACTCAGAACTTGAACCCCATTCACCCTCAGCTTTGACCAGTGTGTGTCGTTTTAACTGATGATTGCTGATGTGTATTTGCTTGGTTCCTTCCAACACGCATTGGCAAGTGAATGTAGTTCCTCTGTTTCTTTCCCTTTCTTTTTTCTTTTACTGGCTCATTTGACTGATTTGGGATGAAATACATGACTTTGTTTCCCCAGTTTACTTGTTACCATGGACGAAGGAAAACATTGAGTCAGAAAGGGGTCAGAAATCCCTGTTACTTCAACCAAGTTGTCCAGAACCCTTTTCTGATTCAATGCAAATATTCTTTTCCATCTGGTCTATCGTTGGAGAAGGAACCCATTGTAAGAGCTTGTCTTTGGTGGTTGGGTAGTTACTTTGTAAAGTATTAAAGCACTAAACCGATTTTTGCAATATGTAGTAAATCTTGCTTTCATTTTGGAAAACTTCCAGTAATGACTACTACTGCACTTTTTATAGAAGAACTGTATTTCATTTCTTTCTTTTATGAAAGATTATTTCAAGTAACAATAGCTCTGTAATCCGTGTGATACGGCTTCTCCATTACTTGACATGGAGAGAAGCTTTGATGCCCACTCAATAAAATTAACATGTTTGTAAAGCACTGGCTGGTCCAATTATTTACCCACTCCAGTGTCCCTGGTAAAACACCATCTAAGAAAAGTTTTATGGCACGGAGGAAGAGGATTCTAACAGGTGTCCATCCTTACCCATTTTTATTTTAAGTGTTCTTCCAATCAGATGAGATGTAAACCTAGGTATCACAGTTTTATTATGTGAGACAAGAGTTTCTGTCCTTTTTAAATGGTCAGGACACTTTCTGTCAAAATGAAAACAATAGAGCTTCCCTTAATGTGTGTTCGCCAGAGGTCAGCAAGACGGCAACTGGGAGGCCACAGGGAATGAGAGGATTTTACTGTGGATTTTTATTTGCACATGTTTTTCTGTGCAGGAGAGGTATGGTGTCTGTAAAAGAAAGTAAGTCGTTTCCCTGTGGGCTGCGGGCCTGTCCCAGGCAGGCGATGGGCTCCAGCACAGTCATAGCCGAGCACCTCCCAGGAGCTGGGGCAGGGGCAGTGGTGGTGGCGGTGGCGGCCACCACGTGCTGTGCTGTGCCTCAGGCACATCATGGACATCGTGGGATTCTATCCAGGCAACAACCCTGCGAGTTAGATGTCAAAATCCCTGTTGTGTAGACAAGAAGGGAAGTTTGGCAAGGTAAGTGGCAAAACCAAGATTGCAGCTCTAATTTGCCTGATGGAAGAACCCGCGCTCCCAGCTGCAGGGCCACCCAGGAGCAACTCCCAGCCTGTCCAGTGGGTGGACTTGACACACAAGGAGAAGGAGAAGGAGAGGAAAGTTGCTCAGCTGGCCTGTGGGGTGCACTGTGGCCCTGGGGACAGCGTCCGGCCAGGGCTCCACCTTCCATTTCTGGTTCGGACGTTCTTCTCCACTAGAAAATAGGAGACTGTACCTAGTTCTTGCAGGACAGGTGGAGAATCCCACATGAAAGGTACACTCCTCCACCAGCAGCTTTGAGAGGTGCTTAAAAGGCTTTACAGGATGGTGGTGGGAGCCCTGCACAGGAAGAAAGAAATTCTCACCCCTAAATTACAGTGACCTTGAGAAAGGCATCTCCCCTTTCCAGGTCCCAGTTTTCTATAAAATTTCAGTATGTTCTGTAAATGAGGGACTTGAGGGAAGGATCTCTAAATTCCCAGCAAGTCATGGAATCCATGTATCATTTAGGAAAACAGAAGTCATATCAGTTATTTTAACAGAGAGAATTTAATATGGGGACTTGGTTGAACAGGGATCAGAAGACTGAAAAGAACAAAAAGGGCCCATGGAGGCAGCATGGAGAAAGTGAAGCTCATCACAGGGCTGGGGGCAAAGCTCAGGGGCCAGGTGGTTATGAGCTACAAGCATGAGGGGTGGGGGGCACCCAGGGCTGGAAGCAGGCCTCTGAGGAGGAAGAGCTGGTGTCTCTGAGGGGGACACGGTTCGGCAGGACCTTCTGTGTGGGGGAAAACATAATTAGAACAAACTGCAGCTGGCAAGTGGCGAACTGTTGCCAGGACAACGCTGAGAGGTACTGGAAGTAAAAGAAAAGAGCAAGTCCTCTGTGTGTGTGTGTGCACGTGTGCACATGGGCGTGCATGCACGCCCATGTGCATGTATGCATATATGTATGTGTGTACATATACATGTATTGTCTGTATACACACACGCGCGCACACACACACACACCCCAAGCAAGGAGGAAAATGAGAATAGACAAGCCGCGTGTCTGTCACCGGCCGGGGACCATGGCTGACATTCCTGACCTCCTCCTTCCAGAATGAGTCTGGTTTCCTTTGCCCTCAGCCAGGACCTCAGCTTGTTGGGATCTTTCATTTCTGATGAAATAACCCAAACTTTCATTCCCGAGAGGTCTGAATCATCACAAGCCCCCTGTTGGATGCTGTAGCTGACCATTAACTTTTATTGGGGGTGTGGATGTAATAAAAGGCACCCCCAAGAGTCCCCTGAATGTCACAGATCAACCCCTCTGTGTAGCAGCAGCTCCGTGTTTCCTTGATGATTAGAGCTCGTCACCGGCCAAATAATAGCTCCCTCCTCTGCGTCGAGGCGGTGGCCTGAGAAGCCCCCATGGCTGGGTCTCAGCCTCCAGACCAGTGACACCCTGAATGGCTCCTGGAGGAGGCCCTCCCTCCCTGGGAACGGGGTGGGGGCGGGAAAGCACAAGTTCTTGGTTACGAGGCAAAATGGTGACAAGAGCCACTCCCACTCCCAGACTGTGTGTTCTGGCCATGGGACAGACCCCACCGTATGACCGTGGCTGAGTCAAATCTTCAGGTCCATCTGTAAGACCGAGCTCCTGCCTTTGCAGGAGCTGCCTCCCTGCTGGCACCATCGCTCAATCTCCAGTGGGCTGTTCCTGGCTCCATCAGGCCAGCTGCTCCCGGGTCAGCTGGATACGCAGTGAGTGAAGCCCCTGTGTGTGATCCCATAGCCATGAAGCTGGAATTCTGCAGAAGCAACACTGTGTGGAGCTCCGTCACGGTGAGCAAGGCATCCTTTGAGCCCACGAATGGTAGTTTTTGGCAGAAGTGTTGCAGGCAGGGAAGGCACACCTGAATCCAGAATACATGTATTCCAGTGAGAGACATGGCCTTACTTCATAATGGAAAGGGTCCAGCGCAATCAGCCAGCCACGTCTGACTGGCCACCCTAGGGAGGGAACCATACGGAGGCTCTGCACCGTTCCCCACTGCCAAATGTCATTCGCGCTCAGCAGGAGCGGCCTCCAGGCTGGCCTTGAGGAGGGGAGATCGTGTAGTTTCGCTCATCCCCAGCCTCCATCGCTGCAAACGGGTCCCTCTGTACTGGGGCCGATTGAGCCTGGAGAAAGGGTTGGCTGACATCACAGGACCTGCCATCTTGTCCAACCGATTCCTGAGAGCCTCGTCTGCACAGGGTACATTTAATGAGCATAAACGTGGGACATGATATCTCCATGCTCTAGGAGAGCCGTCCCCAGACATCTTCCTTCATCACCACACCTCCTTGTCACCGATCTGTGAATCCTATTCTTTCCAAGTTCCTGACTGTCCAGTCAACTATTTGTCCCTGTCCGTAAATCAGTGTGGATTGGGATTCCTCGACAGTGGCACTAATGATGTTTGGGGCCAGATCGTTCTTTTTGGCAGTCCTGTGTGCATGGTAAGATGTGCAGCAAGTCCCTGGCTGACCTCTACTCACTAGATGCCAATAGCTCTCTCCACCTGGATGTGACAATCAAAAATGTCTCCAGACATTGCCGAGTATCCCCAAGGCAGTGGGGGGAGGGGAAGAATCACTGGTGTAGGTGAATTCTTCTGGCTGTCTTTCATTCCAGAAAAGTGATAACCATTTGTTCTGCTCAAGCTCTGTCCACTGGGATGATTTCCCTTCCCCACCATCTTCCAGGGACACTTGAGACTGGGGCTGTAATGCCCTCATAGCCTGCTCTCAGCTGGAGCCAGCATGTCACAGAGAACCACCTGAAAGCAAGCCTCCTCTGTCATTTGGTTACTGGGAACTTCCCAGGAGGTATCGATTGCTGGAGAGGAGGCCACAAGCAAGAGGACATGTTGCAGGGTCTGAGCCACCTGTTCACGCAACTGTGTGTGCCTTCTTGGTTTTCTTAGGTTCTCACACACCATCTCCATTAGATGACAGATTGCAGCCACATAGACCCGACTTCCTGGGAGCGCGGGGCAGATCACACCCGGCCCACAATGCACTGAGCTCAGGACTGTAGTCCACTGATGTCCCCTCAGCTGTTCAGTCCCCACCAGGACCCAGTAGCAGCCAGGACCTCTTTCTTGGAGAGAAGAATAGTCACATGCAGAGGAGGGCATGGCTTTGTCCAGAACTCTGGTGCTCTGCACGGTGGTCTGCCCACTGGTAGCATTGCTGTTGGCCACAAACACTGAGTGTCACTGGGTCTATTAGGAGATGAAGTCCAGGGGCCCCACTCACACCTGGTGACCTTACAGGTTCCTTGGTAAAGGCTTTGGGGGGGTACACCCAAATGGCCAATATGTTGCCTTCAAACTCCAGAAAGTCTCCGCAAACATCATGCCTGCTTTTTGTAGGTATAATGATGTCTCTTTCACTGTATTGGGCTGTCCTGAAACACTCCATGGTCTCCCCACAGCTTTGTCAAGAGGATGGGCCCCTGAATATTTGTGGGGGGGTTTCTCCCTCTTTTGTGTCTCAGGGAGGCAGGTGCAATCTGCATGAGGACATCAATTGTGGGGTCCAGTGTGGTGTTCTGCCGGGCCTCTGCCAGCTGTGCTGTGGCAGGAAAACAGGATGAGTCCTAGGCACCCCCGGACATGAGCAAACTGCTCCTGGTGGTCCTTGCAGATGCCCAGGGAGAACCAAAGCCACCCATCAGCGCCCACGCTGTGGAACGATAAAGGGATGCATTAGGAAACTTCTCGAGTCATTGATAGCCCCACGAATCTCTGCAATTCCTCCAGGATGCAAATTAATCACCTTTGATTTACTCTCATGCTAGGGAGGGGAAGTGCCAGGACTTTCACTTTTGTCCCATTTCTACCAAAGTAGCATCCACTCCGAGGTGGGAGAACTGATGTGGGGGCTCAGCCAGCTGCCAAGTGTAACCCCTCCAACCACGCACTGGAAGCTGGGGAGATGACCACAGACCCACCAGCACCACGGGCACCCACACCTGGGACAAAACTCTTTTTGTCTCCTGACCTCCACAAGCCCCCACTTTGACTGTGGAACCACGGTGGTATTTTGAAGTCACCAGAAATGAGTGACAACTCAGAGCCAGTGCTGAGTACCCTGAATTATCAAAGTATTCCTGTCTCCCCACGGTTACAAGGGAAGAGACATCTGTCAGAACACGTCTGTCAGTTGCAGGCCACAGCTGCCCTCGGGAAAGGTCTCAGGCCCCTTGGAGGAGATCTGGAGGGGATGTGCAGTGTCAGCCGGGTGATACGGCAGGGCTTTCTCAGGGGAGCCAAGGGGCTCCAGACATGTGAAGTGGCTCAGACCTGCCAAGTCCATGAACAGCTGTGACTCTACAGTGTGGTTACTTAAGCAAGGAATTTTTCTCTCAAACCAAAAGTGATTTTTTATAACATCAGTTTTATTGAGGCGTATTTTATGTACAGCCAAAGGCACAAATATCAAACGTACAGTGGGGTGCGTTTTGACAAATGTCTGCTCCCTGGTCACAACCAGCATGGTCGAGATGTAGAACATCACCCTCACACCCAGCCACACCGAGTGCATCCCACCCCCAAAAGCAGCTCTTATCCAGACAGCTCTAGATTTGCTCTGTCCTTACAAACATACAAAGGGAATCAATATATGTACTGTTTGGTGCCAATTCTCATTTGTTCCACCGGTTTGGGGGATTCACCCGCATTGGTATCAGCATCGGTCATTTGTAACTTTTTATTGCTGGGCATTGTGACTGTAGCACAATTTGTGTATCCACTTTCCTGTTAATGGACAGGTTGCTTCCAGTTTGGGGCTATTATGAATAAAGTCACTATGAGCCTTCGTGAATGTTTTGTGGACATAAAGTTTCATTTCTTCTGGATAAATACAAATGAAGCAAAATTGCTGGCTCACAGAATGAGTGTATATTTCACTTTATTAGAAATTTCCAAACAGTGTTCCAAGTAGGTTGTATGGTTTTCCAATCCCACCAGCAAATGGTTTTGGTTACCTGAGACATGAACATACCCTGTCCTTCTTTTCTGGCGCCCACGCAGTAGGCCCCAAGGCCTTCCAACAACCCCCCTCCCTGGAGCAGCCTGGGTGTACGTGGGCTCTCGGCACACACAGGCTTTTACACGCCTTTCTCTGGGAGGCTGAGCTCCGTCTGCCCTCTGCCCTGGCCAGACTCACATGCGTGCATCTCCTTGCTTGGGTGTTCGGCTCCTGGACATCGGAACTGTTGTCTGATTTCCCCGATGCCCAGGGGGCCCAGACCATGGGTGTGACTGGCACATTTTCTCTCCGTGCAGAAGAGGAGCCCTCCCCTGTGTGCCCAGGTGAGCCCAGCAAGCAAACGCCCAGGGAATGGGGGCGACTACCTGCTCTGCATTTTCCAGGTAGCAGCTGGGAGCGGGGCACTGGGGCTGAGCTCAGCTCTAAGCAGGGATCGCCAGGTAAGGAAGACTTCTCAGAGAGCTGAGAGTTGAATCAGACAGAGAAGGGGATAAACGGCTGTCCAGCAGGCAGAGTGAACACTCCTTACACAAACACTGATCAGGAGCCTGCTTTGTGCTGGGCTCACCAGTGCTGGGGACCCACCCATGAATACGACAGACCAGCTTCCTTCCCCACCTTCGGGAGGTGGGGGGGGGGGGGGGCGGGGAGGGGAGTAGGCAGAACGGGGGCAGCAACCGGTTAGTGTAGAGGCTGCTGGGAAGAGGATGGACAGGGACAGTGGCCCCATGGCCGTGGCCACTTCAGCCCTGGGTCCCAGGACTGGGGAAGGCTTTGGGGAGCCCCTGCAGGGGCCTTGGGGCCATCCTGGCACAGCCTGGCCACTCTCCCACCAACAGGGAGGATCACCATTGCAGCTGGTGGACCAAGAAACCATGGCCCAGAGAGAGTAAGAGCCTCCTCCCCAGGTCCCACAGCAAAGAAGCAGCGGATGGGCTGCAGACAGCACCATTGGCCCCGAGGTTCGTGCTTGTCCTGGACGTGCTTGCGGAGAGAGGGGAAGCTGAGGGTTTCAGGAACACCATGTGTCCAGCAGCTGGTGGCGCTGGCCAGGCCTAGAGGTAGGGGGACAAGAAGACCTTCCCCTCTGGCCTCTTCACCTCCCCTTGTCAATCACACACCCCACACAGGGGCCCCAAAGGCAAGTCGCCAGCCCAGCCCAGGCTGCCCCCCAGGAAGACAGCACAGCCCTCCCGGCACTGCACTCAGCTATCCCTGGCCTCTGTCCCCTGCCTGTCTGAGCAGAACACACACGATGTGCACAGCGCTGTCTGAACTTTCGACCAAAGGCCAGCACCCACGCTCATTCTGGCAGGACGGGTGCCCTAGAACGAGCCCTGAGGTGGTGGCCGAGGCCCCCTGGCAGAGAAGTGGGGACAGTCCTGCCTTCCTGGGGCCCCCTCTACCCTGGCAGAGCTCTGAAATCCATCAGGTCCAAATGTGTGGTCTGAATGTTTGAAGCTCCAGATCTCAGTAAAAGCAGCACAGTTGCTGGAATGAGCACTCACCATGGGACCTGGGTCGGGAGCATCCGTGCCTCGTGCCCTCTGCCTCTGGAAAGCCTGGCAGCCCGAGGAAGGGGGCTGGGAGGAGAGGACGGTGAGCCCCGAGGACAAGCAAGCAACTCAGAGGATGGCAGGGGTGTGGCCACGATCAGTGACATGCAAGGGAAAGCCATTTTATGACCACCACGGAAGGAAAGCTCCCCAGGTGGGGTGGGGTGGGCTAAACCCCAACCAGGGGACATGAATGCAGAAGCTGACAGCTAAGTCCACTGATGGAGCAGACAGCGTCCCCTGGGGGGAGGGCTGGACCATGACGCACCGCAGGAAGAGCAGAGGGGCTGCTGCCCGCGATGCCGGAGTGAGGTCTGGACCCTCCCAGGATGGACACACAGCAGGAACTGGCCGGCTCCAGAGGTTTTTGGATTCGTGAGGAAGGAGAAATCTTGGTGCTGGACCCAAGAGGATGTTGTCTGGACAAGAGAATGTGGATGAGGAGGCTGGCACCCTAAGGAGCAGCACTTGGCTGAGGTCTGTCACCCCTGGCTGGCCCTTGAGTCCCCCCCGCTGTTTCTCCCTTCTCCACCTAGAACCTTCTGGCTAAGGCAGACCTCGGAGATCTGCAGGGTCAGTTCCTGACCACAATAAAGAGAATTGCACTATTTTTTTGGTTTCCCGATGCATATAAAATTTATGTTCCCATGCTGGGGAAGGTGTGGAGAAAAGGGAACCCTCCTGCACTGCTGGTGGGAATATAAATTGGTGCAGCCACTATGGAGAACAGTATGGAGGTTCCTTAAAAAAATAAAAATAGAGCTACCATATGATCCAGCATTCCCACTCCTGGGCATATATCCAGAGAAAACTGTAATTGGAAAAGATACGTGCACCCCAATGTTCATTGCAGCACAGTTTACAACAGCCAAGACATGGAAGCAGCAAAATGTCCATCGACAGATGAACGGGTAAAGAAGAGGTGGTACATATATACAATGGAATATTACTCAGCCATAAAAAAAGAACAAAATAATGCCATTTTCAGGGACTGGATGGACCTGGAGATTATCATACTAAGTGAAATAAGTCAGATAAAGACAAATATCATATGATATCACTTATATGTGGAATTTAAAATATGATAGAACTGAACTTACTTACAAAACAGAAATATACTCACAGACATAGAAAACAAACTTGTGTTTACCAAAGGGGAAGGGGTGGGAAGGGGTTAAATTGGAGTTTGGGATTAGCAGATACACACTAACAACAAGGTCCTACTGTACAGCACAGGGAACGATACTCAGTATCTTGTAATAACCTATAATGGAAAAGAATCTGAGGGAATATATATATATATATATATATATATATATAAAAAACTGGATCACTTTGCTGTACACCTGAAACTAACACAATGTTGTAAATTTACTATACTTCAATTTAAAAATCATTAAAAAATAAAAGTTATGTTCCCAGTATACTGTAATCTATTAAGTGTGCAATAGCATGTCTTTTAAAAAACAATATACATACCTTAATTTAAAAATACTTTATTTCTAAAAAATACGAACCCTCATCTGAACCCTCAGAAAGCAACATCAAAGATCCCTGATCACAGATCATCATAACAATATAATAATAATGAAAAAGTTTGAAATATTGCCAGAATTACCAAACTTTGACAGGGACACGAAGCGAGCAAATGCTGTTGGGAAAATGGTGCGTATAGACTTGCTCAACACAGGATTGCCACCAACCTTCAATCTGTAAAAAATGCAGTAAAGTGCAGTGCAATCAAAGGAGGTCGGCTGTCCTGTGATGACCATGACACCTGTCCAGTCACTGTGTCCACCCTGTGAGACGGGCCAACAGCAGTGTTATTAAGGGGATGTCAGAGCCAGAGGAGACCACACGTTCTGGGCACAACAAATACTAACGTCAATGAAACTGCATCTGGAGATGCCTTTGGATGAGTGGTTGGTGGCTCCTGTGCTTCTAAAAAAAAGGCTTTGCTGGATTCTTAGGATTTTTGGCTTTGTCCTTACGGTGTGCAAAGCTGCGTTTAAGTTGTAAACAGAGACCCATATGATGCTAAGAAAGTGCAGGGAGTAAATTTTTTACCTTCGACTCAGTCTTGGAGGGCTTTTAACTGCTTTTTGTTTTCTGTAGATAGATTTGAAGCCATAAAAGGGAGAAGGCTATGTGTCCTGGGCAGCGTAAATTACACTGACCCAAATGGCGGACTAACGTGTCCTTTGGATCTGGGACTAATTCTAATTCTGTTGATTAATCATCTTAAGCTTCAACAGTAGTAAATGTATTAACTCTGCCCTTCACACGCAATCCAGCTGGAGAGTACGGGTGACTTTTGTATTTGCTTCTGGGGCCGAGGGAAGGTAACCAGCCTGCCTGCGGCCGCCGCGCCACGCCCCGCCGCGCCACGCCCCGCCGGCAGACAGACCAAGCAGGGGCACTGGAGCCACGAACAGCCCAGCGCTGCCCCCTGGTGGTCGGGGCCTCCACGCAGGGCCTGAGGCTCTGGGGAGGCTGTGAAGGATGGTCTCCCAAGCTCTCCTCTCCTGAGGTGTCAGGAGGGCCAGGAAACCCACAACAGGGTTTTCATCGTGTTGTTTCCTTTACCCAGAAGGGGACAAATCCTCTGCAAATTGTCTTTAGCAAACCCACCACTTACTTCTCCTTTCAAATCCAAGACCGGTTGATTCTGTAGTTCTAGATTTTGCTGCAGTTTGTGATCTGTGATCACACGCGACAATAACTATGGCGCACCCAACAGTAACTAAATCAGAGGTTTGGACTCAACACAACATTTTGTTTATGATAAAATAAAGCCCAGTCTCTTTGCCACCGACAAGTGATTGGGGAAATGCCCAATCCATCCATTTCCCTGCTGGGAAATAGAAATGAATAATGATACCAAAAAACATCCACTTCAAAAACAACTTTTTATTTAAAGATAATCAATTCCATCAGTTAGATTTTTTGACACCATGTGTTAAAAAATTCTTTTCTGGATGCCTCAAAGAGAGATGCAATAGATATAATCACAAACCACTGCCTCCAGAGGAAAATGCTTCAAAAGTGGTTTTAATGGTCTCAAGGTTAGGATCCCATTGAATATTTTTTAAGGCACCTCTCCACCAACAATAACCCCCCCAAAATGCTAGGGATCTTTCCCATTTGGTTAATGCTTGTGATGATCCACTGCCACAGGTGTTGTGATTCTGGTAGCCATATTGCAGGTGCTTTGTGATCATGGATGAAACCCGTTGGGTACCCACTCCTGCAGGTGTGCTGAGCTCCCAGATGCTGAAGAGTAGACAGAGAAAACAGTGAGTAAGGAGAGGGCAGAGGGCCCCTGGGCAGAACCTGGCTGTGAGGAACACTTGTTCGTGACCCGCGTCCCGCGAAAGCTGTCCGATAATAGTTGTAAGCCTCCTTTGTCTTTAGTTTCTTTTTTTTTTTATTTTGGCATAGGATGCTGCAAATGGACATCCTTCTCCATGTTTTTTAAAAATATATTTATTTAGGCTGCACTGGATCTTAGTTGCAGTACGCGGGATCTTCGTTGTGGCACGCGGGCTCCTTAGTTGCCACATGTGAACTCTTAGTTGTGACATGCATGTGGGATATAGTCCCCCCCGACCAGGGATCGAACCCAGGCCCCCTGCATTGGGAGCGCGGATTCTTACTCACTGGACCACCAGGGAAGTCCCTGTCTTTGCCTTCTGTTATAGATGGTTATAGACAGAATATTTGTGTCCGCCTCAAAATTCATATGTTGAAATATGATGGTGTTTGGAGGTGGCACCTTTGGAAGGTGATTAGGTCATGAGGGGGAGCCTTGTGATGGGATTAATGTCTTTATAAGGAGAGGCCAGAGAGCTTCTTCTTCCTCTCTTTCCCCACCCCCGCACCCCCCTCCCCCCTCCCCCCAGGGAGGGCACAGCAAGAAGATGGCCATCTGCAAATACCGAAGCAAGCCCTTACCAGGAAGCATATCTGCTGGCAGCTCATCACCAAGGGCAGAGCCCTGGAATGCTTCCCAGTACCTAGCCTCCACCCTGGCACTCAGGCTCCTGAGGGCAGGGTCCTGCAGTCCTGCTACCCCCACCCCCCTCCCCCCTTCCCCCTCTGCCTGGCCTGGAGCTGAGAAAGTACTCAGTGAACCTCTGCTCGGGAGAAGCACAGAGAGGGTGAAGGACCAGAGGCCCGGCAGGGGCAGAAGGAATGCCTGGGGTGGGCACCTTTCAAGAGTACTGGAGGCAAGGCCCAGGAGGCCAAGGGTGGGACAGGGTGGGGAGGGCAAGCTGGGCAGAATGAAGACCAGCGGAGCTGGGAGGACTGACACTGGGAGAGGGCCCACCAGGAGCTACCTCCTCTCAGGGCTGGTCCTGCAGGAAGAGGCCCACACAGCATCCTCCAGTCGGCTGCTTCGTGAAGGAAAAGCAAGCCTCAGATAGAAGGGTCTGGGCAGGGCGGCCAGGTTTAGAAAGAAAACATAAAATATAGGGTACTCAGTTAAATTTCAATTTCTGATAAACAACGAATACAATTTTTAGTATAAGTATGTCCCACGCGCTATTTGGGACATACACTAAAAACAATTTTCCATTGACTTTCCATTCAAATTCAACTGGTGTAGGAGTCCGTTTGGGCTGCTACAACAGAATACCATGGCCTGGGTGGCTTATAAACAACAGATGTTTATTTCTCACAGTTCTGGAGGCTGGGAGTCCAAAATCAAGGTGCTGGCAGGTTCACGCGTGGTGAGAGCCCACTTCTTGGTTCATATATGGCCAACCTCTCCCTGGGTCCTCATCTGGCAGGGGGTGCGAGGGAGCTCTCTGAGGTCTCTTATAAAGACACTAATCCCATTCATGAAGGTCCCACCCTCATGACCTAATCACCTCCCAAAGGCCCCACCTCCTCATACCATCACGTTGGAGATTAGGATTTAACATAAGAATTAGGGGGAGCAGGGCTGCCACATAAACTTTGAGTCCACAGCATGTGGGCATCAAGGATTTTCTCTGGCAAGCTCAGCCTAGCAACTCCTCAGGGACAGATGTCCCTTCAACTATCTGGGCACAGAGGTGGGAGAAGGGCCCTCAACACTTATGCTGACATTAAACCATCATGAAAACTCCATCGCCAGAATTCATGATCCCATGTCTGACTCCCCTGAGTTGAGGACCTGCTCTTGAGGGGGAAGCAAATCTGGGAGAAAGGAAACGAAAGCAGGGAATCCATCACTCCTGGTCACCCATCACCTGAGGGCTTGGCCTTGTGACAGACCTGCTGGCCAAGTGGGCTTGGAGGGACTGGGGAAAAGAAGGCTGGGTGGCCCAGGATGCACTGGCTGAAGGGCCCCTCAGCTCCAGGTTCGGAGGGACCATCTAGTGCTCAGACCTCCACAGCCCTGGAACACGGAGGCTACTCCTTCCTGACTGTGGGAATTCACCTACTCGAGTCTGAGAAATGGGCCAATGGGCAGAGCAGAACAGCAGGGTCTGAGACAGAGCTCTGGAGCCCTCTTCAAGGAGAGCAGCAGCAGGTGGGGAAGGCGCCAACCCTCTCCCTGCTCCCAGCGTGGACATGGGTGTGAGGCTGGTGCATCTGACAGCCTTGCCGGCCCCTGAGAGAAAAGGCTCCCTGGTCTCGGACCTGGCAGGGTGGCTGCAAGCCTGGCTCTGATGCAGCCTCCACAGAAGAGGAGATGAGTGTACAGGAGGCCTTGGCTGAGCAGAGTGAGTGCCTCTGTGTGTGTGTGTGTGTGTGTGCGCGCATGTGTCTGTGCCTGGCAGCGTGTCTGCATAGGTGAGGGGTCTGTGGGTCTCCTGTGCACACATTGTGACCATGGAGGGGCACATTTCTTCCTCCACAGCTGTCCCCCCAATTCTGCCCAAGGGAGGCTAAGAGGGGGAAACAGGCCTGCTCCGTTGCAGGCTGAGATCCTGCTGGTACCCCTCTCCTGCTGGAAGGCATCCTGTGGGGGTTTCCTTCTGGCCTGGAGGCACCTGGTGCCTTCCTCTGCAGCAGCCTGGGGTCCACCGTGGGCAGGGGCCGCTGGGGTGGGAAGGTTTGACGTGAGTCGCTCTTAGCTCTGGTCCAGATGGCTCCTCAGGCCAAAGCGGCTGCTGGCCGTGCCGTGTGGGACAGGAGCCCAGGTATGTCTGGAAGCCCCAGTAAATAAACAGGAAATTCCTAAGCAGCTCATGCCAGGCTCACTTTTTCCCAAAGAGATGTTTTGATAAAACTGTGAATGGATTTTAAACATGCATGATAGAAGGACATGGAAAGCAGACTTAAAAG
The DNA here is from genome assembly GCF_963924675.1 of Phocoena phocoena. NCBI lineage: Eukaryota > Metazoa > Chordata > Mammalia > Artiodactyla > Phocoenidae > Phocoena > Phocoena phocoena. The sequence continues at coordinate 120,051,302 of NC_089220.1, read as the reverse complement.
GGATGGAATCCTGATTTAGGTAAAGGAAACAGTGATGCAGGGAGTTGGGGTCTGACACCCATACCCCAAGGCAACAGCCGTAGCCTGCAGAGCCTACGTGCTGTCCGGGTGTCCAGGCCCGCGTGAGCCTGGAGAAGGATGCCTGGGCAAGCGCTTCCACACCCGTGGGAGCTGACTGTGCACACGTCAAAGTCAGCTTCGAAAGCGGAATCCCGCTTTACGGCAGCAGACATGGGCCACTGTGTGAGTGGGCAATCCTAGACTGAAACTGGGCCATTTCGTGAGCAGTAGGTGTCTCTTTGGTCACAAGCTCAACTTTGTCATTTGTCTTCACTCAATTTCGAGTACCTTTGCAGGATAAAATCCTCCAGGCAGAAGCACTGAGTCAGTTGTGTGCAAACACATGTGGAGTGACACTGCTGGTGCCACAGCACATGGAGGCGGGCAGAGCCAGGAGTGGCCAGACACTAGCCATGCAGCCACCTCAGCCACATGCCCAGTGGGGGCCAAAGGAGCAGAGCCAGGGTGCCCCAGAGAGGTGACAAGTGCCACCTGTTGCCACACCACCCTGGGGGCGGGGGCTGGGGGGAGCTGGAGAGACACTCAGCACCAGATGAGGCGGTGTCGATGCCCACCGAGCTCGCCCCACCCAGGACCAGGCTGAGGGGAGCACCGGGTCCCATGTCCCTGCCGACCCGCCGGCCAGAGGAGCAGGAGGCAGCTGGCAAGGGCAAGCTGCTCCTGCACTAGGGCGGGAAGAGCGGCATTTTCTTGCACTTAGAAGGCAAGCAGAGTCAATGTGGGGCCCAGCTTAAGCGTGATTCGTCAACCTCCATCTTTATCCCCTCAAGCTCTGGTTCATCCCTCCCAAAGTTGGCCCCATAACCAAGCCTGTCTTCTGTGTCTCACGTTCCATACCTCTGCCTGGGCCAAGCCACCCAGGACGGGAGGGGGCCACAAGTGGGATTCCTAGGCCATCGGGGTCTGGGACCCACCTGCGGACCTAGAGGGTAGCGGAGGCCTCCAGCCAGGACCCAGAATGCCTTCTGCTGCCTGGGGTCCTGTGGGTGGGCTCCACCCAATTGTTACCGACCAGGGTTCTTGGCCTCCTTAATCAATAGAAATTGATCAGAGGCCAGACAAGAAATTCAGGCAAGGCTTTACTGGGGCCCCTATTGCAGCAGGGAGGAGAGAGAACAAGTAACAGTTTCCTTTGCTAGCTCCCTCCCTGGGGCTGGGGGGACTGGCGAGCTGATTCCTAATATGGGGTGAGGGAAGGGGTGTGTCCAGGGTCAGGCCGGAGGGGTGGCTTAGGTGATCTGCCCACCCCCTTGGTGGTGCTGTGTGCAGGGGGCACGCGCAGTACCCTACTTTTGCTCCCCACACCCTGTTTTTGCTCCCGGCTCTTCAGAAGCGGCAGTTGGGGGGTTTTTTGGTCTCTTTGTATCTTGTTGCCCATAATTTGCCCCAACTGCGCATGCACACAGTTATTTTTAGTCCCTTATAGTTTCTTGGTATTCTGTTGCTCCAGGAGACCTTTGTCCAGGTGCAAGCACTGCAGCAAAGGGTCCCAGGTCCCAGGTCAGTGACTCCCACCCCTGAATTCACTGCTGAGTGTGGGCTGGTGGCGCAGACCAAGCCTGAGTCTGATACACTGTGTGGTATAGCAGCCCTATTCTGATACCGGTGGGTTCGGGCCCCACGTGGATGATCAGACCCTTCACCTGGGCCCCACCATCCAGGGTTCTGCATTCACCCAGCACTGTCTGGAGGCCACTTAGAAAGGACACAATGACAGCTCTTGGACCTCATGAAGACAATGCTGCTTCCCACCCTGTGGACCTGAAACCTCCTCCTATAGAACAGGCGTCTCTGGTCACATTTGAAGAATGAGGAGTTGGTCAGATGAATGATCTGCTCTTTTAAAACTTGCAGACAGTCGTACAGAGGATGTCCTGTGACCAAGATGGAATCAGACTAGACCTCAATGCCAAAAACACAACAGAAAAATCTATAAACACTGAAAGTTACACAACACACTTCTAAATAATCCATGCATCAAAGAGGAAATCTCACTGGAAAGTTTTAAATACATGGAAATGAATGAAAATTGTGATGATTGACTGTATGTGTCACCTTGACTTGGCCACAGTGAGGCAGGAGGGTCCCATGCTGAGCAGCTGGAGTTTGTCCCCTGTGGACAGATACTCCAAAATAGCAGGACTGAGAGAGGAGCTGAACCCTGCCCAGATAAAAGGTAGAAACCACATATTCCTCATTCTCAAGGTCAAGGAGACCTTCCCAACCATACATGCGCGGAAAGGCTCCTTAGAGGTCAAAAAGGGAGTGATGTCAACCTACCCATAAGCCTCTTCACTAGAATCATCTTGGCTAAGTGATGCACGTGTACACACGCGAGGACCCTGAGATAAACCAAATACGGACTCAGAACGAGGCAAAGCAAGATGACTGGCCAAATGAAGCCCAGAGGAAGTGCCCCATATACGTGATTCAAACTACCATGAGGGCGCAGCTCTCTCTCTCTGAGCCCTCCCACTTGTCTATCCACACGTACTCTTTTTCCTCCTAATAAACACTTCACCTGTTTCACTACTTCCTGTTTCTTTGTGGAAATTCATTTTCTGCAAAGCCATACAGGCCAGGGCCTTGTCACTGGCCACTGGTCTAGTGGCTAGGATTCAGCACTCTCACTGCCTTGGCCTGTGAGTTCAATCTCTGGCCAGGAACTGAAATCCTTCAAGCCACTGCAGGCCGAGGCCAACCAAGATCAACAGGATGCTCCTATCTCTGGCTAAACGTTACTTCTGAGTGTAGCTGTGAGGGTGTTTTTGGAAGAGATTTTTAGCATTTGAATTGGGAGCCTGAGCAAAGCAGATGGTCCTCCCCAATTTGGGTAGGCATCATCCAATCTGGTGAGGATCTGATAGAACAAAGAGGCAGAGGAAGGTTGGATTGGCTCTCTGTCTGACTGCATGAGCTGGGGCATTGATCTTTTCTTGCCTTCAGTGCTGCTGGTCCCCAGGCCTTCAGCCTTGGACTAGCTCTTGGACCTTCAAACTACATGACATACTTTCCTGGGTCTCTAACTTGTAGATGAGAGATCACAGAACTTCTCAGCCTCTGTAATTGCATGAGTCAATACCTTACAACAAATATCTCTCTATAGTTAGATAGATATTTATATCTATCTATCTATAAATATATCTATTTATATATGTATATGTGTATAAATATATCTTTCAGTAGATCCTGAGTAAAGCAGATTACCCTCCATAATATGGATGGGACTCATCCAATCAGTTGAAGGCCCTTTTGTTGTTGAGATTTCACACCATACAAAAAACTAACTCAAAATGAATCATAGAACTAAATGAAACACCTAAGACTATAAAACTTTTCATAGGAAATAGAAATAAATCTTCATTACCTTGGGTTAGGCTAGATAAGACACCGAAAGCAAAGACAACAAAAGAAAAAGAATAGATAAATTGCACTTCACAAAATTAAATAATTTTGTGCTTCAAAGGACACAAAAAAGTAGGAGGACAACCCACAAAACGGGAGGGGAAAAATCGCAGATCATATATCTGATAAGGAACTTGCGTTTAGAATACATAAAGAACTATGACGTCCTAACAACAAAAAGTCAAATAATCCAACTAAAAATGGGCGAATAACCCAATTAGAAACGAACAGATATTTCAACAAACAAGACATAAAAAGATGCTCAACATCATTAACCATCAGGGAAATACAAATCAAATCCACAATTAGATATCACTTCACACTTACCAGACTAGATCTGACTAGAATGAAAGTCGGATCACAACAAATGCTGGCAAGGATGTGGAGAAATCAGAACACTCATACACTGCTGGCATGAATGTAAAATCATGCCACCACTTTGGAAAATGGTCTGGCAGTTTTTAAAATGGTTAAGGATAGAGATCCTGTATGGCCCAACAATTCCACTCCTAGGTCTATTCCCAAGAAAAATGAAAACATATGCTGACACAAATACTTATACACCGATGTTCACAACAGCCTTATTCATAATAGGCAAACACACGAAATATCCATCCATTGAAGAGTGGATGAATGAAATCTGGTATATCTATACAACAGAATATTAACTGGCAATAAAAATAAAGTATTGATATAGGCTGCAAAATCAGCAGCAGTGATTTTGAATCAACCCCCACCTCTCCCTTCAGCACCATAAAGCTTTGTTCAGACACATCCGTGGTCATGTGAACTTTTCACTTTTTTGAATGGAGGAGTTTATTTCAGGACCAGGAACCTTGTGGGGGGACTGGTGAGTGCATGGAGTAGAGGGGACACCATGGCAGATGCCCCTTCCCGGGTGCCTAGACTGGGTTTGAGCTCTTGGTGTTGAGAGTGAGGGCCGGAGCGGAGGAATAGAAGTTTCTGGAGCAATGTGGAAGATTCTGAGCCATGGGGTTATAGTCAGAGGTCACCTAACCTTTGAGGACAAAGTCTTGGAGGTCAGACTGGGGCCCAAGAGGAGTTCTGCTTGGTCCAGGTGACAAAGTGTGGCTTAGAACTGATGGACCCCATCAGTCTTTCCACTGTTATGGGAAGACAGGCCATTTTCTGCAGAGGTCTGTGTCCTTGGCAATGGGACATGGGGGTGCACTGTGTCTTCATAGTTTGGGTATAATTTAGGTATAAGAAGGACTTGCCTATTACTTTGTGGTCTTAGGCTGGTGACCCGTGAGCCATATCTACATCAAATTTTATTTTTAAAAAGACCACTTTCCTTCCCAGCAGTCACGAAATATTTATAAAAAATGATTACATATTGGGCCATAAAGGAAAATCTCAATAAATACCAAAAGGCAGAAAAGTGTACGGAAGTCCTAAAACCTCAGTGCAATAAATGTACAAGTTAATAACCTGTTTAATTTTTAAAATGCAAATCATACCTCAACCCTAAAAATCTACCCACTGGAAACTGAAAATAAAAACACTCTCCTAGATAAATGTTGTATGACAGAAGAAGTGGAAACTGCAATTAACACAGACAGGAACGATGAGAAAACTGCCCAGCCAAACTCCCAGGACATGGCCACCACCTGTTCTATAACCAAGCAAGAAGGAATGAATAGAAATGAGATGTCTTCAAAAAAGAGAAATAAGACGTGAGGACTGTGTCTTGGGCATGCACAAGGATAAAAACAAAAGAAAATGAGTTAGAAGAGAAAAAAAAAATATTGAGTCTTGATGAATAAAATGAAGCCCTATTCTATGATGAGACTCATCCTTGCAGGCCAGGGGCCAGGGACTGGCATCCTCCTCCCAGCTGTGGGCCTCCAACTGGGCCTCTCAGAGCCCCATCCCTTCCTGCATCTGCCCCAGGCCAGCTGGGGTCATTGAGGTTGAGTGTAAATCACAACACCCTGGACTGGGACCTGTAGGAGAGATGCCAAGTGCACTGGCGATGGAAGACCCGGCTGTGAGCCACGTTGTGAAGAAGTCCTGGGTACCAATGTGTCCCCCTTTCTAAGTCAGCCTAATTAATTAAATTCATCCTAATTTAACTGCCTAGTAACTCTGGATAACCAGACTGGATCCTTTGTACTTTGTAGATCTCACCTCCTGATCTCTGTTCTCTCCAATCTAAGGGCACAGAATGAAGGAAGAGAGTGGCTCCACAGGCCCTGGCAGCCCATGACATCCATCCCCCACCCTCCCCCCCTGCCCACCTCCAGCAAAGCCTAGGTGGCTCTGGCCAAAGAAAAATTTCTGTCCTGGCAAAACGCCTCCTGGGGGCAGGTGGGTGTTTTCGAAACAACGCTCCCTGCTGAGCCCCAGGGGAATTTATTTTGCAGATTCATGAGCAAAATAAATGTCATTGTTAAGCCACTAAGTTTGGGGATGGTTTGCCACACAACCATAGTGACTGGGAAGAGTGCATGGATGTCGAAATTGAAGACAGGTAAGTCTGAATCTTCTGCTGTGCGAAGACGGAAGTGCCTTGGACTGACGTATTTATGCTTCAGTAAAAAAAGTTGTTGTTGTTGTTGTTGGGGGCTTCCCTGGTGGCGCAGTGGTTGAGAGTCTGCCTGCTGATGCAGGGGACACGGGTTCGTGTCCCGGTCGGGGAAGATCCTACATGTCGCGGAGCGGCTGGGCCCGTGAGCCATGGCCGCTGAGCCTGCACGTCTGGAGCCTGTGCTCCAGGAGAGGCACAACAGTGAGAGGCCCGCGTACCGCACAAAAAAAAAAAAAAAAGTTGTTGTTGGGATAGCCCCTGAGACAATGTACATAAAGCGGCTGGCGACGCGCCTGGCACACAGCACGTACTCAAGCAGTAAACAGTAGCGGCCATCGCTATCATCACCCGCCCCTCTCCCAGTACAGGTAAGTGTTCAGCAAATGGTGTTATGTGGGAATTAGCTGCCCCGTCGCTGGAACCACAGAAAAGACACCAAGGGTTTTCTGTGGCCACTGACTAGTCCCCACACTGACGTGCCTTGCTTTTTCTTTCATTCATGGACCTCTTTCTGTTAAAGGTTTGTCTTTGCAAACTGGTCTCCAGCCAGCTTCCAGGTTTAAAAATAGGCTCTGGGTTTAGCTGAGGCCGGGTGCGCGGTTTGGCGGTGCGCTAGGGCAGGGGAGCTGCGCAGCAGGGCCGGCGCCGCGGGGTCGCGGAAGGTCGCGTTGGCTGGGGCGCAGGGGCACGCGGGGGCGGCGGAGGGCCTGGGGGCGCGGGCGTCTCCCCGTAGGGCCGCAGGTACCGCCCTCCCTGGCAGGTCACCGTGACCTCGGCGCCGCGCTCGCCCAGACTTGCGCTTTCCGCTCTCTCCGCGGGGCGTTTCCCGGGACAGGAAATGTCGGCGATGTTAGCGCGGGCCACCCGCTGCCTTGCCTGTGGGCGGCCGCAAGTGCCACAGAAGGGGCGACTGAGCGAGCGGCGGGGTTCAGAGTGTCCCCGGGCGTTCTGCACCTCCACCCCCGACCCCGTCACGAAGCCGCGAGCTGGGCGGGAGGAGGCGTCTTAGTGCCCTTGACTCGCATCGACAGTTCTTCTTAAGTGAGGTCCGTGCGCAGGTGAAAGTCCCTGGGCGCCGGGGGGCCAGGCTGGACCTCGCCTTCCCTCCAGGAGCCCCAGTATGTCGAGAGGCAGGCGAGCACAGACGTGGTTCCAAGATGAAGCTACAAGCTCAGCCTGCAGGAGAGTCCAGGCTGGGGTCCGCATGGACCTCCTGGGGAAGGTCGTCCAGGAGCCTGATATGAGCCGGTGTGAAGGGATTGGTATGACCGCACCCATCCAAGCGGGCAGCGAGGCCCCATGGCAGGAACAGGAGGGAAAGGCCCTGGACAGCAAAGATCCCGGGGAGAGGACTCCGGAGGATGCTCAGTTTGGTTAGAGCTTAAGGTTGAGAGAATGTTGGATGGGCAATATTAACCCTCATAGGCCATTCAGACCTTTAGCTTAAATGAGCACCCCATCAGCCAGCCAGGAATATTTGATAGAGAAGAAGGAAGGCAGGGGTGTAGATCCTGAGAGACTGAAAGGATGAACAGACTGGGGCCATCTCAGAGCAAAGCAAGGTCTCCAATTGTCCAAAAGACTGTCAAGGTGTATTTGTCAGGAGAGGTCACCCTATGCTACAGCAACAAACAGCCCCAGATCTTAGAGTCTGAGCACAGCAAAGGCTTATTTCACTTCTGTACGTTTGTTTCTCACACACAGTACACTTCAGATCTGGGCCACTCTCAGGGATGCGATTACCCAAGTGGCAGGTGGCCCTCCAAGCTGCACCCACCCTGTGGCTCTGTCTCCCCTCAAGACCTCCTATCTGGTCAATGTGCATGGAAGAGGGAGAGGGCCTGGAGAATCACGCCTCGCCCTGGATGTCACAGACAGCATTCCACTCACAGTGCACAGCCACCACCAGTCACATGACCCTTGACTGTAAGGGAGTTAGCAGTGTCACCTGCCAAGAAACTGGAAGCAGAGGGAGACCAGATGTTCGGCAACAGAAGTTTCCATCCAAAGGGCCTGAGCCCCAAGGACCAACTCTGCCTACACTCTGCTTTGGCAGGAGGCTGGCTTATTCCCCAGGCCCTGCCAGAGTCAACTGTCAGCGACATAAATGCACAGCCTTCTGATTGGCTTGTTAAACGTCAAATTAGCAAAGTTTTGGGTAAAATGACTAGGGTTAGCTGAATCCACTCTCATACGGACCACCCCTCTCCTCTCCAGGTGAGGTCCCTGCTGGAAACACAAGCACTAGGACGGTGAGCAGAGGATTTAGCAGGGGAATACACTGCCCTGTCTGCCCAACTTACTCTTCCCTCTTGCCCTCACAGGAGTGGGCATATGACCCTGGGCTGGCCAAGCTCTGCCTCCCTAGCACAGGGGTCCATCTGGGCTGGGCGTACAACCAAGGGGACCAATCAGAGTGGCCTTAAGGACTTGAGTTCTCTGCTGTGAGGCTCTAGCTTGTCTAAATGGAGCTGTTAATGGCCAGCTTGACACTCTGACCATGTGGGGGAGCTGGCTGCAGGAAGAAGCGAAAGGGGGATGGGGGACAGAATAATGTACAGAGAGGTTGACATGTTGACTATGGATGCAATGTGAGCTCCTGGATCCAGCTATGCCTGAAGCTAGTAATCCTGTTACACAGACAATAAATTTCCTCTTTCTGTTTAAGCTAATTTGAACTGTATCTTCAAGCAATTACAAAAAAAAAAAAGTTCCTGAGTAATACAATTACTAAATGGCCTTTGGCCCCACACCCTAACACAGAATTCTTCTTAGCTGGGCTGTACTGCTAATATCCCTCCTCCAGCTGAAGCTAGGGTTCTAGGGCCCTCCTTTTCCCTAAGGCCAAGCTGTTAGTGAAAGGAAAGCAAGTTACCTGGCCTGGGTGTGGGAGTAGGAAAGACCCAGGCCTTTCTACTGGGGCTGTGTTTATCCCTGGGGACATACCTCTCACACCCAATCTTCCCTTTTCTCTTCAGTCTCATGTCCTGTGGTTCCAAGGGTCAGGGCCTGATGGAAGTGGGGTGCCCCCAGGACTGCTAGAGAGCTCCTCAGATATAGGGGGCACGGGGGCCAGTGGAGCAAGCCTTCTCTGTTCCCCCAGGGGAAGCATCTGGGGACCAATACCCCACCGCAAGGTCAGGGGCTGGTGAGGGACAGGGTTTGGGGAACAGAGACCCTTTCCAGTGAGCTTGGGTGGAGATCACAGCCATCGATATGAGGGCTCGTGGGCTTGGAACACGCACAGCTTCTGTCTCTCAGGCTCTGTTCAAGGCCTTCGGGATCTCGCTCCTCTGACCCGTTCTTTCCACATCTGCCCTTTGCACAAGGTCTCTGCTGTCTGGTGGACTGTCCTGGCTGCCTCAGGCCTGCAGTCTCAGCCCCCAGCCCCTACAGACTTCGGGTTCAAAGGTCTTACCATGGAGCCCAAGGTCTAGGAGGTAGAGTTGACAAATACAGGACACCCATGCAACATTGGGGCCATGCTGATACTAAAAATGTATTCATTGTTTATTTCAAATTCAAATATAACTGGACAGCTTGTATTTTTATTTGCTAAATGTGGCAACAGTAGTGGGAGGAAGCACCAGCAGGGAGCAGGGCTGACATAGAAAAAGGACCCCAGGCTTGCCTCCTGCCAGTTCTCTTTCCTGGGCTGTACCCCATCCCACAGATACTCGGGCTCTAAAGCAAGGGGTCTTCCCTTACAAGGGGAGCTGGAGATGACTGCAGAGGCACCCAGAGTAAACCCCAGCATGAAGGAAGATAGCTGCCCCACCCACATTCCCCAGCCGGGTCACCTGCCAAGCCCCTCTGACCAGCAGATCCTCTCCGTGCATGAAGTCACTCTGGGCAATTATGGTGTAAAATCTCGCAGCAGCTCTAGGGGCCATTAAATGGTTGGGTGTATCTCTAATCTGGCCCAGTGACTGTCTTTCCATGGAAAGATAATAAACATTCACTGCCTCTCACCCTTGCCCACACTCAATGTCAGGTCCCAGGGGAACACCAGTACACCATGAGTGGCTGGGAACCAGGGCTGGTGCCCACACGTCTGGCTGAGCTGGTGGGGGGGCAGCCTGCACCCTGCAGCCCCCACACCACCCGCCTCCATGGTTGCTTAACTCCGCGGGAGACCGGCCTGCAGCAGGCTTGCATCTGTGGTCCCTGCAGCCTGGGTGGACCTAAGCTGCGGGAGGGTCGTGTCTGGATATCTAGTTCCATCGCTGGCCACAGAGCCCTGCAAGAAAGTGCCCATCAGAAAGGGCCGTGGGCACTTTCTCAGATGGGCATCATTGTCACCTGGCGTGGAATAAAGGGGCTCCACAGCCACGTGGCACTCACAGCAACCGTGGACAAAGTCTCTCTGAACAGCCTCTTGGGTCCCCCCATCCTCCCCCCACCCCCGCCACACACACACAGGGCGCACCTGGGTGAACTGACACTGCCCTCACCTTCGACTCCTCCCACCCACTGCGGTGGGCAGGGCCACCAGGCCTCTCACCCCAACATGATTAGGAAGAAGCACCTCCACCCTGAGCACCTCCTGCCACACGAGGTGAGCTGGCTGTGCTTTGATCATTACCACCACCACCCACATTTAGAAGAAACAGGGCTCGCTCGGAGGGGCAGCGAGTGCCGCATGTGGCCACGTGGGCGCCTGTCTTTGGAGGTGTGGCCTCAAGTTCCTCCTACCTGGACCCCCCAAACACTTGGCCCCCTAGGAAATCCCGAGTCTGGGGTAGCGCTCCCAGGCCTGCCCCATGGGCAGGGGCAAACCTTCCTGCGCTCAGGTCCAAAGCACACGTGCCGCTGACTGCCTGGAGCGCAGGTGCCAGGGACTGGGTGCGGGACTGTGGGGCCCCACACACACGACTCCTTCCTTTTCAGTGCCTGCCAAGCATCGATTGTGACCCACTGATGTGTGGACATAGTTCAGTGGGAGGTGGCCAGCGGAAAATGGATTGGATCACACATCAAGTATATCACACTTAGGGTGAGTTGATGTTGTTTCCTAAAATTTGCATCAGTTACAGATACACATTTATGTATGTTTACATGCATCTATACAGAAAATGTGTGTGTATCACAGGTAGGGTGAATGTGGGGCACATACAGAGAGTGTTTCTTATGAAAATTGTATCCATTATAGATAAATGTATACACGTGTGCACACATTATACACACATGCATATATATATACATGTGTACACTCATGTGTGTATGGGGTTGCTATGTGAATTGTATTATCTCCTGTGAGTCACAGCCAAGAAAGTTTGAGAAACTCTCTTTTATTCTGTTTACCTAAAGAGAAAGAAAAACTAACAAGCCAAAGTTCCCTTGGCTTTTCAGGAAACAGGCAGCAGATGTTTTTAGCGCAGGCTCTGAAGGTTGAGGAGAGGTGTGGCTGGCCGCCACAGGCACTGGAGGGCGTGTTGACATTGCCCGTGGATGTCCAGGAAAGCGCTTGGACATAAGAGGCAGGAAACCTCGGCTCCAAGACCACGGTCAATACCCCAGCTTCCCGGATCTTCCACGTTCCTCACCTGCCTTACCTGTACACATGAAGGTCCTTATGTGTGGCCCTAAGGAGACCCTCCTTCCTTCTCATTCTCACCAGCAGAGGTTTTTAACTTGCAAAGAAAAATCAAGTCATCCCCAACGTCCCTTACAGTGACAAAGGCCTCTTAGAACCAACCTCACCCTCCTAGCGTGCAACCCACAAAGGAAAGAGACGTAGACGAAAACTTAGAACAAGCAACAACAACACACACGGAACCCATCACCTCCCTCAGCCAGAGTGTATAAGATACACTCAGGAAGGAAGTGGCTGGGTGATTCAAAGAGGCCGAGCTGCAATGTCTCAGGAAAGGAATATTTTCCTGGAAATATTCCTGGAATATTTTCCTGGAAAGGAAAAGGCCTGCCGTGTCCGTGGTTGGGAACAAGGTTTCAGATATAGCCTTGGCCAGTGCCCCCTCCTCGACCCCCGCCGGCACTCTAGACACAACAGCAAGGGTGGATGGGTGCAGGAAGGTGCCCAGCGGGCCCAAGCAAACTTCCTCCCGCTGGGCCTCGGGCTGTGGTCCAGGGCCGGCAGGCAGGCCTGGTCAGCTGCAGTCTGCAGGGCCGAGGGAAGACCTCCAAGAAGCCTGTTTCTCCATGTGCTCCCAGCCGCTGACTCACCCACAAACCTGTTTTTGATTTCTTGTCATAACCAGCTTCAGGCCCTGGCAGATCCAGCCCTATGGAGGGTGTCATTCCCTAGCAGAATCCCTTCCACACCCCTGCAACCCGGGAGGACCCAGCTCTGAGCTCGTCCGGCCGCTGCCACCCCACAGGTCCAGGCTCAGTGGGGTGGCCAGCACCCTGATTTGTCTGTGCTGTTTGTTCTCTGCCTTTCCTCTGTCCTCCGTCTAAGAGCCCATCCCCATCCCCAGAGCCTAGCTTAAGGCCACCTCCTCTCCCTTGCTGAGACTGATCCGGCATTTTACCATGTCAGCAGCCGTGTATCTAGCTGCGTGAGCCTGAGCAAGATGATGAACTCTCTGAGCCACATTCCCCATCTGTAGGATGGGGATAACCAGGTTGCCAGCTGAGGCAAGATCATGGCTGCAAGGCACTGAGCCTGTGCATGGTACCCCTGGCTCCATGAATGTCAGCACCAGCAGTCATGATGATAACTGGCCTTCCATCCTCCAACAGACATAATCTCTCTGCAGTAGGACTTATTGGTCCTGGCTCCATCTTCCCTTAGTGCCTATAGAATCATCCCTGCATACAGCATGTGATCAGAAAAGAAAGGTGAGGGGATGTGTCTCCTAGCTGTCTGGGGACCCTGCACGGTGGAGGGCAGCTAAGAGTCAGAGGGTGGCAAACAGCAGCCCTGCGGGAGGGGCAGGAGCAGCTGGGGTGGCCACACCTCGGCTGCCGGGGACTGGCCTGGGGCCAACGTCCACGGCCCAGTGCCCAAGACATTGGTCAGTGTTGGCCCTCCTCCAACCAGGCAGGGGCCGGGCTACGTCCAGACCAAGGGCTCGGGAAGACCTTGCAGGCTGAGTGCCCAGTGTGGGTGTGTCTTTGAGTTGACGTTTCCTGGGGCCCTTGAAGCCTCTAGAATCCAAGCCCCCAGGCTGGCTGGGCATCCCCACCCCTGACCTTAGGCAGGAAGAAACCAAGCACACTCACCCACAGAGGCCAGAGCTGACCAGGGCGCTGGGTTGTCACAGCCGCAGTGCCTGCGGGGCGGCCGACGATGGGCAGGGGAGGCTGGATGCTCCTCTTCCTCCTCCAGAGGCGGGTGAAGTAAGGAGGACAAAAGGCGGCACTCCAGGGCCCTGCACGTGCTCAGGCAGAGGGAGACCCTGAGAGGACAGCTGTCTCAGCCTGGAGCGGGGTGACTGGGCCTCCTCTGTGTTCTAATGAGACGGGTGGCCGGACGAGTTGGTCCAGGGAGAGGAGAGGCTGGGCCCTGTCCTGTGTCGTAGACGCACTGAGGACAAGAAGCCTGGCCACCACCAGCAGCGGCCAGACGCCCCTGTGGGCCTGTCTCCTGCTTCTGCACATCCTGATGAAGTTGAGAAAGGTGAAGGTGGGGTGGTCCATGCAGTTCATTTGAATATCTTTACTGGTGTTGAGGGCACAGTTGCTGAGGTCACTTAGATTTTCCAGGCGGAGGCTCATGTTCCTCAAGTTAAAACAAACACGCTGTTCTTGAGGATTTCGGGACAGAGAATTGTTGAGGGTTTCTGGCTCTTCCCAAACAAATGGGCTATTCTCAGGCTCGTGAAATAGAGAGGCCTGCAGGACCAAGGCCAAGAGGGTGCCAGGCCCTGCGCAGACCAGCAAGGCTGGCCTTGGATGGATTGGCCCAGCACCAGGGCCCAAGAGGGGCACCTTTCAAAGAAGGGTTATGGAGGGGAATCTCAGTGGGGTGAACCCAGGGGATCACGTTTCCCTTATGATCAAAAGCGAGGACCTGGTCACCCCACCTAGGCATGAGCCACAGCACAGGGCCTGAAAGCCAGAGCCAGCTGGGGCTCGCCTGGCCATCCCATCAAGGGGCTTCTCGGCCTCTGTGCTGCTACACATCACACAGGATCCCCTGATCCACTAGCTCTCTACTCTCCCCTGCAATCTCCTCTCTCCTCAGGCCTCCTCCCTCCCCAGCTCCTGCCTGAGAAAAGACACAGCAGAGAGAAATTCTGAGGCCTCTGCCTGCCAGCCCTGTGCTCAGAACCTTCTCTCCTGTCCCACCTGGGGTACAGCCCAACCTCCATTGGTGCACCCAGGATGGAGTTGCAGATTTACCAGATTTACCCTTCCTCCCCAAACTACCAACACTACCAGACAAACTCGGTGAACAACAGAACATTGGGCGAGGAAGGATGGTGCTCCCTGGGAGATGGGAAATGGATGGGGTGAGCCCTGCTCCCTGCCTGAGAGGTTTATGGGCTGCAGAGCACACCGGGGGCTTCCTGGATGAATACAGAGGGCTCCCCAAGTTCAGGAGATGGAGCTGGACATCCAGGGAGATAAAGGAAGCTAGAGTTTTAGGATAGAGGACCTAAACGGAGACCACTGCCAAGAGAGAGCCCTGGTGATGTGCAGAGTACTCACACGTGCCTGTGAGGAGTGCCTTAAGTGGGGAGAGACCAGTACCCTGTGCCCACTTGGGGTTTCACCGGCCAGACTGGAACCTCAGATTCACTGGGTGTCAGGAAAGAGTGCTCAGGGGTTAACCCAGACTCTTAGATCTAGACATACACAGCTCCAAACTCACCTGACAAATCACAAAAGTAAGACCATAGAAGATCAAACAACTTCTAAGTAACTTTATTGCATCTCAGAAAAAAGCTCAAGAATATTTCTCAGAATACAAAAATATCAAGCCTACAACCTGGTAAAATCTACAACACCTGGCATCCAAATAAAATGGACTTGCCCCCCAAAATTTAAAGATTAAAAAATAAAAATTTTAAAAACCAAGGGGAAAAAATTAAAAACAAACAAAAAAAAGAATGACCTTACCTATGAAGAAGCAAGAAAACACATCCCTAAGGAAGAGAGCTGGGCCTGGTCAGCTGGCCAGCAGAGTGTCTTCTGTGGGCCAAAGGCCGGGCCTGCCTGGGAAGCAGCGATGAGGGAGTAAAGGTCAGGAGAGTCCCCTCTCCTAGCACAGGAGCTCCTCTAAATGCTGGAGGACGACGAGGGGGACAGGGTAGGGAAGAGGTCATCAAATACACAAAAGAATGAGGAAAGAATCTGGTTCCACATCCCCCTCCAGTAATACTACATGAAAGGGTTTTCATACTTGCCCTAATTTCTGTTTTTCCTCTTTATTGTGAATATACATCCAGAAAAAATGTTTAAAATATGTGTTCAACTAAGCAAATTATAGCCAAGCAAACCCCTGTGTCACCACCAGTCAAATGCATCCCAGTGGTACCTCCTCGCTCCCTGCCCCCTGCCTGGATTTCTGCCCCCAGGCATTTGCAGGAAACCCTTCCTGAAATGGTTTTATAGTTGACCAGGTGTCCTTGTGTCCAGTGATGATAGTGAGAGCTGCGTGTCTCTGTAACATCTATCAATGGAATCAAGCAGTGTATGCACAGCTTTAGATCAACCTTCTTTCTCTCAATATTATGTACTTTGAAGATTTAACACTGTTGCTGGATGCATCTGTAGTTCATTCTATTCCAGCTATATAGAATTCAGTGTATGAATATGCTTTCTTTTTTAGTCCATTACACTATGGATGGACATTTGCATTGTTTCCATTTGGGGACTGCTATAACAAAAATACCATAGACTGGGTGGCCAAAACAACAAACATTTATTTTGCACAGTTCTGGAGGTGGGAAGTCCAAGATGAGGGAGACTGCATGGTCAGAGGTCGGGTTCTGGTGAAAGCCATCTAGACATCTTCGTGATTTAAAGATGGCTGTCTTCCCATCTGATCTCACATGGCAGAGAGAGAGAGAGAAACTCTGGTGTCTCTTGTATAAGGTCACTAATCCCACGAGGGCCCCACCGTCATGACCTCCCAAAGGCCCCACTTCCAAATACCATCACATTGGGGATTGAGTTTCAACGCATGGATCTGGGAGACACATTCAGTCCATGGCAGAGGCTATGATCAACATATTGCTAAGAACATACTTGCGTATGTTTTTGGCTGCAACACACACACATGCTAGTAAGTAGCTCCTAGAGGGACTGCAGGCTCATGGGTGTGCAAATCTTCAGCTTAGAAGACACTGGCACACCATTCTCCAAAGTGATTACAGCACCAGCAGTGTTAAGAGTTCCTGTGATTTCACACCCTTACCAACCCCTGCCAGTGCCAGTCCTGTTGTGTGGAGCTAGTTCGCTGTGATTTTAACTTGCATGGTTAAAGCACATGTGTATGTTATTGTCCATTTGGATGCCCTCTCTTTGGAAATACCTGCCCATTTTTCCATTTTACTTGCTGTTCTATATCTTTCTTACTGATTTTTAGATGTACTTTATATATTCTGGATATGAACCCCCTGCTGGTTACATGTGTTGCAAGTATCTTCTTCCACTCTGTGACTTAACATTTCTCTCTTTTAATGATATCATTGATTAAAAAAAGTTCCATAATTTAAATGAATCAAAGCCATCAAACATTTTCTTTATCATTAGTGTCTTTTGAATCTCGCTTAAAAGACCTTTCTCTAGGCCAAGATCATGAAGTTATTCTTCTATATTTTCTTCTACAGCTATATTATTTGCTTTTCATCTTTCTTTTTCATTGTTAAAATATATATAACATGGTATTTACCATATTAATTATTAAGTTCATTCACACTCTTCTGCAACCATCAGCACCGCTCATTTCCAGAATTTTTCATATTCTCCAACTGAAACTCTGTACCCATAAAATAATAATTCCCCATCCCCCCTCCTCCCAGCCCCTGGTAGAAGCCATTCCCCTGTCTCTATGAATTTGACTATTCTAAGTACCTCATGTAAGTGCAATCATGCTATACTTGTCCTTTGGCATGTCTTATTTCACATAGCATCATGTCCTCAAGGTTCATTCATGTTATAGCATGTGTTAGAATTTTCTTCCTTTTTTAAGGACTTTTTCATCTTTTCAAGCCTATACTTTTATGCACTTGGACTTTTCTCTCCTCAGTATATACTGAAAAGACTGTCCTTTCCCCATTGCTCCTGCAGGGCCACCTTTTGTCGTGAGTCAAATGAGCTTATGTGCCTGGGCCTGTTTCTGGGCTCTTTATTTTGATCCATTGGTTTATTTTATATTTTTGAGCCAATAATCAGGCCGAATTCATGGGCTTGCCACCAATGCAGCTGCTCAGGGCCCCATGCTCAGAAGAGCCCAGCACTTGATTTAATATTCGCCTACTAATGTCTTAGAATTCTTGAAAGGCCTCACATTTTCATTTTACACTGGGTCCTGAAAATTACACAGCCAGTCTTGCCAGTAACACATTGTATTATTTTAGTTTTATAGTAAATTTGAAAACTTCCCACTTTCCTCCAATACTTCTTTAAGACTATCTTGGCTATTTTTGGTCCTTGCCATTTCCATATAAAATTTAGAATCAGCTTAAGTTCCACCAAAAAACCCCAAAAACTGCTGCTTTTGTGATTAAGATTACATTAAATCTATAGATCAGTTTATGGAGAATTGAAAATACTGAGACTTCCGGTCCAAAAACATAGTTAATTCCTCCAAATACTTAGATCTCTTAACATCTAAAAAAGATTTTTACATTTTCATCCCTATGCATGTTGTACAAATATCCAAGGAAGCTGACTTTCTTAAACTGTGGTAAAAATATGTAACATAATACTTACTATCTTAAACATTATTAAGCATATAGTATTGTTAACTCTGCCCACATTATTGTACAAGGGTCTCTAGGACTTTCTCATCTTGCAATTCTATACAGCTCCTCACTTCCGCCTCCCATTAACCCCTGGAAATCATCGTTCTACCTTCTGCTTGCAAGTTTACTATTTTAGATCCCTGATATTGATACAAGTAGAATGATACTGTATTTGTCTTTCTGTGACTGGCTTCTTTCACTTAGCATAACGTCCTCAAGGTTCATCCATGTTGTAGCATGTGTCAGAATTTCCTTCCTTTTTAAGACTGAAGAATATTCTATTATATGTATAGACCACGTTTTCTTTACCCACTCCTGTTGACAGACTTTTTTTTTAATAGATCTTTATTGGAGTATAATTGCTTCACAATGCTGTGTTAGTTCCAACACTTGGATATTGTAAATAATGTTTCAGTGAACATAGATGCACAAATATCTCTTTGAGATCCTGTTTTCAATTCTTTTGGATGTACATCCAGAAGTGAGATTGTTGGAGTATATGGTAATTCTATCTTTAATTTTTTGAGGAACTGCCGTACTGTTTTCCATAGGGGCTGCAGTCAAACAGATTAGATTGAATTATTAGAGGAAGTATCATTAACTATGAAAAAGTGATGACTACCTCGTTTTGGATTTAAAAGCTTTTATCATGGGGACTTCCCTGGCGGTCCAATGGTTAAGACTTCACCTTCCAGTGCAGGGGGTGTGGGTTCGATCCCTGGTCGGAGAGTTAAGATCTCACATGCCTCACAGCCAAAAAAAACAAAACATAGAACAGAAGCAATGTTGTAACAAATTCAGTAAAAACTTTAAAATTGGTTCACATCAAAAAAATCTTTAAAAAGAAAGTTTTTATCAGAGGCAAACCAAGAGAACCACAATAGTTTAAGATATTCCAATAGCCGTTTTAAATTGTTCACTAGAGTGTTTCTGCTGCCAGAGCAGAAAAATCTGCCAGTCTAGTAGAGTTTGCCAGAAGTTGATACAACAAAAATAACATTCAAGGATACAAATGATCAATAGGACTTAAAATAGACTTATAAACTGTATCAGTATTACACCATTAAGATATATGTACCCACACATAAAGTTCTTGACCATCTCCATAAATCCAATTTCAGCCATTTTAGAACTTTAAAAACATACATCAATGTATTCAAAACAAGTAAAAAATAGGGACTTCCCTGGTTGTCCAGTGGTTAAGACTCCATGTTCCCAATGCAGGGGGGCATGGGTTCAATCCCTGGTCGGGGAAGATCCTGCATGCCTTGCAGTGTAGACTAAAAAAAAAAAAAAACTAAAAAATACTAGTCACACCAACACTTTTACAATCTTTCTTTTTTTTTTAATTTATTTTTATTTTTGGCTGAGTTGGGTCTTCGTGGGTCTTCGTTGCTGTGCACGGGCTTCAGTAGTTGTGGCTCGCCGGCTCTAGAGCACCGGCTCAATAGTAGTGGCACACAGGCAGCTTAGTTGCTCCACAGCATGTGGGATCTTCCCGGACCAGGGCTTGAACCCATGTCCCCTGCATTGGCAGGTGGATTCTAAGCCACTGCACCACCAAGGAAGCCCAACCCTTTACAATCATTAAGGCTATTTTCACAAACATAAACTATTCACCAAGAACATATGTAGAAACTGCCTTTAACTAAATATTATTCTATTTAGTATACTGCTCATTTTTTAAAAAACTACAACTGTTAAAAAATGTTGATGCATCTTAAATATTTGTGCTAAAAAAGTTACCAGAAACAAAATACTAAAAACATTTTTGACTTGGTAATGCATTATCCCATTTATCTTTGGCTAAATGTAAAATCAGTTTTTATTACCTGAGCACAACATTAATAGAGAAAAGGGAAAGGGAACCCCCAGGATTCAAACTTTGCCAGACAATCCAACAAATAGAAGTTAAATGTACTCATTTTAAATGTTAGCTTTTACCTTTAACATAACTACTCAGTGCTTACTCAGCATATTATATTTGCAAATAAAATTGACTTTGGTAGTATTTTCTCACAAGTCATTAATTACACAAAGCTTATCTTGCTCCCATAAATAGTCAATCTTCTATCTTTCCCCTCAAATGCTCTTTCCAACTACTGGACCTTTAGCAGGTCAGTAAGATGAATGGCAAGATAGCAATGCTTTATGTGACCCACTAAGCAAGCAGTTATGACACCCATAGAGAGAAGATGAGGAACTATGAATCTATGAAAATATATGAAAAAGGCAGCTCTCACTAAAGCTACCAACCATTGAAATCTGGTATTATCCAACGACTAAAAAGTGCCTTTGGTTTTCAAGTAAAAACAAAAGACACATTTTTCATTTTCACTGAGAATTTTATTGAACAACATATTTACCCTTTTGTTCCACTACCTTGTGCCATTTTTCAGGCAACTCATAATACCATCTTCCCAAAACTTTTCATCTTTTTGAGCAAAGGACTGTTCCAGGTGCCTTTTACAGTCTTCCAGGGAATTGAAAATTTTTTCTGTTAAGAGAATTTTGTAAAGACCAAAATAAATGGAAATCTGAACGTGCAGTATCTGGTGAATACGGCGGATGAATCAGAACTTCCCAGCCAAGCTATAACAGTTTTTGCCTGGTCATCAAAGAAACATGCGGTCTTGTGGTATCCTGATGGAAGACTATGCATTTTCTGTTTACTAATTCCGGACGCTGCTTTCAGTTGGTCTAAATGGGAGCAGTACTTGTTGGAATTAATCGTTTTGTTTTCCAGAAGGAGCTCATAATAGAGGACTCCCTTCCAATTTCACCATATACACATCACCTTCTTTGGATGAAGACCGGCCTTTGGTGTGGTTGCTAGCGGTTCATTTCGCTTGCCCCACGATCTCTTCTGTTCCACATTATTGTACAGTATCCATCTTTCATCACCCGTCACAATTGGTTTTAAAAATGGAACCTTTTCTTTACATTTAAGTAGAGAATCGCATGTGGAAATATGGTCAAGAAGGTTGGTTTTTTTTTTCTGCTTAACTCGGGGGTCCCCAACCGCCAGGCCGCGGATTGGTAACGGTGCGCAGCCTGTTAGGAACCAGGCCGCACAGCAGGAGGTGCGCGGCAGACAAGCTAGTGAAGCTTCATCTGCCGCTCTCCATCGCTCCCCATTGCCCACATTACAGCCTGAACCATCCCCGCCGCTGCCCCCCACCCCTCACCCCTGTCCATCTGTGGAAAAACTGTCTTCCACGAAACCGGTCCCTGGTGCCAAAACGGTTGGGGACTGCTGGCTTAACTTATGTGGAACCCAAACATCAAAGCGATTGACATAACCAAGCTGGTGCAAATGATTTTCAACACTTGATCTGTATATTTTGAGTATGTCGGCTATCTCCGCGTGGTATAATGTTGATTGTTCTCAGTGAATGTCTCAATTTGATCCCTATCACCTTCAACTGGTCTACCAGACTGTGGAGCATCGTCCAGCAAGAAACTTCACAAACCACTTTTGACATGTTCGATCAGTCACAGCACCTTCTCCATACACTGCACAAATCTTTTTTTGCATTTCAGTTGCATTTTTACCTTTCTTGAAATAATAAAGCATAATATGCTGAAAATGTTGCTTTTTTTTTCCATCTTCAATATTAAAATGGCCACACAAAAATTCACCAATTTTGATAAGTTTTTTTTAAATGCACGCTGGTGTAACAGCTGTCACAATACAATCTAACAAAATTGTTTTGAACGAAGTTAAAGACAACTAAATGCTACTAGAGCCAGCTTACAGGAAAACCGAATGAACTTTTTGGCTAACCCAAGCTTCATAAAGAAGAGGCCCATGAAAGCACAGCACTCTCTCACCTGTAAAAGTAAAAAAGAAAAAAGAAGTACTAGGTTAGTTGTGATTTCTCTTCATATTTAAGAATACTCACATCTGGGAGAGCCATCACACTTGTATTACGATATTTCTCAAAAAATTAGGCAAGTGAGTAAGGCAATGCATCCATCAGCACGTCAGATCAAATTTGAATATAACAAAAAAACCTTAGCATCTAATGTAAACGACTAAAAACAATTAGGATATCAACCTATTTAAATCGTCAAATCATGTATCACCTGCTAAGCAAATAAAATCTACTATAGCCATCTACTGGCAGGGTTGGTTTATTTTTCAATATACATCTGGGATTTAAAGAAATTTTAAGACCTTATGCTCTACTTATTCTTTCTCTGCTTCCAACCCTTTTAAACTGATTAAACTAAGAAAAACATTCTATACATAAAAATTTCAATGTGCATCAGATACAGCTGTTTTTTTTTAAAAGAGGTCCCACTATGTTCATGCCTTCAGTGTGGTCAATGATGCTTGGGTATTGGGCTGCTTCAATAAACAACAACAACAAAAACCAGACAAGAATTCTAACCTTTGGAACTTACACTCCATGTTGAACCTACCATTAAGACTTGCAAGACTAAATGTTAGGGACTGGAATAAGATCTGGAAGACATCCCTGCTCATCAGACAAATCAGGCAGGCAATTCTTGGCAGTACCTCAAAATATCATTTGATTGTAGAAGAAATAGATTTCTCACATTATTTTCAGTCCACTTGATTTCAACAGACCCAGAGGTAACCGAAGTGCCAACACAGTCATCTCTTTTAGCTCTAAAATTAAAATAGCCTACTAGCTCAATTCTGAAGCGACTATAGAGCAGTATGGGTGACACTGATATGTAACCAAATAGTTTTACACAATTTACTGGATTTCATATTTTAACTGTTTTCATAAACAATAAGAAGGGTGACTGATAAGCTACTTGGGAAGGTCACAGGGAAAGGCCCAAGCTGAGGAAAACAACTGGTACAAAAGCATAGAAGAAACATGATATAAATTCTTGTGCAGTGGTCCACTCTGAGAAACCACTGCCTGAGGCTGCTAGGCCTATGCAGAACTTAGAGTGGAGACTAGAAACAGGGAGACCAAAGACTTTTCCAAACAGGGATAGAACAGAAATAGGTATGAATCAAAAGCAGTGAGGACAGCTCAGCCAAAGCAGAAACAGTTTAAACTGACTTCCAGCATGGTGGGAGCATTAATCAGAAAAGGAAATGGAGGGAGGGGGTTTCAGATCAATTTTGGAATAAGTTACAGTGGCTACAGGATGTCCAAACCGGAGCCATCTAGTAAGCAGTTGAGTATATACGTCTGGAGCTCAAGAGAAAGCTGGGCTGGAGCCATTGCTGAATACTGTGGACAAGAATGAGACCATGGGGATGTAGATAAGGTTTAAGGCCTAAGCAGCAGCACCAAAGATCAGACCTCTGTGCCTAATTTAACTCTCCAGGTACTCTTTAAAGCACCCTGAAAGTGGCCTTACTCCCCTCTCCCTCCTTTTGGCTGCTGCCACCAAAGACAACTGAACTGAGGCTAAGACCCTGGCCCTAACATCCTGTTGAAAAAATATACAGTAAGTTGAGGAGTATGAGCCAAGATAACAAATGCAAATTTTTTCACGGAAGTGGAAACACTGTTAATTGGGGAAGGAGCAACCCACTGTCTCAGATATGGTTTTTTAAACCTTAATCCTTGCTAGTATCAAACTATAAAGGTAATTTTGCCCAATGTTCTCAAATTCAAGGGTGATGAGATTCCAATTCCCCATCCTCCCACTGGTTTGCTTACTGGGAACATTACTCAAAGTCCAGCATCAGTGAGTCTCCTGACAAGCCAAAAGAGTCTCCCCCCCGGCAATGGGCTAGATGCCCAATAGTCTTCTTTACCTTATGCTTTAACATTTCAAGTGGAAGACCAAGTCCGGTGCAAACCAGTCACTGTGCTTATAAACTGCTTATAACATACGTTGTATCATTATTAAATTAAGAAAAACTTTCAAGTTTAAAAGAATCATGAAAGAAACTGTTTCTGATCATTCATATTCCCACCATTACAGAAGCTCAATTCTTCTGCAGTGTTTTAATACAATTTTTAGTTCCAACAGAATATTCCTTTTTCCTTACAAGATATTCTCTGAAAATGTCTTATAAATAACTTTAATTATAACTTCTTAAAGATGGTTATACAACTCAACTTTGACACAAGAGTAGAAAACATGTCTGGAAAGTGATGGTAACTGCAGATTCTTGGGTAGCTTCAGAACCTTACAGAGGGGCTTCCCTGGTAGCACAGTGGTTAAGAATCCGCCTGCCACTGCAGGGGACACAGGTTCGAGCCCTGGTCTAGGAAGATCCCACATGGTGCAGAGCAACTGAGCCTATGCTCCACAACTACTGAGCCAGAGTGCCACAACTACTGAAGCCCATGTACCTAGAGCCCGTGGCTCACAACAAGAGAAGCCACCACAATGAGAAGCCCGCACACCGCAACTAGAGAAAGCCCGCACGGAGCAACAAAGACCCGATGCAGCCAAAAATTAATTAAATCTTGCAGATACATTGGTTCCTACTCTTGTCTAATTCAACACTATAGCAGCACATGGATTCTCCTTCACTATTATCTCCTCTCACTCTACCATCCCTCTAGTTTAGAACTAAAGCACTTCCTCTGGAAAGCCATCCTTAACTGTCCCAGACCTGGGTGATTCTCCTTTGATATCCTACAGTGGGGATTAATTTTTTGCGCCATGGACCCTTCAGTCTGATTAAGACTTTGGGCCTTTTCCCAGAATTTTTCTACAAACACGTAAAACAGTATTACAAAGGAAACCAACTGTACTGAAATAGTTTTCAAAACATTTAAAATATCATGTTCTATGGTATTATATGAGCTCCTTAACTGATGTAAACATTTAGCTGCTGATCCAATAACTACCACAATTCTGAAGTAATGAAGAGCATACATTACATCCGAATGTATCTCCCACAACTGTAATGCTGGGATGTGAAAACATACAGCTAATACTACTGTGGGGTTTTTTGTTTTTTTACTTTTCTTTTATTTATTTTTTTGTTTTTTTGGTTGCATTGGGTCTTAGTTGCAGCGTGCAGACTCTTCATTGTGGTGCGCGGGCTCCTCTCTAGTTGTGGCATGCTGGTTTTCTCTCTCTATTTGTGACATGGGGGCTCCAGAGCACATGGGCTCTGTAGTTGAGGAGCACAAGCTCAGTAGTTCTGGCGCGTGGACTTAGCTGCCCCGCGGAATGTGGGATCTTAGTTCCCCCACCAGGGATGGAACTGGCGTCCCCTGCACTAGAAAGCTGATTCTTTACCACTGGACCACCAGGGAAGTCCCGGGTTTTCTTTGCTTTTTTTGTGGGGGAGGGGATCTACATTCATAACTGAAATACTAAATTTTAGCGAGACAATAGAAAAGAAACTTTTGCCCATCCAAGTCCACGGATCTTCTGAATTATAAACACTGACCCTAGATTAAGAATCCCTGCTGTAAAACATCTAGTTTAAAAAAAATAAAAGCAATCCATAGAACTCACACAACTTCTCAGGGTGGGAGAAAGCAGGTATTAAGAGTCAGTTATAGCAGAAACACCCTTGGAAACCTGTTAAATATTCCATAAAGTTACAGTATAATTGTGTTTTGTGTACATGACTCAAAGTAATTCTAACGCACATTAAAGTTTGAAAATCCCTACAACTTTTGCAGACGTCTCGACATCCATTGTAACTAACACATACACCCATAATAATGAATAGGAATTTTAAAATGTTCTTGCTTGACTTACAGAATTTTACTTCCATTTTAGTTTACTATTAAGCCTCCACTTTAATATAATAGATGCGTTAATTGTGAAAATTAAAGAGCTGCCTATCACTGGAAATCAAGTTCTACCGTCAGCCAAGGCATGTCGATCAAAGACTATAAAAACTCAACTTTCGAATCACTGTTAATCACATATTATTGCAATTAGTCAAACAACTGCTGTACTTAAAAAATGACACCAAGGCAATGGTACTTATAAATGGAAACAGAATACCATTAAGGTAGTTTTTATTTATTGTTTTACAAGAAACTGCACAGCAAGAGCGCACTCACATTCCCATAGGATGGTGGCACTCGGCTTTTCAGAAAGCAAAGGGATGCCTTTGGACGCTCGCGCTTTTTCTTTTCAGAAAGCAAAGGGATGCCTTCGGACGCTCGCACTTTTTCTCTCCTGTCCCCACCCACCTCTTTGGGGTAAGCACCAGGGAACAGGTCCCCGGACGGTGGCGGTGGAAGAAGGGGGCGCTGCACCTGCCCTAAAGCGGCGTCTGCGGCTGGGAGCCGGGGGATCAAGGCGCTGGCGGCCGAGATGGGATGGCCATCTTGCAGCGGCAGTTTCACAACGCAGTTCTCCCGCCCCCAGGCGCGAAGCCCCCCCCCCCCCCCCCCCCCCGCCCAGCCGCAGCCCGGAGGCTCCACTGAGCGCGACCACCTCGGGGCTCGAGGTCGCCCCCGGAGCACCAGCCGTTGGCCGCCCACGCAGCCGGAGGGCCCCGCACCGGCGCCCGAAACCGCCGCCGCTCCCTCCCCTCCCTTCATGCCACATCTCTTCCCCTAACGGCCACCTTGGCGCACCCGTCGCCTCCCTGCAATAGGCTACTTTCTCCAGGCCTTCTTCCTCAGAACAAACATTGCACTAAGGCTTTGCCACGCGGCAACGGGTCCCTCTGCCACTCTAACGCCTGCCTAACCCTTTCGCTTCACAAGGTTTTGTCTCCTCATGACGCACCGAAATAACCCGCCGCAATGCGCTTTCCCCGCACAAAGACCTGCCCGCTGCCTCCTCGCAGCGCAGCCCTTGCCGCCCCCGGTCCCCGAACCTCAACCAACCCAGCCCGCCTGCCTCCCTCTCCTGCGCCTGTTACCGAGCCCAGCCTTGTTCTGCTCGCCGCAAGACAGGCCAATAAATCGGGTGCTGAGTTGTTGGAACAAGGAATAACAATTTTAATCAGAAAGCTAGCCGACCCAAAAGATGGCAAACTAACAACTCAAAAAAAAAAAACAAAACCATTTTACCTCAATCCAAATTCCCGCTCCTTTTATAGAGAAGAGGGGAAGGGGAGAGGCCCACTGTGGCGCCCACCAATGGCTGAGCGGGACCACTTACCGGTGGCTCACAGACAGTTGCTCGCTTCGGGGAGGGGCCCGCTGCTGCGCCCACCAATGGCTGAGTGGCGGTTGCTGGAGCAGCGAGGCTGCTAGGACTCGCGTGTGCCCCTCCCCTATTAAAATTTTTCTCCCTCTCCCTTAACACGCTGTTAGACGCCTTTTCCCCAGGGGCTCAGACTCACCCTCCTGGAATTTAGGCTTCAGGCCATGCTTCAGAGCCATTTGTAAGCGATTCACAGCCGCCACCACCTTCTCCTACCTCCCCCGACTATAGCCCCCTACTCTCTATCCCACCCAACTCCACGTCAGACGTGCCGTCAGGAACCGCCATCTCTACATCCTGGGCCGGATTTACCAGCACCCGCGGAGCCGACAGCATCGCGACCCACGCAGCCGCTGCTCCAGCCAATGGCAGCCCGCTGCGCACGTGGCCCTACGCCGGCGCCGTCCCGGGGCAAGCCCGGATTGGTTAGCTCCAAGGCACTTGAGGCGCCGCGAGGTGGGGGAGGGCCGGCGGCTTCTTCCCATCCCCCACCCACTAATGCTCTGCCCCTCCCCCACCCCTTGACTGCCTGGGATTATTAAAGCTTAAATTTGATTTTGTGTGTTGTTGGGGCGATGGGAAGGGAGGCGGCGCCTCACCCGCAATAAAAGAATGGGAAAGGCCCAGTTTCGGAGGCCCTTAGGCAATATAGGGCCACAAAGATGTGGGCTTTGAAATGACTTGAGAGAAAAGGCTACCTCTGAAGCCTACTTTCAATAGCATCTCGACTAGTATCTTCATAGGAAAGCTTTAGGGTCAGCAATCTGGCCGGAAGAGGGTAGGTAATGGAGTCTGCGTCTAGAAGTTTCGTTGTTTAGCAAGCTCACTGCCGGTTTATTTGGTGGAACTGACGGCCATCTGTCGGGCCCTGCTCCTCCCCTTCTCCAGCCCCGGTCCTGCGGAAATGAGGACGGAGAGGGAGACACAAGGCAGGCTGTGGGGAGTCGAAGTCTGGCTTTTTGAGATAATGGGAGTTCAGCCCAACTCCGAAAGAGGCCAACGTGAATAATACCACACGATACCGAGGTCGGGGTTCTGCACCTGCCCTATTTGTGCAATTTTTTGTTACCTAATTTCTTTGAGCTATTATTGAATATACACACAAATGAATTTCCTCATGTCGGTTCCCCTGTTCAAAAAATGTGTAGTTTTCTCAGCTGCAAAATGGGAAGAATAATAGTACCTTTCCATCCGTTTACTGTGAGAATTGCATGGAAAGGCTTAATGCGGTGTTGAACAGTGAATTGGTGCTTAAGAAACGTTAAGGAGGATAAATCCCAAAGTCCTTAGCTTGGCATTTGAAGTCCTTCCACAAACAGTCCCCAACCATCCTCCAGGCTTTATACTTGTCTCATCAGTGCCTTTTCTAACCCGCCCCCCGCAACATGCTATGCACCCCGTGAATTCCAGACGCCTCTCCATTTATCTGATGCCAACTTCTCCTTCAGTCTTCCCTTAACACAACCCCTTCTTTGACCACAGAAACCCACAGAGAACCCTCACTCCATTGTCTGTACAGCATTTGGTCTGTACTGCTTAGAGCATCAAAAGAAGGGGCAAGGGTCTCTTTGTGACCACACCACCACACCAAAACCCTCTTTTTTTAACGTTTTGAATACAAAATATTTCAAAATAATTCAAAATTCAATAACAAAAAATTTTAATATAAAACTGAAGATAGTGAAAAGTCCCTTTCCTACTTCAGTCCCTCATCTGCCCTTTTCCCCAGCAAAGGTACTACCCCGTTGGGACCCAATTATTCCTCCCCCAACAAAATAAATACACACAAATTCCAAATATGTCTATTTCATTTCTAAACAAGGGAGTACATATCTCTAAATGATAAGGGCTTTTTAAAAACACAATACCATTATTACATTCAAAAATAAATGCTTCCTTAATATCTTCAAGTATCCAGTGAGTGTTCAAATTCCCAGGATTGTCTCATACAATCTAATGATTGTATTGTGTATGTCACATTATAATCTTATGATTGGTTGGTTCAAATCAGGATCCAAACACGGTCCATGTATTTCATTTGATTGAGTTCACTCTGTCACTCTCTTTTTCTTGCCATTTATTTGTTGAAGAAACTGGACCACTGAGAATTAGCACACTTTCTTAAAGTGATTTATTTATTGAATAATTGAATATAAATCCTCCAAATATGAGTTTGATGGGAGAAGAAAATGTGTTTAACTTAGTGTATCTTTGAATATATTATTTTAGTACAAACAGTTATAAATCATTAGCCAACATAATAAATCACCAGCCAACAATAAGAAAATATAGTTTGAGATTGCACTCATTTCTAAATATTACTTCTGAAGGAGCTGTGATCATAATGTCCTCACTTGAGCTGAATGTAGGTCCACATCTAAACAAACCATTGCTTTCCCTACAGCTTTGGAAATGAAAGGAAAGGAAAGGAAGACGATGACAACTATTTAATATAAGTTTGAAATGAAATGATGATGGCAACTATTAATATAACGTATACTAAAATAAATTTAAAATCAAAATCACCTCCCCATAGAGCACTGATTGCATTAGTTTCCTGGGGCTTCCATAACAAAATACCACCAACTGGATGGCTTAAACAACAAATGCATTGTCTCACAGTTCTGGAGGCCAGAAGTCCAAGACCAAGGTGTTGGTAGGGTTGGTTTTTTCTGAGGGTCCTGAGGGAGAATCTGTTCCAGGATTTTTACCTAGCTTTTGGTTGTTTGCTGGCAATCTTTGGCATTCCTTGGCTTATAAACACATCACTCTGATCTCTGCCTTTATTTCACGCGGCATTTTCCCATGTGTCCAAATGTGCATTTCTGGGTGCCTACCTGTGTCCATATTTCCCCCTTTTATAAAGACACAAGTCATATTGGATTAAGCGTGCATTCTACTCTGATATGACCTCATCTTAACTAATTACATCTGCAACAACCCTATTTCCAAATAAGGTCACATTCTGAAGTACTAGGGGTTAGAACTCCAACATACGAATATCAGGGGGACACAAATTCAACCCATAACACTGACCTTCAACTTAAAATGGATATATATTTAAAAGTAAGTATATCTTCATTGACTTCTCATCAATTTACCAGTTTGATTTTTCTCTGACAGAGTTTGCCTTTTAAAAAATTCTACTTCACCTCCCATCCCCTAGAGATTAAATATTCCTTTGTAATAACAGGAGTATTTAGGGGTCTTCATTTTCGATTGCAAAATTTCCCATGTGTTTCTTCCAAAGTCTGAAATAGTATCTTGAATTGATGATAATAACATATGGTAATTGTGGAGAATGTTTGAGAAGTGCTGGGAATGACAGGAAATATTTAAGCAAGGAAAGAATTTGCAGCTGTGAACGTAGAAGCAAAGTTTTGCCCTAAGAAATTGAGTTCTTTTAGGAAAACATATGAAGGAAAAAATAATTACTTGCTTTGAGATATGTTTTTTTTTTTAATTGAGGTATAGTTGATTTACAATGTGTTAATTTCTGTTGTACAGCAAAGTGATTCAGTTACACACACACGTGCACACACACATACATACACATTCTTTTTTATATTACTTTCCATTATGGTTTATCACAGGATATTGAATATGTTTTGAGACTGCAAAATTGCTACAGTAAAAATGTTCAGTTTGGATCACTGACTTAGCAAAAAAGAATTACGAAACTCCTATGTCTGTTCACAATAGCTATCATCACTAAAACAATCTTACAGTGGTTTAAACAGCCCATAATAATCACTAGCCCTTCCCAAATGCACAAAGTAAATTACTTAGAGGAATTCAAGGATATGAAATTAATGTGCATAGTAAACCCTGTGAATCAGAGCTGATCTCCAAACTAATTTTCAGTATCACAGAGCATAAAGTTAAAATTACACATTTCAAACATTTTGACAGAGATCACTTCAGCAATATTTATGAACCCCACAATTTCATTAATTTTTCATGTCTTCTATCTCCTAACCTTTGGCATTCCACTGACCTTCAAATAGACCACTCAGTAACAAATATTTTTATACACAGATAACCTTTAACTGTGTATTTATAATATGAAATTGTTTTCTAGTTTTATTGTTCCCTTTTTTTAACTTGTTCGGTCTTAATAATTTTTAATGTGTTGAACTGTTTGAAAATAAGTAACTCTGGATTGAAGTGAGTTACGTGTTGAATTGTTTGAAAGTAAGATCGTCTAGATTGAGCTCAATTATTATGGACCATATGAAGTAATAGCGAATTGGAAAAAACGCAGAAAAGCAACCGCCCAACGTGGGGCTCGAACCCACGACCCTGGGATTAAGAGTCCCATGCTCTACCGACTGAGCTAGCCGGGCAGCTGAGAGACACCCTTTTTCTAAATCTTTTCAAAGTAATAAGATTGTTTTAACTTGTTCCAAGACTTATATTTTTGTATCTAAATTTTTTCCCATAATTTTTTTGGGTAAAGTTTTATACTACTCTCAAAATTGTGTTTCATTTCCGATTCTGTGCACACAAACTTTTACTGTTTAATAAATGTTTAAACGGCCCTCTAGTGGTCAGCGGTAAAGCGGGCTGATGCAGGCGCCCCTGAATTCCCACTGAGAGGACGGAAGTGAGCGTGGGGTGCCTCCTGTTTATCCCCGAGATCCCCGCTGAGAGAGCGCTCACCCCCTGCCGCTCCGGGGACCAAGAATGTTCTCGACACCTGCGTGGCCGGACACAACAGCTGGGTCTGGAGGAACGTCCTGCGTACCTTCTAAAGAAGATCAGAATCCAAAGCACATGTGTAGAGCTGGCTGGCCTCTCGGGGGCCCCCGTGTGGCTTTGAGGTATCTGGCATTTTTCTACAACACGACGGTGGTTCAACGAAGCCATGCCCCATTGTTCACATAGTAGAAGATTATTAAAAAGCTAACGCAGTCTCAGAAATTAATTGAATTAATTGTGGTGTTTGCTCACACACAGAACTAAAAGGTAAAGACATTTATCCTACAGTATGGTAACACCTCTGTGTGGGAAGGAACCATTATTTCAAAACTCTCCCCACTAGAACGAAAAAAATTAAAGATTTATTCTGCTTTTCTAGTAGTAACCAAATAGTCCCAGTTGATGAGGGAGTGCTCTACTTTATAGGGTGGGGGAAAAAACGTAGGATTAGAAAAAGCGTAAATCGGCAAACCCTTGTAAACGAGGATTATCCTTCGAGGTTAAACCGTTATGTTAAGAATGTGAATTGGTTCAGCCACTATGGAGAACAGTATGGAGGTTCCTTAAAAAACTACAAATAGAATTACCATATGACCCAGCAATCCCACTACTGGGCATATACCCTGAGAAAACCAAAATTCAAAAGGAGTCATGTACCAAAATGTTCATTGCAGCTCTATTTACAATAGCCCGGAGATGGAAACAACCTAAGTGCCCATCATCGGATGAATGGATAAAGAAGATGTGGCACATATATACAATGGAATATTACTCAGCCTTAAAAAGAAACGAAATTGAGCTATTTGTAATGAGATGGATGGACCTAGAGTCTGTCATACAGAGTGAAGTAAGTCAGAGGGAAAGAGACGAATACCGTATGCTTACACATATATATGGAAGTTAAGAAAAAAAAATGTCATGAAGAACCTAGGGGTAAGACAGGAATAAAGACGCAGACCTACTGGAGAACGGACTTGAGGATATGGGGAGGGGGAGGGGTGAGCTTTGACAGGACGAGAGAGAGTCATGGACATATACACACTAACAAACGTAGTAAGGTAGATAGCTAGTGGGAAGCAGCCGCATGGCACAGGGATATTAGCTCGGTGCTTTGTGACAGCCTGGAAGGGTGGGATAGGGAGAGTGGGAGGGAGGGAGACGCAAGAGGGAAGACATGTGGGAACATATGTATATGTATAACTGATTCACTTTGTTATAAAGCAGAAACTAACACACCATTGTAAAGCAATTATACCCCAATAAAGATGTTTAAAAAAAAAGTTAAAAAAAAAATAATTGTTAAGGGTCACACAGGTTCAAAGCAACACTACACGGGTTACTTCCTAGATTCAAGAGTAACTGTACAATGGAAGAATCAAGCTGTCACCACCCTAACTGAGAAATTAATCTGAGTTTTGCTAGTGGTTTACTAATCTTCAATGAGATTGTGTGTCTTCAATGGTGATATAATCTGAAGTACACAAGATCAATGGTCATTATTTATTCTAGCCAAAAAATACTTTATGTGGATCTATCAACCATTAGATATTAATTCCAGTTTACAGGAAATAAAGAGAGGAACCAGACAAATGACAGCAG
This sequence comes from Phocoena phocoena, assembly GCF_963924675.1. Classification (NCBI taxonomy): domain Eukaryota; kingdom Metazoa; phylum Chordata; class Mammalia; order Artiodactyla; family Phocoenidae; genus Phocoena; species Phocoena phocoena. Next base: position 120,018,002 of record NC_089220.1, on the reverse strand, counting down.
AAGGAAGCAATAGCACAAAATCAGAAAGTGGGAAATTCTGCAGGACAATACTTCAACAAGTATTGTATTTTTAAAAAATGACTTTTGCTAGGTTGAAAGAGATACAGTGGCCATAATAATCGATGCAATAGGTGATCCTGGATTAGCTACCATTCTGTATTGTGTATGTGTTTCTTTTTTTTTAATTATGGTAAAATAAACATAACGTAAAATTTACTACGTTAACCATTTTTACGTGCACAGTTCAGTGGCATTAGTACATTCACATTGTTGTGCAACCCTCACCACCATCCAACTCCAGAACTATTTCATCTTCCCAAATTGAAACTCTGTACCCATTAAACAACTCCCTATTCTCCCCTCAGCCCCTGGCAACTGCCGTTCTACTTTTTGTCTCCATAAATTTGACTACTCTAGGTGCCTCATGTAAGTGGAATCATATAATATTTTATCTTTTTGTGTCTAGCTTATTCCACTTAGCATAATGTTTTCAAAGTTCATCCATGTTGTAGCATACCTCCGAATATCCTTTCTTGTTAAGGCTGAATAAATATTCCATCTCATGAATATACCACATTTTGTTTATCCATTCATCAGTTGATGGGCATTTGGGTTGCTTCCACCTTTTGACTATTGTGAATAATTCTGCTCTGAGTGTCGGTGTACAAATATCTGTTCGATTCCCTGCTTTCAATTCTTTTGGGTGTATATCCAGAAATGGAATTGCTGGATCATATGGTAATTCTATGTGTAATTTTTTGAGGAAGTTCCTTTGTAATTTTAACCTTTATGTGAGTCACCTCCATAATGTGGGCCTCTGTTTCTTCATCTACAAAATATGGGGAGGTGGGGAGAGAAGGGATGAGAGTGAGAGAGGGAAGGCTAAGAAAAGGGACGGCTTAAGGAAGTCTCTAAGGAGCTCATGACCACATAGACCCCTGGACAGAAGTGCTGGTCGCTTCCATTGAGTTTCACTGAGTGAGTGTAAGAAGAAAAGCTTTTCTTATTCAGAACACAGGCACAACTTGATTTCCGCTAGATGTTAGGCCTGGGGAGGCCTAAAGGTGGAGGATGGAGGATGGGTGGCCAAGGTTGCACAGGCTGGTGGCACTGCTGGGGCCCGTCTGCCTCATACCATCTCAACCCAGCATTTCCTTCTCTACTCCCTCAACTTCTCCGTTTGCCTGTTTGTGTTCAGAGAGAAGGGGGAGAAGACAGTGTCTAGGCCATACTGAAACACAAAAACACTTGAGGGGCTTCCCTGGTGGCGCAGTTGAGAGTCCACCTGCCGTTGCAGGGGACACGGGTTCGTGCCCCGGTCCGGGAAGATCCCACATGCCGCGGAGCGGCTGGGCCCGTGAGCCATGGTTGCTGAGCCTGCGCGTCCGGAGCCTGTGCTCCGCAATGGGAGAGGCCACAGCAGTGAGAGGCCCGCGTACCGCAAAAAAAACCCCAAAACACTTGAAATTTTAATAGGGAAATTTCATTGAAAGGAACTGTACCATCTTCCAGTGTCACCATGGTCACCACGGAGATGGCTGAGATGAGCACTATGAAGACCCTGGCACTCCCGTCTCCTTTCCTCCTCCCTCTGGGTACCAACTGAAGCTAAACCACACTCCTCAGTGGTCTGGGGAGATCTTTGCAGCCAGCATGCTGATCTTTCTGCTATTTTCCTTAAATCTCTCCAAGGTCATCCACTGCCTCAGGATGAAGCCCAAATTACAAACTCCTTAATGAAGCCTGTCTGGTCTTGCCTGATCAAGATCAAGTCGCCTCTCTGGCTTCGATTACCCACCCCTACCTGTACTAGATGCTCCAACCCTACTGGGGTAGAAAGAGCAAAGCCATGGACTTTCCAGCTTCCACGCTGCCAAGTGCACTTCCCAATATTTAAGTTGCAAGATAAATGTTTACTTGTGCCATCTTCTCAGTGTGTTTAATGATACAATATACAACTTCATTTGGAAAAAGGGTCAAATGTCTGAACAATGCCTCAAATGCCCCTATGAATAGAAGACCTGGAGCAGTAGGACTTCCTGCTCTCCCCCGTGTGAGGCTCTGGTTCCCATCCTTGATTTGCTCTGTGATGTCAGAGCAAATGTGACGTCAGATGCTCTTTCCCACTCTGGTCCCCAGATTCTTCACCTACATAACAAGGAGACTGACACACAAGGACCCTGCAGGGCGGTCTCTCCTCTGGCATCGTGTGCTTCTTTGACCTTCCCTGAGACCAGCTGGTAAACTCTGGACGGGCTCCCACGCCCTTCCCACTCAGGTCCCAAACGGCATCCCTGCAGGTTGAAAGGACAGAAAGGAAATTGTGAGACTGCATGCTCACAATGGTGCCTTTGTACCCAGCATAGCCTCTTTGTTCTTTTCAGCTCAATCTCCCAGTCTTCCAGGTCAATATCCATTCCCCAGCCCTGAAAGTGGTGGGCAGCAGGGCTCGTGTGGAAGAAAGCCAAGAGCATTCAGCAAGCACTTAATACTAATAGCTACCAATTGTGGAGTCTCCACTCTGCGAAGTGCCTCCATGTTCTCAAAGGACCTTCAGCTGGATTAAATGACTTGTCCAAGACTATACAGCTAACACGTAGCAGAGCTGGGCTTGACACACCCCTGTCAAGCTGGTGCTGGGGCACCTTCAAGGCCTCCAATGTCATAACCACTTCTTCTTGTACCCCTTCTCCTTTTCCATGACCCAGGCACTTTGCAAAGTACCGTACTGTATATGTGTTAATTCATTTCAGCCTCATAACGATCCTAGGAGGAAAGTGTTGTTGTTATTATCCTCATAAGGCTAAGGAAACTGAGACGTGGAGTGGTTAAGTAACGTGCTCAAGGACACACAGCTAATGAATCTGCACGGTCAGGCTGCTCAAGATGGCTGTTCTCTTGCTCTCCGTACATCCCCTGCTTGACCAGTCCCCGCTTACTCACAGGACTGTCCAATCCCCTTAATCATAGGGCTTAATCAGTAACTAACTAGGTGCTTGCCCCCTGCCCCAGCTTCTGGTTTCCCTGGTAACTGATGAACCCCAACCTATTGTCAGTCCCCCCTCCCCCTATATATGGTAGCTTCCTTCTCCCTGCGAGTATGAAGATGGCTGCCATGTCCTATCTGCCGTACACTGTGGAGTGTTGCTCCAGGACCTTTTGCTTCAGGTGTGTAAGATTCCGTATTGTTGACGTCTCTGTTACTGTCTACAGGCTTTTTCTTTGGTCTTGCAGCTGGGCAATTATAAGGCTTGCAGGCCTGTTGGGTACAATGCGACGAATCCTAGAGCTGGAACTTGGATAAGGCAGTCTGGCTCCGGCACCCATGCTTTGGTCACTATTCACCAGTCAGCTAACAAATTCTTAAATCTGACCTTTCATTTCCTGGGGTTTATGAAGCATTTCTTGGTTGGTTGAAAAGGAATTATAGTCGAAAAGGCTCTGGTGTTACAGGACTAGGCAGATGAGTGAAGGGGCCAGGGCTGCCTGTGAGAGTAGAGGCTTGATCTAAACGGGCAGCCACTGCCGGGCATGCAGGCCCAGGACCACCAGCTCTTCTGACTTTATTTAAAAAGGAACCAGAAATCTGGACTTTAAGCAAAAATTCCTGATTTTCAAATGTTGACAACTAACTTTTTTTAGTTAGTTGCTCGCTGAACAAAACCCACCCATGGGTCACTTGTAACCTGCAGGCTGCCAGTCTACATCTCTGGAGTAGACTGAGTCAGTCAGTCCCTGAACCTTCCAGGATTGGTTCAGTGGTGGAGACAGGCCTCCCTGCCCTCCTGCCATCTCAGACATGATGGGGAGAGGCTCCTGCCACCAAGGGTTAGAGCAGAGGCCCCATGCCTCACTACCAAAGACATCCCCTCCTGGGCCAGAACCCCCCACCCTGAGACCCCCAGTCCTCAGGGAATTACCACCTGATCTGGTGGGTCAGACCAGGATTCCAGGCTCAATTTGAACACTTCTTACCCAGAGACTGTCCTCTGTCTCCCTAGGACTGCAGCTGTGGAGGGAGGGGCTGCTCCAGCCATGCCGTTGTCCAGTCTTTTTTCTTTTTTTTTGAAAGTACTATCAAGTTTTGTAGGAGAAAGGAAAGAGAGGGTTTTTTTTTATTAATTTATTTTATTTTTGGCTGCGTTGGGTCTTCGTTGCTGCGCACGAACTTTCTCTAGTTGCGGTGCACGGGCTTCTCACTGCGGTGGCTTCACTTGTTGCAGAGCATGGGCTCTAGGCCCACAGGGGGCTTCAGTAGTTGTGGTGCACGGGCTTAGTTGCTCCACAGCATGTGGGATCTTCCAGGACCAGGGATTGAACCCATGTCCCCTGCATTGGCAGGCAGATTCTTAACCACTGCACCACCAGGGAAGCCCCCGTTGTCCAATCTTGCCACACACAGTGGGCACACGAGAAGCCTCTGCATTCCTGAGGAGGGGCAAGTCACTGGCATGTATGTACCTTTGACCTCCCAGCCCTCTTAGTCCATTTGGGAGCCTGTTCATTGCATGGAGTCTTAGAGCTGGAAGTCACCCAACTGCTCATTTACAAAGTAGGAAATAAGTCCCCATAGGGCCATTTTAAAATCTCAGACTTGAACAGATATTTGTACACCAATGTTCATAATAGCCAAAAGATAGAAACAACTTAATTGCCTAGCAACAGATCAGTGGATAAACAAAATATAGTATATGCATACAGTGGAATAGTATTCAGTCATAAAAAGGAATGAAATTTTGACATATGCTACAACATAGATGGACCTTAAAAAATTATGCTAAGGGCTTCCCTGGTGGCGCAGTGGTTGAGAGTCCGCCTGCCGATGCAGGGGACATGTGTTCGTGCCCCGGTCTGGGAAAATCCCACATGCCGCGGAGCGGCTGGGCCTGTGAGCCATGGCCGCTGAGCCTGCGTGTCCGGAGCCTGTGCTCCGCAGCGGGAGAGGCCACAACAGTGAGAGGCCCGCGTACCGCAAAAAAAAAAAAAAAAAATTATGCTAAGTGAAATAAGCCAAGCACAGAAGCAACATGGTAAATATTGTTCCACTTATATGAGGTACCTAGAATAGTCAAATTCGTAGAGACAGAAAGTAGAATAGAGGTTACCAGGGTCTGGGAAAAGCAAGGAAGGGAGAGGTATTGTGAAATGAGTATGCAGTTTCGGTTGGGGATGATGAAAAAGTTTCAGGTATAGACAGTTGTAATAGTTATACAACACTGTGAATATATTTATTGCCACTGAATTGTATACTTACAAATGGTTATAAATATTATATTTTACCACAATAAAAAATATCCGAAGCCCTCAGTACACTTATTAGTGGAGTCCCCACCCAAACACCATATCAAACATATTAACATTTTAGAAAGCTCTATGCGTTGAGGAAGGCAAGGATTTCTGCTTCTGGCTATGTTGTACCAGCTTGTAGCAGACCAACTATCCTGCCAAGATCTACTAGGAAAGCTGGATAAAATACAAAAAGCGGCTGAGACAGAAGACAGAAGAGTGGTTCCATTTTGGGAAAGTAGTAATGGAAGAGGGTGTGAGAGGGCCTCCAGGGATGTTGGTCATGGTCTCTTTCTTGATTTGGGTGCTGTTTACCTGAGTGTGTTCACTTTGTGAAAATTTGAGTTAAACATTTACGACATTTGTGCTTTTTAAAATATTAACATTATACTTTAATACAAAAGTTTATCAAAAGTCCTATCTGAGTTGAATTGATGTAGTGTTATGCCTTTAGACATTTATGTACTCATGCATTCATTCATAAGTTTCTTTCTTTAAAAAGCATTCTTGCAAGCCCTTGGCACTGTGTCTGAAGGAAAAAATGTCCCTGGTCTGGAGAAGGGATGGAGACTGCCCACATTTCCCCCAGAAGGTTGGACTGGGCAGATCTAGGGCTAGAATTCAGAGCCCCCTCATGCAAATGCACTTTTCTTTTTTTTTAATTTTATTTTATTGAAGTATAGTTGATTTACAGTGTCGTGTTAATTTCTGCTGTACAGCAAAGTGATTTAGTTATACATATCTATATTCTTTTTCATATTCTTCTCCATTATGGCTTATCACAGGATACTGAAAATAGTTCCCTGTGCTATACAGGAGGACCTTGTTTATCCATCCTATACATAATAGTTTGCATCTGCTAATCCCAAACTCCCAATCCTTCACTCTCCCACCGCCTTTCCCCCTTGGCAACCACAAGTCTGTTCTCTATGTCTGTGAGTCTGTTTCTGTTTTGTAGATAGGTTCATTTGTGTCATATTTTAGATTCCACATATAAATGGTATATGGAGCTGGGTCTTTTGGCTACTTCCAGGTAGGAATTCAATTGGAAGAGAAACTTGCTGCACTGGAAGGAAGAAGTCAGTGTTGGAACCCCAGGAAGGGAGACAGACATCCTGGCCCTCAACCCTTCTTGTTTTCCTCAGGACTGTGCTGCTGGGGGCTAACCAGCAGACCAGTGAATACCACGCTGGGGCCAGGCCCTTCTCCCAGAAGAGAATGGCATGGGTCAAAGTCCTCATCCGGTGTCCGTACCCTCCCGCATATATTAATTCATTAAACAAACATTTATTAAATGCCACATTTATTAATGCCTACTGTGTAGCTAGCACAATCAGGTCCAAAAAACTAAACTCAAAAAATTAAAAGCTAGGTAGAGCCTTGGAGGTCACTGACTCTAACCTGCTTACCTCATGGATAGGGAGCCAGAGAGGCCCAGAGGGAAAAGGGCCTTGCTTTTGCCAAAAAGCAAATGAGGAGCAGACTTGGGACAGAGTCCTAGGTCTCCTGATGCCCAGGCCAGTGCCCTTTCTACCAGCCCCCAGCCCTTTCATCCACTCCACCTCCACCTAGCCACATCCAAATTCCTCCCTTGTTATATAATTGTAGCTCTCTATGTGGAAAACATGAGCACCCTTCAGAACTTCAACTCTGTTCTGATAATTTAAGGAGAAAAGATGCTCTGGTGAAAAGCCTCTGTGTGGAAACTATTAAATATTTAACAGCAGATTTGAGTTCTCGACTGGCAGGGGCCAAGAGAGAGAAGTCTTAAATTTTCATCCACAGAGAATCCCAGTGTCTTCACTGACCCCTAGCTGACTCCCCCAAACCTTGGAGGAAGGGATAGACTGGACCCAGAGCCATCAGGGACCGGAGGTAACAACAGCAACCTTTTATTGAGTGCTTACTATATGATAGGCAATTTCTAGTCAAATTTCAGAGCAAGTCAGATAGGAATTTCCCACATATGGGGAAATCAAGGCTCAGAAAGATACGTAGATTTGCTCAAGGTCACACGGAAAGTTAGGGACAGAGCTGTCCGGATCCTCACCCAAACTACAAAGCAACAGAAAGACATGCCAGCACATTGCTAAACAGTCTCTCAAAATACACACCACGTAGATCCTGGCATATACCAAAAGAAATGTTTATAGAGATCAAAGTTAAACAGCTCCGAGAGAGCTTTTAGATTGTCCTTTGTACAATAGAGCAAAGAAGTCAAAGACTGGCCAAGCTGGAGACTCAGGCGAAGTGCTCAGAGCAAGCAGGGCCTGGGCAGCGTTAAGAGTCCCAGCCACTTTGGGCCCCCCATGCCCACCCCACTCCCAGGCTAAGCCATTGGTCCTGATGGGTCCAAGTGACTGGCTGCATCAGATATCTTTGCTTTTTTCATATGTTTCCTAGAACCTCTCTTGGAGACATATAGACAGGGAAGACAGAGAAACCATGACCCACAGGGGTTAGGGTGATCACCATCCGGGTTTGCCCAGTCTTAACACTGAAAGTTCCAGCTTCTTGGAAACCAGTCCCAGGCAAATGGTTGCTCACCCTGTGTCAGGGTGGCCTGCTTTCCTCCTGGGACCTTGTCAAACTGAGAAATCCAGGCTGTGACATGGGCTCCCTGTGTTACCTTGGACAGTGCCCTCCTCTTCCTGGACCTCAGTTTCCTCTAAAACAGGGGCTTGGCTAGGACCTCTGAGGAGGGTGCTTCTAGCTTACACATTCCTTGGTTTATAAGTCTATATCTTGCTGATCAAATTAATGGTATCTTTCTGTCCCCATATTGCCATCTCCCTCTACAATAATCCAAGGTGACAACTGGATTCCTTCAGGAATGACCCTTCCCACTCCACGCCCCTTCCCCTGTCCTGCCCCCCACACCCTTCCTTTGTCCATTCATTAAGTGTGTCAATTAGGAGGTGATTATTCATCCTAACTACAGAAGAAGGGCATTTAAAATGGAGCTCACTCCACCCTCGGGGAAGTGAAAGTGGGTTTACAGATTCCTGTTTACTTGACACTTTTTTTTTTTTTTGCGGTACGCGGGCCTCTCACTGTTGTGGCCTCTCCCGTTGCGGAGCACAGGCTCCGGATGCGCAGGTTCAGTGGCCATGGCTCATGGGCCCAGCCACTCCGCGGCATGTGGGATCTTCCCGGACCGGGGCACGAACCCGTGTCCCCTGCATCGGCAGGCAGACTCTCAACCACTGCACCACCAGGGAAGCCCTACTTGACATTTTAATCAGCGAGCTAAGAGCAGAGAAACTTTAAGTGGAAGGGTCAAGAGTCAGGGCCACACACATTTCCATTTCAGCAAGGAATCTTCCAGCACCCACATCAGCCCAGAGGCTATCGTGAGGGTGAGACAAACATATTGGAGAAGCAAGGTCCCTGGCTTGGAGGACCACCTGCTCAGCCCAGGGAGGGGGTTGTACTCATAGGGACTGAACCCGGGGTGCCCTGTGGCAGGTGCCCTGAGGGTCCCCAGGAAGTGGGGGAAGCCCAAACAAATGGTGGCTGGAGGGCATGACTTTATCAGTGCAAACCTGCCATAACTGGGAGGCCGGAAACGTTCTTTCTGTCAGGCCCAAGCCACTGTTTGTGGTCCTTGAGTGCTTTAAAAGAGATAGCTGAAAATGCTTTAAGAGGTGGGGAGGGCAGGGGCAGGAAAGGGGATTCACATTCAGGTTGCTGAAAGGCCAGGGGACAGCAGCCAGGCCAGCAGAGCAGCACGGCACAAAATAAGCAGGGAATGTGGGACACAGGCCAGTGCCCCTTCTAGCAGGCTTGACACCCCAGGTATAGGGGACAGCGTGAGTGGATTCGCGCGGGGTCCAGGGTCCAGAGAAGACTGGAGAGGGAGCCCATGGTGCGGGCACAGGCTTCTGGGCTTTACCTTGTTAGTTCCTGCTTCTCATACTGGGGTTCTCCGTGGTGCTAACACAGGGTGTATTTGGAGCATCAGTCACTTGAGGATGGGGACATTATTTTTATTGTGGAATAAACATGGATATAGTATGAAGCAGACTGCAGACTGGATGAATTTTGAAGATGAAACTCGAGGTTTTAAGGAACATTTCACTCACAGCTGAATGCAGAGCCTTTCAGAGTACTTCAGTGGAGAAGTCTGGGGGAGCACTCCCAGACAGCAGGGACCCAGAGAAGGGTTTAAAGCAGAGAAGTGGCAAGGTCAGCTTTCCAGTTTATGGCCTGCAGGAGTGTCAGAGGAAGGTAGGAAGGCTACAGAAAAGGGTCCTTTGAGCTCGGCCTTGATGTAGGCTGGGATTTCGACAGGGAAAGATGGGGCTGGGAGGGGTTCCTGGGTGGGGGGCACATGAGGCTGCTGATGCTGGAATGACAGCCTGGGACAGTGGGATGCTGGGAGTTGATTGCCATGTCCTGGGTGTAGGGAAGGCCTATACTTCCTTTCTAAGAAGGCCACACAGTCACGCCAGCTAAGAACACATCAGCTAAGAATACATTAGGGTTTTGATATGTAGTTATGAACTTGAACTCCAGACCAGCTTTGAATCTCAGCTCTGCCAGTTAGCTACAGTGGAACCTTGCACAATTTATTCACCTACTCCATGCCTTATTTTTCTCACCTAGGAAATGGGGATCTATAAACAACAAGGCATTTGGAACAGGCCTGACTCAGCAAACACTCAATAATTGTTAGCTCTTCATATTTTCATTGCTCAGTTTCGAATGTTTTCTAATTTCCATTATGATTTAGTTTTTGCATTATTTAGAAGCTTTTTCTCAAACATAGGATTTTGTTTTCTTAATTTTGTTGTTATTGATTTCCAACTTCAATGGACTGTGATTGGAAACTGTATGTCTGTATAGTAAGGATTTATTAGTTTTTGTTGAAAGTTGTTCTATGGCTAGTTCGTGGTTAATTTTTTTTTAAGTATTTCATGAACACTGGAAAGAATGTATATTCTCTAACTGTTGGGTGCAGGGTTTTATACTTATCCATTTGATCAAGCTTGTTAAGTGTGTTATTGAAATTTTCTATACCCTAATTGTTTTTAACCTGTCGAGCTCTCAGTTACTGAGAGAGGTATGTTAAAAATCTGCCACCATGATCATGGATTTAGCCATTTCTCCCTTGCAATTCTACCAGTTGTTTTTATGTGAATATAAGCTAAACTTTTTCAAATATCTTACTGGAGAATTGTTATTTTATATCATTATATAATGATCTTCTTTATCCCTAATAATGCTTTTACGCCTTCAGACCCCATTAACGCTTTAATGCCTTCAGCATTGTTATAGATGTTAACAATTCTAGACCAATGGAATAGTACCGCCATTTGTATTTGCTCGGATTCGTATTTGCTAGGTGTGCCATTTTCCATCCATTTTACTTCCAATCTGTTTTTGCCCTTATGTTTAGGTGTGTCTGTGTAAAGAGCATAAAGCAGGATTATGGGGTTATTTTTAAAATCCAGTCTGACAATCTCTGGCCATAAATTGCTTGTGTGTGTGTGTGTGGTGTGCGTGTGTCCTTGTCCCCGGAGCCAGCACAGGGCCTGACACACAGTCAGCCTTCAAGAAATGTTTGCTAAATGTCAAATTGATCCCCATGGCCAGAATGAAAACATACGGTAACGAGTGCTATCACGTATTGGGACTGTACTATTCGGGAGGCCCAGTGCCAATGCTGCAGAGAGCATGGTCTCAAGTACAAGTGGGGGCGGTTGAGGTCCAGGGAGGTCAGATGATCTGCTCAAGGGTCACACAGCCCAGAAGCGCCTCAGGGCCTGTGCTTTTTCCTCCAAGGCCACTACCTGTACTGTAAGCACTCCCCCTTTACCTTTGTGCTGCCTATCGTCCCCCACTCAATGCCAGCCTCCCCCAGCCCAAACCCTCTATTGTAGCTCCATGTTAGACCATGTGGGGTGAGTCCATGCTTCTAGCCTCCCCAGGCTGCTGGTCACCAGGGAGGCTGGAAGGAATGAGTGGAAGCTACAGACTTTAGCCAGAGGTGAGCACCCCTCCCCAACCCTCCTCCACAGGCAAGCTCAGCTCATAGGATGTCTGCATTAGTTTCCTAGGGCTGCCATAACAAATTAGCACAAATGGGGTGGCTTAACAGAAATTTATTCTCTCCCAGTTCTCTGGAGGCTAGAAGTCTACGATCAAGGTGTCAGCAGGGACACGTTCCTTTGGAAGGCTCAAGGGAAGAATCCTTCCTTGCCACTTCCAGCTTCCGGTGGGTTGCTGGCAATCCTCGGCTTGTAGATGTATCACTCCAGTCTCTGTTTCCATCTTCATACACCACTCTCCTGTCTGTGTGTCTGTCTTCATGTGACCTTCTTATAAGGACACCAGTCATTGGATTTAGGGCCAAGCCTAATCCATTATGACTTCATCTTAACTTGATTACATCTGCAAGGATCCTATTTCCAAATAAGGTTATATTCACAGGTACCTGGGGTTGGATTTCAGTGTACCTTCTGGGAGGACACAACTCAGTTCATAGCAACATCTGCTTTCAAATATGGTTGGCAACCCGAGGATCATGCTGTCTATAACTGACCCCCAACCCATAGGGACTCTGGATCCTCTCATCCCCACAAGCTGTCACTCCTCCATCACCCCCTCTCTCCTCAATGTTCAACCTCCACCATTCTGCTCCTTCCCACCAGCATCTAAAGGGCCACCACCTTCCCTCACAGCCCTTTGTGACCTCTCACCCTCTGGCCTCCATCACGGGCCACTTTGAAAGAGCTGTCTACATTTGCAATCTCTAGCTTCTCCCCTCCCCTCCTGTCCTCCAGCTGCTAGAATCTGACTTTCCCCATCCAGCCTTTCCCATTTTTTCCCAGGAGGTATAGTGGTCAGACTCCAGACATCAGACAGTGTCTTGATGTCTCTGCTTTAGCCCAAGGCCACCCTCCTCTTGCAACCCCCACATCTGCAAGGGCCTCTGGAACATTTACCCTCTGAGCTCCTATTAAATTAAAACAACTGTGGAAGGTAGGGAGCCATGAGCCGTCTCCACATTAACTCATATCATTTCTGTCTTGATTAACTCCAGTCTGACAACTCATATTAGAGGCAGGCAGGATGGCGGGCCTGGGGTGGTATCAGCTATTGCCAGTTGCCTATATGCCACTTCCGTACTTGGAGTCTCAGTTTGCTCCTCCATGAAATGGGGATAATGCCACCTGGTTCCTAAGGATGCTGTGAGGATGAATGGGGGTGATGTCATAAAGGAGGTCTGGAGAATGTAATAGGTTGAATGAAGGTAGGTTCCAGAGCAGGTTCAGGCCAGTTGGCCCAGTTCACAGAAGCCTGGATTTTAGAAGCAGTCTTCTGGAACCCCGGGGAGGCTTTGGAAGACCCTGCCCAGGCTGAGGGAAAGGGGAAAGAGACGAAAGACCATATCATACACAGGCAAACAGGAGAGTGAGGACACACAGAGCAGTTGTCACTCATTCATCAAACATTTATTGAGAGCCTACCGTATAAGCAATACAAGCAAGACTCAGACACAGATATTTACACTCTATGACTGAAGAAGAAATGGAAACATACTCAGCATCCAGTTTGCTATCCTTCATGGGCAGAGCATTGCACAGGGGACCAGGAAGACCTGTGTGCCTGCCCTTGTCCTCCAAGGTGGGCAGAGGAACTGCAGGGATGCCAGCAGAGTGGAAAGCCGAGAGCCATAACAGAGAAAAGACTCGAGGCACACAAGGAAGGGGTGCAAAGCAGGACACGAGGGCCCCAAAAATTTTCACAGAGAGCAGGCTGGGGTTGAGGAAAGGTCTAGAACATCTGCCTGGGGTTCCAACATTTGAAATGCTCCATGGAGGACCTGGGAGTGAGGTGACTTGGAAGAGAAAGAAAGGCTCAGCTGCCCCTGTCCTGAAGGGAAAAGAGAAAGGTGGCCAGGGTTGGGAGGGACTCCCGGGCTGTGTGACTCAGGGTAGGAGTGCAGGAACGCGTCCTGTCCTCTTCAGGGAACAATTCAGCAGAGTAAGCTCGCCAAGGCTGAGGCACTGGGGCCTGGCTGCTACAAGGGGCCAGGGGATCATCTCTGCAAGCTGAAGATGTCTTTAAGCCAGCCACCCACACACCTCCTGGCACAGGGTCCACGGCTCTATACCTCCTCCCACTTGGAGGGGCTTCAGAAGTCTGAGCATCCCCTCACACCTCTCCCCTGCATGCCACTGAGGAGGCTGGGATGTGCTGGGTTAATGACAATATAAGATGTCCTTGCGATTCATTCAGGCCATCACTCCCCACTCTTCTCCCCTCCGCTGCAGCACCTGACACCACAGCCGACCCAGGGTCCATTCACTCATTCAGAGGCACCTGGCTCCTTTGTTGCCTCTATGCCCGGGACACAAGTTGTCCTTTGGCCTCTTTGAGCATTTTACCCCCATTCTTGGCATCTGGCAGATGAGCCAAAAGCGATTAAGAGTGAGGGCTTTGGGGGCTTCCCTGGTGGCGCAGTGGTTGAGAGTCAGCCTGCCGATGCAGGGGACGCGGGTTCGTGCCCCGGTCCGGGAAGATCCCGCATGCTGTGGAGAGACTGGGCCCGTGAGCCATGGCCGCTGAGCCTGCGTGTCCGGAGCCTGTGCTCCGCAATGGGAGAGGCCATGATAGTGAGAGGACCGCTGCGTGTCCGGAGCCTGTGCTCCGCAATGGGAGAGGCCATGATAGTGAGAGGACCGCGTACTGCAAAAAAAAAAAAAAAAAAAAAAAAAAAAAAAAAAAAAGAGTTTGGGCTTTGGAATCAGGCAGGGAGCTGCAGTTTGAAATGCTTGCTATGCCGCCTCACAAGCTGTGTGACCTTGGGCAATTCCCTAACTTCTCTGAGCCTTCGTTTCCTCCTTACAATGTGAATAATACTACACACCTCAAAATCCTTTTTGAGGACCAAGCATACAAAAGCCCTGTGCCTGCCTCATTGCCCAGTGCTCAACAAATGCCAGCTCGCTACTTTTCTTGCTCAACAAGTTTTGGTGTTTGTTCTTTCCCTCAGAAATCTCATTTATTCTGCACTTCTGCATGGGCATTTCCCTCATGCCCCTCTTAACATCTAGTGACGATGCACTCTTCTAGCTCACCTTTCCAGACAGTCTTCTCAGAGTGCCCCGTCCCCCGTGACTTCCTCCTCACTATCCCCTCAGTGCTGGGGTCAGGACCATGCTGAATGCACCCCTGACTGGGGGCTGTCCTTCTGGGGCACACCTGGCTCCTATTTCCACACACAAGGCAGTTGCAAGGGAAGCCTCCAGAGTGCTGGCTCAGAGCTGGGCCCATGGTTTGAGACTACCAATATAGGTATTTGATCTGACCCTCCACAGGAGCCACAGTCCTCTTCTGGGCAACGTGATCCTTTTATGACATGAGTCAGTAAAGTTCACCCTGACCTTGATAAAGGGAACAGTTCACAAGAACTAAGAGTTAAATGAACAGTGTTGTGGCGAGAAATGACCCTGAAAACATTTTGCAAGTAAAGAGTGATTAGAAAAGAACACAGAGGGGGTAAAAAATTAATCATTTATCTGGAAATTATTACAGGGAATTATCAACCCACTCATTTTATAGATAAGAAACCGAGGCTCAGACAGGCAGAGTGACCTGCTTAAGGTACAGAGCATGGCGGAGCAAGGGCTTCTGATCAGGCCGGCTCCAAGTTGAATGTCTTTGCCTCCCATACCCTAGGGCCCACTGTATGGTATTTATGGAGTCATTAGTGTAACTTTCTACAATATTCTTTAAACAGAATGATTTTAGAAATGACCATTGCCCTCAGGTTCTATTTAATAAGCTATTATTTCTTATTTAGAGCACTTGCAGCTCCCACACAGGTCTCATGTTCTCTTGGGAGAGCACCCCATGTCCCACCGTTTTAGTTCTTATGGCTGGTCCCGTGGACAGCAGGGAATGGGCTGCAGGAAGACAGGTGAGAACTGTAGTAGTGGCTCCTTATCCCTCCTGTTGCTTCCACAAAGCACATTTCTCTGCACATGAGGGAGAAATGAGCTGCAAGAGACCCACTTTTAAAATAACACTGAGAAAAATAAGCAAGGCTTGGAGCTATCAGTGAATCACTACAGTTCTTTACTTTGCAAAACATTATTTTCTTTTTAAGCGGACAAGCACTCCAAGGAATACAGATTCTTCTGTACTGTGGTACTTTAGAGGAACAATGGTATCACCCACACCATGAGGCACAGGGACTCTCATTCCATCAAGGGCTAGCTGTGGGCCTCACCCCCTTCCTCCTTCCAGCTGCTCTGGGATGACAAATCTGCAGACATTTGAGTTGACCCAAGATCCTTCGTGGGCTCCTGACTTGGACACCAGGCAGTGGGGAATAGGTTTTTTTCCCTCTACCTTCAAGCATCAAGTCTTCCTCTGTCAGAAGTATCAGGCATGAAATTTATGAGCAAGTATTTGCAAGGATGCAAATACAAATTCTGACCTCTGATGACCTAATCTCCTCAACTGATGTGTGCTGAGAATGCTTTATGGTGGCTCTGCATCAATATGAGGATCGAGTGCTGTCCACCAGAGAAGGGATTTCAATCAGTTGCCTTTTGATTTACCTTCAGTGGTGCATTTGGAGAGCAGGGGGAGAAGATGTTGTTAAGGCCTATATCATGCAAACACTCCCACCTGTCCCATTTCAGTTACAGACCTTCAGGCTCAAAGGGATTTCCGAAATCATCTAGCAACTACACACCCCCATCTGATGCATCAGTTCTGTCTCCAACAGTCTCTGTTGTAATAACTCCAAAGGCAGGGAGCTCACTATATCATGAAGCTCAGGTGCTCAAAAATGGGAAAGGTCTGCCCTAACGAGGGATGGAAACCTGCTTCCCATGACTTCTCTCCCACAGGTCCCAGTTCTGTCCTATGTGAGCCACTCAGGTCACTGCTGCTCTACCCCACTGCCCCCCCCCCCACAAGCTGCATAGCTCCAGGCCTTCTGGCTGCTCCTTGCAGCCACTTTTCATGCAACAGCTAGCATGTTCAGGGTCATAGCATACTGCTGGATGAGTGATGGTGGGGTCAGCCAAGCCCCCAGGATCCAGGGAGGACAAGAAGCAGGCAGGCCTTGCAGATGAAAGCTCAGAAATCTTGAGCCATCAAGGGCTACCTGATATCCCTGAAGTCCCTCCACTCTAGGTTTCTGAAAACAGCGCACACCCCTCTCTCACAGCTCCCTTATAACAACAAAAGCGGGGAGATCAGCTCGGTGCTTTGTGACCACCTGGAGGGATGGGATAGAGAGGGTGGGAGGGAGGGAGACGCAAGGGGGAAGAGATATGGAAACATATGTATATGTATAACTGATTCACTTTGTTATGAAGCAGAAACTAACACACCATTGTAAAGCAATTATACTCCAATAAAGATGTAAAAAAAAAAACTCATGAAAAAATAAAAACAAAAGGGAACATAAAGCAGGAGTCAGATTAAGTGCCTTAGAGGACGATGAATGGAGCTCACACTGTTTGCAGGGGTTGTGCCAGCAGGCTCAAAGGGCTAGATGTGGCAGAGTCCCCCGGGTTCATCTAATCCTTACCTCTCCTTGTACAGATGAGGGAACTGAGGCCAGGGAGGAAGGGACTCACCCTGGGTCACACAGGTTAGTGGTGAACTCCTGGTCTTAAGTAATCTCCCCGGCCAAAGGGCCTGCTTCTCCATTGGAACCCAGAACACGGGCCCTAAAGTCAGCCACTGCTCCTTGACATCATCACTCCAAACCCAAGTGGCATAATCTGCCGCATCACTCTTGGTACCGACGGAGCGGCGGGTGGTCCTTACTGAGAGGTGTGGTTCTGAGGATTCAGGCCTAATCAGAGAGCGCGGTAGCTGGGGCAGGGCAGTCGGAGAACAGTCGGAGGTCCATGGGGCGCTTGGCCCGGCCGGCCGCAGAGCTCTCGCAGGCCCTGGCGGAAGTCGCGGCGCAGCAGGCAGTAGAGCATCGGATTGAGGCAGTTGTTGGAGCGCGCCAGGCAGATGGACAGGGGGAAGAGGAAGGCCTGAGACAGGAAGTAGGCGCGGTCCTAGGGCACGACGTTCAGCTTGACCAGCACCCCCCAGAGCGTAAGTGCTTGGTTGGGCAGCCAGCAGAGCACGAAGGCCAGCAGCACGCAGGCCAGCGCGCGAGTAACCCGGGACCGTCATCGGAGCCGGACCCCAGGCGGCCAGCATGCCCGCCGCCAACGCAGGAAAGGTAGAAACAGCAGCGAGCAGGTGCCCAGCGTGGCCAGCCACAGCACAAAGGCCACGGCGATCTTTTGCAGATGGTAGAAGGCCAGCCAGTCGGGACCGCCATCGGGGAAGGGCAGCAGGCACAAGCGTTCGCCCCTGACGCTGGCCACTGTGGCAAACAGGGCGGTGGGCGCGGTGGCCAGGACTGCAGTGGCCCAGAGCAAGCAGCACACCCAGACAGCCCATAGGGTGCCGGGCCAACTGGGGCGCAGCGCGCTCGCCACCGCGCAGTAGCGCGCCACGCTGATGGCGCTGAGGAAGAGGCTGCTGGCTTACATGTTGAGCACCGTGAGCACCACCTTGCACATGGCATTCCCGAAGGGCCAGCTGAAGTCACGCACCATGTCAACGGCCCAGAAGGGCAGTGTCAGCACGAACTGCAGGTCGGTGGCTGCAAGGTTGAGGAGGAAGCAGTTGAGCAGGGAGCGGCGGCGCCATTGCCCACCAGCCCAAAAGTGCACAGGGCCAGCTAGGCGCCAGCGATCAGTGCGCGCAGCGCCAGCTTTCGCCACACCCTCCAGGCCGTCCAGGTCTGCGGGGACCCAAGGTCGGGCGAGTGCTCTCAGATCCGTTGCCCACGGAACGGTTAGGGGGCTGCCCCGACGACGCGTCTCCAAGCCAGTTCAGGGGGAGCACGGCCCCGATGGCGCGGGCGATGCGACAGCTGCCTCTGGCTGATGCCATCACCCTTGGTGGCGCGCGGGGGTCCGCCCCTCAGAGAACAGCGGCCGGGTTTCGAGAAGTACCTATGTTCGGTAGCGCGCCGCAGAACTTTTAAAGGGATGAAGGCAGCCCCGATTGGCCAGTTGCACCCGTGCCCCGCCCTAAGAGCTTCCAAGCTGTATTTCTACTGGCTGCTTCTTCACCTTCGATTTCCTCAAGAACTGAGGACCCGCCGCCTGGGTGGAGGCCGGGAACTGCGACCTGGGGGCCGGGAAGTCGGGACCCGGGAAATGGCTTCTTCGATTCACTTGGGCGCAGGATCGCGGCTTGGGTCACTGCGTGAAGACGCAACGCCAGCAACAGAGCTTCTCCCGCAGCGGTTCCGACACTTGGGACTAAAGGAGACGGTTTCAGACAAATTTCGCCTCGGGAGGCAGCATACCCCTTCACCTTCAGCGTGTGCGGGGGGTCTGGAGATATTCAACGGGAGATCGCGGAGGGTTGCTCAAGACCAGACAGCAGGGCATGGCAGCCCCTCTGCCCTCCAGCCCTGATCCTCTGAACGGTCCCCCAACCCCCGACTTTTTTTTTTGGCCGCGCCATGCGGCTTGCGGGATCTTGCGGGTTGCGTGTTCCCCGACCGACCGGGGATGGAACCTGGAACCCCAGCAGTGGAAGCGCGGATTCCCAGCCACTGGCCCGCCAGGGAATTCCCTCTCCCTCTCCCTCTCCCTCTCCCCCTTCCCCTTCCCCCTCTTCCCCTCCTTTTTAAACTTTTTATTTTATATTGGAGTATAGGTGATTAACAATGTTATGTTAGTTTCAGGTGTACAGCAAAGTGATTCAGTTATACATATATATGTATCTATTCTTTTTCAAATTCTTTTCCCATTTAAGTTGTTACATAATATTGAGCAGAGTTCCCTGTGCTATACAGTAGGTCCTTGTTGGTTATCCATTTTAAATATAGCAGTGTGTACATGTCAATCCCAAACTCCCTAACTATCCCTCCCCCCTCCGAATTCTTTTTTTTAATGTTTATTTATTTATTGGTATTAGTCATCCATTTAATACACATCAGTGTATACATGTCAATCCCAATCTCCCAATTCATCCCACCCCCACCCCCACCCGCCCCTGCCGCTTCCCCCCCTTGGTATCCATACGTTTGTTCTCTACTTCTGTGTCTCAATTTCTGCTCTGCAAACCAGTTCATCTGTACCATTTTCTAGGTTGCACATATATGCCTTAATATACGATATTTGTTTTACTCTTTCTGACTTACTTCACTCTGTATGACAGTCTCTAGATGCATCCACGTCTCTACAAATGACCCAAGTTTGTTCCTTTTTATGGCTGAGTAATATTCCATTGTATATATGTACCACATCTTCTTTATCCATTCGTCTGTCAATGGGCATTTAGGTTGCTTCCATGACCTGGCTATTGTAAATAGTGCTGCAATGAACATTGGGGTGCATATGTCTCTTTGAATTATGGTTTTCTCTGGGTATATGCCCAGTAGTGGGATTGCTGGGTCATATGGTAATTCTATTTTTAGTTTTTTAAGGAACTTCCATACTGTTCTCCATAGTGGCTGTATCAATTTACATTCCCACTAAAAAGGGTTCCCTTTTCTCCACACCCTCTCCAGCATTTGTTGTTTGTAGATTTTCTGATGATGCCCATTTGAAGTGGTGTAAAGTGATACCTCATTGTAGTTTTGATTTGCATTTCTCTAATATTAATTAGTGATGTTGAGCAGCTTTTCATGTGCTTCTTGGCCATCTGTATGTCTTCTTGGAAGAAATGTCTATTTAGGTCTTCTGCCCATTTTTGGATTGGGTTGTTTGTTTTTTTAATATTGAGCTGCATGAGCTGTTTATATATTTTGGAGATTAATCCTTTGTCCGAAGATTCATTTACAAATATTTTCTCCAATTCTGAGGGTTGTCTTTTCGTCTTGTTTATGGTTTCCTTTGCTATGAAAAAGGTTTTAAGTTTCATTAGGTCCCATTTGTTTATTTTTTTTTATTTCTATTACTCTAGGAGGTGGATCAAAAAAGATCTTGCTGTGATTTATGTCAAAGAGTGTTCTTCCTATGTTTTCCGCTAAGAGTTTTATAGTGCCAGGTCTTACATTTAGGTCTCTAATCCATTTTGAGTTTATTTTTGTGTATGGTGTTAGGGAGTGTTCTAATTTCATTCTTTTACATGTAACTGTCCAATTTTCCCAGCACCAATTATTGAAGAGACTGTCTTTTCTCCATTGTATATCCTTGCCTCCTTTGTCATAGATTAGTTGACCATAGGTGTGTGGGTTTATCTCTGGGCTTTCTACCCTGTTCCATTGATCTATATTTCTGTTTCTGTGCCAGTACCATATTGTCTTGATTACTGTAGCTTTATAGTGTAGTCTGAAGTCAGGGAGTCTGATTCCTCCAGCTCTGTTTTTTAGACTCAAGAATGCTTTGGCTATTCGGGGTCTTTTGTATCTCCATACAAATTTTAAGATTTTTTGTTCTAGTTCTGTAAAAAATGCCATTGGTAATTTGATAGGGATTGCACTGAATCTGTAGATTGCTTTGGATAGTATAGTCATTTTCACAATATTGACTCTTCCAATCCAAGAACATAGTATGTCTCTCCATCTATTTGTATCACCTTTAATTTCTTTCATCAGTGTCTTATACTTCTCTGCATACAGGTCTTTTGTCTCCCTAGGTAGGTTTATTCCTAGGTATTTTATTCTTTTTGTTGCAATGGTAAATGGGAGTGTTTCCTTAATTTTTCTTTCAGATTTTTCATCACTAGTGTATAGGAATGCAAGAGATTTCACTGATTAATTTTGTATCCTGCAACTTTACCAAATTCATTGATTAGGTCTAATAGCTTTATGGTGGCATCTTTAGGATTCTCTATGTATAGTATCATGTCATCTGCAAACAGTGACAGTTTTACTTCTTTTCCAATTTGTATTCCTTTTATTTCTTTTTCTTCTCTGACTGCCATGGCTAGGACTTCCAAAACTATGTTGAATAATAGTGGTGAGAGTGGACATCCTTGTCTTGTTCCTCATCTTAGAGGAAATCGTTTCAGGTTTTCACCATTGAGAATGATGTTTGCTGTGGGTTTGTTGTGTATGGCCTTTATTATGTTGAAGTAGGTTCCCTCTATGCCCACTTTCTGGAGAGTTTTGGTCATAAATTGGTGTTGAATTTGGTCAAAAGCTTTTTCTGCATCTATTGAGATGGTCATATGGTTTTTATTCTTTAATTTGTTAATATGGTGTATCACATTGATTTTATTTGCATATATTGAAGAATCCTTGCATCTCTGGGATAAATCCCACTTGGTCATGGTGTATGATCCTTTTAACGTGTTGTTGGATTCTGTTTGCTAGTATTTTGTTGAGGATTTTTGCATCTATATTCATCAGTGATATTGGTCTGTAATTTTCTTTTTTTGTAGTATCTTTGTCTGGTTTTGGTATCAGGGTGATGGTGGCCTCATAGAATGAGTTTGGGAGTTTTCCTTCCTCTGCAATTTTTTGGAAGAGTTTGAGAAGGATGGGTGTTAGCTCTTCTCTAAATGTTTGATAGAATTCACCTGTGAAGCCATCTGGTCCTGGACTTTTGTTTGTTGGAATATTTTTAATCACGGTTTCAATTTCATTACTTGTTATTGGTCTCTTCATATTTTCTATTTCTTCCTGGTTCAGTCTTGGAAGGTTATGCCTTTCTAGGAATTTGCCCGTTTCTTCCAGGTTGTCCATTATATTGGCACAGAGTTGCTTGTAGTAGTCTCTTAGGATGCTTTGTATTACTGCAGTGTCTGTTGTAACTTCTCCTTTTTCGTTTCTAATTTTATTGATTTGAGTCATCTCGCTCTTTTTCTTGATGAGTCTGGCTAATGGTTTATCAATTTTGTTTATCTTCTCAAAGAACCAGCTTTTAGTTTTATTGATCTTTGCTATTGTTTTCTTTGTTTCTATTTCTGCTCTGGTATTTGTGATTTCTTTCCTTCTGCTTACTTTGGGTTTTGTTTGTTCTTCTTTCTCTAGTTCCTTTAGGTGTAACGTTAGCTTGTTTATTTGAGATTTTTCTTGTTTCTTGAGGTAGGCTTGTATAGCTATAAACTTCCCTCTTAGAACTGCTTTTGCTGCATTCCATAGATTTTGGATCATCGTGTTTTCATTGTCACTTGTCTCTAAATATTTTTTGATTTCCTCTTTGATTTCTTCAGTGACCTCTTGGTTATTTAGTAACGTACTGTTTAGCCTCCATGTGTTTGTGTGTTTTAGATTTTTTTCCCTGTAATTGATTTCTAATCTCATAGCATTGTGGTCCGAAAAGGTGCTTGATATGATTTCAATTTTCTTAAATTTACTGAGGCTTGATTTGTGACCCAAGATGTGAGCTATCGTAGAGAATGTTCCGTGGGCACTTGAGAAGAAAGTGTAATCTGCTGTTTTTGGATGGAATGTCCTATAAATATCAATTAAATCTATCTGGTCTATTGTGTCATTTAAAGCTTGTGATTCCTTATTCATTTTCTGTTTGGATGTTCTGTCCATTGGTGTAAGTGAGGTGTTAAAGTCCCCCACTATGATTGTGTTACTGTCGATTTCCTCTTTTAGAGCTGTTAGCAGTTGCCTTATGTATTGAGGTGCTGCTATGTTGGGTGCATATATATTTATAATTGTTATATCTTCTTCTTGGATTGATCCGTTGATCATTATGTAGTGTCCTTCCTTGTCTCTTGTAACATTCTTTATTTTAAAGTCTATTTTATCTGATATGAGTATTGCTACTCCAGCTTTCTTTTGATTTCCATTTGCATGGAATATCTTTTTCCATCCCCTCACTTTCAGTCTGTATGTGTCCCTAGGTCTGAAGTGGGTCTCTTGTAGACAGCATATATATGGGTCTTGATTTTGTATCCATTCAGCAAGCCTGTGTCTTTTGGTTGGAGCATTTAATCCATTCATGTTTAAGGTAATTATCGATATATATGTTCCTATTACCATTTTCTTAATTTTGGGGGGTTTGTTTTTGTAGGTCGATTTCTTCTGTTGTGTTTCCCACGTAGAGAAGTTCCTTTAGCATTTGTTGTAGAGCTGGTTTGGTGGTGCTGAATTCTCTTAGCTTTTGCTTGTCTGTAAAACTTTTGATTTCTCCATTGAATCTGAATGAGATCCTTCCTCATAGAGTAATCTTGGTTGTAGGTTCTTCCCTTTCATCACTTTAAGTATATCATGCCACTCCCTTCTGGCTTGTAGAGTTTCTGCTGAGAAATCAGCTGTTAACCTTATGGGAGTTCCCTTGTATGTTATTTGTCATTTTTCCCTTGCTGCTTTCAATAGTTTTTCTTTGTCTTTAATTTTTGCAATTTGATTACTATGTGTCTCGGCGTGTTTCTCCTTGGGTTTATCCTGTATGGGACTTGCTGCGCTTCCTAGACTTGGGTGGCTATTTCCTTTCCCATGTTAGGGAAGTTTTCGACTGTAATGTCTTCAAATATTTTCTCAGGTCCTTTCTCTCTCTCTTCTCCTTCTGGGTCCCCTATAATGCAAATGTTGTTGCTTTTAATGTTGTCCCAGAGGACTCTTAGGCTGTCTTCATTTCTTTTCATTCTTTTTTCTTTATTCTGTTCCACAGCAGTGAATTCCACCATTCTGTCTTCCAGGTCACTTATCCATTCTTGTACCTCAGTTATTCTGCTATTCATTCCTTCTAGTGTATTTTTCATTTCAGTTATTGTATTGGTCATCTCTATTTGTTTGTTCTTTAATTCTTGTAGATGTTTGTTAAACATTTCTTGCATCTTCTTGATCTTTGCCTCCATTCTTTTTCTGAGGTCCTGGATCATCTTCACTATCATTATTCTGAATTCTTTTTCTGGAAGGTTGCCTATCTCCACTTCATTTAGTTGTTTTTCTGGGGTTTTATCTTGTTCCTTCATCTGGTACAGAGCCCTCTGCCTTTTCATTTTGTCTGTCTTCTGTGAATGTGGTTTTTGTTCCACAGGCTGCAAGATTGTAGTTCTTCTTGCTTCTGCTGTCTGCCCTCTGGTGGATGAGTCTAAGAAGCTTGTGCAATTTTCTGATGGGAGGGACTGGTGGTGGGTAGAGCTGACTGTTGCTCTGGTGGGCAGAGCTCAGTAAAACTTTAATCCACTTGGCTGCTGATGGGTGGGGCTGGGTTCCCTCCCTGTTGGTTGTTTGGCCTGACGAGACCCAACACTGGAGCCTACCGGGCTCTTTGGTGGGGCTAATGGCAGACTCTGGGAGGGCTCACGCCAAGGAGTACTTCCCAAAACTTCTGCTGCCAGTGTCCTTGTCCCTTGGTGAGCCACAGCTTCCCGCCCCCCCTCTGCAGGAGACCGTCCAACACCAGCAGGTAGGTCTTGTTCAGTCTCCTATGGGGTCACTGCTCCATCCCCTGGGCCCCGACGCACACACTACTTTGTGTGTGCCCTCCAAGAGTGGAGTCTCTGTTTCCCCCAGTCTTGTCGAAGTGCTGCAATCAAATCCTGCTAGCCTTCAAAGTCTGATTCTCTAGGAATTCCTCCTCCTGTTGCCAGACCCCCAGGTTTGGAAGCCTGACGTGAGGCTCAGAACCTTCACTCAAGTGGGTGCACTTCTGTGGTCTAAGTGTTCTCCAGTTTGTGAGTCAGCCACCAAGCAGTTATGGGATTTGATTTTACTGTGATTGTGCCCCTCCTACTGTCTCACTATGGCTTCTCCTTTGTCTTTGGATGTGGGGTGTCTTTTTTGGTGAGTTCCAGTGTCTTCCTGTCGATGATTGTTCAGCAGTTAGTTGTGATTCCAGTGTTCTCGAAAGAGGGAGTGAGCGCATGTTCTTCTACTCTGCCATCTTGAACTAATGTCTGAATTCTCTTGATAAAGGTATTTCTCTAACTGTGCTTTAGCTCTGGGTACTCCTCATCCCCACTCCCATTTTTTTCTGTTCTCTACGTGCCTGAGACCTCCTTCCCATGGCCAGATTTTCTTATGGCTGGCTCTTTCTCAGCACTTAGGGTCAAATGTCACCTCCTCAGAAGAGCCTTCCCTCAACCATCTCCTTCTGTACTTCCAAAAATATTTATTGCATACCTTCTATGTGCTAGGCACCTAGCTAAGCACTGGGGATGCAGCAATGCACATGGAGTGTATTTTCTGCTGGGGGATAAAGACAAAAAAATTGGATGAACTCATATAGGGGAAAGTGCAAAAAATTAAAAAAAAAAACAAAAACAGGGTAATAACTCAGTGGGTGTTAGGGCAGGAGGCTCAAGGAAGGGGGGTTGGGTTTAAGGATGGGAGAGTTCCCAGGAAGGAGGAGACCATAGTCCCCATTATGTTACTTACCAGCTGCCTGTTCTGGGGCTAATTGATTAACCTTGCCCATCTGTAAAGGAGGATAATGATAACCTCTTGCGAGGGTCATGGGAGAATTAATCAAGCTAATGAGGGAAAGCTCTTAGCTCTCCCTCCCCCACCTCCCCCTCCCCCACCTCCCCCCCCCATTCTCATTCTCATTCTTATTCTTATTCTTATGGAGAGGCCTGGCCAACTCCTGTTTTGCTGAAGGCCGTCTCTGTGGTGGCCAGTCCCCCATTGGCTTTAGTCTGTTGCTCCCACTCTCAAGAGCCCTTTCCTTCTTTCCTACCCTCCTCAGGAACACTGGGACAGAATACCACCAGGAGCTGGGAGGTAGTCCCCAGAGGGCAGGTGTTCCCCATGTCT
This sequence comes from Phocoena phocoena, assembly GCF_963924675.1. NCBI lineage: Eukaryota > Metazoa > Chordata > Mammalia > Artiodactyla > Phocoenidae > Phocoena > Phocoena phocoena. The sequence continues at coordinate 119,992,051 of NC_089220.1, read as the reverse complement.
CCTATCCTTGATCAGTGACCTAAGGCAGATTCACTCCCAGGCCTCCATTGCCCAGGAGACAGAGAATCTGCAGCAAGTGGGATTCTCTGCCCAGTGGTCACAAAAGAGGAAATTAACCCAATTACCCAGCTCTAGTCTGGGCCAGAACCCAGATGAACTGGTAATCTGATAGAAAGTTTGCAAAATTAGATTATACTTTCCCTGGGGGCCCTGGGGGCCTAGGAATTCTTCTTCCTCTGATGGGAGTTATCACTGAGCGTCAGGTAGCCTGGGTTGCTAGTCTCTGTGCCCTGACCACTAGCTTGCTGTGTGACTTGGGGCAAATGACTTGCCCTCTCTGGCCTCAGTTTTCTCACCTGTAAAATGGTCGGTAAGTCCCCTTGTGGTTCTCACATGCTAAGAGTTCTCTATGTATGTCTTGTTTTCATTCATTCATGTATGACTTTTGGGGTGCTACAGCCCAGGATCTCTTCTCCCCTCAGCAGTCAGAAGGTGAGTCAGATCACAGCATGCCCCTGAGTAAAACCCTCCATGACATATTATCTTATTTAGAATAAAATCCTCACTCCTTCCCTGACCATAAGGCCTTGCCTGATCTGGTGCCAGGTCACCTCTCTGATCTCGTCTAGTAGCCCTCCAACCCACTCTGTGCTGGGCTCCACCTGCATTGGCCTCTGCTGTCCCTCCAGGGTGCCAAATTTTTTCCTGCCTCCGGGACTTTGCACTTGCCAAGCCCTCTGCTTGGGGTGCTTTCCCCAAGTTTGTCCCAAGACTGACTTTTATTTATTTATTTTTATTTTTGAAAGTTAATTAATGTATTTTTATTGAAGTATAGTTGATTTACAATGTTTCAGGTATACAGCAAAGTGATTCAGTTTTATATATGTGTGTGTGTGTGTGTGTGTTTTCTTTTACGGATTCTTTCCCATTATAGGATATTACAAGATATTGAATATAGTTCCCTGTGCTATACAGTAGGTCCTTGTTTATCTATTTTATATATAGTAGTGTGTATCTGTTAATCCCAAATTCCTAATTTATCCCTCCACACTCCCTTTCCCCTTTGGCAACCATAAGTTTGCTTTCTATGTCTGTGAGTCTGTTTCTGTTTCATAGATAAGTTCATTTGTATCAGTTTCTTAGATTCCACATATAAGTGATATCATAGGATATTTGTCTCTTTCTGTCTGATTTCACTTAGTATGGTAATCTCTAGGTCCATCTATATTGCTACAAATAGCATTATTTCATTCTTTTTTATGGCTGAGTAATATTCCATTGTGTGTGTATATACCATATCTTTATCCATTCATCTGTCAGTGGACAGTTAGGTTGCTTCCATGCCTTGGCTATTGTAAATAGTACTTCTATGAAAACTGAGGTAGATGTATGTAGCCTTCTGAATTAGAGTTTTCATCTTTTCTGGTTATATGCCCAGGAGTGGGATTGATGGATCATATGGTAACTCTTTTTTTAGCTTTTGAAGGAAGCTCTATAGTGTTCTCCATACTGGCTGTACCAATTTACATTCCCACCAACAGTGTAGGAGGGTTCCCGTTTCTCCGCACCCTCTCTAGCATTTATTATTTGTAGACTTTTTGATGATGGCCATTCTCACTGGTGTGAGGTGATACCTCATTGTAGTTTTGATTTGCATTTCTCTAATAATTAGCGATGTTGAGCATCTTTTCATGAGCCTGTTGGCCATTTATATGTCTTCTTTGGAGAAATCTCTACTTAGGTCTTCTGCCCCACTTTTTTTTTTCTGGCTGTGTCAGGTTGTTGAGGCATGTGGGATCTTTCGTTGCGGTGCGCGGGCTTTTCTCTAGTCGTGGCTTGCGGGTTTTCTCTCTCTAGTTGTGGCCCTCGGGCTCCAGGGCGTGTGGGCTGTGTAGTTTGCGGCATGCGGGCTCTCTCGTTGAGGCACGTGAGCTCAGCAGTTGTGGTGTGCGGGCTTAGTTGCCTTGTGGCATGTGGGATCTTAGTTCCCCGATCAGGGCTTGAACCCACGTCCCCTGCATTGGAAGGCAGATTCTTTACCACTGGAGCACCAGGGAAGTCCTTTCTGCCCATCTTTTGATTGAGTTTTTGTTTGTTTGTTTTATTGAGCTGTACAAGCTGTTTGTATAATTTGGAAATTAATCCCTTGTCTGTAGCATAATTTGCAAATATTTTCTCCCATTCCATAGGTTGTTTTTCATTTTGTTTATGGTTTCCTTTGCTGTGCAAAAGTTTTTAAGTTTAATTAGTTCCCATTTGTTTATTTTTGCTTTTGTTTCCATTATTCTAGGAGGTGAATCCAAAAAAATATTGCTATGATTTATGTCAAAGAGTGTTCTGCCTATGTTTTCCTCTAGAAATTTCGTAGTATCTGACCTTACATTTAGGTCTTTAACCCATTTTGAGTTCATTTTTGTATATGGTGTTAGGGAATGTTCTAATTTCATTCTTTTACATGCAGCTGTCCAGTTTTTCCAGTACCACTTATTGAAGAGACTATCTTTTCTCAAGACTGACTCTTAACCCATAGGTCTCAGATCAAATGTTACCTCCTCCAAGAAGTCCTCCCTGACCATCCTACCCATATCACCAAGTCCCACCTCTACCCCCAAGTCTCCCTCTCATCCCTCTAGAATTAAAAAAAAAACAACTTTTAAATGAAGTGTAATATCCATATGCACATGCTCACGTATCATAAGCAAATACGTATCGCATATTTTCACACACCAAACACACCAATGTAACCAGCACCCACATTCAAGAGAAAGAACATGAACAGCATCCCTAGAAGCCCCCTCATGTTTCTTTAGACCCCCTGCTTCCTCCCAGGGTAATCGTTATCCTCCTTTTTAACAGCACAGATTAGTTTGGCCTGTTTTTGTATTTTATATGAATGGAAACATATGTGCATACACTTTAGTGTCTGGCTGTGTGGGTCTGTGAAGTTCGTTCATATTGCAGAGTGTAGCAGTAGATCATTCATCCTCACTGCTGTATGACCCTGTTTTATTCACAGCACTTGTCACAATCAGAATTTATGTATTTGTTGGTATTTTTAAAATCTGCCCCCACCAGGAAGTTAGTTCCATGAAAGCAGGGACTGTCCTTGTCATGTTCATCCCACATGGTGGGAGGTCAGTAAAGAACCATAGGATGAAGGCCTGCAGGACACTGCCCAGCTGGCTCAGCATTTGGTGGGCATTGTGATGGAGACAGAGCTGGACCAGCATCAGTCCTACCCCTGAGCTCACAGGTCACAGGAGAATTCAGACAGGGAGGGCCAGCGCTGAATGAGGGCCACTGAGACAGTGTTGGGGGCAGAAGTCTCTTGCAGGGGCAGGCAGGGAGGGTTGGGGGCTGTGAGCTCTGAGCTGGGCTGTAAGGATTCATTCCATGAGCACTTGTGAGCACACCTTGTAGGAAGGGTTCTGGTTATGGGGAGGCCTTGTCTGGGCCTTCAGGAAGGCCAGAGCTAGAGGGGCAGTGAGTGACAAGTGCTAGAAAGTGGATTCACCAGGACAGGGGCCCAGGGAGTGTTCCAGAGAGGGCAGTTGGAGCCAGGGGAGGGGATACCACTGAGGCCAGGGCGCTGAGATGCTTTCTGGGAGGCAGCTGCCGTCCCCTTGGTTGAGCAGCTACTATGTGCCAGGCCCAGTGCCAGGCTTTTTACAAGTATCATCTCTCCAATCCTCCGACTCCCCTGTGAGGCAAGAAGTGTGATCCTCATTCGCACAGGAGGGAACTGAGGCTCAGAGAGGGGGCTTGCCCTATGTCCCACAGCAGAACCAGGAGTTGACCCCAATGCTCCCTCTGTAGAGCCTTTTTCCCTGTGGTGCTCTAATGACAACTCTCCGAAAACCTGCATGTTTGGGGATCCACCCAAGAGAAAGTAGTTATTGGTGGAAGAGGGTGACAGGTTGGGGATATATTTTCTTTTTCTAAAAAAAAAAACAAAAAAATCTCTTTACTATTGTTACTACAATGAAAAAGTAGCACTTCCACAGAGAGTTTTCTACAAATGACATGGCCAATGTTGGTTTTTCCCTTTGGGATGACTCCCCCCGCCCCCCCAAGTGAGATTACAGATGGCAATGTCAAGGGACGTGGGTCATTTTGGGTTCTTGCTGTGTAACCCCCTCTGGTTTCCCATTTCCACGCCCAGTCTGGGCCACTCAGCCCCTTGCTTCACTGTACTAGGAAGATCACAGGAAGCCCTGGAGAGCCCAGAGGAAGTGCGGAGGTTGGAAAGCAGGGGCCAGGAGGTGGAGGCCATGGCGAGAATGGCCTGGCTCAGGAGCGCCCTCTTGGAACTGCATCCCCTCCTCCCGCAGAGTGGCTGTTTTTCAGCTTGTATGGCTGTAGTACCGTTTGACTCTTGTAAACCATGAACACGTATTACTTTGATATAAATGCAAATTAAATTGTAAAAGAACAAAAACCTTTGCAAATTTGACAGGTGAGAAGTGCTCTGCAGTTGCTTGGATCTACATCCCTTTAATTACTGGCAGGAATGTACATTTCTCAAATGTTTCTGCACTATCTGTGTTCTCCCTAAACTCTTGGTGTCTGCTGCCAGGAACAGTGGCATGGTTGGAACCTGGCACCTGAGGGCAGACCTCCTTTCAAGTCCTGCTCTGCCAGTGACTGTGTAACCTCACACAAGTGACTTAATCCCCGTTTTTCTTGCCTATAAATTGGATAGTAATAGCTTCCCTCATAGGTTGGCTCCAGGGTTAATAGAAAATTCATGTAAAGCATCCCTCATGTAAGTATGCCAATGTTAGTTCAGGAATAAAGAACGCTTGGATTGGATAGGAATAGCTATAATGCTGGGGTGGTGGTAGTGTGGGAGGTACAGGGCTGACTCAGGGTAAACGGGGAGGACTTGCTGTCCTCAGGCCTGGCCCCTGAGGTACAGTACACCAGCAGGCAATAGCTCCAGGTATCAAACCTTTCCCAGAAGGCTCCTGTACTGAACTATAATTCTAGGCCACTCACCTTTATCATGTCTTCCTAAAACATCCAACCTAGTTGTCATAGAAACAACAACACTCCCTTTGTACTCAGGTTTGGGTTTACCTATTTAATTATGTTTCATAATATAATAGCAGAAGCAACAGTATAAACTGGTTTGGGAGCAAATCCAAGTAGCTCTTGGGAAGCCTGCAGCTTATTCGGTGGGAAGAGAAATGTTTGGGGCCTGCTAGACCAGTGTTTAAGGTGCCCACCCATTCCCTGAGGATTTGGTGAAAAATGCAGATCCTGATTCAGCAGGTTTGGGGCAGGCTGAGATGTTGAATTTCTCACAGGCTCTCAGGTGATGCCTGTGCTGTTCGTCCAAAGGACCACACTTGATATAGGGTGGGAAATTGTACTTTACCAGTAGCAAGAGATCAGCATGCCTTGGGCAGTAGTCTGTATATTTTCCCAAGAGATTGGCTGTCTTTGTCCAGTGGGGCTGCTAAAACAAAATGTCACAGACTGGGTGGCTTATAAACAACAGAAATGTATTTCTCACAGCTCTGGAAGCTAGAAGCCTAAGATCAAGGGTGCTAACATGGTCAGGTGAGGGCCTTATTCCAGGTGGCAGACTTCCCATTGTGATTGTATCTTCACATGGTGGAAGGGGCGAGGGAGCTCTCTGGGACCTCTTGTATGAAGCCCATTCATGAGGGCTCCAATCTCATGACCTAATGACCTCCCAAAGGCCCTGCCTCCTAACGCCATCATGTTTGGGTGTTAGGATTTCAAAACATGAATTTTGGAGGGACACAAACACCCATAGCAAATGGCAAAGTTTTAGTGAATTGGGTTGGCAGCTGTTGCTGGATAATTTCCACTGTGATGAACACCAGTTTACAAAGCACTTTCACATGTGTCATCTTAATAAATCTTCACAATATCATGGATCATTGTTTAAATCTCTTATTTACTAAGGTTATAAAGCTCAGAAGGATCAAGCAATTTGCCCAAAGGCATGCAGCTAGTTCTAGGCAGAGCTGGGACTTAAACCCAACCAAGCTGACTGCAGAGTCTGTCACCCACTCCATCACCGTGTGGAGCTCACCTTGAAAACATCTCTAGATCCTGAACCCAGCCAGCCCAGAGTGGTAGCTAAGCGTAGCCAATCCTGTGGGTCTTATCTTTACCACTGAGTGTTGGAATTGGTCATTCAGATAGTTAGCAGTTAGGCCTTTGTGGGTTCTTGTACATACATCAGGTAACTTACATTTCTTCAGTTTTTGTTCATTTCTTTTGAGACCTCCCTTCTGCATCTCTGACTTCCACTGTGGACTGGTGGCTCTCTTGGCCTTCTAAACAGTTGTGATTCTGAAATTTTCCTTTACTATTATTTTTGAGACTCCCTTTACCTTACATTTGTGTTGGATCACCTGTTTCCTAGTTCCCAGGTCTTTCTTATAGCTTACCTCCTCATTTTGGTGGGGCACATCCTCCAGTAACTTTCTGAGAAAAACAGCATAGAAGGTAAATGTTTTGAGACCTTCCATATCTTAAAATGACCTTATTCTACCTTCACACTTGATTGAGAGTCTGAGAATTGAGTTCTCTGTTGGAAACCACTTTCCTCAGAATTTTGAAGGCATTGCTCTGTGGGCTTCTAGCTTATAGGGTTGCTGTAGAGAATTCTGGTGCCATTCTGATTATAGAGTCTTTGTGACCGTTTTCTCCCTGTCTCTGGAAACTCTGGAAACAATTTTCTCTAGTTCCTACAAGTTCTGGTACGTCAAGATGTTGTGTCTTGGTGTGGGTCTTTTTAATCCATTGTGGTGGATGCCAGTAAGCTCTTTCAATCTAGAAACTCATGTGCTTCAGTTCTGAGAAAGATTCTTGTATCATTTATTTGATCATTTTCTCTGATCTCACTAGGTCTCTTAATTTTTGATGTTGGATTTAGGGAATTTTACAATATGGAGAAATGTTTGCTTTTCATGTAGGCACATCTATTAACTATTTTTGCTACGTATTTTGCTATTGATTTCATCTTTAAAATATCCTTCCCAACCCCCAAATTATATAACCAATTCCATTTTTAATGTTGGCAATAGCAATTTCAGAATAAATTTCATGCTGTTTTTATTCATTCAAGCTCCACTTCAGGCAGCACAAGTGAGAATTTGTTGGATAAATAAAGGAGTGAAGTGATTTATTGATTAAAAAAGAGAAAAAGAAAAATGACCCATGTAATTTATTTTATCCAGGATCTTATTACCAGCAAAGATTCTGATTTTTAGATGTTGAAACAAGTATTTTCTTTACAAAAGTTAATAAAAATATGTGAAAAAATTGTTACGGGATAAATAATGAACAGAAAGAGCTCCCAAACACTCAATAAATACAGTAGAAAAGCATAAAAAGTTTTCAAATTATTTCCAGACACAAGGATATGGAACACTCATTGCTGAAACAAGAGCATGAAGAAGGAGAAAAAAACACAATTAAAAAAAAAAGGGTGGGGGGGAGGGTGGACTTCCCTGGTGGCACAGTGGTTAAGAATCCTCCTGCCAATGCAGGGGACATGGGTTCGAGCCCTGGTCCGCGAAGATCCCACATGCCGCGGAGCAACTAAGCCCGTGCGCCACAACTACGGAGCCTGCATTCTAGAGGCCGTGAGCCACAACTACTGAAGTCCGCACGCCTAGAGCCCGTGCTCCGCAACAAGAGAAGCCACCAAACTGAGAAGCCCGCTCACTGCAATGAAGAGTAGCCCCCGCTCACAACTAGAGAAAGCCTGCGCGCAGCGACGAAGACCCAACACGGCCAAAAAATAAAATAAAATAAATTTTAAAAATATTAAACAAACCACCAAGGCAATCATCAGGCTACCGAGTATGGGGCATTAAGAAATCTAAGGATGGTTAGGGTTGTGCCAGGGTCAGGCTGGGGGCACAGCCTCCCACACAACGGTCTTCCACTGAGATCTACTAGTTTTCAGCCCCTTAGGACCCTGGCCCTCCGGGAGTTTGTGGACTAGATGTGAAGACAAGATTTGACTGCAGGGAATAATGTGATGGGCATTCTTAAGGGTCCCTTTGGAAATCAGCATGGCTCTTGGCACTTGTCACTTGGGAGGTTTTCCTAAATGAAAGCCATGGTGAATCCCTAGTGAAGGGTAAGTGGCCCATTTCCCACACATCTAGCTGTCCGACAGACTTAGAAACAACTCCCAAAGAAGGAGCCGGGAAGGAACAGATCCTTTGATGCATAGAAGCTGAAACTGGCAATCTGGGAGGCAGAGGTGTGTAGTGCTCAGGAACTTGGGTGCTGGGACCGTCAGCAAACTACCTAACCTCTCCGTCCTTCAGTTTCTCCATCTGTAAAATGAAGATAATAATAGTGTCCACTTCGTGTTGGAAGGAGGATTACGTGAGACATTGCGTGTAAAGCATAGTGCCAACACATGGGATACAGTGCTCATTCAATATCACAATTAGCCTCTGTCTAATCATCATTCTCACTGCCCAGATGGCTGCTGGTGAGACAGTGGAAGCCAATCTTGGACCTTTATCCCCTGAGCTGACTGACAGCTCTGAAATCTCCATGTGGATGATGTCCATGACTCCTGCGGTGTAGGGGCAGGCACCCCTCCTAAGGCTGGGTAGTTGGCAGGCAAAGGCCGCAGTGTTTCAAAGTATGGGAATATATTGAGAACACCCATGTCTCCAGGGCTTCCAGAACAATGGCTAATCAGGGCCATGGTGGCAGCTCATCATCCCCTTCCAAGTCAATCATTTTATGCATTTCCAAGACCAGCTCTTAGCCCAGTTCCTGTCCCACAGAGGGGGCTTTTTTTTGGGGCATCCCTGTTTAGCAATCTGTACCCTAAATTAGCATTTAAAATTATTTTCGCCGTTCTTGCAATTTGCTGGGGTGGAAGGGACCCATCAAAAATAATGCCCTTAATCTGCACATGCCCTTGACAGCAATCCCAGTTCCAGGACTTTATCCTACAGACGTACTCACCCATATGCACAGAGGATAGTCACAGCAAGAGATCAGAAACAATCTAAATACCTACCAGTAGGAGATGGGCATAATGGCGTATACACATAATGGAATGTCAACCATCCAACATTTATATGAATAATTGAAAATATCTACTGAACGTGTATCATATGCCAGCGATTGTTCTAAGTGCCTAGGATACATTAGTGAGCAAAACAAAGATTTCCTGCCCCCATGGAGCTTACATTCTGGTTGATGTGCCACATGCTATTAAAAGACCGCGGCAGGTCCATAAGTAAGGATGCTGGCCCAGCTTCCATCTCTGAGCCATACTGTTAAATGAAAAAAGCCAGGTACAGAGTGTATATGTGCCACCATGCGTGTACAATGTAACTTTGTGTTTGCATAGAATTTTTCTAGAAGGATTCAGGAGAAACAAACAGTGATGGCCCCTGGGAAGGAGCACGGAGGGACTAGGGGTCAGCTTTGGGAGGGAAGAGTTACTTTTCACTGTTTATAAAGTTTGAATGTTTATCCTGTGCTTGCCTTACCAAAAAATGCAAAATAAAATACTAAAACAAAAGGGCTTTTACTCTGCCAAGTGCCTGCCTTCAGACTATTTAATCGTCTAGACCAGAGTTTCTCAGCCTTGGCACTATTGACATTTGGGGCTGGATAATTCTTTGTTGTTGGGGGGAGCTGACTTGTCCACTGTAGGATGTTTAGCAGCATCCCTGGCCTCTACCCACCCGTTGCCAATAGCACCCTTCCCATAGTTGTGATAACCAAAAAAATGCCTCCAGACATTGCAAAATTCCGTGGAGGCAAAATCACCCCTGGTTGAGAACCACTGCTCTAGAAAACTGTGAAATGGGGGCGTGGGAATCACTGTCTCCATTAGACAGATAAGAAAGTTGAGGCCCAAAGAGGTTTTATGGTATTTTAAACAATTATATACCTCATTTTTTCATTGTTATCTATTCATTTATGATTTTAAATATACAGTGCTCTACTGTACTTGCATCTTTTTAAGCAATCTATTAATATATAAGTGGATATATAGGAGCAGAATAATTTAGTTTCTTATTTAGTTTGATCAGTTTCTGGAGTGTTTTAGCTAAGTTAAATCTTATTGGAGATGTTGGGCTACGTAGCATAACAATCATTTAAAAAATAAACAAAATACTTCTAACAAGATTTGGCAGGGGGAAACTCTGATCGGATACTTGACATTCTGGTTAATTACATGTTGAAGTATCAAATCTCTTGCTTTGTTCAAAATGTACACTTTACCTCCCAAATTTGGAGCTGGCTGGCCTTATTTTTCCGGTTGGATTGTTATTTGTGTCATGAGGGCAGGACTAAACCTCGCATTCTTTTGTATCCTGTCGTGTCCAGTATGGCTCCCGAGGAGGCTTAAAATGAAGGCAGCCCAGCAGGGTGTGAACAGAGTAAAGGCCAGGACCTGGGACGCAAATGGAAACAGGTGAGGACTGTTGTCAGCTGATGCGTTTGAAAACACAAACTTCTAGGCTGCCTTTCAGAAAATCCTCTAATCTGTGTTTGGCCCTGGCGTCTCACCAAAGGATCGAGGACAGCAGGTTGTGGTGCTGGCCGGGGAGGACTGTGTGTCCCCTCCCCAGATCCTCTCCATCTCTGGGGCTTACTGTGCTGGGGGCTGGGATCACAAAACAAAGAAGACATGGCCTGAGAGTCTCACAGTGTGGTGGGGTGGACAGACACATAAACAGACAACAGCAGTGCAGTGTGATTCGTGCCATGATGGGGGTGGCAAAGGGTGCTCTGGGGACCCTGAGAAGGGAGTGGGGGAAGACTTGCTGGGAGAGGTAACATATAAGCTGAGCCTGAAAGGACAGGTCTCAGATGCACCAAGTGTGTGCCCATCTCTTCCCTTTTACCTTCACATGCCTGGTAAATGTCACCTCTTCAGGAAGGCCCTCCTTGACTGACCCCTTGGAAAGTAGATCCTCTAGCCTCCCAGTTTTATTTTCTTCATAGCCCCTCTCAGCAGCTGGTCTTGTTTATACCTGTCTACTAGATTGTAGCCTGTGGCTCTCCTCCAGAGTGAGAGTTCCAGAGACCGCGATCCTCTCATTCACTGCTGTGGCCCCCGTGAATACCCAACACCTGTGGGGTGAAGAGGAGGTTTGCCAGGCAGATGAGGGTAGAGTTGAGGAGTGGGGAGGGGGAGGGCACCTCTAGAATGTATCGGGCAGGTCAAGGTGACAAGGACTGAAAAGGGTCCTATGGCTCTGGCACCAGGGTGGAAGATGGTGGAGGGGGTGAGTCTGAGGTGCAGGTGGGAGGAGGAGAAATCTAGATAACGCCCTGGAGAAGTTACACTGAGAGAGGGAGCAGAGATGTGCGGTGGGAACTAGAGGGACCACTTGTTCATGGATGGGTATAATCACGATCTTTAATAGGAGGGAGACCAGAATGTTTTTAGACTAAGGGTCAGGAACCAATGGAGACCAAGGAAAGAGGGGAACCCCTAGAGCAAGGTCCTAGGTGAGGAGGACGAGGAGAGGGGAGGGGAGCACAAAGGCCTGGTGGAAGCCTTTGTCTCTGACCGCTGGAAGGTGCCTGGTCCATTGCGTTCAGAGGGAGGGGAAATGCCTGGGTGCCAGTTACAGATGCTTGGTGCACAGGATGGGGGTGTGGGGGACAGGATGTGGTGGTCTGAACTGTCCCTGTCACTGGCAGCAAGGCCAACTGCTGTTAGGGGCAGGGGAGAAATGGAAAGTGGTTGGGTAGGGGCCGGGGGTCGAGCAGTGAGTATAGCTAGGGAGGGAAGTAGGTGAAGCCAGGAGGGGCAGGTAGGTGGGGGGAAGAGGCAGGTGACAAGAGGCGAGTAAGGAAAATATGTAGTGTGATTGTGGACGTTCAGGGAGGGTGGGAAAGACATCAGGTGAGGTGTGGTGTGAGATGGGGCATCTGATCTTCAGATTTCAGAGTGGGCAGTTGGGGATGATGTAGCCCAGGCTGTGGCGGTGAGGGCTGGTGGCTAAAGTGCAGGGAAGGGTCATTAGAGATGAGGAGGTCAAGGAATTCTGTAGCCATATGCTACATGGGTCCCCCAGGAGGGCAGCAGGGCTTGGGGTGAAGGAGCCAGAGGGAGCTTCCAGGAATGAGGGAAAGTGCATGTGAGATTGAACAGGGAGGAGGTATGTGGGCAGCAGAAGGCAGGGGGGTGGCTACACAAAGGCTGGCCAGGAGAAGAAAGCGGGCCACCACTGTCCTGAGGAACAAGAGGTCGACCAGGTTTAGTGAAGCAGGAGGTGGAGGGTGGGAGTGCTCCTTGACAGGGGCGGGGGCTCCTGGGAGCATCGGGGGAGGGAGCAGGAAGCCAGGATCAGGGCTGCGGCCACGGAAGGACAGATGGCCTGTGTTTGCAGCGGAGGATGTGAGGCTGGGGTTGGCTGGCCTCCAAGCTCCCAGGGGGCCCCTGCTGAGAGTCTGTGGGCTCCAGCCCGTGGGCCGAATGCTTTGCTTTCCTCCAGGCAAACACACTTGGAAAGGAGTCTGGACATGAGGAATTGAGAGACCCCGCCCCTCGTGGGAAACAGCTGCCCACTTGGGAAGAGTCTGGGCCTCTCTCTCCACCTGGCTTTCGAGACCCTGGACCCTCGGGAGGCCTCCGTGTCCCTTTTCCTCAGAAGGGCAGGCCTGCCTAGCCCAGGGAGCACACCGAAGGGCGCCTCCTCGAGCACAGTTTAGGGACAAGGCAGAAATTCCAGAAATTCCAGATTCTTTGGGGGGCCTTGGGGGGCTCAGGTCGGGAGGGGCCTGCTCGGCTTCACCGCCAGAGGGCGCCCTCGGCCCGGTGGGCGGCCAAGCGGCCGTCTGGGGGCGCTACCAGCTCCCTGCCCCAGCTCCGCCCTAGAGCGGTGGGCCGCCGGCACCGGCCCCAAGTGGCCCGCGAGGGCGGGGCCAGGGCGGGGCGAGGCCGAGCCGGAGCTGGAGGGCGGGCCGGGGGCGGGGGAAGGAGCCCGAGGGGCGGGGCGGGGGCCGGCGACTTCTCTCCCTCCCTCCCTTTCTTTCTTTCTCTCTTTCTCACTCTCCGGTCTTTTCTTTGCCTCCGCTGCCGGCCGAGGGGGCGGGCTCTGCAGCCTTTGTTGCCAGCGGACTGAGCGTAGCCGCCCGCCGGGCCGGAGTCCGGGCCCGGGACGCCGGGAGCTGCACGCGGGTCGGGCATGTCCTGAGCCGGACCCGGGACCGGGCAGCGAGCGGACGAGACGAATAGTGTGCGCGCGGGATCGCCCGGCGGCCGCCCGGCACCGGCCATGCCCGGCGGCCCGAATCCCCGCAGCCCCGCGCTGCTGCTGCGCCCACTCCTCCTGTTCCTCTGCGCTCTGGCGCCCGGCGCCCGCGGATCTGTACCAGGTGGGTGGTCGCCCCGCCCCGGCCGGCCAGCCGGCCCTGCCACCCCTCCCCGCTTCCCCAGCCTCGGTTTAGCCCCTTCTCACCTCTGCAAGACCCTGTGCCCGCCAGGTTCTGCCTGGAGCTGTCGCGCCCCCTGGTGTTAGTGACAGGGGTGGGGTTGGGGCCGCGAAACCGCGCCTCCAGGGAGCCTTCCCTGGCCCGCGACTCCGTTACCCACCTTGCCTGTAGCCGGAAAGAGCCTCTTACACGCTCTTCGGGCTCCAGTTTCCCCACCTCGGGTACCGCAGAGCGCGTCTGACTCTCCCGGGGATCTCTCGTCGGAGGAACTGGACGGAGCGTGGCTTCACGCGATGGATTCAGCTTCTCGCCCTCCTCAGTGCGCCTCGTCTGGAAAGCAGGCTGGCCAGGGTGATGCGGACGAGGGCTCGGGGTCGCAGGTCTACGCGGTCCTCCGCCGCGCTCCCGCCCCGGCCCCTACCCACCGCCTCTAGGTGCCTACCGGCCCTCGACGGCTCCCCGGGCCGGGTCTCCCGCGGTCCTTGCGCTTCCTGCCTCCCCCTCCCCCAAGTGTGAAGGCGCCTGGAGTGGAGCGGGGAGAAGGAGCTTCTTTCCCCAGCCCTGGGCTTGGCTCTCCCCGCCCCGGCCGGCTGGCCTCCGACGAGCCTCTGGCCCGTGTCCAGAATCTTGCTCCGCCGCCGTCCGCCGCCGACCGCCGCCGACCGCCGGGCCGCGGAGCTCCTGGAGCGTCCGGAGTAGACGGCCTGGGAATTTAGGAACAGAGGGTGTAGAGGACCCCTGGCCTGCCCCTCAGGGAGCTCCTGGTCTGATGGGGGCGGGTCGAGTAGTGGGGAGAGCCGTTCTGGCGAGGCAGACGGGAAGGCTTTGTAGGAGAGGAGGGGCCTGAGCTTGGAGGGACTGGAAGGATGGATGAACTTTGGATGGGCTGGAAGGGTACGTGTTGGGGGTGGGGGTGCATCCCGGCCGGGCTTGGTGGAGGGAGGTGGCTAGATTAGGCCTGAGTGCTGGGCCTGGGGGAGACCTGCCTCCCCAGCAGAGGGATTGTGGTTGTGAGGCTAGAAAAGCATACGGGCCGGAACGTAGGGGACATTTAAACCAGATCTTGGAGGTTGGGGGAGACGTTGAGGGGAGCAGCTGATGAAGGCAGTGTTTTAGGGAGGAGGCTCCCTATCTAGCAGCAATGTGTAGGGGATAGAGCAAACATCTAATGAGAAATACCATGTGCCAGCCTCCCTAGTTCTTATTTCTCATCAGCTCCACAGCAACTCTGCAAGGTGTGTGATGGAAAGTCCTTTTATAAATGAGGAAAGAGGTTCAGAGAGGAGAGTGACCTGCTGGTTTGGACTCCTGGGCTACTTGGGTAAAGCCTGTGTTTTCCTTCTGTCCAGAGCTGGGGACCCATGAGGAAGAACCAGGTGATGGGGATGAGGGAGCAGGAAAGTGGTTACCCCAAGGAACTGCCCCCGAGCCTGAACTTGGGTCCAGGCCCCCTGGCAGCTGTGGGAGAAACGTGGGGTGGGGGAGTCCCCTGTGGTCAGGGTCCCCTTTACTTCTACTGCAGACCAGACACATGTATGAGCTTGCCCATTTTGTTAAATGGGGATAATGGTATCTACCTCCAAGGGTTTTTGTGAGAATTAAGTGAGATGCTAAATGTGATTGTTTTGCACAGACCAGAGAGCCTACCACACGGTGGCCGTGATTTTTATTAATCTGCCAGGCAGACCCAGTAAGATCAGGGAGTCCTTGGTGTGTCCTGTAACTTGAACCTGCCATTTAGGGTGGAGCGAGGCAGGCACCCCTCCTATCTAATCTGGGTCCCCCTTCAAGGTGAGTGTCCGTCTCTAGTACTCCCGTTGATACGTAGCATGGGGCTCTCCCCAGTCTGCTCCTGATCAGGATCCCTGGTCCTGAGGCTGCTGAGCTTTGTCATTTTCTCTGGACTTGCCTGGGATGTAGACCGGGGCCCCTGCCCACCGAATGCTACCTTCTTTCAGGCCAGAGAACTTATCTTGGGCTCACTTTTAGGAAAATGTGACAAACCAAGGACTTGTTAGGATTGCTGGGACTGGAGCAGGGGCCACCAAAACACTGTATCACACATGTGAGCTCTATGAGTGTGTGCACACATGTACTTGCAGGCAAGTGAGGACAGACTCAAGGAGGAGGGTGTGTGTGTCACACACACACACACACACACACCCTGGTTATTTTTTCTCTTTGGCATGAACTGTGGGTCATTTGAAGGGCTGGATTGTAACTCAGGTACTCGATAAGGAGGTGAGAGTAAACACCATGTTGGCATTTCTTTGGGAAAAGCTCCAAAGTGACAGTTCTGTCACCTAGGGGTGATATTCAAAGTATTCAACACCCATTGTGGCAGGAACTCTGTCCAATCACACCCTGGCAGGACAGTCTCAGCCATAAACCACTAGTAGTCCCTGCTCCCATCCTGCTGTAGATTTAGCTCTGTTGGCTCAGCTCTGATGCACCCACAAACCAGAGACTGGAACCTGCAATTACCCTTTGCTGGCACTGGGTGGTGGTAGGTTCAGCCATCACTGTCGCTACCAGGGGTCAGCTGTCGGAGACGTTGTAAGAGTTGTTTATTTTTTAACTCACTCTGTCCTCATTTAAAAATATTTTAATGGCAAAACAGTACAAATTGACTATTGAAAATGAATGCAGAACAAAACAAGAAGATGAAAATTATTGCAGTAAAAGTGGTAACATCCTGTAAGTATTTTTAAATTTTTGATTAAAAAATATTTTATTACACCATTAGGCAAAGAGGTAAAACAGGTTTTTCAAGAAATAGCTAAATATACCTTGGAACTTCTCTTGCTAATTTTCAGTCATAACTCAGTTCACATTTGCTATATGTTATCTACTGTACTAAGCACTTACGTATTAACTCATTGAATTCTTACACAACCTAAGGTATGATTATTATCATACCCATTTTACAGATGGAAGGGCCGAGACCATGCAGCTGAGTAATTTACCCATGGCCTCACAGCTGTAGGTGGCAGAGCTGCAAATTCAAACCCAGGCACTCTGTCTCTAGAGCACATTAATTCTAATGCCTTTCACCTGCAGCATATTTCTACTTAGCCCCATTACATTTCTGAACTTAAGAGGATGCTTCTTTATAAATCACCTGAATTTCTGTCTTGCAATAATTTCCCAAGGTCTGGAGCGGGGATTGTCGACAGGACCGCATGACCCCGAGGTCATGGATCCCTCCCCAGGGACACTGTTGAGCTCTTGGAACCATTTCTCCCCAGTGGTTCCAATTCCCCAGCCACATACATACTGCCCTCTCCCACCCACACACGTTTGAGGACACTGCTGTTGCCTAGAAGTATGCCATGTAGCTTTCGTTTTTCTGGCATACTGAGCACTTCATGGCTGGTTCGCGTCAGCATTCCCAGACCTTCAGCTTGTCTTTAGCAGCGTTGCCTGTGATGGTTCATGCCCTGGGAACTGCTGTTAATACTCATTTAAAACAAAGCCTTGGAGTGTGGCTGTTGTCTTATTCTCCCGTCTATTTGCCCTGTGACCCTCCCTAAGTTTTCTGACCTGGATTCTCTGAGCAGTTGAGGAAACTGAGGCTCAGCAAGCTTAAGTGACTGTCTAGGCCACACAACTATTAAGTGGCCAAGTTGGCACCTGAACCTGGGTCTTCCTATGTTTAAAGCCCATACTTTTGACAGTGCATTATTTTGTCACTCCATTGTCTCTCATTTCACAAAACACATACCTGGGCCAAGCTTCTTACTGCTTGTTCCCCTCACCCCTGGCTTTTTCCTACTTCTCTGGGGGTCTACCACATGGTGTCCACCACCAAGATGCCCTCCCCATCTTCACGCTTAAATACGTACCTGTATGTCAAGGGACATTTCACATGTGCCCCTTTAACGAAGATTTTCTTCATCCCCGTCCATCTGTGGGGTATCCCCTCCCCTCTCTTGGACCTTCTCAGCACTGTGCCAGGGGTAAGGATCACGAGTGCCCTGCACCCATTTCTCTATTCTGAGGGATGGACCAGGCAGGTAACATAACAAGGCTGGGAAGACATTTTTCTCGAAACATGGGGCTTCTTGGCCCACCCCTTGTTTTCCCATTTTTGTTAGAGATTCAGTTCTTTACTGAATGAAAGACAAGTGTGAAGCTGAGGGCAAAGCTATATTTAGCTACAGTGTTGAGAACACCATAGGGAGTGGTAGAGACTGAGGCAGATGGGGGAGCACAGGCCCTCTCTAAAGGGCCACTTTTGACAAGTGTGAATTTAGGCCTGACAGGGATGGATGATAAGACTTTAAGCTGAAAATGGAGATTTTTATACAAAATTATGTGATTTTTTTAAACACTAGCAACTGATTAAATACTTTCCAACATTTTTGCCAGCCCAACAAACCACGCCACCCCCCCAAGTCAATACACTGACAAACAAAAAACAAGTCTGCCGGCTGTGGTTGTGGAGTTGCCATCCCAAATGCCCTTATTAGGATGTCAGAGCAAGAAGTCTCCTTCAATTATCCAGCCCAGTGGCTTTCAAATGCCAGCCCTGAAATGGTTACAACAGAATCCCCAAAGGTTTAGAAAAATACAGAAAAAATACAGATTCTGGGGCCTCAGAGCCCTGGACCTATGGAATCGGAATCTCTGGGCTGGGTCCTGCACAGCTGCAGTTTTTCAGAGCTCTCCAGGTACTGCTGATGTTCAGCCAGGTTCACTTCCAGTGAGGAATTTCCTAACTTCCCTGATGATCACAGTCTCCTGAGGCTCTTGGTAAAAACACAGCTTCCAATGGACTTGAGGACACGGGGAGGGGGAAGGGGAAGCTGGGACGAAGTGAGAGAGTGGCATGGACTTATATACACTACCAAATGTAAAATAGATAGCTAGTGGGAAGCAGCTGCATAGCACAGGGAGATCAGCTCGGTGCTTTGTGACCACCTAAAGGGGTGGGATAGGGAGGGTGGGAGGGAGACGCAAGAGGGAAGAGATATGGGGATATATGTATAGCTGATTCACTTTATTATACAGCAGAAACTAACACACCATTGTAAAGCAATTATACTCCAATAAAGATGTTAAAAAAATTTTTTTAACAAACCCCACAGCTTCCCAGTCCTGTTTCCTGGAGATGCTGATTCAGTGGATCTGGGGCAGGGCCTGGGAATTTGTTTTTAACAAATTCTCATCTGAGATGTCTGGAAAATCCTTGCACTGGTGCCTTCCTGAAACTCAGAGACAGGGAAAATTTGTCCAGAGCCACACGGCAAGTCACCCCAGCCCACCCTGCCTCGCTCGGAGCATGCTCTTAGAGGGCCATGCCCTGATGGCTGGCCTGCTGGGGCAGTTGTGGGCCGCGGGTGATGTCCTCAGCAGGGGGGCACACCACTGGCGTGTGCAGGGCGCTTTACACGTGGTTTGACAGGAGACAGATTGGAGGGCAGTTTGGGTTTCTGCGGCCTGGCCTGGATGGAGCTTCAGGCTGGGCTTGGCTTCCCTTCCAGCCCCAGCAGTGGCCACACAGAGAGCCCTGTGGGACAGCTGCAGGGCACTCAGGCATTCTTGTGGCCTCGAGGGGTTATTGTCACGAGCAGCCAGGATCCCAGGAGCTGAGCATAAAGCCAGTTGATCTGGGCAGGACCTGAAGCTGGGAGACACTTCACATGGGCCAGTTTCCTACCTGTACCTCAGAGCCTGGGAACTGCAGAGAAGGAAAAGGGGGAACAAGAGTACCAGCCCTGGGGTTCCCGCGCACCCCTAGCAGTGCTGCTCTTATGTGTGTATGTGTCCACATGAGATTTCTTTTGAAGACTAGGTCTGGTGGCCAAAATAGTTTGAAAAACTTGATCTGGTCCAACTCCGTACGTTGGCGAAGGGGAAACTGAGGCCCAGCAAGGGACGGACTGCTGAATGTAGAACGATGTTACTGAGAGATTGAAGCCATTTGGGAGACTTTATTACTCTCGCCGTGTGGCTTTAAGCCAGTCTCTGCACTTCTCTGAATGTCTCTTTGCATTCTCCAGAAACAATCTGGGGACTCTACTGCAGGTGTCCTAACCTGGATCTGCAGCCATAGAGACCTGGGTAGAATTCAGAGGATCCATGACCTTGGATGGGAATATATTACATCTTTAATTTTTGTAACCTTGAAGTGAAATGTAGCATTTCCTTCAATTATAAATATTAGCAACAAATCACAATAGTGTTGGCAGTATCTGTGATTTTGCTACCAATAGGAAAAGCAAAATATTTTATCTCAATACAGTTGCAGGTATCTTGAAATAAGGTTGACATTTATCACTACTTCTAAATCACCATAGTTGTTAAATTTGCCATTAGATCTTGTTTAGTGCATTACTAAAGGAGCACATAATTTCACATCTACTTTTTAAATTATTTTGACAACTGTATTTCAATATAATCCATTTCTTGGTATATTTAATCTTATACATTTAAAAACATTTTTCTGAGAAAGAGTCCATGGCAAAAAAAGGTTAAGAATGAAGGCTTACTGGGAAATCCAAGCAGACAGAATGACTAGGAGAGGATTCTGCAAATGGCAAGGGCCTGAGCAGAAGTCTGCAGAAGTTTTGCAGCCCTGGAACATTCTCATTCAAACTCTTAAATGTGAAAGAAATAAACTAGAGCTGCTCTGCTGAAGTGGTAGTGATGAGGGGCTAGGGAGCCCTACCTGGGTGGTCCTTCTTTGACTCCCCATCTCAGGAGACCTGGAGATGTGTGCAGAACCCTCAGGCACTTAAAAAAAAATCCATTAGGCTAATAGTCATACTAATCATACTTGCCATCATGTTCAGTCAGTGGGCCAGGCTATATGTGGAGCAGTTCAGTTCATTTAATCCTCAGCTCCCAAAGTGTAAGTAATTATCCCCATTCTACAGATTGTACACAAACATTTACTGAGAAACTACTAGTTTCCAGATACTCTGGCACTTAAACACTTCAGCAAAGACTATGAAGATTCTTGCCCTCCTAGAGTTCACACTGGGAGGAGATGGAGAAAGAAAAATAGGAAGAAGAATGAAGATATTAAGTGATACAGTATGTCAGAAGTGCTATGGGGAAAAATAAAGCAGGGAAGGGGGAATAAGGAGAGCCAGGGAGTTGCAATTTTAAAATAAAGTGAGGAGAGCTTTGAAGAATGACTTGAAAAGAAGTGAGGGGTTTAGTCAGATGGAACACTGAGGTTCGCGTGTTCCCGGTGGAGGGAATAGCACAGCGAAATCCTGAGGCAGGAGCATGTCTGACTGAGGAACAGCAAGGAGGCCAGTGGCCGAGTGGAGGGAACTCGGGAAGTGTAGCAGAGATGAGATTGGAGCGGTAACCTTGCCTAAAGCCTCACAGGCCATTGCCATAACTCTATCTCCTGCTGTGTGTGAGCTGGAAGCCACTGCAGGGTTTGGAGCAGAGGTGGGCCATGATCTGACTGATTTGGAACGAATCCCTGTGACTGCTACGCTGAAAGAAGACTAGGGGAGAGGGATGCCACACGGGCAATCGCGGAAGCAGGGAAACCTGTTAAAAGGTTATCCCAATAACCTAGATGGAGCCATCTAGGCACGGAGAGGTGAAATAGCACAGGTGGTGGGTGTTTGAGTCCCGGCGCTCAGACTTCAGCCGCCCTCTCGGCCGCTCCCCACTCCGGTCCGGCTCTTCTCTCTGCAGAGCACACCGCCGAGGGCCGGGCAGCGTTGGACATCGTGCACCCGGTGCGCGTGGACGCGGGGGGCTCCTTCCTGTCCTACGAGCTGTGGCCGCGCGCGCTGCGTAAGAGGGACGTGTCCGCGCGCCCCGCCGCGCCCGCCTTCTACGAGCTGCAGTACCTGGGCCGGGAGCTGCGCTTCAACCTGACAGCCAATTCGCACCTGCTGGCGCCCGGCTTCGTGAGCGAGACTCGGCGGCGCGGCGGCCTGGGCCGCGCGCACATCCGGGCCCACGCCCCCGCCTGCCACCTGCTCGGCGAGGTGCAGGACCCTGAGCTCGAGGGCGGCCTGGCAGCCATCAGCGCCTGCGACGGCCTGGTGAGTGTGCGCAGGGTGCGCTGGCGGGACGCAGGGCTGCCCCCGGCCTGGCCACGGACCTGCTGCTAAGTTCAGCCTGTTGGATTTTCCTCTCCCAGCCTCAGTATTCACACCTGTAAAATGGGGTGGACAACGCAGACCTCTTTGTTCTCTAGCAGTTCTCAAACTTTAATGCGAGCCAGAGTCACCCAGGCCTTGTTAAAAACCCAGTGTACCTTGGGGGGGGGGGGGGAGCGGGTAGCAAATTCTGAATTTCTGGCATTTTCTCAGATAGTGTTGAAGCTGCAGGTCCAGACACCCCACTTTGAGAACCACTGTTTGTGGTGTGTGTAGACTAACTTAGAAAGCCGCTGAATCCCTCTTCTTCGGGGGATCAGTTATGACTTTGTTTCCCTCCGCGGCCCCCACCCTTTAGGCTGCTATTCTCCAGGACAGGCTTCCTCACCTTTACCTTGCCTCAGGGGGTGATGAGAGCAGGCCTCAACCTCCAGGTTTTTCTGGGTTGAGGTGATGCTGGCTACTGCCTGCAGCCCTAATTGCCTCCCGTTGCTTGAGTGCCCAGTTAGAGCAGCTCCACTCTACGCAGCATAGGGCCCCTTTCTCTCCCAGCTCCCAAGCGTGGGGTGTGGGAGGAGTTGGAGGGTTGCACATTCTCAGCCATCCACTGTTGGTGGGGGGGAGCCTCAGCTCAGATTGCTCAGGAAAAGCCATGGGCTGTGGCAGGACAGGGCCTAATACAGCCCACCTCACAGACTCTAGGGTATCTGGGCCTTTGAGAGCCCATATGCCTGGGAAAGTCTCTCATTTACCCAGTCTGTGCCCCTCCCTTTCCATGTAGTTGATTAATCTTGTTGAGCCTGAGGGACAGGTGCATCATTCCCATTTTACAAATGAGGAAGCAGGCTCAGAGAACTTGCCCAAGGTCACCCAGGTATCCAGTGGTGGAGTCTGCATTCAACCCAGGCCTCCAGCCCCTAGAGCTGATGATGTACTGTCTAGCGCTCCAGGTTCTCTGGCCCTGAGTGACGCAACTGGCCGACTTGGAGCCAGTGAGGGAGGTCCAAGGGAGGTAAAACCTTCTTCCGTGTTGGAGTCCTGAGCTTCCCCAGGAGGTGGTGGGCTGCTCAGAGATACTTACCAAGGCCCCTCCTTCCTCTGGCCTCTCTGAATACCAGCGGACATGACCAAGACATCCCTGCCAGCTTTCCTTCCCTGGCAGACCCTGGGACCAGGGACAAGGATGTCCTCGTGGCAGTGGGCATCTCTGTGGACATCTCGTTAGATTCGGAAGCAGACCCATTTCTTTCTTTCTTTCTTTCTTTCTTTCTTTCTTTCTTTCTTTCTTTCTTTCTGTGATCAAATTTCTTTCTTTTTATTGAGATATCATTGTAATATTAGTTTCAGACAACAATTTGACACCTATGTGTTGTGAAATGATCACAGTAAGTCTAGTTACAAATTTATGTACATATAGTTCTTTTTCTTGTGATGAGAACTTTTAAGATCTTTCTTTGCAACTTCCAAATACACAATACAGTATTAACTATAGTCACCATGCTGTACATTACATCCCCAGGACTTTTTTTTTTCTTCTTGATGTTAAGCTTTTAATTGTAATTCCTGCTTTTCTTTGGGGATGCAGGAGATGCAGACCCACTTCTTGCTTCTTATGGGCTAAGGGGTAGGGTGGGTGTATGGAGCAGCTTGCTAGGCTGGTGGCTTCTGAGCTTAGCCTAGAAGCCTTTGGCTGGGTGAAGCTGTAAGGAAGGACATTCCAGGCAGAGGGTACAAAGTGAACAAAGGCCCAGAGGGAGGAAAGCACAGTGTGTCAGGGTCAGTTGGGGTGGTGGGCTCCGCTGGGCAGGACAGGACTCTGGGATGGGTGGGAAGAGCAGCTGAGTGCCAGCCCTCCCCAAGTGACCCTGGTGCTTCTTTCCCAGAAAGGTGTGTTCCAGCTCTCCAACGAGGACTACTTCATTGAGCCCCTGGACGGTGTCCCAGCCCGCCCTGGCCACGCCCAGCCGCACGTGGTATACAAGCGCCAAGCCCCTGAGAGGTGGGCAGAGCCGGGGGACCCCAGGGCTCCAGGCACCTGTGGGGTGAAAGGTATGCTTCTCTGCTACCAGCTCTGGGGTAGGGGATGGGTCTGGGGGCATGGAGGGGCCTTCTAGAAACCTCTGTCAACACCTCCATGCCCAGCTCCTGTTAGACCAAAGGGACACAGACCGACAGACACATCATCATAGCCTGTGCCCTCCAAATGTGCCACGGGCCTGAGGCCTCTGCCTCTCAGGCCTGCCCCCGCCCATGCCCTGGACTGGCACCTCTCACTGTCAGCTCATCCGTCTCCCCACCTCAGGGCTCCGTCTCTGTCTCTCCCTGCCCCTCCCCACTCACTGCCTGGGGCACCTCCAGCTGTGCCAACTATTCTTCGAGTGTCCGGGCGAGGCCGGGCCATACCCAACCCCAGCAGGACAGCTAGCCAGGAAGCTCCCTCCCCTCCCCACGGTGGTCGCACCCCAGGATAACTGACTTCCGTTTTGGAGACCTAGAGTGTGGCACCCAGCACCTCTTCTGCAGAGTGGCCACAGTCAGTGCCGGCCAGTCTGTAAGGAGCTGCCTGCTAAGGGCTGCTGGGGTTTGGGGACTGCTCCAACTTCACAAGCTGCCCACAGCTCAGGGACTCTCTTTGCTGGAACAGATATCCAAAGAGGCATGCTTCTCGCCCTCAGTTTCCCCAGCTTCGTAGATGTGCTTCCTCTTCTGATCTGGGGGCAGCCTGGGTCAGTGGGGCAGGTCCCCCGTGGGGTCAGCTTGTTGGGGTCTTGGTCAGCCTCCCCAGGCTGGGGGTTAGGCCGGGGGATCTGCATGTGCTGGGATGTATTTACCCCCCGGCGCGGGAGGGGTCAGCGTGGGGAGTTAGGGGCTTAGGAGCTCGCCTCGCGGACACAGTGCTTTACTGTGTTCATAGCCACCATTTCTTTAGCCCCCCGAAGTCACTCTGTGAGGCTGATCAACTTATCTATTTGTAGTCAGGCATCCCCCAGGATCAGAGAAGGGAAGTGACCAGGTCAGGGTCACACAGCACAGGTCTGGGGCAAAGCCATGATGGGAGTCCAGGCCTTTTGCCTCTGATCCCAACACTGTTCCCACTGACCCAGAGAGAGCTCACTGGGGAAAGGCCCTTGAGACGTGTGCCCTGGGCCAGTCTACTGGCAGCTAACCCACAGCCCGTCTGGGGCCCACAGAGTCCCCGGAGCTGGAGCCCCGGCGGGAGCGTTGGGAGCAGCGGCAGCAGTGGCGCCGGCAGCGGCCGAGGCGTCTACATCAGCGCTCGGTCAGCAAAGAGAAGTGGGTGGAGACCCTGGTGGTAGCTGATGCTAAAATGGTGGAGTACCACGGGCAGCCAAATGTCGAGAGCTACGTGCTGACCATCATGAACATGGTGAGGCTGCCGCGGGCGGT
The DNA here is from genome assembly GCF_963924675.1 of Phocoena phocoena. Taxonomy (NCBI): domain Eukaryota; kingdom Metazoa; phylum Chordata; class Mammalia; order Artiodactyla; family Phocoenidae; genus Phocoena; species Phocoena phocoena. The sequence continues at coordinate 119,967,140 of NC_089220.1, read as the reverse complement.
GTGTGGGGGGTGGCGAGGGCTGCCAGGGGATGGTGGTGTTGAGGTACAAAGGGTGGGTGTACCCCAGGCCCCAAGCAGGAGGTATAAGCCTCCAGCTCCTAAGTCCAGGAGGGGATGGGAGGCCCCACAAGGAGTCACTAGGAGAGAGCCTGGGCAGAGGTGGGGCCTTTGGGGCTGCTGTGAGGACACCACTGAGTGTCATTCCACCCCATTGGCTCAGCAGCTGCCAGGACCAGAGCTGGAGGAGGGGAGGCTAAGGGAGCTCGTAGACTGGTTGACCCATCCACACCACTCTGAACAAACCTCCCTCCTCTGTGCCGGGACCTGTGCTGGTCGCTGGGGACATGGAAATGACCAATCAGACCAGCCCCTGCCTGAGACATCAGCACACAGCAGAGTTAGAAGGATCTGTACAGTTCTGTGTTCTACTAGCCGGTGACCTTGGGCAAGCCACATTACCTGTCTTAGCCTCAGCTTGCCCACCTGTGAACTGGGGATGACAATAGTACCTTACAGCATTGTCATACTGCTCTTGACGCCATGGGACAGTTGAGATAACTAGGCCCCGGGAGGGTGAGTGACTTGCCCAGGTCACAAGCGAGGCAAGACAGAGCTGAACAGGAGCCTAGGTCTCCCAGGTCCCACCTGGGGCACTGTGGCAGGCTGGAGCTGGTGATTCCTGCTCCTGTAGTGCCAACCAGTCCCTCCCTGCTGCTGCCCTGGGTGTGCAGGTGGGAGGCCTCAGGGCCCCCGGGAGAAAAGATCTCTGCCTTTGGCATTCTTAGCAGGCCACCCACTGAACAACACTGTTTTCCTCCTGGGCTGGGTGACTGAGAACAGGTGAGGTTCTCAGCACAGTGTGCTCTGCAGCTGATGTGGCCAGTGTCATGTGCTGTGACTTCCGCCCGTGCCAGCCTCACACTCCCTGCAACATTAAAGGAAGTGCGCTCTGGATCATCGAAGGTCTGGCCACCCCTTTCATCGCCATGAGGCCTGGGGTCAGAGAAAGAAAGGGGCGCCGTCTGTGGCCACCATGCCCCCACTACTTCAGTCTGCATTGGCAAGTTCAGCTCCGGGCCGGTTCCTGCCCGACTTGGCCACCCATGTTGGCTCCCTCCTCCTTATGGAATAAAGGCCATAGCCTTCTGCCTGGCACTTGAGGGCTCTAAGACCCAGCCAAGCTTCTATTTAGCCTTGTCTGCCCAGGGAGACAAACCACTAAAGACCAGGGTTCAGGAGGGACTGTTGCTGGACAGCAGGGCCTGGCTTCTGGGCTCGGGGTGAGCAAGGTCAGGTTCCCAGGCCATGAGATCCTCCACTCAGGGGCTCAGCCTGAAGGAGGCCCAGGAGCTTGGCTGGAGCCACCAATGGTTAGCTGGGTTTATTTGCCTCATTTTTTCTGAGTGTTCTATGTGGGCAGGTACTGGGCCCTCCAGGCTCCCCTGTGACATCCCCTGTGTGCCAGGGGTCAAGGATTTGGCCCCAAAGCGGGGCCCCTTCTTGCCTCCCTGTCCAGGCTCACAGGACGCACACATTTATGTTGTGAGCCCCACCCTGGAGGAGGGAGGGTCTGGCTCTCATAGTCACCTGCTCTGGACAGTATCAGGTTTTCCCAAGCTGGCGAGTCCAGCATTGGTCAGAACAGAGTCGGGCCACCTATGAGCCTAACAGTGCTAGATACCTGATAGGGAGACTCCAGGAGATGGCAGGGGCATGGGCGGGCATGTAGCCAGCCTCCGAGGAGGGCTGGACCGTGTGTTAGGGCTGGAGCCTTCTGAACACCTGCTGATTGTCCAGTGCTCCAAACTCACTGCCTCAGCTAAGCCTCAGCCCCATTTCATAGTTGAAGGAACAAAGGTTCAGCGAGGCCAAGGGGCTTGCTCAAGGTCACACAGCTAGTGAGTGGCAGAGCTGGGACCGGAGGTCAGATGTATCTGCTTCCAGAGTCCCACTCTGTCCTCTCTGCCCCTCAGCCTGCCCCAGAGAGGGACAGCTGGGTAGCTGTGGTGGCCAGAGTGTGCTGGAAGGATGGGGGAACAGGGTGGTGTGGATGGGGAGAACTTACCCTCTTTTCCCTCTGAAGCAGTTCTGTAACGCTGATGTGATGAGTGCCAGCTCTGTACCAAGGATGAGGTGATGGATGCATAAGAATAGGATCCCATGCTGGGGAAGCTGTATCTCATTGTAGCATTTCTCAAAGAATATTCCAGGGAGTACTTGTTCCAAGGGATGCTACAAGTGTTCTGTGAAGAAAGATGGCGCTGTTGAAAAAGTTTGGCAACACAGGGTTAAAAAAAAGGAACACAGACTTTACTGCAGGACTTCTCAGAGCCTCCAAAGCTATAGGCATTGAGAATCCCTCAGAGAGGAGGCAGGCAGCGCTTTCCAAACTTAAGAAGTAAGAGCAGAAACTTTGATGCAGTCAGATCTGGGTTCTGATCCCCTATTCAGCCTCTCTTTGAGCCTCGTTACTCCATCTGTAAGGTGGGGATGGTTATGCCTGCCTGAGAAGTAAGAAGGTTAAGTGAGATAAGGCATGTGATGCTCCCAGCATGAGGACTGTGTGTGCTAGGCTCGGTCAGTGTTGCTGCTGCTTTTGTGGCTGCTTTAGCATCTGCCCTTTGGCCCCACAGCCACCTTCAGGACAGCTCACTCCTCTTTACCAGGGCCTCCTGCAGGTTCCAATCTGTCAGTGTCCTCTCTGTGCCAGACCCAGGTCTGAGCCCGGGAGCTCAGGTGGGTCTCTTCCAAGCATAGCAAGAGAGGTCCCCCCAACCCAACTTTGCGCCCTCAATTCTATTCATGTCCTGTGAGGTCACAGGTCCTTTTTGAGTGGCTCATGTCATACTGTCAGCTCATTGGGAGCTTGTGGTCACCTGTAACCCCCAGATCTTACTCTCATGAATACTGCCCACCCTGGCTTGCTCTCCAGGCCTGAACCAGAGCAGGGCTTGTCTTCCCTAGGTATTGTTTATCTAGACAACCACACTGACCTCAGGCCATAAACAGACACTCATTGGTTGATCTGGTCAACAAGTAATGACTCTGCCACCCTCTAGTCCCTCCCAGCATCTGTTTCACCTCCATACTTCTTGGGGGACAGTGAGAGGTGTTATATATGCTGGGGGTGGGGCTTTGTGGTGACGGGAAGCTATCCCAGCGCTAACTCAGGATATGGGCTGGGCTAGTTGTTGGGACAGGTCTTAGCAGACCCTCAGGGGCTCCTCTGGGCTCCACCTGCATGTCGACTAGGAAAGACTTGTTCTTTTAATCTGACTCTCTCCGGGGTATTCTTTTCATTTTTCACTGTTTTTTTTTTTTTTTAAATGAAATAACACGTTGGAAAAACTTAGCAAGTGCTCAAGATTCATTCATTCCACAACTGTTTCTTGAGTCCATCATGTGCCAGGTACTGGACAGATCACTGGGGCTGTTAAGAGGGAGTCCACACAGACGTTGCGCTCATGGAGCTTATGGTCTGGAATGGGAGAGAGACGTTAATGAAGCCGTCACCCTGATGAATATGAAGGTGTGATGGAGGGGGTACTAGGAAGGACAAGTTCATGGTGGTTTGGGAGTGTCGGGTAGAATAAAGGCTCCCCAAAAGACATGATGGAGGGGTGAGAGCTCAGAGAGGGTGAGAGATAACTTGGGAAGGTGTTCCAGGCTGAGGGCACAGCATCTGCAAAGGCCCTGTGGTAGGAAGGATCATGGGATTCTGAGAGAAAGCCAGCGTGGTTGGAGCCAGGAGTGAGGGGGTTTGAGGGGGGGAGTGAGGCCATAGAGGTGGGCAGGGGCCAGATCACACAGGCCTGTATGCCGCACAGGCCTGTATTCCTTATGTGTGGGTAGTGAAGACCCACTCATTGCTTTAAGCAAGGGCATAGGGTGATTGGGTTTGCATTTCGGAGACAGATGACTGGGGTGCAAGGCTGCAGGTGGGCTAGAGGACAGAATTTAGGAGGCAGAACTGACTGATGTGGTGGAAGAAGGCAGTGCAGAGGGGCTCCCAGCTCCAGCACGTGCATGGAGGGCACAGAGACACGTTGCATCACTGTCTTCACCGTTCCTGACCTTGGGCTCTGACAGTGTAATTCATCCCCATTATCAGGGGCTTTTTGCCCTCTTAACAGTGTGTGTTTTGTCCATTCCTATTTGAATATTATTTTTCTTGATGGAATTGCTAGAAGCCAACTCACAACTGGTGTGTCCTGACATCTCTGCCTGCTGGGACCTTGACAACTGTCCCCAGTTGTGGGCTGGCCCCTTTCTTGTTCTGAGGGAGCTTTAAAAGAGCAGATAGCTTTAACCCCCATTTCCCAGCACCTTGGCACACTGTCCATCTTTGGGGATGGCCTTCTGTCTTGGGGCTGAGTGTGGAGCCGCCCTTGTAGCTACGGGGGCCTCTGAGAGGCACACACACCTGCCCTCGTGGCCCCATGGCTCTCAGCCCCAGGGCAGATGGGCCTCTGCCTGCCTCCACCCCTCCCCCAGGCCGTGCCCAGGTCACGCCTCATGGGAGGGCTCACTCCTGGGATGCTGGTCCTGGCGTCCTCAGGGCAGGAGGGGGCTGCAGGGCTGTCCCAGCCAGGGCAGGTTAGGGCCCTGAGATGGGCCAAAAAGCCAGCATTTGGAGGTGTGAGCTGGGGAGTAGGATCCGAAACTGGTGCTCAGGAATGGCCGGGTGCTGGGAGGCCCTCTTGTCCTCCCCAGGTTCTGCAGTTGCTGGTTGGGGAAGTGTGTGTACAGGTGTGGGCACGTTCATGTATGGGATGCATGCACTGGTGAGCTCCCCATTGTGTGAACTTGGGTGTGCACCCCTTGAGGTGGGCAGAGGCTGCCCATATCCTGTATCCAAGGTGACAGCCTGACCCTTATCTCTTGGGCAGGTGGCCGGCCTGTTTCATGACCCCAGCATCGGGAACCCCATCCACATCACCGTCGTGCGCTTGGTCCTGCTGGAAGATGAGGAGGTGAGAAGTCACGTGGCCCCACACTGCCCCCTGGGATGGGCATCGTCTGCCAGGGCCCTCCTGCCACTTGCCTGAGCTGCCTCATGTGGAGGGGCACAGCGAGGGCCTCCTTGACCCAAGCAGCGTCATCTGTCACCCCCAGTCCCTGGCTGACCCTCTCTTAGGTCCCGTCTGGCACGTGCCTGTAGGCGGGGTTGTCAGACTGGAGGCTGGACTGGGGGCCTGCCTGCTTGTCTTCCCACTGCCACCTCTGGGCCTCTGTCTCCCGCCTTCATGTGAAGGAGAATTTGGCCTGACCCTTCAGACCTCAGGGCTAGGCTTGAGTGGCCACGCTCTCTGCCCCCAGGAGGACCTAAAGATCACTCACCACGCAGACAACACCCTGAGGAGCTTCTGCAAGTGGCAGAAAAATATCAACATGAAAAGGGACGCCCACCCGCTGCACCACGACACCGCCATCCTGCTCACCAGGTACCGCCACTGTGAGGGGCTGGGCCGTAGGTGTGGCCGGTAGAGCTTGCGTGGGCGGGAGGTGCTACCTGACCCTCAGGGTGGGCAGACACAGCCCTGCTCTCAGGGAGCCTCATTTTGAGGAGGGTTTTCACACCTTTGACCCAAGACTGGATTCCAGCAGTACTGGGGGAGATCTTTTTATTTTGGAATAATTGTGCATTCCATGCAGTTGTCAGAAATAATACAGGGAAGTACCATCTATACTTCATCCAGTTCCCCACAGTGGTAACATCTGGCATAACTGTAGTTATATCCCAACCAGGAAATTGACGGTGATATGATCCACAGACTTATTCAGGTTTCATTAGTTTTACATGCACTTACTTGTTTGGGTGTGTGTGTGTGTGTGTGTGTGTGTGTATTAAGTCCTATGCAATTTTATCACATGTGTAAATTTCTGTATCCACTGCCACTGTCTCGATAGAGAATGGTTCTATTAGAAGGATCTCTTGTGCAACTCCTTTATAACCAGAAAATCTTACACACCACCCCCCTTCAACATGACCCCAACCTCTGACAACTCTTTATCTGTTCAGAGGCAGTGTTTTTTTTGGGGTTTTTTTTTAACATCTTTATTGGGGTATAATTGCTTTACAGTGGTGTGTTAGTTTCTGCTTTATAACAAGGTGAATCAGTTATACATATACATATGTTCCCATATCTCTTCCCTTTTGCGTCTCCCTCCCTCCCACCCTCCCTATCCCACCCCTCCAGGCGGTCACAAAGCACCGAGCTGATCTCCCTGTGCTATGCGGCTGCTTCCCACTAGCTATCTACCTTACGTTTGTTAGTGTATATGTCCATGCCTCTCTCTCGCTTTGTCACAGCTCACCCTTCCCCCTCCCTATATCCTCAAGTCCATTCTCCGGTAGGTCTGTGTCTTTATTCCTGTCTTACCCCTAGGTTCTTCATGACATTTTTTTTTTTCTTAAATTCCATATATATGTGTTAGCATACGGTATTTGTCTTTCTCTTTCTGACTTACTTCACTCTGTATGACAGACTCTAGGTCTATCCACCACATTACAAATAGCTCAATTTCGTTTCTTTTTATGGCTGAGTAATATTCCATTGTATATATGTGCCACATCTTCTTTATCCATTCATCCGATGATGAACACTTAGGTTGTTTCCATCTCCAGGCTATTGTAAATAGAGCTGCAATGAACATTTTGGTACATGACTCTTAGAATTTTGGTTTTCTCAGGGTATATGTCCAGTAGTGGGATTGCTGGGTCATATGGTAGTTCTATTTGTAGTTTTTTAAGGAACCTCCATACTGTTCTCCATAGTGACTGAACCAATTCACATTCCCGCCAGCAGTGCAAGAGTGTTCCCTTTTCTCCACACCCTCTCCAGCATTTATTGTTTCTAGATTTTTTGATGATGGCCATTCTGAGTGGTGTGAGATGATATCTCATTGTAGTTTTGATTTCCATTTCTCTAATGATTAATGATGTTGAGCATTCTTTCACGTGTTTGTTGGCAGTCTGTATATCTTCTTTGGAGAAACGTCTATTTAGGTCTTCTGCCCATTTTTGGATGGGGTTGTTTGGTTTTTTGTTATTGAGCTGCATGAGCTGCTTGTAAATTTTGGAAATTAATCCTTTGTCAGTTGCTTCATTGCAAATATTTTCTCCCATTCTGAGGGTTGTCTTTTGGTCTTGTTTATGGTTTCCTTTGCTGTGCAAAAGCTTTGAAGTTTCATTAGGTCCCATTTGTTTATTTTTGTTTTTATTTCCATTTGTCTAGGAGGTGGGTCAAAAAGGATCTTGCTGTGATTTATGTCATAGAGTGTTCTGCCTATGTTTTCCTCTAAGAGTTTGATAGTTTCTGGCCTTACATTTAGGTCTTTAATCCATTTTGAGCTTATTTTTGTGTATGGTGTTAGGGAGTGATCTAATCTCATACTTTTACATGTACCTGTCCAGTTTTCCCAGCACCACTTAATTGAAGAGGCTGTCCTTTCTCCACTGTACATTCCTGCCTCCTTTATCAAAGATAAGGTGACCATATGTGCGTGGGTTTATCTCTGGGCTTTCTATCCTGTTCCATTGATCTATCTTTCTGTTTTTGTGCCAGTACAATACTGTCTTGATTACTGTAGCTTTGTAGTATAGTCTGAAGTCAGGGAGCCTGATTCCTCCAGCTCCATTTTTTGTTCTCAAGATTGCTTTGGCTATTTGGGGTCTTTTGTGTTTCCATACAAATTGTGAAATTTTTTGTTCTACTTCTGTGAAAAATGGCAGTGGTAGTTTGATAGGGATTGCATTGAATCTATAGATTGCTTTGGGTAGTAGAGTCATTTTCACAATGTTGATTCTTCCAATCCAAGAACATGGTATATCTCTCCATCTATTTGTATCATCTTTAATGTCTTTCATCAGTGTCTTATAATTTTCTGCATACAGGTCTTTTGTCTCCTTAGGTAGGTTTATTCCTAGATATTTTATTCTTTTTGTTGCAATGGTAAATGGGAGTGTTTTCTTGATTTCACTTTCAGAGTTTTCATCATTAGTGTATAGGAATGCCAGAGATTTCTGTCCATTAATTTTGTATCCTGCTACTTTACCAAATTCATTGATTAGCTCTAGTAGTTCTCTGGTAGCATCTTTAGGATTCTCTATGTATAGTATCATGTCATCTGCAAACAGTGACAGCTTTACTTCTTCTTTTCTGATTTGAATTCCTTTTATTTCCTTTTCTTCTCTGATTGCTGTGGCTGAAACTTCCAAAACTATGTTGAATAAGAGTGGTGAGAGTGGGCAACCTTGTCTTGTTCCTGATCTTAGTGGAATTGCTTTCAGTTTTTCACCATTGGGGATGATGTTGGCTGTGGGCTTGTCATATATGGCCTTTATTATGTTGAGGAAAGTTCCCTCTATGAGAGGCAGTGTTTTTGAACTTGAGGTGGAGTTATTTCCCTTTGCTGAGCTCCGGCAGCTTCTGTCAGCACCCTTGCTGGGGTAGTAACCCAAATTGTGCATGGGTCTACTCCCCAGGCCTAGATAGGTGTCCTGGGTGAACGAGGGCACCTGCTTCCCAAATGGCTCCTGCGCTGGTCTCGGAGCGATGGCAGGGACATCCTTTTCACTCCCAACCTCCCTCAGTGTCAGCAGGGGCCCCTCCCTAGCCCTGTCAGCTTGGGTGGGCCTGGCTTCTGGCCAAGTCAGCCTGAGGACCCCTTCTCTCTGCATGTGCAGGAAGGACCTGTGTGCCGCCATGAACCAGCCCTGCGAGACCCTGGGCCTGTCCCACGTGGCGGGCATGTGCCAGCCTCACCGCAGCTGCAGCATCAATGAGGACACGGGCCTGCCCCTGGCCTTCACCGTGGCCCACGAGCTCGGGCACAGGTACCCTGCCAACCCCACTGCCACACTAAGAACCCGACCTCACCTCCCAACCTGTGGGCACCAGACAGCCAAGCCGATGGCCCACACAATCCCAGGGAAGGGAGCCCTGCCTTGAGGAATGAGCCCAGCCTGACCACATTGCTATCCTTGGCACTGTCCCCACCCCACAAACAGGCCGCTTCCCTGTTAGGAGAGGGGTGAGTCTTATTTGAAGTGGGGTTGAGATGGGCCAGAAAGTCACCATAGGCCTTTGTCCCTCCCTGTTGCCCTCAGTGCTTTGCATTTCTTACTCTTAGTCCCTGCCAACCCCCTGCTCCTAATCGCTCTGTGACCCTAGGCAAGTTCCCTGCCCTCTCTGGGCCTCTGTGTGTTCCCTGTTGATTGAGGGGGTTGGATTCAGTGATGTCCAAGGCTCCCTCTGTTGGACACCTCCACATGAGGCTATTATGCCTAGGCGTGGCCCGTACCCTTGGCCCTCTGTGCCCAGACACTTTAGCTGTGAATATGGCAGTCTTAGATGTCTGGGAGCCAATGAGGGCAGGCTCACAGAGAGCTCTGTTGGTCCGAGGTGTTGGGTCATCCCTGAGGGCTGAGAGAGATAGTGTTTCTCACAGTGCTTAGTATGGTGCCTGGCACATAGTAAGTGCTCAGCAAAGGTAATTTTTCTCATGTCTTTCCCAAGGATGGTCTTGAGACTTTTCCTGTGGTGCAGGAGCTCAGACTCCCTAACTCCACTGCACAGCCTTGGGACAGGACTTGAGGGGTGGCAGGAACTCTGTCAGACTGTTCTTGGCACCAGTGAGGTTGCAGGGGCCACAGTGGGCCCCACGCATGCCACCTGGCTTGCCGTTGTTGGCCAGCTCATTGCAGGAGCCGGGCTGCCCCGTGTCCCTGGTGCTTAGTTCAGGCTCAGGCTGGTGCACCTGGCAGAGGGCCCCGTGGGACACTAGTTAGCACACCCACGTTTTACCTTAAGGAAACTGAGTCTCAGAGATGGGATATGACTTTCCCCAGGCCACACAGTGGTTTGGTGGCAGAGCCAGGCCTGGGAGCCAGGACCCAGCACCTTGCAGACCTCTGAGGGAGGGGCGACCTGGTGGCTTCCCACCAGCTCACTCGCCCCTGGGGCCTGTGCTCTCACACAGTTTTGGCATTCAGCATGACGGAAGCGGCAATGACTGTGAACCCGTTGGGAAACGGCCTTTCATCATGTCTCCACAGCTCCTGTACGACGCTGCGCCTCTCACCTGGTCCCGCTGCAGCCGCGAGTACATCACCAGGTTCCTTGAGTAAGTCCCTCCCCGAGCCCTGGGCCTTGTCTGAGCCCCTGAGATCAGGGTGTGACCGGGGAGATGCAGACAGGACCTTGGAGGATAAGCAGGAGTTCACAGATGTATAGAAGGGAGAAGAGTGGTATTCCTGGTAGAAGAGGCATGGGCAAAGGCACGAGGACATGAGCAGTGTGGGATAATTTTCAGAGAACGGCAGGATATTATGTGATGCTACAGGAGCCAAAGCAGAATAGGAAAGGAAGCTGGAGGAGGTACAGGGCTGGCCATGTGACCGGAAGGGTCCAGTGAAAAGCAGGGAAGCAAGTGCCCTTAAAGGCAATGAAATATAAAGCTTTTCCTTTCTTTTGTGTCCTCTTGATTCGCTATGTTATATTTTTATTTGCTAGTTAATGTTCTAAATAAAGACAAACTTAAAAATTTAAATGATTAGCCCAAGTTTTTTTTTTTTTTAATTGAGGTGTAGTTGATGGTACCGTATTATATAAGTTTCAGGTGTACAACAGTGATTCACAATTTTTAAAGTTATATTCCATTTATAGTTATAAAATATTGGCTATATTTCCTGTGCTGTGCAATATATCCTCGTAGTTTATTTATTTTGTACATAGTAGTTTGTACTTCTTAATCCCCTGTCCCTATCTTGCCCCTCCTCCCTTCCCTCTTCCCACTGGTAACCACTAGTTTGTTCTCTGTATCTGAGTCTGATTCTTTTTTATTGTATTCACTAGTTTGTTTTATTTTTTAGATTCCTCATATGAGTGATATCATACAGTATTTGTCTTTCTTTGTCTGACTTATTTCTCTAAGCATTATATTCTTCAAGTCCATCCATGTTGCTGCAAATGGCATTATTTCATTCTTTTTTATGGCTGAGTAGTATTCCATTGTATACATATACCACATCTTCTTTATCCATTCATCTGTTGATGGACACTTAGGTTGTTTCTGTATCTTGGCTGTTGTAAACAATGCTGCTGTGAACATTGGTTTGCATGTATCGTTTCAAATTAGTGTTTTCATTTTTTTCTCATATATACCCAGGAGTGGAATTTCTGGGTCACATGGTAGTTCTGCTTTTCTTTTTTTGAGCCATACTGTTTTCCACAGTGGCTGTACCAATTTACATTCCCACCAACAGTGTACAAGGGTTCTCTTTTCTCCATGTCTATACCAGCATTTGTTATTTGTGTTCTTTTTGATGATAGACATTCTGACAGGTGCGAGGTGATATCTCATAGTTTTGATTTGCATCTCTCTGATGATTAATGATGTTCAGCATCTTTTCAAGTGCCTGTTGGGCATCTGTATGTCTTCTTTGGAAAAATGTTCAGGTCTTCGGCCCATTTTTTAATCTGGTTATTTTTTTTTGATGTTGAGTTGTATGAGCTGTTTAAATACTTTGGATATTAACTCCTTGTCAGTCGTATCTTGCAAATATTTTCTCCCATTCAGTAGGTTGTCTCTTCATTTTGTTGATAGTTTCCTTCACTGTGCAATAGCTTTTAAGTCTAATTAGGTCCCATTTGTTTATTTTTATTTCCTTTGCTTTAGGAGATGGATCCAAAAAAATATTGCTACCATTTATGTCAAAGAGTGTTCTGCCTATGTTTTCTTCTGGGATTTTTATGGTTGCCAGTATTATGTTTAGGTCCTTAATCCATTTTTACTTTATTTTTTGTATATGGTTTGAGAAAACTTGTTCTAATTTCATTTTTTTACATGTAGCTGTCCAGTTTTCCCAGCACCACTTATTGAAGAGACTGTCTTTTCTCCATTGTATATTCTTGCCTCCTTTGTCATAGATTAATTGACCATAAGTGTGTGGGTTTATTTCTAGGCTGCCTATTCTGTTCCATTGCTCTGTGTGTCTGTTTTTGTGCCAGTACCATACTGTTTTTTTTTAATGTTATTAAAGTATAGTTGATTTAAAGTGTGTTCATTTCTGCTGTACAGCAAAGTGATTCAGTTATATATATATATAAAATATTCTTTTTCATATTCTTTTCCCTTATGTTTTATCATAGGATATTGAATATAGTTCCCTGTGCTATACAATAGGACCTTGTTGTTTATCCATTTTATATGTAATAGTTTGCATCTGCTAATCCCAAACTCCCAATCTTTCCCTCCCCATGCCCCCTCCCCCTTGGCAACCACAAGTCTGTTCTCCATGTCTGTGAGTTTGTTTCTGTTTTGTAGATATGTTCATTTGTGTTGTATTTTAGATTCCCCATATAAGTGGTATCATACGGTATTTGTCTTTCTTTTCCTGACTTACTTTGCTTAGTATAATAATCTCTAGGTACATCCATGTTGCTACAAATGGCATTATTTCATTTATTTGTTTATTTTTATTTCTATTACCTTGGAGACTGACCTAAGAAAACATTGGTATAATTTATGTCAGAGAATGTTTTACCTATGTTCTCTTCTAGGAGTTTTATGGTGTCATGTCTTATATTTCAGTATTTAAGCCATTTTGAGTTTATTTTTGTGTATGGGGAGAAGGTGCGTTCTAATTTCGTTGATTTGCATGTGGCTGTCCAACTTTTCCAACAACACTTGCTGAAGAGACTGTCTTTTCCCCATTGTATACTCTTGCCTCCTTTGTTGAAGGTTAACTGAACTTAGGTGTGTGGGTTTATTTCTGGGCTCTCTGTTCTGTTCCACTGATCCATATGTCTGTTTTTGTGCCAGTACCATGCTGTTTTGATTACTGTAGCTTTGTCGTATTTTCTGGAGCCTGGGAGGGTTATGCTTCCAGCTTTGTTCCTTTTTTTTTTTTTTTTTAAGATTTTCTTTTTTTTTTGATGTGGACCATTTTTAAAGTCTTCATTGAATTTGTTACAATATTGCTTCTGTTTTGTGTTCTGGTTTTTTGGCCGCGAGGCATGTGGGATCTTAACTCCCCACCCCGCACCCCCTGCTTTGGAAGGCGAAGTCTTAACCACTAGACCACCAGGGAAGTCCCTTCAGCATTGTTCTTTTTCCTCAGGATTGCTTTGGCAATTTTGGGTCATTTATGGTTCCACATCAGTTTTGGGATTTTTTGTTCTAGTTCTGTGAAGAATGTCATGGGTAATTTGATAAGTATCACATTAAATCTGTAGATTGCTTTGGGTATTAGGCTGGCCATTTTAACAATATTCTTCCAATCCAAGAGCATGGGCTGTCTTTCCATTTCTTTGAATCATCTTCAATTTCCTTTACTAATGTTTTGTAGTTTTCATCATATAAGTCTTTCACCTCCTTGGTGAGGTTTATTCCTAAGTATTTTATTTTTTTGATGTGGTTTTAAAAGGAATTGTTTGTTTACATTCCCTTTTTGATATTTCATTGTTAGTGTAAAGAAATGCAACCAATTTCTGTATGTTAGTCTTGTATCCTGCTACCTTGCTGAATTCGTTTATCAGTTCTAGTAGTTTTTGTGTGGAGTCTTTTGGGTTTTCTATATATAATATCATGTCATCTGCAGATAATGACAGATTTACCTCTTCCCTCTGAATTTGAGTACCTTTTATTTTTCTTGTCTGATTGCTTTGGCTAGGACTTCCAGTACTATATTGAATAGAAGTGGTGAGAGTAGATATCCTTGTCCTGTTCCAGATTTTAGTAGGAAGGTTTTCACCTTTTCACCATTGAGTATTATATTGGCTGTGGGTTTGTCATAAATAGCTTTTATTATGTCGAGACATGTTCCTTCTATACCCACTTTTGCAAGGTTTTTTTTTTATCATGAATGGATGTTGAATTTTATCAAATGCTTTTTCTGTATCTATTGAGATGATCATGTGGTTTTTGTCTTTTGTTGATGTGGTGTATCACATTGGTTGATTTGCATATGTTGAAACATCACTGTGACCCTGGGTTGAATCCAACTTGGTTCTGGTGTATGGCATTTTTTATGTGTTATTGGTTTTGGTTTGCTAATATTTTGTTGAGAATTTTTGCATCTATATTCATCAAAGATACTGGCCTGTAATTTTCTTTTTTGGTAGTGTGTTTGTCTGGTTTTGGTATCAGGATGATGGTGGCTTCATAGAATGTCTTTGGGAGTTTTTCTTCCTCTTCAGTCTTTTGGAAGAGTTTGAGAAGGATCAGTATAAGTTCTTCTTTGTGTGTTCGGTAGAATTTGCCTATGAAACCATCTGGTCCTGAGCTTTTGTTTGTAGGGAGTTTTTTCCATTTGTTTTTTGGGGGTTTTTTATTCCAGATTACAGATGCTATTTCACTTCTAGTGATTGGTCTGTTCAAGTTATCTATTTCTTCTTGATTTAGTTTTGGTGAGCTGTATGTTTCTAGAAAGTTGTCCATTTCTTCTAGGTTGTCGAATATGTTGGCATATAATAGTTCATCATATTCGCTCATGGTTTTTTATATCTCTGCAGTATCAGCTGTGATTTCGCCTCTTTCATTTCTTATTCTGTTTATTTGGGTCTTCTCTCTTTTCTTCTTGGTGAGCCTGGCCAGAGGTTTGTCAATTTTGCTTACCCTTTCAAAGAACCAGATCTTGGTTTTATTGATTTTTTTTCTATTATTTTTAAAATCTGTTTTATTTATTTCCTCTCTGATCTTTATTATTTCCTTCCTTCTGTTGACTTTAGATTTTGTTTGTTCTTCTTTTCCTAATTCTTTTAGATGGTTAAGTTGTTTATTTGAGATTTTTCTTGTTTCTTAAAGAAGACCTGTATCGCTATGAACTTCCCTCTAAGGATTGCTTTGGCTGCATCCCATAGATTTTTGTATGGTTGTGTTCTCATTGTCATTTGCCTCAAGGTATTTTTTTATTTCTTCTTTGATTTCATTGTTGACCCATTGGTTTTTTTAGTAGCATGTTGTTTATTCTCCAGGTAATTGTGTTTTTAAAAAATTAATTAGTTTATTTATTTTTGGCTGTGTTGGGTCTTCATTGCTGCACTGGGCTTTCTCTTGTTGCGGTGAGCCGAGGTTACTCTTTGTTGTGCTACGTGGGCTTGTCATTGCAGTGGCTTCTCTTGTTGCAGAGCACAGCCTCTAGGCACGCGGGCTTCAGTAGTTGTGGCTCACAGGCTCTAGAGTGCAGGCTCAGTAGTTGTGGCACGTGGGCTTAGTTGCTCCACAGCATGTGGGATCTTCCTGGAGCAGGGCTCGAACCCGTGTCCCCTGCTTTGGCAGGCGTATTCTTAACCACTGTGCCACCAGGGAAGCCCTTTGTAATTGTTTTTTCTTGTTTCTTTTTCTGTGGTTGATTTCTAGTTTTATGCTGTTGTGGTAAGAAAAGATGCTTGAAATAATTTCTATACTCTTAAATTTTTTGAGGATGGTTTTGTGCCCTAGTATGTGGTCAGTCCTAGAGAATGTTCCATATGCACTTGAAAAGAATGTGTATTCTGCTTTTTTTGGATATAATGTCCTGAAAATATGAATTAAGTCTAACTGTTCTGTTGTATCATTTAGAATCTCTGTTGCCTTATTGATTTTCCATCTTGAAGATCTATCCATTGATGTGAGTGGGGTGTTAAGGTCTCCTACTATTCTTGTGTTCTCATCAATTTCTTCCTTTATGTCTGTTAGTATTTGTTTTATGTATTTGGGTACTCCTGTATTGGGTGCATATATGTTGGCAAGTGTAATATCACCTCCTTGTATTAATCCTTTTATCATTATGTAGTGTCCTTCTTTATCTTTCTTTACAGCCTTTGTTTTTTTTAATATTTATTTTTTTACTGAAGTATAATTGATTTACAATGTGTTAGTTCAGGTGTACAGCAAAGTGATTCAGATATATATATATATATATATACACACACACCACATCTTCTTTATCCATTCATCTGTCGATGGACATTTAGGTTGCTTCTGTTTCTTGTTTATAGCCTTTGTTTTAAAGTCTATTTTGTCTGGTATGAGTGTTGTGGCCCCTACTTTCTTGACATTTCCTTTTGCATGAAGGAATATCTTTGTCCATCCCCTCACTTTCAATCTATGTGTGTCCTTTGCCCTAAAGTGGGTCTCTTGTAGGCAGTATATTGTAGGCTCTTGTTTTATAATCCAGTCTGCTGCTCTGTGTCTTTTGATTGGAGAATGTAGTCCATTGACATTTAAGGTAATTATTGACAGATATGTATTTATTGCCATTTTAAACCTTGTTTTTCCATTGATTTTATATTTCTTCTTTGTCCCTTTCTTTTGCTTTTTGTTTTTCCTTTTGTGGTTTGATGATTTTCTTTTGTATTATACTTCTTTTTGGTTCTCTTCTTTTTGGTTTTTGTGAATCTGTTGTATGTTTTTGATTTGTGGTCACCCTGTTCTTCAAGTATGTTATCCCTTTCCTATATCTACTTGTTTTAGACTGGTAGTCATATAGGCTCAAACACATTCTAGGAAAAAACCCTACATTTTCTGACTCTCCTCACCCACATTTTATGATTTTGATGTCCTCTTTTACATCTTCATGCTCATCCTTTTATTGTTAATTGTGGTTATCATCTCTTTCACAGAAATTTTTTGATTTCTTTTTAAATCTATGTACTGACTTATTTAAGTGATTTACTTTCTAATTGTGATTTTCTCTTTCTTAGAAGTCTTCTATTTAGAGAAGACCTTTCAATATTTTCTTTATGATAGGTTTAGTATTGCTATATTCTTCTAGTTTTTGCTTGTGATAATTGAAAATTTTAAAAATGATAATTTTGCTGGGTAGAGTATACTAGGTTGCAGATTTTTCCCTTTCAGGACTTCCAATATATCTTGCCACTCTCTTCTGGCCTGCAACGTTTCTGTAGAGAAATAAGCTGATACCTTATGGGGGTTCTTTTGTAATTAACTCTTTTTTTTTAACATCTTTATTGGAGTATAATTGCTTTACAATGGTGTGTTAGTTTCTTCTTTTTAACAAAGTGAATCAGCTATACATATATCCCCATATCTCTTCCTTTTTGCGTCTCCCTGCCTCCCACCCTCCCTATCCCACCCCTCTAGGTGGTCACAAATCACTGAGCTGATCTCCCTGTGCTATGCGGCTGCTTCCCACTAGCTATCGTTTTTACGTTTGATAGTGTATATATGTCCATGCCACTCTCTCACTTTGTCCCAGCTTACCCTTCCCCCTTCCCAACTCTTTTTCTCTTGATGCTTTTAGAATCCTCTCTTTAACTTTTGCCATTTTAATTATAATATATCTTGGTGTGGGTCTGTTTGGGTTCATCTTGTTTGGAACCCTCTGTGCTTTCTGTACCTGGATATCTACTTCCTTCTTTAGGTTTGGGAAGTTTTCAGCCATAATTTCTTAATACATTTTCAATCCCCTTTTCTCTTTCTTCTCCTTCTGGGAGCCATATTATACGTAGATTGGCATTATCCCATAGGTCTCTTATTTTCAGAACTCGGTGTCTGTTAGACTGAAGAGATCTGTTTCATTGTTCTTTCAGGGCAATTCCCTTGACCTTTTAATTGGGAGCGGTTCCTCTGCTTCTTTATTTTACTTATATTTCTCTTGCTCTGAGTTTAGGAGAAACAGTTATCTACTGTGGTCTTGAAGGGCTGTTTTTGTGTGGGAGTGGCCCTGTGTAGCCTCTGTGGGTTTAATAAGTTTTTGGTGCAAGGGCGGTTTTTAGTATGAATGCCCACCACCTCTTTCTTCAGTGTATGCTGGCCATTATCCCCTTGTTAGTAGGTGTGACTAGAGCCTGCATTGGATGTTGAGCAAGGCCTTCCTTTTTGCTCTGTGGTTGTCACTGCCTTGTCTAACTGTTCCCTAGTTGTTGGAATAGAAGCCCCCAGATCCGTTTCTGAGCTGAGGTGTAAGGTAGGCAGGACTGGAGCATTCCCACTGGGAGAGGAGCCACTGAGTATTCCTCCGCCAGAGCCATCCACTGGTGTGCATGCTCTGTTGTGTCACCTGTTGTGCGAGATCACAAAGTCCACTGTTGTTGGCACTACCCTTGGCCCCGCCTCAAATATGGGAATGACATCAATAAACCCTGGTGTTTCTCAGGCGTTGTTTTCACAAGGCCACCAGTGCAGATCCACTGAAGTCAGGTCCCAGGACTGCAGTAGTCATGCACCTGGACTTGCTGTGGGAGTGAGGCAGCTCAGATCCTGGCCTGGCCCAGCCCCTGCATGCAAGTGCCCACAAAGCCCACAGCTCCTAAGGCCAGACCTGTCCCAGCCGCAGGAGCACCCATTGTCTGCTCGGATGTCCCACAGGTGCTGAATTTACAAAGCTGGCAGCAGAGGTGTACATCTGCAGTTCACACAGCTGGGGAAAGATTTCAGCCCTGCTTCATAAGTCATGCGGTCACTGGGGCTCAGTTGTGATTTCAGCCCCACCTCTGCACATGGGCAACCCACTGGCACCTGCTCCTGGAGCCCGCCAAGGCAGTGGCTGGCATGGGAGCCCACCAAGGCCGTGGCTGGGGTGTGTGGGCCCACCCAGGCGGCAGCTGGGGTATGGAGAAAGAGGCTGCTATTGCGGCCCCACCCCTCCCTTTGCTCACCACTCAACAATGGTGCATCGCTTCTATGGCAGGCCCGGGCTGCTTCTGCAAACAGCCCTGGTTGCAGCCATACCACATTCCAGCCCCTTCAGGCTGTCTCCACACAGGCAACACCAGTCCTCTCTCCAGGTCGCTTCTAAACCCCAATTTTCAGCACTGAGACCCCTCCTGTACCAGCAGATTCTTGTCTCAGGCTGCAGCATGCAGGGTGGTGGCGTGGACTGTCTGTGCAGGTCTCTCTCTGTTCTGCCTGCCACAAACCAGTTGTTTTGCTCTTCTCCAAGCCTCTGTAGCTCCCTTTCTGTCTCAGTTGATCTCCCAGTGAGGGGGCTTCCCAGGGTGCAGGAACCTTTCCTCTTTTACCTCTCTCTCCCAGGGGCGCAGGTCCCATCCTGCTTCCTTCCCCCCCCCCTTTCATCCTGCCCAGTTATGTGAAGGTGTTTCCTGTCCTTTCAGGTGTTTGAGGTCTTCTGCTAGTGTTTAGTAGGTATTCTGTGAGAATTGTTCCATTTGTAGATGTATTTTTGATGTATTTGGGGGATGAGGTGAGTTTTACATCCTTCTACTCTGCCATCTTGATTCCTCTCCCAGTACCATACTATTTTGATTACTGTAGCTTTGTAGTATAGTCTGAAGTTAGGGAGCATGAAATCTCCAGCTCTGTTCTTTCTCAAGGTTATTTTGGCTATTCGAGGTCTTGTGTTTCCATACAGATTCTAAAATTATTCTAGTTCTGTGAAAAATGCCATTGGTATTTTGGTAGGGATTGCATTGAATCTGTAGATTGCCTTGGGTAGTATGGTCATTTTAACAATATTGATTCTTCCAATCCATGAACATGGTGTGTCTTTCCATCTGTTTATGTCATCTTCAATTTCTTTCATCAGTGTCTTACAGTTTTCTGGGTACAGGTCTTTTACCTCCTTAGGTAGGTTCATTCCTAGGTATTTTATTCTTTTCAATGCGATGGTCAATTGGATTGTTTCCTTAATTTTCTTTCTGATAATTCACTGTTAGTGTATAGAAATGCAGCAGATTTCTGTATGTTAATTTTGTATCTTGCGGGACTTCCCTGGTGGTGCAGTGGTTAAGAATCTGCCTGGCAATGCAGGGGACACAGGTTCGAGCCCTGCTCTGGGAAGATCCCACATTCCATGGAGCAACTAAGCCTGTGCACCACAACTAGTGAGCCTACACTCTAGAGCCCGCGTGCCACAACCACTGAAGCCCACGCACCTAGAACCTGCACTCTGCAACAAGAGAAACTACATCAGTGAGAAGCCCACACACTGCAACAAAGAGTAGCCCCCACTTGCCGCAACTAGAGAAAGCCTGTGCACAGCAATGAAGAACCAACGCAACCAAAAGTAAATAAATAAATTCATTTAAAAAAATTTTTTTGGATCTTGCCACTTTACCGAATTCGTTGATGAGTTCTAGTGGTTTTTTGGTGGCATCTTCAGGATTTTTCTATGTATAGTGTCATGTCATCTGAAAATAGTGACAGTTTTACTTCTTCCTTTTCAATTTGGATTCCTTTTCTTGTCTGATTGCTGTGGCTAGGACTTCTAATACTATGTTGAATAAAAGTGGTGAGAATGGGCATCCTTGTCTTGTTCCTGATCCTGGAGGGAATGCATTCAGCTTTTCACCACTGAGTATGATGTTTTTTCACCATTGTGTATGATGTTAGCAGTGGGTTTGTCATTTTTGGCCTTTATTATGTTGAGGTATGTTCCTTCTATTCCCACTTTCTGGGGGGGGGTTTGTTATAAATAGTTGTTGAATTTTGCCAAAAGCTTTTTCTGCATCTATTGAGGTGATCATATGGTTTTTATTCTTCAGTTTGTTAATATGGTGTAGCACATTGATTGATTCACAGATATTGAATCATCCTTGCATCCCTGGGATAAATCCCACTACATCATGGTGTATTGTTGGATTTTGTTTGCGAATCTTTTGTTGAAGATTTTTGCATCTATGTTCATCAGTGATATTGGTGTGTAATTTTCTTTTTTCGTGATATCTTTGTCTGGTTTTGGAATCTGGGTGATGCTTCATAGAATGAGTTCAGAAGTGTTCTTTCCTCTGAAATTTTTTGGAATAGTTTGAGAAGAATAGGTATTAACTCTTCTCTAGATATTTGGTGGAATTCACCTGTGAAGCCATCTGGTCCTGGACTTTTGTTTGTTGGGAGTTTCTTTGTTTGTTTCTGTTTTTTAATTACTTCAGTGTCATTACTGGTAATTGGTCTGTTCCTATTTTCAGTTTCTTCCTGGTTTAGTCTTGGGAGATTATATATTTCTAGGAATTTGTCTGTTTCTTCTAGATTGTTCATTTTATTGGCATATAATTGTTCGTAGTAGTCTCTTATGATCCTTTGTATTTCCATGGTGTCAGTTGGAACTTGTTTTTCATTTCTGATTTTGGCCCTTTCTCTTTTTTTCTTGATGAGCCTGGCTAAAGGTTTATCAGTTTTGTTTATCTTTTCTTTTTTTTTTTTTCAGGCAAGGCTTTATGGGGGCCCCCGCTGCAGCAGCGGGGAGCACGAACAAACAAAAGGTTCCCTTGCTTACTCACTCCCCGAGGGGGGCGTCGAGCTTGTTCCTTATGTGGGGTGAGGGTCCGACTCTTATTGATCTTTTTTATTGGTTTTTTTTTAGTCTTTATTTCTAAATGATTAGTGTAAATTTTACCATTCATCTTTATGCAGTGCCGATTTTTAATGCAAATATAGGCACATTGAACTCATGTGGAATCACCAAAATGATGCAATTCGTATGTCATAGCTCATATTTACCAGAACGGTGGACACACTGCACGAAACTAATTTGACTGGTTTTATTTCACTTCGTAACATGCACACATTCTCCCAATACTCTCTGCCTTGGCTTACTGAAGAGGGAGGAAGAACTGACAGGAAATGGAACTATCTTTACATTTCCTTCTAGCCCATCATTTTCAGCGCGGTAGTTGGCTGATACAAGGAAGTAACACAAATAACAAAAGATTATAGAGTTCCCTGGTCATTTCTGTTTCTTAAAACATCATTGCCTTCTTCCTGCCTTTGAAGCAAGTTCTGGTTGTCGTGCAAAGTACGGCCTCGGGGGCTGTCCTAGACATAGCATGCTTAGCTTCCATTTGCTTAGAGTCTCACTGAATTCCTCCACATCATGGGTCCGCTGGGATGCTGTGCTCATGAGGTGGCAAGGAGCAGAGGACACAGACATCGCATATCTCCCCTGCTCACGCACATGCTTCTTGTTCCATCAGAACTCGCTTAACAGAACACAAGTTCAAAAACATTAAGAGTTCGAGATGGCAGTAGCAGAGCTTTAAATCACCTGCTGCACTCTTCCCCACCCTCCATTCTCTGGGCAGCCACTTTCAACTTTCATCCTTTTTAGCTTTTGCTTACCTTATTTACTTTCATATTTCCAAAAAGCCTTCCTAGAGTGCTGTTTCTTGGTTTTTCAATTTAGATATTATCAGATGACTTGTACAATGGAAGGTTGGGATTTAACCTCCTTGTGTCACTTCCTGCACACATTTGCCCCTGCCATCACATCCCAATATCATGTTAGCATATTTTTTTTTTTTGCGGTGTGCGGGCCTCTCTCACTATTGTGGCCTCTCCCCTTGCGGAGCACAGGCTCCGGATGCGCAGGCTCAACGGCCATGGCTCACGGGCCTAGCCTCTCCGCAGCATGTGGGATCTTCCCGGACCGGGGCACGAACCCGTGTCCCCTGCATCGGCAGGCGGACTCTCAACCACTGCGCCACCAGGGAAGCCCCTGTTAGCATATCTTGGTTAAATCCACGTTCAGTGTTTTCATCATTAGGGTTGTATCGATAATGCCGAACCAAGCGTTGTAACAAAATGATGTTCTCTTTTTAAGAACCACTTTTTTATTTGCCTAGTTTTCTTTGCTTCTCTAAGTCTTCCGTATCCTCCGACAATTCTACAAAATGTCTCTTAATCCAGTTTTCCAGAAGGCAATCCCTGCCCCATCATCTAACAGTTTCCTTCTTTCCTGGACATCCCCCAAAACTTCCCTTTGTCCTTCTGCTCCAGTCTAAGCTGGGGGCTTTCTGTTGCCCCCCTAAAGTTGTCATGCATGGTCTTTCTGTTTCCTGGATCTCTTGCTTACCTTTTTTAGAGGAGTCTACTTCTTTTTCTGGTGGAGCATATTCTCAAGTAGCCTTCTGAGAAGGGGTGTATGGAGGTGAATGGTTTGCTTGTCTTAAAATGTTTGCTTGTCGGGCTTCCCTGGTGGCGCAGTGGTTGAGAGTCCGCCTGCCGATGCAGGGACACAGGTTCGTGTCCCGGTCCGGGAAGATCCCACATGCCGCGGAGCGGCTGGGCCCGTGAGCCATGGCCGCTGAGCCTGTGCTCCGCAACGGGAGAGGCCACAACAGTGAGAGGCCCGCGTGCCACAAAAAAAAAAAAAAAAAAAAAAATGTTTGCTTGTCTTCGTTCTTCCCTCATACCTGACTGATCATTTGATAGCAACTTCTAAGTTAGAAGTCTTTCTCCCTCAGAATTTCAAAGGTGTCTTTCCTTTGTCTTCTAGCTTCCAACACTGCTGTTGACAAGTCTCATACCAGTCTAATTCCCAAACCTTTGTATGTGACCTTTTAAAAAGTCCGGAAACTTTTAGGATTTTCTCTGTCTCTCTCTTAATATAGAGAATATTCTGTCTGTGTCTCCCTCTCTTTTTTTTTTTCTCTTGGTGATTTGAACTTTTGCAGTTCTGTGCCTTGGTCTACTTTTATTCTAGGAGGACACTTGTAGTCCCTTTTCATCTAAAAATTCATGTCCTTCAGTTCTTGGAAATGTTCTTATTATTTATTTGATAGTCGTCTTGCTTTTATTTTCTCCTTCTGGAACCCTTCATATTCAGCTATACGCTCCCTTTCTTATTTTTACATTTTTTTTAACTTTTTTTCATCTCTTTCTGTTTACTGGAAGACATCCTTATCTTTACCTTATAACCCTTCTATTACATTAAAAATTTGTTTCCTATTGTACTTCTACTTTCCTGAACTTTCTTATTCGCTAAATACTCCTTTTTATTATCCTCTTCTAGTTCCATGAGTAGAGTATCTTATCTTTCTGAGGTTATTATTTATGTGGATTTTTTTTCTTTTGCTCCCTGCAATATCTTTCTTTCCTTTGAGTTATTTTTTTAAATCTTTCTGTCATGTTATAGGTTTTCTTAAGATGGCATGGCTGTATTCCCTCCGTGGAAGGAGGCAGTGGGCTGGAGTTGGGAGGTCTGTGGACTGGGCTGCAATTTTCCACATCACCTCTGAGGGACTGGTGGGGATGGGGCTGTTTCTTTGGGGGATCTTTAAATGTCAGTATCTAGGGTCATTTTTCTGAGTGATTGTTGCCCCAGAGAGGCATTCTCTAGTCTTTTCCTGGGAAGGTGTAAGTCTGGCTACAGCGTTCTGGCATCCAAATGGGGAAGGAGCTTTGCGGTTATCTCAGCCTTCCTCATGTAGACTTTTCTCTGTAGGTCCCTCTGCCTCAGGCCTTCCACTGTGCCTGGTGTTCCTGGACCAGATCTCCTGGATCACCCCGAGAGTGACCCCGGCCCTCTGCCAGGCAGGGAGGTGGCCATCGCCTGGCTACATAGGGTTGGGAAGGGGATCTAGTGGGTCTTACAGACTTTCAGCCAGGCTCTTGTCCTCAGTCTTCCTGGCACACAGGCCTCCAGGGGTCCCTGGGACCCTGATTCCTGAGCCCTTCCAGTGTCCCACTTCTGGGTAGTTTCTCCCTGCAGGACTGGCTCTCAGCATTCACTGCTGTGGTAAGTCAGCTGCTACTCAATCATCTGCTTTCCAGCTTCTAGAATTTTTGCTGACATCTTCCATCTGCCATCGTCACCTCTCTCCTGCCCTTTGTCCTTGTGGATTTATGCCTTGTTTATTCCTTTCTTATCATCTTAGTGGGGCTCTGGAAGGGAGCGGAAATAAATCTGTGTCTGTTCAATGAGCCATATTTTTCTAGAAGTCCATTCACTGGGGCCAGGTTCATTATGGATGTGAGAGCAAGGACTCTGGCCTCTGAGAGAAGAGGGATAACTGGGTGGAGAGGGAGACTAGAAGCAGAGAAGAGTTGAGTTTGATGTTAAGACCCTGGACTCTGGGCCAGGTTTCTACCTGTGTTGGCAGACAGTTACATTAGCCTTAAGCCTCAAAGACTGGGGATAATGATGGGACTGCCTCCTGGGTTGCTCTGAGGATCCAGTGAGCACACATGTGAAGTGTGTAGCACAACACTGGCCACATGGTTAGCATTCAATGCCTGGTGACTGTTGTCACTGTTACCAAGTGATAAGTGGTAAGGAGCTGAAGCAGAGAAGTGGCCCGCGCAGGGAAAGCTGGGTAGAAAACCATCCCAAAGGTCTGTCACCTCCCGACATAGGAGTCAAGAGTGAGAGAAGGGCTGGGAAATCAGAAGAGTAGCCGCCCCTGCAGTACCCTGAGGGCTTTTCCCAGCTGCCCCCACCCAGGGTGCCACCCAGCCTGACTTCTGTCAGGACAGACAGACAGACAGATATGTCTCTGTCTTCATTCAGCTGCTGGAATGCGTGAGGGACTTGGCTTGGGGCCTGGGGTGAGGGTGGGAGGAAAGGGCGAAACCCTGAGCCAGCCAGGGCCTCCCGGAGCCTTGGCACTGAGAAGAGCTGGAAGGAGGCGGAAAGAGAGATACAGGCGGAAAGAGATACAGGCGGAAAGAGAGATACAGGCGCGGCAGATGGAGGGGAGCTGGGGAGGGGGGAGAAGTTCATCTCCCCAAGGGTGGTCGCACTCTCACCTCTCCATCCTGGAGGGTCAGGCAGGAGGGGATCATGAGGCCCAGGACAGGTGCCGGAGGGGGTGCTCAGACGGAAAATGGGGTACCAACCTGTCCTCTA
Source organism: Phocoena phocoena (assembly GCF_963924675.1). Taxonomy (NCBI): domain Eukaryota; kingdom Metazoa; phylum Chordata; class Mammalia; order Artiodactyla; family Phocoenidae; genus Phocoena; species Phocoena phocoena. The sequence goes on along the minus strand of NC_089220.1, from coordinate 119,941,606 downwards.
GCCCCTCCGCCCTCTGTCTCCTTGCTGGGGGTGGGACAGAAGACAGGACAGGTCCCACCTAGACAGGATGGAGGCCAGAATGAGCAAGATTCACGGAAGGAAGGCGCCAGGTGGAGTCAGGCAGTGTTTCCAGGGCTTGAGGGTGTCTTAGAGGCACTCAGACCGCCCCCCATTCCCCACTGGAGGTGACACTCCTCGGCCCCCCGCAAGTAGATGTTTATTAGGCCACACAGACCCAGAACCTGGCGAATCCCACTTGGTCTCAAACTGTGCTCAGGGGGACAGTGGTGGAGGAGGTAGTGTCCCTGTCCTCAAGACCCTCACCATCTGGGGGGCGCAGACATGTGACAATTCCGGGTAATTAGCACTGTGGCAGACAGGCCTGTGAGGTTTGTAGGAACCTGGAGAAGAGGGGCAGGGACGTCACCTCTGAGAAGGAGCCGCGGAGCTGCCCTCTAAGGACTGACGCAGCACCCTGAGGAAGAAGGGTGCGCTAGGTGGGGTGCACAGCGTGGTCCAGGGCTGGCAGTGCGGGAGCGTGGGGTGGGATGGAGAATCTTCAAGAGGTGGTGGTGGGGCTGGAGGAAAGCTTCTGGGGCCTGCGGTCATTGGCCAGTCCAAGACGTCAGCCTGAAGAACTTGAAGAGCCTTTCTAGGCTGAGAGCTGCTTTAAGGGACCCTGCTGTTTCATAAGGGACCTCTCGTTTCTTGAGCTACTACTTGGACCTGGGGCCAGAGAGGGGAGGCCCTGTTCTCTCATGCCTTCGCAGCCAGGATTTCTGGAAGGAGAGAGGCGGGCCTGATCGTGTGTCGGGCCCTTGCCCCCACCATCTGGTGACTCCGTGACTAGTGCCCCAGGGGTGGCGAGGGGAGGGGGCACACAGGCTTCTCCCAGATGATGGGCAGCTCTTTGCAGCCCTTGAGGTGGGAGTGACACTTCCGACTGGAGCCACCCTCTGTCTGCTCTGACCCCATGTGGGGTTGCCCAGCCCACTATAATTAGAGCGAGGAGGGGCGCCGAGGGGAAGGGCTGACGTATGTCAGCAGCACGGGGAGCCTGGCAGTAAGCCGACCAGAGGAAGGAAGGGCCGGCTGCCGGCCGCCCGTGTGACTTTTCCCAAGTAGATGCTGCTATTTATACCTCTGTTGCTTGGGATCCCATAGGCTGCCTCAGCCTCTTGTAGATGAGGACGTGAAGGCCCAGAGAGGTTAAGGGATGGCCCAAGACCACACAGCATCTGTAGCAGGGCAGAATTGGGGTTTCCAGTCAGCATCTGGGCCTGAATGTGGCTCTGATTCTGGTGGTGGGTCCTACGAGGACCCTTCAGGCCCCCCAACCTCGCACACACATATAGGATGGCCCTGAGAGGTTGTGGTCGCCCTGGCTGCCCAGCAGCAGGCCACAGAAGCTTGATTCGTGGCATGTCAGCACCGGGTCCTGGCCGGAAAACTGAAGGGCTGGATGTGGCCTGGGACCTGTTGGTGTGGGGCTGAGGCACGTTGGACCCCAGTCAGAGGAGTGGGTGAACCCCCCAGCTACATCTTGAGTTGTGTCCTGCCAGGCGAAAAGGAGGAGCCCTGGGGCCAGGTTGACCCTTCACCCCCTTCCTCCCCGTCTCAGCCAATGCTCTGCCCCAGGGTGCAGGCCCAGGGAGCCCCCAGGCTGAAGCCAGCAATCAGAAGACTCCTTTCTCCCTGCCAGCTCAGCTGCCGTGATTTAGAACTTCTGTTTGGAGTGAAGTGTTTGAGGCGGGCTCACGATCGGATGGGAGGAGCTCTGCATCAAGGGCAGCCTAGCAAGTGGACACGTGGGCGTTGGCAGCCTGGCCTGGCATCACATCCTGACCATCACTGCCCTCCCACGTGACCCAGGGCAAGTGACGCACTGCCCTGGGCCCTGAAAGTGGAAGGAGATGGTGGTAGAGTTTTCTGCTTGAGGGGTTGTGAGCAGTGGATGAGAGAGCGCCCGCTCAGCACCCAGGGCCAGCCTGGCCTGCGACGATCCGGGACAGATGGCTGGGTCCCACACCTGCTCATACGCCCGATGCCCATTTTACAGGGTCCATTTCTAGCTAACACAAGTGGGCCAGGTGATTCTGGGTGAGGAGGGGCCCCCAGGGTCCTCAGCAGGCGTCTGGTCGCTGAGGCTTTGTTCCCTGAAGCTCTGGTGGAGCCCAGGCCCTGCCACCAGCCAGGGGACTTGGGAGACCACATGGACCACCCACCCTGGCCTGCGCTCGCAGCTCCCAGACCTCTGCCTCTGAAATTTGGACTCCCAGATCCCAGTGACTGACTGCCCCCAGCCTTTCCTCACGCGGGTCTACACACTGGCCTATTTCTCAGCCTCTCCGTGGCCCGTAGTGTCTCCTCCTTCCCTCCTGGCCAGACCCCAGCATCCATCACCTCTGCCTTTCTTTCCTGTGCCTCCCTCAGTCCTAACCAGGACGCTTTGCTCATCCTGGCTCCCTGACCTGGCACCAGCCACCCTCAAGCCTCCCAGACTGGAAAACGGGGGGGTTTCTGCCTCCCCCTACCCCTGCTTAGCCTGGGATCCCAAGTCCCACAGGTCCTGCCTCCCTCCTGCCGCTGCCAGGGAGTCCTGGCAGGAGATGGACAGGAGTAAATAAGGGAGTGACACAGGCTGGCAGACACTGGGCTCTCTCCCAGGTTGGCGGCAGGACAGGGGGCAGCCTTCAGGCCTTGGTCCTCCCACAGATGACCCTAGGTCTCAGCCCAGGGCGGGGCCATCAGAGGCCTGCTGTTGTATCAGCTGTGATGTGATGCTCTCCAGATCGTGGACTGAGGGGTGGAGGCTGCAGGAGCTCTGAGCAGGCTTAGTGGTCCAGGAGGCTTCAGAGGGCAGGGCCTTTCGGCTGGATCTTGGGGAAAGAGGCTTCACCAGTGGAGGAGTGGGGAGAGTGTCGTGGGTGGAAGGAATAGTTTGTGGAGAGGCCTGGCACTGGGGAGCGGGGATTAGCCAGCTGGAGTGCCCTGGAGATGGATGGGAGTGGCTGGGAGGGTCTTTCATGCTAACTTAGGTCAAAGAATAGGATAGGTGAGCAAGGAGGCTGGAGTTTTCCTGTAAGTTTAGGGCTTTAAGCCCCTTCCCACCTTCCCTGCACAACTGGTCTGGTGTGGCCTCCCTGATGGGTCTCTCAGGCTGACCCCTCTGCCCCAGAGGACAGGTGGCCCCTCACTTCATACTCCTGTCCCATCTCTGCAGCCGTGGGTGGGGCCTCTGCCTGGATGACTCTCCCACCAAGGATGTCATCGACTTCCCTTCGATACCACCTGGCGTCCTCTATGACGTGGGCCACCAGTGTCGCCTCCAGTATGGGGCCTACTCTGCCTTCTGCGATGACATGGACGTGAGTGTGGGGCCTGTGTGGACACGGGGGAGGAGGGCAGCCCTCAGCAGCCTGCAGACCCCACCCAGCCTGGGCTCGGCCCACACGTGATGCCCACGAGACATAAAGTGGCCTGTGGGAGAGGCCTAGGGTTGGGCGGCCATAGACCCAGGTCTGCATTCTGGGTGGACCATTTACCAACCATGGGACTTTGGGCAAGGCCCTCACCTGGTGGAGCTGGATCATAAGAGGTAAAATCAAACCTCTCCTGCGGGGTCCTGGGGAAGATCGCCCAAAGTGATGGCCATGGGCATGTCAGAGACCCTGCAGCTTCTAACCAGGGTGTTTCCAGACGGGTAGGCTGGGGCTGGGAGAGGTGTGGGTGAGCTGGGCACTGCCCTGAGCCACAAACCCGAGCCTGGGGCTCCAGCCCAGGACCCCCCACACCACGTGGTCCGGGAAGACAAGAGGGGTTCCAGCTATAGACCCACACCATGTGCCAGCCCCAAGGAGGGATTCCCAGGGGACTCGTGGGGGTGGTGAGGGGGCAGGGCAGGTGGTGGTGCCGAGGAGGAGGTGAGGGTATGGCCCTTGCCCTCCTCCTTGCAGAATGTCTGCCACACGCTCTGGTGCTCCGTGGGGACCACCTGTCACTCCAAGCTGGATGCAGCTGTGGATGGTACCAGGTGTGGAGAGAGCAAGGTAGGGGTTCGCCAGTCCAGCTGCGGAGGGGGTGAGAGGTGAGACTCCCTGCTGTGTCCGTGCTCTGGGGTCGCTCATGCCCTTAGCAGAACCCCAGCCCTCTCTGGCCCAAGTCCCCACCTGCAGAATGGAGGCTTTGGGGCAGAGCTTGACTGGGCAATTCTCCAAAGTGCCTTCAGCTCAGAAGAGTCAGCATGTGGACTCTTACTTTATTCCTTGCTCGGCTCCACCATGGGGCCCAGGTGTTGGGCGACTGGAAGGGGGCCTCCCCCAGCCCTTAGGTCCTTCCCCTCTGGGCCTTTCCAGGCCTTCCACCCACCTTGTTCTCACTAGGGTGAGGAGCTTGGAGTGGGCTTGCTCTACCTCTGTCTGTCTCGGTAGTGGTGTCTGAATGGGGAGTGCGTTCCCATGGGCTTCCGACCCGAGGCCGTGGACGGTGGCTGGTCTGGCTGGAGCGCCTGGTCCGTCTGCTCCCGGAGCTGTGGTGTGGGCGTGCAGAGTGCCGAGCGGCAGTGCACACAGCCTGCGTGAGTGCGGGGCCAGGGCTCCCGGGGCAGGTGGGATGGGGCGCCCTGAGCAGAGTCGGCGATTGCAGGGACACTGGCTCTGTCCCAGCCTCCCACTCGCAGAAGTATCCGCATGGAGGCCAAGCCTGGAGTGTCCAGAGCCACCTCGGGTCACTTCTAGGAGTGCCCCGGAGGCTGATTGAGTCGCCACTGCTGACCCCATTGCAGAGAGGGAAACACCAAGGCCCAGACACTGGAGGGACTCATCAGAGGCCACACAACAAAGCAGCAGCTGGTGGGAGGGAAGCAGGGAGGACAGTGGCTAAGAGCTTAGACCCTGAACCTTAGATGGATCAGGGTTCAAATTCCCTCTCCACCCCTTCTCTGGGCCTCAGTTTCCAGAGAAAGTATATGATGGGGCAGCAGCAGTGCCCATCTGGTAGAGGATACATGCAGGTAAAGCCCTGCAGCTAGTTCGTAGTAAGCGCTCAGTAAATAGAGCCACTTAGTGGCATTTGAGGTACAAGTGGGTCCAAGATGAGACTGGGGACAGCTGGGAGAATTGGTCAGCCTGGGAGGGGTGCTGTGTGACCTGGGGTGAGTGACTTCATCTCTCTGGGCCTCAGTTTCCCCATCTAAGAGTGGTTAGGTGAAGATTCAGGGAGATGCAGAGAGGCCAGCTGTACTGTAGACTGAGGGGCTGCCTGGCGCCTTTGGATGAACCCACTTCACTAGGCTGCCCCAGGGTGGGCATGGGATTCAGAGCCAGGTCCTTCTAGGGCCCCGTGCTTATACCCCACCCTGCCTCCAGGCCTCTAGGCCTGAGCTGGGTTGGGGGCAGTCGGGGTGGGGTTAGGGTTCAGGCTCTATGCTGGGGGCATACCTCTCAGCTGGGCCAGGGCCAAGGGGGCTTCCTTTTGACCTGGCTGGGGTGCTGCCACCAGGAACACATCTGCTGACACATGGGCTGTCAGGACTCTGGGTCTCACGGGCTGGAGACTTGGAGTGGCCCCTTCAGCCAGTCATGTCTGCAGCTTGGCCCATCCTCTGAACAACCCCCTGCAGAGGCAGCCCCAGTCCCATTTTATAGATGAGGATACTGAGGCCCAGAGGGGTCCAGAGACTTGGCCAAGGTCACACAGCAGGTTAGGGGCAGAGCCCAGGCTTCCTGCTGCCACCTCCCCTGAAATGCTTTCAAACAGGGAGCCTGTGTCTGGACCAGAGTGTGGGCGACCCACAGGGAGAGCAGCGTGAACGGAGGTGGACGGCGGGAATCTCTGGGTGTTAGGGGTGCAGGAGGAGCCTCTCGCTCCGAGGGCCCACTTCTGGATCCGGGTGTGCAGTCGGCACTCACTGCCCCTCACCCCACTCTCCCCACAGGCCCAAATACAAGGGCAAATACTGCGTGGGTGAACGGAAGCGCTTTCGCCTGTGCAACCTGCAGGCCTGCCCCGCCGGCCGCCCCTCTTTCCGCCAAGTCCAGTGCAGTCACTTTGACGCTATGCTCTACAAGGGCCAGCTGCACACGTGGGTGCCCGTGGTCAATGACGGTGAGTCCTATTGCCCACAGGGACACTGAGGCCTGGAAGGGCAGGGATCCAAGGGCCAAGGTTGCCCAGTGATACAGGCACTGTCTGCTGGGGCTGCTGCTCCCTCCTGGCTCCCGTGGACAGATACTACCAGCCCAGTGGAGCCCCCAGCCCTCCACGATGGGTGTCGTGGAGGCGGTCTTCCCGGTGGCCTCCGTGACTCCTGCCCTGCCCTGGTTGTCCCTCACGGCTCCTCTGCTTGGGCCCCCAGTGAACCCCTGCGAGCTGCACTGCCGGCCCTCGAATGAGTACTTTGCTGAGAAGCTACGGGACGCTGTGGTCGATGGCACCCCCTGCTACCAGGGCCAGGCCAGCCGTGACCTCTGCATCAACGGCATCTGCAAGGTGTGCCCAGCTAGGAAGAGAGTCTCCAGCACTGCCCTCCCCAACCCCCTGGCCGGTCTCCTCTGGCTTCCTCCTGCTTCCCTCTGGCCACCCTCCCCAGGCTGTACCATTGGGCTTCCCCGCTCTGCCAGTGAAGCCCTTTGATGGTCTGCCATCGCCTCCCAGCAAAGCCTCCCTACTCCTCCTGGGACTGGGGCCCCCATATCATCGGGCCTCACCCCCAGGCTCTGCCTCTGCACCACGGCCTGCCCGCCATGGCTTCTGAATGCTGGCTTTCGTACCGGCCCAGCCCTGGCCCGGAAACCAGAGCTCAGGTGGTAGCTCGACCTCCTGCTGGCTGGATGACCCCCAGCAGTGGTTTCCTCTGCGATAATAGAAAGGGGACTGTCCGTCCATGTAGCCACGTCACAGGGTTAAATGCAGTCATTTAACAGGGCATTGCAGGGCCGTGCAGGCCTCAGGGCCTGGCAGAGAAAGCGTCAGTGTTTGCTGACAATACTTAGACTTATTTCCAGCAGTATCAGTGCCACTCCCCCTGCCCGTGTCCTCAGCACTTTCATTCCCCTGTTCCTGGGAAGGGAAGCCCCTGGGCGTAGAGGCCTGGGCTCTGGGAAGGACCAGCGGGGAACACTGATTCCTGTTTCGGGGAAATTCCTGTCCACGCTGGTCAGGAGCGCGGGTGTGCCAGCTCCCCCTGCCTGCTGTGGCCTTTTACAAAGCTTCTCCCGTCTCTTGTCTCATGCGATCTCACAGCACACCTTCACGGTGCAGGTGGTTCTCCCTGTTTCACATCTGAGGAAGCTGAGGCTCAGAGAGGTCGAGGGGTTTATGTGGGGTCAGAGGGCACAGCTGTGGTGGGGCCTCCGCTCCCTGCTCCGAGCTCTCTCCTCCCCACCCTGGCAGGCCCCCGAGGCTGGTGCCAGAGAGGGCTCGCCGCCAGGGGCCCAGCACCAGGGGTCTCCCCTCCCCATGTGTTGCAGAATGTGGGCTGCGACTTCGAGATTGACTCGGGTGCCATCGAGGACCGCTGCGGCGTGTGCCACGGCAACGGCTCCACCTGTCACACCGTGAGCGGGACCTTCGAGGAGGCTGAGGGCCTGGGTATGGGTGGGACCACTGGTGGGGGGCAGGGCACTCTTGACCTGGTGACCCTTCCTTGTCTCCCTTGAGCCCTGCCCACGGCCCCCATGGCCAGAGATGGGAAGCAGAGAAGCTGCCTTGCTGGGTCTAGGATCCTGGCAGGAGTCAGGGCACCCAGGCCCAAGTGCAGAGACCTGCCTTCACAAGGAGTCCTCCTGCCCCAGGGACCCCAGCCTGGGCTTATCAGGCTTATGAGTGGCCTTGTGAAGTTTTAGAGACCCCCCAGCTCCACTCACTCGCCTCAGGGCCTGTTTTGCATCCACTGCTTAAGTGCCAACTGTGTGCTAGGTGAGGGAGACACAGAGGTGAAGAGCTTACAGTGTCACCTTTTAGTGTGACAGATGCAGTGGAGGGAGGCCCAGAGGGCTGTGAGAGCCCTGAGGAAGAAGGTCCTGACATGGAGAGGTCAGGGAAGACTTCCTGTAGGAAGTGGAAGTTGAGCTGAATCATAAAAGACTCAGACGAGATGGGGGAAAAGCATTACACATGGAGGAAAGAGCTTGTGCCCAACAAAGCCTGGAGGCAAGAAAGAGCGTGCTCTGTCTGGGGACCTATCTGTAAGAAAGGCGGGGATGCCATAAGGCTTTGAATGCTAGACCAAGAAGCTTAGATTTCAGCCCCAGAGATGCAGTCCAGCGTGGTGGTTAAAGCTCAGACCTCAGAGCTTGATTCACATCCCAGCAGAACCCTGGTGCAAGTTATGTAACCTCTCTGTGCCTCAGTGCCCTCACGTGTAAAATGGGGATAACAGTAGTACCTATGTCATAGGGTTGTTACACCCGTAGAGTCCTCAGGGTAACGCCAGGCGCGTGATGGGTACTACTTAGTGAAAGAACAAAAGCAGGCTGTATAGGTATGAGGAGGATATCCCCGGGGAAAGGCCCAGTCAATTGGGGTTTTTAGAAAGGTCATGCTGGCCCCAGGTATAGGGGAGAGGCCCAGCCTTGTGACAGGGAGACCAGCTAAGGTTTCCCAGAGAAGGGTGGTGGGGCATGGGTCAGGGGGTAGGATTTGAGCCCTTCTGAGGCTTCGGTGATCTGGGACAGATCTAAGTGGGGAACCCAGAATCTTAAGTTAACGATGGAATCTTTGGCATCGGCAGGCAGGGGCAAGTGGAAGGAGAGGTGAGGGCAGGCAACAGCTAACCCTCTTACCTCTTTTCACCGCCTGTGCACAATCCCTGGCCAACAGGGTATGTGGACGTGGGGCTGATCCCAGCCGGTGCTCGCGAGATCCGCATCGAGGAGGTGGCCGAGGCCGCCAACTTCCTGGCCCTACGCAGCGAGGACCCGGATAAGTACTTCCTCAACGGTGGGTGGACCATCCAGTGGAACGGGGACTACCAGGTGGCGGGGACCACCTTCACATATGCGCGCACAGGCAACTGGGAGAACCTCACGTCCCCGGGTCCCACCGACGAGCCTATCTGGATCCAGGTGACTGCCTCCTGGGGCCCCGGGCTGGGGAGGAGCAGAGATGGGATCCGTGGCTCCCAGCCGCATAGAAGGAGCGAGCCCTGGGGCAGTCACAGAGCCCGGCTCCGGGCCTGGCCCTACTGCTGGGACCTCTGCCTCGGTTTCCCCATCTCTAGAATGGCTCCATGGTATAGCCCCAGGTCCCAGAGGTGGCTGAGGTTGGCTCCTTTAGGATGGGTGGCAGGTCTGGGCAGAGGGAGAGGACACCTCATGCTCACGGGGCGCCCCCCTCTGCCTGCCCCAGCTCCTGTTCCAGGAGAGCAACCCTGGGGTACGCTACGAGTACATCATCCACAGGGAGGCGGATGGCCATAGCCAGATCCAGCCGCCTGAGTTCTCCTGGCACTATGGGCCCTGGACCAAGTGCACAGTCACCTGTGGCACAGGTGAGGAGAGCAGTGGGCACAGCTACTGCCCAGCAGGGCCTTTGTCTGTGAGCACTGATGCGTGGCTCTAGCCTCTGGCTCATTGCTTATTTGCTGGGCTGCTGTGAACTTGGAATGCTGCTTTTGGGCCTCAGTTCCCCCATCTATATAATGGGGCTAGCATTGGCCCCATCTCATAGGTCCACTGGGAGAGTAAACAAGGTGAGGCAGGCACAGCATGTGGTGCCTGGCGAGCGTTCAGTGTGTCTCCCCCAGGGAGGCACCAGCTGCCTCTCCCTCTTCTCACTGCTCAGCTCTGGCAGGTCCTGTGCCCGTGGTTCTGCCCCATACCTGGGATCTGACCCCTTCATCCTCCCAGAGCCTTACCTGCATCTCCGTCAGGATAAGCTCCTTCCTCTCCTCTAGCTCCTGCCACAGACAGGCTTCCCCGGGCCCCCCTCCTCCTCGGTGCCCTCCCACCCTTCCTAGGAGGCCCAGAGCCTGACACTCCTGGGCTGCTGGCCCAGGAGGGCTTCCCCAGTGAGAAGGGGGAGGGGGAAGGGAGAGAAGGAGGAGGGGCAGGGGAGAGAAAGAAGGAGGGGGAGGAGGATTGGAGTAGGACAGGGGCAGGGAGGAGGGAGCTGGGACGTGACAAGGATCTCCCCACCCAAACTCTGAGCCTCGTAGCCCAATGACCTATTCACCACATTTACTTATTCCTTTAAACTCTTTATAAAATGTGTAACAATTTGACTAACTCTCACCCCCCCCTCCCCCGTGGCTTCTTCAGTCTCCCTTCCCCTCCCCCTCCCCCTCGGTGTCCAGGGGTCTCAGTATCAGGAATCTGGGACAGAGACATTTGAACATTCCTTGAAATGCTATTATGACAAATGAACACTGACCCACTAAAGCTGGGTGGGAACCTTCAAAAGCTATTAAAGGCATCCTTCCCCGTATGAGTTAAATTTACAAATGTGAAAACAAATACGTTTGATGAACCAGACACTGGGAAATCGTCTTTCAGCAAATCCGTGGCTTCCCACGTGGACAGAGTAGGAATGTGTTGAGTGGCAAGTGGCAGGATCCTGATGAGTGGTAGCTGGAGCCGATAAGGGTTTGCTTGTCTTCAGCAGTAAGAACCCCCAGGGAGGGTGCAGAGTCCAAGCTGGCTGGATGGCCTGCCATCTTTTTAGGGACCACTCTCAGCCCCACCTTCCCCTCATGTGTGTCACAAGATGGCACCCTTTGCCCAGGCTTCTTGCTGGCAAGAAGAAGAAGGGGCAAAGGGCTGACTCTCGGGAAGGACTTGTGTCTTTTTCTCCCTGGCACGACTGTGTCCCAGACCCCCTAGCTGCATGGGAACTACAGTGGGGAGTGTTTTCAGCAGGTCCCATTGTTACCTTGAACAAACCCTGCGTTCTATTAGGAAGGAAGGAGGCGGGTGGAGGGAAGACTGGAGGCTCAGGGCAGGGGTGAGTCCCCCTTCTGTGCCATAGGGGGAGCAGGGTGAAGGCAGAGCCCGTTGGAGTTGGTCCTGCCTCTGGGCCTCAGCGGGCGGTGTGGGGTACGTGTGGAAAGGGAAGAGCAGGGCTCTGCAAGGGCATAGAGAGCGGCAATGGCAGGGGGAGTGAAGGACAGGACGAGTGCCGGGGCAGGGGGTGGGGAGGGCTGTGAGCTGGAGAGGAATGCCTGACTGGGAGGTCTGACGGATTTCTTCTCCAGAATTTCTGGGCCCTGATCCTGTTGGGAGGAGTGTAGACACTAGAGGTGGCGCTAGGCCGTGGTTGGATTTGGCACTGGTTGCGCTCTTACCATGCGCCAGGCATGGGCTGAGCCTGCACGTCCGTGAGCACGTTATCCTCACACCTGGCCTTCAAGGCAGGTGTTATCGTTACTCCCACTAACAGATGAAGACAGTGAGGTTCAGAGGGGCCAAGTGAGCTGCCCAGGCCTCCCAGCTAGGAAGCTGTGGGGCCAGAGCCCCTGCCCACTGAGCCTGCACACCGGCCTCCTCCCTAGGGGTGGGGGTGACGGCCAGGAGGACAGTGAGGAGGGGGCAGTGGGGCCTGTTCTGGAAGGGATCTGAGCAGAGTGGGGTAGAGCTGTGTCTCTGGGTGCAGCGTGGCTCAGGCAGGGGGCGCCCTGAGCGCCAGGCCCAGGCTGAGCCCCCATGGCCTCCCAGGGATGCAGAGGCAGAGCGTGCGCTGCATGGAGCGGCAGGCGGGGCCCGTGGACGAGAGGCACTGTGAGCCCCTGGGCCGGCCCGATGACCGTCAGAGGAAGTGCAGCGAGGAGCCCTGCCCCGCCCGGTGAGCCCACCAGGCGCCTGACTCCCAGTGTCCCTCATCAGGGCGCCCCTGGGAGGAGCAGAGGGAGCTGGGCTCTTAGCCTTCCTTCCCAAGGCTGAAGCCCCAGCCCCTGGTTGCCCACGACCTCAGCCTGGGCCTGGGTTCCCCCTCAATAGCCAGCATCAGCCAGGGACATGCCTGATCGCTCGTGCTTGGGTCCCTGGATGTGAACACGGGCCTTGAGTCTTGCCCAGGTCCCCCAGGGGTGAAGGTGGCAGGAGCAAAGGGGACTGTGCCCGGTCACTGGGCTTTGGGGGCCAGGGGGCCATCCCAGGCTTGGAGCTCTGGGAACTCGTCCCCTGGGCTTAGGCCCGACCCTCCCTGAACCCTGAGTGCCCGGGAGTCCAGGTGGCTGCACGCTGATGCTACCCTCGTGCCCCCCACAGGTGGTGGGCAGGTGAGTGGCAGCTGTGCTCCAGCTCCTGCGGGCCTGGGGGGCTCTCCCGCCGGGCCGTGCTCTGCATCCACAGCGTGGGTCTGGATGAGCAGAGCGCCCTGGAGCCACCTGCCTGTGGACACCTGCCCCGGCCCCCTGCCGAAACCCCTTGCAACCGCGATGTGCCCTGTCCGGCCACCTGGGCTGTGGGGAACTGGTCTGAGGTGAGCAGCACGATGGGAGGGGGCCCGCCCCCAGCTCTGCCATCGGTCTTGGGCTACAGGGAGGCAGAGACAGCCTTTGGGGAGCCCTTACTGCCGGGCACCGTGGTGGGAGGGGCCTGGGGCATTCCAGGTCCGGCCCCATCCCCAAAGCCGCAGGGGGTGGGATGCCCTGGCCAGCCATGGCCACAAGTCATGGTCTCGAGCTGGTCAGGGCGAGAGAGGGCTGCCTGGGGCCCTGTACACTGACACTGAGCAGTGAGCAGGGTACCTTGCCAGGCACCAGCTTCCCCTGGCCCTGAGCCCCTCACCCTGGCCTTCCCTTTAGTGCTCTGTGTCATGCGGCCCAGGCAGTCAGCACCGAAGAATCCTCTGCACCAATGACACTGGTGTCCCCTGCGCTGAGGACCAGCGGCCGGCAAGCGAGGCCACCTGCCTTCTGCCGCCCTGCCCGAGGGCCCTGGACGTGCTGGGCCCCGAAGGCTCAGGCAGCGGCTCCTCCAGCCGCGAGCTCTTCAATGAGGTCGACTTCATTCCTCACCGCCCAGCCCCACGCCCTCCGCCCCCCTCATCAGCCAAGCCGGCTGGCATGGGCAATGCCATCGGGGAGGAGGACCCTGAGCTGGGCCCGCCAGGGCCCGTGTTCGTTGACGACTTCTACTACGACTACAATTTCATTAACTTCCACGAGAACCTGTCCTACGGGCCCTTTGAGGAGCCTGACGCAGACCTGGCGGGCACAGGGGATTGGATGCCCCCACCCCTGAGCAGTGCTGCTGAGCCTCCTGTGGGCACCCCCATGCCTACCACAGAGCCTTCTGGGCCTGAGGATGAGGGGGCACTGGGAGATTGGTCCCCTGCTCCTTGGCCCGGCCAGGCTGGCCGTTCCCCACCCCCACCCTCGGAGCAGAGCCCTGGAAACTCCTTGGTCAATTTCTTATTTGAGGAAGATGCCCCCATGGGAGCCCCAGACCTTGGGCTCCCCAGCTTGCCTTGGCCCCCGACTTCAGTCAGCGTGGAGACGCCTGCCGCCCCCGGGAGCCAGAACAGGCGCCTGGGAGGGGGAGACAGCCACAGCCAGCCGCCGCCTCCCTGGTGGGAGAGGACCAATGAGGTTTCCGAGGACAGCGAGGAAGCCTTGGGCCGCAGAGCGCCCCAAAGACCCAGCCCCACGCTGCCCGCCTCGTCCCCCATCATCACCTCCCACTCCTCTCCTAGTCCCGACACAGTAGAGCTGTGGACGAGTGGCACCTTGGCCTGGGAACCAGCGCTGGAGGGTGGCCCGGGGCCTGTGGACAGTGAGCTGTGGCCCACCGTTGGGGGCGCTCCTCCCACCGCCAGTCTGCCAGACACTCAGGGTACAGACAGTGCCCTGGAGCCCGGGACTCCCACCCTTCCCACCCCAGGCCTGGCTCTACAGGACCTGCAGACCCTGGCGATGCCAGGAACCTTCCTTCTGAAGACTCCGACCAGCCTAGGGCACGTGCCTTGGGTGACTGCCCTGAGCCTGGGGCCCTTGGGCCAGCCTGAGTCCCCCAGCCCTGAGACGCCCCTAAGCCCTGTGCTGCTGTCCCTACCAGCTCAGGACAGTCCGGCCAACGGCAGCCGAGCCCCTGGGCCTCTGGACCCCAGCCCAGCAGAGGAGGGGCCCCCCGTAGACCTGCTGCCCGTCAGGAATGCCAGCTGGCAAGTGGGGAACTGGAGTGAGGCAAGTGGTGCAGGGGTTGGGGTGGGCCGGAGGGTTGAGCAGGACCTCTCACTAACTTGGTCACTTCCTCTGAAAATGAGCAGAGCAGGATATAAGCCTTGTCTGTCCAGCCTCCTGGGTGGGTGGGGATTAGGGAACTGACAGCCCGTGGTGAGTGGAGGCTCTGTGAGGTGGGAGGAACTTTGCCCCAGCTCAGTCATACTGCCCTCCATGTGCCCCTGGGGCTGCTCTGCCCCATTGGGCCTCAGTTTCTCTTCTGAACAGTAGGGTGGGGCAAGGGGGCCTGTATCCCTAGGGTCCCCAGAGGCTCATTCCTGAGTAGCACAGGGGGCCGCTGGGAGGGCAGGGCAGGCACAAATGAGGGGCAGCCAGGGTGAACGGCCCTCTCATACTCTGGCTTGCATGCTTCCAGGGATAGGGAGCTCACCCCAGGCAGCTGTGTCAGTGGGAAAGCCTCCTCCCATGGTCCCCAGGCCCGGCGGGGCTCAGCCTGGGTCCTCCAGGTGCTGTGCAGTTCCTCTCCACCCGGTTCTCCCCTCAGGGCTCCACCTGCTTTGTCGGGCCTGTGAGGGTCTGAACTGCATGGCAAGAAGCTGTCCTGTGTCCCCTACCCCACCCCAACGTCCCCAGGTTGTTACCATAGGGGAAGTGAGCTGCTTCTGTTCAGATCCCTAGTTTTGGTGTGGGAGGGACAGGTTGAGGCCCAGTGAGGAACCCAGACTTCCTTCCCAAGTGATTCTGGGAAGCAGTGAGCCTTGTCAGCACAGCCGGGCCACCTCACACATGTCTCCTGTAGCAGGGACAGTTGGTTGCCAGGGGATTTGACTGTTCATCTTCATGGTCTCCTTGGGAGATGGGTGGAGGAGCCCATTTTGCAGACGAGTTAACTGAGGCACTGGCGGGTCCCTGTCCCCTGGCCGGGGGGCTGGAGGGGGCAGGGATCTGCCCGGCCCTCATGGGCACTGCGTCCCTGCCCCCAGTGCTCTACCACCTGTGGTCTGGGTGCCGTCTGGAGGCCCGTGCGCTGCAGCTCCGGCCGAGAGGAGGACTGCACTCCCGCAGCCCGGCCCCAGCCCGCCCGCCGCTGCCACCTGCGGCCCTGCGCTGCCTGGCACGTGGGCAGCTGGAGTAAGGTGCGTGAGGGAGGAGGCGGGCAGCGTTGGGGCACGGGGTGGAGCTCTGCGGCCCGTGGCCTGTGTTTGGGGTCAGCCATGGCCACCGGGGGCGGGCTGCTCTGTGCTGTACATCTTTGTACCTAATTTCTGGCCTCTGGGGTCATTCCATCTGTGTGTGGTTCAACCTGCCCCACTCCCCTTCTCTCACTGGTTGTATCCTTTTCTCTCCTTTCTGTCACCCTCGGGATTTCACTTTCTCCTTTGTTGCACTCTTTCTCCATCTGTCCCATTCCGGGGCAGCCCCTGGCCACGCCACCCGCCCTCCAAGGCTGGTCAGCCATGGCTTCTCCCTGGGGCCCTTAAGGGACTTGCCGCGGGTGGGGGTGAGAGTGCCCAACGCTCGCCCTGCCACAGCCCTCACCGCATCCTCGTGTGCGTGCACGTGGTGGTGGTGTATCCACACGCGGGACCCTCGGCCTCCAGTGCTCCCGCAGCTGTGGCGGGGGTTCCTCCGTGCGGGACGTGCAGTGTGTGGACACACGGGACCTCCAGCCGCTGCGGCCCTTCCACTGCCAGCCGGGGCCTGCCAAGCCGCCTGCCCGCCGGCCTTGCGGGACCCAGCCCTGCCTCAGCTGGTACATCTCTTCCTGGAGGGAGGTGAGAGGCCTGGGGGTCTGGGATGGGAGCGGGGGTGTCCTCAGAGCCTAGCAGCGCCCAGACCCCTTCCCCGGCCCTCCTAGTGTTCCGAGGCCTGCGGCGGTGGTGAGCAGCAGCGTCTCGTGACGTGCCCAGAGCCGGGTCTCTGTGAGGAGGCGCTGAGACCCAACAGCACGCGGCCTTGCAACACCCACCCCTGTACGCAGTGGGTGGTGGGGCCCTGGGGCCAGGTGAGCCAGCGCGGGGTTTCGTGCGGGGAGGACATGCAGAGGGGGGACTCATGTCAGCAGGCATCCATCAGACCTTTGTTCACGCAGGGAGTTGTTGAGTGTGTCCTGTATGCCAGGCTCTCTGTGGTCCCTGCAGATACAGCGGTGGCCAGATGAGGTCCCCACCCTGCTGTAGCTTACAGCCCACCAGGGAGACAGACTTAAAAGAAAAAGGGATGTGCGCTGTGATGTCAGGGAAGGCCTTCCGGGGAGGGGACTTCAGAGCGAGACTGGAGGGGTTTGTGATGTGAAGGAGAGGCATACGGGAGCGGCAAATGCAAAGTCCTGGGGCAGGAGTGACAGACACAGGATGTTCAGGAAACTAAGCAAAGACCAGACTGGCGGAGGGGGTACGGGAGTGGCCAGTGAGGCCTCAGCTGGGCGGCACACTTCCTGCCAGGCCTGTTTGGGAATCTCAGTCCTTGTCCCACTGGCTGCTGAGGGACCCTGGGCAGGTTGCTTTACCTCGCCAGGCCTCTGTCTTCTCATCTGTAAAGTGGGGTCGTGAGCATTAGATGCTCCTCTCACACAGTGAGGCAGTTAGCACAGGGCCTGGCACGATGTTGGCACAGATTAAATTTATTTTTACGGCTTTTTAAAAACATCAGACCCCAACTGATGAGAACAAAGCCTGACTTGGGATGGTGGGCCCTGTTTGAGAAACTTTCTCTCCCTTCCTTGCACTGCCCATGGGCTGCAGCAGGTCCTCCAGCCCCGGAGCCACGGCCCAGGCCTCTCAGGCATGTCCCACCCGTGTGAGGGGCTGGCAGCTTTCCCCTCCGCTCTGCAGATACAGTTCTTGCAAGCGAACACCTAGTGGCCTCTGGGGACAGGACCGACCCTCTGAGGAGGCTGGAGAGATGGGGCTGGGAACCATGAGCTAGGCTTCCTGGAGAAGGCGGCAGCTGCCCTGGGGACGCGCCCGGGATGCCCCCCTGCAGGGCTCACCCCTCCCGCGCTCCCCACAGTGCTCAGCCCCCTGCGGTGGTGGCGTCCAGCGGCGCCTGGTCAAGTGCGTCAACACCCAGACTGGGCTGCCTGAGGAAGACAGCGACCAGTGTGGCCACGAGGCCTGGCCCGAGAGCTCGCGGCCGTGCGGCACCCAGGACTGCGAGCTCACTGAGCCTCCGCGTGAGTGCCCCACCCGGCTGGGCGGGGGGTGGGCAGGGTGGGCAGGGTGGACGGTGGGGAGATGGAGAGTCATGGAACCGTCCCCCTACGGCACTGGCTGACTGACAGGGAGCCACGCAGAGGCTGGGGCTGTGTTGGGGTCAGAGCCAAGGGGAGTCCAGCCCCGCAGGCAGCTTTCTTTAGCTCGGGGGTCTCAGTTACCCCCCGTTCCCAGAGTGAGGCCAGGGATGTTCCTGAAACTGTGCGGCGCTCAGGCCTGGGTGAGCCCCCATCCCCAGCTCTGGCCCGTCCATCTCCTGGCCAGAGGAGGGCTGCCCAGAGAGAGCAGTGTAACCGCACGAAGGGGCCTCCCGCCTAGGGTCCTGCTAGCTCCCAGCAGCTGGTGGCTTCCTGGCCAGCTGGGCCCTAGAGGCAGAGCTTGTGGCAGAGGTGGCTCCGGACATAGATACACGCACGCGCACACACGCACATGCACACACACGCTTCCTTCCTGCGGCCCAGCCACCCCCAGCTGTGCTGAGCACAGGAAACTGGCCCTGGAGTCACACCTGGCCTCCCGTCCCCGGCTCTATGGTCTTGGGCTCCACTTCCCTGTCTTACGCATAAAGGGGCAGACAACCCCCATCCTCATAAATGAGGTCTTGGGGTGAAGAGCCCAGGAAGTGCTCAGGGAAGGTTGGCTTCTTCCTCTCCCTCGTGGACACTATCATCCCCCATCATGAGGTCAGGAAGAATGCCTAGGGCTACCTTTGTCAGTCAAGAGAATCCAGCAGCTCCTATGCCTATCAGCTGTCTGACTCCTGCCCCTAGGCCAGAGCCACCCTAGGACAGAGTCCTTGGCCCTCAGCTGGCATCCAGGGCCTCCAGGGACCTGCCGCAGTCTGCATTCTGTACCAGTGACTGGCTCCTTGGTAGCCCTTGGGCAAGCCCGGACTAGCCACTGCCATCCCTTGCTGGCCACACCACTGGGAGGGATAGGCTTCCTGCCCCAAATCGCATTACCTCAAGGCCCAGCAGAAATTCCACCCACCCCAAGCGCCCAGCCCTCAGCATTCATCCAGCAAGCACCTCCGTGCCTCCTGCACACAGCCCCAAGGTAGCTGCTGGCACCCAAGCGAGTTGAAGGGTAGAGGCCAGCCAAGGAAGTGACTTGCATGCCGAGACCCTGGAGTCCCCAGGATGTTTTGATGATCTGTGGGGCTGTGTGGCAGGACGTTTGGAAAGCCTGGAAACTTGGTCATCACGGTGAGGCAGCTGACATTAGCACGGCCACATCCGTTTGCCTGTGGAGGTGGGGTTACTGGCAGCGGAGGGAACTGGGGCCCCTTGAGAAGTTAAGTAACTTGCCCGAGGTCACACAGTGGGAACAGGACGCAGGTCTGCAGATGCGTAGGTTAGAGCTGCTGCTGAGAGCCAGGGTGGAGGAGGCTGCCCGCTGCCTCATGCCTTCTGCCGGGCCCCAGGCATGTCCCAGGGACAGGGCTGCCAGTTGCCTTCCTGCTTCTCCTCCCCTGGGATGTCTGCTGAAGTGAGAGGTCCAGGCGGCAGCTGGGGGCTGTCACAGGCAGCGGGAGCAAGGCCGGGAGGCTGGAAGCAAGCCACTTCCCAAAATAGCTCTGATAAGCACAGGGCAGGAGGGCCCGCCAGGCCTCAGCCCCGGGCAGGCAGCCTCTCTCTGGCCCTCCTCAAGAGGCCTGGGCTCTGCTGACGGGCTGATGGCCCAGGCCACACCTGCTCTGTCAGGGCCTCCGTGCCTGGCCCGGGTGATGGGACTGTTCTGGTGTGTGACCCGGAAGCTGAAGCTGAGTACAGCCCATGGCTGCAGGGGGCAGGGAGGTCTGGCAGGACAGGTGCATTTGGGCAGGGGGTGTGGGGCAGAGGCCACTGTAGGCTGGCAGGAGGCACCTGGGACTTCCGTTGTGTGCCAGGTCTTGTTAGGTCTCGCAGGGTCAGGGACCGAGAGGGGTGGCAGGCTCTCTGGCTTCTCGTGAGCACCTGAGGCGGTCAGGACTGGGGTCTCGGGGCCTTTCCTCTGGAAACCTGAGCCCAGCGGGGCCAGTTCTCCAGTCCTGGAGGTGGGGGCCTAGGCCAAGGGCAGGTGGGACAGGACAACAGCTGGAGATCTGTAACTCAGGCCTAGGGGAGCCCCTCCAGAAACAGGAGGCCGATGCTCTGGGGGTGGCTGCAGGTCTCCTTAAGGCTGTTGGGGGGCAGGGAGACGGCCCAGCTAAAATCTCAGGGAAGCCCCTCCACCCTGGGTGCAGGTGGGAGGAGGGGGGCGGTTCCGGTGCCCGCCTGCTGGTCCTGACCGCCCCCCCTCCAGCCCTAGGCTGTGAGCGCGATCGCCTGTCCTTCGGTTTCTGCGAGACGCTGCGCCTGCTGGGCCGCTGCCAGCTGCCCACCGTCCGCACCCAGTGCTGCCGCTCCTGTCCCCCACCTGGGCGTGGTGCCCCCTCCCGCGGCCGTCAGCGGGTCGCCCGCCGCTGACCCACACCCCGGCCCCCCCGCGGCCAGGATGCACAGCCAGACCGATGCACGGACCTCAGCGCCCAGCAGGACCTCAGTGCCCAGCACGGGCTGCGGTGGAGCCCCGCCCCTCGCGCCCTAATGGTGCTAACCCGGCCCCCCGACAGTGGCAGGCTGGGGACCCTTCCCCCTCAGAAAAGGTATTTTTTTATTCTAACAGTTTGCCTAACATTTATTATTATTATTGTTATACATAAACAGGCATCTGCCGTTCCGAAGTACAGCTTGGCTTCCTCTTGGATTGGGGGAATTTCAAGTCAGAAACTACACCTCTGCTGCGGCCGACAGCATCTTTCCATCTGCTCCTCTGGGAGGCCCACAGGGGAGAAGGGAGCAGAGCCCATGTGGGCAGGAAGGCCTGAGGGAGCAGAGCGGAGGAGGGCTTCCTAGAGGCGGTGTGTGCAGGGCTTCAGACGGCCGGGTAACAGGCGGCAGGAGCGTTTTCTGGGCACCAGGGGCAGCCTGGCAGAGGCCCGGGGGTGCCGGTCCCTACTCACAATCCTTCCACACCTCCACTTCATGCCCCCTGCCCAGGCCCCCCAGCCCTTTCCCCCATGTCCCCACTCTGTGGTCTTCACCAGAGACTTGTGTTTCTCAGGGATTGAGCCACACGCCCTTAGAGGAGCAAGGCCCATCTGGTCACCAGCAGGGACTGCCCCCTGGAGTGAACCCCATGGACACATCCCCGGCCCCCTCTGCTTCATCTGTTAACTCTTAACTCTTTATCTGCACCAGAGGGGTGGAGGGAGGGGCAGTCTGGCCAGACACACCCTTCTCAGCCCCCACTTGTCCCTTTCTTTCATCTTCTCTGTACTCAGCGGTGGGGCTGGGCCGGTTGAGGCCAGGACGTATGGTGGCTTCTTCCTCACTGACAATCCCAGGCGCTGGGCTCTTGCTACGTTGACATGTGGTCCGGCTCCCCAGCACCTGCCACGCCAGCCCTTCCCTGCCTGCCACACTCAGTTCCATGGAGTCGGACTGTGGTGAACACACTAGGGAGCAGATGCGCATAAGGTGCTTTGAAGGTGTCCCGGGCCCTGGTGAGGGGTGAGGAGGCCGGAGAAGGCTAGACACTGTCTCCAGGAAGTGACCTGTTGCAGGCACCAGCCCTTACCTCTCCTTATGAGCCTTGGACTGGACCGTTTTACAATCTGCTCACAAGTCCTACTCCTGGAAGGGGTTTATCCCCTTTCTCCAAATGGGGGACCACCACTCATTCCATTCTACGGTGTCTGCCGTTCACAGACTGTGATGTGAATGGTGGTTCTGGAGCTCTGCGTGTGGTGGCTACTCACAGCTTGGGTGTGTGTGTTGGCGGGCGGAGGGGGAATGAAAATCACTCCTTGGGGACTGAGACCAAGAAACGGGATCAGAGGCTGAAGCAATCGGCAAGTGTCTGTCCCAGGGCTGGCCCCTCCAAGGGTCAGAAGGGTGCTGGAGTGCCCAGCTCTCCCATTTCCCGTTCTCTGATCACACATCACACCCTATTTAATCACCAACACACTCCATGGAGCTGGAGTGAGTACCCCATTTTCAGATGAGAAGCCCAAGGCTCTGAGAGGGAGGTGAGTGGCACAGGGCATAGGCCCTGACTACACAGGCCTCAAGCTCCCATCATCTCCTGCTCTGAGCTCTGGGCCACCTCTAGCAGCTGACCCCTCTGACCAGGTAGGAAGATGGCCCGAGCAGGCCCCACGGTAGCTTTGCACAGAGAGCAGTCTGGGGCTTGCGTGAGTTCAAGCGTCACCGCGCTGTCTGAGAGTGGAGGGGTGTCAGGCTTGCTTCCTGTCTGTCTGCAGCAGCCCGGCTGGCCAGAGGCGGCCCTGGAGACCCATGGTGTGAGTAATGTCTTCCTAGGGATTTGCACTGTCACAAGAGCAACCCCTTCCTTACAAGGGACAGGGAGCAGGGCCTCTACTTGTGGGCCCCTGACCCACACACTGAGCGGGGGCTAGCACTCAGGTCCCAGTCACAGCTGTGCCACTGCTGTGTGCTGTGACCTCAGGAACCCCCAGCCTCACTGAATCCGTGTCCCAGGAAGATACAGACTCAACAGCCTGCTCTGTCTGGGAATCCTCACTGGAGCTCCCCCCCTCTCCCCCGCCACCATCACACTGTAGAAAGACATTTGGTCTTAATCATTCTCGTGTTTTTCCGATGATGGGGGGTGCGGGGAGTGGTGTCCCAGGTGGCAGCTGGGACTGAGCTGTCAGCCTAGCAGGAGGCAAACAACCCATGACTCAGGAAGGGCACGTCACAGCTGGTGGAAGGAGGGGTGCTTGCCACCCTGTGGCTGGGGGTTGCTCCGGACACAGGGAACTCCAGCTCTTGACTCTCGGCCAAACCCAGTGCCTCCAGCCCTCACCTGCAGTTTGGCCATGGCTTCAAGGGCCTCCCAGGCATTCTGTGCCACCTGCCCAGAGCAAACCAAAGACAGGGATGCAGAAACACCCAGCTGGAGGGTGAAGAGCCCCCCCCCGCGCCCCCCCCCCATAAGCCCTGAGGCACCTTCGAGCCCTTGGGGCTGAGTCCCATCACAAGTGACTGTAACTGCATTTCAAACCAGAAGGTTATACAAATTAGTTGTTTATTTTGCCTTTTAGTATGACAATTCCAAAATTTAACTTGAAGATAAGTACAGAAGCTGCTGTGACATAAAAGGAAAGAGTCACTTGGCAATGCTCCGAGTCCTCCACTGCTGGCATCCAGCCTCCTGCCTGCAAGGATGGCCCCAGGCATGCCCAGCTGCCCAGAACACAGGCAGAAAGGCAACACCGTGCAAAGTGAGGAGTAGGGATTTGTGCAGTAATACATTTAGTTTAAAAAAAAAAAAAGGACTGGCTATTTGCCTAGAGTACGTCCTATATCAATAGAATGTAGAAACCAGAATTGTTCCCAGCACTCAGCAGTCTTGGCTGCTGTCGGATAGCTGTCGGCATGACTGCAAGTAGCCCCGAGGCTACCTGGGGTAAGAAGTGGGCCCATGCATACATAAGGAGAAGTCAGTGATGGTCAAGGCTAGAGGTCAGAGATGGCACAGAGGTGCAGAGCGATTCCGGAGGCTCAGGTTTACATAAATACGCACAGAGGAGTCGTGCACGCAGAAGAACTTGTTATATAAAATAGATGTACATAATCTAGAAAACCTTGATAAAAAATAGTCTATAAAAATATAAACTGTAGTGAAAATATACAAAAGTATTAACAAATGTTCAACCCACACAAAACAACTCACCAACGTGAAAGCTGGCAGTTCCCACCTGGTGTGATGAGCACGGCTCCCCTTGGCCATGGTGTGTGTGCCCGGGAAGCAGGCTGGAGGCCGCCCCCCCCTAGGCTAGCACCTGTCAGAAGGGCCCTCCCCGTGGGACCAGCAGGGGAGGCACTGGAGGGTACAGAGCAGCTCTTTCCTCAACAGCACAAGGAGAGGGGAAGCGTTGGCTCAAAATAGTGGGACCAAACCCTACAGTTCTGGAGGAAGGAATCAGCTCCATCCCGTCCCCAGTCTGGAATCGGGCCAAGCATTCCCTCTCCCACCCCTCTAGACACCTAGCGCTTTATTCCAGAGAGGAGAACCTCCTAGCAAGGGTTCCTGGTCCACTTCCCCCACGATCTCTCTCTCTGCTCTCCCATGCCCACTGCCTGACCACTGATGCTGAGAGCCTGGAAATACTAACACGCCACCACCGCTCAGGGCACGGCTGACACCGGCCACACACAGCTGGTCCCCGGGCCCAATTCAGGTGCTTTTAAGATGAGTCTTTTCAAGGCAGAACAGACAAAACAAGCATATTCCTAAAGGCAGCATTTTAGCCCACAGGACACAGCAGTTCCAGGGGGAAATCAGCTTGGAAACTGAAGTCTCAAGGAAGCTGGAGCTGACCTGTGGGGCCCCAACCCCATTCCTACTGCACCTCCTGGGCTGCTGGCCGCTAGGCTGACAGCAGGTGTGGGAGGTGGGGGCCGGGAGGCGGTCTCCAGCAGCCCCAGTGGCCCTGCGGGGGTCTGTGCAGAGTGGCGAGGCCGCAGCCCAACTCACAAGGCAACTTCCTGAAAACGGCAGGCCTCAAACAGCTGCTCCCAAAGACCAAGACGGTGATAAAGTATGTTCTTGACACCTGAAAACAGACGAAGGCTTTTGGCAACATACAGAGGCCAGCTCCCTGTACACAGTGAGGATTCAAATTAACCAGCTTGACCAAAGAAAAGTTGAGCTTGGTCTAGTACGCTGAAATGCCATCCTAGCTATGATACTGCTAGAAGGTTGACAGAAAAAAAAAAAAATGCTTATGAAAAAAGTGCTGCTTCAAACTACACTGCTTCAATAGTCTGTGTTTTGCATCAACTAAGGATTATTTCCAATTTTTTCCAGGTAGTGTAAAACAATCCGTGTCAAATTTTCTTTCCTGTTTGAGTAATACTGTCCAGGAAACATTGTCTCACATCTACACATCAGGGATGGTCCACAGAGTGATTAAGTAAAAATAACCTTCCCTGCGGCAAAGCCTCTTTCCAGGCCTTCAGAACGGTAGTGCTCTAAGTCCCAGAATTACCTAGGCAGCCTCACATACTGGGAGCAATGGTGACCCCGCAGGGGAGGCCAGCTGCCGAGAACAAGGATGCCCCCGAGTGGCAGTGGGGAGGGGACGCGTCTGGGAGGGCTCGCCAAAGCTTTGACCTCAAGTGAAGGCTTCCCAGCCCAGGCCCTGGCAGCCGGCCTCCTGCCATCCCAGCCAGACACACTGGCTGTTCCCGAGGAAGCCACAGTTCCCAGCTGCCCAACAGCATTCACTCTGCCGCTGCACCGTCGCCCTGCAAGGCACCCCCGGAAAAGCTCCCTCCATCCCCCCCAACCACGGGTGGGCCTGCCGTGTAGGAGGATGATCCACAGTTTCCCTGGAATCCCATCCACACGGGTAGAATGAACCAAGGGTCAACTCGCAGATGGAAAGAAGAGGTTTGCACAGAGCCTCGTGGAGCCATGCGGACAGTGAGCGTGTGGTGTCTGGAGAGCCAGGCCCTCCCCCAGCAGGCTGGGAGTTACTATTTGAAAGGCTGTGCGTGGAAGGGCAAAAGCTATCCCAGAGATGGGGCACGGCCAGCACCCTGAAGCCACCAGCAGAAGGTCTGTGGGCTTTCTGTAGGCCGTTTCTGAAAAAGGGATGTGCTTCCTTTCCTAAGGAAGTTCCTTTATTCACACCAACCTTATGCCACCCAAAGCAGTCAGACTCTGGCCCAGGAGTGTGTGAAGTGCAGTGGGCACCCTCCACAGCAACTGTTGAAAACGTTGCCCACGACGGCCCACGACGTACAGGAGGTACCACAAGGGGAGATGGCCCACGTCAGGTTTTCTAAGCACAGAGTCACCAACAAAGCTGACAGATGCTGTAAATAGGCTCTTGAAAATTGCCAGCTCTAAGCCTAGCGATGCACTGATCAGGCGGAAAGCATGATGGGATACGAGTAGCCACGTGCCATGGCATGAAGATGGCTGTAAACAGATTAGACCCCCACCCCGAGTGGAAATGAGAAAGTGCAGTGTGGCTTTGGACATCTGCCCAGCAGACTTCCAGAGACCACAGATGTTACATTCTGGCTTTGAAACGAGCAGAAACATCTCTGCAGTTCATCCTTTTGGCACACTTTGGTTGTGAAGGCAGGAAGAGCGGCGTCACGGGCTGGGAGTGGGTGGCACTCAGGAGTCCTCCTCCTCGTCGCTGACCAGCTCGCCCTTGTCAGGGCTGGTGTCCCGGTCACGCAGGAAGTCCTCCCGGATGGCCTCCAGCTCCGTCAGCTCCAGCCGGACCTTCTCCAAGTGGTAGGTGCGCCGGTTCCGGATCTGGCGCAGGGGGAATGGGTTCAGGTCCCCAAAGGAGATACCGATCAGCTTCCTGGCAGGACACAGCACAGAGACAGAGCATCAGGGGGGCTCAGGCGAGAGCTCACACACAGCACTTATTTCAGCCCAGCCTGGATCCGGCCTGGGGGTGTGGGGAGGCGGAGCCCGAACACCACGTTGAGGGCCTGATGTAGATATGTCACTCGGAGGCCAGCGCTCATGCAGAGGCTGCAGGGGCAGCCCCCGAACGCCGGCCTGGATCCAGACGCCAGCTCCACCACACGCTCCCCATGGGATGCAGAACAGGGAAAGTGAGCCCCCTTTCCAGCCCCCAATTCCTCATCTGTACGTTCAGATAACAGCGGTGCTGCCTCCTGGGCACGGGGTTACTCAAGTTGCCGCCCGGGAGCACAAGGACGGGGTCTGGCACTTGCTCAGCGATGGTGGGGGCCACGTGCCTCTGAGTCCTCGGAACCAGCACGAGGCCTGGCGCAGGGTGCGCTCAGAAAGGCTCTGTCACTGGACGGACTGACGCAGCGTGAATGGATGCACGGATGCCCGAGCAAACCTGGGGTAACTGTCAGACTCAGTGGTGTGACAGGTGTCAAGACGCAGTCCACGGAGAGACGTGCAGTTTGTGGGTTTCGTACTATCCCCAGGTCAAGGCACCCGTCTACAGTAAATACTTTAAAATCACGGCACCTTGCCCCTAACCACTGGCCAGCGGTTTAATAAAAACAGGACTAGCAGGTGCCCAAGGCCTGGCTAAGGGCTTCCAGCACTAATCACGGCAGCCACAGCCATCTGGTGTTGTCACAGAAGCCGGTTCCTCGCACACTAAGCCCCCGCCTCCCTTCTGCCGGCCCCAGCAGCAGGGATCTAAGGCCTGGTGCTCTTGCAGACCCGGGAGAGGCTGTGATGAAACAGCAGTGTCACTGGACTTCCTCCCCGCCTGTCAGAAAACAAACCGTTCGCTCCTGCCGCTGCCCCATCACGTGGGGTGCTTTACTGTGACGTGTACATGCCCTTAGCATCCCTCCCTCTTACATACATTTTCAAATTTTATTTATTTATTTTGTTTATTTGGCTGCACTGGGTCTTAACCGTGGCATGCGGGATCTAGTTCCCTGACCGGGGATCGAACCCGGGCCCCCTGCACTGGGAACACGGAGTCTTAGCCACTGGACCACCAGGGAAGTCCCTCCCTCTTATATTTTTAAACACTCACACCTTAGACATGCTTCACTCCAAGCCAGAGGATGCTCCTGCAAGGAGGTAAAGGGTCAGAAAGGCTGGCTTTAGGAGCCGAGCTCCCCAGAGCATGTTCTAGAACTCGTGAGCAGGAAAGGCCTACTCAGTGTGGGTCTCTGTGAAACAAAATGCTGGCTGGGGACTGGGAACCAGGCCTGCGTGACCAGCCCCTTTTCTCCAACAGCTATGAGTCACAGGCTCCACACACCTGAAATCCAAGTGTCCAGGCCCTTCCTTGCTACAGAAAGCACTGCATTGGATTGATACTGTCCGCTGCCTCCGTCAGGCAGCCACCATCAGCGCAGGCTGGGGCAGCACGGGGGACCGCACACCGCTCTGCCTCGGGCCTGGCAGGTGCGGTCGAGAGATGTGAAAGTGCCCCGTGTCAGCTACGTTCAGAGGACAACGCCTGGCGCGTGCGAGGCCCCGGAAGGTCCTGATTCAGAGACGGGTCTAATCTTGTTGCACCGGACTCCTGACCACATCTCACTCAGTCTCCTGCCTCCTCCTCGCAGAACCAATCAGGGCACTGCAGGTCGACACTCCTTGGAACCGCTAGTCTGGGGAGCTTATTAAAATACTGGGGCCCCAGTCTAGAGATGGGGCCAGGGCATCTGCAGTCCTAACAACACCCACAGGTGATCCCGCCGCACAGGGAACTCCGGGTCCAGTGGACGCAGACTTCCTGCGGCAAACTGACAGGAAACTGCACGAAAGCCACTCGCCAGGTGGCGCTGCAGGAGTGCGCAGGACGGCCCGTATCCAGGCCAGGCCCACCACCCCTTGCGTCTCTGCCACCCGGCAGCACTGACGACCCACACAAAACTGTTAGGGGCTGAGCAGGATGCCCTCCACACGCATTAGCTGTTGGAGTGAAGTTCACTGAACGCCACTCTGGTCATCTTGACCCGATGTGAGATTAACAAACGCTCTCAAGGTTCACCCCAGGACTCGGCATCAATCTTTCACAGGCAAACATTATTCTTGGATATCCTATTATTGTTGATATAGCAATAAGCTTGAAAACATCTTAAAAATCTACTTCCCAAGTAAAAGATCCTAACGATAGTGGTGATATCCAAGGAAGCCAGGTGTGGCCTCAGCCAGCACCTTCTCCCAGCGTCCACCTCCCTGGTCCCTTGGCCTCACTCAAGAGAACCACAGGGGAATGGTCCTCCTTCCCCCCTCTCCGGCCCCACACGCTCTCCTGCCACAAAACTCTGGCAGCCCCGGAGCCCTCAGCCCCTCCTGGCTGACCAGAGGCCTGGACGCTGCCCAACCACCTCTCCCTACCTCAGCCAAGGAGAGAAGCCCTCCCTCCCCGTCAGGTGAGCATATCATGGGCGGGGGGGGGAGGGTGGGAACTGGTGTTTGTCAAGTAGGTTGTCACCCATCAGTGGATCAAGGAATCAATTGAGTGAGTCATGACGAGCATTTTAAATATGCAATAGTGTATTTAGAAAATATATCAGAGGGTACAGCACAGATCTTTGGCAAGCGCTGGAAATATTTCAACAAATTCTTTTGTTTCAGTTACATACACTCCAGTACGTGTGTCCTAGGTTGTGAGATAAAATGTTCTTATTATGGGTGGCAGTCAACAGAGTTTGAAAAACATTAATAAGCTCCAAATGTTTCTCAGTCAAAGGACTCCTGTGGTTTTCAAGAGGCCACAAGTCTGCTGCAGGGATCCATTCCCGTGCAGTACGGGCAGCTCCCAGCACCTCGGCACAGCGAACGTTAGCGCTGCCTCCGTGGTTCGCAGGGACGTGCGCCCTCACTTGCCCAATCAGCAGCAGGTCCACAGAACTCCCCTGGAGAACCCAGCCTTGGTCATCAGGGCCAGAGCAGCTGCCAACTGTAGTTCAGGGGACACACGGACGAGGGTGGCTCAGAACAGGCAAAAAGTGTGTGGCTGGGGAGTGAGGGGGTGAAGAGATTCCTGAACGCTCAGCTTCCCAGGCCAGAAAGCCAGGGGACTTGGAAGTTCAAATTCCTTCTCCACCCCCTTCAATCTGCCCCCTCTTTTCTGTCTCTGGGGGCACCTCGCTGCAGGCTACCACCTCTCTCGCCGGGACCCCCTGGGCTCCTGCTGTCAGTCCTGCTCCAACCTGACGTGCCCTTTTGGTGTCTAACCCTGCAGGGACTTCCCAACACTCAGGATGAAGCACAAGGTCCTGGGCAGAGTCTACAAGGGCCTTAACAGCCCAGCTCTGCTCCCGCCCGGCCTCGATCCCTGCCGCGCCAGCCCCACCCTGGCCGAGCCACTGCGGCAGTTCCCCCAAACACGCCGCGCGCCCACAGCCCTGCGAGCACACGGCTCCTGAGTCCCTCTGCCCGGGCTGCCCACTCCCCACCACCCCTGCCTGGCCCAGGTCACCCGGCCTTCCTCTGGCACTTGCCCCATCCCCGGGCTTCCTCCACCGCAGCTCTGAGCAAACCAGGCCGTAACACTTCCCCACAAGTTCTTCAAGGACAGGGCCTGTTCCTCATCTACCATCCTCAGTGCCTGGCAGAGGGCTTGCCGTGTGGTTGATACTCAGCAGGTGCTCACCAGACAAATAATGTGCTTTGGTTGCGGGGATTCGTGTTTGTTGAATAAAGGATAAAAGCATCTTTCATCTTAGTTCCTCCCTAGTCTCTGGAGGCCGCTCCTTTCCCCCTTTTCCCTGGGAGGAAGCGCCCTCTCTCACCACTGCACACCTGGGAAGGCTCTGGGTTTGAGACGGCCGGGACAGTCCGTTCTCAAGGAAGCAGAGGTCAGGATCCCTGCCCTCCTGGGCGTCTGGGGATGCCCCCAAGGACTCACCTAGCGTCAAGGATAGTGCGAGTGAAGTAACGGAGATACTTGAATATGGACATCGAATCTTGCAATTTCAGGATCTCCTCTTCCTTGTATTTAAAAAGTGCCAGGGCAAAGCGGAAGATAACCTGTGGAAAGGACAGGGAAATCTATGACTAGAGAAGCACCGTGGCTCCAGGCACCGGCTCCAGGGATGGAAGGCCTCCCTGGGCCCTGGGAGCAGCCTGCACGGCCTGCCCTGGGGCAGACACTTGACCTGAGGTGCAATTTCCACCAGTGCCTTTCTTAATAGAAAAAAGGTTTCCACTCTTTGGTGGTTTTCAGCAACACTTCAGCCCAAACCAAAAATTTCCTTAAGGAGTAGAATCTTTGTGGAATCCTTCCACATTTAGCTCACATTTCTAGTCAACAGGCTATATAGAACTAGAAATAATTTTTAAATTAAATCAAAACCAGGGTCCTCTGATTCTGAAACTCTTAGAAAGCTCCACCTCCAGAGGCAGTTTTTATCTCACCTACTGAAACTAGGGTCTGAATTTCTGACTTCTGAGTATGGTGAAAGAAAATAATTTTTTTTTTCTTTTTTTTTCTACTGATTTGTTTCTGGGTTGCTGCGTTGAGGCCAGAGGGCATGGACTCCTGGTGGTCCTACAAGTTCAAGCAGCTTTGGAACAAACTGCTTCGCCCACATGTAAGGGCACGGGCTGGCTTGCACCAACCTGAACTTTTTCTTATTTAGAAAACAATGTTTACAGAGATTAAATAGATTATCTCTTAACATCCCTACCTGTGGCCCAATAGGGAACACTGTTTAAGCCCTGGTTGAGAATTCTTTTCAATAATGACAGAGTAGATTAAAAAGTTGATAATGTACTGTACTGGACAGAGTGTGAGGTAATATACACACTCAAACTTTGCCGGTGGGAGTAGAAATTGGTTAAGGCCCTTCCGCAGGGCAGTTTGGCATTCTCGATGAGAACTACAGGGTCCTTTGGTTCTGGATTTACCCTGGACCTATAGCACTTCCACTTCTAGGACTAAACCTAAGAATGCACTTGAACCTACAGAAAGACAATTATAAAGAGTCACAGCTGCAGAGTCTGACGTGGCAAAAGACTGCAAACAGCGTAAGTGTCCATCATCAGGGGACTGTTATGTAAATTTCTGGTTCATCTGTAGAAGGAGATACTACGCAGAGTTTAAAAAAAAAAAAAAAAAAGAGCCAGATCTATATGCCCTGATATGAAACTATCACCAATAAATAATAAATTTAAAAAACATATTTTAGATATACATAAAATACCTTGAAAAAAAGATACAGTACATTGAGAAGAACGGCTGGGAGACGGGGGATCTCTTTTCTACTGCACGCCCTTAGTTATATGATTTGAGTTTATCATGTGTTACTCACGAACTGATTTTTTTTAAACATAAAACAGATTGGGTGGGAGGCTTGTGGGCAGTAGGGCCCTGAAGTTGGCCCCCCGAGTCTGCCCCTGATCCTCTGTTTGCTCTGGGCCTCTACGTCCTCATCCATACAGTGGGGATAATACCGCCATCTGTTTGACAGAAGCTGAGGCTCAGACTGCAAACCATCAAAGCCCCCATGCCTGGCACAGGGTTTGGCAGAGACTCAATGTTTCTGATAAACGAGCAAATGACTGCAGCTTCCTGCGACCCCAGACCAACCTCCAGCAGCACCTGGTGCTGGGATCACTCTGCCCCTCGGCACCCTTCGTGCCTCCCAGCTAAGCCGGCCACTCTGCTGCCAGTGCCACTGCCCATGGAGGCATGCAGCAAGCAGACCCACCTTTGGTCCCTCGTAAAGGAAAGAGTCCCATATTTTAAAGAGGATGTCACTAACGACGCTATCCACAAACACCACCAGAAACCAGTTGAACGTGATGAGGGTGTAGTCCACTTTGTACTGTTCAAAGTGGGCATGCAGTCGAGGCAGCTTCTCGCTCATGAGGTCTCTGAACACCCGCTGGTCCACCTGGAGAGGGAGCAAAGGGGAGAAGCGTATGGGGGCTGCCACTGCACCGAGCAGGCCACCCGGGGCCCCGGAGGGGCTGCAGGCCCATCGCCACACACAGCAGGGTAGCTGTTCCAAGTGCGTGGCGGGCTCACCCCAGAGCGGACTGCTCCGCACCCACGCTGGGGTGAGCCCGAGAAGCAGCTGGCCTGGCACACTGCAGGTGCTCACCAAGTGCCCCCTGTCATCCTTTCCACAGGGTATGGGGGTGGGTTCTGTGGCCTGAAAGCCACTCCTGTACTCAAAATGCCCCATGAAAATGGGCTGCTGCAGAGCCGGTGGCGTAGTCGGTCTTGCTAATCCACGTGGAAATACAGAGGGTGCTGCTGCAAAGGGCCATATACCCGAGTCCCGGGCCAAAGAGGAAGTGTGATATCACCACATCCATTCAGCAAATATTTACTGGGCTGTGTGGGGCAGTGAGGGAGCAAGGACTCCAGAGTCAGCTGGACCTGAGTTTGGTTCTCAGCTCTACCACTTTCTAGCCGGGTGGCCTTGGGCAGATTATGTTCTGGACAGCTCTGTGCCTCACCTGGAAAACAGTTAATGATCTGTCTCTCCCAGGGCTACTGTGAAGATTACATGAGACTTAGGTAGACACATATCAAAATAGGTGGCTGTTACCCCTCCATGCTCTGTGTCAAGCAGGGGCCAGTGCTGGGCAGAGAGTTGAACCAGGTTCAGCCCTGACCTCTAGGAGCTAAAAGACGAGTGGGGAAGCCAGATGTATGGACTGTTACGATAGCTGTGGCCACCAGGGCTTGGTTAAAGATGTGTTTACAGAGCATTACAGAGCCCCGGACGGGTCCCAGCCAAGCCTGGAGGAGAACAGCCCTGCGGTGGGAGCACAGGATTCTGGGCAGAAGGGGTGAGAAGGACGCAGCTCAGCCCGGCAGAAGCACCAGGTCCCTGAGGGGCAGACCTCACCTACAGGCCAGGGGCTTTTCCAGCCTTTGTCTGTGACCCACAAGAAAATATACATCAGCCATCACCTAGTCTGTGTGCACAGAAGAGAAACAAACTCACAAACAACACTTAACCTCACGAAGTAGGACAGTTCTACTCTATTCAACTTGATTTGATGAAAAAAAACAAAAAAAGCTAGCGCCAATCCCGATTACTCGTGTTTGAAAAACGCAGCAGGCAATGAAGGAGAAGCGTTAAGAGGCTTTAAGCAGAAGAGTG
Source organism: Phocoena phocoena (assembly GCF_963924675.1). Lineage (NCBI taxonomy): Eukaryota > Metazoa > Chordata > Mammalia > Artiodactyla > Phocoenidae > Phocoena > Phocoena phocoena. Next base: position 119,908,673 of record NC_089220.1, on the reverse strand, counting down.
ATGTGGTTGGATTTGTACTTTAGATCCATCTCTCCACCTGAAACAGGGGGCCAAGCTGAGGGGGAAGCAAGGCCCCATGGAGGCCCCACCACACCTGGGGCAGAGGTGATGAAAATCTGAACCAAGGAAAGGTGGTGGGAGGAGAGGGGCACCTGGATCAGAACTGTGTAGAGGTAAAGTCTGTATGAACCTACGGACCCCTCTGCTGTCAGAGGTCAGGAAGAGGGGTGCTCAGAATACACAGGCTTCCCACAGGGGCATGGAGAGGGCAGAGTGTGGTTCCCTGAGGCCGGATCATAGGAATGAGGGCTGGGCTGGGGGAGACTGGGACATGCTGGTGCCCGAGGGGCATCTGCAGCAGGATAACTGCAGCCCACCAGAGACCCGAGGCTGAGGCTCCAGGGCCTGGGTGGAGTGAGGTCACCTTAGGTGAGCAGTGAAACCGTGAGAAAGAGAGAGACCAGCAGAGAAAAGCAAGCCACAGATGCACAGTGGGCCAAAGCCAGGCCGTCCAGGAACGAGAGCGCAGTGAGGAAGAGCCAGCTGCACGGGAAGTGTATCACCTCCTTAGCGTTCCCTGAATGGTACACTGTGAGGGGAGTGTGAACCGGTACAACCATTTAGGAGAGCAATCCGGCAACACCCAGGAAACGGGAAGCCTCACCCTACAGCAAGCCTACTCCTAGGAATGGATCCCAGAAAAACCTGCCAAACTCTCACCTGCATATCAGTCAAGATAAGATAGAAGATGTGATAATTCTTGGGATTACTGGGATACTAAAATAACTAAAAACAATCTAGATAAATGTTAAAATGACATTTTAAAATGTCCTTTTTTTAGGATAATCCAAAACTTTGAAAATATCAATTGTTTATCCTTTGGGGAAGGTTTGCTTTTTAAAAAAAATATAGAAGGCATTATAGTCAAAAATTTTTTTTAAAAAAAGAATGTTACATAGGTTCAAGTAGGTATCATTGGTTGAAATTTAAAATTTTAAAAGGCAAAGTAACTTAAAAAACTAAAAAACATTATTTTTTACAGAAATGATTCCAAAGCATTGTAAAGTCACCCTAGGGTGCACAGAGGATAAAATACAGGAATCGTGGTTGGAAACATACATTTTTGTCCAGTTTGCTTTCTGACTAGAAGAGACAAAATTTTGAAGATCTAAATTTGCTGAAATGAAATATAATTAAGTTTTCTTGGAAGACTTAAAAAACAAAAGTATATAAGAAGTTATAGGACTTCCCTGGTGGCGCAGTGATTAAGAATCCACCTGCCAATGCAGGGGACACGGGTTCGATCCTTGGTCCAGGAAGCTCCCACATGCCGCGGAGCAACTAAGCCTGTGCACCACAACTACTGAGCCTGCGCTCTAGAGCCCATGAGCCACAACTACTGAGCCCGTGTGCCTAGAGCCTGTGCTCTGCAACAAGAGAAGCCACCACAGTGAGAAGCCCGCGCACTGCAACGAAGAGAAGCCCCCACTCGCCGAAACTAGAGAAAGCCCGCGTGCAGCAACGAAGACCCAGTGCAGCCAAAAATAATAAATTTATTTTTTTTTAAGTTATAAAACCATCCCATAGTGTGCAAAAAGCATCAGTCTCTCACCTTCTCACCCACATCCACTTCCCACCTCTGTAAAATTCTGATAGGTGGACCAACAGCTGAAAGGCAAGTTGTAAAAGCATCCCACGCATGCATGTGCGGTAGCCACTCTGACAGGCCACTCCTAGACGTCTTCTTCGGTCAGTTTCCCTGGAGGCCCAGCTCCTCCCACTGGGCAGGGTCAGCATCACTCACTAGTGATGGGTCTTCTTTTCTGCTGGTGCTATTCCATCCCTCAACATTTAAACAACGACTACATATTTGCACACACTTCAGGCTTAGCACTGGCCAGGGCTGGGGACAAGAGACAACAGGACAAGGTGCTACTTTTAAGGGGTTATAAACGGGCAAGGGACACAGACAACTGACCACTGGACCAAGAGATGGCGATGTGATGCACTCTGCCCAGAGGGACTGGGCTGAAAGTGCCTGAGAGGAAAGGACCAGTCAGCTGGCCTTGAAATGGGAGAAGAACGAGGCACACACCTCTCCTCCCAGGTAGGTGGCAGATGGTGTCTCGTTCTCGAGGCTGCCGGGTGCTCGGCAGATGGCTGGCGTGGGGCAGGCTGCCAGGGACACTTGCTCGGGCCTCTGTTCAGCCCCTCTCCGCTCAAGAGGACGTGGAAGGACTGTATTCATCTCTGTGTCCTCAGCGCCTAGCGAGGCCCTGGCGCACAATGTGCACTGAACTGACGGAGAAGCCGCTGAGCATCTGGACTGCAGCGCAGCGTTAAGGGGCTCAGGCACTGGGCTCTGGCAGGAGATTCGCAAAGCACAGCGCTGGGGGCTGACTGCACACACAAAGCCATCCACATTCTACGAGTGGCCTTATGCAATGTCCATCATAGGAGAATGGTTAAATACCTCAAGTCCATTCACCCAATGGAATATTACAGCCACCAAATATGATGGTTAAAAACTATATAACTGTATGAGAAAATGCTCATGCTGTCATGTGAACCAACCAGGATAATCAGTCTCTCAATCTGGATACCTAAATGTATTGGGAAAAAGTAAAAAGGAAATATATCAAAATGCTAACTGTGATTCTCAAGCTGGTAGGATAACAGGTGATTTTTCGTCTTCTTAATATATATTTCTGTATTACCTAACTTCTGACAGCATCTATTACTTTTAAAGTCAGGGGGAGGGACTTCCCTGGTGGCGCAGTGGTTGAGAGTCCGCCTGCCGATGCCGCAGAGCAGCTAGGTCCGTGAGCCATGGCCGCTGAGCCTGCGCGTCCGGAGCCTGTGCTCCGCAACGGGAGAGGCCACAACAGTGAGAGGCCTGCGTACCGCAAAAAAAAAAGAATCCACCTGCCAATGCAGGGGACACGGAGTCGATCCCTGGTCTGGGAAGACCCCACATGCCACGGAGCAACTAAGCCTTTTCCCCTACAACTACTGAGCCTGCGCTGTAGAGCCCGCAAGCCACAACTACTGAAGCCCACATGCCACAACTACTGAAGCCCGTGCACCTAGAGCCTGTGCTCCACAACAAGAGAAGCCACCGCAACACGAAGCCCTTGCACCACAACCAAGAGTAGCCCCCGCTCGTCACAAGTAGAGAAAGCCCACACACAGCAACGAAGACCCAATGCAACCAAAAATTTTTTTTAAAAACCCTTAAAGTCGGGGAAAATGTCTCTTTAGAGTTTACATTTATGTTGATGTGACAATGTGAGGCAAACTTTATCTTAAATTCACATACTTAAAATAGGTCTTCCCCTTCTGCCTGTAATAACAGCATTAATAATAATTTTATTGAGTTTTTACAGTGTTCTAATCATATTAAACTCTTTTAATGCATCATCTGAATTCAACCTCAGACACTCTATAAGAGGAGAATATGACACTCATCTTACAGACAGGGAAACTGAGGCACAGAGATGTTAAGTGATGTGGCCAAGCTCCACAGCTCCAGGACAGGGCCTGTCTTCCAACCCGGCCATGTAACCCCGAGCCAGGCACACTGAGCACACCGAGCACTGATGTGCTCAACCACACCCCTCAGTGGGACTAAGAAAGATCAGTGCTTCATTCTTCTCATTCAGAAACAGAGTCATCTGAAAATTTTTTTTTTTTTTTTTTTGCGGTACACGGGCCTCTCACTGTCGTGGCCTCTCCCGTTGCGGAGCACAGGCTCCGGACGCGCAGCCTCAGTGGCCGTGGCTCGTGGGCCCAGCTGCTCCGCGGCATGTGGGATCCTCCCGGACCGGGGCACGAACCCATGTCCCCTGCATTGGCAGGTGGACTCTCAACCACTGTGCCACCAGGGAAGCCCCCATTTGAAATTTTGAAGCTACTAGCTTCCAGGTGTCCATGAACATATAAAACTTTCTTTACTGACCTCTTTATTCGCACCTGACTGTGCCAGCTGCCTCTTCCCGCTGCTGTTCATTTCCTACTACTTTACCCACTATTTTAACAAAAACTAATCTCTAGCTTAATTAGCAAAGTGAAGCGATCACAGGGAGACCAGATGGGCTTCTCCGGGATCAGGTGACATCCATGTAGCTGGGACAGGAACCCAAAGGAAAGCCCACTCTGTAGGAAGGGCAAAGCTCACCCTCCTGCCGTCCTCCCACAGCACTCCAAGAGGCAGTGGCGGGGCAGGGGGAGAGCTTGGGCCCAGAGCCACAGATGTCTGAGGCCAAACCCCAGCTTGGGCTCTCCGTGGTGGCACCTCAGGCAAGATGCTTAGTGGATTTGATCCTCAGTTTTCTCCCAAGTAAAATGGGGATAACCATACCTCCACTCACATGGCTTTGTGCAGCTGTGTGGCTGCTAGCAACGGGCCGGGGCTCCCTTTCCCTGGGCAAAGAGCTCACGTGAATTCAGACACTCACTTCTGGGTGCGAGAGACACTAAAATGAAAGACAGGGCTGCAGCCCTTAAGCTGGAAGACAAGCAAGCACGCAGGACGACCCAGGATGATAACCACTGTCACCGAGGCCTGGGCCAGAGCAGTGGGAACGGGAGCGGGCCCTGAAGTCAGCTTTGGGAGGCAGGAAAGTATCACAGAGGAAGGGGCACATGAGCTCAGGCTGAGCAGCAGCTTTCTAGGGAGGTAAGCGGGGCAATGCCGTCTAGGTAGTGGAACTGTGTACAAAAGTACACAGAGAATGGCGTACCACCAGAGGACAAGGGCTCCATCACAGGGCATGCTGCGCTCCCAGCAGCCCAGCAAACGGGCAGGTCAGGGTGTGGAAGGAGGCTGGGCTCTGCCCGGAAGGCGGGGGGTGGGGCGGGGGGTGGTGAGGACGTGGCTGAATCTGTGAGTGAGGCGGACAGAAGGGCTGCGTGAGTGAAGGCAGGAAGAGAGGAGATGAGGCAACTGCAGTGATGCAGGAGAGGGGATGGTGACTTAACAGTGAGGAGCGAATGAGAGAACCGATCTGAGAGCCGCCAGGCGGTGGCAGTGATCAGAAACAGCAACTCCAGGGACACAGAGAGAGAGGAAGGAGGGGTGCAGGCTGACTCGAGTTCCTGGCCTGGGGAACTAGCGGGTGAGGGGGCAGTACAGGTGGTAACAGAGGGCAGTAATGAGGATCCCTCCAGAGGCAGAAATACAAATAGAAAGTAAAATTCAGGGCTCAACTAGGCAAACAGAAGCCACGCTAAACATTTATAACAGGGATTTACCCAGGGCAACAGTCACACTGGTGACGGAAAAGCTGAGAAACCAAACAGTTGATAGTGAGGCAGTCCAGAGGCCAGGGCAGGAAGCCACCCCCAGGCTGGAGCAGGGAGGTCCCCGCTGGCATGAAGAACCCGCCAGATAGGAGCTGGCACCACGGAGGAGACAGTCACCGGCAGAGGCAGTACCCAGGACGGAGAGGGAGAAAACTGCCTTCAGCTGCCGCGCCCCCCTCTGCTGGCCGACACAGGAGCTGGGAGACGGCCTGCGGGCCAGCTGTCCGGACAGGAGTAGAGCAGTGAGGGCAAGGAGTGGCTGTGAGCAGGCAGGCCAAGCACTGGCACGAGCCTGGAGAAGAGGATGCCACGAGGACAGACACGGGCACAGCTGCGGTCAAGAGAAAAAAGGCTCTTGGGCAGGACTGGACCAAATGTCAGACACAGGAGGAGGGCTGCCAGCGGGGAAGCAGGGAAAGGCCATTACAGAAGCCAGTCACGGCAGCACCCCCAGCCCAGCAGAGGGAAGAGATGCCCTGGGCTGCAACGGCCAAGGGTCTGGTCCAGAATCAGGACAGTCCCAAGTGGAGACAGAACCCCCGGACTCTCCCAGCCCACATCATCCTACCCGCCCCCTGGCTTCAGACTCCAGGCGTGGTGGGCATGAACTGTGCTTGTTTAGATCTCCTGCTGTGGGCAGTACTGACAGCCCCAGCGCTGCCCCTCTGGATCCATCACCACATTTGTTTACAGAAGCCATGTCGCCCCCGCTGCTTCCAGCCAGTGGGTGAGCAGGGAGGGCGCTAATGCAGCCCGTTCCCACTGAGATGTGTGCACCTTTAACAGGTTACGTTGGCTTGAGGACGCCACACGGGCCTGGCCAAAACCTTCTCAGAACCTCACAGTAGGCTGGGATTTTTCCCACCTACCCAAACCTCCTTCCTTCCCCTGGTCTGGGGGTTCACGGGGCCTTTCCCAGTCCCTCCCCTAGATCCTTCACAGGTCTTTTTCCTCAGAATCTCTGGCACATCTGCTTCTGCCTTGGTCTCCACTTCTTGGAGAACCCAAGCTAACACACCAAGCTCCCCAGGCACCCCTGGATTGTGACTTAGCTGGCCAGGCAGGCTGAGCCCAGAGTAGACAGCGCTGAGCAGTGACCACAGAGCAGGTCTGCAGGCCTGGTCTGTTTCTCTCTGGATGTAGCAATCACTCTGCTGGCTTCCAGGGCACTAAGTGAGCCTGACCTGGCACTTGCTCACAAGCAGCCCAGCCCAGTCTCCAGGGCAGGCCCAGCCTCGGTGTGCACCTTGTTCAGGGGTCCACACACGTGGAGCCTCCCCCGCCAAGGCTTAATTGAGGTCACATTGCAGCTCTAATTCTACAGGTTTTTGACTAGAAGCACAATATCTTTAGAGGTACCTGGGATCCTAAAAGAGTCTTTGTGTAATAGTCTCGAGGCATGAAAACTTCCACTATGGTGACTAGACACCAGAAAGCGTCTTCTTGTTCCAAGTATAGGAGGGCCACTGCCACCAATCTACAAGCAAACGGAGAACAAGGTGAGCGCCAGCCTCCTAGCCCAGACGCGGGCAGCCCGGCCCGTCTTCACAGAGGCCTCTGCGGTATGCCGCACTCTCCCACGGCCACAGCAACTTCTAGTTCTGCAAGAAAGTACACTAAACGAGCGTTCCCTGGCGAGGGTGGCATTTCCTAGTTTGAGAAGCAAAGCTGCATCCACATTCCTTCATTTGGTTTTTGTTTAAAGATGATGAAATTGTTTCCCAATGAGCAGGCAGCCTCATTTTGGAAAATGTTTTCATGCTAAGATTTTTGCTAAGGCAGCTAATTCTTCGAGTTTTTTGTTCAAGAAGTTCCAACTAATCCTTTTATGCACAAAAAAATCCAGGGGTGAATATAAGGGGAAAAGAACACATGATGGTTTAAAAACAACTTTCTTGATACCAGTCTACTTGAAAGGGGCTTCAGACAAATGAATCACTGCGGTGGGGCTTTCTCAAAGAACTGCATCCACAGCACACACGTGGGGTGGGAAAGGGGACCGTATGTATCACCTGTTACGTCATTCACAATAGAAACTTGGGTCTGGCTAGTTACATGGTCACCACTGAGCGGTTACTCATCCAGTAACCCCAGGTTTGGCTCTGAGCGGGCATTCAGGGCAGAAGGCTGAAAAGGAAGAGGCAAGAGAAAAGCCCCCCTCTACATATCCAAGAAGCTCTGCTCGCGACATGAAGCTTCTGTGCATCACTTACAGAAAACCCTAGAGTCACTTCTCAGAATCTGTTTTTGTTTTCTTCCTTGGATAAAATTATAATGAAATCTCAAAAGGTTAAAAAAAAAAGAACTGGGAAGGGGATGCTTTGAGTAGGCATGAATGAGATGAAGAGTAGAAAGGTTACAACAGGTAGAGATGGACAGGGAGAGAAAACCAGGACATGCACAGCACCTGCGGACGCCAGGAGAAAGGGTAGAGAGACTGAAAAGAGCAGAGCCTTTGACGACATCACTTTTAGTTAACTGATGTTCCAGATGACAGGCCTGAATCACTGAGGAAAGGCTAGCATTCTTCTGCTGAAGTTCTGGGTTCACAGTTCTGTTCGCATGTACAAAATAATGTGGAGAAAAAAAGTCCAGTAAAACGGTTAAAATTTAGAGGTCCTAATGGTGATGGTACGGAGAAAGATTTAATTTTCTGGAAAGTCTCCATATGTGTGGAACAGCTGATTCCATGACAATGTCAGATAAATGGGGTGTTGCTGCACCCCTAACAGGCATGCTCGAGTCCTCGCCAAGATCCCTTAAGTTTCGGAGGTTTTTAGCTTCCAGGAATTTTTAGACTGAGTATACAGTGTGAACTGTGCATTTAAGCAAAACAAGGCTGCTTTGTTAGGCAATAACTTATTTACAGGCTTTTTTTTTTTTTTTAATGGGGACCATCGAGGAGCAGCCACAGTCCCTTTTACTTTCAGGGCCCAGAGAGGGCACCCTATCCTGACCACCACAGAGGCAATGACTTCCTGGAAACCATTGGTTTCAGGTCTTAACCAACTAACATTCCAGTTTAAAAGCTTTTCTTCCTGCAATACTCTCATTTCAGATGCAAATAGATAGCCCTTATCTGGAGGTCAGTATCCAGCACAGATGAGGATTAAAAAGGCCCATGAGCTGCCACAATAAACGTCAGCATTCAAAACTCAATGCATGCACTTGACTTAAGGAGAACTGCTAAAGATGGCACACGGAGCTTCTTCATTCTTTGTCCATATTTCTAGCAAGCTTGGTTACCTACTTTGATTACACAGAGGAACACAAAAGGACTCTAATGACAGCAGCAAAAGTGCACCAGCGAGGTAAGAGACAGACAGGAGGTAAAAAGCAGCCACAAGCACTCAAAGTCCAGTGATGGGGAGCAGCTCCATGGAGAACAGACCTCAGTACCTCCCGTGGCCTCATCCTGGTGCATCTCAGCTCAGAATGAGGAGCCTGGATCATTTAGAGAAGAGGAGAGGCTTTTCAGTGTCCTCTGCCTATGGAAGCAGGGAAGTATGCCAGACCTGCAGAAGGCTCTCATCTAAAAAAAAAACAAGTTTGGGCTCTTCAAGGGCTAGGTTTAACCAACTGAAAAATTGTTTGGGGCAACCTCTTGATTGACAAAGATCCTGTATAAACAAACAGTGGCCTTGTTTTCACATCAAGCATTATAAATGAATGATAGCAAACTTCTGATCAAAACCTGAGTGTGGGGCTTCCCTGGTGGCGCAGTGGTTGAGAGTCAGCCTGCCCACGCAGGGGACATGGGTTCGTGCCCCGGTCTGGGAGGATCCCGCATGCCGCGGAGCGGCTGGGCCCGTGAGCCATGGCTGCTGAGCCTGCCCGTCTGGAGCCTGTGCTCCGCAATGGGAGAGGCCACAACAGTGAGAGGCCCGCGTACCGCAAAAAAAAAAAAAAAAAAAACCTGAGTGTGATGAGAACAACAAGGAATCAAAATGATTTCTCATTTTGTTGTTCCAAATAGTTTGACTTTGGTGTTCTTAATATTGGATTGGCCAAAAAGTTCATTCAGAAAACCCGAATGAACTTTTTGGCCAACCCAATACTTTCCAAAAGCATGTCTGTTTCTCTCAATTATTCTAGAATTGGGGATACTGCATAACTAAAACTAGCTTACTGCAGCTATTGATATTTATTTCCCTTAAAAGACTGGTTTTTCTTGGCTCACCAGGAGGAGGGGAGGGGGCTGTCAGGCAGCGCCCGGAGCTACAAGTTATCTTAACAGCAGAGAGGAGACCTCGTGGGCCAGGCACCCACCTGTTTAGACCTTGGCAGTAGCCAATGTCTGGATTCCGCCAGGAGAAGGCGAGCAGGACATTGCGCAGCTTCTGTATGCCTTCCGAGGTGGGGCACGAGTAATGTTTGTTGTTGGGCAGAGTCCGCAGCAGGTCCAGCTCGATCTGCTTGGAGGCCGGGTTCTGTTTCTCCAGAGCCTTCTGAAGCAAGGTCTGGAAGTAACCAGGCTTAATGCTGTCCTTGAATTTCCTGGTGTGAAGGTCCACACACCACTTCCACACCTTGGAACGGTGCTCGTGTGGAATGCCCGCACGGATCAGGTTCTTTAATTCTGGAGAGCACATCATCTCCCTGTTCACTGTGCTCGCAAAATAGTTTTCCCACTTGACGCCAGTGGAAACCTCCTGGTTTTCTGTGAGGTAGAGAGTCTTCAGGTCCAATGCTCGGACTTTGGCGACCAACTTCTCTTCCTCGTCATCCTCTGGGACAGTCCTAAACCCATAAATGTCATATTCACTGTTGAGAAAAACAAAAGAAAAAATTAAATGATGCAATGTGGCAAAAAGGCCAATGAAACAGAAAAGAGAACCTAGAAATCTACCCGTGTGTAAATGGCACTTTGATATATGACCAGGCATTTCAACTCAGTGAGGAAATAATAAACTTCTCAATAAACAGGGTGAGAATAACTGGCTATCTATATGGGAAAAAATTACGTTAGATCTTTCCTTGATACTATACAGGAAAATAATCAATTCTAGATGGCTGAGGCGCTAAATGTGAAAAGCACAAAAGAAAATACAAGCAATACTGCAAATACAAGGCTGATGAATTTGGCTACATTAATATACATGTGCATGTATGTTTATATAGCCTACATACACACATCCCTAACACTTACGCTCGAAGAATGTTTTAAAAAGTGAAAAGACAAGGGAGAAAACATTTGTAAGATATTAGGGATGACAAAGAATTAAGAATTCTTTAATTCTTAAAAAGAAAAAGAATTATTCTGCTGTGGTAGGTAGAATAATGGCCCCCAAAAATGTCCCTGGAACCTGTGAATATGTCACGTTACGGCATGTGGAATTACAGTTACAGAACTTAAGACGGGGAGATTATCCTGGGTTAGCCGGGTGGGACCACAGTAAACACAGGAGCCCTTAAAGTGGAAGAGGAAGGTAGAAGAGTGGACCAGAGATACGACAAAGGAAGAAGAGGCAGGAAGGATGTGAAGTGGGAGAGAGGGCCTGGACCCACGGTTGCTGACTTTGAAGATGGAAGAAGGCGGCCACAAGCCAAGGAATGCAGGTGGCCTCCAGAAGCTGGGAATGGCCACACCTGACAGGCAGCAAGGAAACAGAGACCTAGTCCTACAACCAGAAGGAACTGTATTCTGCCAACATCTTGAATAAGAAAGGACACAAACTGTCTCCTAGAACCTCCAGAAAGGAACGCAGCACTGCTAATACCCTGACTTTCATCCAGCGAGACCATGCTGGGCTGCTTGACCGACAGAACTGTTGCATAATAAATATGTATCACAAACTTACTGGCTTAAAACAATAATTTGTTATGGCAGTCATAGAAAACCAATACAAAGGCCTTTCACACACTGCTGCTGAGTGTGTAAACCTGTACAAGCACTTTGGAAGTCAGATCTAGCAGAGCTGAAGATGTGCATTCCCTACAGGTCAGGAATTCCACTTCTAGCCTACACCCTGGAGAAACTCTCTCACGCAGACACACGGACACATGGATACATGTACCACGATGTTTACTGCACCATGGTTTGTAACAAGGAAAAATGGAACCATTCTAAGTGTTCACCATGACAGAAGGAATAAAAATGTGAAGCTGTGAGGCAGGTAAAAAAAAATTCTCAGGAGCTACACGTATCAACCTGTATAATTTCAGAAAACAATGTTGAAAGAAGTAAGTTGCAAAAAGGTATGAATACGGTAGGATTAGCATATTAAAACCTGTCTTCAATTAGAGGTACATATTGAAGTGTTTAAAGCTGAAATGACATGTCTGATACTTTCTTTAAAATATTCCAGGAAAAAAAAAAACAAAAAAAAACTTTGGAAGGGAAGGGTACGAAGAAACAGGATTACCAAAATGTTAATAATTGCTAAATTATTGGGTAACAGGTTGCATATGGGGGTTGTTATATGATTCCGTCTACTACTTTGTATGTTTGAAATTTTCCATAATGAAAAGTTGAAAGTAAATCAATATACACAGCCATTGTTCTAGTCATACATGAAGTTTGAAAAGATACAACATGAATAGTAAGAGCCTAAAACACAAGCAGGAAGAAGACGTGGTGCCCTCAGGGCAGACTGCTAGGCCACCCTCACGGGAGTCCCCCGCCACTGCGGACGCAGCACAAGCGCACAGCATGGAGACAGCGCTCCTGGCCTGGGAATGGGGCTGCCCAGTCTGGGGCCACATCCTTGCCACTCACCATCTGTGTGACCTGGGCAAGTTACATCACCTCCCTAACCTCAGCTTCCACATTTTCTGAGCAAGGATAAAAACATCTGCCTGGCTGAGCTACGTTAAATACAGGCCTGCACATAAGGCCCTTGGCACGGCTCCCGGCACACAGGCCTCCGTAAGAGTTTTGTAACTGGCGTTGGTCGCAATCTGAAAGCATAGTTTTACCTGTCGACTGAGTAACATGGACAAGGCAGGCCAGTGCTGTAAGCACAGAGAAGGGAAAGAGTGGGTCAAGCTGAAGCCAGGCTTCCCCTGGGGCAGGGGTGGGGCTGGAGAAGCTGAGCCACAGCAGCAAGCAGGGCCTAGGTACAGGGCTGCAGGGGCAAGGGGGCGGAGACAAGGAGGGGACTGGACTGAGTGGATTTGCAGATTTCTCCTTGAGCCAGTATTTCATGAATCTCAGTTTTAAGAAACTAGGATATGACGGTTCTTAATCCAAGATCCATCACAGGCTTCCACACTCCATGATTTTCTGAAAAGTATATGCAATACTGTGTGTGTGTCCAACTGCATTTTGGGGCCAAGGGTGTCCACGGCTTGTATCAGACCCTCAATGAGTTCTGAACCACTGAATCAGGTTACCCAAGTGTCCTTCCCTTACAGAGAAGACCCAATTTTCCACATAGGGTCCCCCCTGGCTTTCAAACTACCCATGGGTCCAGCCATGTCTCTGGAGAGGGTTCTACTCCTAGGAAGACGGGCTCCTCTTGCAGCAGGACTGGCTACCACCCACGTTGGCATGGTACATGGCAGAAAGGTCTCGGAATGAAAACTTAGGCTGAACCCCAGCTCTGTTACTTGATTATTACAGCAAGACTGATGACATTATCTGTTCTAATGACTGGACGGTCCTTGTCATGAGCATCAAACGAGACACGGAGAATTGTGTAGAGTTCTCAATGAATGGCTACTGCTGTTGAAAGAGGGGCTTGAGAAATGGGTCCCACTATCCCCAACAGCCTCTAGCACCTTTACCTGACGAGATGAGGTTTAACGAATGCTTGCTCCGGATGCTCCGGGCTCTCAACCTGCAGAGCATCCTCCAGCAGCTGGGCTATGACATCCCGAGAAGGCCCCTGTTCTTCTGAGCAAACTGGTGTCTTCATTTCTTGGAGCAGTATCAAGTATTTGCTTTCTATCTGGCAGAGCTTGGCTTCCAGGCTAGAATACTACAGAGAATGTGGTAGTTACCTCCAATCAGACAGAGACACAGGAAGAGCAATCCTTAAGTACCTCAAGCAAGCAAAGAATGACAAGCCAAGAACCACTAGCAAGCGAGCCAGAGAGAGACTGTATCAAAGACAAGAGATGGGGCTTCCCTGGTGGCGCAGTGGTTGAGAGTCCGCCTGCCGATGCAGGGGACACAGGTTCGTGCCCCGGTCCGGGAAGATCCCACATGCTGCGGAGCGGCTGGGCCCGTGAGCCGTGGCCGCTGAGCCTGCGCGTCCAGAGCCTGTGCTCCGCAGCGGGAGAGGCCACAGCAGTGAGAGGCCCGTGTACCGCAAAAAAAAAAAAAAAAAAAAAAAGACGAGATGAATTTATGCCACAGGCCACCTGTCTTATTTAAATGGCCCACATGGGCCCCGTCTTCCTTCTAGGGGGGTATGACACAGAAGTACTGGTAATAAGGCCTCTGCATGTCAACACACATATCAGTTCTGGACAGGGTTGAGGTGAGCAGCAGAAACCAGGCCACACACCCATTACTGAGGTCAAGCTGAGTGCCACTTGGACACGAGCCCCAAGCAGCCATCCCATGCAACATCAATACTTTCCTAGGACGCTGTGACCCAGAACTAGCTCTCATCTGCTACCTTATCAGACAAATCAATACACCCCTGGAAAACATGCAGGAACAACGTTTGGGAAGATGTTCTGAGGACTGTTCAAAAGGTATATGAGGCATACAACAGCTGCTGACACAGTGTCTCTGAGCTTCATTTGATTGTAACTGGAAAGTCTGTGATGTCTCTACACCCTGCAAAGCCCTTTCCCGCCACAGTCACATCCAACTCTCAAACCAACCCTATCAGGTTCACAGAGGGGGCATCACCCTCACCATCCCCATTTATAGATAAGAAACTGATTCACACAACTCAGTAGCATAAATCAAGATCCAAATAACCTTAATTTGGGGGAACCTTAGAATTGTATTTAATTTTTTTTCTGTAAACTTCATTATATGTGTGAATAAAAGCCACCTCTCAGGACATTTCTATTTGTCTTCATCATGAAGTGAAACTAAACACAGTGCTATGCACTTTATATACTTTCAATATAATTTGGTATCAATAACCACACCCTCCAAGCATGTGGGTTGAACTGATTTTAAAGCATGTCCATTTTTAAATGGTTTCTGAATCATACCTCCCACCAGATAATAGAATATAACCATCCTGACCCACCTTTGCCATCAGATCCCTCTCTCTTCTTTCTGCATTTCTCCGTAGAGCTGAGAGTTCCAAGATTTCCTTATTCAGAAATTTATTTTGCGTTTTGTACCCCTGTAGATTATCCTGTTGCAAAAAAAAGGTCCATCAATTCACATTGGTTGAATGTTGATTAATTATTCTATATCAGCGGTCCCCAACCTTTTTGGCACCAGGGACCGGTTTCATGGAGGACAATTTTTCCACAGACCGGGGGGTGGGGGGATGGCTTTGGGACAATTCAAGCACTTTTCATTTATTCTGTACTTTATTTCTATTATTATTACATTGCGATATATAATGAAATAATTACACAACTCACCATAATGCTGACAGGAGGTACAGCTCAGGCGGTAATGCGAGCGACGGGGAACAGCTATAAATACAGATGAAGCTTCACTCGCTCGCCCACTGCTCACCTCCTGCTGTGCGGCCTGGTTCCTAACAGGCCATGGACCGATACCACTCCGTGGCCCAGGGGCTGGGGACCCCTGTTCAATATAAGTAATATTTTGCTGCCTCACCAATCAAATAGCCCTGCTAAGTTAGAACAAGTTCTAAGGAAATGAAAGCTGATTACCAGACCCTTTCTGAGTAAACTTTGCGGCTACCCTTGGCAGTAGAAGGTAGGCAGGGACTACTGCTGTAATGAAGGAGATGGGGAAATAAATTTATTTAATGGTGGAGATTTTTCTCACCTGTCCTTAGGAAAAGTAAGTAGGACTTATGTCCTAAATCTATGCAAATATTTTATCTACCCACATTCATTGGGTACAAAAGGTAATGCCTTACATTCATTTTGTTTTTTAACTAGAGAAACTGAACAAATTTTCTGTAGATTCTCATTTTTACGTATCCAGTTTATGTGGAAGAGGCTACACACATACACAAAGCCCTTACCTAAAGAATTACACTTAATAATGAATACCTATAACCTACAATGTACAAGGCACCTAAGAGAACATGTTCCTCAACTTTTTTACATTAAAAAATTTCAAACTTATGAAAACGTTGAAAGAAAAGTACAATAAACACAATATACCCTTCACCTAAATTTGCCAATTGTTAACTTTTGCCACATTTACTTTCTGTTTTTAAGAGAACATCACAAGCCGGTGACACGTTCTGCCAAGTCCAACTAAAAGTTCAGCCCTGGCAGAAGCGGGTGCCATACGTGACCTTCAGCCCTTGACACCCTGAGCAAGGCAAGCGAAAGGGAACCTTTGAGACAACTGTGGCAGTGATTTCTAAATGCTCCCTACCAAATTCAGTCTTTTACAAATGTCATTTTCCCCTACTCTGTTTGAAGTTTTCAAGGAATTTTTGATCCCTCAATCACAGGAGAAACTGTTCACAACAGCTCTAAGAGAAGGCCAAGGGTGGTCAAGAAAGGCACTGACACCTGTGCTGTCCCAGGACAGAGACCATGGCCCCTCCCCAGAGATGTGTCCAGAGACATGCCCCAATCTCCAAACTAGAAGCCACCATGGCGGTACACAATCTCCCCTGAAAATACCGAAGAACTGAAAATGTTCCAACGGTCCCTTTGATCGCTGACACCTACGGAGCACTTGCTACGGGTTACAGGTGCCCTGTGGTCCTCGATCCCATTTAAACCTCACAGCTCTTCAGCAGCCACTCTCGTCATCTCCACCTCCTAGGTGAAGAGCTGAGCCACGGGGAGGCTGCACAACTACTAAGTGTCGGGCTGGGAGCCAGGCCTGCTGCGCCCTTGGCCCAGGTGCTTGGCCCCTGACGCCCACCTGAGCTCTGATATGCATCACACCTTCTCAGTCTCAGCAAGACCGCACGTCATGACAAGCATTGAAGACAGGCGCTGTCAAACCCCAGAGGAGGTCCACAGACTTCCTTTTCTGATCAGAAGCCTGATGTTCTCCTTTCTCCTGGCATCCTGAAGCTCTCATATTTGGAAACAATGAGCAAACATGTTACTAAAAGGCAGGCTGATTGAAGGAAGGTGAGCTAGAGGGCAACAAAAGAACACACTGGGCCATGACGGCCAGAGACTGAGCAGCACAAGCTGGGTCGAGGGAGCAGGACACCACAGTGTGCCATCTGTGACTTTGAGTCAAACTTTGCCTTACCGTCTAAGGAAGCCCTGATAATGTATCTCAAGGATTCTTTCTCTAAAAAGGGAACCCTCTTGCACTGTTGGTGGGAATGTAAATTGATACAGCCACTATGGAGAACAGTATGGAGGTTCCTTAAAACACTAAAAATAGAATTACCGTATGACCCAGCAATCCCACTACTGGGCACATACCCTGAGAAAACCATAATTCAAAAAGACACGTGCACCCCAATGTTCATTGCAGCACTGTTTACAATAGCCAGGTCATGGAAGCAACCTAAATGCCCATCGACAGACAAATGGATAAAGAAGTTGGCACATATTTATACTATGGAATATTACTCAGCCATAAAAAGGAACGAAATTGAGTCATTTGTTGAGACGTGGATGGATCTAGAGACTGTCATACAGAGTGAAGTGAGTCAGAAAGAGAAAAAGAAATATCACATATTAACGCATGTATGTGGAGCCTAGAAGAATGGTACAGATGAACCGGTTTGCAGGGCAGAAGTTGAGACACAGATGTAGAGAACAAACGTATGGACACCAAGGGGGGAAAGCAGTTGTTGGGGGGGGGGGTGATGAACTGGGTGATTGGGACTGACATGTATACACTGATGTGTATAAAACAGATGACTAATAAGAACCTGCTGTATAAAAAAATAAATATAATAAAATTCAAAAATTAAAAAAAAAAAGGATTCTTTCTCTAGAACGATGATCACAGCAAGTTAAGACTCTATGAGGTGCCAGGTGCCCTGTGAGGACTTTACATGGAATACCTCTTTTAACCCTTACAAGACCCTATGAGGTAAGCGCCATTTCACAGATGAACACTGAGGCAGAGAGGTGAACCAGCCTGCCCAAGGTCAGAGGTCATGAGTGGTAAAGCTGGGTTTGAACCCAGCCAGGTCTGACTCCAGAGCCCATGCTCAGTCTAAACCGCCACCCCATACTGGGACACATCCCCTTCCTCATTGATGTTTATTACAGTTGTGTTCTGCTTTTTTGTTTTTGTGCTTTATAAACTAAGCTCTGAGCTCCAGGAGGACAGAGACTGTATACTTTGTGTGGAGTACAAAGCCCAGCACATGGCTGACTGGCTGAATGAATGAAAGAGTCCCAAGAAGGAAAAGCTGTACGCATGAAGATATTCACGAAATAACAAATCACAGGAAAGAAGACAGAGGCTGAGTAAGTAAATGATGACAGAGTCAAAAGATGGACAATCTGGAACCATTAATGATAGCAATACAGAAAGTGCCTGGGTTCCAAGGCTGAATGAAACAAAAGTCTATCTACTCCAGGAAATGGAAGAATTATGTAAACATGGAAAAGGCCTGGAAGGAAGTGTGGGAAAAATATTTAAATCACTAGGGTGGTAAAATCCTAAGACCAATATGTGCTCCTGCCTCAAGATACTACAGGAACAGAAAGTGACCACATATGAGACCAAAAAAAGAAATGTTTCTAAAAAGCAGAAATCTTTACAGGCACATACACTGACTATAAAGCAAGACACTGAATAGTAACAGTAACAACAACAAAAAAGATACCTTCCCCCCACCAAAACAGACACAAAATTTTTTTTTCCCCACCCAGACATTTTAAATTTGGGGTCAAACGAAGAAATCAATATAGAAGCCATGCGGTATCTAAAAGTGAAGGACAATGAGATTCTTCACTCCAATTCTCCCAGTGCCACCGCAGAGGAGGCACGAACGTGACTGCCTCCTGCATGGCCCAGGGGATGCCCTGGCAATATCCGGCCCAGGTAGAGCAATGTCAGAAAACATGAGGTCACCAAGCCGGGCAGGACTCACTCAGACGAACAGGTCACAGGGAAGTCCCCTAACAACCTTTCTGCCTCACCACTTAACCTCACTCTTGTGGAATTCTGGAGCCACAGACTTTATAAATTAAGCTGAGAAATGTTGGAGGAAAAAAAAAAAAAAAATGTCACCCGCTACCCCACAAAAAGAAAAGGTCGAGAAGTCTAGTTGTGATCAGCTCCATCAGTCGTCTCCAAAAGGAGCTGTGTGGAGCCACAACAACAAAGCCACACACTCCCCTCCACACCCTGGCTCGGCTACCCGGGAAAACACGCTCCCCACGTGTCCCCCACTGCCGAGCACTGGGACCTGGAAACCGAATGCCCTGGTGTCATTCTCCAAACACTATCAAGACAGACGTGCTCGCAAAATATAAAATTCAGTTGACCTTAAATAAGTGGTCTTAAAACGTGTATCATTGATGGGATGTATATTTAGGGTCAGTACACTCTAAGTTGCATATATAAACAAAACCAAATTTTACAGGCAACACTAACCAGGACCTCTTTTTTTTAAAACACGGCTCTTTTTGTAGTAGATATAATTATAAAGTAATGAGATTGAGGGTTTTGGTGGTGTTTTTGCCCTTTTGGTCCTTCTCACCAATAAATCCTTCTGGCCTCATATATCTACTGGGTGCTGTCACTGAGAAGCTGTCACCATGGGAGACCACACACATATTCCGACAAAGCTGCCATTATTCCAGTGTTTTAATTTCCATTTTGGAATTATCTTTAAGGCTCAGGCATGTCCATCAGGCATGCAATCTACTGACACTGCGTGACAGGTACTACTAGTCAGGAAGCAGGCTCAGTAACAACCTCAAAAGTGGCAAACCTTTGCCCTTCAAGGATAAACTGCATTTGGGGGGGCAAAACATCCTCGGTGCCACATTATTTGCAAAAAGTGGGTAGCCAGGTGAGGAAGACTTTGCGGCCAGGTGGGACCGACAGCTGCAGAACTGTGTGGGGTCAGCTGGGGTCTGGGCTACACCTAATGCCTCATGTCCTAGGAGACACTTCTCCACCTGAAACTTCTCCAAATTGAGAACTGGTTGCAGCAAAACTTTTGGGACCCTCGCTGTGGCCTGACTGACAGTGGCCCAAGGCCATTCAGCTCTCCCCTCGGGACCAGCACGCTTCTCCGCGGGCACAGAGTCAGACTGCCCATGCCCCCAGTAACGCTCTTCCTACCTCATCAGCTGGCCACCACCCCAGGTATGATGGGGAGAGTCACCTCCATTTAGGAACCAGCCTCCCATCCCCAGGGCCACTGGGACACTGGGAAGAGAGCTCTGCCCTCCCTTCTGAGTGTCAGGACCCTCCTGCCTTAGGCATGGGGGGCACTGACTCTGGGCAGGCCCTCTTCCCTGGCGTGCTTGGGAGCCAGGGTCTGCTTTCCCACCTGACCCCACACTAGCTGTTGGGAACAGTGTTCCCTCACCTGGCCCCCATTATGTCCTGAGGCGGGCTATGCAAATGATGGTGTGTGCATCCACGCACAGAGGGGGCAAGAAACAGCCTCTGTAGATTACATGGAATAATGAAGTTCTAAGGGTGTATAAACAGAAAGAGAAATCACAGCTGCCTGAAAGCAAGGGAGGGGAAAGATCTGAAACTGTTCTGAGCTATGGCGACACTGACGGGCTGAGACTTTCATTTTCCAAGGAAGCTTCTTAGAAACCTAGTAATTATCTGACCGGAAGTCCTGTGACACTTGTTTTTTTAAAAAAGGCACAGCTGCTCTGCTGTCATGCCAAATTAGCTCACTGAGGTTAGCAGCTCTAGAGTGACATCAACAGACAGGCTGTTAGCGGGTTTTGGATTTCTTGTCCCAATAACAGGGGCCCACGCCCTGCTCTTACTTTCAGTCGGTCCAGTTCCAGCTGGTCCCTGGCTGTGGGGAGGGCCACAGGAGAGCTGGGCATGGAGGTGGGAGAGGATGCGCTGCCCTCACACTCGCTGAGCTGCCGGGAGAGCTTCATGATGACCTCGTCCTTGGCCTGGATGGTCTCCATCAGCATCCCCAGCTGCTCACTGAGCTCGCCCACCTTGTTCTTCAGCGTCCTTACTTCCTGCTGAAGACTCTCTTTCTCCTGGTTGAACCTCTCCAGCTGGCTAGTGAGGCCCAGAATCTGGTCGTCCTTCTGGTGCAGAAGCCCCAACGTGTCCTGCGGGACCCCCTCACAGAGGCGGCTGCTCGTGAAGTACTTGTCGTACTGGGAGGACCGCACCGTCTGCTGCAGGAGCCGCACGAGCTCCTGGGAGCCAGGGGAGGATGGAGTGGGGAGCAGGGGCGGGAGAAAAAGCAGAAGTCATGGCAACTCTGCATGGAGCAACCATTGGTATTTGAGCAAATGCAGAAACTTTACTGGAAATATTTTAATAACCAACTTCCTCTTCAAGGATCTCAAAAATAGAGAAGGAAAAATATTTATTCCATAAAGGCTGTCTGTAGAGAACAAT
Source organism: Phocoena phocoena (assembly GCF_963924675.1). Classification (NCBI taxonomy): domain Eukaryota; kingdom Metazoa; phylum Chordata; class Mammalia; order Artiodactyla; family Phocoenidae; genus Phocoena; species Phocoena phocoena. The sequence goes on along the minus strand of NC_089220.1, from coordinate 119,887,798 downwards.
AATAGGAAACAGGAAATAGTGGATAGGCAGACTGCAATTAGCAACGGCTCCCAGTAAACATTCATCTGTATTAAAAAATCTGAGGTCTAAATTCACTGACCTGCTGAGGAATTAAGTATAATTAGGTGTGATCAGCTCAAAAGGAAGCTGCTGTTTTAACAGGATGTGGAAACTCATTTAACAACTGTTCATGGGCCTTGGGCTGAAGCTATGCTCAGAGAGATTTGACGTCAGGGCAGGCGTGGGCAAGGTGCAAACAACACCCTCCCCGACCCACTCTGAGGGGTCTTCACTCTCGTCGGAGCTTCAAATGTCTATGAAAAAATGACCAAGCAGAACAGCAGTGCCTAGGTCAGTGGCCGCGGCAACATACAACTCTTAGGGGAAAAGCACCTTCTGGGAAATAATGGAGTCAGAGAAACATGAAAGCCGGGTTTTGCTCCTCTGGTCCCTGGCCTGCTGATGTGAGATGAGATAGAAATGTGAGGAAGAAGAATTACCTTCTGACTGGATAAGTCTTTCCTTAACCTTTCCAGCTCTTCCTGCTGGTTCTGGACCTGCAGCTGCATCTCGGAGGCCAACTTGCTGGTGCCACCACTGCCCGATGGCCCCTCGGCTGAAGGGTCACCACTACTGTGGCGATTTTTATACGATCCAATCATGTCTTTCAAAGGGCGTTTTCCTTTGTAGGGAATACGTCCAAAATCAAAGGGAAATCCTGAGCCAGTTACTCCTACATAAAAACAAAACTTGTTTAAGTTCAGGTCAAATTTTCCTTTCGGAAATTCCAGTGAAATACATTAACATTCCATCCTTCATCCTCTAAGGAGTTCTGCATGCGTCACTCTCTGCTCCTACTTCATTCTTGATAATAACCAAGCTTAAAATCAAAGATGATCTTTCATGTGATCACTTTTAAGAAAACTTTCTCTATTTGCTCAATTTTTGCATTGAGACAGACGAAAAAAAGTCAAGACTATACATTAGTACTTATGAGGAATTTATGACAAAACTGTACTAAACTCTCTCAAGATTCTTTTGTAATGTTAAGTTTATTTTCCAAAAGATCAGTTCTAAGCTGATGTGTTCATATCACTATTTTCTTATTTCAGTTACTTTGAGGACCAAAGAGAACAGAGACACAGACCAGGGAAGAACATGGTTGCTCCAAGTTCCTACAGCATCCTGAACACAAGGTGTCCCTTCCGCCGGGCACCTTAGTAAGGACAGGGCCTGCATCTACAAAGTTAGAGGGTAGGACTTAAGAGATACACTAGGGATCCCCAGCTGCTTATTTTTAGCTCATCTGTCCTTACTAAAAAAACAAACAAAAGAAACCCCGAGTTTATGTTTTCTTAATTGTAAACACATTTTATTCTCTTCCCTAAAAACGAGTATTTAAAAATACTGAGGGATCCAAATAAATTTTAGAATAAATGGATTCAAATATATATTAAAAATATAAAGAGGAGAGTACATACTATATAGATTCCATTTATATAACTTTAGAAAACAGGCAAAACAAATCTATGATGTCAGGAGTCAGGACAGTGGTTGTGGGGGCGGGGGTGGGAGATGAGGTAGTGACTGGAAGGGGTTTGGGGATAGAGGCTGTGACTCCTGGTACTGTCCTGTTTCTTCAAGTAAGTGCTGGCTACATGGATATGCTTACTTTGTGAAAATCCATTGAGCTATACATTTCTGATTGGGGGACTTTTCTGTGTGTATGAAGATTAGCTTACTTCCCATGAATGACATGGACAAGAAGCTGGCAGGCTGATTCTTGGAGCGGTTACAGGAAATATCCATGAATCATCAAGATAAAAATCCAAAGACATCCTTGTCCCTCCGTGTCTTCCACACAGGCTCCCTCTCAAAGGGAGCAGGGGCAGGGCAGAGGCTGAGAAGGCTGCTCCCAGACAAGAAGCTGCTGTCCAGGGGTGCTGGGAGTCTCCTGCCCCACCCGAGTCACTAAGCCTTACTGATTCTTCCTTCCCAATCTTGCTACCATTCACCCTTCCATTTCATTCCTAGAGTCTCTATGGGGAAGTCAGAGCCAACAATGTTTACCTTCAACAATCCAAATCCCCAACACAAATCCCTGTTCCTCAGAAGGCCTTCCCAGTTGACAATGAGCCCCTCTCCTGGGTGCCCCGCTGGCTGTGCCACGGGCTGGGTCATGAGGCACGTGACCCACATCTTCACCACGTCACACTGGACCTTAGGGTTCCATGCTACCATCCTGGGGATCACAAGTAAACTCCCCACCAAAGCAAGTCATGTGGTCCTTTCCCAGGGGACAGAAAAACATATTACCTTCAGTAAATATGTGCTCTCAGTAAAGACTTCCTAAAATCCTGCCTCCTAATCCTGCCAGCTCGTGCCAGAATGAAGCATAAGGCAGAATTTCAAAATTATTTATTGTTATTTTACATTTATAACATCAATATTCCCTCAATGGATCAATGGATGTAGGATCATGAAGGGCTGCTTAATGCATTAGGCAAAATGCCAATGGAGAGATGTATGAATGGGTCAGGCTGACACCCTAAATCCTGATTGACCTTAATATCACAAAAAGAGGGAAAACCAGATACGATGTGGTTCCAGACGTGATGCAACAAGAAATACACAGCATCCCTAGCCCCCACCCCACCCCAAAATATTCTTGCCATAATTAAAAGTCAACCCTGCATCTGGGCAGGCCTCTACTCTAGCGACAAGTGTATAGGAAATACAGGGATGGAGGAGCATATTCTGTGACCCCGCAAAAATATAATTAACAAAATCCAGAATGTGGGCAATTCCTTGACATGTAGACCCTGTTTCTTCAACAGGCGTGGCAAGGGAAACGGAACACAAAAAACAAACAGAGAGCTGTTCAGACTGAGAGAGACCCAAGAAGACACACAACTAAACACGCGTGGGGGTCTGTTAGCCCCTCATTTGCTCATGCCAACTGCAAGCAGACATTTATGGAATAACTGGGGAAGTAGACAGGAAGGATTCACTGTAAGTGTTTAGGTATAACGATGAAGCTGTGGTTCTTTCGAAGAGTCATCTCTTGGAGATACATACTAAAATGTTTACAGATGCAAAGGATTAATATCTAGAACTTCCTTTAAAATAACCCAGCTGGTGGTGGGTGCCAGGAGGGGCAGGAGCTCAGAGGAGATACAGAGGAAAAAAGAGAGGCCGTAAGTTCAAAACTGTGGAATGTGACACTACAGCTTCTACTTGTGTGTGCGTGAACAAATTTCTATAAATAAAAAGTTTTAGTTTTTTTTAAATCAGTATTTCTGTAAAGAGCACCACGACTTCCAGATCTTCTATCTCCTGAAAATATTGCAGAACCACAGGATTGGACAGTTGTTTATTTCTTGTGACATCTCATTTTCAAGCCTTTCGGTTTTATTTCCCACAAAGAGAACACAACTCCCGTCGGGTCTCATGCTCCCAGTGATACCTGCTACCAAAGGGTCTCCCACATCACCAGTGGTTAACAGATGGCAGCGGAGAGAATGAAAGACAGCAGGAACCACATCCATACCTTTGTTTCCTTCAGGGATCTGCTTCTTCCTTTCTTCCTGCACCATGGACTCCTCCAGGTCCTTAGGGCTTGGCTCTAAAAGCTCCCACTCTTCATTGGTGTAAAACACACTCCTCCGACTGTCGTTATGCCCTCTCCCAGGACGAAAAGAAGACATTGAATTTCTATTGGGAAAAATGAAATGTTTTTTTTAAATGGTAAAGCGAAACATAATGTCACATACATACGCGTGGCAAAAACTAAACTCTGATAATAGCAAATGTTGGTGAGGATATGGAGAAATGAGAACTCTCATACACTGCTGGTGGGAGTATAAACTGGAACTATTGCCATGGAGAACAATTCAGCAACATACAGATAAGTTGAAGAAGTTTTTGCCCTAAGACCCAGCGACCCAGCATTTCTTAGATTCTTCAACATGTGCACAAGGAGACACAGACAAGAACATCCACTGCAGCACTAGTCACATTAGCAAAAAACCCCAACAACCTAAACATCTATTGACAAGAGAACAGATAAATAAACTGTAGCATATTCATACGATCAAATACTATACATCACTTAAAGTGAATTCATTCATTCAACAAATATTAATTAAGTGCCTACAATGTGCCAGGCACTGTTCTAAATGTTTGGGATATGCTAGTGAACAAATATTCCTGTCCTTGTGGAATGTACATTCTATCTAAAGCTACGTGGATCGCATGGACAAATATTTTTTAAATGCTGAATAAGAAAAGAAAGAAAATTGAAGAATGACATGTACAACATGATTTTTTTTAAATCTTCAAGATAATACTATTAATAGATATCATTTATAGATACACACGTATGTAGTAAAACTTAAAAATCCACACAAGAATGATAATTATCAAATACAGAACATGGTTACTCCTGTGAAGGGCAAGAAAAGAATGGGATCATGGAGACAAGAAAGGATCTGAACCATATCTGTAATGTTTTAGTTTGTGTTTGAAAAAGCGCAGCAGGAATATGACAAAATTATATAGTTTAGTAGTGGTTACCCAGGTAATCAATTTACTATACTTTGCACTTGCCAGTGTGCTAAAATTATTTCATTAAAACTTTTAAAAACTAGGTTGGGATTTCTACTTCCAGTGAAGATGGACTAGGAGGGACTGGATTTACAGTCATCTGAAACAACTGAAAAACTGAACAAAATACAGGAAACAATGACTTTCAGATATAGGACATCAGGCTACACCGGGCAGTGATCCCTGAGAGGTGGAAAACAAATGAGGTAAGCCCCACCCCTGCCCAAGCTTACTGCCTAGACACTTTCCAGGCCACGGTGCAGGCAGGGGGAACCCAGGTGGAGCTCTCCCATGAACTGGGAGGCAGCTGGGAATCCCAAGGCAGGTGGAGTTCACAGCGCACAGTACTGGAGAGAAGAGAGCTGTATGGAGGGCTGCAGGAACATCAGAGGGTTCCCAAGTCTCCAGATGAGTACTATCAGGCTTGTGTGTAAGAAAGCTATCCAAGAATGGGGAAAGAACCATCCCTCTGCTCACACAATCGTGTCTAGTCCCACTGGCCAGAGTGGAAAACCTCACACGTCATGGAGTATGGTAGACTGGTACTTGGAAAAAGGTTACTGACATTATCCCTAGACTAAAGCCTGCTCTCATACTACCTAAAAAAGCTTAAAAGTGAACTCCAAAAGTATCAAACTGTTTCTGAGTAATTAAACTACATTCCAGAACAAAGCTTAAGAATGTATGTACAGGAATACACACACAAATCTAGCACCCAGAAAGGTAAAACTCATAATATCGGGCATGCAATAAAAAATTATCAGGCGTGCAAAGAAGTAGGAAAATACAACTCATTCTAAGGAGAAAAATCACTAAACAGAAACAGACTCAGAAATGACAAATAATAAAATTAGTGGACAAGGATTTTAAAAGTTACTGTAACTGTTTCCCCACGTTTGAGAAGGTAGAAGAAAGACTGAACATGTTAAATAGAGATATGGAAGATGTGAGAGAAAGATCCAAATCAAAACTTCTAGAGATAGAGGAAAACACAGGCAGAACATTCTTTGACATAAATCACAGCAATATTTTTTTAGATCCGTCTCCTAGAGTAATGGAAACAAAAGCAAAAATAAACAAATGGAACCTAATTAAACTTAAAAGCTTTTACACAGCAAAGGAAACCAGAAACAAAATGAAAAGACAACTTACAGAATGGGAGAAAATACTTGCAAACGACACAACCAACAAGAGATTAACTTCCAAAATATACAAACAGTTTACACAGCTCAATATTTAAAAACAAAAAACAAAAAAAACCCAGCACAAGCAAAAGAATGGGCAGAAGACCTAAATAAGACATTTCTCCAAAGAAGACATACAGATGGCCAACAGGCACGTGAAAAGATGCTCAACACTGCTAATTATTAGAGCAAGGCAAATCAAAACTACAACGAGGTATCACCTCACACCAGTCAGAATGGCCATCGACAAAAAGTCTACAAACAATAAATGCTGGAGAGGGTGTGGAGAAAAGGGAACCCTCTTGCATTGCTGATGGGAATGTAAATTGGGGAACAGTATGCAGGTTCCTTCAAAGACTAAAAATAGAGTTACTATATGATCCAGCAATCCCCCTCCTGGGCATATATCCAGAAAAGACGAAAACTCTAACTTGAAAAGATACATGCACCTCAATGTTCACTGCAGCACTATTTACAATAGCCAAGACATGGAAGCAACCTAAATGCCTGTCGACAGATGAATGGATAAAGAAGAGGTGGTACATATATACAATGGGATATTACTCAGCCATAAAAAAGAATGAAACACTGCCATTTGCAGCAACGTGGATGGACCTAGAGACTGTCACAGTGAGTGAAGTAAGTCAGGCAGAGAAAGACAAATATCATATGATATCATTTATATGTGGAATTGAAGAAACTGACACAAATGAACTTACCTATGAAATAGAAACAGACTCACAGACATAGAAAGCAAACTTATGGTAAGCAAATTTATGGTTACAAAGGGGGAAGGTGATGGGGAGGGCTGAATTAGGAGTTTGGAATTAACATATACACACTACTATTATAAAATTAAAAACAAGGACCTACTGTATAGCACAGGGAACTATATTCATTATCTTGTAATAACCTATAATAGAAAAGAATCCAAAAAAGAATATATAACTGAATCACTCTGCTGTATACCTGAAACTAACATAACATTGTAAATCAACTATACTTCAATTAAAAATAACCTAGGGGGCTTCCCTGGTGGCGCAGTGGTTGAGAGTCCACCTGCCGATGCAGGGGACACGGGTTCGTGCCCCGGTCCAGGAAGATCCCACATGCCGCGGAGCGGCTGGGCCCGTGAGCCATGGCCGCTGAGCCTGCGCGTCCGGAGCCTGTGCCCTGCAACGGGAGAGGCCACAGCAGTGAGAGGCCCGTGTACCGCAAAAAAAAAAATAAAAAAATAACCTAGGGATAAAACTACAATGTCTATGATGAAAATACACTAGATGGGATTAATAGCAGATGAGATATTGCAGAAGGAAAGATTAGTGAACTTGATGACAGTGCAATAGAAACTATCCAAAATAAAACAGAGAGAAGAAAGACGAAGGAAGAATCAACGAGCCATGGGGTAATGTTAAGCATGTAATAATGTCAACTGATGTTCAACAAGGGTACCAAGAAATTCAATGGGGAAAAGACAGTCTTTTCAAAAAGTGGTACTACAACTGGTTATCTGTATGGGAAAAAATGAACTTCAATCCTTACTTCACATAATACATAAAAATTAACTTAAAATATATAAATGAGTAAGAATTAAAACCATTAAGCTTCTGGAAGAAAACAGGGAAGAAAATATTTGTGACGTTGGGTTAAGCAAAGATTTCCAACACAGAACACAAAAAGCACAATCTGTAACAGATTAAAATGATAAAAGAACTTTATTAAGATTTAAAAGTTCTTCTTGGGAAAATATTTGCAAAACCTATATCTGACAAAAGGCTTGTATTCAGAAAATATAAAGAACTCTTACAACTCAATAATAAGAGAATAAACAATTCAATTTAAAAGTGGGTGAAGGACTTGAATAGTCATTTCTCCAAAGATATACAGATGGCCAGCAAGTACATGAAAAGATACTCAATGTTATTAATTATCAGGGAGATGCAACTTAAAACCAAAATGAACCACACCCACCACAATGGCTAAAGTTAAAAACACCAGCAAGTGTCCAAGTGTACCAAGTGTCAGGAAGGATGTGGAGCAACTGCAACAGTCATGTACTGCTAATGGGAACACAGAACGGGGCAGCCACCTGGAGGACAGTAGGGCAGTATGTTTTCAAGTTGAATATACACTTAACTAAACAGCTCAGCAATCCCAATCCCACATATTTACCCAAAAGAAATGAAAACATGTCTACATGTAGGACTTGGATGTGAATACTCAGAGCAAGCATTATTCATAACAGCCATGAACTGGATATCAACCAAAGATCTGTCAACTGGTGAATGGAAAACCAAACTGTGATATATCCGTACTTACCGCATACTATTAAGGAATAAAGAAGGAATGAGATGTGAAAACACTCAACAAAATAAATGAGTCTCAAAAAGATGATGCTAAATGAAAGAAGACATACAAATACAGTATGGTTCCATATATATGAAATTCTTAGAAATTTCATGCAAAGGGGCATGAGGGAAACTTGTAGGTGGTGGAAATGCTCTATATCTTGATTATGGAGGTGTTTACATGACTATGTATAATCTCTAAACTCCATCAGCCTGTACACCTAACATAGATAAATTATACTTCAGAAAGTTTATTAAAATAAAGAAACAGGGACTTCCCTGGTGGTGCAGTGGTAAGACTCTGCACTCCCAATGCAGGGAGCCCGGGTTCAATCCCTGGTCAGAGAACTAGATCCTGCATGCATGCCACAACTAAGAGTTCGCATGCCACAACTAAGGAGCCCACGTGCTGCAACTAAGGAGCCCATGAGCCGCAACTAAGGAGCCCACATGCTGCAACCAAGACCCAGCACAACCAAATAAACAAGGAAATATTTAAAAATAAAGAAAAACAAATATAGAAGAGGAAGAAATGTGCATCATTTGGAGTTTCCTGAGGTAGATTAAAGGTAGGGGATGAAAAGGTAGCTTCATCTCTAGTGTGAATCAGATGACATTCTCACGTAAAATAGTCATTTTCAGTGTTTTATGTTTTTGAAAGCATGATTGTTTTTGCTTTATTTGAATTTCATTGAAGTGTGTTAAGAATTTAGAAGAATGCAGAGAAATTACCTAAAACATTTATGTTCCCATCACTCTGTTTTAACAAGGAGTCACCAGGAACCTGGCAATTATACCTGCTTATATGTTTACACCTGCTAAAAGTTTTCTTATGGTTTATTTACTGGGACCAAGAGTGAACTGGCAAACAAACAATGTAGAGCTTGTTACATGTACTGTTTATTTCCTAAGTCTCTTCTAGTGCCTGGCAACCGTGCTACACATCTTCCCAGAGAACTGCATAGGGGAATGCTAGTAAAATCCCCACTATAACCCAATGAGCAAAGTTGAAGTAAAGGCTGATTTTATAAAAATTACAGAATTGTGGAGAAAGCTATTTCAAAATAGTTGCTCAGGAAAAAAAGAAACTTTCACAAATGCTCCATATACTTTTGCTCATTTCTTTGATACAATTAGCTGGGTACACTGGACCCACTACACTATAAATTTTCAGTCGCCCCACTTATGGCCAGGGTCTCACAGCAGCCTTCACTCACATGTGGCATGTTACTACCACCACCATCGATTTGAGAAGTTAAATTCTCCTTGCCATTTGTCGGAGCCTTCAAACTGTGCTACTCAGCCCTGGTCCTTAAATGGTGGATATGGGAGGGAGGAATGAGAGAACAGGGAAGAACAGAACATGCCTGCGGAGAGAGAACAGCAACTTAAATGGCTCAGAACTTCCACACGCCCTCCTTCTCCCCAACATGGTCTTGGCACCCCTGCCTTGTCACGAGGCCCACCTGCACAAATGCCATACTCTCACCTATGGCTGAGGGACTGAGCCTCGGTTGCGGGAGGTACCACCTGCCAAGCCTTAGGTGATGAAGAAACCAGATCTGGCTCAAAGCGAAAACCCTCTTTAAGCTGAAACACTAGAGAGCCAATCCCTGCTTTAGATTTTAGTGGTAAAACCGAATTCTGTGACTGTGCAACATGGGGGTCAGTAAAGTATATGCTTCTCAAACCACTCGTCCTATCCGCTCCGGTCAGCAGAGGCCTCTGCACTGACCAGGTGTCCTGCCTGTGCACTAATTAGAATTCACTGCCAGTTTAAACGGGGTTCTGCTGGCTGATGCTCGAGGCCGTTCTCATACAGTGCTTGCCCTTTAAAGAACCCAATGTCATCTGACAAAGCTTTGAGAGCAACTTCTGTGTCCTTCCAGGCACGGTGCTAGGTGCCTGCTGTTTTGTTCAATAAACACGCAGCTACTCTGATCTGAAGTGAAAAGCAGGAGACCACCAGGCAGCCAAATGTCACCTTGACAGCTGCAGTGTTCAGGCTGAACTTTTAAAAACAAACACCAGCAACCACATTGTAAATCCTATTTCATTGTAAATACTCCGATGAAAATTTAAAAACAAACCAAATACCAGCAATCTATATAATTAATAAGAAAACCTGTTTCTAGGTTTACATATTTCAGTACAATTTCTCTACATACAGTTTAAAATGTCCACCTAAAACAGTAATAATTTTTCAACATTCATTTCAACTCTGATAATCAGCTAGAGTTTTACAAGTTGACAGAATGGCTGGAAAATGCCCCATTAAATCCTTCAAGAGCTCACAGCTCTACAAACACCCTGCCCAGCCAAGTTTTGGCCTCTGCTACTACCTTGTACGTGTCAGGAAGACAGGGGCAGAAGGAGAGCAGGCTACCTCCAGGGCAGCCAATCAGCTCCATCCCTCCTAACTACAAGCCCTGTCAAGAGAAACAAAAAGTGGGGGCGGGGGGGGGCTCTGACTGGCAATAGCTATCCTAATAAAGATGATGCAGTATCTCCTCTTGCACACATCAATTCTTCAGATAGATTCTCACAAGGACATGGAGACGTATGTCAGGGATACCAGGACAATGTTATTTGAAATGATTTAAAAAAAGGAGAAATAACCAAAAGGGACTTGCAGATGTGATTATATTAAGATCTTGAGATGGGGAGATGACCCTGCATGATCTGAGAGGGCCCTAAATGTCATCACGAGTGTCCTTATAAGAGAGAGGCAGAGGAAGATATCACTATAAGAAGGGGAGCAAGTGACGTGACTGGGGAGGCAGATTAGAGTGATGCGGCCACGGGCCGAGGAATGCTGGCAGCCACCAGGAGCTGGAAGAGGCCAGGGACGCATTCCCATCTGGAGCCTCCAGAAGGAACCAGCCCAGCTGACACCTTGACTTTAGCCCAGTGAGACTGATTTGGACTTCTGGCCTCCAGAACTCTAAGAGAATGAATTTATGTTGTTTTAACCCACCAAGTTTATGGTAATTTGTTACAGCAGCCAGAGCAAATGAACACAACCACTCTCCAATAAGCTACTGCCCTTCGAACCATGGGCTTTGCAAGACTACTTTTTGTTACAGTCCGTATTTCAACAGGCATTCAAGTTTGGAGCATTATATCTAAAGTTAAAATATATTTATTGTTGACATAATGGGAAAGAAGTGTCATCAGAAAGGCCCTTTCCAGGGACTTCCCTGGTGGTCCAGTGGGTAAGATTCTGTACTCCCAATGCAGGGGGCTCAGGTTCGATCCCTGGTTGGGGAACTAGATCCCATATGCATGCCACAACTAAGAAGTCCTCATGCCGCAACTAAAGATCCCTCATGCCACAACGAAGATCCCGTGTGCCGCAACTAAGACCCGGGCAGCCTTAATAAATAAATAAATTTTTTTTTAAAAAAAAAGAAAGAAAGGCCCTTTCCAAAATATCCTATACATTTAATGTGGATAATGAGTCCACCTATTCTAAAGAACACACATCTAATAAAATGTGCACTGCCTCAAAAGAAAAAAAAAAGAATCAAAGTAAAACTAATCTCATCATAGAATTTCCAGGCAGGTACAGCTCTACCAGCTTCCTGTTGCCCAAAGGACAGACACTACCCCATCCCTTCACCCTGGGCTTCCCGGCCTCTTCAGCAACTGTTTGATCATCACCTCCACCCAGCACCCTAAGCTCCCAGCACATGAATCTGTGAACTCATGAAACCCTGTTCTGACTTCCACACCTTTGCATAGGTGAGTCTCTGTACTTACCTTTCCCTTTGGCAGGTCCCACCTCATCCTCCACGGCACAGCCTGCCCTCCCCGACCTTCTCCCCGAGCACCCCCTCAGTGCACCCGGGGAGGCATGACATGCTGGGTTCAGCCCTCAACTGCACCCTACAGTGCCTTATGACAGGACTCCTTACCTGCCTGTCTGTCTCCCCTGAGGACTCTAAGTACCTCAAAGGCAGGGAGGGACTACCTCTTATCCAATGGAGCACCCAGGCCACAGAGGAGGGGGAAGAGGAAGATGCAAAGATGACGGGGGGGGGGCGGAGCCAGGCTACACAACCAGAGGCAGCCTTCCAAGCAGTGCTTCTCAAACTATGGGTGGCAACCCATTAGCGGGCCAGGAGATAGAATTAAAGAGCCATGAAATCAATTTCGAGGGTCATGATGGGAATTTTTTTAATACATTGGAAGAGAAATTAGTACTCGGCTTTACTAGGTATAACCGTTAAAACTGTATGAAATTTCTGTTTCAGTTTTGTGTGCTTACAAACAGTATACATTTATGTATGAATGTATATTATTTGCCGTGGATTCCCAGTCAAGAAGGTGAACACTTCATTAGAAGGAAACCCCTTCCCAGGAGGCCAAATAGCAGAGACAGCACCCACGGAACTGCAGCCCCTGGCAGGAGGGTGTGGACAGTGCCACCCGCACGTGTGCACAGGGTGAGGACAAACCCCAAGCGGCAGGAACAGAGTGCTTCTGCCCTGGGAAGGGTACTGAGCCCTTCGCTCATCATTCCTTCCTCAAGCAGGCTCCAGACACCCACCACGTGCCAAGTACCATGTGAGGTGCTGGGGACACACCCAGCCAGGACAGACGGGGTCCCTGCCCCGCCATGGAGGCCCCAGCCCCACCAGGGAGGTGGACCACAGACAAGAATGCAAAGAAACAGAATCATTCCAAGTGGTAGTGAGGGCTGTGAAGGAAAAGCAGGGGGGTGGGCGGAACGAGGCTCCCCTGAAGGGTGACCGGGAGTCACCAGGAGGAGCGAGCCCTCCGAGCAAAAGGTCAGCCTGACCAGGGCCTGTAGGGAAGACAGTGTGTTTGAAGAACTGAAAGAGGCCAAGCAGGCCTGAGATAGGGGAGATGAGCCCACTGGCCCTCTAATGCCACGTTCAGCGCGTAGCCTGCGGCCTAAGGCAATGAGACGCCTCCCGAAAGGCTTGAGCTAGTGGCAAGAACTGATGCAGGTCACTGAGAGTATAGGGCCCCTGCCATAGGTGGGCCCAGGACCGGCAGACGGTACAGGGTGCAGGCAGCTTTCCCTTCCCAGCCCCCAACTCTAAATACAGTGGCAGACGTGCACCAGCTACTCTCTCCCTCGGTGGCCCTGAACAAGGCACCAAAGTTCTCTGAGCCTGTTTCCCATGCTGACTAGGATGACCACACATCCCAGCCAGGGTTATAAGCCAAAGCCATCGCTCCTCTCACCACTGCAGCAATTTTCATGGAGCGGTGTCACGCAACCGTGGCCCTTCTGATTCGTGGGCCCCCAGAAGTGTGTGGCCAGTGGAGGTGGAGAGGACTGCTGGGACAGAGCTGCTGAGCATGACCCTTGCTCCCCAAGGAGCTGTCGGAGAGGACTGGGCGCTAATGCAGCAAGGTGCAGAAAGCCCAGCCAACTCCCGCGATCACTGAAACTCTGCCAGCCAGGAAGCCGGTCACCGCCCTTCATGCTTCCCTCTCCAGGAGGCTTGGCTTTGAAACATCAGCGTGGGGCAGCAGCATGGTGACTAAATTCTGTCTTGGTATAGACAGAGCTGTGCCTTACAAGGGAAACCACAAATAAGTACCATGTTACAGTTACTGGGCATGAACGACTTCCCCAAATTCACCAACCATCTGCCTGCTTTGGTCTGGGCCGCACCCTCTGCTACAAACTGGGGATGAGCCACCAGGCATGGTCCTAGCCAGCAAAACCAGAACAGTCTCCTGAGAACACCAGCCATGCACACAAATAACTATACCTGGCCTGAGGGGTCAAGAGGGAAGCAAAAAACAAAGGGTCAGAGCAGGTCAGCGGCTAGCAGAAGACCTATCAGAGGCAAGCCCAGAAGGATAAGCACACCTTCCCAGTCACCCCGGCCTTCACACCCATCCTCCAGAAAGGCACCCTCTACTTTATTTATGGATAATAAAGTAAAGGTCCACTTCACTTACTGGCTCAACGGAGGCAGGGTAACAACAGTGGCAGCAATACCAACAGGACTGGATCGTGTGACCACTTTTTCCTGAGCACTTACAATGAGTTAGACACTGAGCTAGGCAGTTCTTATTTATAACCTTAACACACCCACCCAGTGGGGAAGGATATTCACACACACACACACATGCCAATTTACTAATGGAGAATATAAAGCTCAGAGAAGCCAATTTACTAATGGAGAATATAAAGCTCAGAGAAGTTAAGTTACTGGCTCAACATCACACAGCTAATGAGTAGCAGGACTGTGATTCCAAAACCCAGGCTGACTACAAAGAGCACTAGCCACGGCGTGACCCCACTCCTGAGCAGAGGTAGAGCTAGACCCTGGGAGCTGCCGGCTACATGTCAGGCATGGCTGAGCACCTGGCAATGGACTCGCAGTCCAGGCCCACAGAACCACAGGGCAATGCTCATTGCCATCACATAACCTGCAGCACTGCTGCAGCCTAAGCACACCTCCCACGCCTACCCAACTTGTTCAAACTCTGCACGGCCTCCAGAGCACACACTCCCACTCCCACCCCCAAGCATGCACACTCACACATGGACCAGCCAGAACCGCACATGAGAGCTTTTACCTGAATTCTTTTATCTGAAGTGATCTGGACTGTTAGAAGATTAATGAAAACGTTGGTTAAAGCAGGAAACCATTTAACAGTAACTTAAAACAAACATATGTACCTATAAAGGCACAAGTAAGTGTGCACTGGTGTGCCAGCCTCCTGATGTAGGCCAGCCAAGGCTTCTTCTTGAGTCTGAGGTTACTGAACACAGTTCCCTGGTATCTTTTTTGGATAAATCACACCCATAAGACATCATCTAACTTTTCCAAATTTGTTTTGCTTCTTTTTAAAAAGTAGAATGGGGGCTTAACAGTTGTGAAACAATCTAAGTATAGAACCTTTATAGGTTTTGAACAATTTTTTTTTTCCTATCTTTCACAACTGTGCCACCCACATCCTGGCAGTGTTTTAGTGACTCACCTTTATGAAATTTCCCCCAAGCGTTCAACTTACTTTTCACAGAAAAAAACATTTCATTTCAATATGTTATGGGTTTACTAAGTATTTTACTGAATTATGTAATTACAAGAACAAGTACAACTAGTTAGGAACAAAGCCAGCCAACTATTGGTAAGTTTGCCGGTGGCTGGTGGGAGCAGAGGCACAGGGTGCCCTGCAGTACCCCATTAGTCTCGTGCGGTCATTGCGGACCACAGCTCTATAGAGGGAATTTAGAATGTCAGTTAAATAGGGGAGCTGGTGGAATGGAAGCTGGTTAAGAGAGTTTCAACTGTATTGATAAACACAATAAAAGCACAGCAGACAAGCATCCAATTATCCCTTAAGGGGCTTCCCTGGAGGCCCAGTGGTTAAGAATCCGCCTGCCAATGCAGGGGACACGGGTTTGAGGCCTGGTCCAGGAAGATCCCACGTGCCATGGAGCAGCTAAGCCCGTGCACCACAACTATGGAGCCTGCCCTCTAGAGCCCATGAGCCACAACTACTGAGCCCGTGTGCCACAACTACTGAGCCCACGCACCTACAGCCTGTGCTCCGCAACAAGAGAAGCCACTGCAATAAGAAGCCCGCTCGCCGCAACTAGAGTAGCCCGTGGGCAACAACGAAGACCCAATGCAGCCAAAAATAAAATAAGTTAAATAAATTTTTGAAAAAACTTAAACAAAAAATTATCCCTTAATCCATGACTACACTTTAATTAAAACACCATTTTAAATTTATATAAAATATATGTAATTTTTGAGCCATGGATTTATAATATAGAAATATTGTTTTAATACTTCTATGGTCATTAAAATCTCTCTACGCACCTAAAGCATTTTATTTAAACCTTCGCTAAGCACGCCGTAAGTAAAAAAAAAAGCAAAGAAAAACCATAAACACCTAAGATCCATGTGCCAATCAATAAACATCAGGGTTTCTACAGGAAGTGGCCCCCTGGACTTCCATGGAGAATGGCTTTGCCATGAGCTGTGTCTCCCCCAAAAATAGCAACAACTAGCCCTCATCTAGTACTTAGGGAGGGTCAGCTTAAGTTGTCATCATCATGTTGATCTCCCAAAGTATGTGCAATTATTACCCCCATGTTACAAATGAAACTTAAGTAATTTGCCTGAGTTACCCAGCTTTTAAATTGTAGATCTGGGAATTGAACTCAGCTGTCTGGCTCTTAATCACTGGGCTACAGTGGGAAGGCACAGCTGACAGACGATATCTCCAAGTGACCTTTAACCCTGAAAATGAACAGTCAGTTGTTACAAGCAAAGGTGACACGTGCTCACTTTCCTAGGTTGGACACACTCCATAATCAGAAAGCCGCCAGTGTTACAGGTCTGTCTCCCCAACTTTCCATTATCTAACTTTGAGGGCAGATGAGGCTAGTTAGGCATGGAAATCTGGCAAATCAACAGTTTCCCGAATATGTTCTTACAATGAGAGGTGGAAGGAACACTGGGCTCCAACCAACCGAGGCACCCAAGGTGCCTTTCAGATCTGCCATACACCTGCTATGTGTCTTGAGCAAGTCACTTTACTGATAGGGACGGAGTAAAGGGACAAAGTAGGTAATTAAATAGTCAATTCCACTAAGGGATCGTAAGTAAAGAAAAAAGTATGGGAGTCCCCTGTAAGTTAATGATCACTCAAGAAAGCAGACCTCCCTAGCAACAAAGCCAAGCAGGCTTGCTTAGCAACAAAACCATGCAACAGAAGCATGAGACATGTCCCAAAACAATAAAACAATGGTGGAATGAGACCCACATCCTGCCCTGTGATGTCAGTAAGTTAATGACCCCTAGGACATGCTCTGCACACATAAAAAGCAATAATTTGGGAAAGGTGACATTTCAAAGTGAAAGACCCTCATTATACTGAAGTAACTTTTCCATAGCACCATGACAGTCCTGGATGGGCCATATAGGGTCAAAAACTCCCCCTCCCAACATGTTGGAGGAGTTAACGATGGAAGACTCAAAGAGTGAGGAAGAAGGTGGTCTTTTCCCCCTCCCCTCTTTTCCTTTGATTATAAAACTGTAGCCCACTAAGTTCTTGGGGAGGCACCCTCTTGCCCACCCGCCTGTAAACCTCACAAGTGTCCTATTCTAATAAACCACTTCTTATCTATCACTTTGCCTCTCACAGAATTCTTCCTGTGCTGAGACATAAAGAACCGGAGCTCCTCAGAGCCCCCGACCAAGATGCATTTCTGTGGTTTCATTACCTCTCTTAAGCCTCAGCTTCTTAACCTGTAAAAGAAAGGGATAAGCTCTTGGTGGCTTTCCAACATTTTTAGGAGCACAGAACCCTTTCTTTAAGGAGAAGTCCAACAGGTTGAAATCAATGAAAGCAGTGCTGCTCCAGTTGCAGGCACCCAGGGAGACAGCCCCACCTTGCCTCCTCCCTCCCACCTTACCTTCGGAACTGGCTGGCAAAGGACTCAATCAGATGACATGGGGCACCCCGAGCAGAAGGACACACCATGAGTGAAGGTCCTGGGTGAGGAGTAAGGTACGGAATGGCCGGAACACAGCAGCTCAGGGAGTGAGAATATGGGGAAACAGTGACCTAAGGAACAAGCCACTTCCTGGATCCATAAGAGAGGGGAGGACACAGGGCCAACTGCTATCCCCAATACTGGAAGGACAGGCCAATACGGGGAGTCGCAGCTTCCTAGAGCAGAGGATCACCTAAGGAACCAGTGCCAGGGTAGGAAAACTCACCGTAATTGATGACTTGCTGGAGGCTCAGTACAGACAACTGCGAGTTAAAAACTCCAGAGGTGGGCTTCCCTGGTGGCGCAGTGGTTGGGTGTCCACCTGCCGATGCAGGGGGCGCAGGTTCGTGCCCCGGTCTGGGAGGATCCCGCGTGCCGTGGAGCGGCTGGGCCCATGGGCCATGGCCGCTGAGCCTGCACGTCCGGAGCCTGTGCTCCGCAACAGGAGAGGTCGCGGCAGTGAGGGGCCCGCGTACCGCAAAAAAAAAAAAAAAAAAAAAAAAAAAAAAAAAAAGAATATAAAAACTCCAGAGGGCCTGTCATAGGGGTCCCCACAATATTGTGAGAGTCACCTCCAGGAGCTCGACCAGGTTCCCACAGTGAATACCAGAGAAAAATTCCCTCTGACTTCTGGCAGGGAGAGGGGAAAAGGAATAATATTTTTTTTTTTTTTTTTTTTTTTTTTGCGGTATGCGGGCCTCTCACCGTTGTGGCCTCTCCCATTGCGGAGCACAGGCTCCGGACGTGCAGGCTCAGCGGCCATGGCCCAAGGGTCCAGCCGCTCCGCGGCACATGGGATCCTCCCGGACCGGGGCACGAACCCATGTCCCCTGCATCGGCAGGCGGATTCTCAACTACTGCACCACCAGGGAAGCCCAGGAATAATTTTTAAATACTCCAGAGTACTCTGTTCTTAACAAGGCCTGAACTATTAACCAGAGACTAACCTGGGTATTATCAGAGCCTAACTGACCTGTGGGAAGGGGAATACACAACTCCAGCCCATTCTAGCCATCCTGCCCCACCTAAGGGAGGAATAAAAACACGGAGAAACACTTGCAAAGTTCAAACTCCAGAGGCACAAGCTCACTAAAAGACTGAGCCCTCATCATAGGACTATACAACACTTCCTCACCTCCCACACCTCATCACCATATTACTAAAAGCCTATTTACAGCAGTTACCTTTTACCTAGAACATCATGTTCAGCTACCAACAAAAAATTACAAGGCATACCAAAAGGCAAAAGCCTCCACAGTTTGAAGAGACAAGCAAGCATCAGAACCAGACATGGCAGGGATATTGGAAGTATCAGGCGGGAAATTTAAAACATCTATGATTAATATGCTCAGGGCCCTGATGGATTAAGTAGACCGCATGCAAGAACAGATGGGCAGCGTAAGCAGAGATGGAAATTCTAAGAAAGAACCAAAAAGAAACGCCAGAGATAAAAAAAACACTGCGAAAATAATGAAGGATGCCTTTGACGGGCTTATTAGTAGACTGGACACAGCTGAGGAAAGTATCTCTGAGCACACAGATATCTAGATAGGATCCTCCAAAACTAAAAGGCAAAGAGAACAAAAACTGGGGGGAAAAAAAAAGAAGAGAAAAAAGAACAGAATATCTGAGGACTATAGGACAACCACAAAAGGTGTAACATATTCATAAAGGGAATATCAGAAGTAGAAGAAAGAGAGGGGAAAAGAAGAAATATTTGAAACAATAATGATGGAGTATTTCCCCAAATTAACCTCAGACACCAAACCACAGAACAGCTCCAGGAAGCTCAGAGGACACCAAGCAGGATAAATGCCAAAAAGCCCATACCTTGGCATACCATTTTCAAATTACAGAAAATCAAAGATAAAAAATTCTGAAAGAAGTCAGAGGAAAAAAACTACCTTACCTATAGAGGAACAAAGATAATTACATCTGACCTCTCCTCAGAAACCATGCAAATAGTAGTAGACTGAAATATGTAAAGTGTTGAGAGAAAAAAAATCCCACCAACTTAGAATTCTGTAAACTGTGAAAAGGAGAATAAAAAAAATAAAGACTTTCTCAGACCAAAAAAAAAAAATTGAGGGAATCTGTTGCTAGTAGATTTGCCTTGCCAGAAGTATTAAGTTCTTTAGAGAGAAGAAAAATAATATAGGTCAGAAACTCAGATCTATCATAAAGAAAGGAAGATTATTGAGGAAGGAATAAGTGAAAATAAAATGAAAACTTTTATTTTTCTTATTCTAATTGATCTAATAGGTAACAGTTTGTTCAAGATAATAATACCAACAATGTACACTTATGTATACATGTTATGTATGGTATACTGATGTACATTTTACATATGTGCAAGCTTATATTATGCATATATTATGTATGCTTATGTATACACATTATGTATATATGTGCTATGTATGCTTTATATATAAGTGAAATGAATAACAGCAATGATATAAGGGTCTAGAGGAGGATCCTGGGATTATTTTGTTGTTATAAGGTACTCACACAAACTGTGAAGTGGATAGCGTTATTTCAAAGTGGACTTGGATTGGTTGTAAATGCATATTGGAAACTCTAGGGCAACCACTAAAAAAGTAAAAAAAAAGAAAAAAGAAAAAAAAGTATAACTGATATGCCAAGAAAGGAGAGAAAATGGAGTCATATAAAATGCTCGATTAAAACCACAAAAGCCAGTTAAGAGAGTGGAAGACAAAAAGAGCAATAAAGAACAAGGACAACAAATAGAAAACAGTAACAAATACAGTATATATTAATCCAACTATATCAATATCCACTTTGAATGTCAGTGGTGTAAATGTAGCAATTAAAAGACAGAAATTGTCAGAATGGATCAAAAATCAGCACACAACTATATGTTGTCTACAAGAAACCCACTTTTAAATAAAGACACAAATAGATTAAAGTAAATAGAGAAAAACATATTGTGCTAAATAACACCAATCAAAAGAAAGCAGGAGAGCTATATTAAATTCACATAGAGTAGACTTCAAAGTAAGGGAAGTTATCAGGGATAAAGAAGGGCACGACATAATGATAAAGCAGTCAATCTTCCAAGAAGACATAACAATTCTTAATGTGTATGTGCCTAACAACAGAGCATCAAACTATGTGAGGCAAAAACTGATAGAACTGAAAGGAGAAATAGATGAATCCACTATCATAGATGGAGACTTCAACACCCCTCTATCCAAAATAGACAAATCCAGCAGGCAAAAAATCAATAAGGACACAGTCAAACTGAACACCATCAATCAACTTCATGTAAATGATATCTATAAATTACTTCATCCAACAAGAGCAGAATATACATTTTCCTCACATGGACCATTCATCAAGACAAACCACATTCCGGGCCATAAAACACACCTTAACAAATTTAAAGAACAGAAATCATACAACATCTGCTTTCAGACCACAGTGGAATTAAACCAGAAATCAGTAACAGAAGGTAATAGGAAAATCTTCAAGTATGCGGAGATTAAACAACACATTTCCAACTAACAGGAGTCAAAGAAGACATCTCAAGAGAAAATTTAAAATATTCTGAACTACATGAAAACATAAATTATCAAAATCTGTGGGATGCAGCAAAAGCAGAGCTTAGAGGGAAATTTATAGCATTGAATGCATATAATAGAAAAGAAAAAAGATCTAAAATTAATAATCCAAGTTTCTACCATAGGATACTAGAAAAATAAGAGCAAATTAAATCCAAAGTAAGCAGAAGAAAATAAATAATAATAAGTAGAGCAGAAATCAATAAAATTGAAAACAGGAAATCAATACAGAAAAAAATGAAACCAGAGACTTATCTGGTGGTCCAGTGCTTAAGAATCTGTCTTGCAATGCAGGGGATGCCAATTCAATCCCTGGTCAGGGAACTAAGATCCCACATGCCGTGGGGCAACTAAGCCCGTGCACCTCAACTACTAAGCCCACACACCACAACTAAAGAGCCCACGTGCTGCAACTACAGAGCCCATGTGCTCTGGAGCCCGCAGGCCACAACTAGAGAGAAGCCTGCACACTGCAACGAAGAGCCCGTGCACCACAATGAAAGATCCCTAGTGCCGCAACTAAGACACAACGCAGCCAAAAAATAAATTAAGTAAATGTTAAAAAAAACAAACATGAAACCAAAGCTGGTTCTTTGAAAAGATCAATCAGTGTGATAAGCCTCTAGCCAGACTAACTAAGGAAAAAAGAAATGACACCAATTACTAATGTCGGAGATTAAAGAGGGAAAAACACCACAGATTCCACGGAAATTAAAAGGATACGCAAGAAATACAACGAACAACTCCATGTCCATAAATTTGATAACTCAGATGAAACGGACCAATCCCTTGAAAGACACAATCTGCCAAAACTCACACAAGAAGAAATAAAAGATCTGAATAGGCCTATATCTATTTTTAAAATGGAATCAATAATAACCTTCCAAAACAGAAAGTACAGGCCCAAACGGGTTCATTGATGAATTCTACCAAACATTAAAGAAAGAAATTATACTAATTTTTAAAATATTTATTTATTCATTTGGCTGCATTGGGTCCTAGTTGCAGCACACGGGATCTTCGTTGCCACATAAGGCACCTTTAGTTGCAGCATGCGGGATCTTTAGTTGTGGCATGCAGGATCTCGTTCCCTGACCAGGGATCGAACCCAGGCCCCTGCACTGGGAGCACAGAGTCTTAACCACTGGACCACCAGGGAAGTCCCAGGGAGTTATATTAATTATCTACAATCTCTTTCAAAGGATAGAAGCAGAGAGAATACTTGCTAACTCATTCTATGAGAGCAGCATTCCCCTAATGGCAAACCAAAAAAAGAATAAAAAAAGAAATGTCTCTTATGAACACAGATACAAAAATCTTCAACAAAATATTAGCAAATCAAATTCAAAAATGTATAAAAAAACTATACTTCACGACGAAGTGAGATTTATCCAAGGTATGCAAGACTCATTCAACATTCTAACGGTGGCGCAGTGGTTAAGAGTTCACCTGCCAATGCAGGGGACATGGGTTTGAGCCCTGGTCCGGGAAGATCCCACATGCCACAGAGCAACTAAGCCCGTGTGCCACAACTACTGAGCCTGTGCTCTAGAGCCCACGAGCCACAACTACTGAGCCCATGCACCGCATCTACTCAAGTCCCCACGCTCTAGGGCCTGTGCTCCGCAACAAGAAAAGCCACCACAATGAGAAGCCCATTCACCGCAACAAAGAGTAGCCCCGCTCACCGCAACTAGAGAAAGCCCGTGTGCAGCAATGAAGACCCAACACCGCCAAAAATAATAAATAAATTTAAAAACTAAAATCAATTATTGTAATCCATCACATCACAGACTAGAAAAGGAAAATCACATAATCCTATCAACAGATGCAGAAAATGCATCTGACAAAATCCAACACCCATTCATGATAAAAACTCTCAGTAAACTAGGAATAGAGGGAACTTTCTCAACTTGATAGACTATCTACAAAAAGCCTACAGCTAACATCATACTTAATGGTAAGAAACCTGAAGCATTTCCACTAAGATCAGGTACAAGGTAACGACGTCCCCTCTCACCACTCCTTTTCAACTCCATATTGGAAGTCCTTGCTAATGCAATAAGGCAAAGAAAAGAAATTAAAAAGACTGGGAAGGAAGACAAAAAATTGTTCATAGATGACACAACCATCTATGTAGAAAATCTGAAAGAATTAACCAAAAAACTCTTGGAAATAATAAGTGATTACAGCAAGGTTGCACAATATAAGATTAATATACAAAATTCAACTGTTTTCCTATATACCAACAATGAACAAGTGGAATTTGAAATTAAAAACACCATATCATTTACAATAGCACCCAAGAAAGCAAAGTACTTAAGTATAAATCTAAGTATATATATATATATATATATATATATATATATATATATATATGATCTGTATGAGGAAAACCACAAAACTCTGATGAATGAAATCAAAGAAGAACAGAATAAATGGAGAGATATTCCACACTCATGAATAGAAAGACTCAACATTGTCAGTTCGTCCCAATTTTATCTATAGATTCAATGCAACCCCAATCAAAATCCTAGCAAGTTATTTTGTGGTTATTGACAAACTGATTCTAAAGTTTACATGAAGAGGGGAAAGACCCAGAATATCCAACACAATACTGAAGAAGAACAAAGCTGGAAGACTGACACTACTCTACTTTGAGGCTTACTATAAAGCTATGGTAATCAAGCCAGTGTGGTATTGGCAAAAGAATAGACAAATACCTTAATGGAACGTAACAGAGAATCAAGAAATAGAATCACATAAATACAGTCAACTGATCTTTGACAAAAAAGCAAAGACAATACAATGGAACAAAGATAACCTCTTCAACAAACGGTGCTGGAACAACTAGACGTCGACATACAAAATAAAGAATCTAGACACAAATCTTACACACGTCACAAAAATTCAGTCAAAATGGATCACAGACATAAATGTAAAACTCAAAATTATAGAACTCCTACAAGTTAGCACAGAAGAAAACCTACACAACCTTGGGTATGGTGAAGGTATTAGATACAATACCGAAGACACAATCTTGAAAGAAATAATTGATAAGTTGAACTTGATTAAAATTTAAAACTTCTGTTCTGTGAAAGGCAATATAAGAATTAAACGACAGCCACAGACTGTGAAAATATATTTACAAAAAACACATCTGATAAAGGACTGCTACTCAAAATATACAAAGAGTTCTTAAAACTCAATAATAAGAAAACAAACAACCCAGTTAAAAAATGGCCAAAGACCTTAACAGACACTCCACCAAAGAAGATACAGAGGTGGCAAATAAGCACATGAAAAATGCATCACATCATATGGCATGATATGACAAAAATCTGACAACACGAAATGCTGGCAAGGATGTGGAGCAACAGGTACTCTCATTCATCGCTGGTAGAAGTGAAGGCAAAGTGGTACATTTCAGGAGACTGGCAGTTTCTTACAAAACTAAACATACTCTTACCATATGATCCAGCAATCGTGTTCCTTGGTATTTACTCAAAGAAGTTGAAAAATTATGCCCACATAAAACCTGCACACAGATATTTATAGCAGCTGTATTCATAGTAGCCAAAAAGTAGAAAGAACCCCAATTTCCCTTAACTGAAGAATGGATAAACAAAATGTGGTATACCCACATAATGGAATCTTATTGCTCAATAAAAAGAAATAGGGACTTCCCTCGTGGCGTAGTGGTTAAGAATCCGCCTGCCAATGCAGGGGACACGGGTTGGAGCCCTGGTCTGGGAAGATCCCACATGCCATGGAGCAACTAAGCCCATGCGCCACAACTACTGAGCCTGCGCTCTAGAGCCCACAAGCCACAACTACTGAAGCCCGTGTGCCTAGAGCCCATGCTCCGCAACAAGAGAAGCCAACGCAATGAAAAGCCCACGCACTGCAATGAAGAGTAGCCCCCGCTCGCCACAACTAGAGGAAGCCCGCACGCAGCAACGAAGACCCAACGCAGCTAAAAATAAATAAAATAAATTTATAACAACAAAAAAAGAAATGAAGTACTAATATGTACTACAACATGGATGAACCTTAAAAACATTATGCTCGGTGAAAGAAGCAAGACATAGAGGATCACATACCGTATGATGTCATTTATATGAAATATCCGACCAGGCAAATCCATTGACACAAAAAGTAGATTAGTGGCTACCAAGGGCCGGATAGGAAGAGGTTTGGGGGAAAGGGGAAGGGACTGCTAACGGGTACTGGGGTTTCTTTCTGGGGTAATGAAAATGTTCTCAAATTGATTGTGGTGATGCTCATTCAACTCTGTAGCCTGGGAGACTTGTGACCTTAGACAAGGACTCTTCCTGAGCCAACTGCTCTCTCTGTAAAATGTCAACCATATGACCTACCTCACAGAGTCAAGCAATTAAACCATGAGTGTGGAAGTGTTTCACAGCAACAGGCACACAAGCTAAAAAAATAACAAAATATGCAAAAGTACCTTGTGATAAAGCCTTCACAGATGTCAGGTGGTTTTATAATTTCATATATAAAATTATAACATACATTATCAGAAATAAGCCATTTTCAGTTTCACATGCTGCTTTCCAAAGACTCACTTGAGCTCAGTGCCCCACTGTTTCAAAGAGAAGTTAATGGAATTTGGATGCCCTGGGGCAGGCTGATTTGCAGCTTGCTCTCCCACCAGCTCTCCAGGGGCAGTTTCCACAGCTAGGACATTTCTGGCTTTTTCTGCAGAAGCATTTGGGTGCAGGTTAATTAAATCTGAAAGAAAGGCAAACAAGTGTCAGTTACTGCAAGTTTCCACGGGGAACTTGATATCCTACATAGCACACTGTCTTGATATACTATATAAAAATCTATATAGTATATATTATAGTATATTTTTAATGTGTACTACATGAAAACACAATCTGTAGGCGGCTAGCGTGTTCTGCAACCATTTTCATCTAAAGTAGACCCATGGTCCTCAAAGGAAGGTGGTACATGCTTCAAACCACCAAGTTAACAGCATCGGCCCAGGGAAAGAAGCAGCTAGGGCTCTTCTCTGCTGTCTTGTAGATCAGTACACCAGGTATAAAGCTGTGATCATGGTCCACTCACCTATACCGATAAGGCACAATTTCCAGGATAAACTGTTAGGTGAAAAAAGCAAAGTGCAGACCAGATTACATTAATGCCCTTTTCTGTAAGAAAGTGAGGGGAATAGAATATATATATACTTGCTGATCGCAAATAGTGACACTGAAAAAATAAGTTTGCATATAAAGGATAGCAGTTCAGTAAATTCATAGGCAAATGCATTGATGCTAAAGCATGATCAAATTTCAGAATGTATCTTTAAAATGTAAGTGGTTGAGGGACTTCCCTGGGGGTCCAGTGGTTAAGACTTTGCCTTCCATTGCAGGGCGGGTATGGGTTCGATCCCTGGTCGGGGAGCTAAGATCTCACATGCCTCGTGGCCAAAAAACATTAAAAAACAGAAGCAATACTGCAACAAATTCAATAAAGACTTTAAAAATGGTCCACATCAAAAAAATCTTAAAATAAAATGTAAATGTTTGAAATATTTAAGGTTGCAATCATATGATGCCCAGAATTTGCTTCAACATAACATTTTGGTGCTCGCTTCAGCAGCACATATACTAAAACTAGAACGATACACAAAAGATTAGCATGGCCCCTGCGCAAGGATGACATGCAAATTCATGAAGCGTTCTGTATTTTTAGATTGGGATTGACATATATACACTAATATGTATAAAATGGATAGTAAGAACCTGCTGTATAAAAAAATAAAATTCAAAGAAAAAGATAACGTTTTGTTATTTAACAAATAAATAATATTTGCCTCAAATAACATGTTATTTGCTTCCAAATAACAAAATTAAGTGGGTAAGTATACCAATGAAACAAGATGGGTCATGAAATACTGATTGTTGAAACTACCTAATAAACATGTGGGTAATATTATGTTATTCTCTCTTTGCATATGCTTAAAATTTCCCATAAGACCCATAATAAAAACTTACTTTTCTAAAGTTTTGATAAAATGTATCCAACAATAAATACTTTGTATTCTTCCAAACGATATAATCTCTCAGAGAATATATATGTTTGTAAACAGAATTTAACATTGTTTTACAATAATCAATTTGACCTATACTCCCCTTGAATAAAGCATCCCTACATTGGCAATATCAACCATCACTCCTTCAGTGGAAACAGAATCAGAATGGAACGCTGAACACTGATAACCAAGTAAAAAATTACTTTCTAATCAGATAAGCACACAACCTGAGTTCACTTAGGACAGGTCACTGTGAAGGTCATCGAGCACTCATAGAGAAGGCAGAGCACAGGGAATCCTGGACTCAGGGGCCCTTGAAAATTGATGTTCCAAACGGGAACACCTTATGATGGGCTCACACTTTGTTGGCAGGTCACTAACTTGACCACAGTCAGCATGGCAAGGGCTCCAGGAACACACTGGGAAAAGTATGCTGGCTGTGACACGAAATGACTGCTGTGTATCCATGAGGGGAACTGGTGCCTGCCCAGGAGAGTCAACACCTGGCTCACAGTAGCGTTCTAAGTGGAAAAAGCAAGAGGGTGTGTTGAGAGACAGAAGAACTATAGGCTTGGCAATGGATTATAAGATTAAGTCAAGAAGGCCAGAAGTTACAAACCACCACTGGTTCCTGATTCTTGGTTCAAGTTACCACTGTGTATGAAGCACTACGTGCTCGGAGTACAAAAAAATGAGAGAGTTCTTGCCCTAAAGGAGAACGCATCTAGGAGAAAGATATAAAATAATAAAATGTTAAGCTCCAAGTCACCACCGAATGCATCGAGTCCCTGGTATCCAGACTTTCCTCTGAGCCTTAGGGTCCAGGAGATGCCTTGGGGATTTTCAGAGGGAGAGAAGGAAGGGGTCCCACTCTCAGCTTCAACCACAGTGGTTCCTCTTTTCACTCTTTTATATCCTGGAGTTCCTCTTGAGATTTCATTTGGAAAAAAAGAGTTCCAATAAACAAACAAAAAACAAGTTCAAACACCACTAACCAGGTCCAGTTTCCTCTACCTACTTTATTTGTCAGGACACAGGAGCCCTGAGCTGGGGCTAGAAGGCAGTCACCTGCTCCTGCAGTGACAACAGCCTTATGGCGGGTGCAGTGACTGTACTGGGTAGAGGCAGGCATCCGACATCTGTGAGTGTGTGTCGGTCACTGGGCACACAGATGCACCACCTCTATTTCAGACAAAGGTAAAACCGACACCCAGGCTTCCCGGAGGCTGGTCTTTCGCAGACCCCTCACAGGCAAAGCATTACAACTCTAAACCAAACCAGGAAATAAACACAGTGCACTGCACTGTTTCTGTTTCGAGCAGAGTCCAGCCCCTTCTTCCTGTGTGGGTTGGCAGCAAGGTGAGGAGCGGCCCCTCTGCTGGTGAGACTGTCAAGCTCTCTCGCATAGCCAAGCACCTGTTACCAGGACGCCCAGGCCTGCCAGCAGCCCTGGACCCACACTGGAAATGGTTCCTGAGGAACTCAGGCCCTGGGGGTGGGGTGCAGAAAAGGGACCGGAGGCCAGGGAGGATGTTGGCAAAACAAACCGTTTCTAAAAGTCATCGTTTGACGTGAAAAAGAAGCCATTTCCCACTTTTAGCTAGATTGTTTTGTCTGGTTTTTGGTTGTTAAAAGACCACATGAGATTTCCTTAATTAAAAGCGGAGCTGCTGGCTTCTCCTCAATACATGTCCTAACATTAGCATTCAGGGAACCGCCTCAAGAAGGACACAAACTAGGACAGGGCAGTATTTCCTTGAAATCCTTAAGAGGATGGATTGGATTCATGAACATGTGCTTTATCTTGCAGCTGCAGTAGGGAGAGAGTCTGTGCTTGAAGAGTTTTGGTGTTCAGACCTTCTCTGTTATCTCTGAACACTTCCCAATGCCTAAATGACACCTCTGAGCGACTTTTAGACCACAGATTTCCTGGGTTCTGATTCCAGCACAGCCTCTATCATTCTGGCGTGGCCATTCCCAGATCTCCA
Source organism: Phocoena phocoena (assembly GCF_963924675.1). Taxonomy (NCBI): domain Eukaryota; kingdom Metazoa; phylum Chordata; class Mammalia; order Artiodactyla; family Phocoenidae; genus Phocoena; species Phocoena phocoena. Next base: position 119,858,526 of record NC_089220.1, on the reverse strand, counting down.
GGAGTCCTTCCCGCTGAACGCATTCTAACACCAGGGGCCCTGTGGGGCCCACAGAGGGAGGCTCCTGCTCACATATGGACACCTCCGTGAGTCTGCCCTCCTCTCCGGCTCCGAGCTCCACCACGAGCAACCTCGCAGAGGGCAGAACAGAGTGCCCAAGAGGCAGCATCCTCCAAGAAAGGAGGGAAAAGCACTGGGAAAAGGCCATTGCCATGTGTCTCAAAGATACCGCAAAAGAGAGCCTGCAAGTCCCCAGTGTGAGCTGGGGGAGGACACTCAGAGCAGGGTTAACCTGAAAAAGCTTTTTTTCCCTTTTTATCAAAGTGAGTTTAACCCAGATTGTGAAGGCGTGGTCAGGAGCGGTACAGTTATCTTCCAAGTAAGGACACAGTGTGCATCTAACCCCAAAAGGAAGAGGCAGCAAGCCACCGGGTCTGAGCATCCCCCGTGGGCCAGGCCACGTGTCTGGCTAATTACGCATCTGTCTGCTCTCTCCCATGCCTCACCAAGGACGTAAATCTTGTGAGAACTGGACCCCAGCCTGATTTGCTAACAGCTGCGTACCCAACAGCAGCCACAGAGGAGAGACTCAATAAATGCTGGTAAAATGGCTGAAGGAATGAATAAACGACTGCCATGGTGCGGCAGGGAGGGCCTTCTGGAGGCTGAGGAAATCACGCAGGAGGCGGCAGGCCCATGTCGTTCTCTAAGGAACCACGCCCATCATCCCTCCTGGCTGCCCCTCTCCTGCCACCTTGCCTCTGAGAGACCCCCTGCACTAGGGGTGGGGAGCACACCTGACTCCAGGGCTTCCCTCTCTTCCCCTCTCCCACCGCCCTGCACTCCTGCAGTGGCTCGGCACCCCAGCACACCGCCCAACCCCCGCCCCCCCCCAGTTCACGGCGCCACATCGCACCCAGAGCCAGGCCCCGCCTGCCTCCACAGGCACCACACTCCAGCCCACCACGGACCGTCTCCTCTGGACCTTCTTCAGGAGGCTCCCCCAGGCTCCCCCAGAGACACAGCTGGAATCTGACCCTGCTCATCATCTCCCTCCCTTTCACAGCCTGACGTTAGGAATCACAGAACCTTCCATCCAGAAGGAATCAGAGACAGCTTCTTGCTCACAGAGAGGGAGACAGTGTGTGCCCTTCATTCCATCAGCTTTCTGCACTAGATCAGGCTGCCTCTCAGCTACAAGGCTGCTAATCACCGTGACTTACACTTTAAAACAACACATGGCGTTTTGTAGTATTCTACAAACAGGATAACATAAAAGCACAGCTTCTTTGATGACTTTAGGGAACTGTGACATGAAATGATTGCATGGAATTCCTGTGGCTCTGCTAATGTGGGGTCTGCGTCCCACCCTACGGTTTCCCTCCCACCAGTTCCAGCACTTGCACAGACAGCGCGGCTCAAACTGGGGGAGGACTGGAACAAGCAGCCACTTCCCTTCCCCTCCCCCTGCTCCCACACAAGCCGAGAGAGAGGGTGGCAGTTACTCTCGAGGCTGCTTCAGAGAAGGAAAGGTGTGGTCATCCCTCAAACCATCTTCACTGTACCATTTTCCCCCTGTGATGGTGAGGGCTTTTGTATTCCTGAACTCTCAGGAAGTCTTAAAAAAACAAAGTCTTGTTATCCCTGACTTGTTTGTCTATTAGTTTACATGGGAAATGAGGTAAACAGAACGTGCTGGACACACAGCTTGTAATGAGGCTATTAGCTCGCTACAAGCCTCCTTTGGATTCTGGCTGCCTCGTTCCCAACAGATATGAAGGTCTGCAGACTCTTGATTTTATCTTTGCAAAGTATTCCTTTTGTGTTGAAACTAAGTCTTTATCTATCCAAACACGGAAGACAAGCAGAGTGGTGTCTGAGGCGTGGCATACTTTCAGAGGCCAGGCTGCAGATGGAAGGCAGACAGATCAGATCAAACAAAGTCATCTCACTTTCTAACACTTGATTGACTAATCGAGGCTGCAAACTACAGTCACACAGATGAACAGATTCTTACTCTAGAAACATGAACTCTTGAAAACAAATTTAATGTAGGCAGTTACGTGACACTGCCAGCTGCCTGTCTGATACCCATTCTAGCTCTTCCTTACAGACCCTGGTTTTGATGGTGGCCACACGCTCAGCTAAAACACTGGCCTCCTCAAACTCCATTCCGGAGTCTCTATGACACAGTTCTAGTCAATAAGGCATAAAGCAAGAGTTTCTGGGAGAGCTTTCTCCTTTTTAATATAGGTGTCACTCTCAAAGGCAGCTAGCACGAGGAGGGAAGCTAATACTCTAAGGCTGGGGAACAGAATGGGTCCCTCAATGGCACTGGGGAGGAAGTTCGCCAGCTATGGACTGCCATCGTGTGACAAATAAATCTCTATTTGTAAGTCCCTATTAGGTTTCCTGTTACTTGCGGCTGAACATAATCCTAACCGATTCAAAATGGTAATATCATATATGTATGTATACGTGTGTATATATAATACACTTGACACTTTACACTTAACACTGCAGTTTCCCATCTGATGCTCAAAACAGAAATACTGGCGGGATGGGGACGGGTGGGGGACAAGGTTGTTGTTAGTATTCCTTCCAATCCCATCCAGCCAAATGCCTGGGCCTGGGACCTGGATGGCACCCTCTGCCTTCCCTCTCCCTCAAAGCTAATCCCACCTTTTAATCCACCAGTTCTCCCACCATACAATCTCCCGACTCTGCCCACTTTTTTCCATCTTCTCTGCTGCAACCCTACTCAAGGATACTATGATTTCTAGGCTCAACCAGCCTTCTAACTGGTCTCCCTTCCTCTTGTCTTGCCAAGGAATCCATTCTCTCCCACTCGGCCATGGTTAATCATCTCAAATGCATAAGCCCTTCCAGGTCTGGTCCCTGATCATCCATCCAACTTTCTCTTTGTCACTCCTGTCCACACTCTCTACCTTCAAGTCAGGCCCTGGTCTCTAGGGTCTCCAGGCCTTTCCTTTCCCTGCTTCACAAGGCCAGCTCTTCAGGACTCAGTTCAGCCCTCTCCTAGTCCAGGAAGCCTTCTCAGACACCACCAACACCCTACCCTCCAACACCCACACGCAGGTAAGCTTCCTGTGCTCACCTCTGGCCCTGTGCTTACCAGACTGCATTGTGCAGGCCTCTTTACCTGTCTGGGTCCCTCACCAGACCACACACTCCTTGAGAACATGACCCACGACTTATTTGTCTTTACATCCCAGGTACTGGCACAAATGCCTAGAATACAAGAATGCCTGGAGTGAAAGACGGAATGAACAATGTCCATTTTACGGATAAAGAAACTGAGGCTCAAAAAGAGAGGTATGCTCAAGACATCACAGCAAGGGTCAGCAAACTTCTTCTTAAAGGCCCAGACAGTAGTAGATATTTTAGACTGGTGAGCCAAATGGTCTCTGTGACAACTATTCAACTCTACCACTGGTGTGCAAAAGCGGCCACAGACAATATGCAAATAAGTGAGTGGTGCTTTATTCTGATAAAACTTCATTTCCACAGGCTGCAGTTTGCTACCCTTTACTAGAGAGAAAATGACTCACTCAGAGTCTGACAAATAGTAAATATCAAAGCCAAGACTCAAACCCAGGATCACAGGGATCCTTCCACCAGAGAGAGCTGCCTTCCAAGATACAACTGCCTGTCAAACGTTAATTCCCTATATCTTTCCCCATGTTGAATTTCGGTGCTAGGAGGGTACTGCTGGGTGACACCCATTAGACAACAAATGAAAATGTTACCAAAAACTGGGTAACAAGGAGAGGACAGTAGGAAAAGTTTTATTTTTTAATGTAAATCAGAGTAATAAAACATTTGTCTTCAATCCTAGCTAGAGTTAGCACGATTTAGGATAAGCAAAGCAGATAATTACAAGCATGGCTTCAGAAACACGACAGAGCACCACCACATACCTTAACTCATTTTACCTTTAAACCAATTTTTATCTAAAATGATGATAAAAAAGGAGGGTGACGAAAATCTAGCCTTTTCTTCTTGTCTTCCCCCTTTAGACTTTCTGACTTCCTGAATAATTATAGTCTTGAAAATTGCCTGGTCATCCAAAGTTTCATCATTTGTTCTTAAAAGCTATATAAAAATTGGCAGAAGTTCAAAATTACAGTCGGTTCCGCACATAAAATCTTCAAGATGACTTTTGTTCAAGATGACTTTGAACTTTTGTTCAAGATGACTTCAAGTAACTTTTGTTCACTACAAGTGGTCAAGAAAATAGCAATTTTAAGAGCATTTAAGAGCATTCCACTGCTCTTAGGAGAGTCCAAAACCCCAAACCCAGAGGTCCAGGCCCCTCCCACCCTGGCCCTGGGTGTGCCTCCAGGCTCAGCTCACTGCTGGCACCCTCTGGCCACACCCTCCTTCCAGCTCCTGGAGGGCATTGCACTCCTCTTACCTGGCCTGACTCCGGGTCATCCTCAGATCTCAGAGAGTGAACCCACCCACCCCAAAGCTGTGCTCAACCCATTCATGGCACTTGGTGCCCTGTACCTTCCCTCTCATGTGATCTCACTTTTTCTTCACTCTGCTTGACTAGAAACTCTGTGAGGGAGGAGATCCAAGCCCATCATGGGCATCTACTTGCTGAATGAATGAGTAAACACCAGAGGGTGCCAACTCCAAACTCCCAGGCTAGAGTCCCAAAACCAAATGCAGAGAACCAAATGCGGGCTGCAGGTGTTTTTGCCGGCTCCCTAGCCTCAGCACTTTGGCTTAAAAGAAGGAAGGATGCGTGTTATAAAGAGACCACAGGGCTTCATTCCTCTGGTCCTCCTCTCGGTCTAATGCCTGAGTCTCCCTTAGAGAGAAGTGCTTGGTGACCTCAGAAAGAAGGAACAGAGGCAAAGTGAGTATCGTCTGTGCCAAAGGCACTAGCTACCACCATGAATACTGCTGGTTTCCCTGCAGGGTTTCCAATCGTTCCAAGTGACTGATACTGAGTTATAGAGCTTCTTTTGATCAAAAGCACTATAATAGTGTTTTTTTTAAATAACTAAGTCATCAATGAGCAGAAGTACAAACTAAACATAGTGAGGGTTCTGGCATCCTCTCAGCCAAACTGGAGGCATCCTCTCAGCTCCTGCTATCATTCGTGTTAAGACATCCATGAAAATGACCTGAGAACTCTCATAGCACAGCATAGGAAGAGGAGTGAAGTACACATAGTAATTTCTCACTGACCAGAGGGTTAACCTACTGATTGGTAAAAACAAGGCTGGCAGGAAAACAGGGATTTGGAGGAAAAAAATAATTTAAGAAGTCCAAGAAGGTGTTTGTTTCCAAAACAAGTTGGCTGCACATGTGCCAATGCCACCGTTCATTTACAGGGAGCTTGACTGTCGCCTGTGTTCTCCTGAGCAAAGGTCCCGCAGGTGTTACAAAGCCTGGACCACACCTCTTTACAGGCATGAGAACTAGCCCATGCTGGCTAAATTCCAATATGCACTCCTTCAGTCCTTAAGAAACGCTGGTGTGATGGCCTGGCCTTTTCATGCCTTACTTCAAGGCCCAGGGGTCAGGTTTTTCTGGGCCTGCTCTTCTCCCTGTGTGAAGAGAGGGACCACAAATACAGCCCCACCTCAGTAGTCCCTGCAGGCGCCGGGTCAGGGGTGGTCTGTGTATAACCATAGTCCTGTTCTTTCAGTTAACAATGCTCAGCACCACCAGACAGTCAGGAGGAGATCACAGGGTTCTAATTTTTGATATTCCAATATAAAACCACATCATCTCCACACTGCAATCAGCCAGGGATTAGCATGAGTTATGGAAATACCACAGATCCAGGATAAAACAGAATTAGTGTCTGATAGTTAAAAGCTTCCCAAGAAACATCACTGAATCACACTGAGTGCTTTGAGAACATCTTGCCAGTGTGCACGCATATCTGTGCACAGGGCTGTGGGTTTGGGTGCTTCACCTTCAGACAGAGTAGAGAGCGGGCTGGCCCTGGAGTCAGACTGGACGTCAGCACAACTCACGACCCACTGCTCTCAGCCGTACCATCTCTTTAGGATGCTTATAGCACCAGCCTTGCCTTACTCCTGAGGTTGTCACTGGGCTTGAATACAATTCTGTACATGGAAACGGAAGCCCTCAATAACTATAGGATGCGGCCCACTTATAAGGGATCACCACTATTATTTTCATTCTCAATTCCTCTGCTAAGCTGACTCGCTACGTCAAACGGCGACACACAAAGCACTGACACAGGTGCCCTCCCTTTCTGACCTACCTGTGTTATCTCTGGCCACAAGACCCTTAGAAAAATCCCCTGGAGTCGGGGAGGTCCTGCTGTCCCACTTTACCATGTCGAGACTGTTGCAATATTCCCATCTCTTCTGCTGAAGCTCTTGTAACCAGTAAGTCATGAGTTGACGATTAGGGGCCTAAAAAGAAGGAAGAGGAAAAAGTGTTATAGCCACCAATAACATACCTTAAAAAAATAATTATGTTTTGTGAAGACAGACTGGACACCTTGCCACATGAAAGGGAGAGGTAAGAAGAACAGGTCAAAGAAATTTCAATTTCAAGATTAGTAACTTTGGGGGCTTCCCTGGTGGCGCAGCGGTTGAGAATCTGCCCGCCGATGCAGGGGACACGGGTTCGAGCCCCGGTCCGGGAAGATCCCACATGCCGCGGAGCAACTAGGCCCGTGAGCCACAACTACTGAGCCTGCGCGTCTGGAGCCTGTGCTCCGCAACAAGAGAGGCCGCCATAGTGACAGGCCTGCACACCACGATGAAGACTGGCCCCCACTTGCCACAACTAGAGAAAGCCCTCACACAGAAACGAAGGCCCAACACAGCAAAAGTAAATTAATTAATTAATAAACTCCTACCCCCAACATCTTCTTAAAAAAAAAAAAAAAAGATTAGTAACTTTTGTTCACTACAATTGGTCAAGAAAATAGCAATTTTAAAATAAAGAATTTAACCCTAATAATAAGAAATCTTTTTAAATTCTAAAATTACAGAATGATACAACATAACATTTTCCTCAAAAGGTTTTAGGAAGGCTTGATATCCCCAGTGCCCTTTCACTCTGAGCACCTATAAATTAAGAAGTCAAATCTCACATGGGTATGGATAACATCCCTGCCAAATCAAATCAAATAATGGTATTTAGATCCTGTCAGCAACTGGGAGAGTGAGCAAAGAAAACTGCAGATTAAAAACTAGAGAGGACATCTATTACAATGGCTAAAATTTTTTTAAATTGATAATACCAAAGGCTGGAAAGGATCCAGAGCAACTGGAACTTTCATTCATTGCTGGTGGGAATGTAAAACAGTGCAGCTCTTTGGAAAACAGTTTGGCAGTTCCTTATAAACATACACTTACCAAGTGACCCAGCAACCCCACTCCTAGGTATTCAATGAAGAGGAATAAAAATGTACATTCACACAAAAACCTGCATGCAAGTGTTCAGAGGCTTTATTCATGATCGCCAAAAAGTGAAAACAAGCCCAATGTCCTTCATCTGGTGAACAGATAAACTGTGGCACATCCGTACCATGAAATACCGTTCAGCAGTAAAAAGGAGCAAACGATTGATTCACACAACATGGATGAATATTACACGCATATGTGAAAGAAGCCAGTCCCAAAGGGCTACATACTGCACAATACCATTTATGTGACATTCTTGAAAAGGCAAAATTATAGGGACAGAAGACAAATCTGTGGTTTCCAGGGCTTGGGTGAAGGGGGCGACTGACTACAAAGGGGCAGCACAAGTGGATTTTTGGGTAATCAACCTATTCTGCACCATGACTGTGGGGGTAGATACATGATTCTACGCATCTGTCCAAACTCAAAGAACTATATACCACAAAGAGTGAATTTCACTGTAAACATTAAAAAAAAAAATCAGGGCTTCCCCGGTGGCACAGTGGTTGAGAGTCCGCCTGCTGATGCAGGGGACGCGGGTTCGTGCCCCGGTCCGGGAAGATCCCACATGCCGCAGAGCGGCTGGGCCCGTGAGCCATGGCCGCTGAGCCTGCGCGTCCGGAGCCTGTGCTCCGCAACAGGAGAGGCCACAGCAGTGGGAGGCCCGCGTACTGTAAAAAAAAAAAAAAAAAAAATCAACCAAGATACAGAGGGAACCCAAAACAATGAACCTAGCTACAAAAAACAAACTAGATGGCAGGTGTGGGTCACAGGTCTCCAGGCTGCCCCCAAAAAGAAGTCCCAAGGAGAAGGATGCCACGGCATGATTATGGGAACCAGTGGCACCCAGTAAGGTGTACAGACATCAGACACGGTGGTTTCGGCACCTATAAATTCTATCCCAGGGTCAGAGGCAATCTGGAAAACTGCTTTGTAGGCCCGACAGCAAGTGACAAGCCAGAGACCAAACCTCTACTGTCCACAAGCAAAGTGCTCTTGCTACAACCTGGAGTCTTTTTAGTGACACTTGCAGGCACAGCCCTGGTAAGGAAAGCCATTCGCTACATGATCTCTGGGTTTCTTACAGAAAAGCCCTCCAACTATCAGCCAAGCCATCATTTCATCCATACATTCAACGAACATTTACTATTAATATTTATCTACCAGGAACCTGGAATCAGGGCTTGTGAGAAAGATAGGAAAAATAAATCAGTAGTTTCAAGAGTGTGTTAAGTGCTATGACAGAGGTCTGAGTGGGTGAAGTGGGGCTGGTGTGACGGAAGGGTGCAGAGGAGATGGGTCAAGGATCAGGTACTGAAAGTTTAGGAAAGCTGCTACCTGTGGATTCAAAACGTTCACAGTCTTGGCTTAATGTCTCTCTTCTCGAATAAACATAAACTCTGAGATGTCTCCATTTTTCTAACATCCAGCTCAGTGCCAGATACATATTGGCTGAATAAGTAAGTGAAGAAATGAATAAACAAGTAATCATAAAATGATGCAGGAGCTTGGTCTTAAAGGGGAAGCAGGTGGTGGCCATAAGGACAAGACAAAAAAGAAGCTCCAGGCAGAGACAAGAGTATGTGCAAAGGCCCAGAGGCAAGAGAGCACAGGCAAGCGGAGGCTGGCAGGAGGGTGGAGCTGGGATAAGCAGGGACAACGCCCAAAGAGACTCCAGTGCCTTCCTGGATTCTTGGCAGGGCAATGATGAGATTAGACAAAGTCACTGCTCTTGGAAATTGGGGGGGTCGGGGAGGGGGGCAGGGGAAGAAGGGTTCAGGTAGAAGAGGAGATTTGCTCAGGCCCAAGAGCCCTAAAGCACAGCTGGGGGCTCAGCCTGGCTCCGAGGCAGGACAAGAGACCCCAGCGTTCCCAGAGGAGGGGAGAGAGTGGCTGGAAGAGCAAGGGGCTGGGAGACAGCCAAATCAGAACCCAAAGCCCACCTAATCCCTCCTCCTCCCTCCTTTCACAGAGTCCATACTGAGCACCTAGTCTCCCGACCCCCAGCTTAGGGGAAAGTGTGTGTTTTGACAGTGCATGCATGTGTGTGCACATGTGTGCGTGTGTTCTGGTCCTCCCACCAGCTCCCCTGCCTGGCCCCCGTCCCCATCCCAGGGAGAAGACCATACTGTGTCAGATCCATCACTAACCTCTCTAGCTGTTTCCTGAAATGCAAACACCATGAGAAAGCTGCTTGTTACAAGAAAGCCTTTTCCCTTTAAATCTCTGAGTATTAAATTCGGACTGAGGAACAGTTAGTAACTTCTTAATCATCTCTCACTAAATTCCTCGGGCAAAAAAACTTTTAGATCATGTGCTCTCAATGTCTGACATATTATTCATGTTACAGAAATCTGGTCAATAAGGCAGGCAAAACTACCTCGAGACAATGATTAACTGGGGTTCATTTCCTTTAAAAACAAAAAAATCTAGCAACCACTAAAAGCACCTCAAATTCAATCCCAAGCAGCTGTGAAAGGCTGTTGGGGGCACATGGCTCCAGGGCATGTGCTATGATCAAGGAGGCGGGAAAAGCCCCCAGAGGCCCTTCCCTCAGGGAGCTGAGACCCATGAGACAGGGCAGGATTAAAAGTAGAACAGCACAATCAGCAGCGATCTACAAAACCTCCATGTTTCCCACTTGATATCTTTTAAACAGAGACTGAACTGAGATTTAATCTTGTTCAGTCCTAATTAGATGTCTCTTCATTGCCCCAGTCCTGGTTAGTCAGGTAAAGTTAGTCTAAATCTGCCCCATCCAAACACAGTAGCCGCTAGCCACACATGGCTCATGAGCACGTGAAATACGGCTACTACCACATGATGAAATATTATAGACACATTGGGTTAAATAAAATATATTTATTAAAATTAATTTCACCTGTTTAATGTGGGTATCTGAAAACTTAAAAGTATATAACTGGCGAGACTTCCCTGGTGGAGCAGTGGTTAAGAATCCGCCTGCCAGTGCAGGGGACACAGGTTTGAGCCCTGGTCCGGGAAGATCCCACATGCTGCGGAGCAACTAAGCCTGCGAGCCACAACTACTGAGCCCACGTGCCACAATTACTGAGCCTGCGTGCCACAACTACTGAAGCCCGTGCACCCCAGAGCCCGTGCTCTGCAACAAGAGAAGCCACCGCAATGAGAAGCTTGCACACCGCAATGAAGAGCAGCCCCCGCTCACCGAAACTAGAGCAAGTCCACACGCAGCAACGAAGACCCAACGCAACCAAAAATAAATAAATAAATTTATTTTTTTTTTAAAAAGTATATAACTGATTCACACTGTCTTTATTGAACAATGCTGGTCTAGATCATGATTGCAAACAAATTCCATTTTGAGAGCCAAGGCTGGTGGGAGATCTGGCTAGGTGGGAAACCCAGCGGGTGGGAAACGGCCTTGGGGATGACCAAGGGCATGGGGTTCTTGAGAGTGTGGGGCAGCCAACATTATTCACCTCCCAAAGGACTTTATGACTCAAATAACTTTCTTCTTTAACTAGGTACCTCCATATCTCCAAGCACCCCATGCTCTGTTAATGTCCATGGAGATGCCAACATTATTTGAGGACCCCAAAGAATGGGTCTGGCTGGTCTGGCTGATGGCTCACAGTTTCAGTGTCTTCACTGCCCCCTCCCAAAGGAAGGCAAGGACCCTCGAGTGATCTGGCTTCACAGACAGCACCTCAAGGAGTCCATCACCAGGGCTCACTCCACTGAGCTGCAGCCCAGCTGGTGACAAATGAGCCAGTCAGTGCTGAAGCTTATCACCACCACCAGCATAACCCGGAGAGAATCAATATCTGCCCCACCCTACCCCAAAACACCATTTTAAATACTTCAGTCCCAAATTCTGAAAAGCCAGACAGACATTCCAATCATACTGGAAGGAGCAAAGATGAGGCAAAGCTTCACAGCTCAGTAGACAGTAAGAGCCGATGCCAGGCAGGCATCCAACAGGTCAGTGTCAGCATCTACTGTCTGAAGTCTCACTGGGACCATATCCTGAGTCTCCCATGACACCATTCTCTCCAACTCCTACTCATTCTTCAAAACCCAAATAAGGTTTCCCTGACCTGCATGCTCTTTCCATCCTCGGAATGGGGAACTCACAGCACCATGTAGCCCAGGACAGCTTCCCACGGCAGTGTGCTTCACTAGTCTAAGTTCCTCCAAGACAAAGGCAAAACCTGCTGGCCTCAATATGGCCCAAGATGTGTAGCACAGTGATTGGAATGCAGTTAAGCATTCATATATCTGACTCATTCTTTCCTATGTTCAGCTACTGCTACTGCCTCAAAACTGCTAAAATTATAATTCAAATATAGCACCAAATCCAAACATGAGAGACCATGCCAAACATCTTGGAAAGCCATTCTGGTTGTCCCCTACACAGCTGCATGAATGTCCTGGGGAGCTGGGGGCAGACAAGGACTGGGTGGGCACAGTCCTGAGATGACAGACACCTGCTGCATTTAGGCACCATGACGTGAAGTGCCAGTTCAGAGAATGGAAACCAGGCCATGCCTCATCCAGCTTGAGGTGGAAATCGGTCCCTGAAAGCTGGCTGAGAAGAACCATGCGATACTCCAGCTGTTCCCACAAGCCTTTGCACCCAGACCTCTAGTAGCCCAAAACAAGTCCACTCTTCGGGAGATGGGCCCCAGACACCTGTCCCTTCTCTTGGGCCCCAGGGACTTCCCTCTCTCCAACACCAGCTCTTTCCTTGGTGCTCAGAAAACTCCCACAGTAAAGTTAATTCATCTCAACACACATTTATTTATTAAGGGCCCACTCTTGCAGGCAAGTGCATTACTGGGGATGGGGGCTGGAGCCACAATCTTGCAGCACACACAAAGAGTCAGGCCTCATCTCCTAACTACATTCTCACTATACCACCAACTGACCCAAGCACTCTTATTCCCCAGCCCTTTGGTAAAGAATCTCCATCTAAAAAGACTCAGCACATTTTAGAAGCTATAATAATGCTCATTTCCTTTAACCAAAAACTCCATTCCTGGGAATCTATCTAAAGTAATCCAAAAGAAGAAAAAGGAGGAACACCATATACATAGAAATGTTTGTTCATTCACTTGGCAAATATTTATTAAGAGCCTGACTTAGGCCAACGCAGCAGTCAACACTAGGGGTACAGAACTGGGTGAGACCTGGTCAATTTTCAGCTCTCAGACGTTCCCAGTGAGCAAACGTTTCCTTTATACCAGCAACAGACAGTTAGAAACATGTTCACAATTACAAACAAAACATAAAATGCATAGGTATACATTTAAGAAATCTGTATGCATTATAGAAACAAAAAAAATCCAGCCAAAATTCTAAAAAGTTCTTCAAAGTATGGCAATGAAATTATAAAATTCATCTGAAGTTTAACCTTTGAGAATTCTGAAAAAGTAAATGAGGCATGAGGCTTTGCCCTACCAAATAAGTAAGCATATTATAAAGCCACAATAATTAAACCAGCACTCTACTACCAGAGGATCAAAATACAGGGCTAAATAGATATAAAATACTTATGTGGCATTTCAAATCAAATCAGTGGGAAAACTATTAATTATTAAACAATGACATTAGGACAACTGGCTAAAAATTTGGAAAGAAATAAAAGTATTATGAATTACGACCTAGGTGTGAAACCTAGGTCACAATATAAAAGAAAATAAATTCAAAATTGATTCAAGATTTGAATGCAAGATAAAAGCCATTTAAATTAGTAGAAGATGTCTATGTAAATTAAAATTAAGTTTCTGTCTCTTTCTGCATCTTGTAACAACAGTTGCGTAGATTTCTGCCAAATTTTAAAGGTACACAAGGGATGATCTGACTTTACATCCAACCGTCAGCATAGCAGCACTTCACACGGAAGGTCTGTGCAGAGATCTCCTGAACAGTTCACACTGACGTACAATCAACGGCCACGACGAATGCCCTGTGACAACAAATGCCCTGTGCGTCCTGACTCTGTGGACAAGGAAAACCAATGCTCTTTCAGGACTGAGCCCCAGATTGAAGGCTCGAAGGGCAGATCTTCAGACTGCAAGCCACAGAGCTGCTTCTCACACAGGCAACTCTAGGGAGCTGACTCCAGGCTGAGGAGGGGCAGGGAGGCATTGATTTTCACTGCATTGATTATTTACTCTAGCAACACGGAAAAAAGTCTCTGCTGTAACATTTCTATTCTCTTGGAATGTAAAAGCCTGTCTAAACCCAAAAAGAAAGACAGCAGAGAAAAATATCTGGATGTGTGTCCAAAACCACCATACAAAATTAAAAGGCAAACTGAGAAAAAAGACCAAACAAATTCTAAGTCACTAAACACAGTGTGGAGTTCCACAGCTTTCAGAGGCACCTCACTCTGCCAGCACTTAAGGAGCTCCTGTTTGCCTGGGAGCTCCTATTCAGCTTTAAAAAAATAAACAAAAACAAAACCCAACATATTTTAGACTTTTATTTCAATAATAATAATAACCCATGTTTGCTGTGGAAAATCTGAAAAATCCAGAAAAACAAAGAAGAAAATAACATGAATGTAACCACATCCCCAGTAATAACTTCAATCAGCACTTTGGAGTACATCCTTTCAGATACTTTTCTATCCATAAATACATGTAGCAATTTTCTTTACAAAGATGGAATAAAATTATATAGACTATTTCATAATGTATACGTGCATATTAGTAATAATATTAGATACCATTAAGTAAACAATTACTATGTGCCAGACATCGTGCTAAACACTTTATACACGCTATCATTTAAAGCTCATAACAATCTCACAAGATAGTATCATCTACTTTCCCAAAGTATTACCTGCTTGGACTCAGGAGCCTAACTGAGTTCAAATCCCAGCTCTGCCATTTGCTAGCTGTATTAGGCAAGTTACTTAATGTGTCCCGGACTTCTAATTGGCAAAATGGGAACAACAGGAACCTACTTCATGTGATGTTGTTAGGATTAAATGAGTTAATGCGTGTTAAGCTCAAAACAGTGCCTGGCACACTCATTAGGCGTCAACCATCCATATTATCATGATCACCCAAGATCTCACAGCCAGTTGGCACATCAAAATTCAAACCTGGGTCTGTGTTCCTTGCTATTAATGGGAAGACGGAGAAGTGCACGTCCAAGACAAAATCCATCCCCTCAGCATGTCAGCAGGAATCAGAAGTTCCTCTATGGTCTTTCTCAGATACTGAAATGTTGATGACCCCAACCAACAGCCAAGTTCAGTTTAAAGTGTGTTGGCTTCATGAGCAAGGACAACTCCCACATCAGAGGCTGGTCTATTTTTTTTTTTTTTTTCAGTACGTGGGCCTCTCACTTTTGTGGCCTCTCCCGTTGCGGAGCACAGGCTCCGGACGCACGGGCCCAGCGACCATGGCTCACGAGCCCAGCCGCTCCACGGCATGTGGGATCTTCCCGGACCGGGACACGAACCCGTGTCCCCTGCATCGGCAGGCGGACTCTCAACCACTGCGCCGCCAGGGAAGCCCGAGGCTGGTCTTTTTGACAGTACAGAAGTTCCTCAGGACATCGAAGGGGGCTCAGCACAGCTTCACTGGGTTGGAGAGAGTATGACCATCAATCGACTATAAGGTGCTCCCACTGGATGCTCTGAGCCACAATTCTTCTCTAAAGACATTTCTTTAAAAATAGACTGCAGTGAGCAATAATAAGACCACACATAAACAAATGTAGAGAAGAGAGGAACCGTCCTCCAGCATAATAGGATCACCAGGTCTCCAAGTCCAAAGAATCCCTTTGTCAGTCTCTCAGATTCCCACTCCCTGACACTGTCCTGGTTCATCAAACTCAGGCCTCTGCAAGAGCGTCCTAACTGGTCTTGCTGTCCTCAGTCGCCCCTCCCCAAACCCCCTTCTTACACATAGCCACCTAAGCCATATTTATTCCATGCTTAAAACTCTCTGGTGGCTTCTAAGTGCTGGGCAATTTGGCATGGTCACCTGGCCTACACTGCCCCACACTCCACAGGACCATAGCCTTTTGCCCACACAACAGGCACACAGAAGCCAGCTCGGCTTCAACGACCCCTCCTCCTACTGCACTAATTAAACCCATTTGCAAACACCTACTCACCCCTCAAGACCCAGTTCAAACACCCCATCTGTGAGGCCATCCGACGTCCTTTATAGAACCAATCATGCTATATGGTGATGACAGACCACTTCAGTCACCCACTTAGGGTGTGAACTCTGGGCTCCTCCCCAAAGTGTCAGTGCCTACCATGTTTATAAGTCAGAAGAACAGAATAACCAATGGTCACGAGACAGCCACGAGAAGAGAACAGAGATGGGCTAAGTTTGCACACGTCATAGAAAGCAATTTAAACTGCATGCATAGTTTGACTCAGTCATATCTTAAAAGGATGCAATGCCTGTTCATAATGAAGGAATTTTCGTTTCTTAAATCTAAAGAAGGATATCTGAGGGATTCCCTGGCAGTTCAGTGGTTAAGACTCGGTGCTTTCACTGCTGTAGCCTGGGTTCAATTCCTGGTCAGGGAACTAAGACACCACAAGCCCCAAGGCGTGGCCAAACAAAGAAAGAAGTATATCTGGATTTCCAAGGTAATTCTTCCATAAGCAATGAAAAGCACAAGAACATTGTAAACAGCCTGATAATACAAAACAAAACTCGGATGAAAAACAGACTACAACCCCATATCTGATAAATAACTTTAGGTTCCAAATATTCTTCTGAACATTTCAAAACCATGGGCCTGGGAACAATCTCAAGGGATCTGGCCCAGTACCAATGAAAAAAAAAGTAATTTTTCCTTGGGAAAGTTTTGAAATCTTCTGTTTCAGCCCAGCGACTGATGCTGAGAAGGGAAATAATACTGGATCTCCTGGCTCCTGGGAAAATGGAGTGCAATTGTACAGACCTCCGTTCCTCTAACACAGTAAGTTCTTATTTCTTTGTCTTTTTAAATGGCTATCCGGAAGTCAGCATTTTCACATAACTTATTTCGCAAAATAATTACATGAATTCTAATCTAAATCCTTTTCAAAGGCTGAGCAAGAACCTAGACCTCCCCCGCCATCACTTTTCCCTGGACAGTTGGCAGTGGGGGGCAGCCTCTCCTCGGGAAGGTGCCCCACTTCTCACCCATTCTGGGAGGTAGCAGTCTGAGGAGTTTTGCCATCTCTGATACTCAAGCATCTTCTTTTAAAAAGCAAACACCTTGAGAGATCAGCCACTCCTTAAACCCATCTCTAACAATTTAATGAAGATTACAAACTAGGAGAAGACTACAAACAGAACAAAGACAAGCAAATGCGTGTTCTAGAAAAGAGGACAATAAAGATAACTCGGCTTGTGAGGGGCCTGGCCTAGATGACAGATTTCACCAAGGCAAGGGCAAGGACAAAGACACTCTCTGGGCCTGCTCTTCCCTGCAGGAAGTGAGGAAGCCTGTCAAAACGCTTTCTGTTTCAGAGGGAAGGGGAGCACGCGGCCTCCGAGTGACCACAGGGCTACATTCCTATGGCTGCCTATCAGCTCTGCCACTGCACAATAAGAGAGCGCCAGGGTTTCATGAGCTCAGGATAAATAAAAACTCCTGCAACAACAGCCAGCAGACTGCTGGAGAGCCCCACGCCACCTCTGTCTGCGATGGTTTCCACACACCATGCAACACTGCAATGTTCCGGCTTGCTGGTTTTTAACTTAAAAGTAGGACACAGGGGGCTTCCCTGGTGGCGCAGTGGTTGAGCGTCCGCCTGCTGATGCAGGGGACACGGGTTCGTGCCCCGGTCCGGGAAGATCCCATGTGCCGCGGAGCGGCTGGGCCCGTGAGCCATGGCCGCTGAGCCTGCGCGTCCGGAGCCCGTGCTCCGCAACGGGAGAGGCCACAACAATGAGAGGCCCGCGTACCGCAAAAAAAAAAAAAAAAAAAAAGTAGGACACAGGAATGACTGACTTAATATGAAGTTTTATGAACTGGGGTTTGGGAGGGGCAGATTCCCAGGCACCGCCCATCAGAGATTAGGAGGAACACGGGAGCCTGAACCAGAAATCTGCCTAACCTTTTAGTGAGTTTACAAGAGTGTTTGGGAAGCATGTTGATTTCTAACAGTCTTTTAAGATAGAGCTGGTACCTCCAGAAAGTGCCAGATGGTTCTCCTATATCAATCGGTTATTCCCCCCTCTCTGGGTGAAAAGCTGGGGGCTCTAAAAGTCCTTATCAGCTGTTTGGTGGTGGTAATCATTAAAACTCACCCTCCCAGAATCACCCTAAGGATGGCAAGCGAACACTATCGCCCTCCAGGAGCTTCCCTCTGAACGGCCCTGGAGGAACACTGAAATGTGGTGCTGTGCCAGTGACTGAGCGATCAGCTCAGGAGACAGAAACTTCAGGGCCATTGGGAGGAGGGAGTCCCAGGCCCCAAACCATTGCTCTGGAGCACAGAAACTCAGAATGCAAAGAAGGTAGCAGACATAAACCACAGAGTGTCAACCTAAGGATAAATGGCTCACACTTCACCGGTCTCCACCCACGCAGTTTAGTTATTTCTAGTCTGCTTAGAAAACCATCCTCAAATAGGGCCAGTCTTTACTTCACAGTCAAAGAGAGCAGTAATTCATGATCTGGCGGAGAGTGGTGTTTCTCAAAGAGAGGACCACAAAGGTCTGCAGCAGAAGGGTCGGCACAATGGATAAGGATACAGGTTCCTGAGGTCCACCCTGGCCTACCAACCGAACCAGAATCTCTAGGGGGGAACCCCACAACCTGCATGTTAACAGGATCCCAGGAGGCTCCTTCCCCACACCAATCTGAGAACCACCATTCTCAAGGAGATGCTTCCCTTTAAAGGACAGAAATGAAAGATAGCCTTATCATCATGCTACCTCTGGGATAGTATATGTGAGAGAGCTGTGTAAACCGTGAAGCTTAAAAAGCTGGTTCACTTCTTTTTTTAATTTATTTATTTTTGGCTGCGTTGGGTCTCTGTTGCTGCGTGAGGGCTTTTCTCTAGTCGTGGCAAGCGGGGGCTACTCTTCGCTGTGGTACGCGGGCTTCTCATCGCAGTGGCTTCTCTTGTTGCAGAGCACAGGCTCTAGGCACATGGGCTTCAGCAGTTGTGGCTCACAGGCTCTAGAGCACAGGCTCGGTAGTTGTGGCGCATGGGCTTAGTTGCTCTGCGGCACACGGGATCTTCCAGGACCAGGGCTCGAACCCGTGTCCCCTGCATTGGCAGGCGGATTCTTAACCACTGCGCCACCAGGGAAGCCCCCAAACTGGTTCGCTTCTGAAGCTAGAGGGCATGGCTTACAGAGCAGCAAGAGAAATCACACCAAGGGTCAGTTTTCCTCTGCACACCTCCAAAGAGAAGGCTCCTGAACAGGTGTGCAGGTCTAGTCCCTGCCAGGGAAACACCACGAATGTCTATAATCAATCAACCCCCACTGGAAGCTTATCATCTAGACTGTTAACTTCCAATCTTCACGTGACTTGAACATCTTACATCTGTGCTGCAGCACCAAAGAGGTAAATGTACAATTTCAGAATCTGTGTACAACAGCTAAAAACAGAATAAGCCTGATTTCCTACTAAGGGAGTAAAATGGCAAACAGCATCAAACCGCTGGGTTTAAAATGGCTAAATATCACTCAGGTGTCTGGGGGAGGCTTTAGTGCCAGAGCGGCTGCCAACTAGCTGTGGGCCTCTGTTTCTCACTCTATCACACAAGGGGCAGGGCGGGCTCACCTGAGGGTCTCGTCAGTTCTGACTCAGGGATAATGACCCTTGGAACAAAAACACCAAATGGCTTCCTCCACCTCACAGAGCCACTTGATGACAATGCCCTAATGAAACCCCAGAACAGGACAGCTCCGAGAGGCCAGAGGCAACACCTGACTCCCGCTAGATGTCCATCACGGCCTTGCCCAACCAAGACTGTTACGTGAATGGCTGGCTGACTGCATCAGATTGCCAAACACAGGCTCCTTCTCTGCAAGCACAGTCTCCCCTGGACGTCACAGAGCTGGAAAGGGAAATGAAAACTGGGCTCGCTGCCTAGAAATAATTCCTATAATCCAAGATCAACATCTCTGATAACACTGGCCTGTCAGCCTCCAGTCCACCGTCAGGCCTGCCATCCGACGCCCAGACAAGTTCTCACCTGAGGGCAGACCGCTCAAAGGACATCTGCTCTTTCCAGGACGGCTGGCCCTGGAAAGGGCCAGAGAGGAGGCCAAAGGATCTCAGCTCCTGAATGCCCCCTTCTCCCCCAGATTCCAGTTTTCCCACACAATCCGTCAGAAGAAGTTAAGCATTGGCCAAGCATGCAAACTCATGAAAAGATGCTGACTCCCATCAGACTGGGAACACTTCTTGTTGATCCAAAAGGAACTAAACCTTTGAACAGCTACACGATTATACCAAAACCTAACCAACTCCCCAGCCCATTTCTCCAGGGAGCTCTTCTTGGTGATCAGTCACACAGATCTCCCCAATTCCACAATGCCCATAGAAATTATTGTACAAACCACAGATTTCTGGCCGTGGGTGATATCCAAATCAGTACTTTACATTCAGGATTCCCTGCCTCCCTCTTTATTTACTATGGAAAGATGCCAGACCCCCCTCAGGATCAAAAAACTTGCAGACATTTGATATTTACTCCCAACTCTGAATACTACAGACAAAAATGGTTTCTCTCCAAAGTTTTTTTTCAAAGCTATCAGGTGCTAATCTATTTTTAAAGTCTTAACACTGTAGTTTCTGAAATGAATGGAAAACTTTCACTGCTGTATATGCAGAGAAAGCATAATGCTTACAACATGGTGGATGCTCAAAACTATTTGCTAAAGGAAGAAATGGACACTGCAAATCTCCTTCTGACCGCGCAACAACCCCAAGAGGGCATGAGGGTATGAAGTATTCATTCGGCTACCCAGTATATACAGAGCATATAATCCGTGCCTGACACTCTGCTCAGCATTAAGGCTGAAGCGGTGAACCAGGGACAAAACTCTGCTCTCCGGGAGTTGGGCTCTAGTAGGACACGGCATCAGATGCTCAAACACCAGAACAGGACTAGGCCCATTTTAGGGAGCACCACCACCCTGAATCTGTCCATTCGGGGTTTCCTGTGCAGACTGGTGAGCTACTGTTCATTGCGTGATCATGACACCTGCAGTCTCTCCGGGACCACCTCGGCCTCCTGCCCCTGAAGGCCTCGCACATCCATGCACCTGGCACATTCACTTCACCAAGTTCCCAGGAAGAGTATTTAGCAGGACGCTGGTTAGAAGCATCACTACTTCCTAATTCACCATTCCATACTGCATTCACTCTGTGAAAGTGAACAAAATCCACTTAGGACTGGGCCTTCCAGGATGTAGCTAAACACCCACTCAAATGTCATTAAGACCCTACTACATAAATCTCTAAAAGAACTGAAAATTCCTAATCAAAACCCCTTCCACTCCACCAACCGGAGAGTCATTTCTACAATAACGGGGTTCTTTTCTTTCTTTGGAAGGAGGGTTATTATCTATATTTTGTTCTGCCCAGAGATGGGGAGGCTGACGATGGATGCAGGCACCTGAACAAGGAGAGCCGTCCACCCCTCAGAAGCCTCAGTGAGATGTGAGAGCTGTATTTACATCTCAACCCTGAATGCATGTGACCCCTCCCTCCATTTCTCAAGCAACAGTTTCCTCCAAAGGGTAAGGAAACCGGTAACACGCATATGAGCAAAGCAAGTGGGACATGAGAGAAGTCAGGGAAGGGGGCCATGAGGAAGGCTTTGGGAAAGGCAGTCCACTGAGAGGGGTGGGGCAGGCTGTAGCCACACAGCCCCCGAGCCAGCAACCCCTGCTCAGAAACAATGGTGCTTAAGAGGCAATGGAGCACGAGATCTTCAACTCTGCATTTATCAACTTTAAAACCTGTTTTCCAGTGGGTAACATATTAATATTTCAACTCTTAAAACACAAGACAAGACAATCCTCCAACATAATTAGATGAAAATACTGGATATAACCCAACCATCAGTTTGGGAGGAAAAAAAAAACACCAACTATTTGTTAAGCCCTGCTGAAAATTCTTTGCTGATTCCTACAACTCGGGCCCCAAGGCCCTCCCCTCCACCCCAGCTGCCACCGGGCATTCCTTGAGTCCCCTACACACCTAAGGGGCTCTGCTCCTGCCATTTCCTCTCCCTAGAACACTCTACTCCCCTCTCCATTTCTCCAGTCAACACCAATGTGCCCTTCATGCCTCAGCTCAAATGTCATTTCCTCAGGAAGTCTTCCCTAGCCCTCCTCCTTCCGATCTAAATTAGGATCCCCTATTATACATGCATCCCATCTCTTTCCTTTTAAACTTCACAGCACTGGTTGGTGTTGGTTTTGTTTTTATTAACGTCTGTCTCTGGGCTACACAGAAAGCTCCCCAAGGACAGGAACTGTGTTCACCTTGTTCAGTCTATACCCCCAGTGCCTAAGAACACAGAATGGGTAAGTGACAGAATGAATGAGAAGTGTCCAGGCCTTTCTAAAACACCAGAGCCAGTGAACTACAGCCTGAGGACCATATCCATCCAGCCTACTGCCTATTTTTACACAGCTACAAGCCAAGAAAGGTCTCTATGTTTTCAGATGGCTGAAAAAAAAAAAAACCCAAAAGAACAGTATTTTGTGACGTGTGAAAATTACATGAAATTCAAATTCCAGAATCCATAAACAAAAATTATGGGAACACAGCTACACTCATTCTACAGTTGTTTCTGTACTATAACAGCAGAGCAGAGTAGTCACAGAGATGGCACTGATGGAAGACCTAAAATATTTACTACATGGCCTTTTACATAAAACATTCACCCACTGCTACAACAGTGTCCTCAGAGTCAAGACTGTGTGCATGAAATACAAGAGACCTGAAAATTAAGGACCGACGGTAATCCATCTTTTGAACCCCTGATGCCTGTCATATTTACTGGGCATTCCTTGAATGGCAGGCACTTCCATGACATGTGGTGAGAATGTCATTTAATACATTTGAGAATTCTGGCTGATCACTTCTAAAGGGCTGGAGCTCACACCAAAACCAGCGCTTACTGGGTAATGACCTTCTACTCATTCGTTCAACAAACGTCTGCCTGGGCACCTACTTTGTGCAGGTGCTGTTCTGGGAGGGCAAGGATGCAAACAGCAGTGCTTGGAGCCCCATGAGCAGGAAATAGTGTGGAGGTCACACTACCATGAGGCCTGTGTGACAGACAATGGGAGACAGAAAGCCACTGCGACATCACACCTGTGAGACTATACCTGCCTTTAAGAAACTTACTCATTGGGAAGCCATGAAAAATCCATGGAAAGTCAGGTCTCGATAAAAGATTTAAATAACATTTCAAGACCCCTGAGCGGACGCCCCAGGGAAGAACAGCTTAGCAGAGCCATTTAGCCAAGAAGGCTGGTTCACCACATCTATTTTGTACTCCACACACTATGATTACCCAAGCTAGCAAATGTCTGTCATTAACCTGAGAGCAGTTTCAACACCAGAGAATGTGCATCCTTCCCACAAAAGTGCGTTAAGAATAGGGATGCATGATTGTTCCGTTACGTGCGACTCAGAAACCAACATACACGTCCATTTGTGCACCATATGCCTTCAAGAGAGGGAGGAGAGGGAGCGGAGTGCATCTGCTGACAGTCTGATGATGCTCCTTGCTCCAGGGACTGTGGAGATCTGGCAGAGCAGGGTCATTCACGCTTTACCCCCAGTCACATGCTCTCTCTTCCCTAAGTGCCAGCTCACTCCAGAACGGTCTCCTGTGCCTCAGATCCCAGGCAAGCTCAGTGAGAAGCCTCCAGCACCTCTACACACACACACACCACACACACACACACACACACACACACACACACACACACAGGAAGCATCAGTTTCTGTCTGTTGTAGCAGTTTCCAAATGTCTAGTAACAG
Organism: Phocoena phocoena; assembly: GCF_963924675.1. NCBI lineage: Eukaryota > Metazoa > Chordata > Mammalia > Artiodactyla > Phocoenidae > Phocoena > Phocoena phocoena. The sequence goes on along the minus strand of NC_089220.1, from coordinate 119,835,115 downwards.
GTACCATACATCCTGGTAAAGAATCGGTAGGTAAAATGTTCCTGGTGCTTTCATTCTGCGTGAAAAGGACAGAAATCAAATGCAGTAAGGGAAAAAACCACTACATCTTATCTAATCCCAAATCACTGAAATCCAAAGCAAAAAAAAAAAGGGAGACTTGTCAAAACTGATAATAGAATGAGATACTTGGCATTTTGGACACTCACTGTTCCCAGAGTCTCTACTAGCCAAGAGCATCTGAGTCTATCTTCAAGATCTCAGACAGATCACAACCCCTCTCCGGCCTCCATTCCCTCATCTGTAAAATAAGGTCCACATCCCTGAGTTTATGAATAGAAAAGCCTACCAAGAAATTCCAATATCAGCTTTCATTAAGACTCAAGCGGTAAAACATTTTGGAAAACTTCAACAAAACCACAGCTCCTCCAGAGAAGGCAGAAAGTCACTTTAAAATAAGAACCATATGATAATACAATAAGCAAATTGCTTATTTTTTTTTCTTTTTAACCCGTCAAAAGAAATGGTATCTATAAAATTATATATAACTAGCTGAAGCTTGAGCAGGGTTTAATCCTCACTAACCTACAATCCCCCTTAGAAATCAGGGTCTGCCCTACCGCTGAGCAGCCCTAAAGGGAAGCATTAAAGCTTATGGGAGTCAGTTCTCAGATCTGAAAGGTGAAAAGGAAGATAAATTGCTAATTTCCACTTTTACCACCACAAAATTTTTATGCCCACAATTCAGAAGGAATTACTGTACAATAAAATTCATCCTTTTTGGGGCTTCCCTGGTGGAGCAGTGGTTAAGAATCCGCCTGCCAATGCAGGGGACACGGGTTCCAGCCCTGGTCTGGGAAGATCCGACATACCACGGAGCAACTAAGTCTGTGCGCCACAACTACTGAGCCTGCGCTCTAGAGCCCACAAGCCACGACTACTGAGCCCACACACCACAACTACTGAAGCCCGCGCACCTAGAGCCCGTGCTCCGCGACAAGAGAAGCCACTACAATGAGAAGCCCGCCCTCCGCAACAGAGTATCCCCCGCTCGCCGCAACTAGAGAAAGCCCCCACGCAACAACGAAGACACAACGCAGCCAAAAATAAAATAAATTTTTTAGAAATTAAAAGAGTTAAATTAAAATTTTAAAAATCCTTCTTAAAACACACCCCTACTCTGAAACCTTACATTTTGACTGCTCCCTTCCTTTGAAAAGGCTTGCCTGTGTTTCCATTTCCATTGTTTTTATAAAGCAAACCCTTTGTCTCGGGCATGCTGTCTTATTCTGTGACTAATTCAACTTTACGTACCAAAATATTCCATAGTCAGTAACCTACATGAAAATCAATTTCCTTTTTTTTAAAGAAATATTCTGAACATACAAAGAGACAGATAGAATAATATAACAAACACCACCCAGTGCTAGAAATAAAACACTGCAAAGACACTAGAACCCCCCTGAGCACCCATTCCCACTCACGTTCCCCTCTCTTCCCAAGTGGGAACCACCATCCTGAAGCCAGGGCTCATCATGCCCACACAGCTCTCCCACTCCCCATGCAGCATATGTGTTTGCATGATCTTCTTAGTCTTTACATGGTACCTCTGTATGCAATCAATCTGTAACTTTGTTTTTCTTTCTCAATTTTATGTTTATGAGAGTCATCCATGTTGACACCTAGAGCTCTCATTCCTTTATGTTCACAGCTACATAATATTCCATTATATGAATGTACTACCTAATTGGCCAAAGACACCATCTGTTGTTTCATATGGCTGCCATGTAGTGCCTACTCTGTGCCAGCTATTTTCCAGAATTCTCAAAACTAACCAATGAGGAACGTAAGATTCCCATTAGACTGAAGAGGAAACTGGGACAGAGAGGTGGTATAGTTTGCTCAACACCTGTGAGTGGCAGATTCAGGCCGCAAGTTCAAGTCAATCCAACTCTAAAGCCACACTCCTGACACTGCATCTTGTAGCCCCATTTAGGTAGATACCTCCATCACTGAAAAAATTTTAATGAAAAAACCTGATGGAGGGCTCCAAAGTCATTTGAGAAAATCTGAAACAGAATGCTCTATTTTCTGTTTTAACAAACAATTCCACAGGAAATTCAGCTGTGCACAGCGACAGTCCATATATACAGTGAGGACAAGCCTTTCTTTGGCAAAAGTCCCTGTGTACTTGCTCAGATCACTCCCAAGTTTACACCAATGCTTTCTAAGTAAGCCCGAGTTGAACTGAAACTCTGCTTGGCTTCCTTTGGAGAAAAAGGCTGTCTGCACCCGCTTCAAGAAGGGATGGTAGAGCCTAAAAGAACACAGTAATCAGACTCTGCCTGAAACAGCAGGAACTGAGCTGACAAAGCTCTAAAAACGACCTGGGGAGCAGCTCCAACTGTTGCTGCCTTCGGAGATCCTGGGAACAGCCCTGTGCTCACAAGGCCAAGGGCGTCAGGCTCAGCCCACTCTGCTCTCCACTTGGCGAGCTTTGCAGAGTTTTCATACATCCCAGCCCAGCCCTGCTGCTCTGGAGAAAGCCCAGCTTGTAATACGGAAGAGAAGCGAGAGAGAGGAGTGAGGGTGGAGGCTCACAGGAACCAGGCAGGGAAGGAGGCTGGGAGAGAGAGACCCAACTCCAGGCCAGGGCCCAGACGCCCAGGTGCTGGAAGCAGGAGGGCCCCTAGGAGATAATGGGATGCCCCAAGGACAGAGAAGGCTTCTCAGCACCAGAATCAGGACTTCTGACTCTAGTCCCATGCTTCTACACACTGTGTAGAAAAAAGATTACGGAAGCCTCAAATGGGCAAGGCAGAACTGGTTGAAGCAAACGTTTCCCTCCTCTCCCAGCCAAAATACGGAGCAAGCAAACAGTCTCTGCTACTTACTGTCTGTGTGACCTTATCTGGAGTGTCTCTGCCCACTGTGGAGGAGACTGCAGTGGATTATCTTTTAAGGGCCCTGCCAACTCTGACTCTCTCGGTCTATAGCCCTGAATGCAGTAACACTTAGGAGAGGTCAGAGTATATTTCTTGTAATTCCAACACCCCCACGAAGTAGATACTACTGCTATCCCCATTTTACAGAAGAGGCAGCTGAAGAAGCTAATAACTTACCCAAGGGCAGGAAGCCTACAGTAATGAATGCCTGGGAGGGTTACACAGGACATCCACAGGACAGGGGTGGGGAGGGGAAGGGAGGTGGACAGAGAAGGGCCCGAGGCAAGGCACAGAGGGAGATAACGGGTCAAGGGACTGAGTAGCCCCCAGCCACTCTGGCCTAAACCCAGGTAAAGGGCTTGAGATGGGGACGGGGACAGAGTCTGAGGAAGAAGTGGGGAAAGAAAGACAGAAGGGCTTTAGAGAAAGGAGGGTATGCAAAAAGTTAGATGGTCAGAGGAGCTAGGCTGAGCTGGGCATCGGGGGCAGCCCCAGAGGCTAGGCAGGGGGAGCAGGGGAAGGGCGTCTGGGCGGGTTCCCGGGAGGCAGGTGCGGGGCTGCGGGGCGCGCTGTCCCACCTTGAGCACCGTGACGGCTCCCGCGCTGTGCACCTGGAAGTGAGCGGGCGGCTCCGCGCCGGGCTCGGCCGCCTCGTCGGGGCCCGTGTAGCTGAAGCAGGCGTCCGCGATGTCCAGGTGGCCGAGGGGCTGCGCGTCCTGCGGGTTCTTGAAATAGTAGAGGTAGCAGCGGCGCGCGTCGAACACGAACCAGCGGCTGCGGTAGCCGCGCAGCGGGCCCTTGCCCGACAGCTTCTGCAGGTAGCCGCACAGCCGCGCTGGCTCCCGCCCCGGCCCTGCCCCAGGCTCCGCCGCGGCCCCCGGGGCCGCGCCCTCGCCAGTGCTACCCTCCTCCGCCCGGGCCCCGGGGCCCAGCATCGCCAGCCCGCGCTCCAACCGCCAGCGCCGCGGCCCCCAGCGCCTCGGCGCCGCCGCTGAGCCCCCTCCCTTCAACCCCGCCGCTCCGCACGGCTGGCGGGCGCGCAAAGCAGCCTGGGACTTGTAGTCCCGCCCCCGCCCGCCCCCGGGAGCGCCTGCCCGCACCCGGGGCGGTCCCGCAGGCGCCCCAGAGGCTGGTCCGGAAGAGTCACCCCTACCCTCTGTTCCTTTGTGTAACCTGGGGCTCAAAACCTCGCGCTGCCGGGCTGAAACATTGTTCTTTTATGGGATTGTGGGTACTTGGAACACGCATTTCTCAAAATTCATCAGGGGTCCCCTTAAAACTGTACATTTCACTCTATGTAAATTATACCTCACTAAAAAACTTTATTTTTAAATCTTTGCCCTGCCAGATTCACAGGCTAGTATTACAAAAATGAGAGAGCCTATTGCTTGGCGCTGAGTGGGTGCTCAGTAAATGTTTATAGAATGCGTGAATGAAAGCCAAAGCACTTCCCACCTCTCCAGACCTCAGTTCGTTCACCGATTTCAACAAATATTTACTGAACGCCTTGTATGTGCCAGGTACAGTTCCAGACACTGGAGGACACAGCAGTGAACAAGCCAATCATTTCCCTGCCCTCATGGAGATAATAGTCTAGTAAGGGAGAGAGGTAATACAAACTACATAAAGAAGACAGATAAATGTATACTGTGTTGTATACACGCTGTGATGAAATTTTAAAAAGGACTACCACTTAAATAGCATGTATTACTTACCAGTGCTTTATATATTAACTCATTTGAATTCTCACAATAACTTCAAGAGGCAAGTTCCATTGTTTCGCAATTAAGCAAAGTAAGAGGATGGGGGGATGTAGGGCAGGAGTGGCAGGCTACGTTCCAGAGGGTCAGGGAGGCCCCTCTGAGGACGTGACATGGAGCAGAGACCTGGATGATGTGAGGGAATGAGCCGTGGAAAGATGTGGGGGAGAAGCAAATACAAAAGTTCACTTTACTTGAAGAAAAAAGGAAGGTCATAGCTATGTTTGTGAAATGGCCAAATCAAAACAATATCTCATCTTCGTTTTGCATGTTTTTACACAGACACACTAACAGATGCAGGTGGAAAATCGAGCTTTCTGAAATGGACACGGATACCAAATTAGACTGCTTACTTGGAGACAGGTAGCAAGAGTGAGCTTACCCCGCCAGCCAACCAGCTACGGGCTCTATGTGAGCTGCCACATGACCACCCCTTTCCCCAGGGTCCGTCAAGAATCTGGCTGGCTGGCCACAGCAAGGACACCTCTACCTTAGTGCCCTTTGGTTCTCTTTGAATGCAGACTGATGGAATTTGTCTCCTAGCTCTGCCACTAACCAGAGGTGTGACTTTGGGCAATTTATTTTACCTCTCTGAGCCTCAGTCTCTTCATCTATAAAATGGGGACAGTATAAGTAGCTACTTCATACCATTGTTCTTGTAAGGATTACAAGATCATGTAAAAGTGCTTACATAGTAAGCACTCAGTATGTCAATTATTATTATTCTACAATTAGCATTGATGTTCGGAGAGGGGGCTCTAGCAGCCCCAACACATGGGAGGCCAGAGAATGCACTGCAGGGATAGGATGGGCCACCCTCAGGAGTGAGGGAACCATGTTTAATTTGGGCCTTGCCATGGGCAAGAGGGGCTGTGATTAGTTGGCTTATGGGGAAGGCAGCCAGGGTGGGAGGTGACCGGGAAATCCTATGGAAAGGGGAAGAGCTGGGAGAACTGAGACTGCAGTACACAGCTACACACAGGAGGTATACAGGAGGCCACAGGGTGGGAGTGGGGTACAGCCCACCTCCGCCCTCAGCTCTGTCAGTGAGTTGTGCAAAAGTAGGGGTGACCAGAGACTGTCGACTGAGAGGACAGAACTAAACCCTGTGGGGTATCTGGTAGAGGCAGATACCTGCTAGGCAGGAGGAAAGCATCCTTCACGGGTGGCAGGAGTGAGCCCCCCACCCTGGGCAAGAGTTTGGCCTGGCTGGCCGGGTCTGGGCAGATGGTACTAGACAAGAGACCTTTGCCGTCCCTCCCAGAGCTGGTGTCTGTGCTTCTCAGTGGGCAAGCTGGCCTCAAGCCTCACCCTCCTGCACTTGAACTTCCACTCTCTCCCTGTCATTTTAACATGCTCGCAGGCCCTGCCCTCTTCCTTATGGAGGCCACACCGCATATCATATCAAACATATTAAAATGCTCCACATCCCATAATAAACATAATTTTTGCTCTAAAAATGTTTGAAGGAATTTCTAGAATTATGCGCTGGATAGTATCTGACTACGAGGAATTCATTTTAATTTACGTTTGGCTACCATATCTTGGCAGTCATCATGTCTATTGGGAATCCTGGCTGAGTGAGAAAAAACCCAACCTATAAATTGTTTCCAAAGGGAGTGACATTTTTATGATAACTATGAAGTTGACATAATGTTACACTTTGTAGACATTTAATGAAATATTTATCAATTTTGATTTTCCTCTTTTTCTTGGGTTCTGCAGCCAATATCCTTTTCTTAGGCTACAAACATTTCCTAGGCCCCTTGAAAGCTGGCAGACCTGGGTGCTGGACCTACACTATCTACTGATAAAAACTCTATATCTAAACTCTCCTGGCCCTTTGCCAGGCTCTGGCCAGGCCCAGAATGTGGCATTCTGAGGAGGCTGCTCAGCCACAAGCCCAGAGACCCCAGTGAGAAAAGGCAAAATGTGGAGGCCTCCAAGCCGGTGGCAACATCTCAGCAGAGGCCTCTGGAGGGCCCCACGTCTCTGCAGAGCCAAGCAGAAGAGGCCCAAGGCTCCAGGACAGACCCCAACACCCTCTGGATCCTCCAGACTTCTCCCAGGGCCCCCTGCCCTGCCAGTTCTCTCCTGGCCACCCTGGGATGCCGGTTATTTCATGAGCAAATCCTGCATTGCGTCACTCCCCATTCCTAAAGCTACAAGCTGAACGGGGCTGGACAGTGAACCTTCATCTCGTCTCTCTTAACACCTCTCTCCAACTTTATTTTGGACAAATTTTTATATGTTATGTAAAATGCTAAACAAATGCAGCTTCAGTTTCTACCCTTTTCTAACCAGATCACCTCTGTCCAGGCCCTCCTACATGGACCTTCTGGGCCTGCCCCTGGTGGTTCCTAATTCCTTGGCACCCTTCTTTGATGGCTTATTGACATTTTGCAGTTTCCAAAGTCTCTTAGATTAAAGGTCAATGTCCTGTGGTCAGACACCAGCTTTACACAGCCTACATGCCTTCCCCCGTGTCCAGTACGGGTGGGCTTGGTGCCAGAGGGTCTGCCCTGCCTGCCCATGTGAGCCCCTGCCCCCTCGAGCCTCTCAGGAACCAGCGACCAGAAGGAAATGGCCAACCCAGGAGGAAGTGGCTGCTGTTTACTAAAAAGAGGAAATTTGAGCAGTGAACTTGGTCCCACATGGCCAGCCTCTGGGCGAACCCCAGGGAACACAGAGCCAGTGACTCATCCTACTCCAGTTTCCCCAGAGATGGACAGGGTGAGAGGCCTCTGAGGAAGCACCCAGCCACATTGCCTTTGCATCTCTCAGACCCCAGGGGACAGAGCTGGCTAAGACACCAACCTGCCGCAGGAGGAGCCCACAATCCCGTGGGGAGCCCAGAGAGGAACGTAGACCTTACCACCTGATATGCTGTGTGTCCTTCGGTGTGTCTGTGCCCTCTCTGGGCTGCAGTTTCCCATCTATTCCACGAGGGAATGGATGGCAAGGTGATCTCCAAGAGCCCTGCCCCACCTGCTCTGAAATGGATCAGTGGCATGAGGCCCAGCTGTGAGGGCCTGTGGTCATTCTCCCTACAGCTCCCCAGGCCAGCAGAGGCTCTGTTTTTTTGAGCCTCCATGCTCAAAGGTCTCTTGATTCTTCCAGTCATTACAACCGACCTAACCCTTCCCTTCAGAGTGCTATGTCATCCTGCAGGCCTGGCCGCCCACTCTGGTCAGTGCAAGCATTACCACTTTGCATCTTCCCCTGCCCTGCTGGAGAAGCTGCCTTAACCATCCTGCCTCACACACAGATGGCACCAATGGAGGCCTTCTGTGCCCGAGGCAGAGAGTACTGGCAGAGCTGGCTCCATTTTCGGGGCGTCGGGGGGACACAGTGCAACCTTGGTGGGGCCTTGCTCAACCCGGAGCACATCTGGAGGAAGTTGGCCTGGATGGGGAGGGTACTAGAGTTCATGGGGCAAGACTGGTGTACTGGAGCTGTGAATGGGCGGAGCACACGAGGGTGGCAGAGGGAACAGGGAAAGCCAGACCGTCTTCATAGCAGAAGCTGCACTGACCAGGGTGAACAGCTCCCACAGGGAAACCCCCACCACCACCAGGGAGAGGGCTGTCCACGTGCTTCCACACAGCCCTGCACCACGCTGCCTGACCTCTGGCTGTTGGGGGGGACGGTTTCCCAAATAAAGGAGGGGCTGTGTGACATTAGGTGGATCACCCAGCCTTCCGTTGCTTCAGTTTCCTCATCTATAGAATGGGGCATAATAATAGCATTTACCTCCTAGAGCTGTCGTGAGGCTTAAACGAGATAACAAATGCCAAGCATTTGACACAGCCCCTCATGGGTGGTAAGGCCTCAGCATGGTAGCTGATTCATTTAGTAAACATCCCCAGCCCCTCCTCTTTGCCTCCGCCTGGTGTTTAGTGATGCTGAAACTCCGAAAAGGAGTGGGCCTGGCCCCTGCTGCAGGAAGCTCTTGGTCTAGGCAGGTGGGGGAGCTTCAGACAGGGGAGCCCCCCAAGGGAACCCTCTCGGCCTAGATTTGCCATCTCCAGCTTCCAGGAGGCCTCATTTCCCTACCAAATTGGCAGGCAAATCTACACACCTGTGGTTCTCTTTCCTGGAGGGAAGGCATCTGGGGTGCTGGGCAAGCTCCCAGCCCCGGGACCAGGTAGCCAGGGCTCAGATAGGTAGAGGCCTGGGTGCCCCTGGGAGCTGATAGGGGGTGGAAAGCTTGCAGGGGCTGCGTGTGAGGCCCGCATAGGAGTTAGGGAAAGCCACATTGCCCAGGAAGCAGGTGAGAACTGGACCCCAGGGGAGGCAATGGGGCTGTAGCTGCAGAGGCCCTGTCCTTTCTGGTCACTGTCCTGTTTCTGGGCCTGGCACTGTGCCCAGGACACTGTAAGCCCTTCTGCCTTCCCCGCTCACCTTTCCCAGGGGCCCTCTTGCGGTCCCCTTCCCAGGATCCCCGTCCCTCAGCCAAACTTGAGCTCAGATTCTTCCTTCCTGCTCACACAAGCGCTGGGACTGCAGCCTCCACTGTGAGGCCCAGCCTGGGAGGTGGGGGTATGTTCATTGAAGTCTTGAAGAGATGCTGTTCTGATGATAGAAGTTTAGACATCATCCGGTTGGGTAAAGGGGTTTCCAAAGGAGTTTAAAAGGTGCTCGTGCAAGTAAAGCAATAAGGAGACAAGACCTTGGAGGGAAGGTCCCAGAAAGCAGTCAGGATGTGATAATGGGCAGTGAGGACACCCAGAAAGAGCCGATCTTGGAGTGAAGAGGAGAATGTTTTAAGATTTGTTTTGTATTTTGAATATATTGACAAAATATTTATTAATTTTGATTCAGGGCATTTTTTAGGTACTTATAGAATTTGAGTAGCAAGGAAAGGAGCCCCAGGCAGGGGAGACGTCAAGAGCAAAGGCATGGAAGGCAGATGCAGCATATTTACTAGGAACCGGGGTGGGACACCCAGGTTCTGGTCCCAGCCCTGCCACTGACTTACTCTTTGTCTCAAGCAGACCATTTCCAGTCCTGAGTCTCAGTTTCCTATCTTTACAATGGGGACAAATGGAGACAGTAATGCTACCTTGTCTACCTGTTATAAAGAGGAAAGGCAATCATATGTATGTATTTGAAGTGTTTGGCACATGATAGGGGCTCAACATCGTTATAGATCTACTGTGGGCCTCCATTTCCCAGCTGTGAAGTGAGGGGAGGGGAGACGGGGACAGGACTAAGGGAGGGGCAGCCGCAGCTGTCCAAGCTGTCAGGTGTGCCAGGACCCGTGGCGGCCAACTGGCCTCCAAGAAACTATAGAACAAGAGTTCCAACATATGGTCCTTGGCCCCTGATCTTCCCAACGGGCCCTAAACTGATCCCTACATACCCGTCCCTTCTTTACTTCTCATGAGCAGACAGCATGCAATTCTGTAGATTTTCATTTTTGCATGGGACTCAGAACTACTCACTGGTGAGGCCAGATAATCTATAGAGAAATAAATTTACGTCTTGTTCTTGCTGCTAAAACTGAGAGGTACACCCAACGGGGGAGCGCCTCTGATCTGAGGGGTGGGTTCCCTTTCCTCCGGGGTTGTCAGGACCCCACAGTCCCAGAGCAGGGGTATTCTGTGGAGTAGGTGGGGCTGGCAGTGTTCTTAAGACCTTGGTAGGTCCAAGGCACTCTTACTTTTGGAGTCTGCATCTCCCTATGTAGCAAATAAATAAATGAATAAATTTAATGACACATCCACATTTGAAAATTTTAAATTATATACAATATAATATTAATTAATATTATATATAGTATTAATTAACATTACATATGTATATTATATATGACATAATATTCTATATATCTTATGTATAATACTATATATAATTTTTCTTTACTTTGAACTTTTTTGAAATGATTACTTTTATGATTTTCCTTTGGAATGATTTGGCTTTGAGAATTCATTTAATTGACAATTAGTAACAATCTGTTGGCAGTTTTCCTGAACACCTGGGGATTCTTGTGAGGTAAGACAATCTGACCTCCAAACCATTTTCAGATATGGTGAAATTTTATGAACACTAAATGAAGTAGATGCAACAATATATTGGATAGACATTTATTACGCATTTGTTGTGATTTTGCAGTTTTCTCCTTTTGGACTTTGGAGCCAATAGTGGTAGAGTTGTTTTGTTGTTGGTGTTTTTTTTCAGGTCTCAGACATTTTTTTTTTTTTTTTTTTTGAGTTGTGGGTTAAGTTTTATTTGGGGCAAAATGAGGACTGTAGCCCAGGAGACAGCATTTCAGAGAGCTCTGAGAAACTGCTCCAAAGGGGTAGCGGGGGAGGTCAGTATATACATGATTTTGGTGAACGGGGGTATGTGTAGCCCATTTTTGCAGAGACTTGCTGCTGGTCACGAGGAGCAGATGTCACCATCAGTGTTTTTAGTGCTTTTCTAGACACGAGGAGATGCAAGAATTGGGCTCATAAAATCTTCTTCTGAAAATATCTGGCCATCTGAAGGATGGTTGTGCCAGTTTTTCCCAGTGCCCAGAGGGCCTCTTTCCAGCCCTTGTAAAGTTCTCGGTACCTGGCCATTGTCCTGTGAATGAAACAGAGCTGCCTGTTTGGTGGGAAGACATCTGTAGGGAGCATCTCTGGGTACTGCCCTCCTACCCCAACAGCCATGATCTATAGGTGAAAAGGTGAGTTTGCTCAGTGACATCAAGGGGCCGAAAGAGTCACGGTAAAATTGGTGACCTCTCTGAGTCAGCATCAGCCCCCTCCCAGTTTTTCTTGCAAGCTGGGGGCCCCCAAATGTCTGAGCTTGGATATATTATTTATTTGTCTCTTCATTCATTCGATATTTCCTGAGCGTAAATGACTACAACCCCTAAAGAAGGCAATTTGGCAACATCTATCAAAATGACAAATGCAAATACCCTTTTGACTGAGCGATCTCTCTTCTGAGAATGTGTTCCATGGATGTACTCACTCTTATGTTTAATCAAATCTGTATAAGGTCATCCACTGCTGCATTGTTGGAAATATCAAAACACTGGAAACAACCCAAATGATCGTCAGTAGGGGACCGGTTACAAAAATTATGGTGCAGCCATGCAGCTGTAACAAAAAGAATGACATCCCTCTATGTACTCTTATGAAAGGAACTCTAAGATATATTACTAAATCGTTTTACAAAGCAAGGTGCAGAACACTGCATAGGATTCTACCCTTATATAACAAAGGGAGGAAAATAAGAATATACGTATTTACTTGAATATGCATAAAGAAACCCAGGAAGAACATTCAAGGAATGAATAATAGCGGTTCCTTGTGGGAAAGAGATGGAACTGGGTAGATGGGGGTTCATGCCTAGAAGGAGAACATTTTTACTGGTACCTTTTTCACACTTTTTATTTTTAAAAACCATGCGGATGTATCACGAATTTGAATGATAATTTAAAATATACCGGGACTTCCCTGGTGGTCCAGTGGTTAGAACTCCACCTTCCAGTGCAGGGGGTACCGGTTCGATCCCTGGTCGGGGAGCTAAGATCCCACATGCCTCACGACCAAGAAACCAAAACATAAAACGGAAGCAATATTGTAACAAATTCAATAAAGACTAACAAAAAATGGTCCACATCAAAAAAATAAAATAAAATAAAATATACCTATTGAGCATCTAACTGTGCCAAGCACTATTCTAGGGACAGAATACAGTGGAGGATGAGGCAGACAATCTGAGAAAAAAGAAATAGGATCGTTCATTCTCCACTCACTACTATTGTGGAACAAATTCTAATGGAATAACTAACTAAGGGGCACGAAAATGCAGTGTTCATAAACTAAAATGAACATACGACTAGAATTTACTGAAAAGCCCACTTTGGCATTCTACCCAGGAGGCTGGCTGCCAGCAGCACTTGGCCATGTACTGTGTTCCCACAGCACAGGCTCAAGAAAGAAGGAGTGGCAGCGTTAGTGCTGGGGTTCTGGCCATACTCAGTGGGTTTCCATCAAAACAGCTGGAAAGACACTGACCCTGAGCATCTTTCTGGAGAAATCTGAGCGCTCTCCTCCCGAGAAGGCTTGCCAGACTGAGCATCCTCGGGAGAGAGTAAATTAATGGATAATACATTACCATCTATTGGTCCTACAGGAGAAGCATGACCTTGATGGAGAACCTAGGACAAGGAAATTTCGATGAGACAGACAGAGACATAGAATTCTGGGGACTTCCCAGCAGGGGGATTGATTTGGAGCTGGGGCTGATGTTTACTGCATGTGCACCATGCCTCCCCACCACTCCCTTGCATCGGATCAGCTCACTGGATCCCCAAACCCTACCAGGTGCGTACTTTTTCTCCCTTTCATTTTTACAGATGAGAAACTGGAGACACAGCCAGGTGAAGTACCTCCTCCAAACTCACAAAGCCAGCAAAGGGGGAACCAGGATTCTTAAGTCGCTTAGTCTGACTGAAGAGCCTGAAACCTCTTAGTTCCTCTCTGGACACGTCTGGGCACCCAGGGCTGGAGAAGGAGGACGGGGCTGCTCCAGGGTCCTCTCTCTGTCCCAAGACCCAGCCCTTAGTAGGTGAGCACAGGTCATGAACTGCACCGTGGGATGTGGAACACTGTCAGAGAAAACCCATCCCCAGTCTTTCACAGAGTTCTCTTGATGCCTGCAAACCTGGCTTCAACCCCTCCTCACCCCCATTTCCTCTGAGTATAAATACAGGCTCTCCTTTATTTGCCTGACCTTGGAATCTTCACATCTGTCCTGCAGCCATCCTGGGCTCCCCCTTCCAGTACACAAAGCCTTTGTCTTCTTATGCAAATGGCCAGGTTCTGCTCATAAAAGTGCCCCACCTAAAAGGGAGGTGGAGAGAGAACACCTCATGGAAAATTGTAGAAACACATTTCTTTGTATTTGAATACCTCCAAGACCTCATGTTGGCAGCAAACCGACTCTGGGTCAGACCCCGGCTTCCTTGGCCTTGTTTGGGCCATGGACCTCTTTGGTATCTGGTAAAGCTCATGAACTTTTTCTCAGAATAATATTTTTAAATGCACGAAATAAAATACATAGAATTACTGTGGAAATCAATCATATTGAAATAAGGTTATCTAAATATCTGTGATGTAGTAATACGATGTGCTTCTTTATTAGCATGTTAAATATCAAGATCCAGCTTTGGGTCTAATTATTATAATTTTGGGGTAATGAGCAAAATCAATATCTCAGGATGTCTGCAGCAGCTGTAATGTGATATGAAAATATCTGTGATCTCCTTTGGTGACAAAGTCACAGGTGTTACGAACACTAATAAGATATGTTCTCTGCACTCGCCATGGAAGGAAATGCTGAATTTCAGTTAGAGATTGGGGAAGATAAAGATGTAATCCACTCCTACGCCTCCCCCACCCCACATTAGGAAATTCCAGTCCTTTCTAGTTTGGCCCTGGGATTTCCATTATGACCCCAGTATATCACTGGCTTACATCTGTGACAGGAAGACCATTTCACAAGTATGTGAATCCCTCTCGGTGTCCCCTGGCTGGAGTTGATTCCTCTCTGTCAAGGCTGGAAATTTTTATAAAAGTGATGTTCCCGGTAGCTGACCCTCGGGAACACTTGCTATGTGCCCGTGGGCCTGTCCTGTAGTATTTCACTCCATCGACAGGTGAGGCAAGTGGATGCCCTGCAACCCTCTTTACAGAGGTGGAAAATGAGTCTCAAAGACAGGGAATGAGCTGTCCAGGTTGAGGTTGCAGGTATGCCTCATGCCCTGACCTTTCCTCTAAATCATATGTATCACACACTTGCCATTGGTATTTTGATGTTGATTTGAGAATGACCATGATGAAATTATAATAATAATAGTAATAACAAAAATAGTTACCAATAGGGGAGGACCCACTGTATTTCAGAGTCATTACATCATCATCATCATCAGTAATAGCTAATGCTGATAGCTTACGTTCCAAACTCTGCTCTGAAGACTTAACGCGTTTTACCTTCCAAACAACAGGTCGTGTTCTTCCTCCCTGTTTCAAAGATGATGACACAGAAGACCAGAAAAATTAAGCCATTTGCTCAAGGTCCCATAGCTGGTGAGCTGGAACTGGAACCAAAGAAATATGTCTGTAGCGTCCTCAGTTTTTACAAATGAGCTGTTTTGTTGAAGTAGAACATATACATAGAAAAATGCATAGATCACGAGCACAGAGCTCATGTGAATTTTCACAAAGTGAACACACTCATCTAACACACCACCCAGATCAGGAAATAGAACATGACCAGCACCTAGCAGCTCCTCACCCTTTCCTGGTCGTCATACACTCCCCAAGGTAAACACTGTCCTAACTGCTATTGGTATTGGTCAGTTCTGCCTGTTTTGGAATTTACATATATGTTCCCTCATTCTTAACCATTATGCTGTCTCATTTACTTGTCATAATGACCCTAGAGTCTAGAAAGTAGATTTTTAAAAATTATTCCCATTCTACAGATGGAGAAATTGAGCTATCTGCAACCACTTAGAAACTGCCTTGAGGCCTGTGTCAGTGTGATGGAAGTGGAATTCTAACCCAGATCCTCGGGGTTGACTGTTTGCAACATCCCCTGCCTCACTGTCAACCGAGCCTGGGTTTCTGCTGTGAAACTCAGGAACACATTAGAGATTCAGGGATGTTTGCGTGAACAAATATCCTGCGCCCTCACTGGTGCAGTGCTTCCTCTCAAAAGCCTCATGGCAGCCCTTCTAGGGGACCCATCTACTCCAGAGGGCTCTTCCTCCAGCCACATGAGCTTCTGGGTTGCTTTTCAGGATCTCCAGCAGAGTCCCACCTCATAGTCTTTGTACTTGCTCTTCCCTCTGCTGGGAGCAGCATCTCTTCCCCCAGGTACCTGCCTGGCATTCTCTTTCACTGTTCCAGTGGCACCTCCTGAGCAAGGCTTCCCCCAACCCTGACTCCCTACCTGAACCCCTATCTAAATAACACAATCCGTGCTCTCTTCTTCCACTCCCTTTTTCTTGGAGTGCTTATTACACTTGACCCCATATTCTATGTACATATTTGTTTATTATCTGTCTCCTTCCACTAGAACATATGTGCCATGAGGCAAAATGCCGTTTTGGTTGCTGCTTTTTTCCCAGGGCCCAGATGCACGTGGCACGCAGTAGACAATCAATCTTGAGTGGAAAGAGGAATTAATCAGCACGGAACTTCACCAAGATACAAGTGGCCGCCATGAAGGAAGGATAAGTAGAATTTAAATTCACCACTTTGCTAACAGTGGCAGTGCCTGGACTTTAGCCAGAGTCTGGTCTTTAGCTGAGACAAAGACCGGAGGTTGGGCGAAGGGGCCAAACCCAGTGGGGCAGCTCATCTGTTAGCCAGGAAGTCAGGGATCCCTCTCCTGCCCCTCTCTGACTGCTAATGTGACCCTCCCCCAATGTCCCCAGACAGCCAAGGTGCCCCGCCTTAGAGCATCAGAGAGGAGAACCGGCCGCATATTGTCAGAGGTGACAATAGGGCTCCTGTGTGCCGCGGGTGGTTGGAGAGGGCATGGACTCAGGCAAATGAGCCGGGATGCCCACAGATAGAGAGGCGTACGGGTGGTTGGGGCTTTGCTTCCACGTCAGTGCTCGCTAGAATGGAGGGCCACCTGAGGCAGTTCAGCCTGCTCAGGGGGCCCGAGGGGGCCGGGGACAGCCAGGCCCTGGCTAAGCCGCAGGAGCTGGCCCTCATGTGGTTCATGGAGACGCAGGCCCCCCTCATTTTGCAGAATGGAGCCCTGTCCCCCTGGTTTCACGGATTCATCACCCGCAAGTAAGGCTGCCCCTGTCCACGTGCCCAGCGTGGCCCCTAGCCCCCCAGGGCCGAGGGGCTAGCCCCTTTCCCTGGGCTAGGCGGGGACCCCAGGAAGCAGTGGGTGGGGGAACAGACTGAGGAATGCCGAGTTCTCTGACAGCCGCTTCTGTGGGCAAGGTGGGCAAAGGCACTGGCCCAGGCTCTGAGTGTAGGGCTCGGATGGCTGGGGCTGTCAGGCGGCCAGAGAAACAGAGAGGGGCAGGCTGGAGAAGGATGCATTCAGAACAGCTCCGGATAACCTGATGAATTACTAGGGGGACTGTTTCATTCATCATCCAAACCAGAGCACTGTTAGTAAGAGGACTTAACTAGGAGAACTGTTCTAAGTGGGGACTCTCCCAGGCGAACCTGGATATACAGTTACTCTAGGAATACGGGCCAAGATGTGGAGGCTGGCTTTCTGATTGGGCTGGATCTCCAAGCTGCCAAAGCACTAGCTAAAGAAATGACAAATGCAGCCACTCATTAGGTCCTCCTGGCCCAGCAGCTGGCATTGAAGCAGGCACAGCTTCACGGGCATTGACGTGTACTGTAACACAGGGCCCTCTGCTCTGTTGAAATTCTTACTTTTTGAGTAAGGGGCTCCAGCTTTTCATTTAGTACTGACCCCTGCAAAATTTGTAGCTGGTCCCGCATAGAGCAGGCACTCAGCAAGTATTTGGTGAATAAGTGGGTGAGGAAATATCTGGTCTATGTACTGCCAAACCAGAAGAAAGCTGGAATTGCCACCATGCCTCCAAAATCCTTGGCATCATTTAGAACTATCTGTAGCTGCCTGAGGCTGAAGGGGACATGCAAGGGAAGGGGATGAGAACCTATGAGTTGCCATTGTGGTCAGGCTCCAGACATTCCAACGCCTTCTCCCTGCAGAAACTACTGTGTAGTACACATCCTGCACAGCTGTACACAGCAGTCCTGAGGCAAGGATCCCACAAACCTAAAAATCTCGCGCTCTATGGATTCCTTCTTGCTGCAGGGACATTCAGGTGGGGAGGGTCAGTGGTTACTGTGCCTGATGGTGAGGCAGTAGTGGGGGGGGCGGTGTGTATGTGACCTCAGGCTTCCAACCCAGCCAGCCCCAGACTGAGTCTTCCACAGAACCAGACGAAAGTCTGAGGGAGCTCTCTATAAAGGGTTGGAGATCTGTGCACTGGGTCTGGGGCATGGCTGGCAGGGACTCTGAGGCTGGTCTAAGTCAGGCTGCTCCTGCTGTTGTGGGGACCCAGCCCCAGCTAATGGCATGTCCTCTGCCCAGGCAGACGGAGCAGCTGCTCAGGGACAAAGCTCTTGGCTCCTTCCTCATCCGCCTCAGCGACCGGGCCACCGGCTACATCTTGTCCTACAGGTAAGAAAGGAAGCCCTCTGCAAAGGGCAGGCGGGCTCTGGCTCCACAAGCCAGACTTGCAGATAAGCTTGGAATCTCCACCAGCCCACATTGCTGGGCTTTCCCTGGGCCCTGACTCCCTCACTCCCTCAGTCATCCGTCCACGTCCATCAGACATTTTCTAAACAGCAGCAGCCGTATACTAGGATGAAGCACCCACCTTCAAGGGGGTGAGTTGGTGGGGGGCAGGGGAGAACCTTCTTCTGATGGGAGGCTGGGGAAGGCTTCACAGAGGTGGATTTTGAGCACAGGATAGAAGGAAGAACAGCAACTTGCTGGGCAGAGGAGGTGTGATTGGGGTTTAGGAAGGCCTTTCCAATAGATTGAACTGCATATGCAAAAGAACAGAGACAGGGCAGACTAAGGTGTTGGGAGCCACAAGTTGCCAGATGCAGAAGGACACATGGTTCCAGTGGAACAATGCCTGGAGAGGAAGGCCGGGGGCAGCTCAGGACGGCCTTGGATGTCTGGCTATGTCTGTAGACAATGAAGGGTCATCTGGTCAGACTTAGGTTTTGCAAGGATACTTCAGGCAGCCTATGGAAGGAGGACTCAAGACAGGTGCTGGAGGTGTGGGGGCAGTGGGGACTACTGAGGGGTGAGGTCTGGGCTAGATGAGGAAGCTTGGGCTAGGGTAAGGCAGTGGGCATGGAGAAGAGGAGACAAGATGGCCAGGATGAAGTCAGAGGTGGCGACGTCAGAGCCTGTAGGTTGGGTGGGGGGAGGCAGAAAAAGGAAGAAGTTCCCTCCCCCACCCCTAGTTAGGGAGGGAGGGAGGCTGGGGCTCCAGGGCAAATCTCAAGGGCCTCAGATTCAGATTCAAAATTATCATCTGTTCAGATTGCCCCAGTTCTAATTCTGATCTTGAGCACGTCACTTTTCCTCTCCGCACCTACCTTTCCTCATCTGTAAAATGGGTATATTGCATAGGATTGTTGAATGGGTTTGATGAGTTTATACCTTTAAAAGTGCTTGGTACAGTGTCCGGAACATAGTAAATAAAGAAATGTTAGTCATTATTAAAATAGTTATTGTTATTCTATGTGCCAGGTATGGTCCTCAGCACTTTGAAATATACAAACTCAGCAGTTTTCAAATGTCTTTTCAGCATCAGGGCTTTTTTTTTTCAAACATGATCTTAGGTGGAGCGCCAGCTTATTGAAGAGATCAAAGTGGGGCTGCACAAAGATATACAAATAGCCCAGTGGAATCCAGAAACAGTCCCCCACATTTGGTTACCTGATTTGCAACAGAGGTGCCATTGCAATTCAGCGCGGGGGAGGGTGGGGGGTCGCGGCGGGGGGAGGAGTATGGGGAGGCTGGTTTTTTCAATAAGTGGTACAGGAGCAATTGGATATCCAAATGGAAAGAAATGACCCCCACCTCACACCATACATAAAAATTAATTCTAGATGGTTCACAGACCCAAGTGAGAAAAGCAAAAGAAAACACAGGAAAAGAAAACATAGGAAATATTCTTCATGACTTTGAGACAGGCAAAGATTTCTTAAACGAGACACAAGAGTACTGACCATAAAAGGGAAGGTTAACAAATTGGATTTCTTTAAAATTAAGAACTTTTGTGAATCAGAAGATACCATTCAGTGAATAAAAGGACAAGCCGCAGTGCTAGAGAGGTTTTGTATTGTAACACATACACCTAATAAAAGACTCATATCCAGACTATATGAAGAACTCCTGCAAATCAGTAAGACAAAGATGACACAGGCAAAATAAAGGCACTTCCTAAAAGAGGGTCCAAAAGGACAGTGAGCTGGTGTCCAGCAGCTTTAGCAATCCGGGAAGTAGAAACTAAAACCACAATGAATGGCTACAGTGGAAAGACAGAGGCTACCTAAGAGTCGGTGAAGATGCAGAGCGGCTGTAACTCTCATACTTGGCAATGATCTTAGAAGACAATTTGGCATAATCTACTAAAGCTAAACATACATGTATCCCTCACCCAATCCTCCTTCCTGGGATATTCTCAATAGCAATGAATACATATATTCAGCAAAAGCCATGTACGAGAATGTTCAGAGCAGCTTTATTTATAATTGCCCAGATGTGGCAATAATCTAAATGTCCATCAGCCGAATGGATAAACTGTGGATTTAATTAAATGGAATACTACCTATCAATGGGGGGGAAAAAGGAAGCTAATCCTACATGGACTTGAATCAATCTCAAAGATATAATGTCGCGTGAAAGAAGCCAGACACAAAGAAGAAATACTGTATGATTCCATTTAGGTGAAATTCCATAACAAGCAAAACTGATCTACGGTGATGGGGGTCAGAGTGGTGGCTACGTTGGACTGGAAGGGGCCACGAGGGAGCCTTCTGGGGAGCCGGAAAATGTTTTGTTCTGCTCTAAGCGGTGGTTACCTGGGAATGTTCATATGTGGAAGTTCATCAAGCTGCACACTTAGGATGTGTGCACTTCACTGTGTTTACGTTACTCTTCCATAAAAAAGGAAAATGAAGAGGGTGGGACTTTACAGGCTGGAGTGGAGATGGGAGCTGGAACTCCATCTTTTCGGCCTGGGTGGGATTTGGGTGAGATGAGTAAAGCTGAGTTGTGCAAGTGGGGGCTCGGACCTCATCTTTTAAGCCTTAGATATTTTGCTCATCATGGATATTTTGGTATTAATTTTGATTTTCTAAAATATTGCATTATTAGTTATCTTGATTACTGAGTTTTGTGGCATCCCTTTAAATTTGCGTCCATGTTCCAAGCTGAGTGCCTCACTCCCCCTTAACCCCGGCCCTGGCCCTTTCCTCCCTGACTGACATGCGGGGGTGGGGGTGCGGTGTGCGTTGGAAAACCGCTCCCTATCACCTGCAAGGCTGTGTTTGCTGGATGTCAACTTCCACTTTATAGAGGAGCACGTCAAGGCCCAAGTGGGCAGCATGGCCCCGGGTCAGCTCCGGCCCTGGGCCAAGGCAGGGCTGCCAGTTGTCAGCAGCCCCAGGCCACAAGTGTTTGTGTTGCAGGGGCAGTGACCGCTGCCGGCATTTTGTCATCAACCAGCTCCAAAACCGGTGCTACCTCATCTCAGGGGACACCCAGAGCCACGGCACCCTGGCTGAGCTCGTGCGCCATTACCAGGAGGTGCAGTTTGAGCCCTTCGGGGAGACCCTGGCTGCTGCCTGCCCCCGGGTAGGTACCTCTCTTCCCCGGGGGGCGTGGGGTGGGGCAGGGTGCCCGGGCCAGGGGCGTCCACCACTCGACCACATGTCTTTCCTTGCCTTCCCTATTTCCTGCCACCCAGGGGCACTCAGTGCAGGGTCATGGTCCCTATTTGAGAAGGGGAGATGGAGGAAGCATTCTACCTGAGGTCAGGGACCTTGTGGGAATGTTTCAATCTCTGGCCAGCAGTCTCTGGCAGGAGGCTAGAGGCTGGCCAGGGGTGTATGACCACACACCTGCTGTGTCCCCAGCTAGAGAACAGTGATCTATATGACGCCATCACCCTGGGCCTCCATGAGACCAATCTGGGCCTGGAAAACCCGCCTGCTGCAGTGTCCCCCACGGTGGTCCCAGAGAAGGCTGCCAGCTCCTGTCCCTCTCCAAAGCCCCAGGTCTCCTTCCTCTACAAAAAGAAGAGCCTGGATGCAAGTCCCTGGAACCTCCCCAAGGAAGAAAGCATGGAGGTGAGGAGGATTCTGGGCTACCCAGAGTCAGGGTTGCTAGACCAGGAATGCGGGTGCCACGTCCACCATCAGGCCCAGAGAGGCCACACTGGCCATCCCCTCAGGCTGCAGAGGGTGAGTGACAGGCCCAGAGAGGAGTGGCCCAGCTTGGAATTACCCAGTGGTTCACCCATGCTGCGGCCTGCCTCTAGCCGGTGGATTTGGTTCAAACCTTGGCTTGGCCTTTCTAGCTGAGTGACTTTGGACAAGTCACATAACCTCTCTGAGCCTCAGTTTACCAATCTTGAGGTTCCTGTGAGGCTTGAATGAGGGAATGGATATGAAATGTCAGAAAAATCCCTTTGTAAACTGTAGAGTGGGATGCCTGTAAGTCAATACTTTATTTTCCTCCACAGCAACTCACAGGAGGGACTCACGGAGATTTTTCTTAATATATATCAGATCACAGCGAGGGCTTCTCCTCATGTTTAAAATAAAATCTGAAATCTTCACCAGGGTCCACAAGAGCCTCACCAGGTGCCCTGCTACCTGTCCCCCTTCTTCACTTTTCTCTAACCTCATTGGCCTTTGGATCTCCCTTGAACACATCAACCTCGTTCCCACCTCAGGGCCCTTGCTCTTGCTGTACCCACTGCCTGGAATGCTTTTCCCACCAGACATCTGCATGGCTTCTACTCTCACTGCATTCCATTCTCTGCTTAAATGTCATTTCCTCAGAGAGGACCACCTAAACTATAGAAAATATCCCCTCTCCTACCAGCCTTTCTCCCTATCCCATTACTCTGCTTTGTTCTTCTTCAGAGTACTGATCGTGAGCTGACAGTATATTATCTTGTGATATATTATTGCATCATATATTACATCAACCACATTAAACTATACAACAGAGCAGTACGTTGCCCATCTCCAGGTTAGAATGTAAACTCCCAAGAGGTGGTCTTGCTCATCACTGGGCCCTTGGCACCTAGGACGGTGTCTACACAGTGCTTACTAAATATTTGTTGAATAAATACACAATTGATGGACTTGGGGGTGGACCATTCTGAAGGGGAAGGGAGCAGTGAGTGGGTGGGCTCAGGGGGCTCTGAGGGACCACCACTCTTGGGGGGAGAGGAGCAGGGAAGGATGATCTTGGGTGGGAGGTAGATTTCGTGACCCCTGGCCTTGAATGCCAACATAAGGACCATACTCAGAGTCCTAGAGCATGAAGCTGGCAGGGACCCCGAATGTCAACCAAACCCTGCACGTAACCGTCAGGTAAACTGAGCCCAAGACAAGGGGCCTCAGCTTCTCTGAGAGACCTGCAGTTTACCAGAAGGCAACTTAGTGACAGGCTAACCTCTAAGAGGTTCTGTCGTTCTCTCCCCAGGCCCCCGTCAAGGTGCCTCCCCTCCCGGAGAGGAGTGCTTCCCTTCTGGACGAGTCTTTTGGAGGCCCCCACAACATCATCTGTGCAGATCTGAGAACGATGAACCAGGCACGGCTAGGCCGGGGCACAGATGTGTCTGGCAGGCAGGGGCCAGTCCCAGCCAGCAGCCAGGCCTTCTCCCCAGGCAAGGAGGCCCTGAGGAGACTCTCAGATGGAAGCCGGAACAAGCCTGATGGCCCGGGACCTGCCCTCTCTGGGGTGAGCCCAGACCAGGGCCCTAGAGTGTCTCCCACTGCTTGGGGCCTTCTCCTGCCCCCCAGTTCTGAGGCTCTAGGATCCTCAGCTGCTACCTGGAGTCAGGGGTCTCCAAAACTGAGCCGTTCTGCAGACATCTATGAGCTCATCTGGGCAGAAGGCCTCCTAGAGGAGGCCAGGGATGTGCCAGACCAAGAAGGCAGCAGTATCTACGAGCAGATCACAGTCTGCTGGGGTGGCCCAGCCAGGCCCCCCTATCCTGGAGCAAGTCCCACATATAGCAAGCTTTCAGGGTCCACAGACTGTGGCTATGAGAGGATATTGGGGGCCCCGGAGCTCCCAGAGCCCAGGAACACTTATGAACAAATCCCGGCAGCCAGGAGCAAGGAGACTGGACGGACACATAAGGTGGGCTCCATGGGTGGGGTGATAGGAGGGACCTGTGGCCCTCAGGCATGGGCAGGTCAGGTCACTGCCACTGCCCAGAACTTTCCAGCCCTAACTTCTGCTTAGAGATGGTGGGAGAGGCAGATGTTAGGTTTGGATGTAAGATGGAGGCTTCCAGGCCCTTCTGATGTATTTCTCTGTGGCAGACTAGGACTCCTGTCCCTCCCTCTTGGCCACTGCAAGCATCTCAGAGCCTCAGAGAGGTGGACAAGGGCCCTGGCTCCAGGTCTGACTTGCCTTGGCCCTTTTCATGGCTCAGCCACTCCCTAGCCATGTGGCTTTGGGCAAGATAGTTTCCCCCACAACTAAGACTGCCAGATTTAGCAAGATAAAATCAAGACGCCCAGTTAATTTGAATTTCAGATAAACAATGAGTAACTTTTTAAAGCATAACTATGTCCCCAATAGTGCAATTATTCCTCATTTATCTGAAGTTCAAATTTAAGCGGGCATCCTGTATTCTCATTTAGCATCTACCCAGGATCTCCATTTCCTCATCTGTAAAATGGGCTGGCCCTATGGATGTGTCCAGGGGCGGCTGCCCAGAAGGTGAAGCTAGACATCCTTATGTGCTCAGGACACAGCCCAGAGATGGCTGTCAGTGAGCAGCTGTTATTCCTGGGGATTTCTGATAAGAAAGGAGAAAAGGGGAAGCAGGGATCAGGAGGGCAGAGGGAGGTGGTCAGGATTCCCAGGGATGCAGAGGAACCCTCCTGGACCCTCAGCCCCAGCGTATTTGCCTACGCCTGGAGGCGATGAGCTGGGAGAGCCCACTCCCCGAGGGCACAGCCTCAGGCCTCGGGCATGTGCAGACCTCCTCTTCCGCTTGAACGGCAAAACCCCGAGCTCCCAGCTGAAAGGCCTTCACCAGAAGGCCTCCCGCAGCTCCTCCCGCAGGGAAGGGCTGTGCCCACGCACCCCAGGACAGGGAGCTCGCCTGGTGCAAGGCTGCCTCTGAGGTCCTGATGCCCGGGACCACAGATCCTGCCTGCAGACAGCCCTTCTAAGAACCACAGAAGCCACAACCCATGTCTGCTCTCCCTCTAGCTGCAAAGTCCTTCCGGTCCCTGGTTGTGCCATGTACTTCCCCACCCCCATTCTACCTAGGGCATGGCTGGGGCAGACAGCACTGGGGTTGGGGACCCCAGGGGACCCAGTGAGGGAAGGGGGGACTTGGCCTTTCTTCTCCACTCTCCCCTAGCCTCCTTAGCCAGAGAGGGCGAATCCTTCATCCAAACCAGAGGACTGGAGTGGAATTTCTGGCACTGAGAGGGGTGGTGGAAAAACTATCAATATTCCAACCTGGCCTTTCTCCAGCATTGAGCCCCAGCCCCCAGTTGCTGCCAAGGGATGCTCTGAGCCTGGCTCTCCCCTCCCCATCCAGGGACCCAGGCTCTAGCATCTTCTCCCTCCTTGCAGCCTGACAAGCTCCGGAGGCTCTTCTTCACGGACAAGAAGCACAAATCCTGAGGAGGCCTGGCTTTCTGAAGCTCACCAGCGGGTTTCCCGGTATCTGGGCTACGCCAGGGCTTACTGGGAAGCCCTCAGCTTGCTTGAAGGCACCCCTTGCACCCTCAGATCGAACCAGCCTGCTCTGGAACAAGGCTCCGAGATAGCCTAGGGGACAGGATGGGAGGGGACCTTCCAGCTGCCTGCAGCTCAGGGCTGTGCCCTGCTTCCCCAGTGCCTCCCACCCATCCAGAGGAAATCAAGGCCCGAGAGGAGTGGGGACTGGCCAAAAGCCACCCGCATTTCCAAGGTGAGCAGGCTGGGCCTGGACGGATTGGCCGTGCTGACCTCCCACCGCTGAACACTTACTGAGCGTGGGGCAGGCCCTGTGGCAGCGCTGGCATTTTCCTGACTGACCGAGTGATGTCATTCAGTTGCTCTTGAGACCAACCAGTGCCCCTCCTTGTGGCCCCATCAGCAGAAAGGAGGGAGGGCCCAGGGCCACATCCCTGCTCCTGCCCCAGGGGGGTTGGGGCAAGAAACCAGGGAAGTAGCAGCAAAGCCCCATCCTCGGAGGTGATGGTTCTGGCCCTGGGGCACCTAGGCTCCCAGGGACCATCCCCTCAGCCCCTCTCTGCCCCCACCTTCATCCCAGCCTCATAATGCAAGCTGGGCAGACCCGGTCCGACCCTTTTTGCTGCAGATCGGGGAGACGGAGACCCGGAGAGGAGCAGCCACCTGCCAGTTGGTCAGCCTGGGCATTGCTGGTCGGTTTCTGGAGCCAGCCAGTGGGTACTCGCTGGCGTCCCTATATGACCAGGTCACCCTCATCTGCCCTCTGCCTCCAGCCAGCCTTGGCCTTTAGGGGTGGCTCTCAGACCCCTCCCATGAGACCCAGACCCCACCTGGTGGCCCTTAGGCCTTGCCCAGGCATCAGCTCTACACATGGGGCCCTCAGGCCTCTCACTACAGCCATTCCCTCAGGTCAGCCTGGCTCCTCTGTCCCCTTCCCTTGGGATCCCACTCCCCCTCATACCCATGTGTCCCCACCTCTATAAGGGTTAGCAATTGGGCTGCTGCCTCCTGCCCACTGCCCCCAGGCAACTAACCCTCCCCAGAGAGAACACTGCAGCCCACCTCGGGCCCCCTCCCTGGGCAGAGTTGGCTCAGTTCACATTTGTGGGGAAAACCTATCCACAGTGGCCTCTTGGCTATGTAGCGTCTCGCTCTGAGAAACGGGGCTCTAAGAGTCCCTACCTCCCAGGGGGGTTGTAGGGACTGAGAGTAAATGAGCAGCCTGCTCAAGGCTGTATGGTTGGTCACCCTCCTAAGGCGGGCCCAAGCCTGGCTGGCCGCCTGGGTCAGCCTGGGCGCTGCTGGGCAGTTTTGGGAGCCAGCCAGTGGGCGCTTGCTGGCCAGCCCTATGTGATCTGGTCACCCTGTACCTGATACATGGTTCGTACTCCATAAATCTTCACCGGAATGACTATCACTATGAGGGAAATGGAAATGGTTTTCACCCAACACCTCTTCACGGTGCTCACTCGAAGATTTGGGGCACAGGTGTGTCTTCCCCTCAAGGACCTAAGCACTGAAATAAAAGTTGGTGCCTAAAGGGGGAAGGCAATGCTTAGAGATGTGAATTGCTAATGGTGGAATTTCAAGGAGAAAAGGGACCAGTGAATATTTCCTAACCTTGGCAGACACAGAGAACACGGGGACATGAAAGTGTTTTACTGTACGAGGAGTTCACAAATCTGTGGACAGCACACACCAGTGAGGATTCCACGTCACTGGGGAAGGCAGATGGGGTGGTGTTCAGGTCCTGGACAGAGACAGGGACAGAGCCCTTGGCCCTTGTTCACACAGCTTCACATTGGGAAGGGTCAGGGGAGAAGGAACAGGCGGGGTCGGGTGTAGCCCAGCTGTGGGTTTTGAAGAAAGATTGCATAGCTCGTTAAACCTTGTCCTTTTTTTTTTTCATTTTGCCCTGGGCAACCAGGGTGCCTGCCCAGCACTTGGACAAGTCAGCACCCCTGCCCTATTAGGGGTTCTGTCTTCCCCTCCCAGTAGGGCCATTTCTGATGGGGAGAGGACCAGGGTGTGGGGAAGGTTGGGGGGATAGAAGGAAGACCTGTGGAGACACCACAGGGGGACTGGGAAAGGCCCTGCCCCTCACATCCCCCCTTCCCTGGTTAAGGATTTTTTGCTGAAAGGGCCAAGGAAATGTGCGTGGGTGTAAACCCCAGAGGCCACAGCTCCTCTCCTGAGGAGCCTGGAGGTCACACTTGTGTAGGCAGCAGAGCTGGATGGTCGGCTTCTGGCCCCTGTAACCTCGGCACTGTCCTCAGATCCGGACGTGGAAAGTGCTGGAAAGAGAAAGAGCAGGAGGGGCTGAGAGGCTCTGGACTGGGTGGGTAAAGGTCCTCAGCAGAAAGCCAACCAGGCCCTGCACCCAACCCTGGACAGTTCCTCCAGGAGGGAAGGAAGGCCTGGAGGACCAGCTGTGCCCAGGGCATCCAACCCCCGACATAACCAAAGGGCCCCCAGTCTCTATCCTTCACCAGAGACTGGCCCTGCTGGGGACAGAGGACTTCCCAGTCACACACTGAGGGCAGCTCGGCCTGAACGTGACCTGCCTCCCGGCCCACACAGAGCCTGCTGGGACCACTGCTCTCGGGAGCAGCGACAGTGCCTCAGCCCCAAGGGGTCTCCTGGCTGCGGCCCCCATTCAGGCCTGCCCTGCCCATGCCAGCCCCTTGGGAGGGCACCTGAGGAAGTCGGGGGCCTTGGCGATCATGTCCTCGAAGTCGGAGAAGCCCAGCTTGCCGTCGCCATCCAGATCGGCCTCCTCAATGACCTTGTCGCACACGAGCACCACCTCGTCCTCGTCCAGCTCCGACTTGGTGAGCCGGGCCAGCGTCAGCTCCAGGTCCTCCTTGCAGATGAAGTTGTCGGTGTTGAAGTCTGTGGGGTGGGGTCGGGGACGCTCAGGCCACTCTCCTCTGAGCTGGTCACACCAGATACCTCCCTGGCCCCTCTGTGCACACTCTGGGGACACTGGATCCTTGCCCTCAGCCGACAGGGACCAGGGGGTCTCACTCACGAGGCACCTCCTAACACCACATTCAACAAATCCACATTCACAATCCGCACAAACCCCCACCGTGACGGCAAGCCCAGCCCTGGCCTGAGACACTGCGAACGTCCAAATCTGAGGCCTCCTGGGAACTTTGGGCCCAGGCTAAACGGCTCTCCTGGCCTTGTCCCATGGTGGACCCTGTGTTCCCTCTAAAGCTAAGGGAACCAAGACCTGGCAAGGCCGAGTGACTGAATCAAGGTCTGTTGATTCAGATGGCTGTTGGAGGGGAAGCTGGGATGCTGACCGGGGCCTGTTCGACGCTAAGACCCGTGTTTTCTAAACTGCAACACGTTGCCTCTGGTCCCAAGCCAGACGTGGAGGTCAGAAGACTCAGAAGCCCCCCCAGAGAGAGGCCCTGTGGTTGCCTTTTGTGCACAAAGAGCAGCGAACATGGTTTGATTCTACTCGGCAAAAGGCACTACCACTGTCCACAGCTCAGCAAGATGTTCAGAGGGCCGAGCCACACACAGGCTCATCGCAGGGAACTCGAACACCCTTCTGACTGCCTTTCAACCCAACTATCAGATCTCTGCACGTGCTCTTTCTTCTGTCTGGAGCGCCCTTCCCATTTATCTGTCCAGCAGACTCCATTCATTCTTCAGGGAAACTGAGGTCAAGGAAGTGGGTGATCCTTGCTAGAGGTCAGGCCCCAGTTCCCCCCAGCACCAAACTCCAGGTCCCAGTTGCCTTTCTCCATTCCACCCGCCAGTCCAGGGTGGTAGGGGAGCCCTGGTCCTCCCTTCACTTGTCCCCACACCTGCTTGGCTGTGTGCCCTGCACTTCCCCTCTCTGGCAGACTACAGCCTTCCCAGAAGCAACGCCATGGGGTCCAACATTAGGGGGATGATGGTTGGAATTCGAGAAGCTTTTTACTTGAACCTTGTGGACGTAGTTTGTTAAGGGTAGACAAGGCGGGTGCCATGCCTCTGACGTGCAAACACAATGTGGGTGCAGAGATATATGTAGACCAAAGTCCCCTGAAATAAACGTGACAACTACAAAATGAAGAAACAGCCCAATGGGCCCCATTGCCTTGGGATCCCCTGGCTGATGAAAGATGCTGGGCACAGGAGGTTTGTCTGTGGCTCCTCTGGTCCAGGACGGACCTTCCCTGGGCCTCAAAGTTTCCATCTGAGCACTGTCTGAGGGTTTGACACCAGTCCCAGCTGCTGTCAGGCTCAGAGCGTAGGAGCTCTGCAGTGTGAAGTTCCCTCCTATCGCCACAGGAGAAACCAAAAGCTTCGCAGGTACTCGGCGCCCTCTGGTGGCCAGTGGGACAGTGGGTCCTGGGCTGGGCTGGGGTGAAATGAGGCCACCCTACCCCTGGCAGCCACTGCAGAGGTGGGAGGAGCCTACCTCTCAGCCCAGCCTCACCACCTGGCAGAGGCCTCCTCTCCAGAACCCTGGCGTCTGCCACTCTAGCTCCTCCAGGATGCCGAGTGATCTTTCTAGAACACAGGGCTTCCTGGCCTCACCTGAAACCCTGCAGTGGCCCCCAAACTCCTTGGCTGGCTCCTCACAGCCCAGCCCCAGGGACCTCTCCAGAATCACACCGCCCTCATCTCACCACATTCGTCTCCCCACCTTCTCAGCACGCCCTGTGCTTTGTGGTGCTCCCTCTACCAGGTATGCCCACCCCCATTCTCCTGTTGACAAATCTCTTGTCTTCCGAGGCCATGCTGAAATGTCACCACGTGTGAATTCTCCTCACGCTAACCACCCACCCTAGGTGGAGTGGGTCCCTCCCTCCTCTGCTCTCAGGACCCTGCAGATGTCCCTTATGCACTAGTTGTACCCACTGGCCACTGTGCTGGACACGCACTCTTCAGAGTGTTCTTGGTGTCCCCAGCGTCCCCACGGCAGGAACCAGCAGTAACTAGATGGCCTATGGAATGCCACCACCCTCATGCAGCATCACAGCCCCTCCTCCAGGCCCTCGTTACCGTAGATCTTGAAGGCGTAGCTTGCCTTGAGGTCGCGGGGAGCCGACTCACAGAGCACAGAAAACATGTCGACAAAGTCGTTGAAGGTGAGGTTCCCCTCGCCATCCTCAGAAAAAGACTCCACAATCCTTTCCTTGAAGGGATTCTCCTGAAGAAAACCACCACAGCAGTCACCATAGGTGAAGGTTCACTGGGAGGAACCCAGAGCCCGACAGCTATGGCCTACGTGACCTTGAACGAGTGACCTAAATCCCCCTGGGCCTCAGTTTCCCCATCTGTAAAATGGGGATAATAATTGCACCTACTTAATTGGGTTGGGAGATGGTTGAATAAGTTAAAGTATGTAAGGTGCTGGTACAAAGCCTGGCACCAGTGAGAGCTCTGCAAGCATCAGGTCTCGTTATATTGTTCGGATCAGCACGGAGGGCTCAGCAGAACCAAGGTGTGCCCACTGGAGGCATCACCTCTTCTGAGGCAGGAGCAGGGATTAGTCCCATTGCCCAGGGAGTTCATGGAGGCTCCTGCCTTGACATGCAAGGGAAGACAATGTTACTGAGTCCACGTTCATACTGCTCACCACACGAGAGGCCAAAACGTAGAGAAATGAGTTGTTTGGGCAAGGAATAGTGATGTTATTTGTCAGCTAACCGAGAAGATGGTGGGCTCCTGCCCCCAAAGAACCACCTTGCCTGAGTTAGAATTCAGGCTTCTTTTATACTAAAAGGGGAGGGAGTAAAGTCAAACACTTCCTGTTTCCCATCAGCCTCTGGAGGGGAGGTGTTAATTTCTTCCTCCCTGTAGTCATTCACAGGTGGGCCTGGTCAGGATGTTTCCTGTGAGCTAAACAGAGGTGTTTTAGCTCATTACCTGGGAGGCAGGGTTCCCAGAGATGGGCCATTATGTATAATTTAAGCTTAGAGGAAACATCCCTTTAGTGATTAACTTGGAATAGAATACAAAAGGTTCTTCCCTATTACAAGAGCCCAGGGCCTGGGCAGCTCTCAGCTCAGACCAAGATCACAGGGGGCAGAAGTGGGGCCCCAGACGTGGGAGAACTGGGCCGGGACCAGCCCACAGGTAGGTGGGGAATTATAACAATGACTCCTTCCTCTGATCCCAACTCACTCAGGGCCCACCTCTCCTGGAGCCCTCCACCCTAGCTGGGCCAGCACTGGGCCACTCCATTCTGTGCCCAGCCCAGGCCAGCACAGGGGGCTGAGAGACAATCCCATGGTTCCTGCCGAAGCGCTTCATACCCTCTAGTGATCCTCTGAACCTGGAATCAAGCCCCTCTCTAGGCCAGGCTGGACGCTTGTCAGGGCTGAGCCTCTGGCTCACTGTCCCTCAGGACTGAGGTCATGACCAGTATACAGGCCCCAAGTGGATGCCACGTGGACCCCAAGTGGACACCCTGACGCCAGAGTCACACACCTGAGGTCTGGCAAGGGGCTCTTTGCAAAGACCCACGGCAATGTGCCCTAAAAACCCAAATGCTTTCTTACCGTTGGAGTGTATTTTGTGTGTAAGGAACTCGGGAAATGAAACTCTTATGTCAAAGGATATATATGGTTTGAGGGCTAGCAGCATCAGCCTCACCTGGGAGCCTGTTAGAAAAACAGGATCTTGGACCCCAGACCTACTGAACCTGAACCGGCATTTTGACAAGATCCCTAGGTGACTCCTGCGCACGTTGAAGTCTGAGAGGAGATGCTATGGATGACCGTGCTGTGAGAGACAACAGCCATGCGAGGACGAGGCTAAAAAAATTACCTTAAAAAGAAGATGCAAACAAGATCTGCCAAGGACAGCAGACGGGCCACTTAACACAGGGGCAAGCAGGTGAGCACAGGTCCACAGCCCTGCAGACTATAGGGCAGCACCAATCACGGCACCCTTACCGAGTAAGCTCATTTACTTACACACGTAGCTCATTTATCCACAGGGTGCAGATGAGGAAACTGAGGCACAGCTGGGGTTCAACTCAGGTCTGGGTGCCCCTGCTGCCCTGCCCATCCAGAGGGGCATATTCCCCACACTCCCGGCCCCCCTGCCCGGCCTTCTCTAGCTGATCCCCCCGGCTCTGCCGAGCAGCAGCCTCTCACGTACCCGGAGCTCCGGCATCTGGATGATGAGGCTCATGGGCACGTGGACGATGGGGCTCTTCCTGTAGTCCATCGGGACGAGGTTGGGAGCCAGCTCATAGAAGCGCGCGTGGAGCCTGCGAGGGAAGCAGAGAAAAAGTGCTGGAGGGGATGCAGTCCCCGGGCCCTCAGAGGCCCAGCGCCACCCTGCCTGCACCCTGGCCCCTCACGCTGGAGACCCACTTTGGCCAGGGGCCTGGGGAGACCATCTGCTCTGCCCACAGGATGCGGGATTTGTAAGGGAGGCAAGTTCTGCCCAGACCCCTATGCTGATGACTAGATTGCGTCCTGGCCATTCCCATGACCACCAACACCACGGCCACTGCTGCCACTGCCCATCCCCCCACCCGCAAGGGCTTGCCCATCTGATCTTATTTTTTTCCTCTTTGGACTCTCTTAAGAGTCGTCTATGCGCCAGGCATGTCACCTCTTACAGCTCAGCAAACTGAGGCCTGAAGAGGTTAAAAGAGTGAGTTGTCTAACACCACACAACTAGGAAGTCTCAGGAACCATGGCTGGAACCCGAAACCAGAAATCCAGAGCAGAGGCTCTTAACCCCTCCTCCCCATGCTGCCCCTGCCGCTCCCCACCACTGACCTCGCTGAAGTCCTGGCCCAGTTTGCTACCCCTGCCCCCAGGCTAGGCCCTGAGGGTTGGGTCTCTGGAAGAGCTTCCGGAAGCCCTCACATCCTGTGAAGCCCCTGAGAACAGCCATCCACAACCTCTCTCCAGCTGGGGGTGGTCGGGATGGAGCCCACTGCCCTGGGCCTGGCCCTCCTCGCTGACGCGTCAGGTCCCCAGCTCCCTCTCACCCTCCCACCTTGCTTGGGGGGCCCTGGGACACAAACCCACCTACATGCTGCGTGGACCCTCCAGGGTGTGAGACATCCTAACCCTGTCTCAGTTGGAAGCCCCTCCTCCATTATTCCTCTGCGGCCCCGTGTCCTGTTGTCCAGGTCCCTGATATCCCAAAGAACAGCCCTCCCCTCCTAACCCCAGGCAGGTACAAATTAGGTTCAGATGAAATTGTGTCCAGGAAGTGCTGCCAGACAGGGGGACAGGTGTCAGGGGTATTGACGGGGGGCTGTGGTGAGGCCCAGGGCTGCTGGGGCCTGGATGGACGGGTGATCCCATATCTCCGGGGCCCACCTTCCCTGATACCCCCAAAGCCAGATCAACCCTGGTCTTCTTCTAAGTGGCCTGGCCCAGTGACATGCTCCTAGGCCCATCCTTAGTAGGCCCTTCAGCATAGCCACCCAATCCCCCATCAGGGTCCACACAACTCTTTTCACCCTGCTGCCCAGCCCTCTCCAGTGGAGCAGGTCACTGCTTGCCCAGCTCACACACAAAATGTCAGCCACTGTTTAGCAAATGCTCACTCTGTGCTGGGCTTTGGGTTAACCCCGTGTGCACTGCTTTACTCAATTTAATCCCTAATCACCCCGAGAGGTAGCTATTAGTACCCTCACCCCTGTTTTTCCGGTGAGGAACCTGAGGCTAAGGGGTTAAGCGTCTGCCCAGCTTCCAGAGCCAACAGTGGTGGGTCCAGGCCCTCCCTGTAAGTCAGGCCACCCAGGCCAGCACATCAGCACCTGGTTCAGAGCACCTGTACAGTAAACGCAAAGCAAATGCCATGAGCCCACTTGGCCACTCACATGCTCCTATAAAAGGGCCTGAAATCACAAGGAAGGTCCAAGGCTTGGAAACACAGACCTGGAGGGGAAAACCCAAACCCTGTCCTTTGGGTCAAAGCGGAGCAACGGATAACAGAGTGACAGGATCAAGCTGGGACCCTCCATGAGGGGGCATTCGAGGGCTTTCTTTGCTCTTACTTTCGGCATTGAGGAAAATTTGCCTTTTCTTAATATTGTCCCCAAACGTGGAACCTGGACTATATATCACACTTTGTGCGTCTGGTTTCATGCGCTTTTGACAGGACCATAGTATTTGCAATGGTTACGTTTCCCCCTTGACCTGGACATTTGGGATGTGATGTTGGGGTGTTTGAGGGTTGGCTTACACCTTCAAAGTTTTGTGGGGTGGCTGCAGCAGGGACGTGAGTCAGACTGAGGTTGGAGCACTGCCTACACCTCTCACTAGCTGCGTGGCCTTGGGCAAGTGGGTTAACCCACTGGAGAACAGATTTCCTTATCAGTTAAATGCGGATTGTCCTACCCTCCTCACACTTGTGAGGATTAAAAAGGATGGCGTTAGTATTTAAAACCACCTGGCCTCAACTGGTAGCTATTAGCGTTTTGCCTGCCATGTCAGGGGCTCCCTGCAAGGGACGAGGATTTGGGAGAAGGCCTGTGGGTATTAGTGGAATTGAAGAGGTGTCTTCTGGGGTACGAAGGCCAGCTTCTGCCTTGGGACAGAGATGTGTTCTGACTCTATGCCTATAGTGATACTGGAATTTGTTTTCTAAGGAAAACTCAAGGAGAATTTGGAAAGATGAATCACTTTGGGAAAAACTCCAAAAACTGTCACAGAACTGCATTCCTGTACCCCTCCTCCCTTAAAGGGCACTACTGAATTCACGAAGATGTACGTATTAGTCCTATCATAAGTTCCAGGGGCAGAAACAATACCTATGCTACTTGAACTGTTCCAGAGCATGGGGCAAAAAAGTGAAAGCCTCCCAGTTTATTTTAGGAAGTTAATAAGAACCCTGCTACCAGAACCTAGTAGGTAGCATCCAGAATGGACCAATGGCACTTACACATACAGATGCAAAAATCTTATAAAATAACATATTAGTAAATCAGGTCCAACAGCATTTGAAAGAGTAAATCATTGGTACCAAGTAGGATTTATTCCAGGAATGCATGGGTGAGTCAATGTTTGGGAATCTGTGACTATAAGTCACATTAATAGGCAGCAAAAAATATTTTGGTCAACTTGATAGCTGCACTTACGACCATATGGTTGTACGTACACAGAAAAGTACCTGAAAAGTGTACACCACATGTTTACACAGATGGTCTCTGTGAGGCAGGAGTGGAGAGGAGTGATAAGAGAAGGCCAACTTTCACTTATTACTTTACCTACTTCTGAACTGAGTTTTTAGAGTATTTATTAATAAAAATAAAAAGTATTTTTAAGGTATATATTAATTTTTTCAACAAAAAACTTAAAATCCTTATTCAAACATAAACAAAAGGATGCTCTCTACCTGAAATCAACACCTAACATTATACTTAAATGATAAAAGTACTACAGACATTCCCATAAAAGTGAGATTCCTACCGTCACCCTCATTATATAACATTTCCCCTGTGAGTGCCAGTCAATGTAATTAGTCAGAAAAATAAAAGAGTATATCTAAATATTGGAAAGGAGGATGCAAATTATTATTTGCTGGAAAACCAAAAATAATCAGTTTAAAAACTATTTGAATGAGGACTTCCCTGGCAGTCCAGTGGTTTGGACTCTGTGCTTCCACTGCAGGGGGCACAGGTTCGATCCCTGGTTGGGAAACTAAGATACCACATGCTGCACAGCACAGCCAAAAAAAAAAAAGTTAGTAAAAAATATATATATATATTTGAATGAGAAAGAGCTCAGTAGCTCTTCTACACAATAGTTTTTCTACCAGCATTCACCTATTCAAAAATATTATATAACAGAAGATCTAATTCACGATACAAAATCCCCCTCCAAAAACCCCCAAACAGCTAAGTATAAAATAAATATGAAATGTGCACAAAGAAAACCATGAAGCTTTACCAAAGGATGTAAAATATTTAGGGAGTTAGATAACTTTCCTGATTGGAAAGGCTTACTACTGTAATGATGGCAACCTTCTCTTCATTTTCTTGTAAAATGAATACATTCTTAATTGAAATCTGCAAAAGATTTATTTGAGATCTTGCCAACCTGATTCAAAAGTTTGTTTGGAAGAATAAACATTGGAGAGTTGGGGAAAAACCCTGAAAAAAGAGTCACCGGGGAGATGTTTGTCCCGTCAGATGTTAAAACATAGTTTAAAGCTATTATAAGTAAAAACATATGGAATAGACATTGGTGTAGAAGAGGCAGACCCAAATATAAATGAGAATTAGTCCAAGACAAACAGCATTTGAAATCAGTGGGGAGAAGATGGATTCTTCTGGAAGTCACAGACTGGTTGGTGGTCCACATTCATGTCTAGCTTTCATGTAAAATAATGATTTAAAACTTAGCTGCCAACATTTACAAATTAAACAATTTTACATGAAAAACCTGGATTTCCCCAAGGCCACAACCAGTTGGGGCTCAGGAACAGCAATTTCTGCAGATCCTTGTCCTAAAACATTGCCGTCGGGTTTCACAGCTTCATTTATTTGCAACGCATGTTGGCCCCCACAGACAGCTGAGTTTGAGACCCTTGGGAAAGTCAATAAATGATTTGGGGACAGAAGACAAAAGAGATGTAACAGCCAGTGTGATTGAGGAAACAGGGAAATGGAGACTCATGCATGGCTGCTGGAGGGCAATTTAGCAATAAAAATCAAAAGCCTTAAAAATGTCCACGCCTTTTGGTCCAGAAATCTCTGTTAGAAAAATGTATCCTAAGGAAATAATCCCAGACGTGTGTCATGGTGTCCCAAGGATGTGCACTGCAGTGCTAATTATAATTGTGAAAAGCTGAAAATCTAAATGTCCAACCAAATGAAAAGGTGGTGAGATCATTTTTTTATCTTATCTATTTTTACAAGTTGCCTAAGGAAAAGCATATTACAGAACAACCTGATCCAAATTTCCGATAAACACACACAAAGGGAAAATATTTAAACATGATTTACCCAGAGGTTAAAAATACCGAAAGATTAAGAGCCATTATTTCTGGGTGGCAGGATTACAGACAATTTTTGTTCTCTTTTGACTGGCTTTATTTTCTAATTTTTCTACAGTCATCATGTATCACAGGTGAAATAAAAAATTAAAAGTAATTAAAATAGATTATACAGAGTCTTTAAATGGTTGAGAAAATAAAATAGACGATAAAGTAACAAATAGGCAAACACCCCGGTGTGCTAGCTGGGCCTCTCTGTGCTTAGCTGCATAGGCTAACTGGGGGCAGGGGAGTTACCTATAGCAAAGAAGGTGGCTGAATGGGGGGCTGCCCACTCAGGCTCAGCATCGGGCTGGAAGAGCTGTGCCCTGGGGAGCAACTGGATCCACCCGGGTTTGTGTGTGTGTATGTGAGTAGAGAGGAAGGAGGGGAGCGGGGGAGGGGAGGGGAGGGGAGGGGAAAACTGCCCAGACGGGTATCTGTGACTCAGTATCATTGACCCAAGGCTACCAGAGAGCTGGGCCCCAAGCTGCAAAGAAGAACCTGCTGCTCACGTTTCCTCCTCGCCATCTGGTCAGTTCTCAGGGTGCAGCCCACCCAGAAAACCATCCGGGTGGGGGTGGGGTAACAGCGCTGGAAGGCCCCTGCGAGGAGGGCCCTGGGCCTCGGGCCTGGCTCTGCCATTGACCTGCTCTGTGTTGCCGGCCGGGTCCTCGCTCCTGGCCCTCTCTGGGCTCAGGGCCTCGGTCGTCCCGCCTGGACCTGAGATGTGAACAGCGTGGAGAGGGCTCGCCTGGCAGGGGTGATCAGTCACACTGGCTCTTGCTGGGGCCCAGAGAGAAGGTTGGAGAAAATCGAGGGGGCTGAAACTGGAATCGAGCCACCGAGGCCACGCCTGGTCCCCCAGGGACATGTAATCCCACACGCTGCCTGGCCTCACGACCCTTCCTGAGGGTGGACGGGTGGGCAACAAAACTCCAAGCAGCCCGTGCTGAACAACACTGTCACCCCTGCCCTCGCAGCCATTGGAGTCTGTGGGAAAACAGCCCCAGGGGGCACTGTCATCCTCATGCTGCAGAGGTGGCAACTGAGACATGGCAGGTGCTACACAGTGGGGACCAGACCCCAGGGCCCCTGCTCCCAGTGGGGCTTTACCCCCTCCCCCTCCCCACATG
This sequence comes from Phocoena phocoena, assembly GCF_963924675.1. Classification (NCBI taxonomy): domain Eukaryota; kingdom Metazoa; phylum Chordata; class Mammalia; order Artiodactyla; family Phocoenidae; genus Phocoena; species Phocoena phocoena. Next base: position 119,796,823 of record NC_089220.1, on the reverse strand, counting down.
ACCACTCTGCAGAAAAAGCCCCGGGTCTGGTCCCCAGTGAGTGCTAACACAGAGGTGGGGCCTGAAGGAACCAGTGACAGAGCACGCAGCGGGGGACTTGGAAAGCGTGTCCAGCTGCCAGAAGGGGTCCTTTCCCCGCTTTGTGGACTCCGGGCCTGGGCTGAACTACAGAGGCCGGCATTGAAGGATGCAGAGCTGGACAGGCCAGGGCTGTGGGGAGCCAAGAGACCCCATACCCCTGCTCAGACCACCCACCTACCTGGGGCTGATCATTTGCCAAGAGACCAGGGTCACCCTCAAAGGCCCCTCAGGTTGAATCCAATTCCTGGCCTGGCCTTTGAACCACTCTCCTCCCCCATGGGCAACTGGGGATGGGGCAGGGTGAAGCAGGTCTGTGCCCTTGACCCCGCTGCTCCTAGCCTGCAATGTTCTCCCCTTGGCCAACCCTACCCATCCTTCACCCACACACTCTTCAAGCGCTTACTGGTGCCGCGCCCAGTGCCAGGCATGGGGAGCCTGTGTCCTGCCTGACTGCAAGTCCAGGGGGAGCTGGGCACCTGAGCCATGAGCCCACAGAGCCCCCTAAAAGGCTGCAAAAGAGGCTGTGTGAGAGCTGGGGGACAGGGAGTTGGGGGCTCACAGAGTAGATGACGCTGGAGTGGGTCTTGAAGGACATGCAGGAATGCAGCGGGAAGATGAGAAAGGTGGTGGGGCAGCCAGTGCCAAGGCCTGGGGACAAGCTTTTGCTGCCAGAACAGAAATGGTGGTGGTGGGTCTCCCAGGACAAGCAGTCTGGGCCCAGCGTCTACAAAGGTGGGAAGTCAGGATGGCGGGAGCTCCCTGTTACAGAGGACAAATGTGGTGAGGCTTAAACGAGGATTTGGGCCAAGAACTCTGAAAGGTAAGAGGTGCCACGGGAATGCCGGGGTGACCGCTGTGTTATTACAGTTCTGAGGACCATCTGTCCAAGTGGGAAGCGCACCCCACACCTCACTCAAGCTACAGACCAAATTCAATTTATCAAACACCACACTGGCGTTCCTGCCTCTCAGCAACAGGGGAGGTATCATTATCCCCGTTTTATAAAAGAAACAGAGGCTCAGCGAGGCTCAAAGCTTGTCCAAGGTCAGAGCTGGGAAGTAGAGCCCAGGTCTGCTGATGCCAAGGCCTGGGGGCTTTGCCCCTCACCCTGCTTCTCCAAGGTGGTAGGAGTGGGCATCCCTGCCCACCCAGGGGATAGGCTGGAAAAGCAGCCTGGGCAGAAAGCAAGGACCGAGGGACACCATCTGAGCAGAGTGGTCATGGCAGTGACAGACCACAGCTCCCTTGGGAAGTGTAACAGGCTCTAGCCCCAGCCTGCCCATCGACCTCCAGGGAAAGTGATCCCGAGACCTTGCTGGCTTTTAGTGCCACCTGATAGCCCAGAGAGGGGGGCCTGGCAAGGCCTGTGGGGCCAGGTTTCCTGGCATTCTGTGAGTCCTGCCCACCATCTGGTCCTGGGGCTCTGAGTCTGCCAACACCCTTCATTTCTCCTGTCTAGGCCCACCCCACCCCCAAAGAAAGGGAAGAGACCCCTGGTGGACAGCTCAGGGGCGGTGGTGGCATTGCCTGCCATGCCCCTGCCTTTAGGACCTCCCAGGAGTGGCAGGACATCAGAGCCAGAAGGCTCTTAGGGATCCCTGGTCTAACAGACAGGGTCCCCTCCTTAGTCTGACAGGTCCCAGGGTGCAATGAAATAAACGAGGACCCTGGCGTCAGAGGCCAGGTCTTCAGTCCCTGGCTGGGCGACTTTGGCCAAGTTGCTAAGCCCCACCTGTAAAGTGAGGATAAAAGGATTCTCCTGTTACAAGGGCACAGTGAGGATTAAATGAGAATGTTCCTGAAACCGCCCACCACGGAGCCTGGCATGCAGTAAGCAGACGTTCGATTCTTGGCAGAAGGATGTGAGCCGGGGGGTGGGACGTCTCGAGTTCCCACAGCAGCCTGCGCTCGGCTGCTGATGGGGGTGGAAAAGCTAGTCCTCAGCTGGTACAGCACCCCCCCACCCCCCTGCCTCGGCCCCCAGGGTCCCCGGCCCCACCCCTGCCCCTGCCCCAGCTCCAGAGGGGTGAACAAGAGCCACACTTACTTGAGGATGTCCTTCTTATTGAAGAAGGTGCAGTCCTGTGGAAGGAAAACGCACATTTAGTTGGTTGTCCTTCCTCCCTCAGAGCCACACAGGAACAGCCAGCCCTGGACTGGGGGCAGCAGAGTCACTACCACCCCTCCCTGCCCCAGCCCATTGCGGGGAGCAGTCTAGTGGGTCCAGAAGCTGCCTTCTGAGGCTTTTGACCTGAGCCAGGGAAGTGAGTGTGTGGCGTGGGGGGCTGGGAGGCATGCGTAGGGGAGGGCATTTGGGAGGCAGATGGAGAGTTCAGAGGTGGATGCCATTGATTCGAGGGGCCAGGAGATACCCTGTGGGGCACCCGGGGGAAGTGGGTGGGAGACAACTCGGGAGACAAAACAGGAGTGAGGACTGACAGGGTCACCGCATTGCCCAGCGGCAGGGGGCACGGTCCACGCTGCAGCCCCTAAGAATGGTGTCTCGTGGAGTCATGGGTGGTGTGTGTCCTGAGTGGTCGCAGGCAGCAGCCCCGTGGTCAGAGGCTGAGAGTTCCAGGCACACAGGCTGGGGAAGCACCAGCATCTAACTGGTATCTGAAGCCACAGGAATAGATGAGGCTAGAGAAGGCAGTGAAGAGGCTGGGGTGTGGGGAAAGAAGGGGCCGAGGAGGAGAGGGGGAGGAGGAAGGTGGGCAGGGAGGAACTGGCAGCATCTGGACAGAGGCCGGGGTGGAGGCTGCTGGGGACCCCCAGGTAGGCATGACTCAGGGTTGGGGCAGCACTCGGATCCTGAGTTCACCCAGATTATAAACTCATCTTGGGGATCCTGCCTTGGTCTGGATAACCCACCTCCTACAGTCACGCCTCTGTCCACAGCTCCGCCTGCCTGGTGATGATGCTACTAAGCCAGGCCTTGTGGGAAGTCTGGGGGTGAAAAGGACCCAGCACTTCATAAAATGCCCAACCGTAAAGGGCTTTTGTGCTTCTCCCCTGCCGTTTGGCCCCTCCACCTTGGCCTGTTGTTGAAGCGTGAGGGAGCCCAGAGCTGGTGGGGCCTCCTGGGGCGGTATGCTGACCAGAGCTGGCTCCGACGAGGGACTAATGGCCACGGTACAGGCTTGCAGACAGCCCGGCTCACACTGGATGAGACCTGGAGCCCCTGGCCCCGGGGCAATTGCACTGCTCATTGAGGAGGACCCAAGAAAGCAGGCCCACGGGATGCATATCTAGGGTTTCCAGTGGGCACCTGAAGGAGAGCCGAAGAGGGGAGAGTTGGTGGCAATTTCCAGGCCCCGGTTAGCCCCACAAGTCTGTCCTGAGGCACCTGCTGCTCGGCGGGAGTTAGACTAAGGACCCGCATAGTCTGGCCCTCCTTGGAAACATAGGGGCTTCTCCTGGGGGGCTAGACTTTGCTTTCGGTGACAGCTCCTCTGTAGGGGCCAGGAGAGGCTCAGGCTGGGGAAGCAGTGCCCCCTCCCCACCCAGAATGGGCAAATAACTCCATGCCCCACAGGCCTAAGACTCAGACAGGCTGAAGACCGTGTGGGCTGATTTCTCAGCAGACCCCAGAAACCTGGAGCAGGCAGCAAAGGCCGCCCAGCTGGGCCTTCCAGGCACAAACCTCTCTCAGTCCCACAGCTGGTTCTACAGCCTGAAGCTGCCAGTGAGAAGGGCCAGAGCGCTTCCAACCAGCATGGTGGGGGTGTCGGCATAACGGGATGGGGAGAGGTCCTGGCTTCTGCTCTCTTTCCCCCTGGCCTATCCTCTTCCCCCTCCCCTCTCTTCTCTCCTCTCTCCTATCCCCTGGGTTGGAAAGGAAGTATCTGGGTCCTGATCTGAGGGTTTTATTGGCATTAAATGTGAAAGCTTCTCACATGACTCCAGTCCCTTATCACAACGACTTACATCTGTCCACATCAATGGTCCTCAAGGTGTGGTTCCTGGACCAGCAGCACCGCCATCACCTGGGGACTTAGTGGAACTTTAGATTCTCAGGCTTCTCTCCAGAACTACAATCAGAAACTCTGGGGATGAGGCCCAGCAATCTGCATTTTAAAAAGTCCTTCTAGAGATGCTGATGCTTGCTGAAGTGTGAGGGCCTCTGCTCTAGAGCAGAATCACCTGGGGAGCTGTTTAAACTCCCTGTGTCCCCTCCCATCACCACCAATGGACCCCAGATCAATTACATCAGAATCCCTGAGGGTGGATCCAGGCATCAGCAGTTTTCAGAGCCATCAGGTGATTGCAACGCGCAGACCAGCCTGAGAACCACACCACAACCAGTCCATAATTACCATGGGCTGGTCCGTGGGGGCTCTGAATATCCAATTTTGTTTAATCCTCATCACTAGCCTATGGGCGGGGATGGGGCGGGGGTGGGGCAGGCATTGCCTCCCCGTTTTATAGATGGGAAAACCGAGGTTCAACAAAGTTGAACAGCTTCCCCTAAACTGCAAACGCAGATCTGGGCTGGGCTGGAACTCAGGCCTATGGGCTTCTTTTTTTTTTAAATTAATTAATTAATTTTATTTTGGGCTGTACTGGGTCTTCGTTGCTGCGCAGGGGCCTTCTCTGGTTGCGGCAAGTGGGGGGCTACTCTTTGTTGCGGTGTGCGGGCTTCTCACTGCAGTGGCTTCTCTTGTTGCAAAGCACGGGCTCTAGGTGCGTGGGCTTCAGTAGTGGTGGCACGTGGACTCAGTAGTTGTGGGACACGAGCTCTAGAGCGCAGGCTCAGTAGTTGTGGCGCATGGGCTGCGTTGCTCCGCAGCATATGGGATCTTCCTGGACCAGGGCTTGAACCCGTGTCCCCTGCATTGGCAGGCAGATTCTTAACCACTGCGCCACCAGGGAAGCCCCCTATGTGCTTCTTGACCACTGCCTACTGAGTGGAAACCGAGCCACAGTCCACCCAGCACCGTCGTACACCAACCACTCCACGTCCTGCTTCCACTGTGTATTCCCATATCTGGTACATGGCGTGTACTCAATAGAGACTGGTGGAATGAATGGCCAGACTTTTCCACATAAACCTTCTACAGCAGTTAACATTATTTCACGGGCTGGGGAATATCTCACTGCAGGCATTGGCCCTGCTTAACCTAAACTTTCTCATCTTTCTGAACATTTAGCCACAGCCATTTCTACGTGTTCAACATTACCAATAAAGCTACCATGAACCTCGTCGACTGATGTTTTGCTTGTTCTTCTGCTGACTTACTTCCCTGGAACTCATCCCAGGGGGGCAGCTCATAGGGGAGGAACATGGCAGATGCATTAAAAACTTCTCAGGGGGGCTTCCCTGGTGGCGCAGTGGTTGAGAGTCCACCTGCCGATGCAGGGGACACGGGTTCGTGCCCCGGCCCGGGAGGGTCCCACATGCCGCGGAGCGGCTGGGCCCGTGAGCCATGGCCGCTGAGCCTGCATGTCCGGAGCCTGTGCTCCGCAACGGGAGAGGCCACAAGGTGAGAGGCCCGCATAACGCAAAAATAAAGACAGAAAACAAACAAACAAAACAAAACAAAAAAAAGCTTCTCAGGGCTCTGAGTAGCCTGGCAGCGTGGCAGAGGAAAAGGTTTAGTAGTCAGATGCAAATTCTCGTCTTGCTTTGGACCCTTAGGCAAGTTCAGTCTCCTGTTGGAACCTTAGTTTCCGCATCCGTAAGATGAGGATACTGCCTCTTGGAAGAGGAGTGAGAGGAGCAAATGAGATAAGATGCAGGAAGCCTATAGGCCACAGCTTACCCCGTTTTGTGCAACAGCTCCACCCAGTACCCCATGTCCCAAAGGCATCCCTTCAGAGCCCGCAGCTCTGTGTCTGTTCCCACCCTGAAGACACCAAACAAAAACCCTGCCCCCCTCCATCTACTCAGCTGCCCAGGGAGCTACAGCCATAGGTCTGCAGGAACTCTTCCCTATACTCCACTGAGAACAAATGTCCGGTCACTGCTTGGCCCCTGAGGGTTCACAGGGATAGGTCTTCAGGGAAGAGTCCCAGCTCAAGTTAGGGTTATGAGGGGTGGGAGGGAGGGAGGGGGCCTAGCCCAGGAGAGATGGGCCCTCAGGACTCTGGCAGCAGAAGACAGGGCAGGCTGGGCTTTTATAGTAGAAGCTCAGATGTTACGCCAGTTAAGGCTACAGTTCCTCCTGTAAGCTTATAGTCATCCTGTTCTCCCACCTGGAGTGCCTTCCCTACTTCGTCCAGCTTGTCCAAATCCTTTCCATGCTCCAAAGCTCAACTCAAGGGTACTTTGTCCAGGTAGCCTCCCTGCCTCCCATCTCCCACATGCCTGGTCTGCCTGTGCCAGTGGTCCTGAGCCGAGCCATAGCCAGTCCCAGCCGGAGTGGACTCTCCATCCAGCTCTGCCAGCTCAAGCCTCAGCACCGCCCAGCTGACCATCACACAGCTCAGCTGATTCCTGCAAGAGCCCTGTGACATGAGCACAGCAGGGCTAGTGATCATTCCCATTTTAGAGGTGGGGACACTGAGACCCAGAAGAGGGCCGATGGCTTACTAAGGCCTACAGCATCTATGGCCCAGCCATGACTTGAACCCAGGATTTCAGAATCCCTGGAGTTCTTTCTCCTCCTTAGAGCCGTGCTTTAACAAGTATTCATTCATTCAGACGACATTCTCCACTGCCTCTTCTGTACCTGAGCAGGGGACACACAGGAAGCGGGATGGAGGGGCAACAGACAGTGATGACTGGGTATAAACCATTCTGTGGCCAAAAGAAGGACTGGGGGAGGGCATCAGGGAGCCTGTCCAAAAGAGGTGAGGCCTGGCATGGACAGAAAGATAGGCCAGACGGCGCTGATGAAGAAGTGAGGGGAGGGCGCCAGGAGAACAAGGCCAGAGGTGAGGCCATGCTTGGCTAGAAGCCCTTCAGTGTGCCTGGAACTTGGGGTGCCAGGGGAGGGACTAAAAACGAGGCTGGAGGCTGGCTGAGCTCAGACCAGGCCAGGGTGAGGTGGTCTCTGCACTCCGCTCAGGCTATTATCCCAAGACACTGTGGAATTCCAGGGAGAGGAGAGGGTCACACCCAAGTTTTAGAAAGATCCTTCACATCTTCGACCCTGTACTTCTGCTCCAAGGCGTTCATGACCTATATATGGACAACTCCCTAGGGTCTCCCACCACAGTGGGGGATTAGTTAATATACATACGATGCAACTCTTGGTCCAGAGATTCTTTTTAAAGAAAACATTGTTTTACATTGGTGATGCACATTGTGTCTGTCGAAAGAAAATGGGAAGGAATGAGAAGGGGATGGAGTGAGAAACTGAGACTGTGGTGGTAGCAGCACGCGGGTGGCTGGAGGGTGCAGAAGCGGGTGGGGTGGGGAGGCAGCAGTTACATTTTCAGTTACACGACACTGAGAGGCCTCGCCCAGGGCCCTGGCTATGGAGATCGAGGATGGGATCCCCAGGTGAGCCCCCAAAGAGGATGAGAGTTTCAGGACTTGTCCTTGACTGAAAACATAGGCCATAGTAGAGCAAAGAGCAGTGGAGGGTCCTGGGGAAGGCGATGAGCTCTTGGTTGTTTGAGGGGTCTAGGGGCTGGATCTGGAAGGCAGAGAATTGGTCTGGGAAGAAATCTGACCTTTGGGAATCACTGGCACCTGGGGACTGGGGAAGAGGGCAGGAAACCCTGGAGATCAGTTGGGGGAGGGGGTGGCTGTTACTCTTGGCCTTCGCTGGCCCTGGCCAGCCGGAGAGTCTCAGGGAGGGAGACGTGGGGCTCTCAGGTTTCACAGCTCTCGTTTCTCCCACCAGGCCCAGCCTCTGCCAAAGGATCAGAACCCAGCACTGGGCCTGACTCCGAACGGTAACTCAACGCCAGGCCGGACTGAGTGGGAACCCAGGCTCCCCATGCCCACGAGGCTACTCTTCTGAGCGTGGTCTACCTGCCTGCCTGTACCCACCTCCAAGTCTTTACCCAAGCTGTCCCCTCTGCCTGGAATGCCTCCTTCGGGACTCTGATGGGCAAAATCCTACTGACCTTTCAAGGGTCTGCAAGCGCTGCATTATTTTGAACCTACCAGTCGAAGCAAAGACCCCCTTCCCTCCAGGTCTCCCACTGCCCCCTAGTGCCCTCCCCTAGAGCACACTCACCGCCTGCCTCCCACTGGAGGCGAGGGGGCTGTCTCTGCAGACAGTGAGGGCCTTGAGGACATAGAGCACACACAGCCCCCAGCCGCAACGAAAGGAGTGAGTCTTGGATTCACAATTCAAATTCTTGTGTGAACCTTCACTGTGCAGGGTACCGAAGGCCTCCTCAGCCTTTATTTACTCTACTGTAAAATGGGGCTAAATAACCCACCTCCCTGTGATGATCAAATGAGTTGATGCATAGAGAGCCTCCATTATAGCACTGGGTACACAGAAGGCGCCTCCACGTGAGGCCCTGAGAAAGCAGTGTTATTGACAACCAGCACTTCCAGGAGGAGAAGGGCCTTTATTTTACTTGTGCCCACGTCAGAGGACCCACACTTCAAGCTCAATTCCAAAATAAATATTCACGAAGGCAACAGGCAGCTGTGGAGACCCTGCTGGTGTTCATCTCCCCCAAGCACACTCCACACAGGCCACAACACAGTCCAGCCCCCTCTGCCTGGCAGAGTCAGGAAAGAAGCAGCAGAGTTGGGCCTGGGAGGGTAAGTGAAATCATTTGGAGACCCGGGAGCGGCATCCCCGAGCACGGGCAAAGAGAGGGAGGAAAGAGCCCGGCGTGTCAAGGGAACACGGATAGTTCTGGGGCAGCTGCAGTGTGCAGGGCAGGGAAGGGGCCTGGGCAGGCTGGCCAGGGCTCTGGGCAAGCCAGGAGGCTGGGCTCCTCCATCCTGCAACCACAGAAAAGTTTGTACATGAGTGGGAGGGCATTGGGATCTGATCTGGACAGCTCCCGGGCTCTGGAGGCAGAGGAACTCAGGAGGGTCTAAGGGGGTGGCTGCTGGGGGCCTTAGGAAGCTTGGAGAGGTGACCATGTAAGACTGGTACCTGGCTTGCCTTCTTGCTCCAATTATTTCCATACTGGGGCCATACGGAGAGACCCCAACCTAGAATGGAATTGGGGTGCTGATGCACTTCACTCCCTACCCAGCTAATAGCTAATTTCTACTTTACAAAGACTCACTCTCCTGGGCTGCTTCCCAGGTTTTCGGGGGTAGTGGGGGTGGGAGGGTCCTCCCTCCAGCCTACTTTTAAGGACTCCATCTCTGCGCCAAGGTGGGCGAAGGGAGGAGTAGTCGGGGAAGGGTTTGGGTCCAGCCTGGGGCCAAGAGCAAGAAGTCTGAATGAGAGAGAGAGGAGGGAGGAAGCTGGAAAGAGGGACGCCTGCGAGAATCTTTTAAGTGGAAAGCGCTCTCATTCCTCGGGTAGGTAAACTGAGGCTCGGAGAAGTCACCAGCCCAAGGTCAAGCGTCGAGCTGAAAGCAGAAGCAAGGTTTGAACCCGGTGAAACGGCTGTCGGGAGGCCTCGGCAAGCGACGGGAAAAAGAAGGGAGGAGCCGAGGGGCGCCGCTTCGGGGGCCGAGCGGCGGGCTCACCTGGTAGTTGTCCAGCTGCTCTTCGGTGAAGATGGTCTGCTTGTTCCCCATGGTGGCTGCGGCGCCGTCGCTTGCTCTCCCGGAGGCCGCCTCCCATCAGCGGCTGCCGGAGCCCCGCGCCCGCAGCCCTCGTCAGCCCCTCGGCGGGCAGCTTCCGACGGCCGCCGGACCCGCCACCCGGCCTCAAGGCGCCGCGCCCGCAGCCCACCCGGCGGGGACGGGGCGGGAGCCTGGGAGGAGGGGAACGGACCCCAAGCGTGGCGACTCCGCCCCACGGCGGGGAGAGGGCGGGCACCCGGCTCCCAGCTGCCGAGCGCCCCGGGCCCGCCAGGGGGCGGCCTGGCCGCGGGAGGCGCTGCCTGGCCCGTCTGGCGCCCGCGCCCGCGTCGGCTGGATGGACCCAGGAACTTCCGGCCGCCGGGAGCCCAGGTGGCGCGGGGCTGAGGATGCGGGGCCTGGGCAGATCCATTCGAGGGGTGCAGTGGGGGCGACTGGGTGATCTTGGCTCCCCTTGAGCTGGGGCGCGGGGCGTCAGTGAGGAGCAGGGGGAGAGCCCTGAACTGTGAGTGCGTGGATCCAGCCTGGGGCCCAGCTCTGCCAGCGTCTCACCGCGCGACCTTGGGCCCCGTTCCTCCGCGGAAAAGCAGGGGGTCAATCGAGATGACCTCTAAGGCCCCTCCCGGGCCAGGCCCGGGGAGGCTGATCTGGCCTTTGACCACGGCCTGGTCAGAGTATCTCAGACCCTCTGGGTCCCTCAGGGAGGAGGACGGGACTTGCTTGCCTTTCTTTGAGCCCTTGGATACGTGAGACTTGAGAGGATTTAAAAGACTTACTGTGTCCAGAGACTTACTGTGACAAATGCCAGGAAGTTTTGCGGGCATTTTCAAGTTTTAAACAGATGCCATCCATTGCAGCAAATGGAGCCACCGCTAACTACCTTTGAAGGGTCCAGCTCACACATTTGTTATTTATCACCCCAGGACTGCTGATGCTATAGGTATTACCTCCATTTTACAGGTGAAGAAACTGAGGCTGAGAGTGGTTTACTAACTTGCCCAGAGTTCCACAGCGGGGAGGTAGCAGAACCTGAGCTGGCCTCCAGCACTGGCTCAGCTCACACCTGGACTCTGATGAGAAGACCAAGACTTTATGCTTTAAAATAGGTGATTTGTTTCTTTAACCACTGAGAGCAGTGCATCAGAATCACTTGGTAGGCCCCACCCCCAGAGCTTCCGGTTTAAGTCTGGGTGGCCAAGCATGTCGGGGGCCAACAGGTTCCCAGGTGATGCTGATGCTGCTGGAACCAGGACCATGCTTTGAGAATCGTTGCTTCGGCTGAAGGTTGGGCGTTCCAAGAGGAGCAGGGGTCCAAGTTTGGCAGATGATCCCTGGTGTTTTTACATTTTCCTTTTATACCTGAGGTTCCTGGTTAGGGTTTTCCGACATTATTTTGCCACCCTCTGGTGAGAATAGCAGCCATCAGCTAAACAGACAAGCCTCCCTGATGATATTGCAAGAGTCATCAGAGGCATAATCAATTGCTATCAGACGGGCAGGAAACAATTCAGAAGCCCAGGGGATTGCTGACCAGCCTTCAGAGACCGCCTCACCATCCTTCATTTATATTGGACATTTATAGCGGACAGCTGTGGGAAAGAAGGCAGATTCAGAGAATGTGGAATTTTAGAGCAGAGACAGGCCTTTATAAGATTCCATCTGCAATTCGTCTTTCTCCCATTATTAGAGTTGGGGAAACTGAAACCTTCTCCAAACCACACAATCACTATTAACAAACATCTTAGATTCCCCATTGCCTGTGAATTGGCCAGAATTCTGTGTACTCATATCCTGCTCTGTTACATTCCTTTACAGTTGCTAACATGCTACTCATTTGTATGCCAGGTATTCCTGGCAGAAAAGCCAGAACTTCTACAAAGAGGACTGTATTTTCAGTTCTGGGAGTCCCTCCTCTCACAGGTGATAAATAGAAGCAACCAACCTGGCTAGAGTATTCCCTTAACAAATCCTTTGTGATAGCTATTGCCATTGCCCTAAGTGAGGGCCTCTCTCTCTTGAGCTATTACAACAATGCTGTGAAGAGGGCATGGCATACAAGTTACAGATGAGAAACCCCCAGCTCAGAGAGGCAAAGTGACCTGCCCAATGCCATCCAGCTGGGAAGGGGCAAAGCGTGACTCTCACCTCCTTCTCTGATTCCAAATTGTGCTTCTGCTGCTTCCAGCTGTTGGGTGTGAAAAAGACAGTGTATGTGTTTGTTGAGGGGAGAGTGGACAGAGGGAAAAGAAAGAAGCATTGATCACCTACTCTGCGCCCAGGATTGTGTTGGATGCTTTACATTTACTGAATATGATTATTCCATGAACACCTCTTAAGTCTGTAGAGTTTGGCATTATTATCCCATTTCACAGATGAAGAAATAATCTCAGAAAAGGTGACTTGCCCAAGGGCATGCAGCTGGTGATTTAAATCTGGGTCCTGGCTGTCTTTTTTTTTTGCAGTACGCAGGCCTCTCACTGCTGTCGCCTCTCCCGTTGCAGATCACAGGCTCCGGACGCGCAGGCTCAGCGGCCACAGCTCATGGGCCCAGCCGCTCCGCGGCATGTGGGATCTTCCCGGACCGGGGCACGAACCTGTGTCCTCTACATCGGCAGGCAGACTCTCAACCACTGCGCCACCAGGGAAGGCAGGTCCTGGCTGTCTTGATCACACTGTCTAGGGGCAGGGGAACATATGGTTACCGCTGTTTAAAGGGGGCCAACTCCTAGGCAGTTGCAGTCTTTGTAAATGATGTAATATCAGAAGGTAGCAACAAGGGGTAGTTTGGGGATTCCTGGCACTTTGCAAAATTTGGAAGAAAAACAGGAGGGATAAATACTACAAAATGCCCAAGGATTAAACTTGATAGGAGTTAAAGGGTCGGTAAATATAATAAAACATTGATTTCTTTCCTTCTTTTCAAGGTCCTTCCTCATTGACTAGCTATTCTTTGTGTTGAAATGTCATTGATCTGCAAGTTGTTAGTCTAGGACTTAGAATCTAAGTGGATCTTGATGGCAGACATAAGGTGTTCTGGGCCCAAGGCCTGGGCGGGAATATCTACAGTAAATCTTCCCTCTAGCAGCCCCATGTGCCCAGTGAGTCACTCTCTTGTCCTACACTCAAATCTTTTGCTAACCTACCTCTAACTTTATATCAGCTTCACGCCACCTCCTAGTAGGACCTGCTAGCTATCTTGGCTCATCTGAGTCTTCTCTATCTTAGGGGCAATTTAAACCTCATTCCTCCTGAAGTCTTATCTTTGCTTAGAGAGCACTTATCTTGGCCGCTCCCCTGATATAGCTGCTGTTTATGTTCTGTGAGCTGTTCCTTGGTCAACCTCATCGCATACACACAAGACACCTCACAACCCCTTTTTTAAATCTGGCCTATATTCTAGCGCTGAACAGCTTGTCTTGTAACTTTCCTGTATCTCCAGCACTTTACATATAGTAGAGTCTTCATGAATATTTGGTGGATGAATGAATACATAGCCTGGGGCTATCTTTTTTGAAGGAGGGAAATTATTTCCTCTTGAATACTAAGATTCAGGAGGGCTGGCACCACGTTTTAATTGGTTCTATCCCCAGGCTCTAGGACAAGGTCTTAGTAAATATTGAATCAACATTCTTTAAAAGAATACATTTTCTGGACCTGTTTACACATTGATTCAAGTAGCTCCCCAAATGTTCTGACTTGGAATAGATTTTCCTCCTGGAGGACTGAGTGACCAAGCCCTTTCTTTTTTTTTTTTTTTTTTGTGGCCGCATTGCACGGCATGCAGGATCTTAGTTCCTGGACCAGGGATTGAACCTGTTACCCCCTTCAGTGGAAGCACAGAGTCCTAACCACTGGACCACCAGGGAATTTCTGACCAAGCCCTTTCATACAGAGCAAACAGAATGAACCCACCTTCTCCCTTCATGAACCACCTCTTTTGACCTGTTCTAGACCTTTCCCCAGAAGCTACTCTGGATGTGGGAAGTTCCCAGATGGCCTAGAATGAGACCCCAACCTGATGGTGACTGTCCTGTTGAGGGGGGGAGGGGTCAGTCTCCCCCACAAACCTGTTTCTCCTGCAGGCTGCCCCATCCATCCTTTCAAGTGCCTTTAAAATCCTTGGAGGCATCCTCGATTCCTCTCTTTTCCTCACACTCCACACTTGGTTCATTAGCACAGCCTGTTATGTCTAGAATCCAACCACTCTGTAGCACTCTATCACTATCTTGTGGTCCAAGTCCCCCTCACCTCTCTCCTGGATTACTGTGGTAGATTACATCATGACACGACTAAGCCAGTTCATCGCAACTGGGTTCAGTGTTGCCGTAGATCTCAGTAATCTCCAGTCATGAGTGGTAGATGAGCGTACCTTGCTACTAGCAGGGGGCGCTGAGGCAATGCAAGCCAGTTTTAGCCTGAATTCTGTGCCACGGACCATCACTGATTAGCAAGCAGGTCCTCGAGTTATATGACCTCCTCTGTGAGCTCAATGAAGACCCAGATATATGTCCTGGGTGTTCCAAAAAGCTTCCTTCTTGAAAAGATTAAGTCCAAGGCAGAAGCAACAATATTTGAGGAACAAGCTTCAATTCAGGGTCAGGCGATGGCATCTTCACTCAGCAGCTTGAACCCCAGACCAGACGGATTCCTAAGACCTAGAGCCCATTGGAGCTCACTAGATTCTTATGCCTTGCGGTGCAAGAGCAGAGGCACATGGACAGCACATCGCACATCTGGAACACTGCCTGTTTGACTGATGGACAATTATTTTGGCCATCAGGTTGCTAATGAACAGACCCTCTGCTGAAATGGCATTAAGACAATTGAAGCACTTGCAGAAGTGCCTCTGGAGTGTGGCTTCCGGGTAAAGTCCCTGCTGCCTCCACGGGAACAGCTCTCAAAGTGTGGTCCCTGGGACCTTTTCAGAGGGTCTGTGAGATCAGCACTATTATTATTTCCATAATAATACTAGGACATTATTTTCGTTTTTCACTCTCATTTTCTCCCAAGCACAGAGGGGAGTTTTCCAGAAGTTACATGTGTAGTATTGCCACAGGTTGAAGGAAGAATCAGATATGAGAATGCAGCTGTCTTCTATTAAGCCAGACTTTTTAAAAAAATACTTACAAGTAACTTTTCTTTTTTTTAAAATTAATTAATTTATTTTTTGGCTGCATTGGGTCTTCGTTGCTGCGCACGGGCTCTCTCCAGTTGCAGGGAGCGGGGGATACTCTTCGTTGCGGTGCGCAGGCTTCTCATTGAGGCAGCTTCTCTTGTTGCGGAGCACAGGCTCTAGGCGCGTGGGCTTCAGTAGTTGTGGCACATGGGCTCAGTAGTTGTGACTCACGGGCTCTAGAGCACAGGCTCAGTAGTTGTGGCGCATAGGCTTAGTTGCTCTGTGGCATGTGGGATCTTCCCGGAGCGGGGCTCAAACCCATGTGCCCTGCATTGGCAGGCGGATTCTTAACCACTGCACCACCAGGGAAGTCCAAGCCAGACTTTAAAGATATTTACAAACATGTACAGTGGTTTCTCAGGATTGTGGAAGATTGCTTCCAGGACCTGCCCTCATACCAAAATCTGAGTCCCATAGTCGGCCCTCCATATCCACGGGTTCCGCAGAGGAGGGCTGACTGTAAAACAATGCCACTCTTCTCACTAAATATTTTTTGTTTTCAAATATATCATTTTTCAGGACTTGTCCCTGTTGCATCTACTCACCTCTGCTGTGAAAGCATCCATACACACAAATGAGCCTGGAAGTGTTCCAGTAAAACTTTACTTATGGACACTGAAATTTGAATTTCATATGATTTTCATGTCTCACAAAGTATTATTCTTCTGATTTTAAAAAAATGTAAAAGCAATTCTTAGTTCACAGGCTGTCCAAAAATAGATGGTGGGCCAGATTTGACCCCCGGGTTGCAATTTGCCAACCCCTCCCTGTTCTAGGGGGTTCAAACCAATAACACACACATATACATCATGTTAGTTCAACTGAAATGTTCAGACAATATAACGGCTTTCTCGTTGTTTCTGCAAATGATCCCTGAAGGCTATTCTCAACACAGCAGCCACACTGATCCCTCTTTGCTCTAAAGCCACCAGTGACTTATCTTATTCAGCAGAGAAGCCAAAGTCCTTCCCATGGCTTGGAAGACCCTACATGATCTGCTGCCCCATCCCTCTGACTCAACTCCTTCTTCTCTCCCTCTCATTCTGCTCTAGCCCGTTCCTTGAAAAAGCCTGCTCTTTCCTCAGGGCCTTTGCACTTGCTGTTTCCTCTGCCTGGAATGTCCTTCCCGCAAATAGCCAATTAATTCACTCAAATGTCTGCTCAAATATCACTTCTCAGTGAAGTCTTTGTTTTCTTTTTTTTAATAACAGTTTTATTAATATAATTCATATGCCATGCGATTCACCCATTACAATTCAGTGTACAATTCAGTGTACAATTCAGTGGGTTTTAGCGTATTTACAGAGTTGTGCAACCTTCACCATGATCAGTTACAGAACATTTTTCATCACTCCAAGCAGAAACCCCAGACCTATTAGCAGGCACTCCCCATTTCTCCCCAGTTTGCTCAACCCTCCCACCAATCTACTTTCTGTCTCCGTGTATTTGCTTATTATGGACATTTCAAGGAATTAGAATTCCATTAAATGGAATCAGACATATGCTCTATTGTGATTGAATTCCTTCACTAAGCTTAATGTTTTCAAGATTCATCCATGTCGTAGCATGTTTCTGTACCTCATTCCTTTTTAGGGTTGAATAATATTCCATGGTATGGAGATACTACAATTTATTTATCCACTCATCAATTAGTGGACACTTGGGCTGTTTCACTTTTTGGTTATTAGGAATAATGCTCCTATGAACATGCATGTACAAGTTTTTGTGTGGACATATGTTTTCATTTCTCTTGGGTAGATACCTAGGAGGGAATTGCTGGGTCATATGGTAACTCTGTTGAACCTTCTGAGAAAATGCCAGACTGTTTTCCAAAGTGGCTGCACCATTTTACATTCCCACCAGCAGTGTTATCGGGATTCCAATTTCCCACATCTTCTCCAACCCTTGTTGTTACCTGTCTTTGTGATTACAGACATCCTAGAGGGGGGTGATGAAGTGGTATCTCATGGTTTTGATTTGCATTTTCCTGAAGGCTAATGTAAATAAAGGCTTTCTTGATCATCTTATTTTAAATGTCAAGCCCTCCTCCCTTCTCTACCCCCTCCCCCACTTCCCTGCTTTATTTTTCTATAGCACTTATTTCACTTATTTATTTGTTGTCTCTCTCCTCCCTCAGGGGATAAACTCCAGGAGGGCATGATTTTTGTCTGTTCTGTGCTCTGCTATATCCTCAATGCCTGTAGAAGCTCTGTCCAATGGAAATAGAGTGCGATCCATGTACGTAATGTTAAACTTTCTAGTAGCCAAAAAAGGTGAAAAAAGAAGGAGGAAACAGATGAAGTTCATTTTAATAATATTTTTATTTAACCAGATATATCTAAGACATTGTTATTTCAACAAGTAATCAATATAACAAATTACTAAGGAGATACTTTACATTCTTTTGTTCAGTCTAAGCCTTTGGAATCAGGTGTGCATTTCACACCCTTCTCAGTTTGAACTTGCCACATTTCAAGTGCTTAATAGCCACACATGGTCAGTGGCTTCAGCACTGAACGTGGGACTAGAACATTCATTTTGTGAGTGTATGAACAACTCCCTCTTAGAGACGGTTTGACTAGTCACTGCCCTGGGGAGGAGGACTTTCATAAACATATTTACGTGAGGTCTTGCATGTAAGTGGTAAGCCTGGGCTTGGGTTTCCAATCCCTGCTTGCTCACTGTGACCTTGGGCAAGTCATTGTCCCTCTCCGAGCATCAATTTCTTCAGCTGTGAAATAAACTTATGGTCCCTTCCAAGCTTTCAGCATCAGAGAGGGAGGCGAGGGTGTTGCCTGTGGGGTAAAAATGATGCTCAAATGCCTTAGATTCCATACTTTTTGAAGTCAGGTGGCTTTCACCGTCACTGGGAAGAGTGCTAAATCACACAGAAAGATGGTTCTGGAAGACCTCTTGGAGAGCCCTGGTGAGCTGGGGGGTTTTGTGACCCGTAAAGAGGCCCTGGGATCATGATTTACACAAAAAGAACAAAGGAATCTGTCTGGGAACAGCTCACCCCCCGCCAAGCCCCATCACCCTAACACAAACTGTCTCCTAGAACTATCTGTATAGCTCCCCAGCTGCGTGTGCATTCCTCAAAGGCAGGCCCTGAATTATTGAATATTCATTTCTGTGTTTGGAGGATTATTTTGAAGTCTGTGTAGGGAGGATTCTGATTTAGTTCATTTCCCTGCATCTTTTTGATTAATCCAGAAAAATGGGGGATTCAACAGGTGTTTTGCCAATATGTTAGCTTCTGCTTCCTCCAGCATTTTTTAAGATGTTATAAGGTGTCATATTAATCATAAAATCTTCAGAACCCTCTGTGGGGTGAGACTGGGGACCAGGTTTGCCTGGGGATCGTTCCTTTCAGCTCCTCTGTCCACCGTGGGGACTGTGGGAATTGGCTTTCAAAAGCCCATGCCATTAACCATGCAGCCCACAGGCTGGATTTCTCTAGGGGAAGGGCTGTGCTGGGAGTCATGATCTGCTTTCAGGGAAGGCTTGTCACTGTTTATGTAGCTTCTCTGAACTTAACCTATAGACTTGGGCAGATCGAGCAAAGCCAGGCCCCACCGTGTAAGCAAATAGGAATAGATCAGGTCAATTTGATTCAATCAACATCCCTGGTTTGCATTTCCAGGTTTTACTTCTGGAGAAGTAAGATACTACTCCCAAAACAGGCCTCAGGGGACAAATCTTTTGAGCAGAGTCCCTTAAAAAAATAATGCACTTACGAGTAAATGCATCGTATGTGAGATGGCTCCCCATTACCTCCCAGGACAGAGTCCATGCTGCTTCCTGTGATAGGCGTGGGAGGGTCTCCAGCCTCTCACCACCTGGCCCTTTGGGCTCTAACCCTTGCCTTTCCTACATACCTCATGGATTGTCATTCATCTCCAGGCCTTGGCTTATGGTGTCCCTTCTGCCTGGCACCCCTTTGCCTTCCCTTCTTTCTGTCTGCAAAATTGGCCTCCCTTAGGTCTTGTCTGCTTATAGTGATCTGTCCACTTTGAACCCCCAGTTCCTGAGATACCCCAGGTTTGGAGCACCCACAGACTCTGGAATCTGTATTGCCGCACATGTTACACTGGGTTGGGATCAACAGTTTGAATATTGACCCTCTAGACCAATGTTCTTCATGGAAGGGATAATGCTTCCCAAGGAATGCTTTGAACTGTATGGGATATTTCAGTGGATGCAGTGACAGGAGGGTGCTATTTCCATGTGGCGGACAGGGGGCTGGGGATGCGGGCTGTCCTGCAATGTAGCGACAGTCCTGCCCAGCGGAGAATGTTTCTTGTCCCACGGGACTTTAAGAAGTCCAACCAAATGCTCCTGTAGGTAACACACCCTGTAATTAAGCGAGCTTGGAAACTAGTAATTTTACAAATAAACTCAATTTTTTTTTTGGCATGGTTTTAACATATGCTGACTTTTCCAGGAACGCAACTACTGTGTAAATCAAGGGAAGACCAAGTTTTGCTTTGCTCAAGAGCTTTAGCAAGGACTTATCACCATTTTGGAAAATCACACCTGTGATGGCAACATGACTCATGATAGAGAAAGAAGAAATTCACCCAGATACCTGCTGGCAAATCTAATTGTTTGAGGATTTTGCTTGACCACGGGATGAGTCCCCATACGACACACCTGGATCCATCTGCATTTGCTGATGTTGCGGTCGCCATGTTTCATGGTAGATAAAACTCTACTTTTTTTTTTTTTTTTTTTTTTTTCGGTACGCGGGCCTCTCACTGCTGTGGCCTCTCCCGTTGCGGAGCACAGGCTCCGGACGCGCAGGCTCAGCGGCCATGGCTCACGGGCCTAGCCGCTTCCCGGACCGGGGCACGAACCCGTGTCCGCTGCATCGGCAAGCGGACTCTCAACCACTGCGCCACCAGGGAAGCCCAAAACTCTACTTTTGAAGCTCTTACTTTCAAATGCCAAAAATAAAGTATTGCCTGAATATCGTCTTACATCTCTTAAATCCAGATTTCTTTGTCCTAAGTAGGTGCGAGCACGTGACTGCTTTATTACGTCTCTGGTGTATTAGGCCTAAGCATTTACAGATTGAAACACATTTTATTCTAATGCTCCTTTTATTTCCCTTTTATAGTCATTATATTATATTGATTTTGTCTTTTCATTACATGTATAAGTAGGTTATAATATCCATGAATTTAAAGCGGAGGATATTCAAAATATTTATTAAAGGGCGCGGGGGGATCCTAGCTGACAGTGTTGAGAACCACGCTGAAGCCTTAGAGGGCAGGGACTTCACCTCCCCTGTGTCACCGCTTCCTCCCTTGTGCCTAGCACAGGCCTGGAATACAGTAGCTGCACAGACAATCTTTTCCGAATGATGAAGGGGTTGAGGGTGACCCCTTGGCTGAGATGGGGAACAGAGGAGGGAGGGAAGTTTAATGGGGAGAGTGATGAGTTCAGTTTTCAATGTACAAGCTTGGCAAGCCCTGGAACTTCGAGGGGCAGTGGCTGTGCAGAATTGCTCTCCAAATGCCACTGAAGAGTGGGAAGTACAGTCAGCGTGTCAGTCAGTTCATCTGTTTGGTCAGTAAGCATTGTGAGTGGCTCTGTGTGGGATGGACAGATCAGCAGGGGCTGAGAGGCTCACAGTACAGGTGTGTGTCTCCTCTTGTGGAGGAGACACACACCTGTACTTTCTATTTCCTAGATGGGATTTCCTAGATGGGATGCTGCCTGATTCATGAGTCATTGAATAGAGTCAATTAGATTTTCAAATTTCCCCAGTTGAATTTTGTATTTTGGCACCAT
The DNA here is from genome assembly GCF_963924675.1 of Phocoena phocoena. Classification (NCBI taxonomy): domain Eukaryota; kingdom Metazoa; phylum Chordata; class Mammalia; order Artiodactyla; family Phocoenidae; genus Phocoena; species Phocoena phocoena. The sequence continues at coordinate 119,776,148 of NC_089220.1, read as the reverse complement.
GATTAGAGATTGGAATTTTCAGCCCTGCTCCCCATTCTCTCGGGAAGAGAGAAGGGCTGGAAATGGAATTAATGATCCATCATGCCTATGTAAGGACGCCTCCATACAAATCCTGAAAGTGTGGGGTTCACAGAGTTTCCAGGTTGGTGAACACATCTGTGTACTGGGAGGATGATGCACCCCAAATCCACAGGGACAGAAGCTCCTGTGCTCGGGACCCTCCCAGACCTCACCCTATGTGTCTCTTCATCTGGCTGTTCATCTGTACCCTTTATCATATCCTTTAATAAACTAGTAGATGCATGTAAATATATTCCAGAGTTCTGTGAAGCCACTCCAGCAAATTAATCAAACCTGAGGAGAAGGTCATAGTAGCTTCACATTTAAAGCCCATGGGTCAGAAGCACAGGTGACAACCTGGACTTGCGACTGTCATCTGAAGTGGGGTGGGAGCAATCTTGTAGGACTGAGCCCTTAACTTGTGGGATCTGACACTGTCTCAAGGTATATAGTGTCAGAATTGAGTTAAATTGTAGGACACCCAGCTGGTGTCACAGAGAATTGCTTGGTGGGGAACACCCTCCCACACACATTTGGTGACTGGAAGTGTCAGAAGTGTTGTGAGTGTGGCAGTAGTGTAAGAGTTAGGAAAGACACAGGAGGAAAAGAACCAAGGTTTTTCCAATACACATGGATAAATCTTGAAAACATTATTTAATTTCTAAGTGAAAGAAGCCAATCACAAGAGAGCACAAATTGTATGATTCCATTTATATGAAATGCCCAGTGTAGGCAAAGACATAGAGACATAAAGTAGATTGGTGGTTGCCAGGGTCTGGGGTGGTAGGGGGATGAGGAGTAGCCAAGGGAGCAAGCCATGAGGAAGAGCATTCCAGGCACTGGGAACAGCAAGTGCAAAGGCCCTGAGCTGGGACAAAGTGTGGTCTGATCAAAGAACAGCAAGGAGGCACGTATCTAAAAGAGAGTGATGAAGGGGAAAGTGGTGGGAGATGAGAAAAGAGAGGGGGCAGTGAAACTGAGCAGGACCCTGTGGGGCTCCTGGGCACGGAAGACTTTCTGCGTCCCCCGTTGCTTGTCTGTAGGGAACAGACTCCAGCCTCCATGACCTTCCCTGAGTTCCAAAGGGCAGATTCAGACAGTTGCTAATCAGGGAAGGAAGGGGATGCAGTGACAAGGGAGGAGGAGCCAAGAAACAATAGTGCAGCCTTGGGGCAGGTCCTGGTTCTGCCTCAAGGGATATACATAACAACATGTTTGAGCTCTTCATAGAACTAAAACACAACAAATGGAAGATGTCAGCATTCTTCATACCGGAGAAGACCACCTGAGTCCAGAGTAAAGGAACCAGAGAAACTCATCAAAAGATTACCTGAGGGACTTCTCTGGTGGTCCAGTGGTTAAGACTCCAGGTTTCTACTGCAGGGGGCGTGGGGTTGATCCCTGGTTGGGGAACTAAGATCCTGCATGCTGCATGGCCAAGAAAAAAAAAATTACCTGAGACCAGATTAAAGGAATGCAGGCCTTGCACACACCCTAATCTTATCAGCAACCCCACCCTTGAACCATTGCTTATAAAACTCCTCACCAAATCTTCCCAGGTTGGGACACAGTTTTCAAGGGCAGGAACATGCTGTGTTGCCCTTTGCCTGGCAAACCAATAAAGATATTCTTTTCTACTTCACCCAAAACTCTGTCTCTGAGATTCGACTTGGCACCAGTGAACAGAGGCTGAGTTGTTGGCATCAGTAGTAAGACCAGACTGTGTAGGGCCTTGTGGGCCACTGTCAGAGTGTCGGCTTTTACTTGGATGGAGACGAGATAACACTGGCTATTTTGAGCCAGTGGAGGATGTATTTGTCTTATGTTTTAACAGAATCCCTAAGGCAGGAGATGGACTGTAAGAAGGCAAGGGTGGAAGCAGGGAGATGGGTTTGGAGGCTACTGCGTTGATTCAGGCAAGAGATGATTTTGGCTTGGACCAGGATGGGAGCAGTGGAGGTGGGAAGAAGTGTCCAATTCTGGATCTATCTGGAAAATAGAGCTCACCTTCAAGTCTTGTGGTCTGAGCAACTGGGAGATTGCAGCTGGATTTTATCGAGCGAGGGAAGACTGTGGGAGGAAGTAGTTTCCCTGCTAGTCTCTGCTCACGTATAGCAAGAAGTTATAGCAGAGCAAACATTTTAAATTTGATATTTTTTTTCCTGAACACTAAACCATAGACACCGAGACCCTAAAGAGTGTTCATAATGATCACTTTTGAGGGCTGTGTGGTGTTCCATTCAATTCATTTACCCTAAATTACATAACCATTTCCTTGTAATTACCTAGACTGTTTCTGATTTAATTTTAAAAATTATAGATAATCCTATAATGAATATCTTTGTGCTGATGGCTTTGTCTTTGTGGATCTTTCTTAGGAGATTTCTCAAGGGATTGATTCTCAGGAATGGATTTACTAAGTGAAAGAGTAAAAACACTTAATAGCTCTTGAGGCACATTGCTAAACTGTTTTCCACAGAGACTGTGGCAGTTTATAAGGCCAGCCAAAACTTAGAGTGTGGAAGTTTCACCATAAATTAGACAGTAGAGGACATTAGCATTTTATTTACACTTTCTAATAAAAGGGGTAAAAGCTTCAAATTTAAAATATTTTTGCATGTACTTGATTATGGTTAAGGTTGGACATTTAAAAAGTTTATTTGTGTTTCTTTGACTGTGAACTGATTATTCAGGTCTTTTGCCCATTTATTTACTAAAGTCTTAATAGTTAGGAAAATAAACGAGGGAAATTCTGTGTAAATAAATTTGTGTTCCTTTTGTAAAAAATTTTTTAAAAGCCTTTGGTATGTGAATAATTATATTCCTATTTTGCTGACTGATTGATTTAAAAATTGCACGTTGATTACAAAAACATTTCTTAGAGTGAAGCACACCTGGATTGTGTAGTGCTGTAGTCACAAATAAGGGCACACCTTCTAGATCCTTCTCTTGAGTGGCAAAGTTTTCCCACCGTCTAGTTCAAACATACCTCGCTGATGGGATCTCTGGCACTACAAAGTGCAAGGGACAGGACAAAGGGGCTTGTCCAGAGGAGAGTGACCTGCATGTTGGAGGAACTCTGGAACATGTATGAGGAGTAGCGGCTGGCAGTTCTGGACTCAGGGAACAGGTCCCAGCTGAGGGGGAGGTAGCTTCTGTCTTCCCGGCGTCCCTCCAGCTGCTCCAGAGTCAGGAAGCTTGTTATGGGAGTTAGACTGGGAAACCTCTGAGGTCCTTTCAGTCCTGAGAACCCGAGCTTCTGAGAATTTGACACTTTTCTGCCTCAAAGTCTTTGCTGGCCTCGGTCCCTCCTTATCACCCCGTCTTAGGCTGCTGACCACTTTGACTTGTTCAAGGACTGATTCAAATGCCTTCTCCATAGTAGAATCTTCCCTAATCAACACCCCTCTCCTGCCCAGCCCTCCCACCCCCAAACCGTTAGAGCACCTGTCACTGGCTGAATTTCTTCTGTGTTTCTCCCTCACTAGAATCCGAGGGCAGGGCTGGGGCTTATTCATTTCCTTGTCCTCACAGTGCACCTGAGAGGGACTCCGCTTAGGAAGCCCTTGTTGAGTTGAATGACCCCCCTCCCCAGGGGAAGCTTAGCAGTTAGGAGAACTGCCTTAGTAATTAGGAGGCATCCTAGTACAATGTCGACATCATCACTTACTAGCTGTACCTCAGTTTCCCCATGGAGCTGTTGTGAATTAAATGGACCTCTTGGAGAAAGTCATTTCACATTTGTTTTGTAATCACTGACATAACAGATGGTCTCTGGGCTTGAGGAGGATCTCAGTGGTACACAGCAGGGTAGAATGTGATAAGGTTCCTGGGAGAGGTGGGAACCAAGTGCTAGGGGGCTCTGAGTAGGGAGAAGGAACACGTGGGCGAGTCTGGGGGGGCTTCCCAAAGGAACCAATATCTGAGCTGAGTCTTGACAAGTGGCTGGAATTTCAACAGGTGGAAATGGTGCAAAAGGGCATTCTGGCAGAGGGAATGGCATGAGCATAGGGTGGGTAAAATATGGGAAGCATTTGGGGGCTGGCCAGGAGCCCTCCTTGGCTGGCACTCCGGGACTTTGGGGCTGGAAGGAGTGACAGGAAATATGGCTGAAAAAGACAGTGGTGAGAGATGAATGCAAGAGAGAGCCAGGAGGTTTTAGGGCCCGGATGGGCCCTGGTCAGAGCTGTGAGTGAAGAAGAGGATTGTGTGGAGAAAGGACTGGGTTGTCTGGGCATCAGATGGTCAGTCCTGCAGGAAGGCAGGGGTGGCAGTGGGGATGGAGTGGAGGGGGACTGGGGAGAACACCCCTGGGTGGGACTGCCAGGGCCTGATGAGAGGAAAGGCCAAGGAGAAGAGATTGATGAGATCCCTGTATCCTGATGAGGCCACAGACTTAGCTGTACTTTATTATCTTATGAAAGTCACTGGCATCACTTCTGCACCTAATTCACCACCTTTCTGGGTAGATGGGTAGCTCTTCTCTGGAAACAACCTCTTCCAGGGTGGGGTGGGGGGAGACTTAGTCTAAATCACCCCGGCACCCAACTAGGGGACCCGTGATCAGTAGAGCTTCAGGACTCTGGTTGCTGAGGAGAGGATGAGGAGCAAGGGGAGTATGGGTGTTATTTCCTCAGAAAGGCCTTCTCTGGCCTCTCTGTTAGATTTGAATCAGGTCCCCTGATTTTACCTTCTCATGCTCCTTGCACTTTCCCTTCCTGACACTTATCACAGTTTTAATTTACATATTTGTGTGATACTTGATTGGTGCCTGTCTTTTCTACTGGATTGTAAAACCCAGCACTTAGAACAGTGTCTGGTATCTAGTTGGCACTCAGAAATATTTGTAGAGCTTTAAAGACAGAAAGCAGATCAGTAGCTGCTGGGACCTGGGATTGGAGCTGGGATTGACTGCAAATGGGCACAAGGAGTATTTCCGTAGATTCGAAAACTGGATTGTGGTGATGGCTGTGCGAACTGTTTATATTTAATGAAAATCATCGCGAAATTACAGTGAGTGAATTTTTTTTTTTTTGCGCTACGCGGGCCTCTCACTGTTGTGGCCTCTCCTGTTGCGGAGCACAGGCTCCGGACGCGCAGGCTCAGCGGCCATGGCTCACGGGCCTAGCCGCTCCGCGGTATGTGGGATCTTCGCGGACTGGGGCACGAACCCGTGTCCCCTGCATCGGCAGGCGGACTCTCAACCACTGCGCCACCAGGGAAGCGCCACAGTGAGTGAATTTTAAGGTATATAAGTTACACCTCAATAAAGCTGTTAAAAAATAAAAATTTGTGTAACGAGTAAATGATCTTTCTCCCTCTCTGAGGCTGTAAACTCCGTAAGAGAAACTAAATCCCCCAAATCTAGAAGGGTGACTGGCATCTAGCAGGCGCGGAACAAACATCCCATCTGAACAGTGAATCTATGAATGAATGAGGAGAGGAAGGACTCTTACCGGAGATCACTGACTGCAGCTTCCGGGTCGCTGCTCCGCACGTCGCCGCGAGACTAGCCCGGCGATTGGCCAGCGGAGCCGGGTTGTCCAGGACCGGGACCAGGAGCGTGCTCGGAGAATCTCCTAGGCGGGTCCGTGGGGGCGGGGCTTCCAGGGAGCGGGGCTTCCAGGGGCGGGCTCCCGGCGCGGGCTGCCGGGCTGCGCGGCTGCGCAGTATTGCCGCCGCTGTCGCCGTGGTGAGAGTGGAAACGATGGCCGGGCCCGCGTGGATATCCAAGGTGAGCGCCTGGCAGACCGGCTTGTGACTGGCGGGCGGGCCGCGTGCTGGGCGGGGGCAGGCGCGCGGACCCCGATGGGGAGGCGGCGGCGCGCGGCCGGCTGGGGACAGTTAGGAAGCCTGTCCTGGCCGCCTGTGCGCCTCGCTCCGTGGCCCGCGTGCGATGTGTAGGCAGCCTCGCTCTCGGAAGGTAGCGTCTGGGGCGGGGACGGTATCAAGGTCAAGGCAGGGGGCGCAGTTCCTGCCCCGGACAGCATCCCGGTTCCACCTCCGGCATCTGCCCCGTCCGGAGCCCAGGCCGCGCGCGGAGCCCGGGAAGGTCACCGGAGCCGCCGCCCCGGCTCCGCCATTCCGGCGGTTTCCGAGGCTGCGGCCTTGCAGCCTGCTGATCGCGCGGAGAGTCCACTCCAGCACGGCCCAGGCCTCCCCCAGGTGTCTGCTCCGGCCTGGGCCGGGTAACCTCCCAGGTGAGGGAATCCCGAAGTCATTTTCCTGCCAGACTTTTTCTCCCTTAGAGCTCTTACCAATCTGATCGTATAGCTATTTCCCCTTCAAAGGACACAGGGTACCTTGCACCTTGGAATTGCTATCTGAACACTGGGAGACTGAGAGAGGGAGACCAGCAACACCTTTCTTTCACCTTTTATTTGTGAATATCCTGCGTTCTCACCTTGACAGCTCAGATGCCTGCCTCAGCTGGATAGGGTTTCCGACCATCTCTGCAATTCTTTGGTTCCTCAGTGGAACTAACTGTGCCTGAAAACGTAATTGCTCAAGATCACACAGAAAGTCCGTGTCAGAACTGGAAGAGGAACCCAGATGTCTCGGGATTCCCAGTTCTAAGTCCCATTCTGCCTACTCTGTGGCCAAGGTCACACAACGAATTATAGGCAGAGGGAAAAATGGGCCCTCAGGTCTCCTGTTGCTCTTAAGAATGATCCCCTAGAAACCTACCATAAGCAATTTAATTTTTTTCTAAAAAATTTGATACTGCATTTCTCCTTTGTTTTAAGTTTAAAGCGAGGTCTGCATGCACTGTTATTTAGTGAAAAAAAGTCTACACTGGAGTTTAGGAATCTTAGGTTTGAGTATTGTTAGTACCATTGATTGGCTGCGTGACCCTGAGCAAATTACTTAACATCTCTGAGCCTTAATAAGCCATCTGTAAAATATTTGTACTTGCTTCACAGAGTTGTTTGAGGACTGAAAAAAATAATGTGAGAGCACCTGATACATGCAGAAGGAACACAAAAACCTGAAGCTTTCCTAGCTGTCAATATACTTATCTTACAGTCTTCAAGCAGACAATTGGGCATCAGTAGCTAGGTTTTATTTAGTAACTGGGTTCTGCTTTCTTACCCTCTTCAGACCTGGATTTGTGTATGATGGTAATTTATTTCACATTGGCTCCTGAAGGTAAAGCAACTTCTGTGTCATTGTCTAAACAGAAGTCAATCGTTTAATCACTGAGCTTACATTTAATATCCAATCATCTTTGGTAGGTACATTAAGCTTCAGAATGAGGGACTAAATAAAAGAGCTAGTAAATTTGTTTTGCCCTTAGCGTGGTCTGCAAGAAAAAAGCCACATAGTAGGAATTCAGAAAGTGTCAGAGGATGAGGTTCTCCTCTGACATGGAATGGACTCCCCTTGTGACCTTTGGCAGTCATTTGACCTCTGTGGGCCAGTTTCTTCCTTTAGGGACTGGAATATACAGTGTCTCGGAAGCTGATGTCCCAGAATTATGAGAAAGCTGAGCTGGATGTGAGTTTCAATCAGAACAAGTCCTCTATTAGCGTTCCATTTAAGGTTTTATTTGAAAAAAAGAGATCTGCAGCTTAAATTATTTTTTTCTAAAAAAGCTTTATTTAGAAAAAATAGTGAGTTTCTAAAGACCTTTCTGGCTCTAAAATACTATAATTATAATGAGGCAGTTCCCCCATCAGGAAGCTTTTATTGAGTGAGTACCTGCCATACATTCTACACTGTATTTATATGTTTTTAAGTTGGAGGATGAAGGTAAAAAAGGAAATGAGGTGCTATGGATGAAGATGGCCCAGGAAGTCAGAAGTTCAGTCCATATTCTGTGAGCCTGGTCTTAGTCTCCTTATCGGAAAAGGGCTACTAATACAATCTCTCCAGGTTTTATTAAAATAAAATGATGTAGTATATGTACAAGTATACTATAAAGTAGAAGTCAGCCTGTGCTTTAAAAAATCTTGTCTTAAAAGTTCCGGGTCATTCTAATGATTTAGATGCAATACTACCTTATTCTAAGATCACGAAGGAGAGATGACAAAGGTGAAGAAGACTGGTTGTTAGAGAAAATCATTGCAAGTATTAAAGCTATTTGCTGGAGTGGGAACTCATCAAATAGAGAGATGCTTAAGGCTGGACTCAGTTTTTCCAAAAGTATTCTGAGTACCTACTGTGAGCTAGGCACTGTTCTAGGTACTAGAGATAGAACAGTGAACACAACATGAAAATCTTTGCCTAGTGGATTTACATTTTAAATCAGTTATTTGGGTTGGGTCTTTTATCACAAAGACATGGGCCGTTTTTTTTTTTTTTAATTTTTATTGGAATGTAGTTGATTTACAGTGTTGTGTTAGTTTCAGGTGTACAGCAAAGTGAATCAGTTATACATATACATATAACCCCCCCTTTTTGTTGTAGATTCTTTTCCCATGTAGGCCATTACAGAGTATTGAGTAGGGTTCCCTGTGCTATACAGCAGGTTCTTATTAGTTATCTGTTTTATATATAGTAGTGTATATATGTCAGTCCCAATCTCGACATGGGCCTGTTTTTTTTTTTTAATTAATTAATTTATTTTGGCTGCACCAGGTCTTAGTTGCAGCACACGGGATCTTCGTTGGGGCACGCGGACTTCTTAGTTGTGGCATGCAGACTCTTAGTTGTGGCATGCATGCATTATCTAGTTCCTGACCAGGGATCGAACCCAGGCCCCTTGCGTTGGGAGCGCAGAGTCTTACTGGACCACCAGGGAAGTCCTGACATGGGCCTGTTTTTTTTTTTTTTTTTTTTTTTTTTTTTGCGATACGTGGGCCTCTCGCTGTTGTGGCCTCTCCCGTTGCGGAGCACAGGCTCCGGAGGCGCAGGCCCAGTGGCCATAGCTCATGGGCCCAGCCGCTCCGCAGCATGTGGGATCTTCCTGGACCAGGGCACAAACCCGTGTCCCCTGCAGCGGCAGGCGGACTCTCAATCACTGTGCCACCAGGGAAGCCCATGGGCCTGTTTTGAGTGAATGTTTTTTCTCTCTTTCTGGGGGGTGGGGAGAAGGACTCATGCAAATTTTATAACGTAGCCTTTAAATGGTCTCCCAATAGCCCATTTGCTGGTGGATGAATCATGTCCTAGGATTAAGTTTTTGGCCAGTGGTTTTGGCATAGCATATTCTTTTGGGTCTCACCCTGTCTTTTATTGTGAGTCCGGAGAGATAACTGTAGATGCCAGGTTAGAGGATACAATTCGTTCACAGCTCCTTGGCTCTTGGTTGGTGTCTCTTTAGTGGATGCTGTTATTACAGCAAAGGTTCCGGACTTACAAGAACTGTCCCCCAAAAGGAAGACTAAGGATATAACAGATGTATCTTTGCTCATGTATCTAGCATGAATAAAAGTTAACATTTAAAATTTTTAATGAATTATTATTTATTAAATAATTTTATTTATTTTTGGTTGTGTTGGGTCTTCATTGCTGCGTGTGGGCTTTCTCTAGTTGTGGCGAGTGGGGGCTACTCTTACTTGCAGTGCGTGGGCTTCTCATTACGGTGGGCTTCTTGTTGAGGAGCATGGGCTCTAGGCGTGCGGGCTTCAGTAGTTGTGGCACGCAGGCTCTAGAGCGCAGGCTCAGTAGTTGTGGTGCATGGGCTTAGTTGCTCTGCAGCATGTGGGATCTTTCCGGACCAGGGATCGAACCTGTGCCCCTGCATTGGCAGGTGGATTCTTATCCACTGCACCACCAGGGAAGTCACTAAAACTTTTAATGAATTTTAATACCTTTGGTTTTTGTACCCAATTTCTTTGATTATATTCTGTTTATTATAATGTAATATGACTTTGTACCAGTTTTCAAGGACTGAATTATTAAAGTTCAAAATAACCTTTCAAAATTTATATTTCTGGTGTGTCATAGTGTTAAGTGGAAAAAAAATGTACCGGTGGTAACATCTTGGGGTAGTGGGATTAGTAGGTCACATTTCTTTTCTTTTTTTGTATCTTTCCCCTCTCCCAGCAATTAACAATAAATGACCATGTCACTTATATTACCAGAAGAAGTAGATAATTTATTTAAAATATTCACTCTGTATGACACAGTTATCAAAATAGTATTAGATAAACTTTGTTAGATTTTTATTATACAGTGTAATTTCTTAATATTCATGGGAGAAGAATAGGCATAATGTATAATTGGAGGAGCCCTGAACTAAGAGTCAGGAGACCCAGATTGTGGTCTCTTTGTGGTCACTCTGTGACCTTAGGCAAATCCCTACTCTTTGGACCCACTGTCTCCACTGTATAATGAGTGAGTTGGGCTCTGGGATTTATAAGAACCCTGCTGGCTCTTAAAATTAGTGATAGTTTTCTTAGAGTGTGTGTTACCCCCAGATTGACCCAGTGGTCAAGAATGTTGACATTAAACCATCCAGATCATCTGAGAAAAATCCAGTGTTTGAGCAAAGAAAGTAGAGTTTCATTCTAGCTTCAATGTCTTTTGACAACTTTTCATAAAATTGACTTTAAAAGTACATATATCGTACTTACATTCTCAAAGCAAAGGTAAACTGAATATTTCAGTTTTCAAATCCAAAAGAGCTTGCTACATTGAGCTAATACGTGAGAAAAATAATCCTCGGAAATTCCTGAATATATCTGTGCAAAGTTGCAGCATTATCAGCTGTCAGAGATGGTTCCATCTCTACCTTTTAACTATATGTGGTTTAATTCTGTATGTAACATTTCTTTGTTGATATTAAATGTAGGTCTATCGGCTGCTGGGGGCATTCCACAACCAAAAACAGGTGACCAGAGGTTTTGCTGGTGGTGTGAGTATAATTACGTCTTTTATTTTTTCCTTTTAGAAGTTTCTCAAGAAAGATGCTTAGACACGTTATGTAGCATTTAATCTTCACTTATTTAAAATTAGGGAAAATTGGCCATACTCATACTGTATATTTAAATTATTGGTGAACATGCATAAATCTATTAGGTCACTTGCACATTAAAAAAAATAGTATTGGGCTTCCCTGGTGGCGCAGTGGTTGAGAGTCCGCCTGCCGATGCAGGGGATGCGGGTTCGTGCCCCGGTCCGGGAGGATCCCACGTGCCGCGGAGCGGCTGGGCCCGTGAGCCATGGCCGCTGAGCCTGCGCGTCTGGAGCCTGTGTTCCGCAACGGGAGAGGCCGCAGCAGTGAGAGGCCTGCATACCGCAAAAAAAAAAAAAAAAAAAATAGTATTATAGCTGGTGCTGTAAGCCTATCACATTAATATCTTGAAGGAGGCTTGTTTAAAATAGTTATAAAATAGATTATAAAATAACAGATATTATCTAAAGATAGCAACTACCCTTGAGCCTGTTACTTTATTTCACAATCTCATTTGGATAAGACAGTTTTTTTCCAAACTAGTACCGGTTGAGACAAAATTGTTGAGAAGCTTCAAAACCTGCTTTGCATTTTTATTTTGTGAGCTTCCCTGAAAACAGTAGCTTGATTGCCAATCAGGAATACCTCAAACATCTATAAGCCCTGTAGGCTTATATGTATCAATACTTTGCTTACGTAGTCTTCATCGGCTCTTGTGTTAGCGGATCATCTATTTCTCATTAAACCTGCTGCTTTTGGAATTCCCAGCGTTAGAGTTCTGTGCTTTAAAAGCTGATACCACATTTTTAGAGCATTCTAGGACTGTGGGTCAGTGACTTCCGGTATGTTTTTATTTTGCCTCCTTCTTACAGAATCTGATTTGGATTTCATAATTCCTATACTCCCGTATAACATCTTACCCTGTGAGGGATTTATAAGACCATAGTATATCTTTTTTCGTTTACTTTCTGAACTGTGGAAGTAAAGTAGTTTTTTCTGGTGGCCTGATGACGTTTGTTATTACATGTTGGGAGAACAGGAAGAAGAAGCCAAAGGGGTTCTTTCGGCTCTGCTTTTGCTGCAAAAGATGCAGAATGAGGCTTGCGCTTTAGCTAAGCTAGCATTTAGCTAGCTAGCATTTCAAACGCATTCTGAAAGCTGATGAGATGATCATTGCTCTCTGCTATTATTTAATTTCCAGGCTGTCCATTAAAAAATATATATTGGCCTGGTGGGGAGGGGGTTATATTTGAAAGAAATAAAAGAAACTAATTTTTAAAAAAGATTTCTTCAGTTGTACAGAAAAATTCAGAAATAATTAGTCCACCTGCTTTGGGAGCATCACTGAAAGGTAAAAGACCAGGGAAATGTAAATCAGTGATTTTTAAAAAATGTAGCACAGGCAGCTGGCACTGAAAAAGGCCAGGGACCGTTGTCTGAACCAAACTTCTAGGTAGGGGAAATACCCAAATAATGACATATATAGTTTCCAAATGGTAATCCTCGTTTAAATCCTCTCATCACTTCCCTTTACACATTTTTTTCCTGTGTTTGAAATGCTGGCTGTATTTTTTTGAAGCCTTTGAACTAAATCGTTGCTGTTACATTACAAATACACTTGGCATTCTAAGTGTAATTCAGACATTGCAGGTATGATCACGTACCCTATTGTTGGTTCCAAGTAAACTTTGCTGAGCTCATTTGGATTACTTTTGTCATTAGGAGCCAACTTTATAAAGGAAATCAGGAAAATGGAGACCCTCTCTTGATGTGAAGTCTGATTTTCCGAGTGCCAAAACAGGCCTCAGTGGTACTCTGGAAGTGTCTGAGAGTGTTTTGTAAGACTGAACAAGTTGCATGAGAAACCGAACTTTCTAGGCTCCCGGTGGAGAGGAAAGCCCTTGCCTTCCTGGGAAGCCCTCTAAATTTTACTGAGAGAACATTGTTGAAATGTCTTGCTCTCCTTGGTTTTACAGACTTGAATTAATTGGTCTCTTTGTAGTTTGTCTGAAACGAAACATCAATTGGGAAGTTTACCAGGTAATTTATTTTTGTTTTATCTGGAGAGCATCACTTTAGTTCTTTTTAAAACCTCTGGGCTCAGCTATAGGGAGTAGAGTTGTGGAGTCTCTTGATTCTTGACTCCACTTTGATAAGCCGTTGGAAGGTAGGTCTGTTTTCTTAAAGGCATTTCTTATGAGTTAAGAAAACCCATAAACTGGATTTATTTGTCAATGATGTTCCTTTTTAAACCTTCAAAAATCAATTCTGACTGTCTTCTTTGATGATTTCTTATATTCAGGTTAAGACGGTAACTTTAATTCCAGGAGATGGAATTGGCCCAGAAATTTCAGCCGCAGTTATGAAGATTTTTGATGCTGCCAAAGTAAGTGGTCTTAAAAAATACTTTTGATAATAATTTGTAGAAAAGTTTTCTTAGCCAGTTGGAGACCGTGAACTCTTAGGATGAATTGTTCACGTGTGTATGAAGTTGGTGAGGTCTGTTAAATTTCACAGATTCTGACTTTAAGAGTGTTGTTTGCTGCCGTCATTGTCAATAGTTTAAGCTATTGCGTTGGCATCAGTTATATATAAAGTAATCCAGGTAGTACTGTAATTTTTGTGGACTTCTGAACACTGCCTGTGTCTAAAGTCTCTAAGCCCCTCCAAGTCACCTGTCTACCTCATTTTTCCTTCCTGCCAAAAAAAAGAGAATAGAATTGATATTTCAGAAAACTATATAGGGCATTTTGAAAGATTCTTTTTTTTTTTTTCCTGGTGTGGAAATATCAAGTATGAGGTATTATTATCCAACAGCCTAGCCTTCAATGCAGGTAGATATTTAAAAATCTAGAGAACTTAGGAAACTTGGACTTTGTTTGACCTGATGCTTTATTCTTGCTATTTATAGCTGCTAGGCGAAATAATGTGTAAGATTAAATCAGGGTTGTTATGATACCAACAGCTATACGTCAAGGAATTCAATTTATTTATACTAAACATACATTGTTTTTCTATATGAGTTTTTAATTAAAACTCCTACAGAGGAAATGATGCTTATACAATAGCATTCCCCAAGGGAACTGAAATAGGATGGCTCTCAGCTGTAAGCTCCATGTGAACAAGGAGCACAAGTCTTGCTCTGTGTTCCTATTCCTAGTGCGTGCCCACTTGGCTGTCAGATGTGTGTGTACACATTGAAGGGTGTGGGTGAAGAGAAAGGATAATGCTGGTTTATTCCTTAAAACTTCTTTCATAGGTTATATAATATGTCTTTTTTTTTTTTTTCTTAACAGCTTTTTTGAGATTTAATCCATATATTGTTCAATTCATCATGTAAAGTATACAGTTCATTCATGGGGTTGTGCAACCATCGCCGTAGTCTAATTTTAGAACATTTTCGTCACCCAGAAAGAAACCCCATACTCATCAGCAGTCACTCCCCATCAGCCTTATCTCTCCCACCCTGCCCCCTCCCATCACCAGCCCTAGGCGACCACTAATCTACTTTCTCTCTCTGTAGATTTGCCTATTCTGGACATTTCATATAAGTAGAGTCTTAAAATTACATGGTTTTTGTGTGATGAATTGGGAGATTGGGATTGACATATATATACTAATATGTATAAAATAGATAACTAATAAGAACCTGCTATATAAAAAATAAATAAAATTCAGAACTTCAAAAAAAATTACATGGTTTTTGTGATTGGCTCTTAGCATAATATTTTCAAGATTCATCTATGTATCAGTACTATGTGATATTTCTGTGAATCATGTTTCTCTGCTCCTTACGATAATTATAGCCACGTTAACAGTGATTGTGAAAAAAAGAGGTAGGCAAGTGGCAGCTAGGAGTGATGACTGGACAAGGGTAATGTGGAGAATCCATCTGGACATGCTAGAGAATGACATCTCTTCTTGCATGCCAGGAACTTTCCGGGCCTTTATTGTATGTGTTTTCACCAGTTGCATCCAAAGTGAGGAAGTTTGTTTATAAATGTAGTGTGAATGTCAGTCACATGTAGGTCTTTCCAGTTCACTGTGCTCTGTGGTGTGGCATCTAGGCACCTATTCAGTGGGAGGAGCGGAATGTCACCGCCATTCAAGGACCAGGAGGAAAGTGGATGATCCCTCCAGAAGCCAAAGAGTCCATGGATAAGAACAAGATGGGCTTGAAAGGTAGCACTGAAGTGAATATGATGCTTATTATTGATTTCTGCTACAGGTGTTATATTTATCTTTACCTAGATTTATCTTTTGTATAATTTTTACATTTTTATTTTAATTCATACATGCTTAAGGTCATGATTCAAAATATTAGCATGTGACAGATTGGAATTCAGCATAGGCTTTAAATCCAGACAGATCCACTATGAATCTCATCCCTGCTGCTTACTGGCTGGGAGGCTTGGGCAAATTTCTTACTCTTTTTTTCCTCTTTACCTTTAAATGACAGCAATAGGGAATTCCCTGGCAGTCCAGTGGTTAGGACTCAGCGCTTTCACTGCCTAGGGCCCGGACTCGATCCCTGATCAGGGAACTAAGATCCCGAAGACCAGCACAGTGCAGTCAAAAAAAAAAAAAAAAATGACAGCAATAGAGTTGATACCTCATAGGGAGGTGGTGTCATAGGATTAGCTAATGTCCAGGACCTGATACCGTGCTTGGTCCTCAGTCAGTAGATGCTCAGTGCAGTTGATATTCCAGAAAGCTTCATTGAGGAAATTTCTTCCTTCATCTGAATCTGAGGGAGAGGGTAAAGTTAGAGGCAGAACATATTTTACAAGGTAGCCCAGGTGGGTCTGTAGATGACACAGGGAGTAGGCACTGAATGTTGCCTGAGAGTGACCAGCCATGGATGGACTCATTTACGATGAAGAGAACATCAGACTCAGAAACAGAGCACCTGTCTGCCCTTTTAAATGATGCTTGTAGAGGCTTCCCTGGTGGCGCAGTGGTTGGGGGTACGCCTGCCAATGCGGGGGACGCGGGTTCGTGCCCCGGTCCGGGAGGATCCCGTGTGCCGCGGAGCGGCTGGGCCCATGAGCTGTGGCCGCTGGGCCTACGCGTCCAGAGCCTGTGCTCTGCAACGGGAGAGGCCACGGCAGTGAGAGGCCTGCGTACCGCAAAAAAAAAAAAAAATGACGCTTACTTTGTTGCAAAAGTGTCCCTTGATTCATGAAGCGTGCATGTTAGATGTGTCACAAAGCTACTTCATGTCCAAAGAAAGGATCCTAAATACATCTCTGATGGAATACTGGAAAAAATAAAAATTGGAATTTCAAATACAGTTGGCCCTCCATATCTACATGTGCATCCGTGGATTTGCAATCATGTATGGAAAATATTAAAAAAAAAAATTCTGGGCTGGGACATCCCAGTCCCGGTTGGTCCTCCTTGCCCACCACCGGTGCCACCAGTCCATGTAGCCAGCCCAGTTAGCCCGGTCTGCACTGCCCACCGGCCAGCTGGTCTCCCACCACAACCATGGATGCCATCAAGAAGTTGCAGATGCTAAAGCTGGACAAGGAGAATGCCACCGACTGCACTGAGCTGAGGACCGCAGCAAGCAGCTGGAGGAGGTGCAGCAGGCCCTCCAGAAGAAGCTAAAAGGGACGGAGGACGAGGTGGAAAAGTATTCTGAATCAGTGAAGGATGCCCAGGAGAAACTGGAGCAGGCTGAGAAGAGAGCCACCAATGCCAGGGCAGATGTGGCCTCTCTGAACCGCTGCATTCAGCTGGTAGAGGAGGAGGTGGACCAGGCGCAGGAGCGCCTGGCTACAGCCCTGCAAGAGCCGGAGGAGGCTGACGAGGCAGCTGATGAGAGTGAGAGAGAAATGAAGGTCATGGAAAGCCGAGCTATGAAGGATGAGGAAAAGATGGAGATGCAGCTGAAGGAGGCCAAGCACAGTGCTGAGGATTCAGACCGCAGATATGAGGAGGTGGCCAGGAAGCTAGTGATCCTGGAAGGAGAGCTGGAGCACTCAGAAGAGACAGCTGAGGTGGCTGAGAGCCGGGAGGAGGATCTTCGGACTGGGGACCAGGCCCTCAGGTCCCTGATGGCCTCAGAGGAGGAGTATTCCACCAAAGAAGATAAATATATATGAAGAGGAGATCAAACTGCTAGAGGAGAAGCTAAAGGAGGCTGAGACCCGAGCAGAGTTTGCCAAAAGGTCGGTGGCAAAGTTGGAGAAAACCATTGATGACCTGGAAGAGACCTTGGCCAGCGCCAAGGAGGAGAACATGGAGATTCACTAGGCCCTCAACCAGACCCTGCTGGAGCTCAACCACCTGTGAGGGCTGGCCCTGCCCCCAGCCAGGCTATAGTTGACACCCCAACGAATAAAACTGGTGTTACCAGCAAAAAAAAAAAAAAATCCACAAAGTTCCAAAAAGCAAAACTTGAATTTTTTCACTGGCAACTATTTACATCGTGTTTATATTATATTAGGTATCATAAGTAGTCTAGAGATGATTTAGTTTACAGGAGGATGTGTGTAGGTTATATGCAAATACTATGTCATTTTATAATAAGGGGCTTGAACATCCATGGATTTTGGTATCTGCTGGGTTGCTGGGTCCTGGATCAATCCCTCCCCCCAAACCCCCATGCCGAGGGACAAGTGTCAACACTATGTACTTGTGTTTATAAAGGAAAAGAAAAGACCAGACTGTATCCTCTTGTCATCTGGGTATTCTTCTTTATTACAGGCCCTTTAAAAACCCCCATAGCCGCGGGTCACCCATCCATGAATTTATTGCTGCGTAAAACATTTGACCTTTATGCAAATGTCCGACCATGTGTCTCAATCGAAGGCTATAAGACCCCTTACAGTGATGTAAATATTGTCACCATTCGAGAGAACACGGAAGGAGAATACAGTGGAATTGAGCATGTGGTATGTTCATTTGGATACTTTTTCATTCTTAGTTGGGTTGCTTTCTGTGCACTTGGGACCTTTGTTCAAATTCCCCGTTGAAAATATTTCCCAAAGACAGTTCTCTTGCATTCTGTGAGGAGTTGTGGGTGTTTGTCTTGTCCTGGGTCTCTGGCTGAGAGTACTCAAATGGATGCCTGGGCGAGGGGTTGTGGTGCTTCAGGGTATGGGCTTGGGAACTTGTCCTCTGTTTGAAGTTTGAATCCTCAACTTCATACGTAACCATCTCTGCACCTTGGTTTTCCTCATCTGTGCCGTGAGGCTTATAATACCTGGCTCCTAGGACTGGAGTGAACATGATTAACCTCACTGACATACCATATGCATGATGCTTGCCTTGGCAGCTGGTGCCATGCAAGCCTGCCACAGATGGTGTTGTCTGCACACTGCCAGCAGTCCAGGACTGGGTTGTTGCCATGCCCTTTCAGTGAGGCAGGACTTCCTCTGTTTCAGATTGTGGATGGAGTTGTGCAGAGTATAAAGCTCATTACTGAGGGGGCGAGCAAGCGCATCGCGGAGTTTGCCTTTGAGTATGCGCGGAACAATCTCCGGAGCAACGTCACGGCCGTGCACAAAGCCAACATCATGTGAGTCCCTGTGGGCGGCGCTCCGTCTGGCTTTGTGGGCGAGGAGCAGTGACAGGGCTTTCCTTTCCTCTCTCCAGCTTGCTCATTGACTCCTGACAGCTCTGGAAAATGGCCTTGTAGCCAGTCAGAGGGTCAGGCATTTCTCTTGTGTCAGAGTATCCTATTTAATGTGCTTCTTTGGGTGGATGACTGGAGCAGGTTTGGAGGGAGCAAGGATTCAGGTCCCGGGAGTTTAAGGAGGGCCTGAGAACCATCGGGGAAGGAAGCCGGAGAGTCTGGATCCCCAGGTGCAGTGGGCAGTTAGCTAAAGCCACGTCTGCAAAAGGGCAATCGTTTCTGTGTTAGGAGGGAATAGCAGGAATGTTTCTGAGATGGCCCCCCGCTCAGGGGCTTAAAATATTTCTCGTAGTGCTAATACTATCTGATGTATTATTCTAGCAGTTTGAATTCTTCTCAGCCCTAGTGTATTAAAGCCCAACTCAGTGTATTAGGAAGCAGGTTTCCTAACCTAAGGAAAGTGTTGAGTATGTAAAATAGGAAAACCATTTAAATAATTGAATAAGGTAACCTTTTAAGGCAATTTTAATGTTTTCTTACTAATAGATATTGCTGGATAACACTATAAAAATATAGTCTTCTTTATTATGATCAAACTATATTATATTTTTTACCCTTTTGTGCTTCCAGAAGTATCCTAAAATATTGAAATTTGCATTTTACTGATTGCCAAAAAAAATAATTTTACTGTAATTGAAATCAGATATCTGCAACTTAAATTTCTTGAACTTACTTTACTTCTCTGATTTGATCTTTTTCTCTCTGCAAGTCTTTGCTTTCAACAATTTTTATTTGATTAAATACAGGCGAATGTCAGATGGGCTTTTTCTGAAAAAATGCAGGGAAGTTGCAGAAAACTGTAAAGATATTAAATTTAATGAGATGTACCTTGATACAGTATGTTTGAATGTAAGTATATATTCACACTTACCTGCCACTTTTTGTGGTGTATAGTGTGTCCATGTGGTGCACAGTTTTTGATTGCTAAACGCACCAATGCATTTTTTGTAGATGGTCCAGGATCCGTCCCAGTTTGATGTCCTTGTTATGCCAAATTTGTATGGAGACATCCTTAGGTGAGTCTGGCTGTACCTTTTAGCCTACAGTTTATTTATAAATGTCATAAAATAAATTGTGGCTTACAAATTTTAATCAAATATTATAAAATACAGCATTTGTTACAAGCTGCGAGTTGAATTCTGACAATTCAGGTGGTGATATCAATGGTGATATGCTGGATGGGTTATTCATTCATTTGCCAAATCAGCTCTGGGCTCTTGCTCCCTGACCATTAGTTCCCGCTTCCCATTTTACAGATATTTTATTGGTTGGTTGATTGATTGATTTCAGTGTTTTATCATGTATAGCTAGGTAGGTGGGTGTTCATTTTTATAAAGGTTTTGTATCTTTTGGCATCATTTCAGACTTACAGAGAAGTTGCAAGAATGGTACAAAGAATTCCTGTGTACTCAGCACCCACATTCACCAAATGTTAACATTTTACCAGACTTACTTTATTACTCCCTCTCTCTCTCTCTCTCTTCTCTCCTTTTCCCTCCCTTCATCCTCCTCCTCCTTCTTCTTTGTTCTCTCTTTGTCTCTACACACATAAACGTGATGGTGGTCAAATGGTGCTTTTGTAAGTCCATCATTCCTTCTACACGTATCAGTTGGCATTCTACTGTAAGGATAAGCTTTTCCTTCTCTCTTATTTATTTGTTTACTTATTTACCTATATCAATTTGGACTCCTGGTTTCTATTTTATTTAGTGGTTATATCCATCACTATCATCTTTTATATTGATGCATATGTTGTGCAGACTTGGCCAGTGGGAATCCCTTTGAACTGTCTCTGTGTCCTTTTGACACAGCCCATCATTTGCTTTCTGGCACAATAAGGTGCTTCAGGGTCATCCTATATTTTCCTAACTGTAGTTCTGGAATCAGTCATTTCTCTAAGTAGCCCAGGTTCCTTTTAGTGGAGAATGGTATTTAAAGCTGAAAGTCTGGGTGCTAGGTGAGACATTTTATTTTTCAAAATATCCTTTGAAATGCTTTTCTGCCCCCAGTGACCTGTGTGCAGGACTGATTGGAGGTCTTGGTGTGACACCAAGTGGCAACATTGGAGCCAATGGAGTTGCAATCTTCGAGTCGGTAAGGACCCTGGTGACACCTGAAGCAGAATTCAAGTCAGAATGACATGAGAACCCAGGAGGGCTTATCTGCATAAATATATTTTAACTCTTGAGTTTTTCCAATTGTCAGAAGAAAATGAAGCTTGGTTTCTTCATTCGTTTTCCTCTTATTTCTTTTTCATCCTTAGTATTTATTATGTATCCTTCCTCAGTTAAAATATTTTACTGAAAGTTGGACTGGATAAGATTGTTAGTCCATATTTTTGCACTTAAAAATGAATTTCTTTAGCTCTTTATTTTTCTGAGGTTTTATTTCTAAGACATATGTCTGAGCAGCTATTTTTCATCGGTGAGGAGAGCTGATTAAGAGCCCAGCTTCCCTGGAAGAGGGCTGTTTGCTCCTGTCTCCCTCCTGACTGCACTCTTTTCCCCCGCTACCCGGGCAGGTTCACGGGACCGCCCCAGACATCGCAGGCAAGGACATGGCCAACCCCACGGCCCTCCTGCTCAGTGCCGTGATGATGCTGCGCCACATGGGGCTTTTTGACCACGCTGCAAAGATTGAGACAGCATGTTTTGCTACAATTAAGGATGGGAAGGTATTGGTAATCTTGCCACACTTCTGCTGGGTAAAATGCATTTCCTCTTTGGGTTTTTTTGTTTGTTTGTTTTTTTTGTGGTATGCAGGCCTCTCACTGTTGTGGCCTCTCCCATCGCGGAGCACAGGCTCCGGACACGCAGGCTCAGCGGCCATGGCTCACGGGCCTAGCCGCTCCACAGCATGTGAGATCTTCCCGGACCGGGGCACGAACCCGTGTCCCCTGCATTGGCAGGCGGACTCCCAACCACTGCGCCACCAGGGAAACCCCCTCCTTGGGTTTTATGTGCGTGAAGGACCGATGATGGTTCTTCTCAAGAGGGCCAAAGGATTGGATGTCGAACAGGCATTCTTAATGTGGGCTCCCTGAGTGAACTCGGGCAGTCTGCACACTTGTGTGCATTTTCTGAAGAGAGGATTAACGTATTTCATCAGGGAAGGGCTGAGAAGCACTGTGGTAGGGGCACCAGGGTGCAATGGAAAGAGCAGTGGTGTGGGCGTCAGAGCAGTGCAGGCCCAGTTACCCGGTTGTCCCCTGTGGGATCTTGGCCAAGTCCATTAATTTTTCTTGGCAGCTTTTTCCTCTTCCCAGCAAACATCTATGCGTACATGATAAGGTATGGAGAATATAATAAAATGAGGAATAAGGTATGGTCTCAGGCCTCAAGGAGCTTGGAATCTAGCAGTAGTACAGATGCAGATGTGTCTGTAATACAGTGGAGCTATATGTTATACTATGTGCATCTGTGATATAAAAGTAATGTAGAAGTTTTATAGAAGTAATAATGGCTGATATTAATTGAATACTTTCGTGATTTTATATTCATTATATATATCTCAGCAAATCTCTACTCCTATGTGACATAGATACTGTAATTAAGCCCATTTTTTGGATGAGGAAACCGAGCCACAGAGAGATTAAGTTTGTCCAAGGTCTCACAGCTCCTAACTGGCAAAGTTGGGGTTCACACCCAGTCTGGCTCTTACCCAACAAGCTTCACTGTTTCCATAACCAGTTGTGACTCATAGGAGGGTTGTGATCAATTATTCTGAAAGTGGGAGGAGAACAGAGGAGGTCATGGCTTTACAAGGCTGGGCCTGAAAGGCTGATCCCTAGTCTGAGGTCTCTTCCTTTTTTTAAAAAACTAACATTTTAAAAAAGGATAAAATATACATAGTATAAAATCGACCATTTTAATAATTTTTGAGGCACACAGTCTATTGGTATTAAATATTAATACTTTTCATATTGTGCGACCTTCACCACCATCCATCTCCAGACTTCTTCATTTTCCTAAACTGAAACTGTCCCAATTAAACAGTAATTTACCTAGTTTCTGCCATTCCCCCAGCCCCTGGCAACCACCATCTACTTTCTGTCTCTGTGAATTTGACTACTCTAGGTGCCTCATGTAAGTGGAATCATACACTGTTTGTAACATTGTGACCGGCTTATTTCACTTAGCATAATATCTTCAAGGTTTGCTTCTTCTTTTTAAAAAATTCTATAATTTGAAATTCTTACGGCCAAAATATAAGAAACCCAAGCTTGTTTTTAACAGCCTGATATAGTCATATTGAAGGGCATGTGATTATATATATTTTTTATTCTGACGCTGTATTTGAGAAGCTATTCATAGAGCCCAGCAGAGAGATGCCTAAGTTACACAGTAGGCCCTTTAAATTGTTTAGGATGCGATGGGACAAGAGAATTAAATGTATTGAGTTCCGTCTGGGAGTAAAGAGAGTATAAGCTGGTAGAAAACAGAGAATATGGGAGGATTTCTTTCTTAAAGAGGGGAATTTAAGAGTTAAGTGATTTAAATATTTCCTTAGTATTTGTTTCTTAGCCTCCAAAAATAGGTCAAAATGTGTCTTTAAAAAAAAAATTTTTTAAATCCTCAAGGAATTTATGCAACCTCTTGTTTTAGATTTGCTGTCATTTAAGTGTCCGTAATCAAATGCTTCCTTAGGGTCTATCGTATGGACAAAGGGAAAATTTTTGGAAAGCCTCCCTGCTTCCCTTTGTAGTGAGAGCATCTTGTTCTTCCAGAGTGTTTCTGTGTGCACTATCGAATTAGCTTTTCTAAGTCCTGGGGTAGGTGGATGGCGGTGGAGTGGGTCTCACTTTGAAATGAGGAACTAAATGAAAGAGTAGTCAGGTAACTCACTCATCTGGTATCTCACTGAGAGCTTTAAATAAAAACATCCTTGCTTTGGTTTAATGTGTGGATACATTTTTTATCTTTGCTTTTTCCTTTTCTCAGAGCTTAACAAAAGATTTGGGAGGCAATGCAAAATGCTCAGACTTCACAGAAGAAATCTGTCGCCGAGTAAAGGATTTAGATTAAGGCTTCTACAAATGCTTTTGCCTCAGTCACTCCTAACGGACTCCATGTCAGCCTATATTAGAATACCTCCCATTATGTATGCATTTGTTGCTTGTTTCTTGACAGAGTACATTTTTAGACCTGGCCTTTTCTTAACAAAGTCTGTACAGAGGATGCAGGTGATGTCCCTGGGCCTGCTTTCAAAGGACTTTATCCAAGTGCTTGTTTTATTTATTAAATGTCTATCTGGTACACATTTTTTGAAAACTCTAAGTGGACTGTACTGTATCATTTGCCATTGTTAACCATTTTACGCTTCAGTTACAACAGTTTTTCTTTAACTGTAAATATCGTGATACAGAATTAATACGAGAAAACATATAACTTTTTCAAGAAAAACAATGATTTCCTTGGTTTATGAAAAATATAATGAAAATAAAATAGAATGTTGACTAGCACAAGATGATATTCTTATAAAACTAAATGGGCACAAGAGAAATTTCCTGGGAAAGTTTACATCAAAAACAGTGAATATGGTATATTTCTTAGTGATATGGAAAGTAAAGACTGATTTGTGCTTTACATGAATTACTGAGTATGAATAAAGACTTCAGATCCGAGAAATATGTAATGAGAGATGTAGATTTTGTTAATAAGATATGGGTAATATATCGGGTACAAAGACACAAAAGCACTGTGTGTTCAGTTATTTTTATCTTGAGATGATTGACTATTCCTGGCGAGAGCTTTTAATGAAGGAGTGATCCTTCCTTTTCATTGGACATACATCAAGCATCGTGTGTAACGCAACCCTTGATCCCCCCTGCAGACCCTGAGTCAGACATGGGAGCCGACCATTGTGTGCGGTCACTCTTCCCCAGCATGTCTGTCTCTGTCTGGAAGTGGACCACACTCCCACTGATACTGCTAAAAGGCCCGACCATATAAAATTTGACTGCAGTGGAGGACCCTGGGGTGCTGGCTACTAACTTTATATTTCAGTGGCTACCCCTTCCCCCAAACACCAAATTACCACCCTGTGCTTCAGCACCACCACTTGCAGACTCAGCCTGAGATGAGTCACAAAATCGTGCCACCCTGGGGCTGGCCCTAGCTTTCGACCTTCAGGCACTTCCCCATCCCTCCTCCATTCCCCATCCTTAGCATGATTTTTCTTTAATCTTCAGACACTCACTATTTTCATGAACCCTTTGGTCCCACACCAAAGGCAACTCATGTCCTTCTTGGCCCTTGCGTAACATTGCAAACCTGTGGCTTTGCATTGTGTACCCTGGTCACAAGGGGATTTCTTTTTGTTTTTTTTTTTTTTTTTTTTTTGCCATACGCGGGCCTCTCACTGTTGTGGCCTCTCCCGTGGCGGAGCACAGGCTCCGGACGCACAGGCTCAGCGGCCATGGCTCACGGGCCTAGCCGCTCCACAGCATGTGAGATCTTCCCGGACCGGGGCACGAACCCGTGTCCCCTGCATTGGCAGGCGGACTCTCAACCACTGCGCCACCAGGGGAACCCACAAGGGGATTTCTTAACAACAACAAATAACCCTGTCTGGGTCCTTTTTTAGGCTGGTAACCAGACTTACAACCTTATATGTATTTTACTTTGTTTAAACTGCTGCTTCTGTTTTATTGAATTGTGCTAATTATCAGTGATCCTTGGGTTTACACTAATAAAGAATTCCCAAACGAATTGAGGTGTATGCTTTCTCTACCGATTCCCCATTTAGATGCCTTAGGTCATTTTGGCTCAGTTTGCTACTAAGAATGGCTGCTTCAAGTATTCAGAGTAGGCAGGGTGAGGGGACACGGTTCGATCTCTGGTTGGGGAACTAAGATTCCACAAGCTGTATGGCTCAGCCAAAACAAACAAACAACAGAGTGGGCAGGGTGGCAGGGTGGTGACAGACTAGCCCCTAATTGACTGCTTTCACTAGAATGCTCCACTTGACCTCCTCCCACACCTTTGCTTATTCCAGGGCACTAGAGGTCATTGGTATACCTATTGCACAGTGTCCTATGGGTTAAATAACCACTACTCTGGACTGGTCTGCTGCTCTATTGACAAAAAAATCAGGTACTTGTTGACAGTTCTGTTAAAAAGTTTAATTTCAAATTACACATTAAATACAACCAAATAGGCAGCAGCAGTTTTATTAAGCATCAAAGTCAGTGGGTGTGTGTATGGTGGAGTGCCGGGTAATGGGATGATGGAGTCGGCAATGTCCAACAAGATTCCAGAGTAAGTCAGGTGTTAGGTGAGTTACAACTGAGCACTTTCCCTGCGGCACACTGGTTAGCCGAGCCATCTTCCCCCTCCATCCTCCCGCAACACCCAGCCTCCTGGTAAGTGAGCTAGCAGCCTGTTAAATCTACCTGGAACTAAGGCCAAAAATTCAGCCCTTTAGTTCTGGAAAGAGAGTTGATTTCACTTGTCACCCAAACAAAAAGCAATACTTTTAAAACTATGCACACATGAAGCCTCTCGGCATAAGACCTGGCAAATGTAGATGCCAGGACCGTAACTGACCCAGAGAACCTAACAGACTTGCCAGAAGTCCATGTGCCCAGACTGAAGAGGACCTGGGGTCGGGGGGTGGGGGTCAGGAAAATACTCAGCCTGCCACCTTCAGGAGAAACCCGGGAAGGACGACCCCTGATTACTTTTTTTGCTCTTGGTAAAAGGAATCAATGATATCTTTGTACTTCTCTAGGACTGTGAGCCGTTTCAGCTTCATTGTGGGACCTAAAAGAGAAATTGGAAGAAATGAGTGCAGGCTGGGCTCTGAGATGTCTGAGAAGGTGTGTGGTAAACATCTAGACTCAGTGAGTCTCAGAACTCTGGAATTAAGCCAGACCAACAAGTAGCCATCCTCCAAGGTGGCCAATGGTGATCCCTGCTCTGTGGTCACACTGTTGTGTGGCTCCTTCCCACACTGTACCAGGGTTGGTCTAAGTGGCCGGTAGCATACAGAGGAAGTGGGGTAATTTACATGACAATAACTGATAGGCAAATCATCTCTGCATTTCAGTGAAAGTTCATACGATGTTGGATGTAATGCTTTGATTGCTTGTGATGGGGTAGGGGAAAGCCCTGGCCAGGGAGGGCCTCTGGCATGGTCTTTATGAGATGTCTTCCTCATATCACTTTTCTTGGCCTTGGTTCTCTCCTCTAATGCAAGGTCAAAAGGGCTCTGATTTGGGTAGCTTCAACTCCATTTTGTGCTAACTCATACTTGGCTGTGTAACTGGAGACTTCAAAATCAAAGCCATTTATATAAACTGCTTAGAGAGGACACCTATCTGGTTGACCTTGCATTCAATTTGCTGGCACAAGACAACCAGATAAGCTCAGGGTCTCTGATAGCAGCTCAGCATGACTGTGGATAGTTGCATCTGGGTTCAGCCTTGATGGGTCAGAGGGAATCTCATTGAAGGGGCCATTTGCATACCTACCCCGCCATGCCACAAACACCCCAAGATGCTATAACCAAGAGCGACTTCATCATCCAACTGAGGCCACACCAGAGGCCTTTTCTGGTTCTGTGGACCATGGCCCAGAAGGGCTGCCACCCTTTACCTGTTGCATGAGCTGACTTTACAAAAGACTATGGTGGTCTCACTCCCTAGAGCCAGATGACTCCAGCCCAAACACTAACAGGAGCTTGGTGTCTGCTTGGTGGTCCCATTGCGATTTCAGGGGAAAATGGTTCCTTAGTCAAAACAAAGTTAAATGTTATAGGTTCACATCAGTGAATTCCAGCACATATCTTATATACTGAACAGGCCCTACCTAACCACAAGCCCAGGCACTGAGCAATCAATGTCCTCCCACAGGAAGGAGGTGGGTGTCATCCAAAGTGCCGTCAGGGACCTTCTGTTTGCCACGGCTGCTTCCTAGTGGGCACCTCCCAGGCTCTGCCATGGCCTCTGCCCTCCTGCACAGCCCCTGCAATAGTGTAAGGAAAACACCTACCCAACTCTCCACCCGAAATGGAGAAGTCCCTCTCAAGAACGGCCCACTTCTGGATGTGGTAGGGTCGGGCAGCTGCATTCATGTTGACTCTCTGGATCCCCTCTTCAATAGCCTGATACACGGCCTCATCCTTCTTCCCCACGACCTCCGATACCGTGGCGGCTTTGCTGCCCACCCTCTGGCAGAACTCCACAGCTTGCTCGGTCAGATTATCAGTTGGGTCAGAGGTATCAGGATCCAGAGTGCACTGAAAAGCCAGAGATAGATCAAAACCAAGCCTCACTCCACAAGACGTGTGCCCTGGTCTTGGAGGAGGTCGCACTGCTGATCGTCAAGGACGTGGATCACCGTGAGCTCTGTTTCGAAGAGACGGTTCTAGAATGAGTAGCATGCCACTCGGACTGCGTTGAGCCCCGTGGTGGGGTGGAAGGAAGGGAGGCCTGAGATTGAGATGACCTCAGCCAGTGAGACCATCTTTTAAAACAGGGACCATAATTCTGGCCCCATCCGGTACCCTGGTATCAGATACCAGATTGGTTATCTGCTGAGGGGACTGAGGGCAGCAGCGCTGTGTAAACTGGGCTGTACTGGAACACAGAAGATCATCGGGGCAGCATGCTATTAAGTCTATTACCAGGGGCAGAAGGGATTTCCATGTGCTACGGCTGCCCCTTAGGGCAGGCAGCACTGACTAGTTATTCCAGAATACAGTCATGAGATCCAGACGTGTCCTGGCTGAACATGGCTTCTCTGCTGGGGCCAGACCCATAGACCACCCACTGGCTGCTCCTCCAGAGCCAGACCCCAACCCCCCCACCCCCGACACACCTTCAAGGTGAGCAGCATGGACAGGAACTTCCTCTGGTCCCCGATCAGCACGGCATTGCTGATGATGGGTAGCTCTGTCTTCACGGCCTCCTCAATGGGCACAGGGGGCACATTCTCCCCGCCAGCTGTGATGATCAATTCTGGAGAGGCAAGGCCAGGCCCCCGGCACAGGCTTTAGTGCAGGTGCTCAGACCAAGCACACCCAGACTCTGCCTGGAGAGCCGACCCTCTAAGAAGGACCCAGGCTCGATCACACATCCGCCTGCGTGATTTCCAGAAAGGTGTTTACCCATTCACTGAGCTTCAGTTTCCCCTGGGAAATTGGGGCACGGGATTCCCACAGGGATGCTGAGGGCACTGTATCCACTTGGGCAAAGTAAGCAAAGCACCTCTTCCACGGAGGTGTCCCCAACTTACTTCCCTGGGAGAGCCAAGCTGTTCATGGGAAATTTCTTTGAAATCTCATGCTCTATTTTAAATTTTATGTCCAATTTGTGTTCTACTCTGCCTCATATCCATGTTTGCATATAAAAATACATATTTATGTCCTCAAATTTTCTGGAAAGACTTGCCTTGTTTATCTAGGGACTTTGAATCTCAGCTCTGTCATTTACTAGCTGGGTGACCTTGGGCAAGTTACTTAACCTCTCTGGTTGTCCTCATTAATAAGTCGAGGTAATGATAGCATCTTTCCCATGAGAGACAATAGTAAGTAAAATGATGTCATTCAAGGTGTGTGGCACTTAATAAGGGCTCAACACTTGTAGTGGGTACAAATTGTGGTGGCAGTATAATTCCTCCGACGTCCCAGCACAGCCTCGAACCCAGCCAGAGGCGCTCACCTTTGAGACGCCCAGTGATGTAGAGGAAGCCGTCGGCGTCCAGGTGGCCTGAGTCGCCTGTGTGCAGCCAGCCGTCGGCATCAATGGCCTCACACGTCTTGTCCTCCATGTTCAGGTAGCCCATGAAGATCGTGCGGCCCCACAGGCAGATCTCTCCGATGCCCTCTGCATCCTCATTCACCAGCTTCACCCGGCAGCCCGGCACCACCTTGCCGGAGCTGGGGGGATGGAGGGGCCGGGAGGCATGGTCAGAGGGAGCAGTTTCCTCCAAGCCCTGGGTCAGCCCCTAGTCTGATCCATCTAGTCTTCACCGATGGCTAGAATGTCCTTTCCCAGGATTTTTGTAATTTAATAGGGTCCTCAGAGCTGAGACGTAGGGCCAGTTAAAGGTTTTTAGGTGAGTGAATGAATCAGTGGGGGAAATCCTAATGGGACAACTTTAAGCACTGTGATGGGCAAGCAGGGAGGGGAGGTATTTAAGCACAACAGAGAATCCTTCAACTCACTCCCTAGAGCTGATTGCCCCCTACCCCACACCAGAGGACCGGCCCAGTCCCCCCAGCTCCCATCCCAGATGAAACCAGGGCTACCAGCAATGCTGGGACACCCTCTAACACACCCCACCCTACTGGAGGGAGAGGCCAAAGGGAAATTCCTCCATCAGAGCCCTGCTCAGGGAGCCCCTGGGCTGCAAGGCTGTTTGCAACCACAGACCCAAGTGACACTGTCACAGAGACCATCCCCGCGAGACTCGGGCCTGGCCAAGGGACTTGGCCCAAGATAGAGCTGTTGGCACTCAGGGACCCATAGTCCAGTGGCCTGGGCTCAGGGACCTAATCAGCAGGGGGCGGCACTGAAGGGTGCCAGCCAGGACGTGCAGGCTGGCATATGTGCTGAAACCTGGGCCACACCTGTAGAGCCGGTAGTTGTAGGGGCTGGACATGAAGTGAGGGCCTGAGGTCTCGCTGAGACCATAGCCCGCATACAAGCGGATGTTGAGGCCCAGGAAGAAGTGCTGTGTCTCCGCGGTCATGGGGGCTCCTCCGTAGAAGTTTTTCTGACACTTGGCAAAGCCCAGTGCCTGGCGGACTTTGGCTAGCACCAGGTAATCTGCCAGTCGGGTTGTGAAGGGCTTCAGATCGCTGGTGGGAGAGGGAGAATGGCTCACAGAAGACAACACACACACACACACACTTGCATTAAAAGGGTGGGTGTTCAGTGGGTACCCGGAATGGCCGTTCCAATGATCTATTCTGATTGGTTAGTGGCGACGCTGAATCCACCGCTAAATATTTGTAATATTGGCCCTGCCTGTGAACATGCATGCGCGCCTAGGTGTGTACATGTAGTTATGTGCAAACACGTCTTGAGCTGGGAAGTTAGAAAACCAGATTCAGCTGTGTATGCTTGCACAGACAACACAGATGCACGCAAGTTCGCACACACAGTAATACACACTTGCAGAGACTTGAAGTATATATGCACAGACACAAACGTGTCTGATCCCGTTTGAAGCTCTTGAATGGGTCATTCATGCATATTCACTGTTCATGTCTGTGCAAATGAAGCCCTAAGTGCACAGACACGTGTACATGTCTCTTGAGACATGAGACCGTTTCACAGACACACTAGTAATGGAAAATATTTCTAAATTGGAACAGGCCAGATTTATGCCATTGATCCTCCCACAGCACTGGTTGGGAATTTTAAAGCAATCGAAAGGCTGTGGGCGAGAGATGAGTGGTCACTTTGGATTATGGGAAGGCTGGAAAACCCCCATCACTGTGGCCCCTTCTCTATAGCCACCTACGGAAGTCAGGAGGAGACCCCTCAGGAGGCTGCCAGGAGCTGCTCCCAGGGAGGTAAGTGCCACCCCAGAGGGAGCAAGTCAGTCCTTGCAGTCAGACCCAAAGATGGGGTGATGGTCTCCTGTGGGATCTGGCAAGAGAACAGGGCTCAAGCCCAGCCACTGATGGGGCCTCTGTGCAGGGGTCTGGACAAGCCTGGCCAATGGGGCGTGGACAAACCTGGCCTATCAGATCCTAGGTTGTGTCCTGGGGTTATGACCCAGCCCTGCTGCCTCCCCAGGCCTCCTGCCCCCTGGCCCTCTCTACCTGCTTGGGCAGGTGAGGTTCTGCTCCAAGGTCACCGACATGGCCCACAGCAGCATCTTGCGCCGGATGAAGCCAGACTGAGCCGCCACCTCCTGGATCCGCTCCATGATCTTCTCCCACACCCGCGGCACCCCCATGTGGGACGTGGGCTCCACTTCCCTCAGCGTGTTCACCAGGCTCCCCTGTTCGCAGCCAGCGAGAGACAGGGCTGTGGTTCAGAGCCGGCCGGGAGCCAGGAGGCCCGTGTCACCAGAGTCAGCGTGCACACACGCAGGCATCCTGTATACAGTAGCTCACACAGGTGTACACACACACCGCATGCAACTCATGTCACATGCTGTCGGCTACCACTCAACAGCCATCTACTCGCTGCCCTTCTTTGCTAAAAGAACCTTGATGTAGCTCAGGTACCAGGGTGGCCAGATGCTTCAGAAGTACCTCAGTCCCCTCCCAGTCCTGGGGGCAGTGACTTTTTATTAATCTAACTCCAACATGGTAATCCCATTCCCTTAAGCAGTGACTGGTTGATGAATGGACATGGGACAACATGTGGGCCAATGTAGGGGAGGGGGAAGTTTGCTAGGGGGCTCTGGGGACGTTCTCCTCATGGTTACAAGAAGGATCCCAAGCACAGGTGTAGTTTATGAGGCTGGGATGCAGGGCAGGGCCGTGGCCATCTGTGACCATCCTGTGATCTTACTCTGAGGGTGGCCCGTCCTAGATGGCGCTGTGGACCCACACACCACTCTGACTCAACTTTCCTTTATGTAATATCATCAGTTTCCCTTCTCGTTTGATCATCTGAGTCAGGCTGTGCTAACTGCAGTTGAAAGAATTCTGACTGATAAACACATGGGGAACCGGCATGCTTATGATGCACACACAGGGCCCACAGACACAAGCACACACTCGGGCAGGCCCTTGCACACACACTTGGACACCCACTTAGGCAGAGAGGCAGACTGACCTTCAGGGCATCAGTCTCAGCAAAGCAGACCTGGGCCCCCCACTGGATGCCTGTCCACAGGTCATAGATCTGGGCAGCAATGTGGCTGAGGGGCAGGTAGCTGACCACCACCTCCTGTTGGACTTCTGCGGGTTGGATGTCACCGGCCTGGCTGCCGTAATGTGCTGTCCATGTGATCTGGCGGACAGGCAGATGGGTCCTGGCAGTGTCTACAAAGCCAGCCCTGGAAGTGTTCACATCTGTGGCCACCCTGTGGGCTTGGGCTATTTCTTTGGAGTGTTCTTTGAACACCCTAGAGGTTGTTCACCCTCCTGGGCATCTCTGCAGGAAACACCCTGGGACAGGCCTCCCCCTCCCAATCCCCACCATTTTGCTGGGCTCAGTCTGTACCACAGACTTAAGGGTTGTCCTACTTATCCCAGCTCCCTGAGCTGAGGGACTGAAGGAAACTCCCTGGGAGTTGTTAGGGCAGGGCCACTGCCCAGATCCACCCATAGCCCACCCCCACCCATCTGGGCATCTGTCCTACATTGTCTTGACTCAGCATCACGCCCTTGGGGTTCCCAGTGGTGCCTGACGTGTAGACCAACACGCAGCACTGGTTAGGCTGCTGGGCATTGATGATGGTGTCCAGGGCCTCCTCAGTCACCTCATTCCCCAGATCCATGAACTCCTCCATCTGCGGCCAGGTGGGAGAGTGCAGACAGGCCAGGTGAGCTGGGCAGGCTCACACAGACCCCACCTGCCCCACACGAGCCCTTTACCCATACCGTGTACACATTGGCCATCTTTGTCGGAGGAGATTCTTGAAATATCACTACTGCCTTCAGGTGTGGCAGGTTTTTCCAGATCTGTATTGACAGGAAAAATAAATGGGGTTTCATTTTAAAAAGTCACCTCTTGAGAAGAGCCCCATCTCCAGGTGTTAGTCAGCCTGGCAGGCACCTTGTGGCAAAGGTTGTTGGTCCCAACTCTGACCTTTCACTCAGCAGGACACTTGCCACCCTTCATGCATGGTTCCCCATCATGAGAACTTTGGAGCAGCAAAGGTGGGATGAGCAGGGGGCAAGGAATGACTTCTATTAAAGGAAAACCAGACAACCTGGGGCCTGGCTGAGTGCCACAGGGGACTGCGTGACTGCAGAAGAGAGAAGAGAGGAAAGGGTAGAGGGAAACCAGAACTCAGTTATCTCACTGAGTTGAGGTGTCAGAGGTCAGAGTTCAGGAAAGCCGGGGTGCCTAGAATTTGTGGGACAGAATACCAGACAGGAGAGAACTATGCAGAGAAAGAGTTCTAGAAATTTCTTTAGGGGTCATCTTGATTCTTTGGCGGATTATCAACCTGCACAGGCATAGGTGAAACTCCATGAAACTAGATGAAGAATAAATGCTGGAGGAAGATCAAGGACTAGGGCTAGAAGACAAACAAAAGCATGTACGGGGCCAGAACTGTTTGTGTCTCCATCAGCCAGAGTGGAGGGACCTCTGGAAATAGAGACCCCAGAAGGGTCAGGTCATAGGTCTGGGGCTAAATTAGCCTTAGAGGAAAGGCTATCTAAACCTGCTCTGAAAGGCTTAATTAAACACAAGTCTCAAAATGAAATTGAAAGAGAGAAAAAAATAATGGAAAAAATTAACCTGCAGGAGAAAACTAAAAAGCCTAACATATGTGTAACTGGAGTCCCAGGAAATATTTTTTTTAATTGAAAAAAGTCTGAGAAATTTCCAAATTTGATTAAAACTATAAATCCATCAATTCAAGACTCCCGGTGAACCCCAAGCAGGATAATCACAAAGAAAAACCACACCAAGACACAACATAATCCAACTGTTGTAAACCAGTGACAAGGGAAAAAATCTTAAAAGCGGCCAGAAAAGCAAGATACACCATGTGGAAAGGAACAAAAATAAGAAATTATAGACTTCTTATCAGAAGCTATGCAAAGTAGAAAACACTGGGATGAAGTCTTTAAAGAGCTGAAAGAAAAAAAAAGGAAACCCTGTCAACCTAGGACTATAAACTAAATGAAAATATCTTTCAGAAAATGAAAGCAAAAATGAACAAGTTTTCAGGCAAAGAGAAGCTGACAGAATGCATTGTCTTCAGACTTGTATTGCAAGAAATGTTGAAGATGAACATATATATGCTAATGTGTAGAAAATAGATAACTAATAAGAACATGCTATATAGCACAGGGAACTCCACTTCACTGTACAGTAGAAACTAACATAACATTGTAAAACAACTATACTCCAATAAAAAAAGTAAAATTTAAAAAAAAGAAAGAAAATTCTTAAGGAGGAAGGAAGATGAACCAGATGAAAACTTGGGTTCGACATAAAGGGATGAAGAGTGCCAGAAATGGCAAATACGTGGGTAAATAAAAAGACATTTTTTCCTTCCTTTAAAATTTCTTTGAATGATACTTGACGGTTTAAAATACTGCATTGCAGGAGTTATAACTCACACAGAATTTAAGTATAAATGACAATAGCACAAAGTATGGGAGAGAGAAGGAAGTACACTGCTGTAAGATTCCTACATTATATGTAAAGTAGTACAATATTATATTATAATATTATTTGAAAGTAGACTGTGATGAGTTAAAGTTGCGTAGTGTAAGCCCTAGAGCAAACACTAGAGGGAGAGCTAGTAAACCAATGGATAGAATGGAATACTCAAAAACAAACCAAAATAAAAACAGAAAACTCCATCCAAAAGAAGTCATGAAAGGGGAGAAAAGGATCAGAGAATGGATCGGACAAATGCAAAACAGCCAACTGGTAGTTTTATAGACAATTTTGTCAGACTGGATTAAAAGGCATGACCCAGCTATACGCTATCTGTAAGAGTCTTGCTTTAAATATAAGGACACAGGTAGGTTAAAAGTGAAACAATGCAAACATATATACCATGCAAACATCGATCATAAGAAATCTGGAGTGGCTATATTAATTTAAGACAAAGTAACTTTGGAGGAACAGTTGCCAGAGATGAAGAGGGACATTTCTTAATGATAAGGGGATTAATTCGTCCAGAGGGCATAACAACCTAAATATGTGTATACATAACAGAGCTTCAAAATACACGAAGCAAAGACAGAACCAAAAGGATAAATAGATAATCCTCAACAATAACTGGAGACTTCAATGTTCCCTTTCTCAGTATTTGTTAGCCCAAGTAGACAGAAGATCAACAGGGATATAGATGACTTAAACAACGTTAGAACACTATCAATCAAGTTGACATTATTAACATTTATAGAACATTCTACCCAACAACTGCAGAATGCGCATTCTTTAAAATATGCGTGGAACAGTCACCAACATAGATCATTATTCTGTCTACCACACCTGCTGTGTACAAATGGGGTGCTTCAGGTAGCAAAGAGTCCCGGGTGATGAGAGAAAGTTCTTCCTTTGGAGAAGAATCCCAGCTGATCAATTAGAAAACAAATATTTTCCCATGGCTCATGAAATAATTAATTCAGGCAAAGATCATCGGTGGAGAAAGGCTGATGGGGAATGTCACAGTGGATGAGCAGGTAGCCACCACAGGAATCCAGGGATGAAACTCAGAGTTCACTACGAGGTACCACCTGACATCACGTGCCTCTTGAGGCTGTGCCATGGGAAGTACACAGCGCCACCTATGGGTTGTTCCTGCCAATCAGTGTCTAATCTGAAATGCATCAACACTTGCCATCTAACAAGAAGTGCAGAGGTTAGAGGGACAAGCTGAACAACAGCTCAGGACGGCTAACCTAGTTTCTGCAGCATGTCAATGACAGAGGTTCTCACACTTGAGCCTGTGTCAGAATCACCAGGAGGCGTGGGCCCCATACCCCGAGTTTTGGAATCAGTAGGTCTTGGGGGGAGGTTCTGAAACTAAGCTCCCGGGGGATGCTGTTGGTCCTGGACCACACTGGTGTATGGTACGGGAAACAAAAGGTGGGGCCTTTGTTTTGAATTAAAAGACTCTTAAGAGACACCACCAAATGCAACACAGGGGCCTGGTTTAGATCTTGATTCAAATGAACCAACTGTAAAAAGACATTGCTGGTATTAGATGCTATGAAAGAATTCTTTGACTTGTGTAAATAAAGGTGATAAAGTTACTTGTGATTAAGAAAAATGTCATATATGTTAGAGGTATTGAAATATTCGGGGGGTGAAATGCTGTGATGTCAGAGATTTGCCTTCAAATACTTCAGCAAAATAGGTAAACTGATGAAATGAGTGTGACAAAAAAACAGTGATGATGATTAAATCTGGATGAGCACTCTATGTGGGTCCACTACACTCTTCTCTCTATTTTTGTTTATCTGGAAAGTTTCATAATACGAATTTTAATTAATTACCTAGGGTGGACATTTCTGATTCAGTAGGTCTGGGCCTCGGTTTCTTCAGTGGTAAAATGGGGCAGGGGGAGGGCATTGGGATCAGATCAACCATCTATGCAGAGCGGTTGTCTCCCTGAGGGATGGGGCAAAACTATTGGGGGGCTTTTTAAAGCTCCACTGCCCTCCCCACTCTGGGGTTCTGACATGAGCGCCCACGCTGAGGAGTGTGTGACTCCCTCGGGTAAGGCTGAGGATGAGAGCTAACACCATTGCTACTTGGTAGCTGAGGCCCTCAAGGAATCTTAAACCGGTGGGCTTCAAGCAAAGCTGGCCTGGGGGCACCTGGGTCAGAGGGCTCTGGCATCTATGAAGGCTCCAAACCTGAGGAAATCAGGGCCCCGATGAGTCCTAGGGGGCCTGGGACACCCCTGCTGTGCCCTCTTCTCTAAATATTTGTCCCCTTTCTATGAAGTGAAGGGCCCAAGTGCTTGGGGAGGGGGAGGGCGAAAGGGGGTGCTGAGGACAGCTCGGGTTCACCTCAGTCTCTCAGAGCTGTTCACTTTGGGCCACTTTATCTGCACCCACATCTCCTCCCCCAGTCTCAAGCATTTATCCAAATCAGACAGAATGGAGGCCCTCAGAATGAGGGAACCCTGACGACAGGGTTCAAAAGGAGTGGAGACAGAAAAGGACTTCACGCAAGCTGAGGGAAGGCCCGTCCTGCGATCCAGATCCCACAGTCCTAGGAGGTTGGAGACCACTTCTCCTGCCCTCAGGTACAGGTGGGGAGCTGAGGTCCAGGTGAACTAGGGCCAAGCCAACAAGTCAACCCGGGAGCCTCCTTTGAGATGCAGGGAGCCTTGGAGGATCTTGCAGGCTACTGGGTGTAGCTGGGGCACAGAGGTGCCCTCAGGCCACTGCATGCCAGCGTGGTGCCCATGGGGACACAGCCAATGAGGGAGGGACCTTAAATGAATCAGGAGGCATCAATGCTCCAGAAAAGACCCAGCTGCCCCAAGAGGCACTGTTGAGCCCCTCCAGTGCCCTGCTGTCTTCAGAAGACCCTGCGGCACTTGCTGTGGCTTAGCCCAAGCCCCACCCTGTGGCAGCCCACACCCCCACTCCCCATTGAGACTCAGATTTGGGTGCTCACGTGTCAGAGCCCTGAGCCACCCTCAGGGCACACAACCCTTCCCTGAAGGGAAAGCCATGGGGAACAGCAGGCTGGCTGGGGAATGTGGGGTATGTCCCTTGGACATTCTGGGCCTCAATTTTCAGACCTGGCAAATGGGTCGGCGGCCATTGCCCTGCCTGTGTCCGTGTGGTGGGGAGGGTTGCTGTTGAGAATGATGGAGGATTCTGGCAGGGAGGGTGGAAAAGCCCTTTGTAAGCTGGAGGTCTGTGAGGACGCCCAGTCTGACCCCCATGGCCCTGGTCCCTTTCCCCCAAACCTTCAGGATCTTTTCCAGCTGCTTCTGCGTGTCGACCACAATGATGTTGGCACGGCAGTCATGGGCGATATACCGGCAGGCTTCAGGGGAGCTGGTTGTGTAGATGCCAGTGACGATGCCACTGCAGGAGACCCAGGAGGATGCGTGTCTGGGCAGGTGCAGTGGGCCACCCCCTTGGCCCAGCCCCCTGCCCGACACACCCACAGCCCCCAGGCCCAGAGAGCTCCCGTGGCCCAGACAGGCAGCTCAGCACAGTCGCCCTAGGCAGAGCAGGGACAAAGGTGGTGCTGGGGAGGGCCCCGGGGAAGAGATGGGATGTTGGGGACGGGGTTGGGGGCCCCTAAAAAGAGATAACGACCCTCTCTCTGCTCTCTGCCCACCTCCAACCCACTGGAGACCCAGCCCCTCCCTCAGCCACTCACCCTGCGAATACTGTGCCCACTGCCGAGAAGAACCACTCCGGGGAGTTGAAGCCGAGGATGGCCACGCTGTGGGCCCGCTCCAGGCCGAGCTCCAGGCCAAAGGCAGACAGGCCGGGTCAGCCTCTCATTCTCACCAAGCCCCCCTTCCAAACTGCAGGGACCCTGCCGCCCACCTGAGGGACCACCCTCCCAGGCTCCCTCATTAGAGAGTGCCCTGGGGGATGCGTCACTCAACAGCCCTTGCTGCCCCTCCCAGGGCCTTCCCGGGGAGCCCAGACCTCAACCCAGTGCACCAGGCTTCTCAGGCCCCTTGAATGGGACAAAAAACGAGAAGCTCGTGTCACGTCCTGGCACATGGCAAGGGCCCAGTGAACGTAAACCCTCAGCACCAGGCCAGAGCGGACAATTAGCTCAATAAATGGGCTGGTTTTTACTGTTATCCTTTCTAAGGGCTTGCCCAGTGGGGCGTCGGAAAGAGGCCTGTGAGGGCCAGAGCTGGAAGGCAGGGCTGGGGAGGGGAGAGGCTGTGCCTTGAGGGGCTCCCTCACCTTTAGGAAGCCCTTGGCGGCTTTGCGGGCCAGCAGGTAGTATTGGTTGTAGGAGATGTGCTCCCACATGCCCTGTCGCTTGAAGCCCAGAGCGCTGAGGTCCCCGTACTTGTCCAGAGCCTCGCAGAACATCCGATGCACAGTGTAGGGAGTCTGTGGGCAGCTGGGGTCTATGCGCAGGTGGACGCGCCCATCGGCCCGAGTTGTCCACAGCGCCTCCTCTGCAGGGTCCAGGAGACCACAGCTTGGATCGTGCCAGCCCAGGGTTGTCCCCAGGGGACCCTTGGTCCTACCTTAAGCAGAACTCCCAGGCCTCTGGTCCCAACAATGCCTTGGGCACTGGGCCAAGGGGGCTGGCAGACACACCAGGAGGCTCCCTGTTGGGGGAGGTCTGACAGCCTTGAAGGATGGGCAAGCCTCTAGGGATGCAGCAAGGAAGAGGAGAGAGAATAGCTGGAGGGGAGGAGGAGGCCTTGGGGACCCTAGAGACATTTTCCTGCCAGCTGGGATTTGCCCCCTGAGGGTGGGCAGTCTGCAGTGGATTTGTGGCTGCCCCAGAAGAGTGGGACTGTCAGATCCTTTGGGGTTTCTACCCTTCCTCTGCCTCCTGAGAATGGGTTGGGGACAGACCCAATTGACAGAAGGTCAAAGCATCAAAAATAGCCCCTTCCAAGGGGTTAGAGGAGACTGAAAGCCAGCAGGCTCTGATCACTAGCCTGGAAAATTTCCCAGTCCCAGGAAATAATCTACCCATCTCTGCTCATTCTTGCCTAGTGCCAGGCCCCATGCGAATCCCTCACATGGGGATCTCATCTAGTCTGCACAACATGGGTCTGGTAGCCCCATTTTACAGATGGGGCAGCTGCAGCTCAGAGAGGTTCAGTCATTTCCCCAAGGTCACACAGTGGGAAAGGTATGCCTGAGGCCAATGCTCACACTTGGGACAGTGTCCCAGGCACAACCTAGCCTTTTTTACTGTGTGCGGTAGGTGGGAACAGAGCTTTAACATTTAGTATGTGAGATGTGAGGTGAGCCGTTGAACCTCTGAGTCTGTTTTCTCAGGGGAAAGGTAAGGGTTTAGTTCTCATGGATGATATGAGGGTCAAAAAATGAAAAAGCCTTGGCATATAGTTGGGGCTCAATAAATGCACACTTTTGTTCTTCCTCCTTTTTCTAAGTTCTCCAGATCATTTGCAAAGGAGGCTTGGATGGGTGGTCTAGATCCTTTTGTCCACGAGGCCACTTTTTGGGGCCATGGCGGTCATTCTAAAAAGGTGACCCAAGGGTGGGGGAGTGAGGGCTGACTAGGACCACAGGGGCTACCCTGCCACCTGCTAGCCAGACCCATGCTGAGATGGAGAGGTCCCACCTCCTTGGATGTCCATTTTGAGGTGGGACCAACAGGGTCCTGTGACCAGCCCTTCCCCGAGGCAGCAGATGGACTGATGACCTTGTCTCTCCTGTTCAACACTCTAAGGTTTCATGTGGACCCTGAAGTTGGCAGAAAGAGGTAAATGTCCTGGGGCTGGGACAGGAGAGCCCATCCTTCCTCCCATGGAGGCCAAGGATGGGGGACAAGGGGACATATTCCGGCCCAAGCAGAAGAAGGGAATGTCTGAGGCAGGGGAATGTCAGCCTGGGAATGTGGGCTGGGGCAGAGAGAAGGTCACCCAGTGCCAGGCCTTGTGTACTGACAGAAGTCAGAACCATGCTGGCTGGCATCCACCACCTCCCCAGACTGAGACCCACATCCCCAGGTGGAGGCGTGAGCCAGGGCCGCTGAGGACCCCTCTCCAATCACCTCTCAGACATCTCTAAGCCCCTTTCCCATATCCTGGGACCCCAGCCTGGCAGGTCCCAGTGATCAACCTCTTTAGGGTCTCCAGCCCCTGCACAAGGTGAAAGTCCATTCACATGAGCAGACCAGGGCAAAGACACAGGCTGTGGAGTCAGGTCGACCTGGATTCCAATTCCGTTCTGCCACTCCCTGCTGTGTGACCTAGGAAAGTCTTTCTCCTCCTAGCTCCATTTTAATCATTGTCAAGCGCAAAGGGTTGGAGAGGTTATGGAGAGACTGTAGCCCTCATACAGGTGGCGGGAATGTAAAATGGTGCAGTCATATTGGAAGCCAGTTTAGCAGTTTCTTAAAAAAATTGAACATAAATCTACTATACAACCCAGCAATTCCACTCTTAGGTACCTACCCAAGAGAAACGAAAACACACATCCCCACAAAGACTTGTACATGAATGTTCATAGCAGCATTATTTATAGTAGTCAAAAAGCGGGAACAACCAAATGTCCATCAACTGGTAAGTGAAAACTAAATGTGGTCTCTCCACACAGCGGAATACTATTTAGCACTAAAAAGGAACAAAGTACTGATACAGGCAACACCATGGATGAAACTCAAAAACATGTTCGGTGAAAGAAGCCAAAAGCAAAGGACCATGTATCGTCTGATTCCATTTACATGGAATGTCCAGAAAAGGTAGAAATGATAGAAAGCAGATGAGTGGTTGCCTGAGGCTTGGGGTGGGAATGGGGAGTGACTACAAGTGGACACCAAGGATCTTTTTGGGGTGATGGAAAAGTTCTAAAGTTGGATTGCTGTGATGTTTGTACAACTGAAAATTTGCTAAAAATCGTAGAAAAAGTGACTTTTTTCAATGAAAAAGTGACAAATCGTTACACTTAAAATGGGCAAATTCGATGGCATATAAAGTACACTTCAATAAAACTGCTTTTAGAAATGGGAGGAAGGGGAATTCCCTGGTGGTGCAGTGGTTAGGACTCTGCACTTTCACTGTTGAGGGCCTGGGTTCGGTCCCTGTTTGGGGAATTAAGATCCCACAAGGTGCGTGGCACAGCCAAAAAAAGAAAAAAGGGAGGAAGGATGGAACGCTGACACACAACCTCCTCACCCAAATTGGGACAAGAGTTCCGTGAGGTAGCCCAGCCTGCGTGCCCAGAGCCTGGCAGAGTCACTTCCCAGTAGCTGGTAGCTCTCTTCCTTTCCCTGGTACAGATTCCTCTTCGTGCTTAGACCATAAAAAGCAAATTTCTCCTGTGGGCACTGCTAGACGCTCATGCTGCACTCCATCCACCTGTTCCCCCAGGCTTGCCAAGATCATCACAGGTAAGGCTTACGATCTGCTGTGAAAGCTTCCCTCAGCCAAAAGTTTTAACTTTAACTTATCATCTTTTAAGTTATAACCTTTTTAAAAAAAATCACAAAACAATACATATGTGTTCTAAGAAATAGAAAACACATATGTGTTCTAAGAAATAGAAAACAATTTAGAAGTACATGATATAAAATGGGATAGGGCTTTCTTAATGTTGCCTAAGTAACCACTGTTCACATTTGGTGTATGTCATGCTTATACAGATATACATACAAGGAATTCTTTTTAATTCTGTTGCTGTTGTTTTTTTATCCAAAGGGAAAAAAAAAAGAATCATGTTACTCTTATATTAATCAAGGGTAGCAAACCCAAAATGCCCATAGGGGATAGGTAGGTAATGTACCAGCTTCATAATAAATAATATATAAGAGTAAACAATAAATGAATGAAGTGCCCCAGAATTTGCATGTGAAACACAGAGGCACAGTCTTCATTTTCACAAAGAAATAGCCTCCCTCTCATTTTCCTTGAGACACGTGGCCCTTGTAGTCCACCTTTTGTTTCTCTGTTTTTTTGATAAAGACAGAGAATAGTGCAACGTTTTACTAAGGAAAGCTGCAACACAAGGGTAGTGATCACTGTCCCGACCCCAGCCTCAGTGTCAGGGAGGCAACATGGAGTGGTGGGGACTGTGGGGTGGGGGGAGCACACGCTTCATCTAAAGGGGTGGCTGCTCCTTGGCTCTAGGATTTGGTACCCAGGAGGAAAGGAAACCGAGGGCTACCTGAAATCTGGGTGTTTATGTGTGATCATCTGATTTTTAAATGTTGGCTCCTACATTCAGACAGCCATTAGCCAAATCATCCATTTTTAACTTCCGTGACATTAATGTATCTCTCTCATTGTGTGTGTGTGTGTGTGTGTGTGTGTGTGTGTGTGTGGCTGTGTTGATACAGCTCCATTGGCCACATCATAATTTCATATCATAATGTACATATCACAACCACTTCCCCATTGAAAGACACTCAGATGATTTCCAGGTTTTAGCCCTTAGGCTTTCCAAAGGATAGATTTCTAGAAGTGGGTTTACTGCATCTGAAGAAAAAAACACGTAAAATTTTGATGGACGTTTTGGACAGAGTTCCTTCTCCTGATTTCTTCCCTCCCACTAACTACACGGTTCTGCCTTTCCCCTGTGTTAGTTTTTTATCTGATGGTGTCTCCGCTATGGGGTTAAGTCATCTCACATCCTTCTCAGAAGGAGGAAAGAAGGAATGGACAAGGGAAGGAAAGGCAGTTGGTCTGTGAGATCAGTCTCTTCTTAGCCCAGCTGCTTTGTGACGGGGATGAGAGGCCTGGCCCCTGGTGGACCCACGCCCTTCGGGAAGGGTGACCAGGCAGTGCAGCTCCGGCCCAGCCCTTTCTCTCTACATTTACCGCACAGGCTCAGCTGTCTGAACCCCAGACTAGCCAGAAGGGAAGACTTTGGTGGGAAGGGGCCTGCCCCTGCCCTTGGCCTCCCAGAGGCCCAGTCATTCTCCTTCACTTGAAGGAATTAGAATGGGCACAGCTCCCATTTACTGAGCACCCTACTTGTGCCAGGAGGGCTGCGTGCCACCTTGTTCTATGACCCCGTGTTTAACAACCTTCCATCCTGTGAGACTCACAGAGGCTAAGTCACCGCTGGCAGAGCTGGGATCCCAACCCACAGTCTGACTCCCAAATCCACACAGTTCCAGTTGGCCATGCTGGGGTCACGGTGGGGTTCTAGGCCGACCCCGGAACCCACATCTCCCCTGGGAAAGGACTGTCATGCCTCCTGCCCAAGTCCTGCACTGGGGCTCTGGCTCGGTGACCTTGGGCAGCCAGGACCTCCAGCCACTGCCTCTTCCTACATTCCAGAGGCTCCCAGAGCGACATTTCTGAACCCATATCTGACCTGTTCGAAAGCCACCCACATCTCCCCTTGACCACAGGGTGATGCCCTCACTGTGGCCTCTCAGGAAGGCCCTCCCCAAAGGGGCTCGCCAGTCTCTGCCCACCTCAGCACAGCCAATCTGAGCTGCTCCCGGTTCCCTTAATTCCCACCCACCCCCGGGCCTTTGCCCATGCTGTGACTCTGCCTAAAACACCCTTCCCCCATCACATCCACCTCTCCCACCTTTCATGCCCCAAGTGCCACCCCCTCACTGGGGACTTTAGTTCCTGAGCCTCACTGCGGGCCAAGTCCTGGTTGGGTCTGCCTCTCCCACCAGGCTGGAGGCTCTAAAAGGCAGGTCTGATTCCTCCCTGTGTCCTGAGCACAGAAGCCTGGACCCGAGAAGAGGGCAGGGGGCCTTAGCAGAAGCACAAATCAGTCTCTGTCCCATCCCAGTCCCAGAGGCTGGACTGAATGACTGTGTGTCCAGGGGACCTGGGCCTTTCCCTCTCTCCCCTCCTCCCTTCCCCCCAGGATGGATGAGGGTGGT
This sequence comes from Phocoena phocoena, assembly GCF_963924675.1. Taxonomy (NCBI): domain Eukaryota; kingdom Metazoa; phylum Chordata; class Mammalia; order Artiodactyla; family Phocoenidae; genus Phocoena; species Phocoena phocoena. Next base: position 119,731,499 of record NC_089220.1, on the reverse strand, counting down.
GCAGGACACATTGCTGCCCAAGTACAGAGAGAGGTGGGCCCGCAGAGCAGATGCCTGCCCAAGTGGGCCACGGCAGGCTGAACCTCCGTCCTGCACGCTTGAGAGCCCCCAGGTAGGACCTGGCAAGACCCAGCCCCACTCAGTGCCCTCCTGACCTGAGTCCACCACAGCTCAGTGGCCTCAGGCTTAGGAACTGATGTAAGCGAAGATAGATGAGCCTCCCTGGCTGCAGTGTCTCATCCTCTCCCGCTTCTCATGTCCATGTATCCCCACCTCTGGGCCTTTGCTCACACCATTCTCTCTCCCAATCTCATCTTTGTCAGAAGAGAAATCTCTGGACAGCGAGGTAGAAGACCAAGTTTTAGCTATCAGCAAGGTGGGCAGAGCAGTCAGAAGGGGTCCTTTGCCCACAAAGCACTGGATATTGGTCCTGCTCCCCTGGCCACAGCAATGGGCCCAGAACCCCATGCCTTGCACAGGGGTCATGAGGTCATCGTGCTGGGCCTTGCCCCGAGGGAGCGCTCCTTGTGGGCGGTGACTGATCCACTCAGAGCCTCTCTCTTGCAGAGTTGGACAGTGACTTGCAGAGATCATGACAGATCCACTGAGATCAGGGGGTGGTAGGAGTCCTAGCACAGCGTGGGGAGCAGAGAGAAGCAGGCAGTGGCAGTACAGCAGAGAGGGGCTGGGTTGTCACCACAGTGGGGAACCACGGAGGTCTCTTTCTTCCCGCCCCCACTGGACACTTTCTAAGCGTCCTTTCTTCCCTGCCTGTCCTCATGATAACCTCCATCAACTAAAGCCATCTGAACTCACCTATCTACCTATGTACCTACCAACTTACCTACCTTCCTACCTACATACCTACCTGGGTTTCTCCTAAAATCAAAGAACATGAAGTAGCAAAGATGGAATTAGACAACACCCACTGTTGGCAAGGGTGCTGTGCCATTTGGAAGTGTGAATTAGTATGACTTTCCCGGGAGCAATTTAGCAATAAATATCAAAGGGATTAAAAAAGAAGTAACTTCTGACGCGGCAATCACACTTCTAGAAAGTACCCATGGGAAACAATCAGAGACACATAGAGCGAGAACAGGGAGATGGATATCTTAGCAGTTCTGTTTCTATTAACAAAATCATTGGAAAAAACCCAGTGTCCAATAGGGGCACATGATAATTTCATTAGGGTACAGCCATATCATGGATTCACAGGCAGTCATCAAAATAGTATTTAAAAAATATTTAATAACACAAGGAGATGTCCAGAGTATACCCTCAACAGAAAAAAAAGGAACAAACAAAAGTGCATATAAAAATGCAGAGAGAAAACTAAAAAGATCTGCATCAAAGTAATATTGTTGAAAAGCTTAGCACACGGTGGGTGCTCAAGAAATCTGTCTCCGTCCTTTCTGACTAGACTCTGAACTTCTGATGCAAGCACTGGACTTGCAATAAATGTTTGCCAAAAGAATAAGTAAAACTGAACATGTGATGCCCATCAGGGATATAGACTGAGACCTCAGTGGTGGGGGAGCGGTGGGGGGTAGGGCATCCTTGAGCAGTGGAGGCAGGGCATTCCTACACATAGTACCATCAGAGGGAGAAGAAACTGAGTCTCAGAGGGGGAAGGAATGGCCAAGGTCACAGCAAGTTAGGGGCAGAGCTGGGACTGACTAGGACAAGACCTCTGACTGGCAGCTGCCTTGCATCCAGTGGCTAGGGGGCTGGTCAGTGAATGAGGTTTAGGCTCGGGGGTCCATGGTCTATTCCTTTGGGGATGGTGTTGGCGGAAGAGGAGAGTGGTACCTGAGTCCCCTGACCCTCTGCCACAAAGTAGGCTGCTCAGAACTGAGCAGGAGGGAGGCATCACGAGTGGGTCCAGGGCTGCTCTGGTACGTCTCAGCCTGCCTACCTGCAGGTGATTCCTTGGAGGATAGCAGAAATGGAAGAAATCGGGATGGGTTGCCAGACCCTTAAATTTGTCCCCATCCCCTCACCTCGAAACTCAACAGGGGCGTAGGTCTATCCCATGCCCAGCCACCTCACTGCTGCAAAACATGCCCAGGACCCAATCAAGGTCCCTATCACCCAGCAAGGCACCCCACATCCAAACCAGACCTGATTCCAAACGGCATCCAAGGGTTAGATCTATGGGTAGATCTACAGAGAACCCAGCTAGCAGGCAGCCTGCAGCCAACAGCCCCAAGCACACACCCGGAGAATGTCCGCTGAGCGCTGGGGGCGGGCTGTCCCAAGGTCCCGCTTGCACTTTGTCCTGCCTCTGTCTCCTCTCCTGCTCTCTCTCTCTCTCATGTTGCCCCACCTCGTCTTGGCCTGACCCCGGCCTGTGTCTTACAATCACCCATTGTGCTGGGAGTGGTGAGGCAGGCAGAGAGCTGTGTTCTCTGGGGCTCTGGAATAAAGGCTCCTGAACAGCAGAGGAAGTCACTCTCAATTAGCTGGAAAAGGGAGAAACACGAGAGCAGAGAGGAGAAGCCTGGGGTGTTTTCTGCAGTCTGTGGGAACGGCCTCGGAATGAAGCTGATTAAGAAGAAGGAGGGAGACACTGATCCTGGGTAAATGTGGTTCTAGGGCCAGGACAGATGTCTATCTTCAGGCCACGGCATCCTGCAGCCCCTGCTGCAAAGGCTCGTCTGGGACGAGCACCAGGGGGTCCCTCTTCATACAGGGACCCTTTGCTAAGGGTCTTTGGAACCTGCTTAGCCCTATGCCAGGTACTCTGGGGATATATGAGGCGAAGAGCCCACGGTGGCTTCAGGACATGATGAGAGATTAGGGTCAGGGCCTGCCTGGGCCAGAACAGTTTGTCCAGCCCTTGGCACACCTGTGGCTTGACAGAACTGGACATTTTGATTAGGGAAGAGTTTTTACAAGGATCCCCAGAGGCTCTGCTTTTTTCAGCTGGCGTGGCTGAGATTACCACCTGTTCCCATTTCCTCTGACCTCTGGGAAGTCGTTCTACCTTCCCCTACCCCCACTCCCACCAGAAGCTGAAATGACAGCGATCCCCTGCCTCACACTGTGCCCAGGGCCCCTCCTTGCCCCCCAGCTGCAGGCTCTGAGCTCCCTGAGGACAAGGGTAGTACCGGTCTCCTTCCAGATGAAACACCACACATGCCCTTGAAACATTTGGGAAAGGGTAGGAGCGTGGGACAGAGGGAGGCCTGGTGAACAAGCTGGGCTGAGCTCCCAGCCTCCTGACCTCCAGCTCAAAACGCCCCAGTGGGTGTGAGAGTTTCCTAGGGAGAGTGAGTGCACGGAACAGGTCTGGCCAGCACCTCCACCAGCCCCATCCCCAGCAGCTGCTTGCCTTAGATCCCCTCCTCTTCCCCGTGGTCTTGACATTGCCTTGATCCAGCTGGGGTTCACTCTTAACCCAGAAAGGGCTAGAAAAAAATGTATGCCTAGGCCCAGCACAAGGCTGCCTTTGTGTGGAGGTCAGATCCCAGCTGCTCTGTGGCCCAACTCAGTGGAGCTGTCCCCGGGAGAACAGCCATCTGGGCAGCTCAGAGCCCAGCCTGGGGACCAGAGCTTGAGGACCCTCCAGCTTCTTGGGAACTCAAGGAGACCCAGGTGAACTCTGATTCCTGCAGGCAAGCCTCTAAGAGCTCTCCAGAGGGACTGCAGCTTGGCAGTTAGGAGGCAGGGGCTGGTCAGGGCATGCAGGAGGGGAGAGGACCACACCTAAACGGTCCCAAAGAGGCAGTGTGCCAGTTAAGACTTCTACATCTTACTAGCTGTGTCATTCTGAGAACTCACTGAACTTGTCTGAGCTCAGTTTGCCCTACCACATGAGAACGATAAAAGTGCCTACCCCGCTGCTGCCATGAAGAGAAGATGAAAGATGAACGTTTATCCCTGAGCACAGAGCTTACTTAGCATACGGTAAATGTTCAGTAAAAGTTGCTCTTATTAAGGGGGCAGATGTGTGGGGAAGAACGATTTAACCCCTCTTGTAATCCGCTGAAGCCCCTCTCCCCAAACAGTCTTTGGTACAGATAGTTGCCTTTCCTCAATTTTATGGAAATGGCAGCTTCGAGGCCCCTTCCCACATGTGGCTGCTCCAATGTCCTCTCCCATACAGAGTCTGGAGCCAGGACTCTTGGAGCTGCTGGGGAATCGTGCAGATAAGCCCCAGGGCCAGGCCAGCACACAGTGGGCACTCAAGCCATGGTGAATCTGGATCTTACTGCAGCTGCATTCCAGAGCCCCCCCCCTTCAAAACCCTGGAGGCTACACGAGTTGGGGTTCAGAGGAGTGTGACCCACAGGGCAGGCTTGTGGGAGCCAATGAGGTCTGCCTGGCACTGCCCTGGGCAGTGCCTGGGGTCCTTTGGGCAATGGTGCTGAGAAGCCTCCTCAGCCCCTCCCAGACTGTCCCCTTCTTCTTATCACCAGCCCTAGATGCTAAACTCCCAAGGGCAGACCACTCAGCTCAGGCCCAGGCCCAGAGGGAGCTTAAACGTCTGAGGCCAGCTAGAGGTCCTCCTCATCCAGGAAGCACCCTGATCACCCAGTTCCCAGGTAACAGGCCTTCCTTCCTCAGCCTCTGTGTGCCCTTCACCCAGAGCCTGTCTGCCCTCAGACTAGGAGTTCTCTGAGGGTAGGATACTGTCCATCTCAGTATCCCCAGAAGCCTAGCCCTGCGCAGAGGATGGAGAGTCCAGGTTCGCCCCCAGCCTGGCTGTCCCTACCAGGTTCCCGAAGTCCTGATAAACCAGAATGGCTCTGCTGCCTCCCCTACAGTTGACTACTCCTTCCCCACCCCTCCTTTAAAATTGATGCCCCACTCCCCACCCTCGGCCTTTGCCTGGTCCCTGGCTGCCAGCCCTCTCTGATGGGTCCCTCTCTGGGATTCCCTGCCCGCTTGTTTGAAACCTGTCTATTCTCTGTGCCCCACTGCTGCAGTGCTGTCAGATGCTAACTAAGATTAAGCAACTGAGGCCCAAGGGGCTCGGATTACTTGTTCCTCCTTGGAAACACTCCCGACACGGAATGCTCCACGGGACGCTGAACTTGCACCACATTAGCTCCCTTCCTGCCCCTTGAGTTGCAAAACACCAATGCCATCACTCACAGTCAGGACTTCTGAGCTCCAGGGCTTTGCTGTGCACAGTGCCCGGGTGCTGACAGCTGCTCTATAAGCGCTGCAGAGAAGGAATTATCCAGTCCAAGGAAAGAAAGCCTGAGCAAGCTGATGGGACCTGCCAGAGGTGACGCAGCAAGCTGCCCTGGCTCTCGGGAAGACAGCGTGGCAGTTGCCTGGGCCCAGCTGGCCCCTCTCCTGGGCTCTCTCGGTGCCTTTCAAACCCTTCCCCTCAGAAATCGATCAATGCTTTCCTTGGTCCAGGTCCCTCTTCATCTCTAAGGAAGAGCAGAGAGGCAGAGTCCACTCCAGGAAAGTGCACACCTCAGGCCAGATCCCTGCCGAGGCCACCCCAAGACACCCAGCCTGGGAGAGGGGCAGCTTGTCTGATGGCAGCAGCGAGCCCCGCCGCGGTGAGGGGATTGGCGTTTGATCTCCAAGGGACCAGGCAGCCTGGGGAGCAAGGTATCTGAAGCCCTGGTCTGGTGTCTCCCCTTGTTACACCATTTACGTCTCAGCTTCCTCACAGACCATGGGAATGGTGACCTTGGCCCAGCTTTCTGCCCTCCAGCCCACGACAGAGCTTGTGACAGAGCAGAGAGGTCCCAACTCTGTTCCTGCCCTCACATCAGACCTGTCCTCTGACCGGGAAAGCCAAGTCAGAAGAAACTCTGAGGGAAGAGTCTTCAGAACAAAGGCTCCAGTCCTCTCCGCCTTCACTGGCCTCTTTATTGCCCCATCTGGGGACCCTTGGAACTGGCCTCCCCAGCTATTCCCACTTCAAATACTACCACTCACTCCCCTAAACCCACAATCCCTGTTTAGCCACGAGGAAGACCCCGGATGTACCCACATCGAAGAACATTCTACGAAATACACAAGCAGGGCTTCCCTGGTGGCGCAGTGGTTGAGAGTCCGCCTGCCAATGCAGGGGACACGGGTTCGTGCCCCGGTCCGGGAAGATCCCACATGCCGCGGAGCGGCTGGGCCCGTGAGCCGTGGCCGCTGAGCCTGCGCGTCCGGAGCCTGTGCTCCGCAACGGGAGAGGCCACAACAGTGAGAGGCCCGCGTACCGCAAAAAGAACAAAAAAAATACACAAGCAGTTCAACAGTCAGCTTGTCATCTCCCCCGACCAGCTCCCACCCAAACGAACGCCCAAGGGGGCTGGAGTGGCCTCGCGATCACCACCTGGCTTCTCTGAGGAGCCTGAAGCTGGGCAAATCACAACTGAGCAAACCAGCACCTCAGAGGAAGCTCTTCAGCCCTGAGAGGTGACACAGACCAGCAACAAGATACCAACAATGTACCATCCCAAGGACAGCACTGAACCCGGGAGGCAGTGACCCTCTGTGCCACGCACCGATTCCTTGCATTTTTTTTTAAACGTCTGTTGTTGCTACAATATTGTTGTGCAGCCAATAAAAATGAACAAAAGCTGTGTTATTATCATTTTGCTGACTCGTCAGGGTAAATGATAACTCTGTTTCTCACAAGGTGCAATTATCTGGAAGTGAACGTCCTTGAAAGAGCGTGTGGCCTCCCAAGCTTCCAGAAGCAACTCTGCCAGCTCGGGCCGGCCAGCCTGCCCCTGGGCCCAGTCAACCAGCTTGGACTCTCCAAGGCCTTGCTTATCTGGGCCTCCTCCCGTCCTTCAGCAACGGCTTGCTCTGGATGAGGCCCCAGCTGTCTTTCTACCTCTGACCTCTCTCCTTCCCAAACTTCTTGAAGAAAAAACTTCCTCCCGCTTCCTTCCATCAGGCTTGGCCCTGATGGCGCCAAAGAGGGTAGGGGCGTGGTGCGGTCCCTGTGGGCATGGAGGTCAGGATTTCCGCCTTCCCAGTCCCCCAAAATTCTGTCCTGCGTGGGTCCCCTGGCTTGCTTCGTTAGTGTCCCGTCAACCCCCTCCAGTACACCCAGTACAGCTCCATCCCTGCCCTGGACCACCCGGCTCTGCCCAGCAGCCTCCCACCTGGCTCACCTGGAGAATTCAACTGGGGATCTTTCACCTTCGCTGGGGACGAGAGCTTGAGAGCATGGCTTAGGGGCTCTTTGGAGAGTGTGTGCCCGTCAGTCAGAGAGCTGGCAGGGGAGAGGGAAAACAATTGTTAGAAGATGGCAGACTGGCCTGGACTCCTGCTGCTGGCCCAGAACACGTCTCAGCAGCCCCGGGGGTGACGATGGCATCTCTGCCTCCCGGGTGAGTCAGGGGACAAGACCTTAGTAGTTGCAGGAGTTAACCTCACCCCCATGCCACCCTCCCCCTTCAGGTTCTAAGGACTCAGTAGAAAGAAAAATCAAGTCCTGCTCTGCTTTAATTTGCTGTGAGACTCTGGGCAAATGCATGCCTCTCTCTGGGCTCAAGTGTCCCCATCTGAACAAAGAAAGGCTTGGGGTCTGGCACTGGAGGATTCTGAGCACCACTCCAGTGGCATGAAAACTTTGAGGGTTGGGAGGTGCCCCCACCCCCTTTCTCTCCACACCCACCAGCCCTCAGGCTTTGGGAATAGCCACGCTTAGAAACTCAGAGTGGAGCTGAGGACACTCCTACAGCTCTCACGAGTCCTAAGCAGGCCCCCAAGTGAGGCCCTCTCCCCTGCAACGGTGTCTGTGAGTGTGCCCTATGTCCATGCCCTGATGGACAGAACAGGCATGGGACCAGGGAAATCTGGGGCTCTTGCCATCTGTCTTCACTCCTGGCCCAGATCCCCCTTGCCTCCCAGGCTTGGCGGCTCTGGACAATGAATCTCCTCTTCTGGTCAACACAGCCCGTGGGGTTACTGGGCCTCCATTATCAACCCGGCCTCACTGCTCCTTGACAGAATTCCTCCTCAGGGTTCAACTGGCCAGATCTCAGACTCCTGGGTGGATGAGCAGATGGGGTTCAGTATATACCTCAGGGTCAAGCAGGATTACTCAACTCCAGGGACACCTTTCACAGTCATCGGGTATGTAAACAGATCCTACTGGAGTTGTGCAGTGTGCAACCTGTGCAGCTGGTCTTGGTAGCCCTGAGGGCAGGACCTTGGCTCCAGGGAATCCCACCTGTCTGTCAGGGTGGGGCTGGTCCCATCCCTACCTAGTCCCCAGGCAGCTTGCTCAGTTACCTGCTTCTCACATTCGTCCTTACTCCTTGCTGGTACCGCAGGTTTAAATTAAGTTTGCAAACACATTCAGGCCCACCTGGTGCCAGTCTGTTTAAGAACCTGAGATAGGTTTTAAAGCAAAAGATATCATGAGGTTATGAAGGGAGGGCAGTGAGGAGGAGGGGGATGAGTGGGGTGCCAAGCTGGTCCCCTTCTTGGGAACTTTGTGAACAAGGCTGGGCCACGGGGCTGAAGCAGCCCTTCTGTTGCTATGGTGACCTGCTCCAGGGAGGCTGCCGGAAGGACTGAAAAGATGACAAAGCATGCTTCTGGGGTGAGGCCTGCTGTGCCAGGCAGAGGGAAACAGAGGGTTCTGAACACCGTGGGACTTGTCCTGCTGACTTTGGTTCATCGGTTACTGCCATTACTCTCTTGGGTTGTTGAGTGAAAGCTGCCTCCACCTTGGGACAAAGAAGACTATAATGTTATCAAATGACTCCTGCACTCTGGGCTCAGACAATTACAGGGCAAATGGGGGGACACGCACATAACTAGGCGGAGGGTCCCACACTGAGAGTCCGGGGGAGGATTGTGAACTTGGTGTAACATCCATGCTCTGTCTCGGCCCCTGTCCTCAAAAGATAGGGCTGGGCTTCCCTGGTGGCGCAGTGGTTGAGAGTCTGCCTGCTAATGCAGGGGACACGGGTTAGAGCCCTGGTCTGGGAGGATCCCACACGCTGCGGAGCAACTAGGTCTGTGAGCCACAACTACTGAGCCTGCGCGTCTGGAGCCTGTGCTCCGCAACAAGAGAGGCCACGATAGTGAGAGGCCCGTGCATCGCGATGAAGAGTGGCCCCCGCTTGCCACAACTAGAGAAAGCCCTCGCACAGAAATGAAGACCCAACACAGCAAAAATAAATAAATTAATTAATAAACTCCTACCCCCAACATCTTTTAAAAAAAAAAAAAAAGATAGGGCTGCCCACAGGGTAAACCCAATGTTTAAAGCCAATCAGCTTTTGAAATCACCAGCTGTGGGCAGCCACCCCCAAATTAGCCAAGGCGATCACTGGCTGTAATCTCCCACCTTCTTAACTGCTTCCTCACAAACAAGCCTGTTTTTAAACCCTCACCATCAAAAGGTACAGGCAGCATTTCTGCCACCTAATAAAATTTGCATAAACTGGTTCTGGTTTTAAAATAGCTAAACAGGTTTCCCTGGTGGCACAGTGGTTAAGAATCTGCCTGCCAATGCAGGGGACATGGGTTCGAGCCCTGATCCGGGAAGATCCCACATGCTGCGGAGCATCTAAGCCCGTGCACCACAACTACTGAGCCTGTGCTCTAGAGCCGCGAGCCACAACTACTGTGCCCACGTGCCACAACTACTGAAGCCCGCACGCCTAGAGACCATGCTCCGCAGCAAGAGAAGCCACCGCCATGAGAAGCCCGCGCACCGCAACAAAGAGCAGCCAATCACCGCAACTAGAGAAAGCCCGCACAGAAACAAAGACCCAACGCAGCCAAAAATAAAATAAGTTAATTTAAAAAAAAACACCTAATTATCCAAATGAGTAAAGTATGCTCTTCCTCTTGGTTTGAACCTTCAAGATTTAGTCCCCTTAGGGGGAGGGTATCCTTGTCCATCATCTGAAACAGAATTTGCTGGACCCCCCTATAACTTTTTCCTGCTCACTTCACTCAAGGTCATACTAGTAACAAACTCTACAGGTCTGGCTTGTAACACAAAAATGAGCGAAACTGCGTCGCGTCGAGGGCCATCTGCCCCTTCCCAAGGTGGCTGCTGCCTCACACGTCTTTGTTGGCCACGGTCATCTTTCGTTTTTAATTCTCACCTGCATTACTAGTGGTCACTTCTTGCCACTGTCACTGTGCTGGCCTCTAGCAGCTCACCTCCCTCCTACTTTACAGGGTTTTTTGGTAGCAGACTAGGAAATAAAATATCCAAGCTTGTTAGAATTGTCAGTTAACTCAGAGGAGATGGCTTCCAAAGTGAAATTTATAATGTTTTCCTCAAAGAAAAGAGATTTGGGGAGCAATCCCTTCAGTTTTGACTCCTCAAAAGCATTTTGGGTCCCTTCTAATTCTTGCTGCCGTCCCAGAAGGTACAAGTGGCTGGTAAATGACCCCAGCAAGTGAGGTACGACTATTATAGTCAACACGATGAGCCTGGCAAAGGTGATTGACACGGTACCCCCGTCATTCTGGAATCTTAGACTCCTCCTGGAATACAGCGCCCCAGAACTTGGCTCAGTCCCAGAGGCGGAAGTTCCTAAGCAGCAGTATGACAGTAATGGTGGGAGAATGGCCCAAGGAGGCTGACTTGCCTCTGCTTTACTCATTCCTGGGAGGAAGAAGATCCAAAAAGTATGCCTGGTGAGGACGGGAATTGCTCTCAACCCCAGCTCACACTCCACACACACACACACTATGAGCATCTTGCCTTTACTCACTTTCACAGAAGCAAAAACTTCAGCACCTGCCCAGTAGCACGGGGAGCAAGGAAACACTTGAAGGGCATGTGTGAGCAGACATACTGTGAGGTGTGTGGGGCAGGCAGAGGAGCCTGGGAGAGCCCGCACTCTCCTCTCTCTGAACTGGCTCTCCTTTCTCCTCCAATCTTGGCAGAAGAGCTGATGGGGACCATTTAAAGACACAGCCTGCCAAAAGCTTCCTTCAGCTCCTCCAGGAAGTCCTCCCGGATTATCCCCAACACCTCTCACCCTTGTAGCCCTCAAACACTCAGGTTTGGGCTTTGAAGGCCACACGTGGCTTGGGAAGCTCCTTGAGAGTACGGGTCATGTCTGATTCAACCCTGACCTCTGTCCCTAAGTACTCTCTGGCATGCAGTTGGAGCTCAGTAAATGTTCGTTGGATCTAATTGTTCCCAAGTTGTCACTATGTGTGTGACATGTAAGTCGAGGGGAGCCTTCGTTTTCTGTGTGAACCCCTCATGGATGGGGATCCATCTCCTCTTTATTTCTGTGGCTCTTTCTTCCCAATCAACCCTCTGCTCTGTGTGCAGTAGGTGTACAATAAATGATTTCTTGAAACAATAGAGCGTTGAGATTTACCAGAGTCGGCCTGTTCAAGTCACTTTACTTGCCGTGCAACCTTGGGCAAGTCACTGTACCTCTCTGAGCCTAGGTTTTCTGCCTAAATCCTATGGCTGTTGTGAGGATAAGAGGATACATGTAAAGTGCTTAGTAGATCAACAGCTCTCACCCTTACTGGTGAACTCTCATGGATCTTTTGCGGAATAAGTAGGAAGAAATTCTTTGGTGAGATTAGGATGGTGACTAAGTAGGGTGAAAAGACCCAATCCAAGTCTGGGGGTCCAGACACCCTGCCAAGCCTGGGTACTCCCTCGGGGAGGCAGCATGGGGGCCGGGAGGTGGGAAGAGGGTGGGATCCTTGTTCCTTACATGGTCCTCAGGGTGGAGCTGGCAGACCTGAGCAGGAGTGCCTCTGGCATGGTCCCTGAGGGGTGGCCACACCCTGCGAGCTCACCGGGGAGAGAGTGAGAACCTCAGAGAGCTTGTCCCAGCATTCCCCGGGAAAGCCGCATCAGCCCCAGAGAGTTCCAGCACCACAAAACCATCCTGCAATAGAGACACAGCGTGAGTCACCTTGCGGCCTGGCTGGGCTAAGGGGGCACCTGCCCTCCTTCCTGGACACGACTCACTGGCTCCCGGCCTCGGTACCGGACTGCAATTTACCGCCTCCTAAGCCCACATGCTCTAATCGCATCAGTAACAACGCAGCATTGCAGGAGGTGGCTGCCTTCGGGCTCCGGGCTCTCTAGTCCCCAGGACCAATCGGTCACCAGGATGAGCAAATACATCAAATTCTTGGGCCTCCTGCTTTGTAAAGACTCTTGCCCACTATTGGCAACCGTCCGGCCCCACACCCCCGTTTCTTGTTCTGGTTCTCACCTCTCTCTGCTCTGGGGGCAAAGGGAGAACCCTACTCCTATACGTCACAGGATGTTTTCAGTGGAGGGCGATACCCAAATACTTCCCAAATCCTAAAAACCCCAAGTAGGGAGAGGAGCAGTGCCTCCTCCAAATCCCATGGTCCTGGCCACACAGGCTGGTCCCTCTGCACAGGCTGGAGCTCTCAACAGTGACCTAGTCTGCAGCGCTGCTTCCCACTGGTTTCCCCATTCCCCTGCACGGTGGACCCCACGTCCCCCACTGCTCTTTAGTCTGCATGACCTGCCTGTCTCACCTTAAAGATCAGTGCCCCTGAAATCTCTCTTGTGATTCCTGACTCCCAACCGGAAGACCCCCCACCGAGGACTTAGAGAGGACTGCATGCCGCGAGGGTCTGGCTGCTGCAGGGCACTCACCTTCCTCCTTGGGGCTGGCAGGCACAGAGCTCAACATCCCCTGTGCTCCTTCAGCTAAAGCATCATGGGTGTCAGAGCCAGTGCTGCCGGGTCCCCTGGTTCCAGGTGATGATGCAGTGGGGCTGGGCGTCAGTGGGGACCCGCCCCATCCTGCCTTGGGCCTGCGGGTGAGGTGTGGCCCCAGATACCTTTAACCCATCTGGCTCAGGTCCTAGCTGCTCACCTGTGAGGCTTACCTAAAGAGGGCAGGAGGCAGGGGAGGGGTCTAGACGCCAGTGCAGGTGGGTATGTTGGCTGTCATCCTTGGTAGAGCCACACAAGGACACTGTTCCTGCCACTGGGCCCCCCACCTGGAGCCAGCCCTGGGCCCCAGGGGCTGGGCAGGAGGTTTGACCTTTTTTTTTTTTTTTTTAACTTTTCTTTACTAAATGCACGTATTGTGCCAAGTGCTTTATGTGCGTTAGCTCTTTGCATTTTCCCAACAACCTAATATGGAATGTAGTAATAGTCTCATTTTGCAGGTGAGGTGACAGAGGCCCAGAGAGTTTTAGACTTGTTCAGTGTCACACACCCAGCAAGAGGCAGAGATGGCATTTGAAATCCGGGTCTCCATAACTGGCCCTGAAACCAGGACACCACATAAGCTAGATGTAACTATTATTTGCATCATAAAATTCAGCCAGGACTTCCCTGGTGGCACAGTGGTTGAGAGTCTGCCTGCCGATGCAGAGGACACGGGTTCGTGCCCCAGTCCGGGAAGATCCCACATGCCGCAGAGCGGCTGGGCCCGTGAGCCATGGCCACTGAGCCTGCGCGTCCGGAGCCTGTGCTCCACAGCGGGAGAGGCCACAACAGTGAGAGGCTTGCGTACCGGAAAAAAAAAAATTCAGCCAACAGCTCCATCTCATTGCCTCTGGCAAGCCCCTCTTCCATGGTAACAATATCTCTGCACGTTGCCCTCTTGTCCTCAAACGCCCCCTCCACTTGCACCTCATTCCAGAGACTCTCAGGTTTGTGGCATTAAACCTGCATCTTCTAAAACCTGGGCCATGCTCTCTAGAAACCCCCCTCCCAACCACTGTGCTGTTTCGCCTCCCACTCCCATCACCCCAGAGTTACCTCCCCACCTTAGTTTTCACCCGCCAACTGCCTTGGGGTGAGTGGGGATTGGATGAAGTAAAAAAATGGAGGCAGTCCCACTGGGTGTTAGGGGGAACTTAAGTCCTAATTCGAAGGCTAAGAGTCAGGGCATAGCAGCAGGATGGGGCAGGAGTTATTCCCAGGCCCTCCACCCAGTCAGACGGTAGATGATTTCCAGATTGCTACACTAAGCTGGCATCTCACTACCAGCACACCAACCTCAAGAGAATTCTGCCCTTTCAAATTCCAGTTTGTTTTTTGGCCGCACTGCGTGGCACGTGAGGTCTTAGTTCCGCAACCAGGGATTGAACCTGTGACCCTGCATTGGAAACGCGGAGTCTTAACCACTGGACCACCAGGGAAGTCCCAAATTCCAGTTTCTTAATGGCCTTTTCCCCCAGTGATCCTTGTCCACTGCCACCTCAGGGCACCTTGACAATTTGGGTTCAGGGTGTTGGTCCTGAGCCTCCCATGAGTTATGAGCCCTTTGAGAAACTGCTGGAAGCCCTCCCCTGGCCCCACCATCAATGTTTGCAGATGCTCTCTTGCAGTTTCAGGGCACCCAGGGGGCTTGGGAAGCCCATGCTATATTAACAACCAACCCAGTGAACCCCAGAAGGGAATGCAGACTCTTCCTCTGTCCTGAAGAGAATACAGGCTGCCCCTCTTCTCCTCCTCCCGCTTTCCTAGTGAGGACAGAGCATTGTTGTTGATGATAGGAGTTGGCACTGGTGGTCGATGTGGGTGGGCATGGTGGAAGAAGTGTCTTCACTTCGGGGGGCTAGCAGGAACATGTGTCCAGATCCCTCAGCCCCTCCCGGGCAGCTCGACAGCCACTCTGGATGTAGAGTTCCCAAACTGACGAGGAGTGGGGGCAAATGGGCTTATTCTAGGCAGGAAGGCTTGGGAAATGTGTCATCTTCCCTTTCTAACCCCTAGCACAGGGAGATCAGCTCGTGCTTTGTGACCACCTAGAGGGGTGGGATAAGGAGAGTGGGAGGGAGGGAGATGCAAGAGGGAAGAGATGTGGGGACATACGTATATGTATAACTGATTCACTTTGTTATAAAGCAGAAACTAACACACCATTGTAAAGCAATTACACTCCAATAAAGATGTAAAAACAAAACAAAACAAAACAGAAAAGCCACAAGGTTGCCTCCCCCTGGCAGAAGCTTCCAACTGTTCTTCAGACTCTTCCTCCTCCCAGAAGCCCTCTGGGAGGGACCCCCAGCTCTCATGTTTCTTCCTGGAGCTGCCCTGGCTGAGCCCATCCCAGAGCACTTAACATTGAGAGTCTGGGTGTTACTTTTTAAAACATAATTGTCTACCATGAGATAAAAACCTTAAGCCCATATTCTCAGAGCTGGAAATGATCTCTCCCCGCCCCATGACGGACGGCTCTGCGACTCTCCTCCTTCCTACTATGATTATTGACTGAGTGCCTCCTCTGCAGACATTGCAGGGGCCCTGGGGGCAGAGGTGAGCCCAGTGAGCCTGGTCCCTGCCTGGAAGGCTTGGAGATGATGGGACAGTCAAAAAACAAAGATGCATTCAAGGTCACTGTGGGGTCACCAGACCCAGGCTGGGGTAGGGGGTACAGCAAAATTAAAGGGAGAAAGTTGGATAGGGGTGAAGGTTTATTTTATGAGAGGCAGAGGGTAAGCGTCCCAGGCAATGGTGCAGCAGGGGACGCTGGTGCAGACAGAAGAGGATACAGGGCCCTGGTCATAGACTCAGGCTGTGGACCGTCCCCGGCCTTGGTCCTCCAGCTCACAGGGGGACCTTGGCCGATGCAGAGATCTTTTGGGGATCCATGGTCTCTTGGAAAGGGTGAGGACGGGGCAAGGGTGGTCTAAGACATATCCCCCCAGATCCACCAGAAGGAACATATTTGGGGCAGGCACTCAGGGGCCCTTGACTGTGACTGAGCCCCCAGTCTAAGGGCCCAACAGCAGAGTGTTTGCTGAGAGGCCAAAGGCTAGTCCCAGCTTCACCTTGGCTCCCACCATCCATGGTGGTGGGGCCGTCCCGCCAGCCAGCTGACTTCTAACCCAATTGGCAGTGGCTCAGTGTTTAACCCTGTCTAGCTAATCACACAGTCTGCACGGTCACACTGAACTCCCCTGCAAAGCCTGGAAGGAGTCTGGTCATGCCCAAGACAGGTCCCTGGGCACTGGGACATCTGGATTCTAGCCCAGGTTCTGCCTTAGTTGGGTAAACTTGGGCAAGTTCCTGGTCCTCTCTGGGACTCAGTTTCCTCAGGTAAGTCACAGACAGAGGGCCTTCCAGTTTTCTGTCTATGACTGGCGATTTGGGGGCCTGAGCTGGAATTCTGCTGTACCAGGCAGAGACAAGGCTACCAGGTTGGATGTTACTAGGCTCCCAGGCCTGAGGAGCCGGGGGAAAACAAGGCAAGAATAACGATAGTAATGGCCAATAGCTAACAGGTATGCAGCACTAACTGTGCGCCAGGCAACTAACTGTGCACCTTACACATATATTAATGCATTTAATCCTCACAACAGCCCCGTAAGGTAATTCCTATCACTATCCCCACTTTACAGATGAGGAAACTGAAGTACAAGGAGATTATGTAACTTGCTCAAGGTCTTTCAGTTAGCAGAGTAGAATGCAAATTTGCGCAAGTGGGCTTCAGTGTTTATGCTCTTAACCAACAGGCTATACCTCAATAGTCTCAGGTCTACTGGGTGATTCGAGTGGGTGGGACAGGGGCAAAAGGGCGGGAAGTGTAGAAAGGTGGGCATCCCATGGTCCTCTAAACTCCTGCTTCCAATCATTCATCATTAGACCCTTCTTTACACCCTTCCTCCAAAATTTTGAAAAATTTTGTATATAGCCAAGGTTTAAACTGTCAAACCATTTTCTTATGTTGCATTGATGACAGACACAGATAACTGTCAATTGGTGTTTTGAATCATCGTTGGGAGAGCGGTGTGAAGCTTGGAGTTGACATAATTCCAACACAAAGCAAAGACTCCTAGAAAATTGCCATCTCCCATCACTTGCCATTTTTACGTGAAGTACCATGAGTTTGACTTTGGGCACACTTCTGTTAGGACTTCAGCTACTCCATCTATAAAATGAAGGGGTGGAAGGGATAGTCTCTAAGTCCCAGCTCTGATGATAGGTGGTTTTCCATGTTTCCACTAAGGAGATGAGAGGAAGGAAGAATACTGCCCACTCCTCGGCCAGAGGAAATTCATGGTGCCAGGTTGGGGGCAAAGCTGGGAGTTAGACTTCTACCAACAGGGGTGTCGTGTCCCTGCAGCACATGAATGTTGGCTCCCAGACTTGGTCCCTGCCCTAGAGGAGCCCACAGTCTAAAGAGGAGGGTGAAGGAGAGAGGCACGTACATGGCCTGTATACAGGAGAGGTATCTGTGAGCATGGTAGGCAAGGGGGTCACGAGGTAGAGGCACAGCGCTGTGGGAGCCTGATCTTTTAGGGGAACATGGTTTCATTTTTTAAAAGTGAGAACTAACATTTACTGAGCAATTAGTATGTGCCAGGTGCTGTTCCAATTGCGTTACATGTGTTAACTTATTTACTTATCTCAACGATCTTATAAAGTAGGTACTAAATTAGAATCCCCCATCTAATTGGAAATGGAAGGACAAAGAGATGAAGTAACTTGCTGAAGGTTATACAGCTTGTAATTGGAATAGTTGGGATTCAAATCCAGGCAATCTGATTCCAGATTTTATGTTCGGAACCACCACATGCTCTGCCTAAAATTGGGTGAGGCTCTCTGAAGCTCCTTATGCCTCTCCACACACTTCAGCAACATGGGTTTTCTTAGGAGCAACTGGCTCAGAAAGGCAGAGCATTGTGGCTGAGACACTAGTTTAATGCACATGTATTTGAAATTCTGCAAATCAGCATACTCCTGACATATCACAGTATCCACCATATAACAAAGAAATGATCAGACATCTGAAAAAGCAGGGAATGTGAGCCAAAATCAAGGGGAAGAAAACAGCCAATAGAAACAACTCAGGTATGATGCAGATGTTAGAATAAATATGCAAAGGCTTTAAAACAGCTACTAACACATGTTTGATAATTTAAAGAAAAAATGATAACTGATGAACAGATGGAGAATTGCAACATAAAAATAGAAAGTATAAGAAAAGTACAATCTCTGAAATGAAAAATTCACCAGATGAGCTTAACAGCAGATTGGAAACTACCCCCCCCCCACAAAAAAGTTCATGCACATGAAGGCAGAATAATAGAAATTATTTAATCCAAATACTAGAGAGAAAAAAGATTTTTTAATTGAACAGAATGAAACATCGTTGAAAGAAATTAACAAAGAGCTAAGCAAATGCAAAGGCATCTCAAGATCAAAACACTTAATATTGTTAAGTTGGCAATAATAATATTGTTAAGATAGCCTAATTGGGTATTCCCTGGTGGTGCAGTCGTTGGGTATCTGCCTGCCAATGCAGGGGACGCGGGTTTGAGCTCTGGTCCGGGAGGATCCCACATGCCGTAAAGCAGCTAAGCCCGTGCACCACAACTACTAAGCCTGCGCTCTAGAGCCCGCAAACCACAACTACTGAGCCCATGCGCCACAACTACTGAAGCCCACGCGTCTAGAGACAGTGCTCTGCAACAAGAGAAGACACCGCAATGAGAGGCTCATGCACTGCAATGAAGAGTAGCCCCCGCTCACCGCAACTGGAGAAGGCCCACGCGCAGCAACGAAGACCCAATGCAGCCAGGGATAAATAAATAAAATTAATTAATTAAAAAAAACTTAAAAAAAAAAAGATAGCCAAATTGATCTATCGGTCAACATAATCTCTATCAAAATCCTAGCTGGCATTTTGGCAGAAATTAACAAACTGGTCTAAAATTACTATGAAACTTCCAAAGACCCAGGATAGACGAAACAATCTTGAAAAAGACCGAAGTTGGAGGACCACACTTCTTGATTTCAAAACATACTATAAACCTACACTACAGTAATCAGGACAAAGTGATACTGGCATAGGATAGACATATAGATGAATGGAATAGAATATAGGATTCAGAAATCCACCTTCACATTTATAGTCAACTGATTTTCAACAAGGGTGCCATGTCAATTCAATGCAGGAAGTATACTTTTCAACAAATGGTACAAATCAACAAATGGTGCTGGGACAACTCAATATCCACATGCAAAAGAATAAAGTTGGACCCTTTCCTCATACCATACACAAAAAGTTAACTCAAAATGTATCAAAGACCAAAATGTAAGAGCTTAAACTGTAAAAATATTAGAAGAAAATCTATGTGGACTTAAGTTGTTATTTTTTTGTATTTTTGGGTTTTTTTGGCCACGCCACATGGCTTGTGGGATCTTAGTTGCCTGACCAGGGGTGGAACCCACACCCTAGGCAGTGAAAGCACAGAGGTGGACTTCAGTTAGGTAAAGCCTTCTTAGCTATGACACCAGAAGTACAAGCAACAAAACAAAAACAGGTAAATTGGACTATATCAAGATTAAACCTCTTAGTGCTTCAAAGGACACCATCAAGAAGGTAAAAAGATAACCCACAGAATGGAAGGAAATATCTGTAAATCATTTATCTGATAAGAGAATTGTATAGAATATATGAAGACTCTAACAATTCAGCAACAACAAGAAAGGAAAGAAAAAAGAAAAATAACCCAATTAAAACTGGGCAATGATTTGAATAGACATTTCCCCAAAGAAGACATACAAATGGACAACAAGCACATTAAAGGATGTTCAACATCATCAGCTATCAGGAAATGCAAATCAAAACCAGAATGAGAAAACACTTCATACCCACTGGAACGGCTGTTTATAAAATACAGATACTGGGCTTCCCTGGTGGTGCAGTGGTTGAGAGTCCGCCTGCCGATGCAGGGGACACGGGTTTGTGCCCCGGTCCAGGATGATCCCACCTGCTGCAGAGCGGCTGGGCCCGTGAGCCATGGCCGCTAAGCCTGCGCGTCCGGAGCCTGTACTCCGCAACGGGAGAGGCCACAACAGTGAGAGGCCCGCATACCGCAAAAAAATATATAATAAAATAAATAAAATAAATAAAATACAGATACTAACAGTGTTGGTGAGGATGTGGAGAAATTGGAACTCTTGCACACTGCTGGTGGTAATGCAGCTGCTTTGGAAAACAGTCTGCTAGTTCCTCAAAAGGTTATACATAGAGTTATAATATGACCAAACAATTCCACTTCTAGCTTTATACCCAAAAGAAATTAAAACGTATGTCCATACAAAAACTTGTACATAAATGTTCATTGGAGCATTATTCATAATAGCCAGAAAATGAAAACTCAAATGTCCATCAACTGATGACTGGGTAAACAAAATGTGGCATGTCCATACACTGGAACATTATTTGGTCATAAAAGGAATGAAGTACTGATACATGATACGACACAGATGAATCATGAAAATATCATGCTAAGTGAAAGAAGCCATTCACAATAGATGATATATTATATCAGTTCATTTAAGTGAGAGGTCTAGAATAAGCAGATCTATAGAGACAAAAAGCAGATTTGTGGTTGCCTAGGGCTGGAGGCTTGAGGGGAAATGGAGAGTGACTGCTAATGGGTCTAGGGTTTCTTCTGGGGTAATGAAAATATTTTTAAATGGACTGTGGGGAATTCCCTGGAGGTCCAGTGATTAAGACTCCATGCTTCCACTGCAAGGGACAAGGGTTCATTCCTGGTCAGGGAACTAAGATCCCACATGCCTCACAGCACAGCCACAAAAAAATAATAATAAAATAAAATGGACTGTGGTGATGTTTGCACAACTCTGAGAATATACTAAAACCCACTGGATTTTATACTTTAAATGGGTAAATTTTATGGCATGTAGTTTATATCTCAATAAAGTTGTTATATTAAAAAAAAATGAACAGAGCCTCAGTTACCTGTGAGATAACATCAAATATCTTTCAAAAAACATCTTTCAAAATGAAAGCAAATATAAAATGGATAACCAACAAGGACCTACTGTATAGCGCAGGGAATTATACTCAATATCTTACAATAACCTCTAATGGAAAAGAATCTAAAACTGAATCATTTTGCTAGACACCTGAACCTAACACAACATTGTAAATCAACTATATTTCAATTAAAAACAAAGTGAAATAATGACATTTCATTTAAATGCAGGATGGGAGAATTTTTCACCAGCGCACTTCTGTGATGGTTTGAAATCATGTCTGCAAATTCTTTACACTATTCCCATCCATAGGCTGAGTTTTTTTCTCTTCTCCTTGAATATGGGATAGCCTTAATGACCAGCTTCTAAGAAATACAATGTAGTAGAAGTGACACTATGTAATTTCCAAAGCTAGATCATAAAAGGTGATACGGTTTTCACCTGACTCTCTCAGGATACACGCTTTTTGGATCCCTGACCCACCATGTCAGAAATCTGGCTACCTTGAAGCCACCATGAAGGAGACCTTGTGAAGAAGCTACATAGAAATAGAGATACTGAGGCTCCCCAGCTGTTCCCAATCCCAGCTTATTGAGTCTTACCACCTCAGGCATCAGACATATGAGTAAAGAAAACTTTGAGATGGCCCTGGGCCCAGCCACCAGCTGTCATGTCAAGAAGACACTTAAGCAGCCTATAGAGAGGTCCACTGGCAAAACTAGTCTCTGGGCAACACCAATGTAGTAAGTTGAAAAATGCCCCACCCCCCCGCAAATATTCATCTCCTAATCTCTGGAAACTGAATATTATCTTACATGTCTTTACATGCCTCTCCTCCCCACCCCCTAAAAAAGAATTTTGCAGATGTGATTAAATTAAGGATCTTGAGACAGGGACATTATCCTGGATTATCCAGGTAGGCATTAAATGCACTCACTTGTATCCTTACATGAGGGAGGCAGAAGGAGATTTGACACACACACAGAAGAGAAGGCAATGTGACCACAGAGGCAGAGATTGGAGTGGTGCGACCACAAGTCAAGGGTGGATGCGGGTAGCCTCCAGGAGATGGAAGGGGCCAAGAACGGATTCCCTCCTAGAGCCTCTGGAGGGAGCACAGCCCTGCTGACACCTTGATTTAAGCCTTGTGAAACTGATTTCAGACTTCTGGCTTCCAGAACTATGAAAGAATAAAGTTCTGTCTTAAACCACCAAGCTTGTGGTAATTTGTTAAAGTGGCAACAGGAAACTAACACAGCCAGTGAGGAACAGAGGTCTACCAACGACCTTATAAGTGAGCTTGAAAGAGGGTCTTCCAATTCCAGATGAGTATTACCCTGGCTGACATCTTGGCTGTAACCTCATGAGAGACCCTGAGCCAGAACCACTTAACTAAGTTGCTCCTGAATTACTGACCCATATAAACCATGAGAGATAATAAATGATTGTTGTTGGTTTGAGGCACCACAGTTTTTTTTTTTTTTTTTTTTTTTTTTTTTTTTGCGGTACGCGGGCCTCTCACTGCTGTGGCCTCTCCCGTTGCGGAGCACAGGCTCTGGACGCGCAGGCTCAGAGGCCATGGCTCACGAGACCAGCAGCTCCACGGCATGTGGGATCTTCCTGGACTGGGGCACGAACCCGTGTCCCCTGCATTGGCAGGCGGACTCTCAATCACTGCGCCACCAGGGAAGCCCGGCACCACAGTTTTGAGTGATTTGTTAAGCAGCAAGAGATTAACTAGGACACCTTCACTACAAGAAATGCTATAGGGATTTATTCGGGCTGATAGGAATTACACCAGATGAAAACATGGATTTACAAGAAGGAATGAAGATCAGTGGAAATAAATATATTAGAAACAAGACAAGGATGCCCACTCTTACTACCTCTATTCAGCATTATATTGGAGGTCCTAGCCTGTGCTATAAGGCAAAAAAAAAAAAAAAAAAAAAAATTAAAAGGCAAAATGATTGGAAGTAAAACTATCTTTTAAAATAGATAACAAAATTGTATATATAAAAAAATCCTAGGGGATCTATAAAAAGAAACACTAGGGCTTCCCTGGTGGCGGCGCAGTTGTTGAGAGTCTGCCTGCCATTGCAGGGGACAAGGGTTCGTGCCCCAGTTTGGGAAGATCCCACATACCGCAGAGCGGCTAGGTCCGTGAGCCATGGCCGCTGAGCCTGCACGTCTGAAGCCTGTGCTCTGCAATGGGAGAGGCCACAACAGTGAGAGGTCTGCATACCGCAAAAAAAAAAAAAAAAAAAGAAACACTAGAACTAATAAATTAATTTAGTAATATCACAGGATACAAGGTCAATTTTTTTTAAATCGATTGTATTTTTATATAAATAACAAATTATTAGAAAATTAACTTTAAAATACAATTTACATAGTATCAAAACCCATACAATTCTTAGGAACAAATATAGGAAAAAAGGTGTAAGACATCTACAACTGAAAACTACAAATCATAGTTGAGAGAAATCAAAGACCTAAGTAAATGGAAATACATACCATGTTCATTGATCAGGATATTCTCCCCAACTTGAAATATAGATTCAGTTCATTCTCAGTCAAAATTCCAGCAGTCTTTTTTGTTGCGACTGACAAGATAACTCTAAATTTTGCATGGAAATACAAAGGAGCTATTGTGTTAGTAACCTATTATTCCATAACAAGTATCCCAAAACGTGGTGACTTAAAAAACAAGCATTTATTATCTTACAGTTTCTGTGGGTTAGACATCTAGGTGTGGCTTAACTGAGTGCCTCTGGCTCAAAATCTCTTGTGATGTTGTCATCAAACTGTCAGCCAGGGCTGTGTTCTCATCTGAAGGTTCAACTGGGAGAGGATCTGCTTCGAAGCTCACTCATGGGGTTGTTGGCAGAATTAAGTTCCTTGCAGGTTGTTGGGCTGAGGGTCTCAAATCCTTAGTGGTTGTTGACCAGAGGGTTCCCTCAGGCCCTTGCCACCTGGGCCTCTCCCTCAGAGCAAGCAAGTAAGAAAATGAGGGAGAGCAGTAAAAATGAAATCATGGTCTTTTTGTAACCAAATCTCTGAAATGAAATTCCATCACTTTTGCCATATTCTACTTCTTAGAAATGAGTTACTAGGTTGGCCCACATTCAAGGGTAGGGGATTACACAAGAATACAGAAGGTAAGACTCATTGAGGAGCATCTTAGAGGCGTCTACTGCTCCCAGGATAACCAAAACAATCTTGAAAAAAAAAAAGAACAAAGTTGGAGGACCAACACTATCTGATTCAAGACTTAATATAAAGCTATAGTAATGAAGACAGTGTGTGTTGACATAAATATAGAAAAATAGTTCAATGGAAGGAAATCCAGAAATAGGTCCCTACATATGGACAGTTGACTTTTTTTTTTAAAAAAAAAAAAAAACAAAGGAGCCACAGCAATTTAATACTGAAAAAAAAATCATTTTCAACAAATGGCACTTGAATAACTGGATAAAAATGTGGGAAAAAAGAAAATATTAATTTGAGATGGGTCATAGGCCTAAATGTAAAGGCTAAAGCTTTTAGTAGAACACATAGAAAAAAGTATCTTTGTGACCTTAGTACAGGCCAAGATTTCTTAGAGAGGATGCAAAAGCACTAACCATAAAAGAAATACTTAGATAAATTAGATTTATCAAATAAAAAGATGTTTGCTCATCAAAAGACAGCATTAAGGAAATGAAGATAAGCCACAAACTGGGAGATAATATTTTCCATACAAGTATCTAGTTAGGGACTGATATCCAGAATATACAGAGAAATCTCTGCAAATCAGTAATAAAAGGATTAAGAACACAATTATAAAATGGTCTAAAGATCTGGATAGACACTTCACAAAAGAAGATATAGAAATGGCCAATAAGCACATGAAAACAAGCTCAACATCTTTATCAGGGAAATTAAAACCACAATGAGATACCACTATTCGACCACCAGAATAGGTAAAATTAAAAAGACTAACAATATTTAGTGTTGACAAAGATTTGGAGCAACAGAAACTGCTCTTGGTGATGGCATGACCACTTTGGAAAACTTCTGGTGGCTTCTTTAAACATATACCTATCTTCTGATACAACAGTTGTATTTCTAGGGTCTTCTCCAAGGAAATGAATATATATGTCCACATAAAACCTTATACAAGAAAGTTCACAGCAGCTTTACTAATAAAATCCCCAAACTGGAAACAACTCAAATGCCCTCAACAGGAAAATGGACAAACAAATCGTGGTCTAGCCACTCGGCGGCATTCTACTCAATGGTACAAAAGAATGAACTACTGAAACACTTCACACATGGAGGAATCGTGCAAACGTCATGATGAGTGAAAGGAGCCAGACATAGAAAAGTACATACTGTGTGATTCCATTTATACGATGTTCAAGAACCGCCAGGAAACAGTGGCTGTTCAAAACTGGTTTGCTTAAGGACAAATGGGGGTGAGAGCAGACTAGAACGGAGCAGAGAGGACATTCTGGGCCGATGAAAACGTCCCATATTTCTACTGAGTTGTTGATTACAGGGGTGTATACTTTTTGTCAAAAGTCATCAAATTATACTCACATCTGTACATTTCACTCTATGAAAAGTTTGCTTACACATAACCTATTATATTTTGCAGATGTAAATTCTTATTTTACAGCTGCTTGGGGCTAGAGTCCAAGCTAGGTCCTAGATGTCCTTCACGTGGTGCAACCTTTGCAGTTTCCAAAGCACCTTCCCAGCCCTGACTTTAAATGTTCCTCACAGGCTCCTTTGCAAGGAGCCAGGGCTGCCTGGGGAGGAGGGCTAGAGCCAGGACCCAGGGGGCACTCATAGAACCCAGGGTGATATAGGACTTTCTCCCACTATCACTGCCCATGTCTTTTGCAGGACAAAGAGATAAGTAGTGAGTTCCACATCCCTGGAGGTATTCAAGTCAGGGTAGGTTGACAGTATGTGAATGTTGTGACAGAGTGGGTTAGACTCAGTGACCTAAAAAACCCCCACTGGCCTGAGAGCCTACCATTCAGGGACTTGCCTAGGGACAGAGTGAGTCAGCTTCTGGCCCAGCATTCTGACTCCAGGCCAGCTTGGGCTCTACTGACCCCAGCCAGTGACTCTACAGCCCCTGCAGGAACTCAGTGCTGGCCTAGGCTCATCTGCATCCTGAAAGCATCCAGACTTGTATTCAGGTGTTTAGGACCGGGACTTCACTGGTGGTCCAGTGGTTAAGAATCCACCTGCCAATGCAGGGGATGCGGGTTCTATTCCTGGTTGGGGAACTAAGTTCCCACATGCCACGGGGCAACTAAGCCCAGGTGCCGCAACTACTGAGCCCATGTGCTCTGGAGCCCATGTGCCACAACTAGAGAGAAGCCTGCCCACGCACTCCGGAGCCAGCCCGCCACAGCTAGAGAGCACGCGCACCACAACTACTGAGCTCGTGCACTCAGCACCACAACTAGAGAGAAGCCCGCGCACCGCAATGAGGAGTCGCTACAAAAGATTCCGCGTGCCACAGAGAAGATCCCACATGCAGCCGCTAAGACCCAATGTAGCCAAATAAATAAAATAAATAAATAATCGTTAAAAAAAAAAAAAAAAAGAGGTCTATGCCCAGGGTTACTTTGCCCCAGGGATTCTGACTTCTGGGATGTGCCCTGCCCTTTATCCTGGGACTCTTGACCTTGCCTTCCTGTGGTACTTATAATATACTCCCACATCCTCTGTCCTGTGCCGACTGGTCTTTTGGTTTCTCAAACACTGCAAGCTCCTCAGGGCCTTTGCACGTGCTATGCCCTTTTCTTAGAAACATCTTTCCCTACCAACTCCTACTCCTCTTTCAGGTCTCAGCTTAAATGTTACTTTTCCCAAGGAAGACTTCACCAACCTCTGAGTCAGATATTAAGAAATTAAACATTTTCCATTTTAATAATTTTTAAGTATGGAATTCAGTAGCAATGGCCACATTCCCTCTTTTTTCCCCTTAATTCTTTCATGGCACCTTTTGCACTTATAGTTTAATAAGTAATTGTATAATTATTGGGACTTCCCTGGTGGTGCAGTGGTTAAGAATCCGTCTGCCAATGCAGAGGACACGGGTACAAGCCCTGGTCTGGGAAGATCCCACATGCCGCGGAGCAACTAAGCCCATGAGCCACAACTAGTGAGCCTGCGCTCTAGAGCCTGCAAGCCACAACTACTGAGCCTGCGTGCCACAACTACTGAAGCCTGCACGCCTAGAGCCCATGCTCCACAACAAGAGAAGCCACCGCAATGAGAAGCCCGTGTACCACAATGAAGAGTAGCTCTCGCTCGATGCAACTAGAGAAAGCCCGTACTCAGCAATGAAGAATCAAAGCAGCCAAAAATTTACAAAAAAAAAAAAAGATAATTATATAATTATTTGTTCTTGTCTGTCTTTGCTGCAAGTATGTTAATTCCTTAAGTTGGGGCTTGTTTTGTTTTCTATGATATTCTCTTAGCATAGGACCTGACATATTCAACAATAAATAATTTTGAATAGATGAATGTATACTTATGAAAACAGATAGATAATAAAGATACCAAAATAAGAGGGAAAAGGCAACTCTACGATAGCCATTTCTCATATTATGGGGAAGTGAGGGGGAGGAAGTTGGGAAAACTAGAAGGCCCTGGACATTCCATATTCTTAAGGACGCCTGTATCATTTCCATAGCATTTGCATTAGGTTTGTTCCTCCCAGGCTTGCACACCCCAGAGATGGGGAGCTCACTCTCTATCATCCTTGGAAAGCTTTATCAGTGAGAACAGCCTTCTTCACTGGGCTTGCAGCAGCCTCCTGTGCCTGTCCCACACTCCTGGCTCTGAGGGAACTCCTCTCGGCACCCAGTCTTTGAGCAGGCAGGGCTGGAAGAGGCAGCTGGGAGCCCAGGGGGAATATGGTCAGTTGAGAGTTCATCATCCTTCCCTGGGCCAGACTCGACTCTGCAGGCTCCCTTCTCCTGGCGTCTGCCTCCCAACTCCAGCCTGTATTCACTGCTGCCAGAGTCACCTCCCAAAACTAGGCTCTGCTTCTGCTTCTACTGCTTCCACGCCTGCCAGGGCTCCTCTCTGCCTCTTCCTCTGGCTCTGGCAGCCCTCATGCCTGGCTGCCCCTAGTCTGGCCACACCAGCCTATCCAGACCTAGGAGTTAGCTTAGGAGTTAACCTGACTGGTCTGACGGCCACCTGTAACTCCTCCACAACCACAGCTTCAGTCCACAGGATGCCCCTGTCTACCACCAGGGCATCTACCACCCTTCAAACCCAGGATGAACTGTCTCCTTCTCTGGTTCTTCTGAAGCCCTTCCTCCAACCTGGGCTTCTTCAGGCTCAGGGAGGCTGGTGTCCCTCCTGCACCGAGAGTTTTACAGGGCTACGCCGATGGGTACTCCTGATGGATGGCATGGTCTACAGCCGCAGCCTCAAAGGACACAGAGCGCAAGCTGCCAGATCAGATCCTGACCCGTCTTGGCTCCAGCCCAGCAGACCCAGCCTCTCTTGGCCCTGGCCCGGCTCCCTCCCTCCAACCCTGCAAGTGGTATGGCACAAAAGGGAATTCGTGTGGGTCAGCCTGGTGTGCAAACCCTCCTCTTCCCAGTCTCCACCTCCCTGATCTCCGGCCTCCCCTCTGCAACCCTGGGAAGGGGAAGCGGGTAAGATAAGGCCCCTCTCAGGCTATTGGAGGAATGTAGGCCCACCCTCCCCCAGGAGCAGCAGCCAGCCCATGGCCACAAGGCCAGGACAGATAGGCGAGCCTGAGATAGAGCCCTTTGCTGCTGGGGCTGGCCTGGAGGGGCATCACAGCAGCTGTAACAGCCTCTGACTTGAGAACAATGTTAAACAAGGGTTCAAAGTTCTTTCCTCATGACTACTCTGCAAGGCCAACAGAGCAGGCATTCTCATCCCCATTTGATAGATGGAGAAACTGAGGCTCAGAGAAGCTCAACAACTTACCCGAAGTCGCTAAGCAAGAAAGCAGGGGGACTGACCTTCTGAGTTTTCAGCCCTCCCTTCCCCCACAGGGCTCCTCACCTACCTACCCTTAGCAGCCCTGCCCCAGCCTGGGGCTCTCTGCTGCTTCTGTTTTATGGAGTCTGCAAAGCAGGTCCAGGCCTCTGTGAGCCCATTCCCCAGGGTGAGGGAATTCCAGCCAGCCCACACTGAGGGCCCCACTGACCCTCCCAGGGAGGGGGCTGGACCTCATGCTCTTGGAGGTCTTGAAGGTAAGGAGCCCCTGCTTCTGGCAGGACAGGAGTCCATTCTCCATCGGCAGACCCGGGGCAGGGCCCAGGCCTCCAGCCCTGGGAGGGGCCTCTGCCCGTGAGGCACTTTCACATTTATTCCATTTGCTCCATCTTTCCTCCCATGTAACCCCTCATTGAGAACAATGGCCATTCACTCTGTAGCTCAAACCCTGGCAACTTCTCCCCATAGGGCTCAGCCCCTGGCACTTCTCCCTTGTCCTTCTCCCCTTCCGCACTCCAGCCACCCAGGCCTCTCCCTTCCCTGAGTTCCCCATGTTCCTTCGCATATTCTCACCCTGGGAATGCTGGTCCCTTCTCCCGCATGGCCCTTCCTCTCTGACTGTTAGTGCCCTCCTGACCATCCAAGGCCTGTCTCAAGAGTCTCCCGGTGGAAGCTTCCCTCCTCCTCTTGGCCTGTGATCCTCCTGGGCACAGACCACAGGCATCTGGACCCTGGGGTTCCATGTGTCTGCCGTCTCCCTGCCTCCTGGTTGAGGGCTTCTTGGGCCAGGACTGGGTCTCAACTTCTCAGGATCTTACCACTCCTTGGAGGGACAGGGCCTGGGCCAGAGTGGGCACTAGTGAATGGCTGACAAATTGAATCCGCTTCCTCTGAATCACAGATCAGCAGAACACATAGCGGGAGGGCTTTGGGGAAAATTCAACCACTGCATTCATGTACAGACAGGGAAGCTGCAGCCCAGAGAGGCGCAGGGACCCACCAAGGTCACACAGCAAGCTGGAGCCGGATCCTCTGGCTCTCCCCTGTCCTTGTCTGTCATTGACCCCCACATGCCAAAGACCCCCTTGAGGAGTCAGGGGAATATTCCTATTGACTGAAAACTTCTTCCTCCATCCACCTGCAGCCCCCTACTCATGCCCTCATTCCTCGGTTGAGCCCCTCTTGGCCACACAGGGGAGTAGACAGTTTCAAGTGACACATGCCCCGGTCCAGGACTTATTCCATTTAGAGATCATCCAGACCCTTCCCTTCATTTCCCAGATGAAGAGACTGAGGCTCAGAGAGTGAAGCAGCTTGCCCAGGTTCACACAGCAGAGTCAAGTCCAGAGCTCGGCCAGAGGCTCCATGGACAGAGGCCCACCTCCAACTTACCTGGTTCCCAAGTGTTCTTGGGTGGTTCCCAGGCTCGCATCCAGCCGGCTCTCCTGTGGGGTCAGTCTGCTGTCCGGCATGCTGGGGTCCTGTGGGGGACAGCTGCGTCCGGCTCCAGAAGTGCACGGCACCCGCCGCGGGCATCTGCTGGAGAGAGAGCTGTCTCCCACTGCATGAGAGGTTGGCCTTGACTAGGTGGTGGGGGTTGGCTGGGGAGGCAGTGACTAGAGTGGACCAAAGAGACCCATTTCCTCTCTATTTTTAGAAGCTCAAAACACCCCTCAGCGGTGAAGTTGCTCAGGATTAAAACTTTCCTTTTCTTTGTGATTTTGTTTCACTCAAGACGAGGAGAATTTCAATGAAGCCAGTGTTCTTTTTCATGCAAATCCACTCTGGTTCTCCCAGGAAGTCTGGCCAATGGGCTCAGGGCTTCTGGGCCCCCAGAAAACCTCCTCACTGACTTTAAAAGGCCACGTAGCCCAAGGGGTTCTCAGCACCAATCTGGATTCAGATCCTGCAGTGGCTGCTAACCTCGACTGCCCACATCCTGCAACCTTGCCTCACCGTCGGCTGGACGCAGCCCCAGGAAGGGGTTTCACCCGCACAGCCCACCTCCCCCAGGCCCTGCACTGGAGGCTGGGGAACCGAGGAGGACCTGTGGCTCCTGCCTTCAAGGAACCCCAGTCCAGGGGAAGGAAAGAGACATTTCCAACACTGAGGACTATGATATAGTTGACAGAAGCATTTGCACTGAAGCAGACGTGATAGAGGACCTAGGAACGTGACCACCCAGGGGCACCAAAATAGAAGTGTGGATCTGTTCCATCAGCTAAAGGAAAGAAGAGTACTGATGGTGGGTCTGCAGCATCTGTAAACAGATGTGGAAAATTCACGTAGGGCACGGTGGGTGGCGGGGGGCTTTCTCTGAGTACCAGAAATCTCCCCCTTAGTCTGTACTAGTTCCCTGCAGGAACAAAGTACCACGAGCTGGGTGGCTTAAAACAGAAATGTATTCTCTCACAGTTCTAGACGCCAGAAGTCTGAAATCAAGGGTTCATTAGGGCCATGCTCTCTCTAAAAGCTCTAGGGAAGAATCTTTCTTTGCCTCTTCTAGCTTCTGGTGGTTCCCAGAAATCCTTATGTTCCTTGGCTGGTAGATGTGTCTCTCCAATCTCTGCCTCTGTCTCCACATGACTGTCTGCCCTCTGTGTCTAGGTCCCTATTTTCTCTTAAGGACAACAGTCATTGGACTAGGGCCTACCCTAATCCAGTATGATATCATCTTCACTAATTATATCTGTAAAGAGCCTATTTTCAAATAAGGTCACACTCCAAGGCTCTGGGTGTGCATGACTTTTGGGGCACATGATCCGACTGAGTACAGCCTGAATACAGGAGGCGTTGATGGAGATTCTACGAGATGTCCCCAAAAGGGGTCAGCGGGTTCAGCGGGGTCACAGGTCTTAACTGGTAGAGGCAGGTGGCTGAGAAAGAGCTTGCCTGAATCCATGAAAATTCAGAGCATGGACCCTAGGACTGCCTCCCAATACATTGAAGGCACATTAGACAGGAGGCCTGGAGGCTGGCTTTGACTCCCGAATCTTCCACTGACCCCTTCTCCCCATGACCTTGGGCAGGTCTCTGCCCCTCTCTGGGCCTTAATTTAACTGTTTGGATCATGAGGATGGTGGCTGCCAGCTCCAACTGGACATGAGAAGGTGATGGGGAGAGCCGTGCTCATGGGCTGATTGAATGTGCCCAGTGGGACATCATTGTGAGTGATAAGTGGTGAGGCCCCACCCAACTGAATCAGAGAAAAAAATGACATCAAGTTCTTAACTTTTAAGTTCAAAAGCTTTGGTTAAGATGAAAACCTGGAAAGGTTTGGAAAAATGTATAATGAGGCAGAACAAGTTTCCCCTCCCCCAACCCCATCCCTCAGATTCTTAGGGATCCTGAGAGCTGGAAAAGGAAGAGAGCTCAAAAAGGAGGCCAGGACCTGGCAGGGGGGTGGTGGGTGGCTTGGAGAGGGGCTCCTGAGCCCTAAGGAGGGAAGGGGGTAGTGGGGTCTGAGGCTTCCCAAGAAAGTGACAAGGCCCTACAGTATGCAGTGCAGGCCACAGAGGAGATGGTTCCAAGGCACCAGGGCTGAGAGGGCCTGGGCAGTCCCGCTCCTCAATGCAGGCAGTGGGCCAAGGGTCCACATGAGGAGAGGGTAGGGTTGGCAGGCTGGCAACAGAGGCTGATGGGAGCATGGGTACTCAGTGGTCCTGGCGTGGAGGGTTGACCCCACCTGAGGACCAGGACCCCAAGTACATCTCACACGTAGGGTTGATGCTGGGACATAGTGCTGAGGGGAAGGACAGGGAACCGCTGAGTCTGATTTAGCTGAGCTTTAAAAATAGTTAACGGGGCTTCCCTGGTGGCGCAGTGGTTGAGAGTCTGCCTGCCGATACAGGGGACGCGGGTTCGTGCCCCGGTCCGGGAAGATCCCACATGCCGCGGAGCGGCTGGGCCCGTGAGCCATGACCGCTGAGCCTGCGCGTCCAGAGCCTGTGCTCCGCAACGGGAGAGGCCACAACAGTGAGAGGTCCGCGTACCGCAAAGAAAAAAAAAAAAGTTAACGAACTTGATTTGGAAAAGTGTCTATAACCATGTGCAGGTTATTCTGCCTTTGCCCCCCAGATTCCCTCTCCACTGGCTTGGTCCCCCAAAGCTCACCTGTGTGGGTATCACCAGGGCCCCTGGCCTCTGGCTGAGTTAGGCCAATACAGATGGCAGCTGGAGAACAGAGGACAGGCAGAAAGAGGTTGTGAGTTTGATTCCTCTCACTCCCTCCCTGATGGCTGCCCTTTGGGCAGCAGCTTCATCCCTGTCCTGACAGCTGAAGGTCCTACCCGACATCCCGCCCAGATGGCTTGGGGCCGCAGGAGTGTCCAGCTCCCTGCTGTTGCTTCGCCATCCTTCGTGGCTCCCTTAACCCTGCCCTCCCCTCTCTAACTGCCCCTCTGAGTGGGCCATTTCTTTCTTGTCGGGACCCTTGCTGATATAGCAGGAACGTGTGAAATGTATGGAGGGGTATGATTGTTTAAGGGGTACAGGGTTTCCTTTTTGGGGTGATGGAATGTTTTGGAAGTAGGTAGAGTTGGTGGATGCACAACATTGCGGGTGTACTAAATGCCACTGAATTGTGCACTTTGCAATTGTAATGTTGTGTGAATTTCACCTCAATAAAATTTTTTTCTTAAAAACTGCACAGAGAACTTCAGTGAAAAGTAAATTTTTCTCCCCCTCTTCTCTCTCCTTCCCTCACCCATTTCTTCTCCCAGAGCCAGCACTGTTAAAAGTTGCTTTTGCATCATTCTAGAAATATTCTGGATATATACAAATGGTAACACGGTATACACGATTTTATACCCGTATCTCATACTTGACAGTGTTGGCTGGAGAGCTTTTCCTATTGTTGTGTTGAGAGCTTCCTAGCCCTCTTCGGGATGTACGGCATTCCACGGAAGGGCTGGCCAGGATGCACTTAACCCGTCCTGTACAACGAACATCAAGGTTGTTTTCAGTTTTTTGCTGAAACAAACAGCCTTATTCCTGCACCATAGGCACTCAAGTTGGTCTAGCTCTAGGATAAGTTCCTAGAAGTGGAACTGCTGGGACTTAATTTAAACTTGAAAATGATAATTAATGTGCCCATTTCACAAAAACTATTTTGCCATAGGAGGAAGGGAGGAGAGATTTTAAAAATTCATGGAGTTACAGAAAAATAAAGTCGCAGTTTTGCCCACGTGAGTTTGTTGACTGGGAAGATCTGTTCTGCAGAGTGTGTGAGGCCACGTGTTTTCTGCACCAGCAGGAGGGCTCTCCTGTTGCTCCAGCTGCAGTGGGTAGAGTGGGGAGGGGTTACTGGCTGGGAAAAGGCCTCTCTAGGATGCTCGGGGGCATAGTGCATTGCGGCAAGGACGGCCCTGCCACGCAGGGCCCTCTAGAGAGACAGCCACAGATGGTATAGGTCTGCGGTCCCCAATATTTTTGGTACCAAGGACCAGTTTCGTGGAAGACGATATTTCCACAGACGGGGGTGGGGGATGGGGGTGCATTTCAGGCGGGAATGCAAGCGCTGGGGGAGCGGCAGATGAAGCTTCATTTGCTCGCCCCCTGCTCACTTCCTGCTGCGTGGCCCGGTTCTTAACAGGCCGCGGACTGGCTAGTATAGGTGTTCTTACCTGGAGTCGGGGAACCCCCTGAAGTCACAGGCAACGTTGTGTGTGTGTGTGTGTGTGTGTGTGTCCATTTGTTTGCATTTTTCTAGGAGAGGGCTCCTAGCTCTTTGTAGATCCTTGAGCTCTGTATCTAACAGTGAGGAGCCACAGGAAGTGGGAAACCCCAAGCTTTGGATCGACACGGACCTGGGTTCAAATCCTGCTTCTTCTGCTTGTGAGCTGAGTGACCTTGGGCAAGGGGCCCCATCCCTCTGAGTCTGAGCTTTGTCATAGTGAGGGGGGCTAGTAATCACTGCTTCTTGGAGTTGTAGGCTATGGAATGAACTAGAAGACTGGGGAGAGGGGGCCAGTCGGGGCTTCCTTGTGGCACTGCTGTATCTCTGGTAATAACCTGGTTTTCTGTGTACCTCTCTGCCTCCTTCTCTCTGCCCTGTGGGGACCACGTTCTCTCCACTGGTCCATACTAAGGCAGAAACAAAGGTTCCCAGAAACATCTGACCTAGAACGTGATGATGTGAACGTGGTGATGCAAACACGCGCCCAGAGCCAATTTTTCCTCCCCCTGAGATTAGATAAAACGGGGCTTGGAAAGGAGAGAGAGGTGAAGTGAGAGTTGAAAGGGACAGTGAAGGGCACGTGGGGAGGGGGGGAGTGAAGACTTGGGAAGGGAGGAGGCTGGAGGGACTCAGGACAGCATGTGCTGAGGCGGGAGCCCCCGTCCCCATCGGATGTGGATGACTGGCCTTCCCGGTCCTGGGCCCCAGTGAGCCACATCGGCCTCTGTGCTCTCCCTCCTGCCCCACAGCCTCTGTATGGTTGTTCCCTCTGCCTGGGACACTCTGTCCCCATACATCCACCGACCCTCTCTTCACTCCCTCCATCTTTACTCAGACATCACCTTCTCAGTAAGGCCTTCCCCAACCACTGCAGCTAAAACCACACACCCACCCAGCACTCCCCACCCTCTTTCTGTTTATTGTCTCCATGCTCTCACCATCATCTAATTCCAGGATACTCTGTGTTATCATCTATCTGTCCTTTAAGATGCAGGCTCCCGGAAGGCAGGGATTCTGTTTCTTTAGTTCCTTCCTCAAAAACAGTGCCTGGCATTACTGTATATAAGATAGATAACTAATAAGAACCTACTGTATAGTACAGGGAACTCTACTCAATACTCTGTAATTATTTATATGGGAATAGAGGCTAAAAAAGAGTGGATATATGTATAAATGATTCGCTTTGCTGTACAGCAGAAACACAACATTGTAAATCAACTATACTCCAATAAAAAAATAATACAACAGCTTAAAAGTGAGTTCCTAAAAAGAAGTCCTATGGGGTCATTTTGGAAAACAAAATGTAACCCTTGGCATTAAAAAAAAAAACAACAGTGCCTGGAAGAGAGTAGGTTCTCAATAAATACTGATCAAATGAACGAATTCTGACCTGTGAGTGTAGATGTGGAATAGCTGTGGACCCCAATCACCGCAGCAGCATCAACAGTTCCTGGGTGTCTCCAGGCAAAAAGGGGCCCTCCATGCAACAGGTGGGATGACTGAGATGACGATTCAACCTGAAGATATGCTGTTTGGTTAATGAGGGAAAAAAAAAAAAGATGACTAGGAATACCAAGATAAACAACTTGCAAAAACAAATCGTAGGACAAGGATGAACGTGGAACGATTGTAAACAATTAATTGGGAGAAGACAGAGTCTACATGTGGGTTGGGCTGCAAGCCTGGTAGTTGTCCAGCCTTGAGACCGAAGAAAGAGCCCGAAGACAGCAACAGAGACAGCGATGATCTATTGGACAAGGGATCTTACATGTCTGAAACAAAGGGTCCTGGGCGACACCCCTCCGTGCATGGCAGCTGGCAAGACATGGCAGCTGGCAAGCAGGACGTGGCAACCATCTTCACTACTCAGGGGAGAAACAGACTACCATTTATAGGGGAGATTTGACTCAGGTGAGCTCATCAGTTACCAGGGACTAATTAACCCCTATAATTAAGAGGATTGGATAGTCATGTGAATGAAGCAGGGACTGGTCTAGAAGGGGATGTACGGGCAACAGAACAGCCATCTTGAATGGCCTGACCGTACAATGTCCTCAATGCTGGCACGTTGCTTCCTGTGTAGCTCAGGCTCTGGGGCACCGGCCTACGGAAGGAAACATCTCAGCTTGCTGCCAGGCTCAGCAGTGGAGGATAAGTGCTCTCATAGCAAAGCAATTGCTGTGCTTGCTGGTTTTCGACTTTGAGAATCAAAACCAGTTTTCCAATCAATCTCTTAGCTCCCGTCATGATTTTTTCCATATCTGCATGCCTCGGGTATTGGAAAGCATTTCATATTTTTCTTCACCTTGACTCAGTTTTAACTTTTAGGAATTCACTCTAGCTTCATCCTAAGCAATTAGATTTGTGAAATCACACATTGAAGGACTCATTATATACATGCATACCTATATTTCCCAATGCATATTAAAATAATTATAAAACTATTTTGTAAAATGCTTGTCCATGTACCACCTATAATATTTGATCATAGGACATTTTTGGAATCTGCTATAGAAAAAGCTGGGAAGTTTCAAGTTTGTTTCATTAAAGAATGTAAATGTTGTTTATCTGAACAACACCAGAGTTAAGTGCCGGCTGACAGAAGACGCAGGGTAAACAGGAGTAGGGGTCCCTCAGACCCTCATCTTACACTGAGGGCTTTGAGGCACTGTGAGAAGTGGCTGGAACAAGAAGTAGAGGGATAAGATGCTGTTTAAAGGTACAGAAACAAATAGTAGAACCAAAACTTGGAGTAAATGTTCAAGCATTGGAAGAAGGCGGGGAGGGGAGCTAAGTGGTGTCGTTTGTGGTGATAAATCAAGATCTCGAGATATAAGCACATGCTTTAAACCTGTGGAGCCCTCTCAAGAGACAGGTTATAGATAAACACAGAAATGGTTATAGATAAACAACAAGGATTTACTGTATAGCACAGGGAACTATATTTAATATCTTGTATTAAAAAGAATCTGAAAAAGAATCCATATATGTATAACTGAATCATTATGCTGTATGTCTGAAACTAACACAACATTGTAAATCAACTGTAATTCAATTTTTTAAAAAGCAAAATAAAGAATAGAAACAGTTAAAAAAAAAACCCAGGTGGTTTGTACCTGTTAATCCCATGCCCCTAATTTGTCCCTCTCCACCCGCCCCTCTCCCCTTTGGTAACCATAACTTTGTTTTCTATGTTTGTGAGTCTGTTTCTATTTTGTGTATACATTCATTTGTATTGTTTTTTCGATTCCACATATGAGTGATATCATATAGTACTAACACGATGTGATAAATCAACTTCAATATAAATAAGTAAATACAATACAAAACAAACACCCCTGCCCTGCCCCTACCCTGTGCCTCTGGGGCTTGGGCAGGGGGAGCATTGCTGTATATTTTCAGTATCAGCTCCTCTGGGCTACTTTTTTGTTACCATGTGTATGTATTACTAGGATGTAATTTTTTTTTTTTTTTTTTTTTCTGAAATGCTGCATCCTGGGGCTCTGGCTTGAGGCTTCATGGGCCCAGGCCTCAGAAGAGCAGGAGAACTTTGGGCCTCCACTGGCCCCTGCTGGCCACACCGCCTCCCACCTTCTCCTTTCTCAAGAACCATGGATCTTGCCATCACCACCGCTACGCACCGAAAATGCCTTTCTCCATCCCCCACAGGATGCCTGCGTCAGCCACCACAGCGTGCCCTGCACATTGGGTCCCAAGGCTCAGCTGCAAGACCCCTGTGCACCTGAGGGTGCCGTGGCCCTGGGCTGCAGCCGTGTCCTCTCGGGTCCCTTTCTATGATGAATGGGGGGAGTTCAGGTCCCAGCATCAGAGCTGAGTTTCCTCCAGCTGTAGACAGAAGCCAGGGATTTCTGAGGCTCAACCTCTTCTCCAGGGACTCAGATTCTGAGACTCAGGCCACCAGGGTAGAACTTTCCTGAGAGCAGGGATAGAGGAATGTGGGTGCATAGAGGATTCTAACAAGTGGGGGAGGTCTGGAAGGGGACAAAGGTGCCACCTAGGACCAAGTCGTTTGGTGGTGCAAGTTAGGGCAGAGGAGAAGGAAGGGAGCAAACCCAGATACCTGCCCCATGTCTGCAGAGGAGACACCTTCTTCCTTCACCGGGATCTTCCCTCACCTGGAGAGGCCTGGATAGAAGGCCGTGTGACCTGCATGCCCAGGCTCTGCATGGGACAGGCCGAGGTTGAGCACACCGGTTTTTGGATTAGCTGTGTGACCCCGGCCAAGTCATCTTACCTCTCTAAGACTCAGTTCTCTCATCTGTAAAACAGGGACTCTTGGTTGCAAGGAGCAGAAACCCTGAGACCAGCTTAGGCAAAAAGGACAACAAAAATGACTCATACAATCCAAGACGAGGTTTGTGGGAAGCAGTCAGCCATGAGAGCAGGCTGCGGATGTGGCAGGCATGCCGCCGCTGCTCGAATGGACTGTTCCTACTTGTTCCCCTCCTTGTTCCATTCCATGGGAGATAAATCACCAGGGCCCAGAGATCAGAAAGAATGTAAAATGAGATAAGCAAAGCTGTGTCCCCCCTGCAGGTGAAGGTTACTTTTGATGATTCTGGGTTTATGGGTTTTCTCCCAGGGAAGTTAACCTTGAGCCGAGACAGTCTTTACATAATGTAAACCACCGTCTGGCAACTTTCCATTTTTCTAGTCTGTATAATCTGCAACTGTAGCACAATAAAATTTGCCTTGCAACCATCAGTTGTCGTGGTCCTTCTGACCCTATTCGTCGGTGCTGTTTCAGTTCCTTACCCCTTCCCTTCTGGCTCTGGTCGGTCTGGTCTTCTTAGTCCAGCCAGTCCATGGCAGAGGTTAACAACTAAACGTGGGA
The DNA here is from genome assembly GCF_963924675.1 of Phocoena phocoena. NCBI lineage: Eukaryota > Metazoa > Chordata > Mammalia > Artiodactyla > Phocoenidae > Phocoena > Phocoena phocoena. The sequence continues at coordinate 119,692,307 of NC_089220.1, read as the reverse complement.
GGGTGAGGGTGGCGGGCTGGGACCTGGATCTGGTCTGCCGCCAGGGCGGTTCTCACCTCTCTGGTCCTCTCTTCTTCCTGCTCACCACACTCCTCACTCTGCACGGGCTCCCTCTTGTGGACGCAACAGGAGAGGGGATGCAGTAAGTTCCTTCCCTTCCTCCCCTCCCTCCCCTCAATGAAATGGTCCAAAGTGCAGGGCACAGGGCCTGTCCAGATGTCCTCCATGATGTAGCGAAGAGCTATGTTTTCCTGTGGGATGCTGGCCAGCTCAGAAATGCTTGCACTACCTTGTACTTGCTTTCCTCCCTTTTCTGCCTTCCTTCCTCCCCACCCCCTCACTTTTGTGCCCTAGGATGCACTCCCAGCAAAGCCTTAGAGCATAAGCTCTTGGTAACCTGGGATGAGATAGTTGCTTACAAGCTGTGTGACCTTGGGCACATTGCTTAACCTCTCTGTGCTTCAAAGTTCTCATCTGTAAAATGGAGTCATAATAATTTACTAACTCATAGGATTATAGTGAGTTAATACACAGAAAGCACTTAGAGCAGAGTGGAAGCTTTCAATAAGAGCCAGTGTTTATTATTTTTGTCACCCTGAAGCTGGCTGCCCCTGAAGTTGGGGGAGTGGGCTGGGGTGGGGAAGGGGCACTGGACTGAGAGCTAGCCTGACCTGGTTTCAGCCTTCATGACCTTGACGCGGCCTTCACGTCTCAGAGCCTCCATTTCCTCACCCAAAAGTGACATTGACATACACACCTGTCTCTGAGGGCCCTCACCTGGGCAGGGGCCAAGGGTGCTCCAAAAATTTAATTATTCAAAAACCCAGTGAGCGCTCCCTCAGGTGAGGTCTGTGAATCTCAGACCTGAAAGGCCTGGAGCCCACGTCCTTCAGCCCTCTGCCTCCATTGTACAGATGAGGAAACTGAGGCCCAGAGAGAGGAAATAAGCTGGTTGATGCGAGAGAGACGGCCTATGGCATTGAACAGGGACAGATGGGTGCCCTGGGGGGAGGGGCACACAAGTCCCCCTCTCTGAGCCTAGGGGCTGGCCTGGGAATACCTTCCTCTGGTACAGACCCCAACATCAGGGAGTGGGGGGTGGGGTCTCTTCTGAGTCTGGGGACCTCTCCAGCATCTGCCTGGGCTGCTTGACCTCCCCAGGGGATGGCCAGGAATGGGGAGCAGAGACAATCAACCAAGGCCTCAGTGTCCTGGCGAGTGGCCCAGGCAGCCGGAGCCGGAGCCAGGCCCAGGCAGGCTGGGGCAGGTCGGCGCTGCTCCCCAGGGGGGCTGAACACCCAAGCGTGGAGAATCTGCTCTCCGCTCAGACCCAGTGTCCAGCTTAATGACAAACCTCCAAGGCCATGTAGTGGGGGGTAAAGAGGGAACATCTTTAGCTGGGTCAGGCTGGGGCCCTCTCAGGTTCAAGCTGACCCTTTTCTCTCCCAGACCCTGCTCCTCGACATCCAGAGGGCATGAGTTGTGCCCAGAGATGTTCATACTCAGTTGTGAGTGGTGGCTTCCTAATGGTGCTGGGAGCCTGGCCTTCCAAAACAAGGGTGGGAGGGAGGTTACGCTGGTGCCACGGTGCCCAGAGCGATGCCAGGCAGCCATATCCAAGGGTCGTGTGTGCTTCATGACAGCCCTGCCAGGAGGCATTATTATAACCTCCGTCCTACAGGTAGGGACGCTCTGAGGGGTGGGACATGCCGAGGTCCCAAAGCTAGCCATCACGGACGTGGGGCCAGTACCCAGATAGTCTGACCTCTGACCCAGGGCTCGGTCTCCAGCACCAAGGGCCGGCCAGGCTGTGGGGTGGGAGCTCAGATGAGGCCTTTGCGGCCACAGGATGACGAGGGGGTGCAGTGACCCGGGGAATGGGGTCTTCCCTGCTTGTTCTGCAGACGCCCAGTGGAACTCACAGTGCAGGGCACGGTTACAGCTGAATAAGCTGGAACTCTTTCCTGTAATCTTGCCCAAGTGTCTAAAGAATGATTTTTTTCTTTTCCCAAATAGGGATCTGATCACCCCAATAGACCACTCTTGACCGGTAGGACTTTAGGAGTTCTGTTCTTTTTCTTTTTTTTTTGGCCGTGCAGTGCAGCTTGCAGGATCCTAGTTCCCTGACCAGGGATTGAACCCACGCCCTCGGTAGTAAGAGCACGGAGTCCTAACCACTGGGCAGCCAGGGAATTCCTGGAGCGCCATTCATTAAGGAGGTGTTCCTAAGGCAGGACCGAGACAGACCTTGACCCACCCACCCCCAAGAAGCCCTGCGGGAAAGAGCCCCTCACCCTGGCTGAGTGGGGACAGGTGAGTCGACCTTGATCAGCCCTTTTGTGGAGCCCTGGTCACAGAAGAGCCATCTCAACCCCAGGAACCTTCTCAGCACCTACAACTGACTTCTCTTGGGTTTTGCCACCGTTTGAAAGGACATTCACGCTGCAGGGCCTGGGAGGCTGAAGAAGGTGATGTAAAGAGGCAGAGGAGTGGGGGTGGGCCCAGGTAGAGGGGCCAGCCGTCCCCATGCCTCTCCTTACTCCAGGCTTCCCACACTCACCTTCCCTGGGAAGTCTCCTAGATACCCCTACCTTCTCCAACTTTCTTTGGTGTGTTCCATGGAGACGTCCCCCCACCACTGACAGCTAACTGCCACTTCTGCTCGGCCTAGAGCCGTGGGAGCCTGCTTTTCCTGCTGGCTCCAAGGGTCTGATAACTCGCTCAGCTAGATGATTGCAAATAAATGTGGCCATGCGTCCGTCCCTCCATCCCTTCGATGCAGATCAACAAGCATCTGTGATTGTGCCACGTGGACCCCTTGGGGGCACAGGGTTGAGTAACAGGGATTTACTTATGAGTTATAGCCCAGCTAGGAAGGGAGCCTTGCACATCAGTAACAATGGAAACAGGACCATTTTTTAAATCAAGCTTTTATTGCATACCAGGCTCTGTGCTGAAAACATTTTATGTACGTTGTCTCATTTAATCCTCATACAATCTTATAAAACCACCATTATTATTCTAAAAACTTTAAAAAAATTATTATTTTATAGATGTGGACACTAAGACACACAGACGTTAACTTTCCTAAGGTAACACTGGCAGTGAATGACAGAGCCAGGCTTTGAGGCCGTGCAGTGCCACCTGTCAGGTGTGTCTTCATGTGTGTGAGTCAGGAGAGGAGGCCACGCTCATCCGGGGGTCAGGAATGGCTTCCTGTGAAGCTGACTTTTCAGTGGGGCGTTGAAGGAGAGACTGGATTAGAGGTACTGGGTTTTGGGCTGTGAACATTCTAGGAACAAAGGTGACAGATGTGTAGGGTGACCGAGGAGGAGCACGTGGGCCAGGAGAGGGGGGTGTGGGTGTGGACGGACCGGAAGGAAACGCAAGTTCATAGGTTTGAGGCCCTGACTGCCAGGTTAAGGGTTTGGGGCTTGTGGCTGGAAGCAAGATGGCCCCTGAAGACGTGCATGTCCTAACACCAAAAACCTACAAATATATTACATGTCAAAAGGCACTTTGCAGATGTGATTAAGTGAAGGGTTTTGAGATAGGAAGATTATTCTGGATTATGTAGGTAAGCCCACTGTAATCATAAGCGTCCTCAAAGAGGGAGGCAGGAGGGTCAGAGTGAGAGGAGGAGATGTGACGATGGACGAAAAATCAGAGAGAGAGATTTGAAGTTGCTGTGCTGCTGGCTTTGAAGATGGAGGGAGGGGCCCGGAGCCAAGGAATGTAGGCAGCTTCTAGAAACTGGAAAAGACGAAGAAATGCATCCTTTCCCTAGAGCCTCTAGGAGGATGCAGCCCTGCCCATACTGTAATTTATCCCAGTGAAACCCAGTTTGGATTTCTGACCTCCAAAACTGGAAAAGAAGAAACATGTATTGTTTTAAGCCACTCAGTTTGTGACAATTTGTTACAGCCGCAGTAGGAAATGAATACAGGGCTGTAGGCTGAGCACTGCGTGGGGTACCAGGGCTTTCATCAACATTGTCTCACTGCCATTTTAGAAAGCTGGATTCAACCCCACAAATATTAATGGAGAACCTCCCACGTAGAGGCACTGCGCTTAGCCATGGGGAGATAATGGCAAAAGGATCTGGGCAGCCCCTGCCCTGGGTGGAGCTACAGTTTCATCTGAAGTTGCTCTAGCCCCCACATCAGGGTAGAGGCTGGTGCAAGATGAGCAGATTATCACTAACTTGCAGGCTGAACCAGTTCCCAACTGGCAGTTGCAGGGCCTATGTTTGAAGGGAGTCATCTGAAGAGCTCTAAGGAGAAGCTCTTCTCAGCAGATGTGCCAGAGCCAGCCAGGGCGGCCACCTGGTACAGCAAGCTTGTGCCCACTGCTGCCCACCACCCTGTCTCCACAGTGCAGCCAGAGAGTCTCATGGAAAATGTGGGGGGTGTGTGTGGGAGGTTCCCACAGGGGATTTCTCAAAGCACCAAGTAGGAGTCTCTATGGTAGGGGAAGTGTGCTAGGGGAAGGCAAGAGGGGCCAGCCACCCCCAGCTCACCAGCAATTTCACTCCTAGGGGTGTACCCAACACAAGTGTGAACATACATGCACCAAAACACATACACCAGAATGCTCATGGCAGCGCTGCAATGGCCCCTGGCAACAACCTAAATGTCCGTCAGTAGTAGAATGGATGGCTAAAGTGGGCTTTAGTCACACACTGGAACACTACACAGCAATGAGAATGAATGAACTATTGTTAAACCCGGCAACACTGATAATTCCCACCAACTTAATATTGAGCGAAAGAAGCCGGACACAAAAGAATACCTATTACGTGACTCCGTTAATAAAATGTTCACAGAGAGGCAAAAGTGGATCTCTTTTAGAAGTCAGATCAGGGGTTCCCCTGGGGTTGTGGGGAGGGTGGGAGCCCACAGTGACTGGGAGGCGGCACAGGGGGCTTCTGGAGTGCTGGCGATGTTCTAATTCTGGACAGGGGTAAAACAGGAGTGTTCACTTTGTGATAATGCATTGGACTGTACACTTGTGACTTTTGTATTGTCTTTGGGAGTATTAGATTGCAATGAGAAGTTTATTTTCAAAATTATCGATGAGCATAGTACAGAGATTGGTGTATTTTGGTGGCTGTGTGATGAGGAGGACATTGGTTGGGAGTTACAAGGCCCAGGTTCTAGACTTTACCTGCCTGGACGAAGATGCCATGTGACCCTATGGCCCCGTTTTGGGTCTCAGTTTCCTCATGCAAAAATTAGAAGGGTGCGTGTGTGAATTATATGATTTTTTCAGAAACTCGGCATAATGCTTAACCTGTGGTTAACCTGACTCCTTATTTAAAAAAAAGAAAAAAGAACCTAAGACTTGGTCAGAGCTGGAACTATTTTCCTGTTTCCTTGTTAAAGTGGTCATGTGAAGATTTGGCTCCATTGCTAATGGCCCAGCTATCTGACCTTGGCCACAGAAGCAGGTGTGAGGTGGACTGGAAAGAACATGGTGGGCTTTGGGATCATTCAGTCTGGGTTACAGTTCTGGCAGGGTCCCTGTCTTAGTTGTGTGTGAACTTGGGCAAGCTACTTAACCTCTGAATCTCAGTTTCCTCACTGGTAAAATGAGGGTGAGTGTGCCCTCTCTGCTGGGCAGGTGTGAAGGTTAAGTAAAAAGTACCCAGGGAGGGCTTCCCTGGTGGCGCAGTGGTTGAGCGTCCGCCTGCCGATGCAGGGGACACGGGTTCGTGCCCCGGTTCGGGAAGATCCCACATGCCGCGGAGCGGCTAGGCCCGTGAGCCATGGCCTCTGAGCCTGTGCGTCCGGAGCCTGTGCTCCGCAACGGGAGAGGCCACAACAGTGAGAGGTCTGCGTACCGAAAAAAAAAAAAAAAAAAAAAAAAAGTACCCAGGGACTTCCCTGGTGGTCAGTGGTTAGGACCCCACACTTGCACTGCAGGGGGCACAGGTTTGATCTCTGGTGGGGGAACTAAGATCCTGCATTGCCTCGCAGTGCAGCCAAAAAAAAAAGTGCCCAGCCCTTGGTAGGTGTAGCTGCTTTCCCTATATTCCATGAGGTCCCAAAGTTACGTAGGTGTCCTGCTGGGACCAGGCCAAAGAAGACATCTATCTGACCGTTCTGACACTTTGCTGATCCAATCTAAACAAAGCAAGTAGAGATGGCTGGGGAGCCCTTGGGGAGCAGGGCCCTCCTTTACACGTGGTACAGAGACTGTGTCATGGAGGCCCCCCTACCCAGGCACCTGCCCGTGAGGCCTTGGGAAGCTGGGGCTTGGAGAGGGATCAGAGTAGAGGGAGGGGTACAGGCTAGTGTTCTGGGGCCTGTCTTCACTCCTTGTGTGGCCTTTCCAGTGCCTTGTGGATGTGCTAACAGCAGGTGCTCGGAAGTCCAACCTTTCATAATGTGCTCAACTCTGGGCCCCTCTGTGAGGGGCTGTTGACAAACAGGACTCCAACGAAGAGTCCTGGGGAATGGGGAAGGATCTTGACACACGAGGGACAGCTGGAGAAACTGCTGGGGTGGGGGCAGTGTAGCTCAGGGAAGACTCTAGAGGGTCTAAGGTCATCGCTTTTGCTAATCTAATGGGCTCTCTGAATTTCCTGGCCTCCTGTGTGGAGGCTAGTATTTTCCCAGCCCCAACTCTCTCATAGAATCCAAATCTCTGAGAGAGTTTTATTTTTTAATGACTTATTTTTTAATTATACACACACACATAAACACACACACAATATATGTTCAGGCAAAAAAAGAAAAATGGAAACACATAGGAAAGCAAGATAAGAAAATAAATATCACCCATAATTTCATCATCAGAGATAGCTGATTTCTGTGTATATCCTTCAGATTTAGATAATAATAACCAGATATATTTTATCAGTCAGAGTTTTTGGTGCCAGGCAACAGAAACTGGCTCTGGTGATTGCTATTAGATAAGGTATAATTAGCTGCTGTATTAGGAAAACTCCTCAAATTACAATAGCTTTACACAGCATAGATTTACTTCTTGCTCACATAAAGCCCCAAATAGTTATTCCTGAGGGGTGTGGGCATGTGGGGGGGAAGCTCTGCTTCACACAGATGTACGGATACCCAGGCTGAAGCTGGCTCCATCACTCAATACATGGCTTCCAAGGTCAGCAGCCAATATGCAGCCAGCGGACAGAGGAAGACAGAGTGGAGGATTATGCAGGAGGATTTTGTGGGTCTGAAGTGGTGTCCATACTTTCCCTTTACATTCCATTAGCCAGGATTCAATCATGTGGCCCCACCTAATGGGAAGGCTGTAGGAGGACTTGTGGAATTGACAGGATGCTGGGCCCCCCACCTTGAGACTGAGAGGTATTTCAAGATGCTCCAGGGAGCAAAGAAGCAGGAAGCAATAGACATGGCGACCACCTCATAACCAGGCGGGCTGGCCACTGCTTCCTCTACCAGGGCTGCCAAGAATTGCCTCCAATTCTTCCTCAACTCCTGGGGTGAGCCCATAAAAGCAAAAGGGATAGGAAAGAAAAAGCCTACAAATGTAAATTTTACCTCCCACTCCCCAATTTGGAGGTGTTTTGTCCTCAGGGGATCTCACTCCGTGATTTCCTGGGTCCTTGACCTACCCCAATAAGTTTTGAAACAGTAAGTACATAAAAAGATGCTCAGCATTGTTGGTTCTCAGCGAAATGCAAATTAAAACCATGAGGTATGACTACTCATTCACCAGAAAGGATTAAAATAAAAACCACTGACAAAACCTAGAGCTGACAAAGATATAGGGCAACTGGAACTCATACACATTGCTGGTGTATACAATGGGAGTAACTGGAGAAAATTGTTTAGCAGTTAAACATACACCTATTCTATGACTGAGTAAGCCCACACCTGGGTATTTACTGATGAGAAATGAAGCCACATGTTTACACAAAGATTCGTACAGCAGCTTTATTCATGATAGACTAGAATAGGAAACAATGTAAAAGTCCATCATTGGGGGGGTGGAGTCAAGATGGCAGAGTAGGAGGATGTAGAGGCCTGCTGATGTCCCAGGCCTGTCCCTCCTCACAACCAGGGCACCTACCAGGCACTGGTGGGCAACCTTGGACACCTAAGAGGTGGGAGGAATCCCCGTGCAGCCAGGTAGGAAGTGGTGGGGAAGGAGTGGGGGAGGAAAAGTGGAGGTGGGATGGGACCGGTGCCCCTGTGGGGTGGCTGGAGGAGAAGAGGGGTTCCCACACTCAGAGGGGCCCATTCATGGTGAGGGGATTAGCAGGGACAGTCAGAGACCTTCGGGGGATCAGGGGATTGGAGGGGAATGTGGCCAGCATCTCCCCTGCCCGCTTGGGCCCCAGCAAGCCTGCTGGTGTCCCAGGCCTGAACCTTCACCCTCCAGGGCCCCCTCCAGCCATACAGGTCCTGAGCCTAAGCCCCCCGCTCTGCCCTCTGCCACCTGGGCCTTTTTTTTTTTGCTGCTGTGGGTCTGCTTTGCTTTGCTATTTCATTTTTATTTTTATATTTTTCTAATTTTATTTTATATTCTTTGTTATTGTTCTGCTCCTTTTTGTTTGTTGCCTTTTTTTTTTTGCCATGCCATGAGACTTGTGGGGTCTTGGTTCCCAGGCCAGGGGGCAGGCCTGAGCTCCTGTGGTGGAAGTGCTGAGTCCAAACCACTGGACTAACAGAGAACCTCAGACCCCAGGGAATATTAATCAGTGTGAGCTCTCCTGGAGGTCCTCATCTCGGCACCAAGAGCCCACTCCACCCAACTGCCTGCAAACCCCAGTGCTGGATACCTCAGGCCAAACAACCAGCAAGTCAGGAACACAGCCCCACCCATCAAAATAATGAGATGACAAAAAAATATGTTACAGATGAAGGAGCAAGGTAAAAACCTACAAGATCAAATAAATGAAGAGGAAATAGGCAACCTACCTGTAAAAGAATTCAGAGTAATGATAGTAAAGATGATCCAAAATCTTGGAAATAGAATGGAGGCAACAGATTGAGAAAATACAAGAAATGTTTAACAAGGACCTAGAAGAACTAAAGAACAAACAAACAGTGATGAACAACACAATAACTGAAATGAAAAAATAAACTAGAAGGAATCAATAGCAAAATAACTGAAGCAAAGAACAAATAAGTAAGCTGGAAGATAGAATGGTGGAAATAACTGCTGAGGAGCAGAATAAGAAAAAAGAATGAAAAGAAATGAGGACAGTCTCAGCGACCTCTGGGACAAGATTAAACACACAACATTTGAATTATAAGGGTCCCAGAAGAAGAAGAGAAAGAGAAACGGTCTGAAAAAATATTTGAAGAGATTATAGTTGAAAAGTTCCCTAACATGGGAAAGGAAATAGCCACCTAAGTCCAGAAAGCACAGAGAGTCCCATACAGGACAAACCCAAGGAGAAACATGCCAAGGCACATATTAATCAAATGAACAAAAATTAAATTCAAAGAAAAATATTAAAAGCATCAAGGGAAAAGCAACAAATAACATACAAGGGAATCCCCATAAGGTTATCCGCTGATTTTTCAGCAGAAACTCTGCAGGCCCGAAGGGAGTGGCAGGATATATTTAAAGTGATGAAAGGGAAAAACCTACAACCAAGATTACTCTACCCAGCAAGGATCTCATTCATATTTGATGGAGAAATCAAAAGCTTTATAGACGAGCAAAAGCTAAGAGAATTCAGCACCACCAAACCAGCTTTACAACAAATGCTAAAGGAACTTCTCTAGGCATGAAAAACACCTACAAAACAGTTAAGAAAATGGTAATAGGAACATACATATTGATAGTTACATCGAATGTAGATGGATTAAATGCTCCAACGAAAAGACACAGACTGGCTGAATGGATACAAAAACAAGACCCATATATATGCTGCCTGCAAGAGGCCCACTTCAGACCTAGGGACACATACAGACTGAAAGTGAGGGGATGGAAGAAGGTATTCCATGCAAATGGAAATCAAAATAAAGTTGGAGTAGCAATACTCATATCAGATAGAATAGACTTTAAAATAAAGACAATTACAAGAGACAAGGAAGGACACTGCATAATGATTAAGGGATCAATCCAAGAAGATATAACAATTATAAATATTTATGCACCCAACATAGGAGAACCTCAATACATAAGGCAAATACTAACAACCATAAAAGGGAAAATCAACATAATAATAGTGGGGGACTTTAACACCCCACTTACACCAATGGACAGATCATCCAGACAATATAAATAAGGAAACAAAAACTTTAAATGACACAGTAGACTAGATAGACTTAATTCATATTTATAAGACATTCCACCTGAAAGCGGCAGAATACACTTTCTTCTCAAGTGCGCACAGAACATTCTGCAGGATAGATCACATCTTGGGTCACAAATTAAATTAAATTTAAGAAAATTGAAATCGTATCAAGCATCTTTTCTGACCACAACACTGTGAGCTTGGAACTCAATTACAGGAAAATAAAACTGTAAAAAACACAAACACATGGAGGTTAAACAATTCACTACTAAATAACCAAGAGATCACTGAGGAAATCAAAGGGGAAATCAAAAAATACATAGAAACATATGACACTGAAAACACGATGACACAAAACCTATGGGATGCATTAAAAGCAGTTCTAAGAGGGAAGTTTATAGCAATTCAATCTCACCTCAAGAAATGAGTAAAATCTCAAATAAACAATCTAACCTTGCACCTAAAGGAACTAGAGGAAGAAGAACAAACAAAACCCAAAGTTAGTAGAAGGAAAGAAATCATAAAGATCAGAGCAGATATAAATGAAATAGAAACAAAGAAAACAATAGAAAGGATCAATAAAACTAAAAGTTCGTTCTTTGAGAAGATTAAAAAAATTTGATAAAGCTTTAGCCAGTCTCATCAAGAAAAAAAGGGAAAGGATTTAAATCAATAAAATTAGAAGTGGAAAGGAGAAATTACAACTGACACCACAGAAATACAAAGGATCATAAGAGACCACTATGAGCAACTATATGCCGGTAAAATGGACAACCTAGATGAAATGGACAAATTCTTAGAAAGGTATAACTTTCCAAGACTGAACCAGGAAGAAATAGAAAATATAAACAGACCAATCACAGTAATGATGTTAAATGTAATTAAAAATCTTCCAACAAACAAAAGTCCAGGACCAGATGGCTTCGCAGGCAAATTCTATCAAATATTTAGAGAAATGCTAACACCCATCCTTCTCAAACTCTTCCAAAATATAGCAGAGACAGGAAATCTCCCAAACTCGTTCAATGAGGCCACCATCACTCTGACACCAAAACCAGACAAAGATATCACAAAAAAAGAAAATTACAGAACAGTATCACTGATGAACATAGACACAGAAATCCTCAACAAAATACTAGCAAACGGAACCCAACAACACATTAAAAGGATCATAAACCATGATCAAGTAGGATTTATCCCAGGGATATAGGGATTCTTCAGTATATGCAAATCAATCAATGTGATACACCATATTAACAAGTTAAAGAATAAAAACCATATGATCATCTTAATAGATGCAGAAAAAGCTTTTGACAAAATTCAACACCCATTTATCATAAAAACTCTCCAGAGAGTGGGCATAGAGGGAAACTACCTCAACATAATAAAGGCCATATATGACAAAACCACAGCAAACATCATTCTCAATGGTGAAAAACTGAAAGCATTTCCTCTAAAATCAGGAACAGGATAAGGATGTCCACTCTCACTACTATTATTCAACATAGTTTTGGATGTCCTAGCCACAGCAATCAGAGAAGAAAAAGAAATAAAAGGAATACAAATTGGAAAAGAAGAAGTAACACTGTCACCGTTTGCAGATGACATGATACTATACATAGAAAATCCTAAAGATGCCACCAGAAAACTACTAGAGCTAATCAATGAATTTGGTAAAGTTTCAGGTTACAAAATTAATACACAGAAATCTCTTGCATTCCTATACACTAATGATGAAAAATCGGAAAGAGAAATTAAGGAAACACTCCCATTTTTCATTGCAACAAAAAGAATAAAATACCTAGGAATAAACCTACCTAGGGAGACAAAAGACCTGTATGCAGAAAACTGTAAGACACTGATGAAAGAAATTAAAGATGCTACCAACAGATGGAGAGATATACCATGTTCTTGGACTGGAAGGATCAATATTTTGAAAATGGGCTTCCCTGATGGCGCAGTGGTTGAGATTCTGCCTGCCGATGCAGGGGACACGGGTTCGTGCCCTGGTCCAGGAAGATCCCACATGCCATGGAGCGGCTAGGCCCATGAGCCATGGCAGCTGAGCCTGTGCATCCGGAGCCTGTGCTCTGCAACGGGAGAGGCCACAACAGTGAGAGACCCACGTACTGAAAAAAAAAAAATTTGAAAATGACTATACTACCCAAAGCAATCTACAGATTCAATGCAATCCCTATCAAATTACCAATGGCATTTTTCACAGAATTAGAAGTAAAAATTTTACAATTTGTATGGAAACACAAAAGACCCCAAATAGCCAAAGAAATCTTGAGAAAGAAAGATGGAGCTGGAGGAATCAGGCTCTCCAACTTCAGACTATACCACAAAGCTACACTAATCAAGACACTATGGGGCTTCCCTGGTGGCGCAGTGGTTGAGAATCTGCCTGCCAATGCAGGGAACACGGGTTCGAGCCCTGGTCTGGGAAGATCCCACATGCCACGGAGCGACTGGGCTCGTGAGCCACAACTACTGACCCTGTGTGTCTGGAGCCTGTGCTCCGCAACAAGAGAGGCCACGACAGTGAGAGGCCCGTGCACGGCGATGAAGAGTGGCCCCCGCTCGCCGCAACTAGAGAAAGCCCTCGCACAGAAACGAAGACCCTACACAGCCAAAAAATATATAAATAAATAAATGGATTAATTTAAAAAAAAAAAAAAAAAGACACTATGGTACTGGCACAAAAACAGAAATACAGATCAATGGTATAGGACAGAAAGCCCAGAGATAAACCCACACACCTATGGTCACCTAATCTATGACAAAGGAGGCAAGAATATACAATGGAGAAAAGACAGTCTCTTCAATGAGTGGTGCTGGGAAAACTGGACAGCTACATGTAAAAGAATGAAATTAGAACACTCCCTAACACGATACACAAAAATAAACTCAGAACTGATTAAAGACCTAAATGTAAGACCAAACACTATAAAGCTCTTAGAGGAAAACATAGGAAAAATGCCCTTTGACATAAATCACAGCAAGATCTTTTTTGACCCACCTCCTAGAGCAATGAAAATAAAAACAAAAATAAACAAATGGGACCTAATTAAACTTACAAGCTTTTGCACAGCAAAGGAAACCATAAACAAGATGAAAAGACAACCCTCAGAATGGGAGAAAATATTTGTAAATGAAGCAACTGACAAAGAACTAATCTCCAAAATCTACAAACAGCTCAGGCAGCTCAATATCAAAAAAACAACCCAATCAAAAAATGGACAGAAGACCTAAATAGACATTTCTCCAGAGAAAACATACAGATGGCCAAGAGGCACATGAAAAGATGCTCAACATCACTAATTAGAGAAATGCAAATCAAAACTACAATGAGGTATCACTTCACACCTGTCAGAATGGCCATCACCAAAAATGTACAAACAGTAAATGCTGGAGAGTGTGTAGAGAAAGGGGAACCCTCTTGCACTGCTGGTGGGAATGTAAATTGATACAGCCACTACGGAGAACAGTATGGAGGTTCCTTAAAAAACTAAAAATAGAACTACCATATGACCCAGCAATCCCACTGCTGGGCATATACTCTGAGAAAACCATAATTCAAAAAGACACATGTACCTCAATATCCATTGAAGCACTATTTACAACAGCCAGGACATGGAAACAACCTAAATGTCCATCGACAGATAAATGGATAAAGAACATGTGGTACATATATACACTGGAATATTACTCAGCCATAAAAAGGAACAAAACTGGGTCATTTGTAGAGTTGTGGATGGACCTAGAGTCTGTCATACAGAGTGAAGTCAGTCAGAAAGAGAAAAACAAATATTGTATATTAACACATACATCTGGAATCTATAAAAATGGTACACATGAACCTATTTGCAGGGCAGGAATACAGACACAGATGTAGAGAATGGAAGGATGGATACTGGGGTGGGGAAAGGGGAGGGTGGGATGGATTGAGAGATTAGGACTGACATATATACACTGCCATGTGTAAAATAGATAGCTAGCGGGAACATGCTGTATAGCACAGGGAGTTCAGCTTGGAAGGGGATATATGTATATATATAGCTGATTCACTTCGTTGTACAGCAGAAACTAACAGAACATTGTAAAGCAATTATACTCCAATAAAATAAAAAAAATAAGGAAAAGAAGTCCATCCATCATTTGGATAAACAAATTGTGGTCTATCCATACAACAGAATTCTTCTCATCAGTGCAAATGAACTACTGATACACATACAGCCATGGATAAATCTCAAAAAAATATATAATGAGCAAAAACAGGCAGACCAAAAAATATACATACCATATGGTCCCATGGATGTGGAGTTCAACAGCAGGCAGACTCAACCTGTGGTGACAGCTCAGGATCCCGTGGTCACCTCTTATCCACAGGGGATACGTTCCAAGACCCCCAGTGAATGTTTGAAACCACAGATAGTACTGAGCTCTATATAGACTATGTTTTTTCTTATGCATACATACCTATGATAATGTTTAATTTATAAACTAGGCACAGCAAGAGATTAATAACAATAACTAATAATAAAATAGAACAATTATACCAATATACTGTAATAAAAGTTATGTGCGTGTGGCCTCTGTCTCTCAAAATTTCTTATTGTACAAACGCCATGCCTTTTCCACCTTCACTAAGCACTTACCAGGTACTGTGGCCATAACTCTTAGTTTGAGGTGTGACAGCAAAACTTGCTCGAATTTCTTTTTCCTTCTTCACCATTTCACAGATAGAAGATTCGTTCTTACCAAAGATCTTAGCAACCTCAGCATACAATTTTTCTTTCCTTATTAAGTCAAGAACTTCCACCTTTTCACTTAAAGGAGGCACTTTACGGCTTCTCTTTGGCATATATGAATTCTCAGCATCACTACTCTTGCACTTTGGGGCAATTATTGAATAAAATAAGGGTTACCTGAACACAAGCACTGAGATAATGTGACAGTCGGTCTGATTATGGAGACGGCCACTAAGTGACTAGCAGGTGGGATATGCAGGATGGCGCGAGATTTCATCATGCTACTCAGAATGGCACGCAATTTAAAATTTATGAGTTATTTCGGGAATTTTCTGTTTAATATTCTTGGACTTTGGTTGACCACAGGTAACTGAAACCATGGAAATCGAAACCATGGATAAGGGGGACTACTGTAATGAGGAAACTTTCTGGGGTGATGGAAATACTCTCCATCTCTTGATCCGGGTGGTGGTCACATGGGTATACACCTGTGTAAAGTCACTGATCGGTCCACTGGAGTTCTGTGTATTTTACTATGTGTAATTTATACTTTAATAAAGTACTATGAAAACCTAAACATGATCAAGGTTGGCCTCTTTGGGGGTTACAATGGTCCCTCCCAGGTTCACGCTGGGATTTTCTGAATTCTGCCCCCCGCCTCTGGGTGTGTAGAGGGACGTGCTCTCTGTGGCTGCTGGGAGTGGGACTTGGACCCAAGTTTGGGACACTTGTCGTCTGGTCTCTGGGAGGCCTGAAGCAGGGGGACATGGTGCTCTCTCTCCCCACTATACAGCGACCAGAGGTTTCTGTAAAGACCTAGGCTCTCTTGGTCCTCACTGGCAAACAGTATATATACCTCGCTGCTGTTTTAATTTGCAGTCCTTTGATGAGCAGTGAGGTTGAACTTTTACAATATGGTTACTGGCAATTTTCAGTTTTTTTGTTCAGAGCCTGATGTTTTCCAGGGCCCTCTTCTGCAAACCACTCATCCACTAACCAGAAAGGAAAGATATATTTCTGACAAGCAAGCATTTCTAGTTCCAGTTCTTTTTTTTTTTTTTTGCGATACCTGGGCCTCTCACTGCTGTGGCCTCTCCCGTTGCGGAGCACAGGCTCCGGACGCGCAGGCTCAGCGGTCATGGCTCACGGGCCCAGCCGCTCCGTGGCATGTGGGATCTTCCCGGACCGGGGCACGAACCCGTGTCCCCTGCATCGGCAGGCGGACTCTCAACCACTGCGCCACCAGGGAAGCCCTAGCAAGCATTTCTAAAGGATCTCTGTTTTGCAGCAAAATTCTGTTCTTTCTTCTGTTTCTCCCAGGAGGGAGTATCTTTTTAGAGGGGTTTTTTTGGTAATGACAATAGTAATAATTATAAATGGAACCAGATGATCATTAAAGTAGGTAAAATCGGCTCAAATCCCCCAAACTCGACAGCCGGTAGCATTCCAGAACTCTCCCCACAACTTCGATGCCTTCCCAGAGTCTGAAGGTAATTGCGGCCTTCTCTGTATAATATGCTCAACCCCTCCTTCTAGATCTACTCTACCCTACAAACACACACGCACACACCCCGTCACACACATGCACGTGTGCATGTACACTCACTCACACCCACCCCCACCAAATGTGAGTTTAGCAGACTAAAGATGGGCTGGGATGGAGGTGAGGAGACAGAGGAGGAGCTGACAGCCCCCTTCATCCAAGATGCTCTTCATCTTGCCAGCTCTCCTCCCTCCTCTCTTCTCATTTGCCTCCACCTTCCTTCCCCAGGACATAAATTCCTCCTCTGTGTCATGCCAGGAAATTTGCCATCATCTTTTAAGGCCCTGCCCAGAGAATCTCAAACTCCTCTCTAATGTGTTTACTAACATTTTTTCCAAAGATGGTTTCTATTCTGAGAACTCAAAGTCATCTACTTAGATGTCCATGTTTCTTTAAATGTTACTTCCTGTCATCACAATAGAATTGCAGTGTCTCTGCTTCTGAACAGATTCCAGGCTTGTTCTCCTAAGTCCTGAGCTAGTGAACAGCACTGTGCTATTCTGACAGTGCAAATAAGGGTTCTGAGTGGGACTTGGAGCCAAGAAGGGTGAGCCGGGTTCAGACCATGGAGAAACTTCAATGCCAAGGGAAAGAATTTGGATTTGATTATTCCGTTCAGGGATCCATCAAAGGCTTTAGAGCTGGACTGTGACTGGAACAGAGCTGGGCTTCTGGAAATTTCACCATCTGGCTGCTGCACAAGTAGCTGGCATTGAAAGAGAGTGATTAGAGGGGGCTAGACAAGGAGGATGAGGGCTCGTCTTAAGGCAGAGGGCAGATCTGGTAGGCTTTTCTGAGGAGTAGCCAGAGCCTCCGGTGACGAGGAAGGAGAGAGAGAGGAATTGATGACAGCCTGAGTGTCTAAGGGGGACACCAACTCCTCCCTCCTGGGCTGAGATAGTCTGTAATTTGCTAAGAACCATACTTAATATGAGACAGGACCGGTCAAGGACATGGACAGATCTGAAGAAACTATTAAATAAGTATGGCATTAATTAGACACACAGGGCATCCTGTAACAGTGGCGTCATTAAGGTGAGTGTCTCAGGTCAGTTCTCCTGGAGAAGGGAGAGGGATTTCAGCCTTCCATCCCACTGGGCTTTTTGTATTTCCCAATGTGATACTTCTAGGCAAATGCATTTACAGAGCTCTTTGCATCAAATAACAGCAGCCAACGTTTACTGCATGCTGTGCCGAGCACTGTCCTAAGACCTTTTTACTGGGTAATTCATATATACGTGTGTGTGTATAATCATATATATAATCTTATACATGCCCCACAGCCCTATGAGGTAGGTACTCTTTCACAGATGACAAACTGAGGCAGCCAAGTTAAGTAACCCTTGGCCAAGGTCACACAGCTAGGGAGTGGGAGAGCCAGCATCACACCCAAGGGTGCTGATGGGTTTATTTCCCGGAAAGAACCAAATTAGGAGACAGCAGAATAGGCTTCTGGGTCCAGCTCAGCAGCTGACCAGGGCAAGGTGGGGCAGGTCATCTTTTAAATGCACACTCTGTCATGAGGGTGAGGAGTGATGGATGTTTGTGACCTTAAGGTGATAGTTTCATGGGTATATACATATATCAAACTGTATCAAATGGTACATTTCATTATGTGCAAGTCACTGTACGTCAATTATACCGCAAGAAAGCTGTTTTAAAGAACTGATAACAATTGTATGATGAACTTAAAATATCTGTAATATTTCTACAGGAACTCTTATCTTCTGTGACCCCATTGCAATGTTCGAGCATGATGCGTAAAATTCATGATTCACTTCTGAATCTAAGTGTTGCCTTGAGAATTTTGCTCTGCCTCAGAAGAGCAAAGTGTCTCCAGATTAAAACTAAGAGCCACGATGACTCAAGAAATGTTTTGTCATCTGGCATTACTGAAAACAGAACACAAAATATGCAACGAGGCTGTTTATAATAATATAGCGATTTTGCTGAAATAAAGGAAAACAATAAATATCATTGAATAAATATACAACAATTTCTTAAAGTGCACCACTTCAAGCCCTTTGGGGGCTTCAACTCTTGAATCCAACTCTGCCCAGTGGTCCACACCCCACTCCATCTCTGTTCCAGAAACACTGGTTCTTTGAAGAGGTCAAGGTCTTACACGTATCAGGGCCTTCACCTGTGCTGCTGCCTGGGCCTGGAACTCTACCGCAGGCCCTGCAGAGAAGCCTCCTTCTCAACCTGTAGGTCTCAACGTGAACATCACAACACACACACACACACACACACACACACACACACACACACACACACGACCTCCCTGACCACCCAGAACTCAAGAGAATGAATACTCTTCCTTCGTGGCTCTCATCAAAATGCGGAGTTAGAGGTTCATTTCCCCACTGGCCTGTGTAGGCTCTGTCGGTTCCCAGATGTGCTCCCAAGCCTTCCACAGTGCTGGGATGCAGAAGGTGCTTTCCTGACATGCTGAAAGGACGGATCCATGTCCTATCTCTGGACTCTGTGACCTCATGAGAAGGGTGCCCTGATGGGGACGTTGTCTGTAAAGTACAGATATGCAGCGGGATGACCACTCCCTCACTTTCTTAGTTCTTTCTCCCCCAATGAGCGGCACCTCCGACCTCTGGGGGCAGCCGCTCTGGATGAAGGCTGAGCTCCAGCGGGGGAAGCGGGCTCTCAGAGACCATGCCCTCACCCACAGAAACATCACAGAACCTTGGGTTTTGTCAAAGCAATGTGGCTGTGGATAACTATTTCAGTACAAGTTCTTGGAAAAACTCCAGGGGCTGGAGTGCTGGCAAAATGGGCCCATGCTGGGGGTTCCCCAGAGTGCCGAGATTCAGGTGCTCAAGCCTGGCCGGACTGTGAGCTCCTCCAGGGCAGACTTGGCCTGCACGCAGCACTGCACTGCCAGTGCCCAGCACAGAGCCAGCACTCAGCACGTGCACACCGACCCTCTGCGCTGGTGCAACCAAGAAATTCCATCTGAGAGCACTGGCTCTCTGCCAGGCACAGGTTAGTACTGTCCCCATTAATCTGTACGATAAGCCCACGAAGTCGGTGTTCTTATCCCCATTTTACAGATGTGGGAATTGAGGTTCAGGGAGAGGTAATTTGCCCAAAGTTGCACAGCCAGTGAGAGGCAGGGCCTCTCCAAGCAGAAGTCCTTAGGGATAGTCAAACAGTGGCCTGGAGTGACAACTGCTATTTTAAGGGCCAACAAATTAACATCCTCCCATTGGAGAAACCCTGTGACACCCCCTGCACCCCGCAAGCACCAGCTCCACCGTTCCCGGCCTGGGTGCTGCCTGGGCACTGGCCCTCAGCTCCTTTCACCACCCTAGCCTCTCATGGTTTGGGCTCCTCTCCACATTCCTGCTTCTCTTGCCTCTCTGATGGCTGTTCTTCCTCCTCCCACTTCCTAAAGGCAGGTGTTCCCCGTAGCTTCTCCTTGCTACCTTCTTCCTCTCTCTACACTCTCCCTCTAGGCCAGCCTGTCGACCCCTTGGCCCCTCTTTGGAGGGGGCTCTCACATCTGCACGCCCAGCTCAGACCTCTCCCAGCCCCTGGTTATTCCTCCCAGAAGGCTGCTCCAGCTCTGAGACCTTCAGTGGCTCCCAGGGGCCATCAGAGGAGGAACAAACTCCTCCCTGAGGCATTCCGGGCTCTGTTGTACCTATCTCCACTTCTCTCCCAATTCAGAGCCTTCACCCATGCCAGCACTGTGCTCTCTGCCTTTATTCCGCTGTCCCTTCAAGCAGGACCCCCCTCCCTCCCACCTCTGCCCCAGGTAGCTCTCACTGCCTGGTTTATGGCACATAGCCTCCCCCTGGAAGTCCTTCCAGACCCCTTCCCCAATCACAGGCGGCTCTCCCTCTTCAGTAGATTCCATGGAGAACCTGTCCCAGGCTGCCTTTGCAAGAGCTATTTCTGTGCTTGCTTTGACTCTCCTTCCACCCAGGGTCACACGGGGAGTTTGGTACTGGGAGTCAGGGAAAATGCCCAATCTATGACTATTAGTTTTGCCTCTTTGTGTAGAAGTCTCCTCAGCTGTAAAGTGAGGGGTGTGGAATTGGATCAGCATTTCCCTAATTCCCAAGTACCGTCATTTTTGCTTTATCCTTGTGTCACCTGTACTATCATATACTTATATTGCTTACCTTACATATTTATGTACTTATTTTTTTTAATTTATTTTATTTTATTTTTGGCTGCACTGGGTCTTCGTTGCTGCGCGCAGGCTTTCCCTAGTTGCGGCGAGCAGGGGCTACTCTTCCTTGTGGTGCGCGGGCTTCTCATTGCGGTGGCTTCTCTTGTTCCGGAGCATGGGCTCCAGGCGCACGTGGGCTCAGTTGTGGTGGTTCGTGGGCTCTACAGCTCAGGCTCAGTAGTTGCGGCACACGGGCTTAGCTGCTCCACGGCATGTGGAGTCTTCCCAGACCAGGGTTTGAACCTGCGTCCCCTGCATTGGCAGGCAGATTTTTTTTTTCCATCTTTAAAATATAACATTTATTGCTTAGACGATCTGATACAGAACAGCTTTTTTTCCTCATTTTGAACTTGGAGGTACTATACAACTGAACGCAAAGAGGAACGAAAAGTACCCAAACCGAACTTGTGATTCTGTGTTCATGTGGCATAAACCAGTTTTGTACATAACGTAGCAGAAGTTTTTAAGTTCCCTTTAGAAAAATATGAATTCTGCACGTTTATTATTGTTTCCTGCTTAACGCATGGGCTGAAATCACTAGGATCAACTTCCTTCTGGAGGAAAGAGAGGAACAGAGGGTGGAAAGAATGGTGAAACTTTCCGAAACTGGCATCCGACCATCACATAGCTTCCCCAGGGCTGGTGGAAAAAATAGCCCTTTGGGTTCTTTGTTTTGTTTTCACAGCTGGGAGTTTCATGTAGTGATTGAATCTCAGCATCGTGTCCAGAAATCAAGAGAAAAACAAAAGAGAGAAATGTGCACCTCAAAAAACTTCTCAGAAGATCCATATATATATATATATATATATATATATATATATATATATTTGTAAAAGCCCTGAGAGGAGAAAAAGAATCAAACAAATGTATAGAAACAAATTAGCTGGACATACAAACTAAGCTATGATTCACCCAGAGTTTAAACAAATCACAAATTTCAGTTTACTACTGGGGGAGGGGACAGAACAACAAACAAATGATACATCTCTCAACCTCACTAGTAAAATGTGGCAAAACCTTATCCACTAGGAGGGTGCAGATGAAGGCTAAATAAAGCTTTCAATCAATAGTGATTATTAAAAAAAAAAAAAATAGTGATTACTGCGAGCGGCAGCCCCGGCTGTGCTGCGGCCTGGTTGGCAGGAGGATTCTTAAGCACTGCGCCACCAGGGAAGTGCCTATACACATACCTTTTGTTCGTTTGCTTTTACTTTTTATACAGCAGGTTCTTATTAGTTATCTATTTTAAACATATTAGTGTATATATGTCAACCCCAATCTCCCAGTTCATCCCACCCCAACCCCCCAACTTTCCCCCCTTGGTGTCATATGTTTGTTCTCTACATCTGTGTCGCTATTTCTGCCTTGCAAACCGGTTCATCTGTACCATTTTTCTAGATTCCACACATATACATTAATAAACGGTATTTGTTTTTCTCTGACTTACTTCACTCTGTATGACAGTCTCTAGGTCCATCCATGTCTCTACAAATGACCCAACTTCGTTCCTTTTTATGGCTGAGTAATATTCCATTGTATATATGTATCACATCTTCTTTATCTATTCGTCTGTCGATGGGCATTTAGGTTGCTTCCATGACCTGGCTATTGTAAATAGTGCTGCAATGAACACTGGGATGCATGTGTCTTTTTTTTTTTTTTTTTTTGGCTGCGTTGGGTCTTCGTTGCTGCACATGGGCTTTCTCTAGTTGTGGCGAGTGGGGGCTACTCTTTATTGCGGTGCGCAGGCTTCTCATTGCTGTGGCTTGTCTTGTTGCAGAGCACGGGCTCTAGGCGCACAGGCTTCAGTAGTTGTGGCACACGGGCTCAGTAGTTGTGGCTCACGGGCTCTAGAGCGCAGGCTCGGTAGTTGTGGTGCACAGGCTTAGTTGCTCCGCGGCATGTGGGATCTTCCCAGACCAGGGCTCGAACCCGTGTCCCCCTGCATTCGCAGGCAGATTCTTAACCACTGCACAACCAGGGAAGCCCCGCATGTGTCTTTTTGAATTATGGTTTTCTCTGGGTATGTGCCCAGTAGTAGGATTGCTGGGTCATATGGTAATTCTATTTTTAGTTTTTTGCTTCTTTTTTAGTTTTGGTTTTTTGGCTGTGAGGCATGTGGATCTCAGCTCCCCGACCAGGGATCGAACCCGCACCCCCTGCCTTCCAATGAAGGTGAAGTCTTAACCACTGGATCCAGGGAAGTCCCCATCTACTTTTTTTAACCTAAATAAAAATGAAACTTTACCTTGCCTTCTGTGACTCGAAAACCAATGTCACTTGCAATAAAGGTTGCAATACAGAAAAAGTGAACCATGAAAACAAACACATAACTGATAAAGTAAGAAACGTCTGTGCACAGCCTCGAATCTTCCCATGCATAATTCGAGGAAACAATGTCCTAGAACATCAGAGGCTTTGTCAAACGTAAACAAATCTGGATGCTGGCTGAAGTGGTAAAGAGAGATTTTAATCAGTAGTAACTATTGCAATAGGGAAAAGAGACCAGCATGAACTGAACTCAACTTTAATTTGGACAGAAATAGCTGCGTATTTTAAAGTGAAAATGAAGAAGGGAGGGAGGCACCTGGGGGCTCAGTAGCGTCAGAGAAATGAAAACTTACCAAAGGTCAAGTGTAAATGCAACTAGGCCAGGGGTGTCTGCTAGCTGGTATTATTGAAGTTAGAATTCTACTTTCTCAAAGAGACTGGGAGACAGAGGCTCTGTCCTCAGGTGTCCTCAGGTGTTGGCTGGAACAAACAGTAAAAATTTTTGGCAGCCTTCTCTCAGGCAGGCACTTTAAGGGGGGGCGGTGTTACAGTCATCTTAGGGAGGCAGCCTTGAGCTATTAGAAACTATGCTAGTGGTTGTTCAAGTCTTTACAGGCCAAGGCTGAGGTCTAGTTGAGAAGAGGGCTCAGAGGAGCCTGGCTTGAATTTCATAAAGGAGAGAATCTCTGTCAGCTTCTTCAGCTTAGATAAAAGTGAAAAGAACGTAATGCATCGTCGTGTGATGCGACTATGAGCCAGGTGCTTCAGGAGTTTATGAGGTAGATACTCTTAATATTATCCCCATAAAAAGGTTGAGGAATCTAAGGCTCAGAAAGGTTAAATCACCTGCCCAAGGTCAGGCAGCCAGAGGTAGCAACTGGAACCTAGGTCTCACTGGTTCCAGAGTTCATAGGCCCATTCTATGCCTATAGGCTCTGACCACCCACAAATGCCCTTCCTGCCAGTGTCACTGGTCCAGACTATTGAGTCTGGATAAATGCGTGGTGCAGGGCAGTGGTTCTCAGCTCTGGCTGCTCAGTGGAATCACCTGGGGACCTTTAAAAGTACTGACGCTTGGGTTCCACCCCCAGAAGTGCTGGTGCAATTGGTCTGGGGTGCAGCCTGGACACTGGGATTTTTAGAAGCTCCCTGGTGATCCCTATGAACAGCCAGGTTTGAGATTTGGATAATCACTGTGTGCTAGAAGCCTTCACAGTGATCATCCCATGTGATCCTTGCAAGAGCCCTGTGAGGAAGGCAGGCAGGCAGGCAGGCGGCAATGACCGTGTCCTGCTGATGAGGAAACAAGCTCAGAGAGGCTAAGGCTCATATAGTTAATAACATCTGGGGATGGAATCAAGTTTGTTGACCTCCAGCTCTGAGTTCTCTGCCAAAGGTTACTGCTCTTCAGAGGTCTAATTGAGAGGGAAAAAGCAATGTCTCCAAGAACAGAAATGAGCAGCTTACTTTCTCTTGCAAGTTAAAAGTCATTTCTCACCCCCACTGTACACGTGGAGGAGGGGACAGTACTTGCCTCAGCCACAGTACCCAAAACGAGGCCAAGGGATCCCAGATAGGTGAGCAGTGGCCAACCCTCCCTGGCAGTGTACCATCGGCAGAAGTCAAGGCTGGGCCGGAGCAAGAAGGCCTGCAGTTCTCTGATACTGCTGCTTCCCACGCCCACGTTCCTGCAGTGGGTGGTGATCCTTGCTACCAGGCACCTGCTGGGAACTGGGCACAGCCGAAGGAAGTCAGGGACCCGTTACTGTACCAGGCAGTGAAGGTCCTGCTGCAGTCTCCAGAACCGCTTTCCCACCCCACCCCCACGCCCACTGCGCCCATGAGCCTGGTCTGGAGGGGAGGGGGCACTGTCCACCTTTGGGAGACCTGGGGGACGTCGCTGCTCACATCTAACGGGCGTCACTCCCCACAACTGGGGGACGTCAAGTGTTCCCAGTTGTGGGCAGTTGAGAGAGCACCGTCCACAGCTGGGGCCAGCAAAGCACCACTGTACGTATCTGGAAGGGCTGAGGCTCACCTCAGCCTTGAAGATGCCCCGGGGGGCGCCAGCAGCTTCAGGAAATGGCCTCAGGAAATGCGACTCCAGCACGGTAGAGGGCCCCTACCCACTCCAAACCCCTCAAAAACGCAACAATCCGAGGCATGCCTCAGGGCGCATCCGGGACATAACCAAACAGAGGGCGGCCACACCCCCAGGGAGAGGCCGGGTGGGGACAGTAGGGCGCAGCCCTCCCAGCCCAACCCCTCGGGGCAGGGTTGCCGCCGACGCTGCCCTCCAGGCAACCTGATCTTCGAGCCAGCCGGACCCACGGACCCACGCAAGGGAAAAGGGACGGCCCCGGGGTGGCGGGGCGGCCGTCGGAAGGCGCCCTCCACTCCGAATCCGTCTTCCAAGCCCCCCAACATGGCCCGGGGCGGCAGTCAGAACTGGAGTTCCGGGTACTCAGACTGCAGGCCAGAGGAACAGGCGACCGGGTGAGCCGGGAGGTCGCGCCGGGCCGGGGCGTCGGGGGTCCGGGCCGCTAACCCACCGCAGTGCCCCAGCCAGTCAGCTCCAGGCGCCGCCGGAACCTCCGCGAAGGTTCTGGGCCTTTGTGGCGTCACTGTCTCCTTGCGGAACCTTCCGCCGGCGCCGAATAAAACCCGCCGCGGAGGAGCCGGCGGCTCGAGTGCGGCGGGGCTGGGAGAGGAGGGTATCCTGGCGCAGGCGGGAGGGCGCCCCGGGCGGTGGTGGCGGCGGCGGCGGCGGCGGCGGCGGCAGCAGCCGTGACCGTGACCGTGACCCGCGGGCGGGCGGCGGGGGCGCGGGCCAGGGGCCCGGCTGGGGCGTCCGGGGCGCGCTGACCGTCCTGCCCGCCCCGCCCCGCAGAGAAAAGATGGTGAAGGAGACCCAGTACTATGACATACTGGGGGTGAAGCCCAGCGCCTCCCCGGAGGAGATCAAGAAGGCCTATCGGAAGCTGGCGCTCAAGTACCACCCGGACAAGAACCCGGATGAGGGCGAGAAGGTGCGGGCCGGGCTCGCGCGGGGCCCGCCGTCAATTATTCAGCCCGGAGCTCGGGGGCTGTGAATTATTGAAGGCGGCGGGGAACCCGAGCCGCGTTCGTTGGAGAGGCGGTCGCCAGGTGCCGCGCACCACGCCGCGGGGCCGGGCCGGGGCTGGGGGTGGTCCGAGGCGGAGGGGGCGCGGCGCGGTCAGTTAGAGGGCGCTTCGCCGAGCCCCAGCCTCGCCGGGCTGGGCATCTGGGCTGGTGCCGGGGCCCAAGGCGCCGGGACCCCTCGTGAGGCCCCGCGCAGCCCATTCATTCCTCCCTTCGCTCCACAAGGGCCCCTCCGAACGCCGGGGAGGGCCGGGACTGAAACGTGGGGGCCCAGTTCTCCTAGGGTTTGCGGGCATTCCTGTCGGAAAGGCAGCTAGCAAGCCGGGAAACTGAGGCACACGCGATCAGAAGAAGTTGTGTACTTGCTGGGGACGACCGGGGTTGAATTATTTTTGTGCTCATATTCCCTGTTGATGCATAAGCCCTAGAGGTGAGTTTCTTTGAGTTAGTACCTTGGACAAACCCGGTGTCCTTCTTGAGAATGGCCGACTGGATTTGTTCTGTGTGCCTGTCTCCTGCCTGATCAAGGTTGTCAGACATTGAATAATCACCTTTTCTTTATTAAACAGGGACATGGAGTTCTTTAACCTGACACATCATTTTATATGAACATTACAGGTTTCCTGTGACAAATGACCCACAGTGGATCCTAAGTACCAATAATAATAGGCTGAAAAATGCTCTGCATCATAGAAGCCTAAATTAAACTTTTTCATCCAGTTCACAGGAAAAGAGTCAACCTGTTTTTTATGCCCAAGGAAGCTCATTACCCACCAGAATAGGTGATTAGAAAGATCAGGCATTGATCCTTGGGAAAGCTTGTTGGCCTTCCCACTCCTCCTTTGACTTCTTGCCATTTTCTTATAAAACTTGGGATATCCTAGATGGCTTTTGGGAGGTGGGGCTTTTGTGGTAGCTGATAGCAGTGACACCTGGGCCACTTTTGAAGCCATAGATTACCTGTCTAGCATTAGACTCGTGGAAACGAGTGTAGTATCAAAATACCTGTCTGTGTTAGCTTTTCCAAGCTGGAGAAACCTGCCTAAAGAAGGTTGGCTGGGTGGCAACAGTGAAAGGATATTTATATTTAGCCACAGGTGCCGAGTGTCGCTGTCACAAGTTTAAAATGCTTTCCTGGAAGACCATTTGTCTGTTACTCGTGTTCTTTCTCATCTATATTTAGGTGGCTTACTGTAGCTTTTAAAGTCACTGGCTTTCTACGTGGTGTTGGTGATTCATAGATGTGCTCCCTAAATTCACTGTAGGCTGTTTCTGTGAGTAGCCTTTAAGGAGAGCGCACCCAGGCTTCTAATTTCACGTTTCAGAGGCGGCTCATGGGAAAGCCTTCTGACCCTGGTTCAGGTCAGATCTCTCCAAGAGTAAGTCATGGCTGTGTGCCATTGGAGTGAGTCTGCTCTTGGTGTTCTGAAGCTTTTTTTAAATTGGACTTAACCTGTACTACATTTCTGTAGGTGTTGCCCTGCATATACCTGCCTGGGCAGAGGTGGTTGATTTGTTTTAAACTAATATTTATTTATAGCCAGATACTGAATTAGTGTCACTTAAGTGAGGCTCCTGAAGTGTCTGGCGGGTCCCTTTCAGCTTAGAGGTGGGGGGTTCTGTGATGTTCCAGGAATACTTTTCCCTTCCCACCTTCCATGAAGGGGATAAAACCCTTTAATTTAGTTCTCAGCTAAAACTTCTTCCGACCTCTGACCATAGGCTGAACCACTGGTCTAGTCCTCATCCTCATTTAATTATGATTCCTTGTTTGCTACCTGTATTCCATAGAAACGAAAGGGTTTGAGGAGACTGGGGACACAATTTATAGAAACTGCTGTAAAGTTCCCTAGAAAGGATTCATTCATTCATTCACTCACCAGATACCTCCTTTTTGGTCCTGCTGTGTGCTGGGCACACTGCGTAGGCCTTTTCTTTTTTGTGCAAGTTTGTGTGTAGTTCTTGTCCACTTTATCTATTCATAGGTGGAACCTTTTAATTTTTTTCCCCCAAGTTTGTCACTTTATTAATGTCTCTTCAAAAACAGACTGAGCCAGTCCGTTCCCCCTTGCTCCAGGGCAACTGAGAAGGCTATTAGGGTGTTGGTCTTTGTTTTGTGGCCTGTTGTCCTGTGTTGCTAAGCATTGGGCGGCCAGTGTTTGTTGTCAGGTGTTCTGTATGGAGTCTCTACTTTTCTGCAGCTGGTTTTCTGAAAGACACACGGGCAGCGGGTCAGTAAGCCAGTCCCTTTCAGGGGTCGTGATAGCGGGTATGTTCTTGGCTATTAACCCCAGCCAGCTTTTGAGATGAGTTTGGTCTTTTGGCCAATTTTACTGTAACTTTTTTTTTTTTTTTTGCGGTACGCGGGCCTCTCACTGCTGTGGCCTCTCCCGTTGCGGAGCACAGGCTCCGGACGCGCAGGCTCAGCGGCCATGGCTCACGGGCCCAGCTGCTGCGCGGCATGTGGTATCTTCCCGGATCAGGGCACGAACCCGTGTTCCCTGCATCGGCAGGCGGACTCTCAACCACTGCGCCACCAGGGAAGCCCTACTGTAACTTTTAGTTTGAATAATAGATTTTTAAGTTAAAAAATCATAAAGGAGAGCATAACAGTGCAGAAAATTTCAGAATATTGAGGAAAACCCACCAAGTACACATCACTGTAACTGCTGTCCCTGTGTTTCTTTCCAGGCTTTCTCCAGGGTGACTGTGCTTGGTCATCCTGGCACACAGGGTTTTTTTTTTTTCCTCGCCACTGAATATTTTATAGTAAATACTTTCCCCAGTTGCTACATAGTCTCCAAAGCCATTTTTCCAGCTGCGTAATCTTATTAAAGGAACTGTGGCACATTATTACAGTCTGAAAGGTGAGCTGGTCAGAGTACTAGTCTCCAGCTGTGAGATGGGTGAGGGTCTGGCAGGGACTGAATTAGACTCTGGAGTGCTGAGACCCCACCCCCACCCCCAGGGTAGTGGGAGTCCCGCCCCTTTGTGAGGTCTGGCCTCTGGTTGAATGCCCCAAGTGACAGGGCATTACTTTTCCTTTTTAGATTAATCATCCGTTCTGTTAAGTGCAAAAGTCTTTCAATTATCCAGAGTGTTTCTAATGGACATTCTCTTGAAGCACATCTACCTAGTACAGACAGGCCCAGAGACTCCCTGGGGGCAGCCTGGCCTGGTTGTTTTCTGATCTTCCTTACCAGGCACCTAATCCCTACACCTTATTTTCCTTCTGTGGAAAGGAGTGGTGGTGAACGATACCTACTTCTTTACAGAAATGGTGGGAGAATCAACGCACCAAAAGACCTAACTACCTCGAGTATGATTCTGATGTCTCTAAGACAGTTTTTTAAATTACCCAGTTGTTAGCTGTTATTTATTAGCTATCATTTATTAGTTACTTATTAGATCTCTATCGGGGATCTGTAGTACAAGAGAAAAACTAGTGTCTGTCAGTTTCCATATTTGTAAATTCAAAGTACTTTTTTTTTCCTGTATGTTCTGTATTTTTTTTTTTCTTCCTAAACCATTCCCCTGGAGGGCGAAGACCCTATCTCACTTATTCATTTCTCAATTCCCAGAATTGAGCCATTCATATAACAAGTATTTACCAGGTACCTTCTACAGGCCAGACAGTGTTCTAGGTTTGGGGATATGGCAGTGGACAAAGCTGACCTAACCACCTGTCCTCATAGAGCTGACACTGCAGTGGGGACACCATCCCAGCAGTAAGTGCTCTGGTATTGGGGAACAGCAAGGAGGCCAATGGCACACAAGCAGAATTGCGGGGAGCTGGAGGCAAAAGTGTCAGTTTGGGCTTGTAGACCAGAATAAGAACTGGCTTTTGCTCCAAGTGAGCCGGGCCCCTTGGAGGGCTTGGGGCAGAGGACTGACGTGATTGGCTGGCAAGTTCTGGCTGCTGTGCAGAGAACAGACTGAAAGCTGAGGTGAAGGCGGAAGATGGGAGTCCAGTGAGGAGGTCACTGTGGCTATCCAGGCCAAGGAGGGTGTCCTCCGCCAGGGCGGGCGTGGTGGTGGTAGTGGTGAGAAGGGATGGATTTTGGATATTTTATATGGTGTTTTGATTTTATGTTAAAAACTTCCATATATCTGCAGAAAAGGTGAGAGTGGTACAATGAACACCTGCTTTTCTTTCACCTACCTTCACTGATTATAAATAGGTCGTCACATTTGCTTTCCCTATATTATTATTATTTGCTAAAGCTTTTGAGGGTAAGTTGCATACATCATAACCTTTCAGCCCTAAATGTTTATCCTTGGGAAAGCAACATCCTTGTACATAACCACAGTACATTTATCAAATTTAAGAAGTTTAACATTGAGAAAAATATTCCCATTTTTCCAGTTGTTCCAGTGTCCTTTGTAGCAATTTTTTCCCCAGTGCAAGATCCAGTCCAGGATCCAATCCAGGGTCACACACTGCATTTAGTTTTCCTGTCTTTTAGTTTTGCAGAATATACTTCAGTTTGGGTTTTCTGATTCTTTTCTAACAGTTGGATTCCAGGATACATTTTTGGCAGGCATGTGACACATGGGGTGTTCTGTCTTAGGGTACTGGAGATGGACATTTGAAGGTAGCACCAGAAGAATTTGTTGACAGATAAGATGTGAGGGAGAGGAAATGAGGTTTTAGAATTGCCAATAAGTGAGCTATGGGGGAGACTATGGGAGGGGCAGGACTTTGGGGGGGAGATCAGGACAGATTTGCTCACAGTGTCTGCAGCCTGCATGTGGATGGATGCTCACAGGATGTCTGTAGTTGCATTTTATGCTAGTAACCTAGGAAAGCAGCCCTCATGTGCTTTATCCAGTTGTAGGTTAAGCCCTGGCCTGGTCTCACTATATCTTAGCTCCATTCTACTTCTTCCTGTCTGGTGCAGCCTGAGGAGGGAGAAACTCCTCCTTACTGCTCTGTATCCTTATTCTCTGCAGTGGCCCTGCCTCTCATCCCTTAGTAATGTTTGCCCTATGTATTCCACTCTACAAAGGGATTAAATGGAAAAGTCAGGTTTCAGATAACATATAGACCTGCTAGTTTGGGGGGTTGGGTGTAGAATCCCTCTGTCATTGCATTTATATGGTGGGTTTGCTTCATGAACAACTCAAACCTTCTCTTTTTAATCTCTCTTTTTTTCTTTTGAAGTTTAAGCTCATATCCCAGGCATATGAAGTGCTTTCAGATCCAAAGAAAAGGGACATTTATGACCAGGGCGGCGAGCAGGCAATTAAGGAAGGAGGCTCAGGCAGCCCCAGCTTCTCTTCCCCCATGGACATCTTTGACATGTTCTTTGGTGGCGGAGGACGGATGGCTAGAGAGAGAAGAGGTAACTGCTTTGAAAGACGTTAAGCAAGTTTTATAGTTTCCAAATTGTACGTGTTGCTGGAATCAGGACAGATCATGCCTTAAAAGGGTGTAGTTGTCATGTTTGGGGATCATTAGCTTTAGTTCATCGCTTGTTTAGTCTACCTAGAATCTCTTAGTGCATTTAGCAATTAATTGCCTGACACCTTCCCAACACCACATATAAAGGAGCAAATGGGGAATTCCCTGGTGATCCAGGGGTTAGGACTCGGTGCTTTCACTGCTGGGGCCTGTGTTCAGTCCCTGGTCAGGGAACTAAGATCCTGCAAATGGTGTGCCCCGCCCCCCCCCTCCCCGGCCCACCGCAAAAAAAAAGGAGCAAATGGCGGTGAGGAGAAAGGAGGAAGTTCAAGTTCATCTTGCCCTCTTTTTCTCTTTTGTTGGGGTCAGGTTCCATTTATGTTCCTAAGGGACATAAATGGCACCTCCTGTGGTTATTAGTGATACCTCTGCCGAGAGTGCTCTTCTCCCCTCCTGCACGCTTCCTCCCATGCCTCCTGACTTGGGCCAGGGCCCGCGGGCTCTATTTCTGGCTGGTGCTCTGCCATGTGCAGTGTGGCCTCATTTTCTCAGCCTGCTCAGGAGATTTTCTAGGTAACAAAATTTACCCCTTGATGTTTGAACATCTTTGTAAAAGAAACTACTTTGCCTGTCTCTTCAGAATGCATTAGGACTAGCGGCTTCATCCCCAGAGGTGAATTGAGAGACTTAGCTATTGGTGAAATGGCCCCAGGCCCCTGTTTTTGAGTTCTGGGTTTGTTCTTCCTAATTTTTCTATACCTCTTACCTCCTGCCAGGCTCTGGACTGTCACCTCTGTTACCAGTGGTCTCTAATAGCCCCCTTCCCCTGTCCTGCTTACGGTTGATCCTCTGCTTTGGACCTCAAAACCAGATAGATAACCAAGCTTATTAAAATCCTGGGTGAAATCAAGATAAGCTCTGCATTGAGGTTTAAGAAGGGTGGTTTGAGGTCAACAAGAGGCCCCTGGATAAATAAGGCTGTACTTGTTCTCACATTATAATTGACTTTGAGCTTTGAAAAGCTTGGCTGTCAATTCTGTGAATACAGTGTGCTGAAAATCACAAAGGGTTTATTAGGGAAAAATCCTTACCCTGTTTACTGGGTATGTTGCCTGCTCATATAATTGACAGTGTGGATGTGATTAAAACCTTGGGTATCCTCTTGCCTAGCTCTCTCACTGTCTTGAGATGAACAACTTCACGCCCTTAATTAAGTCATCTCTCAAAGTTGACAGCCAATAAACAAGGACAGCATCTCGGTGACTTCGAGAGCCCTATGGGTAGCAGAGAGGGACCTGATGCTGTGGGTCCTGACAGGCTGGTATGGTGCCAGAGCAGACAGACTCCCACCCTGAAGATGAAAGGCCCACTGTCCTGGATGCACAGACAAGATTTCCACAGATGAAAGAGTTCCCACTTGGCCACAAGACACAGAAGGGCTCAAAAATTAAAGGACGTTATGTTCAAGGAAGAGTTTCAGTTAAAGGTCCAGAGACTGACTTCGTGCATCATCTATAAGGAAAGGGCTCCTTTCATGGGGAGAACCGAGTTAACCAATCTCATTGGTTAACATTGCCTTGGGTTTCCTCTTGATCTCTCATTCTCAGATTTGTTTTAGCAAATAAAGATGAAAGTCATTGACATCTATAAATGATTGAATCATTAGCTCATAGCTAGAAAGGGTATTAGTTCTCATACTGGCAAAGGGCCAGAGGATGGGCCAGGTGTAACAGAAGCAAGCATTGCTTCCCACAGGGAAGGGAATGAATGACACAGGCACAGTTTGAGACTTCATACCACTATAAAGGTCATATGGGTAGTATTTAATACAGTGGTATATTTAATACAGTATTACTAATTGGTCTTTTTTTTCCCTCGGTAAGGCAAGAATGTTGTACATCAGTTGTCTGTAACTCTTGAAGATTTATATAATGGAGTCACAAAGAAATTGGCTCTCCAGAAAAATGTAATTTGTGAGAAATGTGAAGGTAAGAATTAATTTCTGAATGAGTCTCATAGTTCTGGTCCTTTAGATCTGGAAACAATTCTTACTGTTTTACAATTCAGAGAAAAATAATTTATCTTTTTAAATGTGAAGGTCAGAGATTGCAAACAGGTAGCCTGAGGGCCAAATCCATTTCATTTGGCCCTGTACATTTTTTATTTGGCCTGCACATTTATTTAATATGTTGACAATTATTTTAAAAATATAAAAATCAAGAATGGTTGACCCAACCTAGGGGTCGGCAGACTTTTGCTATAAAGGGCCAGATGATAGGTGTTTCTGGGCTTCGTGAGCCATGCAGTCCCTGTCGTAACTATTCAACTCTTATCGCAAAAGGAGCCATTGGGCTTCCCTGGTGGTGCAGTGGTTGAGAGTCTGCCTGCCGTGCCATGCAGGGGACATGGGTTCGTGCCCTGGTCCGGGAAGATCCCACATGTCATGGAGCGGCGGGGCCCGTGAGCCATGGCCGTTGAGCCTGCGCTCCGCAACGGGAGAGGCCACAACAGTAAGAGGCCTGCGTACCGCAAAAAAAAAAAAAAAAAAAAGGAGCCATAGACCGTAAACAAGCAGATGACATACCTGTCCTTCCAATAAAGCTTTATTTACAAAACCAGTCAGCTGGCCATAGTTTGCTGTCCTTGATTTAAATGTAAATGTAATTAACGTAATTTTTTAAAATCTGATTTTTCAAGAAAAGTCAGATCTGGTGACTTGGTCACACATTGTCCCACAGAGAAGTGGCTGGGCTGGGTAGCCACCCTTGTGGACAGGGCTGTTTTCTCCAGTCTCCACTGGTCACACGTAGGCATGTGTGTTCTTCCACCCTGGGGTGGAAGAAAACACATTTGGTGAAGTTAAAGCGATGAATTTATCTTGGTATAGCCAAACCCTCAAATGTTTGCGCTTACATGTTAACATCTGGATATTGTCTGCTTGGCTAGAATCATCCAGGCTCTTCCACATGGCTTTTCATGATTGTAAATAGTCAGAATTCAAACCCCAGTGTCCAGTTTCATGGCTCATAATCCTTCTCTGGTGGCACCCAGCAGAGACGCTTCTAAGGGAAGAGCACAGCCTTGTTCCTGTCTCCCCACAGGCGTTGGTGGGAAGAAGGGATCTGTGGAGAAGTGCCCAGTGTGCAAGGGGCGAGGGATGCAGATTCACATCCAGCAGATCGGGCCGGGCATGGTGCAGCAGATCCAGACCGTGTGCATCGAGTGCAAGGGCCAGGGCGAGCGCATCAACCCCAAGGACCGCTGTGAAAGCTGCAGTGGTGCCAAGGTCATCCGAGAGAAGAAGATTATCGAGGTGCATGTGGAGAAAGGTGAGTCTGTGCAGCAGTAGCGCCCCATGCTGGTGGACTTGCATCTGAGGTGCTGATTGTGGGGCACAAGGGTTAGGTATCAGGGAAATGAGACACAGCACAACTGGTATTTAAATGCCGTTAGAGTGTGCCGTCAGTTCTTCCAATTCCCAGGGCATCTTCCATTGACCCTCCCTGGCTTTATTTCCATCCATGTCACCTGCCAAAGTTTTCTTGTTTACAAAACTTCTTTGTAAGGTTTTCCAATGCCCTGGAAGTCACTTAACCTTGATTTTGGTTAACTGCCCTCTCTTGCCCTTCTCAAACTATTACTTTAGAGTCACTGGGAGTGTTATTCCTGATGGCTTTTGTCACTCATTGGCCGTAAAAGCTTATCTAAGTCTTCATAGCTGTATGTCCCTTTTCTCCACACATTTCCCCTCGGTGGCAGCAGATTCTCCCAAATCCAGCACCTTCCTCCTGCTGTTCATTTTGCCTGGGGCCATCATTTTAGGGTCTTTTTCCCTCTTAGTTGTTCCCCCTGATCATTCTGTGGCTTCCTAATCCAGCAAATGTATTTAGGTGAGAGACCGAAGTACACAAATCAACACCCAAACCAGCACACACGTGGAGGGACCGAACACCGTGCCTGTGTGCACAGAGACTTAGTGGAAGGCCCCCAGAGCCCAGTGCTGCTTGTGTGTCAAGAAGCAGGCGGTGACCTGCTCACAGTGCACTGTCAGCTGTGGCATCGCATGGCCAGGAGGGCGGGGAGTGTGCGGTGAACTTGCCACGTGGCGGCCTCGTTTCCCACTCTCCCTGCTGCACACTTGGCTGAGGAACCTCGTTATGCCGAGGAGAGGGAGGCCTCTTGGTCAGTGGTAATCCCAGCCCCAGGCCTGCACGAGGTTGGGGGGTTTGATGAATAAAGAACCCCCAAAGGGCTCTCTGTGAGCCTTCTTCAAAAGCTTTGTCAGAAGTATGGTTTTAAAGAGAAGTGGCTAATCAGAAAGGGATGATGTTTCATAGGTATGAAAGATGGGCAAAAGATACTGTTTCATGGAGAAGGAGATCAGGAGCCTGAGCTGGAGCCTGGTGATGTCATAATTGTGCTTGATCAGAAGGATCATAGTGTCTTTCAGAGACGAGGCCATGACTTGATCATGAAAATGAAAATTCAGCTTTCTGAAGCCCTTTGTGGCTTCAAGAAGATGATAAAAACACTGGATGATCGAGTCCTTATTATTACATCCAAACCAGGTAATGTTTCACATGTGTTTCGTTGTAGTTCTTCTGTATGTTTGGCATAATGATGCTGGCAGCTTAGCCTGGTTTCACATTCAAGGTTGACTTCTGTTGCACAAGTTAGTGTGACTTGATTTTCTCTAAATTTAAAGTCATCACTAGGGACTTTTGAGAATTTTATGAATTTCTTTTATAATCTCCATGAAAAAAATTCAGTTTTGGGGAAAGAGCCTCAAAACAGGAATCTTGGGGATCTAAGCTTCTACCTGGAACCTTCCAATTTAACTTAAATTTTTTTAAAAATTAACTTTTTTTTTTTTTTTTTTTGCGGTACGCGGGCCTCTCACTGTCGTGGCCTCTCCCGTTGCGGAGCACAGGCTCTGGACGCACAGGCTCAGCGGCCATGGCTCACGGGCCTAGCCGCTCCACGGCATGTGGGATCTTCCCAGACCGGGGCACGAACCCATGTCCGCTGCATCGGCAGGCAGACTCTCAACCACTGCACCACCAGGGAAGCCCTAAAAATTAACTTTTGTATAATAATACACACCTGATAATAGGTGGTGTTTTTCTATCAAATGGTGATCTGTGCTGATTCATCCATGTTTCTCTAGCCTCTGTGTTGTCGATTACATGTGAGAGACATTTTAAAATAGAATTTTCCTGAAAAAAAAAAAGACATCGCCTGCCAGCTTATCCTTGGCGGCTTCTAGAGAACCGCCCGTCTGCACACAGGCACAGGAGCTTGAGGGAGCTGCCTCTGGACCCAAAGGGTTCGCAAAGGCCTGAGAGCTCAGCCTGCCAGCACGTGTGTAGATGCCAGGCTCCCAGCTCCCAGGAGGGCTAGTGTTCACTGCAGTTGAGTCCATGCCTGGAAGGGGCTGTGAGGAGGCCAGGCAAATTGGAGAAGGGAGAGAGGCCAGGCTGGGGCCCTCAACTTGAAGCTGCCTCCGAATAGCACTTCAGGTCAGTTGTCCATGTCAAAGAGTGTCTGGACAGGTGCGGTGGTGGCTGAGCCACCCAGACATCCGTGACCCCATCACTGGCCGTGAGCAGTGCCGCTCTGGTCCCCTCGCTGGCCACAGGGTTAGGGAGTGACTTCTCCTGTGGGTATCTGAGGCTTAGGCTACAGGGATAGGCTCAGAGCTGGGATGGGAGGTAACCAGCCAATAAGCCTGTCCGAGGGCAGTGTAATTAAGACCCTAAGTCCAGTAGAGTGACCCACCTTGCCTCCCCAGCCTCCATCCAGGGCTTTCCTGCCTCTGTGTCCATTTCTCTCTTCCCCTTTCTGGCCTGTTCTCTTTCTCTGCCACTTTCCTCTTCGGCTTTTTCTGTTTCCTCTTTTCTGGGTATAAGTGAAATGGAATTATATATCCAAGTCTTGATCAGAGGTTTGTTTTAGGTTTTTTTGCTTTTTTTTACTTTTTATTTGGAAACAATTTCAGACTAACAAAAAGTTGTAAAAATAAAAACAGTATGAAGACCACGCATGTATGATTTGCCTATTGTTAAAATTTTACCCTGTTTGATTTTTCATTTCTGTGTTTGTGTATAGATATACTTAAGGATTGTGGAAAAGCACTGCAGTATAATGAAAATATGCATGAAAATTTTAAATACAGCACCTTCCTTTAGATTCCATTCTGTAAGCCTCCCAAGGTACCCAATTCCTCCCCTCACTTCTGTAGGAAAGTTTGGGGATCATAGTTCACACAAAGCCCTAGGCCACAGGCTGTGAGAGGGTTTGTGCCCAAGACCCCTGGTATCATGCCCAAGACCCCCAACATTGTCTCAGACCTGATTCCAGTCCTTCGGGGAGCATGAGCTGGGCAGCATCTTTGGGGTGCTGTGTAACTTCTTTGCGAAAGCTAGTCCTTGGCCAAGCTCCCTGGAGCAGGGGCCCCTGCCATGGGATTGGAACCCAGTGTTCCTTGCTGCCTCCCAGCTGATCCCAGCCACAGGGAGACTGGGAGCCAAGGACGAAAGAGAGGAAGTGAGCCCCAGAGGGAAGGAAGTCGTGAAACCCATTTCCTTGCTTAGTTATAAGGAAGGGCAGGGTGTCCAGAAAACCTTCTGCTGGAGATTTCTCTTGTGCTTTTTCTTTTTGCTCATTTATCTTGTTTTGAGTCCTTTCACCTCTTTTCTTGTTTTGGCTTATTTCTCTTTCCTTCATTTCCTCTTCTCTCATCTGCTACTGAAGTGCCTTCCTCGCCAGAGCCCTTTAGGCTGTCTTGAGCATGGCTGAGAATCAGGAGATTAAAGAAAAAAGTGCCTTAAGAGCTTCGCCAGGGTGTGATCCCCCTGACTGAAGGCAGATGTGTACCTCACGGAAGAGCTGGCTCATCATCTCTTTCCTTCTCTTACACGTGGTTGCCCACGCTTGGTCCCACAGTTTCCCTGCCCCGCGGTGAGTTAGAAGCAGAAGCCTGAGGAGTTGTGCTGAGAGCAACAAGAAGTGTGACACCTGACAGGGGCAAAGAGACAGAAAAGCTATTAAAAACAAAGCAAAGACCATAACAAGCCCAGCAGCCTGGGGCCATTTAGCTAATGGGCTCCTCCTGCAATCAGCAGCTCTGAGGGCCACATGTGAGTCACAGCCCTGCACTGAATGACCCCCAAGGAGAGAGTCCTCCACACCCTTTATTTAAAAACTCCCATGAGATACTTTAAAAGATTTCCTCTTGGGGCTTCCCTGGTGGTGCAGTGGTTGAGAGTCCGCGTGCCGATGCAGGGGACGCGAGTTTTGTGCCCCGGTCCAGGAAGATCCCACATGCCGCGGAGCGGCTGGGCCCGTGAGCCATGGCCGCTGAGCCTGCGCGTCCGGAGCCTGTGCTCCGCAATGGGAGAGGCCACAACAGTGAGAGCCCCGCCTACCGCAAAAAAACAAAAAAAAGATTTCCTCTTGAGATAGTTCATCCAGGGGAGTGGGATGCTGAATTAATGTGTTTGGGCTCCCCCCAACCATTTTTCATGAACATTTGTTTCTTTGTCCATTTTCATTACTGAGCTGAAGAACATACTTTCTAGAGACCCTTTTATCCCTTTTCTTTTCATGTTTGGAAGGAAATGATATTTTTAGATTTGGGGGCGAACCAAGAGCTCTGGGGGGACTAAACTCCCACAATGCCTTTTGAAAAAGTGTAGAATTAAGATCCAGCAAGTGCAAGCCAGACCAGCTGCAGCCCACCAGCTCATGGAGACTGCCTGTGGCCGGAGCCACCTTGTGAGCCCCCCACCCAGAAGGCTGGCTCTCCTGCCAGGTGGGATCTGGCTGGACTCTTTGAGGCCCATTCCTGCTCCAAGCTCTGCTTGAGTCTGTGAGGAGCACACTCTCCTCCCACTCATGGGAAGGTTGTAGTGACAGCCTGACGCAAGAGGCAGGCTGACAGGTATCACCCCTGTTTACCCGGACTGAGTGTTGACTCCCAGTTCACTTTTTTAAACCAACCTTATGATGGAGGCTTCAGCCCGCTCCTCCTTGGATACACTGCAGGAGCCCAGTGCGTGGGTCAGAGAGGGTTCCACTCCCGCCCCTCTCCCTCTCATCCCCCTCACCCAGCCGGTTCCTCTGACAGGCATCATTCTGGTCGGGACCAGCTTTTTAGTCAGATGCCCTGTGACCCCTGCCTTTGCCTGCTGCTGTGGGGGTGATGGTGTCTGCCCCAGGCTCTCCCAACACGGGGACTGACCGACCTCTCCAGGCTGCCCTCCATCTTCATGTTTCATAAGTAAACCTTCTCTGCGGCAGGTGAGGTGGTAAAGCACGGGGACCTGAAATGTGTGCGTAATGAAGGAATGCCAATCTACAAAACACCCCTGGAGAAAGGGGCTCTGATCATACAGTTTTTAGTAAGTGCATGTGTTTTATTCTCATGGGACATATAATTAAATGCCTTAATTGGGAAGGGAAGAAACAACTGCTCTTTCCCACCTCACCCTTTACAGGTTATTTTTCCTGAAAAACACTGGCTGTCTCAAGACAACCTTCTCCAGCTGGAAGCTCTGCTCCCTCCTCGACAGAAAGTCAGGATTACAGATGACATGGATCAGGTGGAGCTGAAGGAGTTTAATCCCAATGAGCAGAACTGGCGCCAGCACAGGGAGGCCTACGAGGAGGATGACGACGGGCCCCGGGCCGGAGTGCAGTGCCAGACGGCATGACGTGGCCTGGTGCAGCGTGGCCCGGCCGGACTAGCATGTGATGAATGTAAAGTTGGCACAATGAAAATGGCATCGCTTTAATGGCCTCGTGTTTGGGGTGTCCTGTGTATGTGTTCAGCATTCTCAACTGCTGAGTGTCCTTTTGGTTTTTCTTTTTTTTTCTTTTGGTTGTAACTTAAGTTATAGCTTAATTTATATTTAAATGTTTTAAGTGTAAATCACTCTAGTCTGCTTATGGAATCTGTTTATTTACATTTTCAGGATATTTTTGAGATGCCAGTGACCGCACTGACACTTTGTGCTTCTAGTGGCTTTGCCATAGTTCAGTTCCACCAATAAAGCACAGCCCAGACGACAGCACTCAGTCCCCTAGCAAACCTCCGGGCATGAAGTGGATGACCTGGCCCAAGTCTAGCTCTGCGGTTTCTTCCCCTCCCCACCTCCCTCATGATGGCAAAGTTACTGAGGGTATGATCTCAGGGCTGCTCATGTGACATTTCTGAATCTAGATTCTAGATGCTTCTCCTCAAGAATAAAAGCACATCTGTGGGTTGGGCTTGGCTGCAGTGCCTGGTTCACGCTGAGTGGGCTTCAGGGCCAACTTGGTTCCTACTGTCCTGTGCCCTTGAATGCTTGGAATGGGGTGTGTGTCTGATCATCTCTCTTGGAAGCTTCCTGAACCTTCCAGGCCTTGCGGTGAGGACAAACCAGTGTTTTAAATGAAACGCTGATAAAACTGTTTGCCTGCGCCCCCCGCACCTTGTTTTTTGTTGTTTTATTTTCTGTTGACAGCCTTTGCAGTGCTCTCCCACCAAAGTGCTTACTTGTAAAGATAACGAAACCATCCATGTCCGCAGCAGCCTCAGTGCAACGGAATCCACGGGAGATGCTGGTGGTTCAGCCCTGTGGCACAGCCAGCTTCCCTGTCTGACCGGTGATCCTGGACGACTTGAGGGTCTGGAAAGGCACCACCTCATTCTCCCAGATTGAACTCCCTTCCAAAGGATGGTTCCTCTCCTTGCACAGCCATATCACAAAGGGCTTCCTGCTCAAGGGAGAATGTTTTAGTGAGAACTGAAGTTCTACTCTGGACCGCAGTCTGTGTGGACTACCACTGTAAATGACAACTTCTTGGGAGGGATATTATTCATTAACTCCTGGCAGGTAGACTACAATTTAAATTTAGGGTTACCTCAACCTTTAGCCATTACTGCTCCTTTCCTTCCCACAACAGTCATGAAGAAAAACTCCTGCCTTCCAAGCTGCTGGGTTAAAGCAGAGGCCACTTTTCAGATCCACCCTTATTGGTTATACAGTATCTGAGAGTTTGACTCAGACCAGGGACCTCCCCAGGAGGGCCAAAGGGTAGATGAGACCCATGGCAGGTAGGTCCAACGGATGGACCAGGCTCCAGCTGGCTAGTGGGTGGGCATAATTTGCTCAAAATAGGTATAGAAAGAGCCCACCTGTCCCACTTTGACCCTCAGTCAGGAAAGACATAAAACCTATTCTTCCAACTAAGCCTATATGACAATCAATTGACGAATGGACCACAACTCCAGGGTGTTGTTTCTGTGCTGTGACTTCCTAATAAATTATTGCTAGAAAACTGTCTAGTTGATGATGAGGCAAAATTACATTCAGCTCCTTGTCATGTAGAGAATTTGGAGGGTGTTGCTTAAAATTTATTCCACCTGTATATTTGTCACTTTAAAATTAAAATTGAGCTGGTATGAGAGACAGATGGTTTTGTTTGCTTGTTTTTTCATTTTCTCGAGCTCCAGTGACCAGTCCTAAGTGCCAGTTTGCCTCATATTGGTTGATATAACGGAATGAAGTTTCCACTCTCACGGAGCTCATATTTTGGGGGTGGGGATAAATACAAACATCACGCAATGATGACTGCAGTGAAGAAAGAGTAATGGGAAAGGGACCAGGGGAAGGCCTCTACTGGGAGCTGACCCCTGAGCAGCTACCTGAAAGCAGTGAGACCTCTAAAGGTCTGAGGAAGAAACATTCTAGGCAGAGGAAATGGCCAGGGCTGTGTGGTTACAGGAAGGTGAACAAGGCAAAGAGGCAGGAGAGAGAAGCAAGGGGCTACCTAAAGAGCATGGGCTTGATTCTAAGGGTTATGGGGAGTTTGGAAGAAAAGCACAGGACCTGACATGAATCATATGAAGTTATGATCAGTAAAAAGCAACAAACTTTGGAGGGTTAGCTACTTACACCTTTCCCATTACACGAAGACCATGTCTCAAGTGGGCCGCTGAGGAGAAAACTGAGGTACATGAACCTCCAGGCAAGAGGTCAACCAGAGTAAGTACAGGTTTGAGCCTGTAGACACTGTTAAGGCAGTAATACCCACCCAGCAAGTTACAGCTTCTCTAAAACTAATAGGGTGAAAAAGAGTGTGACGGGACATTTTTTAATCTATCAAATAGAAGAATGCCCAGAGGACTACAGAATGTTCCCACCCAGTCACGTATCCTGTTTCCTTCAGGATCCCATTCTGAAATAGATTAGCTTTTCTCTTACAGCTTCTGCATGACTCATTCCTTGGAAGAGTGAGCCTGAATTTCTGTACTGGAAAGTTCAGTAAGTGCCTGGATGTATTCATTTCTGAGGCAGACACTCGGTTTCACATAAGGATGCTGATTCCTCTCGCTGTTCTACCAGTAACAGGGCAAATGAAAACGAAGCGTGTTCAAGAACATGGGTGTTTGCATTAAGAACACTTTATGTTACAGTATGAATGGCATTTCCAATAAAACATGAAAAGATTTATACTGTATCTACAAAATTTAAGTGTTTGCTACAATAAATGCTATATTTCTTTTAAACAAGCTAGAAAGGTAAGGAATGTCATGATCAATCTATACATTCTTTCTGCAGCATTAGCCTGGAAGATTGATGTTTAAATTGGACAATCGTAGATGTGAATTTCCTGATCATCTCCGACAGACACAATCTTTGAGCCATTTCCATTGTATTTTACTCCCCAGACCTGTAAATAAAAAGAAAAAAAAATTCCACTAACACCTTTATTCTTTATGAATGAACATCCTTACTCTATTCTCATTATACTGAATCTAGAAAAACACTGAGATGAGGATGTTCTCGTGCTTTCTGCCTTTCCTCTAACCAGGGATCTTCTATTACTACTGTTTGATTATCATTCCACTCACCTCCCAACTCAAGAAAATTTCATTTCTAAACACAAATCAAGATATCTACAAACCTTTCAAAGATTCACAATCTAGGAAGTGACCTAATGCTGTGAAGATGGAACCCACAAGGGACCAGCATGTGGTCTCATTTGTGTTTCCAGGAAGGAAAAGGCCCAACTACCCTGAGATCGCTGCCTACGGGGATCATTGCGAACTGTGCTCCTCACCTACCTCCTCGGGCTCGCCCCCACCACCGTCAGTACTTCTCACTCTCTT
This sequence comes from Phocoena phocoena, assembly GCF_963924675.1. Classification (NCBI taxonomy): domain Eukaryota; kingdom Metazoa; phylum Chordata; class Mammalia; order Artiodactyla; family Phocoenidae; genus Phocoena; species Phocoena phocoena. The sequence continues at coordinate 119,648,626 of NC_089220.1, read as the reverse complement.
ATTAGAGGCCTGTGAAACCTGCCTGTCCCTAGGAGCTAGATAACTTGGCCTCACACGTCATTGCTTTCATTTGCTATGTACTGAATTAACAGAATCACACCTCCTTCCCAGACAACTGATGTGGCAGGAGTTTTATCAGGTCAGCCTGTCACCCTACCTACCCCTTAGTTGGGTGTTCTAGCCCTGATTTCAGTGCTGTGATTGGGCCAGGTGATGGCCTCATTTCCACTCCAAACGTCTTCCTCTGAGGAAAGCACCACACACTGACCTTCACCTGCCAAGCAACACAGCCAGCCAGGTCTTACTCCCTGAGTTAAATGTTTAAATCCAGTAGTGGAATGTCAAAATTAAACCCCCTCAACTTTGTTGGCAACAATTTAAGATTAAATGTAAAAAAGCATGAACAACTGTTAACTTTAAGCTGCATTCCAAAGAGATTCTATGAGATTGCCATAAGAGCATTTAAAATATCTTAAAAGACAACTTTATACTGCCATGGGTATTTTATTTTATGTATTTATTTTTTTTTGCGGTACGCGGGCCTCTCACTGTTGTGGCCTCTCCCGTTGCGGAGCACAGGCTCTGGACGCACAGGCTCAGCGGCCATGGCTCACGGGCCTAGCCGCTCCGCCGCATGGGGGATCTTCCCAGACCGGGGCACGAACCCGTGTCCCCTGCATCGGCAGGCGGACTCTCAACCACTGCCCCACCAGGGAAGCCCCGGGTATTTTATGTTTTATACTACTTCCCCAAGACCCTTGCTATTCAAAGTGGTTGGAACCAGCAATGCTAGCCTCACCTGGAGCTTGTGACAAACACAAAAACTCAGGCCCAGGCCAGACCCACTGAGTCAGCATCTGCATTGTTACCAGGTCCCCAGGGGATTCCTGTGCACATTAAAGACGGAGAAGCCCTGCACTAGAATGCCTTTATCATTTCACATTCATCTTGGAAAAATAAGACTCCTATGAAAACAAAGCCTCTTCTCCCTAATTTAAAGACTGAAACAAAAGTTAGTAATATCACTAACTTCAAACAACCTGTAAGAATTTCTGGCTTCAAGTATATTCAAAGAAAAAAAAATCACTTCACTTCTTTGGGCCACTCCAAAAGAGAAAAGTGATGGCTGTGGAATGGAATGGAAGCTTCTGAGGAAGCAGGTTCTTCTTGAGCCAGCCATGGCCCAGCTGTACCCAGAAAAGGGCCCAGGCACGCCCCAGGCACCAGCTGCAGCATGTTTCAAAGAAGGCGTTTAAAGGCTGTTGGCTAGTACCCGTTTTCTGGCCTACACAGGGACATGTCATGCCTTGTAGGTTGCTAGGCTGACAGCACGTCCTGGGCCTCTGCACCCCAGAGTGCGCACAGGAACACGGGCTGGATGGACATCCAAGCAATCAGAGTAGCTCAGCCCCAAGGGTCGACTGGTCTTGACAACCCAAGCAGCAAGGTTAGGAAAAGGAATGAGTTTTGGCACAGTGGTCAGACAATGCTAGCAATCCAAAGGAATTTGAACGTTAATTATGCCATACCTGATCCTGGTGATCAAAGAAGGTGTGAACACAAGTCCTCGTTCCAACATCCCAAACTTTTACACTTTTGTCAGATGAGCTATTTTAAAAAAGGGAACATTAGTACCAGAAAAGTTCTCAGACTGGTTTGAAGTTGGAAAGAACCTGATCAAAAATCCCACACTCCTTCACTCAGCCTACCTAGAGGCCCCCTTGGTGCCTGGGTACACAAGTGGCCATCCAGGGCCCCAAAAGGTGGCCAAGGATGTTGGCATCACTGGTTGGCTTTCCCCTCTCACAGAGCAGCTATTTCCCTGAACTTCTCATCTGCCTGGCCCTCATATTAAATGTTCTCATCAGGAGTCTCGGATGAGAGTCCTATATCCGGATGGGAGGGAGGCCCGTGAAAGCTTCAAAATAAAGGTTCTCAGAGGCTTCTGTAAACCTCTGTGCAATGCTATTAAGCCATCCATCTCCTGTTTTTCAACTGTCTTGGCCATCCTGGGCCTAAACAACATTGGGGTCTCAAAGCACAACATTTTAAGAACAGATTTTCATATCTGAAGTTACTACTATAACACAGGTATCCCTTAAGTAACTGTAGGTAGAAGCCTAGATTTATAAGGAAGAACTAAGAGCTGAACTGTTCAAAAGAATCCACTTTTGTTCCAGCTAAGGACAATTAACTTCACAATTTAAAAAACACTGCAGAAAACAAAGGCTATCTGAATTAAAAAAGGGTCTTCAAATTTTAAGGCAATTCATACAAGATGACCATCTTCATCTTCCTAACATTTTAGAAACTGATAAGAATCATAAGTACCTGGAAACAAAGTGTGTGTCATCAGGACAAAATGCAACGTTCAGCACCCAGGATGCGTGGCCACTCAAAGTGCCAGCCAAGTTAGCGTGCTGTCTGAAATGGGAGTTTCAAATAAAATGGAGAGGTTAGCTTCTGGAATACAATCACTGAAATGGAAGGTGTACTCTTAATTGCCCGTTTAATTGGACCAAATCTGCTATCCTTATAATCACCACGGTATTAGTTTAAAAATTCCCTTTTCAATGAAGTAGCATCACACACTGCAGAAACGAAATTTTCAACAGCATTAACCCCAAATATGTCAATGTCACCAAGAGCCAAAAATAAAATCCCGAACAAGCAGAGCTTAAAAAGCTCAAAATGAAGACGGCTCAGCAAGCCAACTCCTAAGATGAGGAAACAGAACCAGCAGGGGCAAGTAGGCCATCTCAGGGCAGTTGCAGGTTCTGACCCCTGCCCACCCAGTACCCTTTCCACATAGGGCCAGTGCCTTGTGTCTAAGGAATGTTTCAAGATGTACTCTTTACAACAGATGTGGCTTGGATAGACCATTTTTAAGCTAACCAAGAACAAGACAGGTCTAATTACTACAGTCATTTTCACTTTTTAAAAAAGTGAAATGAAATCACTTATGGCTGGAAAACAATCCTAAGACCCGACTGAGGCCAGCAGTTTCACCTCTGAACCCAGAAGAGTAGAGCAAACCTCAGTTAGGTACGAGGAGGAGAGGTGGCCTCAGCTTGGGCTTGTTGCCTGCATTATGGGGACACTGATCCGCGCTACCTCACCGGTTGTTGGGCGGATGATGGAATTGTAGCACTGAAGGCCTTATTAAAGAAAACTGGATACTTAAGGAATTGCTGTTATTTATATTGGCTCTGCTACTGACAGGCAAGCACAGTTTGAGAGAGGCATCTTCCCCCCAGACCCTAGCACCCTCATTCAGCTCTAATTCCAGAAGCTTCAGTTCTAATTCCATGTCTCTTTGACAACTTTTCGTCCTCCAAAAGCCCCCAAGTTTAAACTCCCGAAAAACTCTCACAGGCCCATAAAAGGACATGCACGTGGATGATCATGGTTGTGGCACCCGTCGTTGGGAAGAAGTGTAACGTATGCACCCAGTGGATTAGAATGCTACCTTTGGAAGCCAGGAACCAGAGGCACACTGATTGCAGTACTGAGTCAAAGCATCACACACACATCAAACACCGTATAGGGGTGACCTCAGGGGTGAAAAGGAGTGGGGACTGAGAAAGACAGGGGGAAACAACAAGAGAAAGGGCCCTTGCACAGGCTTCCAATGAAACAGAGCCGTGAACTGAAGATTAACTCACTTCTATACCTGTGGTCAAAAACCAACAACAAAAAAGCTCCCTCATCTAGACCTGCTGCAAGCTGGCTTTATGAACTGACAGTTCCCTAACTAGGGCAGAGAAGTACCTTCTAGAACACCCCTAGAAAATGGATGTTCTAATTGTTTACCATCACTCCAAGCCAGCCACAGCCCATGGCTCCATCTCCTCAACTGAACACTACTTACCTACCCAAAAGAATTTAAAATCACAACAGACAGGATGCCTGAAAAAAAGTAGCAAGTATGTGATCCTAGTAGGTAACCCATGCACGTCTTCCTCCATAACATTCTAAGCTCAAAGCAGGGACGCTGACAGGGGAGGAATAACTGGGGAGACTGAGAGTCTGACAGGACCTGAACACAAGTCTTTCCTAGACCCAGAGAGGGAGCAGCACACTTGCTAGGGCTCCTCCTAATGATAAGAGGCAAAACAGGCATTGGTATTAAGTGAGAAGCCTTGAATCCCAACAGGTAACTTACACATCATAGATCTTGATGTAGCCATCATCTGAAGCAGTGACAAGGAGCTGCGAATCCGGGGAAAAAGTCAAGGAGCGAATGGGCATAGCGTGGCCTGAAATTCACAAAGACGCTTGTTAACTAATACAGTTTCCACTAACTATGTCACTTTTAATGACTGTAAGTCACTGAGTTGCACTGCCCAGGTGCTTCAGTCAGAGAGGGTACTGACTGGACTCTTCCTTCTAATGCTCTAGAAACATGCACATAACCCAGGCCCCTCCTGCTGGAGCCATTTCTCCTCAGATCCCTTCCTTGACCAACTGGACCTCAGCACACATTGCTTAGAAGAAACTCCTCTGCCACAGATATGGCCAAACATGGAAATATGCATCGTTTCTGATTTGCAAGGTTGAACAAATAGGATGCTATTTCCCTACCAAATCCTTTGTTGTAGGGTAAAGGATACACTGAAGAGGTAATATATTCTCTTGGTTAGAATTCAGAATAGTACAAAAGAATACAGAGTAGAAGTCGCCCTCCAACCCTTCCCCTGTTCTAGTACCCAGTTCTCCTGCCCAGAGGTCATCGGTGCAAAGGGTAGGCACAGCACTTTCATCTACCTTCAAATTACTGACAAAAAGCAGTTATTTTCTAATCACAAAGTTCTTGAGAGCCAAACATGACAGAAATAAGACACTCATATAGCTAGGATATATTAACACATAAATAAAAAGGCCTGTTCACCAAAAAAAAGCATTTAACACTGGTACAAGAGCTAACATGTCTAGGTTATAACTAGTGACAAAACTGAACCTTAGAGGCATTTGAGATCTCCAACTGAGATTGATGTTTTGCAAATCTAATGCTCATTTGCCATTTAGCAGCATTTTAATGAAAGAATACGTCTTCCTTTGTGATCTGATAACCCAGTTTGCACAAAATAAACGATGAACCACACCTTCCAGCGTGTGCAGAAGTTTCCCGGTTGCAATATCAAAAATATTGATGATTCCGTCTATGGCTCCACTGGCCAGATACTTCCCATCAGGACTCTGCGCAGAGAACATAGTGAGATCATTTGAAGCTCCATATTGTTAAGCCATCCCCACCAAACACAAGCAATCTGCTGGCTGCAGGTCTAACCGGCTGACTGGCAAACCATGCCAGTAGCTGCCTGACAAGAGCAATGCAGAACGCTTACCAAGGAATACAATGGGCTAGAAGAGTAAACTGAAAGAATCAGAGAGAAAAAATGAGCAACGTTTCCTTACATATGCAATACTAAGAATGAATTTTCCTCTTGTGTCCAAAGAATATTCCTTTTTCCCACTTTCCACACCAAAAATGTTCACTTTCCCCACATGAGTTCCTGTGGCCAGATACTGGGAATCAGGAGAAAAGGCCAAAGTCCAGGCATCCACTGAACAGAAAAAAGAAGGGAAAAAACTCTAGTGAGAAAAGACGTGACTTTAATTTTAAAAACGTTGTGAAGATATTAATTCTATAACAATTTAGTTTAAGGGCGTCTTAAATTTTTACTAAAAATGTAGATAGACAGGACAATACCAAGTGTTAGCAAGGATGTGGAGAAACCAAAATCCTCATACACTGGTAGGAAAATAAAATGGTACAGCTACTCTGAAAAACGGTTTGACACTTTAAGTAAAAACACTTACCATGATACCCAGCAGTTCCACTCAGAAATGAAAACACATGTCCACGCACAGACTTGTACCTGAATGCTCATAGCAGCATTACTCAGAATATTAAAAAACTGGAGAGAATCGAAATGTCCATCAACTGGTAAATGGATGAACAAAACGGGCAATATCCCATAATGGAATACTCACTGCTTAGCAATAAAAAGGAACCAACTACTGATACATGCTACAACACGGATGAACCTCAAAAACATTATGCTAAAGAAAGAATGAAGATGTGTAAGACAATACGATTTCACTTCTGTGAAATTTTTCAAAAAGGCAAAACTATAGGGACAGAAAGCCATCAGTGGTTGCCTGAGGCTGAGGGTGGGAGCACAGATTAACTATAAATGGGCATGAGGGAACTTCTGTGGGGCATGGAAGTGTTCTAAAACCGAATTAGAGTGGTGGCTGCACAACTGAGGAAATTTACTAAAACTTGTTAAACTGTATACTTACAATGGGTTAATTTCAGAGTGCAATTATAGAGGTGAAAGTCTACCTCAATAAAACTGTAAGTAAATGAAAAGGTACCAGAAATACTCATATAAAACTGTAATATGACAAAGTATTTACCACAAATTAACAGAGAATAAGGACTGGGAAGAGGTACTGCTTGTTTAAAAAAAAATCAGCTAGTTTTTAAGTTATACCACACAGCCTAATTTCAAGCATTCTATTCAAATGTTATTTGTGTATCACAGTGCTTCTGTGTAAAAGTCTCCAGACTCATGGGCAGCCTGGATAAACACATGTGCTTTATATTTCCATCTGGACCACTGATAATATTTTAGCATTTCTTTTCTCAGCTACATGGGAACCTCTTCATAGGCAACCCCAAAGAGCTTTGGGAGCTTCTGGGGTCAGAGCCTAGAGGCCAAGGAATAATCTAGTTGTCCAGTGCTAGTCTAGGTCCCTTTGCCCATACCCACTCTTATATGGGAATGTACCCTAAGTCCTGCCCCTCCTGCGCCTGCCCAGAAACAGTGCTTGTTAGATCAAAGGGAGAGGAGAGAACGGCTCCTTCCCATGTCACTCTCCTTATTCCTGGGGCAGGGCTCAAAGAGGTCATGCCCTTCTCAGCCCAGGGGAGAGTGAAGGCCTCTCTGAGCTTAACTCATGGTAGACAGGGGCTCCTAGCACAGATGGGTCAGCACCATTTTCCAGGGTGAGTTTTAAAATAAAAATCTCTCACAAATTTTTTTTTTTTTTTTTTTGTGGTATGCGGGCCTCTCACTGCTGTGGCCTCTCCCGTTGCGGAGCACAGGCTCCGGACATGCAGGCTCAGCGGCCATGGCTCACGGGCCCAGCCGCTCTGCGGCATGTGGGATCCTCCCGGACCGGGGCACGAACCCGTGTCCCCTGCATCGGCAGGCGGACTCTCAACCACTGTGCCACCAGGGAAGCCGTCTCACAAATTTTAACACACATATTCAAAGTAATAATAAATAATTTAGCTCTATCACTTTTCTTATGAAATATTTGTTTTAAAAAGGAAGTTAACTTCAAAAGTGCTCAATTAACCAAGAAGATCTGAAAAAGCTTTTCTAATCAATCTCTCAAATAACTGCTTTTTAATATCTATCTTTACTCCTAAATGAGTAAAACATTATTCTAACAGGATTGTTTTCTTATTCCTATTATAATTAGCTGTTTACAGGAATAATAGTTACTAGAAAATCTGATTTTTATTCCTTGAAGTTTAATAAAATCACTTTTCAATTATTTTTACATTTGCCTATTAACTGTTTGATAATATAGAACTTTTAGTGGCAAATATCCTTATACTTGAAATTGAAGGAATTTTTATTCCTCAATTAAAATGTGCACTCTAAAATTTATTTTAACATTTGCATAATAAATCACTAAGTTCCACCTCATCAGCAAAAGAGTAACTTTTCTTTACACTGGGACATCTTGAACCATCTGCTGTTGAGAGGCCCCTGCTTCCGCCTTTGTTCTTCTTCAATGTCAGTTTGCTGGAGCTACAGGATGGGTGAGGTGCCCAATGGAGGATCTTCCCCTTCATCTTCCCTTTCTTCTACTTCCTCACTTTCTTCTTCAGGATCTGAGATTTTCTTTCTTGTCTTTTTCTCCTTCTTCTGTTCCTTCTTTCACATTCTCCAGGCATATTTTCAAGATAGGTATAATGTAAATGTCCATTTCCCAACATTCATTAGACCTAGACTTACTAGTTTTACCTCCAGATGAATTCAATTCAGCTGCTCCTTAGTTGTCAATAGCAATGCTTGCTTTTATTACTCACCCAAATAACTGTTGTTTAATGGTCTGGTATAGTTTTAGGAATATTCCTATCCAAAAAGAAAATAAACCCAACCCTCTACTCGTCTCAGTATCTTTTTTCTTTCCTAACAGTAATCTTTCAATGATCATTTGCCACGCATGGAACCAGTATGTAGTTTAAGGTACTATTTGTCAGGGAAGGCAAGTTGGATACAGACACCATCCTTTTCCTTGGAACCAATCCAGTAATCATTTCTTCAGCTGTGGTGTGCCCGGGGCGGGGGGGGGTGGGGGGGGGCCCACAAAACCACGCAGTGACCTTGGCGTCATGGGAGGGCTTAGGTGTCCAAGATGAAAGGGCAGCAACAGATCTGCCTCTTCCTCCTCTCAGCTATAAAGCAGAGTCTTAACAGACTTTGTGGGCTAGTTTGGGGACCCAAGTCCTCTGTAAGAGATGTCAACAGGGCAAGGACACATGCAAAAACAATCATCTGGGGAGTCAGAGTGTCTGGGTAGCTTTTTGCAAATACATATCCCAGCCCACACACCCCAATAACTGTGATTCAGTGGATCCAAAATAGGGATTGGACATATGCATTCTTTAAAAAGCTGCAATAGTTAAGAATCAGAGACATGGAACATTGCCACTGAGGGGAAATGAACTCAGTTTCCAGACAACCCAGAGTCCTTAAAACCCTGGGACCATCATTCTTTCCAGAATAAGTACAGCCTATAGGGTCTACTGAACATAACCAGTGGGAGACAAATCCACCTGGGCCTCCAATCAAGGGAATTAAGTTAAGGAAATCCCTGAGCAGCTCTTCTGTAGTCAACCCACAGAGGGGTGTGCCAGAGAGGGACCAGACTCTCTGTACTCTCTAGCAGTCATCACCTATTCTGGTAGAACAGGCTCTGCTCATGAATGCTATGCGGTCATTTACAAGTAAATATAAGGCTACAAGGAATCCTGAAATGTCATGTTGCTTGTTCCACATTAATCCAACCTACTGAAATCATTAACTTCTATTACCTCAGATATTTATCAAGGCTAATGGACAAGATTATGCTGTCCTATAGAACTTAAAAAAACAAACAAACAATGGATTTGTTTCTTTAGAAGTTTCATATATCTGTCATATACTAGAAACAGGCACTTTAATCATAATTAGTAGAGATTACGATACAGATCTATGAGGACACAGTGCTTTATGTTCTAGACCTCTATAAGGCAGTGAATGTATCAATTCAGAATATAGCAAACAGAGGACCTCTGGACCATTTAAACACAAGTCCACAATCCCAAATCAGCAATTCTGAAACCCAAAGGCGATGAAAACTGTAAGTTTAAAAAAATAATTTTAGTACCAAAATTCATTTGGTAATAAAACCTGACCTGAACTGATGTAAGGCTATTTATAGCCTGTATGTACCTCTCTTAGTGTAAATACTCATGTTTAGTCGCTGAGGTATCAGTATTTGATTAGAGTGCTGCCCCCAGCCCCACTGAAGGTATTACATGACATACAGTTCATGCACCCATATTACCAGTCTCAAATCCAAAAAATTCTGAACTGTAAAATACATCTATCCCTAAAGGTTTCAAAAAGGGATTGTAAACCTCTAGTATCTTCTCTAAGAGTAAAACTCTTACCAGGTCCTGCATCTATAGACTTTATCTGTTTGCCGTTTTCCAAGTCCCAGAGACGAATATGAGCATCAAGAGAACTGGACGCAGCAATGGGCAGGGTGTGGCTGATGTCCACAGACACCACACCCAGCTGATGGCCCTCCAGACTCCACTGTAGGTCCAGCTTCTCATCACGCCTTCAATGGGGGACAGAGAAATGGATTTCTTCACACACAACACATTGTACCTGGCATCTGAAATTCTGGGCCCCTGTAAGTATGCATTACCAATGGTCTGTGAAAAGCAGAATCAGAGAGGAAATCAAGAGCCACAGAACACCAAATGCAGCCAACTTTTAGCCATGAGATTTTTTTTTTTTCCTTAAACTATAGGGCCTGAACAGCGAATAACAGGAAAACGAGTGAGAGAAAAAGAATCTGCCTTTGTATACCACCATACTACTATTGCTTTCTTGCTCAGAAAACAGTTAATACTTCTCTGATTGCAATTTGGGAGCCCAGAAGTAAAAACCCCAATTTCCAAGGCTGCATGTTAGAGGGGAGGGCACTCACCATTTCCAGACCTTCACCAGGTCATCCAGGGATCCTGTGACCACTGCCTCAGAGTTTTCTTTCTTGTTTGTCCCCCAGGCAACTGACCAAATGGCATCATCATGGGCTAGAATGGAAAGCGCTTCATTTTAAAAGTCTTCATGCAACTTCTAAACTGAATGTGCTAAGAGGAAGCTGAAATACTGTTACAACAATTCTGAGGTAATATCTACCTGTATCATTTTATTGTTTTGCAAACTGCTTTCTCATACAGCTTTTATTATAAGTGTGGAGGCAGATATGAAAACTGGAGGTTCTGAAGAAGCTACTTGCCCCTAATCACAGGTTACCAGGTGGGGCAGCAGTACCAGAGTAATCCAATGTCCTTTCTACTTTAGCATGCTGTCCAACATGCATTAGTTTGGAATGGCTCTCACTTAGCTAAAGTGAAACCCACCCCAAAAAGAGATCTAAAGTTGATTAAGAGTTATTTCTTAGAGATCCTTGGAAACCAGTAGGCAGGTCAACTGTAAACAGTACAGGTCTGAAAATAAAGAACTAAAGCAGCTTCCACGCATGAGTTGCCTTTTGCCACAATGTCTATTATGTTTAATGGGCCAGTTATTACTTTAATCCTTTTATAAGTATTACCTCAGCCACAACAACCCTATGAAATAGGTACTGTGAATAGTATTTTCATTTTACAGATAAGGAATCAGAGGCTTAGAGAAGCCTAGTAGCTCACCAGAAGTCAAAAGCTAAGAAGAGGCAGAACTGGGATTCAAACCCAACCTCTCTATTAACTAACGTCCACTTTAAATTCTAAGTCTTTAAGTTGCGTATCTGGCAGGCCATGCCGGTGGGTCTGCAGACCTGGTGCAGGAATATAAATGTGACAAGTGCACAAGGTGGCTTTCTTCATACCTGGCAGCATTTCTCCAGGAACACCTTTCCAAGATATGAATACAAGGGCATTCAACTTAAACAGCTGTGAGTTACATACATGGCTTCCGTTACAATCCCCACCCGACCCAAGCCTGCTAGCTTGCCAGCCGGATGGCATTCGCTGCATACAAGGTAGCTGACTGGCATGCCTGACTAGCTACTAGTTACCTATGCTAGCTAACCTGAAAGAATGCTTTTGGCTTAAACTTTAGACTACCTAAGTGTCACCTACTTAAAGTGGAAGAGCTTTTATTACGCATTCCACAAATTCCTCCAGGCTTTACCTAACTCATCCAGGCTGTGGTGGAGAAATGGGATACACATGAATAGTCCAGGCACATACTCCTTTTCAGGTATGAAGTCCGCTATCACTGGCCAATTACCTTTCCAGACTGAACTCTGACCTGCCTCCTGCTCCCATTCCCACCACTGCCTCCGCCGCACAGCCCCCAGCCCACCTCCCACACTCAGTAGTCTTGACAGAAATTTACCTCGCTGTTACTATATCCTTCACTTTCATTGAGGGTCAAAGGTCCTCTGTGAGAGTCCCTGCACTTGTTGTAAATGAAGGAGCCCGACTAAAAACCCCCAAGAGAACTTCTGAGTTCAGGGCCAGGCTCAAGTTTACCTCCCCAGATGAGCTGTGGCACTAACAGGTTTCTGAGACTCAAAGCATTTCCTTCTTTCACTTTGATAGCTGGGAAGCTCAGAGTTCCTCAGGTGGGAAACCTTTCCTCAGCCTGGAGTTCTCCTGTCTGTCATTTGACTCCTGCTTTTTCTTTTAAGTTAGTGGCTTGGTTTTTGTTGTTGCTGTTGTTTTTAAGTGTACTTGTTTTCAGCTGCTTCTGCCAATGTTTCTGCAGAGTACAGCTGGAAACTGCATGTCTGGTCAGCATGACAAAAACCTTACGCCAGGGACAACAGTTTTTCATAGGTAAATTTGCTTGAACAGGCTAGCTGCTTACCTTGCTCTTGTTTGAAGAGAATACTGTACTAAAAAAGAACAGAAGACACATTAAACCAATGGTCAGATTTCAGATGTGTCCCATCCCTTCCCTAAAACACCGCCTGGCACCCAACTCACCGCCCTGCCCCCCGGTAGATATAGTCACCACAGTGTTAGCTACTTCCCCTGCCTGATCTCTTAGGAGCTCCTTGATTCCTGCTCATGCAAGGTTTGTAGAGTCATACCAGAAAAAAATTAGTTCTTTAATTTTAGACAAACTATAGTCTCTTCTCCCTAACCACTATTACCAACCCAAAAAGGAGAGTAATAAATTATGTGTTTTTTCCTGCTCTGATCACCAGGAAGCTCAGAGTCCAGTTTGCAGCTGTATAAAACCACACAGTCTGCATAACCTGTTAACTCTGTCCCTAATTTTATTACAAAGATATGTTTCTCCTTTTCTGATCTTTGTTTCTTTCTCGTTTTTGTGTACAAATTCTTTTAAGCTTCCTCAATCCCTTTGTAAACTGTGGCATAGACTTAGATAAAATAATCCTCCTCTTAGCGTTGTGCATTTTACTAGTGCCACCTACCCCTCTGGTGACTAGATGCCCAGGGTCACCCTACTCTTCAGAAGAGCAGGAATCAGATGCTAGTTTTCTGACTACACACCCAGACAACGTACTGGGCTCGAACCTCCCAAAGAGACCCACTGATATTCTTTCTCTCCATAGGCCTTACCTGGTTGGTCATTTCCTTAACCAAGGATGAAGGGCTAAAGGCCAGACAGCTCTGTGGAAACAATACCAGGGTTTCAGTAAGGGGGTGTCATCAGGACAGAGGGGGCTATAGAAGGTTCCCCTTGATCAAGAAAATAAGGCAACTCTTTGGCAGAGTTGCCCGGACACTCTTCTGTGGATCAGTCCCAGGGGCCCCCTTCACAAGCCCTACCAGGTGGCACGGACTTCTTTCTCAACTAATATCTATCACCTCTCATGTTTTCTTCTCCTCAAGTTGACTACAGAGAGGGACCAGTCTCCCTCCTTTGCTGCTCTTCAGAGAGATAAAAACCACAGGACCTTTTAATTTAAAATTTTATTTATTCAAAACTCAACAAGCAAATATGGGGGAGCAAAGTTCTTAGAGTTCATGTGGGGATCTCAGCCAAAAATGCCTATAAGAGCCAGCAGGCATGTAAATGAGGACATGAGCTAGAGGGAGACACATGTCTCCCAAAAGGTGCTGAAGTCTTTAAGGACTTAGCTCAGCTAAACACAAACTTAACCATAGGAATAGATTTAATTTCTCAGGCTATAATAAGAGTTCTCAATCTTTTTTGTGTGTGCTATAGACCCTCTAGCAGCCTTGTAAAGCCTATAAACCCCTTCTCAGGATGTTTTTAAATACATAAAATAAAATACATAGGATTAGAAAGGAAACCAAGTATGGCCCATTCTTGTTATTCCAGGCAGTTATGTTCTATAACATCACTGAACACCGAATTAGTGAACACTGACTGATCCATTGCTCCTAAGGGAGACACTGCATTAGGTTCCTGCAAGACTCTGATAATATTTTTGGTAACCGAACAATACGTAACTTTGTTTTATGCATGTTTCTCATAACTACAATGAGGTATCACCTTCACGATGGTCAGAATAGCTATTATCAAAACATCTAGAAACAATAACTGCTGGAAAGGGTGTGGTGAAAAGGGAACCCTCCTGCACTGTTGGTGGGAATGTAAACTGACACCACCATTATGGAAAACAGTATGGAGGTTCCTTAAAAAACTAAAAACAGAACTACCATATGACCCAGCAATCCCACTGCTGGGCATATACCCTGAGAAAACCATAATTCAAAAAGAGACATGTACCACAATGTTCACTGCAGCACTATTTACAATAGCCAGGACATGGAAGCAACCTAAGTGTCCATCGACAGATGAATGGATAAAGAAGATGTGGCACATATATACAATGGAATATTACTCAGCCATAAAAAGAAATGAAACTGAGTTATTTGTAGTGAGGTGGATGGACCTAGAGTCTGTCATACAGAATGAAGTAAGTCATAAAGAGAAAAACAAATACTATATGCTAACACATATATATGGAATCTAAGAAAAAAAAAAGGTACTGATGAACCTAGTTGCAGGGCAGGAATAAAGATGCAGACATAGAGAATGGACTTGAGGACACGGGGTGGGAGGGGGAAGCTGGGGCGAAGTGAGAGTAGCATCGAAATATATACACTACTGAATGTAAAATAGCTAGTGGGAAGCAGCAGCATAGCACAGGGAGATCAGCTCAGCGCTTTGCGATGACCTAGAGGGGTGGGATAGGGAGGGTGGGAGGGAGGCTCAGGAGGGAGGGGATATGGGGACACATGTACGCATATGGCTGATTCACTTTGGTGTACAACAGAAACTAACACAGTATTGTGAAGCAATTATACTCCAATAAAGGTCTATTAAAATAATAAAGACACCTTATTTTACGTTGGTAATTCATTAATATTGAACTTACGGCTAACAGCACCAAAATGCTTGCCTACATGAAGTTTATCTACACGTGTGTTTTCTCCATAAGGCACATCACAGTCTTCCTGCACTTAGGAGCACTAAGAGTACTTTAGCACTGTGCTTGGGGGGGCCATTTTAAACACTGAAATCACCAATAAAAGCACAAAAATCCAAAAATCATGGCACTAACAGACTGAAAACAAGACACTTGTTTATAGCATGAGAACTGAAGCAAGAAGGCAGAATGTTTCCTTGTTCAGCTGCAGCTGAGAATGTGTGTCAGTTGACTCAAAATTTTCACCACCTCACACATGTCCAAGAAACACCGCAAAAGCACTGCAAGTACTGACTTGGGGCCTACAAATAAATTTTAGCATGTAGATGAATTTGCAAATACAGAAGCTGAGAATAAAGATCAACTGTGTACCGAAATAAAATTTTACCAAATACAAAAATTAAATTTGTGATAGCATAACATATGTGATTCTTAGTTTACACATTACATAACAAGATCTAGCAGCAAGTCTAATAACTACCGTAATTTCAAAGTTGTCATGAGCTTACACAGTATGCTAAGATATGAAAATATCTGTAATTTCTATTGGTGACAAAGTCAACCTGTCAATACTGTGGTTTGTTGACAACATTCATAATTGAAAGAAACGCTAAATTTCAGTTAGAGGTTAGAGAACATAAGGCTGCAATTTTTCTTCTCATCCAAGTTCATGGCCCCCTCAATTCTATCCATCGACAGAGGAGACCATACAGCTAAGGCATCCAGGTTCAGGTTACTTGCTTTAAATTTGTAAACCCAAAAAGGCTACCGTGAAGGTTTTCCAAGGATAACAGAAAAAACAAACAAACGATTTGTAAATAATCTTTGCCTGTGAAGATCTCAATCAAGTTGGTAGTGCTTAATTTGTGACCCAAGAACAGGATCTTGGCCAGGGTAGGAAAGACAGGCAGGAGCTCAAGCCAGTTTTGCTGAAATGAACAGTATTACAACTCTGCTTGGGCACCAGCCCTCTGCCCAGTGAAGCAGAGGCCTGCCCTCTCCCCTTCCAAAACCTGCCTCACATCCCTGCAACAGAGAGAAACAAAAGGGTAGGAAGGTTTGCAGGAAGCCAACTCCATGAAGCCAGCCTCCTCAAGACAGAGGTGTGCTTCTATCAACGAATGCACGTTTGAGGATGTACCATGAGTCAGGCTCTGTTTTACGTTCTACACATAGGTTAGCTCACTGAACCCTCTCACCCCACTTAGTAGATATTCTTATTATCACCTCTACCTTCCTGATAAGGAAAGTGAGACTCAAGAGAGGTTAATGAAGCTTCCTAAGGTTAGTCTGACAGTAGAAGGTGGATACAAGCTATAGTATAGGCCACCAAGATACACTACCTCTTACATCAGTTTCTTATCCTCTAATAATTTAAGAGCTAAGAGGACCCCAAAGCCCTCTCTTGCTACCTTCTCTCTTTAGAGAACTTTCCTCCCACTTCCTAGGCAGAATTCATTGCTCCCTCCTCAGTGTTTCTAAAGACCTTTACACATGTCCCTATTAAAGTACTCAGGCAGGTCAGTAACCTATAACACTACATGGTACTTGAAGTAAAGATAACTCAGCCTGTGCTTGTACCTGACCAGCTCGCTACCTAAGAAGACAGCGTGGCCCACCACTGGAAAACTTCGGTTAAGACAGTCGTTCCGTCTATGGACACTGAGACCTTTACTGCAGAGAAAGCAGCCCTAATCTCGAGGCTGCACAGAACACCCTCAGGATGCAAGATGAGGCAACCTACCCTCTCCCCTTAGGCCCCGCACGTCGAGAGGCAGCCAGGATAAATGGAGTCATGGAAGCCACTACCCTCGCGTCCCGCAGCCTAGAGCATTCCTGAGCACACCCTCTTAGAGGCAGCCTCGGGCCCACCCTCGCTCACCCGCCCTCCAGCCCGGGCGGTTAGCGGCTGCCATCCCCATCGGCTGCGCGGACCAACTCACCGCTTCACTGCCCGGCTGCACTGCCCCACGGCTCGTCTGACGCCAGTCTCTGCGCGACCGCTACGCGCGGCGATGAGCTCACGAAGGGGCGGGGCATCTCGCTGGTCCCCAGGGCGCTGGTGCATGCCGCAGCGCCCCCTGCCGTCGCTACGCCGCGAACGGGGCGGACGAGGAGGAGGTTAGGAGGGTAGGAGGGTAGAGCGGGAAAGAGGCTACGCCCCGGTCACGCTGGTTTCCCCCGGGGGGCGGGGCCACTGGGAACCTGCTTCCGGAAGCGCAGTTTTAGGGTTTAGCAGCTGAGCTCTTGGCCGTTTGGGTTCCGGTCTCTTCATTTGTAGTTTAAGATTAAACTACACATGATGACTGCAAGAGTTCTGTTGCTTCAAAAAATTTTCAGTGAAATACAGCTTTGTTTTTCAAACTGCAAGTCACAACCTGTTACTGTGACGGATATCAAGTTTATTAGGTCGCGACCAGCATTTTAAAACAAGGCGATGGAAGGGTGGAGGCACGCCCCCCCATCCTCGCAAAGCCGCCCGGCTGCTCCTGGCTGCTGGTCACTGCCCAAGGCTCTCTGGGCAGGAGGGAACAGATGTTTGGGGGAGCGGAATGTCTGGGGGCGGCCCCTGAAGGGTTAAGCCTTCTTTCAGCTAGTCGTGGGAGAGAGTACAGTCTCTCCTGATTAAAACTGGTTTAGAAGTCCAAAAAGATTCTAGTAGGACGTGATGATAATATAGTCACAGTGAATGCAACCCTCTGAAGTATCCACGTACTCTTACCCTATCTCCACCCCCACCCCAAGTTAGAGTTTCCCAGTATCTAGTTTATTAGGACCATCTTGAGTTCTATGATGATTTCAGGAAACTGTTAAACCGTATATCTGTTATCCATACAACTGGATAAAGTTCATCTTTGAGGTCTTTCTGAGGAGGCTGTGTGGCCCAGAAATTTGCTGAATACACTCACAAGTCTCCCAGGGCCATTCTCTGGTCCTCAGTCATCCCTTCAGTGACACCTCTGTCCATGGAACCTTCATCCAGCCGCAGTGGATCCCCTGCATGTCATGGGTTTAGAAAATTTGGGTCAAAGTGAGCAGGCTTCAAGACTTACCTTGAATTGTCAAAAGTCTTACGTGGCATCTTGTAAAAGTCAAGTTATCCCTGCGACCATTCTGGATCTGTTTGACCACAGGGCATTTGCCTCTGAAGCTAAGGAAGAAGGTACAAATTATATCCTCAGGCCAGGAAGCTTGTCTTGAAACCGGAGGTAATTCCTATCACATTGACCTAAGTGCTGAGTGGACCCCAGTGTTCAGGCAAATTCCACAGAACTTGGTTCACAGAAATCGGGCCCTGTAATGGCTGGCATCCAGGTTCCTAAAGTGTAGAAAGGACTTAACGTCAGTCCCCAGTGCAATGGCTTTTAGCAGTGAAGTGAGGAGTGATCCACTGCCTCCCTGTGCAACTGATTGCCAGTTTTGGCCAGTCTTAGTTTTTGCCCCTTTATTTTTATTGGCAGAGTTTGTGGGTTTCTCTGGATTTTGAATATAGACTGATTATTATGTGATCTCTCCCTAACCAGGATAATTGGGCCATCTTTACTTACTCTTAGCTTATCTAAAGAAGTATTTTTGAATACTCCTACTTTAAGAATGGTGAAATTTTGTCTAAAAAAAATGCTTACAACTATATAGTTAAATGAATTTTAATTTGTGTGATTTGGGCTTATGTGGGTTATTTTTTCCCCTGCACATTAACTGTAAATATTCCACCTCTAAATTATTCTGAGAGCACACTGATCACTTTTATGCCTTTTATCTGTTGTCAGAATACTAAGGCTTTCTGCCTTCTGTTTGCTTGCTTCCAAATCTGCTACTATTAATTTCCAATTGAAGCAAATTGTTCTGGGTATTAATTCAATTTTTGTCAGCCATTATAGTTGTTCTGAATGAAAATTCAATTAATCATCTCTCAAAAAAGAAATATAATAGATTAAAAAAATAGAAGTTGTAAGAGTGTATCATGCACTTAAAGATACGTCATATTTTATTTAACAACTTGTTTCACATAGGCAGGTAATGGATCACAAAGGAAAATGTATTTCCTGCTGTGGGTTGTGACCAAGAAGTTTGAAAATCATTGCAGTAAAGGCTTTCTAAAGACTTTCCAGCTCTATAGTTCTATAATTGTGATAGGAACTCCAAATCATTCATTCAAAAAGGATGTATTGTGCACCTGCTTTCACCTCTAAAGCACCCCTAGAGTGCCAGGCACATGAGGTCATCGGCCTTAGTGTCAGGACTGTGAAGCAAGGATAACTGGCCTTTTTTGTGCCGTGAACATCTTTGGCATCGCATGAAGTCTCAGCATAATGTTTTTAAATGCATCAAAACAAAACACATAGGATTACAGAGGAAACCAATTATATCAAAATAGTTATCAAAATACTTGTGAAATAGTAGTATATGTGCTTCTTTATGAACGCAGCAGGTCTAATAACTTCTGTAATTTCAAAGTGGCAATATGCATAAACAATATTTCAAGTGATCTGCAACAGCTGTAATGCGATAGGAAAATATCTGTGATTTGTCTTGGCGACAAAGCCACTGCTACTGCTTATACTTTCAGGGTTTATTGCCTACATTCATTATTAAAGGAAACATTAAATTCTAGTTAGAGGTTAAAGAAAATAAAGATATCATTATTTTCTACCAAAAATCACAGATCCTTCAAAAGCCTGTTGCAAAGCAAATCTAGAGAGAATTGCCAATGCAACTGCATGACATTTAAATATCTGTAAGTTGTGATCCTACAGATCAGGAGGGGTGGAAAGAATTTTAGAATAAAATCAAGTGAAAAATCCAAGCTCACTGTGAAATAACTCAGGTGTATAGCCTGCCCTGAAAAGCTCTGCAGAGCACAAGGAGGCCCACCCTGAAGGGCAGCAGCCCTGCAGGGATAGAGCTGTTCCCAGAGAGTGGCTCACTGGCTTTCCAGCCAGTCAGACCCAGAAAGAGGCTGAGATAAGTAGAGTGATACAAGGTCACAGTGTCCAAGGACTTACCCTTGACTCCTCTCCTCTCCACTCTATACCTCTTCCCTTCACTCAGAGTCACAGGTCTGAGCATTTCAGAAGGGAAGGAGCCTTTAGGGTCTACCCCACACCGATCTTCCTCTAGAAAACCCATCATGGAGTCATCCGGCCTCTGGTTGCACACTTCCAAAGACAGGGAGCTCACCACCTCCTTGAGAGGAAGGGCTACTTCTGCTCCAGTTCCAGGAAGCCTTCGTTGACTTCCTAGAAAACACGAGAGTCGGTGTGGAGTGGGGCGCAGGTGTAGGTCCTGCTTTCTGCTCAGCACAGGCAGAGGGGTAGGCGTCTGCAGGCTGTGTCTGCCCCGTGTGGGGCTCTCAAGGAACTCCACATGGGCTCCCTGCGGTCCTCCTCTGAACCCCATCTGGCAAAGCCTGATGTCAGGACCCCCACCCCACCTTTCTGTGGTTCATCCCAGGCTCCCCACTGGCTCCCACAGCTGACCCCAACTCTCCCCCTTGCTGTTCTCCCTTCTCCTGTGCGTTCTGCAGGCTGCAGCTCTCACATGGTGCCCTCTCCGTCTATGGCCACTCCCCTCACTCCACCCCCAAAGACTCTGCCACTCTAGGATCAACTTGCACCTCCTTCTGTCTTCCTTGCTCCCACCAACAGTCTCCCAGGCCCTTCTTGTTTTCAGGTTGGGCAAATAGGGATTAAACAACTTGGGCTCTAGGGTCAGAATGCCTGGGTTCAATCTTGTCTGCTCCACTCTGCAGCTCTGGGTAAATTATGTAACCTCACTGGGCTTCATTCCTTTATCTCTAAATTGGGGATAATCATGGTACCTTCCTTTTAGGTTGATAATGATGATTAAAAGAGTTAACATATGTAAAGTGCTTAGAACAGTGCCTGGCACATAGTAAACACTCAATAAATGTCCGCTATTATTACTCTTACAATTATTTTCTGGAAAGTCATAAACACACAGTTCACCTTCAGGAAGGCCCTGAAAGTCCCAAGGTCTCCTTCCTTCACTGGTTCCCTGGACAGCTAAGGGCATTTGCATCTCTGAAGCTAATAGCCAGGGCAACCCCTAGACATCACCCAGAAATGATCTACTCTGTGCATTTCCTCACAAGGAAACTTCTAGAAAGCTATGGGAACCTTTCCTCCTCTAAAACAGTGTCCTCACATACCCACCATTTAAAAACTTTTACCATGCACCCCCCCATATGTGTATATTATTTATAAATGATGTGTATGTACTACTCTGCTAATACATTTGCATATCTTATGGACCAAATACGAAAATAGAATTTTAAAAAGATGAAAAAATATATAGTCAGAAGGTCTAATATTTTCTTCCCATTTCCCAGTAGATGGTCTTGCCCACTATCTGGGGTACAAAAATCCCACTTTGGAGATCCTAACATCTCCAAATTTTTGTTTTGGTTTCAAACATTTGGAGAGCTGCACTGGTGAATGTATGGATGGAGCCACGCACTGAGAAACACAGCTGCACAGAATACTTGTGATCATGCTGCATAGGGATTATACAGAGAAGGAAACTGACCCTAAGAAAGGTAAAGTGACTTCTCCAGGGTCACTCAGCTGGCAAATTGCAGAGTAAGGTTGAAACCCAGGTCGAATTGGGAGATGGTTATTTCTTTTTTTATTCCCAATTCCATAGTTTTAGGAGAGGGAAAGGTGGGGCACAGGAGGTCACAAGAAGGACAGGGGTGGCTGAGAGGGTGGGGACAGAGTTCTTATCTGGCCAGAGGCAGGAGTCTCGGTTCTTATCCAAACCCATAGGGAACTCATTGCTCCTTCTCCAGGTGGTCTGGGGAGGCTGAGCCAGGGAACCTCCTGGAGCTGGCTTCCTACTCTGCAACCAGGGTCCCTGGGTAGGCCCCACCCAGTCTGCTGAACACAGTCCAAAGCTAAAGGCCTCCAGCTCGGGGCATTACCGACGTTGGCCACAGGGAGGCAGTCACTGCCTGCCCATGGTAACGTGACCGGTTCTGCGGACAGGGATGGAGCAGCTGATAACTGCTCTCTTGGGCTCCTCCAGACCCCAGAGGCAGAAACTGCCTACTGTTCGGTCACTATGGGACCCCAAGCAAAGGGGCCTCTTAGGCCTCAAATTCCTTACCTACATAATGGAAGTCATAATACCATGGCCTAAACTGCTAGTGGTTTTCAAAGTGTGGTTCCCAGACCAGTCGCATCAGCATCACCTGGAAACTCGTTCAAAATGCAAAATTCTCAGGCTCCAGACCACACCTGGAGCTGGGCCTCGCAATCTGTTTAAAGAAGCCCTCCAAGGCAACTATGATGCAGGCTAACATGTGAGAACCACTGATCTCAACCAAATGAGAAGATGGAAGAGGAAGCTGGGTACCAAGGATTATTGTTAAGCTCCTTGGAATGGTGCAGTGGTTCCCACAAAACCTGGGGTGAGGAGGATGGAAATGCCATATCCTTTGGAGGCCTGGAGACCGAGCTATGGGATTCCCCTTGGTAATCCCTGAAGGTGCTGGCTAGGGAGATCCCCCAAAGGAGTGAGAGCAGATGGTAGAAGCAGGGGAGAGAGAGCCTGGGGAGAGGCAGCTGAGGCCCTCTCACCCTCCACACACACCTGACCTAAGGGCTGCAGCCTGTGGGCACAGCCTGGGAACTGAATGGCCTTGTGCCCAAGCACTGATCAGGGTGGTTCTGTTCTATTTGATTCACCAGCTGCTGGCCAGGGGTTGACTCTCATTTCTTGCCCAGGGCTTCTATACCAGTGTCACCATCTTGGCTTGTATGGGGTCAGGTTGGGAACATACAAAGGCATCAGACTGAGCTCCTGCTGCCAAGGAGCTCCCAGTGATTCTTGCCAGGCGTCTAAACCATCCTCAACAGGGATCAGCCTTCGAATCAGAAAAGCTGTAGCCCGTCAGCTTCTCCCTACACCAGATGTCTAGGAATTACATATCCCCATTTTATAGAATAGAAAAGTTGGCACAGAGATCAAGGTTAATCCAGAGCACCTGAAAAGCTGTGGCAAAATGGGAACTAGAACCCAGGCTCCCTGAGGCCCTGTGCAGGCTGCCTCTCTGACCTTGAGGGCTGGAGCCCCACCTCTAACTGCCTGCAGTGCCCGCACCCCTCAAGAAGGGGCAGAAGCCAGGAGTGGACTCACCCGAGACTGGGAGACTGGGTCACACACCCAGGGGAGTGCAGCTGTGCTGGGGGAGGGGCAGGGGCTGGGCAAGCCCAGCAGGACATAGAATTCTTCCCCCACACCACGACCTTCCGGGCATTGTTGGCATCTACCGACTGACATAGAAAGCAACAAAGTCAGGCTGTAAAAACAGGCTGCTGAAGAAATGGAGAGTGTTGGAAAGTGAGCCAGGGAGGCCAGAGTGGTGGGCCTGCCAGGAGGAGGCTGTGTGCCCCCAGAGGGTGGTGGGAATTGGGTGGGGAAGCTGTGAGCCACAGCCTGCAGAGAATGAGACGGTACAGGTCGGTAGGTGAGGGTGAGGAGGAAGGTGGAGAGGGGTCTACCTAGATGATGAGAGCTTCAGAGCAGCAGAAGGAGGAGGACCAGCAGTGTGCTGGTCAACGTTTAACAACAGGGTCGGGCTTCCCTGGTGGCGCAGTGGTTGAGAGCCTGCCTGCTAATGCAGGGACACGGGTTTGAGCCCTGGTCTGGGAAGATCCCACATACCGTGGAGCAACTAGGCCCGTGAGCCACAACTACTGAGCCTGTGCGTCTGGAGCCTGTGCCCCGCAAAAAGAGAGGCCGCGATAGTGAGAGGCCCGCGCAATGCGATGAAGAGTAGCCCCCACTTGCCACAACTAGAGAAAGCCCTCGCACAGAAACGAAGACCCAATACAGCAAAATAAATAAATAAATTAATTAATAAACTCCTACCCCCAACATGTTCTTTTAAAAAACAACAACAACAACAACAGGGTCTTCGGGGAAGGAATCTAAACCTGGTTCATAGCATAGGCCAATTGCTGCGGACGTTTTCAGTTACAGACCTGATGTCACTGACCAATGCACAGAATCTGCTGCAGTGAGCTGGTGTGAGTGGCTCCAGCACACCCCTAGCGATTCGTGACCCAGGGTGTGCAAGGGGTGCGAATACTTTACGGTGTCCGCTTCAGAGGCTGCTGGGAAGGAGTATCCTCTGGGAAAAGCAGGGTTGGAGTAAGGGACTGTGAAAGAGTTGAAAATATGGAGACTTCTATTTGCAAATTTAAGGGGAATAAGGATTGAGAGCAGGGTGGGAAAGGCAGGATTGCAAGGCAATGCTGAGCAGAGGGGCCTGGACTTGGGAGCCAAGGGGGAAAACCAAGCCCTGGGAAGAGAGCTCACTGCCAGCAGAACTTGAGAATCCCTTCCCCTCCACAGCTTAAGCCCAAAGTCTCTTGCCAGGACAGAAAGGTGCTAGCGCTAAGTCGGAAAGCTTGGGAAAGCACCAGGTATCCTGTATTGAATGCACTTCTGAAGGACAAAGAGAATTGAAAAACAAAGGGAACTTTAGAACAGCCTCACCACAAAGCTCCTCCCTCCTAGAGCCCTAACTCAGAGAGGCAGCTAAGGTCCAAGCCGCACACCCGAAAAGAGTTTCAAGTGCATTCCTGTGATGCTGCGTTTCCAGCTGAAAGCACCAACTTTTTCCCTTGTCTGCCACTGAACCAAAATTAAGAGCAGAAGCCTTAAAGCATGTGGAGAACTTGCTGTGCGGTTATGTCAAAGGTGCCCCAAGAGGCTGTGTGGCGTGGCAGCCAGAACACGGAACCTCATATTAGGAGCTGTTATTATTATTGCCCCTGTTATTGTTATAATTCCTATTTCTGAGTACTTACTGCGTGACAGGCTTGAAGCTGGCATTTCACCCAAATTGTCTCCTTAACCACTGGAGGTTCTGGAAGGGAAAGTTTCTGGCTGGCCTCTGCCAGAGCCCTCTCTGGGCCTTAGTTTCCTCATCTGTCTGTCCAGGGAGACCATAGGCTCTGGGGCACCTTCCAATCTTAACCTTTGGTTCCACCTCAGCTGTCCTAATTGAGGTGTTCTGCCCGTTGGTTTGCCATGCTGGCTGTGAGCTGCCTGTGTTGCACACAATTAAACTGTATTCTTTACTGTGCTGGATGCTTTCTGCACAGCCCACCCAGGTCCTATTAACCCCAGGTTTCAACCAGCTTGGCCTCTGTGTAAGCTGATGGCACCTCCCCTCCCCCTGACTCTCCACCTCTACCCTCCTGCCTGGGGGGGCTGCTCCACATTCACCAGGAAGGGTGGGGGAATTATGGTTGGTGGGGCAGCCCTGACCAATGTGGGGTGGAAGCTGAGGGGTAAATGTTCTCCCATTTTCCCCGGAGGGAAAGTTCTGAGACACCTGTCACATGGTTCTTCAGAAGGCCCCAGGGGTCAAACGCCAGCCGCACTGGGGGCTGACTCAGTAATGCATCCTCGATTTGGCTTTTTCTTCTTCCCCATTTCACCTGTCTCTCCCTCCTGCTCCCAGGGATCACGTTCCTAAATCAGCTCCCCAGTTGGGAGTCTGCCTCAGGCTCTGCTCTGGGGGGAATCCAGGCTGAGTTTCCAAAGGCCCATAGCTGAGAATAATCTACTGTTTTGATAAAGTGGAGTAACTCCTGTGTGAAGTTCTCACTCCCCTGCATTTAGAGATGCTTTCTGGAGGGGTAAGAAGGCCTGTGGAGGGACTTCCCTGGTGGCGCAGTGGATAAGACTCTGCACTCCCAATGCAGGGGCCCAGGTTTGATCCCTGGTCAGGGAACTAGATCCTACATACATGCTGCCACTAAGGAGCCCACGTGCTGCAACTAAGGAGCCGGCAAGCTGCAACTAAGACCTGACACAACAAAATAAATCAAAATAAATATTTTTTTGAAGAAGAAGGCCTGTGGAATGGGGGAAGCTCTGAGGAGCCTTGCTCGGCCCCAGGGAGGGGGTGTTAGAAGAAGGTCTGTAGCTGGGGGAGATAAGTGAGAAGCCTGTGCTGGTAGGTGAGGGTGTCGACCAAAACCCATCACACTGGCGCGGGGGTGTGGGTAGTTGCTCCTGGGGGTGTCTTGTGCCTGCAGAGCTGAGTTCTTCTCTGCACAAAGGCCTAGATGGAGAGGAATTGACCCAGGTCCTCCATGGACCTCAATTCCAGAATCCGGGAGACCAAGGCTGGGGAAGGGGCTCAGGTAAACGAGGCCCCCAGCCAGTAGATATCAGCTGTGAGCCCTCAGTCACGAGAGCACAGATCCTGCCCAGCTGAGGTCTCCAGGGGAGAGGCAGTGTTCAGGTGGGGTGAGGAGGCTGTACTCCCTGGAATAGCTCAAAGATAATAGCATCTTTGACCTGCGGAGAGCCGGGATGGGGGTGGCAGGGGTGGGTGCCCGAGCCTCCTCCTCAGACTTCTGCAGGGCAGTGCTGGTCAGAGAAGTGAATGCGGGCTCTGACCTCGAGGTGGGGCCCCGAAGACATGTCTGGACCCACAGCCATAAGGCTCTTTGTCACAAGCACAACGATTCCGCAGGACAGGTACTGCCTAGGAGGGGTGAGCCTCCTGTTCCAGGGGATGTATAAGCCGTAGTAGCGAACTGCCAGATGCACGGCTGGCAGAGCAGACCCCAGGATCACAGCGTAGCCTCCAGGCTCTCCCTGTTCTGTATGTACTGCCCCCTCCTGCCCAGTCACTCTGGAATTGCTCCCGTTTCTGAGCTGCTGACAGCAGCACTGCAGAAGGCTGAAAGAACGTTAGAACCAGGACAGGCTCTAAGCCTGGCACTCCTCCATCCTCCGTAGATCATCAAATCCACACCAGGATCTCCCCGGGCACCCCAGCCAAGTCGGCACCCAGATCTTGGGGCCTTTTGCTGTGCAGACCTGCAAGGTCCAGGCAAAGACCCCACCCACTGCGTTTGGGGACCTCAGTCTGGGCCGTGGCCTACCCCTCTGGCCTCAGTGCTGGCTCCCCTTACAATCAGACCCCTCTCTCTTCGCTCACTGGCTCCTCCTGTCCCAGTCTCCAAATCCAGCTGGCCACTCAATGCCCTGCCCGGCCCATGCTGGAATCCTTCTCTGAGGCCCCTGCAGGGGCTCTTCTTGTGTCTTTTCCTGCAGGCCAAGGGGTGAAGAGAAACAAAGCCACTCTGAGGGGAAGGTGAAGGGAGGGCAGTAAGAGGATTAGATGTGCTCAGGTGATGGACCAGTGGGGTTTCTGGGTGCTGGGGGAGCTCTGCCCCACGAGGTGACCTCGCTCCATGACCTAGCCTCAGGACAGGGAACCAGAAAGGTAGAGTGGGGAGCAGGGCTCAGGCCTGGGGCTGTTGAAGTCTCCGTGACCACCAGGCTGAGACTACCAGGGTGTGGCGAACCCTGTGGAGGGGGACGGGTAAGGGATCCCTGCGGTGGGAAAGGGGGCTGGAGGCAGAGGTTCAGCAGGGGAACGGAGGGGTTTCAGCAAGTCCTGCTGGGAGGTGGGTCGGGCAGCTCAGAACGGTGAAGCCACACTCTTCCCCTCCGCTCTGTGCTTCTCTCCGGGGCCCAGGGCCCCCCCACTCTGGAACCCACACTGGCCTGCCCTGCTGGCTGGAGCTGGGCCTCTAGAAATCCATCCCTCCCTGTTTCCTGGCCCCTCTCTGTCCCTAAGCCAGAAGAGTGTCCCCAGGCAGCCCGATGTCATGACACGCACTTTGGTGTCAGGCTGGGTTCTAACCTGGGCTTGGCCACTACTGGGAGAAGTGCCTTCAGCTATTTATGTCTCAGTTTTCTCATCTGTAAAAGAGATGAGAACTTCTTGGCGTTGTTACGAAGATTCAGTTAATGAGATAACCGTGCCACACTTAGCACAGTGCTTGATTCCCAGAAAGTGCTCCATACATAGGAGCTATTAGTGGTTGAGTCATTAGTTTTTGTTATAATCTTTCATTTTGCTGAAAGGCAAACTGAGGTCTAAAGAGAGGGCGGGACTGGCTGAGACGAGCGGGATGAGAGCTGAGCCCCTGATGCCTACTCCGTTTGCAGACCTCTGTCCCTCTAGGGCAGGTCCTTTGGCTTTCAGTGAGGGGCCAGCTATGACTTCAAGGTTGCTGGCACTCCCCCCATCTCGTCTCCCATCCTCCCCATCTGCTCTGTATCTGCTTTTAAGAAGGACCTGGCCTTCGGGGGCTTCACCAAGGAGGGAGGCCAGACCCTGGGCTTTAGGGAAGGTCCAGGTCCTTTGCTGGCTCTGTGGGAGGGTGATGCTGGCCTTGCCCTTCAGAGGATGAGGAAGACCAACTGTGCCCCAGAACCCTACACAGCCTCCTCTGGGACTTGTCCAAGGAGTGAGGGGAAGGGTTTGGGAGGGTGGTCAGGAGATCTGGGTTCTGACCTCAGCTCCGCCACCAACCTGCTGTGTGCTTGGAGCACATCACAGCTCTCCCTGAGATCGTCACACAAACATGGGCCCTCTGCAGTGGCCAAGGTTTGAGTCAGCCCAGAAGGGTACTGAGCTCTGGACTGGCAGGGGATAATTCTGTCCTCACAGAAAGTGATGGCTCCTTGTGCGCCAGGCCTTTGGGGATGGGGTTCCTGCTCTGTAGTGGCTGCCTCCGCAGACCCCTTGTCGATTAATCTGGCAGCTCACTGTCCTGGAGCAAGTGGTCTTTGAGAGGCATAACGTATCCGTGTCAGAATGAGCTATGGGATTTACCATGGGGCCACGATCACTCCTCCCCGCTCCATTCCCTCCCCCGACAGGCTGGCTTTGTCATCCAGTCCCTGGATTTGCATGCATCATTGCCCAGCCACACTTTGGTCAGCTGGTGGCCACAGGGGCCCCGTTGGAGGCCCATTATTGGCAGTTGGTTGTGAGGGATGATGGAGGGCAGGCCCATCTGCACACACATTCGGCCCTTTGTCTCTGGATGTGGTGGGGAAGATGAATGAGGCCTGTCGCTAAGCGTCTGCTGCCTGGGGGACGTCGGGGACCTGGGACAGACCTTGGGCTGGGTACTAAGGGGAAAGTGGCCTGTGCTCACCTCCGCGGACAGAACCAGATCGATCAGGCTTGAACAGAGACAGCTGGAAGGAGGCAATAGTGAAGAGGGGCCCCAGAAAAGCCATCCGAGTCAGGTGGGGTTTCTGCTTGACCTATGTCAGTGCTTCCTCCATTACAGCTGATGCTCGATCTGGTGGAGCTGGGGTTCCATTTGCATCATTTAAGTCCAGGCTGACAAAGTTCTCAGACCAGTTGATTCGAACTCCCCATGCTATGGTGGGGGAACTGAGGCCTGAGAAAGCCAGGGACTTGCCCAGGGTCACTTCAGGAATCAGCAGCAGGACCAAGACAAGAACCACTGTGATGAACTTCCGTAGATACCCCCACCCCATTCGGCACTGATCCAGCTCAACACACCCTTGAGGACCCTGAGACAAGTTCATGTCCCCAAGGGCAACAGAGGGCAGAATGGAGCTTTTGTGCATTTTGGGGCTTTTAGGGGTTGAGCCTGAGGCTGGGCTGGCCTCTGGATGTAGGAGGCTGTCTTGTTTCAGAGGTTTAGGCAGGGCCAGCAGACCAGCAGAGATGGGAATGGAGGACCTGAAGCCGGGGGAGCTGCTTCTAGGCTGCCTCCGTCAGCATGCTCCAACTTATCCATCTCCCATGGCTCCCCATGGACCCAGGGCACAGTCTTAACTCCTTGGCCTGGCACCGAAGGCCCTCTGTGATCTACCTCTGCCCACCTCCTGTGCCCATCTCAGGAAGGCATCCAGCCTCAATGCCACTGGCCCTGAAGAACCTTCCTCTAGATTCACAGTGCACTGCTCCAAGCGCTGACATACTGCCTGGTTTTGAAGATCGTTTCCATGCCTCTCCTTCAACTGAATTGTATATGTTCTGTGCCTGGCCTGGTTTCCCAGTTCCCAAAATCAGCATAAGAGCTCAATGAATGAGGAAGGAATGAAGCAACAAAAGGCCCAAGCCTTCGGGAAAGCATTTCAGGGATACTTGCCAAGAGCCTTCGCATGGTCCTACCTCTGCCTCAGCAATCCCACTCCTGGAACAGTTTCTTAAGGAAATAATCCGAAAACAGAAGGGAAAAAACCCTTCAGGGACACAGATGTTCATTGCAGTGCTCCTCATGGTGTTAAAAAATGGGCAAGTCCTAATTGTCCAATAGAAGGGGATTTGTTTGTTAAGTAAATTAATGTAAGTCCATATGATGGAATTATCCACACTGGAGATTCTGAAGCTGGGAGGAAAAGGGAGGAGGAGACAGGTATTTAATTCTGGAACGTTTGAATATTGTATAAGTGCATTATGTTTGAAGTGCCACCTTTTAATCTACTGCTTTTCTACATATGCATGGATGATACTTTTCTGGATTATCAATTCTGTTCTACTGATCTGTTTGTTTACTCCCATGCCAATTCCTAGGGTTTTAAAATACTAAAGCTTTAAGATAATATTTTATGTCTGGTTGAGATAAGTTCCTCCTCCTTTGCTCTTCCTTTTCAAAGCTATTTTGGTGATCCTCATATATTTATTCTTTCACAGAAATTTTAGAGCCAGCCTGCCAAATATAAAAAATCCTATTAGTATCTTGTTTAGACTTGAATTTATAGAATATCTTGGGTTAGAAAGCTTTATAATATTGAGTCATCCCATTGTATTATTTTTGAAAATTAAAAAAAAAGCGAACACCATACTGCAACATGGAAACTGTTTATGCTATACAAGTAAGAAAACAAATATGGTTCATAATTGTATGTACTATGTGATCACACCGTAACAGATGTGAGGGGGAAACTGGAAGGAAATACAAAAATGCAAACAGCAGGTTATTTTTTTCTTTTCTCCATTTTCTAATTTTTCTATAAAATATTTTAATTTTTAAAATATGTGCACATATCTTTTTAAAAAAGGACGTTGACAAAGTAAAACATATCCCCGAAAGGAAGACCAGGGTGAGGAAGAAACTCAAATGCATACCATCAGAAGATGTT
This sequence comes from Phocoena phocoena, assembly GCF_963924675.1. Taxonomy (NCBI): domain Eukaryota; kingdom Metazoa; phylum Chordata; class Mammalia; order Artiodactyla; family Phocoenidae; genus Phocoena; species Phocoena phocoena. The sequence continues at coordinate 119,617,906 of NC_089220.1, read as the reverse complement.
GCAGGTGCTGGGGACAGAAATCTTGGGGAGGAGATGGCATGGTCCGGTCACAGCCTCTGGCTGAAATTTCTGCATTGCTGCCATGGGCTGAGGCCCAAGGCCACCAAAGGCAGAGCCAGCTGAACAGGGAAAGGTGGATGAGCAGGGCCATCTCAAAGGCTGTGCCATTGACCCTTAGTGGCTTGGGCTGCCTTGCGGGGACACCCCTAGATGCAGGCAAAATGCACATGTAATGGGGAGGATCTACCTTAGGTGCCTGAGGCCTAGTCCAGCCTGGGGAATCTGTGAGGCTCCAGACATGGAGCTGAGAAGCCCCTCTGTGCCCACGCCACTTAATACCTGGGAGTGGACTTGCCCATTGGAGGGTCTCTGGTGAGCAGTGCTAAGGGCTGCTGTGGGTTGGGGTGAAGAGGTCCAGGGCAAGTAAACTCAGGAAACAGCTCGACAAACCAAAGCCACATCTGCACAAGGGCCAGCAGAATCCCATCCCAGTGACTGAGCCACAATACAACTGGGCAACATGAAACAGCCCATCAGTCTCATCTGTTACCCTCCAAAAAGTTGGCAATGCCTAGACGTGGTTTCCAAAGGCTCTTCATAAGTTATGCACAAGGACTTGCTTCCCAGGACGTGAACCTGTCAGGGCAGGTTCACATGTGAACAGGGCATCACAGGGCATGTGAACAGCAGGGCGGTGTTGTCATTTTCAGGTTAACAATCCAGGTGTCTAAAAAGTGGGCGGTGCCCATGTTCCCATCCATTGTCTTACCTAACTTTACAAACAACCCATCGAGGGACGGGTTGGTCACCAAATTGTATAGAGGAGGATGCTGAGGTTCCTTGAGAGGGGAAGTGACTTGCCCCAAGCCCCATGGCAAGAGAGGGATACAGCCTACATTAAACCCGAGTCTGCCGCACAAGTCCACCCACAGGCTTCCCACTGACCCCACAGCATTCTATGGTTTTGAAGTGGTTGAAACAATAAACTTCCCAAGCAGACTTTTTATTCTCCCACTCAACAACCCCGTCCCCCATCCCCACACAGAGGGTGATGCCTCCAGGGCAGTCGTGTCAGCTGTCAGGGGCAATGGATGTGTCAGGGCAGAGAAAGAAGATGTATGGGCCATTGTTAATGAGTTAGTGAGTCTGATACTCCCTTCATGGGCTGGGCGGATGGCTCTAATGAGTGCTGGCCCTGGCCTCTCTGAAGACCAGTAGCCCAATCACTGCTATCCTTCATCTGTGCCCCCCAAAATGCCTGTGGCAGGGAGCCCCCACCTCTTGTAAGATCCACTCTCCCCCTCTCTGAGGCATCCATGCCAAATAGGAACAGAGGCATCTGAGCTCTGTCAGGAACAAGGCAAAAGCAGAATCAACAATGGCAGCATTTCAAGGAGGGGGAAGGGCAGGAGGCAGGTAAAGACCTCCCCAGCCTAGGTACCAGGTCACCTGGGCCCAGAAGAGCCTCCAGTTTGGGTGGAGGCAGGAGCTCCATCCCAAGGGTCTCACTCACCTCGTAAAGCCAGGTGCTGCCCTGCTTCCTGGGATCGTATCAATATTTTTGCTTCTCTCTACCATGGGGAAAGTAGGACACAGAGACTGATCAAAGGCCTCAGACAAAAGCCCCTGACCACCACTACCACCTGCCCCACCTCCCAGGGGAGGGACATAGATTAGGAGCCTGATAAGCTCTTCAGATCCCCGGGCCTCCCACCGGATGCCCAAGAAGTGGCATTGATTGGAACTGGGCCCCGGATGCATGGGGCTCCAGCCTCCCCCTCTCTCTTCTCCTCCTCTGTCCTATCCAATCCCTTCTCCAGGGCCTCTTGGCTCCTGGCCCTGAGGAGCAGGGCAGACAAAGGCCTGGGAAGGGAGGGAAGTATGCAGCACCCCCCCCACATACCCCGAACAGCTGCTATATGTGCATGACGTGTATACTTGTGGAGTCAGCTGAGAACCAAGCTAGAAAAATCCTCTCATTCAAACACCATGTTATCTACTCATTGGGCATCACCAAAGTCCACCCTGTACCGTGCCCTGGGCTGGGCACTGGACCGGAGCTGCTCTCAGACCGGAGGAGAAGACAGGTGTATAAATATATAGGACAACGCTCTGAGAGTGGTATGATGGGGGCTGCCGGTTCCAGAGGCAAGGGTCTGGGAAGCTTCCAGAGTTGGGGAGATGTGAGCTGTGTTTTGAATTGTGAGAAGGGAGTCTTGCCAGGCAGATAGAAGGGAGAGCAGTGCAAAGCAAAAGAAGTGAAAAGGGGGAGGCCACGGGGGAAATGAGGCAAAGTGGGATGGAGGGACCCAGATCACAAAGGCCATTGAGGCCAGGCCGAGGACTCGATTTGGAAGCTGGGGACTACTGCAGAAGGGTTTCAGGCAGGGGAGGCCACAGTCAAATCTGTGAGCTGCTGAGTGAAGACGGACTTGAAGACTGGGAGATGCTGGAGACTGCTGCTAGAGAATGGGGACAAGGCCTGGCAGGGGCAGCGGCTGAGGTCACACAGGGAGGTGTGAGGACAGGAAAGGCCCGTCCACAGCAGTGTCCCCAGGGCATGTTCCCATGTGTTGGATGGATACCCCACAAGGTCAGCTCTGTCTGGGTTCTAAGGGAGGTGCAAGGGCAGCTTGTGACAGTCCACGATAGACCCCAAAACTGAGGATGTGCCCAGACAGCCAGCTGCCTTTGGTCCCCACCATGTGACCACCAACCCCCAGGCTGCAATGCCCCACCCCCACCCCGGGCAAACCCACTGACGTTTCCCAGCCTGCACTGTGTCTTAAGAGAAGTGCCCTTCCTTGGTCCCCTAGGGTGATAACTACTGAGCAAATCTGGGAACTGAGGTGAAAGAATGAAATTGTTCATTTCTAAACTCTGTTCCCAAAAAACCCTCTAGCTGAGAGTCAGCAGATCCACAGTTAGTCCCAGCTTTGACCGTGTTCTAGACAAGTCCCTTTCCCTCTCGGGGCCTCAGTTTCCTTATCTGTATGGTGAGAAGGTGAGCTCTCCCAGCCCTGACTGTGTTGCATTCCTCAAATGCACACAGAACTTTATGGTTTCCCCAGCATCCCATTATCCGGTGAGTTTAATAGAATAGGTATTAATGAATGCACAATGTGTATGTTTAGACTGAGGCCTGATGACCTACCGAAAGTCAGGAAGCGCATGGCGGCAGAGCCCACAAAAGAACCCTGGTCTGCTGCTCTCGCATCTGACGCCTTCCCCTCAAAGCAATGCCATCTGCCTCGTTCACACTGGTGGGAAGATGCCCGGTAACTGTCGTCCAGTTTTCTTGTGTGTGTTTGCTTCTGAGTGGGGCTGGGGAGGAGGCGTGCCTCCCCTTGGGGTCATCCCCGGCTCCCTAGAATAACTGGCCTGAGTCAGGCCTCTGCTCCCCGGGGGGCCCTCCTCAAAAACCCATTAACTAACTGCGGTCCAGACGCCATGTGAATCGTGGCCTCTGATTTCCACCCTGGGTTTTGTGGAAGGGAAGGCTGGCTGCATGCAGCCCTGGGGCCCCCAGATGCTGCTGAATCCTGCAGGGGCACAGGGCGTGGACAGCCCCGGGGGGACATGGGAAGAGTTAAGCTGCCAGGCGCCTGGCTTTGCCCGAGAAATGCTGCAGGCAGAGGGGCGATTCAGCTGAGGTAACAATAAGGCCATGAATCATATTTACAAACGCTCCAGTGAGCGGGGGGGAGGGACATTAATTAAATATTCGCATCCTGCAGGGCCCCGGGGAGCCCTGAGGATGAGGACAGGAAGTGAGGTGCTGCCGGAATGCGGGCGGCCATCAGTCTCCTTCAGCAGCCCAGCAGGTCTTATTATAATGATTAATTTTCAAGTTATCAGCAGTAATGCAATCACCCTCATACGCCAGGAAAACCCTCTTCATCACTCAAAGCCCAGGCCGGGGCAGACTCGGGCGGCAGACGGGGGGCACTGAGCTTGTCACCCGGGTGAAGAGAAAGAAGCAAGACAGTGCCCCAGCTCTCAGGCTCGAAGGCCTGATCCCTCGGTCCAGTGGAGGCCTGAGGTCCAGGGCCCCTCAGATGGGGCTCCCAGGGCTCACCCAGCTGCCTCATTGTTGGGGAGAAGAGAATGGATTCTCCTGGACATCTGGGAAGGCTGAGGCAGCTGTCCTTCCCGCCCGCCCCCAGGAGGAGCTGACTAAGGCTCCTGCAGGAGCCTAGGGGCCTCTATAGACCCACACACCCCACATCCGTCAATCTCAATCAAGGAGGGCCGCAGGGAGCTGGGAGCTGCTCTGGCCACTGCAGCATTGTCCTGGAGACGCCTGGCTGGGGGATGAGGGAGAAGGAGGTGGGTGTTGCTCTCATCTGAAAAACCATTAATCCCGCCATGGTGATTGAGCACCCGTGACGAGCAGGCTTTGTGCTGTGCCCGCACGTGCCGAGCAAGGGGCGGCAAGAAGTGATTGATCAGGGATGAACGGGTGTCTCTCCCTTTATGGACTTTCAAAGGCACCATTTGGCATCCTGAGCAGGGTGATCGATGAGAGGCAGCTGACCCCCCTGTGGCTACCTCCAGGCAGCAGGTGGATGGGTCCACATGGGGGATGGCTGGGGACCAGTTCTATCACCTGCTGCGCACACCGTTAGCCACGAAGGGGGCCCTTCCCGGTGCAGGGCTGTTAGCCATCAATTTACCTTCTCTTTGCACTGAAAGGGAAGCTGGGATAGTTGCTGTGTTTCCTGATAAATTATAGCCAACTTTTCCCGAGCCTTGCAGCCCAGAGGATCCCAGCATTTGTATAAATCAGACTAATGAAAGCTGAGGTTGTCATCTTCGAGAGCAGGCATTCATTCAGTAAACGTTTATGAAGTGCCTGCTGAGTGCCCGCGCCTGCACTGAACGCTGGGGCCATGGAGACAAATTGGACTTGGTCTCAGCCTACAAAAGGCCCACGGGCCAATGGGGCAGGCAGATGTACACCTGCATTTACAAATGTCATCGACAAGGTGGCCTGGTGGAAGGAGTCTGGACTTTGGGACCAGCTCCACCACCTCCTAGCTGTGTGGCTTTGGGCCAGTACCTCAGCCTCTCTGAGCTTTGGTTGCTTGACATGAAAAGCAGCCATGAGGACAGCTACCTCACAGGATGGTTGTAAGAATGAAATGAAAATGTGGCAGGGGCCTAGCCTGGTCCCTGGCACCTGGAGGTGCTCAATAAATGGTGAGTTCCCTTCCTTTCTCCTCTGCTCCCTCCACTTGAGGGAAACTGACCCAGCTTCCTTCCTCTGCCTGTAGGAGGGCAGAGGAAGGAATGCTTGACTCTGCCTGGTATGGACAGGGAAGTATTCACAGAGCAGGAGGACATTGAGGTAAGACTTCAAGAAGAGGCATTAGGGGAAAGTGGAGGGTGTAGGGACATGGGGTATGGAGGAGAGACAGGGATACCAGGAAAGATCTCATGCAGGACGGAGGGTGCTGGGAAGTGGAATGCGAGAGTGAGTCATCTGTTGTGATGGTTCTGGGCTGGGCCCAGGCCTGAGGATGGAGAGGGGATGGACTGAAAGAGAGCATCATTGGGAAGTGGGGATGAGAAGACAGGGCAGCTGAGCCACAGGAGGGGACATCTTGGCAACAATCCCGCAGCAGGGACACACATGACTGGACGGGGACCCCCAGAGAGGGCCCAGCCTCACATGCCCCTCAGACACAGGCTCCCAGGCAGGGAGATTCACAGACATATACAGAGACAACCCACACAGAGAAAACCCCCCAGAGCATGCAGATACAAACTCGTAGAGACTGAGCACACAGAGATGGACACACAGAGATGTATCTGTTTGCAGACACACAGTTTGCAGACTCGCAGAGGAAGCGTACACATTAGCACAATCACGGAGCATGAATATCCAGATAGAACTCCACTGGAAATAGGGTGTCCAACTCATCCCGGCTTGTGCAAGACTTTCCCGTTTTACCACTCAAAGTACTATGTCCGAGCTTCCCTGGTGGCGCAGTGGTTGAGAGTCCGCCTGCCGATGCAGGGGACACGGGTTCGTACCCCGGTCCGGGAGGATCCCACATGCCATGGAGTGGCTGGGCCCGTGAGCCATGGCCGCTGAGCCTGCGCATCCGGAGCCTGTGCTCTGCAACGGGAGAGGCCACAACAGTGAAGGGCCTGCATACTACAAAAAAAAAAAAAAAAAAAAAGTCCTATGTCATGGAAACCCTCTCAGCCCCAGGCAAATTGGGACAGTTTGTCACCCTAACACGGAGACACGCAAGACACACAGGTGTCTGAGCACACGGAGACATAGACACACCTGGGCAGGCACACCAAGTCACACACAGAGCAGAGAGACACAAGGCAGGCAGACACGCCCCAGCCCACCCCAGAGACCAAGTGCACACAAACACACACCCAGATACAGACACACAAGGGCTGGCGCATGTGTGCACGCACGCACACACACACACACACACACACACACACACACCTACAGAACAAAAGAAATGCCAAAACTTAAACCACTGAAGCAAAGGCCAAGCGAATTTAAGAAAGAACAAAAGCAACAATTGAATCAGTGGGCTAACGGGACATGGGCCTTGCTTTAGTGTTAAAGGTATACTTTAGGGAACGGAGGAACAGGAGTGAGTGGACCATGGCAGGGCCCCATGCCAGGATGTCTTCCTAGCAAGGCCATCTTCTCCACCCTGACTCAACTGGCCAATGCGGCCATTCACAGCCAAGCCCATGGGGGAGTCCTGCACACAGCTCACCCCATGAAGCTGACAACACCTTCCATCCTCACAGGACATGGGCAGGATTAAGGAGCAAAAGTGTGTGAAGCACCAGGCACAGTGCCAGGCACACAAGACATTATGCACAACACATCACAGCTGTTGTGACACAGGTCTGCGATCCCTTTTTCAAAATTCTGAAACCCCAAACATTCTGAAAACAGAACACTTCTTCCTAACTTATTAGGAGGCATAACCAGATCCAAACTGACATGAGGTCGTTTATTCTTTATCCAATTTCGTGTGACTATGTATGTTTCTCTGTGGTAATTTTAAGGTGCTTGATTATGGGGAATCATATTAATTTTTAAAATCTGCATAGTTCAACATCTGAAACCCATCTGGTCCCAAGGGATTCAAATAAGGGATCTTGGACCTGTGCATATATGTACACATTCGGATTGAGATAGATGGTTTGTCATTACATGTGCATGTATGCACTGCCTAACATAGTCATCACCCTTAACAGTGTACAAAGCACTGGCATCTGTCTAACAGGCATTGCCCTTAACGGTATATGTTCACATACATTATCTCATGTGATCCTCCCAGAACCAGGGGAGGTCTACGAGCATCAGCATTATTATACCTCCAGTTCACAGACACGAACCAACCTCAGAGAGGTTGAGTGACCGGCCCAAGTTCACACAGCTAGTTAAAGAGGCACGGGTCTCAAACCTTGGTCCTCAGGACTCCAGAGCCCATGTTCTTTCCCTTATACTCTCTTACCCCCAACTGTCTCAGCTACTTAGTGAAAAACATTGATGGGCATCAATGGAAGCAAATGAAAAGTAATTTCAACCTCAAGTCCAATATTTGCACCCTGAAAGCCCCAGCTGCCTATCACATTGACTAATGTCCACAGTGCAGGCGGTGGACTGGGACCCCCCGCAAATTTGGGAGCAGGGTCCTGCCTCCACTACCTCTGCTGGTCCCTTGATGGTTTCCAAGAAGAAATGGTTTCCCTTCTACCTTCATTAGAACCATCTGGTCTTCAGAGTCAGCTGCAGCCTGTTTTCCTTTCCTGAAGTTCATCAGAGTTGGACATATCTTGGATTTCACAGCAGGGGCCCAGAGTTGACCCAGTGCTTCAGGCCATGACCCTTTTATGACAGCACACACGACAGCGGTTTCCAGGCCCCAGGGGAGAGACTATACCACTGACTTTGAGCAACAAAGTTTTCCAACAGGGACTCAGACACCCACCCACAGGTCCCAGCTCTACCAAGAATAGTCATGGGATCTTGGGTAAATCACTTAACATCTTTGGGCTTTAGACAATATTTCCAAGTCCCTCCCAGGACTTAAATGCTACAGTCCAAGGACAAGAGCCTTCTCAACTCACCCAAACGGTGCCCTGAGCAGGCCTTTCACTGGTCAGGGGGCCATCTGCAGGGACCCCTCCCCAGACAGCCAGGGTCATCTTGGGGTTCTCTAGCTGGACCTCCCAGCTCTAGTTTTGTTACTTGCTATAAAAGTTTTTTGATGGGAAGGGGAGTTGGTGTAAATACCTACAATAGGGACTTCCCTGGTGGTCCAGTGGTAAAGAATCCACCATCCAATGCAGGGGACGAGGGTTCGATCCCTGGTTGGGGAACTAAGATCCCACATGCCACAGGCAACTAAGCACGCACGCCACAACTACTGAGCTCGCGTGGCTCAACCAGAGCCTGAGTGCTGCAAACTGTAGAGCCCATGCACCCTGGAGCCCGCGTGCCACAACTAGAGAAAGAAAATCTGCACACCACAGTTAGAGAGAAGCCAGTGCATCACAACGAAGAGCCTGTGCCGCAATGAAAGATCCCAAATGCCTCCACGAAGATCCCGCGTGCCACAACTAAGATCCGATACAGCCAAAAAAATAAAGAAAATAAATACCTAATGAAACTTCAAAGCTTTTGCACAGCAAAGGAAACCATAAACAAGACCAAAAGACAACCCTCAGAATGGGAGAAAATATTTGCAAATGAAGCAACTGACAAAGGATTAATCTCCAAAATATACAAGCAGCTCATGCAGCTCAATAACAAAAAAACAAACAACCCAATCCAAATATGGGCAAAGACCTAAATAGACATTTCTCCAAATAAATAAAATAAATATTTTTTAAAATACCTACAATAGACCAGCAGTTCCCTCATCTGGCTGTACATTATAATAACCTGAGAAGCTATTAAAAATCTGATGTCAAGCCACACCCTAGAATGATTGCATCAGAGCCTCTGGGGGAGGCACTCAGGCATTTGTGGTCACTTGGAGACCCCAGTGACTGCAATGTACAGCCAAGTTTTATTCATTCACTTAATAAATACTCATTTAATTCTTACAAACTGTATGTGGTACAACTGATTCTTTCCCCATTTCTCTTCCATTATAGGTGTAGAAATCATTCTCATATTTACAGGTCCTTTTTAATTTGTTTTGCGTGTGAGAGGCCCTCTGATCAATATGTTTTTCTTTTCTTTTAATTTTCTATTGTTACTTAATCTTTTTTACCCTAGCTGAGCTAGTTTATTTACTGTACTTTAAAAATGGCACTAGACAAACACATGATGAAATACCCCCAGAATATGTCCAGGAGGGCCCTAAAGTTAGCACTTAAATAGAATCCCAGGACAGCTATGACAGGGGAAGGGAAGGCATCCGTATTAGGAAGAGCATCCTCTGGGTGTTGGGCAATAACGAGGATGGAAGAAGTTTATTTGTGATGCCAGTGAGTTTGGTGAATAAAGAGCTAACAGTGAGAACTCGATATTTGTACTCAGTTCTCAGAACTTCTGTTATATACACTAGTAATATTTGCATGCCTTTACTTGCAGGCAATAAACAAACAAACAAATAAATAAAAATATTAAAATCTGATGTCCAAACCACATCCTAAAACAATTATATCAGCATCTCTTGGGGAGGTACCCAGGCATTAGTGTTCACTTGGAGTTCCCAGTTTCCAATGCACAGCCAAGTTTAAGAACTAGGGCTTGTCAAATTTGAATATGATACCTGGGGATCTTGTTCAAATGCAGGATCTGATTCAGCGGGTTATGCTGGGACCTGGGATTCTGCATTTCCCAAAAGCTCCCAGGTGACTCTGACGCTTGACCACAGAGCCCAGTCAATCAGGAAGTCCCTTGAAGCTCAGATGATCTAAAGAGACTGTTCCCTTCCTTCCAAGTACTGACTGTGGCTCTCCTGAGTTCAAACCTCACAGACAAGATGGGCCGCTAGCCCACCAACCAGGCCCACCAAGTCCTTCCGTCCCTTCTGCTGCTCCTCAGTGAAGCAGGTTATGCTGGGGTGTCCTCAGAGCCCCTGCATCACAGTGGGGCAGAGACATGGGGTGAAATGGCAGAGTCTCCACCTCCACCACTGCAGGGACCAGGCAGGGGTGGGGAATGGGGGCAGGGCCAAGGGGAGGCTCAGCTAGCCTTCACTCTCTGGCTGCTGTAACAATGTACGACAACCGGCGGGCTTCAACAACAGGAATTTGCTGTCCACGGTTCTGCAGGAGTCCAGAATCAGGTGTTGGCAGGGCTGGTTCCTTCTGAGGGCTGTGTGGGAGAATCTGTTCCAGGCCTCTCTCCTTGGCTGGTAGATGGCCATCCTCCCCCAGTGTCTCCTTGCATCATCTTCCCTCTATGTGTGTCTCTGTCCACATTTTCCCCTTTTATAAGAACACCAGTCATATCGGATCAGGGTCCACCCTAATGACCTCATTTTGGACTTCAACATATGATTTTGGGGAGACACAATGTAACCCATAACAGCTTCTTATACAGGAAGTCAGCCCCAAGTTACTCAATCATTTGAGTTTTCAAGAGGAGCCAGAAATCTGGATTTACGTGTGAAATCTTCTGATTTTTAATGTTGGCAATGTCTTCCATTTTAGACTAACACTGTGGAGACCTCATGCTATACATCTGCATGCAACCTCTGTACCTGGGCTGCTCACCTTCCCTGTCACGTAGCAGCAATGCCCCAGGACAGGCTGCAGCATCCTCTGGCAGGTGTGGCAGCCTCCCCCCAGCACCTCCCTGCTCCCCTCACAGTCTGTCTCCCAGCTCTCAGCTCCACCCACTCCCCTGCCGCACCTGAGAGATCCCCTCCTCCGCTTACCTTCCTCTCCCTTCCTTTCCTTCGTTTCCCTGCCTTTCAAGCTACCAGATTTGTGCTCTTGCTGTTCCCTCTGTCTGAAAGGTTCACCTGGCAAATGAAGTTTTAAGCTTCAGCTCAAGGGTCGTCGTTTCTCTGAAGTCTTCTGGGACTGCCCTTGGCACCATCCTTTCTTCCTCCTCCTAAACCTCTTAAAACCCCTTCTGTCACTGTGCCTGCTACAGGGAAGTTATTAGGTTTGCTTTCTGCTCTGTCTTCCCCCTTCCCCGCTATTCTGTGGCACCATGGGAGTTGGGAACCAGCCTCACTCATCAGCTCCTAGGAGGCTCGGACAATCACGGATTCAATTCCTGGCTCTGCCTGACTTCTGTGACCTTGAACAAGTCACCCAACCTCTCACCTCAGTTTTTAAATCTATAAAATGGGTATAACAAAAGCCACAGAGTTATTTTGAGAATTTCAGAGCCTGGTACATAATAGGTGCTTAATAAATATTTGATGAAAGAGTGAAACGATCACTTAAAGGAGAAACCAGAGCTCCCAGTTGGGAAGCCAGAGCTCCCAGTAGCCTGTTGGTGAACAGGCTAGGAGTGAGTTGAGTATAGATTCTAATGGCTGACAACGGTTCAATCCTTTGTTTTCACATGTATTAATTCATTTTATGTTTTAGGGCAGGCATGGTTGGTATTCTCATTTTTACTTTACGGAGGAGGAAACACAGGTTCACAGCAGCTGCTGTGTTGCTCCATGTTGTACGGCCACTCAGTGGCAATCCAGGACTGAAGTCCTGGTCCACAGAGACCTGGACCTGCCACACCTCTTTCTCCTGGTTCTGGTTTTAGGCAGAGTTATCCTCATTAGCATTCATGTGATCAGACATCCCAGGCCCCAGAGACCTCCACAAGCCCAAGATCGCTGGGGCCAGCGGGCAAGGATGAGGGCTCCACCCTGCTCCACTGTTTGACCTGGGGCCAGGCACCTGTCTCTGGGCTTCTAGGTCCCCATTTGTACAATAAACCAGTGGAGTGGGGTGGTAAGAGCATGAATCTGGGGCCAGCCCACCTGGGTTCACCTCTCAGATCTGTCTTAGCTAGCTGAGTGACATTGAACTGGTACTTCATCTCCAGTGCTTCAGTTCCCTCATCTATAAATGAGTACCACTCACAGGACAGTGGTAAAAAATGAATGGGGCTTCCGTGGTGGCGCAGTGGCTGAGAGTCCGCCTGCCGATGCAGGGGACGTGGGTTCTGTGCCCTGGTCCGGGAAGATCCCACATGCCGCGGAGCGGCTGGGCCCGTGAGCCATGGCCGCTGAGCCTGCGCGTCCGGAGCCTGTGATCTGCAACGGGAAAGGCCACAGCAGTGAGAGGCCCGTGTACTGCAAAAAAAAAAAAAAGGAATGAATACTCATGAAACACTTACTACAGTGCCTGGCACGTAGTAAAAGCTCAATAAATGTTAGCTACTTGCCTTAATTCTACTGTGGGTCTCCATGATCCCCAAGACCCCTTCAGCCCTGGTGCTGCCTCTGCTCCTTGACTCCCAGTCCAGTGCTCCTTCCACTCCATTAACCTAGAAGAAACCTACCCAGCAGGGCAAGTGCAGCTCCATCCCCAGCCTTGCCCGGGAATCCAGTTCTTCTTTGTCCTTTTCTGCTGACTTCCAGATTATCCGGCTCAGTGTCCCCAGCCCCCACTACAGAGAGCTGTCCTGAAGACCCCCACTGGGAATCTCATAGCCCCCAGCTTTCGGGACTGAACTCTGACCTCCATTCTTCCAGCATGAATTCCGCCCGCCTAAGGGCATGGGGCCAGGCCAGCAGGGCCCCTGGGAGGCTGAGGCCCTGGCGTGCCTCCAGGCAAAAGTAGCAAAGCTCAGCAGAAATACCCCGACAGGGCTGCAGGTCAGTGGCCTGGGAGGAGCTGGCAACATGGGGTCTGCAAAGGCAAGAGCTGCCAGCCAGAGAACAAAGGGGTCTTGGAGAGACGGCCCAGGCCCCTGAGAAATCTACGTCAGGGAGGAAATGCCAGGAATTGGCCACATCCCATAGGCAACTGCAGGCAGCTGATGACACCCACATTTGGCCTGGATTCCGGGATCCCTGGATCCTAAAGTGAGGCCATCTGATTCTGAGAGAGAGAGACCTGTTCCCTATTGGAGCTATAAGGGGCCTCAGAGCCCTGCTTGGCTCCAGCCCTTTGCCTCTGCTGTTTCCTCTGTCCTTTCCCCTTTGTCTGCCTGTTGAAATCCTATTCACCCTTCAGAGCCCTGCTTAAGCTTAATGTCACCTTCTCTGGGAAGTTCAGATGCCCTGGAAGTGAGACGCCCTCCCCTGGGCTCCCACAGTGCCTCCTCTTCCCCCTTCATAGCACTTACCACATTGTCTCAAACTTTATTTGGTGCATCTGTCTTCCCCACCAGGCTGTGAGCTCTGGAACGATGTCCCTTCACCTCTTAACCCCATGTCTGGCCCACAGTATCCCCTCCCAAAATGCTGAGTGGGTGAATCTACCCATGCATCTTATGTTCCAAAAGAGTCTTTTTGCTCTAGAGATTCAAAGATCAAAACAAAAAGAGGATCCTGACGGTAAGCACATGTGTGTGTGAGCATGAAACAAATACACAGGGCACCCTGGGAATGTGCTAGAATCCCGTAGATGTAGAATTGATTGACAGTGTATAGCTGTGTTCAGCCAAGAAGTCACCTTTGCCCACCTGCCAGTGCCAGTTGAATCTCCTTGGACTAAGGAGTAAGGGGCTAGAGTTTGACACCGTTTCTTGGCTGCCCAGGCAGGGGACTGCCCCGCTCCCCGACCATTTGTCACCAGAATTCCATTTGGAACTCTAGGCCCCTGTCACCCGGCCTCCCACTGCCCCAGCAGAGACCCACTCTGAAGCCTGAAATTCAAATGTTGTGATGTATATTAACCCAGACCTTCATCCCAGACCAGGCTTTTTCTCTACCCCCAGAGCCCCACACTATGGCAGACTGAATTCCTCGTCGCAGAGGCCCTCCCGAAGGCTCCCTCCTGTTGTTTTATGGAATTTCACCTCCTAATAGTTCCATCTGTATGTCCCCATGAACCTCAAAGCTATTATATCATCCAATGTGGACCTCAACATTCTTCTCATGAAATTATCTATCTGGGTTGGGTCTCTCACCTTCCATGCCACCTCTAAGCTAGGACCCCCTAACACACACATATATAGTTTTCTCCTTCAGTCCCCTTGCCCTACTGATTTTACTTTCTAAATATTTCTCAATCTGCTCCCTTCTCAGGCTTGAGCCCTCTTTATCTCCTGCCTGGACTGTGGCAGTAAATTCCTCATTGGTTTCCGTGCATTAGCTCTCAATCTCCTTCAATTCATCCTCCATACAGGTCACCAGAGGGATCTGTTTACAATGCAATCTGACGAAGTCACTTTTCTCCTTAAAAATCTTCCGCGGTCCCCATCGTCTTTTAGTGGAATCGATCAAAGTGGGTTTGGTGCCACACCAGTCTTGCAGGATATTTCACGGATATGAGATTCTGGAAATGCTGCATACCAAATGCCCTTCTTTAAGATTCATAACATACATCAGCATCTTAAAGATGGTTTCATCATCCTAAACGCCAGCATCTTGCTCTCTAACCACGCCCACCTTCCTGCCAGCCCCCAGGATACACGTTCTTCAACTTCACGGGACATCCAGAACTTGAGCCCCTCCATTTTCTCCCCGCCCCAGTCCTGTCAGACCTCACTGGAACCTGTTTCGTGCCCAGAATCCCTTCTGTGCAGCCTGACTCACCTCTCCCATTTCCAGAAGGGGCTATTCCAAGGCCAAGAGCCCAACCTTGCAACTTTCCTCCCACTCTTTACAGAAGACCATCTCCTACTTAATGGGGAAAGGAGAGAACTGAGGAGCTCCCTTCACTTCTAGCTCCCTTTCCTCTTGCCTCACCCTGAAGGTACACACCTGCACTCTGGGTCTCATCTTCTCTCCCCTTTACCACCTGTGTCCATCTTCTCTTTCTCCTGCATCTTCTACCTTTCCTTTAGTTTCTGCCTTCAGCCTATAAATATCAAATCTCCTCCACCCAAAATGCAAGCACCCCCCCAATAGTCCTTTTGATGCCACCTCCTCTCATAACTGCTAATCTCTCTCTCTCTCCTCTCCCCCATATTGCCTTGCTTTTCTAAAGAAGAGTCTATGTTCTCTGCTTCCATTTCACTCTTTCCATTCCAAACTCAACCCGTTGCAGCCTGCTTCCAGACTCTAACACCTTCTGACGTTGCTCTGGTTGCAGTCACCTGAGTCACCTGTTCACTCCCCTGCCTCCATGAACCTCTCTGGAGCAGCTGGTACTGTTGGCCCATCCCTCGTTTTGTACAACGCTGTGCTCCTAGCTGGTAAGACATCCCCCTCTGCTTTTCCTCCTGCTTCCTTTGGCTCTCCCTGCTCACCTGCCCCCTACACACTGAGTTTCCAAGCTCCACCTCAGCCGTCTGCTCTTCCCTATCTGTGCCCTGTCCCGGGACATCTCACCCACACTCATGGCTTCAACTGCCCCCCGCATGCAACACCCACACCGCTGTCTTCATCTCAGATCTCTCTCCAGAGCTCTAGGACCACACTGCCCGCTGCCCGCTGCGTCCTGGATGCCCCAGACAACTCACACCCAACACATCCCAAACAGGACTGAGCTCCTGCCCGTGTGCTCCCCTAGCAGCAAATCAGACCACCTAGTGTACAATCCAGACACCAGGGAGTCACCCCGGTCCCTTCCATCTACTTCCCCTTCCCCTTCCCTGCCAGGCATAGCTGGTCATACAATATGGTAAGGCCAACCTGGCTGTACAAGGAGAATCACCCTGAAGACTTGTCAAACAGAGCTCCCTGGGCCCTTCCCTGACTTACTGAATCCAAAGCTCCAGGGCCAGGCCTGGGAATCTGATTCCTAGAAAGCACCTCCAGGTTGCTGGGATGCCTGGCTCAAGTCACAGACTGGCGATCAGGAACCACCATTCTCTAACCCGTCCCCTTCCAGGCTCCACTGCCAATAGCACTTCTGCTTGCCCATGCAGGGCACAGCTTCCTCCCTGGGCCTCCGGCAATGTTTGCCCCATCTGATCCATCCTCCACACTGAAGCAGTGGCAAATCTACTTTCCCCAAAATGCCATAGGACCATGGCTCACCTCCGCTAAAACCCTTCTATGTGCCCCCCAGGAGCACTGCTTCGTGGCTGTGTGCACTTAGTGGAGTTACTTCAGCTCACCTCCTATGTCACCTCCGGCCTCACGCCCCTCAGACAAGGCGCTCCAGCCACGCCAAAGGACACGTGGTCCTCAAACATGCAGCCCTGTTCTACAGCTCCTGGCTTTGCACATGTTCTTTCTGATCATACCCCCTCACTCCCTTAGCCTCTCTGGATAGAATCTTCTTCTTTTTTTTTTTTTTTAGCTGTGTGTACAGCTTGTGAGATCTTAGTTTTCCCACCAGGGATCAAACCCGGGCCCCCTGCGGTGGAGGCGTGGAATCCTAACCACTGGACGGACAGGGAATTCCCTTGATAGACTCTTAAGGCTCAAAACAGGCTGGGCTAAAAGCCTGCCTCACAGGCACTATTAGCCCACATGGAGATTGCAGATTTTCTAGGTTTTTTCCCCCAATTAAATGTTGGATCCTCAAGACAGGACCTGGATTTTGATAGGTCACTATTTCCAGGGCCCAACCCAGTTCCCAGCTCAGAGAGGTGGCTGGCAAGGTTAGTGAAAGGAAGGGGGAAACGAGAGAAGGAATGAGAGAGGGCAGGGAGGCGCGGAGGATTTGGGGTGATTCTGCCGATCTGTCCTGAGTCCCAGGCCAAGAGTTAGATCTTCCCCCCCCGGCAGGAGCCCTGCTCTGGATCCTCAGGCTGGGTCCACAGAAATAACACAGTGGTAGGGTTTGTGCTGCCCTTTGGCTCTCGGGTTCCCCTAGTAGCCAGGCCAGTGATAGGAGCTGCCCTCCCCCACTCCATGTGACCATTCATAACGTTTGGGGCATCTGAGAAGTCTTAGCCCCTCCTGTCTGCCCTGGCCAGCTCTGAACTTCATTAACAAGGACAGTGGGTTCACAGGACCCCAGGACAATCTCACACTCTGATCTGGCCGTGCCCTCCCCTTCCTGGATCCTTCTCCCACCCATGTTCAGTGCCTGGACAATGCACCAATGTCCTCCATCATACCAGCCCCAACCTGGGGGTGGGCCCCTTCATTTGACCCCTCTGGCCCCATCCTCTCTATTTCTTTACCATGACTTCCCCTCCTGCCTCTTTTCCTCTTTCCCCCTTTGCACACCTGCCAGTCACCCTTACAGCTTCCCCTATGGTCTTGACTCCCAGTGTTGCTGCCCTCCACTGTCCTGTTCCAGCCCCTCCCCAGCCTGGTCTGAAGATGGTGGAGGCCATGTTGCGGGGGAGAATTGGATGGGGGCAGAGGCTTGTGTTAGATGGATGGCACCCCTGTTTTGCCTCCTCACTGTACAGATACCAGACGCTCTCTAAAGTGGGTTTGATTCTGTGGCAGCCCTATCCTCTGCCTCCCACACTCAGGATCAGGTACATAATCTGTGGATCTGGTGCAAAATGAAAATACAGGACCCCTTGCCCAAAAATGATTAAGAATTTCAAGATGGCAGTAGCAGATCATTGAACCAACCACTGGGCCCTTCCAAGTGCATGGTCCCGTGTGACTACATAGGTCTCATATCTGTAAAGCTGGCTCTGCCCACACCCCTTTCCAGCTGGTGATGGCTCCTCTCCCTTCTCCTGTCCTCAGCTGCTTTCTAGGACAGCTCCTCAGGGCCTCAGGGCAGGAGCCCAGCCCCAGACACCTCCAAAGGTCCAGAGCCCTGTTCAGCAGGCACTCGGCACAGATTCCTACAGTCCCTCTGGAAATCTTCACACCTACACTACCTCTGGGCTGCAGGATACGTACATCCTTCTCAAATCAGTGCTTATTGATTGAGCCCCACCTGGCTAAGCCTGTGGAAGAGAGGACAAGTTGATAAACGCTCCATCCCTGCCCTCCAGGAGTTCAGTTTATAGCAGGATTAAAACTGAAAAAAGAGCAGGACCAAACACGGATTCTGTGGGTTCAGAGAAAAATAATCATATTTGATTAGGAAACGAATTTTCAAAAGAGACAGCATAAAGATGGACTTTCATGAGTGGGCAAGATTTTATTAATCCGAGGAGTAAAAGGGCATTCCAGGGAGAGGGCACAGCAGGGGCAAAGGCTTGGAGGTGGGAAGATGCATGGCAGGTTCTAGAATCCTGAGTTATGTAGTTTGCCAAGGCATACTGATGGCGGAATAGTGGAAAGAGACTGGAAGGGAATCTTAGGGTCTGCTGTAGACAGCTCTAAGAGCTGCGGTGAAGCGTCTGTACTCCTGTACTTCCGTAGAGGAGACACTGAGGGGGCTTTAGCTGTGGTGTGTATTTGGGATCAAAGGGAGAAGAGAGAAGACTTCCTCCACTTGGCCCTCCCAGCTTGCCTGTGAGCACAAAGCCTCACTTTTCTGCAAAACAGGCCGCTCCTACCCAGGGTTCGGGAGCTTATTCAGTCCACCCCTCTCGAGCCGCAGTATGTCTGAGCTACCCACAAGGGTACAGCAGCCTGGGCTCCCTCCCGCCCTACCAACGTGGAGGACCCACAGTCTCGCGCGATCCTGGGTTCTGCACAGCAGCGCCCAGACGGTGCTGGAGTGGTTTGAGGTTTTTCCGCCACTCGCTCCCATGGTCCTGTTTGTGGTGGTGGTGGTGCTGGTGGTGGTGGTGTTATGGAGGTTGGGGGGTTGGGGGGTAGGAGGGGTGCGGAATAGGATCCCGGACTGGGAGTGGAGGCGACTGGGAGTGGGGAAAGTCTCTCAGCCGCTGGTGGACCCACTACCCACTTATTTTAACTTTATATTATGTATATTCTCAAACAAATGCAAAAGTAGAGGGAATGGTATAATGATTTTCCCAAGTCCCCACCGCCTAGCTTCAACAATTTGCCCCTCTTGGCCAATCTTGTTTCAGCTAACCCTCTCCCACCACCCACTTTAAAGAAGGATGTGAGTAGCCTGGGGGTGGCAGAGGCGCCCCCCCCAACCCAGAGTTGTAGGAGAGCTGGTGCCAAGCCTGCACCACTGGAGACTGGAACGCCAAGGGGCAGAGTGGGGGCACGGTAGGGCTGGGAGCAGGGCTCACGCTGGGTAGGGGCCGCGGGGGGCGGGGGCGGTGCTGGCGGGGCGGTGCTTGGAGCAGCGCGGGGGTTGGGGGCGCTCTCCCGGAGACTCAAGGCGCGTGGGGCTGGGCGCAGAGCCGCAGTCTCCGCCTTGCAGCTTGGAGTGTGCCCGCTGCGCCGCAGCTGTCCGTGCCTGCCGCCACCTTCCCGCCGCCGCCACCACTGCCAAGATGCCCAATTTCGCCGGCACCTGGAAGATGCGCAGCAGCGAGAATTTCGACGAGCTGCTCAAGGCTCTGGGTAAGCTGGCGCGGACGGCGTGCCCCGACGGGGAGTAGCAGCCGGCGGTGCCCCCGACCCGCAGAGGATGGGCTTTAGGGACCAACACCAGGCAAGAGGGAGTCCCCGGTGCGATAGATTGGGGCGAATTCCAAGGCACACCCCATCTAGAAGTGGCGAGTAGAGCCCGGGATCCGCGCATCCAGAGAGCGTTTGCGGGATGCTTGGCGCTTTCCCCGACGGTTCGGCCTTTATCTCGAGCTAGCTAATCGCGAGGAGAGGTTATTACTGAAGTCCTGGGTGGGTCAGGGACTTTAAAACTGGCGACTCAGTTTGAGACCAGGCCCTACCACGAAATACACTGTGCTGCTCAGGGAAGGCCGCTTACCCTCTCTGAGCCTCAGTTGCTCACCTCGGAAAAAAAAAAAATCAGGGTGAGGTCAGGGGGAGGAATGAATCAGTTTTAAGGCCCCCATCTATATATAGTCAGAGGGTTTGAGAAGTGCCGGGCCAGTCCTGGGATGACTGGCGGGTGGCCAGTCCCCGTGAGTCGCACCCATTCTTCCCGGCGCAGGTGTGAACGCCATGCTGAGGAAAGTGGCCGTGGCGGCTGCGTCCAAGCCGCACGTGGAGATCCGCCAGGACGGGGATCAGTTTTACATCAAGACATCCACCACGGTGCGCACGACTGAGATCAACTTCAAGGTCGGAGAAGGCTTTGAGGAGGAGACAGTGGACGGACGCAAGTGCAGGGTGAGGCCCCAGAGTCTGGGCAGCGTTCCCGCGTCCCCGCTCCCTACCCGTGAACCGCTGCAGCCAGACGAACCCCCGGCTCCTTTTGCAGCCTGTGGCGCCCTTTCCTTGCGGGGCGTGTGCACCGGCTGTTTGAAGAGAGGATCTGTGTGCCGCGTTGCCCTGGGCTCAAGAGAAAGGCCTACCCCAACCCCTCCCCAACCTCATCCCTAAGTCGCCTCCCGAGGTGCTAACAGCCGCGCCTAAAGTGCGGGCTGTGGGTTGCACCGCGTTACTTGCAGGGGCTTCCGCAGCAGCGTTTTGCTGCGATCCTCAGCGCGAGCGCAGGAGGCGGCGGGGAGGAGGAGGTTTCAGGGCCACCGGGTTC
Organism: Phocoena phocoena; assembly: GCF_963924675.1. Classification (NCBI taxonomy): domain Eukaryota; kingdom Metazoa; phylum Chordata; class Mammalia; order Artiodactyla; family Phocoenidae; genus Phocoena; species Phocoena phocoena. Next base: position 119,597,425 of record NC_089220.1, on the reverse strand, counting down.
CCTGGCCGCGAGGCTGCCACGTTTCCTGCCGCAGGTGGAGCGGCAGCTCTCGAGTCCCGCCCGCCCGGGTCCCTGGGCGCCCTGAGAATGCTCTGGATCCAGTTTCAGCAGTCTCTGATGGCCCCGGGACCTCTCCCGCCCGCCCTCAGTTTGGTTTCTTAAAGGAAACGACGGAATCTTTCCAAAATCAAGGCAGATTCTGCCTGGAAGATGGACTAAGTGCTCTCTCTTAGTCCTCAAGGGCAAGAATTCTGTATTTCTTTGTATATAGGTCCCAGGGTGGATGAACGGGCGGACTGAAACAAGGGGTTGTAAATTCCTTTTTTAGATGGGCAAAAATTGCATTTGGTTGGTCTCTGGAGTAGAATGGAGGGTTGGCTCCTCATGCATTTTGAGGACAGATGGAAAAACAATTTGCTGCTGCCACCACTTAGTTTAAAAGTGACAAAATGTCTCCCTCCTCTCCCCAAGGTTTAAAGAAAGAACGAATAACATTCCAGAGAGTGAGAAATTGTTTTTCACCTTTCCTGAGTGGTGCCTGTCTGATCTAGACTGGGACTCTCTGGGCATGGGGTTTGGGAGGACACAGAGTCACAGACCCCCAGGAGCACGCTGTCCCACAAAGCAATATTTGGCCCCCAGATTAGCACAGCCTGAAAATGATGTCCGGGGCTTGGAGCTGGCAGGATTGGAGCCCCAGCCACTGCACCGTTTATAAAAACAAAAGAGCAGGACAGCTTAGAGGGAAGGTCTGGGAGTCTTAAGGTAGAAGCCCTGGCGATAGGCAGGACTCAATTTGGGGACATCCAATGGTGACTACTGCCAGAGACAGTAATTCTGGTTAAAAAAGAAAAATCAAAAGTTCACACGACAGCCTGGAGAGTGGGGCTTTATCCCTGCCCTGCCTAGTGAATGTGTCCCATGTGTTAGTTAAAAAGGAAGTATGTGCGCATTCAGTACAGCCTCGGAACCCAGCTGTTCAGCATTTTGCTTTGTGCAGACGCTGGGGAAAACTGCAGGGAATCCCTCCTTTTGCCTCCCACCTACAACAGAATGAAGACCCTTCAGACTTAAAAAAAGTTTTTTCTAGAGACATGTAACCTGGGAAGTGGCTGTGTTTTTATCCTCAGAGCCAGAGACACTCAGGTTTATCAGAGCAGGCTGTGTGCTGCGTCTGACGAGTGCAAACAGAAAGGAAGGCGTCATCCCCAAATCCATGCAAGGAACAGAGCTCCTGATCTGCTGACTACAGATGTGGTTACAAATATGGTGTCTTTACCATTCTAAAATTTTGTACCTCTGATATGAGAAGCTTCGTGCCTTGAATAGCCAAATCGCTTGAAGGGGTCGTCCATTTTGACATAAGTGAATCATTGTGTGCCGTCCGTTTTATTCCTGGAGATGTAAAATGTGCCTGAGGCTTTGCTGCTTCGGTGAGTGTGTGTGTGTGTGTACTTGTGTAATACAAGGTATATTTATACCCCATAAAATCCGCGGTCAGCCCTCTGAGTTTAGGCTCGATACAGCACAGCACAGAAGGTTCTGAGCCGTGCTGACAGGGACCATGTGTTGCTTCTCAGCACAGCAATTATTCTCCCATGCTCATTGTTGTCTCTGCTCCCACTGCCAAGAGTGTAATTAACGTCACTAATGGTTTTCCTGCCCGCAGAGTTTAGCCACTTGGGAGAATGAGAACAAGATCCACTGCACACAAACTCTCCTCGAGGGGGACGGCCCCAAAACCTACTGGACCCGCGAGCTGGCCAACGACGAGCTCATCCTGGTGAGCGAGGCCCCTTGACCCTGAAACAAGCCCGCAGTTCTCCAGATGTTGCCTGTGGCGGGCCCCGAGATCATCACCTTCACTCATCCATTCAGGGAGAGACACTCTTTGCCCTGGGTTAAAATGTGAGCAGAAAGCTTGAGATGACAGTTTAGGTCAGAGGAAATCATTGTTAGATGGTTGGCAGGAGAGAGGAGTGGCTCAGAGGGCAGAGCAGGGCCTAGAGACAGGCTGCCTTGCCGGCCTCTATACAAACCCACGCATCCCTGTGGTGACTCGCTGACTTGCTTAAACCGGCCTCCCCTCCAGCCGGGCTCCGAATGCTTGGGCTCTGGGAGGTCCCAGCGTTCACTCTGCAGAAGGGATTCCCCCCACCGCCCCACCCCCTCCTCATTCCCCATTTTGCTGCCTGGGAAAGATTTCAGAAATTTTAGTATGCCTGCACTGAGAGCCTTAAAGAACATTTTTACCCCCGGACTTATAAACTCCAATGGCCTTCGGGAGCCAGACAAGTATAGTGATGCTAATTTGGGGCAGTCACAGTGTTGACACAATGTGGAGGGTGGGGCCTTTAGAACTGAGGAGGGTGGGCTCTACCTTAAAGGTAATCAGATCGAAACATTTTAAACATCCCTGGGCACACAAAATATACCTGGTGAGGCCAAGTTAGAAACCCCTGTAGTTTAATCACACACCTCCTCCCCCTTTATTTAGGTACAGGGGCAAAGAGGACAGAGGAAAGGACACCTCCCTGCCACTCTTGCTTTGTATTTCAGAACAGACCAAGCTTTCCTTGTAATACCCTTCCCCGTCCCCCCAGTGCTCCCACTAGAAAAGGGGAACGCTGTTGTGGATAACCAGGAAATGATATCCTTTGTTCTCCATCAGACCTGTTGTTAACATCTCCACTCGAAGACTGCCTGCCTGCCCCACCCTAGCAAGTGTCACCCTGAAATGTCGTAAAAGGAGGTGGCGAGGAATGCTAGGACAGGACTCGCTGTGTGACCTGGGCATGGCCCTTCCCTCCTTGAGCTGTAAAATGAGGGGTTGGGCTAAAGTTTGATCCCTGAGGTCTCTCTCAGCCCTGAAATTACGTGTTTATTCTGCAAGAAGACCCTAAATTGAGCTGTCTCTATTACTTTAACGGAGGCTGCTAGATCTCACTCGCTGTCTCCTCTTGTCCTTCCCTGAGATGATTTCACATACTTTCTTTCGTGAGAAAGAACTGGCTTCATTTGCAATCTGGTTAATGTTGTTTCAAGGGCAGGAATAGTTGATGGGGTTGGGGGAGCAATTTGAGGCGGAGACATGGAAATTTAGGAGGAAAAGGCACATATGGTTGATCGGTCCAGGGATAGAAAACAGGGAGATGATTTTAGAGTTCTTGAGTATAGCTAAGGGTTAAGTAGGCTCCGTGTGGTCCGTGAGAAAATGTGATTTTATTAGACTCAGTAGTATCTAAGCAGCCAGCGCATGGACCCAATTCTGCTAGGAGACTCCACCCCTTCCAAATCTCCCACTACAGCTCCACCCGTGCATCCTTCCCTGGGGAGGATTAATTCTTGGCATTTGGGTTCTAAAATGTGGGCTTTTGTTCCAAGCGTTATTATCATTAATAAATCCAAATGTAGGGAGATGCTGTCTCTGTATAACAGGAGGAAATTTATTCTAGTTAACTTAAATCAGCTCTCCCAGCACCCCCAGCTGTAAATTGCCTTACTTTGAAAATTGAGTGTAGTCCCTTAAAACGACTCGGGCACATTATACGAGAGTTTCTTTCAGGAACCTCTGAGCATAGTTTGCAGGCTGAGAAGGACATTTCAAATGTGATTGGAAATGTAGCGATTTCTTCTTGTTTCGTGAAGCCATTTGTTGGCCTGCGGGAGGTGTTGGTCATTCCAGCACAGGTATAGAGTCCAGTCCCCAAACTCTGCCCTTCCACGTGACACTCCATGGCCATAGAGCTGGAAGAGTTTCAGAAAACGACAAGGTTCTGAGCGGTCTGGACATCTGAGAGGTGAATTTCCATGGGAACCCCCGCTTCACCCTGCCCCAGCACCCGGCATCATCTGCATTCCTCACTAATGAGGAAAGGGAATAGGACAGAGAAGGTGTCCAGAGCAGGTACAGCTGTGCCGGTGTGATCAGAAGTTCCCTACTTAGAAAAGAGGCTGGTGATGAGCATTTGCTTCCTTCATAATCACTAATGACTAGTATTTCCCTGAAACCCACATGTTTGAATAACGTCCCAAATCATGTTCCCTGAGAGCATCTCATGGTCAACTGAGGGACCCAGGGGAAGATCCAAGTATATTCAAGCTCTGAGTTCAGGGCTCTTAACCTCAGGCCCCTTCGACAATCTGAAAGATAGGGACCCTTCCACAGAAAAATGTACGTCTGCAAACAAACATATCTACGTCAGTCTACAGAGTGGGGAAATTCTGTTTGGTTTTTTTTTTAATTTTGTGGTTTTTTTAACATACATATTGCTGTCTCTGTTCCAATTGCCTGTGAGAGACCTAGGAGAGCAGGCCTATAAATAATTGCTAGTTTTTGGAAGAGTTGAGACAGCTTACTTACAGTGATATCATTTCAGAGGCCAGAAGAAACCATGCTCCTCCATTCGTGGAATGATTTGTGTCCTCCCCACAGCAAACAAACAAACAGTCACAGAATAGTAGCTGGAAAGAGCTGTGGGATCTTGTTCAATTGCACCCCTCCCCTCAACTCCCTCCCCCCTCCATCCCCGAACTGTCCAAGAGACCAGAGCAGTGCCCCAGCTCACCCAGCTGTGAGTTGCAGAGCTGGGTCTGGGTGCCAATGACACTGTGCTTTTGCAGTTGAGACCATGTTTCTAGCTTGCAGGTAACCTGAGTATTACTTATACAACATCTCAGGCGTCTCCCAGGCTGGACAGTTGCTTCCTGGAAGGTACTTCTACACCCTCTCTGAAGCTATCCCACATGGCTGGTCAGTGCTGAACCCCAGGGTTCCAGCTGCCCAAGCCCCTTGCTCTCTTGAAGTCACTTGAAAAGAGACAGAACCATTTCAGAAATGTCCAATATGCCATACTCCCCGCCACCCACTTCAGTTTAATTTAAAAAACCAAAGCCAGGAAACTTGCATTTTTTATGTCAGCATTCCCAGGTTCCAGAAGTAGTGGAAAACTGCATACAACATAACTCTATACCCCTGTTGCCTCTCTGCCAATACAGAGTGTAAGGGAAGAAAAAAAAAAAGAAAGAAAGAAAGAAAAAAAACCCTTAGGGCTGAGCATGAGTGCACCGCACAGGAAATTGAATGTCTGTTACAGAGTTTTTAACAGGGCAGTAAGTGGCCTTATTAGCGATCTGCTTTAAACATTTTTGCACAGACATCTGCACTGATTGGTTTTCCTTCTCTGCAGACGTTCGGCGCCGATGATGTGGTCTGCACGAGGATTTATGTTCGGGAGTGAAGGCGGCTGGCTTGCTCCTGCTTTGGGGGTGGATTCATGTTCCCCCGAGGAATGTCATAGTTCTGAGCTGCCAGTGGACCTCCTCTTTCCCAGTATCAACATTAGGTGATCCTGTTTTCCCCCACGATAATGCTGTAGTGTTTCCCCCCAAGGCTTCGTGCCTCTGTGTCCCTGGTGCTCCATAGTTTGGCATCTCTATGGTTTCATCAACCATTAAACTGGTTGTACACACCTCAAGGCTTTCTCCTTCTTTGGACTGACTCTTCGGTTTCCACACAAGGTCATGGTGTACCTGTTGACTCCAGCACTGCATTGGTCTGCGTAGTGATTTCTGCTTCTGCCTGCTGCCCAGGTGCAGTGCTTGGAGCATATGGCAGGGGTTGTGAGCTGGGCTTCCTCTGACAGGATTCACACTGCAGATCCAGGTGTGTCTGGATCTCACAGTGTTGTTTTTTAATTGAATTAGCTGATATATTGGTGGTTCCCAGCAGGAAAGGGAGGGCATATTCAAAAGGGTTAACTGAGGAGAGCTCAGAATGAAGGGACTATTTACACAGGCATTTACGTGGACGGGATGAAGAGAACCAACGATGGATGGTGAGACACTCAGAGACAAGCAGCAGGGAACCGGTACTCCCCTAGACAGAGGGACAGAGGGGTCACCAGGCCACAAGAGCTATAGCCTGGGAGAGAGACCACCACCGCGTAGGAGCTGTGGCAGTACACAGAGGAATGTGATCACTGCCAAAACAATGGCCCCAGTATGTGGGTAGATGGAGGTTCAGAGGGTCGGGGGAGAGTCTCTGGCTTGCAACAAGGGCGTTAAATATCCTGACCTCCCAATTTTCAATCTCTGATCTATCTGTTCTAACCACTGGCCAAACCCATCTGGAATCTAGAGGGCAAGAGAGTGGGGAGGGGGAGGGAGGGCGAGGGTGCTGCCCACAAGAGTCACCCTCCCAGGACATAGCCAGGAGAAGAATGGATCCCAACATGCAACAGGACAATAATCCACAGTCGCCAACTTTAACATTTGAAAATTAGATTTTACATGAAAATCTGGACTTCTCTTTCCTTAGGAGAAAAATTGGGAAAATCTGGCATCTCTCATGGGGCCACAGGTGGCTTGGCAGCTTCCCCCTTTTTAAGTAGAACTTACACCCTCTGCCTCCCCATGGGCCCCACCATTGCCCCTGCCCTCCTTTACGTTGACTGCCCGGCTTCTTGGGCGTTTCTCCTTGCCATCCTAGGCACAAGGGTTCTTGGCAAAGCCAGGCCAGAGTTGGCTGATCAACAGTGTTTGGGCATGGATGAAGCCAGAAGACAGTGACCCTTAAAGAGCTCACACCTAAGCTGATGGAGCCGACACCTAAGGCCCAGGTGCCACCACCTGAGTGTAAATGAGAACACCTTTACCTGACTTCTCACACCTCTGCAGCCCAGAACCCTACTTTGCTCATGGGGGACCTCAGCCTCCTCTCAAAGACTCTATTGCTTGCATCTAAGAGGAGTTGTCTGATGACTTCTTGGAGGAAAGGGGCTGGAGTGGGACCCCTACGGAAGGGGAGGACCTGGGCTTCTATGCAGCACCACTGGTTCACTTAGACTCAGAACATAGTCCGTAGCCTGTTTCTCTTGAATCCTGTTCCTTCTTCATTTTCCAGAGGAAAAGGCACAGTGTTTCTCATTCAAATATTCATGTGTACACACATTGCATACGATATATAATATACACACACATGTAGGATGAACACCTACACAAAATATCACTGTCATCAGAATAGTCTCACGAAAATGCTGCTCTAAACATGTCACTCCCCTGCTCAGTAATCCCCATGGTCTGCAACAGAAAGGTCAAACTCTGGCCTGGACTTCAAGCCCTCCAGGACTTGGCCTCACCAGGTAAAACAGAAAGAATGAGGGCTTTGGTGTCTGTCAGACCTGGCTCCAACTCCTGGCCACACCTTTAGTTTACAAGTGCTAGAAACCCAACCCCAACCAGCCCCAACAAAGAAGAATGTACGCTGCCACAACTCGGCTGAACCTTGAAAATATTGTGCTAAGGGTAAGAAGCCAGTCACAAAGGACCACATAGTGTATGATTCCATTTATATGAAATGTCCAGAACAGATAAATCCATAGAGACAGAAAGTAGATTGGTGGTTGCCTAAGGCTGGGGGTGTTGGGGGAAAAAGGGAGTAAAGAGTTCTTTGGGGGGTGAAGAAAATGTTCTAAAACTGATGTGGTAATCGTTGCACAGCTGTACAAATACACTAGAAACCACTGAATTACACATTTTAAATAGATGAATTGTGTGTAATGTGAATTATATCTTAATAAAGCTTTTTTTTTTTTTTTTAAGGAATGTGCTGACCTCCCTGGTTGTAAGGAATGCTAGGGAAGCTCTCAGGACTCAAGCAAAAGCTGCAGGAGCTGGCCCTTAGGGCCTAGAATCTGAGGCAGAGCCCCTTCCATACCTCTCCCTCCATCTCTTACTCCATTTTGATTTCCTTACAGAACTGGTTCAAGTCACATGACCACCCCTGGACCAATCACAACTGAGGGGAAGAGGGTACAATGATTGGCCAGGCCTGAGTCATATGACCTCTCCTGGGCTAGTGGGCAAAACTGTTAGGAAAGGGAGAATAGGGGAAAATGAACTGGTAGTCAGGAACTGTGATTAAGCTATCCTCCATGCTGGCTAGCAAACCTTGGGTAAATTATTCAACCACTTTGAGCCTTGGCCCCTTGCTATTGTAAAATGAGGACAATAAAACCCACTTGGCCTGGTTGGTGTGGAGATGAAAGGAGTTAAGGTTTGTAAAGTACCAAGAGCTTTATAGAGTCCTACATAATCCTTGCCATCCAGCCACATGGGTCCAGACCCTGATCCCACTCCTCTGAGCCTCTCAAATCTTTTTTATTTTGAAGGCCAGCACCCACCTCCTTTAGGGCATCTTCTCTCACCGTCTCTTACCCCCACATTAGGCTCACAATTACAGACTGCTTTGTGCAGGCAGGGCTTCTATTGTGGTCCTGTGTTGTCATTCCACATCTTCGTTTCTGACATTTTCCGCCAACCAGCCTGTGTGGTCCCAGAGTCCAGGAATAGCTGCTTAAACATCCCTGCTCCCCGCCCCCCCCCCCCACCGACTCTACCCCAGCCCTCCACAGGGCTTGGCAAATGGAGATTACTCTGTAAACATGTGCTGATTATCTGACTGATGGAGGCCCAACATTTTTTTTTACAAGATCCAAGCCTTCCTGAATGGATGTCCACAAGGAAAGGCAGACGTAGGGAGTAAACAGCAGTGCTCAACTCAAACACCATCCAACAGCAAGAGTTGTCTCTACCCTCAGGTAGATGGTATAATACACATACCATATTATATCTCAGAGGCAGGGGGGCAGAGATTACAAGACCCATTTAAAAGAAAAGGGTGAATAGTGCAGGAAACCCTGCTCAGGAGCAGGAAAACTTGGAAGAAGCAAACTTACTGATTGCCTGTCCCAACAGCTGTCCCAAACCCCTCTCTCCCTTGCCCACCTCCCACAGTATAGACTGGGAAAGTCAATGCTTATTCTCCCAGCTTGCATTGAGTTGAGTATGTGACCCAGTTCTGGCCAATGAAACATAAATGGAAGTCTTCTAGGGGGCTTCTGAGAAAGACTTTTTCTTCCTGATAAAAGAGGAGAGACTGAGAAGGTAACTTCTCCTTACTGCCTCTAATATGGTGTGAGATTGTGATGCCTGGAGCTGGTGTAACCATTTTATAACCACGAGGAAAAGAGATGCCAGCTCAGAGTCACTGAGATAATACAGCCCCTAATTTGGATGTACTGCTATGTGATTAAAAAAAAAGAAAAAAACCCTGTTTACTTAAGCCCGTTATTCAGTGACTTCCATACTTGCAAGTAAAAGCATTGCTAACTGATACATGGAAAGAAGGACAGGGGTCTGTCTGACTTGCAGATTTCTAGGAAGCCTTGTCTTGATGATGACCGTCAGTGCTGTGGAACTGGACAATGTGTCATCTTGCTCAAAGGAATAAATAATGTCAAAATATTCTATGGGGGCTTCCCTGGTGGCACAGTGGTTAAGAATCTGCCTGCCAATGCAGGGGACACAGGTTTGAGCCTTGGTCCAGGAAGATCCCACATGCCGCGGAGCAACTAAGCCCGTGTGCCACAACCACTGAGCCTGCACTCTAGAGCCCGCGAGCCACAACTACTGAGCCCACGTGCTACAACTACTGAAGCCCGAGCGCCTAGAGCCCGTGCTCTGCAACAAGAGAAGCCACCACAACGAGAAGCCCGCGCACTGCGACAAAGAGTGGCCCCCGCTCACCGCAACTAGAGAAAGCCCACACAGTCACAAAGACCCAACGCAGCCAAAATACAAATAAATTTTTAAAAATTCTATGGAAGTTAAGACCCCATGCATATTATAACATGTTTCTCAATTTCCTCTTACTTCAGCCCCTTCTGCTCCTCATGACAGCCAACATTTCCAAGCAAACAGCGGATGTTATCCAAGAAAATGTAGGGCAGCCAACCTACAGATGCAACCTTCGCGCCACCAACCTAACACCACCCACCACTTTCACAGACATCTGTCCTCTAGGAATACACTCCAGGGCTCTCCCCTCCTTTACTGTAACTGCCCATTTGTGTCAGGAGAGTCCTTGGATCTTGTCAAAAACATCCCTTGCCTCTATATCTGCCCTCCCCAATGTTCAGCAAACACTCTGCACTAAGATAAAAGAAATGCAGTATGTCGCTGGGTGAAAAATTAATCTTCACAAAGTTCAATGAGGGTCAGATAAATGTAGGTCAGAGTAGATTTGAAATCTTCTCTGACTGAAAACCCTTAAATTGGATGGACAGTTGTGCTTATCTCAACCCATCAGAGCCCCATCACTTGTAAGCATACTCAACCGTGAAAAGATCGAACTCAGAGAGGGGAAATGATTTGCCCAGGGTCATCACTTTAGGTGCTCATCAAGATCAGGGAGACTTCCTTCTCTGGATTGAGGTTTGTTTTGTTTGTTTGTTTGTTTGTTTTAACTCATTATTATAGAGAATTTCAAGGAAATTTAAAAATAATTCCTAATATCATCAAATATCCTGTGAGTGTTCAAATTTTCCTGTCTCATAACATTTTTTTCCTATTTGTTCAAATCAGGATTGAAATATCCATACTTTGTGACTGGTTGATACATCTCTTAAGTCTCTTTGAATCTATAAGTTCCCCACTACCTCATTTTATTTTTTATAGTATATTTGTTGGAGGAACAGGTTGTTTGTCTTGTAAAGTTTCCTGTAGTCTGAATTTTGATGATTACATTTCCAGGGTGTTGTTTAACATGTTTTCTGTCTCCTTGCAAATTGGTAGATCTAAAAGCTCATTCACATTCAGGTTTGATTTTCTTGGCAAGAATACTGCAGCAGTGGTGGGTCTGCTGTACTTCCCTTAGAGGACTCGTGATGTCTGTTTGCCTCTCTTTCTGTGATCTTAGCAGCCATTGGTGATCATTGCCTAGATCCATGGTTTCACTAGAGGTTGAAACATGGGCCTATTCTAAATCTATCACTCTGTCTTCACTTATGAGCTGGAATATTTCCATTAAAAGATAATTTCTCTCATCTACTATGTGGTTATCATGAGGTATAGTTTATATAGGAAAAGCAGAATGAATGATTCTTTCCATGTATTTACTAGTTTTCAAACTAATAAATTGGTCCTCCTGGCATCCTTTAAAGATGACCATTGTATTTTTGTTTTTGTTTCTTTTTGAAAGTCACTATGAATTTGTGGATCGAAACATATTTGATGTGTTTTAATTCATTGCAGTTGCTATCCTTATAGATGCTAAAAGTGTCCTGTCTTTGGCCAGTGGGAGCCTCTTCAATTTTCCTCTTGAGTCTTTCGGTAGGATCCTAGTCATCTTTGATAAATTCCTTGCCATTTGGTATGACAAGATGCTCCAGGCTCATTTTGTACATTTCCTGCTCCAGACCTGGAATCAGCCATTTCTCCAAGGAGTCCAGTCCTTATAGGAGGCAATGATATTTAGAAGCCACAATCTAGGAGCCAGGAGAGGGGTCCACTTCTGATTCTAAGATAGAAGCCAGAGTTCTATCTGGCCCAAGAAGCAGGTATCAGACAAAAGAGTTACTCTGTAGTTCTGTGTTCCCTTTATCTTTTGCCCAAGACAATGCTAAACAACGTTCAGATGTTGCCAACACTGTGGTCAGTTTTCTGAGAATGACATCTCTTCCTTCTTACTCACAAATCTGAGCAGTTTCTGACCAACCCCTTTGTGGTAGAGGCAGTAGACTTGGAAACATTTGTCTGCAACTCAGCACCAAGCTCTGAGGGCATCTGCTTTAAAGAGGACATGACTTGATGGGCAGTTGTCACTTACAATCAAACTTCTCTTACCCCATGGGAGGCGGGCTTAATGTTCCTTCCTTTAGTAGGAAAATTAAGCATAATTTCTGGGCAAAGAGCAAATTCTCACAAGGGTTCTGCAAACATTACATGTCATACTTGTTACAATTGGGTAATTTATCTTTCTCAGAAAATTAGCTACAGGACTTGGAGAAAGTAACTTAATAAGAACATAGATCACAGTCACAATTTTATAATTCCATTTGTTTCCTTGAGAGGAAGACTCATCGGCTATGGTGAATGATGGGGAAGGGTTTGGGTCCCTAAAGTGGAATTTGATCAGGGTCTCCAAGAATAGTCATACTCAGGGGAAGTGGGATTTGGGGCTTCTAGCATTAAAAACGTTGGCTTCAGAAACAATGTGCAGGAAAAAAATATTGAATCATGAACTCATACAAAGAACATAATGAAAACTGAAAGCTCCGAGAAAGTTTGGGGGAAAATCCAATTCTCAGAAATACCCAAGATGAAATTAACGCTGAGGTTTTTTCTCTTCCTATCAGGAGTATGTTCAGAAAAATATCAAGTTCCTTTGACCATTAAAAAAGTAATTGTAATGATATAGTTTAATGCTAAGAGCCCATCAGGAGACCAGAATTGTAAGCCTGTCTCTGCCACTAACTTGCTCTGTGACACTGGCCTGCTTGCAACCCCTCCCTGGGCCTCTGGCTCCCCATCTCTGCAAAGCAAAGGTTGCCAAATGTGGACAGAGGCTGGACTGGCTGCATATGAATCACCAGGGAGAATCCAAAATGTCCACAACAAGGAAGTGGTTAAATCAACCACAATAAGCAACATCACGGAATTCGCTACAGCTGTCAAGCAGAATGAGGCAGACATATGTGTACTGATGTGGAAAGATGTCCAAGCTGTATTACATTTTTTTAAAAAATGAGTGATGACCTTGTTTAATGGGGAAAAAAATGGTCAGCTCTTTCCAGGAAAAACACAAAACCCTCAAGGACACACACCAAACTGTTAATAGCAGTTACCTCTGAGGATTGGCCATTTTTACTCTTATTATTTCTGTATTGCTGGAACTCATTTAGAATGAGCATGTATTACTTTTGTAATTTAAAACAAATTTTCATTTAAAAAGTGAGAGATTCTGCAAAAGAAAGCTGGAGTAGCAATACTTATATCAGACAAGGTAGACTTTAAAATAAAGACTATTACAAGAGACAAGGAAGGACACTACATAATGATCAAAGGATTAATCCAAGAATATAACAATTGTAAATATCTATGCACCCAACATAGGAACACCTCAATACATAAGGCAAATGCAAACAGCCTTAAAAGGAGAAATCGACAGTAACACAATTATAGTGGGGGACTTAAACACCTCACTTACACCAATGGACAGATCATCCAAACAGAAAATAAATAAGGAAACACAAGCTTTAAATCAGTGGTCCCCAACATTTTTGGCACCAGGGACTGGTTTCGTAGAAGACAATTTTTCCATGGATGTGGGGGTGGGGGGAGGTTCAGGTGGTAATGTGAGTGATGGGGAGCAATGGGGAGCGACAGATGAAGTTCGCTCGCTCACCTGCTGCTCACCTCCTGCTGGGTGGCCTGGTTCCTAACAGACCACGGACTAGTACTGGTACAGGACTGTGGCCCAGGGGTCAGGGACCCCTGCTTTAAATGACACAATAGACCAAATAGCCTTAATTGATATTTATAGGACATTCCACCTGAAAGTGGCAAAATACACTTTCTTCTCAAGTGCTCACAGAACATTCTCCAGGATAGATCACATCTTGGGTCACAAATCAAGCCTTGGTAAATTTAAGAAAATTGAAATTGTATCAAGCATATTTCCCGACCACAACACTATGAGATTAGAAATCAATTACAGGAAAATAAACTGTAAAAAATACAAACACATGGAGGCTAAACAATATACTACTAAATAACCAAGAGATCACTGAAGCAATTAAAGAGGAAATTTAAAAAAACTAGAAATAAATGACAATGAAAACATGACAACCCAAAACCTATGGGATGCAGCAAAAGCAGTTCTAAGAGGGAAGTTTATAGCAATACTATCCTACCTCAAGAAACAAGAAAAATCTCAAATAAACAACCTAACCTTATACCTAAAGCAACTAGAGAAAGAAGAACAAACAAAACTCAAAGTTAGTAGAAGGAAATAAATAAAGATCAGAGAGGAAATAAATAAAGTAGAAAAGAAGAAAACAATAGCAAAGATCAATAAAGCTAAAAGCTGGTTCTTTGAGAAGATAAACAAAAAAAATTTTTTTTTTTTTGCAGTACGTGGGCCTGTCACTGTTGTGGCCTCTCCCGTTGTGTAGCACAGGCTCTTGACACACAGGTTCCGGACGCACAGGCCCAGCGGCCATGGCTCACAGGCCCAGCCGCTCCGCAGCATGAGGGATCTTCCTGGACTGGGGCACGAACCCGTGTCCCCTGCATCGGCAGGCGGACTCTCAACCACTGCACAACCAGGGAAGCCCAAGATAAACAAAAATGATAAACCTTTAGCCAGACTCATCAAGAAAAAAATGTGAGAGGATTCAAATCAGTAAAATTAGAAACAAAAAAGGAGAAGTTACAACTGACACCATAGAAATACAAAGGATCATAAGAGAGTACTACAAGCAACTGTATGGCAATAAAATGGACAGCCTGGATGAAATGGAAAAATTCTTAGAAAAGTACAACCTTCCGAGACTGAACCAAAAAGAAATATAAAATATGAACAGACGAATCACAAGTAATGAAATTAAACCTGTGATTAAATATCTTCCAACAAATGAAAACCCACGACCAGATGGCTTCACAGGTGAATTATACCAAACATTTAGAAAAGAGCTAACACCTATCCTTCTCAAACTCTTCCAAAAAATTGCAGAGGGTGGAATACTCCCAAACTCATTCTACGAGGCTACCATCACCCTGATGCCAAAGCCAGACAAAGATATCACAAAAAATGAAAATTACAGGCCAATATCACTGATGAACATAGACACAAAATCCTCAGCAAAATACTAGCAAACAGGGCTTCCGTGGTGGCGCAGTGGTTGAGAGTCTGCCTGCCAATGCAGGGGACACGGGTTCGTGCCCCGGTCCAGGAAGATCCCACATGCCGCAGAGCAGCTGGGCCCGTGAGCCATGGCCGCTGAGCCTGCACGTCCGGAGCCTGTGCTCCGCAACGGGAGAGGCCACAACAGTGAGAGGCCCGCATACCACAAGAAACAAACAAACAAAAAAAAAAACAAAAAACTGTCACCGTTTGCAGATGACATGATACTATACATAGAGACTCCTAGAGATGCCACCAGAAAACTGCTAGAGCTAATCAATGAATTTGGTAAAGTTTCAGGATACAAAATTAATACACAGAAATCTCTTGTATTCCTGTACACTAACAATTAAAGGGCAAAAAGAGAAATTAAGGAAACAATCCCATTTACCATTGCAACAAAAAAATAAAATACCTAGGAATAAACCTACCTAAGGAGGCAAAGACCTCTACTGAGAAAACTATAAAACACTGATGAAAGAAATCAAAGATGACATAAACAGATGGAGAGATATACCTACCATGTTCTTGGATTGGAAGAATCAATGTTGTGAAAATGACTATACCACCCAAAGCAACCTACAGATTCAATGCAAGCCCTATCAAATTGTCAGTGACATTTTTCACAGAACTGGAACAAAACATTTTACAATTTGTGTGGAAACACAAAAGACCCTGAATAGCCAAAGCAATCTTGAGAAAGAAAAATGGAGCTAGAGGAATCAGGCTCCCTGACTTCAGACTATATTACAAAGCTATAGTAATCAAGACAGTATGATACTGGCACAAAAAGAGAAATATAGATCAATGGAACAGGAGAGAAAGTCCAGAGATAAACCCACACACCTATGGTCACCTAGTCTATGACAAAGGAGGCAAAAATATATAATGGAGAAAAGACAGTCTCTTCAATAAATGGTGCTGGGAAAACTGGACAGCTACATGTAAAAGAATGGAATTAAAACACTCCCTAACACCATACACAAAAATAAACTCAAAATGGATTAAAGACCTAAATGTAAGACCAGACACTATAAAACTCTTAGAGGAAACATAGGCAGAACACTCTAGTTATTTATTTATTTATTTTTGGCTGCACTGGGTCTTCATTGCTATGTGCGGGCTTTCTCTAGTTGCGTTGAGGAGGGGCTGCTCTTCATTGTGGTGTGCAGGCTTCTCGTTGCAGTGGCTTCTCTTGTTGTGGAGCACTGGTTCTAGGCTCATGGGCTTCAGTAGTTGTGACAGGCAGGCTCAGTAGTTGTGGCTTGCAGGCTCAGTAGTGTGGCACACAGGCTTAGTTGCTCCATGGCATGTGGGATCTTCCCGGATCAGAGCTCAAACTCATGTCCCCTGCTTTGGTAGACGGATCCTTAACCACTGCACCACCACGGAAGTCCCCCAAACACTCTTTGACATAAACCACAGCAACATCTTTTTCGACCCACCTCCTACAGTAATGAAAATTAAAACAAAAATAAACAAATGGGACCTAATTAAACTTAAAAACTTTTGCACAGCAAAGGAGACCATAAGCAAGATGAAAAGACAACTCTCAGAATGGGAGAAAATATTTGCAAATGAAGTAACTGACAACGGATTAATCTCCAAAATATACAGGCAGCTCATACAGCTCAATATCAAAAAAACAAACAACCCAATCAAAAAGTGGGCAGGGGCTTCCCTGGTGGCACAGTGGTGGAGAGTTCGCCTGCCGATGCGGGGGACATGGGTATGTGCCCCGGTCCAGGAAGATCCCACATGTCGCGGAGCAGCTAGGCCCGTGAGCCATGGCCACTGAGCCTGTGCATCCGGGGCCTGGGCTCCTCAATGGGAGAGGCCACAACGGTGAGAGGCCTGCGTACCGCAAAAAAAAAAAAAGTGGGCAGAAGACCTAAATAAACATTTCTCCAAAGAAAACATACAGATCGCCAAGAAGCACACGAAAAGCTGCTCAACATCACTAATTACTAGAGAAATGCAAATCAAAACTACAATAAGATGTCACGTCACACCAGTTAGAATGGGCATCATCAGAAAATCTAAAAACAAATGCTGGAGAGAGTGTGGAGAAAAGGGAACCCTCATATGCTGTTGGTGGAAATGTAAATTGGTACAGCCAGTATGCAGAACACTATGGAGGTTCTTTAAAAAACTAAAAATAGAACTACCATATGACCCAGCAATCCCACTACTGGGCATGAACCCAGAGAAAACCATAATTCAAAACGACACATGCACCCCAATGTTCACTGCAGCACTATTTACAATAACCAGGACATGGAAGCAACCTAAATGTCCATCAACAGACGAATGGATAAAGAAGATGTGGTACATATATATAATGGAATATTACTCAGCCATAAAAAGGAATGAAATTGGGTCATTTGTGGAGATGTGGTTGGACCTAGAGAGTGTCATACAGAGTTAAGTAAGTCAGGGCTTCCCTGGTGGCGCAGTGGTTGAGAGTCTGCCTGCCGATGCAGGGGACACAGGTTCGCGTCCCGGTCCGGGAAGATCCCACATGCCACGGAGCGGCTAGGCCCGTGAGCCATGGCCGCTGAGCCTGCGCGTCCGGAGCCTGTGCTCCTCAATGGGAGAGGCCACAACAGTGAGAGGCCCGCGTACCGCAAAAAAATAAATAAATAAATAAAGTCAGAAAGAGAAAAGCAAATATCATATAATAACGCATATATGTGGAATTTAGAAAAACGGTATAGATGATCTTAGTTGCAAAGCAGAAATAGAGACACAGACGTAGAGAACAAATGTATGGATACCAAGGGGGAAAGGGGTGGGGTGGGAGGAATTGGGAGACTGGGATTGGCACACATACATTATTGATACTGTGTATAAGACGGACAACTGATGGGAGCATGCTGTACAGCACAGGAAACTCACCTAGTGCACTGTGGCAACCTAAATGGGAGGGAAGTCCAAAAGGGAGGGGATGTCTGTATGTGTATGGCTGACTCATTTTGTTGTGCAGTGGAGGTTAACACAACATTGAAAAGCAACCATACTCCAATAAAAATTAATTAAAAAATAAAGTAAGAGATTCTGATTCTTGAGGTTTGGGTTAGAGCCCAGGAATCTGAATTTCTTTGTGTTTCTCCAAGTGATTTTTGGCTGCGTCGGGTCTTTAGTTGTGGCACACGGGATCTTTCATTGAGGCACGTGGGCTTCTCTCTAGTTGTGGCGAACGGGTTTTATCTTTCTAGTTGTGTCACGCAGGCTTCAGGGCATGTGGGCTCTGTAGTTGTGGCGCGTGGGTTCCAGAGTGCATGGGCTCTGTAGTTTGTGGCACATGGTCTCTTTAGTTGAGGTGCGTGAGCTCAGTAGTTGTGGCACGTGGACTTAGTTGCCCTGCGGCACGTGGGATCTCAGTTCCCTGACTAGGGATCGAATCCACATCTCCTGCATTGGAAGGCAGATTCTTTACCACTGGACCACCAGGGAAGTCCCGTGGTTTCTAATAGAACAACTGAACCCATGGTCACAAAGGTCTCCCAGCTCTAACACTCTACGGTCCCACGAAGTTTTTTTGACTCAAGACTTTGGGAAAAAGAAGAGAAGGACCAAAGAAGAGAAAATAAGACAGCCAAAAGGAAGACACAATAATGGAAGCATAAATAACGATTACCAAGTTATATGGCTCTGTACAGTTTCCAGTGCCCCTTCACACATGTACCCCATGTGACATGCACAGCAATCCTGGGGTGTAGGCAGGTCAGGTATTATCAGTATCCCATTTTACAGATGGGGGCACTGAGGTTCAGAGAGGTTAAGTCCTTGGAATGACTTACTCAGTTTGTAAATGGCAGAGCTGGGATTACAGTCCTGGGCTGTCTGACCCCACAGCCAATGTTTTTTCTGCCATTGGGGACATGAAATGTTTTCCTTACTGTGATCATCAAAGAGTATGTTTATAGTTTAATGGTACCAAATAGCTTTTCATAGAAAAAAAGGGAGACAGAAAGCATAACAATAACTGACATTTAATAAGGGCTTATACTCTGTTCCAGGTCCTGTGCTAAAGCACTTTTCACGCAGTATCACTGTTAATCCTAAAATAAGCCAATCAAGTAGGTACTATTTTCACCCCCATTTTATAGATGATAAAACTGAGGCTCAGAGAGGTTAAATAACTAACCCAAATGGATAAAAGTTGGTAGTGGGATTGAACCCAAGTCTCCTATCTGAAGAAAAGAAGCAGACAACGAGAGAGGAAGTGGGAAGAAAGTGACAGAGCAATGGGTGTGTTCTGGTCTCCAGTTTCTCAAAGCTGTCATCATCCCACCTAGCAAGGGCTCCTGGGGACCTTTCAGAAGGAAGGCTCAACCTACTTCCCAGTCCAGCACTGCCGGGCTGCCGGCCAGCCTCCCTCCCTCCCGCAGTATATTTCCTTTGCCTACATTGATAGGTATCCAGTTTCACCAAAGGCTCCAAGCTCCTGGATCTGGTTTTAATCAGGAGCTAGAGCTGAGCCCTAGAGCAGTTGCCTGGCAGTCCTCGGTGAGGCCCCGATGGAGGCCAACCACCTTCTCTTCCCCAGAGGTTTCCTGGAGAAGGGTGCTTGATTTCTGGAGCCTCCGCCTTTGGTGGTGGCCCTGTGGATGCACCTTTCAAGGCCCCTTCCTTTGGGGAATATGTCCAGAGGCTGGGTGAGGGGAGACAAACAGAAGATGCACGGATCAGGCAACAGTCTTTTGTGACCGAAGTGCAGGGCTCATGCTCCCCTGTAGTTGACTTGGGCAGCCACAGCTAGGAGAGAGGCTGCGGCAGCAAGGAGGACAATTCTGTTCTCTTCCCATCCACTGAACATTTCCCACCTGTGCGTCCCTCCTGCCAGCCAGGAAGGGGAGCTCAGACCCACTCCATGTCCTCGTGGAGCCTGTCTTCAGCCAGATGAGGAGACACAGGTGAGGAATCACAACTGTTCAATTGTAAGATCATGACTGAGGCAGAAGTCATAATTCTGAGGGCTTATGGGGAACTCATGGCTCATCCAAGCCAGTTCATGGAGGAGTAGGCATTCGAACAAGGACATGAAGAATGAGGAGGGGTTTTCCAGGCAGTACTGAAGCACTGGGGAAAGGAAAGCATGGTCGACTTTGTAAAGCCCAGCAGTAGTCCACATGGCCACCTTTGTGTGAATTAGAAAAAGGAACGCCCTCTGGGAAAATTCGGAAGGCACCCCATCCTCCCTTGCACAGTGTACAAACTGTGCAACTGTTCTAGTGGCCCTGGGACCATGGCAGCTAACTTTTGTCTGCCCTTCACATTTTCCTTTTCTATTCTAGTTACAGAACCCCTATTTCTTTCTTTCTTTCTTTCTTTTTTAGGTTATAAGAAAATTTTAATGCAGTTATTCAGCCAAGGACACCATTTTCAAAAGTGAACACAGAGGCCATGAGTTCAACTTCTAAGAATGGTGAAGGAGCAGGTAATTATAAACACCCTGAAAATGACTAAAAAATGATACAAAATATTTTAAAATCTAGAACCCTTATTTATTTTATTTATTTATTTATTTTTGGCTTCGTTGGGTCTTCATTGCTGTGTGCAGGCTTTCTGTAGTTGCGGCGAGCGGGGGCTATTCTTCATTGCGGTGCACGCACTTCCCATTGCAGTGGCTTCTCTTGCTGCAGAACACAGGCTGTAGGGTGCATGGGCTTCGGTAGTTGCAGCACACGGGCTCAGTAGTTGTGGCTTACAGGCTCTAGAGCACAGGCTCCATAGTTGTGGCACAAGGGCTTTGCTGCTCCGTGGCATGTGGGATTTTCCCAGACCAGGGCTCGAACCCGTGTTCCGTGCCTTGGCAGGCAGATTCTTAACCACTGAGCCACCAGGGAAGTCCCTAGAACCCTTATTTCTTGAAATGAAGTGATTCTATGTGGTTACTGCAGGACTAAAAACTAACCCTTAACCCCTGCTAGGGGTTAGCTTGATTCAGTCATAGCCAGTCAGAATACTACACGTTTGTGGCCCTGGTGATTGGATCTGGGAAGGACATATGATCGGAGCTGGGCCAATCAGAACCCTCTTTGGGAAGGAAGCTCGAGCATTTGGGGAAGATGAGCCGTTTGCTGCCTCTCAGTATTAAATAGTTAAGCCTAGAGTTTTCCAAGCTACTGGTTGTTACTTTTGAGGAGATGCTACTTGAATATGAAGTCAACACAGAAAAAATGCACAGCTGAGAAATTGAGAGGAAGAGATAGAATTCTGGTATTGTTTAAACTCCATGATTCGTTTCTAGAACATTCTAGTTACAAGAACCAATAATTTCCCTTTTTTGTTTAATCTAGTCTGAGTTTTTATGCCTGGAATCAAAAGAACTAACCATTATGGAAAGATTGCTGGGATTCAAGCCAACAGACACAGAGCCTT
The DNA here is from genome assembly GCF_963924675.1 of Phocoena phocoena. Lineage (NCBI taxonomy): Eukaryota > Metazoa > Chordata > Mammalia > Artiodactyla > Phocoenidae > Phocoena > Phocoena phocoena. Next base: position 119,576,292 of record NC_089220.1, on the reverse strand, counting down.
CAGTGCTTTGAAAAACCAAACCAAGAAAATTTTGGCTGGGCCTCAGTGGCTTCTAAGTCAAGAGCTGAGATGAGAACATGGATGTGGGCAAGGACTAGACTCTATTCAAGCCTCTCCCAGGTGGCATCTCCCTGGGTGCTCACTATGGCTTGGGGAGCCAAGTGGGACCGCTGGGACGTGGATTTGCCACTTAAACCCTGATCCGGATGAGCCCTCTGTTGAGGAGCTGGTGTCTGAGCTCTGGGCCCCAGCAGTCTGGGGAGGACCAGCAGAGGATGGCTGCCTGGTGAGAGGCAGGAAGGATAACTTTGCTGAGCTCCTAGGAAATCTGATAGGACTTATTTCATGTAATACAATCCACTCTTGTGTCCCTGGGTTTTTGCATATGCTGATCCCTCAGCCTGGGACACCCTCCACACTTTGTCCATCTGGTAAATTTCTAGTTTGCCTTCAAAATTTAGCTCAGAGAGTATCTCTTCCAAGAAACTTCTGTGACAGTTTGAAAACATGGCTGCAATGGGGTTTTTTTTTGTTTGTTTTTTTGCTTCTCCTCACATCAAGAGGTAGATTCTACAACCCCATCCCTTGAATCTGGTTGGTCTTTTTTTTTTTTTAAACAAATGTATTTATTTATTTATTTATGGCTGCATTGGGTCTTCGTTGCTGTGCGCGGGCTTTCTCTAGCTGTGGTGAGTGGGGACTACTCTTTGTTATGGTGCATTGGCTTCTCATTGTGGTGGTTTCTCTTGTGGCGGAGTATGGGCTCTAGGTGCGTGGGCTTCAGTAGTTGTGGCACGCAGGCTCAGTAGTTGTGGTTTGTGGGCTCTAGAGCACAGGCTCAGTAGTTGTTGCACACAGGCTTAGTTGTTCCATGGCGTTTGGGATCTTCCCACATGGGAAGATTCTTCTTCTTCATGGGTTTAAACCCATGTCCCCCACATTGGCAGGCAGATTCTTAACCACTGTGCAACCAAGGAAGTCCCTCTGTTTGGTCTTATGACTGCTTGACTCATAGAGCACGTTGAAAGAAATATTGCATGTCTTCTGAGGCTAAGTCGTAAAAGGCCATGCAGCTTCCACCTTGTTCACTGGGAACACTCACTCTTGAACCCCTGGGACACCATGTAAAAAGTCCAACTACCTTGAGACCACCATTCTAGAGAGGCCACAAGTAGGCACTTTGGTCGGCAGTCCCAGCTGAGCTCATTCTTCAGCCAGCCCAGCCCAGACACCCAATCTTCAAGTCACCTCCAGCCATTAGAGTCACCCTCAGTGAGGCCCCAGGCATCATAGAGCAGGGAAGACACAGCCCCACAGTGCCCTGTCCAAATTCCTGATCTACAGAATCTGCAAACACACATGGTTGTTTTGTGCCACTAAGTTTTGGGGTGGTTTGTTTTGGAGCAAGAGATAACTGGAGCACCACCCTTGACTCCTCTGGGCAAACTTCGATGCGTCTTCCCTTATTGTTTTTTCAGAGTTCCTCGTGCATCGCTCCAACAGAACCCTGGCCTACTGGGCTGTAGTCGTCTCATTACATGCCTGACTCTTCTGCTCAACTATGAAGTCCTGGGAAGGTAGGGGACCAGGGGCTGTATCTCCTTCATCTCCATATTTCCACGTCCAGGAGCTGCAGTTATCAGACATTAGCAGATGAGAAAGAGAGAGAGAGAGAGAATGAGGATGGCTTGGGGAAGCCCTCGGCAGGTCCAGCTGTTACAGGCAACAAGGGAAGTCTAGCCAGGTTAGCAGCCGCAGGATCCCGTGGGAGCTGACAGCAGAGGCAGTACTCTAGGTGGGAGGCCACAGTGAGACCCACAGCAAGGATGACCTGAAATTAAGCCATTGAGGTAAGTGGCAGCCTCAGGCTCCTTCCATTGGTGCCAGCCGTTGACAGAATCAGTCTCAGAGGCTGGAGAGGGGCTGAGCCCACGATGAGGGTGACGTGGCCTCCCGTCAACGCAGAAAGGAGAGCTCTGGGGCCAGGAGCCAGGGAGACTCATTTGAGAAACAAAGGTTACAACCAGCCCCGTTCAATAATAGATCTGGTTGCTTATTTAGATCATCATAATCTGGGGGTGGGGAGGGGGTGGGGAGGGGGCAGGTATGAGGGAGCTGAGCAGAGCCCCAGATATGCTAACAGAAGTTCATCTGCCAGAGAACCCACTTAGCCCTGCCTTTGAGCAGTGGGAGGCTCAAGCTGAGAGAGCGTTTTCATTGCTTTTCCTTAGGAAAATTGTTCAGAATTTACTTGGGAACCCAGTCCTGGAAATGTTAATAGCAGGGAAAGTTAACCCAACCTGCACTCGCTGCCTTGAGTTAGGAGGAGAGACGGCATGCCGAGTGAATCTGGATCTGGGTGTGGATTTCAGGGTAGAAGGATTCAGGATGCAGAGCCCAGCTCCCAGGCCTGCCCATGGGACCTTTTGGCATAGCCCAAGGCTTCTGGAGAGAGGGCAGTGTTCTTGTTTGAGCCTCAGGCAACCTGTGAGGTTTCAGAACAAGGATACTAAAGAGAAGGAAGAAGGGGATTCATATTTGTTGAGACATATGTGCCAGAAGCATTGCAGTCGTTGGCAAACGATCCTCATCATAACCTTTTAGACGTGTTTTTGTGGTCCCACCTTACAGCCAAGAAAACTGAGATTCAGCGAAGAATTGCTGCAGTCTGATTTGGGATCCCCTAACGGACAAGGGAGGAAGCACAGAAGGGCTCAGACCCCTGGGCCGATGTCTCTGTGACCCCCTTGGTGGCCTCGGAGTTCCTGTCTGCGCAGAGAGAGGGCTGGACCTGTGATTCCACCCCGATCTCAGTTGAATCCCACTTCTGCCACTCACAAGCAGTGCGACCTTGGGCAAGTCGCTCACACTTCCTGTGCCTCTGCTTTCTCGTCACAGAGTTCAACAAGAGTTAATTTTCAAAGAGAAGAGGGGGCCCCTCCCTTCTTCCACTGCCCATCTTTATGGAGTATTGCATGTAGAACGTGGCATCAGTCAAGGGCAGAGCCCAAGAGTACAGGGACCCACACCATCCTCCCCATGGGCATCTGGGGCTCTGGCCGTGGCAGACAGTGTGCACTGTTCCCTGGGGAAGGGTAGGAGCCCCACGTCCGAGCAGCCGCCCCTCCACGGAGGTGGTAAGCCCTGTGCTCTGACAGGCAGGCGCCGCTCTGGGCTGTGAGCTGAGGCCTTCCGGCAGGCAGTTTTCTAAGTGGCTACAGATGTGGCATGAGATCATCAGCAGGCCAGCTGCTGAAGAGAGGAAAAGATCCTCCTGCTCGCAGGCCTCCACTCAGGGCTGCACTTCCACCTCTCAAGGATGGGGCAGTGAAAGGAGGGATGGGAAGAAGACATGTGTGAAAAAGACCCACAGAAAAACTGCTGTGCTGTCTCGGGGTGGGCTGTGTAATCACAGGAGGTTTGGGGGGAGATTTTGCTGACACTTTTTTTTTTCTTTTTCTTTTTGCGGTACGCAGGCCTCTCACTGCTGTGGCCTCTCCCGTTGCGGAGCACAGGCTCCGGACGCGCAGGCTTAGCGGCCATGGCTCACGGGCCCAGCCACTCTGCGGCATGTGGGATCCTCCCGGACCGGGGCACGAACCCCCGTCCCCTGCATCGGCAGGCGGACTCTCAACCACTGCGCCACCAGGGAAGCCCTGCTGGCACTTTTCTTCCAGGATGTTTTTCAATGTAAAAATTTAACAGCCTTGCCCTTTCTGATGAACTAAATATGAATGTCAGGCAGGCATCTTATTCCAAATAGGCAATATGCTACAAAATTTAAAAGTACCGGGGGAACTTAATACAAACTAGGTCTCCCTCCCAAGTCCCCAACTCCTAGAGGCCATACCATTACTACTTCTTCTGTGGCCTCTGGGAGATACTCCGCATTTTATAAGCAGGTACTCATTATGCTCATCACTGTTACACTAGCCCACAGGTCCATGCCTCGCTCTCCCCTGCTCTTCTTTTTACCAAAGAGGCTGCCCCTCACAGGCTACTGTTTCCAAGGTACTGGGTCAGCTGGCTTCAGGTTGAGCACAAGTCAAGGGGAGGCACCCGGCAGGAGATAAAGGGCAGAAGGGGAAGAAAAAAGGTCCTCTCTTCCCCTCCCTCTCTGCCTTGGGTTGCTTCTGGCAGCAGCTGCGTCTCCTCCATGGATTGGGGACGGGCCTTCCAGGATTCCAGACCCACTGAGACTCCAGCCTCTCGGCCCCAGGGACAGCCTCATCCATTTGTCCTTCCAGTGGACAGGTCCAGCAGCTTCCTTGAGCCGCTAGTTTCTGAGCTGCCTTGCCTTCCCCTATTTGGTTTCCCAGCTCTTGCCTCGTTTGTCTAATCAATTTCCTGAATTAAATTCTCTCTGTCTAAAACACCTTGGGTGGTTTCTGTTTTTCTAACTGGACAGACTGATTCCCTCATTTTTTAAAACTCTTGCACAGCTAAAAACTCATGGGTTCACGTAAATATTTCCCCTTTTCTCACCCAGATTTTGACATGTTATATATGGTTCTGCATCTTCCCCCCCTTTTTATTGTTTACTGATATGCCCTGTAGGATTGTTGTTGGGTTTTATATATATATAACATATATAGAGTTACGTCTTTTTTTTTTTAATAGCTGCATAGGACTCCTTTGTGTGCACTACAGTTTATTCAACCAGTCCCTATGATGATCACTGAGGCTTTTCCAGATGTTTACTATTATAAATAATTTCTTCGTTAATATCCTTTCCTTATGTTACTTCACTCATATGGAGATCTAGCTGCAGGATAAATGCCTAGAAGTAGACATGCTGAGTAGGTACCTTTACAATTTTGATAATGATGCCAACTTGTCCTGCAGAGAAGTTGTGCCAACTCAGTCCCCTGTGCAGCATCCTGCACTGAGAGCCTTGTGAAGCCCTGGACTGTAAGTGTCCTGAGGGCAGAGACTGTGTCTCTTTTGCTCACTAGTGCACCCCCAGTGCGCAGCATGGTGAAAGACTCAATAAATATTTTTGAGTGAAATTGGTAAATTGAAAGGTGCTATGGATGAGGCCAGGTCAGCAGCCTCCTGGTGTTGAACAAGTCCCTTGGATGTCATGATATCAGAGCTCCCTCCAGCTCTGGGATCAAGGGCTTCCAAACCTGGCAGAGCATCAGAATCATTGGGAGAGCTTTAAAAATGAAAGGTCCTGGACTCCATGCAGGGATTCAGCTGCAATGGGCCTGGGGTGGAGCCTCTGGTGGATTGTGAACCATCACCCAGATCCCCCTCAGGAATGAATGGCTTTCTCCTCCCCCCGCCCCCCTTGGTCTAGTGGCTGTTCTCACCGTAAGTCTCCAGGTGGGATCTACTGCCAAACTGAGGGCAGAAGGTTTTTAAACAAAGGATGGGTGGGATGTCTGGGGGCCTCTCTAATCTCTGCCCTTTGGCAGGGAGCAGGCAGGGAAAGCTGAGCCGGCAGAGAAAGCTGAGCCGGCAGCATCATCGCTCAGCAGTGCGGGGGAAACCACGCCTCCCGGTTAGAGCAGGTTTCTGGTTACACCCAGAACAAGGCGCCAAAATGTTTTCCAAGTCCTCCAACTGGGCTGCCTCTTCCTCCTGTCAGCAGGGGTTGAGTTTCATCTGCTTTTGGCCCTGATGCCCCATGAAACGCCAGCCAGCTCCTGCCCAGGTGGGACGGCCCTTAGCCTAGACCCACAGCAAATGCACTGGCTTGTTAAACTAAGGCAAAATCCATTCAGGGCATGTTAATTCCCTCACTCCTTTGAATAAGTAATTGTGATTTATCTGCCCTGAAGCCTGTAATGTGGAAACTAATGTAATGATGCTGGGGGCGGGGGGTGGGGGGGTGGGGGGGTGTGATCCATCAGAAAAAGAGGAAAAAGTGAGAACGCTGAAAAGGGCAGGGAGGGGTGGGGAAAGTGGGTAGCTTTCTAAAGAGGAGCCTCCTGAAGTTTGGGCCTCTGGCAGCAAGTGACAAGATGGAAAGCTTGCCTGCTACAATGCATGCCCCACTCCCTGCTCCAGGGCCACCTTGCACTGAATGATGTCACAAAGGTGGCAGTTCTACAACCAGCCCCATCTCTTACTAGCCAGCTGACATTGGCAAGTCATTCACGTCTTTTAGCATCAGTTTTCTCACCTCTAAAATGGGACAGTAATACCAACGTGGCCAATCTCGCAGGGTTGTTGTGAGGATTGAGTGAGAGGACGTCGGGGAATACTTTGAGATTTTGTAAACACTGAACTTCTGTGAAATAAGTTCATATATTGGGGCAGGGGTGATACAGCTGGGTGAGCGGGGCCGCTGTGTCCAAATCTACATGTTGTTGACTGTTCAAGAGAGTCTGGCATCCAGCTCCTACCCTACTTGCCAAGCCATTCACCCTGGCACAGGACCGTGGAGGGATGCCTTTTTATGGTACACAGAGTGTCCCTGCCTGCCCTTGCAAACTCAGGCTACATCCAGCTGGAGGGAGGGAAGTGAACCTCTGCCTTTTCTCTAATGGGCTTTTGTGGCGCTCTTTAGACTATAACTATTTAGTGGAGACGTAACCGCAACAATCTCAACTTGTTTCTGTTACTACCTATAGAGATAATTTTTAAAAACAATAGATAGGGGGGTTGTTTGTTTTTTTTACAGCTTAGTACATAGTAAATGCAGCTGCAGTTCAGAGGGCAGACTGTCCAGTACTGAAGAGAGGTGGCTGTGACCTGGCTGTGTGGCAGGCAGATGTCACACTTGCTTTGTGGACTACCCACAGGCAACCGGATCATCAGAGCTGCCTTTAAATTCTCCCTCTTGGCTTCCTGATTCCTCAACATATTACTGTTTTCAGTATGAAAATCCTAGTTTGGGAGGTTTGCAAAACTTTCCCTTGCTCTTTCTGATCCCCGACACAGAACAGGGTCAGTCCCCCATAGTTACAAGGCTGGGGGAAAGGGTAGCCAGCTCTCGGCAAGGGGTGATATCTCGGGTCCCAGGGGCTGAGGGGAATGGGAACTGTGGTGGACTGAATGATGTCCCCCCAGATGTCCATATCCTAATCCCCGGAACCTGTTAATGTTACATTTTAGGACAAAAGGCATTTGAAGATGTGGTTACATTAAGGATTTTGAGAAGGGAAAATTAACCTGGATTATTCAAAAGGGCCCGGTGTAACCCTAAGGGTCCTCATAGGAGGAAGAGGCAGGAGATCAGAGGTGGTAGGAGAAGGCCATGTGACCACGGAAGCAGAGACTAGAGTGATAAGGCCCGGAGCCAAGGAATGCTGGATGCCACCAGGAGTGGGCAGAGGCCAGGAACTGATTCTCCCTCGGCCTGCAGGAGAACCAGCCCTGCTGACACCTTGATTTTAGCTTCCTAAGACTCATTTTAAACTTCTGAACTTCAGAACTGTAAGAGAATAAATTTGTGTGTTTTAAGCCACTAAATTTGTGGTAATTTATTACAGCTGCAATAAAAAATGAATACAGTAATAAACCTGGTATACATGATCTAAAAGGCCCAGCGTGGAGCTGGTATGGCTTCAGAAACACCCAGAGTTGCCCTATGTGAAGTTGCCCTTCACTCTCAATATCTAAAATTTGATCATCAAGGCTACCAGGAATAATGACTAACTTTAATGAGCGCTTACTATGTGCCAGGTTTGTGGTTAAGTGCTTTAATATAAAGCCTGTCTCCCTTTGGTAGAGAGGTCCTCAGCTCTGAATATTAATTAGAATTCCCTTAGAGTATTAAAAAAAAAATAGGGGCTTCTCTGGAGATCCAGTGGTAAAGAATCCACCTTCCAATGCAGGGGACGCAGGTTCGATTCCTGATCGGGGAACTAAGAACCCACACGCCACTGGGCAACTAAGCCTGCGCCACAACTACTTAGTTCACGCACTTCAATGAGAGCCGGCCTGCCGCAAACTACAGAGCCCAAGTGCCCTGGAGCCCGCACACCACAACTAGAGAGAAGCCCGAGCGCAGCAACAAAGAGACCGCGTGCTGCAAATAAGACCCAACACAGCCAGTAATAATAATAATAATAATAAAGAAAATAAATAATTTTTTTTTAAAAGTCAAGGAGAGGTAGTAATTTAAAAAAAATAGGCATGAGGGCCTCACCCAAGACTTTCTGAATCAAAATACTGAGGTGAAGCCTGGGTATCTAAAAGTTTTAACTGCCCCACAGATGATTCTAATACGCTCCAAAGGTTGTGTCAATGTACACAAAACTTATAACACATGTCAAAGATTTGTTTAACTCATAAATGAGGGAACCCAGAAGAATGGCAAAACTTGTTCAAAGGAGAGCACAAGACACTGGAGTATATATAGTTACTGAAAGAAAAAAGCTGGAATAAGATTGCTAAATTAGATAGGAAACTGGTTATGTCCTACAGGACAATCAAACCATAACCTTTAGGGTTATGCTTTTCTGAATGTCTGGAAATCATTTGTAGCTTATCAATTTTCTGAAGTTAATATCAATTTTTACGAAGTCTGGTCCCTAATTAATGACAAATAGTAAGTCAAACAAAGTTACATCCCTAGAGCCAGTAACCCTTAGACAACCCTTAGAAAATGCTCTAGGGGGACTTTTAAAGGGCACATTTTTGTCTTATTTCCAAGTTTTGGGTAATTTCTCTACATTAGGGCAAGTGGTGGTCCCTGTTAAAATTCAAATGCCCCTGGGCCAGGAATACTTCTCACTGATTTTAGGAGTCCATTCAGGCCTTTATTAGGCCAATATGCATTCATTGAGCACTTGCCACGTGCAAGGCCTTTGGGGGTACGGAGATGGATAGGACCCTCACACATACACTGTACAGAAAGAGAAGGACACATACATACAGATAATCCATACTTGAGGCAACAAGTTAAGAGCCTTAAGGTCTGTACAGAGTGCCCTGGGATTTAACAGAGAAAAATAGCCCTTCAGATTTGAGAGATGGAGGAAAAATCCATGGAAAGAGATGGTACCAATAAAACTGGACTTTGAAGAGTGGGTAAGATTTCCATAGGAGAAGATGGGAATGAAAGGCCTTCCAGGCAGAGGGAACAGCATGAGCAAAGGCCCAGAGGCAGAAAAACAGCAGGAATGTTTAGAGGAATAGTGAGCAGGGTAATGTTGCAAAGAGTTTTCTTAGGAGGTCAGTGAGAGATATAAGGTAGGACAAATAGTAAAGGATGGGACCAAAGAGCAGCATGAATGCCAAATTAAGGGATCTGGACTTTATCTAGTTGACAACCAACAGCCATGGCTGGTTTGGGGCCAGAAGTGGGCCAGTTTAGCTTGTGAAGAAGGAATTGGATGGGAGTACAGGGCATGGAGGGAAGAGCCCCCAATGCCCCTGATAAAGGTTTTAAATGTCATGGTTTGGAGGTGTCAGCTCTGGGCATGACCTGACTTCTCATTTGGCATCTATCTTTTCTGCACCCAAATGGAAGTCCTTCCGGTTCAACTCCCTGGAAATCCACCCCAGTTTTAAGATCATCAGAGGCCACAGTGGAGAAGGGCCTGCACCCTGTGCAATTAGCACTTCAGAAAGGGAGGCCTCTTCTCCCGGGTCCTAAGTGCTACCTGCTCCCAACTCTGCCCCCAGGAGCCGGGGGCCAGGGGCCAGGTCTTCGAGGGGCCATCACCCTGCTGGGCCTTTTCCCTCACATAGGACACACTGCTCAGTCAACCCCACTCCTCAGGCACTCCTTTCCAGTGCCTGAGGGTGTGGTTTCTGAGAATACCAGTCTTGGGGGCAGATGAATCAGGATTCAAATTCTGTCTCCAGCACTTTCTTGCCAACTTCAGCTGCCTGAGTCTTCAATTCCTCAGCTGTAAATTGGGGGTAACGATAGTGCCTCCCCTGCAGGGCTCATGTGGGATTAAGTGAGGTGATGTATGAAGACAGCCAGCACCAAGCTGGCACACAGTACGAGCTCAGGCATGGTGGAGAGCGCTAGTAACAAGCCCTACCTGCTCCTGGAAGCCTTCTTCACTTTTATAAATTTTGGAGAGGAAACCATCTTAGACCTGAAGGACGCCTGGGTTTTAGGCTTTTTGTGGGGAAAGAGGCCACTGTTCGTCCTTGAGCAAGTCCCTGCCCCACGGGGGACTTCAGCTTCTTCCTTCGTGAAATGTTGGGACACACGTGGATGGTACAGGTTGGGCCAGACAATCTCTGGGTTTTTCCAGCCACGGGGGTTTGTTTTATTCATGCCTGCAAACCTCTGTCCCTTCAACGACTGGTTTTTGAGCACCACTATGGCCGGGCCCTGTGGGGACATGGCCAAGAACAAGGAGGGCCCTACAGGGTCCAGCCCAGGCCCCCTCCAAGGTGCTACCGTGCTCTCCTTTTCACAGCCACTGGGCAGCCTGGCCGTGGGCAGCTAATGCAGGTTCCCAGGAAATTGGGATTCAACTCTGTGCCAGGCCCAGTACCAGGTGCTGAGGCTACACAGGTATGAGGCAGGGCTCCTGCCCTCGAGATGGCTCACAGTTGGAGGGGGTTCGGGGGTACATATACAAGGGTGCACAGCGATAGGGAGCCCAGAGGAGAGAATCACGCCTCCATTCGAATGGGCTGCAGAAGGTTCCCAGAGCTGAACCCCTGCGGAATGGGTGGTTTTCCAGTGGGAGAGGGAAAGGGAGTTCCAGGCAGAGGTAACACAGACACAAAGGCCTGGAGGCGTTCCGTGCAGGGGAGCGTCTGAAGCGTGGTAAATAGAGCGGGGAGGTAGGTGGAGAACCCTGAAATGGCCCTTCAGTGGAATTTGGACTTTATCCTGCGGACTTTGAGGATCAGAGAAGTTTGAGTGTCAGGTGACCATATTTACACTTTGGGATGTTCACTCCGGTTGAAGTGTGGAGGAGGGCTTGGCCGAGGCAGGAATAGCGGCAGAGGCAGCTGAGGCAGGTGCAGGGAGAAAGGATGGGACAGCGGGGGCCCCAGACCAAGGGTGGCAGTGGGGAGGGGAGTGGGGCGTGAGGTGGAGGTCAGGGCATGGCGGTGGGTTGGACGTGCTGGGGGGAGTCCAGGAGGCTTCCAGGATGCTGGCTCGACCACAGGGTGGAGGGAGAGGTTAGTCAGCGAGGTGGGGAAGAAGAAAAGGAGCAGGTGGGGGGTGGGAGGGTTGAAGATGGTGGGTATGTTTGAAACATGGTTCCTGGGAACATAGGATCTCAGGAGCAGAGGCCCGGCTGGGTACTGTGTGCGCCGACAGCTGACAGGTGCTAGCAGAAACCCAGGTGTGAAGGTCTCAGCACAGGAAGGGCATCTTGTATGAGAATAGAGGACTGAGGCAGAGCACCAAGGGCCACCACCACTTTAAAAACACTCCATTTTCTTCTGATTGTAAGCGTTATACATGCTCATTATAAAAAAAAATGAGGCCAGTCTTTTGGCATCCCTCCTTGTTTGTGAAAAGATTGCTTATTCATTCAGTCATTGTTTATTTATTTATTTAAAAATATATGGTTGGTTTTTTTTAACATCTTTATTGGAGTGTCATTGCTTTACAATGGTGTGTTAGTTTCTGCTGTATAACAAAGTGAATCAGCTATACATATACATACATCCCCATATCTCCTCCCTCTTGCGTCTCCCTCCTACCCTCCTTATCCCACCCCTCTATATGGTCACAAAGCACCGAGCTGATCTCCCTGTGCTATGCAGCTGCTTCCCACTAGCTAGCTGTTTTACATTTGGTAGTGTATATATGTCCATGCCACTCTCTCACTTCGTCCCAGCTCACCCTTCGCCTTCCCCGTCTCCTCAAGTCCATTCTCTACGTCTGCGTCTTTATTCCTGTCCTGTCCCTAGGTTCTTCAGAACCTTTTTTTTTCTTTTTTAGATTCCATATATATGTGTTAGCATATGGTATTTGTTTTTCTCTTTCTGACTTACTTCATTCTGTATGACAGACTCTAGGTCCATCCACCTCACTACAAATAACTCAATTTAGTTTCTCTTTTTTTTTTAGATGCTAAATATCATTAAATTATTATATAATTTAGACAGTAAATATGGTCTATTTTTGCTTCTTTCCAATAGAATACACTTGATCACATTTTTACCAAAGAAATATGTCAGGATAAAGTTATTACTCGTATTAAAAAATAAATTATAATATTTTAAAACTTAGCTTAACCATGTGTATTTACTTTATCATAAAAATAAGTTTTTAATCTTTGATTTTATTACTCATTGTTAGACATGTGTTCATTCATACCACCACAAAACATAAACTCTGAAGTACTATTTTCTTTGTATTTTGAAGGTACGTCATCAAATTCTGGGTGTATGTCAGAAGATGCACCTGGTCTGTAAATGTCAGCAGAAGTAAGTTTGAGAGACATTTTTTTACAGTAAGCAACAGCTGCAAGATATTCTGCTACAAAAAGAGCTATCCTGTGTCATTGCATTTCTACAAACCAATATCTAGGGCATGGCAGTGAGGAAAGTGAATTGAAGATTGTAACACTAAATGGTAAATAGTATCTTTTTTTTTTTTTTTTTTTTGCCGGTGGTAATGGATATGTAAGGATATTGACAACAACACTGGAATAGCAGAGGAATTGAAAATGCTATACATTGATCAATGGGAAACTAGCTAAATTAATTATATTGCATATATACAATAAAATACCATGAAGAAAGCAAAAACATATAGTCTTTGGTTGAACCATATACCATTCTAAGTGCTCTACATTACATATACTATCTCACATAATTTCCCAACAATACTACTACTATCCCATTTTACATATGAGACAAGAAGTTAAGTAACATGCCCAAGATGACACATATATGTATATATTTTTCTATGTCATAATATTGACATTCAGTCCAGTAATCCTCCACTGTAACAGCTCCTTTACTTTGCAGTGAAAATTGATTTGTATATTTTTTGCCTCTGAGTCCTTGTGGGATTTTTTTTTTTAATTCAAACAGAAAGTCACAAAAATTGTAATCATCCTCATCAGTTCACTCAGTTCCACGTAATTAATTTTTTTCATCTTGATCTTTTGTTAGTACTTTCATGAGTTCATCAGTTTTCCATTAGAGTTCTGAAAATGCTTATTCGTTCAGTTCAGCACTATAGTCAGTTATCAGAAACCTGTACTTGTCAGAGTCTGTTCCATGAATTCCTCGATGATGAAACCCTTTCACAGGAACATTTTTGCAAAAGTATCAGAGTACACCCAGAACTGTCTGTAGATGACAAAACACTTAAAAATGACCATGGTTAAAGATTTGATGAAAGTTCATAATAATGCAGCTGACAAGGAAATTTAGTTATTTCCGAGATATACATTTTAAAGTAATAACTAGAATTATGACTTATAACATTATACTAGAACATATAAGATTTTCAGAAATTTCACGTAATGTCTGAAACATTTATATTAACATATTTCCATACAAATAACCCAAAGTAAGTTCAGTATTAGTTGTTTTTTTGTCTGTCTGTTTGTTTGTTTGTTTATACTGCAGGTTCTTATTAGTCATCAATTTTATACATATCAGTGTATACATGTCCATCCCAATCGCCCAATTCAGCACACCACCATCCCTACCCCACCGCGGTTTTCCCCCCTTGGTGTCTATACGTTTGTTCTCTACATCTGTGTCTCAACTTCTGCCCTGCAAACTGGTTCATCTGTACCATTTTTCTAGGTTCCACATACATGCATTAATATACGATATTTGTTTTTCTCTTTCTAATTTAGTTCACTCTGTATGACAGTCTTTAGATCCACCCACATCTCAACAAATGACTCAATTTCGTTTCTCTTTATGGCTGAGTAATAGTCCATTGTATAAATATGTGCCACATCTTCTTTATCTATTCATCTGTCGATGCACACTTAGGTTGCTTCCATGTCCTGGCTATTGTAAATAGAGCTGCAATGAACATTGTGGTACATGACTCTTTTTGAATTATGGTTTTCTCTGAGTATATGCCCAGTAGTGCGATTGCTGGGTTGTATGGTACTTCTATTTTTAGTTTTTTAAGGAACCTCCATACTGTTCTCCATAGTGGCTGTATCAATTTACATCCCCACCAGCAGTGCAAGAGGGTTCCCTTTTCTCCACACCCTCTCCAGCATTTATTGTCTGTAGATTTTTTGATGATGGCCATTCTGACTGGTGTGAGGTGATACCTCGTTGTAGTTTTGATTTGCATTTCTCTCATGATTAGTGATGCTGAGCATCCTTTCATGTGTTTGTTGGCAATCTGTATATCTTCTTTGGAGAAATGTCTATTTAGGTCTCTGCCCATTTTTGGATTGGGTTGTGTGTTTTTTTGATATTGAGCTGCATGAGCTGCTTGTAAATTTTGGAGATTAATCCTTTGTCTGTTGCTTCATTTGCACATATTTTCCCCATTCTGAGGGTTGTCTTTTCATTTTGTTTATGGTTTCCTTTGCTGTGCAAAAGCTTTGAAGTTTCATTAGGTCCCATTTGTTGATTTTTGTTTTTACTTCCATTTCTCTAGGAGTCATTATTTATTGAGGACCTGCTATGTGCCTGGCATGATGCTAGGTCATTCTCTTTTTTTTTCCACTTTATTTAGGTATAATTTACACATTGTAACACTCATCCATTTCAAGTATACAATTCAATGATATTTAGTAGATTTAATGAGTTGTATAAGTACCACTTTAATCCAGTTTTAGAACATGTATAAGATCCCTGTGCCCACTTACAGTTAGTCTCTATTCCCACCTCTAGCCCCAGGCAACTGCTAAGCGATTCTGTCTCTATAGATTTAGCTTCATTCTGATAGCTTCATTTGCACAATTTGGGTTGTACCTCACAATGGCAGCCCTTCTTGGTGTCGCTCAGGGCATTCATACCAATCCTTGGCCCTTTAACACCTCGGTGCCAACAGCCCAATGCCAATATCCCTTTGCCCATATGCCATCATTACCAACCCAGTGCCAATGTTCGCAGCCAGCACCCCAAATCCACATATCCGTCCCATTACCAATATATCCCACTGCCCCATCACCAACAGCTCTTCCAAGAACTAGGCAGTCCTTTGCTGCCAGGTGCGCTTCTAAATGCCTGGTAATGCCACCTCTGTCCCACTCATGTGTTTCCATGCCACCCCACTTTCTGACAGTCCCTCACCACCAATAAGTATCCAAGGAGCCAAAAGAGCACAGACGAAAGACTTCTCTGCCAAAGAAGAATCAAGGCAGACCTCCAGATGCAGAGGGACCCAAATGAAAAGGAAGTAACTCCACCCCTTGCTCTCAGAGACACCCTCCCCTCGACTACTGCACTTCGATTTTATGACCCCAGCCTTCAAGTGGACACTCAGTACTGCTAAACAAACCTATCACAGCTGCCCTAGGGAATTTACTTTTCCACTCCCTAGAATAACCATTTCAGACACTCTTCTTGAATCTCCAATATCTTCTCCCACACCCAGTCACACTTAACTGATGGTCTCATCATCCCACCATCTATTCACCATCCCACTGTACTTAAGCCTACACCCCACTTTCCTTTCTGTTACGTGAGATGAATTGTCAGTCTAATGGCAGTCCCTACCCCCCACTCACCCCTCGCTCTGGATTCCATCCTATCTCTGTGGCCTCTTTCAGGATCTTGCTCCTGCAGCCATCCCCTCCCCTTCCTGTATTACCCATTTCCCCCTCTCTGCCCGGCCACTCTCATCAATGTATAAACATCCTTTAAAGAAACCTTTCCTGATGCCACAGCAACCCATTTCTCTCATCCTTTTCACAGGAAAACATCTCCCGAGTGTTGTCTCTATTTGATACCCCCCTCTTGTCTTACTGCACATTCTTTTTTTTTTTTTCTTTTGCGGTACGCGGGCATCTCACTGTTGTGGCCTCTCCCGTTGTGGAGCACAGGCTCCGGACGCGCAGGCTCAGTGGCTGTGGCTCACGAGCTTAGCCGCTCCGCGGCATGTGGGATCTTCCCGGACCGGGGCACGAACCCGTGTCCCCTGCATCGGCAGGCGGACTCTCAACCACTGCGCCAACAGGGAAGCCCACTGCCCATTCTTTCCTCAACCCATTGGGGCATTTTGAATAGGTGCTTGTAACAGCGTATTAAAAAAACCACAAAATGAGATAGTGAAAAGGAAGGTTATCCCTTTCCGCTGCTGCCAGCAACCCAGTTTCCCTCCCCAGAGGCAACTGATAGTCCTTGTTTCTCATTCCATATAGAAGTAAATACCTCAATCCATTCTGAATCTCCTTTTATCTCCACCCACACCAGTGACCTCTCTCAGGCCAGAGACAGTTCTCTGTCTCTGTCTTACTCAAGTTCTCAGCAGCATTTGACATGGTCCACCATTTCTACTGTATTTTCCTCCTCTCTCTGGCCATTTTTTCCCAGTCTCCTTCACTAACTCCTCCATCTCTTTTCATTCTCTAAGTGGTGGTATGCCCTGAGTCTCAGTCTTTAATCTTATCCCTCCCTAGGCATTCTCTGCTCTCAGGTGACCCTGTAGCTCCATATCTTTTCTATATGCTGACAACAACCACATTTTAAATATCTCCAGCCCAAGATCTGGAGCTCCAGACTCCTAAATATTAATCCCCTTGCATATTGAATGGCATCTCTGACTTAGAGAAATACTGATTTCCTGCTCCAAATAGTTTCCTTTCAGGAAGAGATGGCATCATTCACCCATTTGCTCAGACAACTGAGCTTGACCTTCCCACAAGCATCCAATTCACCGGAAGACCTGTCTGCCCCCTATTCAGGATATATCTTGAATCCAGCCTCTTCTTACACCTCCATTATGACCCCCCCAACCCAAGTCCCCATTTTCTGTCATCTGGAACACAAGAGCCTCTTCCCTGTTCTCCCTGCTTCTGCTCTTCCCCCCAAAGCTACAGTCCTTCCTCCACACGGCAGCCAGAGTGAGTTGGAAAATATCACTCCTCTGCTTGAGACACAAGCCTTCTAATGGTTTCCTGTTTTGCTTAGAATAAAATCCCATCACTTTACTGTGGCCTAGCATGATCCACCCTACTCCCCACCACCACCAACCCTCCACACCCGTCCCCTGTCATTCTCCATGGAATGCCTTTCTCTCAGACCTTCAGGGGCTGCCTTTTCTCACTACTTCTAAGGACACAACTCAAATGTCACTTCCTCCAGGAAGCCCTCTCTGACCACTGTCACACCTCTCGACTTGTTTTCTTCTTCTTTACAACCCTTCTCAGTTCCTGAAATTACTTGTGTACATGTCTATGCCCCACTGGAATGCAAACTCCTTGAGGACGGGGTCTGTGATTTGTTTCATACTTTTTAATCCCTCAACAACAGTGCCTGGCACATGGAAGGAGCTCAATCCATGTTTGCTGATTGACTCCTAAAATGAAAGAGCAAGCTTATCAGTGAAGGGTAGGGTCTGTAGGGGCTGGGAGCCCTTCCGAGCACTGTCAGATCATCTGTGGTCTCTTTAGAGTTAAAAAAATTCTCCAGCGCAACCCTCGGCAGAGGAGTCGGCAGAGGTCAGAAAGGTAGTCCTATTTAACTCCTTCCTCCACTGTCCTCACACCCACAAACCCAGTAGAATCTGCACCTTGCTGCGTTGTACTACAGGCGTGTAAATGTAAAGCCTCCTCTCCCCCACCCTTCCTCTCCCTCTCTCCCCATATTTCCCCTGTGATGTCAAGGGGAAACAAGCTGGCTTCACATCAGACCCAGAAGTGGGAAAGACTTCTACACTAACTTATCTCCCCACAGGGAGATGCAAAATTTGCCCATAAATAAAAGATTTTATTATTTAGCTTCAACATTCAATTTCATCGGTCTACAGCATGTGTTTCATTACAGCAGACACTAACATGTACTTAAAAATGAAATTCTGAAATGCAGCCCTGGCTTGCAGAATTCTAGCAAAGAGACTCCAGTGTGGTCTTAGAGAGATGCCCCAGATTTCACCTTCCCAAACGGCACTGGTCATCGTGACTCTTACATTCGCAGGGCACTTTGTGCTGATTTAACATGTGGCATTAGAGGCGGCAAAGATGCTCCCATGGTGCCTCTAGCTGCTTCTATCTACTGCTGATTCCAATCTACTGCAGGCTGGAAAAAAAAAAAATCCCGCAGCCAACGATGTTAGAATGGACTCCTAAGTAAGCATCAAGACCCCCCAAATGAGAGCTGAGAATTCTACGTGAAAGACACAAAGACTTCATGATAGCTGTTCTTTCCGTCCACTAGCCTTTTTCCTTTCTTTCTTTTCTAAAACCTCCTTTGTTCTTGACTGTGCTCCAGAGAAATGCTTCTCAATTGTAAATATGCATCACCTGGGATCTTGTTACAATGCAAGTCTGATTCAATAGGTCTGGGTGGGGCTTAGGTCTAATGAGCTCTCAGGTGATGCAGATGTTGATGGTCACTGGAACGCACGTCGAACAGCAAAACCCTGGAAATGCCCTCTCCAATATGATAGCCACTAGTCATGTGTGGCTATTTAAATTAAAACTAATTAAAATTAAATGCAATTCAAAATTTAGTTCCTCGGTCACACTAGCCATATTTCAAGGGCTCAACGGCCACATGTGGCCAGGTGCTACCATCTTGGACAACACAGATGTTGAACATTTCCATCATTGCAGGAAGCCCAATTGGACAGCAGTGCTCTCCAGAGCTGAAGGAGTTGGAAATATAACCCCCAAAGTGTGATATGTGACATTCCCTGACACCCCCAGAGTGGCCAAGGGCAGACCAAAATCTACCTGAGATCAAATGCATAAGCACAGGTATCATCCTGTCCAGATGAAGTCCTCGGTCTTACACTGCATTTTTCCTCTTCCTCACGGCCAGGCCCACCACTATAGGTGCATCTTGTCAGTCATGACCGTGGCCGTCACTTCTGGGAGACGTGGAGCAGTGATTCAGTGCAGAGGGAAGGCTTATAACCTGCCCCACCCCAACTCCCTTCCCTTCTATATTTGCTAGAGGGTCTGGAACGTGGAGGGGAGTTTACAGCACAAACTGAAAAGAAACTGAGGCCCTTTGTCTACTGCTTCCACTTCTCTGAGCATCTTCATTCCACGAAGAGGAGGGGAGAAGAGAATGTCAGAGAACTGAGTTGATTCCACACACATTGGAGCAATAAAGCAATGAGACCCAGCCCCCACCACTCAAACCGATCTGGGCCGCCAGTTGCTGCAGTAATTCACAGCACAAAATTCTCCAGCAGGGGAATGAGGGAGGGCGGAGAGATTTTCCAAGAATGCCTTTCATGTGGACCCAGAGCTGTCATTTTCCCAGCAATTCTGTGAACCAAGACCTGGGGCAATTGCCCAAAGTGCATTTGGTGAACATGTGGCCAGCTGTAGCAATCACCCCGAGAGGCGCATAACTCGGGGCCCCAGAAATGCCTGCCTCACCACCCTCAGAGTTCATGGCCCAGCAGGGCTGGAAAGGACCAGAGAATGGGGCAGCCTTGCTGTCTGCCTGGGGAACTGTTGTCCCCAGCTAAGCAGTGAAAGACTGGCCTGGAACTGAACCCAAGCAGCCTCCTTCCTTGGGCAAGGACTCTGCTAATTTGCATGGGAACTGCAGCCTTATGTCTATAGATTCACAAGCAAGGCTGAGGCCATCCAACCCAAATAGTCGGGTTAATCTTTCAACCAACCAGTAGAGATGTAGCAGAAAGAATGCTGGTGCCTGAATCAGAAGAACTGGATTCAAAGCCCGCCTCTGGCCCTTACAAAGCATGGGATTTTGAGCAATTCTCCTTTCCTCTCTGGGTCTCAGTTTACTTCTCTGTAAAGGAAGGGTAATACCTATTTTTCGGGGTTATTCAGCATTTGGTACACAGGACCATGTGCTCGGTGAAGGTTGACCTACCCATTCCATACTTACTAAGTGCCAGGTGCTAGGCAAGACAGTGGGGGAGATGATGGTGACACAGCCCCTGTCCTCATAGACTTGATTGTGTGGAGAGGGAGACAGACACTCATCAAACAGGCACATGAAAAAGCATAAAATGACAACTGTGGCAGATGCAACAAGGAGAGCAACAGCCTGCAATGAGAATCTGTCTTGGGGAAACTGACCTAGTCAGGGAGGCTGACTTCTCTGAGGATGTGGTGGCTGAACTGAGAGCTCAGAAGTTATACAAGTTAACTAGGCAAGTGAGGGGTGGCGGGGAAGGACACTCTAGGCTTAGGGAAGATATGTACAAAGGTCCTGTGGCAGAAGAGTACTTGGCTGTCCAAGGATCAGTGAGTCAGAGGACACATGGAGGGAAGAGAGACTGGAAAGGGTGTTGAGATAAAACTCTGCATCTACCTCCTAGCGCCCTATGCTAGGTCTTGGAGGTCAAGCCGATTATAAACATGCCTGCCCTCAAGGAGCTTACAATGTATTAAAACGGGATGATAACTGTTAAAAGTTTCCTTTCAGTGTTCTTTGGTGTATCAAAGACATTATTGCAACTTGGCCTATGACCTGTAAGAAGTTAAGATGATGTCAAACTTGCCCACTTGGAATTTCTAAAACCCCTGACCTCTTACACACACACCTAGCTCATCTGCAAGGAACCGAGAATGAATCAGACCCAGCTTCCCAAAGAAGTCCAGGGATGGTTACGGAGAATGAATCCAGCCTGACCAGAAATGTCCCTTCTCTGCAAAATGCCCTGCCCTTTCCATACTGGCTTCTTGAAAAAGAAGATGGAAAGTCCATGTGAATCACATCCCATTTTCCTTCTGACTACACAAATGGTTTGCATTAGGCGACCATAGTGCTTTGCTGCCTTCATTCTTTCCAGATGAGGGTAGGCATACCCTCATGACTGCAGGCATAATTGGATGAGTGAGTGGGGTGATTGATGCCTCCAGCCAATCGGAGGGAGCTTTCTGCTGGAGACAAGAGAAGTGCCTCAACCCAACCCACTTGGAATGGCTTAACCTAAGAATGAGAAACCCTTGACCGGGGAAGAGGAAGCCGTATTCCCAGTAATAGGTATATCTTTGTTCTTACCCTAGGTGTGGTGGCACCCTTTCCTGCTCCATGGCAGGCGGCCTAATGGTGGTGACAGTGGCAGGAGAAGCAGCAACAACAGGGAGTAGCACGCCGGTACTAGGTGGTTATTGGAATGGGAATGAATGTTAGTCCACAAACACTTTATTAATCTATAACAGAACTAAATTTGACTGGTGAGCCCCCTTCTAGCAGGTGGTAGAAATTCAATCTCAGTCAATTTGGAAGTTTCCCTCTCTGTTTTATTTGGATTGTGCCTAAGCTTTGGGGAGGTTGATGGGGAACCAGGGGTGCGGGGAGGGGAGTGGGTGGTTCGGTACGGAACCTGATCCTCCGTGTGGTGAAGGATCCACGTGGGCATCATCCAGCAAGGCAGCCTGATCTTAGCAATATAGTGGAGTGGTTAAAGGAACAGATGCCAGAGCCAGACTGCCTGGGTGTAAAACCTATTCGTCTCTTTTACTGGCCCTGGGACCTTAGCTGAGTTACTTATCCTCCCAGTTTCCTTATCTGTGAAATGGAGATAATAATAGTACCTACCTTACTGGATTGTTGTGAGGACTAAATGAGTTAATGCATGTGAAGTGCTTTAGAATAAATGCTATATATAATGAATATTTACTCCTCTTTATACGGGGGTTTGACATTGTTATCCTCCCCCATGCCCAGTGGCCTGGCTTCTCTGCGTTCCCAGGACCCCATCCAGGCCATTTTTAATTACACAGGACTAAATGTGGCACCAGCAACAAGCTGGACGCAGAGAGCTTGGGGAAGACTCTCTCCGACCCCAGCTGGCCTGGACACACCCCACAGCCACCCCTTCTGCCCCCGTTCCACACCGGGCACTTGATCTAGGAGAGGGCAGAGCACAGACCCCATTCAATGCCACCACCCAGCCTCCAGTATCCACAGTCCTCATATTCCTCTGCCTCCCCTCCCACCTCCCAACCATAAACTTGTTTCTCCTCACTCATCCTCATGTCTTAGTGCCAAAAATATTGCCAGGACCTCAGCAATATTTGGCTTGAGTTTGTGACTCATAGCCAAAAAGACTGTTTTGGGGGTTCTGCTATGTCATCTCTTCCAACAAGGAGCGGGGAAGGAATCCTTTGACTGGTGGAAAGGGGAAGGGCCAAGAGGTGGAAGGAAATGTTGGGGGTTGGGGAAACAGGGCCCAACAAAGATGTCAACTGTTTTCTCCCCACATGTGTTGTCACCTCACTGAGGCTTCTGCTCAGGGCTAGTGCCTGGTTGTAGGAATAGTGGTGTTAGTGCTGGAGGCCTGCTGCTACGGGAACACACTGTACCTCTATACACTCCAAACAGAGCTGCAGAGCCCTTTAAGTCAAAGGTGGGAGCATTTGAGCATCCCTACAGTCAGTGTGTCAGGAAGCATGTTCTCAGCACAGCCACTTGGTCCAGCCAATGATTGTTCCCAGGTGCACTGGGCACTCTGCCAGCTGCTGATGCCGGCATTGCAGAGTGTTTCTTGCTAACCAGCCCTATCAAGCTGATTCTGATTACACAATGGTACTTACCCCTGGCAGAGAGGACCAGTTATACACATCCTTCTAGAGCCAGTTTCTATAGAAACCTACAGCTCTTCCTTTCCTTTCTAGCTTTACTGTCCTCCTTACGGGGCCTTGAACACAGCAAGCTTGTGACCACCCTGGGCCTTTGCACTAGCTGTTCCTTCTGTTCTGATAGCTCTTTCCCCAGATATCCACATGGTTGGCTCCTTCACCTTCAGATCTTTGATCAATTGTCATCTTATCAGTGCGGCTTTCTCTAAGCATCCTATTTCAAACTGTTAGCCCACCCCTCCCCATTCTCCACACCCTTCCCTAATTTATTGTTCTCCAAGGCATTTCGCACCATCTCTCCTATTTATTGTTTATTCTTTCTCTCCACCCAATGAGGGCAGGGACTTTGTCGGTCTTATTCATGGCTTTATGAAAGAAAGATGAGATGAAAGGGCCTCACAGGAGCTCTCTGCCTTCTCTGTATTGTGTACACAAAGCAATAAAGCCCAGAGAGGTTAGGTGACTTGTCCAAGACCACACAGCCATTAAAAAGAGAAGGGGAATCTCTCCTAGTTTCTAGTGAACTTGCACATCCTGCTTTTTCCAGCCTTCCTGTGGGTTTCTCACACATTGCGAGTACCTGTCATTCACTCCTTTCCATCTCTAGCTGTAGAAACCCCTCATCCTTTCAGGCACACCTCAAAGCCTTCCTGGGTGCCCTCGTTGGGTGTGACCCTTCCCTCCTGGGAACTCCAGGTTCTCTTTCTCTGCCTCATGAAGGCACTTCCCGGAGTCAGCCTTGTGTTATAGTTGTTTGTGTAATGACTAGGCCTTGTGCAACCCCAGGAAGGGGCTGTACTTCTCATCTCAGTATCTCCCATCTGCACCAGCCCCCAGGAAGGGAGTACAAGTATGAAAACAGACTCTCTTCAGCTTCTGTCCTTCCACATCCACCCCCAAACATCCATTTCTACCTGAGAGCTCTAGAGAAGGAGAGGGGCTTGGTGACAGATTACTGACCCAGAACATGAAAGAATGAACGGAGGGATGACTCTCTCTGACCCCTTTCTAGATTGTTCTTTCCTTATGGGCAGGATTTGTGTGTGATAATTCTTCGAAGCCCCCCACAGTACCTGCCTCTGGGTTTGTAAGAGGCGTTTAGCCCTCCTTATGAAAGGAAAAATGGAAGGAATGGTAGAACGAGGTCCAGACCCATTTCAAGTTCAATTCTGGTACTGTGACTGTGCTGTCAGCTCTTTCCCGATGCTTTGCCCCACACCCCACACACCCACGATGGGAGGGTCAGGCCCAAGTCAAATGCTCTGCCCCCAAGCCCAGCAGGGCTGGCAGGTCCGCAGCAGGTGCACCCAAAGGGCGGGACCACGGCTCTCGGGCAGACTCCAACGGGGCCAACATCAATAGGGAAAGGATGAGGGGGGTTGCAAACAGACCTTCCTGGGCCTTGGTCCTCCTGTCTCCCCCCAGCACAAATCTAAACAATTCAAGCACCCGCTGACAGCTGAGATAGGAGAGGCAAACCCCGGTTGGGGCTTCCAGCTTGGATTTCACATAACGAGCCTCTGGAATCTGGAAAGTGATTACAAGCCCACTGGGGAGGGACCACCTACAGGTCCTGGAACCTTTCATCGCTCTCCCACATGTGGCTCGATGGATGTTGGGCTCACCAGGAAGCTGCACTTAGATGAGAAAGATGCAAATCACAGACTCCGTAACAGCACAGTTCAGCAGGGCAGGGCTTGAGAATTCTGTGATGGAGGCGGGGACACTGTAGGGTGAGCCCAGGGGAAGAGGGATTGGGTCTTGGTTTTCAGCGTTCTCCAAGAGGCGAGGCTTGAGGAGGGCCCAGAATGCGCCCTAGCAACTCCACATCTCGTGCAAGTCCCATCTATGGCCCAGATGCGTTTATTGAGTACCTGTTTTAAAATCAGGGAGCTGGAGAGAACTTGGGTTTTGCAGTCAAAACTGCCTCATTTACAGATGAGACCATCAAGACAGAGAGAAGGAAGGTGGGTTGCCTGGCATCATACAGGCTGGGAGGGGCTCAGCCACGCCTCGGTCTCAGGCCCCTGTCCTGGTGCTGTTAGCCCACCTGGCCATCCTCACCCAGTTTAGAGCCAAGAGGCAACCAAGCCAGGCTGGGATCCTACCCACTCATTCCTTGTCTGAGGAGCTGAGCTACTGGAAGCCCAGCCGCTTGATGGGTGCTAAGGTTGGGTTGGGGGGGGGGGACCAGTGACAACCCTGTATGCTGGTCACTGTGCCAGGTACTTTACCACATCCTCTCACTTCCTCCCTAGACTCCTAGTAGGTGGTGGGACTCGTGTTCTTTATTTTACAGATGACGCAACTATGGCTCAAAGAGGTTAAGTCACTTGCCCAAGGTCATAGAGGTGGAAAGTAGTGAAGATGTGATTCGAACCCAGGCCAATCTGACCCCAAGCATTTGCCCTTCCAGTGTGCTAGGCTCAGGGAAGATCACCTGGTACAGTTGAGGCACAAGCTGTCATACAAGGTTAGGAAGAACTTTGGGAACTATAGCTAGGAAGAGAGAGAAAATGGCACCTTTGAGGCCAGAGATTCTTTTTTTTTTTTTTTAACATCTTTATTGGGGTATAATTGCTTTACAATGGTGTGTTAGTTTCTGCTTTATAACAAAGTGAATCAGTTATACATATACATACGTATATCTCTTCCCTCTTGCGTCTCCCTCCCTCCCACCCTCCCTATCCCACCCCTCCAGGCGGTCACAAAGCACCGAGCCGATATCCCTGTGCCATGCGTGAGGCCAGAGATTCTTAATCGCAGAGGTATTAAGAGGTTACCAAGACCCCAGGTGGTCACATAACCTCTCTGGGCAGCTTTTCTCTGCTCTGACTACAAACACAGCAACACAGATTCTCCAGCCAAGAAAGGCCAGCTCGTAAAACTGAAAGCTTCACAGAGATGGAGCTTCAGGGAAAGGTCACAGGAATCGTCCTCAGGTTCCTCTGCGGAGGCAGAGGAGTTCAGGGATGCTGGCAACAAGATAATACCAGCCTGAGTATCTAGAGGGCACTGGCCAGGGTGAGGGTCAAGGGAGCAGGCAGGGCTGGGGACGTGGAAGCCCACCAGAGTCCAGCCTAGCCTTGGGCCAGGCCCAGAAACCAGTCCTGTTAAGCAAAGCATTGCACAACCACATAATTAACTACATCAATTGAGAAGGTCAACTAACTCATTCCAGCTCTGTGAGGCTCTGGTCAGAGGGGGTGGGAGAGGGCAGGCTCCTGAGTTCCAGTGCAGTGTGTCCATGTTGGTTTAATTAGCTCCATGATTTCTTCTTGCCTTGGGCAGAGCCTCGCATGTCAGGCCCCTGGCAGCTGCCTGGCATCCTTAGAGGAGCCAGGAAAAGAGGGGGATACCCCAGGGCAGTGGGCGGGGTGCAGATAGGAGTGGATTGCTTGCCCAGGGCAGCCAGGGCAGGAAGTCTGGGGGTGGCAGACCATTGATACAAAGACCAAGGCTAGAGGTGCTGTTGATAGGGCTCAGGTCAAAAGGACCAGGAGAGGGCTTTTTGGTGGCGCAGTGGTTAAGAATCCGCCTGCCAACGCAGGGGACACGGGTTCGAGCCCTGGTCTGGGAAGATCCCCCATGCCACGGAACAACTAAGCCCGTGCGTCACAACTACTGAGCCTGCGCTCTAGAGCCCGCAAGCCACAACTATGGAGCCCACGGGCCACAACCACTAAAGCCTCCACGTCTAGACCCCGTGCTCCGCAACGAGAAGCCACGGCAATGAGAAGCCCGCGCACTGCAAAGAATAGTAGCCCCCGCTCACCCCAACCAGAGAAAAGCCCACATGCAACAACGAAGACCCAACGCGGCCAAAAATAAAATAAATAAATTTTAAAAAAAGAGAGAAAATGCTTAACTTAAAAAAAAAGGGCCAGGAGAAGTTGTCAGTGGGAAAATGAGGCCAGCAAGCTTGCAGAGTGTAAGGCAAGTCAAGACAACCAGTTCAAGACAGAGTCATACAAATGCAAGGGTGTCATTGGCCAAGTTTGGGGCATTGCCAGCTCTGCATATGACAGACTAAAGGCCCTCAGCAGCACTGAATTTTCGCAAGCAATTAGGACTGCAGACCTCTAGGAAAAGTCACAGAACTCAAAGAATACTAATAAAGGTAATGAAAAAATTGGGAAACTAGAACAATGGTTCTCAAAGTGCAGTCCTGAATCTGTAGCATTAGGGTCACCTGAGAACTTCTTAGGAATGCAAATTATCAGGTCCCACCCTAGATCTACAGAATCAGAAAATCTGGGAGTGGGGCCCAGCAACATGTGTTTTACACCAACCTACAGGTGATTCGGATGCATGTTAAAGCTTGAGAACCACTTGGCTACACACAG
Organism: Phocoena phocoena; assembly: GCF_963924675.1. NCBI lineage: Eukaryota > Metazoa > Chordata > Mammalia > Artiodactyla > Phocoenidae > Phocoena > Phocoena phocoena. The sequence continues at coordinate 119,549,390 of NC_089220.1, read as the reverse complement.
TGTGTTCCACGGACCAACATCATCAGGTCACCCGTAAGCTTGTTAGAAATGCCGAATCTCAGGCCTGGCCCCAGAACTACTGAATCAGACTCCACAGTTTAACAAGATCCCTAGGGGGTTCACATGTACCATACAGTTTGACACCTGAGCTCCAGCCCTGGGATTCTTTGGTCTGAGTATGGATGGGTCTCTAGGACAAATAGATGCAGATGACAAGTGGGCCACATAGATCCCATCATAAGCAAGGACTGTCCTCATCTCTTCATGAATCCATGCTACTCCCAGAAAATGTCGCCGAGAAGAATAATGGCTTCACTAAGCCTGCAAACATGCCCCACCTAGACATTGTGCAGAAAGCAGATTGCAAAGCCGACATTACAAACAGCCTGATGGGAATATTGATGTTCCACAGGAGACAGCTGGGGCCCTCGAAATGCAGGCAGGCTCCCAGTCCTCTGTGATGTGGAGATGATTTAAGGAGAAGCAGCTGAGGGTGGCTGCAAGCAAGTGAAAGACCCGCAGGGACACTCCTGGGAAGACAAAGCTGCTGAGACAGGAGGCTGGACCCATGACCTGTCATCCTGTCTGCCCATGGTGACCCGGGTTCTCATTCTTTCCAGGGAAACCAGCAGGGCAGCAGTGGTGATGAATTATAGGAGAGGACCTTGCCTCTGATGGCTCTAAGCCAGAATTTGAATGGCTTTATCCTCATGACACCAGAAATAATCCCTTTCTCTCCCATCTCCCTGCTGGCTTCCTGGTGCCTGATTCTATCAGACTAGCCTTTCCATACCCATTAATAATAGCTGCTAATTATTATTTAGTGAGAGTTTACTCTGTGCCAGGCTCTGGGTTAAGTACTATGTGCCTACTTTTTGCACTTAATCCTTTTAACAATTCCATTAAGTAGATGGCACTATTTTGGGTTTTCACTAATAATTAGGCATTTACTAAATACTATTAGGATTTACTACTCTACCGATGGGGAAATTGAGACTAGGAGAAGTTAAGTAGCTTTCCAAAAGTCAGCTGGATGGAAAGGTGGCCAGACATCCCGACTCCAGCTTCTCCACCAAACCACTGTCTCTGGTACTCAGAGCGTGGCCCTAAGGCCAGCAGCTTCAGCATCCATTTGGAAGCTTGTTATGCAGGACCCAGACTTACAAACTCAGACTCTGCATTTTAACAAGATCCCCCAGGATTGATATGCACGTTACAGTTTGAGAAACATGCCTGGTTATAAATGCCTCCCTCCCTTGTAATGATGCAAATCCCACTCGCGTGAGGGACACAGCTGATATAAGTCAGAGACACTTCAACAGGGATGTTTCAGATTGTCTTTGGGGAGCAGGATGTTAGGAACCCAGAGGGAGCACCGGGTTCTAGAGGGACACAAGGGAGGGGGAGGGAGGGAGGGAGAGAGAGAGAGAGGGAGGGAGGGAGGGAGGGAGGGAAGGGGGAGGGAGGGAGGGAAGGAAGGGGGAGGGAGGGAGGGGGGAGGAAGGGAGGGAGAGGGGAGGGAGGGAGGGGGAGGGAGGGAGGTAGGGGGAGGGAGGGAGGGAGAGGGGAGGGAGGGAGGGAGAGGGGAGGGAGGGAGGGAGAGGGGAGGGAGGGAGGAAGAGACAGAGGGAGAGGAGTGCATGCCTTCTTTAGAAACACATTGTCCTAGAAATCCGCCTTCCCGGGGTGAAGTTGTGCCTGCTTTTGTTTTCTGTATGTTGCAGTCTGGAGAATTGATGGCCCCTGCAGACACCAGTGAGAAAGAGATGCAAGAAAGCATTTCTGAGTTTCACTTTCCTTGGGCCTCAGCAACCTTATCTGGTGCGGATCATAATCCTGCCCACCTCCCTCGCAGGTGTGATTTAAGACCTGCCAGTGTGGGAAACGGTTCACAGGGTTCAGAGTGGAACGCAAGTCTAGGGCACAATCCGTATTATTAGGTTGACCAGGTGCCTGATCGCTCTGCCCTGCAAAGCCACATTATAAAATTATTTGCTGAAAGACCAGATCTGGATCCCTCTCAGTGCTAGCCCCACCCCCCTCCGCTCCTCGCAGTAACTCGAGGGCATTCCTGGACCAGCTTCCTCTCTCCTGATACTGGCACAAAAACAGCGTCTGCTTGTTTATGATTCTGCTCTTTCTCATGGAATGTGGTCCTTTCAAGGCCTTTGATGACCGTGCCTTATGTCCTTCATGGTCACTGCATCACAGATCCAATTCCAAAGGTCAGTGTTACCTGTGTTTAAGAGTTCAGGATCAGGGGACTTCCCTGGCGGTCCAGTGGTCAAGACTTCACCTTCTAATGCAGGGGGTGCAGGTTCGATCCCTGGTCGGGGAGCTAAGATCCCACATGCCTCGTGGCCAAAAAACTCAAAACATAAGACAGAAGCAATATTGTAACAAATTCAATAAAGACTTTAAAAATGGTCCACTTCAAAAAAAAAATCTTAAAAAAAAAAAAGAGTTCAGGGTCATCAGAGCTTAAGTCCCAGCTCCGCTATTTATTAGGTGTACGATCCTGAGAGAGTTTCTTTATCTATCTCCCTGTGACTCGGTTTTCTCATTTGCAAAGTGGGAATAGTAATAGTCCCTAATTTACAGGATTACTGGGAATATTAAATAAAATACTACATGTGAAAAACTTAGCGAGTGCCAGCATTTAGCTGATACCCAGTAGCTATTATTTATTAAACTGTATTTCTAAGTCTCTTACGATACATCAATTGTGAGACATCCGTAATTTCAGAGATGTTAAAATATTTTTATTCATTCAACAGGAAAAGTGTTCCAAAGCCAGAGATGTTTGGGAACCATCAAGTTTCTTTCCTGCCAGATATCTCTGAACCTTTAAATGCTGCCTTCCAATGTGATTTCTAGGGTAGTTATGGCATTCAGTATGTCCCAGACTTAGTAGACAGGAACCCCTTTTCCATGGAGCATGTAGAGCATTCTGTGGAATACAGTTGTGGAAGTGCTGACCTAGCCCAATGTTCTAATTTCATAGCTGGGGAAACTGAGGCCCAGAGAACAGAAGAGGCTTCCTGAAGTTAGCTGGTTAAGTGGTAGAGCCCAGGTCACTGAACAGCCCAGCTGGAGCCTCCTCTGCTAAACCAACTTCTCCCCCACACTTAACCTGTCACCCGTGGCTCTCCTCACGCTAACCCTGAGAGGTCCCAAGGAAAGGGATCCTCTCCATTGTACAGACACAGTCCCCTGGACACAGGGTGATGGGCAGAAGTGGAATTCAGATCCGATTCCTTGGCTTCCTGCTGTATTTTCTTAATACCCTAAAAACTGTGACTCTGGAGGGAATGAGATACAGGACTGGGAGGGAGCAGGTGAGCAAGGAAGGTCTGAAAGGCCTGGGGCAGGAGGTGATCTCAGTACAGACAGACTCCAAACCAGGATGACCTCACTTCCTAAAGCAGTATTTCTGGGCCAATCCTGTCCTATCCTGTGGTGGGCTGAGCTGCAGGCCATCATCCGTCCGCCCCACCAATCTTGGTCAAACAGTGGGGGTGGGATGAGAGAGGAGGTACCAGAGGTACTGCCCCTCATTTCACACCTGCCCATGTGCAGAGCCCTGTGGAATGGAGGGCGGACCTCCAGGTTCAATGTTATTCCATCGCCAAAGAATAGCCACGGGGACTCACTGGGCAGATCAGACCACGTATATGAAGTCCAGCACGGCAGTTAATTCGACGACTGCTTTGTTTTAAGAGTAGTTTGTGTTTCACTGCCTAAGGTGAGTTGCTCTGAGGAGTTGTTAAACAATTCTTCAACTTTTAAACCTCAGTATATGGTGTTTGCGGTCAGACATGATTATTTTCGCAGACTGAGTGACTCACAACCTTTTTTCCCTGTGAGATGCACATGATGGACGATGTTTATCCACATGCTTGACCCACCCCCAATGGGAATAGACTCCCTCAGATCAGCAAAAATGGTAAAGAATGGCCGCCCCAAGTGTTGGTGGGAAAGGTTAACTTTTATACATTGCTAGTGAGAGTATAAATTGATATAGACCCAATAGAGAAAAACTTGGCTGCATCTAATAAAAGAAAACATGTCTTTTCGACTGTATTCCCTATAAGCCTGCAATTCCATCTTTAAGGATGTTCCAGAGAGGAGTTCAGCATGTACACAGGAAACACCTCCAAGGATAGTCACTACACGATGTTGGTATTCATGGAAAACTGAAAACAGCTCAAATGTCCATCAATAGGAGAGAGACACAGCAAAATACGGAATATTTCACAGCAGTTAAAAGGAATGAATTAAATCTATATGTATCATTTGGGATAGATCCCAAAAATATATTGTTAAGTGAAAACAGAAAATTACTGTTTGATACAAAATTTAAATTCTATTTATATAAATTCTCAAATAGAAAAATCAGTACTACATATTTATCATAGGTGTATACAAATTTATAAATGTAAAAGAGAAAGAAACAGACTGATAGGAACATACCACATACATGACAGTTGTTTTCCCTGAAAAGGGGGAAAGGAGTGGGATGTTCTGAAGGACGAAGGGAACTTCACTTTCTCTGTAAAGCTATCATGTCAGTTGCATCTGATGAATCTCAGATTCTCTTGACTTCCCCTGTCTCCTGAACCCTTGACCACTTGCTCTGCCTCTGGCACTCCACAGCAACTGACGCTCCACAGGCCCACCTGGTTCCACCTGAGGCTGACTGGCCGCATGCCCAGAATCTTGGGTTCTCCCATCATTTCCGGGCTTGAATGAAACAGAACCTGGGATCTGCAGCAGGGCCTGGGGTCTGGCTTTCTCAGTGGCCGCCCAAAGGGGCCAGGCATAATGCAGTGGCTCTCAGCTGGAGTGACTTCCCCCCGCAGGGGATATTTGGCAATGTCTAGAGACATTTTTGGTCATTAGACCTGGGTGTGTGGGAGTGTACTACTGGTATCCAGAGGGAAGAGGCCAGGGATGCTGCTAAACAGCCTACAAGGCACAGGATAACCCCCCTACAGTAAAGATTCATCTGGTCCAATGCCCATGGTGTCGGAGTTGAGAAACCCTGGTGTAGCGGTTAAGAACAAAGTCTCTAGAAAGACTAGCTGTGTGACCTCAGATGAGTTACTTCACCTCTCTGTGCTTCAGTTTCCTCATCTGTAAAAAGAGCATAATAATTGTATCTACTTCATAGGGTTGTTGTGAGAATTAAATGTATTAATACTTAAATACATTAATAATTTAAAAAATAAATTTATTTAATTTTTGGCTGTGTTGGGTCTTCGTTGCTGCGTGTGGGCTTTCTCTAGTTGCGGCAAGCAGGGGCTACTCTTCGTTGCGGTGTGCGGGCTTCTCATTGTGGTGGCTTCTCGTTGTAGAGCACAAGCTTCTAGGCACACAGGCTTCACTAGTTGTGGCTTGCGGGCTCTAGAGCACAGGCTCAGTAGTTGTGGTGCATGGGCTTAGTTGCTCCATGGCATGCAGGATCTCCCCAGACCAGGGCTCGAACCTGTGTCCCCTGCATTGACAGGTGGATTCTTAACCACTGCCCCACCAGGGAAGTCCCTTAAATACATTAATAATTTATGTCAGTGAATGTCACTTCGAGAATGTAATAGTAATAATAGTAGTAGTAACTCTGCCATGGAGAATAGTAACATTGAACATGGTAATATTTTTTAAGGAAGCCACTCACAAACTTCAAGCTTCAATAGTTACAAATATTTCACAATATACTTCACAAGTTATGAATTCTTAAATGCACACTTTCCCCACACTTTGACCTCTCTGTACTCAGGGTGTATCATACAATCATGGTTGGCAGGTGGCCATCACACAGAGCTGTCACTGTCTGCACACGTGCATAAAACTTGGAAGGAAATTCTGGAGACAGCAGAGAAGACCCCCCTTTTAAGAAATGGTGCATCGGGCTTCCCTGGTGGCACAGTGGTTAGGAATCTGCCTGCCAGTGCAGGGGACTCGGGCTCGAGCCGTGGTACGGGAAGATCCCACATGCTGCGGAACAACTAGTGGTTGTGTGCCACAACTACTGAGCCTGCTCTCTAGAGCCCGCGAGCCACAACTACTGAGACCACATGCCTCAACTACTGAACCCCACACGCCTAGAGCCCGTGCTCAGCAACAAAAGAAGCCACCGCAATGAGAAGCCGGTACACCGCAACGAAGAGCAGCCCCCGCTCGCCGCAACTAGAGAAAGCCCGCACATAGTGACAAAGACCCAACGCAGCCCAAAATAAATAAATAAACTTTTTAAAAAAAGAAAGAAATGGTGCATCACTCACTATTGATGGCTCAGAGGACAATATTATGTGAAAATATGGTCATTAGTGATGCTGAATCAAAAAGTGACCCAAGATTTGCACTCTTCTGAAGGGAATTCACTTTGCTTACATATGTCTTATGTATGTACAAAAGTGATATATTATCATTGCTTACATATTTCTTCTTATGTATGTACAAAAGTGATATATTATCAAACACCCATGTCTAAATAAATGAGATTTTTTAATAAGGACATGTTTAAAAATTCTACATGAGAAAACCTTGTGCCATAGTTTACTAGGTAATGTTCTTTTTCTAGTGGTACATAAAATAATGGTGCATCTTACAATTTATGACATCATAGACTTGATGAAATGTGTAATAATCATACTGTCGTTTACTGAGTCCTTATAATGTGCTAATCAGACTGTATATATTACCTCATTTAATCCTCTTACCAGCTCTATACTGTGTGTACTATTATTGTTCATATTTTGCTAGTGAATAAACTGAGACTCAGAAGTGAAATAACTTGTCCAAGGTCAACAGCTGATAAGCAGAGCTAGGACTCCAAAGCCTTGGGGCTCAACCTTTGAATCCTGGTTCAGAACTACAGTCTTATTTTCCAGGTGTTAGCAACCTAACGCATGGATAGTAAAAACAGAAGGTAGCTGACCCAATGCTCAGCAACCTGTGGGCTGGTCTTCACGCTGCTATTTCTCCTTCCCTACCCCCGTTTCTTAGCACCACCAGACCTTCCCCAGCATAGCTCCCCTGCCCAGTCCAATGGTAGAATACAACCAGAACTGTGATCAACATGGAGCACCACATTTCAGAGACTGCTAGTCTCCAGGCTTCCCTAAGGAAGGAAAGTTCATGTGCTGCACAGCTGAGAGGGGCTTAAAAGGATGGAGATGTTTTACAAGCTTTGGATAAAAATCATGTGGTCCTAGGCTGAACCACATCTTTAGAATTTTTCATTTATTTTCTCCCTTATAGTAAACTTCTGTCTCTACAGATTCCAGCAAATTGCGGAGCAAAACACAGAGTCATTGTAACCAAACATCCAAAGGTAATTATACAACGGCATCACCAATGTGCAAATAATAAAAACCCAATTGTGAAGCCTAGCAGATGTATCCTATTAGCATCACCAAGACTTAATTCCAAACTGTGTCTCCTCTCCAGCAGTACAGGCCTTCCCAAGTCTCCCTGTGTGCTGGTGGAAGAGAAGATTGGCTGTTCGCAGCGGGTGTGGGGAGATGGTAAGCATTGCACCGGGGATCGAGAGACCCGTGTTCTTAAAGCTTGTGTGACCTTGAGCAAGACGCTTGACTGTCTATGCCTCATTCTCCCCTCCTTTAAAATGTGTGCCTTCCCCCCGCTACCCCAGTTTCTAAAATTAAATGGCAGCTCTCGTTTACTCGCTCCCATAACCCTGTGGAATCTGGTTTTCATTCTCATCATCTTTCAGGGCCTCTGAGCAAGTTCCTGTGCCCTGTTTCTCTCAACAAGGATAACTACTTCCACCTGCCTTTGTAATTGGTTCCTGGGACAAGAAGAGCCTCTTGACAAGGCTGGGCTGCCTTGCGGTGTGTTGGATAAATGGATAAATGCTTGAAATATGGATTTTCTCCCCCCTCACCCACCCGTCCCCAGGGTTCAGAGCTGAATGCATCAAGAAGTTCTGCTGTTGGCATGGCAGGAGCAGAAGTTTTGCTTTTCCTCGGCTTTGTGACTCACTCACTCTGATAAGCAATGAAAAGATTGGGGTCTAGACAGTCTTGGATTATTTCCTGCCCCATTCTCCCACTCAGGTCATGGAAGTTGGCAACCGCAACCACTCTTTGCATAGAGGCCTAGAGAGGGGACGAGATTTTCTCAGTGTCTCACAGCAACTTAAGGCTGAACTGGGATGTCAGTCCTGGTGGTCTGACTCCAAGTCCAATTATCAGAGTGAGAGAGTCAGAAGAGTCTGGGCTATGGATTCAAACGGACCTGAATTTAAACCCAGCATTGCCACTGGCTCACTGTGTCTCCTCTGCTTCCTCGTCCCTGAAATGCAAATAATAGCCACTTCACAGAACTGTGAGCATCAGACGGGATAATGTACAGGGCACTCATGCTGTCTTGGGCTTAAAACTAGAAAAGACCCAAGTGACAACTGCCGGCACTTTAATGGGGATAGAGAGGAAGTGTTATTGCCCCACAAAAACGGGGAATTTGGGTTAAGGTAAGATACCTAGCAGGACAGGACTCTTTTTACTTGAAGGACCTTAAAACACTCCCCATCACTTAAGCATATGAAGAGACAGGAGTCTCACTTGTTAAAGGGGGAAGTGTGAATCAAAACTACCCTGAGTATCATACGTAAATCATACCTCAATAAAGCTAATTAAAACATAACTACCCTGAAATTGGTAAAGATCAAAATTCCTGGAAACAGACGGGTATCAAAGGGTGTGGGGAAGTGGGGTCATCCAGTGCAAAGTCCGAGGAGGGCAAGTTGGCGAGAGTCAGCAAAATCAGTAATGTCCACGCTGTTGGGTGCAGCAGTTGAACTAGTGGTAGCTTGTTGCAGAGGGCCCCTCCGCCAGTGCGGTAACAACCTGGGCTCCTTTGGTATAAAACACGCCACCCACACTCGAGCACGGAGTGGGCAGAGGGAGCTTCACTTAGAACTTGTTGGGGTGTGAGTGAGGGGATGGGCGTTGTTACTACCTTGAGGGGAAACAGTTCTGTGTCACTTGAGTTGCAGAGGGGGCTGGGGCTGGGGCCGGGGAGCAGCTCCTGGTCACAAGGGGACCACTCTGGGAGGGCTTGGAATCTGGCAGACCTGTCCATTCGTCCCTGCTCTGCTACGTACTAGCTGTGTGGTCTAACACAAGTCACTTTGAGTTGCTTTTCTCCATCTACTCACTGAAGATGGTACCACCTTCCATGAAGAGTTGACGTGAGGATTAAATGAAATCCACAGGAGGACCTGGCTCAGTGTCTAGTGTCTGGCAAGCAAGCAGTGAAGGTTTTTCTCTTCTCCAGTTTATCCGTGTATCCCTCTTCCTATCTTTTTCTCTTCACCCCTCTGTTGCCTTTTTTGTAGTTGTGGCCAACACTCCCCTGCATCACACCCCAGCAACTTGGAAGAGCATATTTCAGACAGTGACGGACCCAAGAAGCAATGGCTCATGTCTTAGCCCAAAGCTCCAACCTGTTCTGCCCTCCCTCCCTCCCCCTGGTCCTGAATGCCTGGTACACTGAGTTGGCTTGATCCTTGCCTTAGGCGCCTGGATTTCCTCCACTTCCTGACAGGGCCCCCAGCCAGCTCCCCCGTGTGGTTTCGGTTTGGCTTACACCTCTGGTGCCGGCTTCTTCCTTTGTCTGACTGTGGAACCTCCCCAACCACACACCTTAGCAGAGGAGGTGGAAATTCAGACCCTGTCTCCGTCATATCAAAAGCAATGTGCTTTAGAAACAAACAAACAGCCCTTTTATTTTAAAATAATTATAATCTTGCAGAAATTTGCAAAAATAATACAGAGGTCCTATGTACCCTCCACCCAGCTTCCTCCTATGGTGACATTTTACATGTCAGCATTACACTTCTAAAATATGTGCTTGGGCTTCCCTGGTGGCACAGTGGTTGAGATTCCGCCTGCCAATGCAGGGGACACGGGTTCGAGCCCTGGTCCGGGAAGATCCCACATGCTGCGGAGCATCTAAGCCTGTGAGCCACAACTACTGAAGGTGGCGTGGTGCTACAACTACTGAAACCTGCATGCCTAGAGCCCATGCTCCACAAGAGAAGCCACGCCAATGAGAAGCCCACGCACCACAATGAATAGTAGCCCCTGCTCGCCACAACTAGAGAAAGCCCCAGCACAACAACGAACACCCAATGCAGCCAAAAATAAATAAATTAATTAATTAAATTAAATAAAATATGTGTTTGGTACTTGTACCATTTGGGCAAGGATCTAGTATAGAAAGAAGATTTAGTGGTTCAAACCTTGTCATTGCAAATCTTCTGTTCCATCCCTCCCTGAAAGGCCTGGTCTTTCCTTTCTCCAGGACATTGTTCACTCACTGCTTCTGCCCAGAAAGTATTCTTTATCAGCCAGAGACTCAGGTGAGCTTAAGTCAAAACGGAATTTACTGGAAAGCTATTGAACTGCACCAGAATCCGTGGGAAGACCAGGAGGCAGAGCAGGAGCCAGGAGAAGGGCCAGGGCATCCAGAACTCCTTGGTCACTTCCTCAGAATGCTCCCAGGGCAAGGAGTAAATGTCCACTGCTTTGTTTTGTGCTGTTTTTCCTGTCCTTTGCCATCTCTTTCTGAAGCATTTCCACATCACCCCAGGCAGAAGTGGCTCACACATACAGCCCTTCCCAGCTAGACTGTGTTTCTTCGGGGTCAAGTTCTCGGTCTCTATATAACCTATAATATTTATCAACATAGGCAACCAAGAAGTATTACGAATAAATACATTTGGGGGCTTCCCTGGTGGCGCAGTTGTTGAGAGTCCGCCTGCCGATGCAGGAGGCACAGGTTCGTGCCCTGGTCCGGGAAGATCCCACATGCCGCGGAGCGGCTGGGCCCGTGAGCCTGCGCGTCCGGAGCCTGTGCTCCACAACAGGAGAGGCCACAACACTGAGAGGCCCACGTACCGCAAAAAAATAAATAAATAAAATAAATAAACACATTTGGCACCAGAGGCAGTTAATTTATTTTACCAAATTCTTTGGCCTTCATACATAACCAAAATGAGGGGAAAACTGCCTCTTTTCTTTTCATTTTTGACTCAGTGAGAGTGCCAAAGCAGTGAGTGAGTGAATTAGGCTTTTAAAATCACTAACAAAGCTTTTAAGGAGCCCATGAACTTGTAAATAACAGCTACAGAAGGTTTTAATTAGCATGATGTTAAAAAAAAGTCACTTGACCTCTAGGTGCCCTTCTTTAAAAAGTGGGATAATGAGAGTGGCCACCTGCCTAGCTCACTGAGGCACTAGTTCATTAATGAGACCAATGATAGCAAGGTTCTTGGAGCACTTTGGATGAAAGAAGGAGGAAAAAGCTCTCCGGATACTGTTATAATGATGGTTTTAGCCAAAAGTCCTATTATATCTAGACTCCCTCTGGTGACCAATTTAGCATACTGTATATAATACATTCTGAATTAATTAGTTTCTACAGCCTCTCGGTAGACTGGGAGTTGCCAAATGACAGTAGCTATGCCTTCGCTGAGCCACCATGAATATATTCTCTTGGTGGTTAGCCCTGCCATCTTTTTCATGCCGGGCCATCTCTCTGCCTTTGCTTTGGTGCTTTGCTCTCCTCGACAGTTTTCCATTTGAAAACCAGGCTTTTCAGTGCCACTGTGCAGTTTGGGGAGCATCATCGTCACCATCCTTAGATCTCTGGACATGGACACAGGAACTGATTCATTCTGTTTGGTGCCAGAAAGCAAAACTGGCACAGGTGAGACAGAGAAGCACAGGTTTCAGCCCAACATAGAAAACGTTTTCATAGACATACTTGCACATTCAATGGGCGTCTCGTAGTCAGTGCCCTGTCCCCAGAGACAGAGCCTGTTTGACAAGGGTTCTTGGTTTGTAGACATCCAAATGTGCTCCAGTGAGTTTTAACAGAAAAGAGTTTATACAGGTGGACTGTGCTTAATGTCAACTCCCTTCCGCCTTCATGTGTGCCTTCCTCTAATGGCAAGGCCGGAAAGCTAGTCTGTGTTTCCCAGGCTGGCAGATGGGCTGGCACAGAAGGTAGAGGTGAGGAGGAAGCTACAATTCTACTGGGTCTACTGATTCTTTCAGTGGCCCTTGCAGAAATTCCAGTGTCCAATCACTAGCTTTACGAGTACTGGGAAGCAGAGCACAAGGCATTCCCTGGTGTAGACTAACAGGCACAGTGTGACTCGGTGGTGGAGCTGCAGCAGTGGTTGTGGTTTCTGATCATGGTGGCGTCCTGACTGTGACAGTTTGATAACCATAGAGGCTTCTGGACTGTGGCAGCATCCCTGTGGTGCTGGAACCAATGGCGTCCTGATCACAGACGAGGTAGCAGCTCTCTTGGCCCCTCTGAGAGTCATTCACGTGACTTCAGCCTAGAGTCATGTCTACAGCTCTGCCATCAACTCTAAGCCCTTTCATACCCTGTAGTGAATCATTTTCTGCTTAAATGAACTAGAATGGACTCTGTCCTCTGTTATAGAGCCCTAGCCGATACAAAGAGATACATAGTGCCTAACAAATCACTGGGACTCTGTCTAGGGCGAGTTTACAGGAACAATTCACAAAACTACACTGCAGATCTGAGCTACCAAGGGAGTTGTTATTATGTGACATTCAGGACTGTCCTCACCTGCTCACCCCAGAATCATGCCAAGTCTACCCCGTCCTGTGCCAGCAAAACAGACGTCCATGCTCCACCTCCTTCTCCACATAATTCAGTTCTGAAACAGAGTCTCACACAGATGCATTTGACCAGCAGAATATGAATCACAACCAGATCCTGACCTGCAGAGGAGCCTTGGAAATGTAGTCATTAGTGGTTTAGCCTCTACAGTTCAGAAAGGAATCATGTGAGCCAGTCCACAGTATGTACTACAGAATCACTGACTTTTAGGGCTGGGAGAGATCTTAGAGAGGAGGATAATTCAGCCTCCAGAGACAGATGAACTTGGGTTGTCCAAGTTAGAGTCAAAATTACAGCTGATTAGAGACAAAATCCATGAGTACGAACATCTGGCCCTGTCTACCTGCTCCACTTTCTCTCTCTGAAACTCTGATGGGTTCCGGAAGGAATTCCTGCATTTGCTGGGAGTCTAGACCATATATACCCAGTGTCCAGGGATCCATATTATTTTTCCAAAAGGAAACACTATGGGATTTGGAAAACTTCTTTCCTCTGAGTTAGGCTAAACTGGTTTCAAATCCTGACCGCTTCATGTCGTCGGTGTGGCCTTAGACAAGTCACTTACCCTCTCCGAGCTTCAGTTTCCTCTTGAGCAAAGTGGGCAATTGTAATGTCTGTTTTAATGGGTTTTTGCAAAGCGTGAAATGTCAAAAGCACCTGACATACAGTAAGTGCTCAATAAATATTAGTCCTGTGATTCCCAACTCTTTGGTATTCAGTCAACATGTAGTTATATTTTTATGCAACATGAAGATACTTCCTAAAAGAGCAACAGAATTTAGAATTCTCAGAATTTGCCATGGAAACTTAACCCTTCAATTACTGCATAAGCCTGCAAACATCTCCAGGCCCATTCTTATGTTGGCAATTTTTCAGGCAAATGCCCCAGTGTAAGCTATATCTAAGATGAGAGTTACTGGGAAAGTTTAGTACCTTCCATAAATTTGGTGTTTATTCATTATGAAGCAGAAGGGAGGCCCATTAGGTCCTGTTGCAGGAGCACACACTGACTGAGAACTGTTCCTAAGATGTATGACTTGGGGCTGAACCAAAGGAAGCCTTCAACTTAGTGCAGTTTGATGCTTCCCACGGTAAACACAGGCTCTCCCGATCCTGACTTCTTTCTTATTCTTTCCAGGGACAACTGGTGAGGCTCAGAGGAAAGAGTTGTGCCCCAGGAATCACTGGAAAGCTGGATCTCACCTCCCCTTTTCTCTCTCTCTCTGGGCCTCAGTTGCTTCATCTAACAAAAAGGGCTAGGGCTAGAGGGACTTCCCTGGTGGTCCGGTGGATAAGAGTCTGCACTTCCACTGCAGGGGCCACGGGTTCAATCCCTGGTCAGGAACTAAGGTCCCACATGCCACTCCACCCCCCCCCAAAAAAAAGAGGGCTAGAAGACAGTTATATCCTCGTGCCAGCCCCCACCTCCCTCCCAGTGCTCAGATCTGTGATTCCAAGGCTTAATGGTGGGCTCACCCGCTAGAGGGGAAGCATCCTGGGACTCAGGAGATAGTATACAAAGACAAAGGTCTCTACCTATGCAGAGCAGCTATTTGTTCAAACAGAGTCTTAATTCCTAATGATCTCACGAACTATACATATTGGACTCACAGCTCATACAGGGCTAGGTCCTAAAGTCAGGACTTAAAGTAAAGATCCTCTTTAGTCAAAATTACCCTTGAAAATCCCCAAGATTGTATCTGCATTGCATGACAATATCATCTTTCAATAAGATCAGTACAGCCAGTTTTTCCTCTAGTTTAGGATATTTGAACACCAAATATAATAGTGGGCTTGTGTCTGGGGACTGTGTTGTATGAAAATAGAAAATGTTCAGTGCTATAGACACACCCAGTGCTGGGAGATAGATGCTCATGTTATGAAAGGTTGAGTTCCACTGAGGGGAGAGATGCAGGGGCTGGGCAGGCAAAGCGAAGTCCAGCGGAAGGACAGGAATGGTCCTTGACACCAGCAGCAAGGGGAATGTGTAGGGTGGGACTCCAAGAGGTCAAAGGCCAGCAGGTTGGGGGAGGGCCTCCAGAGATCAGGCCAAAGTGACACAGTGATGCTGAAGGGGTCCTCAGCAACCCTGCCGAGCGCCCTCCAACCCAACCACCTTTCTGCTCAGCACTGCTTGGTCTTAAAGGGCCCTTCTTCTAGGTCTGCAAAGAGATCTTCAGAAAAGACTCAGATAATTATGTTATCTATGTTGAGAGAGAAGTGATCCTACTGAGATGTGGAAGATTGGGAAGACTTCGGGCAGAACAAGGGTGCTGGGTGGGTCTGCATAGCCGGGGAGGATGGGGGTAGCATTCTGGCATGGGAGACAAGTGGGAGGCGGGGCAAAAATAGCAAAAGCAGAAATGCTGAGGTGGGGAAGCTCAGGACCTGTTAGATGGCCAGATGAGCCTGGAAGGTGAGACATTAACGGGAATGGAAACAGGTGTCCTGAGCCAGGTACCAGAGGGCTCAAATATCAGGCTAGAGACTTTGGACTTTGGCCTTTGTGTAGAGACCAGGGGTTTTGAGCAGGAAAATTACTGTAATCAAAGTTGATTCTCCTGGAAGCCCAGCTGGTCAGTGGGGTGCAGGTGGATGCCAGTTAGGAGGTCAGACAGGAACCCAGGCTAGAGATAATCCAGGTCCCATATGGGGTAGTGGTGAGAGCATGGAAAGGGAGAAGGTAGGAGAAGGATGCAGCATGCTCAGAGCTCAGGTACCTGGGAGCCAAACTTCAATTCCTTCCATGTAACACTATGTTGATCCCCTACAGTTCTTTCTGAATGTCAGGACCAAGTCACCCCATTTCCAGAGACAAACCTTCTTGCTTTAGAAACACACAAAAGTATTCTGGGTCCTAAGACTAAGAGAGAGTATGAGATTTTGTGACCTCTGGCCCAGGACTGAGAAGTCTTCCCTAGAGCTATGGGGCTCTCTGCTGCATGGATTTGAGGAGTCTCAGCTTGTCTGGCTTCTGCTTTTAAACAATTTCCCACCATCATTGCTGCTGACACCGTAGGCATACTCTCAACTGGGAAAAACCTTTCCAATTTGAAACTTTAAGTGCTCAGTTAACTAAGGTCACAGAGATGGATCTGACCAGAGGTCAGTAGAGGTCCCTGTCTCTGATGTTCTCCACTCTGCATTCAGAGAAACGAATTAAGTACTCTCTGAGCTTGCGTATGGGGTGAATTGACTCATGTATCCACTCAACAAATATGAATTGAACACCTACAATGTGCCAGTTCTAGGCACTGGGGATACAAGAGTGAATGAAACAATCAAATCCCTGTCCTCATGGAGTCCACATTCTAGTAGGGGATAGACAACAAAGAGTGAGTTAAATGTACAGCATGTGAGATCATGATAAGTGCTACAGAGAGGAATAAAGCAGAATAATAAGCATAAGGAATGCTGGGATTTGCCATTTGTGTTGGGTGGTCAGGATGGGCCTCGATGAGCAGGTCAAATTGGAGCGGGGACCCAGAGAAAGTGAAGGGCAAGTCATATGGGTGTCTGGGAGGAGTGTTCCAGGCAGAGAGACCTGCAAGTGCAGAGGCCTGGAGAATGGATTGTGCTGGGTGCTCAAGGAATAGCAAAGAGGCCAGTGAGGCTAATGTAGAGTAAGCGGGGGAGAGGGGTAGGAGGTGAGGTCAAGAAGGAGGGGGCAGATGGCGGAGGGCCTTGGAGGTCATGGTAAGGACTTTGGCTTTTTCTCCAAGTGAGATGAGAGCCGGTGTGAACTTCTGAGCAGAGGATGATAAGAGCTGGCTCCCATCTGGACAGACTCCCTCTGGCTGTTGTTTTGAGGTCAGTCAGGAGGCCACTACGATAATCTGGTGGTAGTTCAGATCAGGGTGATCTTATCAGTGGGGGAAGAGCAGACATCTCTGGGAGTAAGGCCCAGGGCACCTGAAATTTGGGGAGGAAAGGTCAGATTTTAACATTATGAGCTTCAGATGAACAGCCCCCAAACATGTGTTTGCCCTCAAGCCCAACCCTTCTAGTCCAGCCCTGGGCTCTGAAGGCTATTCTGAGAGAAGAGTTGCTGCAGTGTTTTGAGTGGGGACAAACTTTTTCTTTTTTTAAATTCATTAATTTATTTTTTGCTGCATTGGGTCTTTGTTGCAGTGCGTGGGCTGTAGGCACACGGGCTTCAGTAATTGTGGCACATGGGCTTAGTAGTTGTGGCTTGCAGGCTGTAGAGCACAGGCTCAGTAGTTGTGGTGCATGGGTTTTGTTGCTTTGTGGCATGTGAGATTTTCCCGGACCAGGGCTTGAACCCGTGTCCCCTGCGGATTCTTAACCACTGTGCCACCAGGGAAGCTCAGGGACAAACTCCTTTAGAATAGATATCAAGCCTAGCAGGATGGCTGCTTTGAAAGGGCTATTTGGGTGTCCTAAGTGTAAAAAAGAAAATCAGTTTTCATTGCCACGTTAGAGGACACAATTGGGAACTTCATTCCCTGATTGCTCCCTCAGCGTTTCATTCACCACTGGTGCCAAGGACATTCAGTCCTTAATGTCGCTGTCATTCGAAAGGACAATGTCTCATGCTGCTGCCCCCTAGAGGCTACTAGCCTAATTGCAGACCAGGCTGTACCTCCCAAACTTCACCGTGTTTTCTGAGCACAAACCATGGGCTCCACGTGCAGAGCAGCATGGCAGAGCCCTCAGCGAACTGAGACCAGAGAGGTGACTCTAAGATGCCCAACCCCGGGGCATCTGACCTGCATTCCCATAAGGGATGCGGGACTGGGGGCCCAGAATCTGGTTTCCCATTCCTGCTTGGCTCTCATCTCACTGGATAACTCACCGTGGAACTCAAGCAAGACCCGTGCTCAAATAGCAGGCCCTTAAACTGGACAGTTTCTCATTTTCCCTTCCTGCTCTGACATTTTAAAAGTGCTTATGGAATCTGTACATTAAATGGAGTATGGTCTCCATATCATCCCCAATTCCTTTGGGATTCTTGCACCCTTCATCTCTCTCTCCCCAAACATCCCTCCTGGCACCCAAGGAAACCTGGGAAACCATACTGCGAGGCTCCTTCTGGGCCTGCCTTTCCTGCCTGTGCCCCAAGATTTTTGGAGTTTTTTTCTTCTTTTGCTCATCAAAACTGATCACTCCTAGTTCCATCAACTAACTAATGAGTGCTAATGAGGGATCATATTTTTCCACATTTCTGGAACCTCGGTTTTTAAATCTGTACAACACAGCTAATAATAATATTTATCTTCAGGGTTATTATGAGGATTACAAATTCTTTATGCAAACTGTCTGGCAGAGTGTCTGAGGTATTCGATAAATGGCAGACATTAGTTTAGAATGGACTCAGCTTAGACATCATCTTCTCTAAGAAATCTTTGATTCCACCAAGTGGGGTTAAATGTTTGTCATCTGTGCTTCAGAGACTATGGAAATAATTCATTGAGTGCTGGATATATGTCCACAGCAGGCTAGACACCTATGGTCAGCAGAATAATACCCTCTATCACCCACTCCCAAGATGTCCACTTCCTAATCCCTGGAACCTGTGGGTATGTTACATTACATGGCAAGAGGGAATTAAGGCTGCAGATGGAATTAAGTTTGTTAATCAGCTGACTTTAAGATGGAGAGATTATCCTGGATTACCCAGTTGGCCCAATACAATCACAAATCTCCTTAAAAAGTGAAAGAGGGAGGCAGGAGAGTCAGAGGAAGAGATGTGATGACAGAAGCAGAGGTCTGAGTGAGACCATTGCTGGCATTGAAGATGAAAGGGAGCCCAGAGCCAAGGGATGAGAGCAGCCTCTAGAAACCAGAAAAGGTAAGAAGATGGATTCTTCCCTAGAGCTTCCAGCAGGAATATAGCCCTGCTGATTCCTTGATTTTAACCCAGTGAGACCCATTTCAGACTTCTGGTCTCCAGAACTATAAGATAATAAAACTGTGTTGTTTTAAGCCACTAAATTTGTGGTAATTTGTTACAGCCACTGTTAGGAACTAATACAACCCCTCACATACATCTAATTTGTACAGTTATCCAAGTCATCATTGTTATTGTTCCCACTTTACAATTGAAAAACCTGCAGCTCAGAGAAGTAATTTGTAGAAAACTACACAGCTAATAAATAGCTCTCAGATCTTTCAATGCAAGTTACAAAAACAAACAAACAAGACACAAATTGGCTCAACCTGTTGGTGGGTGGGTATTGGCTCATATAACTGAAAAAAAATTCCAGAGGAGGTACTTGTGGAGACCAGGCAAGGCTTGATCCACAGGCTAAAAGGATGACACCAAAAATCCAGTATTTCTCTATCTCTTGTGTCTGTTTTCCAGAATCTTGGCTTCATTCTCAGGTTCCACACAATGGACCCCATGGCTCCAGGCTCACCGCTGTGGTGGCAAAAATGGCTACAGCAATTCCAGATGTCACAACCTCACTCCCCACAACTTCTAGAGGAAAAAAGAAATCTTCGCTTTTTCAGACGGCCCAGCAAAACTCTTGTAGTGATTTGTTGCTTCTAATTATGTTAAACCCCAATTCCTGGGCTAAATACTGAGCCCCATGGTGGACCTGTGAATGAGGGGTGGGGAAGGGTTGAATTGCCTGAAAGGAGATCAGAGTCCTTTGGGCAGGAGAAACAGGCAACTGATATCAAAAGTCCACAGTGCTGGCTAGGAAAGGTCCACCACAAAGTTTCTGAGTTCAAACACTACTGCTTCCCAGTAAAGTCATTTTCTGACTCTTTGGACACATGGTCATTGTCTGTTTAATCTTTCAGTGAGACTAAGGGACAAGCCTGGAGCCATCCTAATCTCCTCTGTGTTCCCAGCCCCTAGCCCATGGCCTAGCTGAGATCGATCATCAGAGAAATGTTTGTTGGTCACTGGGGCTGCTCTCTCCAGGGAAGTGAGCCATTCAGGAAGTGCTACCTTTCTCTGATTCTGTGTGAAGCTGTGATGGTGCCCAAGCAAGCTAAATGTTTCTGAGAAAATGTAAGTACTCCAATGGATATAAGCAGTGGCTTGGATTTAAGCCAGTTTGAGTTGGATGTTTCTTTTACTTGCAGCTAAAAACATCCTAACAGATACAAATGCCTTATGGGGTGGGTGTTGTGAGGATTTAAATGAGATAATGCATGTAAAGTACTTAAACACGTTTAACAGGTGTTAGCTATTTTTTTTTTTTTTTTTTTTTCTCGGCTCGCGGGCCTCTCACTGTTGTGGCCTCTCCCGTTGCGGAGCACAGACTCCGGACGCGCAGGCTCAGCAGCCATGGCTCACGGGCCCAGCCGCTCCGCGGCATGTGGGATCTTTCCGGACCGGGGCACGAACCCGTGTCCCCTGCATCGGCAGGCGGACTCTCAAACACTGCGCCACCAGGGAAGCCTGCTATTATTATTTTTATTACCACTTATAATGACATTATTAATGAGTTCCTCAAGGGCAGGTTGAATACTGCCCATTCTGGAATGTAGTAAATGATATTTAAGTAATGGTTGAAACAAATTGAAGTATCCAGGGCACCACTTTACAAGGGTTAAGTTTCCATCAATCGAATTTTTAAATGTTCAAATTCACTAAGCTAACTTGCTATTTACAGAATCTTCCTGTAGAAAATTATTTTTCAAAGATAAATCATTTCATAATTCAAATCATTTATGTTTAATTCGCCTATTGTACAAATTTGGAAATTCTTATATGCATGATCAGGTTTCTTCCATTCATTCAGTAGTTCACTCATCCATTCATTTACTCAGCAACTTTTTGGAGCAACTGTCATATGCCAAACCCTGTGCTAGGACATAGGGAGATAGAGTTAAAACTTGGCCCCTGTGTTCAGGGAGTTCACAGCCTAATGAATGAACAGACAATAAACCAAGAATTACAGCAAGGTGGCTAGGAGGGCAAGAAAGAGGAAGCCCAGAGCAGAGGTGGTGGGAAGTGGGTGAAAGCAGGGAACGCTTCATCAAGAGGAGGCTCTACTGTTTCTGAAGTACAACTAGAAGTTAGCTGGTGAACATGCAAAGGCTTAAGGTAACATAAAGCTTAGTTTCGGGGAACTCCAAGTATTGACAGCATTGGTTTTGATTGGGTACAGCTTATGTAAGAATGGCACTTGTGTCAAGAGGTAAGACGGAGAATAGGCGAGGATGAGGTCCAAAGGGCCTCAAATGCTGTGCGGGGGAAGTTCAGATTTTATCTTGAAGACAATGGGGAGAACTTTGAGGGATTTTAAGCAAACATGATCAGATTCGTTTCAGAAAGACTACCTTGGTGGTGATAAAAAGGTTGATTGGAGCTGTGGCAAGAGGGTGGAGGAGGCACGCCTCAAGCAGTTAGGGAGAGACCAGTGAGGAAATGACTGTTAGGTGGAACCATGTAAAATCATGATTTTTTTTTTTTTTTTTAGAAAATGGTCAAATGTCATCAATTCCATACGGTTCAACCTAATACAGTGGTCCAGGTAAGAAATGATCAGAGCCCCAATGAAGGCAGAGGCAGAGGAGATGAAACCAAGAGACATTTAGGAAGTCTAATTTGATAGGATACCGTGATTTCTTTGGTGAGAGGGACAAAGGAAAGGGCATTTGTCCTAAACTGGAAATATACAATCACAGGCTATATAAAATAATTCTTGAACCTGGAAGAACACTTACTTCAATTAGTTTTACAGCTGAGGCCTGATAATAAATTCATTCATTTTGATACAACAACACAGTGTGTTTGGGGCTGAGTTGGGACTGAAACCCAGGTCTCCTGACTATTCTACTATTCTAGCTTCACTGTACCTTGGATATCCCAAGAAGATATTTGTGTTAGTTTCCTGGGGCTACCATAACAAAATACAACTAACTGGGTGGCTTGAACAACAGAAATTTATTGTTTCACAGTTTTGGAGGCTGGAAACCTGAAAACAAGGTGTTGATAGGGTTGGTTCCTTCAGAGGGCTGTGGGGGAGATCCTGTTCCAGGCCTTTTTCCTTAGTTTGTAGGCACATCACCCTGATCTCTGCCTTCATGTTCACATGGCATTCTCCCTGTGTGTGTGTGTGTGTGTGTGTGTGTGTGTGCCCATCTCTTCACATGGCTGCCTCCACTTTGTATATCCATGTCCCTGTTTTCTCTTATAAGGACACGAGTCCTTAGTGTCCCCACAGGAGACACAGTCATAAGGACTCAGTCATAAGACCCACCCCACTTCAGTATGACATCATCTTAACTAATTACATCTTCAACGACCCTATTTCCAAATAAGGTCACATTCTGAGATACTGGGGGTTAGGACTTCAACATATGGTTTTGGAGGGGGGCACAATTCAACTCATAACACTACTTCTGAAAGTCCTATGTCATGTTACTGGTGGTAATTCTGTCTTTTCCCTTGGGAAAGGAAATACGGATCTGAGGAATAAGAGTCTTTTCTCTTTCCTTTATATCTTATCACAATGCCAAGGATAGTGTTCTACCCTACAAGTCTGCGTTGACATACCTGGTGGCAAGAGACAGAGATTTCACTGAGTTTCTAAAAATTTTACTGTGTGGTCTACTCGTATTGGTGGAAAGAAAAAACTCTTAACTGCATTCCATTTGACTAGATGGGCAGAACATGTGGTTACCTACTTTGGGTGTACAATGGTTCCCTTTGATTTCATATGCCAAGGGCAGGCAGCCAACTGCTCTTACTTTACCTGTGATCAGGCTCAGCAGTGGCTTCCAAGGGGAGCTGAGGAATGGCGGGTGTTCTTATTCATCATGATGTCGGTTTTTTAAGATATGGCCTTTATTTTGGAACTATCAATAATTAAATAGGCTTTCTCTGGGTAGAATGAAAATGTAGGTTAGAAGGACACTCAGGGCTTAGCTATTGAGAGGCTTTGCTGAGAAGATTTAGAAAAGTGTGGGAGTCTACACCCCACCACTCACAGTAACTGAGACCGTGTTTAACCACAAAGCTGTGGATGGGTAAAAACATGGGCTCTAGAGTCCCACAGACTTGGGCTTGAAACTCTGCCCTGATTTTACATTAAGAGTTGGCTTAGTTACCAAAAAGGGAACTAAGTAAAATCAGGTGCCTCCTGATATGATGCACTGAAAAGGACACAACATTGCTTATATAGTGCCCCCGCCAAAAGCACATAATCTAAATTTAATCATAGAGAAACAACTGGGCAAGCCCAAATTAAAGGACATGCTGCAAAACAATAGGTATTCTTCAAGAATGTCAATGTCATAAAAGAAAATGAAAGGCAGGGACTTCCCTGGTGGTCCAGTGGGTAAGACTCCACACTCCCAATGCAGGGGGCCTGGGTTTGATCCCTGTTCAGGGAACTAGATCCCGAATACCACAACTAAGACCCAGTGCAGCCAAATAAATATTAAAAAAAGAGAAGAAAATGAAAGGTAGAGGAACTGTTCCAGATTATAGGAGACTAAAGAGACATGACATCTAATGGAATACTTGATCCCGAATTAGATTCTGGATTGGGGGGAAAAGTTTCTTGAAAGAGCAATATTGGGAAAATTGGCAAAATTTGAATACGGATTATAAATTAGATAATAGTATTGTAGCAATGTTAAGTTTCCTGAATTTGATCATCATAGCGTGGTTGTGTAAGAGATGGTCCTTGTTTTGGGGAGATACATGATGTATTTAGGGTTGAAGTGTTGTAGTTTCTGTAATTTACTCTTAAGTGGTTCAGGAAGAAAACTAGAATAAAAAATAATGAGGATTGTGGGCTTCCCTGGTGGCGCAGTGGTTGAGAGTCCGCCTGCCGATGCAGGGGACGCAGGTTCGTGCCCGAGTCCGGGAAGATCCCATATGCCGCAGAGCAGCTGGGCCCGTGAGCCATGGCCACTGAGCCTGTGCGTCTGGAGCCTGTGCTCCGCAACGGGAGAGGCCACAACAGTGAGAGGCCCGTATACCGCAAAAAAATAATAATAATGAGGATTGGTAATTATACATAAAAATACTGTATTGGTATTTGAAAGTCACTAAGAGAGTAAATCTTAAAAGTTCTCACTACCAGAAAAAAAGGTAACTATGTGAGGTGATGGATGTGTTAACTAACTTTATCGTAGTAGTCATTTTACATCATATATGTATTATCAAATCATCACATTGTGCACCTTAAACTTACACAGTGTTGTATGTGAATTGTACATCAATTAAGCTGAAAAATAAATAAATAACCCCCCGCAAATAATGAGGATTGTGTAATATGTAAAGAAAGAGAGGGAGAGAGAGAGAGAGAAAGCAAATGTGGCAAAGGGTTAACATTAAATAAATCTAGGTGAAGTGTATTAGAAAATTTATTAGAATTTTCCCACAATTTTTCTCTATCCTTGTATTTTTCCAAAATAAAAAGTTTAATTGGGGCTTCCCTGGTGGCGCAGCGGCTGAGGGTCTGCCTGCCAATGCGGGGGACACGGGTTCGAGCCCTGGTCTGGGAGGATCCCACATGCCGCAGAGCAACTGGGCCCCTGAGCCACAGCTGCTGAGCCTGTGCGTCTGGAGCTTGTGCTCCACAACAGGAGGGGCCGCGATAGTGGGAGGCCCATGCACCGCGATGGGGAGTGGCCCCCGCTCACCGCAACTAGGGAAAGCCCACGCACAGAAACGAAGACCCAACACAGCCAAAAATAAATAAATAAAAATTAAAAAAAAAAAAAGTTTAATTAAAAAAGAAGAGATGAACCAGACTGGATATTGTCCAAGACACTGAACTAAAAAGGTGCAAAAGTATTACTGGAGTGTTAAAAATCTAACTAGAAATGTAACTTGAAAAAAATGTATTGTGAAAACTTCTCTTTGGAGAATACGAATGTGATTGGGAAAAAATGCTTATACAACTCACTTGTGGTTGAGAGATGAAGTTCCTAAGGGCAAAGCGAAGGATCCGTGGACAGTTACTGTCATTTTTGGCTTTTTAGGGAAGGTCCTCCTTCTCTACCATTCCCCTGTGAAGTTCTCAGTCTCTCTTCTAAATAAAAATGAATTACATATTTTTTTAATGTTTAAAAGAGAACCAAATTACCAGCCTCTCTTTTTAATCTGGTTCTGCCAGCTGTACAACCTTGAACAAGTCACTTCATCCATTCAACAAACGTTTATTTAGTACCCACTCTGTGCCAGGTACTGTTTAGATGTTGGAGACTTGGCAAGGAACAACATAGATATGGCACCTGCCCTCATGGAGTTTACAGAACAGTGATATATGACAGATACTAGGTGTTGCCAACATTACAGGAATTTCCTTTTCTTCCTTGCTGATAAAACTCCAATTTTGCAGAAAGCAATGTGTGAGAGGGAAAGCCATGTGTGCTACAGATTGGGAGAAAATACTTGCAAACCACATATCTGACGAAGGACTAGTATCTAGAATGTATAAAGAATTCTCAAAAGTAACGAAAGGAAGAAAGAAAGAAAGAGAGATAGAGAGAGGAAGGAAGGAAGAAAGAAAGAAAGAGAGAGAGAAAGAAAGAGAGAAGGAAAGAAGAGAGAAAGAAAGAAAGGAAGGAAGGAAGGAAGAAAGAAAGGAAGGGAGAAAGAAATAAATCACTCCAATTAGAAAATGGGCAAAAACATAACACACATTTTACCAAAGTGGATATACTGATGGAAAATAACCACACAAAAAGCTGTTCAATCGCATTAGTCATTAGCAAACTGGGAATTAAAACCACAATGAGATATCACTTCATCCTTATCAGAATGGCTAACATAAAAAATAGTGACATCACCAAATGCTGATAAGGATGTGGAAAAACTGGATCAGTGGACCACTCATATCTTGCTAGTGGGAATGTAAAATGGCACAGTCACTTTGGAACCGTTTGGTAGTTTCTTTAAGCACTAAATATGCAACTACCATACAACTCAACAACTGCACTCTTGGGCATTTATTACAGAGAAGTAAACATTTATGTTTACCCAAAAACTTGTACATGAATGTTCAAAGCAGCTTGATTCATAATAGCCCCAAACTTAAATCAACTCAAATGTTTTTCAGTGATGGTTGAACAAACTGTGGTACAACCATATCATGGAATACATCCAGCAATAAAAATGAAACACCTAGTGATACAACAACCTGGATAGATCCCCAGGGAATGATAGTGTGTGAAAAAAAGCCAATCCCAAAGCGTTATATACAGTGTGATTCCATTTGTATAGCATTCTTGAAATGACAAATTATAGAAATGGAGAATAGATTGGTGGTTACCACGGGTTAGGGGACGATGGAGTATAGCCTAGAAGAAATGTGGATGTGGTTATAAAAGGGCAACATGTGAGATCTTTGGAAATGTTCTGTATCTTCACTGTGGTGGTGGTCATAGAAATCTAAACATGTGATAAAATCACATAGAATTAAATACACACATGTTCCCAACAAAATAGTGCTTGTAAAACTGCTGAAATCTGTTTAAGAACTGGGGAAGACTGGGTGAAGTGTTGTATGGAATCTCCGTTACTCCTTTTTTTTTTTAATTTATTTTTATTTATTTTTGGCTGTGCTGTGCATGGGCTTTCTATAGTTGTGGCAAGCGGGGGCTACTCTTGGTTGCTGTGTGCAGGCTTCTCATTGTGGTGGCTTCTCTTGTTGCAGAGCACAGGCTCTAGAGTGCAGGCTCAGTAGTTGTGGCACATGGGCTCAGTAGTTGTGGCTCACGGGCTTAGTTGTTCCACGGCACGTGGGATCTTCCTGGACCAGGGCTCGAACCTGTGTCCCCTGCATTGGCAGGTGGATTCTTAAACACTGCGCCACCAGGGAAGCCCTCCATTACTTCTTTTTTTTTTTTTTTTTTTTTTTTTGCGGTATGCGGGCCTCTCACTCTTGTGGCCTCCCCCACCGTGGAGCACAGGCTCCGGACACACAGCCTCAGCGGCCATGGCTCACGGGCCCAGCCGCTCCACGGCACGTGGGATCCTCCCGGACTGGGGCAAGAACCCGCGTCCCCTGCACCAGCAGGTGGACCCCCAACAACTGCGCCACCAGGGAAGCCCCCATTACTTCTTATAACTGCATGTAAATCTAAAATTATCACAAAATAAAGTGTTTTAAATGGGTGACTTAAATCTCAGGAAAGCTGTTAAAAAACACACACATACACGACAGAAAACGGGAGGGTGTTTTTGATTGTCACCATGGGAGGGAAGCACTTTTAGAATTTAATGAATGTGAGATTCCCATATTTCATAGGACAGAATTTTACAACAAAGAATCAACCTCCCCCATGGAACATGCTGCCAGATATTCAGGTAGGTAACACACACACAAACAGAAGAACAGTAACAACATATATGTTTATACTTATCTGAACCTAGAATTTAATCCCATTTACAAATAAATGTAAAAGTAATTTATGTATTATTTTAATACACTCTGAATTTTCCAGGAATGCTAATATTGTGTAAAAAGAGGAAAAGTTGTTATTTTGTTTTGCTTGGAACTTTGCCAAGAATTATTCCTCATTCCAGAAAATCAACAGTGACAATGCTTCCAATAATATTTGAGTCACCAATACATTTCATTAGCCTCCATTTAAGCTGGTCATTCATGATATATATACACATATGTAATTTATTATATAAATGCATTTATTATATATATATATTTTTTTTTTTTAATTTTTATTTTTTTTGCCACATGGCATCAGGATCTTAGTTCCCTGACCAGGGATCAAACCCGTGCCCCCTGCAGTGGAAGCGCAGAGTCATAACCACTGAACCACTAGGGTAGTCCCATGATATATATTTTTGAATGATACATGTATTTAGTGCTTAGTTTGAAATGT
The DNA here is from genome assembly GCF_963924675.1 of Phocoena phocoena. Lineage (NCBI taxonomy): Eukaryota > Metazoa > Chordata > Mammalia > Artiodactyla > Phocoenidae > Phocoena > Phocoena phocoena. The sequence goes on along the minus strand of NC_089220.1, from coordinate 119,521,916 downwards.
CAAATATAAAGTGTTGACTATATTTGGTTAAATATTATCTTATGTTCTGTAAAATCATTATAAGTAGATGCAAGCATCTGATTACATCATGTTGTGTAATGTAGATGTGCCTGTGTACCTCCATATTGTAATACATGTTATTTTCTAATAAATTACTTTTAATACTTTAAAAATACTATTAAAATACTTATAATACTTTCTCATAAATTTCTAAAAAATTACTTTTATATTACAGTTAGGGCATTATATAGATTATTTGTGATATGTGTAATATTACACATTACATTACACATATTTGTAATATATGTAAGTTATATTATCTATGAGTTTCATGCCAGGATGAGTAAAGGAGACATTACAAAATATGTGTCTTGAGAAGAGGGTGTTGAGTTTGATAGAGTGGAGAACTACTAGTCTAATTTCTGGTCAATGAGAGGTCTGTGGAGGATCTTCAGGAAAATATTTTCTTCTCTGATTAAAAAAAAGAGAGGGGCTCTGCACCACTTTCCCTCCCTCTTTTGGAAGTTCTAGGACAACATAATGCTTCTGTATGATGCAGTCATCTTGCAAGCAGGAGGCAACAAGTCTGAGAAACAAAAATTAAAATGCTGAGAAGTGCGGTGCCAAAATATGGAACGAGCCTGGGTATTTGATGGTGTCACTGATCTGTTGCACTAATCCTAGAACTGCCGACTGTGGATAATTATAGGTCTATATTGTTTAACCCACTGTTAGTCGGGTATTCTCTTGCACGCAGCTAAAAGTATCTAACCAATATATGGAGAATACGGTAAATGGGTAATTACAATCAAGTATAATAAAGTGCTCTAATTGAAATAGAGGAAGATAGGGAAGCATTTCTTCACATTCCCAACCCAAACTGGGGGCTGGGGGATTGTGAGTGAGTATTACCTGTAGGAAATACCTGGTCTAAGGCCTGACGAATGAGTAGGGGGTTAGCAGGACAGGGCACAGGAGAGTGTTCCATATAGAGAGAACAGCAAGTGAAATACTACAGAGTGACAGAGCAATGATTCTGCCAGAAAGTAGGTTTCCTGAAAAAGGTATAAACAATAGGTATGAGATACCAGATCAAATCCTGACTCAGTCACTTGGTAACTCTAAGTTACTTAGCCTCTCTGAGTTTCAGTTTCATCATCATGAAAATGACAGTTATGGTAGTTCTCATGTCCTAGGGTCTTTTTGAGAAGATTGTCACAATCATCTAGACAGGAAATGTTCAAATCTAGACCTGGGTGGTTATAAAGGCGCGTAAGTAGAGGAAACATACTGGGGTTTGCTTCGACAAGGCTTGTTGAGTCAGTGTTTAAAGGGAGAGGGTACAGGATCAAGGATGATGTGTCGGTTTCTGGCATGGGTAACTGAGTGGTTGATGTGTCATTCACTGTTACAGGCAATACAAAAGGAGTAGTGGATTTTAAGGGGGAAATTATGGGGTTCCGTTTTGCAGATTTTGAGTCTGGGGTGCCTGTGGGATGTGGAGGCATCCAATAGGTACTAGAATATACACCTCTGAGCTTAGGAGATGTGTTTGGGTTGCAGGTAGACAGGGAAGCAACAGCATATAACTAATAACTGAAACCAAAGGAGAAGGTGGGACGTGCCAGGACAACTGGTGAGAGGCGGTGTAAGGCCAGAGCCCTGAGGTATATGTAATACCCAGGACATTTAATGGCTGGGCAGAGGAAGAGGGGCCTGCAGAGGAAACTGAGACGGAGCACCCTTAAGGATAGGAAGAAAAAACAAGAAGTAGCGTCTGAGATCACGAAAGCTGATAGAATATTTCTCAACAAGGGGAGAGATCAAGTAGAGTAACGGTTGAGAAACGTGAGATTAACAAGTGGAGTTATGGCTGACCTTGACCAGAGGCATTTCTAGGGGGTGGAAGGCAGATTGGAGAGAGATAAGGAGTGGGAGGGGAAGGACGAACACAAGCAGTTCTTTCTGCAGAGTTGGCTGCCAACGGGAGATAAGACGGTAGAGAAGAACGTAGGGACTTGAGGAGCGGAGGTGGAGGAGGGACAGAGGCTTAAGCATGATTAACTGCCACTGGGAAGGAGCCAGTAGAAAGGGAGAGACTGAAGCTACAGGAATGTAAGGAAATTCATTCAACAATTAGTTGAGCGCTTCCTACGTGCCAGATCAGTTCTCCCATCCACTCCAGAGAACACGCGTGTAGGCTACACATATGACAGGTTTAGCCAAAGGCTTTATCTTCAGGGGAAAGAGGTTCTCAAGCTGTTTTTCATAGGAGTTCCAATTCTGCCCCTCTGCCCCTCCTCCCACCCCCCACCCCCACATCACCGGATACCCGAAAGGAGCCCCAACACCCCTGGATCTCACAACCTCAATTGGACACTTGAAGCCACAACTAACGGATCTCTAAGAGGGCCAAACTAGTGACGCCAACGCCACAGCCTCCCCGGCGTTTCGCCCCAGCTCGCGAGAACAGAAGCGATTACGCAAGGAATCGCCGCCTGGCTGGCTCCGCCCCTTCTCTTTCTTTGTCTCCAAGCCCGAAGAGCTCGCGAGACTTGGGCGGCAAATCCCGCGAGCTGAGACCTGGGGCCGGTTCTGCGGTCTCGCGGTGTTTGCGCGAGACTGCTCCTTTCCTGCTTCCTTTGCCGGTCCGGCTGCTTTCCTCCCCCTCTTCCCCGCCCGACCTCCCCCTCCTTCCCCCGCGGGCCCCCTCCCCGCAGGGATAATATGGTCTCCGGCGATGGACGCCCCAAGTGCAGGTTAGTTTCAGTTCACCGACTGGATCTGGCAGCTGTAGACGCGCGCTGCCCCGGCTCGGAGTTCTTTGCTTCTCTCTCCTGGAGTTGCTCGGCCGGCGCCGGGGCCCTCCGGGCTCAGGTTGTGCTCCCTTGGGGCCTGCCTGCTGGGCCGCACTCTGTGCGCCCAGGCCTCGAGGGCCCGGCCTTGCCGCCCTCGTCCCTCAGCGTGACCCCAGCAGGGCCGTCCGCTCCGCCGCTGGCCTTGACCCGTACCGGCCTCGGCCCGTTGGCCACTGCTGGCTGCCAGCGGCTTCCTGGTACTCCTCAGTAGCATTAGGGTCGAGGAGAGGCCCACCATCTTCTCCCCGCCCCCCATTTGTAAGAGATGAGGGTGGGGGCTAGTGTCTCCTTGGTGGCGTCTCACGCAGCTAGTTGTTTATTCCGCTGTCCAGCCTCGAGCCCCTCCCTCTCTCTTTGCCTCTAGAAGCAGAGTGGGGGGTGGTCAAGGCCGAACACTGGTCAGCCAGTTCTCGGACCATTTATTGCAGCGCTGGGTCTCCTCCCCCCATCCACCTCCCTCGCTTAACCGTCAATAAAAAAGGAAAAACATTAGATATTCTCAAAAAGTGAACAATGCTTATCGCTTCTCATTTCGGACCAAGGTCCTAGCGATGTTGGGGGTCCTGCCCACCTACTGCAGTGAATCTGCACAAAAGATCTGAAGGTTCTTTAACCTCAAGGCTGCCTCTCCGCCACTTCCCCCAAGAACCTTAGGAGCTGGGGCACATTCAAATAAGTCCCCTGGGTCTTGACTTGGTAGTTAAGCTTCAATTCATACAAAACCAGAAAGACGTGTCTTTTAGGGAGAATCTGCTAATTTGCCCAGATATTTTGTTGTTCACCTTTACCTTTAGTCTTAAAGCCTGTGAAGGTCTTACCTGATAAGTTGTTTGGTTTTGATTTTATTCCTGTTGTTGAATGCTGTGTAAAAGTCCATCTTTTGGTTATTTTTTTAAAAATCAGTTCTTCTAACATAATTGTGGCGTTGTCCTGTCTGTATTTATGCAATTTTCAGGACATGTCTTCACAAAACATGCCTATTCATCCTTTAAATCATTCTTATTGTCCCTTTCTAGGTATTCTTTATTATCACATTTTCAGGAGTTAATTATTTTACTTTCTAGGTATTCTTGTCCCTTTCTAGGTATTCTTTATTATCACATTTTCACGAGTTAATTATTTTACCAGTTTTTATTTGACAAGGGTCATGGCTTAGAGTTTTACTGTCCAATACAGTGGACACCAGCCACATGTGACTATTTAAATTTAAATTAATTAAGTAAAATTAAAAACTCTGTTCCTCAGTCGCTGTAACCACATTTCAAGTGCTCAGTGGCCACGGCTACCTATAGAAAATATAGGTAATATAGCGCAAATATAGAAAATTTGTGCCATTACAGAAAATTCTTTTGGACAAAGCTGGATTCTAGGTATTTTCACTTTGAATAAGGTAATTTGTAGCAGTGTTTAATGAAAGCATTTTTTTTTTCAGTTTTTATTTGACAAGAGTCATGGCTTAGAGTTTTACTGTCCAATACAATGGACACTAGCCACATGTGACTATTTAAATTTAAACTAATTAAATAAAATTAAAAACTCTGTTCCTCAGTCGCTGTAACCACATTTCAAGTGCTCAATGGCCACGGCTACCTATAGAAAATAGAGGTAATATAGCACAAATATAGAAAATTTGAGCCATTACAGAAAATTCTTTTGGACAAAGCTGGTTTCTAGGTATTTTCACTTTGAGTAAGGTAATTTGTAGCAGTGTTTAATGAAAGTATAATTTTTTTTTTTCAGGATATGCCTTTGAGTACCTTATTGAAACATTAAATGACAGTTCACATAAGAAGTTCTTCAATGTACCTAGACTTGGAGGCACCAAGTATGGTAATGTTGCTTAAATTTTCTTGGATTTGTTTAGTTTCTAATAATAAAAATGCATTTGTCGAGCTGAGTTGAAGAAATTTTAAATTTATTCCCACCATGTCGTAGCAGGTACACCTACACATATGTCTAACATTTTAAAAGCTTCTTGGGCTAGCTTTTGTTTGAGGAGGATGTAAGCCCATACCATAGCTTCTCATTTTAAAATCTAAGTTAGTTTAGTAATGATTTTTACCCCCAGGAAATTACTAATACAATTTTAAAAACAACAGAAACCTGCCAGATGATATTCTAGAGCTATTAAATGTATATTTTAATTTTCTGAGTGAACAGTGTCACTATCCTTTGAATAGGAATCATCAGCAGGGCCCACTGATTTGAGTTGTTGACCAGGGCATGGTTTGCCCTGGCTTGTACCCTGACACTCTTGGCAGACCTTTGCAGGCGCCTGACCTGGATCAAACCTTTCACTGAGGTTTCAGAAGAGTGAACTTGGCGGAACCCCAGAGTATTGGATGGAAGTCTTTACTTTATTGACAACTAAGTAGTTTTCTCAACCAGGCCGGTGAAGGGAAGACCTGTTTGGAAGAGTGATTTAGATTATTATTTTCTGACTTTTCAGTGAAAAGAAGAATTAAATGCCATATCTGTTGCAATTTTGGAGGGAGCTTTTCCTTAACCTTGGTTTTTGTTTTTGTTTTTTCCTTCTCGTGTTACTTAAGAAGATTTGCTTTTGTGATTTTTCTGTGGATTTTGGTGGGTTTAAATGTTCTAGACTAGCAGTATTTTCTTGTACATTCTGAGAATATTTGGATATTTTAGAGTATATTTTGGAGAAGATCCCTATCCTAGAATTAGGTTGCCATTTCAAAATAAACAGTTCACCAAAATCCTTTACCTTGCATGTTTAGTTGCTGTGATTTGTATTGAGAGGTTGGTCTTTTCTTAGTGCCATGTGTCTTTCACATTTATTTTATATTTTCACTGATGATGAATTTGTATTAATTTTGAAAAGGGAACAGCTAAGTTGATTATATATAAGAAAGATCTTTTATTTCCCTTCTCTCAAATATCTAGTGATTCTGGCCTGGAAGTTTCTTAACCCACATTTTATAGCTTAGTAAAGTAAAAGAACATACATGAGGATGTTTTTTAATTTGAGTATAAGTTCTTTTAATGGATAATTTGTGGAAATGTGCCTACTTGAAGATAGCCTGTATTTCCCAAATGCAGGAAATCAGTAGGAAACTATCAAAACAACTGTAAAATGCACTGAAAGTGATTAATAAAGTAAGTGCTATATTATCTCTGGAAAATAAGCTGTCACAGGCATCTGTACATAACTGAGTTCCAGAATACCAGGGTTTTTATAACCATGATAAATATAATAAGAGAATGCCTGTAAATACAAATGCCTTTAAAACAGAAATTTGGTTTTTATTTCTGTGGGGTTAAAACATTGTTTTTAATAGAATGGTTTTATGAGAGGTTTACTAAGTAATTACATACATAATTTCTTAGTAATTAGTAGGAATAAAATTTGGAAGAAGAATTGACTTTGAAAGAAAGGAGCGACTTGAGTAGAAAAACAAAAAATCCTTGCTGCATTTTTGGAGGGACCAGATTGAATGGCCTCCCAGACATGTGCTTAGGAGACATTGCTTTGGTAATCACCAGGGTTCTGGACCACTGCCCTCTCTGCTTCCCACATTTGGATGCCTTCCAGGCTGAGAATCACAGTTGTAGTGAGTAACTTAATGAAGGGCAAGTGTTCTAGCTCTCTTATATGTTAGGGAGGAAAGATAGTTGAGAACACTCTTCTAAGCTCCCTGCTAACTGTATCAGGAATGCCTGCAGCTGCAAGGAACCGAAAACGTACTGTACAGTGACTAACAAATAGGGGTTTATTTTTCTCACGTAACAAGAAGTCTGGATGTGGACATACTGGGACTGTATAGCACCAACATCAGCAAGGACCTAGGCTTCTCACTTTTTTCTGTTTTGCTTTCATTTTTTGGGTTGCAAATAGCTGATGTACCTGCATTAGGTCCATGTTTTAGGCAGCTGGAAGAGCAAAACAGAAAGAAAAGCCCACCCCAGGAGCTTTTGCCTGTATCTCCTTGGCCAAAATGTCATCTCCACTCTCGGCTTTAAAGGCTGAAAGATGGTGTATTTCGCTTTCTGGATTTTGCAGTAAAGAAAGACAAGGGAGAAGTGGTTGAAGTGGTTGGGAGTGGGTAGTGAGTGAACTAGCCTAGACTATCTGCCTCACTAACAGTACCTTCCCTTATTAAGTCTTTCTTTAGATAGAGTACAACACAAATTACTTGATTTCTCCTTTTTTATTGCCATTTTATCATTTTGCTTCCCAAGTTTATACTCAAGGTATCTTTTTTTTTTTTTTAATTAGTTAATACCAACTGTTTCCTTAGTCAGTAGTTCTCAAACTTCAGTGTGCATCAGGATCAGCTGGAGGCTTGCTGGGCCCCATCTCTGGAGTTCTGGTCTAGGGTAGAGACTGAAAATTTGGATTTCTAACAAGTTGCCAGGTGATACTGATGCTGCTGGCCTGGGGCCATATTTTGAGAGCCACTTAGTTTTTTTTTTGGCTGCGTTGGGTCTTCGTTGCTGCGCAGGGGCTACTCTTTGTTGTGGTGTGCGGGCTTCTCATTGCGGTGGCTTCTCTTGCTGCGGAACACAGGCTCTAGGCGCTCGGGCTTCAGTAGTTGTGGCACGCGGTCTCAGGAGTTGTGGCTTGCAGGCTCTAGAATGCAGGCTCAGTAGTTGTGGCGCATGGGCTTAGTTGCTCCGTGGCATGTGGGATCTTCCCAGACCAGGGCTCAAACCCGTGTCCCCTGCATTGGCAGGTGGATTCTTAACCACTGCGCCACCAGGGAAGTCCTATACTCAAAGTATCTTTATGGAAGTGGGCATATTGTACACGTAGACCACATTTTAAACTTTCATAATTTCACTAGTGGCAAAATACCTTTTTAATGATCTGGAGCTGCCTGTCTGGCACTCCAGGGCATTAACTACAACCTTAGAGATTTTGAGTGACTCTCTTAAGTGGATCTCTGATTTTGAAAATATACCTGGTTCCAAGGAAGAGAGAAATCACTGTTGCCTGGAATAGTTAGACTGCTTTCTGAAGGAAGGAGGACTTGAATTGATGTTAAACAGAGGAATCACAGAGGCCAGTCAACACTTGGGGAATTAGAATGACCAGCAAGCATAATGGAAAATGAGTAAGGGGGAAGACAGTGAAGAGACTGGCCTGGCTCTAGTGAAACGTATTTTAGAGAGTAGCTGTTATTGGGCAAGAGGGCCTTCAGCCTGGTGTAAAGCCTCAGGTCCCCTTCTTTACCTCACGTTATTTCATTCATCTTTCTTTTTTCCTTCCTAACTGCTTGCTTTTTAACCATGGTACTGCTTAGTCCTGTAGTAGAGCCAGGACTTGGTTTTCCTAATCCTACCTTGTAATTTCTGAAAGAAAATCTGTGTTTAATTTTTTAGGAGAGTTTTTATTGATTATAAGAAATTAGGTTGGGATTGGTAATCAAAGACAAAAACATTATAGGCAGTGTAGAAACACTTTCATTTTTACGTGCATATACAAATATATGTAAATGTGCTACTTAACAAAAAATACAGTATATATTGTTTTGTAACCTTTTTTTATTTAGTATATCATGAACATCTTTCCATGTCATTGAATATAAGTATCCCTTGCTATCTGAATCTGTTTGGTTTCTGAGTCAGGGATTATGAGTTTGAGTAGAAAGGGATAGCTGTACTTTTCTACAGCTTCTACTCTACTGGCTGCCCGGTATTACCTATATGAGTGCATCATGGTTTAGTTAGCAGATCTTTGAATATTGAGGTTGTTAACCAAGTTTTCCCTATTTATAAATAAAGCTGCTGCTGTTTGTGTAGTAGTAAAATTTTGATGCAACCTTATTATATAGTTACCGGATTGAAAGTATTGTTCCCTCCACCCGCATCACTTTTCTTTTTCACTTTTACTGAATATGTACTGTCTTTTCCAGTCTTTGTCCTTGAATATAAGGAACAGAAACTCACTTAACTCAGCACTCAAGAAAGAAGATGCTGTTACAGTTTCCAAACATCCAAAGGCAAAGGAAGAAAGCACAGTCAGGCCTCATGGGAACTAGAATTTCTAAGCCAGAGGCTGTTCTTTCTGTCACCTGTTTCTTTTTGAAGATCTACTCTCCAGTCTTCTGTCTCCACAGCCCACTTTACTTATTGGTATTGTGTAATACCCAATATAGCCACTACCAGCCATTCTTTGTGTGTTATGATTAGCTTACCAGCCAGTTAAGACTGTGTCTCTAGATGACTTTTTCTCCTATTGTTTTAACCTATAGTTAACCTGTGGTTTGGCTGGGCAAGTCGGGCGTCTATTGCTGGTCAGTTATCTTGCTGGTAGGAACACAAGTCCATGTTTTCTAATCTTGTCTCTTCCATGGACTCTGGAAAGGGCTGTAAGTTTGGTAAGCAATGAAATAGTTTGCTTGTAATATTTACACACAATACATAACTTTCTAAGGATTACCTTTACCTAATGTGATTCTATTCCATCTACAATCATGCACTCACCAACCCTCCACATTTTGTCCAACGATCTGTTGGTTTTAACTGTGCCTTTGTAGACAATTTCTATTCTAGATTAGGTCCTTTTGGTAGCAGAGAACAGACACCCACTAGCTCAAGTGAAGAAAGATTTATTGTAATGATACAGAGCTCCCGGGCAAATGAAAGGTGGCTGTATCTCAAGAAAATGGGCAATGAGCCAGAAGTGAGGGAGCTCTTTATTTTTTCTCTCAGGGCTTCAGATTCCTGGCCCTCTTCCACTCTTCTGCTCCCTCTACTTCACTGCAGACAAGCTGCCTCTGCTTACTAACTTTATACATGGCCACAAATGGCAACCTCTGTCTCTAGCTTAGCTCTTAACAACTTTCTGGTTCAGCCTGTGACCTGATTGCAAATTCCTGAGAGAGGAATCTATATTTTTTCCACCAGGCTGTTGGTCATTCACCTGCCAAGGGGTTGGCATTTGCTTCAGCACTGTAGCCAGGGCGGTAATGGGACACTGAGCACTGTCCATTCCATGGATGGCAGTTTGGACAGGCACCATGAAGTATGCCTGTTATGTTAGCAGATAGTGCTAGATGACATGCTTACCAGGAGCAAATGAGAAGAGTAAGTGTGTCTGTACGTTTATCAATAATAGATATTATTTTTCTGGTTTCCTCTACCTTTGTCAGTGAGTGAAAAAAAAATCTTAAAGAAGCAGGAATCTGTTTTCTCTTTCTGCCTTCTTGGACTCTCCATGGCGATATTAAAAAACAAAACAAAACAAAAAAGGTCAGAGTTCTTTATTGGAAATCAGTTCCATTCCAGCCTGGTACCGGTTAGAGATATAAACAGTACCTTGACTAGTGAGACATGGGTGTGAGTTAATCCTATTGCAAAGTCTGGGGTTACAGGGCCTTCTAGAACAGTTTCTTAATTTTTTTCTCCAGGTTCCTGGCTTTAACAGGGTTTTTAGGTTTACACTAAAGCTACTCTACCAGTTCCCTTGCTCTCTTAGCCCGGACTCCAAAGATAGCCTCCTTGAGGCTTTAGGCAGGCCTAGAGTGTTTGAGTGTTTGTTTCCCCTTTCCATCAGTCTTCAGTGTATTTCTCTTTCATATTTAGTTTATCCAAAGCCTGTTGTTAATATTGGTATTTCCTATGGGTATTTTCTCCATCTACTGTTTAAACCTGGAATTAATCACTTTTGAGAAATAACAAAACCCTTTTACATTATCTATCTTCACTACATTGCTTAATGTTAGGCAGGGGGGATAGTTTTATGCACATGAGGAAAATGAGGCTAAAAATCTCAGTAATATGCCTAAGGTCACATATCTTCTAAGTGAGAAGATCTGGTCTTAGACTCATATCTTTTGACTTCAGACCAACACTTTTCCCCCCTTAATACCATTCTGTTTCCCAGCTTAATAAGGGCAGTAATAAAGTGCTAGTATTTATTGATTGTTTACTGTATCCATTCTGTAAGTTCTGTTATTACCCACTTGGCCAGGGTCCCGCTACTAAGTACCATTACCTAATAAATGATAGAGGAGAAACTTGATCAAAACATGATGAAACTTTGAGATTCCAAAATCTATGCTTATAAAACTGCTACACTGGGGGTTGGATGCTCATGCTTATAAGGACCATAGAGGCACCATAAACAAGTGAAATGGCCCTGGCTGGAATTGTGGCAAGCAGGAGAGCAAATGCCCTATATAAAAGAGTAGGTGCTACTCAATTCCAGCAGAAATGTGAGGTTGGTGTTGTAAAACTTTCTATTTATCTTAAGCCAGAAATTTGGATTTCCATGTAAAAAAATCTCTGGTTTCTCGGTGTTGGCAATTAAACTTTAAAATGTTAAAACTGTGTAGAACAAACGAAACACATCTGCAGGCCAACAGTTTGCGACCTCTGCCCTGAGAGAGAAATTTTATTGCCTAATCATAGTAGCAGCCACTTAGCCTTGAGTGGTAAGATCTACAGTCCTGGAAACCTGGATATGCCTTTCATCAGCTGCCTCCCATATAAAATAGCAGACCTCGGCATCTTTTTTTAAAGCCTGAACCACCTCTTAGATCTTACACTGAGTAATTGATCAAAAAGATATCTGTTATTAGCAGTTCATTTCCGAAGTATGATAACACGTTATCATACTTTTTCAGTTTAAGTCACAGGCATGTTCTGGTTCCCTGCATGTCTTTTTGATTACCTATCTTTAGAGGATTAGCTTTCCAGATTCATAGGATTCTGGAAATTCCTGGTTAGAAGAGGTGGTATTAATCCAGCCCAGTTTTCTATTGATACTTGGTGCATGCATCTCTCAACAATGCTGTTTAACTCATTCAGCTAAGATTGAGTACTCAGATGTTTCTGGTGGGTGAAAGATGGCTAAGATAACATCTTTGTGCTAAAGAAAGCACACAGTTTAGTAATGGAAAATGTAAGTACAGTGCCTTAGTATGTTGTAGCAGTCTCAGTCCAGTCGGGGCATAGAATAGGGGAACTTTAATGTAAATAATTATTAACTGTGATACAAGAGTAATTGTAAGATGTAAGGAAATTCTTTATGGTACCTGTAGAGCTGACAGAGAATACCCAAGGAAGAAAAAATTGGAAGGGGGTCAGGTACCATTGGAGAAGGTGTGGTTCAGCTCATTAGATCGCAGAGAAGTTTGCTGGTTTGGTCAGACTGGAGCTGGTCTGGAGTTGCTGGGCAGGCAGTAGGCCATCATCTTAAGTACATGCAGGGGAGTAGGCAACCAGCAACTGGTACTGTGAACGTGTATTGAGAGAACAGATGCTGGCAGAAGCAAGAGCCCTTCACGATGCATGGGACACATGGGGGCTTGCAGAAACAGCAGCAGCTCATTGTGTGACCGTCCAGGCAGCTTGCAGGGGAAGTCCAGGCAGTGGCAGGACAAAGGGTCTTCTGCGCAGAGCGTCTTGGTCCAGGTTCTGGCACAGGCAGGAGGAGTCTTTCAGAGTGCACAGCTTCATGGGAGCTCTGGTTCCCATGTTGAAAGGGCTGCGGTGATACTAACAAACGTGCATGTCTGTATTTTTTATATATTGTATAATAAAATGTGTCCACATCTGGAAGATCTGCATAACTTAGTGAACCTTTATTTCTCAAAGATCTTCAGTGAACACAGTGAGCAGAGAGTGGTGGGACTAGATAATGAGCAGACAGGCTTATTACTTCATTCATTGTTGAGAAAATGTCTGCCAGATATCCATATTTGAATAATCATAGTTGGTCATTTGTTCTTTCAAGTGAAAATGGTGTTCTTTGGAAAAAGTGGCTAATTTAGCTTGTAATTCAATCACACAAGTGTTTTTCCCTTGAGCAACGATTGTACTTTGGTTTTGAGCAGAAATGCTATATACAGGGCTTCCCTGGTGGCGCAGTGGTTGAGAGTCCGCCTGCCGATGCAGGGGACACGGGTTCGTGCCCCGGTCCGGGAAGATCCCACATGCCGCGGAGCGGCTAGGCCCGTGAGCCATGGCCGCTGAGCCTGCGCGTCCGGAGCCTGTGCTCCGCAACGGGAGAGGCCACAACATTGAGAGGCCCGCGTAACGCAAAAAAAAAAAAAGAAAGAAATGCTGTATACACTTCATTGTTGTCACACAGAATATTGAGACTTGACCTCAGTGGTTGAGATTTAATAAAATTAACACTTTTTCTGTTTCATCAAGGACATTCTTAAGTGAAACTGGTATTTTGCCTGAAAATGAATGATACAGTGAGTACAAGTACAGTTTGGTGCCACTGCTTTGAGTCCTGCTAAGGCATCAGCAGTTTTATTCACTATTGTTTTTGAGCCATCAGCACATATGTCAAAATGGTGGAAAAAGCAAATAATGTCTTAGTTGACCTTGCAGATTCCCTGAAAGAGTTTCAGGGCCCCCCAGGAGTCCAGGGACCACACTTTGAAAACCACTGGTATGGGGCATGTATGGAGATAGAACGATGAACTAAAGAATCTGGGTGAGAGATGACATAGTGGTGGCTTGTACTTGTTAGTGGTGGTGGTGATAGAAGTAGACAAATTCAAAATATATGAAAGAGGTGTCACGGATGTTGCCTAGATACTTTGGCATAAGCATCTGGGTGGAAGGTGGTGCTGTTTACTGAGCTAGGGAACACGGAGGTGGTAGTAATATGGGACAGGGGCAGAGGGGAAATCAGAGTTCAGTTTAGGTACTAGTGAATTTGGAAACATATCAGTATTCAAGTAGAGATGTTTGTGAGGCAATTAGCTGCATGGTTCTGGAGCTCAGAAGACAGATCTGGACTGCAGAAAAATATTTTGTTGAGAACTGTAAAAGTGCCAGAATTTTACTCTCCTTGTAAGTTAAACTGACAGTTTCATAGATGCTGGCAGAAGACACAAAACTCTTGAATCAGAGACAATGGACAGTTTATTACCCACAGCAAAGCAGTGTGCTTGGTACCAACATTTGTTGCAGAAGGCCAGGTAATACCTGCACACAGAGATTGTGTTACAGAAAATGAAGTCTGACTTAGGGAACCCAAATCTTTTATAATGGACAGTAAGCATGCCTGCCCTTTGCTCCAGAAAGAGACACTATCTTTATCTTCCAAGGCTATTCACTATATTAACATCTTTTTCAAGATAGTCTGGAACAAAGGCAAGTCATTGCTTCTGCATGCAAGTAAGGCAGAAACGTGAGATTGGAGACATGGAGAATGGTATTGTGAAAGCCAGTAGAAAGAGTGTTTCAAGAAGGAGGAAATCGTTAGCTCCATTTAATATTGTTGAGAGAATATTGAAACACTAGTTAGAGCTGTTTCATTGATATTTTAAGAAATCAGATTGGGCTGGGCTGAAGAGTGAATGGAAGTGTAGAAGTATAAAATGAAATGTGTAGAAAAGTGGACATTGGGAATATAGGCGACTGTTTCAAAAAACTTGGTTGAGAGTTTGAAGAAAATAGTACTTGGAAGCTGTGTGTGTTTGTGTGTACACGTGTGTATGTGAAACTGGGGCTAAAGACTTCAAATGCTGATGGGAAGAATCCAATTGAAGGATAGATTACAGAAAAAGGAGAGAGAATTGATGACTCATGGGTCCTAAAATGTATCACTGGGAATTGGATGCAGAACTCCTATAAAAGTTGGCATTTAGTAGGAGGAGGTCCACAGCTGCCTTCTTAACTGGGAAAAGGATAAATCAAGAGGTATCTAGGCTTGTGTGTAAAGTAGGAGGAAGTGAAGATAGGAACTATTAGTTTTTATTTATCTAGGATGTAGGAAGTGGGGCTAGATCCTGTAGGAGGCAAATAGAGATTTGATTTTAAGGAGAGTAGTTGAAGGTATGAATGAATTATTGTGGAGTGTGGGAAAACAAGCAGATCAGAGAAACAAAGTAGAATTTCTGGGTGAATGGTGAGGACCCAAATGAGGTTGTAATTGTGTATTTATATTGGTACCAGTTTCTCTGGTTGATGTTTTAGGGATTTGTTTTTTCCTTCCTCCTCCTTTACACATCACCACCAGTAAAACCACAGTGAACTACTTCGCAACCACTAGAATGGGTATTATATAAGAAACAGACAATAACAAATGTTGGGAAGGATATGGAGAAATGAGGTCACTTCATACACTGCTGGTGGGAATGTAAAGTGATGTGGCCACTTTGGAAAATAGTTTGACAGTTTCTTAAAGCATTAAACATAAATTTAACATATGACCCAGCAATTCCATTCTTAGGAATCTACCCAAGAGAAATAGAAACGTTCTCTACACCAAGATTGGCAAATGAATCGTCTCAGCAGCATTATTCATAATAGCTGAAAATTGGAAACAACCTAGATGTCCTTCACTGGGTGAATGGATAGACAAAATTTGGTATAGCCATACAATGGAATACTCTTAAGCAATAAAAAGAAATTAACTATAGATACATGCTACAACATGGACAGACCTCAAAAGTATGCTCAGTGAAATAAGCCAGACACAAGAGACCTTATTGGATGATTCCATTTGTATGAAATATACAGAAAAGACAAAGCTATAGAGACAGAGTAGGTCAGTAGTTTCCAGGTGTGGGCAAGGAGAGGACAGGGATTAACAGCAAATGGGCGTGAGGAATCTAATTAAGTGATGAAATATTCTAAAACTGATTTATGGTGCTGATTGTACAACTTGGTAAATTTGCTTAAAAAATCGTTGAATTGTATCCTTGGAAAGGGTGAATTATGTGTAAAATATGCCTCAGTGAAGTTCTTCTTAAAAAGAAAGAACAGTTCTTCATAAGTGGGAAAGTGATGTGGGGTTCACCAACTGAAAGGACAAAACAGGTTGGTGTTTTGATGGACAGATAGGATAGAAGAACAAAGGGGAAAAAGTGTACAGTTTGGGGAAACGAGAGATTTGACCACATAGAACCTAAACTGCTTATGTGAGGGGATGTACAGACAAGCAGGTGCTGATGGATAAGGGAGAAAGTAAGTCCTCATGGTGTTGAAGAAAAGGTGTGAGAATGGGGATCAGAGAGGTTTGGAGAAGGAACTTTTACGATGGTGTAATTGGAGCATGAGATAGTGTGTGGTGGGGGCCATAGGGAGAATAGGGAAGAAGAAAGAGGTTAAGGGCCTTGGTGAGGGATATGGAATTAATATTGCTAAAAACAAACTAGAGCACCTGTGTCCATTTTTCCACACCTGCCAGCTTATTCTCTACTGGTAGGGCTCTGGAGTATCTACCTATAGATTTACTTTAAGGATTAAATGAGATAATGTAGGTAAAACACATTGATATTTTTTCCTTAGTAGATCCTAAGTAAATAACTGTAGATGTTACTGTTTTAAAAGTTGAGGAAGAGAATTGTATTAGTTTTCCCTTACTATGTAATACATTAAACCAAAAGCTTTATGGTTAAAGCATTAGTAAACATTTATTATCTCACAGTTCTGTGGGTCAGGAATTCAAAAATGGCTTAGTTGAATAGTGCTGGCTCAAGATCTCTCCTGAGGTTACAGCAGGGGTTAGTTGGGGCTGCAGTCATCCGAAGGCCTGACTGGAGCTAGAGGATCTGCTTCTAATGCGGCCCATTCACACATGGCTGGCAAGTCAGTGCTTGCTGTTGGCACAGAGGCCTCAGGTTTGCTCCACATGAGCCTCTCATCAGTGCTGCTTGATTGTCCTTGTAATAGGCTGCCAGCTTCTCCTGGAGTGAGCAGTCTGAGAGAGGAAGGCTAATGCTGGAATACTTTTATAACCTAGCCTTAGAAGTCACACACTGTCATGGACCTAGAAATTATCATACTAAGTGAAGTAAGACAGAGAAAGACAAATACATTATGTTATCACTTATATGTGGAATCTAAAGGAATGATACAAATGAACTTTTTTACAAAACAAATAGACTCACAGACATAGAAAACAAACTTATGGTTACCATTGGGGAAAGGGCAGGGGAGAGGGATAAATTAGGAGTTTGGAATTAGCAGATATGTACTACTATATATAAAATAGATAAACAACAAGCACCTACTGTATAACACAGGGAGCTAGATTCAATATCTTGTAATAAGAAATACATCTGTATATCTATATCTGAGTCACTTTGCTGTATACCGGAAACTCACACAACAGTGTAAATCAACTGTACTTCAATGAAAGAAAGAGAGAGGAAGAAAGTCCCCCACTGTCATCTCTGCCATACTCTTGGTCATACAAACAACTGATCTTCAGTGTAGGTTATGTGAGAGCATGTGAATGCCAAGAGGTAAAGATTACTGGTATCATCTTGGAGGCTCGCTACCACAGAGAGAAAGAAGAAATAAATTGTTTTTGTTTGGGGGAGAGGGTGTTTATTTGCATCTTCCCTTGCTGTAGGCCTCTAGTAGTTATTCAGAAATTAGACAAATCTGCAAGTTAGTGCTCCGTAGTGACAAAATGTCCAGTTAACATTTGTGATTCTTTTTTTCTTAGCACACTCTTATCTGATATTGGTTTTTAACTTAATATTAATTTTCAAATGATAGAGTTAAAAAACAGTAAGACCACTGAAATTGTAACCAAAAGAGTAACCCTGCCCCAGATTTCTACTCTGCAGAGAATACTTATTTTTAATTCTTTTCGCTATTTGTTTTGGTAATGTCCTCCATATTATTAAATAGCCTTGCATATACAGCTGTTTCTTGACTTTTCAATTTTAGACTTTACTTTTTACTATGGAAAATGAGAATTTGGCACTTTTCTTCTCCCCTACATATATCCCATGTACCTCTTCCTAGTATAGTTATAATTTTTGGTTAAATCAATGTTCAGTGCTTATATTATGACTATAAATATTCTCAGCCAATCCATGTAGTAAATGATGATTGCATCTCGTTTCTCTTACACCTTTGTATTTTTTTCCTGGAATTAATGACTGTCTTTTTTTGTTTGCTTAGTTTTCTATGTCTTTATCAATACTTCATCTCCAAACTCTCCAAAAGAACTAAACTCCTTCTGGTATAATCAGGTAATCTATCAATTAATTTTTTTCCCTTCTCTTAGCAGCATACCATCTGGACTCCATCTTCGATTGCACTGTGGCTTACACGGTGTTGCCCTAGAAGAGTCTGTGCTTTCCTGTGTCAGAGACTATTTCCTAGATATCATGATTTTTTATTTTCCACTTAATTCCTTGTTTTATAGAACATATCCCAGTAGCTTCCTAAGAAAGGGTGCCTGAGAAGTAAATTTTTGAGACGTTGCCTGGTTAATTGATAGTTTACCTGTTCACAGATTTCTAGGTGGGAAATTCTCTTGGAATTTTGAAGGCATTGTTACATTGCCTTCTAGTTTCTTACACTCCTCTTAAGAAATTGCAGGCTGTCCTGATTCCTAGTCTTTGTTTCTGATTGCCTTGCCCCTATGTAGACATTTAGTTTCAGCTTTCTCTATTCTGCTCAGTCCATTACCAGTCAACCAAGGACTATTTTCCAAAATTTTGTTAGTTTTGCTTCTCTCTGTTTCTTTCTTTGTTCTTGCGAGTTTATAATTTTTTTTATTTCTTTACTATTATCTTAGTGGGTTGCAGGAGAGAGTGGAGATAATTACTGGTGTTTATTTTACCATATTTTACTAGAAATCTGACAAAATGCTTTTTATAAAGATATTTAAAACAAAAAATATTCCTAAGATTGTTTTTCCAGAATAATTAACCAAAGTTAATTTTGTGTTTGCTTCTGGGATAATATTTTACTTCTCATCATTTCCAAATGTTCTGTTAAAAAAAAATGTCCCCCCTGTAATTCCTCTTGGTTTGGGGGGCTTCATTATGTTTCTCATTGAGGTAAGAATGGAAACTAATATTTGTTAAGTACCTACTGTTTGTCATAGTATGTTTGTTTGAGGGTTTTACGTGTACTAGGTAGATGCTGAGGTAAGATATTCTTCACATATGTTAGGTAGCTGGCATTCCCATTTTAAATGGAAAATGCATCAACTTGAGTTGCTTTCCAAAGGTCATACCTATTGTAAATAGCAAATACTGGCTTTGAATCTAGTATTTCTGATTATGTAGTCCTTTATCCTCTTTACTTACAACTTCATTAATCTTCAGTTTGTGTGTGTTAAAATTTTCAAGCATAAAAGTAGGGAGAGAATAGTATAATAACCCACCATGTATTTGTCAGCTAGTTATCAACATTTTGTCAATCTTTTATTTCAAATAGTCCACCTTTTTTTAAATCTGTAAATGTACTCCAGTACACATCTCTGATGTACGAAAGGACTTCTTATAACTAACAAAATTAACAGTAACTCCTTAATATGATCTAAAACCCAGTCCAAGTTCAGATTTCTCTGGTTGTCTCAAAAATACATTTATTCAGTTGGTTTGTTCACACGGTATCCAAATAGGATCCACATATAGCATTTGGTCTTTATGTCTCTTAAATCTCTTTTAATCTATAATATTCATCCTCTCTCCTTTTTCCATGCCATTTTTATGTTGAAGAAATCAGGTTCTTTGTTCTGTAGAATGTACTACATTCTGGATTTGATTGCTTCTTCATGGTTTTATTTTATTGTTGTACTATCCCCCATATTTCTTGTTAACTAGAAGTTAGAGCTGGATGTTTGATTAGATTCAGGTTTATTTATGTATGTATGTATTTTTGGAAAGAATATCTCCTAGCTTATATTTCCTACTTCATCAGGAGGCAAATAATATCTATTAATGTCCTACTTTTGGTGATGCTGAGTTGGGTATAGTTTTTCTCAGCTTGATCCATCCATTATAAGTTCCCCATTCATATATCACCTCAGGATTTTAGCATCCACTTATGATCATTGTACAGATCCATTATTTCATTAGGTGCTGCACATTGTTGATTTTTCTAATTATATCACTGCCCTTCTACATTTATTAGCTGTAATTCTGCTATTACGAGGAACTTTCTCCTCTTTACTGTTTTGCCACTTGAAATCAGGAAAAACAAGATTAATGATTGATTTTCCCCCCTTTATTTGTCAGTTTTCAGAGTAAGGAGTTTCTGTAGCAAAGGAGTCATTATGAACTCAGGGCTATTTATATATTTGATATGTTTTAGTGTATTACAGTCATTATTCATTTTGTTGCTCAGATTGACCCATTAGTGTCCCCATTAGTCTTTGATAATTTCTTTGGTTTCTGACACAGGATGTTCCAGGCTCATTTTGTGCATATCCTTCCCCAAATACGGAACTAACCATTTCTCCAAGGAACTCTGTTTTTTTTAAAAATGGGAAATAGTATTTAGAAACAGCAACCGGAGTTGCTAGTGGTTCAGTACTATTGCATTGTCATCATTTTAGGCATTTTCACTGATCAGAGATAGGAAATACGTACATATTTTTTAGAAAGAGAAAAATCATGAGTTTGTACTGATGATACCTATTGAAGTGTAAGTTTTTTTTAAAACTTGGCTACTCTGATTTTATACTTGTACGTCATTACTCTTAAATCTTGGTTCCCAACCATAGTAACAAAAGTACTTTTTGCTTGCTTCTCATTGTATATATGACAATTTCAAAACTACAGTATCAGTACTAATGACTGAACATAATTTGTTTTCTTTGTGGATCTTTTTGCCCTTAATATATATCCTGGTAGGGAGATACAACCAAAATACTATATGGCATATATATATATAAAGTTTAAAATTTTATCCTTTCATTGTTCTTTCTGGGGGGGAGTATATATTATTATATATTTAAAATTATAGTTTTTAGTTTTATATTTAATATATAAAATACATATACATATTTTGTTTTGCTCCCTTTCTTACTGTAAAGGTATATACTATAAACATTGTTTTGCATTGCTTTTTCTCTTAATGGTACAGTCTGGAGATGACTTCTTTTTTATTTTATTTATTATATTTTTTGGCTGCATTGGGTCTTCGTTACTGGGTGCGGGCTTTCTCTAGTTGCAGCAAGCGGGGGCTACTCTTGGTTGCAGTGCACGGGCTTCTCTTGTTGTGGAGCACAGGCTCTAGATGCGCGGGCTTCAGCAGTTGTGGCACATGAGCTTAGTTGCTCCGCAGCATGTGGGATCTTCCCGGACCAGGGCTCGAACTCGTGTCCCCTGTGTTGGCAGGCAGGTTCTTAACCACTGTACCACCCGGGAAGCCCTGGAGATCACTTCTTATCAGCATGCAGAGATCATCATTCCTTTAAACAGCTGCATAGTAATCTATTATGTGGGTTACCATGACTTAGCTAATTTCATACTGATTTCGTCTTCCATTTAAGTCCTAAGGAAATACTTCTTTGTGGCAAAATCCAGTGTGAGAATTTAATAGGATCAAAAAAATTTTAAATATTGAAATCTATTTCTCTCCTTAAACTTGAAATCAAGAGTTAATGACAATTTTCATGAAATGAATTTTATTCACCTAAGCACCCTGGTTTATTTTTAAACCTTAACTATTTTTGATGGAAATCCTTTAAATTTATTACAAACTTTTACACAGTTTAAACATTTTTTTGCCATAATTGGGATGTTTTCATTATTGTATTTAATTCTAATTATCTGTGCTTTTCAGTTTTTCTGTGTTTTCCCTGAATGTTAAGTACTTGTCAGTCTCATATGCCCAAGTCAGCTGTTGTGTGAAGTTTTTTTAATTAATTAGTTAATTAATTTTTCATTTATTCTATTAAAGTTTAGGTGAAGGTTTTATCTCTGCTTTTTCAGGGCCTCAGCTTACATACAGGAAAGTCAAATTTATAGAAAGCCTGGTATTAACAAGAATGGTGTTTCACTCCCTGTTTACTAGACTAAAAATTTTTTTTATATTGAAATATAGTTAATTTACAATATTTTGTTTCAGGTGTACACCAAGTGATTCAGTTATATATATTTTTTTCAGATTATATTCCATTATAGGTTATTGCAAGATATTGAATATAATTCCCTGTGCTATACAGCAAATCCTTGTTGCTTATTGACTAAAATTTTTTTAATTGAGAAAACAAAGCATCTGTGTCTTTATCATTTTGCTATTGTAATTTTTACAATATGTAGTTATGATTATTCGCTTATTAATAGTAATATTTTCTCTTGAATCAGATGTTCTGCCTTACTCAATACGGGTCCTGTTGGAAGCTGCTGTGCGAAATTGTGATGGCTTTTTAATGAAAAGGGAAGATGTTATGAACATTTTAGACTGGAAAACCAAACAAAGCAATGTTGAAGTGCCCTTTTTCCCTGCCCGTGTTCTTCTTCAAGATTTTACGTGAGTGATAGGTTTATTTTTCATGATGAATTTTCAGTGTTCGCTTTTTAAAATTCAGACTCCCTGATGGCTGTCTTGTTTTTTAATTGTGAAGATTAGTTTATAAATTTAAAAAGTTGCCTTTTCTAAACTGAAGCTATTTCTTAAAAATTAGGCACTTTTTTTGGTACCATTTATTTAAAAACTACTTGTCATGTCCACATAGCCAATAGGCTTCTCAATCTTAACATATCCAAAACTTCATTGCTCAGCCCCCCTCATGTATTCTTTCCAAGTTTTTTTCTGTCATATTGAATGGCGCTATAGTCTCCTGTTTGTTTAGAGCAAAAATCTAGGAGTTAACCCTGGTTCCTGTCCTTCGTACATAATCCAGTCTATCAGCAGGTTCTGTCAACTCTACCTTTGAAATCTACATATCCTGAATCCAAATACTTCTTACCATCTCCACCACAGTCATCCTGATTCTAGCCCCATTCTCACTTACCTGGACTATAACTATAATAATCTGTTAACTGGTATCCCTGCTTCCATACTTGGAATGTATAGTCTTGTCTTTTCACAGTAGGTGAAATGACTTGGTTAAAAGATGTTAATCAAGGTCATATCATTCCCCTATTCTCCAATTGGCTTCCATTGCACTTACAATAAAGTCTTTATCATAGCTTGAAAGATTCTACCTAATCTGTGTGTCCAGGGATTACTTATTGGAAGAATTAACCTTTAGCTGAGTTTTGAAGGAGGTGTAGGAGTTAGCTAGACAAATAAGAACATCCCCTTCACCCACCCACCTAAATCTGGTTTGTAAGCTACTGCTCTGTGTACCCTGTATATGCTGCTACTGTAGTACTTATGATACTATTCTATAATTGCTACTTTATCTTCCCTACAAATTCCTTGAGAACAGTTACTCTCCCTTATTTGGTCTTATACCATTGGTGTCTAGCACATTGAAGGCATTTGGTAAATGCTTCTTATATAGTTGGCTGGAGATATATATGTAGGTATAGATATAGATATAGATCTATAGATATAGATCCATCTATATCTATATCCATATATTTAGTGGATAACTTTGGAGACAAGAAGGCACTGGGAGTGAAGGGGCTGGAGCTGGGGAAAAGGGAGGGGTATCTTAAAATATAAGGCAAGAGAAAGAATTCCATAGGCAGTTCCCTTGAAGTTCTCTTATGCCTCTAAAAATCATCTGTTGTATTTTTGGCACATTTACCTTTGAGCCCTCAAATTCTCAGATAATATTTAATATTAATTCTCATTAAACCAGGATACATCTAACTTTGGATAACCTGTACATTATCAAACATGAATGCAACTTAAAAAGGGATACTTTTTAAATTTAAAAATGCATATTGATCATTTGAGCAAATGTAAAAGAAGAATTAGAAGTTGATCATTCTTTATTTTTTAGTGGAATACCGGCAATGGTGGATTTTGCTGCTATGAGGGAGGCAGTGAAAACTCTTGGAGGTGACCCTAAGAAAGTCCATCCTGCCTGTCCGACAGATCTCACGGTTGATCATTCTTTACAAATTGACTTCAACAAATGGTACTTTAATACACATATTTATAAAGACAGCCACGCACGTTGACTGGCAGCCAGTCCACTGGGAGTGTGTGGTATAGAAGAAAGGGAATAGAGATAATTTGTGCCAGAGTAAAGTTTGCTACAGTTAGTATTGACTAATATACAAAAAAAAACTGATGAAAACTTTATGTATTGGTGGATTTTCTTTTTAACTGAATCTAAATTTAAACTGATTTTCATGTTTGTATATTTCTGCTGCCATTTTATATAGATATGTGTAAGCCTGGAACCTGCTTTTTGGAGTGAATATCTGAATTAAGCCTTCATTTCCTTTTTGTTTTTAAACTTCCAGAGAGAATTTAAAGATGTGAGCCTTTAATGTCTAAATTGGTGGTTGAAAACACTGAGCTTACTACAGCTGTATTTTCCTTCCACTGAAATAAATTTCTTATATTTAAAAGGTCATTTTGACCAAAGTCAAACTAGAGAAGACATGATTCTATTTTCATGTACCAGCTTTCTTTTTACATTCCCTGGAGTAATGGAAAAGGCTACAATTTATTAAAACCTGTGAGAGCCTTTGCCCTCTAGATTAAACGATGGCTCTGAACTTCTTTTAAGTTGTTAGATGGGGAAAAAAATCGATTTTGCTACTTGCCAAAAGTTACTATATGAAAATGATTTTAGTGGCACAATTTTTTTTTAATCTCCATAAATTTAAATAAATCAACTTTTTTTTTTTTTGGTAATCTGAGATTTGCTTTTGAAACCTGAAATAAATGATATATTAACCTTTGAATAACATTCAGTTGTTACTTCCAGATAGCATTGCTGTTGTGTGCTTTTTGAAGAGCTAAATTTCTGTAACTTTTAAATGGTTTTATTTTGTTTCCTTTTGGAACGATAGTGCAATACAGAATGCTCCAAATCCTGGAGGTGGTGACTTACAGAAAGCAGGAAAGCTTTCTCCACTTAGAGTGCAGCCTAAGAAGCTTCCCTGCAGAGGCCAGACTACCTGCCGAGGATCGTGTGATTCTGGAGAACTAGGCCGAAACTCAGGAAGATTTTCTTCGCAGATCGAAAATACACCCATTCTATGTCCTTTTCATTTGCAACCAGTGCCTGAGTATGAGATGTTTTTAAAAATATTTATTAGTACCAGATTATTTTTCAGTTAAGGAAATCATGTTTATTCTCCTTCCCCTCCTGATTCCTATTACATTGCCTTCATATTTACTGTGCTTCCTATTGTACTGAACGAAGCAAAGTTAATGAAAATGGTAGTCTCTAAATACCATGATTTATTTCTGTTCCTTTGAAGAAAACTTTTCTTAAGAATTTTCTATAAATATATTTAATTTTTGTAACTAATGTAGACAGAAAATTACCTTGAACAGTAAATTTTTTATTTTAGTGAATTTATACCATTCACATGCTCATTATTCATTCAGATTTCTTTTATGAAATCTATTTATTTTTAGCTTTATTTTCCTATTAGGAGATTTCTTATTCTTTCTTATTGCATTGAGACCTCTATGTTAAGAATATTATCATTATCATGTTATAAACTTAATGAGCCCTTTTAGATAAGCAATTTCCTATATAGTACCATGGAAAGTAGTAAACCTGCCTGGAAAAGAATCCCGTTCTTAAGAGTTGGTTAAATTTCCTAATAGGTAATTTTTCAAAATAAAAAAAAGAGTTCTATAATTTGAATTTTTATATGCTATAAAGTTTCCAAAGTCTTAGTCTTATTTTAAGAGAGTTGTGTTGTTTATCCCATTGTTTACTAGACTGTCAGGTTTTTTAAAGACGAGTTGAAAATGACTTACACTTTTTCAAATTGAAAAAAAATTAACACATTTAAGATTTAGGCTAGCTAAGAGTAATATCAACACATATTTCATCATAAGTACCAAATAGTATATTAGTTCATTTGTCCCTAAATTGGATCTTTCAAATTCTGGGTACTTCTAAATTTTGTGCTCAATGTAGCTGTAAAGCCTCAGGTTATAAGTGAACTCAGGTGCTCTTCCTTTCTAAGAATTCAGTATAATCTGTGGGTCCTTTGCCATCAAATCATGGCAGTTCTACATTTATGTAAGTACTCCTTATTCCCTACCTGGCGGTCCTGATGGTTAGGGACATGTTGAATTTTGAGATTAATTTCTCTTCTTATTTAGAAATTAATTTCCTGAAAAGGAAGATATATTGATTCAAAAAATCATTGATTTTCTTGGGTATCTTTTTATAACTGGTATGAAGTGCTAAGATGGTATGTTTTTATTTCTAAAAATCCAATCTGGTGTAACATTTCCCCTCAATTTTGACTCTAAATTACGAAGTATTAAGATCAGATATGTTATAGTCCCTGGTTGTATGAAAATAGTAACTCTTTCATGTGCTTTAATGCATCAGTGAAGTATTAATTATAGACTCAAACAAGAAATTGAGGGATAGAGAATTGAGAGCATACATTTGGCACTTGAAATCACTGCCTGATTTGAAGTCAGGTTATGAGCTAATAAATGTTTGTGTAGTACTTTGTAGCTATATATACTATGAAAAGGTAAGATAATTGGAGTGGCTCTAGAAAGCTATGTTCCCTGAGGTCCTAAGAAAAATCTCATTAAGATGTGCTATGGCTTCAAATGATCAATCAGCAATGAATTATTAATCTTTGTTTTTTTGAAAAAAGTTGACACACAACTATAATTATCTGGACCCTGGAGGACATGTATAATTTAAGTTATATTGATATTCTAGTCAACACTTAAATCACCAGCTGGCAAGTGAAATAAACAACTTAAAGCTGTTAGAAATAATTTTTTTTTAAATATCCATTAGATAAAAATAGCTTCCTAAAAATGGCACTATGTTTACTGCTTGGCAGTGAATTGTTTTTATCTCTTAGTTTACATAATTCATGTAAAATAGATTTATAATCCATTTAAAGTAAAATGCTACTTTATATAAAATAGAACCTTCCATTTTGGGTGAGATGAATTTAAAATTTTTACCAAAAGCTCTTTTTAAACTATAAAGTGATATTGAGTTGTTTGTCATTGCTACATTGTGATAATCAACAAGTATCTCCTAGTTTAACTGGTACTAGAGTTAAGTGGGTGGAGATGTACATGCTTATTTTTCATTAAGCTATAACCCTTCTTTTTCCTTGCAGTGGAAAATCCAACAAAGGTTACCATGCTACTTTTAATATTTTAGCCAAATCTCACAGTGTTACATGTTAAGTACAGTTTGGGACACTGGTGTGGACCATGGCTTAAATAATAAGTCCTTGCAGTAGCTTTCTAGTGTTACTTAAAGCAGAGCTTCCTTGTTGAAAAGAAAATAACTGATTCTGAGAAGTCTAGTAAACTGCTATTCCCAGAATTTTTAAAATATGTAGATTTAGAAACAAGGCAAGTCTTTTCTGTAATACATATATTTAATGCCAGTTCTTCTTCTTTTTAGACCTGAAACAGTATTAAAAAATCAAGAAGTAGAATTTGGCAGAAATCGAGAGAGGCTTCAATTTTTCAAGGTATAAATGACTGGGGGGAAATTTTTTAATAGGAGTTTATGAAATATTGAAAGGTTTGATTCTTATATCTTTAGAAGTTTTTAAACACTAGCAGTAGAACCCTTTTTACTTTTTTCCTTCAAATAAAATCTTAATCAGAAACGCTAGTGTATAACAAAATATTAAAAACAGTGGCTCTAATTCAAGTGAGCTTGGAGGGTCTTCTACTTGGGCCTACCCCTTTTCCCATCCCTGAGAATCCTTGGAATGTAGTTGAAAGCTACTGTTTATCTGGACTATTGGAACATTTTTCTTTGACTTAATTTTGTTTTAATCTGCAAAATGAATATATTTAGGTTTAGTATCTGTGTATTTGTTTTTATGTACTGTAAACTTTGACCATGATGAACATTGGTAAAATATTTTTAGTGTCAGTATTTATTTATATGTTGATTATGAGGCAAATTCAGATATATGCTAACAGTTGGATTTCTTAAATTTAAATAAAATACAGTGGAGTTCAAGAGTTTTTAAGAATGTGGCTGTAATCCCTCCTGGAACTGGAATGGCTCATCAAGTAAACTTAGAGTATTTGTCGAGAGTGGTTTTTGAAGAAAAGGACCTCCTCTTTCCGGACAGTGTCATTGGCACAGATTCTCATATAACCATGGTGAATGGTTTGGGGATTCTGGGGTGGGGTAAGTAAATGACTATATTTAATTCTTTGGGGGAGAGGATGTCAGGAAATCTATAAAAGAACATAAATAGCAGGGTCTTTATAGCCTCTTTGAGGCTGTTTTTTCACGTATAACAGCAGGAGCAAAAGTAAATCTTAATTCAAGTGTTTGTGGACAGTGTGGTATAAGAGAGAATTTATGAAAAGAAATGTGGACCATGCCCAGCACAGCACTACCATTTGTGGAGTGGTTAGTGATGATGATGATGATGTCTGTGAAGGTGATGTGCTTACTCCCTTATTTAAAGTCCTTCAGTGGCTTCTCCTAGCGTTCTTTGTAAATCCAGATTTCTTCATGTTTTTTTTGTGTGTGTGGTACGCGGGCCTCTGACTGTTGTGGCCTCTCCCGTTGCGGAGCACAGGCTCCGGACACGCAGGCTTGGCGGCCATGGCTCACGGGCCCAGCCACTCCGCGGCATGTGGGATCCTCATGCCGCGGACCGGGGCACAAACCCGTGTCCCCTGCATCAGCAGGTGGACTCTCAACCACTGCACCACCAGGGAAGCCCCCTCTTCATGTTTTTTATAGGGCCCATCACAACCTGTTGCCTCTTTAGCCATTTACCCAAACACATCTTTTATTTACCCGAGTGGGTTGTGCTATTGCACCTCACGGCTTGCATCAGCTATTCCGTCTGGCAGAGTGCATGTACTCTTTTATAGGGTGCTATAATTGTTGGCTTTTTGTCTTTATCATTAGACTGAGCTTCTTGAGGTTGACAGGGGCTGGGTTCTATTCATACTGTATCTTGAGCATAGCATAGTATCTAGCATAATAGATACTAAATGTTTTCTGAATTTAAAATAAAGGTAAAAATCAGTTTTTTCCAACCATATGAGTGGAGTCATTCTTTTCAGGAGACTTGAGTTCCATATCTACAGTAATAGCATTATAGTAATTCTGTGCAAGGTACTGTGTAAGACAAGCTCGTGAAACACCTAGAGATTTAGATGTTACAAAGATAAATTATCTTTAAATGTGCTATACTCATATACCTGTCTTTATTACATTAGGGGTTGGAGGTATTGAAACAGAAGCAGTCATGCTTGGTCTGCCAGCTTCTCTTACTTTACCAGAGGTGGTTGGATGTGAATTAACTGGCTCATCGAATCCTTTTGTTACATCCATAGATGTTGTTCTTGGCATTACAAAGGTAAGTTAAAATTTTGCTAGCTGTATAACTTAGTGGACATGATTTTTTTTGTAAGTAGAAGAGCCCCATAAGAGCAGGGATTTGGGTTCATCAGCTCATCCTCAGCACTGTGATGTTATTAGCTATGTCATCATAGTTATCATCATAGTAATAATAGCAAATTTTAACCCTTTATACTAGTAAGTACAAAACAGTTTGTTGTGTCATTGTTCTCTTGACATGTTAACTCATTTATTCCTCATTACAAGCCTATGAGATTGTTACTTTTGCCATCCTTATTTTAATTCTGTGAAAACTGAGACACAGTAAGGTTTAATGACTTAACCAGAGGGTCATAGGGCTGAATGGTCAGTGTAGAACAAGGTTTCCCACCCAGGCAGTCAGGTTCTTAAGTCCATGCTCTTAACCATTATGCCTTATTGCCTCAGTGAATGTTTGTTGCCTTCGTGAATTTAAAAAAAAAAAAAAAAAAGTCATATTTAGGAAATGTCTAATTGCATCTCCTTTAATTTGACAAATTTGAATCATTTGTCCCCTGAAAACTATTACTGTATTAGTACTTTAAAAAATATAGGCTGTAAAAATGTGGTAGTGTCAAATTTTTCTATTGGCTATTTTAACATTTAAAAAAAAAGTCACTCTGCTGTACACCTGAAACTAACACAACATTGTAAATCCACTATACTTCAATTAAAAATAAAAAGAAATGATAAAAGTATTATATAGAAATTTTTTCTCTGAATTTTTAAAATATTAGCTGCATGCGTTTAATATATGTACTGTAGGGTTTCCTAAAGACAATAATTTGTAACTCTCCATCCTAAATTTCTAGTTTTCACTAACTTTATTGTAATGATTAAGTCCCATTTCGTTAAATGAATGAACCTGGGAAATGTTCCACAAATAATTCCAATTTGGATCCCAGCGTCTCAGCATTTTCTGTTAGGTTACTGGTCTGAAGGCTTTCAGAATACTCCGCAGGGAAAGTAAATGGTATTGCCTCCCTCTCACCATTTAGTATTGATCCCTCTTCCCTAATTAGAAAAAAATTGACATCTTGCAGAAATGATTGATTCAGTGTGTGGTACCAAAAGATCAAGAAGTTAAATAGAGAATTGAAGGATTATTCCTACAGGAAAAGGGATAGCCCATTATAATTTTAGAAAAATCAATTCTTTTCCTTCACACATCCTGAAAATTAATGGTGCTTTTTAGATTCCTCCAGCTATATTTTTTCTTAACAATGTTCTACGTATACTGTTGACATTTTGGCTTATTGATGCAAAAATTAAATTTATTATGTAGGTGTACCTTTTTTATTATTTTGTCCCATATTTGAGGTCCTGTTCTATTCATGATCTTTGTAGGATTAATCATATATTGTTTTTCAAAATGTATATTGTGGTACCTCATTAATTTGGGGAAAGCAGCATTTGGCTTGCCGTATCTAATCTATATGGCTCTTATCCTCAAAAATAAAACAGTGAAAATTAGGAAACATCTCTCTTTTAGGGTTGAGTTTCTGCATCTATAAAACGTTTGGATTAAGTGATCCTTAGCACTTATAAAATGTTAGAGCTTAATGTTATTCATAGGTTGAATGTTGTTTCATACATCGTCACTGTGCTGAGCAGTCCCTCTATACCATTCTGACACCATTTTAAAATTGAGAGAAGGTGGGTAGCTGTTTTGGTTACTTAAAAATGAGTAATAAGAAAAATGATTTTAGAAGGAATTAAGTTTGAGGCCACATGTTAAATCCTATCAAAATGAAATTTACCTAGGGGGACTTCCCTGGTGGTCCAATGGTTAAGGCTTCGCCTTCTAGTGCAGGGGGTGCGGGTTCGATCCCTGGTCAGGGAGTTAAGATCCCACGTGCATCGTGGCCAAAAAACCCAAAAACAAAACAGAAGCCGTATTGTAACAAATTCAATAAAGATTTTAAAAATGGTCCCCATCAAAAACAAAATATCTTTGAAAAAAAGAAATTTACCTATAATTAGTGATGCTGTAAGTATTTGGATCAGTAGTTGGAATTCGAAGAATTTTTATAGCAGTATATAATTTTTTGAATTTAAATACACAGTTTCATCAGTATATTAGTATTTCACTAAATCTAAGATGCCATCATTGGTTAGAAGCACCACTGTTTTATGTGCTGCTAAGAAAGAAAGAAGACTGCCAGCTAACAGACACACCATAGAGTCTAAGGTATATGCTGATTTCAGAGACATTAAAATGGGAATCTTAGCCATTTTGAACTTTCAAGCCCTTTTTTACCCTAATAGTAACATTTGACCACTCTTCTATTGACTGTTTACCTTAAAATACCTGGAAAACCAGAATGAGTTGATGTTTCATAAAAATAACAGAGGACCTCTTTCACTGTCAGTAGTAATGGATTAAAAATTAGATTTTATAGTTTTCAGAAAATCCATGCTAATTTTGTGTGTGTTTCTATGTACCTCTTTATATAGCACCTCAGACAAGTAGGAGTGGCTGGAAAATTTGTTGAGTTTTTTGGAAGTGGAGTTTCACAGTTATCTATAGTAGATCGAACTACAATAGCAAACATGTGTCCAGAATATGGTGCTATCCTCAGCTTTTTCCCTGTTGACAATGTGACATTAAAACATTTAGAACATACAGGTAAGAACGTATAAGATCACTAGGATAAATGTGTTACATTTCCAATGTGTCTATCTGAAATATTGTATAATAAATTACTACCTTGTACATGTTATTTAATGTTCATGAAATTGTCTTATTTTAAAACAGCAGCTTTGAAATAAACTGCATCAGATGTGTTTAAAGAGTGTTGTGTCCTCAAACCCTAGTCCACTGTAACCCGTTTACAGCAGTTTAGAGGAGTTATTCAAACTACTGATCTTTGCCTCACGTTTTCCCAATAATTAATAACGGATACCTCCACCCTGTTAGTGATCAGAGGTTGCAGTTTAATGGAAGTCAGGCTTGCGCACATTTACAGCTGTTCTCTTCTACATCCAGGAAGAGAGGAGCCAAGAGACAGAGTTTGGGAACCAGTGCTCTATCTAAAGAATAAGCACATAATTTTGTGAAGCAGCATAGGGTTACAGGTTCCAAATTCTTATTGTAGCCTGATTAACTAGGAACTTCGACCACTCTTCTGTTGACTAATATAGAAAATACTTGCAAAACCAGAATGTGTTGGTTTTGTAAGAGCCCTATTCTTTAAAAAGCAGGGTCTCTTTATTTGATCCACTTCTTTTTTTAAGAGATCATTACTGAACTACTAATCTCATCATAAGTATATTGGGGAGATATATCCTAGTATTCTTCAGTTTGGGGGCAGATTATGATAAGTCAAATGGCAAAATGGATGACTGGTCCCTTGGAACCTTGGAAGGAATGGTCCTCATAGAATACAGAGTTTTCTCTAAACTGGATTTTGGGTGGCAGAATGTTCAAGAGAGAAATGCCTTATTCCTTACATATTGATATTAATTAATGTCATAATGATCTGTCACTGTGTAACAAATTGTCCTAAAACTTAGTGGCTTAAAACAGCAATAATCATTTATTGCTGCATAGTTTCAGTGGGTCAGTAATTCATACAGGTACAGATTGTCTCTGCTTCATGATGTCTGGAGCCTCAACTGCAAGACTTAAAAGCTAGGGCCAGGAATCCTGAAGGTTTGTTCACTTGAATGTCTGGCAGTGAATGCTGGGCGTCAGCTGGGAACTCAGCTGGGACTGTCAGCCAGAACACCTATTTATGGTTTCTGAATATATAATCTGGGCTTTCTTACATGGTGGCTTTTCAAGGGTTGGTAACCTGAGAGAGCAGGGGTGTAGGGGGTTGGGGAGAGAGAAGGTACATGCCAGTTAGCCAGCTAGCCGGCTAGAAATTACATTGCTTAGGTTTAAGGGGAATGAACGTAGATTCTACCTCTTGATGGATGAATGTCAATGTCACATTGTAAGAGAACATGTAACTTGGGATAGATATTGTTGTGGCAATCATTGGCAAATATAATCTGCCACAGTTACTTACTTCTCATCAAGCTTACAGATAACTACCAGAGTGTTTAATTGGAAACTTTATTGTTAACATCTAAGTTCTTTTAATTTCTGGAAGATCTTCTTAAATCTCTATCCTGCTCTGTAAAACTATTCTTAACTTTTATTTACTTTATTCTTTCATTTTGACTATTATATTAATGTTGCTTATTGTTTAGGGAAAGTAATGAATTTCACCTTTCATGGTGGCTAGTGATTTATTATGTTGAATTTTGTTATTGGCTTTTCTCTTGGAAACAATATTTTTGTGAGTTTTATATAACTGGCTCAGTATTTCTGATCTTGTCTGTGATTGAGTAACTTTTAAAAGGGGGGGTTCTGGTATGTATTTTATAAAGTGTTTTCATGAAGGGTAAAATTTTTACTATTGAGAATAATATCAATTTGTAAAGAAATCTTTTCTGAGTGCTTAGTAATAAGTAATATTTGTTTCTTGCTCATCACTGAAATTCGGCATCGTTACCCCCAAAGATTTAAAAATTTCTGAAAGGATTTTTATTGTTGTTAATCATCTTTTTAGGTTTTGACAAAGCCAAACTCAAGTCAATGGAAACATACCTTAAAGCTGTGAAATTGTTTCGAAATGACCAGGATAACTCAAGAGAACCTGAGTATTCCCAGGTATATACACAGTAACCCACCTAATAGTAGTTAAGACTGTAAATTCTGGAGCCTGACCACCTGGGTTTGAATCCCACCTCTAAGACTTACCAGCTATACAACCTGGGCACTTTTTTAACCTTTTTGCCTGTTTCCTCATCTCTGAAATATGAAGATAATATCTACCTCATAGGATTCTTAAGAGGTTAAGTACAAATTCATTATGACAGTTGCAAGCACATAGTAAGTCCTCAATAAATGATAGCTGTTATTATTTAAGAAGTTAATGTTATTTGTGACCCAACTCTGATTTTATTCATTAATTTTACATAAATTTATATTACAGTAAATTTTGTGACATTTTTATCAAGTCTCGATTTTTAGTACTTAAAATATAAAATTGACTCAATTTATCAGTCTGATTTTTTTCTATTTTAGGATAAGAATACTATAATCTACTCCCCAAATATCAATTTTGATGATGTTTGCACCTGGTTAATATCTATACTTTGTAAAAAAATCCACCATTATGAAGGGGATATACAGTTATGTGATCTTAAATGTTAAAGATATTTTTACAGTCTAAGTAAATATTTCTTTCTTTTGGAAATTTATATTGAAGTAGGTAGAATTCACTTTCAGGAAAGTTGTAATAAAATTCACTTTCTAGAAGTGTGTCAGGGATCTAAATCAACTTGGTGTTATCATTGGTATGGTTAACTGTTAAGCTCTTTTTCTTGAGAAATCCATTTTCTCACCCAGCTTTATTTTTCCTCACAGCTTGTATCCCTGCCTGATACCTGTCAATTTGTATAATTATTTGCCTGTCTTTCCCTCACTAGAAAGAATACAAGTAGGCTCCATGAGGACAGGAACTTCACCTGCTTTGTTTGGCACTCTGTCCCAAGCTCCTAGAAGAGTGCGTGGCACATAGTGGATGTTCAGTAACATGTTAGGTGAATAAGTGAATACATATAGTATATTGAGTGCCATATAGAACCCATAGGAATTGAATTTGTGTGACGTTCTGGGCAAATCTTATAACTTCTCTGATTATTTTCTGGTCCCTTTCAGCACCATTTATCAAATCTAGTGCTCTGTCAACATTTTTTTTAAAAAAGGGAAAGAATAAGAACAATTAAATGGAAACATTTTGGTGGTATAATGAAATGGAATAAATGTGCCTATTAAAAACCTGACCAGATAGATAAGAAATAAAACTAAAATTCACCAGGATGTTGATTTCAAGAGAAACTAATACATACACAGACCAGGATCACCTGGATCCATGAAATAAAAGTGTAGGAAGAGCAGGTGTTGCAGTTGTGCTCAACCAGAATAAACAGGGCTGTTAAATAATGATGAAAGCCACAGTGAAAAAAATTTGTTTGAATTGATTATACACAAATAAAATGTACATAGGGAAATGGTAGAAATACCAGAAGAAATTAATAGGAACCTAGCTGGGAGGTGGAATTTTTATAAAATATGATTTTTTTAAAACCAAGGAATAAAAGCATGGTCTGCAGGGGCCTGGCTAGCTAAACTAGAACCAGGAGTAGAAAAACCCTTTCTGCTGCGTCCCCTAAGCACCCTCTATTGACCAGACTTAACATCGTACAAGCTTAGAAAGGAGAAATGTTTACTAAGCCCACCTCTGTTATCACAGAGCAGGCAAAGAAGGATGAATTTGGAGCTCAGAAGCAATAAACTTAGCTGGCGCAGGCATCTACTTTATCATCAGGCATGTGTGAAGACAGTGTTATCTTTGTGGGAAAAAACCATTTGGGGGGAAAAAATTTTATATAGACTGTATGGTTGGTGTTGTGCTAGTCTGCATACTGGTTTGCTAGTCTTTTAGCAAATTTTTATATATTATGTTTCATAAATTAAATGGAGTTGTTTTAAAATATTTCTTGGGAGTGTATATCACCATTAAAACAAATTGCATTAAAACAAATGTGAGCATATTCATTCTGCATCAGAAAGTAGTACTCATGTTGGAATCTGTACTTAGGAATTCTAATTACTTTTCTCCCTCTTTTCTCTCATTTCCTAGGTGATCCAGATTAATCTGAATTCAATAGTTCCATCTGTCAGTGGTCCAAAAAGACCTCAAGATAGAGTTGCTTTGACAGATATGAAAAGTGATTTCCAAGCTTGCTTAAATGAAAAGGTAGATTACCTTATTTGTCAATACACTTTGTGCTAAGTAAGTAGTGAAGAACTAGCAGGATGGCCCATGAACTCAATCAACTGCTGTATTTTTATGTTATTGGCACACACCAGCAGCCCCCTCCTTTGCCTCTGTCCAAAGTGCAAGTCAGACATTTCATGAGCTTGTTCCCAGATCCACTGTGAGGACCAGAGGTTGATTGGGTATATTTAAATAAAAATTTAAAGTTAAAAATAGAGTTTCTCGGTCATGATAGCCTCATTTCAAGTTGAATAGGTACATGTGGCTGTGGCTTTTGTATTGGACCGCATAACTATTGAATATTTACATCATCACAGAAAGTTCTGTTGGGCAGCACTGCTCTAGACTTTTGTGATTTCCCAGACTAGGACAAAACCACTACACTGTTGTGATTACTCTCTTAAAGTCTGGTAAATTAACTAAATACGAAGTGACCTCTTTGACTTTCAGGGTTTGTACTTCCCGTCTTGAGAATCATGGCTTCAATCTTGTCACTTTTTCTATTCTGAGAACTAGTAGCTGGCTTTTCAGAGCCTTTCTTTTTTCTTCTTTTTTTTTTTTGAGGAAAATGTCAAACTTCTACAGGAATAAAATAGTATAATGAATTCCTGTGTCCCTCACTTGAACAATTACTAACTCATAACCCATCTTGCTTCATCTGTTCTACATACATATAGACACACAGGATCATTTTGAAGCAAATGTTCAAGGCCATTTTTAACAGAAAATGTTTGTACCATCTCTTGAGAATTACTGTTAAGTAGGAATGAATAAAGAACAGCAAAGCCAAATAAGATCTGGATCATGAGTAGTTGGCTGGACTCAGTAGATAAAAGCTTAGGAACACCACCAGACTCCTGTCATGATTATTCAAATTCATGCTTCAGCTGAATTATAACTACTGAATGACATGGAACTTCAGCATCACTCATAAATAGTCAGAACTTATCAAAAGTCAAGAGTCTGCCATATTTTCTACCAGTCTTTTTTTTTTATACATATCCGGAATATTTAGTTTATATTTATGTGCAAATTTGTATAGGTTGGATTTAAAGGCTTCCAAATTGCAGCTGAAAAGCAAAATGATATCGTCTCTATTCATTATGAAGGAAGTGAATATAAGCTGTCTCATGGATCTGTGGTCATTGCTGCCGTTATCAGTTGTACCAATAATTGCAATCCATCTGTCATGCTCGCTGCAGGTAGGTTGTGGTTTATAGCCATACATTTTCTGTTATATTCACATTCTGTTTCTTAGATTATGCATGAGTATTGATGCCTGTGTTTGATATTGAGAACCTGAGCTTTTAATTAGGTTTTAAGGAGCCTAAGTTTGATTTATGTTATTAATTTTGTTTTATTACAAAGAAGGTGAATTTTTAAAATTATAACATGTATCTATGAGCTTTAGGTTGTATCTGGTTTTTCTGTCAATTTAGAAGTATAGTTAATTAACAGATCTTTTGATCTACTAGACATTTACCATAGCAGTGTATTAGATTCAGTTGAGACACAAAGGAAGTAAAAGTAAAAAAAGTAAAAAAGACACAAGGAATATAAATGAAATCAATTGTATGTACATGGAGCAATTCATTAATCGTATAAAATCAAGTATAATAAATGTTAAATTGCTATTAGTTCATTATGATTATAGCATTTAAAATGGTTCATTTAATGATATGTGTTACATGTGTACATGATGTTATTATATATCCTTTTCCATTTGTGTGCATGATGCCATATCAGATTGTGTATTAATAATTTATAATGTAAAAGTTAGTATATCTACCACAATTTTTTATTTGTTTTAAATGAAACAAATCAGTAGAATAAAGTGAACAAAATAATGACAGTAAGTGTGTGAATTTTAGACTTTTACCCTAACCTGTATTGGAGATGACCTGTAAAATAAACCATAAACTCTTTCTTACTTCCTACTTTAATATGAGGGAAAGAGGGAGAGAAACATTGCCATAATAAATTATTGTTTATTTACTGTTGCAGGTCTTTTGGCTAAAAAAGCTGTTGAAGCTGGTCTGCATGTTAAACCTTATATAAGAACAAGTTTATCTCCAGGCAGTGGGATGGTTACACATTACCTCAGTTCAAGTGGAGTATTACCATATCTTAGTAAGCTCGGGTAAGTGATGGTTACCACTCTTTATATTGAAATTGGTATTCAGCAGTGATTGAAACTACTTGTTAGGACCTTTCATATACAAAAAGAAGATAGAAAAAAACGCTTTAGTTCTACTTGTTGCCTTGCCATTACCACAAAATCTTTGAGGCCGTTTCACTCAGCAGACATTTACTAGGCATATTCAATGAGCAGCAAGGCATTGTGTTGGCTACAAAGAAGTAGATGTGATCTCTAATTTAAAGATGGAAACACAAGACAAACAAGTAAAACCAAGTAACAGTGACAGACAGGTAAGGGATGGTACCAAGTACTGCATAATTTGCATGAGTCATGTAGATCATCAGTTTTCAGAACAGAGTAAGATATAGGTTGCATTATTAACTGAATAAATTGTCTTAATTGAGGTTTTGTGAGATTATTATATCCATTAAGCATAGGTTAAGTTGTCCCTGAACTTTGGAGAAAATAACTTATGTTGTTTATGTACTCAAAAAAATAATTGATGCTAGCTGTGTTTTCACTGTATATTTTGGAACATAGTGTCTTACGTAAATCAATTCTTTTGCAAAACTGCCAAGTTTTAGGTTTTTTTCTTTGTTTAGAAGAGCAGCTGAAAGTAATTTTGAGGATTATACCTGTAATTTTTAAGTTATATCATCTTGGAGTTTTTGTCAGGAGCTTTTCTTGGGTTTAGTTGCTTGAGAATTAAAAGATTACTCCTATCAGAGTACCCAATTACAGTGCCTCTATGGGGGCCTTTGGTCGGATTGTTGCAGCCAGGTCCTCTTGATATTTGACAGTTTAAACCCCTTTGGAGGACAGTATAATATCGATTTTTTGAACGGTCATGTTATATTCCTAGCGAGTAGTATCTGAAGAATTTTCTTGCGTAGTGTGATAAGTTTTGTGTCAGATTTAGTTAACCAAATTTAACTAGGGTGTGTCCTAAGTATCAGGGCTCTTCAGAGGTTTGCATTCAGTACAGATAGCATGGCTGAGGGTCAGACTAGATTGCTCAAAAGCTGTGAAATGAACATGTTGATGAAGGTTCCTGTGTTGTGAATATTCTCTTCAGCAATCTTACTACAGTGATGGAAATGAAAGATAAGACTTGTTCTTTCTTTACAAATGTTGTGATTTTCTGTCCAATCCATTTATTTTTTGAAATGCAGATTTGAAATAGTTGGCTATGGATGTTCAACATGTGTGGGAAATACAGCACCCTTATCAGAAGCAGTTTTAAATGCAGTAAAACAGGTAAACTGTGTGGATCAGTAAGACATCCAAATGGTTTTTCCTAACTGTATTTCACTATTATCAAAAATATATATTAATGTATTTATATTTCTGTAGTCCTTGCATCTCTTGGGAAGAGTAACCTATCAATCATAAAATGATTCTTTGAAGTCATTTTTAGAACCTTGAACTAATTCCTTAATAGTGTAGGAATTATTTTAGTTTATTTACAGTATTGATAGTTCTGTACCTAATAATTGGAAATAATGCTTTTGGTTATCATGCCCTCAGAAGTGTAATATTTGAGATTTCTTATATGTGATTATCGAAATTTGTACCATCTCTTGAATTAAATATATTCATTTGTGTTTTTTGTTTTTTCAGGGTGATTTGGTTACTTGTGGAGTTTTATCTGGAAATAAAAATTTTGAAGGTCGTCTTTGTGATTGTGTTCGTGCCAATTACCTTGCCTCTCCACCCTTAGTGGTAGCTTATGCCATAGCAGGCACAGTGAATATAGATTTCCAGACGGAGCCTTTAGGTATCTTTTCCTTTATATGTATACATATATACCTGCACACACTTTTTTCCCCAAAAGTTGTACTTTGGAAATGTTTCCTAGACTGTTCATTTATTGAATTATTTCAGAAAATCTTATCACGATGCATTATTAATTTTTGATTCATATGAAGAATGTATAATGTGCAAGTAATTCGTTCTTTGAGCTGCTTACACACCTGAAGCACTCTTGTTGAATAATATACTTGGTTTCTGTGATGTGTCTTTGAAAAGATGTGAACATTTTGAAGGAGTTACTTTTTATATTAAATTTCATATGAAAAATTTTTAACCAGGTACTGACCCTACTGGCAGGAATATTTACCTACATGATATTTGGCCTAGTCGAGAAGAAGTTCATCAGATAGAGGAAGAACATGTTGTATTATCCATGTTTAAAGCATTAAAAGAGAAGACAGAGGTAAGACTCTCATTTGTTTCTTAAAAGGTTTAATAAAGTGGCAGTGTTCCTTTATTTCATGTATCTTTCTGAATAGAATCAAAATTAAAATTACATTATCTTGAATACACAGTTTTTAGTGAGTGACATTTTGTATCTGGAATCTCTGATATCTAAGAGTATCAGAATTGATTTATTTACTCATTAGAAATGTATAGCAAACATTTATATTTGGCATTCTGAACATGGACACAGTTCATAGAAAATGCCCTTGTTGTTGTTCCCATTCAAATGGTTCAAAATTCAAAAGAAATAAGAGCAGACGTTGAAATCTCCCTGCCACCCATTCCTTAGCCATCTACTTTATCTCCTCAAAGGCAACCAGTTACGTGTTTCTTAAGCATCGTTCCAGAGATGTCTTGTGTATCTAGAAGCTAATACATATATTCACACTTTTTAAAAAGAACTTAGAATATAAATAGAGCAAAAATGATATTCACTTAACAAATATTTATTTATTTATTTATTTATTTATTATTTTATTTATTGTGTGTGTGTGTGGTACGCGGGCCTCTCACTGTTGTGGCCTCTCCGTTGCGGAGCACAGGCTCCGGACACGCAGGCTCAGCGGCCATGGCTCACGGGCCTAGCCGCTCCGTGGCATGTGGGATCTTCCCGGACCAGGGCACGAACCTGTGTCTCCTGCATCGGCAGGTGGACTCTCAACCACTGCGCCACCAGGGACGCCCAACAAATATTTATTGAGACCCTAGTATGTGCCAGGCACTCTTCTAGCTGTTTGGAATATATCAGTGAAGAAAACACAAAGTTCTCAAGGGGAGAGGCAGATAGTAAACTGTAGACAGAATAATTTGGTAAATTACACAATATGTTAAAAAGTAATGAGTGCTGTAGAAAATTACAGAACAGGGTAAAGAGAACCAATTGTGTAAAATTTGGGGAGTAGATTGCAGTTTTATATAGGATAGTTGAAAACATGGTATTTGAGCAAAGTTTTGAAGGAGGTGAACAAGTTAGTCATATATCTGAACAAAGAACAGGGCTCGGGCTTCCCTGGTGGCACAGTGGTTGAGAGTCCACCTGCCGATGCAGGGGACACGGGTTCGTGCCCTGGTCCGGGAAGATCCCACATGCCGCGGAGCCTGTGCGTCCAGAGCCTGTGCTCCGCAACGGGAGAAGCCACAACAGTGAGAGGCCCGCGTACCGCAAAAAAAAAAAGAACAGGGTTTACCAGGTAGAGGGACCAGTGTAAAGGCCTTAAGGAGGGAATTGTAATGAAGGCAGTGTGACTAGAACATAGGAAGTAAGAAGGATCATGGTAGAAAATGATGATCAGATTACATAGGGAATTTTAGGCCATTATTAAAATTTAATCTTTTACTCTGAAGTGAGATGGGGAGCCATTGGAAGGTGTGGAACAGGAGTGTCATAATCAAAAAGATTACACTGTCTTTGAATTGAAACTATATTGGGGCAAGAGGGTTGGGTAATAAGGATAGAGTCAGGGGGACCTATTGTATATAGTAGTCCAAAGTAAAAAATGGTAATAGCATGGAACATTTGGGGTAGCAGTGGAGGTGGTGAGTAATGGTGAGATTTTGAACATAGTTTGAAGGCAGGACTAATAATACAGTGATGTAGGACAAATATGTTGGAAAAAAAAAGGTTTTCTCCATGATAATATTCTTAAATATTAAAAGTATACCCCAAAACACGCTTAATGTTTTAAGTTAAGCAACATGTTTAGATCTTTCTAAATTCTTTAGCTTTTCTGGGGTTCTGTAAGGTCTTTCACATTCAGTTTGTATTGAAACTTAACTCTTAGGGCATTCCTGAAAATGTGGTGTGCTGGAATTCGATGAGCAAATTTTATCAATTCAGTCCAAAAACGTCATAATTTTATAGAATGCAGTATTTTAGCTTTCTTTCCAAATGGATGAGGCCTATTTTCTTTTTTTAATTCTAACCAACCTAAGTACTATGTTAATTTCCTCATTTTCATAAACCTCTTTTTCTGACTCCATTTTATCTCTCTTTTGGTTTATCAACCAAAACCATATTCACAGATGGGAAATAAACGGTGGAATTCTTTAGAAGTACCAGATTCAGTTTTGTTTCCATGGGATTTAAAGTCTACTTATATCAGATGTCCTTCATTTTTTGATAAGCTTGTAAGTACTTTTTTACTATTTGATACTTAAAAAATTGTTTGAAGTTCAAAAAACCTCATGAAGAGTTAAATGCCTTAAACATTTTTTACCTTTTAGACCAAAGAGCCAGTTGCACTCCAGCCTATTGAAAATGCCCATGTCTTATTATATCTGGGAGACTCTGTCACGACAGATCATATATCACCTGCTGGAAGCATTGCTAGGAGTAGTCCTGCTGCTAAGTATTTGACAAACAGAGGGTATGTGTACATGGTTATAGGCTGTTTTTGTTTTATCTTTCTCATTAATTAAGAGGCTTTTACTGGTCATGTTCCTTTATCCAGTAAATTACATGCTATCATGGGTGTCTGATTGTCTGTGTATTTGACCTAAGCAATAACTGGGATACCTGTTGTACCTGCTTTTGCTTGTAACTTTAGAAATTGAAATTACTATTTTAAATTGAGCCCTAGTCCATTAAATAAACAACTAATTGGAAACAGGAGTTTTCTTTTTCAGTGCTACTTTGTTGAAAAGTCAGATTGGTTTGACCTACCAAATAAAGCCTGATGGTTCTAACCATCTTCCAGTGTTGGACTGCACAATTTAAATGTGTGTATTTTGGGCTATAAAATGTACTTGCGTGAGGCTAGGCTTGATCTGTATCAAATCAAAAGACAATGAATTTCTGCTTCTTGAGGGTAAAATTTCACAAGAATAATAAATGTGAATGTGAAGGAGATCATTTACATAGGATATATAAATCCAAAACTAGAAAGATTTTGTTTCATTTCTGTGTGATTAATAACGTAGAGTTGCTCGGTTATCAAAGAACTGTTTTGACACCAGAGACAAAATTTTGCTAAAGGTAGAATTTGTGGTATTGCTGCCTGATTAGCTTTTTGATGCTTGAGCTATGCAAATGATAAGACTTTTCATTGAAATATCTTATAAAAATCAGTGCTACATAGCTTTGTTTGACATGTAATACTGCATAGCTCTTACTATAATCTCATTAGTGCTATTGTGAAATCTGTGTTTGAATTTATTTTCTAGTTAATTGTAGTTTGGTGGGAATTAAAACACTTTTTGGTAGAAATTGCTAATAGCAACTCCATTTGGTGTAATTTGATGAAGATAAATCAGTTTGTTTTACACACGGCTTTTGTTCATAGTGGTGAGAAATAAAATAAGTTTTATTTCTCCCAAATATTTTTTAAAAGGTGATTTCCATCTTGGTCATAATTGTGACAAAGATTCCAACCCCCTCCCAAAGAAAAAGCCACCACTTCTCTCAAATACACCATTTTTATATTTATTGTAATTGCTGATATGGATTTCTTAGCACAGTTAATACCGTAGTTTTCGTCAGTTAAAAATTTTATTTTTAAAGATACTCAAACCCCTCACCATCTCCATCCTGAAGTACAGTGTTCAAATGTACATCCTGAGATGAGATGTTTAAATTAGAAGAATATTTGTTGTCTTCACATAAAAGACCAAATTAGAGACTGATGGAAGTTGGTTGTTGATTGTTGAGATGCTTATGCTCAGTTTTCTCTTGTCCCTAAAAGATCATTTATATAGTAACAAATCCAGTAGCAATGAATAC
The DNA here is from genome assembly GCF_963924675.1 of Phocoena phocoena. Lineage (NCBI taxonomy): Eukaryota > Metazoa > Chordata > Mammalia > Artiodactyla > Phocoenidae > Phocoena > Phocoena phocoena. The sequence continues at coordinate 119,477,959 of NC_089220.1, read as the reverse complement.
CCATAGCACACAGATAATGGTGTCTAAATACCAATTCTTAGGACAAGCAACCAATTCATCTTAGGGAAATGGTTGATTCCAGGTTTGGCCCTGGAAAATATACAAGGTGATTCTAGATGTCTTATACCAAAAGCAAAGGAGCTATAGAGACTACCAAAGAGTGTCTTAATTCCCACCAAACTACAATTAACTTCCAGGCTTTCTGTCAAAAGGTCTCAGGAGCCCACTTGAATCTGTCACTGCTCAAAGATGGGACATGTTGAGCGTCAATAAAGAATATAACTGGAATGGGTTGAAACATAATATGTTTAAATCCATGAGTTCATAATAATACTAAAAGAGAAAAATTAAAAACTCCAAGTTACCTTTGGAAGAAGATGGGAAACCATCTCATTATTTAACAATAAAGTCTTTTCTGTATGGAATGTATTTCATTATAACCAAATCATTGATGAAGGAAAGTTTGTCTTCATAGAAGTTTTCCAGCTAAAAAATGAAGAAGGAATAAGAGAAATAGAGTATCATCATTTTGCAGGCCCTAGTGTAGTCTAGACAATGATGATCAATCACTGGTAGCATTCCAGAAAGAGAAAACTGGGTATCATGTGCTCCTGATGGAAGTACGACCTATGCAGCATTGTTGCAAAAATTAAAAACCCAAACCTTGTCAAGTCACTAGATTTGACATCTGGTTAACAAGAAATACAGGAGGGAGAACAACATACGAAATGATACTGTGGAGATGCAGTCAGCATGGTCTAGATATAGGAAACTATACTACAAATGACCTAATTTCTTTAGCTAAAGTATAAGAGGGGACAAAAAAGGAGAGGGAACATATAGATTAAAAAAGACTTGAGATCAACTGGATGAATTTATAAACCGTATTTGGACCTGATTGGAGCAAACCAACAACTAAAAAAGTAATAAGAAAACCAGGGACATTTGAATATTGACTGGCTAGCTGGTATTAAGTTCGGAGGGTTTTGTCTGTAACAAGGTAGTATTTTTGAGTCCATATCTTTTAGAGAAACATACTGAAATGTATACAGTTAAAATATGATATCTGAGTTTTCTTCAGAACAGTCTAATGGAGGATGATTATAGAAGAAACAAAGATTCCATGAATTGATTATTGTAGAGTAGTGATAGGCTTCTGGGCATTCACTGTTCTGTCTTCTCTACTTTTGTGCATGCTTGAAATTTTCCATAATAAAAAAGTGTTTATGAGTAAGTTTTACAATTTAATAATGTGATTATCTTCCATCTAAAATAAAAACTAACTTTCATAACTTCGTTGCAGCCTTACCCCTCGTGAATTCAACTCTTACGGAGCCCGAAGAGGTAATGATGCTGTGATGACAAGAGGCACTTTCGCAAATATCAAGCTTTTTAATAAGTTTATTGGAAAACCAGCTCCCAAAACAGTTCATTTTCCATCAGGACAGACGGTAAGGATGTATACAGAGTATTTAGGCAGTTGCTAACTAGATCAAAATTTGTATTAAAATTTCTTATGTTTGTTTTAATCTACAGCTAGATGTATTTGAGGCTGCAGAGCTGTATCAGAAGGAAGGTATCCCACTGATTATTTTAGCAGGGAAGAAATATGGTTCAGGAAATTCAAGAGATTGGGCTGCCAAAGGACCATACTTGCTGGTATTGATTCTTAAATTTTATCTTAAACTTCAAAGAGTTTTAAATATTCCCTTTTGTCAGTAACATCCTGTCAAAGTTCATTTTGTTCACTTAGACTTTGTATGCCTACTTGGATCTCATCTGTGGGTGTTTTTAAGTGACCTTACATAATACGTTGTACTAATCTAGTTGCATTTTAATACTCTGAATTTAATTAAACTTACATCAGTCTTACTTGTGAAAATAAATGTGGTAGAGGGAAAGGATATTCTGTCTTAAATTATTGCTTTATAATAATAATTATACCCATTGGTAGTTTTACTTGCCCCCTTTTCATTTAATTTTTCATTTAATTTTCTCTGATTTGCTCCATCAAAGGTTAACGACTCAGAGATAGTGGGCCACATTTTACTTTTATCTTTTTCCTAATAGGTGATATTGGTCCCTGGCTGTCTGCTAGGAAGACATTTCTGTTGAAACTGTTTCCTTGTTGAAGAGCAAATAGGGAATCTGTTGGAGAGAATAGTCCTGTGACGTGTGCTCTCTGCCATTTCATACTCATACTGTGCTTCTCTTTACAATTGTAGTTGTTGAAGAGGCTGGTCAAAATACAGCCCTCACAGCTATCATAATCATACAAACGTCATTTGTTTTGAATCTTTAATTCCCCTCCCCCTTAAAATGTAAATACTCTAAGGAATTGTGAGAATAAGTCTAATTCTTTTGTCTTCGTAAGATAATAATTTTAAGTACCAACATACTTCAGAGATACTCCAGTTTCGGTTCTTCACCACTGCAAGAAAGTGATTATCACAATAAAGCGAGCTGCACAAGTTTTTTGGTTTCCCAGTGCATATAAAAAGTTATGTTTACACTGTACTGTAGTCTATTAAGTGTGCAACAGCATATCTAAAAAAAATTGTACATACTTTAATTAAAAAATACTTCATTGCTAAAAAATGCTAACCATCATCTGAGCCTTCAGCAAGTCGTATAGTAACATCAAAGATCACTTGTCACAGATGGGCTTCCCTGGTGGCGCAGTGGTTGAGAGTCCGCCTGCCAATGCAGGGGACACGGGTTCGTGCCCTGGTCCGGGAAGATCCCACATGCCGTGGAGCGGCTGGGCCCGTGAGCCATGGCCGCTGAGCCTGCGCGTCCGGAGCCTGTGCTCCGCAATGGGAGAGGCCACAGCAGTGAGAGGCCCGCGTACCGCAAAAAAAAAAAAAGATCACTTGTCACACATCACCATAACAAATAAAATAATAATGAAAACATTTGAAATATTACAAGAATTACCAAAATGTGACACACACATGAAGTGAGCAAATGCTGTTGGAAAAATGGAGGCTGTAGACTTGCTTGACACAGAATTGCCAAAAAACTTCAATTTGTTAAAAAACACAGTAGCTGCAAAGCTCAATAAAATCAAGGTATGTCTATATCGTGAATATTAATTATAGGTATAGGTTCCCATTTTTTCCTCAAGTTTTTTAAACTTTTTTTGTTTTGTTGTTGCGGGCTTTCCTCATACAGCTGTTGATCCTTGGCTGTCCATTCAGTTAGACATTAAAAAGCTGATTACAAGCTGTAGTTGTGAGCTACGTTTTGTTAGTGGGCCTTACTAATGATAAGCTACCTTTTTCATTGAGATAGCCCTATATGTTAGTATCTGTAAATATTTTCTCTGGGCCATTCAGTGAGACACATTGAAGAAACAGACTTACTCCCCCCATCTCTGATAGTATTCTCACCCAGACTTCCCGTGAGCCTAGTGTTCCTCTTCAGTCTAGAGCATCCATCCTCTATAGGGTGATGGCACTCCCAAGGGGTGCAACAAAATCTTACTCCTCTTATGTATGAAGTATAGATATACATATACATACATAAACAGATATACAGTATATTTGTGACATTAAATTTGGGGGGTGGTGGGCAATGAGGAGGAAGATGTGATTAGAAGGGAAATGTCTAAAACTCCTTAGGAGGATAATAATGAAAAAGAGTAGAGAAACATGGGTCGTTAGCTGATTTTGTTCGGAGAATAGCGTCCTCTCGTGTGGGAACTGAGCTGGAGATCTTACTGCTTTTTATAGACTTCTAACTACTATCCCAGTGTTCTGAGAACCTCATGCCTCTGAGTCTCAAGCCTTTTCTAGGTTCTTTGTTGCAAATTGACTCAAATCTTACTGGTATCACCCTAGTTTCAGTTTATCAGTTTGTAGTTTCAACATTGTCTGCTAAGTCAGTTACCTGTCTCTGTTTTCTAAATATTTATAGAATTTGCACATCCTATTCCCTTTGTTGCTATGGGTTTACACTTCTTTATTCTTTTATTTTAGTGGCAGTTTAAAAGGGAGTTTTGATGAACACATATGTTAGATCTACCATAATTAAACAGAAATCCTCCTGAGCCCTTTTTGAGTTTAAAGCAGCCGCCCCCAATTATAGAGAGCGCTTACTATATGGTAGGCACTGGCAGTACTTAACCCTGGAGTGGCCGAGGGGCAGTTAGGAGTTAAGGAGCTACTTAGAGAAAAATAACCTATAAAAGATTTCTTTAAATACTTTGATATAACATTGACCTTTAGTATGGGGTGTTGGGTTTAAAGTTTCTACAGAAAAGCCAAAAGTAGAATTTTTTTCCTTTTAAAATGCTCAGTAAAGCAACTTTCAGAGATGAATGGAGGAAATAAAATGCATGTTTGTTACAGGGTGTGAAAGCTGTTTTGGCTGAAAGTTATGAAAAAATTCACAAAGATCATTTGATTGGAATTGGCATAGCTCCACTTCAGTTCCTTCCAGGAGAAAATGCAGATTCTTTGGGCCTCTCTGGCAGAGAAACATTTTCTTTAACATTTCCTGAAGAACTGTCTCCTGGAGTTACATTAAATATAAAGGTATATCTAAAATTCTCAAATATATGATTGTGTACTATATATTTAAATAGATGGTTGTAAATTGAGTAAGAAACAATTACTGTAAATTGCATACTAATGTCAGTTAGTGAACAAGTTGTAGTTTGAGAAGGCTCTGTTTTCTCTGTACTTGAACCGATGTTAATATAGTTGATGTTCTCCGAGGAAAAGTAGAAAACACTGTATACTTAGTCCAGAAGGAAGACATGGACTTCCAATTACACACGTTAACTTCCTTTTCCTCGTTATCAGCTCTCTCTGTCCTGATCTGATTTTATCCCAGGCACGTACACCACTTTAGGAGAAGCCAAAATTGAGTGTTCAGGGTTAGAATAACACAGACTTTACAACCAAGAAGAAAGGAAAAAGTAGCAATATTATATGCGATGAATATTTAATTTAACATAAAATGACCATGAGTAACAACTTCCCTAATTAGTAAGTCAATATCTAAATCATTTGATTTAATGTTTTAGGTGATGCGATACTTGTTATTTAGAATTAGGGACTAAAATAACATGTTTTTCTACTTAGGTGTGAAGCCTGTGGTTTGGTATCTTAGGTGTTTTCAAGCAGGAGAAATGTTTCTCAGACAGAATATGAGTATAGTCATTGAATATGAAGACAGATGGTCTTAACCACTAAGTAAAACTTTGTAGATTTTACCACTCATGTGAGATGTTTTTGTTTGTTTAAAGACAAGCACTGGAAAAGTATTCAGCGTGATTGCTTCCTTTGAAAATGATGTGGAAATAACATTGTTCAAACATGGAGGATTATTAAACTTTGTGGCAAGAAAATTCTCATAGTATCTACTCACCATGGATACCTTTCATAACTGGTAACTGCAAACAAAGCCTTTTGTGCTGGACCCAGGAATCCTTACCATGGAGCTGCAGGTAGTCCCAGTATGCTCACTTATCTCATCCATGGATGTAAATGATTATGAATCAACGTAGTGACTGAAATGAAATCTTCTTGATTTTAAATAATATACGAATGGTGCTATTAACATTGCTAAAATCAGCGTGTGAAGTGTGTTGTGGAAGAGGCCTGTAAGTATGGGGGGGTATTTTATCAGACCATTTTGTAAATAAAGGCAGAATTTGAACTTGTGTTAAAGATTCTTATATGAGTAACCTTCCTGAAGTCTTTCGTTTAGTTTTGCACCTATAAAACTGTATACTACTGTTTGTTGGTTTAAGAGTAGCAGATTGAAATATAACAAGCCAGATAACTTTAAAATTGTGGAAGGTGAAATCTGATTTATAAGTGGATTTTCAGATATATTCGTTCCTTTTCAGAATTGAGTTGCACATAGTTGTCATTCTTAGTTTGTAATATAAGCCAGGGTTATCCTAAGTCTCAGTCTAACTGCAAGGGATAGAACCTGCCCCATACACAATCATTCTGTCCAACCCAGCCAAGGTTTCCTCCACATCAGAAGGTGGACTGTTACAGAATACAATTGATCGCGTAGCACCATGTATTGGCAGTGAAAATGTGTATCACATATGCAGCCCTTAATTTTTCAGTAATTTGCTGCTGTGACCCTGGCAAGCCTCAGATGGCATTATATCAATTGGATTATTTTGCTCACTCTGTGTGATACTGTAACTTCCTATAACCTAATATTTTAGGTATTATTAACTAAAATTCCACACTCATTTATGGTTGCTAAAGAGAACTTTAATCATTAAACGCTAACATGATTTCCTCTAGATTTTAAAATTATCCACCCTAAATTATATGGTTGCTCAACCCTAAACAGTTTTTAAATGTTGGTTACTTCTTAATTATTTAAATCGATTTCCTGTCATTTTGAATCATTTTACCTGGGAAGCATGATACTATTAATTATGTATGCTTTTGCTAACCGTCAGGATAAAACACTTAAGTTATTGCTGTCTGAATACTGTATTTTCTCTATTTGCATGTCTATTTATCACATCAAATGTTATGTCAACAAGAAGTTTGTCAACTTTTAAGAAAAAGGTTGGATAATTAATTCCAAAAAGTCCTATACCTTTTTTTTTTAATTAAGAAATTAAACTTAGCAGGCAGAAGGTTAATTGTAGTGATTTTTTTTCCCACATGGAGATCATCATATGACCTAGTTAAGTTACTGCAATTCAGAATTAGCTCACATTGCACAGAATAAAGAATTGTTTTAAGCTAAAATGCTGAAATTACCAAACCAGTGGGTAAAGACCACTGAGAACTTTGCACATAATCAAATCATACAATCTTTTGAAAATATTCTGCAAATATATATTTAGACAATTAGATGGACTAGAGTTTGCAAAATGATTTCCCTTTTATTTAAATTTTTTATAAATATTTTCTTTGATACTTTCAAATCACATGTTCTTGATATTTTATAATGCTGTGTATTTGTCAGTGCATATGTTTTTAATTTACATGAAAACATGAATTAGGGATGGAGAATTTACAAGTTGAACATTAAAATATCTGTTACAGGCTTTGAAGAAATGATAATCCAGATTGTTACGTGTGGGGAAAACATCTGTTTCATTTTTAAGCCATACTATAATATAATATGTAACCTATGGGCAGAGGCCTAGGCATCATCATAAACAGCACATCTAGGAGATGAAGAGATGATAAAGCTAGCCAGCTGTGAATTAAGCATTTAAATTTCCAGTCTACCTAGTCCAGTAATAATACAAGCAGATCTTGTATTTCAGGAACAAAATCAAGGTTCTCTTAATCTCTTGCTTATATACAATGAACCAAAAAGCTTGGTAAGCAATGGCTATCAATTTGTGAGGAGAGTCATGGATGTGTGTCCCAAAGCATACCTATATTTCTGCCTCCAGCCAAATTCTGTGTTTGCAAAAATGTGGCCCCTGTTGGTTTTTATTGTTTTACTTATCTCTGTTGTTGAATATATCTGGATAATTTGGTGTTCTAAAACGAATACAGAAATACTGTGGCAGGAAGTATAATAGGCCCCTTAGAGAAGCAAATTAGTGTTGTGAATTTAAAAGTACAATTTCAAAGGTCATTATCAACAGCAGCATTTTTGTTATATTTTAAGAAACATTATGCTACATACCATTGCCATATGTCATGCCTTTGGGTTGCTAATCGCTGAAAATGTCATCCAGTCACTGAATTGCCGTTAGTATACCTAAAAAGTTTCCAAGATGACAGTTGTTACTTCCTGTTTTATCTCCAAGCTGACATTTGAATGAGAGGTATTAGACTCCCTTTAGCTAAATTGCTCAGTTTTTCACTGGGAATCAAACTTCAGTGGTACTAAAGGACAAAAAGTACAGCTAAGACCTAAATCAGAATTCTCGTTGTTTGCATATATGGTAACAGTGTTGTGTGCATTTGCCTTCTCAGTGTTGAGTGAGAGGATGAGGAGAAATTATTTGACATTTTTCTGTGGTTGAATTAAAAGACACCTTTCTTTTGCCTTTAGGTTTAGGAGAAAGTGCTAAGATACTGGATGTTGACCCTATCTTAGTTTGATTTGGAGTTATAAAAGAGAGGGGAAGGAGGTGGACTTAGTCTTCTTTAGTGACTTTTCCCCTAAAGTGTGATAGTGCTGATGTTTCTATCAGTTTTACAGATAGTATGTAATTATGAAACCATATATCTCACTTAAGTAAATATAAATCATTGTCTATTATTTAAAGCCAACAAAACAGTATAACAGTTTTAAGTTCAATAATTTTAAGTATTGTATAGAAATATATTGGAGGCAAAGTTCAGTTGATGACAATTGTGTATATGTTACTGATGCTGTAAATTATTTTTAATAAAGAAAATTGTATTATCACATATTTGACTCTTGTTATAAAATATTTTGTGGTAATTGAAAAGTAAAATATGATAACTTAAAAAGAAATAGGATACCATCCAGAAATTCCTCTTCAAACATGTTAGTTAAATGTTCAGACATTAGTTATTCCCAATATAACTGCCAAAATGAGAATGAAAACCAAGATAAAGTTTGCAGTAGGAATAGCCTCGAGGAAACAGTAAGTAAAGTTGAACTTGATTCAAGGGTTGTTCCAACAGGTACTTAGATTCATGGAATAACATTTTTAGAGTTGAAAAGACTAATCTCTCACCCAAAGCAGGATCCCTTGTCTACATAACATCTAACTGGGCGACCTTTTCTTGAACATTCAAGAGATGGGAGACTGTGCTAGGCAGCCCATTCTGATGAATAAGTTGGACCCTCCACAAGTTGCCCTGAACATAACCTCCATACTCTAGATCTTTTTTTTTTTTTTTTTTTTTTTTTCGCGGTACGCGGGCCTCTCACTGTTGCGGAGCACAGGCTCCGGACGCGCAGGCTCAGCCGCTCCGCGGTATGTGGGATCTTCCCAGACCGGGGCACGAACCCGTGTCCCCAGCATCGGCAGGCAGACTCTCAACCACTGTGCCACCAGGGAAGCCCTCTAGATCTTTTTTTATGGAGGTAATTTATGTTAAAGTGAACATTTAGGACTGAATTCGTCTCATGCTACAAAGTTGTGTATTACAGGAGGAAAGGGCCTTTTCTTGATGGATGCAGGATGGAGGTGCTATGTTTTCATGAGCCTCTATGCTTTAGGACCAGCTGGTGGTGTCACTTCCTCTTTCCACTGGCTATTCATCAGCACTCTCTTGAAGCAAGTCATCTGGAGCCAGGAGCCAGGGCCATGAGCCTCTAAAGTAATGTTTTGTAAGTATGGTCAGCTGCCCACTGATCTAAAAATATCTGCCCTTTCTCCCACTCTTAATAGCAACCTAAATGAGTAATTGAAATCTACTAAAATTTGGTATTCATAAACTAAAATTAGTACATTATCAGTTTTCTAAGGATTCCAATTCAGTATCCTAAGACTTATTTGCTTTACAATATCAACACAGACACATGGTGATAGTTTGAATATTTGAATATCCGGAGTTTTCAAGGAAGCCTAGTGCAACACCAGTGTTGCGTTTTCTTAGTTTATGGTTTTCACTTGATGCCACTTTTGCTTTTTAATTATAAGTTTAGCTTCAGCTTGTTTTAATTTGATATGAGTTGTTTGGCTGGTAAGTTTTCCAAAATATCAGATTATAAAGCTGTGTTTAGTATACAAAAAGGGAACATTTATTGCAGAAGCAGATGTAATCCCCACAGAATTTGCTTGTGTAATGACAATTGTGTTGTCTCTGTGAATTTTGTGTTTACATGATGATGGCACTGAATTTTTAGCCTTTTAAACAACCTGCAATATATAGTTGTATCATAAAACTAGTGGGCTATTATGTTTTATAGGACGTTTTATAATATAAAATCATATCTATAATCTCTTCAGATTGTTCATTTTGTTTCACTCCAATTTTTGATCACTAAACTCTTTGAGAGCCAATACCTAAGTGTCCTAGTGGCCAGGTGGAGAAGGAAAAAACTTGTTAATACAACAGTGACGGGACATTTCTTGTCTATCAGATTGGTGGAACTTTTTTCATTATCATGGTATCCAATATTGGCATTACTGAGGAAAAACATGATTTGGTAGCATGTATTAAGAGCCTTAGAAATGTTCATTCTCTTAGACCCAGTAATATGGCTGAGCAGTGTATCTTAAAGACATTAACCAGATCAGTAGAGGTCGAATAGTGAGAGGGTGGAGAGAATTCAGGACCTGCCTGAGGGAAGAGAATGCAGAGGGGCCTAACAAGGCCATTGGGAGTCAGGTTCTGGTTACAGATAATCCAAATCAAAGTTTTTCTTTGACACCCTAAAGGAATGAGACATCAAGAATGCCGCCCTGGGGCTGTAAGAAAGCCCTGCTACTTGGAAATTAGAAGTGAAGCAGATAAGAAGCATATCTAAAGGGAGAAAAGAGGTGATCTCTCAATAGGTGGTTGATAGCGGTTTGGGAAACCACCAAGTCAATCAATCAAGGTCACTCTAACCAGAGTGTGCTGTATCCTGGGGGGGGGGGGGGCGGGGGCACAGGGGGAGAGGGAGATGTGCATGGACAAAAACAGACCAAGTTGCAGACATGAGTGATGTCTAGAACTCTCCTCCAGTAGAGAGAGTGCTCTGTACTATCAGGTTCTGCTTGGTTGCAGACGTATATCAAACTGGCTATCAGCCAGGTGACCTTGACAATTAAGGTCACCCAACCAGCCTGGCTGTTAGGATTCCCAAGGCAGCCTCCTGATGATCATGTTCTACACTTCCCTGCAGAGGGAGGATACACTGATTGAACTACCTAAATAAGGATTCTGATCCAATTACCAGTTCTCAGTGTACATGAATCACACTTATCACAGCAGACCTGAACTGTGGTCACCTCAGACCCCGGGATGACCTGTTAGGGCGGCCTTCACGCTTCCTTTACATCTTGAGAATAGAAAACTCGGCACTGTGCAAGAGCTTGAACTAGAAGTTGGGTAACCAGGTCTGGTTGAGGCTCTGTGCCCTCTAGACTTCAGTTTCCCCATCAATACAAGGAACGTGTGGACATAACTGATAAATTAGACAATTTCACATTCTAACATTCCAGTATCCCGGGAGAACCAGGTCCTGTGCGGAACACTGCCAGGTCAAACTCCCAGGTCCTCCGAGCTCTTGATGTTTTGGGCGACAGGATGGGTTTGAGGCCACCTCGGCCACGCTTGCGAAGCCTCTGGGATACGTGTTTCCAGCAGGAGAGAAGGGAGGGCGAGGAAAGAAAAACGAGGACGCGAATTCTACCCAGACAACTAGAATCCTGGGATAAGGCCAAGAAGCCTCCACAGCTACGTGGACTGGGAGGAACTGCAGGGTGCCACTCAAGAGCTGAAAGCCTGCTAAATGGCTACTCACCAAAGGGAGGGGCGGGGCGGGGCGGAATCTGGAAGAGCCAATCATAAACAAGAAATCCAGTTTTGTAGTGAGGTGGCCGAGTTCTGACTGGGGTGACCACCGAGAGAAGGCGGGGTGGGATTGCAGAAAGACCATCCGAAGCCCGATCTCGAAATTTTTGTTCGCAGCCTCTTAGGCCGGGGACAGGGCTGGAATAGCCCCGGTCGGCCTGGACGGGCCTCGCCTTCCAAGCGTCTGCGCTGATTGGCGGCGGTGGGATCTCGAGGAGCCAATCAAAAGTCAGGACTCTCGGTCCCGGACGAGGGGCGGACCCAGGAGCTGCGAGTCAGGCGAGACCTCCGAGCTAGAGCGGAGGACTGCGGCTACAGTCCCGGGCTGCTGGAGAGCGGGAGTCACCTCAGGACCTCGGGTCGTTGCGGGTGAGCTGGGTGGGGAAAGCAGAGATGAACCCCAGAACCCGCTGGGAGGCTGGCCCAGAGAGCAGGGAGGCTTGCTGCAAGTCGGGCCAGGAGTCATGAGCCTCGGGCTTCTCCCATCCTTGATCCACGTCAGACTCGCTGCGTAGGTGATGCACAAGTCACCTTCCTCCCTGGATCGCACCTGTAACCCAGAAGGGCTGGGTTGAGATCCCAGAATTGGGGCGAAGGACCCGAGAAGCCATCTGGTCCAACTCTGCCAGACCTGTGCGGAGACCCTGACAGAGGGGAGGTACGGCGCCTGGCACTCACGGCCAGGTGTCTGGTGGGAACAATTTCTAGGGCTCAACTGGACCTCACTAAAGTAATAACGCTCTGAACTTGTGTGTCCTCCTTCTCCCTTATTTTCCTGACTCTTCTGCAGCCCGCTCGCCCACCACTCTTTCCCTCTCACCCTTCTCACTGGAAGGGAACTCACAGCACCTGTTGTTGTCTTCTGAAAAACTACAGGTTCTCTACAGGGCTTCCCTGGTGGCGCAGTGGTTGAGAGTCCGCCTGTCGATACAGGGAACACGGGTTCGTCCCTCCGTCCGGGAAGATCCCGCATGCCGCGGAGCGGCTGGGCTCGTGAGCCATGGCCGCTGAGCCTGCGCGTCCGGAGCCTGTGCTCCGCAACGAAAAACTACAGATTCTAATTTCCCTGCCTTTCTGTTTCCTGATTCCCTTCGAGGGTAAACGGCCCCATTGAACCTATTGAGTAAAGGCAACCCTCCTTTCATTAGTTCCTCTGATATTTAATAAGAGTCTAGGCTGGGGGTACAGAGGTTTACTGGGTATAATCCTTGCTCTCCAACCTTGGAAGGGCATAGCAGAAAGAATTGCAGGTCAAGAAGGGCAATTTGGAAGACATGCGAAGGTAGAATTTACTAGACTTGGTAACACTTTGTGAGGGAGGGGAATCAAGAATGACTCCTGTTTATTTTCTGGTATACTTTACACAAAGTGCAGAGTTTAAGGTCCAGCTCCCCTGGTTGTAGGACAAAGGTTTTGAGATTCTGGCATAAGCCCTGGAGTTGGAAAGCATTTGCTTCCTGAGTGATTTCTCAGAAGCCAAGTGAAACACTGTTGGCAGGAAATATAGATCAACTACCTACAGGATTTGAGTTCCCTTCTTTGCCCCCTCCACCCATGCAAAAGACATTTGGTTAAGACAGACATTTCTTAACGTATATTTCTCTGTATTTACTTACTTACAGCAGCTGACTTGATCTGTGTCATTAGTTCCATAATTTGGAGTCTTTGTAGACAAAGAAAAAAAGGCAAATTTAAGCTCAAAAAGAAAGAACTTTAGAAAGAGAACGTTAGCACTAGAAGGGATTTTTAGGGATGATCTAGTCCAACTCCCTTTTAGAGGAGATGTGAATAGTCCAAAATTTCAGACGGTAGGTATAAAATATGTTTTATTTCTCCCAGCAGAGCACCTCTTTTCTTCATTAAAAAAAAAAAATTGTGGTAAAATACACTTAACCAGCACAACTTTTTGTTAACACCAGGCTGTCTTTTGATGGCTAGAGCTGCCAACATTGCTTTACATTGCTTTAGAAAACAAGGGCGCTTCATGTTGAGGCTTAACAAACCCCATTCAAGAATGTTACAGAAACATTTTCTAGACTGGAAGGCAGATTGGCCTTCACTAACTGCCTCTAAGCGTCCTTCCAACTTTAAGTATTTATAATTCATATCAAATTCAGAGTTATCCTGACATCTTTAATGCTTTAGGATTTGAAAAATTACTCCAGGATTTTGTCCTGAATTTAAAGCTTTAGTTCATATTACGTTCTGAATATGGGCCTTACACCTGTTTATAAATCTCCAGAAGGAATGTTAAAATCCCATGTGAAGTCTTAAGCCCATATACAATGTGACGGGATATATTGGTTCCCAGAAGTTTCAGGTGCAAAGACGGTTTCAAACCCCATGTAGGCTTTGTCACATGTCTTTAGTAAACAAAATCTGAACGACTTAATTTGCTTGTGAAAGCAAATGCACTGGTCAGAAAGCAGACATGAGAAGCAATAGGCAAGAATGCAATAACTATAACAGGTGGTGGAAACCTACAGCGGCACCAGAGGCTATGCAAGTTTAGAGGCAGGAGGAATCACTTAGGAGGATCAGGCAAGGAAGGATGGGGAGGGGACTGGCATTTGGGGTTTATACTCTTATCACTTGAGTCATCAGGCTATAGTCTTGGGGCTGAGTCAGGGAGGGGGTCATATAGGAGAGCCCTAGTGTACCTCCCTGAATTTTATCCCTTTCCCTTCACTGCAATAAGTTGGACTTTGTCATAGATCTGAAGTGATTAGACATTAACAGGCATATGCTCTGATTTGGGGAGCTCTGAGAAAGTCCTAAGATCCCACCCCACCATCTGTCCTAGCCAGTCTCTCACAAAGCCTTTTTTTTAAGGTAAAATTTATATTCAGTGAGATTCACAGATCTTACTCTGACCTAAGATTTAAGCTAAATTTTGACAAATGTTTACACCCATGTAACCAAAGCCTAGTCAAGATACAGAACATTTTCCCCCCAGAAAGTTGTTCCCTCATGCCACCTTCTTGCCAGAAGCAACAGCTGTTCTGATTTCTAAACAACAAGAACTAGCTGTTTATGAGATTCTTTTTATATAACATTACATCCCTTGAACAGCAATCTAACTTGCACCCTAAAATGCAACCCATCCCCAAGACGTTATTAATTATTTACAATTTACTATGAAGGAAGGGTTGGAATAAAACTATTTTGGGAAAAGGGGGAGATTGCAAAGATCTTAAATATTTGGGTCCTAAAGGATATTCAGAAGCCTTACATTGCCTCCTGTCTCTCTCTCTCTCTCTCTAGATATATATACTCAGGAAATATGCCAAGTATGTGCAGCAGGGGGTGGCATTATCAAGGGGAAGAAAGCAGTCTCCCCCATCCTATGTATCCAACTCATATTTACTAACTCAATTCAAATCCATCTTCTCAAGAATATCCTTAGGCTGTAGTAATTTCTGTCTCCCCTGAATTTCTACCACAGTTTTTGTAGATATTAATTTCATAGGGCATAAACTCAGAAGCACCTTTACTTTTTGTAAGTGACCTTAATTTTTTTTAATTAATTTATTTATTTATTTATTTATGGCTGTGTTGGGTCTTCGTTTCTGTGCGAGGGCTTTCTCTAGTTATGGCAAGCAGGGGCCACTCTTCATCGCGGTGCACGGGCCTCTCACTATCGCGGCCTCTCTTGTTGCAGAGCCCAGGCTCCAGACGCGCAGGCTCAGTAGTTGTGGCTCACGGGCCTAGTTGCTCCGCAGCGTGTGGGTTCGTCCCAGACCAGGGCTCGAACCCGTGTCCCCCCGCATTGGCAGGCAGACTCTCAACCACTGCGCCACCGGGGAAGCCTCCTTAATTTTTATTTTAAGCCCCTATTCTGCTTAACAGTAGAAATTTTATTCTTTACAATTTAAGGTAAACTTAGTCACTTCAGTGATAATTCAGTCATTTCAGGTTTATACTCAATTCAGTGTTTTCTTTGGCATTCTATCAGTTTATCACGTACTGCCTTATAACTTGTTTTGAACAGCTTTTATGTTTTTTATTATTTGGGATATCTGTGACCGTGAGTTAACTTTTCAGAGCCCTCTAAGTGCATTTCCTGTCTCCCACAGTGCTTCACGTGATGCTTTGCACATCAGCCCACCCTTCAAAGTATGTGCAATAAGCTAGATGATGACCTTTGTAATTTAACACAGAAAAGTAAGATCACTGTATTTGAATTTATATTTTAAACCAAAACTGATGGTAATATAGTCCAAAGTACATAATTATGGATTAGGAGTCTAGAGAGCTGAGTTCTCACTGTAACTTTATATATAACTTTGGGCAAGACACTAACCTCTCAGGACCTAACTTCCCCCTTTAAATAAAGTTCATGGTGCTGGGAGGGGTGGAGGAATTGCTGATACCAAGGTGCTTTCCTGGTCTTCATTCTGTCCCTGGAAACATACCTTTTGCTTGAGAGGTGAGTTTAGAAATCATTTATGGTACAAGGATTTTTATTCACTGCTTTTTTATCTCATACACTCATTTGATTTTTTTAACTTTATGAGTGAAAATTCATAATCAAGAGAAATACAGAATCAGTACTGGGAAACATTATTGGTCTGTCTTAAGAAAAATATTTTAAATAAGTATATTCATTATATGTCCCCTTTCTAGTTTATTTGTTTGGGGCTTTTTTTTTTTTTTCCTTAGAAATAATGTCAAGTGGAGGTGGTCAGCAATCACAGGCTCTTACCAAACCCACTTTCAGTGAGGTACAAGCCTCTGCATTAGTGGAATCGGTATTTGGATTAAAAGTTTCCAAGATCCAGCCACTTCCTAGCTATGATGACCAAAACTTTCATGTATGCATTTTAAGAACCAAAGACACTACAGATGGCCCAAATGAGTATGTCCTCAAAATAAGCAACAGCGAGTCAAGCAAAACTCCAGACCTGATTGAAGTGCAGAGTCACATCATCATATTTCTGAGAGCAGCTGGATTTCCAACGGCCTCCATGTGTCGTACTAAAGGAGACAACTTAACCTCTCTCATATCAGTAGGTACGAGACTACCACTGGTCGTCACCTGTCCATGTGCATTACTGCATTTTGGCTACAAGTAGAAATATCAAGAACAGGTATGTCATTCCAAGTGTAGACAGGGTTACTTTTTCAGCAGTTGGGAGAAGACACAGCATCACCCAAGTAGAGACTGGGGCTGTGATTCAGAAGTGGTTAGAGCCTGGGTCTGGTGTAACTCTTCTGCCTGGGAAGGATCTGATGGATGAACACCTAAAGGGACATGTGGAAACTAAGGGAACTTTTATTTTTAATTAGGAAAATAATTAAATATTTTTATTCATTAGATCAGCTGTATATTTCAGTGCTGTGATCTTGTAGAAAGAACACAGAATCAGCAATTTTAGATCCCAGCTCTGTAATTACTGTACATGTGACCTTGGGTACACAACTTAAATTCTTAAGGAAACCTCATCTGTGAAACTTGGTTCCTCTCAATTCTAAGATGTATCTTTCTTTTTTTCTTAAGATGTATCTAATAGAGTTCTCCAAGCAGCAGTTTGTCCCTAAAGAAGCCTGTGATTCTGAAACACTCATTTCTTTATCATACCTTCCTCGATTTTAAATTTATAAAAAATGTTTTTTAGGCCTTCACTTACCAGAGAAGGTGATTTATGTTTAGAGCTAAGGCCAGCAGACTTGGGGCCACAGTTATGTTAGTATGTAAATGGCTGGTTCCAATGTCCTAATGTCTGTCTGTTGTACCTGCTTGCTTGATCCATTTGGCCCTACTTCACAGAATCCTGCTGACTTGTCCTAGGTTAGCATGTTTTTTCTCTTGTTCTGTATTATTCTTTGCAATAGTAATTGGAAAGGCAGAATAGCTTCTACTCTTTTTATTTTTTCAAGAATAATTGACAGGATATATACTTCCATCCATCTAGATAGCGACTCTGAAATCAAAAGCTACTTGGTGAGGCTGCTGACTTATCTACCAGGAAGGCCTATAGCTGAGATTCCCATCAGCCCCCAGCTATTATATGAAATTGGAAGAGTAGCTGCCAAATTGGATAAAACACTGGAGGTAAGATCTGGAGTTTTATTTTGCTTATAAGAATTTTTTATTTGTTGGTTTTGATTTATTTTACTTTAAATACACCTAGGGCCAGACTCTCTTTTTATATGGCGCCTCTTAACATGTGTTATGAAGGAAATAGGGTAGTAGATGCATACATTTTATGACAGTAAAAGATTTCTTTCTGCCCAGGTCTGTACTTTACTAGTCTACTAGCAAGATTACCTACATCTTTAGAAATCCATGGTATTCTTTATGCTGCTCACTGAAAACAGTCTGCATTCACAAATTAAAACCTGAAGTTTTCATCCAGATAAGACATAGCCAGACCTCTATATGAAGCAATAGCTGTGTTACAAATGGATTGAAATGACTTGTGTTAAGGATGCTGTGGTCCTATAGAAATAGTACCTTGTTTGACAAATATTTTTCCAGACCTACCGAAACATCTTCATTTAATTAACAAATGTTCACTAAGTACCTCTTCTATGGCAGGCACTGTGGGAAAGGTAAAGATTCCCCTGTCCTAGACGAGTGTGTTCCAGGGGGACAGATAGACACTTTCTTGAAAAAGTAAACAACAGTTTGTATGAGTGAAACATTTCCAATTACTCACTAAATCCTAGCCAGTCTACCTCTCAAATGTCTCTACAATCCATCTTCTTCTTTCCATTCCTGCCTCGACTATCCCGCCCTGCATTCAGGTGTTTTTCTCCTTCAATGTATTCTTTATACCAGTTCAAAGTTACTTTTTAAAATTACAGATCTGACTATGTCAGTTCTATAGTTAAAACCTTTCGGTGGCCTCTCACTGACTTCAAAGTAAAGGCCGAGGTCCTCAGCGTTTCTTTCAGACGAGGCACTGTGTGGCCTCATCCCTGCCTCTCCCCTGCTCAGTCTCATTGTCCATGTCTCCCCTTTCATGCTTCTCTTACCACCAGAATAGAACTTCCCGTCATTCCCTGAATGTGCCTTTCTGTTTCATGCATCTGCGCCTTTGCATATGCCATCTTCTCAACCAGTAATACATTTTCCCCTGCTCTGAAAAATTCCTACTTATCCTTCAACACACAGCCCAGGCACCACCTCCTCTGTGAAATCTTCCCTGGACCCTTCTTTCTCTTCCCAGGCTGTACGAAGAGGATCACTTCCTTCTCTTTGCTTCATCAGAACTTGTACATCTTGTCAACCCATATGATTCTGTGGGTTGACTGGCCTCTCTGCTCTTCTTGGTGTTAATTGGGGTCACTCGTGCAGCTATATGCAGCTGGGAGTTCAGCTGCGGTGCTTCAGATCCTCTCCATGTGTCCTCTTCTCTTCACCTGGTGTCTCATCCTCCAGGATGGCCTTGAGCATCCTCACAACACAGCTGCTGTCTTCCAAGAGAGAGTGCCAAGAGGACAAGCCCCAGTGTACAAATGCTTATCAAGCCTCTGCTTGAATCATGCTAGCTCATATTCCATTGGCCAAAGCATGTGACGTGTCTAATCCCAAAGTCAACCGGGAGAAGCTGCACAAGGGCATGCACACCAGGAGGCATGGTTCATAGGGAGCCATCAGGGTAACAGTCTATCATGTATGGTATTGTAATTTTGTTGCTTGTGCTTCCTGTTACATATGCTACATAAGAAGAAATGACCCTCTTAAGAAATTGGTCTACATCTTAATTACTCGTCTTTTATCCTTCATGTCTAGCAGTGTCAAACACATAGTACGTATTCAAGGAGGGCTTCATAAAAAAAAAATTTTAACTAAAAAAAAAAACTTTTGAGCTAGTTCTTAAAAGTTTCAAATCCATCAGTCAGTCAGAGAAAAGGAGGAAGGGTGCTTGCTCAGTGAAAGGAAAGAGCATGAAAAAATCATGGCAGTACAATGACTATGTTCTAGAACCTCTGAATAATTCACTGTGGCTGGAGTATAGGGGTTAAACCTGAGAGAGACAGGGGATAAAGTTGGAAACATAGGGTGGAGTAAGATTATAAAATATGTTATCATATATGACACTAAGGAGTTTGGACTTTGTCTTATTTGCTTGCTCAGTAGGGAGACTTGGTGGGTTTTTAAACAGGAAAAAAAATTCTAATTTATAGCCCTCTGAGGGCCAATATGATAGGTAGATTGGCAGAAAGCCAGAATGCAGGCAGGGAATGCATCTAGGAAGCTAATACAGTAATCAGGAAAAAGCTGATTGAGGGCTTGAACCAAGAAAAGGTTCAAGATATATTTAAGAGACAGAGCCAACCAGGGCTTCCCTGGTGGCGCAGTGTTTGAGAGTCCGCCTGCCGATGCAGGGGACACGGGTTCGTGCCCTGGTCCGGGAGGATCCCACATGCCTCGGAGTGGCTGGGCCTGTGAGCCATGGCCGCTGAGCCTGTGCTCCTCAACGGAAGAGGCCACAACAGTGAGAGAGGCCCGCGTACCACAAAAAAAAATAGAGAGAAAGAGCCAACCAAATTTGGTGACTGATTTAATGTTAAGGGTGTGAGAGAGGAAAGGACTGAGCAGGACATGGACTGTAACCTGGGTCTGCTGGGACACAGCTCCATTCTAAAGTAGGCAGGGTTCTCTCTGGTAGCAATCAAGTGGTTGCCTCCACAGCCTAGAACAAAGGACCAGAGGGAGGGGAAAATGTCAGAGATGGGGTCTAGAAAGTGTTGAGATCTGTGGAAGCTAAGGTTTCCTGCCATACAGGAAAGCAGATCAGCCTCTACGCATTTCACATGTGCTCCATTAGTACCCGGTGGGATCAGCCTGCCTGCTCCCACTCCCTGATTCTGTCCACAGTTTTTTTTTCTATCTGGTTGGTGCTTTAGAGAAAAGAGTAAGGTAGAACCTTAAGGAGAGTTAAGTGAGAGATGAGACAGGGCTGAGAACACTTTAACATTAAGGAGAGTTAAGTGAGAGATGAGACAGGGCTGAGAACACTTTAACAATAAGCTTTAGGAGATTTTTTAAATTCTCTCTACCTTCAGAGACTTGATATTTATAGTCTTCTGGGAACAAGGGGAAAATTCTTTGGTACTTTATAGTAGAAGTGTATTTCTTGTAGGCAGCATATACATGAGTCCTGCTTTTTTATCCAATATGATAATCTGTGACCTCCAGTTGGGATGTTTAGACCATTTACATTTAATATGATTTTTTATATGGTTAGGTTTAAGCCTATCATCTTGATATTTGTTTTCTGTTTGTCACATCTATTCTTTATTCTCGAATTTGCTTTTTTTTCTGCCTTCTTTTGGTTCGTGTATTTTTTTATTTCATTTAATCTCCTTTGTTGGCTTATAGCTATAACTCTGTTTATTTTAGTCATTACTTTAGGGTTTATAGAATACATCTTTAACATCACAGTCTATCTTCAAGTTATATCATTTCATGTATGGTATATGCACCTGACATAGTATACTTCTGTTTCTTCCTTCCTGTCCTTATTCTATTGTTGTCATACCTTTTACTTATACATTGTTATTATTTTTGTTTAAACTTTCAATTATCTTCTAAAGAGATTTAATTAGGGAAAAATGATATATTTGACTATATGGTTACCTTTTCCAGTGCTCTTCATACTTTTTGTAGATCCATATTATTTCCTTCTACCTAAAGGACTTCCTTAATATTTCTTGCAGTGTCAGGCTGCTGGTAATGAATTTTTTTCAGCTTTCTTATGTCTTTGTTTCACCTTCCTTTTTTTTTTTTTTTGGCGGTACTTTGGCCTCTCACTGTTGTGGCCTCTCCAGTTGCTGAGCAAAGGCTCCAGACACGCAGGCTCAGCGGCCATGGCTCACGGGGCCCAGCCGCTCCGCGGCATGTGGGATCTTCCCGGACCGGGGCACAAACCCGTGTCCCCTGCGTCGGCAGGCAGACTCAACCACTGCACCACCAGGGAAGCCCTCACCTTCGTTTTTGAAAGATACTTTCATTGGACATAAACATCTAGGTTGACTGTCTTTTCCAACATGCTTTAAACACATTGCACTACTTTCTTCTCTTGCATTGTTTCTGACAAGAAATCTGCTGTCAGATGGTTCCTCTAAACGTAATATGTCCTCTGTGTGTGTGTGTGTGTGTGTGTGTGTGTGTCCTTAAGATTTTCTCTATCTCTACTTTTGAGCACTTTGATCATGATGTGTCTTGGTATAGTTTTGGTCATGTTTCTTGTGCTTTGTGTTCATTGAGCTTCCTTGAGTGGATGCAGTTGAAGCAGTTTGGTGCTTTTGTGTCTTGCTTTCAGTACTTGCTGGGACCAGGGCTGGGTTTAGTCTAGGGACAATTATTTCCCGCTATTAATGCAAGACCCTTCTGAGTTCTCTACCCAATGTCCCATGAACTATGAGTATGATTGGTGGGAACAGGTGCTATTCCTGACCCTGTGTATCCAAGTACTATTCCCTCTAATCCTTTCAGGTGGTTCTTTCCCCAGCATTGAGTAGCTTCCTCATACTCATACACTGATCTGCCAGATTCTCCAGATCTCTAGAGTGCTTTCTCTCTCTGTAGCAACCTGTTTTCTGGTCATCTATCCTGAAAACTCTAGCAGCTTTGGTCTTCCTAGATGCTCTGCTTCCTCAACTCAGAGAGTTCCCTGGGCTCTGCCTGGGTCTCCCCTCCCTGCGCTTCCACCTCTATCAAGGCCAAAATCCGAAACAAACTCACCTCATTTGTTCTCCATCTCTCAGGGATCCCTGTCCTTCATTGCCTGATGTCTAGTAACTTTAAAACTATTGTTTTATATATTTTGTCCAGTGTTGTAACTATTTCAACCAGGAGGGTAAACCCTGTTACTCCCTCTTGGCCAGAAACTGAAATATATATTACACTCGAAATATTTAGTATTTATTTACCTTTTTATCCCCAAATAGAAATAACTCTTTTTTGATTAAAAGCCCTTTCAGTGACTCATTAAAGAAAGTCAGATTAACATACAAAAAAATTTTAAGTTAATAGTAATCCCATCACCCCAAAATGAGTCACTAAACTATACATTCTGTGAGTCCGAGACCACACTATCCCATAGTTAGTGCTCAGTAAATGTTTGCCAATTGAAAGACTTTTCTCTATGTTGACAATAATTACCATTTCACCTTGCACTCTATTTGTTTATTCAATAGATATTTACTGAGGGTTTGGTTAGTAAATGTTTAAGCATTTCTGTCATAATAGTTTTCAATTAATTTGGGGTAAATCCATTTGTGGACATCCATTAAAAACATCAATTTCTGAACATTAATATAATTTGGATTGAAGTAGGCTCTCCTAATTAAGTGTACAGTTAGGAAATTTTCTTCATATATTACTTTTATTTAGAAAGACCTTTGAATGGATTGGAAGGCTCAGGAAAGTCTCTCTACCATCCTCAGAATCAAATCTACAAAATGAGCTATTGAGATGAGTGTCTGTTACAGAGGACTTTTTTATTACTGATCTTTCCTTCTACACTACCTGTGGCCTTTATTAATATGCCTGTTGCCATTGAGGTTTCAACTTTTGCTGCTAAATTCTGAAATGGAAAATACAGTTCTCAGGGGGAGATAGCACCACATTATTGCCGACAGTGAGTTCTGCTGTGTAGTTAACCACCTGCCACTCTGCTGTGCAACTTAAGTTGTCTCGCAGGGGACAGGGGAGTCCTAGAGGAAACCAAGAGAAGCATTTCCCACTAGGTATTATAATGCATTTTATCATGCTTTATTCCCATTGTTCATCCCCTCACCTAACCTCCCCCCATGGCTTTGCAGGTGGTAAGTTTTTAATTTCTGTATAAGCACTAGGAACCACGGAGTCTGCACAAGATACCACACAGGTGCAGAATTTTAATCCCAGGGGTGTGGCAGAGGCTGTGACTGCTCTGCTGGGGATGTGGCTGGGCCATTGAAGCTTCCAGTGGCTGGGCAGGCCTGGGGGGCCCAGAGTACAAGGAGCCCAGAGTACAGCGCAGTTCTGGTTGTTGCCATAACTGAGCGTTCACAAGTGAAGGGACCAACTGATCTGTACTGGAATTTGGTTGCTGCTTGGTTCACAAATGGGCTGGAGGTCAATCTTAGGAGATTCATTTAAGTACAAGAAAGGAGAAAATATAGGGTGGGCTTATAAGTGTGGTCAGAGCTTTGTAGCAGAGGAAACAAGGTGCTTGAGAAATGGGAATTGGTGTCAGAGGTAGAGTGAGGAAGCTGAAAAGGGGTAGGTTTAGATAGGCTAATAAAGGGTAGTGATTAAACTATCAGAAACTCAGGTTGGTGTGCTAAGGAGCCAAAGGATGGAAAGGCCGGAGAAGTCAGGCACATAAGCTGCAAGGTTCACATTCAACAAACATTTATTGAGAACCTATTATGTATGAAATCTTTATTTCATGTCTTAGCTTATCAACAGATGACCATGAGGTTGGTATTTTTTAAATTTTATTTTATTGAAGTATAGTTGATTTACAATGTGTTAATTTCTGCTGTATAACAAAGTGATTCAGTTATACTTGTGTATATATATTCTTTTTCATATTCTTTTCCATTATGGTTTATTACAGGATATTGAATATAGTTCCCTGTGCTATACAGTGGGAACTTGCTGTTTATCCATCCTATATATAATAGTTTGCAACTGCTAATCCCAAACTCTCAGTCCTTCCCTCCCCCACCTCCTCTTCACCTTGGCAACCACAAGTCTTCCCTCTCTATCTGTGAGTCTGTTAATGTTTTGTAGATAAGTTCACTTTTGTCATATTTTAGATTCCACATGTAAGTAATATCGTATGCTATTTGTCTTTCTCTTTCTGACTTACTTCACTTAGTATGATAATATCTAGGTCCATTCATGTTGCTGCAAATGGCATTATTTCATTCTTTTTATGGCTGAGGAATATTCCATTGTATACATGTATCACATCTTCTTTATCCATTCATCTGTTGATGGACATTTAGGTTGCTTCCTAGGTTGGCTTTAGGTTGCATTTAGGTTGGCTATTGTAAACAGTGCTGCTATGAACACAGGGATGCATGTATCTTTTCAAATTATAGTTTTGTCTGGGTATATGACCCGGAGTGGGATTGCTGGATCATATGGCAACTCTTTAGTTTTTTGAGGAACCTCCATGCTGTTTTCCATAGTGGCTACACCAATTTACATTCCCTGTGAGGTTGGTATTGATACCTGATCTTACTGTTAAGGAAACTAAGATCTGAGATATTAAGTGATAAAACCAGTTGAAACCCAGATCTGTCTGATTCCAAGTCCAGATCCCAAGTATTCTTCCCACTACTCCATACCAGAGTGGGATGCACGGGGTAACAGTGCTACCATTTTAGAAACTGACTCGGATCCTTCCCTGAACGGATGGTTGCTCTATTGCAAACCCAACAAGAGTGTTATATTTTGCCTTCTTTAAAAATAAAAGTAATATATGCACATGGTAAAAGTATCAGTACTGAAGCAGTACTGAAAGGTGTAAAATGAACCTTTTTTCTCTCTACCATCATTTTCATTATTAGTTCCTTTCCAGTCCTACTCCCCAGAAGTCACAACTCCTAACAGTGTTTTTCAGTGCTTACTGTGTAGAGTATTTTTGTGATCCACAGTGACATTTAACACAGCAGATGGTCAGGAGATTCAAAACCATGTCATGTGAGGAACAACTGAAGGAACTAGAAAGGTTTACTCTACAGAAGAGACTGTGGGGCAGAAGTGCTGTCTTCAGATATCAAGAGGACAGTCATGTGGGGGAGAACTAATCCTGTTCCCGTGGCCCCAGAGGTCACAGTTGGAACCCATTGCATAGACACTATGGGAGAGGCAGCTTTTAGCTCTGCAAAAGAGAGAACACAGAGCCATCTCAATGAGGGTAAAAAGTACCTCCTGCAGGAAGTATTCAAACAGAGGTTACATGACCACTTAGCAAGGACATGATAATAGTAACAGGAGCATCAGGGGGAGGTTTTCAAACTCCAGGTCATGAGAGTGGGTGTTAAAATCAATTTAGAGGAACATTTTTAAAGAAATAGAATAAAGTGAAAAATCTCAGAATACAGCACATGTAAGGTTGTAAGTATTGTTACAGAAACTTTTTTCCCCTAGGTGTGTGTTACCTGTATACCAGGTTGCAATGTAAAACGTATTTCTTACTGCAAGTCATGGTCAAAAAAATTTGAAAGCTACTCCACTGGGTGGAAACCAAGACCCCTTCAGGCACTCACTGTGTGAAAGGGATCTGGACTGGAGTCTGCAAACCCGGGTCCTCCCTCAGCCCCATAGTGGCAACTCATCATCCTTCTCTGAACTTTTCTTCATTTGTGCAATGATGGTCAAAGCCATTTAGAACTTTAGATAGAGTGGTCAACATCTAAAGGCCTTTCCAATTCTAGAATTGTCTATGCTAAGAACATTCATTTATTCAATAGATATTGCTTGAGCAGTGCCTTCTATGTGCCAGGCACTGTTCTAGACGTGGGGATACAGAAGTGAACAAAACAGGCCCAAAACAAGCTCCTGACCCTCATGGAGCTTACGTTCTAGCAAGGATAACAAGGTAAGTAAGGGAATCATGGTGACTGTTAGACAGCATTTTGTACCAAGTGCTTACAAAGAAAAAAAAAGCAGAGAGGAGGGATATGAAATATTGGAGAAAGGGTTGAAATTTTAGATGGAGTGGTCAGGGAACCCTCCCCCAGAAGGTGATTTCTGAGTAAAGACCTGGTGGAAACGAGGGCGTTAGCCATACGGATTCCTGGGGTCCCCAGGAGGAAGAAACAGCAAACGTAAAAGGGTGGGAACGTGCCTGGCATGTTCCTTGAACAGCAGGGAGGCCAGTGTCAGTGTGGTTACAAGAGAGTGAAAACAAGTTGTTGAAGACGAAGTCGGAGAGGGAGCAGGGGGCCCAGCACAGAGTTCTTTAGAGCTGCCTCCATTCCTTTGGTAGGCTGCAGATGGTGGCACCTATCTTTGCCCAGTTGTGAGGATCGGGGAAGATGGGAATGTGTTCTCAAAACTATGAGATCCTCTAGAAATATGATGTTATTACCACTTTGTGGATGAAGGTCAATGGAGCAAGTCAGTGACCATGAGAGAATGCCAGCTCTTTCCCTAAGGCACACCCAGCCCACCCTTTGGAGGGTGCGGACCTCTCCATAGTGGTTGTGCTGTTAAAAGTCTAAGAGTTTCTTTGCTTTTGATTTAGAAATTCCATCACCCAAAGTTAAGTAGTCTTCATCGGGAGAACTTCATCTGGAATCTGAAAAACGTTCCTCTTTTGGAGAAATACCTGTATGCCTTGGGCCAGAATCGGAATCGAGAGATTGTCGAACAGGTTGTTCAGCTGTTCAAGGATGAAGTAATGACCAAATTAAGTCATTTTCGAGAATGTGAGTATCCCCCCATTCAAATCAGTATTTTTCTTGATTTTTAAATTGTCAAATTTCAAGCCATCAGCAAAGTATGGAGGTACAACTTAGCTTTATCAAATCTTAAAACTTTGTCAGATTTGCTCCTGTTGCTTTTAAAGAATAATACTTTCACTTCCCTTAAAATTGCTACATTTGAAGCCCCTGTAATCCCTTAAAATTGCTACATTTGAAGCCCCCTCTAAACTTTACATGATTCTACCTCTCCCCTCCGTACTAAATTTGCATATGTTTTAATATTACTACATATGTATATATTCATAAATTACCTACAGTGGTATTTTGCATGCTTTCAAACTTTAGATAAATGGCATCACGCTGTATATTATCATTCTACAACCTGCTTTTTTATTCAACATTGTTTTTCAGATTGATCCATTTAATATGTGTAGTTCTAGTTCATTTAGTTGGTTAGCTTTAACTGCTGAATAATATTCCATAGTGTGTGTGTGTGTGTGTGTGTGTGTGTGTGTTCCACAATTTATTTTAATGTAATTTTTTTGGGTCTATCCTCTTGGTAATGGAATTTTAGTTGGTTCCTTTTTCTTTTTCTGTATAAATGATGCTGCAATGAGCAATCTAGGGCATATCTCCTTATGCACATGCACGACAATTTCTTTAGGGTGTAACAAACCTTCTGACCCAGAATGAAGTACTGGTCAAAGGGCAAGGAACTGAGGGGGCATTTCTAATAAAGCCGAGGATAGGCTTTGAACATCCTTTTTGTCCTCTGCTTTCTGTAATAGTCAGCTCAGGCTGCCATTAAAAAAACACAAATGACTGGGTGGCTTAAACAACAGAAATGTGTTTCTCATAGCTCTGGAGACTAGATGTCTGAGATCAGGGTGCCAGCATGGTCAGGTTCTAGTAAGGACTCTCTTCTCTCTGTGTCCTCCTCACATGGTGGAGAGAGAGCCAGCAAGCTCTCCAGTATCTCTTCTCATGAAGACACTAATCCCATCATGAAGGCCCCACACTCAGGATCTCCCCTAAACCTAATTATTTCCCAAAGGCCTCATCTCCAAATACCATTGCACTGAGGGTTAGGGCTTCAACATAGATTTGCAGGGAACTCAGGGTGGGGGGGGTGAGCGGGCACAGTTCAGTCCAATAGCACTTACTTTGTGTAAACACAATGTGGTAAAAAAAAAAAAAAAAAAAGTTGATCTTTTTCCCCCTCAAACCTGTTTCCCCCTCCCAGTCATCTTCATTCCGTTAAAATAGTATCCACCATTCGCTTAGTTAATCTGACCAAACACCTACAAGTCATCAGCTTGACTTTGTTCTTTCTCCCACACTTCACATCCAGTCAAATTCTATCAGTTCTAACTTCAAAGAATACCCTACTTCTAACCCTGTTCCCCACATTTACTACCACCACTTGGTCCAAACTACCATCATTTCTCAAATGGATTATTGCTGTAGCCTCCTAACTGGTCTCCCTGTCCCGTCTCCCTGCAGTATATATTCACTTGTGTCTTAACCTTTTTTTTTTTTCTTAATAGTACTTCTGTAAGATTATCCATGTTGTTGCATGTGGCTATAGCTTATTTTTAACTTTTATTACTGTAGAGTATGTGATTCATAAATATACCACACGTTAGCTATTCTACTTTTTAAAGATATTTGAGTTCTTTCCAGTTTGGGTCTGTTAAGAACAGTGCTCTGTGAATATTCTTGTGTCTCTTGCTATACATGTTCATGAGTTCTTTGAGTATATGACTTCATGAGCTCAGGGGTAGGATTGCTGAATCATAGTTCATGTCCATTTTCAACTTCAGAGATAATGCCAAACAAGGTGGCATTATTAATGCCAAGGTGGTTGTATGACTTTGTACCACTACTAGCAGAGAAAAAAATTTATATTCCTCTACAACCTTGGTACTATCAGACTTTAATTTTTGCAAATCTGATGTGTGTGTAATGGTTGCTTATTGTGGTTTTAATATACATTTCCCAATTATTGGCCATTTGGATATATTCTTTTGTGAAGTGCCTATTCAAGTCTTTTGCCTGTTTTTCTATTGGGATTTTTTTTCTCATTGATTTTAGAAGTTCAAAATATTTTCTGGATACAAGCCCCTGGTTGGTTATATGTGTTACAAATATTTTGTTCCATTCTGTGGCTTGTCTTTTCACTCTCTTCATGATATGTTTTGATGAATAATCCTTAATTTATTGGTTTAAAATATATCAATCTTTTACCTCATGGTAAGTGTTTTCTGAAAAAAATTTTCCCTACCTGTGGTCATGAGATATTACCCTATATTATCTTCCTAAAGTTTTAGTTTTTTGCCTTTCATAATAGGCCTATAATCCATCTGGAATTTATTTTTATATATGGTGTGAATTTTTCTTATGGCTGATAAATTTTCTCACCAACATTTATTGAAACGCCATGTTTTTCCTTTTGTTTTCCAGTACTACCTCTGTTGTAAATCAAATATGTCTTTGGACTCTATTTTACTCTATTGGTCTATTTGTCAGTCTCTGCACCCATACCACACTGTGTATCAGCTAGGCTAGGTCATGCTGCAGTAACAAATAACCCCCAAATTCTTGTGGACTATAATAACAAAGGTTTATTAGTTCCAACTCAAGCTGCAGGTCTATCATGGATTCACTAGGGCTCTGTGTTTTCTCACTTTGGGATTTAGACTGATGGAACTTTCATCAACTGGAATGTTGCTATGGGGAAAGAAAATGTAGTAAATTGTACGCTGGATCTTAAAGCTTCTGCCCTGAAGTGATGTCATTTCTGTTCGTATGTAAGTGGCCAAAAAAAGCCGCACGGCCGCATACAACTTTTGGAGAAGCAGGGAATTGCAACCCAGCATGTTCCTAGAAGGAAGATAAGTGGAATATTTTTGAGCATACCTAAAGATTACCATAGTATCTTAATTTCTTTAACTTTTTAAGTCTTCATATCTGGTAGAACATGTCCTCCCACCTTCTTGTTCTTCTATAAGAGGGTCTTGAGTATTTTTGGTCCTTTACATTTCCATATCAGTTTTGGAATCAGCGTGTCATGTTTAAAGACAAATTTTGTTGAGATTTTGGCTAGATTTTGGCTAGAATTGAATCTATATACACATTTGGAGAAAATGGGTATATATATTTCTATTATAAGATCGAGTAAGATAATCCATGAACATTGGTCTACCTCTCCATTGATATAGATCAATAAAAGATATATACGATGAAATTTTTGATTGTCCTTTTACTGTTGACTTCTACTGTAATTGTATTATGGTCAGAGAACGTATTTTGTATCAGTGCTTTCGAGTAGAATTTTCTTCAATGATGGAAATGTTCTGTATTTGTGATGTCTAACACACTAGCTTTTGTGTGGCTACTGAGCACTTGAATGACTGGTGCAACTAAGGAATTGGATTTTTTATTTTATTTAATCTTAATGAATTTAAATGGTAACTTGTGGCAAGTGGCTACTATGTGGGACAGAGCAGCTCTATATGATTTTAGTACTCTGAAATTTGTTAAGATTTACTTTATAATGAAGCATTTGGTAATTTTTAAAAAATGGTCCCTGTGTGCTAAAAAGAATGTATTTAGTAGGTGCTGGGTACAGAGTTATACATATGTCCAGTAGGTCAAATTTGTTAATCATGTTGTTTAAGTTTTCTATACTGTTATCTTTTTGTCTGCTTGTTCTAATAATTATTAAGAAAAGTATATATAAAATCTCCCAGTCTGATTGTGGATTGTCTATTTTTATTTGTATTTCTGTCAAATTTTGCTTTATATATTTCAAGGCAACATGCATATAAAATTTGAATTGTTGTCTTACTAGGAAATTGTATCTTTTATCAATATAAAGTATCCTTCTTCATCTCTGCCATTGTTTTCTGCCTTAATGTCTACTCCATCTGACATTATATAGCTATCCCATCATATTTTTGTTCTCTTGATTTTTTTCTCTTTTCCATTTTTTCTTTTCCTTTTTGCCCTTCTTTTGAGTGAATTGTTTTTGTGCTAATTATTTTTGTCTTTTTTTTCTCTCTCTCTCCCGCAGTTTGAAAATTATATACTCTCTATTCTTTGAATGATTACCTTAGGAATTCTAACATGTGACTTTAACTTATCAAAGTCTGATATTATTCAAGACAATACAAGGACCTTAAAATACTTTCATTCCATTTATCTCTTTCCTGACTCATATGCTGCTGTTTTAGTAAACTTTAATTCTATATTTTCACCACAAAAGACATTATTATTTTTGTTTTAGAGTCTAGTTTATTTAGATTTACTTATATATTCCCTTTTTATCTTCCAGCACCCCAAACCTTCTGTCTGGAGTTATTTTATTCCTGCCTGAAATACAACCTTCTGAATTTCCTTTAATGCAGTTATCTAATGGTGAACTCTCTCTGATTTTGTCTGAAAATGTTTTTTATTTTGTCTTCGTCCCTGAGGAGATTTTCACAGCCTATAGAACTTTAGATTTCATGGGTTTAGAATTTTAGAATTCCCCTGTCTTCTAGCTTCCATTGCTGCTGAGAGGCCAACTGTCAGTCTGTTGCTTTTGTCTTTTTCTCCTTTGGGATGCTTTTCAGATGTTTTCTTAAAATATTTTTTTTTCTTGATCTACTCAGGTTTCTCAAATCTGTGTGTGTACATGGTCTTTCACCATTTATGGAGAATTCTTGCCTCTGCACCTTTCTCTCTTTTTTCTCCTTTTGAGACTCCAATTAAGCTCATGTTAGACCTTCTCACTGAATCCTCTGTGTATATTACCTTCTCGCGCACACGTGTGTGTGTGTGTGTGTTAACCTTTTTCTCTGCCCGTGCTGCATTTTCAACAATTTTCTAGTTTATCGATTCTCTCTTTAGCTATGTCTAACCTCTTAAACCCAACCATTGTGTTTTTAATTTTTTCATTGTATTTTTCAGTTTTAGAAGTTCTTCTTGATTATTTTTCTAGAGTAACTGCCTTGTGGCCAGAGAACATACTCTATATCAGCACACAGGGAAATAAGGTATCATGAGCAAGAACAAGAAACTGACTATAGACACTGAACCAAAGACTTCAGTAACTCGAATGATCAGGCATAGAATATAGTCACACAGCAGCCTGGTTTGGCATTTGGTTTTAAGGCTATATTTTTGTCCTTCTGCCTCCTTTGACCTGCAGTAGTCTAAACAGTGGGTTGTAGCAGATTTTGTCATCCTTTTAAGAGTTGGGAAGCCCTCATCACTGCCTCCAGCTTCATGTGGTGAGTCTGTTTCCCAACCAGCAGGTAGCATTTTAAGTTCCTTCTCCCAAAGGGGGAAAGCACACTGCTGATCTGAACACAATAGACAAGCCTGTGGCTTTATTCCTGCTCTGCTTGTGCTTGGCATTTCTATTCTGTTTTTAGTGTATAAATCTATCTTGGTTTTGAGGCTGGCTGTATATTTATTGTTTTCTCTTTTTACTTTTATCATTGCTATGTATATTGGGGTTATCAAAGAATGAATTCACTCTGCCATCTGGATCAGAACTCTTTCTTTTCTTTCGTTAATTCTCAAATTCAACAACTTTTGTCATTTTATTCCAAGCATTGAGTAGCTGTATCATTTCTTTTTTTTTTTTTTTTTTTTTTTTTTTTTTTTGCGGTATGCGGGCCTCTCACTGTTGTGGCCTCTCCCGTTGTGGAGCACAGGCTCCGGACACGCAGGCCCAGCGGCCATGGCTCACGGGCCCAGCCGCTCCGCGGCATGTGGGATCCTCCCGGACCGGGGCACGAACCCGTGTCCCCTGCATCGGCAGGCGGACTCTCAACCACTGCGCCACCAGGGAAGCCCTGTATCATTTCTTAATAGGCCATTGGACATGTGAAGAGAAGCAACAAAATGAGAGAGGTTTTTGCATATACAGATTGCATTAGTGAAGTAACATTTCATTGATTCTAAAATGCCATTTGACTGTACAAGATATCCAATTACTTTATGAACCTCTAGAAAGAAAAAATATTGCCAGTAAAACTATGACATGGCATCAGTTGTATGATGAACCCCAAAATCAGAAGCATGTAGTTTACAGTAATATTCATTGCTTTTACAGGCCACCAGCTGTGCCATATCACCTAACATGAATTACACAATACTAACTCATATAGAAGAAATCAACATTATATTTAGAAGCTAATATTGTGGACTTTATATCATGTACTTATAAAGTACATGACTAACTGCTTCAGTAGGCGTGGACATCCCCATCTCCTCCTAATCCTCACTCAGAGGTTTATTTATTTATTTATTAAATAAATTTATTTATTTTGGCTGCGTTGGGTATTCGTTGCTGCACACGGGCTTTCTCTAGTTGCAGCGAGCAGGGGCTACTCATCGTTGCAGTGCATGGGCTTCTCATTGCGGTGGCTTCTCTTTTTGTGGAGCACGAGCTCTAGGCGTGCAGTCTTCAGTAGTTGTGGCTCGCGAGCTCTAGAGCACAGGCTCAGTAGTTGTGGCACACGGACTTAGTTGCTACGTGGCATGTGGGATCTTCCTGGACCAGGGCTTGAACCTGTGTCCCCTGCATTGGCAGGCGGATTCTTAACCACTGCACCACCAGGGAAGTCCCCTCACTCAGTGGTTTAAATCAGTGCTTCTCAAACTATCCATGGTAAAAGTTTGGGGTTTTCTCCCAACCCACTGCAGCCTGATACATGGCCCTACTATTCAAGATTAGTTCACGGCTCACACCATATATGACTTACCATGCACATTTGACAACACCCAAACTGGCCTATACTGTTAATGAGATAAGGCCCCTGTCATACTCTTTGATGAAAAACCACTATGAAATTATCTAAACAGTCTCAATTTCTGTTTTTATTTGATGCAGACTAATAACAGTTTGTGGGCCAGCACTAGCCACAGGCCCCCCACTTTGAGCGGTACTGTCTTAAAATAACACCACCTATTCCAGTAATCAAAAGACTGGGGACATTCGGAATTACCTTGTCATCAGAAATTTCTTTTAGAAATCCTAGGTTAAAATAAAGGCACATCTGGTTCATTCTAGGACTCTTTGCTTCTTATAATAATATGAATAGGCACACACGTAGGTGTGTGTGTGTGTGTGTGTGTGTGTGTGTGTGTACAGTTCTTTCCCTTTACTTGGCTCATAGCCAAAATCAGATGTTCACAATGACTACAGTCTCCATCTTCTGGTCTTGTATTGATGAGAAACAAAAGCAAAAACAACCACCAAAATTAACTGCTTTTATCCTTTTCAGAGGAAATTATTTTATTTCAAGAAAAAGAGGGATTAGCTCTTTATCTCTGACTGCTTATCAAATTATCTGAATGTCCATACCTGAGGAAGAGAAATGGAAAGAGAATGAACTAGGGTATTGAACAACTGTTTTTACTTGGCTTGATTTTTCTCCTTTCAGGTATCAATCATGGAGATCTTAACGACCATAACATTTTAATAGAGTCCAGCAAGTCAGCCTTTGGAGATGCTGTATATCAAGTGTCTGGGATTTTAGATTTTGATGACATGAGCTATGGCTACTATGTGTTTGAAGTGGCAATCACCATCATGTACATGATGATTGAAAGCAAGACTCCTATACAAGTAGGAGGTCATGTCCTTGCAGGGTTTGAAAGTGTAGTCCCACTGACACCTGTGGAGAGGGGTGCTTTGTTTCTACTTGTTTGCAGTCGTTTTTGTCAGTCACTTGTCTTAGCTGCATACTCTTGCCAGCTATACCCAGAGAACAAAGAGTACCTCATGATTACTGCAAAAACTGGGTGGAAGCACTTACAGCAAATGTTTGACATGGGCCAGAAAGCTGTAGAAGAAATCTGGTTTGAAATTGCCAAGTCCTATGAATCTGGGATCTCCATGTGACCAGATAAAAATGCACACTAACTTGGGTAATTAAAAACCAGTAGGACCAAATCTAATTCCATAAAGGGTTTCCCTGCGTAATTAAAAATGAATTGATGAAACATTGCAATGCACATGAAACCACTAAGGTCTTCTAGCAATTTCATGACCATTTTTTAAACCTAAGAAAGTACTACATGAACAAGCATGTCTTTCTATGGGTCTCACTTGCCTTGTGTATCAAACATGTAGAGTGATATTCTGAATCGGATAATCTCTCAAGGTCTGTTGCAGCCCTGAGATCAATGATTTTTTTAAACTTTGAAAGGAATATATATGTATAGACATATTCACATATTTTAAATAAGTGGATGTAACACACAGACCTAGTTAACGTATCACCAATTCTATGAAGCCTTCTCCCATCTCTTTGTTGTCCAGAATCCCATTGTACCCTGTCTTCTGTATGGCATATCACTTGGTATCATGGATGATGGCTGTGTAGTCATCTAGCCTAAGAGCTATTTGAGGTCAGAAACCATGTAAAACTTTTTTTGTCTTTCATCCCTTTTTACACCTGGTATAGTGCCTTTCCCATGGTCTTTAAAAATATTTACAAAATTAATGTATCCTAGAAGAAAGGCTGGAGAAAATAAGGCACACATAGTGCCTTAGGAGGAAACACAGATGGTATTCATAAGAGGAAGCTTTAACTTGTTTGAGAGAGCAATTGAAACTGTAACTCCAGAGATAGATGCCAGAACTCACTGGAACTGCAAGTAAGCAAATAACACACCCAGGCAAGGCCACTAACTCCTGAAGTACCGAAATAGTTTTCATATCGATACTAAGAAAGACCCTAAGAGGATATTTTAAAATTCTCTGCAATTTATGTTTCTTTTCATATGAATATGTAATATTGAAGAACATAGCTCACGTGTACTACTTGACTTTAATCATACCACTGTATTTCCTTCACTGATTTCTCTTCATGTCCCCCTTAGTATGATATAGTAAATAGCTGTTTACTTCTTGTCATTTTAACCCTCCATTCTCTAGAGATGACTCAAGTCTAGAACCCTGGCCATTCAAACACCTTCTCAGTAGTTATCTCTTTCCATATACATGAGAACACATTGATTCTATATCTCTCCATCTAATGACCTACCTATACAGCTATCTATACTCCCCAAACTAGGTCTATCTCTGAATTTTCTTGTATCACTCTTGTATCATTCTTATATTCACCTTTAACTTCTCGGCACCTTAATTTCCTTATCTGTAAAGGTGAAGTAGTACCTATCTTATAGTGCCTATAGTACCTCATAGAGTTAGTTGTGAGGACTTCTTAGAAATGAATGCAAAGTTCTTAGCACAGGGCTTGGCACATAGAAAATACTTAATAAATACTTACTAAATGAATGAACCAGGTTACCCAAACTCAAAATCTTGGAGAAGTTTTCTTTTTGCCTCTCTCATATTCAATCAGTGATCTGATTCTTAGGAATCAGAACTTTAGATCAGTAAATGATGATCAAATCCCTGTCCTTCCTGCCTTACTGTTTAACAATAAATAATAAAAACAAATATTTATTGAGTACTAAGTATTTAAAAGAAAACTCTCTCTACTCTCACAACACTTCCGACGCTAAACATATGGAGTTTTCCTGCGCATTAAGCAATCCTGACACCAACTGTTTGGAGCTAGAGCAGACCCCCAGGTTAAGGGCTCAGTCCCACAAAACTGCCTCCACTTCAGATGCCAGCCTCAAGTCCTAGGTTGTACTTCTGACCAACTGGCTGTAAGTTGGGGGTTCCCATGACCCCCTCCTCAGGTTCTATAATTTGCTAGTCCAGCCCAAAGAACTCGGGGAAATGCTTACTTATGTTTATTAGTTTATTTTAAGGGTATAATAATAAATGGACAGAGGAAGAAATACATAAGGTGAGATCCAGAGGATCCTGAGCACAGAAGCTTCTGTCTCTGTGGAGTTGGGGGTGCACCATGCTCCCGGCATGTAGATCTGCTCACCAAGCCAGAAGCTCTTGAACCTCTTTGGTTAGGGCTTTTATGCTGGCTTCGGTTGATCAGATCATTGACCACTGGTTGATCAAATCATCTCCCCTCCCCAGAAGGTGGGGGGTGAGGCTGAAAGTTCCAGCCCTCTAGTCACTTGGTTGGTTCCTCTAATAATCAGCTCCCATCCTCCAAGACCCACTTCATTAGCATAAATTCATGTGTAGCCGAAAGGGGCTTCTTATGAATAAAAAAGAAGCTCCTCTCTCCCCTACCACTCAGGAAATGACAAGAGTTTTAGAAGCTTTGTGCCAGAACCGGGGACAAAGACCAAACATATATTTCATATTATATCACAGGACTTTACATGCATTATCTCATTTAATCTCTACAAAAAAAACTGTGAGAAAAGTATTGTTATGATTTTTTTTTTTTTTTTTGCGGTACGCGGGCCTCTCACTCCTGTGGCCTCTCCCACTGCGGAGCACAGGCTCCGGAAGTGCAGGCCCAGCGGCCATGGCTCACGGGACCAGCTGCTCCGCGGCACGTGGGATCCTCCCGGACCGGGGCACGAACCCACGTACCCTGCATCGGCAGGCGGACTCTCAACCACTGCGCCACCAGGGAAACCCCCTGTTATAATTTTTAATAGATCTTTATTGGAGTATAATTGCTTCACAATACTGTGTTAGTTTCTGTTGTACACCAAAGTGAATCAGCCATATGCGTACATGTGTCCCCATATCCCCTCCCTCCTGAGCCTCCCTATCCCACCCCTCTAGGTCATCGCAAAGCGCTGAGCTCATCTCCCTGTGCTATGCTGCTGCTTCCCACTAGCTAACTATTTTACATTCGGTAGTGTATATATGGGACTTAAGTAAACTTAAAAGCTTTTGCACAGCAAAGGAAACCATAAACAAGCCAAAAAGACAACCCTCAGAATGGGAGAAAATATTTGCGAATGAAACAACAGACAAAGGATTAATCTCCAAAATATACAAACAGCTCACGGAGCTCAATATTAAAAAAAAAAATCCAATTAAAAAATGGGCGGAAGGCCTAAATAGACATTTCACCAAGGAAGACATACAGATGGCCAAGAGGCACATGAAAAGATGCTCAACATCACTAATTATTAGAGAAATGCAAATCAAAACTACAATGAGTTATCACCTCACGCCAGTCAGAATGACCATCATCAAAAAATCTAGAAACAATTAATGCTGGAAAGGGTGTGGTGAAAAGGGAACCCTCCTGCACTGTTGGTGGGAATGTAAATAGTACTGTTGTGATTAATCCCCATTTTCAGATGAGGAAATAGATGCTTTAAAAGTTGAAGCAATTTGCTCCAAGAGAGCCAGGGACCCATACCACTTTCTCCTCTCCTCCTTTCTCCCCTCCCCTCCTCTCCTCTCTATGGGCTCACATACACACCTGTGTTAGGGGGATCAAATGAGATCATTCACAGGAAAGCACTTATGCTTCTCAAATTTAAGGGGTTGTGACTTTTAATCTGCCTTGACCATTCAGGAAACTGGGGACTAGAAAAATGAACTAAAACTTGCATTTCACTCCCAGACCAATGTTCATTTTCTTATACCATGAAACTCTACAGATTTCCTGCTTGCCTGCTCCTCCTGCTAACATGGATTCTCTTCCACTGAATTATCTTAATGCAAATATTGCTAACCAACTCTTCAGATATTTAAATACGGGCTGCCTTGCATTGCTATTTTACTATTTGGTGTTTGCCCTAGCTTATCTCCAATCAATCAGGTCAATGTAGTTTATAAACTCTTTGGTGGCATACATTGAATAATATTTATTTCATTATCTTCAGAACCTAGCTTGGTGCCAGGCCCCTAGCACAGCCTTAATAGAGAACCATCTGATGAACTGTTAGAATGAATGCACGTCTACAAGTGCTGGTCTTTGGTTCTTTCCACCAATGAGGAGGAAAACCAGTTCTAGATTTGGGAATCAATACCATACCTCCAGCAAAGACTCTACTCTTGCAAGTATCTTTTTCTGTCTGGGCTTTTATCCCCTCTAGACTGCAACAGAACTTTACTTTCTGGTGTTATTATCCTTAATCTCTCCACCTTACAGCCTTCATATTAGGGCCACATAAAAACTCTCATTACAATATATTGCTGTGTGACAATTTAGCCAAAAACTTAGTAGACTGAAAGCTCAGTTTTTTATATCTTATGGATTCTTCAGGTCACGAATTCAGACAGGCCCTGGGACAGCTTGTCTCTGCTCCACAATGCCTGGGGCCTCAGCTGGGAAGACCTCAATGCTGGGGGAGATTCAATGATGGGGGACTAAGATCATCTAGAGGAATCCTCACTCACAAATCTGGCCAGTCATGCTGGAACCTCATCCGGGCTGTTGGTGGAATATCTCTCCATTTGGTCTCTGCTCGTTCATGGCATGGTGCCAGGGTTCCAAGAAACACCTTCCCAAGAGAACAAGACAGAAATTTATTTTTTATGACCTGCGTTTGGAAGTCATATGATGTTACTTCCGTTGTAGTCACAGGCCCACCCAGATTCAGGGGAAAGGGACACAAAACCTCTCAATGGGAAGCATCCATGCCACATTGTAGGAGGAACATGTGGGATGGGAGATCATGAGGCTTCTCATCCTAAAACATCACTTTAATCCTCTTTTCCCCCTACCTACAGAGAAAAAATTCTGGCATTGAAGGGATTCTACAGTTTGGCCTAAAATGCCTTTCCTCCTTTCCTCCCTTTATTGACGTTTCTTCACTCTGACCGGACTGAGCTACTCTGTCACCCAAACTTGTTAAACTCATTTTTACTTCTGCTCTTATCTCAACTGATCCCTCTTCTTTTGACCTAATAAATTCTACCTCTCATTTAAAACTCTTAATGCTTAATTCGTCAGAATGAACTAAGGTGGCAGGGATCCTCAGAGAGATTACACAAGTTACACTGCCACCTAAGGATGCTTTCAGAACACCACCTGTCTGGCTGTGGCCCTTGCCATTTTGCCTTGGCTCACCTCCCTATGTGCCTGGGAAGCAGAAATGAAAGGAGAGACCTCAAACCACAACTCATTCCCAGGTTACTTCCTTTTCAAAGCCCAGATCCGTCAATAATAATTTTTTGCCCAACATGAAGAGGACAAAGTCCCTACCCTGTGGACCTCTTCTTCGAGGAGACTATGAGCAAATGACTACACATTAATTCAGACCTAGTCAAGCGTCTAGCTCGGAGAAACTTAAAACATGAATAGTAGATAGTTTACATAGAGACTGAAGCCAGATGAAAAAAAGAGTGGAAAGGAGAGATGGATAATGAACACATAAATAAACATGACAATTTATGTATAGAAGATAACGTGTGTGTACGGTGATGGTAGGGTATTGCTTTAACTAGGTTGGTCAGGGGAATCCTTTCTAACGAGGTGAAAGACAAGAGGAGGAGACTAAGGTGAAAGTTCTCCCAAAGGTGTAAACCCCCTCATAATATGCTTTTATCCCCCAAAATGCATGTATCAGCAATAAAAGTGGAAGACAGATTCAAGAAGGGAGATGGTGAGAAAAGGCAGAGTGAAGGGTAACGTCTGACGCGCTTGGGTCCGTTTTGAGAACAGGGCAGGAAAGGCAAGCAATTAACAGGCGGTCCCACACCAGTGCTCTCCTGGGCCAATGACTTAGTGCTGAATAGAAAGCGAAAGTGACAATAAAGCGCAAACAGTGGAAAAGGGACATTAGCTATAATTCCACTTCCTCCTTGGCCGGGGTCTTCCTGCCCCGCTCCCCGTGTTCTAGTGTCCCCTCATCGTGCTGAGGGTCCTTGCCAGCGCCTTCGAACCTCAACTCCGCAGCTCCCACGAGGACAACCAGCGCTCGCTCCGCCCCCCAGAAGGAGTTCCGCGTCCTCGGCTGCCCCGCCCCCGCCGGTGGCTCTGCGCACGCGCGGGGGCCATATTAGCAGCGGATACTCAGGCAGTGCTGGTACGTTTTCTCTCGCAGAGAAGGATCATCCGTGTAAGCTGTTCAGCGTCTCCCCTCGGTGAGCCTTTGCCCCCTGCGCACTCGCGGAAGCTTGGCCGCTCTCTTCGCGGGCGGGGACCCTGAGCGTCGCGGCAGAGCTGGTCCCGGCCTGCAGCGGCCGCCGAGGAACCGTGGACACGATGACTCTGCATCGGCTCCTTGGTGATGGACCGGCCGCGGGACTGGCTCCGGACGGCCGCCGTCGGGCTTCTCTGCACTGAGCAGGCACCACGGGGCTGGGGACGCTCGGGCGGCGGGGCGGGCGCGGGGCCGGTGGGCAGGACAGAGTTGTAGGGCTGCTTCCGTCACTGTTAAGAGTCCGTAGTGAAAGTGAACCTGCGGGAAAGGAGGTGCAGGTGAACTCGCCTCGGGCCGTTGTCTTGCGTCTGGCGTGGAGATGAGAAAGTTGTGTTCTCTCGCGAATCAGAAGCCCCGGCGGTCTCCTCTCTGTGCTCTCCTGGCGCTCTCCTCAGGGCCAGCCTTAACTTTCACCTGCGTGTTGCAGCAGCCGCATAGCTGGTTACCCTGCCCCACTCTTCACCAGCCAGAGCGATCTTTCTAAAATGCCGGTCAGCTCCTGTGGCTCTTTGGCCCAGCATCATTCTTTGGAGCCCCATTGCATAAGAGATAGCATTCATAGTTTTTACCTGGGCACGCGGGCCTTCGGGACCTGATCCCTGCTTATCTTTCCATTTTTAATTACCGATATTCTAGAATTTGGGAAAATTGGCTCTGGAGGCCGAAGTTTGGCTTTTTCACCAAATCACGCTGAGCCCCATTGTTGTCTTTCGCAGTAATAGTTATGATGCCAAAGATTACCATCCCGCTCCTCCCCTTCATAGTTCAGGACCCCGTATCATTCTCTGGAGAAAGCCTAAGCCTCTTAGCTTGGCATTCAAAGCTCTACATGGTCTGGATACTTGCTTGGTTCTTTAGTTTTTTCATATCTTTTTTAACTTCAGCAATTTCTCTCGCCCATTAAGCTATCCTGCCTCAGTGCCTTTTGCCCAAGCTTTCTCCTCTGCCTGGAATGCCTTTCCCTTCTTTCTTCCCCTGTGCTTCCTCTTAGACCTAAATGTTCTCAGCCTTATTTCTGCCTCTCCCATCTCTAATTTGGGCTCATTTTCTGTATGTGTTTCGCAAAAAATACTTTCTTGACTTTCTCCAACCCTCTTCCCACTCTACCCTTAGTGCCTCTGTTACCATATTGCTTTATAATTGTCCTTCTGTGTCTTCTCCCTCACCTGGCCACCAGACTGTACGCTCTTTAGGAAAGGGATTGCTCTTACCCATGCTGGCATTCCAGCATTTGGCATAGTGCCTGGTGCACCGTAAATGTTGGCTGAATGAAGAGAGTGAAGAAAACATTTGTTTTTCAAGTCAAGAAATGCTTTTTAAATTGTAAGTCTCGTTTTAATAATTATCCTATTTTCTTTTTACAGGAATTATCACAAAGTTCAGAAAACATGGTGAGTTAATACACATGCCAGTTAGCTGTTGCCTGATAAATTG
This sequence comes from Phocoena phocoena, assembly GCF_963924675.1. Classification (NCBI taxonomy): domain Eukaryota; kingdom Metazoa; phylum Chordata; class Mammalia; order Artiodactyla; family Phocoenidae; genus Phocoena; species Phocoena phocoena. The sequence goes on along the minus strand of NC_089220.1, from coordinate 119,435,702 downwards.
TATTGCTTGTACTCAGCTTACAGACTTGCGTGAGAAAAGTGAAATGGAATGATGTCTTACCAGTTTCCTCCCACTCTCTGAATTTTGTATACCAGGATGTGTTCTGTAACATGATTTGTGGGTTTACAGGAGTTGGCTTACTAAAAGTGGGTAGGAATCATTTGTATGTTTTTCCTTTGCAGTCTCGAAGATATGACTCCAGGACCACTATATTTTCTCCAGAAGGTAAAATATAAATTGTTTGATCTGTCTCAAATAAAAAAAAAGGTTTAAGTGTTTGAATTTTAGGGGTGGGTGGGGAATCTACAAACTTTTTTTAAGACTAAATTGTTCATCCTTTCTGTAGTTTGAAGTAATGATCACCAGGTTGATTATGTACATCATAGGACTATGAGTAAAAGTAGGACTCTCGTCTGGAGCCCTCCAGTGTTGTTGCTGATTTCTCTTGAACCAGTGGTGCAAGAACAAGGAAGAGAGTCTTGGTTTCTCACTGCTTTTGTCTTGTAGGTCGCTTGTACCAAGTTGAATATGCCATGGAAGCTATAGGACATGCAGGCACCTGTTTGGGAATTTTAGCAAATGATGGTGTTCTGCTTGCAGCAGAGAGACGTAACATCCACAAGCTTCTTGATGAAGTCTTTTTTTCTGAAAAAATTTATAAACTGAATGAGTAAGTGAAATCTTAGGGCAAACATCTCATCATATTTTGGGAGGGCTATTCCATGTGACATGATAGAATTGAACAGTTTGTTCTGTTTTTACTTCTGAAATTTTTTCCTTTTAACTTATTTGCTTGAAACTTCCTTGAGGCCCAGGACCATATGTTATTCTTTTAAAGTGCAGGGTCAAGTACTTAGTGGAGAAACAGCGTTGTATAGTGATAAGAGGCTTGGTAGTCACACAGCTTCAGGTTAAATCTGGGCTCCACCAATGCAAAGAATATGAAAGTAACTGGGACTTTAATATTCACCAAAGAATATGAAAGCTGTGACTGCACACCCATTGTTTAACTTCTCTGGGCTTCAGAGCCTACTAGAGTGGTTGTGGCAGTTTAATGAAATAAAATAAAATGAATGAGATAAACTAGCACAGTGTTTGGCATATAGGAGGCCCTCAAGATATTTTTTATAATTGGTACTCAGGAATTATTTTGAATTATACTGAATCTTACCAAAGAACAGGCCTCCTGAAGGTCTGGGCAAAGTTTAGACTTTTCTGTACACTTAGTGAAGTTTCTGTTACAGTTGGGTGTTCAGGGCTTTGCAGCTAGCAGAGAGCTGGATTTGCTCATTGGAGACTTTCCCTTCAGTGGTGAGCCAGGTGAATTCTGGTTATAGGGCCTTTCTGATACACTCACCCAAGAAAGTGTCTTCCCTCCGCAGTCACTGTTGGGCCCCTCAGCAGCTTGCAGGCTTGATTAGGCACAGTGCCAGAGGGTGTCGAAGCTGTAGGAGAGCTGGGGCAGCTTTCAGGGAACGGGGGGTAGTGAAAGGAAATGCACCCTCCCTGTAAGCCTAGCCCTGAGCTTCCTAGGCAGGCTCATAAAATATCCCGCCCTTCGGGTCCCCTCACCCTCACCCCCATCAAGTTAGGCCTTAGGAGGTGAGAGTACTTAACTACCCAAGAGCGTGGGGTAGTCTGTCTTCCTGTCTGGCAAAACCTTTTTCTTCTTTGTGGTAGAATCTTCTTGGGATTTACCCTAGCTTCCTAGCGTTTATTCTCTTGCCCTGTTCACAGGGTGATGATGGTAAATACATCTCTTGTGAAGAACTTAAGTGTGCATTTGTTTATCTTATGTGTTGAATGACATCAAGTTGAAAGTTTCCTACAAAGATAAAACACACATAGGTTTTGTCTGAAGGGTGTAGCAGCTGAGAGGAAGCATGGTGAATTTCTAATAGAGCTGAGTACTTTCTAAAACTTGTAAAATACCCCTGGTAAACATCTTCTGTGCTTAAAGATAAATGTCTTTCTTTTCCTCAAGGGATATGGCCTGCAGTGTGGCAGGCATAACTTCTGATGCTAATGTTCTGACGAATGAACTGAGGCTCATTGCTCAAAGGTATGGCCATAAATACTGTAATTGATGGTGTGCAACATCAGTGTCGATGTTTCTAAGAACTCATGTTTGTAAAGGTTAGAGTCATTAAAAACCTATTAATTGCAAATTACGGTGTTTTTTTCTTTAACCAAACTTGCAAAATATTAGTTACTGTATGATTTTTAAGATGTTGCCATGCCCTCTACTCTCCCCCTTTAGATTATTTATAAGTGACTCTTATGTTGACCCCATGACAGAGATTTCTTTTCAGAGGGTATTTTGCTTAGAGCGTGTATATAGAGTGTTTTAGAGAAAACTATTCATATGCCAGTTTCCTTTATCCTAGGTATTTATTGCAGTATCAGGAGCCAATTCCTTGTGAGCAGTTGGTCACAGCACTGTGTGATATCAAACAAGCTTATACGCAGTTTGGAGGTACTGAAACTTTTGGAAATTTTATTCCCAAAAGATAAAACGTTTTATGAGTAATAACCTTTTTGAGATGGTAAAATGAAATTGAAAAATGAAATAAATAGACACTTTTCATCCATTCTCACTTCATGAACTAACTGGCTTCCACTATGTAGACTATTGAAAGGCCAAAATAACATTTTTAAATCAGGAAACAAATTGCTTTTTACATAATGATGAAATTTAGCACTGGTCCTCTTTGTCTTTATTCCCTTTCCTGGCTGTATCCAAATCCTGGAAACAAAAGTGGAATTTTTGATGGAGCTTATCTATGGTGGCCAGAACACGGAACAGTTTATGAATGCTTAACTTCACAGAAGAGGGGTTAGCCACTGAGCTCAAGTAACCATAGTGATACTAAATTTAGATTGTTGGTATGTTTCGCTTTTTTTTTCTCTGTTAAAGGAAAACGTCCTTTTGGTGTTTCATTGCTTTACATTGGCTGGGATAAGCACTATGGCTTTCAGCTCTATCAGAGTGACCCTAGCGGAAATTATGGAGGATGGAAAGCTACATGCATTGGAAATAATAGCGCTGTGAGTATTTTTGTGTTGCTATAGAATGTGCCAAAGGGTCTAGTAACTGCCATAGTTTTAAAGTAGTGCTGAGTGTAAAGAACATTTTAAGGTAGCTGCAACAGCCTTAATGTGATATGAAAGTATCTGTGATTTCTATTGGTGATGAAGTCACAGGTACTACTAATACTACTAGGGTTTACTGCCTACAGTAATAATGAAAGGAAGTGCTAATTTTCAGTTAGAAGTTGTGAAAATAAGATGTGGTTCCCCCGTCTCCCACATACTAGTTCAGACCCCCTGAATTCTGTCATGGATACCTGGGATTCATTCATAGATCATCAACATCCCTCCTTTGCACCCCTATCCCATGTCAACCCTCCCTGCCATTAAAACTGTTTATGTTGTATACACACTAACAAACGTAAGGTAGATAGCTAGTGGGAAGCAGCCACATGGCACAGGGATATCGGCTCGGTGCTTTGTGACCGCCTGGAGGGGTGGGATAGGGAGGGTGGGAGGGAGGGAGATGCAAGAGGGAAGAGATACGGGAACATATGTATATGTATAACTGATTCACTTTGTTATAAAGCAGAAACTAACACACCATTGTAAAGCAATTATACCCCAATAAAGATGTTAAAAAAAATTGTTTATGTTGGTTATAATGCCAATAATAATTCAGGCATTATTCATGTTCCTAAAAATCGCAAAAATTTAAAGGAAATTCTCTATGTTGATTCTTCCTTATGTTTTATAGGCGGCTGTGTCAATGTTAAAACAAGATTACAAAGAAGGAGAAATGACTTTGAAGTCAGCTCTTGCTTTAGCTATCAAAGTCCTAAATAAGACCATGGATGTTAGTAAGCTCTCTGCTGAAAAAGGTAATTTATGTCCACTCCTCTAATTTGTTTGCTTAGTGAGGGAATTGATTGAGTAGGCCTTTAACATGTTATCATAGTGCACTGAAACAGCAGCCTTATAAGTTAGGTGACCTTACAGCTATTTCCTAAGACTTGACAAGGTCAACACTGACAAGTTCTGGAGCCACCGTCCCACACTACATAACAAGCTTAAGGACTTGAGCCTGAATGTTCTCAATATTCATAGTTAAATCTGATCCATGCTATTTTATCTTATCGACTTCTTGACAATGATATCTGTACTCATGTGTACATATGATAAAGAATATGAAAGTAATTACATGGTTATATATGTTTGGTGTCCTTTACCAGAGGTATAACATTTGCATGAGTTGTACCCTTTGTTCTTCTGAATCTACTGATCTCTTACGTTAAGCCCATGTTTGCAATTGTAAATGCTTTATTTAACTAAAGTTACATGAACATATAAAACAATATTTGTAAATAATGTTTTTCAAAAATTGTGGTAAATTAACGTATTGATTTAGTTTAGGATAACTTAGCTCCTGGTGTTGCTTTAAAAAATGCCATTTACTTGCAGATTGTCCTCTTGTCTACTTCTACCTAATTTCAAGGAGGCACTACTCAATTTTCCCTTCTCAAAATTTCTCCTCCTTCTGGCATTAGTCTGCTTTTCTCATCCGTAGTCATGGGAGCTGCTTTTCATGCCTTTGCTTTGAAAAGAGATTTGAAAAGTTCATGAAAAATAAGTGTAAGTACTGGTTAAAGATTTTGGCTGAGCCTTCAGAGGTTCTAATGAGGAAACTGGCTCTTTCTGGTCAGGCCAGCTAGAGCAATTGGCTGGTTGTACTTTTTCCACAAAAGTAACAGAACAGCAGCTCAGAAAGTTAGTATGGATGAAGATAAAGACGATATTAAAGTAAAAATATTCATAAAAACATTACAATATTGAAGGTATTTTGTTTCCATGAAAGTATCCATGAATTGTATTCAGCAGAAAACTTGGAAAAGTGGTGTACTAAGGCTCAAACGGTATGAAGAGATTAAACTGTGGTTGCTTATTAAGGGTTTTGGCTAAGTATGGCTGCCTGTATTACAAGTGTGTATGTTTGCTTCCAGTGGAAATCGCCACACTAACAAGAGAGAATGGGAAGACAGTCATCAGAGTTCTCAAACAAAAGGAAGTGGAACAGTTGATCAAAAAACATGAGGAAGAAGAAGCGAAAGCTGAGCGTGAGAAGAAAGAAAAAGAACAGAAAGAAAAGGATAAATAGAAGGCAACATCAGGGATTTTATAACTCATTTGGGGCACCGTTTCAGTGTAAAAGCTGTCCTATTCTTCCACATTGAGAAAGCTTTGACTTTTTTTTTAACTTGTCTAGTGGGAAAATAGGATGGTACCAACTGCATTGGGTCCTTGTTATTGCTGTCCAGGTGAATGTTGTAATGATGATTACTCTTTATGGACATCTTAATCACCCTCCCCCTCTTTTTTTTTTTTTTTTGAATAAAACTTGGAAAGAATGAAAATGGTGAAGGAAAACATTCTCTAGCAATAACTGTTAAAGGTACCAGGATTAATAGGGCTGTGGTCTTTTCACACTTTATGTGTACTGTGGCTACTCTTGCAGTTACTTTTTTTTTGGCTGCGTTGCGTCTTCATTGCTGCGCGTGGGCTTTCTCTCGTTGGCGCCGAGCGGGGGCTACTCTTCGTTGCGGTGTGCAGGCTTCTCATGGCGGTGGCTTCTCTTGTTGCAGAGCATGGGCGCTAGGCCACAGGCTTCAGTAGTTGTGGCTCGTGGGCTCTAGAGCACAGGCTCAGTAGTTGTGGCGCACAGACTTAGTTGCTCCGCGGCATGTGGGATCTTCTTGGACCAGGGATCGAACCCATGTCCCCAGCATTGGCAGGCGGATTCTTAACCACTGCGTCACCAGGGAAGTCCCAGTTACTTTTAAATAAGATGTTAAAATGGACAGAAATGTAAACATCATAAAAAAAGAAAGGTGGGAACTGTGCAGTGAAGATTTTCTATTCGTTGTTCCCCTACCATCTTGGAGAACCTGTAACCCAGTTTGAGCAAAACGGAGAGCTGTCCTTCTCCTAGGTCTCGTCTGATATTACCCTATCCGAAGCCTATCTAGTGAAATAAAAGAGTCGTTCGCCAGCCTTTGATATTGATGGGTGTTCATACTGGACTTAAAAATCGTGTGTGTGTGTGTGTACACATACATACTTGCAAACATAGTAAAACGTGAAAGGTAGAAATAAAATGAAAGCCCTGTGTATCCACTACCGAGCTTCAGAAACAAATTAATCAGTACTTTTGAAGCCCCCTGTGTGTCCCTTTCAGGTCTCATTCTTCTCTGTTTCCCTCTACCCCCGAGAGGTGACCACTGCCTTGAGCTCATCATTCCTGTAAGCTACGGGTTTTCCACTCTGGTTTTCTGCCCCTCTACTCCAGGTGGCCCTGGTAGATCTGTCAATCAGATAATCCCACGCCTTTCACAAAGGTGAGCACATCACTCAGTCTGGCCAGATTACCATGTCTGTCTGCAGGGATGGGTTTGAGAATGAACGTGTGGGCTGAGCCAAGCCAGACTTGATGTGTGGATATGAGGAAAGAATACCGAAGGTCCTGCATTAGGACCAGCTCTCCCAGTCGGCAGCCCAAGCCATGTGAAAGGTTACGCAAGAGAAACTAAGGCTACAGAGGAAAAAGAACCAAAAGATGAGAATAGTTCAGTTTGGCCAAAGGGAGCTCCACCGCTGAGCTTTGCTTAGGATGCTGTCACTTAGAATAGAATCCTCTGATGGAAGTGCTGTAGGGCAGTGCTGCTTAAAAGCGTGGTCTGTGGAGCGTCACCTGGGTGTTTGCTAGAAATGCAAATTCTAGCGTCCCATCCCAGGCCTCCTGAATAAAAATCTTGGCATAGAGCCCAGCAATCTGTTTTAACCAAGCTCTGCATGTGTTTCTAATTCATGCTGAAGTTTGAGAAGTGCTTTGCTGCATATTGGAATCATCTGAAAAGCTTTTAAATTTCTTTGTACCCAGGCTCTACCCCATACCAATTAAAGCAACCTCTGCAGTGGACCCTGGCATTACCATTGCTCAAAGTCTCCCCGGGTGACCTAATGGACATCAGGGATGAGAACCAGTGCATTGAGCCATAGCAGTGTTGTCAATCAGATATGGGGTCCCAGCCTAAGCCCTAATTAAGTGCTCTTAAGGAATAGCAGTGTCTTGGAGTTTTCTGCACATGGTGGTGTTCAAGCTATTTCCAAGCCCCTTTGACATAGTGCTTTTTGAATCTTCTAAATTTCTCTTTATACAGTTGATTCTTGTTTGTGGTAGCCATGTTCTGTAAAGTCAGCATGAACGCTGAATTAGCAAATTCTGAGCCATTGCTCCTAGTAAAATAACAGGTTGGGTTCCTTTGAGCCTCTGGTTACAACACTTTCATCAACAGATCAATACATAACTTTGTTTTATGTGTGTTTCTGTTTAGAGACATTTAATGTACGTTGGTACTTCATTAATATTGAACTCATGGCCAACAGCACTTTAACTCATACCTAAATGAAGCTTATCTAATGCATATATTTTCTATGTAAGGCACATCACAGCTGCCTTGTGTTTAGGAACACTAGCAAGCACTATACTGAAGGGACATTTTAAAAAGTGAAATCACCAACAAAAAGCACAAAAATTCAAAAAGCATAGCACAAAAATGACCAAAAGAACACTTGTTTACAGTATGAGCTGAAGCAAGAAGGCAGAGTGGCCCCTTGTTTGACTTCAGCTGGGAAAATGGACATCAGGAAACAAATACTTCCATGGCTCTGTGCGTGTCCACATTGACCAGGAGAGCACTGTGAGTATTGGTTTTGGGGTTAAAGGCAAACTTGCAAATGCAGAATCTGTACATAATGAGGGTTGACTGTATGTCGTAAAATGACCTTTCAGTCTCGGTATGCACAGAAGTAGAGGTAGATGGAGAAGTGAATTGATAAATCCTGTTGGCTTTATCTCCAGAATGTATCTAGAATCCAACCATTTACCACTGCAGGTACACTGATCCATGCCACCATTCTCTCTCACTTGGACTATTGCTACAGGCTCCATCTGCTTCCTTTCCCTTCAGCCAATTCTCAACACAGCAGCCTTTCAAAATGTAAGATTGTGCTACTGGTTTGCTCGAAACTCTCCAGTAGCTTCCCTTCTTGCTCAGTAAAAGCCAGATTCTTTACACTGGTTTACAAGGTGCCCCATACTCTGGCCCCTCTGCTACCTTCTCTTCCACCTTGTGCTCCCTTCCTCTGTTCATCAGATGAGCCCCCTTGTTCCTTGAAATAACAAGCCCTCTTCCATCCCAGGGTCTTTGCACTTGCCATTCCCTCTGACCTGGGAATACTCTTCCCCTGGGAACATCAGTATGGCCCACTCATCTCGTGCAGGTCTCTCTCTCAATGTCACCTTATTTGGCTACTTCCTACAGAAGAGCAGTCTATTCCCCACACACTCACATTCTCCTTCTCCCTGCTGAGTTTCCTCCATAGCACTCAACACCATCTCTGGCCTGTTTACTGTCCGTCTACCACACTGGAATATAAGCTTCCAGAGCAAGGACTTTGTTTTATTCAACAGCTATGTTCCGGTACCTAGAACAGAAACTGGTACCTATTAGGCAACAAATAAATATTGTTGAAGGAATGAATAGTGGCTCTTGATATGCTGGAGTGAAATCCTAAAATACACCTCTTTTCCATCCAGGTCAGTAGAACTGGTGGGTTTTCCATATTCTGATCACCCCTTCAACACGTGCTTAAAGTTGTGACAACTTCAAAGACTGTAGTGGGTAAGACAGCTTAGCATATTTTACCACCACATTAGAAGCAAGTCTTCAGAACTTCACCCAAAAGATGGGCAAATTTTGACATATTCGCCCTTTTGTTGAAATAATTTCATACTGTAGGGGAAAAGTAGAAGGTGGGGTTGCAGCAGGGGCTATTCTATAACTGGGTTTTTTCCTGCTCTCGGGCTGACTGCTAGCCTAGATTCTCACCCAGCTTCTTTTTCCTCTGTTCTGTGGTGTATTTTTAGTCCTAGATTTCAGACCCCTCTGGTTCCTGATGACTCATCCAAATATAAGCTTAGCAATCCTCATCTGAACAGGGGCACTCCTCCACCTACAGCAGGCATTTCATCCTCTCACCTGGGCAAAACTTGTGGGTCCTCACAGGGGCTCTACGGGTTCAAGAGCACCTTAACAGAAACAAATAGGAAACCAAAAAGCTAAAAGTTTCAAATCTTGAGTCAAACTTTAAAATCAAAATCTTAAGCTGATTTCATTTTGGTGAGTTACAAATCACGTTTTTAAAAATAAATCGTGGAAAAAAATCATGTTCCTGCATATAATTTTATTGCTGGTGTTAATCAGAAAATAAGACTCTGGAATTTCTACGGTCCAGCACTTTGAAAGTTCCATGAAAGTATTTGTTTTAGCAATGTAAAAATATTCTACATTCTGGAAAACAATCAGAAAGTGGATTCATTTCTTTATTTCTTTATATTTACCATGTTCCTGGTAATTTTAGGTGATGTGGATTCATGGATGAGTAAGACATGTCCTCAGTTCTTTTTTTTTTTAATTGAAGTACAGTTGATTTATAATGGTTCAGGTGTACAGCAAAGTGATTCAGTTACATATATACATGTATTCTATTTCAGATTCTTTTCCATTATAGGTTATTACAAAGCATTGAATATAATTCCCTGTGCTGTACACTAGGTCCTTGATGTTTATCAATTTTATATATAGTAGTGTGTATATGTTAATCTCAAATACCCAATTTACCCCTCCCCTCATCCTCAGTTCTTAATGTGCAGTCTTGCAGGAAAGGCAGGGCTGTCTTCAACTACTTAACAATGTGGAGGATGTGCTAGACTCCAGGTGGCTGTACACTGAGGTTAGGGAGGAAAGGCAGAAGGAACTGCTGTGTAAAGGCCTGGCAGTGGGAAAGCTTCACATTTTTATGGAAAATCCATCGCTGAGCAGAGCTAGAGCATAGCTCGTTAGGGGAAGAAGAGGAACAAGAGATGAGGTTGGACACGTATGCTAAGGAGAGAAGACAGCTTCACAGATCTTGGAGTTTGTGCTTGATACAATGCAGAGGCTGCTGAGATTCTTAGTAAATGAGAGAAACAATTAGCACTCGAACTCTTGGAGTCCAGAAGATGGATTAAGTAGTAAGAGACATAAGGCAGGGAAACCAGAGAGGAGGCTACCTAAATAGGCAAGGAAGGATGAGGGTCTAAGAACAGAGAGGAGGGAGGCTCCCACACAGTGAGGGATGAGAGAGAGGGAGTAGAGGATGACTAGGGTCTCTAACTCAGATAAGTAGTTACAATCTAATCTAAAAAGACATTAAGTGAATATGATGAACTACTCTTAAAATTTCCTAACGTCTTTTTTCTTATTGCTGTTTTGGCTTAAAACCAATATCCCTGGGAGGGAAGAATTCTGCAAACAACATTGCACATTACACAGTGAATAAAACCATGTCAAATGCTTTCTTTTTCTTTTTCTTCCAGATATTATTCATTTGTATTCTTTTGGGTACTGTCCATCTCCTTTGCTCAGTTTTCTATCAGAGCATTTAACTTCTAAAAAATTCATTTTTAATGCAGGTATACTGAAGGCTTTTTGTGTTTATGCAGGCAAAACTATCAATCATTTATAGTTCTTGTTGTTAGTATCATGCATATAAAGATATTCCCCATGCCAAAGTCTATAACATACTTCTAGTAAATTTGTGGTTTTATCCCGCACAATTTTATTTATTGTTTGAATTTAATTTAATTTATTTTTTATTTTACTTTTGGCCACATTGGGTCTTCGTTGCTGCACGCGGGCTTTCTCTAGTTGTGGCGAGCGGGGGCTACTCTTCGTTGTGGTGTGCAGTCTTCTCATTCTGGTGACTTTTCTTGTTGTGGAGCATGGGCTCTAGGCACTTGGGCTTCAGTAGTTGTGGCGTGTGGGCTCAGTAGTTGTGGCTTGCAGGCTCTAGAGCGCAGGCTCGGTAGCTGTGGTGCCTGGTCATAGTTGCTCCATGGCATGTGGGAACTTCCCGGACCAGGGCTTGAACCCATGTACCCTGCATTGGCCGGCAGATTCTTAACCACTGCGCCACCAGGGAAGCCCCTATCATGCGAAATTTTAAATATATAATTGGTATCTATTTTTAAAAGGCACTATTTAAGTTAATCATGCAACTTTAATTCCATTGTTCAGGCTAATTAGGAATTGTCCATCCTTTTTTTTTTGGCTAGATATTATTTTAATGAATGAGAATTATAAAAGACCAAAACCATTTTTTTGCAAACTGCCCTTTTTTCAAACAAATGATTTGCTTTTAGTTACAAATACTGTGTAAGACGATGCCTTCTTTTGCAAAACCAATAAGTACAAGAATAAATTTTAAACAGATGTGATTTGTCCAAGATATTTGGGGGGAGGAAGAGAGCCTGATTTTTTTTCCAGTATTAAAAAAAAATGAGTCTTCCCTAAACTTTCAAAGAAAAAGTTTGAAGGTATGACTCAACTGGAGAAAAAAAAGAGAGAAAGACCATCTTATAGCTGCTTTAAATAGCTTCTGATAATTCTTCTGATGTTACCTTTCCTTTCCAGAACTCATATCTTCACAAAATAGTTGAATTTAAAATATTTCTAATGAACTGATTAATGGGGGAAAAAGAAAATGAATGAATTCAGAATGACATGAAATAAGATAGTTATTTGCCTTTCTTAGTTTATTTACTTATTTATTTTTTGGTAACAGCTTTATCGAGATATAATTCATAGACCATACAATTCACTCATTTAAAGGGTACATGTCAGTGACTTTTAGCATAGTCACAGAGTCGTACAACTATCACCACAATCTTAGAACATTTTCATCATCTGGGAAAGAAATCTTGTACCAATTTGCCATCACCCCCAGGTCCCTCTGCAGCCCTACACAGCCACTAATCTACTTTCTGTCTATACAGAGTTGCCTATTCTGGGAATTTCATATAAATGGAATCATATACTAAGTGGTCCTCTGTGACTGGCCTCTTTCACTTAGTGTAATGTTTTCAAGGTTCATCCACGTTGTAGTATGTATTGGTATTTCATTTCTTTGTTTACTAGATGAGAGAAATAATAGCATGAACTCATCTCCTTTTATTACTGAATAATATTCCATTGTGTGATTATACCACATTTTATCTATTCATCAGTTTGGGGACATTAGGGTTGTTTCTGTTTTTTGGTTATTATGAGTATTGCTGCTTTGAATACTCATGTATATGTTTTTGTGTGGACATGTGTTTTAATTTCTCTTTCTCTATATACCTAGTAGTGGAATTGATGGGTCATATCTTGGTTAATTTTTAATCCATATTTATACTATGCATTCATATTAACAATTCAGATTTTAAAAGGAGTCTACTTTCTGCTATTTTCTCCTGTAAGAGCCCAATAAAAATGGGAACTGGATTGACTCCTTGAGTAAATGTACATATATGAATTCATTAGTTATCCTTGAAGTAGGTCTCACAGTTGGAGAGGATTTAGGCTTCCTTTCATCCTGGCAGGAAGAATGTCTTCTCTAAGTTCCTTTATGCCTAACACTAGGAAAGGCCACGTCTTTGATTCTGTACCCAAGAGCCTTATATAACAACATTCTCTGAAAACGTCAGTCCGAATGACTTTGATAGAATACAGAACGAGAGAATCCGGGGTAAATTGTCTTCTGAGTCCTAAACAATCTAACAATTTTGCTTTTCCCGATCACAAAAGCAGTGCATGCTCACTTTGGAAAATACACAACAAATTAAATAATAATTGCCCTTACTATCTTGCCCAGAGTTAGCCACTGTTAGCTTATTTCACTGGCCCAGTTTAGCTGCAGAATAAGTGTGCTGGTAGACTCTGGCAAATTACAGAAAAGCTATTTTATTTATTTATTTATTTTAGGTTTAATGTGAGGTTTATTTATTTATTTTTAAATTAATTTTTATTGGAGTGTAGTTGCTTTACAATGTTGTGTTAGTTTATACTGTAAAGCAAAGTGAATCAGCTATATGTATACATATGCCCCCTCTTTTTTGGATTTCCTTCCCAGTTTGGTCACCACAGAGCATTGAGTAGAGTTCCCTGAGGTATACAGTAGGTAGAAAAGCTATTTTTAAATAGTCTTAAATGAGAATTTAAAATAAGCTTTTTCCTTTTCATTGCTCTTCTAAAGCATTTTGCAGCCTTAGAACACGCTGTTTCTCAATACAACAGAGTAGAAGCTATCATTTGTTGAGTACACAAATATGTCAGTTACTGTATATTTATCAGTGCTAATTCTCACCATAACCTTGTAAAACATTTAGTATAATTGTAGCACTGAGGGCCTACAATGTGCCCAGTGATTTAGAGGCAAACTTTCTACTTATGTAGCTGAGAAAACCAAAGCTCAGAAGAGATGAGTCACTTGTGCCAAGTCACACAGCTCCAGTGCCACCACTGCAGTGCAAGCCATTGCTGTCATCCCTGGCCCGGGCTTCTATGGGAGCCTCCCCCATTTGTCCCTCTCCAGCCCTTTTCCCCTTAACTTCTAGAGTGTTTTCAATTTGTTGAAAACTAAAGAATTCTTGAAGTCACCTGTAAGAAAAAGGATATATTTGATCCTTGGTTACATCAGATCTTCTCAGTCACTGGTGAAGCAGAGTTGAAATTGCTTGTTGTGCTTTTGATGCCCATTTGATGTCTCCAACACTCTGCGAGATAGTCGATTGGGAAATACAGAAAGTTCTTGACATATTGGGGAGTGCAGTCTTTGGTCTTTGATGTCAGATAAACACCAGTGTGGATCCTTGCTCTGTCACCTCCTAGCTATTCATTCAACAATTATTTGAGAATCAGCTATCTGTCAAGTTCTCAGGATGATACAGTGAACAAGATAGGTGATATCTCTGCTTTCATGGAACTTACTGTGTGTAGGGGAGGAAAGCAGAAAATAAATAAGATTATTAATCAAGCGTGTTATAGAAGAACAAGGAGAGATTGTGTCTCGTGTGAGACAGCTGTGGAACTGGAAATTACCAAATGATTTCCAATTTTGAGAGACTTGGATCAGGTGGCTTAGAATTAGGTTAAAGAAAGTCGATTCTCTGGAACAATCAGTGCCATACATTAACTTTCAGAGGGAGTTTTTTGTATTGCTAAAAGGTTGCTCATCTGGTCTTCTTATGCATATAGAAAACTTGACATCAATTAGTAATCACTAGATAGATGAGAAAGTGAACCTTGCTAAATAAATTAGAGGAGCAGATAATTACAGCAGAGTCCCAAACGTAGTAGAGAAACAGCTCCATTTTGGTTTTAATTTATCCTCACATCCCTAAATGCCTTACATGGCAGCTTACAAATTACAAATGGAAGAGAAATATATTTAATTTTGAATTTTTTGAGTGCTTTTGAGGATCATAATTCCTTAATATCCCTTGATTGAGGTGGGAATAGTCTAGGGACAATTAAATTGGCAATCAATGAATTAAATTCTAAGATGACAATTCTCCTGGTGCATAGCTACAAATTTCTGGAGCATTTGTGGTCTATACCTGCAGTATAATTTGTCCTTTGGATTTATTTTTGGTATATGTGGCAGTGTCTATAAATACCTCTCATTTCTAGAATAGAAAAAGAGTGAGATATAGGCTGCATATTTGATAAGAATATTTAAATTCTACCTTTTGCACAGAGTCAAGCATTTGCAATTGTGTTTTGTGGTCATTAAGTAAGGGCATAAGTTTCTTTTTAAAATTTATAATAGTATGTCACCTAGGAAGAACATTTCATTTAATGCAATCAATATTTACATATTTCTAATAAATTGTGTTGATCTAATACACAAATGTTGAGCTTTTCCATAGTAATTGCAAATCTGCTGAAGGAATCTATCTACAGAAATCCATATTTGTGTTTTTTTTACTGTAGAAATTATATTTTAGCAGCTTTATGGAGCTGTCATTGATGTATACAAATTTGATGTTTAATATGCATATACATTGTGAAATGATCACCACAATCAAGCTAATTAACACATCCATTACCTCTACATAGTTACCATTTTGTGTGTGTGTGTGGAGAAGATTTAAGATCTACCCTTTTGCAAGTTACAAGTACACAATAGAGTATTGTTCATATTTGTCTTTAAAAAAATTCTTTCATGATATGATTCATCACTTCCAGATATAAAAGTTTTCAGCATTTAGAGGGCATGGGATATTACAGTGTACTTTCTTAAGATGGAAAACAATATCTTCATTTATAACAAGAGCTGGTATTTGTTCAGGGCACATTATAATTTGTTTTGTAATGAACTGCCATTTCTTTGTTCTCTTGTGTTTTTCTGTTGTTAATTGGGTCCATGACATTGTGGTGTATACGTATATGCATATATGCTATTATTAAATTCTATTGAGACAGCTCAGTTTTATACATGGTTTGTACTTTTTGTGATATTTGATTTTATGTGCTACTATTTAGCTATTACAATCTAATACAAATGTGGCCAATTAATTTTCTTTGAAAGCTCCCTGCATTAAAATATGTCTGCTCTTTTACATTTTGATCACAGCCATTGAAATAGCCCCTGAAAGTGACCTTTTATTTTTATATCATTTCTTTTGAAGAATTGGATTTTACTATCCTATCAATACTTGCTTTTTTTCCTTTAATCTGTGAAAACGCATTTAACTTCAACAATAAAATTGACAGCATCCATTTTTATCTTTAATTACCTTTTCAGTTTGGCTCACAGCAGAATTTATCACCAAGCCATAATGGAAATGCTGAATGGAAGATTCAGAGAATCTGCCGAGCTCTGAATTTAGCTCAGTTGACCCCGTTATAAAAAGGAAAAGTGAACAACAACATTGACATAAAAGACAACTCATTAGGTCATACCACTTGCAAACGACAATGTTTATTTTTGATTCCTCTTATTTATTTGGCCCCCTAATTCCCTTCTCGTGTGCTCTTTTTTAACTCCAAAGCACCAACTCCCCTCTGCTTAAGGGTTTCGTAAGTGCAAAAGCACATCAGAGAATAACTGCCACACAAACAATAGTAGCTGCCAGCTATTGAACACTTGGGCCCTGCAGCTGAATGCTCGCTTTACCAGCTTTATGTCCTGCCAGGCAGCTCTTAAGGCTCTGGTTTAGAGATTAGGGATGGGGTCTACAGAGAGAGATTCAGTTTAGTTTGAAGTCAGGCCACCTGGGTTTGAATCCCTGCTCACCATTTTCTACCTCACTGGCTCAGAGATCTTGGGCAAACTACTTAACATTCATTTATTCATCCAACAAACATTTTGAGCATCAACTGTGTGCTCCATATACTGGGCACCCACCAGTGGATACCAGACACAGCTGTTGCCCATCTGGAGCTAATTTTCTATAGGGGGAATCAGGCACACTAAAATTATGTCATTAAAAATTGTGACAATTGTGGTGAGGGGAGGGGACAGGGCACACTGATACAGAGTAATAGACAGAGGGAGTGGAAGACCCAGCTTAGGTTGGTTTGTCTCTCAAGAGGTGACAGATAAGCTCAGTCCTGAAGGAGGAGTAGGAATTAGGCAAAGCAGGGGAGGAGGAAGGCTGGGGAGGGAACAGGGCAGGCAGAGGGAGCAGTTCATGTCAAGGCAGGCCCATGCTGGCTGGTTCCAGAGACTGAAAGGGGCCAATAACCCAGGAGCACGGTGTGTGCGTGTGGGGTGGGGGGGGACCTGTCAATGCAGGCAGCAGGGGCCACTCTAACGGGCGGCAAGGACTTGCGATTTTGTTTGTGTTTTAAGACGATCACTCAGGCTGCCCCCAGAATGTGCTGGAGAGTGCAGGTGGAGTCTAAGCTAGAGATAAGCATGGGCTTGACTATAGTAGTAGGAGAGGAGGATTAAGATATGGATTCCAGATAGATTCAAGGTAAACAGCACTTAAGGTTGAATTAGACTTGGTGGGTGAAGCAGAGGGAAGAACCAATGATGACCTCCAGGTTTTTCACTTGAATAATTAGTTGGATGGTGGTACCATGGATTGAGATGGGGAGACTAAGAGGACAAAACGTTTTGGGACATAATTAACTGACATGTCCAAGTGATGATGATGTCACATACACAGAGACACAGAGTTGAGATTAGCACCTGAGTGTGAATCTGGTCATTGCCAGTATGTGGAAGGTATTTAACGCCAGGGAAATGGATAAGACCACAGAAGTGGGGGGAGTAGGGTGGGGGCAGGGGCAGAGTGAACAGAGAAAGAGATAGGTCCCAGATTTCAGCCTGTGGAATTCCCAACATGCGGAGTCTGGGTGAAAGAAGAGGAACCTGCCAAGAGCAGTGAGAAGGAGAGGTCAAAACAAAACAAGGGTAATAAAAGTACCACACTTCTAATACTGCTGGAGTTTAAATGTGCTAGTATATTAAAAAGTGCTTAGATTATTATATTCTCCCACTACCTAGCAAGGTTAATATGATAATTATCATATTCCACTTTCTATGGCAAGGCACTGACTGGCTAGTGAGTATTATAAAGATGAATAAGACATAGACTCTAAGCCTAGGACCTCATTATCTAGTAGAGGACATAAGATGTATAGAGAAATGGACCAAAAGATGGAACGTGGTAAGTGCTGTGAGAGAAATAAAAGTGTTCTGGAAGTTCAGAGAAGGGAGAGGCTGTGTCTGGTGGGGGAACCAGCCTAGGCTTCAAGGGGCAAGCGGCATTTGAAATGGGTCTCGAAGAAAGGGTGGGTTTGGATATTCAGGGAAAGGGAGGAGTAGGATGGGCGAAGGCAGGAAAGTGTAACAAAAATTCCATAATCTTCAGAGGAAATGTGGTGTCTGGGATATGGGTGCACTGTAGCATGTATGACAGTCCCTTTGGTCAAATCTCAGAAAGTTGGTAGACAGATGCTACTTTAGGGAACCTTTGTAGGTGGTGGCCACAGCAACAGCACCAGTTTTCATTGTCATTTGATCAGCCAGCATTTCCTAGCAGTGTGAAAACGTCTGTTATCAGAGTCAGGTGCTGCCACCGTATCCAGCAACCGAGAGTAATTGGTGTATCATTCTAGAAAAAACCATCCAAGATGCATACATTATGTTCTATAATTATTTGCTTGGATTTTAAAGTGCCCAACAAATTACACACTTTGCCTTTCACTTAAGAACAGTAAAAACAAGTATTATTTTTTCACAGATTATGTAAATAACTGTTGTTCTCATGGTCATTTTTTAAAATAATTTTACCCCTTTAATCATTTTTTAAAAATTATTTATTTGTTTATTTTTGGCTGCATTGGGTCTTCGTTGCTGTGCGCGGGCTTTCTCTAGCTGCGGTGAGCAGGGGCTACTCTGTGTTGCGGTGGGCAGGCTTCTTATTGCAGTGGCTACTCCTGTTGCGGAGCACGGGCTCTAGGCACGCGGGCTCAGTAGTTGTGGCACATGGGCTTAGTTGCTCCATGGCATGTGGGATCTTCCTGGACCACAGCTCGAACCTGTGTCCCCTGCATTGGCAGGTGGATTCCTAACCACTACACCACCAGGGAAGTCCGTTCTCATGGTTATTGATATAACACTCTGGGGAGACCTAGGAGTCCCAATTATGCTTGCCATGGCTCAGCTAACAGCCATTTAATTCTGTTTTTTCCACTGACAGGTGCTGTGACCTTCAACGGTTATTCAACCACTCAGTTTCAAATCCCCTAGCTGTAGAAGCAGAATAACACTTTACTTTCTCCAAATACCATTAGGGTGAATTGCATAAGTGTCTACATGCCCCATAAATTCTTCAGAGCAAAATAGAAATAAGGGACAATAAATACTGTCTTTCCTTCCTATGTAGAAGTGTAATTAGTGACAACCTGGTTATCATTTTCTGTGGCCCCTTTCGTTCCCTAAGTCCAGCTTAAGCAGACTAGTTTCAATGGATATTGTTTCCATTTTCCTGGTGGTACTTAGTTGGGGAAAAATGTCTTAACTAATTTTCACCTTTGGATTCTTTGCAACCAGGTTTAGTTTTTAAACAGATTCAGAGTCTGGAGCTTGGAGTGATATTTCTGCTTACAAGGAGTCTTAGAGGTGTCAAATCCGTAAAACTTTCTGTGAAGAATCAGAGAAACGCACTGTCATTGAAGTTTAAAGATGATTTACCTGAATCTCTTCAGCCAAATGAAGCTTTCTAATCAATTATGAATAGAAGGGATGAAATGTATGATCTAGTGCGATTTGAGATGGAATTCTAGCAATCATTATCAATCATCATCGGAGCTGCTAGTGTCAGCGGCAGATGGAGTCACTAGTATTTGCTAAAGTTAACTGATGGCAGCATGGAGGGCGTTGTCCACATTTGAGACACCTGCAAATCATTTCTGTGGATGGCTTGAATGAGTGTCAGAGCTGGACCTTCCAAGTCCTCTAGCTTATCCTCATCCTTTTAAGGATGAAGAAATAGGCCCAGAGAGGGAGGGCGACTTGCCCAGTGTCGCCTCTCTGGTCTTCTGTTGGGGATCACTTGGCTCTCATAACAGCCTTTTGAGGCGGCAAGCTGCGACTAGCATTTACCTCGCAAGGAGGAATTTAGTGGGCAGCAGTGTTGAGTGGAGAGAGCTTCAGCCAGGAGCCTAGGAGTAAGTGCCCTTCCACTATGTTTCAGCCTCCCGCCTGTTTCCTTTGCGTCTCTCATCACAACTCAATAACTTTATTTATGTTTACTGATTTTCTGTCTGCTGAGAGCGGTCTGTCTCTCTGGTTCCCCTCTTGGTGCTGGGCAGGGAGCAGACATTAATTAATGGTAGTTATCATAGGTATGCAGCGGCTTGCCCAAGGTCACTCTGTGGTTAGACTAAGGACCCGCCTGTGATGCCATCCTCTGGCCTTGCCCTTCCTGGGACTCTGAGCTCCAACATCTCACCCGCCAGGTGTCGGGCCTGGAGGCGGGACCAGAGTGGTGAGGAGGGGCCAGGTGTGAAAAAGGCGGAGCTAGAATGGATAGTGTGGGGCCAAAACCCGGGCCTGGGGAACGACTGGGCGGAACGGAGGCGGGGCTATGAGTAGGAGGGGCGGGGCCAGAGACGACGAGTCGGGGCTGGGCGGAACAAGAGGGGGCGGGGGCGGGGCTTGGGCGGGGCTAGGCTTCCTGAGCCTCTTCTCGCGCCCAGAGCCCGCCCAAATCCGGCGGGCAGTGGAGGCTACCCCGGCTCCAGCTGAGGAGGCGGTCAGCCTCTCCGCAGCCGCTGCTAGCCTTTGGCTCCAACCCACACTCCCGGCTCGGTCCCTCGAGTCCGCGTTCCCCACGCGGCCGTCGTGAGGCGGCTCCCTGCATTCCCGCGCGGGTCCCGGGCGATGGCCGCGCGGGGGTCGGAGCGCAGGGTCCTCAGCCTCGGGCACCGCCCGCTCCACTTCCTCCTCGTTTTTCAGCTGGTCTCCGGGCGCTGGGGTCCGGAGGGCGCGGGAGGCGGCGTGCCCGGAGGTGAGCCTGGGCGACGAAGGGCGGTCCGTGGGTTCGTCCTCGGAGCGGGCGGCGGGGCTCAGGGCCGCCGGGGTGCGCCGGGCGGGGACCGCGGGGAGGCCGGGGCAGCTTCACGGCGGTGCCCGGAGAGCCGCGAGGCTGCGGCCCGCACCGAAAATCTTGTTATACGGAGGGCGGTTATATTTTTCTCCTGGGGCTTGGGGTGAGCTTTCAGTTTAAATGCTCAGATGTGTTCATTTAAATGCAGAGAAAAGGCTTCTTTGAATTTTGTTCCGTGACCCGCATCACTGGAGACTGCTGTGTACTTCGATACAACTTTTTCAATAAAAGATGCTGTCGTTATCCAGCAGGGCTTTCCTTTCTTGGTTTCAGCTGGGCTTCCCACGTAGTTACTTTATTCACAGGCAACTATGAAGGCTCCTTGGACTTAATACTAGGGATTAGGATTTGATCTTCTACCCCTTGGCCCCCTCCTCCTCCCCAACTCGCCCCTTAGCATTTGAAATCTTCCCTTTTGCCCGAAGATGAAACATGTTAGCTGTAGAAGGCTGGGCAGAGGACTAACCATTCGCATCCTAAATTCCTCCTTAGCATCTTGGAATAGAGCTTTTCCCCAGCCTTCTCTATTTCAAAATGTTGTGGACAGGAATAGAAACAACAAAAGAAAATGCTTAGTTCTTTTTAAAATTCAAAGCTTCAGAAAGTTTGAGTCTGCCCCCTCAACACCTTGAAGAAAAATACTACTATTTATGGAGCACCTATGGTGTGATCTAAATATAGAAAAAAGTAAGACTCCTTTAAGCAAGAGGTAAAAGCTGAAGTTCACTACACCAGTATTTCAATTTTTATGAGTGAGGAAACTTTATTTGGGTATAAGCAGAACCTTTTCTTGTCTTTCCTTCCTTAAGGTTTTAAAGCTCTGATTCCTGATTCTAGGAAGTGATAATCTTGAAGACTAGAATTATTTATTGCAGGATGTATTGCTTAACGAAGACTGTAGAGAAAGATCGTGGAGGATGACTTAAATAAATCCTGTGCAGAGAGATTCATAGTTTAACAGAAAGAAAGGAATGTGATTTTGGAGCCAGGCAAACCTGGGTTCAAATTATAACTCTGGTGTATCTTGACTTGGACAAGCTTGTCTCAGCAGTCCTCCTTCTTTGAAAAATGGGGATAATACTGCTTACCTCTGAGTCATTTTCAGGATTAAATAATATGTGTGAAATGCCAGGCACTCTGCCTGGCACTCTAGAAAACAGTAGTCTCTACTCCTTTTGGTGAAAGTGGAACTTCTTTCATCTGTTTTAATATAAAACATTGTAGCCAAGATTAAATGGTGTAAATAGCTATCTGTTCTTGCTTGGTGTACAGTGTTATATCCAAACAATCCGAGCTGATTAATTCCTTCCTGCCCCCACTCTTCTTAGTGAATACCTCTCTTATAATAACCATCTTGTTGGATTACATTTATATATTTTTTTCTCTTGGTCCCACATGAGCTCCTTAAGAACTGTGATCTTATGTGTATCTTTGTATCTCTAAAACCTAGCGTATTGCAGCAGTCCAGTAAATGTTTGTGGATGAATGAATGGAACAGTAAGATCTCTCTGGATATCAGTTTCCTCATCTGTAAAAGGAGGGATCATGAAAAGTTTCCCTCTCAGACTCTAAAATGCCAAGATTCTGATGCTCTTAGTAAGTGATCATTTGAAGAACAAAGTGATGTTGAAAGAATGATGGAATTGCACACTTGCTCCTAATTGTTAATATGCTTTTGTGTAAAACTGCTGAAGTGCTGTCTGGAATTGGGAGACCTGCCATTAATTTGCTGTGTTTCCTTGGGCATATTGCTTGACCTTGCTGAACCTTTAGTTCTCCATTTTTAAAATTAGAAGGTGGTAGTAGATGGATTTCAGGTCCTTCCAACTATAATTAATTTTATATTTACATTTTATTGTTTTCATATTCATCTCAGGATCTTAATAACTTTTCTTTGTGGTTTTCTGTGAACCAATCTCTAGGAAAAGAAAATGTCTAGTCTGCCAGCAGCCATACTTATTTGGCTGGTAGAAGGTTACAGAGCTGTGAAAGATACTCAGGAGGCAATTTTGTCTGTATTAAAGTATAGATAATTAACCTAGTATATTAAGATAATACGAGCCTTTTAAACTGACCTGACCATGATTACAAGAGTGATTTATGGAAATTAGATAGTCATTAGTCAGTTATATTTCTTAGCTGTGTAGTTGTGTGACATTTTCAGTGGTTGAAACTTTATTATTAGTATATGTAGGGGCTGAGTTCTGTTTCATTCAAAGGAAAATAAAATAATTATTTCATAGAAAATGAGAGCTATGAAAGATTCTTTTTCTTCTCACCTTTAGTCATTTTCATTAACATCTTAGGAAGCTAATAGAAATACACATATAGCGACTGTCCTCTCTACTTTTGTTATGATTATATCCAAAAGAGTATCTGGATGCCTTATGTAAGGATATAAACTTTTCATGCAGTTTAATTTGAAATTAAAAATTATTTTTGTTTCCTTGCAAATACTAAGTATGCTTTATGAGCTAGAGTAAGCACCTGGAAGATAGGGTTTTATTTGTGTATCTCCTGAAACGTTTCAGACCAGTTTGTAAATGTAGCTTATGGATGGAACTTCGAAAAGGTTTTCAGTCATTTCTCAGAATAGGGTATTTTTTAACCTATAATCTACAAATTAGATCTAGTAAGTAATTTTTATAATTAGGATATGAGTTTTTAGCACAGTAATTTAAGTACAAAACATTTTTCTTCTAAAAGCATTATTTTTCTCCCCTAAGAATTGCAATTAAATTCTTTCAGATGTAATTTTAAGTTTAATATTAAATAAGCATGTCTTGACGATGAGAGTTGGTAAATACTGGAATAGTTTTGGAAAAAAGTTTACAATTTGTTTCTTTAGAAAACTGCTCTCCAGAACAGCATAGGTATCATTTTATAATGACAATATAAAACCAGTCTGCTCTGTGACTAAAATTTTAATTTAAATGTTCTGTTTCCATTTTGGGGAAGGATGATATTATTTCTCCTGTGTTTAATTCAGTGACCTCATGTTCTTTTCTTCTAAAGAAGAATTATAAAATATAGACTTTTACCAACAAAAATAGGAATTAAATATGAATATTTGAATTCTGACAAAAAGGACAATATGAACTTCTGATATTTCTTTTTATTTTACGATCAACAGTGTATATATGGAGTTGGGCAAAACTGCTTTTCCTCTCAGTCAGCGCTTCTCAACCTCTGACATTTGGGGCTGGATATTTCTTTGTTATGGGAGATTGTCCTTTGCCTGTAGGTTGTTTGGCAGGAAGCTTGGCCTCTATCCACAAGATGCCAGTAGCAGCCACCAAAAAATACCTCCAGATATTGTCAAATGGGCCTTTGGGGACAAAATTGTCTCCCTCTTCCCCCACCCTTGAGAATCACTGCTCTAAGTCTTGTAGACCAGGGCTCCTCAAACTTTAACGTGCACAGGAATCCTCTGGGGATGTTGTTATAATGCAGGCACTGGGTCAGAGGTGGGGCCTGAGGTTCTGCATTTCTCACAAGACCCCAAGTGATATAGATGCTGCTGGTCAGAGTACCACACTTTGAGTAGCAAGGTTGTAGACAGTTTCCCATTCATATGAATTGGATGGATTTTTAAGAGGATCCAGTGATAGTACCTATGGAAACAGAGAATTTACAATGAACTATAGCCCAAACAGGATAAGGCCAATAGAAACTAAGCACTATCCCACCAGCCTAACAAATAGAGCTGTCTTCCCATTTCCATGTTTCCTTCCAGTCCACACTATTCATTCATATTTGGACAATCCTAAGGAGGAAATTTGCAAGAGCCTTTTTTTTTTTTAGGTTCATTTCATCTTATTTATTTTTGGCTGCGTTAGGTCTTCGTTGCTGTGTGTGGGCTTTCTCTAGTTGTGGCGAGCGGGAGCTACTCTTCGTTGCGGTGCACAGGCTTCTCAGTGTGGTGGCTTCTCTTGTTGTGGAGCACGGGCTCTAGGCGCGGGCTTCAGTAGTTGTGGCTCATGGGCTTCGTTGCTCTGCGGCATGTGGGATCTTCCTGGACCAGGGCTCGAACCCGTGTCCCCTGCATTGGCAGGCGGATTCGTAACCACTGCGCCTCCAGGGAAGCCCTGCAAGAGTCTTAGTCAAGGTCACACAGGCTATAGTGAACTGAGGCAACTTCATGTCCCATCGGGTGTTTTAGTTCATGACACTGTAAATATACTAGCTCATAATACATATTTATTGCCTGTTGAGAGGTGTCAAATTACAATAGTGAATTCTGCATTTATTCAATCTGATGATGCTTAAACTTTTAAAGTGTGCAAGTTGTCTCTTCTTGAAAACTATTGACTGGACCTAAATTTAACACTGCCTAAGGTCGTTTTCTTACTGCAAGTGTTCTGAGAGGGCAAGATGTTAAATTAGATTTGCTAAAGCGTATCCGTTACAGAGAAACTTTATCCAATAATTCTGTGATAAAAATCAATAGAAAATATAATGAAAATCCTAGAGTGAAAAAAAAAACCCTCTGCATTTCATCTGTAACACTTAAAATAATGACTGGTAAGCATACCTATTTGCCACATTGAAAATGTTGGATATAGTATGCATTTCTTCTCACTTACAAAATGGTTGGTTACATGCACTTTTTTATCTTGCTATTGCTTAAAATAGCCCTCCTAGCACTGCTGCAGAGAGGATCTTTAAAAAAGGTATACAAGACACTTTGTTAACTTAAAAAACATACAAGCAGACTTGTAGAGAAAGATTACTCAAGGAATGCCTTAATTATGAATTGAGTATATATAATATATGTCACTGTTACAAACCTTTTAGATACGTTATGTTATTTCTTCCTATGGTGACCTGTAAAGGAGAAAAGGAAGACTATTAGCAGTAACCAGCAAAATTTACGACATGTATACCTTGACTCAGCAGTTCTACTCCTGCGGGTTGGTGCCATAGAAGTCCTTGTACAAGGATGTTAACTACAGCATTTTTCCACTGTAGCATGGTTAGAAATAACCAAAAACTAAAGACTGTATAAATGCCTACCAGTGGTGAAAGCTTACATAAATTATGATACACCCATAACCCAGACCGCTTTGCGGCTTATGAAGAAAGAGTGAGATGGATGGATGTACATTGACCTAGAGAATTGAATGACAGAAGCAAGCCACAGAAGTTAAAAAGAAAACATTTGTTCTTCCTCTGTGTGTGTGTGTGTGTGTATTTTAAGATGTGTACACAACAGACTTAACAGTGGTTAGCCTTGCAGGAAGGGAGATAGGAGGAGAGGGAGATTTCCTACTCTTAATGTGCTTTTGGTTGGAATCTTGACAATGATCATATATTACTTTTGTCATTAAAGTATTACTTTTCTTAAGATTTTTTAAAATGTGGACCATTTTAAAAGTCTTTACTGAATTTGTTACCACATTGCTTCCGTTTTTTATGTTTTGGTTTTTTGGCCACGAGGCAAGTGGGATCTTAGCTCCCCAACCAGGGATTGAAGCCGCACCCCCTGCATTGGAAGGCGAAGTCTTAACCACTGGATGGCCAGGGAAGTCCCTAAATATTATTCTGAGAACAGAAACAAATCTGGGTTCTACTTCTACATCTGCTGCTTACCAGCTACTGTTGTTAGACCAGTGACTCTCAACCAGGGGCAGTTTTGTGCATCCTTCCCTCCCCACCACCAGGGGATACTTGGCGATGTTTGGCCATGTTTTGGGTTGTCACATTGAGGGGGTGGTATATGCAGTGGATGGAAGCCAGGGATGCTGCCAAACATCCTGTAGTGCATGGGACAGCCCCCTGTAACAAAGAACTATCTAACCCAAACTGTCAATAGTGTTGAGTTGAGAAATTCTTTGTTAGACTTCAGGGCTGCAGCTATGTTCACATATGCAGGGGGTGCCCTTCACATTGTGAGGTGTTCTCGGCATAGCCATACAGTTTATAATTATGATATGATGAAAGTAAATAAATATGCAAACTTGTCCCCAGGAAGGCAGGCACCAGAGTTTTCTGCTTTACCTCTAGCACCTAACAGAGGCTGGCATGGGAAGTAGGCACTCAACAATTGTTGAATGAATGAATGAGCTAAACTAGGTATTACATGTTAGGCTCTAATATACTCAGGTTGTAGCAGATGCTAAAGATTTAAGAAGAATTTATGGAAAAAACTTAAAATTATAGCAGGTGTTGTCTGTTAATTTATCTTTATCTAAAGATTGGCAAAGGACTACTATTATTCATATTTAGCTGCAGAACACCTTGGCTGACTTTTTTCAATACTTTTTGGTAAGAAAATGATGATTCTTCATGGAAGAATGCCAGTAGAGGACACTATTGTGTCTTATCTTCCTAGAATTGGTTTTAAAAATCCTTATCTATTTAGCTACCTACCGAATTTAGTGGAACAAACTTTAAAAAGAGTTTTAAACTACCTTAGACACTACCTGACATAGTGAGATAATGTACTTTTTCATTTTTTCCGCATAACAGTGAGGCAACAAAGCAGAAGTTATCCTTTTTATTAATGTTTTATAGTGGAAAAACTCAAACATACACAAAAATCCTCAAGTAAAACAAACTGAAGAGTTCTTGCCATTTAACAGTTTTCAACATTTTGCCAACAGATATCCTTATTTCTGTAAATTAGAAAATGGGGGGAATTCCCTGGTGGCACAGTGGTTAAGAGTTTGCGCTCCCAATACAAGGGGCCCAGTTTCGATCCCTGGTCAGGGAACTAGATTCCACATGCATGCTAGAACTAAGAGTTTGCATGCCACATCTAACGAGCCCACTGGATGCAACTAAGGAGCCCGTAAGCCGCAACTAAGACCCAGTGCAACCAAATAAATAAATAAGTAAATATTAAAGAAAAAGAAAAGAAAATGGGGACATATGGAATTTAACACCTATTTAGTGGTGCCGAGTGTTCAAATTATGGTTTTCAGCTTTGCGGTTTTGTGCCGTTTCTTAATCATCATACTAAAATTAAGGATCAATGTTACATTTCTTTGAAAATATATGTGGTTTCAGTAAGTGACTTAAAAGTGAAATTTCTTCGGTAAGTCATTCTTTTAATTCCTCAAACCTGAGACAATACCAGAGTAATGATACTTGGAGTTACAAATGGATTTGTAAAACCCAAATTTAAATTTCTCAGAGTTAATGGCAGTATATATATATGCACTTTTTACGTATTCAATTTAGTTTTTCTCTTGTATTTTTAACTACTTCAGAAGAATTGCCCATTAATTATTTTTGTTGTTCTTGTCCTATTTTCAGTGTGCTTCACAGTTTGGTTCTCTTTGTTTTTCTGAGATATGTGATTTATGTGCTGTTAGTAGGTTGGTATTCTACTTATTGTTATTAGCTGTGAAGGATATAGACTTGAGGAGAGCTATTCACTGAACTGTCATTGCACTGTGTTAAGAGTGCCCGATGCCACAGACATGTTATGTTCTTCCTTCTCTTTTTTTGCAAGGTCCTGTTGTCTAGATTAATCTGTAGGTAGATGATCTTTCTTGGGCTATCGTGGAAGTTTTAGGTAGAAATCAGTAGCTCTGCAGGCAGTGATTGCTTTTGTGGTAATATTTTTGTGTGTTTGCCTTTTGAGGTCTATCAGGTATCATTACTTTAGCAATCATTTATGGACTAATAAGAATGACCTTGTGGGGGCATTTATAGGAACAATTTTATTTAATCCTCACAATAACCTTATTAGGTAGGTATTGTTTTAGACCAGTTTTACTGATGAAAAAACTAATATGCCAAGAGGTTAGGTAACTTGCCTTCAGGTCAGACAGTAATTATTAGAGGCTAGATAGAAGCCAACCTGTGGACTTAAAATCCTGAGTTCTTAGCCAGTATGTTATATTAACTCTCTTCATATTCAAATCTGAGTAAGACAAGGTCTCTCTAACTTCAAGAAGCTGTCTAGTGACTCGTAATCCTTAACAGCAAAATTGTGTATCTCTTGTGACAGTTGCTTTCACAGCCAATGATGAAATTCTGAATTATTACAGATAAATGGGAATCATCAGATGGTACTGACCCCTTTACCCATTCATATATTCATTCAACAAATGGAGCATCTACTATGTGCCAGTATGTTGTTGGGTGATGGGGTTATGATGGTGAATAAAACACATTACCTGCTGCCATTAGTTTCCACCACAGTGGGGAAGACAGACTTTAATCAGATACATCCAAGATTGTATAATTACACCCCAGATAAGGAACATGGTTCTCTGCAGAGGAACCTAATGGAGACTTTGGGGGCAGGACAGAGTCCTGAAGAAGTTGAGATTTGAAGGATGAGTAGGAGTTAGCTAGGTGAAGGGGAGGGAGGACACCTCAGAAGGGAAGAAGAGCACTCCTTACAGGAGGGAATAGTGTTGTGTGTTTGAGAAGCTGAACTGGCCATGTAGCTGGAGAGAGCAAAGGGGAGAGGCTACAGGGGACAGATCGGGCAGCGTTTGGCCTTAAGGATTTTGGTCTATCTTAATGGAATACTACAGAAGGATTTTAAGCCAGGGTGTAATATCAGCTTTGTGTTTTGAAAAGATCACTTGTGTATCAGTGCAGAGAACCAATTGGAGGGGGCTAAGAAATTGCGTGGCCACCACTTAGGGCAGTACGCTTGCCCTTGTCCTGATGAGAGTTGCAGATAGCATGTGCTAGGATGGTGGCCATGAAGCTGTTAAGAAATGGATGGATTTGAGAAATATTTAGGAGGTGAAATCAATAGTTTCCTTGTGGATTGGCAATACAGGTGGTATGAAAGATGACTCCTAGGTTTTTAAGTTGTGGAACTAGGCAGATGCTGGGACCACTCACTGTGATGGGGGACACCATCAGGGGACCATTTTGGGGAAGATCATGAATTTGGTTTTGCGCATGTTGATTTCATATAGATTAGAGAACTGTGACATATGGAGGTTAACAGGTAACTAGTGGTGCTGAGTATTCAAATTAAAGCTTTCAGCTTTGTGGTTCTATGTCCCTTCCTCTTCATACTAAAATTAATGAGCGAGATTACATTTTTTTGAAACTATGTGTGGTTTCACTAAATGACTTGAAATTTTTTTGGGAAGTGGGTATTCAGGTGTGGACCGAGAGGAGAGGTCTGTACAGGAGGTACAGATTCCATGAAAGCAATCTCTCTTTTTCCTTAAGCTTATTTTAGTTGTTGTACCCTTCGAAATGACCTTTTGGGATTCTCTGTTGTAAATAAATGGAGAACTAGAGTAGAATTTCTAGAATCTGCCTTGTTGAGTGCAATTTCATAAGCCTCCTGAAAAATTACTAAAAGTAATTGTTGGGTACCCCCAAAAAATTCCCTGCCAAAGTAAGGATTAGATGTGCTTAAGCCAGTAGTTTCTGAAAGACTATGCTTGATGGGTGTTTCTGAAAGTGTGTCCTGAAAACGCAAAGCATCCCTGAGGTCTATCAGGTGGTCAGCGCTGGAATAATATTTTTTGCATACATTTTACATACTTGAAATGTAAGATTAATTGTGTTTTTTTAAAGATGTGTGTGCCATTGTGTTCTTAATGTTTGCATTTTTAAAGAATGTATATGTAACGAATTGTCCTTGCTAACATGTTAATAACCTTGTGGAGTTTCGCTAGGCTTCATGTAATTTAAAGGTAGTTACTGACATTAGCTATTGCATTATATTCCATTTTTTAAAAATGGATGAGTGACTCGAAAATAATGATGATGAATAGTAATGTACAATTCAGAATTCTGCTATAATGTAGTGTGTGTACAGAGTATAAATCTATACGTGTTGGGACAAATGTATCTGCAGATATGGTGATTTCACATGTACTCCCCGCAAAGGAAAGCAAAACAATGATTAGCTGGCAATCAGATTTCACCCTATCAGTAATCCATTCCCCAGTACCCAGGGGTTATTTTATTGTGAAACTTTGTCAAATAATGGCAGCCCGGAAAGCATTTGTGACATTTTCAAAGGATAGCAGCCTCTCTGGTGAACCAGTTATTTTCTTGAATAAATATAAAATAACTTTACAGTACAAAATTGATGAACTTTTTTGCTGAAGAGGCCGAGATCCCAGAGACGACATTCAGAGTAGAATGAGTTCCATGCGCCCAAAAGGGCTTTAAGGCCTGCTAGTGGTAAGCAGCTTGTGAAGCCAGGCACAAGTTATTCTGCTAGAAGAGAAAGCAGAGTGACTATTACTAAAGTCCCTTTATTAAATAACAGTGCTAGGGACTTCCCTGGTGGCACAGTGGTCGGAAATCCGCCTGCCAGTGCAGGGGACACGGGTTCGAGCCCTGGTCTGGGAAGATCCCACATGCTGCAAAGCAGCTAGGCCTGTGTGCCCCAAGCACTGATCCTGCACTCTAGAGCCCGCAAGCCACAACCACTGAAGACCGGGTACCTAGAGCCCGTGCTCTGCAACAAGAGAAGCCACCGCAATGAGAAGTCCGCGCACCGCGACAAATAGTAACCTCCACTCGCCGCACCTAGAGAAAGCCCGCGCACAGCAACAAAGACCCAGTGCAGCCAAAAATAAATAAATTTATTATAAATAAATTAATTAATAAATGACAGTGCTAGATGTCGCATGGTATTTTTTTTTTTGTGGTACACGGGCCTCTCTCACTGTTGTGGCCTCTCCTGTTGTGGAGCACGGGCTCCGGACACGCAGGCTCAGCGGCCATGGCTCACGGGCCCAGCTGCTCCGCGGCATGTGGGAACCTCCCAGACCGGGGCACGAACCCGTGTCCCCTGCATCGGCAGGTGGACTCTCAAGCACTGCGCCACCAGGGAAGCCCTGTCGCATGGTGTTAATAGCATGCCAAGTGGAAGAGCTATTACTATCACTTGTGTGCTTTCTGGTATTTTGCTTTTTGGTTAGACAAAACCACTAAATGCAGAGCACGAATCACCCTCTGGTTTATGCCTGTTATGTATGAGGGAGGTGTGCCGGGTGACATTTTATTTTTATCCCTGGGGACTCAGGTTACAGAAGAAGAGATTTTAAATTTCTTTTGGATCCTTTTGTGATCTCTGATGTAGACTGCAAAAGTGTGTTGAGAACAGCTCTGACAGCACCAAGTCTGTGGGCAGCAGGGAAGGGTGTAGCTCTGCAAGTAAGCGGTGTTGCACGGCGTGGCCGGGTCCTGCACTTTCATTCACAGAGAGCAGCTGGTGGGGACAGCATGCTTCCTGATCTCAGTTCAGTGTTGAAGGAGATATTAAACAGTTGTGAATAAGAGCAGATCACAGGCACAGGCGTGTCTTTCAGCCTGGTGCATGAAGAAATGGGCACTCTGTGTAAGCCTCTGCTTTTCTGCATTGCACTGTCCTGGTTCTCAAGGGGAAAAGTGCACACATGAGTTCTTAAACTTGTGGGATTTGAGAGAAACATTTTTTTCATGACATTAATAATGCCATTTTTTCTGATTTCTGATGTTCTCAAGTAGCATAGCTCCTTGGTACAGTCATATCTTGAATAGTTAGAAGTGATCTATCAAATTTAGTTTTGAGGATGTCAATGTGACAAGATAATATTTTTGAAATATTAATGCCCTCTTTATGTTGTTCCTGGTTTTTCCTTTTACCTCTTGGCTCTTCCCCCTACCTGCTCAAGCTAGCTAATTCTGTGCTCATACTTCAGAGAAGGAACATGATGTGCCAGCAGACAGTGGGTCTAAGAGTTCATTTTTGCCTTTTTCAGTTTCAAAAACTTGGACCGTAGAGGGCAGCTTAGCATAGGCTACGTAATGTTAGAGCACAGCTTTTCCTTGATAGGAGGAAATAATTCCTTGGGCTTGCGGAGGGGGAAAAGACATAAGAGATGGACAGGAGAAAAAGTCAGTAGGACTCAGGGTGAAGGGACTGGGCTTGAAGGACACTTGGATAGAAGCCCGTATAAAGCCCATATGATGCAGCACTCAAGGTTTTTTTTCAGTTCCCTGTTTTTTTTAATATTTATTTATTTATTTGGCTGTGCCTTGTCTTAGTTGCGGCACGCGGGATCTTCTTTGCTGTGTGCCAGACCTTCATTGCAGCATGCAGGATCTTTTAGTTGTGGTATGTGGGGTCTAGTTCCCTGACCAGGGGGTCGAACCTGGGCCCCCTGCATTGGGAGTGTAGAGTCTTAACCACTGGACCACCAGGGAAGTCCCCAGGTCCCTGTTTAAGTTGAATTTCCAGATCTCCCAATGCTTGCTGCCATTCCTGAGAGCTAGGATTTTCTTAACTAGTAGAAATGAAAAATAAGAAGTCAGTTAACCGGGCTTCCCTGGTGGTGCAGTGGTTGAGAGTCTGCCTGCCGATGCAGGGGACACGGGTTCGTGCCCCGGTCCGGGAAGATCCCACATGCCGCGCAGCGGCTGGGCCCGTGAGCCACGGCCTCTGAGCCTGCGCGTCCGGAGCCTGTGCTCCACAACGGGAGAGGCCACAACAGTGAGAGGCCCGCGTACCGGAAAAAAAAAAAAAAAAAATCAGTTAACCAAGGGACCTGACCTATGGCTCAAGCACCAATCACAAAGATAGATGGTGAAAGATGATAGCACCATCCACCTTACTACTAAGGTCCAGTTCTTATATAAAAATAGTTTTTCATGGGGCTTCCCTGGTGGCGCAGTGGTTGAGAATCTGCCTGCCAGTGCAGGGGACACGGGTTCGAGCCCTGGTATGGGAAGATCCCACATGCCACGGAGCAACTAGGCCCGTGAGCCACAATTACTGAGCCTGCGCATCTGGAGCCTGTGCCCCACAACAAGAGAGGCCGCGATAGTGAAAGGCCCGCACACCACGGTGAAGAGTGGCCCCCGCACCGCGATGAAGAGTGGACCCCGCTTGCCGCAACTAGAGAAAGCCCTCGCACGAAATGAAGACCCAACACAGCCAAAAATAAATAAATAAATAATCCTTCCCTCTACAAAAAAATAATAATATATATATTTTTTTCACTTTTATTCCAATAACTAAGTAATGTCAAAACTTTACCTAATGTCAGCAGTCTTCCTGTGTGCTGAACACACACTGAGATGTGGGAAAGTATAAGAAACTTGTAGCCTATCTGAGGAGTGTGGCTACTTGAGAATTATTTTTTTCATTGAGTGTGGTATTTTCCCCCTTTCCTTTTTTGTACCCTCCCTTTCCCATTTCTTCTCTCTCCCTCCTTCCCTAACCCACATGAATATCCCCCCATATAACCCTTGTTAATTACCCTTGTTGATTTAGTAATGCAAAATGCCATAATTTTCCTCAGGCGTATATAATTATATAGGTAGATAGATATAGATAGATTTTAATAATTAATTATTTTACAAAAGTAGGATTACATTATAGTCTCTTTTCTATCCCTTTTTTCCCTTTAACAATACCTCATGAAAATCCTGAAGCCTTTTGCTGTGTTTTGTTCAGTTCAAGTTTTTATTTGATAAAACGTATTACAAACTCCTTGTTTTGTTGTTGAAATTTCAGATGCCATCTCTGTGGGTGATAGTTTCAATTGTAGTTTTTTTTAATAATTAAAAACTTTAATGGTGGTTTCAAAAATACATAGCATAAAATTTACCATCTTAACCATTTTTAAGTTCAGTAATATTAAGTATATTCACATTGTTGTGCAACAGATCACCAGAACTTCTTCATCTTGCAGAGCTGAAGCTCTATGCCCATTGAACAACTTTCCATTTCTTTCTTCCCCCAGGCCTGGGGAACCACATTCTACTTTCTGTTTCTGTGAGTTTGACTACTTTAGATACCTAATGTAAATGGAATCATGCAGTATTTGTCTTTCTGTGACTAGCCTATTTCACTCAGCGTAATGTCCTCAAGGTTCACCCATGTTGTAGCCTGTATCAGAATTTCCTTCCTTTTTTAAGGCTGAATAATATTCCATTCTGTGTATATATCACATTTTGTTTATCCATTCATCTATAGATGGACATTTGTGTTGCTTATACCTCTTGTAAATAAAGCTGCTATGTACATGGATGTGCTAATATATCTCTTTAAAATCCTGATTTCAGTTCTTTGGGAAATATACTCAGAATTGGATTTTGTGGATCATATGTAATTCTATTTTTAATTTTTTGAGGAACTGACATATTGTTTTCCACAGCAGCTGTACCATTTTACATTCCTACCAATGCTGTACAAGGGTTCTAACTTCTCTACATCCTTGCCAGCACTTGCTACTTTCTGTTTGTTTAATAGTAGCCATCTTACTGGGTTTGAGGGGATATCTTGTGATTTTTCTTTTAAAGATGGTGTAGCTATCTTTTTTTTTTTTGGCTGTGTTGAGTCTTCATTGCTGCACATGGGCTTTCTCTAGCTGGGGCAGGCAGGGGCCACTCTTCGTTGCAGTGCGCAGGCTTCTCATTGCGGTGGCTTCTCTTGTTGCAGAGCACGGGCTTTAGGCGCGTGGGCTTCAGTAGTTGCAGCATGCGGCCTCAGTAGTTACGGCACATGGGCCCTAGAGCCCGCAGGCTTCAGTAGTTGTGGCACATGGGCTTAGTTGCTCCGTGG
Source organism: Phocoena phocoena (assembly GCF_963924675.1). NCBI lineage: Eukaryota > Metazoa > Chordata > Mammalia > Artiodactyla > Phocoenidae > Phocoena > Phocoena phocoena. The sequence continues at coordinate 119,400,627 of NC_089220.1, read as the reverse complement.
CATGTTGGATCTTCCCTTAACAGGGATCAAACCCATGTCCCCTGCATTGGCAGGCAGATTCTTAACCACTCTGCCACAGAGAAGTCCCCATCTTGTGATTTTTCATTTACATTTCTCTAATGATTAGTGATGTTGAACATCTTTTCATATGCTTGTTAGTCATTTTAATGTCATCTTTGGAGAAATGTGTATTCAAGTCCTTGGCCGATTTTTTAATTTGGTTATTTGGGGGTTTTGTTCTTGTTGAGTTGTAGGGGTTCTTTACATATTCTGGATATTATCTCTTTATCAGATATATGATTTTCAAATATTTTGTCCCTTTCCAAAGGTTGATTGCAAAGAGACTGTTTCGTATTATTATTTTTTTAACATCTTTATTGAAGTATAATTGCTTTACAATGGTGTGTTAGTGTCTGCTGTATAACAAAGTGAATCAGCTATACAAATACATATATCCCCATATCTCCTCCCTCTTCCATCTCCCACCCACCTTCCTCCCTATCCCACCCCTCTAGGTGGTCACAAAGCACCGAGCTGATCTCCTGTGCTATGTGGCTACTTCCCACTAGCTGTCTGTTTTACATTTGGTAGTGTATATATGCACATGCCACTCTCACTTCATTCCAGCTTCCGCTTCCCCTTCCAGTGTCCTCACGTCCATTCTCTACTTCTGTGTCTTTATTCCTGTCCTGCCCCTAGGTTCTTCAGAACCATTTTCTTTTTTTTTTTAGATTCCATATATATGTGTTAGCATGCAGTATTTGTTTCTCTTTCTGACTTATGTCACTCTGTATGACAGACTCTAGGTCCACCCACCTCACTGCAAATAACCCAATTTCATTTCTTTTTATGGCTGAGTAATATTTCATTGTGTATGTGTGCCACATCTTCTTTATCCCTTCATCTGTTGATGGACAGTTAGGTTGCTTCCATGTCCTGGCTATTCTAAATAGAGCTGCAGTGAATACTGTGGTGTATGATTCTTTTTGAATTATGGTTTTCTCAGGGTATATGCCCAGTAGTGGGATTGCTGGGTTGTTTGGTAGTTCTATTTTTAGTTTCTTAAGGAACCTCCATACTGTTCTCCATAGTGGCTGTATCAATTTACTTCCCACCAACAGTGCAAGAGGGTTCCCTTTTCTCCAAACCCTCTCCAGCATTTATTGTTTGTAGATTTTTTTTTACATCTTTATTAGCGTATAATTGCTTTACAATGGTGTGTTAGTTTCTGCTTTATAACAAAGTGAATCAGTTATACATATACATATGTTCCCATATCTCTTCCCTCTTGCGTCTCTCTCCCTCCCACCCTCCCTATCCCACCCCTCCAGGTGGTCACAAAGCACCGAGCTGATCTCCCTGTGCTATGCAGCTGCTTCCCACTAGCTATCTACCTTACATTTGGTAGTGTATATATGTCCATGCCTCTCTCTCGCTTTGTCCCAGCTTACCCTTCCCCCTCCCCATATCCTCAAGTCCATTCTCTAGTAGGTCTGTGTCTTTATTCCTGTCTTACCCCTATGTTCTTCATGACATTTTGTTTTCTTAAATTCCATATATATGTGTTAGCATACGGTATTTGTCTTTCTCTTTCTGAGTTACTTCACTCTGTATGACAGACTCAAGGTCTATCCACCTCATTACAAATAGCTCAATATCATTTCTTTTTATGGCTGAGTAATATTCCATTGTATATATGTGCCACATCTTCTTTATCCATTCATCTGATGATGGGCCCTTAGGTTGTTTCCATCTCTGGGCTATTGTAAATCGAGCTGCAATGAACATTTTGGTACATGACTCTTATTGAATTATGGTTTTCTCAGGGTATATGCCCAGTCGTGGGATTGCTGGGTCATATGGTAGTTCTATCTGTAGTTTTTTAAGGAACCTCCATACTGTTCTCCATAGTGGCTGTACCAATTCACATTCCCACCAGCAGTGCAAGTGTTCCCTTTTCTCCACACCCTCTCCAGCATTTATTGTTTCTAGATTTTTTGATGATGGCCATTCTGACTGGTGTGAGATGATATCTCATTGTAGTTTTGATTTGCATTTCTCTAATGATTAATGATGTTGAGCATTCTTTCATGTGTTTGTTGGCAGTCTGTATATCTTCTTTGGAGAAATGTCTATTTAGGTCTTCTGCCCATTTTTGGATTGGGTTGTTTGTTATTTTGTTATTGAGCTGCATGAGCTGCTTGTAAATTTTGGAAATTAATCCCTTGTCAGTTGCTTCATTTGCAAATATTTTCTCCCATTCTGAGGGTTGTCTTTTGGTCTTGGTTATGGTTTCCTTTGCTGTGCAAAAGCTTTTAAGTTTCATTAGGTCCCATTTGTTTATTTTTGTTTTTATTTCCATTTGTCTAGGAGGTGGGTCAAAAAGAATCTTGCTGTGATTTATGTCATAGAGTGTTCTGCCTATGTTTTCCTCTAAGAGTTTGATAGTTTCTGGCCTTACATTTAGGTCTTTAATCCATTTTGAGCTTATTTTTGTGTATGGTATTAGGGAGTGATCTAATCTCATACTTTTACATGTACCTGTCCAGTTTTCCCAGCACCACTTATTGAAGAGGCTGTCCTTTCTCCACTGTACATTCCTACCTCCTTTATCAAAGATAAGGTGACCATATGTGCGTGGGTTTATCTCTGGGCTTTCTATCCTGTTCCATTGATCTGTCTTTCTATTTTTGTACCAGTACCACACTGTCTTGGTTAGGGTAGCTTTGTAGTATAGTCTGAAGTCCAGGATCCTGATTCCTCCAGCTCCGTTTTTTGTTGTCAAGATTGCTTTGGCTATTTGGGGTCTTTTGTGTTTCCATACAAATTGTGAAGTTTTTTGTTCTAGTTCTGTGAAAAATGCCACTGGTAGTTTGATAGGGCTTGCATTAAATCTGTAGATTGCTTTGGGTAGTATAGTCATTTTCACAATGTTGATTCTTCCGATCCAAGAACATGGTATATCTCTCCATCTATTTGTATCATCTTTAATTTCTTTCATCAGTGTCTTATAATTTTCTGCATACAGGTCGTTTGTCTCCTTAGGTAGGTTTATTCCTAGATATTTTTTTCTTTTTGTTGCATTGGTAAATGGGAGTATTTTCTTGATTTCACTTTCAGATTTTTCATCATTAGCGTATAGGAATGCCAGAGATTTCTGTGCATTAATTTTGTATCCTGCTACCTTACCAAATTCATTGATTAGCTCTAGTAGTTTGCTGGTAGCATCTTTAGGATTCTCTATGTATAGTATCATGTCATCTTCAAACAGTGACAGCTTTACCTCTTCTTTTCCAATTTGGATTCCTTTTATTTCCTTTTCTTCTCTGACTGCTGTGGCTAAAACGTCCACAACTATGTTGAATAAGAGTGGTGAGAGTGGGCAACCTTGTCTTGTTCCTGATCTTAGTAGAAATGCTTTCAGTTTTTCACCATTGAGGACGATGTTTGCTGTGGGTTTGTCATATATGGCCTTTATTAGGTTGAGGAAAGTTCCCTCTATGCCTACTTTCTGCAGGATTTTTATCAAGAATGGGTGTTGAATTTTGTTGAAAGCTTTCTCAGCATCTATTGAGATGATCATATGGTTTTTATCCTTCAATTTGTTAATATGGTTTATCACATCGATTGATTTGCATATATTGAAGAATACTTGCATTCCTGGAATAAACCCCACTTGATCATGGTGTATGATCCTTTTAATGTGCTGTTGGATTTTGTTTGCTAGTATTTTGTTGAGAATTTTTGCATCTATGTTCATCAGTGATATTGGCCTGTAGTTTTCTTTCTTTGTGTCATCCTTGTCTGGTTTTGGTATCAAGGTGATGGTGGCCTCGTAGCATGAGTTTGGGAGTGTTCCTCCCTCTGTTATATTTTGGAAGAGTTTGAGAAGGATAGGTGTTAGCTCTTCTGTAAATGTTTGTTAGAATTCGCCTGTGAAGCCATCTGTTCCTGGGCTTTTGTTTGTTGGAAGATTTTTAATCACAGTCTCAATTTCAGTACTTGTGATTGGTCGGTTTATATTTTCTATTTCTTCCTGGTTCAGTCTTGGAAGGTTGTGCTTTTCTAGGAATTTGTCCATTTCTTCTAGGTTGTCCATTTTATTAGCATACAGTTGCTTGTAGTAATCTCTCATGATCTTTTGTATTTCTGCAGTGTCAGTTGTTACTTCTCCTTTTTCATTTCTAATTCTTTGATTTGAGACTTCTTCCGTTTTTTCTTGATGAGTGTGACTAATGGTTTATCAATTTTGTTTATCTTCTCAAATAACCAGCTTTTAGTTTTATTGATCTTTGCTCTCATTTCCTGCATTTCTTTTTCATTTATTTCTGATCTGATTTTTATGATTTCTTTCCTTCTGCTAACTTTGGGGGTTTTTTGTTCTTCTTTCTCTAATTGCTTTAGGTGCAAGGTTAGGTTGTTTATTCGAGATGTTTCCTGTTTCTTAAAGTAGGATTGTATTGCTATAAACTTCCCTCTTAGAACTGCTTTTGCTGCATCCCATAGGTTTTGGGTCGTCGTGTCCCCATTTTCATTTGTTTCTAGATATTTTTTTATTTCCTCTTTGATTTCTTCAGTGATCACTTCGTTATTAAGTAGTGTATTGTTTAGCCTCCATGTGTTTGTATTTTTTACAGATCTTTTCCTGTAATTGATATCTAGTCTCATAGCGTTGTGGTCGGAAAAGATACTTGATACAATTTCAATTTTCTTAAATTTACCAACGCTTGATTTGTGACCCAAGCTATGATCTATCCTGGAGAATGTTCCATGAGCACTTCAGGAAAGTGTGTATTCTGTTGTTTTTGGATGGAATGTCCTATAAATATCAATTAAGTCCATCTTGTTTAATGTATCCTTTAAAGCTTGTGATTCCTTATTTATTTTCAGTTTGAATGATCTGTCCATTGGTGAAAGTGGGGTGTTAAAGTCCTCTACTATGAATGTGTTAACTGTCGATTTCCCCTTTTATGGCTGTTAGTATTTGCCTTATGTATTGAGGGGCTCCTATGTTGGGTGTGTAAATATTTACAATTCTTATATCTTCTTCTTGGATCAATCCCTTGATCACTATGTAGTGTCCTTCTTTGTCTCTTGTAATAGTCTTTATTTTAAAGTCTATTTTGTCTGATATGAGAATTGCTACTCCAGCTTTCTTTTGATTTCCATTTGCATGGAATAAGTTTTTCCATCCCCTCACTTTCAGTCTGTATGTGTCCCTAGGTCTGAAGTGGGTCTCTTGTAGACAGCATATATATGGGTCTTGTTTTTGTATCCATTCAGCCAGTCTGTGTCTTTTGGTGGGAGCATTTAGTCCATTTACATTTAAGGTAATTATCGATATGTATGTTTCTATTCCCGTTTTCTTAATTGTTTTGGGTTCGTTATTGTAGGTCTTTTCCTTCTCCTGTGTTTCTTGCCTAGAGAAGTTCCTTTAGCGTTTGTTGTAAAGCTGGTCTGGTGGTGCTGAAGTCTCTCAGATTTTGCTTGTCTGTAAAGGTTTTAATTTTTCCATCAAATCTGAATGAGATCCTTGCTGGGTAGAGTAATCTTGGTTGTAAGTTTTTTCCCCTTTATCACTTTAAATATGTCCTGCCGCTCCCTTCTGGCTTGCAGAGTTTCTACTGAAAGATCAGTTGTTAACCTTATGGGGATTCCCTTGTGTGTTATTTGTTGTTTTTCCCTTGGTGCTTTTAATATGTTTTCTTTGTATTTAATTTTTGACAGTTTGAGTAATATGTGTCTTGGTGTATTTCTCCTTGGATTTATCCTGTATGGGACTCTCTGTGCTTCCTGGACTTGGTTGAGTATTTCCTTTCCCATATTAGGGAAGTTTTCAACTATAATCTCTTCAAATATTTTCTCAGTCCCTTTCTTTTTCTCTTCTTCTTCTGGAACCCCTATAATTCGAATGTTGGTGCGTTTAATGTTGTCCCAGAGGTCTCTGAGACTGTCCTCGATTCTTTTCATTCTTTTTTCTTTATTCTGCTCTGCAGTAGTTATTTCCACTATTTTATCTTCCAGGTCACTTATCCGTTCTTCTGCCTCAGTTATTCTGCTATTGATCCCATCTAGAGTATTTTTAATTTCATTTATTGTGTTGTTCATCGTTGTTTGTTTCATCTTTAGTTCTTCTAGGTCCTTGTTAAATGTTTCTTGCATTTTGTCTATTCTATTTCCAAGATTTTGGATCATCTTTACTATCATTATTCTGAATTCTTTTTCAGGTAGACTGCATATTTCCTCTTTATTTGTTAGGTCTGGTGGGTTTTTACCTTGCTCCTTCATCTGCTGTGTGTTTTTCTATCTTTTCATTTTGCTTATCTTACTGTGTTTGGGGTTTCGTTTTTGCAGGCTGCAGGTTCGTAGTTCACGTTGTTTTTGGTGTCTGTCCCCAGTGGCTTAGGTTGGTTCAGTGGGTTGTGTAGGCTTCCTGGTGGAGGGGACTAGTGCCTGTGTTCTGGTGGATGAGGCTGGATTTTGTCTTGTGGGCAGGTCCACATCTGGTGGTGTGTTTTGGGGTGTCTGTGGACTTATTATGATTTTAGGCAGCCTCTCTGCTAATGGGTGGGGTTGTGTTCCTGTCTTGCTAGTTGTTTGGCATAGGGTGTCCAGCACTGTAGCTTGCTGGTCGTTGAGTGAAGCTGGGTACTGGCGTTGAGATGGAGATCTCTGGGAGATTTTCGCCGTTTGATATTATGTGGAGCTGGGAGGTCTCTTGTGGACCAGTGTCCTGAAGTTGGCTCTCCCACGTCAGAGGCACAGCACTGACTCCTGGCTGCAGCACCAAGAGCCTTTCATCCACACGGCTCAGGATAAAAGGGAGAAAAAGTAGAAAGAATTAGTAGAAGTAGAAAGAAAGAAAGAAAGAAAGAGGAAGAAAGAGAAAGAAGGAAAGAAAGAAAGAAAGGAGGGAAGGAGTGAGGAAGGAAGGAAGGAGGGAAGGAAGGAAAAAAGAAAGAAAGAAGATAAAGTAAAATAAAATAAAGTAAGATAAAATATAATAAAGTTATTAAAATAGAAATAATTATTAAGAAAAAAATTAAAAAAACAAAACGGACGGATAGAACCCTAGGACATATGGTGGAAGCAAAGCTATACAGACAAAATCTCACACAGAGGCATACACATACACACTCACAAAAAGAGGAAAAGGGGAAAAAATCAAATCTTGCTCACAAAGTCCACCTCAGTTTGGGATGATTCGTTGTTTATTCATTTATTCCACAGATGCAGGGTACATCAAGTTGATTGTGGAGCTGCTTCTGAGGCTGCTGGGAGAGATCTTCCTTTCTCTTCGTTGTTCGCACAGCTCCTGGGGTTCAGCTTTGGATTTGGCCCCGCCTTTGCGTGTAGGTCGCCGGAGGGCGTCTGTTCTTCACTCAGACAGAACGGGGGTTAAAGGAGCAGCTGCTTCAGGGACTCTGGCTCACTCAGGCCGGGTGGGAGGAAGAGGCACAGAATGCGGGGCAGGCCTGTGGCGGCAGAGGCCGGCGTGACACTGCACCAGCCTGAGGCGTGCCGTGCGTTCTCCCGGGGAAGTTGTCCCTGGATCCCGGGACCCTGGCAGTGGCAGGCTGCACAGGCTCCCTGGAAGGGGGTGTGGACAGTGACCTGTGCTCGCACACAGGCTTCTTGGTGGTGGCAGCAGCAGCAGCCTTAGCATCTCATGCCCGTCTCTGGGGTCCGCGCTTTTAGCCGTGGCTCGCGCCCGTCTCTAGAGCTCCTTTAAGCAGCGCTCTTAATCCCCTCTGCTTGCGCACCAGGAAACAAAGAGTGTAGAAAAAGTCTCTTGCCTCTTTGGCAGGTCCACACTTTTCCCCTGACTCCCTCCCGGCTAGCCGTGGTACACTAACCCCCTGCAGGCTGTGTTCACTCCGCCAACCTCAGTCCTCTCCCTGCGCTCGGACCGAAGCCCGAGCCTCAGCTCCCAGCCCCGCCCGGCCCGGTGGGTGAGCAGACAAGCCTCTCGGGCTGGTGAGTGCCAGTCGGCAGCAATCCTCTGTGCAGAGATCTCTCCGTTTTGCCCTCTGCACCCCTGTTGCTGTGCTCTCCTCTGCGGCCCCGAAGCTTTCCCCCTCCGCCACCCGCAGTCTCCGCCCGCGAAGGGGCTTCCTAGTGTGTGGAAACCTTTCCTCCTTCACAGCTCCCTCCCACTGGTGCAGGTCCCATCCCTATTCTTTTGTCTCTTTTTTCTTTTGCCCTACCCAGGTACGTGGGGAGTTTCTTGACTTTTGGGAGGTCTGAGGTCTTCTGCCAGCGTTCAGTAGGTGTTCTGTAGGAGTTGTTCCACGTGTAGATGTATTTTTGGTGTATCTGTGGGGAGGAAGGTGATCTCCGCGTCTTACTCTTCCGCCATCTTCCCCTTGTCCCCCTGTTTGTAGATTTTTTGATGATGGCCATTCTGACTGGTGTGAGGTGATACCTCACTGTAGTTTTGATTTGCATTTCTCTAATGATTAGGAATGTTGAGCATCCTTTCATGTGTTTGGTGGCAATCTGTATATCGTCTTTGGAGAAATGTCTATTTAGGTCTCTGTCCATTTTTGGATTGGGTTGTTTGTTTTATTGATATTGAGCTACATGAGCTGCTTGTAAAATTTGGAGATAAATCCTTCGTCAGTTGCTTTGTTTACAAATATTTTCTCCCATTCTGAGGCTTGTCTTTCTGTCTTTATGGTTTCCTTTGCTGTGCAAAAGCTTTGAAGTTTCATTAGGGCGCATTTGTTTGTTTTTATTTCTGTTTCTCTAGAAGGTAGGTCAAAAGGGGTCTTGCTGTGATTTATGTCAAAGAGTGTTCTGCCTATTTTTTCCTCTAAGAGTTTTATACTGTCTGGCCTAACATTTAGGTCTTTAATCCACTTTAAGTTTATTTTTGTGTATGGTGTTAGGGAGTGTTCTAATTCCATTCTTTTATATGTAGCTGTCCAGTTTTCCTAGCACCACTTACTAAAGAGGCTGTCTTTTCTCCACTGTATATTCTTGCCTCTTTTATCAAAAATAAGGTGACCATATGTGCGTGGGTTTATCTCTGGGCTTTCTATCCTGTTCCATTGATCTATAGTTCTGTTTTAGTGCCAGTACTATACTGTCTTGATTACTATAGCTTTGTAGTATAGTCTGAAGTCTGGGAGCCCGATTCCTCCAGCTGCATTTTTCTTTCTCAAGATTGCTTTGGCTATTCGGGGTCCTTTGTGTTTCCATACAAATTGTGAAGTTTTTTGTTCTAGTTCTGTGAAAAATGCCACTGGTAGTTTGATAGGGATTGCATTGAATCTGTAGATTGCTTTGGGTAGTATAGTCATTTTCACAATGTTGATTCTTCCAATCCAAGAACATGGTATATCTCTCCATCTGTTTGTATCATTTTTAATTTCTTTCATCAGTGTCTTATAATTTTCTGCATACAGGTCTTTTGTCTCCCTAGGTAGGTTTATTCCTAGGTATTTTATTCTTTCTGTTGCAGTGGTAAATGGGTTTGTGTCCTTAATTTCTCTTTCAGATTTTTCAGCATTAGTGTATAGGAATGCAAGAGATTTCTGTGCATTAATTTTGTATCCTGCTACTTTACCAAATTCATTGATTAGCTCTAGTAGTTTGCTGGTAGCATCTTTAGGATTCTCTGTGTATAGTATCATGTCATCTGCAAACAGTGACAGCTTTACTTCTTCTTTTCTGATTTGGATTCCTTTTATTTCTCTTTCTTCTCTGATTGCTGTGACTAAAACTTCCACAACTATGTTGAATAAGAGTGGTGAGAGTGGCAACCTTGTCTTGTTTCTGATCTTAGTGGAAATGGTTTCAGTTTTTCACCCTTGAGAATGATGTTTGCTGTGGGTTTGTCATATATGGCCTTTATTGTGTTGAGGTAAGTTCCCTCTGTGCCTACTTTCTGGAAGATTTTTATCATAAACGGGTGTTGAATTTTGCCGAAAGATGTTTCTTCATCTATTAAGATGATATCGTTTTTCTCCTTCAATTTTTAATATGGTGTATCACATTGATTGATTTGCATATATTGAAGAATCCTTGCATCCCTTGGATAAACCCCACTTGATCATGGTGTATGATCCTTTTACTGTGCTGTTGGATTCTGTTTGCTAGTATTTTGTTGAGGATTTTTGCATCCATGTTCATCAGTGATATTGGCTTGTAGTTTTCTTTCTTTGTGGCATCTTTGTCTGGTTTTGGTATCAGGGTGATGGTGTCCTCGTAGTACTAGTTTGGGAGTGTTCCTCCCTCTGCTATATTTTGGAAGAGTTTGAGAAGGAGAAGTGTTAGCTATTCTCTAAATGTTTGATAGAATCTGGTCCTGGGCTTTTGTTTGTTAGAAGATTTTTAAATCACAGTCTCAATTTCAGTGCTTGTGATTGGTCGGTTTATATTTTGTATTTCTTCCTGGTTCAGTCTTGGAAGGTTGTGCTTTTCTAAGAATTTGTCCATTTCTTCCTGGTTGTCCATTTTATTGGCATATAGTTGCTTGTAGTAATCTCTCATGATCCTTTGTATTTCTGCAGTGTGAGTTGTTACTTCTTGTTTTTCATTTCTAAATGTATTGATTTGAGTCTTCTCCCCTTTTTTCTTGATGAGGCTGGCTAATGGTTTATCAATTTTGTTTATCTTCTCAAAGAACCAGCTTTTAGTTTCATTGATCTTTGCTATTGTTTCCTTCATTTCTTTTTCATTTATTTCTGATCTGATCTTTTTGATTTCTTTCCTTCTGCTAACTTTGAGGGTTTTTTGTTCTTCTTTCTCTAATTGCTTTAGGTGTAAGGTTAGGTTGTTTATTTGAGATTTTTCTTGTTTCTTGAGGTAGGATTGTATTGCTATAAACTTTCCTCTTAGAACTGCTTTTGCTGAATTCCCTAGGTTTTGGGTTGTTGTGTTTTAATTGTCATTTGTTTCTAGTATTTATTGATTTCTTCATTGATTTCCCCAGTGATCTCTTGGTTATTTAGTAGTGTATTGTTAGGCTCCATGTGTTTGTATTTTTACAGATTTTTTCCGTAATTGATATCTAGTCTTATAGCGTTGTGGTCAGAAAAGATACTTGATACAATTTCAATTTTCTTAAATTTATCAAGGCTTGTTTTGTGACCCAAGATATGATTTATCCTGGAGCATGTTCCATGAGCACTTAAGAAACAAGTGTATTCTGTTGTTCTTGGACAGAATGTCCTATAAATATCAATTAAGTCCATCTTGTTTAATGTATCATTTAAAGCTTGTGTTTCCTTATTTATTTTCATTTTGGATGATCTTTCCATTGATGAAAGTAGGGTGTTAAAGTTCCCTACTATGATTGTGTTACTGTTGATTTCCCCTTTTATGGCTGTTAGCATTTGCTTTATGTATTGAGGTGCTCCTATGTTGGTGCGTAAATATTTACAATTGTTATATCTTCTTCTTGGATTGATCCCGTGATCACTATGTAGTGTCCTTCTTTGTCTCTTGTAATAGTCTTTATTTTAAAGTCTATTTTGTCTGATATGAGAATTGCTACTCCAGCTTTCTTTTGATTTCCATTTGCATGGAATAAGTTTTTCCATCCCCTCACTTTCAGTCTGTATGTGTCCCTAGGTCTGAAGTGGGTCTCTTGTAGACAGCATATATATGGGTCTTGTTTTTGTATCCATTCAGCCAGTCTGTGTCTTTTGGTGGGAGCATTTAAATTTAAGGTAGTTATTGCTATGTATGTTCCTATTACCATTTTCTTAATTGTTTTGGGTTTGTTATTATAGGTCTTCTCCTTCTCTTGTGTTTCTTGCCTAGAGAAGTTCCTCTGGCATTTGTTTAAAGCTGGTTTGGTGGTGCTGAATTCTCTTAGCTTTTACTTGTCTGTAAAGGTTTTAATTTCTCCATCAAATCTGAATGAGATCCTTGCTGGGTAGAGTAATCTTGTTTGTAGGTTTTTCCCTTTCATCACTTTAAATATGTCCTGCCGCTCCCTTCTGGCTTGCAGAGTTTCTACTGAAAGATCAGTTGTTAACCTTATGGGGATTCCCTTGTGTGTTGTTTTTCCTTTGCTGCTTTTAGTATGTTTTCTTTGTATTTAATTTTTGACAGTTTGAGTAATATGTGTCTTGGCATGTTTCTCCTTGGATTTATCCTGTATGGGACTCTCTGTGCTTCCTGGACTTGGTTGAGTATTTCCTTTCCCATATTAGGGAAGTTTTCAACTATAATCTCTTCAAATATTTTCTCAGTCCCTTTCTTTTTCTCTTCTTCTTCTGGGACCCCTATAATTTGAATGTTGGTGTGTTTAATGTTGTCCCAGAGGTATCTGAGACTGTCCTCAATTCTTTTCAGTCTTTTTCTTTATTCTGCTCTGCAGTAGTTATTTCTACTATTTTATCTTCCAGGTCACTTACCCATTCTTCTGCCGCAGTTATTCTGCTATTGATTCCTTCTAGAGAATTTTAAATTTCATTTATTGTGTTGTTCATCATTGTTTGTTTGCTCTTTAGTTCTTCTAGGTCCTTGTTAAACGTTTCTTGTATTTTCTCCATTCTATTTCCAAGATTTTGGATCATCTTTACTATCATTACTCTGAATTTTTTTTCAGGTAGCCTGCGTATTTCCTCTTCATTTGTTTGGTCTGGTGGGTTTTTGCCTTGCTCCTTCATCTGCTGTGTGTTTTTCTGTTTTCTCATTTTGCCTAACTTAGTGTGTTTGGAGTTTCCTTTCTGAAGGCTGCAGGTTCATAGTTCCTGTTGTTTTTGGTGTCTGTTCCCAGTGGCTAAGGTTGTTTCATTGGGTTGTGTAGGCTTCGTGGTGGAGGGGGCTGGTGCCTGTGTTCTGGTGGATGAGGCTGGATCTTTTCTTTCTTGTGGGCAGGTCCACGTCTGGTGGTGTGTTTTAGGGTTTCTGTGACCTTTTTATGACTTTAGGCAGCCTTTCTGCTAATGGGTGGGCTTGTGTTCCTGTCTTGCTAGTTGTTTGGCTTGGGTTGTCCAGCACTATAGCCTGCTGGTCGTTGAGTGGAGCTGGGTCTTAGCATTGAGATCGAGATCTCTGGGAGAGCTTTTGCTGTTTGATATTACATGGAGCCAGAAGGTCTCTGGTTGACCAATGTCCTGCACTCAGCTCTCGCACCTCAGAGGCACAGGCCTGACACCCAGCCAGAGCACCAAGATCCTGTCAGATGGCTCAGGAGAAAAGGGAGAAAAAAGAAAGAAAGAAAGAAAAAAGAAAATAAAGTTATTAAAATAAAAAATTTAATGAAGTATTTTTAAAAATTTAAAAGTATTAAAAAAAAAAGAAGAGAGCAACCAAACCAAAAAACAAATCTACCAACAATAACAAGGGCTAAAAAATATACTAAAAAAAGACAACCCCCCCCCCCCAAAAACAGACATACAGAACCCTAGGACAAATTGTAAATGCAAAGCTATACAGACAAAATCACACAAAGAAGCATACACATACACACTCACAAAAAGAGAAAAAGGAAAAATATATATATATTAAAAAAAGGAAGAGAGCAACCAAATCAATAAACAAATCTACCAATGATAATAAACTCTAAATACTAAACTACAATAAACATAAAACCAGAAAAAAATTAGATGCAGAAAGCAAACCCCCAAGTCTACAGTTGCTCCCAAAGTCCACCGCCTCAATTTTGGGATGATTCGTTGTCTATTCAGGTATTCCACAGATGCAGCGTATATCAAGTTGATTGTGGAGATTTAATCCACTGCTCCTGAGGCTGCTGGGGGAAATTTCCCTTTCTCTTCTTTGTTCTCACAGCTCCTGGGGTTCAGCTTTGGATTTCACCCTGCCTCTGCGTTTAGGTCACCGGAGGTCATCTGTTCTTCACTCAGGACAGAGTTAAAGTAGCAGCTGATTAGGGTGGTCTGGCTTGCTCAGGCCCGGGGATGAGAGGGGTATAGAATGCAGGGCGAGCCTGTGGCGGCAGAGGCCAGCGTGACGTTGCAACAGCCTTAGGCGTGCTGTGTGCTCTCCTGGGGAAGTTGTTCCTGGATCATGGGACCCTGGCAGTGGTGGGCTGTACAGGCTCCCGGGAGGGGAGGTGTGGATGGTGACCTGTGCTTGCTCATAGGCTTCTTGGTGGCTGCAGCAGCAGACTTAGCACTTCACGCCCGTCTCTGGTGTCTGCTCTGATAGACGCGGCTCGCGCCCGTCTCTGGAGCTCGTGTTTGCGGTGCTCTGAATCCCTTCTCCTCGCACACCCCGAAAGGATGGTCTCTTGGCTCTTAGGCAGTTTCAGACTTTTTCCCGGACTCCCTCCGGGCTAGTTGTGGCATACTAGCCCCCTTCAGGCTGTGTTCATGCAGGCAACCTCAGTCCTCTCCCTGGGATCTGAACTCCGAAGCCGGAGCCTCAGTTCCCAGCCCCCACCCGCCCTGGCAGGTGAGCAGACAAGCCTCTTGGGCTGGTGAGTGCTGGTCGGCACCAATCCTCTGTGTGGGAATCTCTCCACTTTGCCCTCTGCACCCCTGTTGCTGTGTTCTCCTCCGTGGCTCTGAAGCTTACCCCACCCCACCCACCCACCATCTCCACCAGTGAAGGGGCTTCTTACTGTGTGGAAACCTTTCCTCCTTCACAGCTCCCTCCCACTGGTGCAGGTCCCGTCCCTATTCTTTTGTCTCTTTTTTCTTTTGCCCTACCCAGGTACATGGGGAGTTTCTTGCTTTTTGGGAAGTCTGAGGTCTTCTGCCAGCGTTCAGTAGGTGTTTTGTAGGAGTTGTTCCACATGTAGATGTATTTCTGATGTATTTGTGGAGAGGAACGTGATCTCCACGTCTTACTCCTCTGCCATCTTGAAGGTCTCCTTGTATTATTTTTGCTAACACCTTTTGAAACTAAAAAGCGACTATATGAATCCTGTGAATTAATTTATAAGTAGAGATGTTGAACAGTTTTGGAAATATATGCATCTTATAAATCAAAGCCTGTTTAGCAAATAGGTTAATTTTTTTTAACATCTTTATTGGAGTATGATTGCTTTACATTGTTGTGTTTGTTTCTGTTGTATAACAAAGTGAATCAGCTATACGTATACATATATCCCCATATCCTCTCCCTCTTGCCTGTCCCTCCCACCCTCCCTGTCCCACCCCTCTAGGTGGTCACAAAGCACTGAGCTGATCTCCCTGTGCTATGTGGCTGCTTCCCACTAACTATCTGTTTTACATTTGGTAGTGTATATATGTCCATGCCACTCTCTCACTTCGTCCCAGCTTACCCTTCCCCCTCCCCCTGTCCTCAAGTCCATTCTCTACGTCTGTGTCTTTATTCCTGTCCTGCCCCTAGATTCTTCAGAACCATTTTTTTTTTAGATTCCATATATATGTGTTAGCATACGTTATTCGTTTTTCTCTTTATGACTTCACTGTGTATGACAGACTCTAGGTGCATCCCCCTCACTACAAATAACTCAATTTCGTTTCTTTTTATGGCTGAGTAATATTCCATTGTATATATGTGCCACACCATCTTTATCCATTCATCTGTTGATGGACAGTTAGGTTGCTTCCATGTCCTGGCTATTGTAAATAGTGCTGCAATGAACATTGTGTTACATGACAAGCAGGTTAATATTGTATTAGATAAATTGTTGTTTTATGGCAGGTATTAACACATTCACAGTGTTTCAGTTCAACTGTGAATTGTTGTTTTTATTTTTTTTATTTTTATTTTTTGGACCTCAGTTTCGATGAGGAAACGGTAGAGTGTTCTCCCTCATTTTGTTCAGATTTTCCAAGGAATGCATACAAGGGAGTCATCATCGATCCGAGCACGTGCTGGGACACTGCAGAACCCGACAGGGCAGGCCGCGTGGCTCCGCTGAGGAGCCAGTGACCCCCGAGTACTCCAACAGCCTGGGGAATCCACAGCCCCCAGGCCACTCAGCAAGAGGAACAGTCAATCCATGCTTGCAGCCACTGGGCCCGTCTGAGGAAACCCTAATATCCAGTGGCACATCTTGGGGTGCTTGAAAGCCTACTGTCCTGAGGTATCCACAGCCATGCTCGGCACCCTGGGCCTACCTCACTTCTTCCAGGTCTCCCTACCACCTCCAGTCCTCAGAGCACGCGAAGGTCTTCTTGTCCTCACCGACAGCCAGCCTTGCCCAGCAAGTGCACCTGAGAAGTAGACAGAAATCACACAGGCTTCAGAATTGGACCCTGGTTCTCAGAAAACATGATTCATGCAAACATTTACCTGGACGTGAGCCCTGCACCTGCTTCCCAAGTACCTCTATCACTTAGGAGAACTGAATGCATGTCTGACAGCACAACTGCAGGAAGGTAGGCACGTAGGTGGGCCTGCGCGTGAGAGGGTGTATGTGTGTGCGCGTGCGTGCGTCTGTGATTGCGCGTGGACATGCTTGCTGGTTTCTGTGTGTGCCTCTGTATCTGCGTCTTGGTCTCTGTGTGTCCCTTTGCTCCTCTGCAGTGCCTTGAACAGTAAAAGCCACACCTTATACACAGAGCCCTGGCCTCGGACCCTCCTACTGAATGGGGAAAGACCCCAGCCACCTTCAAGAGGCTGCATGCGAACTTTGACCCCGATGGGCTGTTGAAATAGCCACGGGCTCCCACTCTCCAGCAGCCCCGCCTTCTGACCAAAGCACATAGACTTGAGGGACCAGCCTCCCGGCTGTGGATGTGACATCCATGTGGACCTGGAGACCGTGCCAGCTACTAGCACATCTGATGTGCACTTGGGGCCACTGCCAGCGCTTCCAGGAACAAGGGAGCCTCCCATGGGCAGGCTGACACCACCCTGCAGCTGGCTACAGGCAAGATGCAGCCTGTCTTCCTCTCAAGGGGCCAAAGGAATTCAGCCCAGGTGCCACTTCAGGCCAACTAGGCCAGATCATCTTCTGGGGACCCGCAGGGACACCGACCATGGGAAGCAGTGGTCTTCAGCAACCATGACCCAGGGTCAAACCCCACGGTGGAACCTAGGCCACCTTCCCGGCCACGTTCCAGCCAGCTCTCCAGCTGGCAGGATTTGCGGCCCTGACCCCCGAGGAAACGCTCAAATGCTTGACAGCCTTGTCCCACGTGCCATCCTCCTGCCCACAGGGCAACTCGACCCAACTGAAAGCCACAGATGCCATGCAAACACGCGGACACTGAGCACCAGGGAAGACAGCAAGCATGTCCACTTTGATGATGGTGACCCCACCCCATGCATCCTGGCACCTCTCCTCCGACACAGAGACACTACTGAGGACCTCACAGAGATCCAAGGCGCTGTCCACGAGGACCACAGAAAGACTTCAAATTTAAGACCTCTGCCACACGAGGGGACCTGGAACCCTGAAAGGGAGCAAGTGGCTGTCCACGACAGCTGTGAATTGTTGTTTTTACGTGACACAGTATTGTTTTTCAAACCTAGCTCAGTTTCTATCCATAGCTTCCCTGAACTGTCCAAAGACTTCATTCAGTGACCTGTGGAGCACAAAAATATTGATTTTTGTCCCAATGAATTGAGACTGCTTGTACACTTTTGGAGAAATATGTGAATTTATAAAGATTTTGTATATACTTGTTTAGAAAATTGATTACATCCTTTGATGCACAGAAGTTTTTAAGTTAGATATAGTCTCATTTGTCTATTTTTGTTTGTATTGCTTGTGCTTTTGGTGTCATTTCCAAGAAATCATTGCCAAATCCAGTATCATGAAGCTTTTCCCCTACGTTTTCTTCTTGGAGTTTTATGGTTTGGGGTCTTAAATTTAGGTCTTTAATCCATTTTTAGCTGATCTTTGTATATGGTGTTAGGTAAGCATCCAACTTAATTCTTTTGCATGTGGCTAACCAGTTTTCCCAACACTATTTGTTGAAGAAACTGTTCTTTCCCACATTGAGTGGTCCTGGCACCTTTGTCCTGTAAGCCTTTTAATGACTTCATAATATTTCATGTAATGGATATGTTATAGCTCTAAGTGTTTGTTTTGTTTCCATATTTTTGCTACAGTGTTTACTGTGGTAAACATTCTTGTGCATATGTCCTTATGTACTGGTGCTTTTATTGCTATGGGAGTTAGGTGTGGGGTTGCTGAATCAAGGGAATATATACTTTTATTTTTTGATAAATTTTGCAAGACTAAAATATTTCAAGATTACTTTTCCAAAAGGCAGTGACACTTTACATTTCTATCAGCAGTGTTTGAGAGCAGCAGGATTCTTCTTTTATCCTAGGACCATTGGTATCAGGAAGGCCTCTCCCAGGGGAGGGATCACATATATGACTAAGAAAAATAAAGATGTTTCTCTATATCGTTATATATGTTAATGCTTAACATTTAAATGCATGAAGAGTCCCCTATTCTCATTTTCCATAACCTCAAGAAGCCTACTGAGTAAGAGGAAAGAGGATTGATCTGGGTTGCAATTAGAGTTCTATGATTAACTGGCACTTAACCTATAAAGGTGGAATCACTTGATATGGAAAAACCATGGACTTGGGTGACAAACCTGGCTTCAAAGCCTTGTGACAAGTCAGCTTCTCAGCCTTTTGCTGTATGATCCTGGGCAAATGACAACCTTTCAGAACTTTAGTCTCTTCACTTATAAAGGATGTTCGCACATTTGCTGTTGACACTTTAAAAATGTACTGTTGAAGTTTACAAAGAAAAAAAGTGTGCACTTGATATTACTCAAATGCTGGCTTAGTCCATTTGGGCTGCTATAGCAAAATGCCACACACGGAGTAGCTTATACACAACAGGAATTGATTTCTCACACTTCTGGGGGCTGGAAGTCTGGGATCAGTGTGGTTGGATGAGGGCCCTCTTCCAGGTCTCAGACTTCTTGCTGTGTCCTCTTATGGCAGAATGTGCTAGGGAGCTCTCTAGAGCCTTTTTATAAGGTCCTAGCCCTGTTAATGGGGATTCCACCCTCATGACTGAAGCAGCTCCCAAAAGCCCTACCTACCAATACCATAACCTTTGGAGGTTAGGATTTCAACATGAATTTTGGGAAGAAACAAACATTCAGACCATTCAAGTACCATAATCTGTTATTAAAATAGTTATCAAAATAGACTGTTAAAGGCAAAACCATGGAGACAGTAAAAAATTCAGTGATTGCGGGGGGTTGAAGGGGGAGAGATGAATAGGCAGAGCACAGAGGATTTTTAGGGCAGTGAAAATACTGTAGGGTGCCGTAATGATGGGTTCATGCCATTATAAATTTGTCCAAACCCATAGAATATATAACATCAAGAGGCAAGTGTAATGTAAACTATAGATTTTGGTGATAATCATATATCAGTGTAGGTTCATCAGTTGCAAGGAATGTTCTGCTCCGATGGGGATGTTGATAATGGGGGAGGCTATGCATGTGGCGGGGGCAGGGCATATAAAAATCTCTGTACCTTCCCCTCAGATTTGCTATGAACCTCAAACTGCTCTAAAAGGTATTATTTTTTTTAATTGTTTATGATCACCATAGTAAGTCTGGTTAACATCCGCCACCATACACAGTTACAAATTTTTTTCTTGTGATGAGAACTTTCAAGATTCACTCTCTTAGCAACTTTCAAATACGTAACATGGTTTTATTAACTACAGTCACCATGCTGTACATTACACCCCCATGACTTATTTTATAACGGGAATTTTTTACCTTTTGAGCCCCTTCACCCATTTCTCCCACCCCCCACTTCCTGTTCCTCTGTATCTATGAACTGTGTTTTTTTTTTTTTTCCTATTTTTTTTAAAGATTTCACATATAAGTGAGATCACATAGTATTTGTCTTTCTCTGTCTGACTTATTTCACTTAGCATAATGCCTTCAATGTCCATCCATGTTGTCGCAAATGGCAGGATTTCCTTCTTTTTGATGGTTGAATAACATTCCATTGTGTGTGTGTGTACATGCGCACATGCACATATTATGTGTGTGTGTGTGTATATATATATATATCACATTTTCTTTATTCATCCATTTGTGGACACTGAGGTTGTTTTCATATCTTGGCTATTGTAAGTAATGCTGCCATGAACATGGGTTACAAATATCTTTTCAAGTTAGTGTTTTTGTTTTCCTTGGGTAAAGCCCCTGAAGTAGAATTGCTGTATCACGTGATAGTTATATTTTTAATTTTTTGAGGAACATCTATACTGTTTTCCATAGTGGCTGTACTGATTTACATTCCCACCAATAGTGCACAAGGGTTCCCTTTTCTCTACATCCTCACCAGTGCTTCTCAGTACCTTTTCATTTACTTCTTGGCCAGCTGTATGTCTTCTTTGTAAAAGTGTTTATTCAGATCCTCTGCCCATTTTTTAATTGGATTGTTTGGGGGTTTTTTTGCCATTGAATTGTATGTGTTCTTTATATATTTTGGATATTAACCCCTTATCAGGTATATGATTTGCAAATAATTTCTCCCATTCTGTAGGTTGCCTTTTCATTTTGTTGGTAGTTTTCTTTGCTATGTAGAAGTTTTTTAGTTTGATGTAGTTCCACTTGCTTATTTTCACTTTTGTTGGCTTTGCTTTTGGTGTCAAATCCAAAGAATCATCACCAAGACCAATGTCAAGGAGCTTACTGACTATGTTTTCCTCTAGTTTTATGGTTTCAGGTCTTATGTTCAAGTCTTTAATGCATTTTGTGTTAATTTTTGTGTATGGTGTAAGATAGTGGTCCAATTTCTTTCTTTTGCAAATGTCTGTCCAGTTTCCCCAGGACCATTTATTGAAGAGGCTGTCCTTTCCCCATTGTGTATATCTATCTATATACATTTTAAAAATTGAAGTATAGTTGACTACAATATTATATTAGTTTCAGGTGTACAGTGTACTGATTCAATATTTTTATAGATTACACACCATATAAAGGTATTGACTATGTTCCCTGTGCAGCATATTACATCCCTGTGACTTATTCATTTTATAACCCATTGTATATTCTTGTCTCCTTTATCATAAATCAGTTGACCATATATGTGTAGCTTTATCTGTGGGATCTCTATTCTGTTCCATTGATCTATGTGTCTGTATGACAATACCATACTGTTTTGATTGTTATAGCTTTGTAATGTAGTTTGAAACCAGGGAACATGATCCCATCAGCTTTGTTCTTTCTCAAGATTGTTTTGGCTATTTGGAGTCTTTGGTGTTTCCATACAAATTTTAGGATTGTGTATTCTATTTCTGTGAAAAATGCCATTGGAATTTTGATAGAGAGATTGTATTAAATCTGTACATTGGTTTGGGCAGTGTGGACATTTTAACAATACTAATTCTTCTAATCCATGAGCATAGTATATCTCTCCCTTTATTTGTGTCTTCTTCAATTTCTTTCATCAATGTCTTATGGCTTTCATTCTACAGGTTTGTCACCTCCTTGATTAAATTTATTCCTAGGTATCTTTTTCTTTTTGATGCAACTGTAAATGGGATTGTTTTCTTAACTTCTCTTTCTGATAGTTTGTTATTAGTGTATACAAAAGCAACAGATTTTTGTATATTCATTTTGTATCCTGCAACTTTAAACTGAATTCCTTTATTCTAAAAGTTATTTGATGGAGTCATTAGGGTTTTCTCTTTGTATAGTATCATGTCGTCTGCAAATAGTGACAGTTTTACTTCTTCCTCTCCTATTTGGATGCCTTTTATCTCTTTTTCTTTGTTAATTGCTCTTGCTAGGATTTCCAACACTATGTTGAATAAAGGTGGTGAGAATGGGCATCCTTGTCTTGTTCCTGATCTTAGAAGAAAAGCTTTCAGCTTTTCACCATTGAGTATGATGTTAGCTATGGACTTGTTGTATATGGCCTTTATTATGTTGAGGTATGTACCCTCTATATCTGCTTTGTTGAGAGTTTTTAATCATCAATGGATGCCGAATTTTGTCAAATGCTTTTCTACATCTATTGAGATGACCATATGATTTTTTTTGAATTTAAGTTGATATTTTTATTCAGCAGGTTCTTATTAGTTATTTATTTTATACATATTAGTGTATATATGTCAATCCCAATCTCCCAATTCATCCCACCAGCACCCCCCAACACCCCGCTTTCACCTCTTGGTGTCCATACATTTGTTCTCTCCATCTGTGTCAACCATATGATTTTTATCCTTCATTTTGTTAATGTGTATCACATTGATTGACTTCTGGATATTGAATCATCCTTGCATCCCTTGAATAAATCCTGCTTGACCATAGTGCATGATTGTTTAAATGTATTGTTAAATTTGGTTTGCTAATATCTTGTTGAGGATTTTTGCATCTATGTTCATCAGGGATATTAGTCTGTTATTTTCTTTTCTTGTGGCATCCTTGTCTGATTTTGGTATCAGGGTAGTGTTTGCCTTGTAAAATGAGTTTGGAAGTGTTCCTTCCTGTTTTTTGGAAGCGTTTGAGAAGGACTGGTATTAGTTCTTCTTTAAATGTTTGGTAGAATTCACCAGTGAAGTGCTTGTTTGGTCCTGGATTTTGTTTGTTGGGAGGAACAAAGTCTTAATTTTTAAAAAATAGACTATTCCTGGGAAAGTTATAAAACATCAAAAAGAAATAAGGAAAATAAGTGCAGTGGCATTGCACATTAAGTTTTATGTTTATTAAGAAAACTTATGGGGTAATTGTTCAAATAGCTTTTCTGAAGGTTATACCTATACTGTTTGTTATATTTTCTCAATTCTGATATACTACTATATTTGTACATATATTTCTCAGTCATTAGTCATAAAGAGGTTCTCTTTTAATAACAGCTTTATTGAGATACAATTCAATATTGAAAGTGTATAATTCAGTGGATTTTACTATATTCACATGCAGCCATCACCACAGTTGATT
The DNA here is from genome assembly GCF_963924675.1 of Phocoena phocoena. NCBI lineage: Eukaryota > Metazoa > Chordata > Mammalia > Artiodactyla > Phocoenidae > Phocoena > Phocoena phocoena. The sequence goes on along the minus strand of NC_089220.1, from coordinate 119,377,837 downwards.
TTAGAACATTTTCATATCACCCCCAAAGCACCCCCTCTCTAGGCAATCAAAAATCTGCTTTGTGTTTCTATAGATTTGCCTATTCTGGATATTTCATGTAAATGGAATCATATAATATGTGGTCTTTTGTGACAGGCTTCTTTTATTAGCATAATGTTTTCAAGGTTCATCTAGGTTCTAGCGTGCATCAGTAATTCACTCATTTTTATGTCCAAATAATATTCCATTAGATATACTATGTTTTATCCATTTATCATTTGATGGGCATTTGCATTGTTTCTACTTTTTGGCTATTATGAATAATGCTGCTATGAACATTCATATACAAGTTTTTGTATGGACGTCGGTTTTCATTTCTCGTGAGTATGTACCTAGGAGTGGAATTGCTAGGTCTTCGGTCACCCTTTAACTTTTTAGGAACTGCCAGACTGTTTTCCAAAGCAACAGTACAATTTTACATCCCCATTAGCAGTGTATGAGGGTCCCAATTTCTCTATATTTTTACCAACACTCGTTATTATCTGTGTTATTTATTATAGGCATCTTAGTGGGTATGATGTGGTATCTCATGGTTTTGATTTGCATCTTCCTGATGGCTAAAGGTTTTGAACATCTTTTCATGTACTTGGCCTTTCTTCTTTTAGATAACTTACCTATTTTAAAATTGGGTTGATTAGGTTGTTGGGTCTTTTATTATACAAGTCCCTTGTCAGATGTATGATTTGCAAAAACTTTCTGCTGGTTCCCTCTTTTTTTAAAATTTTATTTTCTTTATTTTTTTATATAGCAGGTTCTTATTAGTTATCCATTTTATCCATATTAGTGTATATATGTCAATCCCAATCTCCCAATTCATCACACCACCACCCACCACCATCACTTTCCCCCCTTGGTGTCCATACGTTTGTTCACTACATCTGTGTCTCAATTTCTGCCCTGCAAACTGGTTCATCTGTACCATTTTTCTAGGTTCCACATACATGTGTTAATATACAATATTTTTTTTTCTCTTTCTGATTTACTTCACTCTGCATGGCAGTCTCTAGATCCATCTACGGCTCTACAAATGACTCAATTTCATTCCTTTTTATGGCTGAGTAATATTCCACTGTATATATGCACCACATCTTCTAAAATCGTTCATCTGTCAATGGGCATTTAGGTTGCTTCCATGTCCTGGCTATTGTAAATAGTGCTGCAATGAACATCCGGGTGCATGTGTCTTTTTGAATTATGGTTTTCTCAGGGTATATGCCCAGTAGTGGGATTGCTGGATCATATGGTAATTCTATTTTTAATTTTTTAAGGAACCTCCATACTGTTCTCCATAGTGGCTGTACCAATTTACATTCCCACCAACAGTGCAAGAGGGTTCCCTTTTCTCCACACCCTCTCCAGCATTTGTTGTTTGTAAATTTTCTGATGATGCCCATTCGAACTGGTGTGAGGTGATACCTCATTGTAGTTTTGATTTGCATTTCTCTAATAATTAGTGATGTTGAGCAGCTTTTCATGTGCTTCTTGGACATCTGTATGGCTAAGACATTTCTTTGGAGAAATGTCTATTTAGGTCTTCTGCCCATTTTTGGATTGGGTTGTTTCTTTTTTTTTTTTTTTTTTGCGGTACGTGGCCCTCGCACTGTTGTGGCCTCTCCCGTTGCGGAGCACAGGCTCCGGAAGCGCAGGCTCAGTGGCCGTGGCTCATGGGCCCAGCCACTGCCTGGCATGTGGGATCTTCCCGGACTGGGGCACGAACCCGCGTCCCCAGCATCGGCAGGTGGACTCTCAACCACTGCGCTACCAGGGAAGCCCTGGGTTGTTTCTTTTTTAAATATGGAGCTGCATGAGCTGTTTATATATTTTGGAGATTAATCCTTTGTCCATTGATTCGTTTGCAAATATTTTCTCCCATTCTGAGGGTTGTCTTTTCGTCTTGCTTGTAGTTCCTTTTGCTGTGCAAAAGCTTTTAAGTTTCATTAGGTCCCACTTATTTTTGTTTTTATTTCCATTACTCTAGGAGGTGGGTAAAAAAAGATCTTGCTGTCATTTATGTCAAAGAGTGTTCTTCCTATGTTTTCCTCTAAGAGTTTTATAGTGTCTGGTCTTACATTTATGTCTCTAATCCATTTTGAGTTTACTTTATTTTTTAACATCTTTATTGGGGTATAATTGCTTTACAATGGTGTGTTAGTTTCTGCTTTATAACAAAGTGAATCAGTTATACATATACATATATTCCCATATGTCTTCACTCTTGCGTCTCCCTCCCTCCCACCCTCCCTATCCCATTGAGTTTATTTTGTGTATGGTGTTAGGGAGTGTTCTAATTTCATTTTTTTACATGTAGCTGTCCAGTTTTCCCAACGCCACTTATTGAAGAGGCTGTCTTTTCTCCATTGTATATCCTTGCCTCCTTTGTCATAGATTAATTGACCATAGGTGTATGGGTTTGTCTCTGGGCTTTCTATCCTATTCTATGGATCTATATTTCTGTTTTTGTGCCAGTACCATATTGTCTTGACTACTGTAGCTTTGTTGTATAGTCTGAAGTCAGGGAGTCTTGATTCCTCCAGCTCTGTTTTTTTTCCCTCAAGACCACTTTGGCTATTTGGGGTCTTTTGTGTCTCCATACAAATTTTAAGATTTTTTTGTTCTAGTTCTGTAAAAAATGCCATTGGTAATTTGATAGGGATTGCACTGAATCTGTAGATTGCTTTGGGTAGTATAGTCATTTTCACAATATTGATTCTTCTAATCCAAGAACATGGTATATTTCTCCATCTGTTTGTATCATCTTTAATTTCTTTCATCAGTGTCTTATAGTTTTCTGCATACAGGTCTTTTGTCTTCCGAGGTAGGTTTATTCCTAGGCATTTTATTCTTTTTGTTGCAGTGGTAAATGGGAGTGTTTCCTTAATTTCTCTTTCAGATTTTTCATCATTAGTGTATAGGAGTGCAAGAGGTTTTCTGTGCATTAATTTTGTATCCCACAACTTTACCAAATTCATTGATTAGCTCTAGTAGTTTTCTGGAGGCATCTTTAGGATTCTCTGTGTATTGTATCCTGTCATCTGCAGACAGTGACAGTTTTACTTCTTCTTTTCCTATTTGTATTCCGTTTATTTCTTTTTCTTCTCTTATTGCCAAGGCTAGGACTTCCAAAACTATGTTGCATAATAGTGGTGAGAGTGGACATCCTTGTCTTGTTCCTGATCTTAGAGGAAATGCTTTCAGTTTTTCACCATTGAGAATGATGTTTGCTATGGGTTTGTCGTGTATGGCCTTTATTATGTTGAGGTAGGTTCTCTCTATGCCCACTTTCTGGAGAGTTTTTATCATAAATGGGTGTTGAATTTTGTCAAAGCTTTTTGTGCATTTATTGAGATGATCATATGGGTTTTTAAAAAATTAATTAATTTATTTATTTGTTTTTTTATTTTTTTTTGTCTGCGTTGGGTCTTCCTTGCTGTGCGCGGGCTTTCTCTAGTTGTGAGCAGGGGCTACTCTTCGTTGCGGTGCATGGGCTCCTCATTGTCGTGGCTTCTCTTGTTGGGAGCACAGGCTCTAGGCACGCAGGCTTCAGTAGTTGTGGTGCATGGGCTCAGTAGTTGTGGCTTGCAGGCTCTAGAACGCAGGCTCAGTAGTTGTGGCACACGGGCTTAGCTGCTCCGTGGCATGTGGGATCTTCCCGGACCAGGGCTTGAACCCATGTCCCTTGCATTGGCAGGCAGATTCTTAACCACTGCGCCACCAGGGAAGTCAGATCATGTGGTTTTTATTCTTCATTTTGTTAATATGGTGTTTCACATTGATTGATTTGCATATACTGAAGAATCCTTGCATCCCTGGGACAAATCCCACTTGATCATGGTATATGTACCTTTTAATGTGTCGTTGAATTCTGTTTGCTAGTATTTTGTTGAGGATTTTTGCATCTATATTCATCAGTGATATTGGTCTGTAATTTTCTTTTTTTGTAGTATCTTTGTCTGGTTGTGGTATCAGGGTGATGGTGGCCTCATGGAATGAGTTTGGGAGTGTTCCTTCCTCTGCAATTTTTTGGAAGAGTTTGAGAAGGATGGGTGTTAACTCTTCTCTAAATGTTTGATAGAATTCACCTGTGAAGCCATCTGGTCCTGGACTTTTCTTTGTTGGAAAATTTTTAATCACAGTTTCAATTTCATTACTTGTGATTGGTCTGTTCATATTTTCTATTTCTTTCTGGTTCAGTCTTGGAAGGTTATACCTTTCTAAGAATTTGTCCATTTCTTCCAGGTTGTCCATTTTATTGGCATAGAGTTGCTTGCAGTAGTGTCTTAGGATGCTTTGTATTTCTGCCATGTCTGTTGTAACTTCTCCTTTTTCATTTCTAGTTTTATTGATTTGAGTCCTCTCCCTCCTTTTTTTGATGAGTCTGGCTAAAGGTTTATCAATTTTGTTTGTCTTCTCAAAGAATCAGCTTTTAGTTTTATTGATCTTTGCTATTGTTTTCTTTGTTTCTATTTCATTTATTTCTGCTCTGATCTTTATGGTTTCTTTCCTTCTACTAACTTTGTGTTTTGTTTGTTCTTCTTTCTCTAGTTCCTTTAAGTGTAAGGTTAGATGATTTATTTGAGATGTTTGTTGTTTCTTGAGGTAGGATTGTACTGCTATAAACTTCCCTCTTAGAACTGCTTTTGCTGCATCCCATAGGTTTTAGATTGTCGTGTTTTCATTGTCATTTGTCTCTAGGTATTTGTTGCTTTCCTCTTTGATTTCTTCAGTGATCTCTTGGTTATTTAGTAACGTATTATTTAGCCTCTATGTGTTTGTGTTTTTTACGGTTTTTCCCTGTAATTGATTTCTAATCTCATAGCATTGTGGTCAGAAAAGATGCTTGATATGATTTCAATTTTCTTAATTTCACTAAGGCTTGATTTGTGACCCAAGATATGATCTATCCTGGAGAATGTTCCATGCGCACTTGAGAAGAAAGTGTAATCTGCTGTTTTTGGATGGAATGTCGTATAAATATCAATTAAATCTATCTGGTCTATTGTGTCATTTAAAGCTTGTGTTTCCTTATTAATTTTCTGTTTGGATGATCTGTCTATTGGTGTATATGAGGTGTTAAAGTTCCCCACTATTATTGTGTTACTGTCAATTTCCTCTTTTATAGCTGTTAGCAGTTGCCTTATGTATTGAGGTGCTCCTATGTTGGGTGCATATATATTTATAATTGTTATATCTTCTTCTTGGAGTGATCCCTTGATCATTATTTAGTGTCCTTCCTTGTCTCTTGTAACATTCTTTATTTTAAAGTCTATTTTATCTGATATGAGTATTGCTACTCCAGCTTTCTTTTGATTTCCTTTGGCATGGAATATCTTTTTCCATCTCTTCATTTTCAGTCTGTATGTGTCCCTAGGTCTGAAGTGGGTCTCTTGTAGACAGCATATGTATGGGTGTTTTTTTTGTATTCTTTCAGCAAGCCTGTGTCTTTTGGTTGGAGCATTTAATCCATTTACGTTTAAGATAATTATCGATATGTATGTTCCTATTACAATTTTCTTAATTTTTTGGGTTTGTTTTTGTAGGTCCTTTTCTTCTCTTTTGTTTCCTACTTAGAGAAGTTCCTTTAGCATTTGTTGTAGAGCTTTGGTGGTGCTGAATTCTCTTAGTTTTTGGTGGTGCTGAATTCTCTTAGCTTTTGCTTGTCTGTAAAGCTTTTGATTTCTGCATGGAATCTGAATGAGGTCCTTTCCTGGTAGAGTAATCTTGGTTGTAGGTTCTTCCCTTTCATCACTTTAAGTATATCATGCCACTCCCTTCTGGCTTGTAGAGTTTCTGCTGAGAAATCAGCTGTTAACCTTATGGGAGTTCCCTTGCATGTTATTTGTTGTTTTTCCCTTGCTGCTTTCAGTAGTTTTTCTTTGTCTTTAATTTTTGCCAATTTGATTACTATGTGTCTCGGCATGTTTCTCCTTGGGTTTATCCTGTATGGGACTTTTCTGCGCTTCCTGGACTTGGGTGGCTATTTCCTTCCCCGTGTTAGGGAAATTTTTGACTATGATCTCTTCAAATATTTTCTCGGGTCCTTTCTCTTTCTCTTCTCCTTCTGGGACCCCTATAATGTGAATGTTGTTGCATTTAATGTTGTCCCAGAGGTCTCTTAGGCTGTCCTCATTTCTTTTCATTCTTTTTTCTTTATTCTGTTCTGCAGCAGTGAATTCCACCATTCTGTCTCCCAGTTCACTTATCTGTTCTTCTCCTTCAGTTATTCTGCTATTGATTCCTTCTAGTGTATTTTTCATTTCAGTTATTGTATTGTTCGTCTCTGTTTGTTCTTTAATTCTTCTAGGTCTTTGTTGAACATTTCTCACATCTTCTTGATCTTTGCCTCCATTCTGTTTCCAAGGTCCTGGATCATCTTTACTATCATTATTCTGAATTCTTTTTCTGGAAGGTTGCCTATCTCCACTTCATTTAGTTGTTTTTCTGGGATTTTGTTTTGTTCCTTCATCTGGTACATAGCCATCTGTGTTTTCATATTGTCTGTTTTTCTGCGAATGTGGTTTTTGTTCCACAGGCTGCAGGATTGTAGTTGTTTTTGCTTTTGCTGACTGCCCTCTGGTGGATGAGGCTATCTAAGAGACTTGCAAGTTTTCTGATGGGAGGGACTGGTAGTGGGTAGAGCTGGCTGTTGCTCTGGTGGGCAGAGCTCAGTAAAACTGCTTGTCTGATGGGTGGGGCTGGGTTCCCGACCTGTTTGTTGTTTGGCCTGAGGCGACCCAACACTGGAGCCTAAACAGGCTCTTTGGTGGGGCTAATGGTAGACCCTGGGAAGACTCATGCCACGGAGTATTTCCCAGAACTTCTGATGCCAGTGTCCTTGTTCTCACAGTGAGCCACAGCCACCCCCCACCCCTGCAGGAGACCCTCTAACACCAGCAGGTAGGTCTGGTTCAGTCTCCTATGGGGTCACTGCTCCTTCCCCTGGGTCCCGATGCGCACACTACTTTGTGTGTGCCCTCCAGGAGTGGAGTCTCTGTTTCCCCCAGTCCTGTTGCAGTCCTGCAATCAAGTCCTGCTAGCCTTCAAAGTCTGATTCTCTAGGAATTCCTTCTCGCATTGCTGGACCTCCAGGTTGGGAAGCCTGACATGGGGCTCAGAACCTTCACTCCAGTGGGTGGACTTCTGTGGTGTAAGTGTTCTCTATTTTGTGAGTCACCCATCCAGCAGTTATAGGATTTGATTTTATTGTGATTGTGCCCCTCCTGCCATCTCATTGTGACTTCTCCTTTGTCTTTGGATGTGGGGTATCTTTTTTGATGAGTTCCAGTGTCTTCCTGTTCATGATTGTTCACCAGTTAGTTGTGATTCTGGTGCTCTCGCAGGAGGGAGTGAGAGCACGTCCTTCTACTCTGCCATCTTGAGCCAATCTCCCCTCATTTCCTCTTTAAGTAGTGAGGGAAGAAAAACTACTCTTAAGTAACTACTGTGATCAATACTAAGTATTATACTTTAGGAATGCCAAACTAAGGAAATGATTCCTACGTTCCAGGATATTGGTTTCTTTGGTGACCCAAGACTTATGTGACATAATTGAAAAATAATGCAGAACAGTATGATATAAATGAGAATAGTATAGTATAAATGCCCCTGGATTCCAAGGAACCTAGGTTGAAAGTGATTGATTTAAAGTATTTATTTTGAGTAGGATGAGCACACGTTCACTATTCACAACAACTGTTTTCTTATATGTACAAATTTATTTATTTTTGCCTGCATTGGGTCTTCACTGCTGTGCGTGGGCTTTCTCTAGTTGCAGTGAGCAGGGGCTACTCTTCGTTGTGGTGCGCGGGCTTCTTATTGTGGTGGCTTCTCTTGTTGTGGAGCGCAGGCTCTAGGCATGTGTGCTTCAGTAGTTGTGGCATGTGAGCTCAGTAGTTGTGGGCTCTAGAGTGGACTCTAGAGTGCAGACTCAGTAGTTGTGTCACACAGGCTTAGTTGCTCCATGGCATGTGGGATCTTCTTGGACCAGGGCCCCAAGCTTTTTCCCCTGAATTGTCAGGCGGATTTTTAACCACTGCACCACCAGGGAAGTCCTCACAGCAACTTTCAAAATATAATTTTTTAGTTTGATTCAGTTTCTATAGAATTTAGCTTATATACAGTATCACATTTTTGGAGCCAGTCCTTACTACTGGGCTGTAAATGTGGATGCTGTCTTTGATTACTAGTGTATTTCCAGCATTTGGCATGGTGCCTGATACAGGGCACATTCTGTTAAATGTTTGTTGAATGAATGAATGAACAAACACTGGTGTGGGCTTGAGGTCTCGGCATGTGATGTTAAGCTCTTTTAGAAAGTTGTCACAAGGTGGAAGATGTTAGGGTGGAAAGAGCAAAAGGTAGAGGGGAGGCCTTCAGAGCTCTGCCACTGATGAGCTCTGTAGCACTGGCCTTTCTGGTCATATATCCTCATTTGTGAAGTGAGGGAATGTATTGGATCATCTCCCTCTTAATATTTTGAGGTTTATGAGCAGTATAAGCTTAAAACATTTAGAACCAACTAAAGAAACATGACCTCTAACTAGAATTTGAGTGCACCATTAAGGTTTTGTGCTAAAATACCACTGACCTTTGCACCTGGCATTTCTGTAAAGTTGTGCTAAGAAAATGGTATTTCTAGTATTGGATGTACTAAGAAGGTATTCACAAGGTAGTATCTTAAGTGTTCTCATTAAGTAGAATGTTAGGATAAATTTATCATTTTATTTATATATACCCTATCTACTTTCTTTCAAACAAAATTTGAGGTGGCAATTCAAGTTAGTATTTTTTTCCATAAGGCAAAGTTTCCTTAGATTCTGTTAAAAAACATTTTGTTATCTCTGTCCTTTAAACAACCTTAAACTTTTGTTGTTTCCATTTTAAAATAGGATCAGAATAGGAGAAATGGTTCAGTAATGCTATTTTAACTTGAACCTCTGAAATTAACAGCTTTTGAACATTAAAGAGAATGCCTCTCTAGTGTATAACATTCTAACTGAACTGAACTATCTCCAGTGCTGTACATTTCAGCATAAGGAGGCTTTTACAGAGGCATGGCACAAACTCTATGATATTTATAGATCAAATCAAATATCTTAAATTGCCCAGGGAAGCAAGACATAAACTCTGAGGGGTAAGCTGCTCTATTCATGAAGAAATAAGCAGTGAAAGAAAATCAGGGAATGGGTTTCCTCTAGCTAGAGTAACCAGATACTTTTTAATAGCTCCAAATAGAAAACATGGTCTATCACAACAAAAAGAGAAGATTTTGTGAAAGTGCTAATTTTCTGTTAAATCATTTCTTTTAGGTTAGAGAAAGGCCAACACTAGCTACTCTAAATCCCTGTGTATATACTTTATGATAAGTAAGCCAGTGACATTTTGTTTTAAATAAATGTTTTTTCTTTGTAAAATCATGAGTCTTGAGTAAATGTCATCCTTGAATTTCACACATTCCACATTTCCTTAATAGAGACTCCAGTGTCCATAAAACACTGAAAACTCATTTCTTTAAAGAGGCTTACTTAAGTTTATTAGAAGTGTAAACATAACTGTGATCCATAAATCTAACCAGTCTTTGGCTTATGGCATCTAAAACTTTTTAAATTTTATCTTTTTTTTTTTAAGTCTTAGGCCCTAAGGTAATTGTATACAAACGTATAGCAAACAAATGTATGACAAATCTGAAAAATTTGTTCAATATTTATATATTTGTATATTAAAAGCATGTAAATTAAAGCATGTTTATTTTACATTTATAGTTGATCAATAAACTTTAATATATCTGTTTTCTAGGTTTGGAATTTTATGACAAGCAACCCCCCTAGCCCTGGTAATTTAAAAGCTTTTGTTACTTAGATTTTAAATTACTCTGTATTAAGTACTGAGTGCTTCTTTCGGAATTCAGCATATTTCCATGTGAATAATCTGATTTAACTAAGAAATATATCTGAACCAGAGTGTCCCTTATTGATCACAAACATTTTTAAATCTCCTTCATTTTAAAATCACCTTTGACAATAGCCTAAATAATACTTTGGTTCATTAGTAATGCAAAACTTTTTTAAAGTAGAGGTATTTGGTGGGAGAGAAGCCAATCCACTAACTTTTAAAAATTTGTTATACAGGATTAGCTGAACCATCCTTTGTTGCCAAACATGAAGATAGTTTGTTTAAGGATTTATTTCAAGACTACGAGAGATGGGTTCGTCCAGTGGAACACCTGAATGACAAAATAAAAATAAAGTTTGGCCTTGCAATATCTCAATTAGTGGATGTGGTAGGTGTGCATATCATTCCATATTCAATTTCACACAGGTCTGTGGAGAGCGTATTGTGTGCCCAGGCACCGTGCTCGGCTGCAAAGATTACAAAGTTGAATGAACATAGTCCTTTTCCTCCAGGAACTCACCAGGGAAAAACAATTATTACACCACAGACATAGGAATGCTGTATGTTTATATAATCTTGTGTAGTTTAGAAATCATTTTATCTCATTTGGTAATTAAAATAGGTCTATTTTTTAATAAATTCAAAGATATTAAACCCTTTATATGGAAGTTTCTCCTTAAATATGTTAAAAAATATAACCAAAAAGTCAAAAAATTTAAAAGAAAAAACCCAAGAGTTAGAGTTGTAGATTTTTAGGACCGAAAAGGGATCTCAACAGATCATTGCCTCAGTATCACACTTAAAACATTTCTTAGGTTTTTCCATGTGACATTTACCAGGTAGTAAATTCCCCATTGTCACTTGTTCTTATTGTCAAGAGATTATTTCTATTTTAAACTAAAAGGTTCACGCTAATTTTTAAACTAGTTTCTTCTTTTTCTGATCATGTCAATCAATAATTGTTTCCCTGTTGTGTTCCCAATATAGTCAAATATGTGTGTGTGTATGTATGGATGGATACAGATAACATTTATAGGTGTGCCTTTATTTTCTGATTAGAGAAGCAATGCATGATTTTTGGAAAGAATTTAGGAAGCTCAAAAAAATATGAATAAGAAAATAAAACTTGACTGTAATTCTACCACCCAGAAATGACCATTGGTAACATTTTGTTGTGTTTCTTGCCAGTTTTTTCTTTGTGAATATGTTACAAAATTGAAGTATTATTTTAGATATAATTTTGATTACTGCTTTTTCCCCTATTGTTACATGATGAACATTTTCTTATTATATAATCTTCAAATGTAATTTTTAATGGCTGTATTTCATTTATAATTTATTTAAACATTCTCTTATTGTTGGCAGAAGCTTGTTCCCAATTTTTCCTATTATAAAGGACAATGATGAATATTTGTACATAAATGTTTGCATTTCTCCTTTCCTTAAGAAAGGTGATGAATCAAAGGATATACATTTTTGAAGTCTGCTGACTGATATATGTAACCTAATTGCTTCCAGAAAGATCAATGAATATGGACTCTGTGCTTGATCCTTTGCTAGGCAATACAGGAAGATTTTAAATATAAATTAAACATAGGGAAGTAGGAAGTAAGTCAGTAGGGCTTGCTTTCAACTTTTCTTTCTAGCTGGGACTGTCAGCATGTAAATGGAGTAAGTGTAGAATGCTGCAGTACTAAATCGTGATGTCACAGAGATCTGGAATTTCAGATCTTGATGATTGAGATTATCAAAGAAGCCTGGGTAGAAGAAGTGGCACTTGAGCTGGGCTTGTGCTAAGTGTAGGATCTGGCATGCAGAGAGGAAAGAACTTTAATAACAAGGAACAGTATAATCACAGGTACATAAGCGATACTGAGCCTTTTTGTTCGGCTGTTTAGATCGATGGTCTGACTGGATGGTAGAGGAGGTGAGGAGTGATGCCTGTGTGCCACTGTGCCTTTGCTCCTGCCATTGCTTCTGTTTGGAGAACTTTCCTTCTCAGCACAAGCCATTTATCCTTCAAGGCCAAATTCATCTGTCAGACTCTGAAATCCGAACTTCCTAAGACAATCTCTCTTCTGTTCCAGTTACACTGACTGGCACTCATGTGCTGGCAGGGCTGCCTCAAAGCAGAGTGAGCTTTAGTCCTGTGTCTGTCCCAGAGCCCAGCATGGTGTCTGGCACGTAGTAAATGCTGAGTGAATGAGAGATCTGATGGGTAACAGACATGGTAAAAGCAGTATTTTAAGAGGATCAATAAGATAATTAAATATGTGGCTTCAAAGAGTGAAAGATTAGAAGCTTGAGAGGCAAGTTAGACCAAATATAGGAAGGAACAGGACTTGACCACTGAATATGGAGGGAAGCGTCTTATTTTGAAGCCTAGGTGGTTAGAAGGGTAACCAATTTGAAAGAGAAAATTGGTTGTTATGGGGGCAGGGCAGAGAAGACGATGGGTTTGCTTTTGGTATGAGGTCATTGTGGTCCATTCAAAAGAAAATGTTCACTGAGGGACTTGGAAGGTCAAGACTGGCTCCGAGGTGAGAGACAAGGCTGAGGATGTCGGTTTGGAATTGCTGGCCTGGGGATGATTGTTGAAAACTTTGAACTGATGCAGTTTTAAAGCAGAGAGAGCAGGAGCCTGATCCTTGAAGAACATTCATAGAATGTGGTAGAAGCAAGGGTTAGCCAAGCAGAGACGTTGAGGAAGGGTTGCTTCTTGAGAGAAGAGCCCAGAAAATATACGGTCTGTGACAATGAGAGGGGAGGAGGACTGGAGTCAAGGAAGATGAGGGTCAAGGGCCCTGGACATTGATAGAAGCTTCACTGAATTGCTTCTCAGTGGGTTTATGTTCCTTTTAATCTCTAAGGTCTTTGCCCCGCAACCTTGTGTTCATGTTTAGTGGCTCTTCCTTGAAGTTTCCTCAGATTCCTATCTTACTTCCTACGTGTTCTCACTCTGTCTTTTTAAAATATCAGTGTTGGCTTGTTTGTTTCGATTTTATTTTTATGGTCGGGTTAAAAAAAACCCTATTACCCCTAAAACTTTTCTGCCATGCTTATGAGTAGTTAACATTTCTTTATCTGTGGTTTCCTCCTGAGTGTCATCATACATTTGTCTTCACTCAGTTTGGTTTTTTTTTTTTTTAATTAATCAATTAATTAATTTATTTATTTTTGGCTGTGTTGGGTCTTTGTTGCTGCAGGCAGGCTTTTTCTAGTTGCGGCGAGAGGGGGCTACTCTTCATTGTGGTGCACAGGCTTCTCATTGTAGTGGCTTCTCTTTGCAGAGCGCAGGCTTCAGTAGTTGTGGCTCATGGGCTCTAGAGTGCAGGCTCAGTAGTTGTGGCGCACGGGCTTAGTTGCTCCGCGGCATGTGGGATCTTCCCGGACCAGGGCTCGAACCTGTGTCCCCTGCATTGGCAGGTGGATTCTTAACCACTGTGCCACCAGGGAAGTCCCTCAGTTTGGTTTTTGTTGCATCCTCCACTGTGTTGAACACGTGATAGATGCCCAAGAGATACTTGAGGTTAAAAGAGGCTGTATCCCCCCTAAGGCAATGGCTAACCCACATCTTTGGGGCCAGCTGTGAACTTACGGGTTTTTCTTTTATCTATGTTACTATTAAAGATACTAAGTATGGACTAGGTCCTAGCTCACAGAGCAAAATCTATGTGTGTTCACATTTTTCTGGTGAAAAGGTCTATAATTTTCATTAGATTCTCAAAGACGACCTACTGCCATGCAGCATCACAGGTAATATGTTTACCAGAACTTTCCTAATTTGTAATGCCTCTGGTTAGAACTTTGGTCTGAAAGGCATATTCTAATACAGGGCTCAGCAGTTATTCTGGATGGTGTGTGACCTTGGGGTGGACAGTAGAGCTGGTGGCGTAGCATTTAAATTTAGGAGTTTTGAGTTTTAGAATCGGTTTTACCACTAATTGGTGGTGTGATTTTAAGCAAGTTGCCTCACTGGGCCAGTTTTCATATTTGCAGAATGAAGGGATTACAGTAGATAAAATCTCTAGGTCCTTTCCAGCTCTAGTGTTTTAATCAAGGAAAATTGCTCACTGGAAGACAGTGTCAGAGGGATGGCCATGCTGTATTTCCTAGGACCCATTCTTTCCATGTAGGGACCTAACAGCTGTCTTTGTCCCTAGGGATGTGCTTCCTCCTGGCCTCCTCCTTTCTCCTAGGTCATTCACCTGTTGTTCGGATGGGATAGGGAATGGAAACACTCTGGTCACCTAAGCTATTTATATCCCATCCTCTCTACCGAACTGTAGGGATTGCCTCGTGCTTTTGTGTGTCTACGTGCTCTGAGCATTGTATCCTACACAGGGTCTGTTTGTGGTTGATGATCATGGTGATCTTTTACTGGTTCAGTTGGCTCCATGATATTTCAGTAAAACTTAATGAAAGAGTTATCACTTTAATTAGGCCTTGAAAATTCAGTGAAGGACTGGTGTAAGTGAAGATAAGACAACAGGAAGGTGTAAGTAGTAAGGATCCCTGGTCCTCTAGAAAAGTAGGATGTAAAAGCTTTATGAAGTTGCCATTCAAGGCTCTGACATCCATATTTTTTTCTGCGTAACAGCTCCATGGAGAGATTCAAATACGTGCCTCAGCAGAAGCTATAGTCCCTCAAGAATGCACACATTGTATCTCACTGATTGTAAGATGCACATTTTTCCACATTTTAGCACTTCTGAAGTCAAGATGTCTTATAATTAATGACAACTTACAATTCATTATCAGCCTTTTTCTTTCTTAGTGCTAAGTACATAAAATAATGTGATTCTTAGATTGCATCTTAGATTTGAGGAAATGTAGTAGCTGAGACTATTAATATTAAATCTAAAAATGCCAATGGTGTCCTTTCGGGCAGCTTATCTGAAATACAGAGTATGTTGGAAGGAATAATGTGAAATTAGGCTGGTAAAAAGATCCTGCTTTTCTAGAGAACTGGATTGATGAACAGAACATAGGTACTATATAGAGAGGAGTGTTTATATAAAACTGAGAAAATTCTTATTTAAAGAATTATTGTTTCTGTAATTGAAATAATCAGCCTTATTTAAATTTTTATTTCATAGGATGAGAAAAATCAGTTAATGACAACTAATGTCTGGTTGAAGCAGGTATGTATAAAATTCAAAGGGCCACCCAACTGTTGACTGGTGCCACTGTTATTACAGGGTTTGTAGCATGAGTATCTGGTCTTGGTGGATTGGCAGGAGGCAGAAGGATGAGGTAGAGGGAGTCTTGTATTCATTCAGTTAATATTATTTGAGTGCCCGCTATATGCCAGGCACTGTTCTGGGCACTGGGGAAACAGCAGTGAACAAAACAGACAAAAGTCTAGGCCCTCAATGAACTTCATTCCAATGGGGGGAATAAATAGGAAGTTGTATAGTACCCTCAAGCTGATAAGCTTGGAGAAAAATACACCAGGAGAGCAGATAGGGAGGGTTGGGGACTGTACTTTTAAATAGGATGGGCAGGGGAAGTACCACTGAGAAGGTAATATTTGAACAAAGACTTGAAGGAGGGGGAGAAGCAAGCTATGTGAGTATCTGGAGGAGGACTGTTCCAAGCAGAGGGGACAAAAACGTGCAAAGGTCCTGAGGCTGGAAGGTGCCTGGCGTGTTCAGGGAGCAGCAAAGAAGCCAGCTGGCTGGAGGTGAGTGGCCATGGGACGGGTGTAGGAGATGAGGTCAGTGAAGCAACAGGAGGCCGATGGGTGTTCCTAGCATAGGTTATGAGTAGTGGCTTCTAGGCCACTGTAGGATTTTGGCTTTTACTCTTCAGTGAGATGGGAACAGGCAAGAATGTAATGATTTATTTTTATGTTCATAGTCTCTCTTATATAAAGGACTTCTTTTCTTTCTGGGCCAGATGTCCCCAACTGCTGTTGAGTGCTTCCCTTTGTTCTTTATTATTGCTGATTTTTAATACCTACTGCCAGTTTCCTGACCCCCAATTCCTGAAAGACATGTGTGCTTTCCTTGGGGTGCAAGTCTTTTTTTTTTGCGGTACGCGGGCCTCTCACTGTTGTGGCCTCTCCTGTTGTGGAGCACAGGCTCCAGACGCGCAGGCTCAGTGGCCATGGCCCACGGGCCCAGCCGCTCCGTGGCACGTGGGATCTTCCCGGACCGTGGCACGAACCTGTGTCCCCTGCATCGGCAGGCGGACTGTCAACCACTGCGCCACCAGGGAAGCCCGGGGTGCAAGTCTTGACGTGATCACAGAATTGTTACTGTGTGGAGGTGGGACAAGGTGTTTAACTATGTGGAATGTGTAATAAATCCAACTGCTCTTTGCGTGGACCAGTCCAGCCAGTCATTGACAAGACAGCTAGAAAAGAGAATGTTTCCCTTGAACTTGGACTTTAGGTGCCCATGGCTGCAGCTCCTGGGCACGGTCAGCTGGTGGGAGAAGAGGTGTTGAGCAGATCCATGAATGTACGCAGCTCTGGTCCTCGCCTGTGTCTCCTGAGGACCATGGCTAGAGCCACCACATGAGGGGACAGGGCTATATCCTCCAGTGCCCATAAGAAGGACGTGGAGGTGAATTTTCTTTATTGGGAGTAGAGGTGACTTCGTGTCTGAAATGTCTGGATTTGGCAAAGAGAGTATAGCTTTCAGTGTTTTTGACTGTTAATTTTATTGAAATTGAGTCAGGTTTCTTTGTTTTAAAGGAATGGATAGATGTAAAATTGAGATGGAACCCTGATGACTACAGTGGAATAAAAGTTATACGAGTCCCTTCAGACTCTCTCTGGACTCCAGACATTGTTTTGTTTGATAAGTAAGTTATATCCGGAATACCATTTTCTGTTTTCAAAAGAAAACAACTGTATTACTATTAGGCACTAGTAATTTTTTCTTCCTTTTGAAAACTGTTTAGCTATAAAGTCAGAGGACTTAATCTTGTGTTCTCTCATTTCATGAACCTACAGATAGGTTCTGTGGATCCTCTCCCTTTTTTGGTATATTGTTTTCTGATCATAAGTGTTCTTGAATTTCAAAAATTTGTAAAACATTTGGGAAGTCCAAAAAGGTATAAGGAAGTTGGGGGGAATATAATCAATCCCATTATACCATCACTTGGTGGCAACCACTGTTAGAAACTTACACGTATGGTGGACTTACTCTGTGCCTGGCATTACGCTCGGTGCCTTATCTTTATTCATTCAGTTCTCAAGATAACCTTATGAACCAGGTACGATCACATCTATTTGACAGATGAGAAAATGGAGGCCAAAGATCCAGGATCCAGGATCCAAGATCCTGTGTCCAGGATCACACAGCTCACACGTGGTGCGTGGGGAGTAGCCTGACATCCCCATTTACACTCTTATTTTCTAGACTACATATTTGGCAGACTGCCTTCCAGATTTTTTGGTAATGGTTAAAAATAGTTAAGGTCATGCTTTATGTTTAAATATGCATCCTTCTAATTTTGCTTTAAATACTGTATAAGAATCTCCCACAATGAGGAATGTTGGATTAACTATTAACTCTTATTTGTAGGTATTCTACCTAAGTGTGTTTTGAGGATGGTTTTTAACTTAGGGGAGAGGATACTTCTGGGTGCCAGTTTCATTTTTTTCTAGGACCAACCACTCCAGGACATTTCTGGGAATTTGTGCTTATCCTAGTGCACTTTGTCTCATTTGCAAGAAGGCATTGACATGAGGACAGAGCAAATGCTAAGCAAAAAATACCTTTCACTTTTCAAACCTTTACCTCCATGCTTCTCAACACGGAAGGAGTGAACAAAGCATGATGCAGCTTCCTGGAGCATCATCTTACTCTAAGTCATTGCAAACATTTGGATATTTAACATGGATATATCACACAGGAGTGTGCAAAAGTCACACAAATTTTAAGATAGAGAGCAATATTTCGAAGATAGCTCATGTTGCTGGTGATGTTTCCTGCTAGACTTCTCCAGTGCGTGAGTTCACACGATGGCAGAGTTGGAGAGGGACGG
Organism: Phocoena phocoena; assembly: GCF_963924675.1. NCBI lineage: Eukaryota > Metazoa > Chordata > Mammalia > Artiodactyla > Phocoenidae > Phocoena > Phocoena phocoena. The sequence goes on along the minus strand of NC_089220.1, from coordinate 119,359,909 downwards.
CTGTTTTCCAGGGCTGTGCCCAGTTTGGGGCTATTGTTCTTTCCCTGTCAGTGTAGGAAGCGTCCAGTATCTGTCATGGAGGGAGAAGAGCACTGAGGGGAGAGGGGGACGTATAGGAATGTGGATTCAGGTTCTGGCTCTGTGCACATCCATTGTTATAAATTAGCCTAATTACATTTTGTGTGTAATCAAAGTGAAATCATTTCAACCACTTGAATCTCAGGATTCTGTGAATATAGATCTGTGAGTCCTGGAGTAGATATGGAAATAGGGGTTTAGTTTCAATGGAGTTAGATATTTAAGGGCAGTGTCTTTAAACGAGTCCCCTACGTGGAGCAGGTATATCTCAAGTGTAATAATTTAAAAAGTATTTCATGCTATGGTATAGGTTCTCTTTTATATTAGGCTTGTAAAACGCACGCCCCGGTTGTTTAATCTCTGCATCATTACTGTGCATGTGTGTATTTCAGTGCAGATGGACGTTTTGAAGGGGCCAGTACGAAAACTGTCGTCAGGTACGACGGCACTGTTACCTGGACTCCACCAGCAAACTACAAAAGTTCCTGTACCATTGATGTCACATTTTTCCCATTTGATCTCCAAAACTGTTCCATGAAATTTGGTTCTTGGACTTACGATGGATCACAGGTTGATATAATTTTGGAGGACCAAGATGTTGACAAGAGAGATTTTTTTGATAATGGAGAATGGGAAATTGTGAGCGCAACAGGAAGCAAAGGAAACAGAACAGACAGCTGTTGCTGGTATCCTTACATCACTTACTCATTTGTAATTAAGCGTCTGCCTCTCTTTTATACCTTGTTCCTTATTATACCCTGTATTGGGCTCTCGTTTTTAACCATACTTGTCTTCTATCTTCCTTCAAATGAAGGTGAAAAGATTTGTCTCTGCACTTCAGTACTCGTGTCTCTGACTGTCTTCCTTCTTGTTATTGAAGAGATCATACCCTCATCTTCCAAAGTCATACCTCTGATTGGAGAGTACCTGGTGTTCACCATGATCTTTGTGACACTATCCATCATGGTCACTGTCTTTGCTATCAACATCCATCACCGTTCTTCCTCAACACATAACGCTATGGCTCCGTGGGTCCGCAAGATATTTCTTCAGAAGCTTCCAAAACTGCTTTGCATGCGAAGTCATGTAGATAGGTGCTTCAGTCAGAAGGAGGAAACTGAGAGCAGCCGTGGACCAAAATCTTCTAGAGACACACTGGAAGCTGCACTTGATTCCATTCGCTACATCACAAGACACGTCATGAAGGAGAATGATGTCCGTGAGGTCTGTGACCGCGTATATTTACAAATGCAGATCTGTTTTAATTCTAAGTCGGGCAAACAGCATGACCCTTAAGGCTAAGCATAGATTGAGGGCCAGAGATGTTGACACACTATTCTGTAAAAGATCTTTACTAAAATTTCAGTTAAAACATCTGCAAAATGTGGCATGTACACAAATCTCACGTCTCCTTTTCCCCCATCGGCATCTTGGATGACTTTTGAAAACACTTTGTGTTATGCTGACTGTTCTGTTATTCTAAGGCGTAGTAATCCTGCCGTTTGGTTTTTGGCTCTGACAATGATTAACTGTTTTAATTTGATCTTCAGTAACTTTGTTTCTGGATTCTATAGTAATCTGCAGGCACAACTGCATTATAGTTTATCAAAAGTGATTTCATTTTTTAAAGAATGAGTCTAATGGAGCCTTTATAAATACAGCCAAGATATTTTTCTAGAATAAATCTCTTTGTTGTTCACTTATAAGAATTTAAGCGAAATCAAAAGCAGTAAGGTATTCTCAGGCGTTATATGTCAACGTGTACAAGTGAAGCTTAGTGTAGTACTTAATAATGCTTAATTTGCTTAAAAATAAAAATTTGCTCAAACTATTGCAGAAAAATAACTCACTGGCTCCTTATTTAAGGTTAATATTTAAAATGCAAGAATTGAACTATGAATACATTTTATTAATGTGATCATATTAACTGGAGTTTGCTTTCAAAACATGTAAATTTCAGTCTTGTCACTATTCTTTATTTCTATTGTGTAATTTTTAAAAATTATTTATTTATTTTTGGCTGCGTTGCATCTTTGTTGCTGCGCATGGCTTTCTCTAGTTGCAGCAAGCGGGGGCTACTCTTCGTTGCGGTGCACGGGCTTCTCATTGCGGTGGCTTCTCTTGTTGCAGAGCACAGGCTTTAGGCGCATAGGCTTCAGTAGTTGTAGCATGCGGACTCAGTAGCTGTGGCTCACAGGCTTAGTTGCTCCGAGGCATGTGGGATCCTCCCAGACCAGGGCTCGAACCCGCGTCCCCTGCATTGGCAGGCGGATTCTTAACCACTGCGCCACCAGGGAAGCCCTGTGTAATATTTTTAAAGCTACGACTATAGTACTCTTTTCATAATTGAATTTACTTTGAATAGTCGCATTAAAATTATATGAATTCTCTCACAGATATAGAGAACAAACTAGTGGTTACCAGTGGTGAAAGGAAAGAGAGGGGAAAGGTAGGGGCAGGGGACTAAGAGGTACAAACTACTATATATAAAAAAGCTATCAAAAAAAAAAGCTATCAAGATATATTGTACAGCATAGGGAATACAGCCAATATTTTATAATAACTTAAATGGAGTATAATCTATAAAAATTTAGAATCACTATGTTGTACACCTGAAACTAATATAATATAATCAAAAAATAATAAAATAGCACCTAGAATAAAAAATGTATATGAGTTCTAATCTCTAAAGCCTTTTTAAATGGAAAAATTTCTAGCAGGCGTGGTAAGCAGGTGGAATGAATCCGGTAAAATAACAGCCCTCCCCCCAAAGGGACATTTGACATATGTTTCTAATAAACTTTAAAAAAAATTTTATCGTAGTTGATTTACAATGTTGTTTTAGTCTAATAAACTTTTAATGCTTGTGGATCATAAAGTTTCTATTTGGTGTAAGTATAATTAGTTTATAAGGTGAAGCTATCAATGGAGTCTTAAAAATTACAGGTATTAGGGGCTTCCCTGGTGGCGCAGTGGTTAAGAATCCGCCTGTCAATGCAGGGGACACAGGTTCGAGCCCTGGTCCGGGAAGATCCCACATGCCGTGAAGCAACTAAGCCTGTGCACCACAACTACTGAGCCTGTGCTCTAGAGCCCGTGAGCCACAACTACTGAAGCCCGCGTGCCTAGAGCCCATGCTCCACAAGAGAAGCCACCACGAGAAGCCCACGCACCACAATGAAGAGTAGCCCCCACTCGCCGCAATTAGAGAAAGCCAGTGCACAGCAACGAAGACACAACATAGCCAAAAATAAATAAATAAAAATTTAAAAATACAGATATTAGATAATGATATGGATTGAGATGGGATTTAATGAATGTCTGCAAAGTGTTGTGCAAAAGGATCCGGGCTCCTTCCAAGAGGGCCAGTAAATGGGGTTTATTTTCACGGGAAAAACTTATAAGTAGAGAAGCAGTAGGGTGTTTATAACCCATTAAATTCTACATGATCCTGAAACTTGGGGCACAGTTCCTGTAGAAGACCCGGTGCTTCATAGAGAACAGGGGCTAGGGAAGCTCGTGGTCAAGGAAGTGGCCTGGTGGGAGGGAACCTCTGGTGCTTGGGGCCTGGTCTCAGCCTGCCCTTCCCTTGAGGTCACTCACACCTGCTGAGCCAGCTCCCTGCTTGGGCTGAGAAAACAGGGAGGGAATGAGCTCACCAGAAGCTCTGAACTCTGAGCTTAGGTTAAAATGGTCCCTAGGAAATCTTAGGAAAATAAAGCAGGTGAGGTGAGGAAGAAGATTAACAGCTGTTGAATACATATTATTCTGAACCAACTTTTGTCATGAAGTTAACTTCAGGCTGGATTATCTTCAAAAATTAAAAGAAGTAAACACTACTGGGCCGAACAAGTAATCAAGATAACTGTATATAGTAAGAATTAAAAAGATGTTTTAAAGTTTATTATAAGATATCTAAGTACTATATTTTATTAAAATTCTATCAAAATAACCCACTTATATTACAAGTCGACGTGTAAATTTACGAATTTTGTGTCTTAATTATTTAACATGGGTTTTTTGTTTTTTGATACAGGTTGTGGAAGATTGGAAATTCATAGCCCAGGTCCTTGATCGGATGTTTCTGTGGACTTTTCTTCTGGTTTCAATTGTTGGATCTCTTGGGCTTTTTGTTCCCGTTATCTATAAATGGGCAAGTATAATAGTACCAATTCATATTGGAAATGCAAATAAGTGACACCTCCCTAGGGGCTGTAGTAGGAATTTAGTTAAAAGGCACATATCTCTTATGGCACCTATACAATTATGAAAATGTAGATTGTGTTTAAAATTTGATGCAAGCTTCACCAGATTAACAGACACTAACATCAGTTGATCTCAATAGATTGCCCATTAGAACATCTACCTGCATGACTGAAGTAATAACTGGCTGAATAACATTTGATCTTTTAAAAATATAGCAGCACAAAATATTATCTAAACTGTACTAGTAAAAATCTAATGTTTGTATCCTGTCAATTAATTCTGCTTTGTAATCAACAGTTAAGTTCATCTTTTGACTGTGCTGGAAAATTCCTGTTGTATTTGAAGACTGATTTCATTTAGTAAAGGTACACATTTAAAAATTTTCTCTGTCCTGTATTCATTGGGTAAGAGCTAATCTTAAGTATAATATATTGCTGTATTAAATAAGCTGACTACTTGGTATGATAATGATTGAATGTGATGCTACTTTTCTATAAGCAACATTTTAAAAAAATGAACAATGGGATTTGGGAACTCCTTTAAGGCTTACTTTATTTTGTAGATGCGTAAACTGAACAATTATTAACTATTTTTACAGCCTACCTTCCATTGTGAAATCATACAATAGATAACTCGTGTCGACATGCAGTAGCATATCCTTAACATTCATTTCAATCCTTTTGTCCACTTTTTCCCACAATTAATAGAACCACCTTCTATATAAATTCTGGTAGCATCTTTTTATCTTTGATCTTGGAAGTGTCCATGACAACTAAGTGAATCTCATTTTAAGAACATGTCTGTGGATACTACCAAATTGTTCTGTGAGAAAACCATCTTCTAAAATTAAAGGTGGTATTGTAATTATGTATAAGCACATTGTTACATACCTGTCATGTTTCAATTTTATCTCTTTCATTCCAACAGTTACAGTACTAGAATATTAGTGTTGCAAGGGCCTTTAGACGTAATCTGGTCTTAGCCTATTACTACTTACTTATTCAGTACAGTATCATGTATCACAGGTAGACAAGTTAAAATTTCATCTCTACTGTTATACAGGGTGAAGTAAGTCAGAAAGAGAAAAACAAATATCGCGTATTAACGCATATATGGGGAACCTAGAAAAATGGTACAGATGAACCGGTTTGCAGGGCAGAAATTGAGACACAGATGTAGAGAACAAATGTATGGACACCAGGGGGGGAAAGGAGCGGGGCTGGAGGTGGGGGTGGGGGTGTGATGAATTGGGCAATTGGGATTGACATGTATACACTGATGTGTATAAAATTGATGACTAATAAGAACCTGCTGTATAAAAAAATAAATAAAATAAAATTCAAACAAACAAAAACAGAAAAAAAAAATTTTCATCTTTAATGTCCCTGACTCAGCTATGACCAGGAAGAAAATACTGACAGAAATCTTGTATTCGATTTCGAACTCTTAGCTCTTGAGAGAACAAATGCCTTATTTATTTATAGTAACAGGTCTAAGTTCAATTCAACACTCTTTAGAAGGCAGAAGGGATCCTGTCTAATTTGCCTTTTATTTTAGGCAGGTGTTTAATGCTATTTAGTGAGTGAAAGTCTCCTCGTTCGATGAGTTTAAATTGCCATTTGGCTGTCATAGCATGTATATATCCCCGATCCCTCTTATTATGTCTCCACTACTATTACTTTAAAATTTTACATGTAAATACATTTTATAGAAATCTTCTGGCTTACTGAAACATGAGCCACAGTGGGCTGCCATTTTGTCAGTTTTATTTTTGCATAGGAAAAACATCATAATGACTAATGAGAAGAAGATTAAAATGGTCTCTGTGAATCATCATCTCTTGCCAGTGGTTATTCAGATTCAGAAGTGGAGTATGGGATACTCTCTCCTTAATAATTTGTCTAAAGCAATGGTTCTCAACCAGGGGCAGTTTTGCCCCTGAGGGGATATTTCTGGTCGTCACACCTGGCAAGGGTGGGGGGTATGTTATTGGCATCTAGTGGGTAGGGGCCAGGGTGCTGCTAAGGATCCTACAACGTACAGGACCCCCCCCCCAACACGGAATTATCTGGCCCAAAATGTTACTAGTGCTAAGGCTGAGAAGCCCCGTTCTACAGGTTCCTTAACAATGACTATGTGACTAGGCATAATTTCTCATAGTATAATAATTTAGAATTATGCAAGATAAATAACTGAGGCCATCTACAATGAGGGCATGGTCCTTAGACTCTTGAAAAACAGTAAAAAAAAAAAAAAAAAAAGGTGCATGGTAAGAAATGACAGTAGTGAGACCTTACTGAAATAGTATAAACTGCAAGGAGATTGTGAGTTAAACAAGAAAACCATTGGGAAATCTGTTGTGATACTGAACAAAACGATTTTTCGCATTTCTGAACAGTAAGGTTTTTTTAAAAAAATCCAGTTACATCTCGACCACTAAAAAAAAAAAAAAAAGTTTTCATATTTAGTCCATTTTTATATGGTCCATAGCACAGCATGCTACTTATCACTGTAGAAGAATTATCTTCTGACATTACCTTACCCAAAAGGCTGGTTCAATATTCATTTAGCCATAATTCTCTTGACATTTTTCTTGCATGAATCTTTTTTTTTTTTTAACAGAAGTCAAGACAACTGGATAATAAGTAAACCTTGAAATGTCAAAAGCAAAGCCAGTAGCTTGATAGGAAGTGATGATAGGAAGCTCTGTTGAGAAAAAGCTTATGTAAGACCTAAAACAATAAAACTCTTAGAAGAAAACAGGACAGATGCTTTATGACATTGGATTTGGCAATGATTTCTTGGATATGACACAAAAAGCACAGGTAATGAAAGAAAAAGCAGACAGACTGGACTTCATGAAAATTTTAAAAATTTGTGCATCAAAAGATACTATTGACAGTAAAAAGGCAACCCACAGAATGGGAGAAAATATTTGCAAATCATATATCTGATAAAGGATTAATATCTAGAATACATAGCGACCTCCTAAAACTTAATAAAAAGCGCAATTCAAAAATGGACAAAGATCTTGAATAGACATTTCTCCAAAGAAGATACACAAATGGCCAATAAGCACGTGAAAAAATGCTCAAAATCACTAATCATTAGAGAAATGAAATCAAAACTACAATGAGATACTGACTCACAACCAATAGGTTTGCTATTATCAAAAAAACAAAACAGGGCTTCCCTGGTGGCGCAGTGGTTGAGAGTCTGCCTGCCGATGCAGGGGACACGGGTTCGTGCCCCGGTCCGGGAAGATCCCACATGCCGCGGAGCAGCTGGGCCCGTGAGCCCTGGCCGCTAAGCCTCTGCGTCCGGAGCCTGTGCTCCGCAACGGGAGACGCCATGACAGTGAGAGGCCTGCGTACCGAAAAAAAAAAAGAAGTATGAGGAGGATGTGGAGAAACGGGAGAATCCACCCTTGTACATTGTTGGTGGCAATATAGAATGGTATCGCCGTGGTGGAAAACAGTATGGCAGTTCCTCAAAAAATTAAAGATAGAATTGCCATATGATCGAGCAATTCCACTTCTGGGTATATCCCCAAAGGAACTGAAAGCAAGGTATCGGAGAGAGTACACCCATGTTCATAGCAGCATTATCCACAACAGCTAAAACATGGGAGCAACCCAAGTGTCCATCAACAGATAAATGGATAAGCAAAATATATATACTTAAAATTGACTATTATTCAGCCTTAAAAAGTAAGGAAATTCTGCAATATGCTACAACATGGATGAACCTTAGGGACATTCTGTGAAGTGCAATAAGCCAGTCACAAAAAGACAAATACTGTACGATTCCACTTATATGAGGTACTTAGAGTAATCAAAGTCATAAAGACGAAGTGTAATGATGGTTGCTGGTGGGAGGGGAGAATGGGGAATTATTGTTTAACTGGTCTATAGTTTTACAAGATGAAGAGTTATGGGGATGGATGGTGGTGATGGTTACACAGCAATGTGAAAAAAAAAACCAAAAAAAAAAAAAAAAAAATATATATGTATTTTTTTTTTTTTTTGCGGTACGCGGGCCTCTCACTGTTGTGGCCTCTCCCGTTGCGGAGCACAGGCTCCGGACGCGCAGGCTCAGCGGCCATGGCTCACGGACCCAGCCGCTCCGCGCCATGTGGGATCCTCCCGGACCGGGGCACGAACCCGTGTCCCCTGCATCGGCAGGCGGACTCTCAACCACTGCGCCACCAGGGAAGCCCTGAATATATTTAATACCACTGAACTGTGCCCTTAAACATGGTTAAGATGGTAAGTTTTATGCTAAGTGAATTTTACCACAACAAAAAATAAAATTAAAAAGACAGTGACGCCCCTCTGCCCCAATACACATAAGTAACCTCACAAGTAACGCACAGCTTAGTGCTTACGCATCATCCCTGGCCATCAAAGGTTGCAGAAACAATCCTGCTGTCCCTAAAATGCACACCAGAATGAAAACCCACAGAAATATACGATCAATCACCATGGCAACATACTTCCAATCGTCTTGAACCTGAAAGACAAAAACAAAAATCATGAAAGAGGAAAAAATAAAGCAGGAAGGAAAAGGCAAGGTGAACACATTTTCAATATTGAATATCTAATAAATGTGTTTCAGTAGAAGAAGCCATTCTGCTTGCCAATGTGCAAGAAACCTTTTTATTCTAATTGATGTAGTCTGAGGAAATCTACCATTCTCACGTTTCTCTTTATGCACTAGAGAAACAGGAATAAAATATCTGTCATATTAAATCTGTTTTAAATCAGAAATTTCTTAACATCTACGTAACCCTTTTTTTCCCCCCAAATTGAATTCCAATTTATAAAGTTAGTTAAAACCAGTTAACTTGATTTACACCCCTGCAGGAGGATTCTGGGCCTTTGTTAGAATAGCTAATACAATCCAACATAATTCAAAGTACTAGCTCTTATCCAGTTTTAGATACTAATTTCCTTGTAACGTCTGTTTCAAAAATGAAATAAGCACATCAGGGTAAGCCCATCATCACTCTTCCTCTCCCACCACCCTCTCTCCACAATGCCCAACTATCCAAATATCATCTTCAATTAGAAGGCCAAAGTATCATGGAATTCCGTACAGTTACAGAACAGGTTCAGAATCAGAAATAAATGCTGACCATAAAGTAAAAGATGGAAGAAAGAGCAAGACTAATTGTATATAAGACAGCTTCAATTTAGGCTTGAAATAGGAAGAACTGCACATTAATTATACTAGACAACTCAGAAGGGAAACCATAATTGGACTGAGAAAAAGAGAACCCATGAATCAACTGATTTTGAAGAAATAATCACATAATAAAGAGGCAGCATGTGGTTTAGTAATTTAATTAAGTGCACTGAAATGGGGCTGGGAGACAAGGATTTTATTTCACCATTATGAGCGTGAGTGAATGTGTCCCTCCGATGACATTGAGAAGTCAGTGGATTAGAGCTATAATGCCCTATTTGCCACCGGTTACTTATTTGAATTCCTAAGACTTTGGGTGTAAAAGATTCCAATATACAATAGACCCTGTGATTCCTGCCAACCCCCTACTGGCTAAACCTCCTAGGGCCTAGGAGGCAGTGGGGTGGGAAAACCAAGACTTGTTATAATCCCAGCTCTGCTCCTTTCTAGGCACGAGAATCTGGGTAAATTATGTGACCTCTCTCAGCCTCAATTTCCTCCTTGGTAAATCGGGGATAAGAAGCACAGGGTCCTTAATGAATAATACCTACTGATATTACTGCTGATTTTTAAAATGGCCATTAACCAAGTATAAATCTCCCTCTGAGAGCACTTCACATGGTTTTAGCCTGGTGAAGAAAGAGGGGACTTGGGTTTTACACAAGTTGAATACAACTTGGGTTTTACACTGTTGAATACAAACAGTGCTGCACATAGAGCTGGGTGAAACTTAATTTTATGTCTAACTCTGAGTCTTTAAGGCACAATGACACTGGTCATTCTCTGGAAACTTTGGCACTAATGATGCACGGGCAGGTAGATGAGTGTCAGGCAGAATGGTGAACTAGCCCAAGCCCTTGGCTCTGTTTCCCAGCCCAACGCTGGAGATGTCCCAGAAACAAGACGAGACTGTGCCTTAAAGACTGTCAGAAACCTGGGCAGGTGTGGCCTGCTGAGCGTGAGCACACGGTTGGAAGAGAAGGGTCTCGGTGGAGGGAAGGACTGGGGAAGGCTTTGCTTGTGCTCTTCTCTCCCCCAACCCTGTGCCTCTTTCCAGCCTGCCACTTCTAGCCCAGAGATGCAGGCAGGGCCACTTGTCAGCAAAGTAGGGCCTGGCTGAGGGGGAGAGCGGAGCAGAGAAGATGCTCACTGATTGGTGGGGCCTGAGGCTTCCCTCCTCGCTCCCCACATCAAAGATGAACAACTGCAGTTGAGTGAAAGGGACGTGGAGGAGATCCTCACGGACAAGGTCAACTGGAGGGGAGGAAATGCCCCTGAAGGGGCGTCTAGCCCAGTTTGTGGCCATGTGGGTCCTCTGCCTTGGGAAGCCTGGGTTTGGGCCCCTCAAACACAGTTCAGTAAGGATGGCTGACACCCCCAGAAAAGGTGAGTTTACAGGCCCCCCATACACAAACTTAGGTATTTGAAAGAAAATTCATGGAACAGATAGGTTAAGGATTTAAACTAAACAAGACAGTCTTTTGAGACTATCCAGATAGTCACTGGATAGGAGAGAATATTGGAAACACGAAGTTAGGAACAAGCAGTGTTATAGAAGAATCAAGTGGAAATACAAGTGTGAACAACAGACAAGTCGCAATAACGAACTCAAGAGCTGGGGTGACTGGCAAGGGTAAATACAGCCCCAGAAAGAAACAGGGAGGAGAGTAATGACCTCACCTCGGGCAGCGATGTAAAAGAAAAGCTAGGAGATGGAGAAGCTGGGAGCAGAGGTATCCCATCTGTACAGCAACAGCAACAGTTCAGGGAAAGAGAAGAGAAGGGTGAACAGGAGATCTTTACAGAAATAACATTGACTTCCCCAGAGTTAAAGTGAGATGGAAAACCTTGGAATTAAATGGCTCACAGGAATGCCAAACAGACTAAGAGAGACCTACACCAACACGTTGTGTTTGGTGTCATTCGATTTCTCTACAAACAGAAAATTCTAATAGCTTCAGATAGAATAGATTGCTTGCAAAGGAACAACATTCAGATTAACTTAAACTTTTTCAGAAACGACACTGAGGCAAAAAGGCCATGGAGTGTTACTTAAGTATTTAAGGAAAAGAACTTCAACCCTAGAATTTCGTAGCCAGCTAAACTCACACTTAAAAGTGAGGGCACATGGGCTTCCCTGGTGGCGCAGTGGTTGAGAGTCCGCCTGCCGATGCAGGGGACACGGGTTCATGCCCCGGTCCGGGAGGATCCCACATGTCGCAGAGCAGCTGGGCCCGTGAGCCATGGCCTCCGAGCCTGTGCATCTGGAGCCTGTGCTCCGCAACGGGAGAGGCCACAACAGTGAGAGGCCTGCATACCGCAAAAAAAAAAAAAAAAAAGTGAGGGCACAATACAGTTTTTTAAAAAAATTTATTCATTTTTGTCTGTGTTGGATCTTCGTTGCTGCGTGTGGGTTTTCCCTTGTTGCGGTGAGTAGGGTCTACTCTTCGTCGTGGTGCATGGGCTTCTCATTGCGGTGGCTTCTCTTGTTGTGGAGCACGGGCTCTAGGCGCATGGGCTCAGTAGTTGTGGTTCGTGGGCTCTAGAGCGCAGGCTCAGTAGTTGTGGCGTAGGGGCTTAGTTGCTTTGCAGCGTGTGGGATCTTCCTGGATGAGGGCTCGAACCCATGTCCCCTGCATTGTCAGGCAGATTCTTAACCACTGCGCCACCAGGGAAGCCCCACAAGACATTTTTAAGCTTACAGGCCCCAAAAGGTTTACCCATGAACACTCTTGAGAAGGCATGCCAACACAAAGAAATAAATCCAGGAGGACACCATAAGGTAGATGTGAGGGGTGACTATAGACTAAAAAAAAAAAAAAGGAAGGTCAAAAACCAAAACATATATTCATGAAAAACTAAAGCTCTAGTAACACCCAGGTAACCAAAGCAGTGAGGAAGATCAGAGGGGAAGGACAGTGGGGTGGGGGACAAAACACAGATACTTAAAAATGTCAGAGACCGATTGATATGGAAAACGGAACTTGAGCATGGGTTTAAATCAGTTAGGATTTAACTGATTTAAATAAAATCAGTTTTTATTTTAGTAGAAGAGCTAGTAGAAGAATAAAAATAAAGCACATGACTTTCAACCAGCAAAAAATATTCAAACTTTCTAGTTAACAGCAAGAACTGAGGCAAAAAAAAAAAAAAAGTAAATGGAAAATGTGAAATAAGATGGCAAAAATTTAACCCTAGAAAACAGTAATTACAACACATGTAAATAAATCATTGATCAGAAGTCCGACTCTAGTTGGAATGAATGAACTAACAGATATACATACATATAGATATATCTCTGTATCTGTATCTGAACCAAACAAAACAAATTGTATCAGGGTTATTAGCTCAAAAGATCATGGCTCTGATCTATGCACACCTCCAAGACCTCAAGAACAACTCATACAGTGGAACCAACTTCGAACAATCAGCCGTCAAAACCGTAAAACGGAGAGTATTAACATGAGACCACAAGCTCCCAAACTAGTTTTCTAACTTGTAACCCAATCCTAGCTCTAACTCTGAATTTAGAGTATTAAACACCTCACAAGTGTGAGCAAGTAGGGGTGACCAACACAACTTGAAAAGAGAACAGCCAAGGCAGATGACACGATGACACTCCTGTCCCTTTGGGATGTGGCGTGTCCAGGGACAGTCATTCACAGGCTCTCAGCACCCTCAGGAGATGGCTCTGGGAGAACCAAGCCTGTTCATTCCAAGTGCCTAGGAGCCCAGGACAGTTAAAACCAACCAAGTTGGAGCCAGGGAATTAGGAAATTAAAATACCTCTAGAAAACTCTATGTTGTTTACAGCAGCATGTCCGTCACACAGTAAGAGAGAAAGAAGGCATCCTTCAGACAGCCCGACTCTCCTCAGAGCACTGAGTAGGCATCTTTATTCTAACATTTGCCACCCTTTCATAAACAGGTTGCAATCCACTGGACGGTGGTCCAGATTTCTGTTTTCTCTGGAAAAACAATGGGACCACATTCACCTGTGGTAACAGATGACCAGAAGTGAACAGTGGCTGCCCCTTGAGATGAACCATGTGCCTCTCGCTGGCCACATTCAGGCTATTTCACTAATTTACCTTCCTGGCATTTCAGCTGTGACTTCCCTTTCAGTAACATTTTTTTTTTTTTTTTTACTGTCTGCCTCCGTCACACGTCTTGTGGAAACTCTAACTAAAACCCTCGTGAAACTCTTAACACCTTGTATGGTTCCTAGTAAATAATTTTTGGAATAAAGATAGTTTCTAATAGCCTGACAAAGACGATGGGTACTCAGATCTCAATCTTTAGTAAATTATCACTCAAAAGAAGTGATTATTTTAAAAAGAAAGGGTAGAGAATATCTGCAAAAGTGAGTAGTGTTAGACAAATGAGATTCTCTAATCATGTACTTAATGTCCAACAACGGCTTCAGGGACTTCCTGGTGGTCCAGTGGTTAAGACTTCGACTTCCAATGCAGGGGGTGTGGGTTCGATCTCTGGTCCCCATGTGCCATAGGGCCAAAAATCAAGCAATGTTGTAACAAATTCAATGAAGACTTGAAAAAAAACACAACCAACCAACTGCTTCAACTGAATTTAAAGGACGGCCTGACTTTTTGGCTAAATTTCTGGTATCAGTGGGAGGTTTTGCATTGTTACAGTCACAAGTGGGCTCAGAGTTGCTCAGATGGGTGGGGTGAGGACACGGGGCCACTGTTGCTACCTCCCTGCTGTCTCATCTACTTTAATACGCCGTTCACAGCTGAATAAAAGAGGCTCCAGACATTTCCTACCAACATTAATTACCTACAGTGCACCAGGAGCTGAAATTATCTGGTAATTAGCTCTTTGCTCATAATCAACTTAAAACAGAACCAGTTAATTTTAAAGCAGAGCTTCTTAAAAAATTATTGAACGTGATTCTGGTAACCTTGGGGGTAAACAGTGTGGGAACAGCCAAACACAGAAGTGTAAAGCTTCCCCATTACTAATACCTATCACTAGTTCCAGCATAAGATTTTTGAAGGAAATACAAGTTCACCCAATTAAAAAAAGATGGGCAAGAGTGTGAATAGATAGTTCACAAAAGAAGACATCCAAATGGCCAATAAGCATATGAAAAAGAGCCCTAATCATTAGTCCACAGGGACAAGAAAGGCCACTTCACCCCCACCCGTTTGGCGAGGATGGGCAGCAGCTGGAACTCTCAAACATTGCCAGGGGGCATGTCAATCGGCTCAAACCCTTTGGAAACCTGACAGTGTCCACTAAAGTGAAAAATACACCTCTCCAGTGATCCAGCAATTCCACCCCTAGGAATGTAGCCAGGAGAAACGAGTGTATATATTCACCAAAAGATATGTATAAATTTATAGCAGCTTTATTCATATCGCCCCAAACTGGAAATAACCAAATGTCCAACAACTGTAGAATGAATAAACAGAAGGCGGTGTTGTCATACTGTAGAATCTTACACACCAATAACAAACCAAAAGGATAAACCTCAGACATCTTTGTACACTTTGCTGAATGAAAGAAGTCTGATATGAAAGTTTATGCTATGCGATTCCACTTATATGAAGTTCAAGAATACGTAAAATTAATTAACATAAAAGACGTCGGGATCAGTGGTTACTGAGGAGGGAGGGAGGGGGTTACTGACTGGGGAGGGGCACAAGGGAACTGTCTGGGGCACTGGAAATGTTCTATACCTTTACCTAGATCATGGTTACGTGGGTGTACACATAATGTAAAAATTCACTGAGATGTAGACTTAAAAGGTGTGTACTTTATGTAAATTACTCTTAAAGGGGAGTAGGGAGACACGAGTAAAGTTTAAAATGTCAGCTCAGCTAATCAATATTAATTGGAGATCATCTGGCCTCATGCCCTCTTCCAGCCTACCTCCTAATCCACTCACTCAGCATCAGATGTTCCAATGGCCCAAACTGCTGGCAGCCCAGCAGCTAAATGCTCACAACCTTTATCATCCCATTTTACAGATGAAAAGACAGACTCACAGAGGTGAGGCGGTGTATCCAAGGATAAATAACTGGTAAATGAGGAGCTGGCCTGAACACAAGCTACTGATGCCAGTCTAATTCCTTAACCCCACCCTAAGCCTTGCCCACAAGAAACCAATAAAGTGTTTGTTGAATGAATGAATGACCAATGTAATAACAGACATATCCTTACCTCTTTGGCTTCATTCTGTGCTTTCATATTTTCAGCAATATACTTGACACTTTGGATAGCTTCTTTGATTTCTGGTGACAGAGCAGAGAGGGACAGCACGGCATTGACAGATTCAGAACTGGAGCTTCTCGTGAGATTGGCACTGAAATTCAGGATTTTCACCCTGCGGTGGTGGCAGTAGCTACATAGCTCGTCCTGGCAGGGGTAGCCTTCTTTGCAGCTCTTGGACTCTATGTGGCTGAAGCAATTCAGGTTTGAGAGCTCAGCGCTATTGAAGGGTCTTGGCCTCTGAGTGTTACCCTCACTGCTTGCTGGCCTGGTCATGAACATGACCCTGGGAAGAAAGTTCAAGAATATGGTCTTCACCCACATGGGCATCGTGTGTGTGGTGGGGGTCCTGTAGTGCACGTTGAGCACGAAGACGGTGATGACGATGGACAAGGTTACAAAAATCATGGTGAACAGGAGGTACTCGCCGATCAGGGGAATCACCAGAGAGGTGGACGGGATGGTCTCAGTGATCACCAGCAGAAACACAGTCAAGGAGAGGAGGACCGAGATGCAGAGGGTCACCTTCTCGCCGCAGTCGGAGGGCAGGTAGAAGACAAGCACAGTCAGGAAGGAGATGAGCAGGCAGGGGATGATGAGGTTGATGGTGTAGAACAGGGGCAGGCGCCGGATGTACAGCGAGTACGTGATGTCCGTGTAGACCTCCTCGCAGCAGTTGTACTTGATGTCATGTTTGTAGCCTGGGGCTTTGATGATGGCCCACTCACCACTCTCCCAGTAGTCCCTGAGGTTCATGGAGGAGCCGATCAGGACCAGGTCGATTTTTGCCTTGTCGTAGGACCAGGAACCAAACTTCATGGTGCAGTTCTGGTAATCGAATGGGAAGTAGGTCACATCGATTTTGCACGAGCTCTTAAAGATGGCTGGGGGGATCCAAGTCACTTCCCCCGTGTACTTGAGTAAAGCTTTGGTCTTGTCGTCCACCTGGAAATCCCCAACAGCACTGCGGAGACAAAGAGGAGGTGTGCGGCACATAGGTCATTACCATGTGGTCAGCTAGCCCAGCTCCTCACGCCGCCAGCAGGTAAACGGCAAGTAACGATTTGTAAAACTGCAGAATATGAGAGCTCAAAGTGCTGTAAAAGGTCTCGCAGTTCACCATCCCATTTACCAATGGGGATACTGAGGCCCAGGACCCCCCAACCCCCAACGATCTGACACACTCATCACCCCCTGCACTGGGGCACGTCATGGGTTCATTCCACACCATACAACTCCCAGCTTGATATTTATGGAGACACTCCCAAATGCCAGAGATTTTGAATGAAAGTGGTCATCAGAGGCAGGTGTTTAGGTGACCTCTGGGGATATTTGCCACTCGCTGTCCCTATGGTTTGGCCCTGGTAATGCCTCCTCATTCTGTCTGCACTGGGAGCCCAATGTGTGTACACACACGGATGTCAAACCAGACCGTGGACCTGGAAGGGGCTGCAGAGACCACCGTGGGAGCCCAATGCCATTAAATGGAGCCTGTTAGATGGGTCTATCACCAGGCCCTATCTCTGAACCCTGGTTCTACCGTTTACCAAACTCCCCATTCCTCCCTGCACTGTTTTAGAATGAATAATCATGTTTCGTGATTCCTTGTCTTTCAAACCCAGCATGACAGGTTCCTTTGCCTTCTGTGTCCCTATCCTTCCCCATGTTCCTTCTCCCTTCTGTTTGGCTATGTGCGCCCTTTCTATGCACACATACATTATTCCTGGAATTGGCTTGTTAGCATTTATCAGCTGGTTTGTGCAGTGGAAGATTTGCTGATGACCAGCTCAACACCCTGTCCAGTCTCACATCTGAGCATGAAGCCAGCCGGTCCTCATGACAATGGCCTTGCCCAGTGAAAGCTCTTCACATTTCTGTGGGTCAGCCCTGTTGATTTCTTAGAGTTCTGCATTTGAAGGCATGTATGTCTTTCTAAAGGGAGCAACCACTATACCCATTTGCCTGAAGAGCTGGAAAAAAAAAAAAAAAAGACAAACCTATACATTTAGGGATATCCTGTCTGGTTGTTACTGGATAGCACTGTGTGAAGACAGGAGGGGGTGTGTCCGGGGTGTGTCTCCTTGCTGGTCTCTGGCCCTCCCACCGTCATGTGCGTCTGTCGAGCAGGATAGTCATTACACGTGAAGACTTGATGTCAAATCCACTACCCGCCTTCACTCCAGCCGGCTGGGTTGTCCCAAAGGTGCCCTGCTGTGTTTATATGTTCTTAGCCCCACTTTATCCTACTGGGCCCTCAATTCCCCACAAGAAGATGATTCCCAGCTCCGGGAGGAAAGGAGGGGTATGAGAAGTGGGGAGGGGGTGGGGACCCATACAGCCCCAAGTGGACTTGACCATGTTGGGCACCAAGGAGTCCTGGGAGGCTGGCCTACATGACACAGAGGGCTGAGAGGACCCCTGGGAAGGCAGAGGCCTCCAGAACAACTCTCCTTAGGGCATCTGGATCAACAAAATGGACCTTCAGAGCCCAGGGACTAGTCCAGGGCAAAGTATGGTCCACTGGCCTGCCCCCTATTTCTGTACATAAATTTTTATTGGAGCACACAGCCATACCCATTTGTGGTCTATTGTCTGCAGCTACTTTTAAGCTACAAGGGCAGGACTGAGTAGCTGCGACAGAGACTCTAAGGCCCACAAAGCCTAAAATACTTAACTACCTGGCCCTTCACAGGAAAGCTTAATGATCCCTGCTTTAGTCTGATCCCCTCATTTTACCGACGAGGAAACTGAAGGTCAGAGAGCAGGACTGGCTTGCTCAGGGTCCCACAGAGAGTCTGTGGCAGGGCCTTGACCAGTCGGAACTTGAGTCCTCAAGTCTGTGTGTCCAAAAGGCCAAACACTGGAGATCAGCTTACCTTGGTTGCTGGTGCACATGTCTGCTATTTTCCAGGGATCCTGGTCACTGTGGCGGCTGCCTACAGACCCCCACAGCTGTGTCTGTCCAGACCAGGAGGCCTGCTTGCTGACAGCATCAGCGGCCTAGCTCTGCCACCAGGAGACCGAAGATGAAGACCTCGCTGGGTACCAGGGTCTGGCAGAGCCACAGCCACAGAGAGGGCGCTCGGTAAGTACTAGCTGACTGAACGGATGACCAAAAAGATAAATGAAGCTCTCACCCCTCTGGCTGCCCAAGAGATGGCTGGCAGCAAGGGTCAGCAGAGGAGGAAAGGTCTCACTCAGCCAGTGTGTTGCTGAACCATGTGAGCTGATTAAAAAAAGAAAAGGCAGGGTGGGTGCAAATGATTAGTTGAGGTATCACTTTAATAGAAGGAAAGAGTAAGAGCTGAAGTGGGGCGAGGGTGGTGAGTGGTATGAGAAAGATCACGATGGCATCCGTTTCTTTAACCTTTCCAAATTTCCTCAGAAAAACAGGGCAACAAGATAGCAAAAGAAAAATCCCGCTGCCCACATGGTCAACAAAGTTAGGTTACGTGGAACTCCAAGAACCTCAGGTGTGAGAGAGAGGGGTTGAACCACCACCACCAGCGGGACCTGTGTGGGATTCGGGTGGGGTTAGCTGCTGTGGAGGTGGCTGAGGGAAGAGGAAGGGAAGTTCTCCTGTCCCGAGAGCCCCAGACAGAAATCACCAAGAGGTATCTGCCCCTCAAAAAAGAGGACACCGCTCTGCACTGCATCTTCAGCAAGGGGAACGGTGAAACAGAGAGGGCACCACAGGTTCCAGTTTGTAGGAGAGGACAAAACGATGGGGAGCCACCAGGGTCTGCAGAGGAGGCTGGGCTGGGCTCGATCTCAGAAACACCTCCCACCCCAACTGCCTTCCAGGAGCGCAGAGACCCACCCAGAAAAAAGCTGCATGGGGTAGGCTTCGAATTGAACAGCGTGGGAAACTGAGTAAGAAAAAGAAGATGGTTGAGAAAGTAGAGAAGCAGGTGTCTAGAAGTGGCAGCTCTCAGACTGTGGAGGTGGCTACACGGAGTATTTAAATGCTTCAAGGGAACCACCTGAGGAGGGAACTCCCAAGCAGGTGACACAAGAGACCCACCCTTACCCACTCCCATCCCCTCTGGGAACCTGTCCTAAAAGTACAACAAAGGCCATCTATTTAAATAAGAGCAACAGAAAAGGATTAGACTGAACCTCATATTAACATATTGTAAGAAAAATATGAAAAGTAATTGAATGACAATAACATACAAGCAGACAAGTGCACACCGCAAAAATATAACGTCAGAGCAGACGCAACTGATAACTGACATTACAAATTAAGCTAATAGAAAGAACGATCTTTAGAAACTTTGAAAGAGCAGCATAAATTAGAAATAGAAAAGTTAAGAATTTGGGTAAGCAATAGGAGGATGAATAAAGAACTGACAGAACTTAGGAAAGAATGGGAAGAAAGAAATTTTTAAAATCATTTTAGAAATAAAAACTAAAATGTAACAACAAGCAGACACCATGGAAAGTATTGTGATGAAAATAAAAAACAGAAAGGAGAAAGAAAATTCTTTTAAATCAAAAAGAGACAAAGAAAAAGAATGTGAGAGAAAATAATATGGAAAGAATATAGGTAAAGCAGTTCAAATATATGTGAAAATGGAGTTCCTGGAGAGAGAAGGTAATAGAACAGATCTGAAAAACTCTAATTCACAAAACATTTACTGGAATAAAAGAAGGCTTATTATGTATATGGTACAGAGTAAAACAACTAGATTTTAAAGATAAAGGGTAAAATATCTTTGGGTTACCCAAGAAAAAGAACAACGCCCTTGTAAACAAGCTGACCTATGCATCCCAATTCATCCAGGACGGTCCTGGTTTACATCTGTGGTCCTGGCACACGTATTAATAGAGTCCCTTTACTCTCCCCAAAGTCACCAGATTTTACAAGAGAAAAAGAAAATTAGACTGGCAATCGTTTTTGACAGCAACACTTCATACCAGAACATGAGTCAGCATTTTTAAGATTTTCATGGAAGGAAAATATGAGTGAAGGATTTTATATCAGCAAATGACCTAAAAGTATTACCTAAAAAGGCTACAATGAGTTATGAACTTGTAAGAACTTAGGGTACATTGTGTCCACGAACACTTTCTGAGGATTCTACTAGAGAACGAACTTCAAAGAACAAAAACATGGCAGGAGAAACTGGCATAAGAAGGTAAAAAGTATTTCTAGTGTGTTGAAATGAAAAGAAACTCTCACCAGAGGTTCAGAGAAACTGAAGTTTTAGTTAGGAGAGAGGAATTGAAGGACAGTCTCTAAATCTTATTTTCAGCTTCAGATTCCAAGGAAATTCCTTATGATATTTGCTCCTCTCCATATCCGATGGAAGCTTTTCACTATGTCTCTCAGTATTGTTAAAAGCACACATCCCTAAAGTACCCCAGTTGTTCACCCAAGATTGCCAGCAAGAAAACAGCTATGAAATTCAAATCATAAGATTAAGATCTGTGCCCACTTTCTTAATTCTAGCTTAGCAAAAATTCTTACCACCCTGCTCAGCTCCTTAAGAGCCTTTAGACCAGGAGATTTCTACGAACCAGTAAATTTATCTCCTGTCCCAGTTCTTTAAGGACCAATTTACAAGTTGCATGAAAGAAACACATTTATGAATGCTGTCTTTTCTTGGAAAAGCAGTAAACAAAACACGGACCTCTAAGAGTTTTATAGTTTCTGGCCTTCCATTTAGGTCTTTAATCCATTTTGAGTTTATTTTTATGAATGGTGTTAGGAAGTGTTCTAATTTCATTCTTTTACATGTAGCTGTCCAGTTTTCCCAGCACCACTTGTTGAAGAGGCTGTCTTTTCTCCACTGTATATTCTTGCCTCCTTTATCAAAGATAAGGTGACCATATGTGTGTGGGTTTATCTCTGGGCTTCCTATCCTGTTCCATTGATCTGTATTTCTGTTTTTGTGCCAGTACCATACTGTCTTGATTACTGTAGCTTAAACCATAATTCAAAAAGACTCACATACCACAGTGTTCATGTTCAGCTCTATTTACAATAGCCAGGACGTGGAAGCAACCTAAGTGTCCAGCGACAGATGAATGGATAAAGAAGATGTGGCACATATATACAATGGAATTACTCAGCCATGAAAAGAAATGAAATTGAGTTATATGTAGTGAGGTGGATGGACCTAGAATCTGTCACACAGACTGAAGTAAGTCAGAAAGAGAAAAACAAATACATATATATGGAATCTAAAAAAAAAGGTTATGAAGAACCTAGGGGCAGGACAGGAATAAAGACGCAGACCTACTAGAGAATGGACTTGAGGACATGGGGAGGGGGAAGGGTAAGCTGGGACAAAATGAGAGAGTGGCATGGACATATATACACTACCAAATATAAAATCGATAGCTAGTGGGAAGCAGCCACACAGCACAGGGAGATCAGCTCAGTGCTTTGTGACCACCTAGAGGGGTGGCATAGGGAGGGTGGGAGGGAGGGAGACGCAAGAGGGAAGAGATATGGGGATATATGTATATGTACAGCTGATTCACTTTGTTATAAAGCAGAAACTAACACACCATTGTAAAGCAATTATACTCCAATAAAGATGTTAAAAAAATAAAAGAAAATAAAAACACGGACCATCTTTGGAGTAAAGAACACTTCTCTTTTAACCCATGAATAGAAAGTGGGATTCAACCAAAAACGTAGCTTCTCTAGTCCCAATACGAACAGTAAAACATATTGATTCGTACTAATATGGCATACAAACCTAAACACAGAATGCTTTAAAATCTGATTAGACTAATTCTATACAAGTGTTTTGTTGAAAAATGCTCAGTGGTTTTTTAAGACATTAGAACTCCAGAGATAAAGCACAGTTACAAAATTGAAGTCTGTCAATACCTGGAGAACAAACTAGTACATACTGTAAAATATCAATTAAAATTATGTTTGTCTAATAACAGAGGTTAAATGTGGAAGGTGTCAGGTCTGTATGGGCTTAAGAAAGAGGCAGGTTTTGTAGGTGCCACAATGGGCAGATTCAGACAGGCAGAGGAAGAACCTTTGAAAGGGAGAAAAAGGCGCAGCTTCCTGTGGGTGGTGGGCAGATGCACGTGTGCAGTGTGAGGCAGGGGCAGGGAGCACTCGTTGGGTGAGTAAAAGAATGAAGCTTGGAGAGGAACCGAGATGCTGGAGTAGAAGCACGGGCTCTCACCCCCTCTTGCAAGAACACCAGAATCACAACTAGCTGCTGGACAATCATCAACAGGAAGACACTGGAACTCACCAAAAAAGATACCCCACATCCAAAGACAAAGGAGCAGGCACAATGAGACAGTAGGAGGGGCGCAATCACAGTAAAATCAAATCCCATAACTGCTGGGTGGGTGACTCACAGATTGGAGAACACTTAGACTGCAGAAGTCCACCCACTGGAGTGAAGGTTCTGAGCCCCATGTCAGGCTTCCGAACCTGGGGGTCCGGCAACAGGAGGAGGAATTCCTAGAGAATCAGACCTTGAAGCCTAGTGGGAATTGACTGCAGGACTTTGCCAGGACTAGGGGAAACAGAGACTCCACTCTTGGAGGGCACACACAAAGTAGTGTGCACATCAGGACGCAGGGTAAGGAGCAATGACCCCAGGGGAGACTGAACCAGACCAACCTGCTAGTGTTGGAGAGGGGGGCGCTGTGGCTCACCGTGGGGACAAGGACACTGACAGCAGTTCTGGGAAGTACTCCTTGGCGTGAGCCCTCCCAGAGTCTGTCATTAGGCCCACCAAAAGCCCAGGTAGGCTCCAGTGTTAGGTTGCCTCAGGCCAAACAACCAACAGGGAGGGAACCCAGCCCCACCCATCAACAGTCAAGAGGATTCAGTTTAACTGAGCTCTGCCCAACAGAGCAACAGTCAGTTCTACCCAGCACCAGTCGCTCCCATCAAGCCTCTTGGAAGCAAGAAGAATTACAATCCTGCAGCCTGTGGAACAAAAACCACATTCACAGAAAGACAGACAAGATGAAAAGGCAGAGGGTTATGTACCAGATGAAGGAACAAGACAAAAACCAAGAAAAAAAACTAAATGAAGTGGAGATAGGCAACCTTCCAGAAAAAGAATTCAGAATAATGATAGTGAAGATGATCCAGGACCTCGGAAAAAGAATGGAGGCAAAGATCGAGAAGATGCAAGAAATGTTTAACAAAGACCTACAAGAATTAGAGATCAAACAGAGATGAACAATACAATAACTGAAATGAAAACTACACTAGAAGGAATCAATAGCAGAATAACTGAGGAAGAAGAACAGATAAGTGAACTGGAATGATGGAATGGTGGAATTCACTGCTGCGGAACAGAATGAAGAAAAAAGAATGAAAAGAAATGAAGACAGCCTAAGAGAACTCTGGGACAACATTAAATGCACCAACATTCACACAATAGGGGTCCCAGAAGGAGAAGAGAGAGAAAAAGGACCAGAGAAAATATTTGAAGAGATTATAGTCGAAAACTTCCCTAACATGGGAAAGGAAATAGCCACCCAAATCCAGGAAGCACAGTGAGTCCCATACAGGATAAACCCAAGGAGAAACACACTGAGACACATAGTAATCAAATTGTCAAAAATTAAAGACAAAGAAAAATTATTAAAAGCAGCAAGGGAAAAATGACAAATAACATGCAAGGGAACTCCCATAAGGTTAACAGCTGATTTCTCAGCAGAAACTCTACAAGCCAGAAGAGAATGGCATGATATACTTAAAGTGATGAAAGGGAAGAACCTACAACCAAGATTACTCTACCTGGCAAGGATCTCATTCAGATTCGATGGAGAAATCAAAACCTTTACAGACAAACAAAAGCCAAGAAAATTCAGCACCACCAAACCAGCTTTACAACATATGCTAAAGGAACTTCTCTAAGTGGGAAACACAAGAGAAGAAAAGGACCTACAAAAACAAACCCCAAAAATTAAGAAAATTGTAATAAGAACATACATATCGATAATTACCTTAAATGTGAATGGATTAAATGCTCCAACCAAAAGACACAGGCTTGCTGAATGGATACAAAAACAAGACCCATATATATGCTGTCTACAAGAGACCCACTTCAGATCTAGGGACACGTACAGACTGAAAGTGAGGGGACGGTGAAAGATATTCCATGCAAATGGAAATCAAAAGAAAGCTGGAGTAGCTATACTCATATCAGATAAAATAGACTTTAAAATAAAGAATGTTACAAGAGACAAGGAAGGACACTACATAATGATCAAGGGATCACTCCAAGAAGAAGATATAACAATTATAAAGATATATGCACCCAACATAGGAGCACCTCAATACATAAGGCAACTGCTAACAGCTATAAAAGAGGAAATCGACAGTAAAACAATAATAGTGGGGGACTTTAATACCTCACTTACACCAATGGACAGATCATCCAAAAATGAAAATAAATAAGGAAACACAAGCTTTAAATGACACAATAGACCAGATAGATTTAATTGATATTTATAGGACATTCCATCCAAAAACAGCAGATTACACTTTCTTCTCAAGTGCACACAGAACATTCTCCAGGATAGATCACATCTTGGGTCACAAATCAAGCCTCAGTAAATTTAAGAAAAGTGAACTCATATCAAGCATCTTTTCTGACCACAATGCTATGAGATTAGAAATTAATTACAGGGAAAAAAACGTAAAAAAGACAAACACTTGGAGGCTAGACAATATGTTACTAAATAACCAAGAGATCACTGAAGAAATCAAAGAGGAAATCAACAAACACCTAGAGACAAATGACAATGAAAACACAATGATCCAAAACCTATGAGATGCAGGAAAAGCAGTTCTAAGAGGGAAGTTTATAGCTATACAAGCCTACCTCAAGAAACAAAAAACTCAAGTAAACAATCTAACCTTACACCTAAAGGAACTAGAGAAAGAAAAACAAACAAAACCCAAATTAGCAGAAGGAAAGAAATCATAAAGATCAGAGCAGAAATAAATGAAATAGAAACAAAGAAAACAACAGCAAAGGTCAATAAAACTAAAAGCTGGTTCTTTGAGAAGATAAACAAAATTGATAAACCATTAGCCAGACTCAACAAGAAAAAGAAGGAGAGGACTCAAATCAATAAAATTAAAAATAAAAAAAGTTACAACAGACATGGCAGACATACAAAGCATCCTAAGAGACTACTACAAGCAACTCTATGCCAATAAAATGGACAACCAGGAAGAAATGGACAAATTCTTAGAAAGGTATAACCTTCCAAGACTGAACCACGAAGAAACAGAAGATATGAACAGACCAATCACAAGTAATGAAATTGAAACTGTGATTAAAAATCTTCCAACAAAGAAAAGTCCAGGACCAGATGGCTTCACAGGTGAATTCTACCAAACATTTAGAGAAGAGCTAACATCCATCCTTCTCAAACTCTTCCAAAACATTGCAGAGGAAGGAACACTCCCAAACTCATTCTCTGAGGCCACCATCACCCTGATACCAAAACCAAACAAAGATACTACCAAAGAAAAAAATTACAGACCAGTATCACTGATGAACACAGATGCAAAAATCCTCAACAAAATACTGGCAAACAGAATTCAACGACACATTAAAAGGATCATACACTATGATCAAGTGGGATTTATCCCAGAGATGCAAGGATTCTTCAGTATACGCAAATCAATCAATGTGATACACCACATTAACAAATTGAAGAATAAAAACCATATAATCATCTCAATAGATGCAGAAAAAGCTTTTGACAAAATTCAACACCCATTTATGATAAAAACTCTCCAGAAAGTGGGCATAGAGGGTACCTACCTCAACATAATAAAGGCCATATACGGCAAACCCATAGCAAACATCATTCTCAATGGTGAAAAACTGAAAGTATTTCCTCTAAGATCAAGAACAAGACAAGGATGTCCACTCTCACCGCTATTATTCAACATAATTTTGGAAGTCCTAGCCATGGCACCTCTAAGATCAGGAACAAGACAAGGATGTCCACTCTCACCGCTATTATTCAACATAATTTTGGAAGTCCTAGCCATGGCAATCAGAGAAGGAAAAGAAATAAAAGGAATACAAATTGGAGAAGAAGTAAAACCGTCACTGTTTGCAGATGACATGATACTATACATAGAGAATCCTAAAAATGCCACAAGAAAACTACTAGAGCTAATCAATGAATTTGGTAAAGTTGTGGGATACAAAATTAATGCACAGAAATCTCTTGCATTCCTATACACTAATGATGAAAAATCTGAAAGAGAAATTATGGAAACACTCCTGTTTAGCATTGCAACAAAAAGAATAAAATACCTAGGAATAAACCTACCTAGGGAAACAAAAGACCTGTATGCAGAAAACTATAAGACACTGATGAAAAAAATTAAAGATGATACCAACAGATGGAGAGATATACCATGTTCTTGGATTGGAAGAAACAATAATGTGAAAATGAGTATACTACCCAAAGCAATCTACAGATTCAGTGCAATCCCTATCAAATTACCAATGGCATTTTTTATGGAACTAGAACAAATCATCTTAATATTTGTACGGAGACACAAAAGATCCCGAATAGCCAAAGGAGTCTTGAGGGGAAAAATGGAGCTGGAGGAATCAGTCTCCCTGACTTCAGACTATACTACAAAGCTACAGTAATCAAGACAATATGGTACTGGCACAAAAACAGAAACATAGATCAATGGAACAAGATAGAAAGCCCAGAGATAAACCCACGTGCCTATGGTCAACTAATCTATGACAACGAGGCAAAGATATACAGTGGAGAAAATACAGTCTCTTCAATACGTGGTGCTGGGAAAACTGGACAGCTACATGTAAAAGAATGAAATTAGAACACTCCCTAACACCATATACAAAAATAAATTCAAAATGGATTCGAGACCTAAATGTAAGACCGGACACTATGAAACTATTAGAGGAAAACATAGGAAGTACACTGTTTGACATAAATGACAGCAAGATCTTTTTTGATCCACCTCCTAGAGTGGAAATAAAAACAAAAATAAACAAATGGGACCTAATGAAATTTCAAAGCTGTTGCACAGCAAAGGAAACAATAAACAAGACGAAAAGACAACCCTGAGAATGGGAGAAAATATTCACAAACGAATCAACAGACAAAGGATTAATCTTCAAAATACATAAACAGCTCATGCAGCTCAATATTAAAGAAACAAGCAACCCAATCTAAAAATGGGCAGAAGACCTAAACAGACATTTCTCCAAAGAAGACATACAGATGGCCAAGAAGCACATGAAAAGCTGCTCAACATCACTAATTGTTAGAGAAATGCAAATCAAAACTACAGTTAGAATGGGCATCATCAAAAATCTGCAAACAACAGGGCTTCCCTGGTGGCGCAGTGGTTGAGGGTCCACCTGCCGATGCAGGGGACACGGGTTCGTGCCCCGGTCCGGGAAGATCCCACATGCTGCGGAGCGGCTGGGCCCGTGAGCCATGGCCGCTGAGCCTGTGCGTCCAGAGCCTGTGCTCCACAAAGGGAGAGGCCCCAACAGTGAGAGGCCCACATACAGCAAAAAAAAAAAAAAAAAATCTGCAAACAACAAATGCTGGAGAGGGTGTGGAGAAAAGGGAACCCTCTTGCACTGTTGGTGGGAATGTAATTTGATATAGCCACTATGGAGAACAGTATGGAGGTTCCTTAAAAAACTAAAAATGGAATTACCATATGATCTAGCAATCCCACTACTGGGCATATACTGAGAGAAAACCATAATTCAAAAATACACATGCACCCCAATGTTCATTGCAGCACTATTTACAATAGCCAGGTCATGGAAGCAGCCTAAATGCCCATTGACAGACAAATGGATAAAGAAGATGTGGTACATATATACAATGGAATATTACTCAGCCATAAAAAGGAACGAAATTGAGTCATTTGTTGAGACGTGGATGGATCTAGAGACTGTCATACAGAGTGAAGTAAGTCAGAAAGAGAAAAGCAAATATAGTATATTAACGCATGTATGTGGAACCTAGAAAAATGGTACAGATGAACCCGGCTTGCAGGGCAGAAGTTGAGACACAGATGTAGAGAATGAACATATGGACACCAAGGGGGGAAAACCACAGTGGGGTGGGGATGGTGGTGTGCTGAATTGGGTGGTTGGGATTGACATGTATACACTGATGTGTATAAAATTGATGACTAATAACCTGCAGTACAAAAAAACAAAAAAAAAACAACAACTAATACTAAACTTTCTTTGGGTTATTTGTATGGAAATATGTTAATATAAATGATTCAAACATTACATGAAATTTCTAAAAATCTTATATTTTCTGGTATAATGTTAGAAGTCATAATTCTAGTTATTACTTTAAAATGTATATCTCAGAAATAACTAAATTTCCTTGTCAACTGCATTATTATGAACTTTCATCGTATCTTTAACCGTGGTAATATTTAAGTCTTTTGTACTTTACAGAGGGTTCTGGGTGTACTCTGATGCTTTCGCAAAATGTTGCTATAAAAGGGTTTCATCTTCAAGGAATTCATGGAACAGACTCTGACAAGTACAGGTTTCTGGTAAGTGACTATAGTGCTGAACTGAACGAATAAGCATTTTCAGAACTCTAATGGAAAACTGATGAACTCAGAAAAGTGCTAACAAAAGATCAAGATAAAAAAAATTAATTACATGGGACTGAGTGAACTGATGAGGATGATTACAATTTTTGTGACTTTCTGTTTGAATAATAATAAAAAAATCCCACAAGGACTCAGAGGCAAAAAATATACAAATCAATTTTCACTGCAAAATAAAGGAGCTGTTACAGTGGAGGATTACTGGACTGAATGTCAACATTATGACAGTATGAGTGTGTTTTGTGTTTGGTAGTTGCAATCATTGTTGCTTTTGTTGTGGTCATCCATTAAAAAAAAAGAATGAAGCTTTCCTGTGGTCTAACCATGGGGCGTGGCTACAGCCTGACTTATAGGGATGGTCAGGTCCTGCCTTGGTGACAGAAGCCCACCCCCATGTGTTTCCTTCCTTGCCCTTCCTCCAGTCTGTAATTGCATATTTGGATACTGTAACTCATTCCTGTCTTCCCTGGTGTGTCTGATAAACTCCTAGAGGCAAGGGGGAGGGTATCTATCTTGTGCCACAGTATCTCTAGGACCTGGCACATAGTAGGTCAATAAATACCTGCGGAATGAACCAAATGAATGGAGCTCTCTTGGAAAAGGTCCCAGGAAGACCAGGCTATAAAGCACAGCAGGCCAAGGACCCAGGTCCAGGCTGACAGCCCTGAGCGGTGGGGGCCACCAGCACCTTACTTGTTATACAGCACAATATCTGGCTTCCAGATCTTCTGTGCAGGGACACGCATGAACTCCGCTCCATTGTAGTCGGAGGGGTTCCACTTCAGCTTGTAGTCATTCCAGATCTGGGGGGAGAAGGCAAGGAGGGAGAGGGGGGCAGTGGAAGGACAAGCATGGTTTTACTTCTTTTGACACCACTCACCTTGGTGACCTCCCCACCTCGGCTGCATGTCGGAGCCACCTCTGCAGTGCAGACCACACTGGCCCATTCCTCATGTGGGTGCTAGTGGGGAGACAGCACTGGGCTGAGTGTGCAGGCCGCCTCCTAGCTGCCCCCATGAGTGGGGCAAGCCCAGCCCCCATCAATCAATCAGGACCACTAGGGTTTTCTCCAGTCATTTCCAGTGCCAGGTCCAGGTCCCTGCCTTGAGCTCCTGCTGTTTACATCCCTGAAATGCCATCAGGCTCCAGTAACGGCGCTAATGACACACAGAACCCTCTTCCACCTCCGGGTTGAGCAGGGTTGGCCTCTGAAGGGTCTGGGGAAGGAACCATGATCCCACCAGGGCCCAGGAAGTGTTCGGGTGTAGAGGCTGGGAGATGTGAGTCCTGAGCACCTGAGGGGAGAGAGGTGAAGCTGTGGCTGGAGGGAATGTGTACCATAGGGCGGTGCGTGGGCACCGTGCCCATCTGGCTTGCCAGCCTCCTAGGAAGGAAGGCTGCATGAGCTGAGTGTCCAGTTGGCTGAGCTGGTGGAAGGATCACCCTTAGGCCAGTGAGTTATCTGTCCCTGTCTGCACAAAGCCTCCCTGGGGAGAACATGTGGAAGCCCATTTCTTTGGTCCCAATCTGAACAGGAAAATCCAGAACCCCAGCTCCCACCCTCCCATCAACAACGGCATATGATTCTGACTTAAGGATGAGTTTTTAGCAAGAGGAAGGGGAAGAGGTGCCTCAGGCGCCACCCTAGAGTCGGGGCCAGGGCTCCAGGCCCGGGTCAGCCCCATTTTGTCTGAGCATGGAGGTCTCTCTTTCCAGGACGCAGTCTATCATCTGTGACTTGAGGGGCTGGGCCCTGCAGTCTTTCCACAGGGGTGTAGAGCAGTGCATATGACCCCAAGCCCAGGTAGAGACAGACCAGCCAGTCAGTGGACCTCAACCTGGGTCCACAGGAGTGAAGTAGGCGTTTTGGCCCTTGGTTCACAGACAGCAAATAAAGCAGTCACCACCAGGGGGCAGCAGTGCCCAGGGTCTGGTCACTTACTTGCTTGAGCCACAGGTTGGTCTCCATGATCTGGTTTACTTCATCCTAGAAAGAGAGATTAAAGTAGATGGTGAATTACAAAAACAAGGCTGGTTCTGGGAAAGGCTATTCCAGAAGCTCCATACCCCACGGCCACAGCTTGTGGCTCTGGCACTCACCACCTTCACCAGCTGAGACATGGACACTTCAAACTGGATGATGACTGGGTCAGACACATTGGCCACTGGCCGGATGATCTCGTTGTAATCTTCGAACAGCCGCTCAAACAGACGATGCTCGGCGTCGGAGGCTCTGGCCACTGAGGGAAGTAGCCCTGTCAGATCCCGGGGAAGTCACTTTTCCCCTCACCAGGGACACCATCCACCTACAGCTTCCTCTCCATCTGCTGAGGGTACTCTCTGGAACTCCAGACTTTCAGACTAGTCCTACTCCTTGAAGTTAAAGACTAGGAAACTGAGGCCCAAGAGAGAAGCGATTCCATCAGGTCACACACATTCGTTGAGAAGCATAATGATTACAAGCCTGGGCTCCGAATTTGGATAGATCTGGTGCAAATCCTGACAGAATCCTTGTGAGCTGTGTGAGCTTAGGCAAGTGGCTTAACCTCTCTAAACCTCATTTCCTTCACCTGTGAAAGATTATAAATGTATCCACCGCTTAGGGTTGTTATGAGTGAAGTGAGAGCTCACGAACCGTCCTCACCATCTTTGTTACTGCACGGCAGCAGTGATCCAAATGCAATCTGCCTGCATACAGCCACAATGGAGAGACGACCAGTCCACTCCCAGGGCAGGAGTACCCCAGGGCCCGAGGGAGACTACAGCCTAGGACTGGGGCTTTCCTTCTTCCCACCCAGGACCCTGTAGGGGTTTGGCCACCAAACATCTTAGAAGCGGGTGCCCACGTGGCTCCCATGCTCTCAGAGTGCGACCCACGGTTCCTGCTGATGTTGTCTTCACATCCTGATCAGAGACCCTTCCCTCTCTGAAACCCTTGGGGACCCTCTTTGTTTATAAGCCACTCCAGGCATCTTGAGTTAGCTGCCTGCTGCTTCGCACAGATCTGGGAAAAATCTTGGGAGGGGATGAGGGGAATCCTTTAAGTCCAACCCAACTTCTCCAGGGATTTTGACTGTCCCCTAAACACACCCCCCCCCCCCCCCCCCCGCCACAAATAAAGAAGCGGCCACATTCAGGAGCTCTGTGGGGAGTGTTCAGCGCTCTGAGTAGTGGGGGCCTCAGCACCGGAGGGGCAGGAACAGCGCTCTGAGTGCATGGTCACAACGTGGTCTCCCAACACACTTACCCTCCCAGCTGCAGGGACCGCCTGCAGCCCTGCCAAATCCCTCGTCCCCTGGTATCTACCACCCCTCCAAGGACACTCAAAAGCCTTTCTATCAGGGCCGGCTTCTCCCTAACAGGCTCCTCTTAGAGACCGGGCAGAAGGCGAAGGCGGGAGGTGCGGAGGAGTGCGGAGAGGCGAGGACAACGAGGAGAGGCTGGAGCCCCTTAACGACTCCCCTCTGCCCCAGGTGTCCTTGAGCAAATCTTGAGCCCTCTCTGGCCTCAGCTTCCCCAGCTATTCGTAAAACGAGGAGGTGGGCGGGATGCAGACAGTGGAACCCGCGGCCTGGGCGCGTCAGTTCAGCACCCAGTGCGCCAAGCAGGACAATGGGCAGGGCCGAGACTCGAATCTGTAACGCTGGGCTGTGGAAGGAAGAGCCCCAGCGCGGGCCCTCCCCGCGCCTCCAGGGAGCGCACAAATCACTCTCAAGGAGGGGCCCGCCGAGGGGAAAACACGCACCCCCCACCTAACTCGCCGCCGGGCCGGAGCCAGTCCACGCGAGTTTCAGGTCCCCAGGCACGGCGCCCTTCTCCCCACCTCGTCGCGCTGCGCTCCGGGCCGCATGCCCTTTGGACCCCGCTCGGGCTGGGCGCCCGTCCCTCCAGTCCCCCTCGCCCCGCGCGCGTACCTGGCAGCAGCAGCAGCAGCAGAAATAGCAGCAGCGGCGGCGGCGCCCAGGGAGGCAAGAGCTTCGCGACGCGGACTCCGCGCGGCTGGGCGCCCATGGCTGGTCTGCCCTCTGGCCAGAGGTTCCGCGCTGACCGGGCGAGCGGCGTGGGGCGGAGGGAAGACCGAGCAGAGCCGGACGGTCGGGAGCCGGCGGGACACTGGCGGAGACAGACTCGCCTGACCAGGCTCCAGGCGCTGCCCGCCCACTCGGAGCGGGACCAGGGCGCGGCGTGCGGAGCCCCGGCTGCTCCAGCCCCACCCCCAATACCGGGCGCAGCCCCGCCCGCCGCCGTGGGGTTTCCGAGCCTCTGCGGGGGAGAGAGGTGCGCTAGCGTCCGACAACAGGCATGCGCTGGTCCTCTAGTGCGCTGTGTTGGGCGGTCTCATCCCTCCCTCTGTGGTCGGTGTAGCCCACGGACGGCTCCGCGCCGGGCCAACCCAAGCAGGTACTGGCAAACCACGGGGAAGAATAGGGGTCGAATCTCTGTTCCTGGCTTCCTGGGTGGGTGCGAGTCTCTCCTTTCCCCGGGCTTGGGGACCACCGGGCTAGACGGACGGTCGCCGGCCTGCCTGAAAGGTTCTAACACATCCTTAACACGAGGACTCAAGATTTTGACACTATTAAGTAATTGTTAAATATTTTAGGAGTGATAATGGTATTTGTGTTTTTAAGAGTCCTTAGGGTTACCGTGAAGAGGAGGGTTGGAGTCAGTTGAAACAATATCGGCCATTGAGTTGGTAATTGATGAGGCTAGATGAGAAACACCTGGAAGTTTGTTATTCTAGTCTACTGTCGAATATGTTGCAATATCTTGATAAAAAGTAAAACAAAAGAAAGAAATAACCAAATTAAAAATAAGTCTTGGAGATGGAGCCATCAGAGAAAGCACTGCCCTTCCTGGCCCCTGCAGAACCTCCTCTGCCCACCGGCCCATCTGTGCCCTGGGTGCACCAGGATGGTTCTGTGAGGGAGCAGACCACCCTGGGGCCCCTTGGTCTCCCGGACCACCCACCAGGAGTGGGGTGGGGTACCTGCAGGCTTCCTTGGAATTCCTCTATCACAGGACAGGTCAGTCACCTTTATTATTTCCAGAATGGGTCACCTACCCACATTAAAACCAAACAAAAGGAGACATTTTGCAGGATTCAGAAAATGTTTGTAAGAATTGGGACTTACTGTCAGGCCCCCATTTAGAGAATTTTCATTCTCCTGACAAGAATCCCTTTATCTGGAAAATATTGCAAATCACATATCCAACCAAGGACTTGTATCCAGAACATATAAAGAACCCTCAAAACTCAAAAGGAAGAATAGATGGGTATGAGTGATCTTATTGGGGTGATGTCAGTGTTCTAAAACTGGGTTATAGTGATAAACTTATTAAGCTCACTGAACTGTACACTTAAAATGTGTGAATTTTATGATATGTAAATTATACTTAGTTATTTTTAAGATCTCAGAAGAAAACTAAAACACAGTTTTAAAAATGAGCAAGAGTTAAACAGACACTTGACCAAAAAAGGCAAAAAGCTCACGAAAAGATGTCCAACATTTGCTGCTAATGTTGCAGCAAAAATAGAAATGAGACTTCTGTTTTCAGATAAACAAGGAAAATAAGGAAACAATGAACAGGCTGGGGAAACAACATAAACAGGCCTGAAAGAGTTAATCAATTGTGGTTATTCTTTAGCTGTTACTTCTAACAAACACTTGTAGCTAGACGTCCTTCACAAAGCTGATTACTCTCTGACTCCATATGAATTACCCTTTGCACCTGGCATTTCTCCTGCTACAGTCCCTTGTAGCACTCTTCATTTGGGACAGGAGGTCACAGGCCGAAAACTTCAGGGACACCAGACCAGGTTGTTGAGCCACCTGATGACAGCTTTGGCCATGAATTTGTAGAACAAAATAAATGCAAGACCTTCATTACTTTGAGCTTTATCACCTACCCCAGACCATGAGCCCCAGGCTATATAACCTTTCCCTATTCCCCAGGGAAGGGGGCACAGCTCTTGAGGCGCTAGCTTGCTGTGTTACCCCCTTTGCCAGGCAAAGATTAAAGCCATTTTTCTTGTTTCTCCAAAACTCTGTCTCCATATTTCTTTTTGGCATTGGTGCACAGAGAGCCAAGATTTTGGTATCACTAGCCATTAGGGAAAGCAAATTAGAACCAGGGTGATATACCACTTAACAGCCACTGTGTTGGCTAAAATAAAAAAATACTGTCAATACCAAGTGCAGATGAGGAAACAGAGCAACTGGATCTCTCATACTTTGCTGGTGGGAATGCAAAACAGTATGGCTGCTCCAGAAAACAGGTTGACAGTTTCATATAAACATACTCTCCCCATATAACCCAGCAATCACATTACTGAGTATTTATCTAGAAAAATGAAAAGTTTTGTTCACACAAAATACTATAAGTGAAATGTTTATAATAACGGTATTGATAATTTCCCCAAACTGGTAACAACCTAAATGTGCTTCAACAGCCATATGATGGATGCAAAAGAACAAACTATTGTTACACTCTTCAACTTGGATGAATCTCAAAGGCATTACGCTGAGTGAAAGAAGCCACTCTCCAGTGGTTCCATACTAACGTTGGTGCGTGCAGGATCTTTAATTGTGGCCCATGGGATCTAGTTCCCTGACCAGGGATTGAACCTGGGCCCCCTGCATTGGGAACATGGACCACCAGGGAAGTCCCCATTAGAGGTTATTCTTTTTTTTTAATATATAAATTTATTATTTTGGGCTGTGTTGGGTCTTCATTGCTGCACGCAGGCTTTCTCTAGTTGCGGTGAGTGGGGTGTACTCTTCATTGTGGTGCGCGGGCTTCCCGTTGCAGTGGCTTCTCTTGTTGCGGAGCACGGGCTCTAGGCGGGTAGGCTTCAGTAATTGTGGCAAGCGGGCTCAGTAGTTGTGGCTCACGGACATAGTTGCTCTGCGGCATATGGGATCTTCCCAGACTGGGCTTGAACCCATGTCCCCTGCATTGGCAGGCAGATTCTTAACCACTGCACCACCAGGGAAGTCCCTAGAGGTTCTTTTTTTTTTTTTTTTTTTTTTTTTTTTTGCGGTACGCGGGCCTCTCACTGTTGTGGCCTCTCCCGTTGCGGAGCACAGGCTCCGGACGCGCAGGCTCAGCGGCCGTGGCTCACGGGCCCAGCCACTCTGCGGCATGTGGGATCTTCCCGGACCGGGGCACGAACCCATGTCCCCTGCATCGGCAGGCAGACTCTCAACCACTGCGCCACCAGGGAAGCCCTAGAGGTTATTCTTGAAGAGACTAAACTATAGTGATGGAGAAAAGCTCAGTGGTTGCCGGGAGTTAGGGGTGGAGGGACACGTGACCATAAAGGAGTAGCAGGTGGGAGCTGTTCTGGGTGATGAGTGACTCCTATATCCTGATTACATGACTCTATACATATGTTAAAATTAATAGAACAGTACCTAAAAAGTCAGTTTTATTGTATAATAATTTTTAAAATAGATTATTTGAAAAGTCCTCCTCCATCGCACAAGTATTTTGAGTGCTTACGACTTGCCAGGCACTGTTCAAAAGGCAGTATGTAGGGGAAACCAATCAGAGCATCTGTGAGGGAGCCACACCTGACCCAGCCAGGATAAAAGCAGAACATGACCAGGGCCGCGGAGCATGGAGGAGAGAGCCATTCCTTTCAGGTGGGGAACAAGGGAAAGCTGCTGAGGGGAGGGGGAATCTGAGATTGAAGGAGGAATAGGAGCCATGTCTTCATTCAACAAACATTTATTGAGCACCTACTATGGGCCGAGCTCTGTCCTAGGCTCTGAGGATACCGCAGCAAACACGAAGGGCCAGGTCCCTGCTCTCACGGAGCTCACACTCTAGCGGATGAGAGTCTCGGGTACCGAGGGCTGCTGGAGGAAGGTGTCGGGGTAATGTGGCTGTGGGGAGAATGCTTTGGGATGAGTGACTGGGGAAGGCCCCTGGGGTAGGTGACATTGGACAAATGATGGATCGGAGCAGAGCCCTGAATGATGCAGCCATAGGAAGAGCTTACGAGACATCTGGGGAAGAAGGTTTGGGTAGAATGTACAGCAAATGCAGAGGCTCTAAGCTGGGAAGATCTTGAAGCATGTGAGGGACTAAAAGAAGGCCAGTGAACCTAGTGGACAAGGAGGAGTGCAGGGAGATGGAGTGAGAGGTAAGCCGGCATGCAGATCAGATGCCTGGCACACTGTGGGTGCCACTGCTACACGCATCTTTATCCCCAGTGCCTGCTGCAGGGAAGGAAGCCAAGCCGGAATTAAGGTGTCCAAAGACCCTCCTGTAGCGGGTTTCCTGGGTTTCCTCCAAGGCCTTCAGAGAGGACGGTCCAGGCCCCCCCATCCTTGCCCCTCCCATGACCATGGCTGTTTGATGGGGCTGATGGCTGACAGACTCATTTATTTAGGGCCTCATCAGCCGTGACCCAGAAGGAAGCAGCAGACTGTCCGTCTGGCCACTCACATCATCTCACCCCACATCCTGGGGGCCTCAGACATGCAGGGCAGCCTAGGGCCCTTCAGAAGGTGTGTGGGTCTGGAAGAGGGGAGGTAGGAAGAGCCCCACAGTGCCGAGCACACACACAACCACGAACACCCACAGGAACAGCCGGTCCACCACCATGGCCACGTACTTCCAGTCCTCAATGACCTGTGGGCAGACAGAGGGGCCGGTTACAGGCACCGAGCGCGGAGGTCCTCCCTGCTTTCCCTCCTTCCCCAAGCTGGGGCCTCACTATCTGGCCAGGGACCCCGTAGGCCACTTAGAACATGGAGTGGTAAGTTCTGAGTCTGAGGCTGGTCTTTCAGCTGGGTACCTGGGTGCTTCTCGGGTCCTCAATCCACCCCTACCCACGCTGCATGGCATCAGGGAGCCACTGGGAACCAGGCTGTATGGGAAGGTTAGGAATGGAAGGGGTTATTAACGCCACATATGTGATTCGAAACCAAACTGGATTATAAATAAGGGGAATGAAACCTGAGGATCACAAGGCCTCTGCTCTCATTTTCACCCCAAGCCCCCTGCCTGAGCTGGCTTTGCCCAAAGGAAGACTTGAGGTGCACCTAGCTGAGAGGGGGTTGGGCAATGGGACCCGCAGGACACCTGGAAATCCTATTTAATTTGCTCAGTTCCATTAATGGCAGTGTCTGCTAGTTCCTGTAATTAAGAGCCAGCCTCCTTCCACATCATCTGGGCTTCTCTCCACCTCCTTCCCCGCCCCCCATCTTCTCAGGCCCAGGTGTGGGGTATAGGATTGGCAGAAACACGGCTAGCCTCCTGAGGTGCCACCACAGATGTGCCTGCCTCCTTGGCCTGGGGGAGATGCCCCCAGAGAGACCCAGCATTCTGGTCTCCCTTCCCCTCACCCTCTTGCACACCCCAGCCTGTCTGGATCCTTCTGCATGTGTACTTGTCCTGGTGGAAAATGGCTGCATCAGCAGAACTCAGCAGGGACTCTGGAGCTGGAAATTCGGGCAGCAATGGGCAAGCGATGTCAGTGACCCAATTTGTCAGAGCCCTGGTCAGTGGTGTGCATCTCCCCTCCAGGATGATCCCCGCTCAACCAGCCCCACCAAACACACCCCCAGCCAAACACAGCTGCTGTCTGTTTCCTAGATGCAGCAGGCACCGCCCACTTTCCACACGGCACTCTTGGGTTTCTTTATGACAGCCCTAATTGCAAACAACCGTGTGTGTGTGTGCACGCGCGTGTGTGCGTGAGTGTGTGTACGCTCCTTTTCCCCTCTTTTTATATTTTTGTGCTATTTATAGTGACCAGTTAATCACCAGGGAGGGTGAAAGTGCTGAAGATGAGAAACAGCCCAGGCTGGCTTAGGGGTGGGCATGCTCTGGAAGGGAAGAAAGCCTCTTCTCTCCAGCTAGACATGAGAAAGTCGATCAACCAGTAAGGCCCCCATGTGTGTCAGTTCAGGGCAAGGCACTGCGAAGTGCAAGGAATGTTAATGACATCAGAAAGATCTGAGTATGGAGCTTGGCTCTGCTCTGTGCCAGCTGTGTGACCTTGGGCAAGTTAATGAGCCTCTCTGGGCCTAGCTTTTTTTTCTATTGTAGAATCGGGATTCAAGTAAATGACACTTCACAGGTTCCTGGCAGAATTAGCAGTAACGTATGTCACTTCCTGGTAGAGTGCCTGATGTGTGGTTGGAGCTCAATGAACACTGGCAAATATAATAACTGTGGGCCCTGCCTGGCTCCTTCCCACAAAATGCTTTTAATTAATTGAGTTAGAAAGAGGCAGAGGCCTGTGAGTGTCTAGGGGGTGGTGAGACCTTTAGAAGAGAGAGCTCAGGATGCGGGTGGCTCAGCCAGGGCTGCAGGAGACCAGTTTCTCAACCTGCATATGCACAGGAACCAGCGGGAATCTGGTGAAAAATGCAGCTGCTGGACCACCTCCCACAGAGATCCCAGCTCAGTCAGAACAGGTAGCCCCAAAGCTGTATTTTGAAAAGTTGCCCAAGTGGTTCCTAATTAGCCAGGAGGGCCCCAGTCTGTATATTAATATTTGGGAATCAATGAATTAGGTGATACTGAGTTACTGAATGGTTCTGAACTAAAGCAAGCATAATTAAATTAATTTTTTAGAAAGTGAAATCTGATAATCCTATAGAGCTGTGCTTCTCAAACTGGACCGAGCCTAGGAATCCCCTGGGGATCTGGTGAAAGCGTAGCTGCTGAGCCAGCAGGTCTGGGGTGGGGCCTGAGATGCAGCATTTCTAAACAGCTCCCAGGTGAGACCGGTGCTGCTGGTCCAAGGACCACACCCTGAGGACAAGGGTGTAGAAGAACTTGTGTGCTATATTCCGCTTGTTAGCAATTCTTTCTTTTTTTCACAGTGTAATTTTGGAGCTTTTCCACCCTGCTCTTTTCTCTTGGCACTAAATAATGGAATCCCCGTGCTTTCCCTTGAGAATGTAGCTAGTGAAAAGGAATCACAGAAAGGTAAGAACAAGGCGATGCCCTCTTTTTCACATGCAGCTGCTTGTTGTGGTGTAAAAACCTGTTCAAAGAATCTGATTTGATAAGGTGTTAAAATGCGAACATTCCCAAGAGTCTGAAACTTGTTCTCCAACCCAGTCTGGAAATGTGTGTGAAAATTTCTAACCGTACCATCACGTTCTGTGTTTAGTTATAAAATCGTCCTTTGAAGCATTAACTTCAAAGGAGTCAGTCAAGACACCTAAACTCTAGAGCTCACGGCTTTGTCCTGGGGAAGTAAACTTAACCTCTTTTTAGAAATCTGTAATTGTACTTGATAATTTATTATCCTAGTAGCAATAATATTTAAATGGATGGTTCTATACTCCTAAGAGTTATAAATGTTTGTATGGCTTCTTGGCAAGCCTGACAAGGATGGGAGCATATGCCCTTGGTGCCCTGGCCCACCTGTGTCCCTAAAGGCTGCAGAATCATTTTCCAGCCCACGATGGCCTTCCACTTTCTGCCTGCTTCTCCTCTCTTCTCTGCCCCAGGGCTTTCTCTAGCACCCAAACTGCTTGCTTCACAACCAGCTGGCAAAACCAGGAAGTGCAGGGGAGTTAATGCCCCCAAGGTTACTAGAGCCTTGGGGATGGGAGCTAATGGGCAAATACCCTCCTCCCTCCTGGGGGATGATTCTGAGAGTTGCTTCCATGCTTCCGGCTTCCGCAGAGGTTCTCTGACTGGACTAGCCTCCAGAGCCCGTGGCAGTATCCTGCTCACTGATACCGACATTGGCTTTCCACCTTTCCCTGTCTCACTTTCTCCACTTCCTCACTGTGCTTGCTGGGGATCACTTCTCAAAAAATCTCCCTCTGCCCAGGTGTTTATATCAGGTTGTGGGGAACCCACAACAAACCAAAAAGGATCACTAGTACTTCCTTCCTATCCCTTCATGCACGAAACTAGAATAAAACTCATTTCAGTTTTGGATTCCTTATTCAAACAAAGAGTTTGAGAACCCTTGTCTCATGAATTAACTTCAGGAAATGGGAAACTGACTATATTATCCCAGCCTCTTCCAATGGGCCGGTGTTGGGGGCTGGGCTAGCAACTTACACTCTGGTCCTGATCGTCACTCTTCATGTGCTGGGCAATGAAGCTGACACCCTCTAAAGCCTCCTGCACATCCTGCTTGAACCTCCCAGAAGACCTCAGCCGGAAATCCCTGGGGATACCCGCTGAGTCAGAGCCGGCTGGAGATTTGGGAGCTGCAGAGGCAGGGTTCACAAAGTACATGGAGTTCCCGTAGAGGTTGGAGGAGCTGGCGGGGCCCATGGCCGAGGCGGTAGTGGCGGCCTTGGACTTGGTCAGGTGAGCCTGACTGGGCTGGGGGGCCCTGGAGGGGCTGCTGTCAGGGCGCTTCATGAAAAGGAAAGTGGGCAGCTTGTGTAGGAAGCAGCGCTTGACCCAGGGTGCCATGGTGTGCGTGCTGGGTGAGCGGTGGTGCACGTTGAGCACACAGACGCTGGTGACGATGGAGAAGGTAACCAGCACCATGGTGAACATGAGGTATTTGCCGATGAGCGGCACGTCGAGGGAGGTGGGCGGCACGATCTTGGAGATGAGCAGCAGGAAGACGGTGAGCGCCAGCAGCACAGAGATGCACAGCGTCATCTTCTCGCCGCAGTCGGAGGGCAGGTAGAAGACGAGGATGGCCAGGGAGGTGATGAGCACGCAGGGGATGATGAGGTTGATGGTGTAGAAGAGCGGCTTGCGCTTGATGATGAAGTCGTAAGTCACGTCCACGTAGCTGGGGTCCTGCGGGTTCACCGTCCTTCGCCCAGGGAGGGCAACTATGTCCCATTCACCACTGGGGGTGAAGTCATCCATGCTGGCCGTGGGTGACTTGAGGACCATGTCGATCTCTGTGTGGTCGTAGGTCCAAGAGCGGAACTTGAGGGTGCAGTTCTGCTGGTCAAAGGGGAAGTGCTTCACCTCGATCTTGCAGGCACTCTTGTAGATGGCAGGGGGCAGCCACATTATGCTTCCATTGGAGCGGACCACCACATTGGTGTAGAGAGACACCTCGTAGGTACCGTCGGCACTGGGGGTGGGGACAGGGCGTGGAGGAGAATATCATGAAATCCATAGATGATGCCTGGCTGTTCTTAGAACTCGCCAAAGAGCCCTGCAGGATTACTTCTCACTAATCACTCTTCCAAACCCCCATGACCTCACCGGAAAGGCCTGCTTTACTTGGCAACTGCCTGGTGGCGAGAGCCCTGCCATGAAACAGCGTGAAGGCTTTACATAGATTTGCTCATTTAAGCCTCACAACAGTCCAATGAAGTAGATATTATTATCATCCCCATTTTACAGATGGGGAAAAACAAGGCTCAGAGAAGTTAGTTGTCCTCTTCAAGGTCAGAAAACTAGTAAGCAGTACAGTTAAGATTTGAAGTCAGGTCTTTCTGTCCTTAGATCACCTACTCCTAATCATTTCTCACTTCTGCTGGTAGGACTGCGACCTGGGAAGTCTCTTTATCCCCCTCCACCTACCTGAGATATTTATGCATATCAAGTCAGTGCTACCAACACCCAACACTGACAGAGCAACCGAAGGTCAGAAAGAGGACAGTATGGGGCTTCCCTGGTGGCACAGTGGTTGAGAATCTGCCTGCTAATGCAGGGGACACGGGTTCGAGCCCTGGTCTGGGAAGATCCCATATGCCGCGGAGCAACTAGGCCCGTGAGCCACAACTACTGAGCCCGCGTGTCTGGAGCCTGTGCTCCGCAACAAGAGAGGCCGCGATAGTGAGAGGCCTGCGCACCGCGATGAAGAGTGGCCCCCGCTCGCCGCGACTAGAGAAAGCCCTCGCACAGAAACCAAGAGCCCAAAATAAATAAATTAATTAATTAATTAAAAAGCAAGTTTAGAAAGAAAGAGGACAGTATGGAGGACAGAAAGAGCACTGGACTTGGGGTCAGGATGGTGGCCCGGGTCCCAGCTGTGCCTGAGTGAGTCGCAAGGCCCTCCCCATCTCTGGCCTCCAATTCCCCATCTGTAACTGAGGGTGCT
The DNA here is from genome assembly GCF_963924675.1 of Phocoena phocoena. Taxonomy (NCBI): domain Eukaryota; kingdom Metazoa; phylum Chordata; class Mammalia; order Artiodactyla; family Phocoenidae; genus Phocoena; species Phocoena phocoena. The sequence goes on along the minus strand of NC_089220.1, from coordinate 119,316,578 downwards.
GGCCCTGCTCGTCTCTAATTCCTCTTGCAGCCTGACAGCTTGGAAGTCTGGGTGAAGCGCAGGACTGGAGGCCTGGCCCTCACCACCTTGGCCAGCCCTGCCACTTAACTTGTTGTAAAGCACGATGTCAGGCAGCCAGACGCGCTTTGCGGGGATCCTCAGGATGTTCACACCCTCATAGCGGGAGCTGTTCCAGGCCAGGCGGTAGTCTGTCCATTCCTGAGCAGACAGGCAAGGCCCCGTCACTTGTAGGTCCCTCGCCGCCAAGGGGCAGCCCTGGAGAAAACGCCTCCTTGGGCTGGGGACCCTGCAGGGCACTTACCTGTTTCAGCCAGACATTGGTGGTCATGATCTGTTCTCGCTCATTCTGAGGAGGGAAATGAGGTTATCAGTTCACCTGTTAGGAGGTGATAGACCACACTTTATCAAGCAAAAGTCTCTGAGCTCCGGGGCCATATGACCAACCACCAACTTAACCTCCTCGGAGGGCTCAGACGTATTTCCCACCTAACATGCCTGCGACAAACCTCATGATCTCCACCCAGACCTGGGCCTCCGCTGGCATTGCCATCTCAGTGAATGGCATCCCCCAGCCATACAATTCCGCAAGCCAGAAACCTGGCAGTCGGCCCTGATCCCTTGCCCTCTGATCCATCAGTAAGTCCTGTAGGTTGTACCGCCTACATGAGTCTCAAATTTGTCTGATTCTCCCCATCTCCTCTGCCACCATCATCTGTTACCTGGACTGTTGCAGTAGCCTCCCAACTGGCCTTCCTGCTCTGCCTTGGCCTGCCTTTAGTCTATTCTCTATAGAGCAACGTGGGTAATCCTTTTAAAATCTCAGCTCCTCAGACTACATCTCTCTGCTGAAACCCTCCACTCCCCTCCCATCTCATCTAAAGTGAAAGCCAAAGTTCTGCCCAGGACCTGCAAGGACATCCATGATCTGCCCCCCTCCCCCACCTCCATCCCTATTAGCTCTAGTACCTCTTACCTCAACACTTTCCTGTTTGCTCATCCCACTTCAGCTATACGTGTCTCTTTGCTTCTGCCTTTGCACATGTTATTCTCTCTTCCTGGAAATCCACACAGCTGACTTCCTCACTTTCTTCAGGGCTTCCCTGACCTTTCTACATAAAATAGCACCCCGTTCCCCTCTCTCCCTGCTTCATTTTTCTTCTTTTTTAAAAATAATTAATTAATTAATTTTTTGGCTGCCTTGGGTCTTCGTTGCTGTGCATAGGCTTTCTCTAGTTGTGGCGAGCAGGGGCTACTCTTTGTTGCAGTGTGAGGGCTTCTTATTGTGGTGGCTTCTCTTTGTTGCAGAGCACAGGCTCTAGGCATGCAGGCTGCAGTAGTTGTGGCTCACGGGCTTAGTCGCTCCGCGGCATGTGGGATCTTCCCGGACCAGGGCTCGAACCCATGTCCTCTGCATTGGCAGGTGGATTCTTAACCACTGTGTCACCGCTGCTTCATTTTTCTTTATAGCTCTTATCACCACTGGCCACCTCTATTTGTGTATTATATGCCACCTCCTACTAGCGTCTAAGTTCCTTGAGGGCAGACAGCACCTAGAAGGGTATCTGGGATGTATCAGATGTGAAATAAATATTTTCTGAAGAATATAAGAATCCTACCACAATAATCCAGGCCACCATAATCCATCTCTCACCTGAACCACTGCAAGACCCTCCCAACTGGTCTATGACCACTCTGCACACATACCCCATACAGACACACATCTATTCTTCCTCTGCAGCCAGAAGAAACTTCCAAAGTTCCTGCCATTTCCCCCTTAATCCTATTTTTACTTAGGTCACTTCTGTGGCTTCCTTCACATATAAAATAAAAATCCAACTCCTTCACAGGGTCTGCAAGGTCTTGCCAACTTTCCCGGCTTCATTTCACCTTTATTCTATGCCCTTCCCCCGACATCCGCCCTGGCCTTCTTTAGTTCTCCAAATGTGTCTTGTGCTCTCAGTCTGTACCAATTTCCCTGCCTCCTCTTCACCAAGGTAACGTCCAGCATCTTGATATCAGCTTGGAAATCACTTCCTTTAACTAGGCAAGCATATCAGTAGAAAAAGGTTCAGTTGCCAGTCACAGAGAGCCAGAGTGACACTGCCTTAAATAAGTTTCTTTCTCTCTTGTAACGGTTTGGACGTACAGGCATACCTTGTTTTATTGTGCTTCACAGATACTGCATTTTTTCAAAATCAGAGTTTTGTGGCAACTCTGTGTGGAGCATCTATTGGCCCCATTTTTCCAACAGCACTTGCTTACTTTGTGCCTCTGTGTCACATTTTGGTAATTTTTGCAATATTTTAAGCTTTTTCATCATTACTGTATTTGTTACAGTGATCTGTGATCAGTATCTTTGATGTTACTACTGCAAAATATTACAACTCACTGAAGGCTCAGATGATGGTTAGCATTTTTTAGCAATAAAGTATTTTAAACTTAAGTTATGTACGTTGTTTTTTAGACATAATGCTATTGCACACTGAATAGACGACAGCATAGTGTAAACATAAGTTTTATATGCACTGGGAAACCAAAAAAAAATCATGTGACTTGCTTTATGGTGATATTCACTGTGTTGCGGTGGTCTGAAACCAAACCTGCAGTATCTCTGAGGTATACCTATAATACGGTGGCTTTGCTCTACAAAGTCCTTAGGGACCCAGGTTCCTTCCAGATTTCTTCTCTACCACACCTAGAGTGTGGCTCTCATCTGCATGGTCCACAATGACTGCTGCAGCTCCAGTCATTACACCCACATTCCAGACTGTTGAGGGGTAGATGGGAAGAGGAGAGAGAGGATGCATGCCAATGTCTCCCCCCAACCCCAAATGTCTTGTTTTAATTAGAGTATTTAGGCCATTTACATTCAGTGTAGTTACTGATAAATTTGGGTTTAAACCTACCATCTATCTGTTTTCTGTTTATTCCCTTTCTCTCTTTTCTTGCCTTATTTTGGATTAACGATTTTATTATTTTATTATCCATTTCTCCCGATATTAATGTGACTCTTCTTGACTTTTTAGCATCTGCATCTAATATAAATTAGTTCTTTCATCACTTCCAGAACAAGGCAAGAACTTTAGAACATTTCAATTTCATCTACCCCCTCCTTACTTTTGGGTTATTGTCATGTATCTAATTCTACATATAATTAAAACCTTGCAAGATATTTTTTTCTGTTTTTTTATACTGTCAATATCAATTCAAATTCACCCATATATTTACCCTTTCTGTTGTGCTTCATTCTTTCCTACATTTCTATATTTCCATCTGGGATCATTTTCCATATTGAATCTTCTTGTATTAAATTCTTTCTCTCTCTCTCCTGAAAACATCTTTATTTCAACTTCCTATTTTTTTTTAAAAATAAATTTATTTATTTATTTATGGCTGTGTTGGGTCTTCGTTGCTGTGCGCAGGCTTTCTCTAGTTGCAGTGAGTGGGGGCTACTCTTCCTTGTGGTGTGAGGGCTTCTCCTTGTCGTGGCTTCTCTTGTTGTAGAGCACAGGCTCTAGGCGCACAGGCTTCAGTAGTTGTGGCACGTGGGCTCAGTAGTTGTGGCTTGCGGGCTCTAGTGCTCAGGCTCAGTAGTTGTGGCCCACAGGCTTAGCTGCTCCGTGGCATGTGGGATCTTCCCAGAGCAGAGCTCGAACCCATGTCCCTTGCATTGGTAGGCAGATTCTTAACCATTGTGCCACCAGGGAAGCCCTCACCTTCATTTTTAATTATATTTTTACTGGTGGTATATTTCTAGGTTTGCCGTTTTTTCTTGCAGCACTTAAAAAATGTCATTCAATTTTCTGGCTTCCATTTTCAGCTGTTAGTTTTATTGTTGCTTCTGACTTTTGTTTCCCCCGACTTCTTTTAAGATTTGCTTTGTCTTTGGTTGTCAGGAGTTTGAGTATGATGTACCTGGGTATGATTTTCTTTGTATTTACCCTTATAGGGTTCACAGAGCCTCTTGCATGTGTAGATTAATGTCTTCAGTCAGTTTTGGAAAAATCTCAGTCAGTATCACTTCAACCTCTGTTTCTTATTTTTATTCCCATTCTTTGTGGAACTCCAAATACACGTTAGACCTGACATTTTTATCCTGTATCATATTATCTTCTTTTCTGTATTTTCCTTTCTTTTTTCTATAATTTGTCTAGATATTTTCGATTGACCTCTCTTCCTGTTCATTAACTTTCTCTTCTGCTATGACCAATCTGCTATTAAACCCATCTAATAAATTTTAAATTCTCCATCATTATAAGTTTCTTGAACATATTAATGCATCACATTTTCTTTTCAAGAATGTTTATTTATTTTGTTTATTTTTAATAGTGGTAAAATACACATAAGTTTTACCATCTTAACGGCAGTTATTTAAAAGTCTATGTCTGATGACTCCAGTATTTGAATCATCTGTGTGTCTGTTTCTCTTCTTTTCTCTCTTCATTTTTTCTTATTTAGTCTTGTCTTATTGCCTGCCTAGTAAGTTTTTATCTGACTTTATCTGCCTCCAGGGACGACTTACTTTGGCTTTATGGCAGGCAGTTAGAGGAGGGACAGATCACCTACATCTAGTCTGTGACTGAGCTGGTTCAAAGCAGGTTTTAGTTTTTGTGAGGGCTGGTCTGTTCTTGATTCATTTTGACTCTTAGCAATGCTCCTTGCAAGGTCCTCACCAAGGCCCCATCTCCTTAGTGGGGCTCCAATTCCAATTTGTGTCATCCTAGCCCTGTAAGAGTGCCAAGCATTCAGCTAGGCTTCCCAGCCTCTTAGCCACCACTCTGTACTCAGCTCCCTAGCCCCTTGGCTCTATACTGTTTACCAATCATCAAACGACAGGAAAAGCACCAGAAGCTATCAGGGTCACCTCCTGGATCCTGGTCCTTCAAGTCCTGGCTAAGCTCTCTAAGACCTTCAAACAGATTTGGCGGAGGACAGGCATTTTTGTCCCCCTTTTCTAATTGTTCTTGTGGAAAAGTTAATCTGCAACAAGATACTCTATCATTACAGAAAGTTGAAAACCTTCATCTGTCGTAAAAAATAATTTTTTTAAAGTTGAGGTACAATTTACATACAGTGAAGTTGAGGTACAATTCACATACAGTGAAATGCATAGATCTTAAGGGTACAGTTTGATCAGTTTTAACAATGCATTATTCAGGTAACCCACCTCCTTTCAAGGTATAGAACATTTCTGCCACCCAGAAAGTTCTCTCCTTCTTTAGTCCGGTGCCTTAGTCCCCTTTACTCCCCCACAGCTGCCTTCCCAAAGGCAGTCCTGGCCTTCCCAAAGAGCTGCTTCTGAAGGCTTGCTGGCCTTACACAGCACAAACTCCCTGCCTGCTCCCTAGAAACTTCTATCTTTAAACTGGTTATGCCCATAACCCTCCCTCCTTGAAAACCAAACCCTGAAATACAAAAGGAAAAATAACCCCCCAAACCTCATATTTGTTCTGTACACAGCTTTCAGGATTATGACAGCTCACAGTGCTACACTCATAGGCATGGGGCTGGAGGCTGTGTGCCCTCCTCCTTCTGGTAACTTCTATTATCCCACAGGGACCACAGAGCAGATCTGGCAGGGGCAGCCTTAGCCTGGAAGTGTGGCTAGAGCTGCCTTCCTGGTCCCCCTCACCAGGGCAGCAGCTGCAAGGCAGCAGCTGCAAGGCTGCAGCTGGGCTCACTCCATTAAGCAAAAAGCCATTGGCTGGACAATAACACTCAGACACCAGCCTGGGAGCGGCCTGCTGGAAGCACTTATTCCTTCCAGTTGGCCTTCGGAGGGGAGAGGGACAGAGAGCACAGGCTTTTCATCCCTCCCCCATTCTTGGGCTGTGCTTCCTCCCAGGGGAGGAAGCCAGCCATTAATCTGGCCAAAGCCTTGGTGAGGGCTGTAGGTTGGAGGGGCTGGGTTTGTGAGGGCTGAGTGCGCTAGAGAGAGAGGGTGGCAGTAAGAAGGCAGCCACCAGACCAGAGGAGGCTCAGCCGCATTGGTTGGCTTCCCAAGGCTCAGGAGGAGAGGCACGGTGGATTTCCAGTGCGCTGGCAAGGTCTTGGGAAAAGGAGCGGCCAGTCAGTGTGCGGGGCTGGGCGTCAGGCAATTTGGGATCTACTTCTGGCATCGCCAGAACTCCTGGACAAGGTCCTGGGTTGTTCATCTGATCTTTTTCCATATGCATAAATTAAGGAATTTGCCTAAACCTTGAGACCCCTGACTTGGCCTCTAAGTCATGATTCTTTCATTCCAGACATGCCGTCTGTGCCTTTGCACGTGCTCTTCTCTTTGCTAGGGATATCCTGCCCACTTTGTGCACTCTAGTTTCCCAGTTTGGAGTCACCTGCCAATCCATATCCCAGAACCAGTTAAAATGCTTTGGCTTCAAGCATAGCTGGATGTTCAACAAAACATCCAACTATGAGTGGCTAAAACAATAAGGACATCTGTTATATCACATAAGAGAGCAGGCCAGTCATTTCAGCGTTGGTTAATGCAGTAATTCAATGATGTCAGGATTCTAGGTTGTTGACAGTGATGTTAGGACTCTGTGATTCTCTTGTTTTTCCCCCACAATCATGAGATGGAGGCCATAGTTCCAAATATAAAACCTTCACATGACAATGTCTATGGCAGGAAATGGCAAATCTTTTCTTGGGTCCCTTTTTGAGTATGAGGAAAACTTTCCCAGAGACCCCCGCCCTTTTAGGCAGCCCCTACATCCCAATGCCAGGGCTACAGCTCTTGCCTAAGCCCTGACTGATCGTTGGCTGGAGGAATAGAATTACCATGGTTAGCTACGACTTAACAATACGTGGCAAGGAGGCCGGAGAAGGGCCCATGAAGTTCGTGAGTATCCAATATCAAGTCATAGTTTTATTAACAAAGAAGTTGTGAGGCAGGAATGTCCACTGGGTAGCCCGCCAATGGGCCTGCCATAGACAAGGTGGGCCTCCAACATGGCCATAAGCTTCTCCTCCTTCTACCCTATCATCTCCCCCAGTCTGCTCAACAGATGACCTCACATACCCCCTACCTACTGGGGGGAGATAGGAGCTAGGTACAGAAACCGATGGGTACAGAGGCCCAGGTGTAGGGACAGGACCAGAGGCAGCTGCTGCATCGGTCTAGCCAACTGAGGGTCTGGGTAAGTGAGGGCGGTCACTGCAGGTATGGAAATGAAGAATGGACTACAGAGTGCCAAAGTAGGGTTGTCAGGTCTTGATGTGTGGATGTGGGGCCTCGTAGGGAGTGCTGAGGAAGGTGCCTGAGGGAACCATGGCTCATTGTTAATCTTCCCTGTGGCCCTTTCCACATCCCCACGCAGGTTTGGAGCCCTGCCCCTGGAAGCAGCTCTGAGGGGAGCATGCATATGAGGAGCATGTAGCATACTGTGTCCAGCCGTGGGGAAGGCACAGCTGCCCCCTGTACCTACCACACTGATGAGCTGTGCCAGGGAGAGCTGCAGCTGGATGGAGATGAGCTCTGAGGAGCTGGTGGCTGGGCGGATCAGGTTGTTGTAGCGGGTTTTGTTCAGGAGGTCATCCATGAGCTTCTCCTCCGCGTTGGCCACGCGGCAGTCCCCTGGGAAAACACATAGTCAGATCTGCTGGGTCCTCATCTAGCTGATGGCAGTGAAAGGGAGAGCTGCGAGGGCCAGAGAGCACAGGTGCCCTCGGGGCCAGCTGGAGCAGCTAAGGGGCTGGCAGGCCTGCCTCTCCTTGGAGACTTCAAATTAAATCTACCCAAGACAGAGCTCAGCTCTCTCCTCCCACGCCCTACATCTTCCTCCTCCTGCTCCGTCTAGCAATGAATGGCACCCCACACTCTAGACATCTAGTCCAAAACCTGGGCATCTATTTTGACCCTTTCCTTGGTTCATCCAAGGGGCCACCCAGTTCTATCTATTCTACTTTCCAAATCTCTCAGTCTGTCCTCCCCTCTCCATCCCTCCTGGTCTTGGCTCACCACCCTGCCCCAGGCTCTTCCAGTAGCCTCCTTGCTGGTCTCCCCACCCCCACTCTGCCTCTGCCATCATGTCCCATTCAGTGCCAGAGTGGTCTTCCTACAGCTACTGAACCACAGCCCATCCCTGCCCATAACCTCTCAGAGCTGTCGGCAGAATTCAAATGCAAACGTTTCGGCTTGCCATCCAAAGCCCCTTGGCAGCAGCATTTCTTCCTCAACCTGATCTCTTCTTACCTCTCCACCTCTACGCCCAGGTACTGTATATTTTGGCCATATATACTGCTTTCCTTTCCCCATGTGGCCTTCATTGTCTCACTTCTAAATCTTCAAGCACACTCTTTCTTCTGCCAGGACAGCCCCCCGGCGACCAGCCGTCAAATATCTGAGAGTCTTTCTTGTGCCAGGCATTGTGTTATGTGCTGGGGGTAACAGCCAGCATAAACCCTGGCTCCTGCCCTCAGGGAGCCTCCTGTGTAGTGGAGGAGAGATATTATTCAAACGTGGGTTTGTGTGCAGAGCTGGGGAGATGGTGGCGCTTTCACTGAAAGAGCAAAGGCCTGGGCCAGCGGGAGTTTGCTGGGATCAGACTTGGCCCTACAGCGTTCAGGGTGTACCTTGAGACACCAAATGGAGGGGTCCAGATGGCAGTTGGCTCCTGGTCTGGAGCTTAAAGGAGAGGTCTGGGCTCAGAACCATACCTGCGAGCCAGCAAACGCAGCCTCCTGCAAGGAGCCCCACTGAGCTCCCACAGCCCCAGATCTGCCCCTTTTCACAGCCCAGATCTCTTGCCATGTGGCGTTTGGGTCTTTGTCCCATCTCCCTCACACATCTGGGGAGTGAAGGGGAGGTTCAGGAACTCGATCGTTCACTCTGGTGACGTCAGGTAAGGGCAGTTTGGGGAGGGGCCTGGGAAAGAGGGAGCCTCAGAGGAAGTCAAGGACACCTGAGCAGGAGACCCCAGGAACAGGGGAAGATATGCAGGTGTGCAGAGGAAACAGTGTCGGGGGGCAGGCAAGAAAGTGGGAAAAGGATAAGGGAATAAGGGAGGCTGAGGAGGTGGGGTTGGGTCTGCCGGCTCACCAGGCCCAGGACTGGGATTACATCCTCCGCTGAGGGGCCAGTTCACTCTGTTTTACCAAATCCCACCCTCTGGATGCGGCCAGAGGGCCCAGAGTGTGAACTGCCTGACAGAGCAAGTCTGAGGTGGACTCCTGGGTGGGTGCTGGGCTGGACACGAGACCACGGGGAGCAGCCACCACCCTGCCTGCTCCATGCACTTTCCAACTCATTGCCTATCTGGAGCAAATGCAGCATTTAATGCCTGTGAAAGATGCTCCCAGGGCACCTGCTGCCCACTGTCCCTCCCCCAACCTGCCCCAGGCTGTCCAGAGGGGGTCCTTTGGATGCTTGGCCTACATACTGAGCCCTGTCTCTCATACCCTGGACCCCCTCCCAGAGGCCAGCTGCTTAAATACCCTGGAAGCCAGTCTGTAGCCCCAGGTTATAGCTGGGTCTCTCCCATAGCCCCTCTTTATTATATATATTTGAGTTGACCCATCATTTCAGCAGGGTATGACTTGCCCAAGTCCATCAAGCATGTCTGGGACAGCTCGGGTCAGAATCTGAGGCTTCTGGTCCCCAGCCCTGCAGTGCTGGGGGAGGCTGCGTCCCACATTTCTGCAGCCCCAGGAGGCTGGTGTACCTAGGTACCTGAGAGGCATGGGCTGCTCTGCAGGCTGCGGGGGCTTGTGTTCCTGCTCCAAGCCCACCTGGGATGCTCAGGTTGCTCACCTTTGGGCCTGTCCTGCCTCTCAGTCGTTCAGCTGGCCCCCAGGGACCCTCACCCATCTTGAGGACCAGTTGTGGGATCCAGAGAAAGAGGTTCCGAAAACCTTAGACAATTTAGCCCACTCTCTATTTCTTATCTGGGGAAACTGAGACCAAAGAGGGCGAGGAACTTACTAAAGGAGTCCCAGCAAGTCAGAGGCAGAGCCAGTTAGAGGCCCTCCCCTAACCCCTGTGTCTTCTTTCGCGCCCTTGCTAACTTCCTGGTAAGGAGCCTGTCCCTGCAGAAGCCATGTTGGTGTCCACAGCCAAGTGTGTACTCATGCCTGTGCCTGTGTTTGTACTTGTATACATGCATGGGGGGCAGAGGGGTTTCCAGACTATATTTGTTTAGGCTTTTCAGTCTACTGCTTTATGCCTGTGTGGCCTGCCGGGTTCAAAAGACAAGGAACAGGCCTCTCACCCCCAGATGACAGGGGTGGCCCAGAAGAGGTGGAAGCTTCTGGGGCACAGTTGGGGGTCACCTCCCAGCCCTGGGGCCGGCACAGTTACACAAAGAGGCCACCACTAGGGGTCAGTCGTGACCCAGTGATTCTGAGAAGGAGTGGGCCCACCCTGCCTCTGTCCAGGGCCTTGCCTTCCTTGGCCTTCTCTGGAAAAACTGCTCCCCACCAGTAAGGGGTTAACAGTCTGAGAAGAAGCCATGGCTGGAATTCTAAAACGTGTGAGTGTGTGTACGGATTGAAAAAGCAGAGCAAATGGTAAAAATCTATATTGGTAAAACGGAAAGGCAATACCTATTGGTTTGGAATACAAACCATAGAAAGTAAAGGGTCAGTGGAATCTTGGCAAGTGGGCATCTGAAAGGCAGAGTGATTTTCAGTTGGGGATGTTTGTCCTTACCTGAGGAAGGGAACAAGAGATTTGTATTTATTAAAAGGCAGCTATGGATTCTTTTCAAAAAGTTGAGGTTTTTACGTTTTACAAAAAGCTCACAATATATTATCAGTAGCTTCTCCAATCATGTGCAAGAATCACCTGGATGCTTGTATAAATGCAGATACCCAGGCTCCATTTCCGGAGATTCTGATCCTGTGAGCCTAGGATGGGGCCCCGGGAATGTATAGTGGGTGTTTCTGATGCAAGTGGCCCCAGGACCGTACTTAAGAAACACTGCAACTGACTCACATCTGAGTCCCTAAGTATGTAGTCAAGGCATATCATCCCCATAGAACAGATAGGGAAACTGAGGCCCAGAGAGGGTCACTGAGCAAGTGGTGACAGATCCAGGGTGCACACATGGAGTGCAGACACCATCTTTGGTGAGATCTCCGCTTCCTTATAGGAACTTCATATGTCCCCCTACCCCTTACCTCCAACACCCCTGGTGGTGTGTCTCTGTCCAAGGAAGATATAGCCCTGGTCCTCTAGGCTGACTAGGGCTTGGAGGACAAGCTTGGGCTGGAGGGTAGGAGCTGAAAGAGTCCTTGGAGCTCAGGTGGGGAGACTGAGGCCGGGAGCAGACAATCCTCACCATATCTGGACTCTTGCCTGGGAAGGGCTAACTGGATTTCCCTTCCGGGTGTCTGCAGGTTCCTGAGGGCCAGGCTCCACTTCACCAGCCCCGCACTCAGCCAAGCTGGCTGTCCCGGCCGGCCAACCCCTAGGAGTGGGTGACCAGAGGCAGAGGTGCCATAAAAGTGTGTTTTCTAGGAGATCCACCCCCAAACACACTTGGGCTGGCGAGTTGGGTAGCCCCACCCCCCACCCTCAGGCTAAGTTTTCCCTATCTACAGTAGCGCTGGGATTAAGCAGAGCTGCCTGTCAAGCGGGTACCACTCAGCCCCGCTGCCCAGCCCAAAGGCGCTCCATATGGAGGGTGGCCCTGGCGGCCGCGCAGAGGACAGGCGGTCCCCACCCCAAACGTCGCAGACCCACTCATCCTGACCCGCCCCTGCTGCCGCGAGTGGGCTTAGCCCCGCCCACGCCCCCATTCGTCCAGGACAATCTCGGGCCACTCCCCTGGGTGCTCGACACCCTCCCTTCCCTCCCACCTGTGGCCAGTCCAGCCGGGCTCTGGCCGACCCAGGCGTCCCTCCCTCCTTCCCCGAACAGAACTCACCTCGCCCACAAAGGGCAACCAGGGAGAAAAGGAGCAAGGGGAGCAGGCTTCTCATGACGGGCGGGGGCTGGAGAGGCAGCCGAGGCGAGTTCAGCGGTCGGACCACCCGGGCACCGGCGGCCGCGGGCAGGCGAGTGAGAGCCGGTGCCCACGGCCTCGGAGGTTTGAAGTCGTGGTGACGGCGGGCACTAGGACCCCGGGGAGAGCCCAGCCAAGCCCGCTTGGGGGTAGCAGCTGTGAGCTACGCCCACAAGGGGATGGGGCGGGGCAGAAGAGACCCCAGGGGCGGGGCCGGCAACAACCCGGCGGGACTGGCTCTTTTCGGCCAACTGCCTAGGGTCGTCGCCCAGCGGCTGGCCTCTGCGCTTCCCGACCTACTCCGGCCTCTAACTTTCCTTGAAGGGAGGTCGGCGGGACCGTGCATGCACCCTTTGTACAGTTGGGGAGACTGAGGCAGACGCTGGCTCGGGATCCCTCTACTGTTGGGGAAAGTGGTTGTACTCCAGCCGGGAGGTCCCTGGGCTTTGTCTGCCGTCAGGACTCAGGAGGTCTTTCAGAAAAAGATGTCAAGTCTATGCTCATGCCGTTTGCTGGAAAAAAAGGAGCACTGCAGGGAGTGGGGAGTAAGCCAGCTGGAGTGGGGTGCAGCTATCTGCAGACATTGGGGAAAGGGAGCTTAGGAAAAGTGTGTGGAATTCGGGAGGGTGAAATAGCTCAGGGTCCCCTTACCTAGATTGGGTGACTAGGGAAGGGACAGGATGGAGCCAGAGTGGGCTGGCTGTGTCCTCCCCCTTGAGCCTTACAACCTGTGCTGACCCCAGGCAGCTCTGATGACTCAAGGGAGCAAGCACCCCCTCCTCCAGCCAGGTGGTCCTGGGTAAGTGTCGGAATCAATATCATTCCCTTGAGAGCTGGGGGACCTCACAGGATAGGCATCATCGCCAGCGCAGCCATACTTTTGGACCTGGCCAGAAGTGGTGCCTCAATCCAGGATCCAAAAGAGCCTTTGGCATATTCCTGTAGACCATGGCACTCCTCGCTCGCACTCCAGCTCCCCACCCACCCCCTCCCCTGTCTGGGTCCCAACAGGCAAACCTAACAACTGGGACTTCCCTCGTGGCGCAGTGGTTAGGAATCCGCCTGCCAATGCAGGGGACATGGGTTCGAGCCCTGGTCTGGGAAGATCCCACATGCTGCGGAGTAACAAACCCATGCGCCACAACTGCTGAGCCTGTGCTGTAGAGCCCATGAGCCACAATTACTGAAGCCTATGTACCCTAGAGCCCACACGCTGCAATTACTGAGCCCACGTGCTGCAACTACTGATGCCCGCGGGCCTAGAGCCCGTGCTCCGCAACGAGAAGCCACCACAATAAGAAGCCCGCGCACCGCAGCGAAGAGTAGCCCCTACTTGCGGCAACTAGAGAAAAGCCAGGCACAGCAATGAAGACCCAACACAGCCAAAAAAAAGAAAAACTAACAACTGGAGGGAAGGTGGGAAGAGCAGGGTCTGGGAGAGTGATCGCCTACAAACGGCAGCTTTGCCACCTTCTCTCCAGGACTCTCAGTCTTGCTATCATATTGCTTCCCCCAATGTCTTTTTTGCTATAATCTGACATGTTGACATATTCTTTTAAAATGAACACTGTTGAAATGGAGCTGACTTTCCCTTTAAGATGGCTTGGAGAATTAAGGTTTGAGTGCATCCTCTCTTCTCCAAACTGCAGCAATAAATAGGTGAAAAATATAAAGCAAACCAAAAAGACATAGCCATCCTGAAAAAATAAGATCTCCATGAACTAAAATCAGAAAAGAAATGCAAAGTGATGGGGGTGCTGAAGCCTGGAGCCTGCTGGGCTCTAGAAGCCAAAGGCAGTGGCAGGTCCTTAGGGATAAAAAGGGACTAACAGACTCCTGGCTAGAAGCTGGGCGCTTGGATGTATCCCAGTCCCTGAAAGGATGCTAGGGTAGGGGTGCTGCTGCTGATCTATTGTCTGAGGCCCTAACTTCATAGGATGTGTATTATCCCTCATGTACCACAGTATGGGAGCTTGAAAATGCCATAAAACTTGGAGGCATCTGCAAAACCTTAAGTTAGGTAAGCAAAGGTGGGAGGGTAGGAAGGGAGAGAGAGAGGGAGAGGGTATGATGTCCATTGAAAACAGCCTAACTTGTGCTGGAACATAAGTGAAGTGCTCAGAGAATGGTCCAGAAAGCATTCCACTGACCAGATCTGGGACAATTTTAGCATTAAAATAAATAATAATGATGAATACTCATTGAATAAAATTAGAAACTTTAAGACTATATTGAAGTAAATAAATGATGAAAGTTTGATGAGAAATGAGGAACTTACATAGTTTCAAAGTACCTCCTCACAAAATACTTATTAATTATAAGGGGGAAAAGAGTTGACAGAGGAGAAACTTTGCAGATACCACCTGTGGTAGGTTGAATAATGATCCCCAAAGATGTCCACATCCTAATCTTGGAACCTGTGGATGTCACTTTATATGGTGAAAGGAACTTTGCAAATGAGATTAAATTAAAAGGTCTTGGGATGGGGAGATTTTCCTGGTGGGACCGATGTAGTCACAGAGATCCTTATAAAGGGAGACAGGGGATCAGAGTGAGAGAATGTATGTGAAGATGGAAGCAGAGATTGGAGTGATGTATATATGAGCTAAGGAATGCCAAGGCAGCCTCCAGAACTGAAGAGGCAAGGAACAGATTCACCTTTGGAAACTTCAGAAGGGCCCAGTCATGCCAGTTCGTTGATTTTAGCCCCATAAGACTGATTTTGGACTTCTCACCTTCAGACCTGTAAGAGAAAAAAATTTATGTTTTTTCAAGCACTACATTTGTGGTAATTTCTTACAGCATCCTTAGGAAACCAATATACTACCTTAACCAAGTGATCAAAATTAGTATCATGAATAATGGGGCAAATCAAAATTATACATTACCTGATAGGATGCAGTACACAGAGTTCCTTCTGTGATATTCCTGCCAAAGATGTATGACTTGAATCTAATCACGAGGATACACCAGACAAACCCAGATTATGGGACATTCTATAAAATAACTGATCTGTTATCATCAAAAGTGTCAAGGTTGTGAAAGTCAAGGAGAGACTGAAGAACTGTTTCAGATAGAAGGAGACTCAAGTGACACCACCACTAAATACAACGCTTGATTCTGAAACAGATCCTTTTGCTATATAGGACTTTGTGGGGACAACTGGCAAAATTTGAATGGGGTCTGGGGATCAGATGGTAGTACTATGTCAATGTTAACTTCATGATATTGATGGCTATATTTTGGCTATGTAGGAGATATCTTTGTAGATAATGCACACGAAAGTGTTCAGAAGCTTGTGTGGTAAATGTATTCAAAATGATGCAAGGGGGAAAAGTTCTGTGTATGGTACTTGCAACTTTTCTGTAAATTTGAGATTGTTTTTAAAAAAGCAAAGTGAGCCTACAAACCAAGATTTGAAAACGTAAGCAATCAAAGGCTAAGAAAGGTAGCAAACGAAATAAAGAAATCGGCGAATTCACTCCAGATGAAATACATTTTTATAGAAGTATGACAAATAATTTTTAGAAAGAAAAGAAAAAGAGGAAGTGCTACCCAAACTTATTTGTTGAGGATAGTATAATTATGGTACTAAACCAGACAAGGACATACAAGAGAATTGTAGACCAATATGATTTATGGGTATTTGTCACAGGGAGATGGCATGGCTTAGTGGTTAGTACGTGGCCCCTGGAGCAAGGCAGTCTGGATTTGTATTCTGGTGTCACTGCTAATATTCTCTGTGACCTTGGGGAGGTGACTTGACTTCTCTGTGCCTCAGTTCTCTCATATTTCAGAGGAGGAAATAACCTTCAAAACAATAGACCTTCTAGGATGAAATGAAATAATTCATGGAAAATGCCTTAATGGTGCCTGAAACATAGAAAGCACCTAATAAATGTTAGCTATTATTAGTTTTTATGAATGTAGATTCAAAAATTCTAAATAAAATAATACCAAAGTTGAAAACAGCAGTGTACACACAAAAATAATGCATCATGGCAAAGTAGGGTTTATTTCAAGAATAAAAGAGTGAGTCAACATTAGATAAATCACTAATGTACCTTAACAGATTACTCATGCAATGCAGACTGTTAGCAAACTGGCTTCCTTAACCTAATAAACATGTAGCAATGATCAGACTTAATGGTAAAATTTTCAAAGCAATTTCCATCAAAGTCAGGAATTAGACAAGGATGCCTTCTATCATGGTTTCTATTCAGCACTACACTGGAGGTCCTAGGCCTTCATGTGCTAGCTTAAGTTATATGAAATTGCCATTTTTTTAGGCAGCAGCAATTTATATGATTCAACCTATAAAAGAAAGAAAGAAATTTAAGAATTGGAAAGGAAGACTACCTGTATGTGAAGACAATATGATTGTCTATGTAGAAAATCCAAGAGAATATACAGATAAATAATTAAGACTAGTAAGAGAGTAGGTTGATGAATTCAAGATCAACTTTTAAAAACTTATTAGTATTTTATACCTGAGTAATACCAAATTATAACATGTAATAGAAAAAGAGATTCTATTCACAACAGCAACAAAAATCTGAGAATGCATCAAGCAAAAGATACACAAGAACTTTCATGCAGAGTATTATAAAAATTACTCCAGGACTTAAAGGAAGAACTGACTGAATGGAAATATATAACGTATTTATGAATGTAAGGACTCAAATTATAAAATGGAAGTACTTATATTTATGAACAGGAGGACCTATATTGCAATTATATCACTTATTACCAAATTAATCTATAAATTTGATGTGATTCCCACACAAATCCCAATAGAATTTTTCATGGAACTTAATGCGTGGGTTGCAAAGTCCCTATAGAAATCAAGGGACCAAGAATAGTGTAGCAGACACCAGTGGTGCCCTGCCTCTGTCCCTCAGCATCACCAACCCCATACATGCCAGGGAGTTGATGCCTCCAAGAGCAGCCTTAGTGTATTAATCATGCCTTTTTATTTTCTGATGTTTTGACATCTGAAGATCTGCTGATCCTTGAGAGACTCCCCCTCCCAGGGGTTAGCCAATTTCTAGAGTTAATAAAGGACTCACCTGCAAGTGCAACTTTCATATGCAAACCAACTGTCCAAAGCCCATAGGCCTCAACCACCTCCTTATCAGGCTCTTATACTCCAGACCACTATCTATCTTCCCTAATCATCCTAGGGCCAAGTACTAGACAACTACAGATAGCTGATATGCCCCAGAGGCCACTGAAATTATTCAAACTAGTCAATACTAAGCCTGCTTACCTTGCCTTGCCTCTCCTGCGGAAATCACAATAAAGACTCATGCTATGTTTCCTCTCACTCCCTCTGCCTCCTGACTGAACTTGGTGCTTCCCACTGTGGCCCTACATGACATGCCATGCCATGCCTCCTGTTTCTAAAGATCTGTGGGTATGGAAAACTTCTTCCTTTATGACAGTCATTTCTATGTCTGTATGTCTTACCTTACCAGATTAAAACAAGTCCTGGGTACATTTTAAAGATAGCCAATGAGGAATGAGAGTTAGTAGATAAATACTCCAGTTTCTTTGCCTCTCAGTTGGAGTAACTCTGAAGTGCCCAGTGAGACTGCGCTCAGGTGACCTTCCATCTTGCTCATTAATGCACCTCCATTGACTTTCTTCCTTTCCCTATCTCACTTCCCCACTGTCTTACCTGTTCTTCCTGGGACTGCTTTCTAAAGAAAATTCTTACACCCAAATCCTTTAAAGAAAATTCTTACACCCAAATCCTTGTCTCAGGCTCTGCTTCTAGGGCAACCCAAATGAATACATTTTTAATGAATAAGAATGGTGTATGGGGTGGTGGTAATGGAACTTATTAAGATATTTAGACATATGATAGTGCCGTAGAAATTAAGACAGTGAAGCATTGTCAAGGGGATGGACAAATAGACCACTGGAAGAGAACAAGAACCCATCAAGAGACCCGTGACACATGGAAATGTGAAATGAGACAGATGTTTCCATGTAGATCAATGAGGAAAGGATGGAATGTTCTATAAATGGCGCTGGGACAATGGATTATCCACATGGAAAGTAAATACAGTTAGATCCCTAACTCCCATCATACCAAAAAAAAAAAATACCAGGTTGATTAATGATCTAGTTGTGAAATGAAAAACTTTAAAAACTTTTAGAGGGAAATATAGGAAGATATCATGATGACTGGGGTAAATGTCTTAGTTTGGACTGCTATAACAGAAAACTATCGACTGGGTGGCTTTAATAAACATTTATTTCTCACAGCTCTGGAAGCTGGAAGTCTGAGATCAGATGTGCCACATGGTTGAGTTCTTGGTGAGGGTCCTTTTCCTGGTTCACAGACAGCCACCTTCTCCTTGTATCCTCACATGGAAGGGAGCAGAAAAAGAGAGGAAGCAAGCTCTCTCATGTATCTTCTTATAAAGGTACTAATCCCATTCATGAGGGCTCAACCCTCATGACCTAATCACCTCCCAAAGGCCCCACCTCCTAACCATCAAATTAGGGGTTAGGATCTCGACGCATGAATTTGGGGGTTGGCACAAACATTCAGTGCGTAACAGGTAGAAAGTAACTTCTTAAACAAAATATTTAAAACATAATTCCCAAAGAAAAATGTTGTTAGGTCTGACTTCACTAAACTATTTGAACTTCTCTCCAACCAAACATACCTCAAATTAGGTTTCAAGAGAAACCACAGAGTGAGTGAAGATCCTTGCAATTCATATAATCAACAAAGGATACATTCCAGAATATTTAAGGAATTCCTATAAACATTAATGTGTTAAAAAGTTAAACAACCAAAGAGAAAAATAGGCAAATGCCACAAACACGTAATTCACAGGAGAGGAAACTTAAATGGCCCACAGACATAGGAAAAGATGTGGGGGTTTTTTTGTTGTTGTTTTTTAAAGGAATTTTGTCTTTTTTTAAAAAATTTTTTATTTATTTATTTATGGCTGTGTATGGCTCTTCGTTTCTGTGAGAGGGTTTTCTCTAGTTGCGGCAAGTGGGGGCCACTCCCCATCGCGGTGCGCGGGCCTCTCACTATCGCGGCCTTGTTGCGGAGCACAGGCTCCAGACGCGCAGGCTCAGTAATTGTAGCTCATGGGGCTAGTTTCTCTGCGGCATGTGGGATCTTCCCAGACCAGGGCTCGAACACGTGTACCCTGCATTGGCAGGCAGATTCTCAACCACTGCGCCACCCGGGAAGTCCTGTTGTTGTTTTTTAATTGAAGTATAGTTGATGTACAAATGTACAATGTTGTGTTACTTTCTGGTGTACGGAAAAGTGATTCAGCTCTACATATATAAATACATATGTATATATTTTTAGATTCTTTCCCATTATAGTTTATTACAAGATATTGAGTATAGTTCTCTGTGTCCTTGTTATCTGTTTTATACATAGTAGTGTATAAATGTTAATCGCAAACTCTTAATTTATCCCTCCTCACCCTTTCCCCTTTGGTAACCGTAAGTTTGTTTTCTATGTCTGTGAGTCTGCTTCTGTTTTTTAGGTTTTTTAAAACATCTTTATTGGAGTATAATTGCTCTACAATGGTGTGTTAGTTTCTGCTTTACAACAAAGTGAATCAGCTATACATATATCCCCATATCTCTTCCCTCTTGCATCTCCCTCCCACCCTCCCTATCCCACCCCTCTAGGTGGTCAGAAAGCACCGAGCTGATCTCCCTGTGCTATGCGGTTGCTTCCCACTAGCTATCTGCTTTACATTTGGTAGTATATGTAAGTCCATGCCACTCTCTCACTTCGTCCCAGTTTACCCTTCCCCCTCTCTGTATCCTTAGGTCCATTCTCTACGTCTGTGCGTCTGTGTCTTTATTCCTCTGCTGCCTCTAGGTTTTTCAGAACCTTTTTTTTTTTTTTTTTTAGATTCCATATATATGTGTTAGCATATGGTATTTGTTTTTCTCTTTCTGACTTACTTCACTGTGTATGACAGACTCTAGGTCCATCCACCTCACTACAAATAACTCAATTTTATTTCTTTTTATGGCTAATATTCCATTGTATATATGTGCCACATCTTCTTTATCCATTCATCTGTCGATGGACACTTAGGTTGCTTGCATGTCCTGGCTCTTGCAAAGAGTGCTGCAGTGAACATTGTGGTACATGTCTCTTTTTGAATTATGGTTTTCTCAGGGTATATGCCCAGTAGTGGGATTGCTGGGTCATATGGTAATTCTATTTTTAGCTTTTTAAGGAACATCCATACTGTTCTCCATAGTGGCTGCACCAATTTACATTACCACCAACAGTGCAAGAGGATTCCCTTTTCTCCACACCCTCTCCAGCATTTATTGTTTGTAGATTTTTTTGATGATGGCCATTCTGACTGGTGTGAGGCGATACCTCATTGTAGTTTTGATTTGCATTTCTCTAATAATTAGAGACGTTGAGCATCTTTTCATGTGCCTATTGGCCATCTGTATGTCTTCTTTGGAGAAATGTCTGTTTAGGTCTTCTGCCCATTTATGGATTGGGTTGTGTGTTTTTTGATATTGAGCTATATGAGCTGCTTGTAAATTCTGGAGATTAATCCTTTGTCCATGGCTTCAGTTGCAAATATTTTATCCCATTCTGAGGGTTTTCTTTACGTCGTGTTTACGGTTTCCTTTGCTGTGCAACAGCTTTTAAGTTTCATTAGGTCCATTTGTTTATTTTTGTTTTTATTTCCATTTCTCTAGGAGGTGGGTCAAAAAGGATCTTGCTGTGATTTATGTCTTAGAGTGTTCTGCTTATGTTTTCCTCAAAGAGTTTTATAGTGTCTAGCCTTACATTTAGGTCTTTAATCCCTTTGAGCTTATTTTTGTGTATGGTGTTAGGGAGTGTTCTAATTTCATTCTTTTACATGTAGCTGTCCAGTTTTCCCAGCACCACTTATTGAAGAGGCTGTCTTTTCTCCATTGTATATTCTTGCCTCCTTTATCAAAAATAAGGTGACCATATGTGTGTGGGTTTATCTCTGGGCTTTCTATCCTGTTCCATTGATCTAAATTTCTGTTTTTGTGCCAGTACCATACTGTCTTGATTACTGTAGCTTTGTACTATAGTCTGAAGTCAGGGAGCCTGATTCCTCCAACTCCATTTTTCTTTCTCAAGATTGCTTTGGCTATTCGGGGTATTTTGTGTTTCCATACAAATTGTGAAATCTTTTGTTCTAGTTCTGTGAAAAATGCCATTGGTAGTTTGATAGGGATTTCATTGAATTGGTAGATTGCTTTGGGTAGTATAGATATTTTCACAGTGTTGATTCTTCCAATCAAAGAACACGATGTATTTCTCCATCTGTTTGTATCATCTTTAATTTCTTTCATCAGTGTCTTATAATTTTCTGCCTACAGGTCTTTTGTCTCCCTAGATAGGTTTATTCCTAGATATTTTATTCTTTTTGTTGCAGTGGTAAATGGGTTTGTGTCCTTAATTTCTCTTTCAGATTTTTCATCATTAGTGTATAGGAATGCAAGAAATTTCTGTGCATTAATTTTGTATCCTGCTACTTTACCAAATTCATTGATTAGCTCTAGTAGTTTCCTGGTAGCATCTTTAGGATTCTCTATGTATAGCATCATGTCATCTGCAAACAGTGACAGCTTTACTTCTTCTTTTCCAATTTGTATTCCTTTTATTTCTTTTTCTTCTCTGATTGCTGTGGCTAAAACTTCCAAAACTATGTTGAATAAGAGTGGTGAGAGTGGGCAACCTTGTCTTGTTCCTGATCTTAGTGAAAATGGTTTCAGTTTTTCATCCTTGAGAACGATGTTGGCTGTGGGTTTGTCATATATGGCCTTCATTATGTTGAGATAAGTTCCCTCTATGCCTACTTTCTGGAGTGTTTTTATCATAAATGGGTGTTGATTTTGTCAAAAGCTTTTCTGCATCTATTGAGATGATCATATGGTTTTATTCTTCAATTTGTTAATATGTTGTACCACATTGTTTGATTTGCATATATTGAAGAATCCTTGCATTCCTGGAATAAACCCCACTTGATCATGGTGTATGATCCTTTTACTGTGCTGTTGGGTTCTGTTTGCTAGTATTTTGTTGAGGGTTTTTGCATCCATGTTCATCAGTGATATTGGCCTGCAGTTTTCTTTCTTTGTGACACCTTTGACTTGTTTTGGTATCAGGGTGATGGTGGCCTTGTAGAATGAGTTTGGGAGTGTTCCTCCCTCTGCTATATTCTGGAAGAGTTTGAGAAGGAGAGGTGTTAGCTCTTCTCTAAATGTTTGACAGAATTTGCCTGTGAAGCCATCTGGTTCTGGGCTTTTTTTTGCTGGAAGATTTTTAATCACAGTCTCAATTTCAGTGCTTGTGATTGGTGTGTTTATATTTTCAGTTTCTTCCTGGTTCAGTCTTGGAAGCTTGTGCTTTTCTAAGAATTTTTCCACTTCTTCCAGGTTGTCCATTTTATTGCATATAGTTGCTTGTAGTAATCTCTCATGATTCTTTGTATTTCTGCAGTGTCAGTTGTTACTTCTCCTTTTTTGTTTCTAATTCTATGGATTTGAGTCTTCTCCCGTTTTTTTCTGGATGAGTCTGGCTAATGGTTTACCAATTTTGTTTATCTTCTCAAAGAACTGGATTTTAGTTTTTTTGATCTTTGCTATTGTTTCCTTCATGTCTTTTTCATTTATTTCTGATCTGACCTTTTTGATTTCTTTCCTTCTGCTAACATTGGGGTTTTTTTGTTCTTCTTTCTCTAGTTGCTTTAGGTGTAAGGTTAGGTTGTTTATTTGGGATGTTTCTTGTTTCTTGAGGTAGGATTGTATTGCTATAAACTTCCCTCTTAGAACTGCTTTTGCTGCATCCCCTAGGTTTTGGGTCATCGTTTCTTCATTGTTATTTGTTTCTAGGTAGTTTTTGATTTCCTCTTTGATTTCTACAGTGATCTCTTGGTTATTGAGTAGTGTATTGTTTAGCCTCCATGTGTTTATACTTTTTACAGATTTTTTTCCTGTAATATATCTAGCCTCATAGCGATGTGGTTGGAAAAGATACGTGATATGATTTCAATTTTCTTTAATTTATCAAGGATTGATTTGTGACCCAAGATATGATCTATCCTGGAGAGTGTTCCATGAGCACTTGAGAAGAAAGCGTATTCTGTTCTTTTTGGATGCAATGTCCTATAAATATCAATGAAGTCCATCTTGTTTAATGTATCATTTAAAGCTTGTGTTTCCTTATTTATTTTCATTTTGGATGATCTGTCCATTGATGAAAGTGGGGTGTTAAAGTCCCCTATTATGATTGTGTTACTGTTGATTTCCCCTTTTATGGCTGTTAGCATTTGCCATATGTATTGAGGTGCTCCTATGTTGGGTGCATAAATATTTACAATTGTTATATCTTCTTAGCTTAATCCCTTGATCATTATGTAGTGCCCTTCTTTGTCTCTTGTAATAGTCCTTAAAGTCTATTTTGTCTGATATGAGAATTGCTACTCCAGCTCTCTTTTGATTTCCATTTGCATGGAGTATCTTTGTCCATCCCCTCACTTTCAGTCTGTATGTGTCCCTAGGTCTGAAGTGGGTTTGTTGTAGACAGCATATATATGGGTTTTGTTTTTGTATCCATTCAGCCAGTCTATGTCTTTTGGTTGGAACATTTCATCCATTTACATTTAAGGTAATTATCGATATGTATGTTCCTATTACCATTTTCTGAATTGTGGGTTTGTTATTGTAGGTCTTTTTCTTTTCTTGTGTTTACTGCCTAGAGAAGTTCCTTTAGCATTTGTTGTAAAACTGGTTTGATGGTGCTGAATTCTCTTAGCTTTTGTTTGTCTGTAAAGGTTTTAATTCCTCCATCAAATCTGAATGAGATCCTTGCTGGGTAGGGTAATCTTGGTTGTAGGTTTTTCCCTTTCATCACTTTAAATGTGTCCTGCCACTCCCTTCTGGCTTGCAGAGTTTCTGCTGAAAGATCAGCTGTTAACCTTATGGGGATTCCCTTAGATGTTATTTGTTGTTTTTCCCTTGCTGCTTTTAATATTTTTTCTTTGTATTTAATTTTTGATAGTTTGATTAATATGTTTCTTGGCATGTTTCTCCTTGGATTTATCCTGTATGGGACTCTCTGTGCTTCCTGGACTTGATTAACTATTTCCTTTCCCATATTAGGGAAGTTTTCAACTATAATCTCTTCAAATATTTTCTCAGTCCGTTTCTTTTTCTCTTCTTCTTCTGGGACCCCTATAATTCGAATGTTAGTAATGTTAATTGTTGTCCCAGAGGTCTCTGAGACTGTCCTCAATTCTTTTCATTCTTTTTTCTTTATTCTGTTCTGCAGTAGTTATTTCCACTAGTTTATCTTCCAGGTCACTTATCTGTTCTTCTGCCTCAGTTATTCTGTCTGCTATTGATTCCTTCCAGAGAATTTTAATTTCATTTGTTGTGTTGTTCATCATTGTTTGTTTGCTCTTTAGTTCTTTTAGGTCCTTGTTAAATGTTTCTTGTATTTTCTCCATTCTAGTTCCAGGATTTTGGATCATCTTTACTATCATTACTTTCAATTATTTTTCAGGTAGATTGCCTATTTCCTCTTCATTTGTTAGGTCTGGTGGGCTTTTACCTTGCTCCTTCATCTGCTGTGTGTTTCTCTGTCTTCTCATTTTGCTTAATTTACTGTGTTTGGGGTCTCCTTTTCTCAGGCTGCAGGTTCATAGTTCCTGTTGTTTTTGGTGTCTGACCCCAGGGGCTAAGTTTGGTTCAGTGGGTTGTGTGGCCTTTCTGGTGGAGGGGGACTAGTGCCTGTGATCTGGTGGATGAGGCTGGATCTTTTCTTTCTGGTGGGCAGGTCTGCGTCTGGTGGCGTGTTTTGGGTGTCTGTGACCTTATTATGATTGTAGGCAGCCTTTCTGCTAATGGGTGGGGTTGCATTCCTGTCTTGTTAATTATTTGGCATAGGTTGGCCAGCACTGTAGCTTGCTGGTCGTTGAGTGGAGCTGGGTCTTAGCCTTGAGATGGAGATCTCTGGGAGAGCTTTTGCCATTTGTTATTACATGGAACCTGGAGGTCTCTGGTGGACCAATGTCCTGAACTCGGCTCTCCCACGTCAGAAGCACAGGCCTGACACTTGGCTGGAGCCCCAAGACCCTGTCAGCCACACGGCTCAGAAGAAAAGGGAGAAAAAAAGAAAGAAAGAAAGAGAATAAAATAAAATAAAGTTATTAAAGTAAAAAATAATTATTAAAAATTAAAAAGTAATAAAAGAAGAAAAAAAAGGAAAGAAAGAAGAGAGCAACAAACCAAAAAACAAATCCACCAATGATAACAAGCGCTAAAAACTATACTAAAAAAAAAACCAGACAGACAGAACCCTTGGAGAAATGGTAAAAGCAAAGCTATACAGACAAAATCACACACAGAAGCATACACATACACACAGAAAGAGAAAAAGGAAAAAAAAAATATATATATATCGTTGCTCCCAAGGTCCACTGCCTCAATTTTGGGATGGTTCGTTGTCTATTCAGATATTCCACAGATGCAGGGTACATCAAGTTGAT
Organism: Phocoena phocoena; assembly: GCF_963924675.1. Taxonomy (NCBI): domain Eukaryota; kingdom Metazoa; phylum Chordata; class Mammalia; order Artiodactyla; family Phocoenidae; genus Phocoena; species Phocoena phocoena. The sequence goes on along the minus strand of NC_089220.1, from coordinate 119,291,059 downwards.
TGTAGAGATTTAATCCTTTTCTCCTGAGACTGCAGGGAGAGTTTCCGTTTGTCTTCTTGTTCGCACAGCTCCCGGGGTTCAGCTTTGGATTTGGCCCCGCCTCTGTGTGTAGGTCAACTGAGGGTGTCTGTTCTTTGCTCAGACAGGATGGGGTTAGAGTAGCTGCTGGTTAGGGGGCTCTGGCTCACTCAGCCCCGGGGGAGGGAGGGGCACGGAATGCGAGGTGTGCCTATGGTGGCAGAGGCCGGCATGACGTTGCAACAGCCTGAGGCACGCCATGTGTTCTCCCGGGGAAGTTGTCCCTGGATCACAGGACCCTGGCAGTGGTGGGCTGCATAGGCTCTGGGGAGGGGAGGTGTGGATAGTGCTCTGTGCTCGCACACAGGCTTCTTGGTGGCTGCAGCAGCAGACTTAGCACTTCATGTCTGTCTCTGGTGTCTGCGCTGATAGACGCGGCTCGCGCCCGTCTCTGGAGCTCGTTTAGGCGGTGCTCTGAATCCCTTCTCGCGCACCCCGAAACAATGGTCTCTTGCCTCTTAGGCAGGTCCAGACTTTTTCCTGGACTCCCTCCTGACTAGCTGTGGCGCACTAGCCCCCTTCAGACTGTGTTCACGCAGGCAACCCCAGTCCTCTTCCTGGGATCTGACCTACGAAGCAGAGCCTCAGCTCCCAGCCCCCACCCGCCCCGGCAGGTGAGCAGACAAGCCTCTTGGGCTGGTGAGTGCTGGTCGGCACCGATCCTCTGTGCAGGAATCTCTCCGCTTTGCCCTCTGCACCCCTCTTGCTGTGCTCTCCTCCATGGCTCCGAAGCTTCCCCCGTGTCCACCCCCCGTCTCCCCCAGGGAAGGGGCTTCGTAGTGTGTGGAAACTTTTCCTCCTTCACAGCTCCCTCCCAGAGGTGCAGGTCCTGTTCCTATTCGTTTGTCTCGGTTTTTTCTTTTCCCTACCCAGGTACGTGGGTAGTTTCTTGCCTTTTGGGAGGTCTGAGGTCTTCTGCCAGCGTTCAGCAGGTGTTCTGTAGGAGTTCTTTGACCTGTAGATGTATTTCTGATGTATTTGTGGGGAGGAAGGTGATCTCCATGTCTTACTCTTCCACCATCTTGAAGGTCTCCTGTTTCTGTTTTGTAAGTAAGTTCATTTGTTTCATGTTTTAGATTTCACATAGAAGTGATATCATATGATATTTGTCCTTCTCTGTCTGACATACTTCACTTAGTATGTTAATCTCTAGGTCCATCCAGGTTGCTGCAAGCATCATTATTTCATTCTTTTCTATGGCTGAATAACATTCCACTGTATGTATATACACCACATCTTCTTTATCTATTCATCTAATGATCCATTCCAGGTCTTGACTATTGTAAATAATGCAGCTATGAACATTGGAGTACATGTATCTTTTTGAATTAGTTTTCTCTGGATATATGCCCAGGAGTGGGATTGCAAGATCATATAGTAACTCTAATTTTAGTTTTTGAAGGAACCTCCATACTGTTCTCCACAGTGGCTGCATCAATTTACATTCCCACCAACAGTGTAGGAGGGTTCCCTTTTTTCCAAACCCTCTCCAGCATTTATTATTTGAAGACTTTTTGAGGATGGCCATTATGACTGGTGTGAGGTGATACTGCATTGTAGTTTTGATTTGCATTTCTCTAATAATTAGAGATGTTGAGCATCTTTTCATGTGGCTATTCGCCATCTGTACGTCTTCTTTGGAGAAATGTCTATTTAGGTCTTCTGCTCAGTTTTGGATTGGGTTGTTCATTTTTTGTATTGAGTTATATGAGCTGTTTGTATATTTTGGAAATTAAGCCCTTGTCAGTTGCATCACTTACAAATATTTTCTACCAATCTGTTGGCTGTGATTTCGTTTTGTGTACGGTTTCCTTTGCTGCGCAAAAGCTTATACATTTGATTTGTTTATTTTTGCTTTTATTTCTATTGCCTTGGGAGACTGAACTCAAAAAACGTTGATGTCACAGAATGTTTTGCCTATGCTCTCTTCTAGGAGTTTTATGGTGTCTTATCTTGTATTTAAGTCTTTAAGCCATTCTGAGTTTATTTTGTGTATGGTGTGAGGGAGTCTTCTAACTTCATTGATTTACCTGCAGCTGTCCAGCTTTCCCAACACCACTTGCTGAAGAGACTGTGTTTTCTCCACTGTATATTCTTGCCTCCTTTGTTGAAGATTAATTGACTGTAGGTGTGTGGATTTATTCCTGGGCTCTCTATTCTGTCCCATTCATCCATATGTCTGCTTTTGTGCCAATACCATGCTGTTTTGATTATGTAGCTTTGTAGCATTGTCTGAAGTCTGGGATGGTTATGCCTTCAGCTTTGTTCTTTTTCCTCAGAATTGCTTTAGCAGTTCTGGGTCTTTTCTGGTTCCATATAAATTTTAGGATTATTTGTTCTAGTTCTGTGGGAAAAAAAATAGGAAAAATGTTTATCCTCAATAGGACTGGGAGGATGCAAATAGAAACAACAATGAGATACTATTTCATATGATTTTGAAAGCCCTATAATAGCAAGTGATAGTAAGGATACAGAACAACGGGAATGCTCATATGCTGCTGCTGGGAATGCAAACTGGCACTGATTACAGAGAGAAATTGGTGCTGTGTCATGAAGTGAAAGATGCTTATGTCTGAAGCCCAGCCCTTCCACATCTTGGTGCGTACTCACACATTTACACAATGATGTTCATAGTTGCCCTGTGTGTAACAGTGAAAATTTGGAAACCACTGAAATGTCCAGTAATAGGAACATGGAGAAATGAACTGTGGGATAGTCATACTATAGAATATGACCTAGAACCAAATCTGGCCCATGGCCTGTTTGTGTATAGCCGGGGAGCTAAGAAGAATGTATTTTACATTTTTAAAGGGCGGTAAGAAACAAAACAACAGCAACACAAGCAGAACAAAGAATGTGCAACAGAGACCACATGTGGCCTGCAAAGCTAAAATATTTACTATCTGGCTTTTTACAAAATAAGTTTGCTGACCCCTGACCTAGAGTCATGTTAATTAACATTAAATAAGTCTTTAAAAAGTAGGTTTAGGGCTTCTCTGGTGTTGCAGTGGTTAAGAATCCACCTGACAATGCAGGGGGCATGGATTCAAGCCCTGGTCCGGGAAGATCCCACATGCCGTGGAGCAACTAAGCCAATGTGCCACAACTACTGAAGCCCGCATGCCTAGAGCCCGTGTTCCACAACAAAAGAAGCCACCACAGTGAGAAGCCCGTGCACCCCGATGAAGAGTAACCCCTGCTCGCCGCAACTGGAGAAAGCCCGCGTGCAGCAACAAAGACCCAATGCAGCCAAAAATAAAGTTTTTTTAAAAAGTAGTGTTGGGCTTCCCTGGTGGCGCAGTGGTTGAGAGTCCGCCTGCCGATGCAGGGGACACAGGTTTGTGCCCCGGTCCGGGAAGATCCCACATACCGCCTAGCGGCTGGGCCAGTGAGCCATGGCCGCTGAGCCTGCGCGTCTGGAGCCTGTGCTCCGCAACGGGGGGGAGAGGCCACAACAGTGAGAGGCCCGCGTACGGCAACAACAACAAAAAAACAAAAAACAAAACAAAACAAACAAACAAAAAAATATATGTTTAAAGATACCCACATAAGTAACAGAAGTATAAACATTACAGGAGTGATAAACTCTAAGTTCAGAGAAGTGGTTACATCTGAGGACAGGAAGAGGATTAAGCTTAGGGAGAGGTTCTGGGGGTTTCACTTGTATCAAAAATGCTTTTATTTCTTAAAACAAGAAAAGGAGATCTGAAACAAATATGACTAAGTGTTATTAAGTCTGAGAAAGCTGGATAGGGGTACACAGTTGTTCATAATATGATTTCCTATAGATTTATGTATGTTTGAGATATTTCCTAATTTAAAAAAATTTTTTTATAAAAAAGAGTGCCTTTGGTGAGTAGGCCCAGGAGGACGATGACTACGAAATGAGTAACACCCTCCCTCCTGTGTGCCAGGTCCCTTGGCTGGCCTGGCCCCAGCTGCAGGCTGAGCAGTTCTCCAAAGGTCAGAGAGTTAGGCTGATGTCCTGGCTTGGGGCTCTGCCCATGACTGGTATGTGCTCTTTTTGTAGTTGCCCTGGCAGTGGGTCGGTCCAGCTGGCTCACCAACTGAGGCTGCAGTGGTTCTGGCCAGAGAGAAAGAGTAGCAGCCTGGGATCTGCCACAAATCTACAGCAGACTCAGAGCCTGGTTTCTCCATCTGTGGTGAGATTGTGTGGTCTCCAAGGATTCACCCAGCTCTATTTTCTTGTGTCCAGGGTTGGTCCTGAGGCCTGTGGCTGATGCCCTGGGCTCCAGCCTCTCTAACCAAGGTAATAGGGGCTGAGCATAGGTCCGCCTCCAATTCCTGGCATTTCATCCCCATCCTGGACTTGCCTTTTCCTGTTAGTGCTTCCCTCTTAAGAAGAGATAAATACTGGACACACACACACACACACACACACACACACACACATTCTTAGGCATCACCCAGCCACAAGACACGTAACTCTCCCCTTATTCCCGCTTCCAAGGAGCCCAGAACTCTGTGAGATTGCAGGCCAGCATTGCGTCTGAGGCCTTTGGGCTCAGGGTGAACATAGTCCACATGAGCAGAAGTGTACTGAAGTCTGCCACTGACTTTGAAATGTACAAAAAATAAGATGGAGCAATGGATGGATGGAGGGATGGATTGATAGGTGAGGAAGCAAGTATAGTAAAAGGTTAATTAAAGAATCTAGGTGACGGGTATTTTAGAGATTACTGTTAACTTCTCTTAACTTTTCTTTTTTTCATTTGTTTCAAGCATGTTTGCAATTGCCTGTTGAAACATTTTTATGATGGCTGCTTTTAAATCCTTGTGAGATAATTCCTACATCTGTATCAGCTTGGTATTGGTGTCTGTTGATTGTCTTTCAAGTTGAATTTTTCCTGGTTCTTGGTATGACATGTGATTTTAGGTTGTGTCCTAGACATTTTAGATATGATGTTTTGAGACTCCAGATCTTATTTCAACCTTGTGTTTTAGTGCTCAGTGTGGGTGAAAGTGTAGGCTCCCTCCGGTGTCCTTGGTTGACACCAGTCTGGCTGGGAAGGGGAGGGGCATCCTATTACCATTCCCCAGTGACCCCCGCTGACACCCTCTTCGGGAGTTAGGGGCCCCTTGCTACATCAGGGTAACAATGGATATCTTTGCTCACGGATGTGGCTGGGGCCACAGTCTTTTCAAGGATGTTTGGCTGGAGGAGAACAGTTATTGTCTAGAGCTTTCTATCTTGCTGGGCTGCTCCTTGCCCTGTCCTTTGGTTAGAGAGTAGCCTAAGTTAAGGTGTTTTTTTGTCTGTGCCTCTTGGTGTTTTTAGTTTGCTGGCTTCTCTAGCTTCAAGTTGGGCATATATTAGGCAAAAAAGAAAACCCAGGAACTACCTGCCCTGTCATTCCTCAGGCCCTGAGGTTCCTGGCCAATCTACCTTCTTCCCTCCACCTTTCAGAGTCCTCTTATCTTTCATTTGTATAAAATATACAGGGGTTTTTGGTGCATCAGTGAAAGGGTCAGGAGAAGTGCTTCGATTCCATTTTCTTTTGAAACTGGAAGTTGTTTCAACTTTTGTTTAAAATTGTTCATAATAAAATGTCGGGGAAAAAGTTTTTAAGTACCCGGGACAGATTCAAGAAAGGAAAAACGAACAAACAAAAACACTCCCCAAATCAAACCATATCGTCCTCTGCTGGGAATGTGAAAAGGAAGTGGGCAAGAGCTGTAAAGGATCAGGTCAGAAGTCGACACACTTTCGGAAGACCAAGTAGAGCCTTAAAGCCTTTCCGTGTCTTTATGACTTCCACACAGCGCCCTGAGCTGGGGGAAGGGGGAAAGTGGGAGTCTAGAGCTGGTCCAGTCTTAGGGGAGGGATGAGGGTGCTGTTTTTAGGGCACGGGAACACCCCCAATGGCCGCCTTGGTACAAACTGCCTCCCCGTAAACACCAGTACTTCCAAATACTGTCCTTCCTGGCATCTCCTGCAATTCTCTGAACAACTCCCAAGTAAGGTTGCCAAATTAAATGAAATATATCCCAAATATTTCATGGGACATAGTTAAACTAAAAAGTTATTCATTGTTCATTTGAAATTCAGATTTCACCAGTGTTCTGTGTTTTATCTGACAACCCTATCTCAAGGCAGGTACCCCTGATGCTTCTCTAACTGTTTGACAAGTAATCAGATAAGTAAGTGAACTCCCTCTCCATCCCACTCTCCTTGCATTCAAAGGGAAAGACTGGGCTGAAAATTTAAGTAAGTACTTTTAAGAAGGCCGTTTTCAAGTTCCTCTTCGGAAGTACAGAGAAATAGAGGTTCGGGGGTAATGGACCCTTTTAAAAAATTAAAATATTATAAGTACATTTACTGCTAGCTGCATTTATCTCTATTTAAAAATATTATATGATTGCTTATAATAATCTCTGCTTAACGGGTGTGCAGGTTTCTTCTGGAGTGATGAAGGTGGTTTGGAATTAGACAGCGGTGGTGGCTGCACAGCGTTGTGACTGTGCTAAATACCACTGAACTGTACACTTTAAATGGTTAATTTTGTTATGTGAATTTCACCTCAAAAAACGGAAAAAAGTTTTATTATTTTAAATAATTGTGGTTCCTGGCTCTGAGGACCTCACTGTTCGAGGTCAGTGATGTGAGTGCTACAATGTGCAATCGATGAAAGCATGGAGGACCTGGGAGAACAGAGGAGAGAGAGACTGATTCTGCAGGAGTCAAGGAAGGCTTCCTGGAAGAGGTGATCCTCACGCTGAGTCTTGAGAGAAAAGGTTGCAGTTGTCAAGCTTGGTGAGGGGATGGGCAGGGAGGGGGGCTCCAGATAGTGGAAGCAAAGTTGACAACAGGGGGGTTGACTTGGAGAAAATGACACAGTGAGGGAACCCCAAGGAGTTCACTATGATTTGATATGGAGCATGAGGGGCAATGGTGAGAACTGGAGGCCAAAGAGAGGTAGTTGCAGAGGCATAGTCTGCCGGGATAGGGTAGCTGGCCCTGAAGAAATGGGGAGCCACAGAAGGTCGGGGGGTGATGTAATTATGCTCAGGTTTGCACTTTGCACTTTTGAAATACAACTCTGGAGACTGCATGGGCTGGAGGTGGAGAGGCCAGCCTGGGCTGTGGGTGGGGGCTGTGGCAATGATCCAGAGGAGCAGGAAGAAGACTGAGCAGGAGAGGGCTATGAGGATGGGTAGAGCCCCTTTTCCCAGATGCCTCCCTGAGCTTCTGCATCCAGGCTGCTCCCACCCAAACACTCCAGAGGCCAGGAGCTGGGTCCAGGTGAAGAGTTCTGTTTTCTTCCCAAAAATTCAATCCATTTTGGTAAATGTCACCCTTTCACTTTGACACTGGAGCCAGGACTGAGCTCCTGCAGCAGCAGTTCTCCTACCTGCTCCTGGCACTCTGAGTTCTGGAGGGTCCCAGGGCTTAACGGGCTAGGTTCTGGCTCTTGGGAAGATCTCAGATTTTCAGGCTCCAGACCGTGGCGTCGTGGTTCTAGCCCCTCTAGCTCAGCACTGACTCCTTCCAAGGTTCAAGGTCTGCCTTCCTTAGCAGGCTTAGCCCCCCTACCACCTCCTCACTCTAAACACTACCCAGACATACCATGAATCTATTCCCTTCTTCATTCATACCACAAACATTTATTGACCATTATAACAGTTCAGTTTGGGTTGATTGTAAAGAGTAAAAACCAAAAGTAACAGTGATGTAAGCACTGCATAGAAATCTACTGCTCTCTTACATAGAAACCTGGGGGTTGGCAATACAGGACTAATATGATCACTTTATTTCTCAAATTTCCTGGGGACACATGGTCCTTCTAACTTTCTGCTGTATGATCCTAAGGCAATATTTCTTGTTTGTATGTTGCAAGATGGCTGCCAGAGCTCCAGCCATCACATGTGCACTCTAGGTAGCCAAAGGAGTAAGGAGTCAAGAAGAAAAAGCTAAGAGCATAGGCCAGCTGTCTTTTAAGGAAACTTCTTGGAAAACTGCCACTTAACACTTCTGTTTACATCCCACTAAGCAAATCTTAGTCACGCTAGGCTCCAAAGGAGCTTGGGAAATGTAGTCTTTGTTCTGGGTGGCTGTAGTCCAGCAAATAATCAGGGATCTACCATGGTGGAAGCAGGGGAAATAGGGCCTAGTAGACTGTGCCCCAAGCACCTACTTTGTACCAGGATCTGTTCTTGGTGCTGGAAATAAATTGATGGCTAAGCAGAGTCTCTGCCCTCATGGAATTAACAGTCTAGTGGAAGAGACACATTAAACAAACACATAAAGAAGAGAAGATTGACAAATTATGATGAGGAAAACTACTGAATATTCCAGGAGAGAACAACAGGGTGTGTATATGAATGTGGGTGGAGCTAAGGTGGGAACAGCTTGGAGTGTTCATGCCTCTGAACCTTTGCAAGTGCAGTTCCCTCTGCCTGGATGCCCTTCCTTGTCTTTGCTTCCCACTCATCCTTTGTGGTGGTTTAAACTGTGTTAACTTGGTTAAGCTGGAACTACATTTCCCAGAATCCCCTTCTGTGTTTGGCTTTGGGTTGAGTCAGCCAAAAGACGAATTTGTATGAGTTTTGGAAGGCAGATGTGAAAAGGCAGCCATTACTGTCTGAAGGCTGCTGTGGTTATATGTGGTGATAGATGTAGCAGTACCTGTGGGGTCCAGCTCTCTGCCTTGCATCCAGCTCTTCTTCCCGGCTTTTGACCCTGCTGCCCAACACTGGCCCCAGGCCCACCTCTCAACACTGAGCGGCAGACCCGCAGATGTGGGAGCTCTGGGTTGGCACAGCTGCCCAGAGTCCTCTCCAGGAGCGTCCCCTTGGCAGTCCCACTTAGGTGGCCGGACATGACTTCTCAGACTGAACGATTGGTGACCCCTTGTCTGGTCCTCCAGCACCTCTACTTCCCCAGCTCCTCCCACAATCAAGTAGGGCCTAATTCCTGTAATAAATCCCTCAGCCCATAACTCATGGTGGTTCTGCTTCTTCCCTGATTGACCCCTGACACTTCCTTCAAGGCAGGCTTGAAGTGGCAAGTGCTCTACCAGGATGCTCCCTCCTCCTCTAGGAAGCCTACCCTTCTCTCCCTTGGCAGCTCCAGTGAGACTTGCTTCATTCAGCCTCTTAGCAGAATCATTTGTAAAAAGGCTCTACCCCATACTAGTCTGAAAGGGCTTCAGGGACAGGGTGGGGTCTTTGATCCTCATTTCCTGGGGCAGGTGGGAGGAAGACACAATGTGCCAGGCCTCTACACTGGTGTCAGGTACGAGGAGCAGCTGGTCCCCTCCCCTCTGGCTGGCCCCACCCCAGGCGTTTCTGACTGCTCACCATCTGGGCTGCTGCCATCTCAGTGCCTGCGGCGGCCAGCCTAACTATTTTCCTGGTCTCAAAGAATCCTCCTCCGTTACACGGCAGGTCGGAGTGAATTTTCTCCATCATCCTTCCAAACCCTAGACTCCATGGCTTTCAGACCTTAGGGCCGTGAAGTCCATAGACAGGGCCCGTACCCTGCTCTGCCACTTGGGAGCTACATGACCTTGGAAAACTTACTTTCTCCTTTTCCTCTGCTACTGGGCTGTCCTGATGATTAAATGACATAATGTGGGCAAAGCATGCAGCCCAGCCACGGAGTACTGGGAAGTAATGGCCACACCAGGAGAAGCTGTGGCACTGGGAGAGATGCAAGACACAGTATTACCAGCCCCCCAGTGCCCCTTTCCAGTCACTACCCTCCCTAAATGGAGCCACTATTCTGGCTTCTAATGGTGTAGTTTCACATGTTTAAAAAAAATTCCACGTTTATGGAGGTTTAATTGAAGAACAATGACCTGCAAATATTTAAAATGTGCGATTTGGTCACTTTTGATATTCATATATACATACTCATGAAAGCAACATTCAGAGGGCAAACATTTCCATGACCGCCTAAAGTTTCTTGTGCCCCTTGGTAATCCATCCCTCCCTCCACTCCTGCCCCAGGCAACCACTGATCTGCTTTCTGTTCCATAGATTTGTTTGTACTTTCTAGAACTTTATGTAAATGGAATTACACAGTATGTATGCTTTGGGCAGGTGGAGAGAGGAGTCTGGTTTCTTTGCCTCTGCCTAGTGATTTTGAGGTGCTTCCATTTCGTCCAATGTGTCAGCAGTTTGTTTCCTTTTATTGCTTTTATTCCGTTGCATGGCTATATCACAGTTCAGCTATTTGCTTGTTGTTGGAGATTTGAATTATTTCTATTCTTTTACTATTACATATAAAGCTGTGAACTTCCTTGAACAAGTGTCTGTGTGGAAACTTGTTTCCACACAGTAAGTATCTGTGAGTGGAATGGATGGGTCATGTGGTGGGTGTAAGTTTCATTTTTTAAGCGACTATCAAATGGTTTTCTAAAGCGATTGTACAATTTTATATTCCCACCAATAGTGTTTGAGAGTTTCAATTGCTCCACGTCCTCACCAACACTTGGTATAGTCAACTTTTTAAAGTTGAGCCATTCTACTAGATGTGAGGTAGTATCTCATTGTGTTATAATTTGTATTTTCCTGATGACTAATGTTGTTGGGATATTTAAAATGTGCTCATTAGCCATCTGTACATCTTCTCCTGCAAAATGTCTCTTTGAATCCTTTGCCCATTTTCTTATTGAGTTGTGTGTCTTATTATTGAGTTGTAAGAGTTCTTTATACATTCTGGATGTAAGTCTTGTCTGATATATGTTATAAATATTTTTTCCCAGAATATGACTTGCCTTTTTATTTTCTTATAGAGCAACAGTTGTTGTTTTTTTTTTTTTGCTGTATGCGGGCCTCTCACTGCTGTGACCTCTCCCGCTGCAGAGCACAGCCTCCGGACGTGCAGGCTCAGTGGCCATGGCCCATGGGCCCAGCCACTCCGCGGCATGTGGGATCCTACCAGACCAGGGTACGAACCCGTGTCCCCTCATCAGCAGGCGGAGTCTCAACCACTGCACCACCAGGGAAGCCCTAGAAGTTTATATTTTTAGGTTTTACATTTTAGTCTTTGATTGTACTTGGAGTAAAGCTTTGGATTTGGTATGTGGTATTGTTATTCATTTTTTTCCACTGGATGTTCAGTATTTTCAGCACAGTTGTTGGAAAAAACTTTCCTTTGTCCATTGTGTTGCTTAGTATTTCTGTCAAAAATCAATTTGCTGTGTATGTTTGGGTCTGTTTCTGGGCTCTATTCTGTTCCATTTATCTATGTTTCTATCTTTTTACCAGTACCAAATGGTCTTGATTACTGTAGCTTTAAGGAAGTCTTGAAATCAGGTAGGGTAATTTTGTTCTTCTTTTTAAAAGTTGCTTTTGCAGAGCCTTCCCTGGTGGCGCAGTGGTTGAGAGTCCGCCTGCCGATGCAGGGGACACGCATTCGTGCCCCAGTCCACGAATATCCCACATGCTGAGCCTGCACGTCCGGAGCCTGTGCTCCGCAGTGGGAGAGGCCACAACAGTGAGAGGCCTGCGTACCGCAAAAAAAAAAAAAAAAGTTGCTTTTGCTGTTCTAGGTCCTATGAACGTCCATGTACATTTTAAAATCAGACTTTTGAATTCTAAAAAAAAAGTGACTGCTGGAATTTTGATTGGGATTTCATTGAATTTATAGATCAGTTGGGGGGAAGCTATACTAGGCATTTTGTATCTGTCAATGCAAAAATTGGCATATTTCTCCATGTATTTATATCTTTAATTTCAGCAATGTTTTGTAGTTTTCAGTGTAGAGGTTTGATAAATTTATTCCTACGTATTTGATAAATTTTGATGCTATTTTAAATGGGATTTCTAAAATTTCACTTTCAAATTGCTTGCTGCTAAAAACTTTCATGGTGAATTCTCCTTCCTTTCCCAACAGAGATGTTGGGAACATCCGGATATAGGGCGCATTCTTGCAGTGCTCACTGTCAAGTGCAGTAGATAAGATGTCGAAAGTCTGAAAGAAGGAGAGCGGAATGACTGATGGGGGCCCAAAGAAAAGCATAAAAAGCTCCCTCCTCCTGCTTCCCTTGATTATGCTTCTAATTTTTTATTACGAGTGTGCATTGTTACGGTGATGAGAGCTGGGGAGATCCTGCGGTGGGATCCTGCAGCCCTGGCCCAGGCGCTGATCCTGAGGTCAGGCTTGGCTGAGGAGAGAGGATGCTGTGGTGGATCCTCGTCTCAGGGGTTACTGAGAGCTCCCTCCAGCTCAGGTGAGTCTCAGGATCCCGGCAGCACATCTCCCTTGGTCTTTTAGAGCGGCTCTCAAACTTTAACATGCATGTGAATCACATGGGGATTCCACTAAACTGAAGATTCTGACTCAGCAGGACCCTAGTGGGTCCAAGATTCTAATTTCTAACAAGCTCCCAGGTGAAGCGGATGCTGTTGGTCCACCTGCTACACTTTATAGAGGGCGGTGGAGGTGGGAGTGGGATGGGGTGGGTGGAGAGGAGAGAAATGGAGGGGCTGAGGTCTGGATAGCTGTGGTGTGGCGTCTTTGCAGGGAAAGAAGCTCATCCTCCTTCCTGTCTTTCTGTTCTACTCTTGTAAATTGTGGTTAGAAACCTCTCTTCATCTCTCTTTCTCCCCCATCAATAGTATAGAGGTAGCTGAGCATCAGGACATCTGCATTCTTGTCCTGCCCAGGGGAGTCCACCCCCCAATTAGGACCCCAGGGTGCTGGCAAGTAAGCTCCCTCCCTCTCCCTGCAGCCCTGTGGCTCTAACTCCAGGTGCCCGTGCTGGGGTGGGGACCAGGGTGCGGTGACTCTGCAGCTGCTCCCCAACGAGTCCATCACTTAGAGGGAGCGGACAGGCTGTGGGGTAGCTGAGGAGAGGCCCTTACTACTCCCTAGAACTTCTACCCGGCCCACAGGGCACAGGAGTTAATGAAGACAGAGGATGGCCTCCTCCTAATGGACCTTTCAAGTCCTGCAGGCAGAGGGTAGGGAGAAGCTGGGCTTCCCAGCAAGACCGGGAGCCTGCTGGATGCACCACCTTTGACCTTGTTCATTGTCAACATGTTCTAATGTGAGGCATCAGAGTCAGACACAGAACAGTATCTGTGAATGGGAAGTTACCTTCAGGTTAATAAGTTCCAAGCAGGATCCTAAAGGAATTACTTTGTGGGGAGGAGAATGGTAGTGAACTTAATAAATCCATTCTAAATATCACTGGTAAATGGGAGAAAATAGTCAAATACTGAAAGAAAGAATATTGTATGGGGCTATGATACTTATAAAAGATATACAAATGTAATATAATAGAAAGCCCAGAAGTCCCAAATATACTTTCTTTTTAAAATTAATTTTTATTGGAGTATAGTTGCTTTTATTGGAGTATAGTTGTTAGTTTTTACTGTACACCAAAGTGAATCAGCTATATGTATACATATATCCCCTCTTTTTTGGATTTCCTTCCCATTTAGGTCACCACAGAGCATTGAGTAGAGTTCCCTCTGTATACTGTAGGTTCTCATTAGTTATCTGTCTTATACATAGTATCAGTAGTATATATATGTCAATCCCCATCTCCCGATTCATCCCACCCCCTCTTTCCCCCTTGGTATCCATACATTTGTTCTCTACGTCTGTTTTGTAAATAAGATCGTCTATACAAATTTTTTCAGATTCCACATATATGTGTTAATATATGATATTTGTTTTTCTCTTTCTGACTTACTTCACTCTGTATGACAGTCTCTAGGTCCATCCATTTCTCTACAAATGACCCAGTTTCGTTCCCTTTTATGGCTGAGTAATACTCCATTGTATATATGTACCGCATCTTCTTTATCCATTCATCTGTCGATGGACACTTAGGTTGCTTCCATGTCCTGGCTATTGTAAATAGTGCTGCAATGAACATTGAGGTGCATGTGTCTTTTTTTTTTAAACATCTTTATTGGAGTATAATTGCTTTACAATGTTGTGTTAGTTTCTGCTGTATAACAAAGTGAATCAGTTATATGTATACATATATTCCCCATATACCCTCCCTCTTGCGCCTCCCTCCCACCCTCTGTATCCTACCCCTCTAGGTGGTAGGTGGTCACAAAGCACTGAGCTCTCCCTGTGCTATGCATCTGCTTCTCACTAGCTATCTATTCTACATTTGGTAGTGTATATATGTTAATGCTACTCTCTCACTTCGTCCCAGCTTACCCTTCCCCCTCCCCGTGTCCTCAAGTCCATTCTCTACATCTGCGTCTTTATTCCTGTCCTGTCCCTAGGTTCATCAGAACCATTTTTTTTTAAGACTCCATATATATGTGTTAGCATACGGTATTGTTTTTCTCTTTCTGACTTCCTTCACTCTGTATGACAGACTCTATCCACCTCACTACAAATAACTCAATTTCATTTCTCTTTATGGCTGAGTAATATTCCATTGTATATATGTACCACATCTTCTTTATCCATTCATCTGTTGATGGACACTTAGGTTGCTTCCATGTCCTGGCTAATGTAAATAGTGCTGCAATAAACATTGTGGTACATGACTCTTTTTGAATTATGGTTTCCTCAGGGTATATGCCCACTAGTGGGATTGCTGGGTCATGTGGTAGTTCTATGTTTAGTTTTTAAAGGAACCTCCATACGAGTCCCCCAATATACTTTAAATATTTAGAATATGACAAATGTGACATTTCAAAATGCATTGGCAATGAATAAATATGGCTGAGAAAATTAAGGATTTGATTTTTCCTCAAACCACATACTGACATAAATTCCAAATGAGATAAAGAGTTAAATGTAAAGAGGGAAGAGATATGGGAACATATGTATATGTATAACTGATTCACTTTGTTATAAAGCAGAAACTAACACACCATTGTAAAGCAATAAAAAAAAGAGTTAAATGTAACAATGATACCAAAAAGATAATAGAATAGAGGAAAATATTGATATAATGTTAGTGTAGAGGAGGCCACCTTAAGCTTAACACTGAGAGCAGAAACCATAAAGGAAAGTTGGAAAAATGTGACTGTGAAAAGGTCTCACACATCAAAAATATCATAAACAAAATTAATAAGCAAATGATAAACTGGGAGGATTCAATATGTATTTGACAAAGCATTAATATCACTACAAGTTAATAGGAAAAAGACATCAGCCGAACAGGAATGGGCACTGAGCCTATCAGACATGTGATTTAGAGAGAAGTACAAATGACCAGTAAACATGTGAACCCATCTGCAACATTAATAGTAATAAAAGAAATGCTACTAAAACCATGAGTTACCTCTTTCTACCTCAGCTGAATGGGCACAGATCAGAAGTTTGTTTTTTTTTTTGCTGTACGTGGACCTCTCACTGTTGTGGCCTCTCCCGTTGCGGAGCACAGGCTCCGGACGCGCAGGCTCAGCGGCCATGGCTCACGGGCCCAGCCGCTCCGCGGCATGTGGGATCCTCCCGGACCGGGGTACGAACCCGTGTTCCCTGCATTGGCAGGCGGACTCTCAACCACTGCACCACCAGGGAAGCCCCAGAAGATATTTTTTAAATGACACCCAGACAGGGGAGAGTTTGAACAAACAGACGCCCACATACTGCTGGTGGGGCTGTGCATTGGTACAACTGTTCTATAGGGTGAAAGCCCTTAAAGCTTTCCATCTGTTTGCACCAGAAATTCCATTTCCAGAAATTGATCCTAAGGAAATAATCAGATGCACGAAATGAATGCATTAATGTTCATGCATCTCAGTGGCACTCACGCATGGAAAATAGAAAGTGCCTACATATGCATCCACAAGTCCAAACCCCGCTCCTCCAGCTAACTCCAGCAGTCACCCAAGTCCTCCTCCAAGCTTTTAGGGCAAGAGTGCCTGTGATTTCCCTTAAAGAGCAAACGAGTCCCCAGCCTTTCTCTGGGTTGAGCCTCACAGCGCCCCCTCGTGGCACGCTGGGCAGGGCTGGAGTTTGCTCCTTCCGGTGGAGCTGGATGTACCACCAAGGACCAGAGAGGGCCAGGTGGTTGCTGAAGATTTAACTTGTGCTTTGCTTCTCGGTCCTGGTGTCCAGAAGGAATAGAAAGCATTTCCTGTCTCCCTAGAGACCTGCTTTTGTTTCCAAGGCCTGGCTTCTTACTACTCTTGGGCCCTCGAAGACCCACGTGGTCAGCTCCACCCCTCCCCTCCCACCACCTGTGCCCCAAATGCTCCTCCTTCCCTTTCCTGCCTGATTATATCTGAGCTCAGATGTCCCTCTCTCAGAAGCTCTTCCCCATTTCCATAGCTCCTTTATGACGTGTATTCCAGTTGCAGTTTTACATTAATTTATGTAGCTGCTTGGTTTCTGTCTCTCTCTCCCAAGACTCTCAGTGCCACGTGGCAGGACTGTGTCAATTGTAGCCCCAGGATCCACATGGTATGTGACACATAATAGGGCCTCAATATGGCCAACCATGGCTCTGGGAAATTCTTGTTTATTATTTCTTTGATAACCCCTTCCCCCAGCCTTTTTTTTTCTGTCTTCTTCCCATAATGGCAATCAGTTGGACGTTGAACTTCTTGAATTTATTTCACTAAGGATTATCTTTCCTCTTGTGTATTTTTCTTTTTGACATTTTGTTCCATGTTCTGGAGAGTTCACCAATATGTTTTTCAAACCACCTATTAAAAGTTTTATTATGGGGCTTCCCTGGTGGTGCAATGGTTGAGAGTCCGCCTGCCGATGCAGGGGACACGGGTTTGTGCCCCGGTCCGGGAAGATCCCACATGCCGCGGAGCGGCTAGGCCCGTGAGCCATGGCCACTGAGCCTGTGCGTCCAGAGCCTGTGCTCTGCAACAGGAGAGGCCATAACAGTGAGGGGCCCACGTACCGAAAAAAAAAAGTTTTATTATGGCAAGCATTTTTTAAATTTTCAAAAGTAATTTTTTATATTTGTACACCCATGTTCATAACAGCATTATCACTATAGCCCAAAGGTAGAGACAAACCAAGTGTCCATCAATGGATGTGCTATACACACACAAAATGGAATATTTTTCAGCCTTAAAAGAGAAGGAAATGCTGACACAGGCTGTCACATGGATAAACTTTGAGGACATTATGTTAAGTGAAATAAGCCATTCACAAAAGGACAAATACTGTATGATTCCACTTATACGCGGTACCTAGAGTAGTCAAATTTATACAGACAGGTAGTAGAATGGTGGGTGCCAGGGGCTGGTAGGAAGGGAGGCGTGGGGACTTAGTGTTTGATAGGTGCAGAGTTGCATTTTGCAAGATAAAGAAAATTCTGGAGATGGATGGTGGTGATGGTGGTGCAACAATGTGAAAGTATTGAATGGCACTAGACACTTAGAAATGGTTAAAATGGTAAATTTTATATTATGTGTATTTTACCACAATTTTTAAAAAGTTATTTCTTTTTCTATAGTTCTTTTTTGGTAACATCTTGTCTTTTTCTTTGAAGATGCAGCATATTCTTGAGTATTCCTTAGGATACTAATTTTCTTTCTTTTTCAGTTGTCTTTTGTTCTCTGAATTTTCTTGGAGGACTTCCTTTGTTTTTTCACCTTCACTTTGGAAGCTTTTGTCAAAATGTGTGGAGCTACCTGGCATCTTTTAGTATTTAAGCAGGCTGACCTGAGGATATACGCACATGGGCAGAGCTTAGAGTGAACAAATGGGGAACCAGCTGTTAACCAGGGGACCCTAAATGCTGGAATAAGGGGGACTTAGGAGTACTGCTGACCACGCTAGCAACACCCACTCTCACCAGGCAGCTCATTCAATTGTCTTTAGAGAAGAAACTGATTTTCTTCCCTGGGGTAGGTAGGTGCCTGGCTGCATTCGTGACTTGGTGGAAAGAGCTTGAAGTATTCACACTTGGAGCTTCACTGGCTCTGCCTGTTCCAGCCCCGCTTCTCACTCTTCCCTCTGTGATACCTGCCCTCACACCCGCAGGTGCTCTGAGTTCCGCTGGCAGATGGGTGAGCCCCCCTGGTTCCAGCCCCTTTGCATATTTTCTGGGCTTCTGCTCCCTCTTCCAAAGGTCTCTTCCTCCTTTCCATCTTCCAGAACCCCCTTCCGTCCTCTTTGCTGCGGTAGGTCTAGACTTTTCGCTCACTGACCCATCACTTGAATGAAGCAGCGGATATAAAGGTACCTTCCCAGTTCCCATCTTGAACTGATCTCTGCTTGTCCTGAGACCTTAAGAACCACTTTTCCAGTCATCAGGGGGTGGGGAAATCAATGCCAGCCTCGGCTTTGAGCCCCTGAATACCCAATCACCAGGCTACTCCATGAAGACGCTCTGCACACCCTGTCACTGTGCTGCCACATCTGTTGTCAGCTTCTCCAGGGTTCTTTACACCTGTGGAGCTCCTGGCCTCTCTCCCCCGCACACCCAGAGCCACTGCCCTAACTCAGCCTCACTGTCCTGTGGGGCTCATCACGGCACTGCCGCCTCCAGCCTCTCCTCCCCCATCACGTACTGCCACAGCCAGAGCCACCTTCCAAATGCACAGGTCTGAGCGTGGCACCTCGCTGCTTGAACTCTTCAGTTGACCTTTAGAGCCAGCAGGATCAAAACCACAATCCTTAGCATGACATTCAAGGCCTTTTTTGAGCTGGACTCTGCCTGTGTCTCCAGCCTCATCTCTGTAATTTCTTGGGGAGCCACGCTCTCCTGGATGTGTCCCAGCCTTGGTCCATGCTGGCCCCCTTCCTCAAACGCCCTTTCACCCCTTCTATTCCTAGATGGTTCAAATTCATCTGTTGGGGGAGGGACACTCATGCCCCCTCTTGGGGCGTCCTTCCATGTGGAGGGACATCTGTTAGTGTAACAGCCCCAGACTCCCATCTCCTCACTATCTACCTCTCCTTGGGAACTCCAGGGTCACCTCGTCCAGAAAGCCTTGGTGACTGCCAGGCTGGGTTGGGTCCCTCCTCTGTCCTCTACAACGCCCTGTCCACTGAGCTCCCTCCCAGCTAAAGAGCTCATCCCGTGCCATTCACCACGGAGGCAGCAATGTGTGTCCCCAGGCGTCTGGCAAGTCCTATATCCTCTTGTCTTTCTCCCTTCCTGCCCCACCCACTCAGGGTCAAGGAAGGCTGGTTAGCAGTGTTCCCACACGCCAGCCTCCTCTCTCAGATGGAACTTTGTCCCTAAGGCTCCAGATTCCTGGAGTCATCACCAGAGGAAGGGTCTCCCTGATCTCCTGTGCCCTAGAAGCCATATGAATTGTTCCTCATGAACCCTGAACCTCCATTTGGGTTCCTCTTCCAAGTCCATGTCTTTTTCAGAGAATGGTCTTTATGATCTCTGGAAGTGCACACATACCTTGTAGAGAGCTGCAGAGCACTCATCTGTGTGGAAACATAAAAAGAAAACTTCCCAAAAAACACACCAAGCCGCATATGGAACAGATCTGCCTGCATCGTGGTGATCCGTGTCTGAAATAGGTCTGCCACAGACTGAGAAATTAAAAACAAGTGAAACTCCACATGCCAAGGGTGGTGCCATGCTGCCCTTCAGTTGCAGTGGGTGGGCCTACTGCCTGCCCCTGGGAAATGGGTGAGGCATGTGGCCTGAGCGGAGCTGGCCCGGGAGGGAGAGAGAGGAGGAAGAGAGGCTTGGGGCCGCCCCCACCCAGACCCCTGGGAGTGATGCACGAACAAGCCACTTCAGAAGCGTTTCGGAAAGCATGCTTTGAAGGACACAGTGAGTAAGGGCCCCACTGAAAAATGTTCCCACAGCCAAGTAGGTTTGGAACCCCGCACACCATCCCTCTCTTGGATATTTCCAACATATACTGGCTTATTAAGTGTTCTAACAAGTCCTATGGCAAAGAAACCTGTTTATTTTGAATAACCTAGTGTTTCCCAGATGTCTTTGGCCACAGAATGCTTTTGCGGGGTGTGGGGGGGATTATTTGCTAACATCCTCTGAAAATATTTACTGTTGTCCTCTTGGGTTTTTCTCCTCCAAGTTTGCTTTGTGGGTTTGCAGCATCAGCATCACCTGGGGGCTCGTTAGAAATGCAGAAGCATAGGCCACACCCCAGACCTACAGATTCAGAATTTGGAGGAGAAGGCCTAGGAATCTGCGTATTAATAAGCTCTCTGGGTGATTCTTATGCACGCTGAAGTTTGATAAACAGCACTATAGGGCTTCCCTGGTGGCGCAGTTGGTGAGAGTCCGCCTGCCGATGCAGGGGACATGGGTTCATGCCCCGGTCCGGGAAGATCCCACATGCCGTGGAGCAGCTAGGCCCGTGAGCCATGGCCGCTGAGCCTGTGCGTCCGGAGCCTGTGCTCCGCAACAGGAGAGGCCACAACAGTGAGAGGCCCGCGTACCACAAAAAAAAAAACAAAAAAAAACAGCACTATAGGGCAGTGGTTATGAAAGTGGGGTCAATGAACCTCCAGTCCCCAAAATCTTCTTAGGAGATGTACAAGGTCCAAATCATTTTCATAATATGCAATGATGTTTGCCTTTTGCACTGATAATACAAAAGCAATGGGGGTTGGGATATTGTGCTATAATAAGAAACAGACATGTTGGTCTTCATTCATGGTTCCTGACAAACAGCTCCAAAAACCCTTATAATTTCTAAGCGATAAGAGGGATAGAGGCTAAAGGAGCATCTTTTGTTATTCATAACAAACCCCTTTCAATCACACCCGAGTTTATATCAATATTAATGCGGTGACATTTGGAAAGTTCTTAAAGATGGTGGGCTGGTTGCCAGGAGAATCAATCATGTGATAAAAGGGTTGGCACTTTCATCCCTACCTCCTAACCTCCTGGGAGGGGCGTAGAATTAATTGCCAATGGCCAATGATTTAATCAATCGTGCCTATATAATGAAGCCTCCATAAAAATCCCTAAATTATGGGGTTCGGAGAGCTTTGGCTTGGTGAACCCATGGAGGTGCTGGGAGGGTGGCACACCTGGAGAGGTTATGGAAGCTCCATGCCCTTTCCCCATAGCTTGCTCTATGCACCTCTTCCATCTGGCTGTTCCTAAATTGTACCCTTTTATAATAAACTGGTGATCTAGTAAGTAAAGTGTTTTCCTGAGTTCTGTGGGCTGCTCTAGCAAATTATCGAACCTGCGGAGAGGGTCAACAGAAGCACAGACGACAACCTGGATTTGTGATGGGTGTCTGAAGTGGGGGCACTCGTGTGGGACTCAGCCCTTAGCCTGTGGGATCTGACACTACCCCTAGGTAGAAGATGTCAGAACTGAGTTGAAGTAGGACACCGAGTCTGAGAACTGCTTGGTGTGAGAAAACTCCCCGCATATTTTGGTGGCCAGAAGTAGTAAGTGTAGAGAAGGAAAATGGAGAGTTTTTCCTTCCTACCAGCACGGTGGCACCGAACTGTCCTGGTGGACATTATATTCTTCATCGTCATGCACTCAAAGCAAATGAAATCCAGTTTCACTTACAATTTTCCTTGCTGAAGAAAAAAAAGAGTAATTTTGTTAAGTCCCATCTATCTCCTGAGTCCACATCTTTTTAATAATCCATGTGAAGAAATGGGAAATACAAACAAAGCACTTTGGCTTCATTCCAAAATATGATGAATGTCTCGAGAAAAAAGATTTGTGCAATCATCTGAGTTGCGAGCTGAGCTAGCTGCATTGTTCGTGAAACACCATTTTTGCTTGAAAGAACTGCTGACTGACAAATTCTAGATTCAGGCTTGGGTCTGTGGCTGGTAGTTTTTTCAAAAATGAAGAAAGTAAGCTTGTCGTTTTTTTTTGTTTGACCGCGCCACCTGGCATGCAGGATCCGAATTCCCCGACCAGGGATCCACCCTGCACCCCCTGCACTGGAAGCACAGAGTCCTAACCACTCGACCGCCAGGGAAGTCCCTTGTCATTTCAAGGAAAATGATAGTGTTTGTTGGTAATGATACAATTTGAGCGTTTCAAGTAGAAATGGGAATTTTAGAAAACCTGTATCCATGGCCATAAGCTTAACATCTTTCCAACGCTTGAAGACTTTTCTCATGAGCTCTGTACTAATATTAACAAATGTGTATTTTTTTTAATATTGTATAATAAAATGTTTCAACATTTGAAAGACCCCCCATAACTCAGGGAACCAATGTTTTCCAAATGACCAATGCACAATGTTACAAAATCATGCCCGGTAAAAGATTCATTCAAAGTCCAGATAAACCAATGGATTTTAATGCAACAGAGTACCAAATTTTAAGTGATATGGTTTCAGATTCCATGTTGCAACTAACCTTTAAAAAGCTACAACTTGTTGATTTTTAGTGTAATGTTTAAGAAGGATATCCATAGCTATCTGAGAAGAATCTTAAGACATTCCTCTCTTCTCCTACTACACATCTGTGAGGTCATCTTTTCTTCATACACTTTAGCTGAAACACCACACTGCAATAGATTGAACGCAGAAGCAGCTATGAGAACCCAGGTGTCTTCTATTAAAGCCAGACATCAAAGAGACTTGCAAAGTGGAAACAGTGCCACTCTTCTCACTAAACTTTTTTTATTTTGGAAAATATGCTTATTTTACATAAAAATATGTTTTCTGTTAATATGTAATGGCTTAGTGTTATTTTAAAATAAGTTAAGAAATATTTTAAAACATTTCTCACATTTAATTTCTAACATGGTAAATATCAATAGGTATAACTCATAGAGACAAAGGCTCCTGGAATCCTTGGTAATTTTTAAAAATGCAAAGGGGCCCCAAGACCAAAGAGTTTGTGAAGTGCTGATCTCGGGGAACCTCTAGGGTTCTGAGGCCCAGTATGAAGCCCCCTGACCTACAGAAGTGCAGTAGAGGACTGAGGCAGTGGGGTGGGGTGGATCCAAGTGGCACTTTTGCCACAGAGGTGCCACAGATAGGGCGCTTGGCTTTGGGTCTGTTGTGCCAGGGTCCACACCCTGGGAGGTGAGATGAGAGGCCAGGGGCTCACAGCTACCCGGGCCTGCCTTCCTTCCTGTGGGCGGGACAGGTAGCCCTGGGACCTCTCAGAGGAGGCTGTCAGGAGACCAGCTATATGGGTGGGGAGGATGCTCCAACCAGGCCCACCTGACGCTGATGATCTGAGGCTTCCTGGCCCCTTGTCAAGACCAAGGGCAGCCAGATACAGTTCTGGCAGGTTCAAAACAGGACAGATTTCATTACAATCCTTCAGCCTCTCACCAGTGCTCACAATGGGAAGAAATCCACTGATGGCTATGGTAAAAAGAGTCAGCCATCTCCTTCTTCTGTCCTGAGGCCATTTTCAGGTCCCTACCCAGATCCTGACAGAGCCCCTCTTCCCTCAGGCTGCTTCCCTGAGCCTCCGAGGCCTCCCCACCCCCAGGATGCAGGGCCCGGGACAGTCATCTGCCTCACTCCCAGCAGGGCAGCTCTGGGGGCTGGAAGGAGGCAGGGGAGCTCTGAGGACCAGCTCTGGAGCCCGGAGGATCCAGATGACCCTGGAACTTGGGCCCTTGTGCTGCAGCCCTAAGGGCATCTCCCTCTCTCCCTGCAGCTTGAGGTCAAGCAGCACTTTGGGAACTCTCTCTCCAACTCCTGATTCAGGTTCCTCGTGTTTGCCATTGTCCCAAGAGCAGCGTGGGCGGTCCTGGTGGGCGGTCCTGGCAGACAGCGAGCACCTGTGTGGAAGTTGCAGCTCTACAGCTGCGTGTGGAAGTTCCTTTTAGCTTGTGGATTCATGAATCCAGCCAAGTGCCTGGATATGTGGACTCAGTCTGACACAGTAGCTGTCCCTGCTTGGAGCCCGCCTCCCAGAGATTGGTGAGTGAGTGTGCTTAGTCGGGGGCGGGGGCAGGGGTGGGGGGACCCAGCCAGGAGTGTCCATTTCCCAAGTCAGATGGAGAACAGGCCCCCGGACTGAGGTTTATATGCCTGTAATCCTGCTCCAGCCTCGGCACTGACTGGCGTGTGAACTTGAACAAGAATCCTCCCATCTCTGGGTCTCAGTGTTGGACTTAATCATCCCTAAGGACTGATGCTGGTGTCTTTTTGAGTCTGGACAGGGTGCAGCTCTAGACACAGTCTGCACCTAGCATCTCCAGGTGTAAGAAAGGTGACTGCCTCCTACTGAGCTAGCCCTCTGCAGGAGGCCACAGCTATCAGGCCACCATCTCGGTAGAGGTGACTGTTCTAGCTGAGCTTCCAGGAGGATAGGGGGTGGGCAGTGCGGAGCCAGAGGGGTGATTCTCATCAGAGTCATAAAACCTTGTTGGAGCCCAGTCTTTGATTCCACCAGAAGTAGACAGGAGCCAGGGACAGGGACTGTGAGTGACCCAGGTCTATGGCAGCTTGGCTTTGATGGCATCTCTGAGCGTCTTCTCCAGACTCTGTAAAATGGGACTAAGTGCTGGGGGGCACTGTCTGCTCCCTGAACAGTCAGCAGATAAATGCAAGGTGTCTGGGGCACCCCAAGTGCTCCAAATACTTAATACTTATCAGTGTCCACCGCAGCTGACACAAAGCTGCACTTAGCGGGGAGTGTGTGCTGCTCCAGGGAGAAAATGAGGGTAATTGAGATGAACTTGGCTCCTGCCATTTTTTCCTCCTTCTCCTAATCACCAGGAAATCTGCTGCTGGCTGGGCAGGAGGGCCTGAGGGCCAATGCCCCCGGGAGTCCAGGGCTCAATTAAGCTGTGGCAAATTGGATTTCTGGCCGTGAGGCCATGGGGCTGGGGTTGGCATTGAAACATGAGCTGCCAGGCGGTATTAGGGTAAGGGCTGGCCAGATGGGCCCACAGCTAATTCAATCTGGCTTCACAGAAACAAGACTTGCAAGGCCTGAATTGTGGGCCTGGAGAGCCATGACTCCGGATGGGAGGGCAGGGCCCTGTGTGGGGTGGGCCCTGTGCCTCACACCTGACCTCTGCCAGCAACTGGGTACCACCAATCCTGACAGCCAGTGATAGGCGGTGGTTTAGTGTCAGGGAAAAAGCCCAGCTTGGGCATCCAGAGGTCCAGGCCTCTGGTCTCCACATAGGTATCAGCTACTATAAGAGTGGATTTGAGTGTCTGTGTGTGTGTGCGTGCGCGTGCGTGCGTGTGTGTGTGCGTGCGCGCACGCGTGTGTGTGTGTCTCCAGAACGAACTCATGACTCTGTGGCTGTTATTATCTGTTAGGAAGAACAGAAAGAGCCAGGAAACTCGGAATGGGAGAGGGACTGAAACAGAGAAGGAGAGACAATAGGAGATAAAAATACGGTGAGATAGAGAGTGAGGCCAAGAGAGAGAAACAGAGAAAGAGAAAAAGGGATAAAAAGAAACAGCAGAGGGAGAACAGACAGAGACATTTAGACAGTGAGAAAGAGATACAGGCAGACAGACTTAGAGAGGGAAACTGAAAGAGATAGGAAGAGAAATTGAGAGAAGAGACTGAAGCCAAAATTTCATTACAAAATAGTGTCTGCCCCAAATGAGCATTAGGGGGAGAGGGGAAACTGAGACACATACACACAGGAAAGCGACAGAGCCAGAGAAAGAGAAAGACGGAGAGAGAGAGGGCCCATGAGAGTTAGACACATAGAGACAGAAGGAGGCAGACAGACAGACCCTCAGAAAGGTGGAGGACTGTCAGAGAGACTAGGGGAGGGCTGACATAAAGGGAGAGGACTCTCTGGGGGAGGTGAGATTTCGGTCCAGAAGAATGGGAAGTGGAAAGGTCTAGTATGTTCTTGAGGGGACAAATGGAGGAAAGGCCCTAAGGCAGGAAGACAAGCAGTACCTTTCTTTTTATGTTGGAATTTTATTACCTGTTAGTGACAAGCAACATAAGCGCCTTTTTTTTTTTTTTAAATCAAGAAGAGTTCCTAACGTGGGCTTAAAACCCAGTTCTTAAACCGTCAGAGAGGGCCCCCATCTCCTAATTGTTAGGAAAGAGGGAACTGTGGATTTTTTTTTAACATCTTTATTAGGGTATAATTGCTTTACAATGGTGTGTTAGTTTCTGCTTTATAACAAAGTGAATCAGTTATACATATACATATGTCCCCATATCTCTTCCCTCTTGCGTCTCTTTTGTCCTTGCTTCTTCTCGGTTGCTTTCTCCAATGCCAGACATGGAATTCCAGCCTTTGGCTAATCAACCTTCTCTGCAGTCCTGACCCAGTTTCCCCTCAGCAGCCTCTTCCTGGGTGTTGGCGCACCACTCAGCTGCCAGAGCTGTGGTAGACAGGACGGGGCAAGGCCCCCACGGGTGCCCCTGTGGTCCTGATTGATCAGGTCTCCCCAGAGCTGGTCCTGTTTGGCATTAATCCTCCATCTGTTTCCTGCCAGCCCTTCGTCCCAGAGGTCACACAGTGGTGTCCCTGGATGCTGCCCTGCTCTCTGATACTTCAAACTTGCCAGGCACAAGCCCTTTAGGCCAGCGGTCCCCAATCTTTTTTGGCACCAGGGACCAGTTTCGTGGAAGACACGTTTTCCACGGAGCAGGGGGGTGGGGGAAGTGGGGTGGGGTGGTGGGGTGGTGGTGGTGGTTCAGGCAGTAATGCCAGAGATGAGGAGAGATGGGGAGCGATGGGGAGGAATGGGGAGCGATGGGGAGCGATCGGGAGGGATGGGGAGCGATGAGGAGCGATGGGGAGCGATGGGGAGGGATGGGGAGTGATGGGGAGGGATGGGGAGTGATGAGGAGCGATGTGGAGGGATGAGGAGCGAAGGGGAGGGATGGGGAGTGATAGGGATGGATGGGGAGCGATGTGGAGGGATGGGGAGGGATGGGGAGCGATGTGGAGGGATGTGGAGGGATGGAGAGTGATGGGAAGCGATGGGGAGGGATGGGGAGCGATGTGGAGGGATGGGGTGTCATGTGGAGCGATGGGGAGGGATGGGGAGTGATGAGGAGGGATGGGGAGCGGTGGGGAGGGATGGGGAGGGATGGGGAGGGATGGGGTGTCATGTGGAGGGATGGGGAGCGATGGGGACTGGTGGGGAGCGATGTGGAGGGATGGGGAGGGATGGGGAGCGATGGGGAGGGATGGGGAGTGGTGGGGAGAGATGGGGAGGGATGGGAGAGATGGGGAGGGATGGGGAGGGATGGGGAGCGGTGGGGAGGGATGGGGAGGGATGGGGAGTCATGTGGAGGGATGTGGAGGGATGGGGAGCGATGGGGAGGGATGGGGAGCGGTGGGGAGGGAAGGGGAGGGATGGGGAGTCATGTGGAGGGATGGGGAGGGATGGGGAGCGATGGGAGCGGTGGGGAGGGATGGGGAGCGATGGGGAGGGATGGGAGGGATGGGAGGGATGGGGAGCAATGTGGAGGGATGGGGAGGGATGGGGAGCGGTGGGGAGGGATGGGGAGCGATGGGGAGGGATGGGGAGGGATGGGAAGGGGTGGGGAGGGATGGGAGCGGTGGGGAGGGATGGGGAGGGATGGGGAGTGGTGGGGAGGGATAGGGAGCAGTGGGGAGGGATGGGGAGCGGAGGGGAGGGATGGGGAGTGGTGGGGAGGGATGGGGAGCAGTGGGGAGGGATGGGGAGCGGAGGGGAGGGATGGGGAGCGGTGGGGAGGGATGGGGAGCAGTGGGGAGGGATGGGGAGCGGTGGGGAGGGATGGGGAGGGATGGGGAGCGGTGGGGAGGGATGGGGAGCAGTGGGGAGGGATGGGGAGCGGAGGGGAGGGATGGGGAGTGGTGGGGAGGGATGGGGAGGGATGGGGAGCAGCAGATGAAGCTTCGCTTGCTCGCCTGCTGCTCCCCTCCTGCTGTGCGGCCTGGTTCCTAAGAGGCCCCCCAGTCCGCGGCCCAGGTACTGGGGCCCTTGCTTCAGGCCACTCCTTCCTGATGCTAGGCCCAGAAGGCCTGCAGAGACTGCTCACATCAGGGGTCTGGCAGTGTCCATCCCCATCCTGAAGGACCCATTTCCTGTTCTCCCCACACCCCCTCCCTACTGTTTCCCCCAGGTTTCCCTCATCTGTACCCAGTCAGGTGAGTCAGCTGGGGAACAGGGGGACTCGGCTTCCCTACTGCACATGATGAACCAGGGAGAGAAAGGACAGACTGCGGCGGTGGTTCTCAGCCTGGGCTGCGCAGTGGAATCACCTGGGGAACTTTGAAAGCCACCCAGGCCTGGATCCCGCCCCCAGAGGCTCTGCTTTAGTTGGCTGGAGCGTGGCCTGGCCATCAGGATTTTTAAAAGCTCCCAGGGCACCTTATTGTGCATCCAGGGTTAAGACCAGTGTCCTCAAGCCATGGCTGGCTGAGTCAGGAAGAGTCCACCCCACACCTCACTCGACAGAAGCTCAGAGATGGCCAGGGCCCTGCCTCCCGTAACACGGCTGGAAGGGCAGAGCAGCGCCCACCAGAGCCCCTCCATCACCTCCCTGGGGTTCTCACGCTCTCCAGCCCTGGGGGAAAACTACTCTGTCTCTCATGCATTTCTAAGTCTGCTCTGGCCTCAGGGGGTCTGGAGGTTGAGTTCCGTATCAACCTGTTACCAGCAATATACTCCTTTCTGACCTCATCTGTAACCTGGAGATCACAGGATCCACCTCAACGCATTGAGTGACAATTAAATGAGTTAATACATGTTTAGGGCTTATTGTGGTGGCTGGCACTTAGTAAGTGCCTCGGATGAATGTTATCTATTAGTATTACTGTTGCTTTCATTACCCCCAATGATAAACCACAGGGTCTGATTGGCAATGTGGGGGAGTGGGGCAACCCAGTGACTTATGAAGTGGGTTGAATGGTGGCTCCCAAAAAGATATGTCCAATTCCTACCTGCCAGAACCTGAGAATGTGACCTTATTTGGAAAAGGGGGGTGGAGTATCTTTGTATATGTAATTAAGGATCTCTGGATGAGATCATCCTAGATTATCTGGGTGGGCCCTAAATCCAATGTTGAATGTCCTCATAAGAAACAGAAGAGGAGGGACTTCCCTGGTGGTGCAGTGAATAAGACTCTGCGCTCCCAATGCAGGGGTCCTGGATTCTATCCCTGGCAAGGGAACTAGATCCTACATGCATGCTGCAACTAAGAGTTCGCATGCCACAACTAAGGAGCCCTGGAGCCACAACTAAGGAGCCTGCCTGCCACAACTAAGGAGCCCGCCTGCCACAACTAAGACCCAGTGCAACCAAATAAAAATAAATATATTAAAAACAAAACAAAACAGAAGAAGAACAGACACAGAGAAGATGGTGTGAGGAAGAGGCTGAGTTTGGAGAGATGCAGCCATGAGCCAAGGAAGGCCTCGAGCCACCAGAAGCCGGAGCCCCTTCGGAGATGTATTAGGAAAGAATTCAGTCTTTCTTCCACATGTGTCTTTCTTTCCTGCGTGTCTCCTTTACTTTCATGCAGAACCCAGGAGAGGGGGAACCAACCTTGTCTGATAGATAAGAAGGCATATTTATTTTCATGCTACAGTATTTAAAAAGAGAATTAAAAAAGCTAAGTGGCCAAAAAAAAAAATGAAGAAGAACATTTCTGGTCACCAAATGTGTGGCAGTTTTTCCCACACCAAGCAATTCTTTGCGACACCAGCTGGGTGTCCTACAGTTTAACTCAGTTCCCATGGGTTAAGGCCTCGGTCCCATGAGATTCCTCCCACCCCACTTCAGATGCCAATCGAGAACAGTAGGTCCCCAGGTTACCCACAACTACTGTCCAACTTGGCTACAAATCAGAGGTCTTTGTGACCTCCTCCCCACTGGATTTGATGATTTGCTAGAGTGGCTCCCAGAACTCAGGAAACACGAGTACCTTTACCAGTTTATTAAAAGATAAGGTAAAGGATAGAGGTGAACAGCCATGTGAAGAGATTCACAGCATGATGTCTGGGTCCTGAGCACAGGAACTTCTGTCCCCGTGCAGTTGTGGGCATCCCCCTCCTGGTACATGGATGCACAGGGCAAGGTATGTGAGAAGGAGCGCAGAGCATCCATGCCCTCTCTGGGTGCCACTCTCCCAGCACCTCCGTGTGTTCACCAAGCCAGAAGCTCTCCAAACCCCACACATTGGCGGATGTGTATGGAGGCTTCATCACATGGGCGTGATGAGTCACGAACTCCATTCCTAGCCCTTCTCCTTTCTCAAGAGAATGGGGGGCGGGGGCTGGAATTTCCAAGCTTCTGACTGAGGCTTGTTCTTTCTGGTGATCAGCCCCCATCAGGGAGCCATCCAGGAGCCCACCTTCGTTCATTAGAACGAAGAGGCTCCTATCACCCAGGAAATTACAAGGGTTTCAGGAGCTGTGTGTCAGGAACCAGGACCAGAGACCAAATACTGGAACGAAAGGTGCTACTAGTGCTCTTATCACTTGAGAAATTACAACAGTTTCAGGAACTGGAAACAGAGACCGATACATATTTTTTCTATTATCTCATAGGAGGGAGCGCGGCCCTGCTGACACCTTGATTTTAGACTCCAGAACTGTGAGTAAATTTCTGTTGTTTTGAGCCACACGGTGGTAATGTGTTACAGCAGCCACAGGAAACTAATACACCTCCAGAGCTAAGTGTTGCTGGCTGCAGAATCCCTTGACCATGACAGGTGACCCGCTAGCTACACTTAGGGAAGTGGAGGGGCGGTGGCTCAGCCCTGCGCTGAGGGCCTTCTGGGGCCGGGCACTGGAGGAGATGAGGTGCCCTCTTCACTGTGGAGGACTTGGCCCATTCCTTCCCCTCTCTGGGCCTCAGACCCCCACTGGTCCCACCTCCCTGCTTGGCACTGTATGTATCTCTGAGTCTCTGGCAGAAGTATCTGCCTCCCAGAGGCAGGTGGGTGGCCAATTCCTCTGAGTCCAGGCCTTGGCAAGGCACATAGCAGCCTCTGGGGTGAAGTGAACCCCTGCCTCCCTGTCCCTGCACTGCCCAGGACTTCAGGGCTCAGACCTCCAGAGCTGGTGACTAATGTAACTGGAAGAGTTAAACCTCTCGCCGTACGTCCTCCTCTCCCCAAATGGAGTTGGGGAAAATGAGCTCTAATGGAGTCCTTTCGATGGGGTGTTTGCAGAGCTTCCCTGAGGTCAGCTCTGGAGGTGACCAGAGGCCTCTGTCTGCCCTGGGGCCCCCTCCCACCCCCAGGGAGCACCACCAGCCCCCAGCACCATGGGGCAGAGGGACAGAGCCCCACACCAGGCTGAGTACCAGCCTCCTGCCAGGTGATTGTGCGCAGGACATGGTCTGGGCACCGTGGGGGGTTCAGGGAAGGGATTTAAATGGAAATGCCCCCCCACCCCTTACACACGCGCGTGCACGCGCGCGCACACACACACACACAGATTTATCATTTAAATGAGAATGTAAACCTGTGGGGAATTCTCTGCTATGTAAACCTTTACAAAAGCAGGTAAATGTGTACAAATCTTCATGGCCCTGGTGTTTTCCTAATAAGAGAAGTAAGAAGAATATAGGCAGTGGGCTGGGGGAGGAAGGGGGAGTTGGCTGGAAGCAGTGCTTTCCTGGGGGGCAGGGTGGGGGCTGG
Source organism: Phocoena phocoena (assembly GCF_963924675.1). NCBI lineage: Eukaryota > Metazoa > Chordata > Mammalia > Artiodactyla > Phocoenidae > Phocoena > Phocoena phocoena. The sequence continues at coordinate 119,259,594 of NC_089220.1, read as the reverse complement.
TGATGAGGAAGGGGTGTGGCTGGGAAGTACAGTGGTGAGCGGCAGAGTCGGGGGATGGTGGCCTGGGGCCCCCAGACTGCTCCACGGCTGCCACTGCCCTCAGAGCTGGAGAAAGCTTCTGCGCTGAGCCGGGAGTGCCCAAGTGAGTAATGGGCCATCACGGGCTCACAGGCCCCTCCCCTGGTTTCACCTGTGCTCTCTCTTCCTGGATGCTTTGTCAGGAACAGCTTCTTCTATCATTTTATTATGTTTTAGTTTGTTTCTTAGCATTATCCTTGAATAGATTCTTGGTCTTTCTGTACACGGTGTGTAGGGCTCCCTTAGCTTGGGAAGGCTCGCAGCACACGTCTGGTGAGGGAGGGAAGGAGGAGAGATGAGACGAAGCAAAACAAACTCCTGGCATTTCCTCATGACAGGTTTTACTTATAGAGTCAAGCAGATTTTTAAAAATTGTACAGTCATCCCTTGGCATCCATGGGGGATTGGTTCCAGTACCCCCTGCAGATACCAAAATCCTCGGATGCTCAAGTCCCTTATATAAAGTGGTGCAGTATTTGCACATAACCTTCGCACATCCTCCCGTATACTTGAAATCATCTCTAGATTTCTTAAAATACCTAATACAGTATAAATGCCATGTAATAGTTGTCAATACAATGTGAAATGTATGTAAATAGTTGCTGGTGTAAATTCAAGTTTTGCTTTTGGGAACTTCCTGGAATTTGTTTTTCAAATATTTTCGACCTGTGGTTGGTCGAATCTGTGGATTTGGACGGAACCCATGCATACAGAAGGGTGATGTAGTAAAATACACATAATATGAAATCCACCACTTCAGCCATTTTAAAGTGTACAATTCAGTGGCATTAAGTACATTCACAGGGTCTTGCAGCCATCACCACTATCTAGTTCTCGGACTTTTGGAAACCACACGCCACTGAAGGCGTCCCTCCTCATTCCCCACCCTCAGGCACTGGCCACCACTGTCTGCTTTCTGTCTGCGTAGATTTGCTTTAAGTCAAGAAGATGTTTTGATCTTTGTATTCCACTTAAAATGCAAATAACCGCGAGAGGACCCACAATTTGCATTTTTAATTTCATTCACTTCTACAACACTCGCCCTCCACCCCGCTCCATAGTTTAGAAATTGTGTTGTGCGGGAAGCACTAGTGGGGAAGCCAAGAGACCTCGGTTCTAGCTCCTTCTGTCAGAGCTCTGTGACCTTGAGAGGGTCCCTGACTCTCTCTGGGCCTCAACATCCCCATCTCGAGTCACCAGATTTGGACTCAGCTAATGTTCTCCAGGGCCCTCTGCAGCTCCGAGCTTCTGGTGCAGCAGTGGAAGTCCACTGCTCTAGTTGCGTGAGAGAAAATCTGGGAGCTGGATGCTAAGAGGAAGCCAGGAGGGGGGAAGAGGCACTGCTGAGGGCTCCAGACCAGGCCCGCCTGGCCCACCACTCAGCCCTGAGCCTGCCCTGTCCACATCTGCTTCCTGGCTGGTCCCAAATCCCAACCACACTCTGAAGGTCGGACTTACTGGGCCCCATCTGAAGGGATGAGTCTCCTGGGGGCCTCAAGCACTGGCCTTCCTGGGCAGGCTGAGGCAGGACAAGACAGGACAGGGCAGGGTGGCGGGGAGGCTTGAGGAGGCTGGGGGAGCGCCCGACGTCAGGGTGGGAGTGGCTAAGGACTGGGATGTGAGGGTCCTCATCAAAGGCTCCTGGGCCCTGCTTGCTCCAGCGCTCAGGGGAGCTGGTCCTGGGATCTTTCCAGTGGGCTGGAAAGATCTTTCCAGTTCCCATGTAAACAGGTATGTCAGGGAAGAAAATGATAGCAAAGGACTTGTAGTCACCTCTCCCGCCCTTTCTCTAAAGGAAGGATTCCTTGTTTGTGGGCTCTTGGCTTCCCGGAAGTTATTGTGTCTCTTATGTTGTGAAGGGAGAAAGGTTGAGGTGCAGAGTGGGACAAGGTAAGAGAGGCCAGATCGATCCATCTGAGGAAAGATGGAGAAGCCCCTGGAGGGGAGGGTGGGGTAAAGGAAGACAGGGCATAGCTGCAGTTTGGGGTGAGCAGGAGAAAAGAGGGACAGAGGTTTGGGGAACGACTGGAAGGACCAGGCTCGTGGTGAGAAGTGTTTAGAGGAGATTTTGGGTTCTTTTGTCTTGTGATGTGTCGCATAAACCCCTCCTCCGTGTCCCCATGAAACCACGACTAACGATTTATGTTACACTTCAGCGCTTTGGCAGTGAGATTCATGTCTTTTCTTTTTTTCTGTTTTTTGAATAATGCCTTGGCCTAGCTCCATTTGAATCACTCAGGGCTACACATCTTCAGCAGGTTTTGTCAGTGTTGCGTTAGCTAAATGTTGGTTTTCCTGCTTTGTGGGTTGCCTTGACCACTTGGCAAGCCCTTCTGCAGAGGGAGGTGCCTCAGAAACCACTTCTTTGGACTGCAGCTCTGTCTCCCCAGCCCTGGGGTCTCCTGAATGGGTGGCCCCATTCAGAGGATAATATTTGAAACTGGGTCGTGACCTGTCAGCTGAGGCAGCTGGCCATCATCAGAGGCCCTTCTCTCACCGCCCCCTCCCAGCCCTCATTCTCCCCTGGGCTCCCCACTGGCTGGGCTCCTGCATCCTCTCCCAGTCTCCCTCACACCCTGTGGGAAGTGGACATCATCATCTTAGGCCATTGGGCCAATCACAACATTCCAGCCGCGGAAAGTGCTACCAGGCCCAGTGGGGTAGAAGCACTTGGTAGAAAAGTCCCTCCATAGAGAAGGCTCTTGCAATTCCGCAGTGACCCTGGGAGGGTCTATGACTCCATGTCCGTTCCTCTAGCTCTGGCCCTTAGGCCTGTGGCAGCCTCTTGGAGAGCCCAGCCCTCAGAGGGAGGGAGACGTGGATCCTTGGCCTGGTTCCCAGCCCAGTTTCAAACTCTAGGTACCCGCCTCTCCTTCTTCCCCATGGCCTCCCTGTGGCCTCTGACCCATCTGTCAGCCCCCCATCTTGGGGGCTGCTGGGGAGGCTGGAGAGAATGGATGCGAAGTGCTTAACACAAGACCCCAACCCTAGTATGCGCTCCCTCCGTAGGACATTGCATCCCAGTCCAGAACTCAGGTGCACAAGAAGTATCGCTGGCCTTTATCTTCTTAAATGCAACATTTGAATTTCTAAAACTCAGCATTCCCTTTCTTGGGCAGTCAGCTGTGCGTCTGTTCTGTGGTCTTATATAAGGTCATGGGGGTTGGGATATGAGGAGACATCTCGTCCTCAGTCATCCTTCCAGCCAGATTACTGCTGAGATGTCCATCTTTTCTGTCCATCATTTCTGTTCTGTGGCCCAGGATGGTCCTAGACCCACCAGGGAGCAGTTCCCTCTGCTGATGGTGGTGGCAGGAAATGCTGTGCAAGAGGGCTGGGCATCCTCCCTCTGTCCTTCCCTTCCTCCCTCCACCCTACCATATCCTCCCCTGACAGGCAGTGGGGTCCAGAGCTGGCTCCCAGCTAGAATGAGGGGGAAGGACAGGAAAGAGAGAAAAGCTTGGGTTAGTATTTCCAAACTTGCTCCTGTCACAAGTACACATGTGTCTGAATATAAATGTTTCACTGAGCTGTCTTTCTGCCTCACCAAGGCGGCCTAGGCCACGGGAGGGAGAGAGGGAAGACATTTAGAAAGAGCTGAGTTCCCGATGGGGAGGGAGCGATGAGGAAGCTCTCAGGGCCCATCGTGGATGGTGTACTTTCCAGTCATGCTTTGAAGCCAATTAGCAGAAAGTGGTAATGGGATTTCACAGTGGGGCTCCTTGGCCATATGGCTCAGAGCCTCCCTGTGTGCACCCAGGATGGCGTTTGGGAAGCTCTGAGAGTGATAGACATGTTTGGTGACATTCAGGAAATTATGCAGACCTGCTCGCTCCTGGGCCTGAGACCCTGATTCACGAGGGGCATCAGGAGGGCAGGGACTGGGAGGGAGGGCAAATTTGAATTAGTGATCACAGGCGTGTGTCCTGCCAGCTGGCTTCGGACTCAAGGGCCCTTTAAGTAAAACAGAGAACAGATATGTTTCTAGAGGGTTCACCCACCCCAGGGCTGCCTTGCACAGGGGAGGTGGAGGAGAATTGGCATCGGACTCAGAGTTAGAAGATGCAGAATGGAACCTGCTCTCACATCCTTGGGCAGATCACATCTCCTTCCTGAGCTGCAGGTTCCTGACTGTGAAATGGGGACGAAACCACCTCCCCTGGCTGTTCAGATTAAATGTAAATTCGCCTGACCAGTGCCTGGTGCAAACACAAATGCTTAATATATATGTTGGCCGGCCACTTTCCTCCTCACTGCCCTGGGCAAAATGAAAAACATTTTGAAATAGAGACACCAGCAAAGGGCAGCAGCAAAAGGAGGAAGCAACTACCCGCTCACTTCCCAGAGAGGTGCCCTGAAGGAGGCAGCATTGAGCCTGGAAAACAGGAGGACTTCGGGGGGCAAGGGTTAGGGGGTGGCAAGCCCAGTGTCCAGAGCAACCAGGCGAAGGCAGGACATTCATCTGGTTCAGGGAATAGGGCTCCTTATGCATTGTACATGCGGATACAGTGACAAGTCATGGGCCTCGGGTACCTGGTAAAGAATATGGACTTTATTCTTTTCTTTCTTTCTTTTTTTTTTTTTGTGGTACGTGGGCCTCTCACTGTTGTGGCCTCTCCGGTTGCAGAGCACAGGCTCCGGACGTGCAGGCTCAGCGGCCATGGCTCACAGGCCCAGCCGCTCCACGGCATGTGGGATCCTCCCGGACCCGGAGCACGAACCCGTGTCCCCTGCATCGGCAGGCGGACTCTCAACCACTGCGCCACCAGGGAAGCCTTGGACTTTATTCTGTAGGCAATGGGGAGCTATTGAAGATTTTTGAGGAGGTGAAGAGCAGGCTATGATCTGTGTGCTGGAAGCCCAGATCTGGTGACCCCAGCGAGAGAAGACTGGAGGAGGTGAGACTGGAGCCAGAAAGACCGATTCAGGGAGAGGGGATGGGGAAGGAAGCATAGGAGGGAAGAATCAAAAGATGTTGTGATGTTAGAATGAATAGGTCTTGGTAAGCAATGACCTTGGCAGATGAGAGCGGAGTGGTGGTGGTCTAGGATGATGCCCAAACAGCCGGCTAGGAAGTTTTGGGGTGGGAGGGGGAGCTGGATACAGGAGACTGGGAGCAGCAGGCAGGAGCAGGTGATGAGTCCGTATTTGGACAAGGTAAGTTTGAGGAGGCAGTGGGCCATCCAGGCAATTACCAGCAGGATATGTGGGTCTGAATCCCAGGGATATATTGTAGTTACTTGTCTGGGGTCCCCCCACCACCAAGTTCAGGGCCCCATTGAATGGGCATCCCACTCCTTGATCTTAGCAGTGGAGGTACAGGGCAGCCCAGGCTGAATGCTGTGTGACCTGGCTCAGCTCCCTCCCCTCTCCTCCCATGCTGGGTGCTCAGCTGGGCCCAGGGCAGGGGATCTCTGAAGAGCAGGGCCCTGCTGTTCCATCTCTTGTGTCGTACCCCAGGGCCTGGGTAGTGTGGCTCTGCTCCCCCCTGAGACACTGTACTCTGTCCCTGCCAGGATCTCTGTGCGAGCAGCGGGGAATGTCCCTTAGGACGGCTGCCTGGGGTTTGGCCCCCACACGTTCTGATAAAAGATTTTTGTAAAAAGCCTTGCTCTTTCAAACCTCAATTTCCTCCTCACTTCCATTAAATAAAATTTTAAAAAGCTACTTAAAGATAAATTTAATATGCCTTATTGGATCCAGTGATTAAAAATAGAATTAGAGTTTTGATTTCCGTGCTCACTATTGGAGTGAGCTGTGTAAAGATAGCGCAGGAGGCCCTGGCAAGGGGGAGTTATTTAGGCTTTCAGTGCTGTTACTGGAAGAAGAAGGCTGTTCTCTGGGGAAAGGTGAAGGTCAACATTTGTAATTTGGGATTTCATTGAAGAGAGTATCTGGGAAATTACCACAAACTGGGCAGCTGATTCAGAGAATGATTAGATGTTCTAACCACACACAGCCTCTCTCAGATTTTATAATCCTCATTCAACAGTAATCATTCATTCAACAAGCTCTTACATTGTGCCAGGCTTTACAGACACAAATATGAAGAAGCAGGATCCCATGTGGATGATCCCTAGGTCTCAGAGTACCTCAGGGTACTGAGTGTAATCCCATCGCTCTGCCACTTAAGCCTAAGCCAAACAGGGCAAGCCCCAGTCACAGTGATTGGTCCAGAAGAGAGTACTTGACCTTAAGTATTATAATCAAAGTGAACAGGACTTTTGTTCAATGGTCAAAGTACAAGGAGCTTTCTTCTTCTGGATGTTGCAGAGGGTAGATGTGAGACCCAAAACAATGGTAGTCATTTTGTAATCTTGAAGGAAGCTGGACAGAAAAGGAAACAATTACACAGAGGAGAGCAGAGCCTAGAGAATGCAAAGATACAGGGCCAGGACCCTGATCAAACTCTGCCTGAAGCCTGACCGACTTCCAGACTTTGAAGTTTTGCCAACCTACACATTCCTTCTATGTAAACCAATTTGTAGAAAAAAGAGTTCTAACTGAAGTGAGCACATAATATGTGCCTACCAGTCACATGACTAATCTAATTTAGTCCTCACAGCAACTCTTTAATGTAGAGATTGGCCACCCCATTTTACAGATGAAAATACTGAAGCTAGTGATTAAGTGACTTCATGAGGTTACCCTGTTAGTATGTGAGGGAGTTGGGGTTTCAACGGAAGAATTTTGACTCCGAAACCTGTTTTCTGCAACACAAGATTGACTGCTGTGTTGGCAAAACAAACTCTTCTTGTTTTGGGATCCTTCTAGGACTGATTTTCTGGTGTTGTTTTTGGAACTAGAGAACGGGTCAAGTTTCTTGGCTGGTTTGACAAATGACAAAGGGGAGGCAGAGGAGAGAGGCCATGAGGTACAGCCCCCAGACCCTTGCAGATAGCTTGGGGAAAGCTTCAGAAGGTGTGGAATTGCAGAGCTAGAACCACGATTAGCTGCATCTCAAGAGGCAGGGGATCCATCTGGTCTCTCGGTAGAAAAATAGAAATCAGAGCTTTGTAGATAACATGTCTGTTCCTTATCGTGCAGACAGGCTTTCTGCAATGACGAACCTCCTCATTTTTGCTCACAGAGCAGGCTTGACATTTATATAGATTAATTCCAACTTGACATTTTGACCAAAGGAACTATTAACCCTTCCTTTCCCCAGGGGAAAAACAGCTTGTGGGGCCTGACCGGTAGGTGACCCCATCAAGCTGTTCCAGCCCCTTCTCTGGCTCAACATCTGGCTGGATACGGATGGCTTCTCCACGGCTCCGAGGAGGTACAGCCAACGGGAAGCACGGGCGTTTTCTTTCCTGGGCTCATTTTTCACGCTGCCTGGTTTTGCTGCAGATGCAATCAAAGCTAAATCTCAATTTGTTGGGCAGGAGGGGCAGCTGGTGGCAGGCCTGCACCTGGGCTGTTAGATAAACCTCCACACAGCCTGTGGAAGCCAAAATCAAGATTTAAAAGGGAAGAGCTTGATTTTGTTGACAATTGCTTTATGATTCATTTAGTAAAATTCTTTCTCTTTCACTCTGTTGTTCATCGGATCCTCTCTGCAGCCCTGCAAGGGGACAGACACGGGTCATTATCCTCATTTCACTCAAAGCCCAGAGAGGTCAATTCAGTTGCCGCAAGTTGCACAGCTGGTCAGTGCTTTCAGCCCTGAAAACTTAGTGCTCTTTTTACTATACCACACTGCTTCTCTCAGGCAAATTTAGGGGAAAACTTAAAGGATCCACTGAACTTAAAATTTAACAACTCGAGCCACCTGTCCCTTCTACTCCCGGCAGATCTGAATGCACACCCCCATGCCCACCCCCTCTCCCTGCTGGTGCTAATCCCTCTGTGTTCTTGGTGAGCCCATCTCTTCATATGACTGTGAGCTGGTCCGGGCTTCATGATGTGGAATGGAGCTCTCCCATGGGGCACCACTGGCATTTGGGATCAGATAATTCTCCATGTTACAGGGCTGTCCTGTAGGACATTCCTGGATCCTGACCACTAAACTCCAGTAGTGTCTCTCCATTCTTTAACACCCCTCCCCACCAAAACACCCCAGACATTTCCAAATTTCCCAGGGTGGCAGTAGGGACTGGGTGGAGAAGGGGTAGGCAGTACGGCCCCTAGTTGAGAACACGGATTTTGGAATAAGATAGCTGAGGTTACAAACCTTCCCTCTGCTCTTCCTAGCAGAGTGAACTTAGAGTCCTGGCTTCCTGCTCTGGAAATTTACCCCAGAGAGTAATCAGGAAGATGAAATGAGATAATGGACCAAATGCACAAAGCTCTCCGCCAACATGAGATGTTTTTATTAAGTAACATAAAAATAACAAAGTGAAGTCCTGTCCCTTTAATACTCAGTCCTACTATGTGCACAGCAGGTGCTGAGTAAAGGTGACCTCCTTCCTCTGTGTGCTCAGCACCTATCTCAACAACCACGTCAACAACAATAACTAACATTTATTGTCTGCTTCTTTTGTGTAAGGCAGTGAGCAAAGTACTTGACACATCACTCCATTTAATTCCCACAACGACCCTATGAAGTAGGTACATTATTGTCCCCATCTTACAAATGAGGGGACTGAGTGCCACGGAGCAGAGGTTTGCAAACTACAGCCAGTGGACCGTATCCGATCAGCCTCTGCCTGTTTTTCTGTAACACAGACACTTTCATTCATTTATGTATTGTCAACAGTTGCTGCTTTCACGTTGATTAATTGCTTGCAACAGAGACTACATATATATAGGGCCTGCAGAGCCTAAAATAGTTACTATCATTAGACAATGAACTTGTAAAATATATTTTTTTAAATAGATTATGTTATATTTTTTTATTGTGGTAAAGTGTACATAATGTAAAATTTACCATCTTAATTATTTTTACGTGTACAGTTCTGTGGCATTAAGTACATTCACAGTGTTGTGTAACCGTCACCACCATCCAACTCCAGAACCTTTTCATCTTCCCAGACTGAAACTCTGTACCCATCAAACAATGGCTCTCCATTCCCCCTCACCTCAGCCCCTGGAATCCACCACTTTACTTCCTGTCTCTATGAATTTACCTCTTCTAGGTACTTCATATAAGTGGAATGTAATATTTTTCCTTTTATGTCTGGCTTCTTTTACTTAGCATAATGTTTTCAAGGCTCAACCATGTTATAGCATGTATTTGTTTGTGACTAGATAATATATGAATAGAATATAAAATTCAAAAGATGCAAAAGGACATAGAGTGAAATGTCTTCTGTTCCTGCCCACTCCAGGCCTCAGATCCCCTCCCAAGAGACAACCAGACAACCGCTGTTACTGGATTCTTTTTTGAGTCAATGCATATTCAGCACATACATTTAAGTAATATTTGCAAATATATTTTCACACAGGTATTAGGAAACCAAGCACATTGTTCCTGCATCTCACTGGCATTCTTTTTTTTTTTTTTTTTTTTTTTTTTTTGCGGTACGCAGGCCTCTCACTGTTGTGGCCTCTCCCATTGCGGAGTACAGGCTCCAGACGCGCAGGCTCAGCGGCCATGGCTCACGGGCCTAGCCGCTCCCTGGCATGTGGGATCTTCCCAGACTGGGGCATGAACCGGCGTCCCCTGCATCGGCAGTTGGACTCTCAACCACTGCGCCACCAGGTAAGCCCCATCTCACTGGCATTCTTAACAATAGGTCCTGGAGATTGTTTCATATCATTATTAGGGCTGTCTCCTTCTTTTCAGCAACTGCATGGAATTCCACTGTGTTAATATATCATTCACTGTTGAATGTATTATTTATCTGGTCCCTGTTAATAGACGTTTAGGTTGTTTTTGATCTTTTTCAGTATCAATAGTGCTAATAGTGCTGCAGTGAATGTCCTTGTCATATTTTTTTAATGTTCGTTTATTTATTTATGTATTTGGCTGCTCTGGGTCTTAGTTGCAGTACTCAGGATCTTTGCTGTGGCATGCGGGATCTTTTTTTTTTTTTTTTTTTTTAGATGCAGTATGCAGGTTCTTAGTTGTAGCATGCAGGATCTAGTTCCCTGACCAGCGATTAAACCCCAGGGCCCCTGCATTGGGAGAGTGGAGTCTTAACCACTGGACCACTAGGGAAATCCCCCTTGTAATATTTTCTAAGTGACTTTTTAAATCCAATCTACTAAAGGATGGAAGGAAGCATTTTTCCTATCCACCCCGTTCTAGCTGCATTGTTAGGGAAAGTTATGCTACCTGGGGAACCATATTTGGCTAAGAGATACAGGAGTGCCTGAATCCTATGCTGTTCTAATTGCTTTCTCATCCCCATATGGACCCATGGGAGATGTAGAAAAAAGATGAGGACCAAAAAAAAAAAAAAAAAAAGATGAGGACCACTTCATTCTTAGAGGGGCTGAAACCCTAAGGCCATGCTCTCTGGAGGATGCCTAGGAGGGCTCTTGCTGCCACTATCCCAGGGTTTCTCCACCTCGGCACTATTGGCATATTGGACTAGATAGTCCTTTGTTGTAAGAGGCTGTCCTGTGCATTGTAGGATGCGATGTAGCAGCGTCCCTGGCTTCTACCCACTAAGTGCCAGTAGCACCCTCCCCAGAGTTGTGGCAACCCCAAATATCCAGACATGGCCAAATGTCCCTTGGTTGAAACCCACTGCTCTAACCCGACATGAACCTCAGAATTGTACCACCCTCAGCTGGCACATGGGGCAGGAGACCAAGGCACCAGGACAGCTCTGGCCTAGGATAGGAATGGAAGCGAGATGACCAGGCTTGGCCAACCAGTGTCAGCCTGTCTTGTGAAGGGAGCTCCATGGGGGCAGAGGAACCCTCGCATGCCATGTCCAAGTGCAGAACCTTTTCACAGTAATGACCCAGCTCACTGGGAAACATGACTTCACAGTATATTGGAATCCAACCAACCTTAAGAGTGACTTCTTGCAGGAAGGATGGGCCGGGAAGCTGGGGGAGATCTTGAGGCTATATGTACTCTACTCATGCATGGAGCAAACTTTTCTTAGTTTATCCGCTATTCTGCTCTATGAGAGTTAGTGAATTTGAAAACCAAATTTTCAAGGTTTTGAATACAGGAGCCCAAAACTCAGAAGGAACCTCTGAGTTTATCTGGTGATATTCCTGTCCTCCCAAGTCTGTGAGTTACCTGGAGACTGTGTCTTACTTATCCCTGAGTGGTCACCACCAGGCCACAGTCCATTTGTGGACTGAATGAAGGAAGTTAAGAGGCAGCAAATACTACCCCCCCACACCTATCATCTCTCTTCCATCTGACCTAGTTTGCCCTTCAGGGTCTATAGATCTTTATCCTGGAGTCCCAAGTGTCTTGGCTCAGAGTCACTCTTTTTTTTTTTTTTTTAATGTATACTTGACATATAACATTATATTAGTTTCTGGCATACAATGTAATAATTCAATATTTGTGTATAGTGTGAAATGGTCAAATAAGTCTAGTTAACATCTATCACCATACATAGTTACAAAATTTATATTATATGTAATATTTGTTTCTATATCTATCACATTTTTTATCCACTCATCCATCAGTGAGGACTTAAGTTGTTACCATATCTTGGCTATTGTAAATAATGCTGCAATGAACATGGGGGTGCATATATCTTCTGGAATTAGTGTTTTTATTTTCTTTGGATAAATACCCAGAAGTGGGGTTGCTAGTTCATGTGGTAGTTCTATTTCTAATTTTTTGAGGAACCTCCATATTGTTTTCCACAGTGGCTGCACCAATTTACATTCCCACTAACAGTGCACAAGGGTTCCCTTTTCTCCACATCTTCATCACCTGTTTCTTGTCCTTTCAAAAATAGTCATTATAAGAGGTGTAAGGTGATACCTCACTGTGGCTCTGATTTGCACTTCCCTGTTGGCCATCTGTAGTCTTTGGGAAAATGTCTACTCAGATACTCTGCCCATTTTTTTAAATTGGGCTGTTTGGTTTTTTGCTATTGAGTTGTAAGAATTCTTCATCTATTTTGGATATTAACCCTTCTCAGGTATATGATTATTTTCTCCCATTCAGTCGGTTGCCTTTTCATTTTGTTGTTGGTTTCCTTTGTTGTGCAGAAACATTTTAGTTTGATGTAATCCCACTTGTTTATTTTTGTTTTTGCTGCCTTTGCTTTTGATTGTCAAATCAAAAAAATCATCGCCAAAACTGATGTAAAGGAGCTTATTGCCTATGTTTTCTTCTAAGAGTCGTGTGAGTTCAGATCTTATGTTCAAGGCTTTAACCAATTTTGAGTTCATTTTTGTGTATGGTGTAAGATAGTGGTCCAGTTTCATTCTTTTACAAGTGGCTGTCCAGTTTCTTAAGGACCATTTATTGAAGAGGCTGTCCTTCTCCCATTGTATATTCTTGCCTTCCTTTTCATAAATTAGTTGACCACATATGTGTGGGTTTATTTCTGGGCTGTTAATTCTGTTCCATTATCTATGTCTCTGTTTTTAAGCCAATACCGTACTGTTTTGATCACTATAACTTTTAAATATAGTTTGAAGTCAGGGAGTGTGATGCCCCAACTTTGTTCTTCTTTCTCATGATAGCTTTGGCTGTTCAGGGCCTTTTGTGGTTTCATGTAAATTTTAGGATTGTGTGTTCTATTTCTGTGAAAAATGCCATTGGAATTTTGACAGAGATTGCATTGAATCTGTAGATTGGTTTGGGTAGTATGGATATTTTAACAATGTTAATTCTTCCAATCCAAGAACATGGAATATTTTTCCATTTACAGGTATCGCATGTAAATCTCTTTTTGAAAGTTTGCTTTGTGCTACTTTGCTTTTACCAAAGAACTACTACATTAGTACCTGTTTTTGCTAACCAAAAGAAATCTGAAGAGGATTTTTGCTTTTATATAACAAGTGAAAGTGAAAATAGTGTTCAGTGTTTCTTTTGTAGCAAGCCCTTTCAGTGACAGCGAGAGTGGCACCACCAAGCTCCTGCCCTGGGAACTACACTCAGCATCTCAGCATCAAGCTATCGTAGCTTTGAACTGTGTCTGTGAGCATCTGTGCCTTATCTAGATTTGTTTTTTACATCGAAATAAGATGTAAAAAATGTCCTAAGGTAATTGCTTCTTCTCTTTACATCATTTCAGCTTACAAAAGTTTTCGTAAGAATGCTCTACTTTTGTATAGTGAAAGAAACCTGTATTTGTATCCTCTTACAACACCAATTTCCAGGGAGTCGGACCATTTTTTGAGAGGAATGAATTTGGACTGGGCATTCACATTTATTTCTGTCTCTCAATGTCTTTCTTCACGGCTAAATCATTTCTTAAAACCAGAGTTATTTCCACTCCTTCCAAAAGGAGCTTTATCATGTATCATGTAAATTGGGCACCTGCAATTCAATCTCGTGATGACTGGTGTAGTCCTGGGATGGTTCCCACCTTTAACCCTCTTCTCCCTCCTCGCCTGCTGCCTAGAAGGGGTCCCACAGACCTCCTCCCAGGCCTGGAGGTGTTCTCCTCACTGTCATTCTCTTCTATGCCCTCACCTGCTGGCCCCTGTTGTTTTCTGAGTGATGGAGAGGGTTTGGCCCAGCTCCTTCTTGTCCTAACCAGCCAGGAGATGTTTCCCTAGGCCACACCCTAGGAAAGCCCCTCTTCATTCATTCACTTGTTCAATCATCCAGTTAACACATATTAAGTGCTTCTCGTATGCCAGGCGCTTCTCACTGAAACCTCACACGGCTCTAGGAGAAATAACAACAGGTACTATTATTAGTCCCCACTTATGGATGAGGAAATGGAGGCTTGGAAGGGTTAAGTAGCTTGCCCAAGACCACATGGTGAGTGAGCACCACTGTCATGCTTGGACCTAGAGTCGGAATCCAGGCAAGAGACTTCCACGCCAAGCTCACACCATGGGGCTGGCTGGGGTCTGCCCAGTGTGGCTCCCCCAGACCACACTCCGAGCAGAGGAAGCCAGATTACAGTGAACACCAAGGGCTTCCTGGAGGTGATGTGTGGCCTGAGGCCAGGAAGGACCAAGCAGGGAGAGGGCCACTGGCTCTTTGTCTGTGTACTGGCTTCATATGTTTAACATCACAAGGCAGAACCCCAGTGTGGTGGGCCAGGGTGCATGAGGTCTGCTGGTGGGAATTCGGTTCTATCATTACTTTTTGAGCTCTTACCATGTGCCAGGCACAAGCCTTGGCCCAGGCTTCCCATATCACACCAGCTGCCACCGTGTGCTGTGGCCTAGGTCTCTTGGCTTGGCTCTGATTTAGCTTTCGTAGCTTACATCCCTCTCTCCCTGAATGCCTGTCTTTGAGCTAGGAGCTCCAGGTCATGCCAGCCACAAAATCCCCAAGCTTCTGGGTCCTTGTGGCCCATGCAGCAGAGCTGACCTTGATCACGGTCTCCCACTCCAGGCCTAGACAGCTTCTGTTCACCAGGGTCTCCCCTGAACTCAACTGAGCTCCAGCCCACGTGAGTCACACGTTGGGAGTCAGCTGAGGGCCGGTTGGGGCAAGCCCTGAGTAATGCATCAAAGCCCTTCTTCCCTGGATGAACCTGCTGAGCCCTCAGAATGAGGGTGGGTAGGTGCTAGGTACCACAGAGGAATCAGTGGGTCTCCTGCCCCAGGAAGAATATTAGAGGCTCCTATAGCCTTTCCCATCCCCTGGTGTGCGTGGAGGTCCCTGCGCCTTGGAACCTAAAGATCGTCAGGGTTTAGTGAGTGACCTAATAAATGGGTGAGTTGAGGCAGGCTTAGGGTCACTGCAAAGCCCATATACCCTCCAAAAAAGAGCAAAAGAGGTTTAGCTGCCAAGTACTTACTCCATCTGTTGCGATTGGAAAATTTAGAAAGATACCATCTTATGTTCAGCATCCATACACATGTTGTGTTCTAAGGTTTATAGTTTCGTTTTTATTTTGAATTCCCCCTGCCGGGGAAAACTACCATATTTTCAGTGCTTAGACCGGTAAAGGTCAAGCTCCAGCCTGGAGATCCAGTCACAACCACGGAAGCACAGAAGGGGCAGAGCTGGGAGGGCCTGTGGAAGTGACCCATCCACCCTACCCCCGCTCCCACCACAGGACAGTACAGCTTGGGCCATCCAGGCCAATTCAGACACCCTCTTCTGATTCCGCGAGGAAAGTCTTGGAAAGGGAGTAGAGAGCCTGAGCTAGAGGAGCCTCTGCTCCTCCAGCCCCAGCTGTCCCTCCCAGTGCGGTGAACGCACGCTGTCATGGTACCTGCTCCCCTTCATCATCCCCGAGAGCCAGGCAGCCACCGGGTCCTCCCACTGTCTCCAGACTCTCATCCCTTCCTTCCTCCTTCGTCTTTGCTTTGTCCCCCAGTTCCATTCCACTGGCCACGGTACAGTCAAATTAGAATCTGAGCCTGGCCTTTCGCTTCTCGGAGGGGGCTCAGCGGCTCCCTGTGACCATGTGGCCCAGATCTTTGGTGGCATTCAGGGTCTTTCTTGGCCTTCCCAGCCTCCCCTCTCCCCGTGATGCATCCCCTCCCCTCCAGCCACAGAATTCCATGTAGCCTCAGAACAGAGGCCTCTCTCCGGCTGGAACGCCCTCTGCCTCCCTCCGTACGCAGGGCACTCTGTGCCATCCTCTCTGTCCACCCCACGCTGTGTCCAATTGCTCATTTGCCCTCCTGCCCCTCTCTCCATCCTGGGGTATCCCAAGGCCTGGCATCTTCCTAAAGTCCTTCAGCAACAGTTTGTTCAAGAGTGAAGGAAAGGGAATCCCCTGGCGGTCCAGTGGTTAGAATTTGGTGCCTTCACTGCCGTGGCCCTGGATTCGATCCCGCAGGCTGCACGGGTTGGGGGGAGGGGCAACAAAGGGTGAAGGAAGGTCTTGTTCATCTGAGGCCCCAGGGCCCAGCATGGTGCTCGGCTCACAGTAGGCTCAAATAAACGAGAGCTGAGGGAATGGATTCTGCCCTCTCCCCTTCCTTCTTCCCCCCTCCTTCCTGCCATTCTCCTTCATCACTGAGAATTCCAGTTATGGGTCACACTCCATGATCTGCTACCCAGCGGCACTTCTGCAAAAGTCCCAGCTGCTTCCTGCTTGGTCCTCTTATCTCCAGCCCAGCAGAGCAGGAACTGATCACTTGCAGGGGGCAGTTGAGGGAAACTATAAATGGAACAGTGACAAGTATTTAGGTAGAGTTGAACCTTCATTTGATCCTCCTCCAAGCCCAGAGAGGATAGTGGCATTCTCCCCACTTTACAGATGAGGAAACTGAGGTTCAGAGAGGTTGAGTGATTGGCCCACAGTCACACAGCAGCTTGGTGTACAGCCACTACGGGAACACAAACCTCCAATCCCAAATCTTTTCACTATCTCTTTCAGCCAGACACCAGGGGTCTCAAAGGCTGCAAAATGGATCTTGATCTTTGGGTGGTTTCATGCTGCATTCACTTTGCCAGCCTTTTCTTCCTAAACTGCTGCTTCCCGCTGCTGGCTGATCACTGGGAAAGGAACACAATTTTATCACTGTGTAAGGGCAGAGACAAGCTCAGAACTGGGAAAGGAAATCAGACTTTTCTTGGAGAAGGCCAGATGGGAGGTGGCTACCTTTGGCCCACCTGGATGCACAAGGTGGGAGCCCCTCCCAACCTGCCACAGGTACTCCCTCACCAGCTGCTAGGGCCTCTCCATTCCCCGCCCTTCCCCTTCTCCCCAAAGACCTTCCTCTGTCTGATAAAGGTCCAGCTTTCAGCAGGCATCCAAGGCCTTCTCTGATCCCACCGTGACTGTGGGTCAGATACATTCTAGATCTACAGAACGTGGCCCTTGGGGCTGAAACCCGCATAACACCTTGAGAAGGTGTGTGGGGTTTGCTTGTCCCATCTTGTCTCATCTCCTTGGGAATAGCTGAACCAAAAAAAACCCACAAATTGCTGCTGTTTCTCCTCCCCCGTCCACCCCCACCCTGCCCCAGGGAGAGTCAGCAGGGAGGCATGGATAGCACTTGTCTCTGGAGCTCTTAGGTCCAGTCCTGCCTCCATCACTGTCTGGCTGTCATCCCTTCTCTTGGCCCCAGTTTCTCCTTCTGCCAATTATGAGGGTTTGACCAGATCATTTCTAAGAGCTCTTCTTCCTCCAGAATGTACAAGTGAGTACACATCCCACTTTGGATGGAATGGAATCACTCCTTTCCAACGTAAGACTTCATCTTTTTGGTTTTTTAAAAATTTTTATTGGAGTATAGTTGATTTACAATGTTGTGTTAGCTTCAGGAGTACAGCAAAGTGAATCAGTTATACATGTACATATATCCACTCTTTTTTAGATTCTTTTCCCACATAGCTAAATCTTCATCTTTGAGGAGCCATCCCCAGAGGTTTCATTGTGAGAACTTGGCATTGACCATGAGTTTTGAATCGTTATGTACAAAGGTCATCAAGTCCTTCCTCTTGCCTTTGGGAGTGACGATAGCAAATCTTTCTCTCCAGTGTGCAAATATGGCCATTTCCTGCCTCTCTGGGGAACCTCTGCTCTGGCCAGACACATTTTCATCGTCCCCAGCACACCTTAATGATCTCACCTCTGGGATCTTTCTAATCCCTTCCCCTGCCTGTCCAGATCCTCGCTGTTCTTTGAAGCCTTTTCTGACCATGGCCAGCCATGGAGTGAATTGTCTCCTCTGATCTCTCATAATGTTTATTTCTGTCTCACTTCATCCACTCATTTATTCATTCATGCGTCCACTCAAGTTTTTGAATGCCTACAGTGTGCTGGGTATGGTAGGGTGTTCAGAGCTGAAAACACAAGGTCATTGCCCCGATGGAGCTTTCCAGCCTAATTGGATTCATGAAGCATGGACACAACTCCAACCCAAAGCTAACTGTAAAAAATGCCCAAGGAGGGGTTTCCCTGGTGGCGCAGTTGTTGAGAGTCCGCCTGCCGACGCGGGGGACACGGGTTAGTGCCCTGGTCTGGGAAGATCCCACATGCCGCAGAGTGGCTGGGCCTGTGAGCCATGGCCGCCGAGCCTGCGCGTCCGGAGCCTGTGCTCTGCAACGGGAGAGGCCACAACAGTGAGAGGCCCCTATACCGCAAAAAAAAAAAAAAAAAAAAAAAAAAAAAAAATGCCCAATTGACAGAGAGAGAGAGAGAGTTCTTTTTGGAGACCTAGTAGTTAAGCCAGGCCCTTGAAGGATGGATATAATTTGGACTTGGGGAGTGGGAGGAAGAACGCATTCAGGGGAAAAAATCGATCCAATTTGGCAGGGACCGAGGAGTGACACAGTGGAGTGGTAAAAGGTGAGGCCACATCAGGAAGAGCCTTGAATGCCAGGCTGAGGTTGGAGTCATTTCTCATAGGGTGGAAGGTGCCTTGTGTGGGAGGGAAGTTTACATGATGGAAGGGGTATTTGGGGGATAGATCTGGTACCAGAGTGGGTAGAGGTGAGCACAGCTGGAGGCTGAGAAACAAGCCAGAAAACTAGACATGTGGCCCAGAGTGCAGGCTTCAGGCTGTTCAAAGGGACTGAGTTCCAGTGCTGAGTATAGCACGGGGAGAGGATGAGTTAGAAAATAAAAATACCCCCTCCCAATTACCATGACATTTCCCCATCAAGCTTATAACCAGAGTTCTAGAAGTGGAACAGTCAGTCTGCCCCCATCTCCTGTCTTTAGCAGCAGAAGGAAACTTGAAGACAATTTCACCTGGAACCCTGATGATTTTTGTGAGAAAACTGTCAATCACCTATATTAATTGCCAAAGCTTACACGACCCTTTGCAGCAGAATCGAGGGTGAAAATCATCTTTCTTGAACTCACGATGCTACAAGTGGCATTCAACTCTGTCTCAACCAGTTAAGACTCCACAAACCTGTCTCCAGGGACTTCCCTGGTGGTCCAGTGGTTCTCTCCAGTGGGAGACTCCGTGCTCCCAATGCAGGGGGCCTGGGTTCGATCCTTGGTCAGGGAACTAGATCCCACATGCCACAACTAAGAGCCTGCATGCTGCCACTGAAAGATCCTGCATGCCGCAACAAAGATCCCAAGTGCCACAAATAAGACCCAGTGCAGCCAAATAATAAATAAATTTTAAAACTATTAAAAAAAAAAAAAAACCTGTCTCCAGCTTGCCAGATGTTGAGGCTGATGAGATTTTACGATAAATCGTGCCTCTCACTGAAGAGAAGGGAAATGAGGCTCGGCACATCACAGCCCCATCTGGCAGAAGTCACAAGATAAGCAAATAATTATTATTTAAAACCAGAGGGCCTTATAATTTATTCATGAATGCCACACATTCTATATTAGATCTTCCATTCAATTTAGTTGTATTCTTTGAAGCAAATTTATAAGATCTGAATTATTCAGAAAGTGCTACCAAGCTCATAGAAGAAAACACTTCAGCTACAGAAAGTATCACGCGGCACAAGATGGTGGTGAGGTGTGAGGGCTCTGAAACTGAACCGTCCAGATTCAAATTCTGGCTCTACCACCTCAGGCAAGTTACTTGGCCTCTCTGTGCCTCAGTTTCCCCATCGGAAACAACTCTACTTCATAGAGTTGTTTTCAGGATAAGTAATATATATAAAGCACTTTGAACACTAGTAAGTGTTATGTGTTTGCTACAATTATTTCAGCATTTCGGATTGTAAATGTTCTACCCTGTTGTCCAGATGACAAGTTTCCCTATGCTGATAACACAATGAAGAGCTTTAAGGTTCCTTAATTTTCTATGAATTTTGAGGAAAAGTAGCACAAGGAGAAGATTGACTGAAGGAGGCATGAGGAGAAAACTTGGTTTAAGACTGGACGTTTTTGGCTTTTGTCTTCTAAAAATTACTACGCTCCATTGATATGAAGATTTTTAATATCAATCTAGCCAAAGGGAACAACAGACCCCATAAGACATTGTGTTACACATAAATAGGAGAGTAATAAATAAAATATGGGAAACCACAGCAATGAAAAATAAGTAACTACCAGTACACACTAGTGACACGGATAAATCATATACACATTATGCTGAGTGAAAGAAGCCAGCCACAAAAGGGCACATACTGTATGGTTCCATTCATATGAAGTTCAAGAACAGGCAAAACTAGTTTATGATTGTGAAGATCAGAACAGTTATCTTTGAGGTGGGTAGAGACTGGGAGCAGGCATAAGGGAACATTTTAGGGTGATGGAAACTTTCTATATCTTGAGCTGGGCATGGTTACACTGCAAAAAGTCATCAAGTTGTACACTTAAGATATGTGTACCTTACCATATGTAAAATGTACTTCACTAATAAAGAAAAAAAAATCATGGACAATCTTGCCTCTAAAAATAACAGTTTAAGATTTTATATATTTTGAACCTAATTTTCCTCTTGCTTACACATATTTGTGACCATATTTGTGACCATGAGGTTCTTAGCTGAGAAAATTTCCGTAAAAACTTTTTTATTTCTCACATTAACTGCGTTATTCAGATAAAGTGAAAAGCCTAACTTAGATTTTAGGTTACGACTGAAATCTTTAGTCATTTGTGGCAAGTGTGAATGACAGACAGATAGGCTATTAACTAGTAAAATCCAGCTCTAAAAATATGTTTAAGGGCACGGTTCTCTACAATGACCCCCCCAGACAAATCCATTACTTGGATATCAATGAATCAACCAAAATTGGAAGTGAGAAAAGTTTGAGCCCTTTTTGCAATGGATGGATGTTTATGAGGCTATTAAGTGAAGAGGATTCAGAAACAAGGGGATAAATGACATGCTAATTTGGGATTGAATGGAGTAACGGGATGATCTTGGAAATCTAAGAATCCTGCTTAATGGGACTTGTCTATTTGCAATTCAATAAACCAATAGAGTTAAATTCAAAGAGTTAAAGGATGTGAGCACTCAGAACAAAATTACAGGAATAAATTTATTCCTGAATAAATTTATAAATAAATAAATAAATCTCAACTGAAGTTGAGATAAGGGTCACTGTTCCACATCTGACATCTTTAACTCTTGAGCCGTGGGGTTGGCAAACCAGGGAACACAGAATCTTCTGACTAGAAGTAAAACCAGCTATTGGAGTGGGTTCAGAGAGACTGTTCAGACTTAAGAAGTTAAAGCACGTGCTTCAAGGTCTAAAATATCCCATTGTGGGATATCCCTGGTGGCGCAGTGGTTAAGAATCCACCTGCCAGTGCAGGGGCATGGGTTCGATCCCTGGTCGAGGAAGATCCCACATGCCGCGGAGCAGCTAAGCCTGTGTGCCACAACTCCTGAACCTGCACTCTAGAGCCCGCGAGCCACAACTACTGAGTCTGCATGTCACAACTACTGAAGTCTGCATGCCTAGAGCCCGTGCTCCACAAGAGAAGCCACCACAAGGAGAAGCACGTGCACTGCAATGAAGAGTAGCCCCCGCTCTCTGCAACTAGAGAAAGCCCGTGCGCAGCAACGAAGACCCAACGCGACCAAAAATAAATAAATAAAATAATTTATAATACATATATATATTAAAATATCCCAGTGCAAGGACAATATCCTCAAAGACAATGATGGGGACTTCTCTGTTGGTCCATTGGTTAAGACTCTGTGCTTCCACTGCAGGGGGTGCGGTTTGAATCCTGGTTGGGGAACTGAGATACCATATGCTGTGTGGTGTGGCCAAAAAAAAAAAAAAAAGACAGTGGTGATTGGGAGAGAAGAATAGTGAAAACAATGAAGAAAAATGTGACCTGAGGGTAAGGTGACAGGAAGTTCTGCTTTGCCAGGGACAGGTGAGTTTAAGCCTGCTGTCCCGGAAGCAATTATTAATAGTGCCCCTTTCACTCTGAAGCATCTGGATTTGAGGGATAAATCAGTGTCTGGATTTGAATGGTAAATCACACGATCATCCTACCAAAGAGAGGAAATTAGCCAGAGGGCCCTTGTGCCGATTTCAAATGGTGCGGACAGATGCCCCAGCCTGGCTTGCCGCCCACGTGTCGCTGCCCTGCTGAGCAGTCCTCACCACCTCTGCCTGCCCTGTCCCACCTTGCTTGCTGGGCGGGATGGCTAGAGACCGATGTCAGCTCCTGCGCTGCTCTGGTGCCACCTTCAGGCTCTCTGGGGGAAATGCCTCTTCCTTCCCTCCTTCCACCCTTCTTTCCACAGCCTTCAACTTGGCCAAAAGACCTTCAGAGCATGGGAAGCGGGGGCTATGGGGTGGGCAGGAACCAGGCAGAGAAGACCAGGTTATGGAATCAGAAGGGCCCTGCTGGAACCAACAAAGCCAAGTTCCTCCTCTTCCTACCCACCCCTGTCCTGCCTAAGTTTATAAACGGAAAGCTGAGGCCTAATTCAGAGACTTGACTGGTAGGATTGTGAAGCATACATCTGGAGCCTCCCTGGTACTGTTCTCCCCATCCCATTCCCCCATACCTCTCTTCCCCCATCTTTAACAAATACATTAGGATAGTGGGGAAGGAAGGGAACTTAAACTTACTAAGCTCCTACTATGTGCTGAGCACAAAGTGGGCACTTTACATACATTATCTCCATCCTCGTAAATGGCGGGAAGTAGGTGGCTATACAACAGGGACACGGGATTGGAGTGGGCTAGTGACTTGCTGGAATTTGAATGCAAAGGTCTTTGCCTCCAAAGCTGGTATTCTTTTTAGGTCTCTGACTTGAGCAATATTTGCAAAATGGAAAGCGCCTCATGGAAATCTAATATTGATCCATAACAAGGCTGCTGCACTGCAAACAAAAACAGGAAGTGTCTTTCCTTTGGGCTGGAATTTTCTCAACAAACATATCCCTCTTTTGTAACTTGGGATATTTCCTAGGAAAATGAGTGAAGCATGACTGTGAATGCAGTTTGCTTGATAAACAAAATCTGTCCAAACATGAGGCCTTGTGGATCTTGGGTAGTGGAGACAAGAAGCCATTGTGCTGGACATTTTCGAAGATGTTCTTTATAAAATAACTGGGGGGCCCAGAGCCCCCAGATTCCTTCCTGTCTGACCACCAAATCCCCTTCTTTGGGTAAATAGTGTTTCTCTCCTTTTATGGATTGAATGGTTGGTCCCCCGCCCCCCGCATTCATATGTTGAAGCCCTACTCCCAGTGTGGCTGTATCTGGAGATGAGGCTTCTAAGGAAGTAATTAGGGTTAAATGAAATCATAACGGTGGGGCACTGATCTTATAGGATTAATGTCCTTACAAAACTAGACACCAGAGAGCTAGAGCTCCCTCTCCTTCTCCCTCCACGCCACCGCCCCTTCTGTCTTTGTCTCTCACACAGACTCTCCTCCCTCACACACAAAGAAGAGGTCATGTGAGCACACAGCAGACCGGCAGCTGCCTATCAGCCATTCTGAGAGGCCTCAGAATGAAACCTGCCTTGCTGGCACCTCGATCTCGGGCCTCTCAGCCTCCAGAACTGTGAGAAATAAGTTTCTGTTGTTTAGGCCACCCAGTCTGTGGCATTCTGTTGTGGCAGTCCCAGTAGGCTAATAAACACACCTCCCCACTCTACTCCAACCATATGATACTAGAACGTCCCGCAGCTGTAGTGTCCTGGCTCCCCAGCCATGGGCTGGACAGGCAACCCAGACTAGACCAACCAGAAAACTTCCCCTGGATTTTTCTGAATAGGAACTAAGATGGGGTGGGGGGGAATCATCCTTTCCGGGGTGGTAAAGCCAGGAAGATGGGAGCCTAGTACCACCAATAGCCTGATTCCTACCTCATGGGAAAAGTTGCTCTGAGAGAACAAAGCTGGTACGCAGACTGAAGCAGAGACAGACAAAGGAGACTACAAATCCTAACTGTGTTGATGACCCTGGGTCCAGGTATTCCCCAGGCCCAGCCGATCCTTTGCCCTTCTGTGGTTTATTTACTGAGCCAGTGAGCTTCTCTTCTTGCCTGAGCTAACTCAAGTGAATTTTCTGTCACTCACAGCGAAAGAGTCCTGACCGAAATGGCAGGACGTGGCAGGCTGGTCTGGCTCTGGCAGAGGACTGGGTTGGGTGAAATCAGCTGTGACGAGGACACAGGAGGTGACGAAATAGCTTCCTCCAGCCCCGAATGTGAGCGAGGCTAGGCTTATTGTCTCAGTGCGTCAGAGTGAGGATTTGGTCAGAGGTGCCATCTCTCCTTGAGTGAGATTCTTTGTCCTCAAAGCCTGCCTGTCAAAGGGAGTTTTGGCCGCATCTTTTTTTGTGTGTGTGTGCGGTACGCGGGCCTCTCACTGTTGTGGCTTCTCCCATTGCGGCGCACAGGCTCCGGACGCGCAGGCTCAGCGGCCATGGCTCACGGGCGCAGCCGCTCCGTGTCATGTGGGATCTTCCCAGACCGGGGCACGAACCTGTGTCCCCTGCATTGGCAGGCGGACTCTCAACCACTGCGCCACCAGGGAAGCCCTTGGCCGCATCTTGAGTTCACTTGATCAGTTGTTCTCCTAGTCTCAGGATCTTCAAACCATGCTTCCCTACTGGGGTGCTAGGAGGACATGGGTATCCTGGTCAGAAGCTAAGACCCCGAGGAGCCTCTCCGTCAGCCTGCCCAGAGTTCCAGAGGGCAGGATCAAGGGATGGTTGGAGGAGACCAACCTGGGCACCCCTGACATGCACACCACTCTTTTGTTTGTTTTGTTTTTAAATGGAAATACATTTTTATTTATTTTTAAAATTTATTTTGTTTTTATATACTTTTTTAAAGGTTAATTTCCATTTACAGTTATTATGAAATATTGGCTCTATTCCCCATGTTGTACGATATATCCTTGAGCCTATCTTACACCCAATAGTTTGTACCCCCCACTCCTCCACATCCTATATTGACCCCCCCTCCACTGGTAACCACTAGTTTGTTCTCTATATCTGTGAGTCTGCTTCTTTCTTGTTATATTCATTCATTTGTTGTGTTTTTTAGATTCCACATGTAAGTGATATCATACAGTATTTGTCTTTCTCTGTCTGACTTATTTCACTTAGCATAATGCCCTCCAAGTCCATCCATGTTGCTGCAAATGGCAAAATTTCATTCTTTTTTATGACTGAGTAGTATTCCATTGTATATATATACCGCATCTTCTTTATCCTTTCATCTGTTGATGGACACTTAGGTTGTTTCCATATCTTAGCAATGGTAAATAATGCTGCTATGAACATTAGGATGCATGTATCTTTTCGAATTAGTGTTTTTGTTTTTTTTAGGCTATATACCCAGGAGTGGAACTGCTGGGTCATATGGTAGTTCAACTTTTAGTTTTTTGAGAAACCTCCATACTGTCTTCCATAGTGGCTGTACCAATTTACATTCCCACCAACAGTGTATGAGGGTTTCCTTTTCTCCACATCCTCACAGCATTTGTTGTTATTTGTAGACTTTTTGATGGTGGCCATTCTCACAGGTACACCCCACTCTTGATCCATCTCCAGGAACTGTTCATCCCTCATGTGTGGGCACCCAGTGGTGTCCAAGTGGAAAAGGCAGTGCCCATGTCCCTGACTCATTCCCCCATTAGAAGTGGTCATTGCACCAAGCACTCTCCTCTGTTAAAACTGGACAGACCGAGGGTCACTTCCCTAATGGACAGGTCTTGTCAGCCTGTCTCATGCTCCTGATGGGGAACCCATTTGACTTGGCCTCCAGACAAAGCTGGTTCCCTTGCCAAGCAGGCTCTAGAGTTACACTTCATGCTGACAGGCCTCATCTGAAGATCTCTTGTTGAAAATTCTCAGTTTCCTACATCAAGTGCAGCCTGGCAGTTTAATTCAAATTAAACCCAAAAGGAGACTGCTGCTTCCATCTCTACTGCCCAGAAATCGGACTGTGTAGAGTTTTCATTTGCTAGAAGTTGAGCAGTCCGAAACCATGCAGATGGACCCAGTACACAGAGCAATTACACATGTGGGGCGCCAGCCAAGGCAGAGTGCACACACGCATATACACACACACCCCCAGAAAATCTAGAAATAGGCTGGGTTTTTTTTTTTTTTGGCCACGCCACTTACAGGATCTTAGTTCCCCGACCAGGGGTTGAACCCGGGGCCCCAGGGAATTCCCTAGAAATAAGCTATTTTAATTTCAGCTGCCATGAAAGTGTCATTTCCCCCCAAAAAATGAAATTTTATTTTATGATTGAGTCTGGTTTTTATTTTGAATTACTTAAGAGATAGAGGCCAGGTAATGTTTGCTGTGTCTTGGGCCTTTAAAGACCTTAATTATGCCATTTAAAGACCTTAATTAGGCCCTAAACTCAGATTAGGCTAGGATCCCGGGCAATATATCCCCAGACACAGCCGTGGGAGGCCTTTCTAAGATTCTCCAGCCTGAGGGGCCAAGAGAGGATGGAGTTGAGAGCAGCTGATATGCCAGTGGGTTTTAACCTGGCTGCACGTTGGAATCACCCGGGGGGAGTGATGGGTTGGAGGCAGCCTGGGCACCAGGACTTTTCAAAGCTCCTCTGATGACTGCAATGCATAGGCAGGGTTGAGAACCACCGCCCTTTGCTGTGTCCACTCTGCGGCTGCCTTGGTCCCCCGATACCGTCCCAGGCTCCCAGGCTCCCAGGTGATCACTACAGTAAATGAGAATTAACTCTCCCACCAATCTGCTTTCCTCCCCTCCTGGAGAATCTGTGAGCTCTCCCTTTTGACTATTGGACCTTGTTAAATCACCAGCCCATGAATCAGGGGGCAGGAGGGAGCTCCTGGCAGAGGGGAAAGAGTGTAGTTAAACAGAGTTTAAATCCCAACTCTGCCTTGCACCAACTCTGCCTTCTGGGAAAAGTTCTGAACTGTACTTGCTTCCTGTGCAAAATGGGGGATGAGGCCCCTCCCTGGCAGGATCTCTGTGAGGCTAAAATGAGATAAAGCTGGGAAAGATTAGTGTTCCCTTTGCCCCACCTCTGACTGGGTATTATAGGATTTCCCTGGTCCTCTGAGCTCTCCGCTGCAGCCCTCCTGCTCCTGTATCTTCTCTCTTGCTCCCTCCCTTTCCCAACCCCCTTTGCTCCCCCGCCCCCAACTAAGGCTCCTGCTTCTCTCCACACCCCTCTTCCCATAGGTGAAGTCTTCCCCTGCTGTGCCACCATCTCACTGATGCCTCTTTCAATCATGACCAAGCCAAATACAGTCTATTTCTCTCCCTCCCCATTTCTGCTACTAGGTCACTATCAGCCCTCACAGACACACTCCCAGTAGTCTCCACTTTGGCCCCTTCCAACCACCCATTCCTGTATTACAGCCATACTCATCTTTAAAAACCCAATATCATTAAATCACCATCTTGCTTAATCCTTCAATGGCCTTGACTCACCCTCGGCCTGCAGGATCTGGCTCCTTCCTGCCTCTGCAGTCTCCTCTTGCTTCAATCTCTCTCTCTTACTCCCTCTCTCATCTCAGATCCTTGAGGGTACACCCTCCCACCTCAGGACCTTTGCACATACTGTTCTTTCTGCCAGAAAGACCTCTCCTAGAATAGATAGTGAACTCCTATTCAAATATCCTTTGTTTGAGGTATTGACTACCCATTCCATCAAATCAGATTTCCTACTAATATGCCCTCATATCTCCTTATACTTTTCCAAGTAAATAAGTTTGATTGTGTGCTTCATGGCCATCTCCTTCGCTAGACTGAAAGCTCCATGGCAGCAAGGGTCAGGATGGTTTTGGTACACTATTGTAACCCCGATGCTTAGCATTGTGTTTGGCACAGGCTCGGGACCATTTGGACCAAGTACGTAGGCTGTGTGGGCTTGTGTCACCTGTGTACACAGGAGAGGGTGTAGAGGAAAAAAGGAGAAACAGAATAACTGCTTCACCAGCTTGTTTGAGTATCTGCTGGGCGTTTCCTGTCTGCCGTCATGTGCTGGGTGGTATCAGAGAAGAAGAGCCCTATTTTCCCTTCACATGCAAAGGGAAGGTTAAAGAGCATGAATAGTCACTGCAGAATTATAGAAGGTCTGCCCCACTCCACTAGGGTCCAGGTCCCTGGGGCTTTTCGGAGGACGGGCTGTGAGTTAGTGCCTCCCTGGCCTGTGAAGCTGCCTCTGCAGGTGTGGAAGGCTGCATTCCACACCCTTGCACTCAGACAGCTGGGTACTTCTAACTCAAGCCTGTGTCAGTTGCGACATTTAGTTTGTAAAAGATGAATTCCTTATTGGCCAGTGCAGAGTGCATAGCAAGGGCTGAGGCCAAATGCAAGGTCCAGGGAGAGTGAGCGTTCCAAAGGGGATGTCTGGGTGGGCCCTTGAAATGCAGGGTGGGAGGCACTGGAGAGCTCACCTAGCCTAATTTCTCCCTGGTATGTGTCTTACCATGTTGGTCGTGGGGAACTCGAATCAGAAACCCAACTTCTGCCTCCCAGACCTGTGCTTTTGCTACACAGCTGCCTTAGAGAACCTGGTGTGTCGTGGGTCCTTGATAAATAAATGTCTGTGGAATGAACCAAGTCCCTAATTACACAATGACAGACTGAGGTCTGGAGAGGTTCCATGGCTTGTCCAAGGTGTCCTAGCCAGTCCTGGCAGAGGCCGAACTGAAGTCAGGTCTCTTGACATCCAGTCCGGGTAAGGTTGTGAGATAAAATATAGGACTCCCACTTAAATTAGAATTTCAGATAGGTGACGGATAATTTTTTAGGACAAGTATGTCCCAAATATTGCATATAAAATTATTTATTGTTGATCTGATATTCAAATCTAATTGGGCATCCTGTACTTTCATTTACTGAATCTGACAACCCTCTGCCTAGGACTTGTGTCCCCTTCTCTGTGATACTGATGTGTCCTCCTTTCATTGGACCATACTAGACACTCTGGGAGCAAAGAGAAATAAGACAGATCCTCTGCCCTCAAGGAACTCACAGTCTAGAGTAAGAGACAAGAATATAAACAGAAACCTCCAAAGCAATGCAAAATCCATTTCTGAGAACTTGGGAGCCCTTGTTGGAATAGGTATAGCTTTAGAATTTAGAAGAGGCCAGCATTCACAGAACAGAATATAGGAAGTCCAGAAACAAACCCAAATTTTCATGAGGCTATACATTAGGATGTGATAAAATGGCATTTGAAATCCCCAAGAAAAGGAAGGATTATTCAATAAGTTATGTTGGAACAATTAATTACCTGCCTGGAAAAAAATCAAGTTTGATCATTACTGCTTTAAACCTCATATCAGAAATTAATTCCAGTTCTTGTAAAGGCTTAGATGTTAATAATGAAAGCTATAAACACACTAACAAATGAATAGAAAACAAAAATGGATTTTTCTATAACCTTGGGGATGATTAAGGACTTTCTAAGCATGAAACTAAAAAGAAAAAGTGTTACATCGTTGTAAATTTGTTTTTTCCATTTGTCTTTTGTCTTTTAATGTATGTTTCTGGTGTCTCGTAACATACAGAAGTTTTGATTTCTACATAATGAAATATATCAAAGTGTGGAAATAGTATTTCCACTATATAAAAGTACTTGTCAACTAATGAGAAAAAGACAAGTACAGTAATAAGAAAAAATGAGGCAAGGAAATGAAGTGTAGTTCAGAAAAGAAAAAATACAAATGTCCAATGAATATATAAAACAATATTCAGTTTCACTGGTGATAGAAAAAAAAGTAAACCCAGCGTTAATGTTGATTTGAGAAAATAGGCCTTTCGTACACTGCTGAGAATGTAAATTGGAGCAACTTTTATGGAGGCCAATTTGGCAACATCTATCAAAAGTCTTAAATCTGACCCATAATTTCCAGTAATTAATTATAACGAAATAATGTCGTATATCAGCTACGACTTAACTAGAGGCTATTTGTTACAATGTAGTTGACCATATTTTAAAAACAAAACAATATACAGTGGTCCCTCATATGTGTGAGTGATTTGCTCCAGGACCCCCGTAGATACCAAAATCAATGGATATTCAAGTTCCTCATATAAAATGGAGTAGTATTTGCATATAACCTACACACATCCTCTCCTACGTATACTTATAATTATTTCTAGATTATGATACCTAATACAATGTAAATGCACGTGGCAAATTCAAGTTTTGCTTTTTGGAACTTTCTGGAATTTTTTTTCAAGTATTTTTTGATCCACAGGTGTGGAACCCATGGATACAGTGGGCCAGCTGTAAATGTCCAACCATAAGATTTTGGTTGAGTTATTAAACAACATTCCCACTATGAAACAGCATGTGCAGAAGAGCCCCAGCTTGAAGCTATGGGTCTTCCTGCCCTTACAGGGCTTACAGCAGACCCCAATTTCCTGCATTTCCCAAATTTGTAATAAGGTATAAATAGTATGCCTTATATAAATAAGTATTTATTTCATTTTAAACATTAAATGCAAAGTTTTCTTTTCTGGAAGATGTAGGCCAGTGAGCTAGAAGTAATACCTTATAATAGAATGGATCTATAAAAATAGCTACTGCCAAGTGGCTTGAGAACATTTTATTCTCCTAAGAGGATTATATATCCCCCCGCACAAAAAAATAAAATTCCCCCACACCTACCCATGATCTGGTTTGCTTACCCAGGGTTTCCTTGGAATCATCAAAATGAAATATACCTCTACCTAACTCTGGGTTCTTAAAAATCCACAAGGGACTGGCTTGACTCTGTGTGGCCTGAGGTGATCCTGAGTGGGTATTGGAAAGGAAAGCCCAGACTCACAGGGCTGACCTGGGTTCAAATGGCACAGCCAACTTCTCCTGATGAGGCCGCCTTAGACCAGTTGCTTACTGTCACTGAGCCCCCATGTTCTCATTCATGAAATGGGTCTAAATTGCCCAGATCTGCTGAGAGGATTAAAAGAGAAAAAATCCCCACAGGCAATTGCACCATGCCAGGCTCCATGCTGGTTCCAGCCCCTGCCTGTGTCAACCTCACCCTCCAGTTGCGAGGCTGAAATCCCTCAATTTCATTTACTCACCCATGGAGGCTAGTCTTCAGATGTGAGTTTCTTTGCTCTCTTTGATATGTCCCTTTCCCAGGGCACCAAGCAAGGCCCACTGGTTAGGAAACAGGAGCAGAGGAAGAGTCCTGGACCAGAGGCAGAAGCTGTGGACTCTGACTTTGGGCTTTGACTCCCTGGATATGACCTGAAGCTGACCCCTGCCTGATCTGGGCTGCGCTTTCTCTGGTCTGAAATGAGACACTTGTACCAGTTATCTTCAAAGCATTTCCTGTGGTCTTAAGATGAAGTATTCACTTCTCAGTTGGAAGAGGGTCTGGCAAAACCACTTGAAGTTTAAATCAAATCCAGCAGCTTGGCCAAGGTTGTGAAATGTCCTTACATGACTGAAGGGAAGGTGATGATGCCTTACCTGCCCCGGTGACACTTTCAATGGAATAAGGCCTTCGTGCTGCCATTCTGTGGCACTTCAAAGGGAAAGGTACTTAGCTGTGGCCTGCCTTTCTCCAATTTATCTGTTCCTACAATTTTACCTCTATTTCATTTGCCCCCAAATTTGAAGTTTGTAGGTTTCCTTGGAGAAGTAATGTTCTGGTTATTCGTGGGGGTGAGGTGGAGTGGGGTAGGGAGTTACTGAGGGGGAATCATCTCACGCCATGAAGGGAAACTGCTCCATGTTGATAAGACAGCCTTGGAGGGAAGATGTCCCTGCTGAGTGACGTGACAGGTTACATCCGCCCCAGACCTGGCACTGTTGTTTGTAAAGACTTGGCTTGGGGAGATGCCAACAGAACATCATGAAAGATGAGAAGGATGCTTTCTCCTCCATGGAAAGCCTTGCCAACAGCAGCAGTCACAGCTGAAAGGACAGGGAGCGAGAGAGAGGCCTTCAAGTCCCAGAAGGAAAATCGTCTGTGGGTGGGGCTATATAACGAGGGCTGCATTCAGCTCATAAGAGCGGCAAAGGCTGGGATTCCTGGGATGACAGTGTCTGATTTCTGTCAGAGGCCCAAAGGAAAGGATGACTCAGGGTGGTGGAAAAGACACTGGACTTGTTATGTGACCCTGGACAGTCACCTCCTTTGCTTATTTCTCCATCTGTACAAGCAGAGGGTTGGACTAGATCAGAGATGCCAAATAGGTGTCATCTCATGTGGAGAGCTGTGTTATAAAAGATTCTATGGTAGACCAGGCTTAAGGGGAAAGTGTGGCACGACTGATTAGCAATGTCTGCCATGGGCATGAGTTTGGGAACTAGTGGCATATGTGCCAACTATTCGCCATCTCTGGCAAAGAGACAAGATGACCTCTACAGTTACTTTCAGTTCTAAAATCATGTTGTTATACCCTGTGATATAAACAGACCTGAACAAAGCCTTGTTAAATCAGCATCTTATAACAAATTTAGGTCAGAATTAGTTATCAAATTTTTTATGGATTAATCTTATAGAAAAATTAGAAGTACTGACTAGCCCACTTGCAACCAAATTCTCACTTGGGTTAATTAATAAATTAGCGTCCTGTTGAATTGTTTTAAAATATACCTACCTATAAGAGCAAACTTCCTATCTTGTTTACCTCTGCTGGGTGCCAGAATTTTGACTGAAATTGCCAGATGGGGGTCTCTCTGGTTCAGGCTTCTATCTGCAGCAACACCTGGAAGAGTTCTTTAATTCAAGGCTTTATAAAATTGACAAGAGGAAGATGTTAGTGGGGGAAGCTTAAACTCCTATTGTAAAATTAAAAACAGTTTATAATTTCCTATAGAGGACCTTGAGGATAAATGTTTTTGCACCTTGATTGTAGAGAACTGGATTGATCTGGTTGATCTGGTTGTGTCATCTGGTTGATGACACACTCTCATCATTGGTGCATGCAGGAGCATTTCTGTGTGTTTGTTTGTTTTTAAAATGTAATTAGTGTTATATATTTTTTAAGGGAACTCACCACTTAAAGTGAAAGTTAGGACCTTGTCAGCAACTTAGAGCTACGTATGTGGTACTTCTCCGTGCCTGTCTTCTCATCACGCCCACTCCCTACCTCACCCACCCACAGGTAGCCACTCTCCTGACTCTCATGTTCCTGGCTCCTTTGACTTCCTTTTTTTGTGTTAAAATGCACATAATGTAAACGTTACCATCCTAATCATTTCTAAGTGGACAGCTCGGTAGTGTTAAGTATACTCACACTGTTGTGCAACCGATCTTCAGAATGCCTTTCATCTTGAGAAACAGAAATTCTGTACTCATTAAACAACTCCCCCTTCCTTCCTCCCCACAGCCCCTGGCAGCCACCCTTCTACTTTCTGTACGTGTGAATGTGACTGCCCTAAGTACCTCATCTAAGTGGAATCATACGGTGTATGTTTTGTTTTTTGTGTGTTTTTTTGCGGCATGCAGGCCTCTCACTGTTGTGGCCTCTCCCGTCGCGGAGCACAGGCTCCGGACGCGCAGGCTCAGCGGCCATGGCTCACCGGCCCAGCCGCTCCGCTGCATGTGGGATCTTCCCGGACCGGGGCACGAACCCGTGTCCCCTGCATCGGCAGGTGGACCCTCAACCACTGTGCCACCAGGGAAGCCCCCGAGTATGTTTTTGTGATGGGCTTTCTTCACTTAGCATAATGTCCTCAAGGTTCATCCATGTGATAGCATATATCAGAATTTCTTTCCTTTTTAAGGCTAAATTATATATATCACATTTTTTTTATCATTCATCCATGGATGGATACTTGGGTTTCTTCTACCTTTCGGTTGTTGCAAATAACGCTGCTGTGAATATGGGTGTACAAATACCTCTTCCCCTTGAGTTGTTTTTGCTATAGCTTTATTTTATTTTACCCTTATATAATCCGAAATATATATACATATTCTCTTTTTAGCTGTTTTCCTAATTACATAAAGTATGCCATATGCATCCTCGTGGGATTTGTTTTTTTTCAGTTAATATTATATTGCTAAGAGTCATATAAACAACATTTGTAGCTGGTTCATCCTTTTTGACTGCCATGTGACAACACCAGAGGACGCAGATACTGAAATCTCTTATGCGTTCCTTGCTGGGAGTGTCGATTGGTAGAACCACTTTGGAAAACAGTTTTGCTCTATCTCATAAAGTTGAATATTCACATGCCTCACAACCCAGCATTTCCACTCTATGTCCAAGAGGAATTCTTGCCCGTGTGAGATAGGAGACTTGTACAAGAAAAATTCCTAACAGTTCTGTTCACAATAGCAAAAACCTACTGCCCACCAACTGAGAGTAGATGAATAAATTGTGGTTTGCTGTTAACGTTTTTCATTCTCTTTGAGTTCCTGTAGCCATATGATGCAAGCGGCTGACCTGTGGTTAGCCTGGGGAGAGGAAGCCTTCTTGTAGCAACAGAGGCTGTGGAGGCAGTCCTGCTCAGCCGTAGGGCAACCGCTTCAGCCCAGAACGAGAGTGAAGAGAATGAAGGGCCCACTGAGCAAATGCCGAGGGTCTCTGGGGGTTGTGGATGCGGGAGGTTCACATCTCTAAGAAATAGTCATCGTCCAAGTCTGTCTTTTCAAATGCTTCTGCCATTAGGCTCCCCTAAAACATTATAAAGTTTATTGGGGTTACCATTTATCAAGTACCTATTATATGCCTGATAATGTACTAAGCAACTTCATGAAGGCCACATGGTTGGAGAGTGGCTGAGCCAGGATGAAAATCCAGGACTCTCAATCTAGTGCTCTAGGAAGAGAGAAACATCTCTGAGGGCTCAGGCTAGCTGCCTTCTGACAAATCTTTCTCCAAATGTTCTAAGAGCTCAACCACAGATCCACTTTTCATAAAGCAAACAGAACTAGGAACCCCTTCATTCTAGAGGGAAAAAAAAGTTAACTAAGCTCTAGGGCATCCCGTTTCAATCCCATCTATTTGTAAGGCAACTGCTGGGACAGCTCCCCAAACCAAAAGAAACCTTCAGAGCTGCCTCTGTGGGCACGGTGTGTCTGCAGATGGAAAGATTCTCCAAGGTGTGCTGAAGGGTCAGGCAGCATCCTCAGTCACCGTGGGTCAAGGGCAGCAAGGTCTGGCCTGGTAGGCATCCCTGTGGGAATCTGCTTGGCTTTCCAGCAAGTTTATTTATTGTTTGTGGTCAAGGAAGCCCTGAGGAGAAGGGGGTGTGGTTGGGCAGAGTTCTGATGTGAGGTCTCTTGTTCTGGCCATAATCTCTTCTCCCAGTCTCAGGGGACTCAAGCCATGTCCCCCAGCCCTCTCTTCCAACCTGATGGCCACCCCTCTGCTCCTCTGACTTAGCCTAGAGCTGCTGGTGGTCCTTTAGGATCTGCAGCCTCAGACCTGGCTCGGTTTCCTCTCCAAGGAGCCATCCGTAGGACCAAAGGATGACTGGCTCTGTCCTAACATGATACTGCACCCCATTTCCTTTTCCTGACTTTCAATGAACTCTAGCCAGGCTGTTTATACTTCTGATCCCATCAGCACTTCTTATTATTCCCCTAATTGGATTGCTCACTCCAGCCAATTGAAGCACGCTGCTCTCCTTGACACAGACAGCTCTAGGCACATGGCTGGTGCTCAAAAAATGGGGCATTATGTTGGTTTCATTGATCAGCAGAAGTGATAGCTCAACGGTAAAGTTAACTTGTTGCTGCTGGGGGCTCTGAGTTCAAGAGTCCCACTAGACTGGGGGCTCTGAGCTAAAACACCAGAATGCACACACGTGTACCCCTCCTAGCTTGGCTGTGGAGCTTGAGCATTTTCCTGCCTCGTTGATGCAAGTGTAGTTGGCATGACAAGAAACCGTAGCTAGCAATGATTGAGGACTTACCCTGAGCCAGGCAGTTCGCTAAAAGTTTTCGCACAGACTCCCTCATTTCATAATTTCTATTCTTCAGGTCAAGAAACTGAAGCTTAAAGCTGTTAAGTATTTTTTAGCTAGCCATTGCTGAGTCAGGATTCGAACCCTGCAGTCTAACTCCAGGATCCTGTGCCCTTAGCCATTATAATACCCAGTGTCAGCAACTCGAAGTTAATGTGCACGTATTTTCAATTATATTTTAAGAGGGTGACTTTGTGTTTGGGGACATTCCACTTACAAAATCCACTGAGCTAGATATTAACCGAGGATGCATAAAAACTAATGAACTCTGAAAAACATAAAACATGAGCAACATGGCATCACTGCAGGAGATATAAGAGCAAATTGCTTTCTTGTGAACATAGTTTCCTGACAGACCATGAGCTAATAATCAGCCTGAACTCAGCAGTGCCCTGTTCCCTTGGGACAGACAGACAGACAGACAGACACACACACACACATGCACGCACATCGAGTTGCTTGTTTGTACCACTGATAGGAACCCAGGCCCTACCCTGCATTAGTATATGATGAAGCACTTCAGAAGCAACACAGATCAACTAAAACAGCAAGTACCCCTAGTCAGAGACCAATAATAACATAATGTAGCTATCAACCAACAAAATGTCCAGAATGGGAGGGAATGCGACAAAGACAGCAAATTTTTATCAGATTGCACAAAAAGACAAAAGGGGAGCTACTGGAAGAAGGAAAATCATTTTACACAGTCACCCTATGAGTTGGTGACTTGAGCAGGGCCATAGGATCAGGCTGGGACTTGAGTCTATGTCTCCCATCTCTTGTGTTCTTGCCATTATATCATAAGCCAAGATGCAAATGGAAATGAGAAAAGCTCATCCAGCACAGATGATAGGTTTGTGCATCTCAGGGGTGTGGGCAAGGACAAATAAGGTACTGAGGAACAGCCAATTTGGAAGGCGGAGTCGCCACAGTTTTCATGCTCAGCAAGCTCTCCATACAGGAAACAGTAGAAGGCAGGCGTTAGCTTTAACGCCCCCTGCCCCTGGTCCCCAGATGCCCTACTCTGGCCTGCTCCCCTGCCCCAGGGTGGTGGTTAAGAGCACAGATGCTGGAGCCAGACGGCCTGGGTTCAAATCCTAGGTCTTTTTACTTTACTAAGTGTGAACTCAGGCTATTCCTCAAACTCTCTGTGCCTCAGTTTCTTCATCTACAAAGTGGGAGTAGTAATAGCATCTCTTTGGCAGTGTCGCTGGGAGTATTAAATGAATTAACACATATTAAGAGCTTAGAACACCATGTAGCACTGAGTAAGCCCTCTCTAAAGCTTAGCTATTATTATTATCATCTCTGCTCCTTCCTGAATCCAGACTTTGAGGCTTCCTGCTTTTCCCTGTGGCTTTTCAAATTCAAGACCTTCTCAGTCATTCTCTCTGCGGCATAAACTTTACACCCGCTTTATGTCAGGATAAAGTCAAATTCCTTGCCCAAGAGTAAGCTGCCCCATGACCTGACTAGGCTTACCCATCCTGCCTCACCCACTTCGTTCCTTGTTCCTGTCATTCAACATATCTGCCTTTGTGAGGGCTGTTCCCTCTGGGGCACCCTTACCCTCACTCCCCTTGGCCCTGTCTCCTGGCTAACTACTGTTCTTTCTTCATTCCTCAGCTCACACATCACATACCTTAGGAAGCCATTCCAGACCTGACTACCTCTGGCCCCAGATGAATGCCCAGGCTTGTTAGATGTGCCCTGGATCAGATGTGTGCTCCCACAGGATTCCACTTTTCCTTCCATCCTGGCACTGATTATACTGCCTTGTGATGATCTATTTGCCTATTACCCCAAAAAGCCAATACACACCTTGGGACACAGACTGTGTCTCTGTCCACCCCCTTCCCCCACCAAGATATACCTTCTCTGTCCTCCATCCTGCCCTCTGCCCTGGAGGCTGACCTCAAAGGACTGCTTGTATTGGTGTCCTTGCCCTCTGGCTTCCGGTTGGTTTGGGCCAGTTGGGGAGAGGCCCCAGCAGGAGACAGGAGGGCGGGAAGTGAGGTCCTGGTGTTTGTTCCTGGCTCCTTCCCTAGGAGATGGCCTCAGACTGGCTGCTTCCCTCACTGAAGTTCACAGCCGCTCTTCTGGCCCTCTTCTTCCTCCGCAAACTATGTGGGGTGAAGAGTCAGCTGGTTTTATTTCCCAATGAGTGCAGAATGATACTTTTAGGAAATACAATTTAAATGAATTATTTAAAAGTGAATTATTAGAAAGATTAAAAAGTAATAACATAAAATATAAGACCAGATTTTTATGACTAGATTTAAAGTCATAAAGCTATATTCAAAAGAAATATAATCAGAAGAAACATAACAGAGGAAAAAAAGAAAAGAATTGCAAACACTATACATACTGCTCATTGAAAGTCTGCATATAGGTGGTTAGTATAAAGAATTGCTGCCCCACACATAAATTCTTGATGTTCTACAATAGTATCTAAACCCAAAATTAGGAAGGATGTAGTAATTGCCCATGTTAAATGCCTACACATAATTGGAAAGAGCAATGTATATGTCAATTTTAAGTTTTTAATGTGACAAATATCTTGCTTTTTGCTTGTTAATTTATCTAATCTAGGTTGGATGAACAACATTGATACCAACAGGATATGATGTATATATAAACGGTTTCAATGTTTTTAAAAAATTACACTTGAGTAATTAGTCTCAAAAAGGTATGTTGACAGGAATAGAGGAAGAGATTTTAAGCAATCTCAGCAGGCTCAGACTATTTGTTTTTTACTTCAGTACAAAATGAGGCAAGTGATGCTACATTTCAAAAGTCATCTCCTTTCCTTTATCAATAGCCAACATGAACAATTTATCCCATAGAGTTTTAGTTCTGGATCTATTAATTTCCTACGCATGGAACTTCTTTTGATGAAAAATAGAACTGAAAATGTTCTATCAAATTTGTGAGGTATTTGGTGTTAACTTTTCACAGATATGCAACATCAGCATTTTCACCAACTTTGTGGATAATTGTTAAGTTTTGGAATATACTATTCCATTTGTAGAAGCACTGTTCTTCCAAGCTTCTGTTCCTTCCATGCATGAAAGTATTAGGATCATTAGAAATACTCAAGATATCAAACAAAAAAGCAGGTCTGGCTGTCCAACCTGAAAAAGTTGGGATCAAACTAGTATCTTATTTTTCAGAAACAGAGTTTGATTCTGTAGTTCAAACATTCTTGACAGAACTTTTCCCTTAGATAACCATCATACTTCAGGGTATAATTACAGTTGTTTATGATCAGCTTACAGATTATCACAAAATAAAGAAAATGGTCTCAAACTGAACACATTCACTAGCCTTTAAGGAATGAACAATTTTTACTATGTCACCTAGCACAAGAAAATTTAGCTTACTTTGTATTAATTTATTTCTTGCAGGGTGGGGTGGTGGGAAGGAGAGTACGACTTTCTCAATGAAGGAAGTAGCATGTTGATTTACATTCTGACACATGCTTCCTAATCTGAATAAGTACCCCAGAATGTTTTCCTGTCATTGCAGCTGCATCAGCAGAACATATTCCTCCACAAAACCTAAACTTCAGACTACAATTCCTGATACTGATCACATACTTTGATGTTACGGTAATGTCAAAATGCAATCGAATTTTCTAAAAGTCTACTTTCAATTGCCATACATGTCTCTCATAGACTGGTAACAGTGTACAGACCTGCACAGGTCCCCAGATCACACTTGGGGTAACACTGATTCTCTCTTATTCCAACTCCCAAGTAATCACTCCCTCCCCTCAAGCCTAGGAGTGGAAACAGCTTGGTTGCATTAGGTTACTGCCCTATTCCTCATGAGTCCTCCACAAATACACCTTTACATATTATTATTTTGTTAATAGACCTCCTCCTTAAATTATCTGAATCTAAGAGTGCCATCTGTTTTCTCTTGGGAAATGTTTTCTGATACAACCTCCTAATGTAGCAGTCTGCCCAACACAGAGAAGATACATGTTTCCTAAATGAATGACAAAATACTGCTTTGAAGAAATAAGATAGTATTTTGCAGAAGATTCAGAAAAGGAGAGGGGCAAAGCCACACTATGAATGTGTGTCTCTTTCTGAGATGGTCATTATCCCCTCTAGATCTGGAGTCCTAGGCCAGAGCCACCACTAGCTCCTACACTGCCCTTGTGCGAAACAGGAAAAGCCACAGGCTCTGGAAGGAAGTGGGTCCCAAAACACAGGGTTTGAAGCGTTGAGTGTGGACTGGCTTTCAGTCCCCCAAACCAGGTACCCTGTTCTTGAACAAAACATATAATCTTAACACAGCTTGTCACTCCGTCTTAGAAATGTGACCGATTCTCTGAGGAAGCCTATTACAGCTCAGATTTTGTGGAAATGTGGTATTTTTGTTTGCAGCGTGATCTTTTTCACACATTTCCTCCTTAGCTTCCTGAATGTGGGAGGAGAGCCCTGGATGGCAGAGCTCAAATAGGTGTATTATAATGCAATTGGGCCACAGAATCTCTGGGGGCAAATGCTTCTTGCAGTTCTGGATATAATTGCTTTGCTCCTGAGAGGCCTTTAAAACCCCAAACTACATGGTTGGTGACTGAGAATAGCTGGGGGGCAGGGAGGTCGGGGTGCTGTTCTGAGCCTGCTCTTTCTGGCTAGAGCCTGGTACCACTCACACAGAGAGTGCACTGATCCCTGGTGTGGGCTGGGGGGCAGGGAAGGAATAGTTCAAGGAGCAGGGTGGGGATAACCGGACAACTTGTCTGTGTCTTGTGATTCAGACCTTCCTGTTGTAGAGAAGTGATTTTGTTTGACATGAATTCCCAGAATGCCTGACACACCCACATGCAAGCAGGCCCAAACCCATCCTGGAGCCTGTTGTGAATGAACCCGGGGTTTGTGCTGCTTCTGCCCTCAGCATCATTCCACACTCCCCGTTGAGCAGCCTTTCCCACGTGGAAGTGTCGCTGAGAGCTATGGGTATACGAAAGTTCAGGTACTTTTACTAAATTGACTCTCTAAGTGCAAATCAAAACTACAATGAGGTATCATCTCACACCGGTCAGAATGAGCATCATAGGAAAATCTACAAACAACAAAGGCTGGAGAGGGTGTGGAGAAAAGCGGACCCTCTTGCACTGTTGATGGGAATGTAAATTGATACAGCCACTATGGAGAACAGTATGGAGGTTCCTTTAAAAACAGAATTACCATATGACCCAGCAATCCCACTACTGGGCATATACCCAGAGAAAACCATAAGTCAAAAAGACACATGCAACTCAGTGTTCACTGCAGCACTATTTACAGTAGCCAGGTCATGGAAGCAACCTAAATGCCCATTGACAGACGAATGGATAAAGAAAATGTGGTACATATATACAATGGAATATTACTCAGCCATAAAAAGGAACGAAACTGGATCATTTGTAGAGATGTGGATACAGAGTGAAGTAAGTCAGAAAGAGAAAAACAAATATCGTATATTAATGCATATATGTGGAATCTAGAAAAATGGTACAGATGAACCGGTTTGCAAGGCAAGGCAGACATAGAGACACAGATGCAGAGAACAAACGTATGGACACCAAGCAGGGAAAGCAGTGGAGGGGGTATGAATTGGGAGGTTGGGATTGACATATATACACTAATATGTATAAAACAAATAACTAGTAAGAACCTGCTGTATTAAAGATAAAATAAAATAAAATTCAAAGAAAAATAAATAAATTGACTCTCTAATTCTCAAACCCAAGAGGGAAAGTTGTTTTCAGGGGAACCAGTTCCCAGTCTTTGCTAGAAGCTTGACACACCTTAACTTCTTTATTTCTTAATCTGCCAAACAGATGGGTCAGCTGTTGGTTTGGTGGTGATGACAGGGATATTTACTCTGTAATCAAGCCAAGAGAGGTGAGATGGGGAGGACCTGGGAAAGGTGAATCTAGAAACCTGGGGAAAGATACTGCTCTTCTTTTCCAGAACTGCAGTCAACATAGTGACACCCTTTCATGTGGCCACTAGAGTCATCACTAGAAAGTAGTACTGCATTTGGAAACTGAAGAAATCTCAGAGACCATTCATTATCTCTTTGTTTTAAAGAGTAGGACAATGAAACTCAATGAAATTTATAATCGCTGAAAATTACCTGGGAAATGATGAAACCAAGGTTAGAACCCAGGTCTTGTGGCTATTAGTTCAGTGTGATTTCTACTATGCTATGCCACTTCTTAAAGTAGCTTTCTTATCACTCACTCATTTATTCATCAAATATTTACTGTGTACTACTATGTGCCTGACACTGTGGTATATATGCTGGGATAGATAAATGATATGTGCTTGGACTATAGCAATGAACAAGACAGACATTATCCTCATGGACTTTAAGTGTAGTGAGAAGACATATTACATATTATATAATTATTTATAATTATATAAATAAGCAATTACAAGGGTGATGAACGCCACAAATAATTTGAGGGTACTATTAGAGCTCATAAAAGCAGGCCTTACCTAGCCCAGGCGACAGTGATGGAAGTTAGATCTGGGAAGGCTTCCCTGAGGAAGTGACATTTAAGCTGAGACTTGAAGGATTAGTAGAAGATAGTGAGGTAAAGGGTCTAGGAGATGGGAAGAGAAATCTGGACAGAGGGAAAGACATGTACAAAGGTCGTGACGCAGGACAGAGATGGTACTTTGAAATAACTGAAAACAGATTCATGGCCTAGTATATAAATGGTCAGAAGGAGAGGGCTGTAAAATGGTTTGGGAAGGTAGGCAGACTGCAAGCCATGGTCAGGATTCTAGACTTCATCCTAAGAGTAACAGGAAACCAGTGAAGGGTTTTAAACCTAGAGGAGTTATGATCAGATTTTTAAAAGATCACTGAGAAGACTGTACTTGTGGGGAGCAAAAGTGGATGCAGGGAATTACTTAGGAGGCTATTGCAACAGCTCAGGTGAGAGAAGATGGTGACTTGGGCCAGGGCAGGGATAGAAGATGTGGAGAGAAGTGAAGAAGACATTCAAAAATAATGAGGGGGTACGCCCACAGAACTTGGTACTAAATGGATGTGAAAAATGAGGGAAGAGGGGAGGTATCAAGAGTAGCTCTCAGGTGTTAGCATGAAATGGGGAAATGGTGGGAATTCCCTGGCAATCCAGTGGTTAAGACTCCACACTCCCAAAGCAGGGGGCACAGGTTCAATCCCTGGTCGGGGAACTAAGATCCTGCCTGCCACCCAATGTGGCCAAAAAAAAAAAAAAAAAAAAAAGAAGAAGAAATGAGGAAATGATGGTGTATTCGTGGAACTAGGGAATGCTGCAGGAGGAGCATCCTCCAGGGAAAGACCAAGAGTTTGGATGTGTTAAGTTTGAGGGGCCTGGGAGACAAAAGGAGAAGATACTGAGAGGGCAGTCAAATATATAGGACTGCAGTGCAGACAAGAGGTCTGCCTTGGAAATAGAAATTTGGGGATAATGTCATAGAGACTGTAATTGAAGCCATAGAGGAGATCACTTAGGAAGAGAGAAGAGGACAAGAAGAAAAGAGACAAATAAAGGAAATAACCAAAGGGTCTATTCCATTGCAAGAAATAATGTACCTCTAAGAACATATAACACCTTTGTTTTTAAGATCATTGCTGATTATTAAGCTATTGTTTCTCTGTTTCAAACCCACCCTTCTATACTCTGCTTGGGGTATTGGGGCTACAGACTATATTCCTCTTCTGCGTACTGGGTGGTAGGAGTTGCTTGAAGGCATCTGAAAGGTTGGAGAAGGGAGAAGGGATCTGTGCTTTCCTTGTTATTGCTTCCTGTTTCTGTCAGTATCCCCCCAGCAGCAGTCTTTCATCCTGGTGGTGGCAGTTTTCTTGAGGAGAAGCAAGCAATTCCATACGCAGTATATATGCTCTGAGACCCAGTCTTACACAACCTCTCAGAGACATCAGCCTTGCTGCCACGAAATCCCAATATCTTCACTACTGTGCTTACTTGAAGATCATTTTCCCTGAGTCTGGCCTCCTCATCATGTTACTCACATGTTACCATCCAAGAATATGTTAGAAACTTCGTCAAGCACCTGCAACCTAGCTGCAAGGGAGTCTGGAGCTGTGAGTTCTGACTCCTTCATTGAGGTGGTGGAATTCATAAAGTGGGAACTGAGAACTGCAAAAACATGGCTTCTAGCAGCCTAAGGCTGCACGCCTGGGACAACCCAGCTGCCTCCTGAGTGCCTGTCTGGAAAAGCTCAGGGCTGTCAAAGGAATTTACGATCTGTTCTAGCCAATACCTGAGAAAAGGCATCTGATCTCCCTTTCTTAGAGCATTTATCAGAAAGGACTTGCAATTATGAATCATTTTTCTGTCCGCTCCAGATGTTTATGTATCTCCTACAAGTCAGGAGTGTCTTTTTCAAGAACCTGAAAACAATTCCTCTAAAATGTTATCATCAAGAGGGATAGGGCCTCTGTCTCCCAGTCTGTGTGGGAGGAGAGAATCCTAACTTCTATAATTGCCAGCTATCAGACACAGCTGGGCTAATCACATGTACACCTGGCAACCCTTTGTAACTTTCTACTTGAGTTCCCTCTTTCTCCCCCTCCCTGCTCCTTCCTTCTCCTTTTAAAATGCACTGTCACCTCTGTACAAATCAGAGCACAGTATTTCCTGTGCTGTCAGTAGTTACTGAATAAACTCTGTTTAGATCACTTTTACTCATGTCCAGCTGTATTTATCTTTGACAGAACCTTCCCAAATATAAAAAGATGATTTAAAGCATGACTGGAAGCCATGGATATAGCAAATATCACAGGGGTTTTGTTGTTCTTTATTTTTTTAAATTACTTGCCTCTTGCCAGGAAGGAGGTAAGGAAACATACTAAAAGACATTATCCAATAGGAGGGATAAGATAAGGCTAAAAAGGAAAAATTTTAAGTCCTGAGAGAAAGGAATTGTTTTGGTTAGGG
Organism: Phocoena phocoena; assembly: GCF_963924675.1. Classification (NCBI taxonomy): domain Eukaryota; kingdom Metazoa; phylum Chordata; class Mammalia; order Artiodactyla; family Phocoenidae; genus Phocoena; species Phocoena phocoena. Next base: position 119,214,846 of record NC_089220.1, on the reverse strand, counting down.
TACAGGCTAAGCTGGTATAAATAGAGACCCCAAAATATAATGTTTAAACTAGAAAGAAGTTTGTCTCTTACATAATAATCAGGAGATACCTTCAAAAGCTGGAAGGGTGGCTCCTCCATCATTAACATGTGGTTTCTGTCACTGAGTCCAGATTGGCTGTTCTGGTCTTAGCATCCCCTACAGAGGAAAGTGGGGAGTCGGGGTGGGGGAGTAGTAGAGTGCCTGACCCATCCTTTTAAGGGCAAAACTTGGAAGTAGTGTACATCCTTCCAGCGACACGCCATGGTCCATAACTAGGCTATTTGGCCACAGTTATTTGCGAAGAAAGTTGAAAAAGACATCTCTGGTTAGGTAGCCCTATGTCCAATTTAAATTCTTATTTTGAAAGAGGAGAATGGGGGGGCGTTGGGGTGGGGCAGGCATGGACAGCTATGGTCTGTCACAGAGAGAACACAAATATCCAAAGGTAAGAAATCTGTGACTGAGCTATGCCCACCAGAGCAACAGTCAGCTCTACCCACCACCAGTCCCTCCCATCAAACCTCTTAGATAGCCTCATCCACCAGAGGTCAGAGAGCAGAAGCAAGAAGAACTACAATCCTGCAGCCTGTGGAACAAAAACCACATTCACAGAAATATAGACAAGATGAAAAGGCAGAGGGCTATGTAGCAGATGAAGGAACAAGATAAAACCCCAGAAAAGCAACTAAATGAAGTGGCGATAGGCAACCTCCCAGAAAAAGAATTCAGAATAATGGTAGTGAAGATGATCCAGGACCTCGGAAAAATAATGGAGGCAAAGATCGAGAAGATGCGAGAAATGTTTAACAAGAACAAACAAACACAGATGAACAACACAATAACTGAAACGAAAAATACACTAGAAGGAATCAATGGCAGAATAACTGAGGCAGAAGAACGGATAAGTGACCAGGAGGACAGAATGGTGGAATTCACTGCTGCACATCAGAATAAAGAAAAAAAAAAGGATGAAAAGTAATGAAGACAGGCTAAGAGACCTCTGGGACAACATTAAATGCAATAACATTCGCATTATAGGGGTCCCAGAAGGAGAAGAGAGAGAGAAAGGACCCGAGAAAATATTTGAAGAGATTATAGTCAAAAACTTCCCTAACCTGGGAAAGGAAATAGCCACCCAAGTCCAGGAAGCACAGAGAGTACCATACAGGATAAACCCAAGGAGAAACATGACAAAACACATAGTAATCAAACTGGCAAAAATTAAAGACAAAGAAAAATTATTGAAAGCAGCAAGGGAAAAACGACAAATAACATACAAGGGAACTCCCATAAGGTTAACAGCTGATTTCTCAGCAGAAACTCTACAAGCCAGAAGGGAGTGGCATGATATACTTAAAGTGATGAAAGGGAAGAACCTACAACCAAGATTACTCTACCCGGCAAGGATCTCATTCAGATTCGATGGAGAAATCAAAAGCTTTACAGACAAGCAAAAGCTAAGAGAATTCAGCACCACGAAACCAGCTCTACAACAAATGCTAAAGGAACTTCTCTAAGTGGGAAACACAAGAGAAGAAAAGAACCTACAGAAAACAAACCCAAAACAAGTATGAAAATGGTCATAGGAACATACATATTGATAATTACCTTAAACGTGAATGGATTAAATGCTCCAAACAAAGGACACAGGCTTGCTGAATGGATACAAAAACAATACCCATATATATGCTGTCTACCAGAGACCCACTTCAGACCTAGGGACATGTACAGACTGAAAGTGAGGGGATGGAAAAAGATATTCCATGCAAATGGAAATCAAAAGAAAGCTGGAGTAGCTATGCTCATATCAGATAAAATAGACTTTAAAATAAAGAATGTTACAAGAGACAAGAAAGGACACTACATAATGATCAAGAGATCAATCCAAGAAGAAGATATAACAATTATAAATATATATGCATCCAACATAGGAGCACCTGAATACATAAGGCAACTGCTAACAGCTCTAAAAGAGGAAATTGACAGTAACACAATAATAGTGGGGGACTTTAACACCTCACTTTCGCCAATGGACAGATCATCCAAAATGAAAATAAATAAGGAAACAGAAGCTTTAAATGACACAATAGACCAGATAGATTTAATTGATATTTATAGGACATTCCATCCCAAAACAGCAGAGGATTCTTTCTTCTCAAGTGCACACAGAACATTCTCCAGGATAGATCACATCTTGGGTCACAAATCCAGCCTCAGTAAATTTAAGAAAATTGAAATCATATCAAGCATCTTTTCTGACCACAATGCTATGAGATTAGAAATGAATTACAGGGAAAAAAACGTAAAAAACACAAACACATGGAGGCTAAACAATACGTTACTAAATAACCAAGAGATCACTGAAGAAATCAAAGAGGAAATCAAAAATTACCTAGAGACAAATGACAATGAAAATACAATGATCCAAAACCTATGGGACGGAGCAAAAGCAGTTCTAAGAGTGAAGTTTATAGCTATACCAGCCTACCTCAAGAAACAAGAAAAATCTCAAGTAAACAATCTAACCTTACACCTAAAGGAACTAGAGAAAGAAGAACAAACAAAACCCACGGTTAGCCGAAGGAAAGAAATCATAAAGATCAGAGCAGAAATAAATGAAATAGAAACAAAGAAAACAACAGCAAAGATCAATAAAACTAAAAGCTTGTTCTTTGAGAAGATAAACAAAATTGATAAACCGTTAGCCAGACTCATCAAGAAGAGGAGGGAGAGGACTCAAATCAATAAACTTAGAAATGGACTTCCATGGTGGCGCAGTGGTTGAGAGTCTGCCTGCTGATGCATGGGACATGGGTTTGTGCCCCGGTCTGGGAAGATCCCACATGCCATGGAGCAGCTAGGCCCGTGAGCCATGGCCGCTGAGCCTGCGCGTCCGGAGCCTGTGCTCCGCAACGGGAGAGGCCACAACAGTGAGAGGACCGCGTACCGCAAAAAAAATAATAAAAAATAAACTTAGAAATGAAAAAGGAGAAGTTACAACAGACACCACAGAAATACAAAGCATCCTAAGAGACTACTACAAGCAACTCTATGCCAATAAAATGGGCGACCTGGAAGAAATGGACAAATCCTTAGAAAGGTATAACTTCCAAGACTGAACCAGGAAGAAGCAGAAAATATGAATAGACCAACCACAAGTAATGAAATTGAAACTGTGATTAAAAATCTTCCAACAAACAAAAGTCCAGGACCAGACGGCTTCACAGGTGAAGCCGATCAAACATTTAGAGAAGAGCTAACACGCATCTTTCTCAAGCTCTTCCAAAAAATTGCAGAATAAGGAACACTCCCAAACTCATTCTATGAGGTCAGCATCACCCTGATACCAAAACCAGACAAAGATACTACAAAAAAAGAAAATTACAGACCAATAACACTGATGAATATAGATGCAAAAATCCTCAACAAAATACTAGCGGACAGAATCCAACAACACATTAAAAGGATCATACACCATGATCAAGTGGGATTTGTCCCAGGGATGCAAGGATTCTTCAATATATGCAAATCAATCAATGTGATACACCACATTAACAAATTGAAGAATAAAAACCATATAATCATCTCAATAGATGCAGAAAAAACTTTTGACAATATTCAACACCAAATTTGATAAAAACTCTCCAGAAAGTGGGCATAGAGAGAACCTACCTCAACATAATAAAGGCCACGTACGGCAAACCCACAGCAAACATCATTCTCAATGCTGAAAAACTGAAAGCATTTCCTCTAAGATCAGGAATGAGACAAGGATGTCTGCTCTCACCACTATTATTCCACATAGTTTTGGAAGTCCTAGCCACAGCAATCAGAGAAGAAAAAGAAATAAAAGGAATCCAAATTGGAAAAGAAGAAGTAAAACTGTCACTCTTTGCAGATGACATGATACTATACATAGAGAATCCTAAAAATGCCACCAGAAAACTACTAGAGCTAATCAATGAATTTGGTAAAGTTGCAGGATACAAAATAATGCACAGAAATCTCTTGCATTCCTATACACTAATGATGAAAAATCTGAAAGAGAAATTAAGGAAACACTCCCGTTTACCATTGCAAGAAAAAGAATAAAATACCTAGGAATAAACCTACCTAGGGAAACAAAAGACCTGTATGCAGAAAACTATAAGATAATGATGAAAGAAATTAAAGATGATACCAACAGATGGAGAGATATACCATGTTCTTGGATTGGAAGAATCAATATTGTGAAAATGACTATACTACCCAAAGCAGTCTACAGATTCAATGCAATCCCTATCAAATTACCAATGGCATTTTTTACAGAACTAGAACAAATCATCTTAAAATTTGTATGGAGACACAGAAGAACCCCAAATAGCCAAGGCAGTCTTGAGGGAAAAATACGGAGCTGGAGGAATCAGACTCCCTGACTTCAGACTATACTACAAAGCTACAGTAATCAAGACAATATGGTACTGGCACAAAAACAGAAACATAGATCAATGGAACAAGATAGAAAGCCCAGAAATAAACGCACCCACCTATGGTCAACTAATCTATGACAAAAGAGGCAAAGATATACAATGGAGAAAAGACAGTCTCTTCAATAAGTGGTGCTGGGAAAACTGGACAGCTACATGTAAAAGAATGAAATTAGAACAGTCCCTAACACCATACACAAAAATAAATTCAAAATGGATTCGAGACCCAAATGTAAGACCGGACAGTATAAAACTCTTAGAGGAAAACATAGGAAGAACACCCTTTGACATAAATCACAGCAAGATCTTTTATGATCCACCTGTTAGAGTAATGGAAATAAAAACAAAAATAAACAAATGGGACCTAATGTAACTTCAAAGCCTTTGCACAGCAAAGGAAACCATAAACACGACGAAAAGACAACCCTCAAAATGGGAGAAAATATTTGCAAACGAATCAACGGACAAAGGAGTAATCTCCAAAATATATAAACAGCTCATGCAGCTCCATATTAAAGAAATAAACAACCCAATCCAAAAATGGGCAGAAGACCTAAATAGACATTTCTCCAAAGAAGACATACAGATGGCCAAGAGGCACATGAAAAGCTGCTCAACATCACTAATTATTAGAGAAATGCAAATCAAAACTACAGTGAGGTATCATATCACACCAGGTAGAATGGGCATCATCAGAAAATCTACAAACAGTAAATGCTGGAGAGGGTGTGGAGAAAAGGGAACCCTCTTGCACTGTTGGTGGGAATGTAACTTGATACAGCCACTATGGAGAACAGTATGGAGGTTCCTTAAAAAACTAATAATAGAATTACCATATGATCCAGCAATCCGACTACTGGGCATATAACCAGAGAAAACCATAATTCAAAAAGACACGTGCACCCCAGTGTTCACTGCAGCACTATTTACAATAGCCAGGTCATGGAAGCAACCTAAATGCCCATCGACAGGCAAATGGATAAGAAGATGTGGTACATATATACAATGGAATATTACTCAGCCATAAAAAGGAATGAAGTTGAGTCATTTGTTGAGACGTGGATGGATCTAGAGACTGTCATACAGAGTGAAGTAAGTCAGAAAGAGAAAAACAAATATCGTATATTAATGCATGTATGTGGAACCTAGAAACATGGTACAGATGAACCGGTTTGCAGGGCAGAAGTTGAGTCAGAGATGTAGAGAACAAACATATGGACACCAAGGGGGGAAAACCGCGGTGCGGTGGGGATGGTGGTGTCCTGAATTGGGCGATTGGGATTGACATGTATACAGTGATGTGTATATAATTGATGACTAATAAGAACCTGCAGTATAAACAAACAAACAAGCAACTAATACTAAACTTTCTTTGGGTTATTTGTATGTAAATATGTTAATATGTTACAAACATTACATGAAATTTCTAAAAATCTTATATGTTCTGGTATAATGTCATACATCATGATTCTAGTTATTACTTTAAAATGTATATCTCAGAAATAACTAAAAAAAAAAAGGAAATCTGTGATCATATGCAACCTTCTATCGTGGGGGGCATGTTCTGTCATGCACAGTGTACTCAGCCCATGACCAACAGCGAACGGGGAGTTGGTGAATGAACACCAGCGTCTTCCCTCATGGTCGGGATCACTTTGAGGCATATTCTGTAATGTTCTCAGAGTTCCCTGGAGGGGAATGAGCTATAGTTGCCTATGTGCCACTTTTCAAGAGAATTGACCACTGTTAACATTTTGGTATATCCTTCCGGATATATAAACACAACTTGATTTTAATGGCTGCACGTTATTCCATTGTGAGGACAGACAAAAACTTCCATTGGTACATCCAATTCTAAGCACTGGGTCCCTCCTTATATTTTACTATTATAAAAAGAGCTGGAATAAATATTTTAATGAATTTTTAAATTTCATCAATAAGTAGCTCCAAAAGATAACTCTCATTTGAAAAATAAAATAGCAATAACAATACTATTGCCACACCAAAAAAATTAAACAATAATTCCATAATATCAGCAAATATTTAATGTTCAGATTTCTCCAATTGGCTCATAAATGTTTGATGCGTTTAGTAACATTCACTTTGGTAACTAAATCTTGACGTACGTGCTCAAGTAGCTCTTCAGGATAAATGTTTACATTTGAAAAATTACTGGGTTGAAGGTATATTATGCCTAGCTCTAGAAAGATGTTCTCACTCATTAGCCTTAAACATTCCAAAAGAACATTTTGTAAGAATGTGACAGAATTCCCAAGTGGATGGGATAAGGAGGGAATCTTTTTATTTGAATCTTTCATATGCTGATGACGGAGGGGTGATAATTCTCTGAAAGGTTTCTAGGGATTTACTGTAATGAACCTCAGGCTGATTTCCCTCCTGTCTCCTTTCGTCAGCATCAGGGGTCGGGAGTTCCTCCCATTGTATTAAGTAGCCTCTCTGGAGGAGCATGTGCCCCTACTCAATAGACCAGGTGGTCTTCCTGAAGGAGCTGGCAGCCCTCACTCAGCAATCAGGAATCTGTCTGTAGAACCTGTTATCTTCCTAACAGGAAGATCTATATCTCACTCCAGTGAAGTTTCTGTGCTGCCCTGCCTTCTCAATGCTAAGTTATTTGCTATTTCATATTTATCTAAATTTACATTTTTATTTATAATTTATATAGAAGCAGGATTATAGTGGAAACGGCTAGACCGACCTGGGTTCGAATTCTGACTTGGTCAGTTACTTGCTGCATGATCTTGGGCAAATTACTTCCCTTTTCTGAAATTCAGTTGTTCGGGAGTATAATGATAGTTTCCTCAGGTTGCTACAATGATGGAGTAACTTGGCTACTTCAATAGATACTTGTTGAATGAGTGAATATTTGCTTACTGGAGTCTTAGGGTTTTTTGTTTTTGTTTTTTGAGCTAGAAGAAATCTTAGTGCACACTGTCTTTATGTTAGAAATAAGAAAACTAAGTTCAGAGAAAATGTGAAATTTGGTCTTCATTTAACATTTATTAAACACTGAGTCTGTCAGGCACTGAAGATATGGTAATTAGCAACAGATGGTCGCTGCTTTCAAGGAGTAAGGAAGGACAGACATGTTTTAAAAAGTGCTGGACTGAGCTAATATGAGGTATTATAGAATAACCTAGCGCTGTGCTGTCCAATATGGTAGCCACTAGCCATGTGTGGCTATTTAAATTTAAATTAATTACAATTAAATAAAAGTAACTTTCAGTTCTTCAGTCACATTAATCACTTTTCACGTGCCCAATGGCCACATTTGGCTAGCGGACAGTGCAAATACAGAACACTTCCATCACTACAGAAAGTTCTACAGGATAGTGGTGCTTTCGACTTTCTCCCCAGAATAATATTCATATGCATATCTACTTCAAATTTACACAATTTCAGCGTGTTTGCACCTTGGTGAAAGCCCCTTACAATACAGGCAAGAGGTGGGCATCGGTAACTAAAAGTAAAATCAAAGATAGGAGTTTTATTATAAGCCAGAGCCCAAACTTGTGAAAATTTCAGCTTAGAAGAGTTTCTGGCTGAGTTGGCTGCAGCAGAATAATGAGTCACTTGTTCATTTCAACAGGGATGGGCCCCGTTTCCTGTGCCTCGTGAGGAGCCCTGTGGTTTGGGCATACGGTGGTTTGGGCATATGCGGCCACATAATGATGTGTGCGCTCTTCGGACAGGGAGAGAGCGAGAGAGGTCCTCGCAGCTTCCCTGAGATTTCACTGAAACTAGATCACTTCTCTCACAATTTACTTGCAGTCTCTTTAATTGAAGACGTTACATGGCTTTCACTTCCAGTAGGCTATGTTCACTCTGTGATCACTCACTGGGTGCTTTCTATGTCCCAAGGATTGGGCTAAGTGCTACAGATATGAAGACGATTAAGACAAGAAGTTTATAATCTAGTAGAGGAGACAAACCTAAAACCAGCAAGTCATAACCAAGGCAAAACCAATGAAATAAGTGCTGGAACAGGCAAGGTACTGGGAAATTGGAGAAAAGGAGAGATTAAATTCATTTTAGAGGACTAGGGAAGGCTTGAAAAAGGATAAAGGCATTTGAGAGTAGCCCTACAGGATATGTTGAAACAGAGTAGCATGGAATATGCATGGAATATGCTGTCACTGGGAATTACTCCACATTCAAGTTCTTGAAGTTTGCAATTCTGTACACGTTGTGATTTCTCCCACTCTTCTTTCATACTGAACTTGCTCTGTCTCCCTGGAGACTTCCAGACTCTCAAGCCCAGCTTCTTCTCATGGTCCTTCATGTGCATCCAGGTGGGACTCCGTGGTCAGAGTTTTCAACCCATTTTTGTCAGCGCTCCGCTGTCCTCTGACTTCTGTATTTATCTGTCTTGCCCATCCCTGAACGTGCCTTGCTATATTCGAGGTCATTTATTCAGCATGAGGTCTCTCAACAACCCTCCACTCTAACTCAACATTTCTTTGTGTGTTCCCCAGTTCTCTCCCCCACCCCCATCCTCCTTGGAGGGGGAATTCCTCTCTATGAGTAGCTCCTTATCCCGTCCTTTCCCTCCTCTTCCAGAACCTAGTTCTACGCCTCATCTCCCCTCTTGTGTCTTCAGTTTTCATTGCCTGTAAATGGCTCTCTCCTTAGGGGCAGATCCAGGTTTTGTAGGGCCTGAAGCTTATTCAATCTGGAGAGCTCTCTTCAAGAAAAAGAATACAAAATTACAAATACCCACTTAAAACCAAAAGCTAATATTTATACAGAAGGGGGCCTGTGCCTGTGTAAGGGGCCCTAAATCTTAAGTGACACAGTAAATCCACCTCTGTCCATACTATAATAAAAACAATACAAAACCCCATAGCTTCCCTTTGCTATGCTACTACATGACTCTTCATTTTTCTTTCTCATCACTCTGAAACTTTTCAAGGTAGTAGTCTACATACACTGTCTCCACTTCCACCCCATGCCCATCATTCTACTGTTTTCTCTAAAACACCATTGACCTCCTAATCCCTAAAGCCCACGGCTTTTTCTTGGTCCTGATCTTTCTTGCCCTTTCCACAAATAATTTGACACACGGGTCATCCTCTGACTTTCGACTTAGACTATCATCCCGTTTGGCTGATCCACAAGTATATGTCCCTTGCTCTGACTTCCCTTATAAACTCCAGACCTATAATACAATTCTCTGTGTGAGGTCCCATCAGCACCTCAAATTCGTCTTTGTCTGGCTGTGTCAATAGTATCACTCCTTCCCAGCCACCTGCCGTAGAAATTTCAAATTGTTACTTTAAGCAAAGCAACACTTCTCTCCCTTCCTCTATCCCTGAATCAGCTCTAAGATCTAGCAGTTCTACTCTAGAAATATCCCTAGAATCAGTGTAGTCTTTCCATGCCCACCGCCATTTCTATTTCAGTGTTTCTCACTATTGACTTGGACCAATCCAAAAGACTCTATTGCTTGGAGCTGGAGAATGTCTGAGTTGGATGTGACTTGCCCCATGAAATTAATGGCACGCCAGATCTAGAATCTGGGTTTCCTGCCTCTTCTTTGTTGGCTACTTCACAGTTTTAAACCCATTGTAATCTATTTTGTGCACAAATGCCAGATTAATCTTCTTAAAAGTGGTGACTCTCACCAAATGGAACTGTAGTAGTCCCAGGTATTTCAGGGTTCCAAAATCCAGGCTCAAATAAAGTCTCAACTATATCTTCTTTTTGGCACCTTGCTGTACTATATAATCAGCTGGGCTCTTGGATGTTCTCTGAACCTGGCCATACTTTAATGCAAATAATTTCTGGAATTAATTTCTTCCTCCTCTGATATGTCATAGTTCAGTAGTTTGAACCTCTTATCAAATGTGATCTGATGTTGTCTTTATTTATGAGTCTGTAGTAGACATTATGGTTGACTCCCCAATATCCATTCCAACCCAGATGACTGGAAGTCCAATGAATGATCCTATCCATTTACCTGTGATTGTTTTAGGGGTAGGCTTGTGACACATTTCTGGCCAATGACACAGAAGAGAAGTCAGCTGGGTATATTCTTGGAAAATCCCCATGTCTTGGAAGGAGACATGGAAGAAACAGTCCTTTCCGATTCTGGATATTGTTATGTCTGGATGTGACCTGCAAGAACAGCTCCAGCCACCTTGCTGTCATCTTGACAAAGGAAATAGAGAGTCTGCGCTCTTGATATTATCAAAGCTTTAATCAACCAATCCTAGTGCCTGCCCTGATTCTGGACTTCCTATTATGTGAAGTAATATATTTCCTTATTGTCCAAGCCACTTTAAGTCACATTTTTCTGTTATTTGCACCAGGAAACAATGTTTTGTTTCTGATGCTAGATTTTAAGCTTCCTGAATTCAGGGACTGTATCTATTTACATTTCTAGCTCTCTTAGGGCTTGAAACACAGCAGATACTCAAAAAATGGGATTGTGAAATTAATATATATATATATTTCTGAGATATAACTAGTAATAGTTTGCAATTTATAGAGCTCTATTTTCTCATAGCAATTTAGAGATAACAAAATAAAGTTTAGATAGATTAAATAACTTATTCAGGGAATTTTATTTCTCAAAGTCATACCAAGTTCTGAACAATTTGTTCTCTTTGTCTCAAGTCCTTGTCTGTGACTGCCATGCCTGTTAGGGTCCCAAGAGTACTGGGGACTGAAGGAAAGAAAAGCAGCAAGCCATACTTGTGCTTAACCCAGCAATAATGCCAATACAGTATCCTAGTTATTTCTGGCTCAGAGCTCAGGACTGGAACCCCTTCTTCTCCCAGTCCCAGTTCATAGTGATACCTCTAGTGCCAGGGCCAGGAATCCCCATAAATATAACACTTTACATGCAGAGGTATTTTCCTGGGAAGATGGATCATAGCTTTTATTAGATTCTCAGAGGGGTCTGTGACCCCTTGAAAGGCAATATAACATGATATGATATCTCAGAAGTAAATGAAAATAAAAACTTTTAAAATGTTCCCCATTCAGTGGACTTACTACCTCCCAGTGTTGTTCTGAATTTTGTTATCTAAAGGACCAGTAGACAAGGAACCATTTGTAGATCATGAAGTAGGATACATTTAGGGACCAGAGAAGGCTAGGTACCTCCAGTCAAGACCAGTGCAAAAGGAAAATGCAGAGCCCCTTGTTGGAAAATTATTAGCAGAGCATTAAACCAAGCACAAGGCCCTTCTAAACCAGGACCCCTATGCAACTACAGGTTGCACACCCATGAAACTGGTCCTGCCTCTAGGACATACCACTAAACACACTTAATTACCTGCCTAATTATGTTATATTCCTTTGGACTGCCACGCAGTCCTCCATCCATTTTGGGGGCATCTAGAATATGCCAGGGATTGTGTTAAGTGCTGTGGATTCCAGATAGGAGCATATATTCATAACATTGGGTGTCTATTACATAAAAGGCCTTGTTCTAGGTTCTGGGACTATGGCTCTGCATAAGACATTCATGTTGGGCAGAAACAATAAATAAACAGGAAAAATATCAGATAGTGACAGGTGATGAGAAAGAAATTAACATAGGATGATGTGATACAGGGTGACTAGGTGGCTATTTTATTTATTTTTTTACATCTTTATTGGAGTATAATTGCTTTACAGTGGTGTGTTAGTTTCTGCTTTATAACAAAGTGAATCAGCTATACATATACATATATGCCCATATCTCCTCCCTCTTGCCTCTCCCTCCCACCCTCCCTATCCCCACCCCCCCTAGGTGGTCACAGAGCACCAAGCTGATCTCCCTGTGCTATGTGGCTTCTTCCCACTAGCTATCTATTTTACATTTGGTAGTGTATATATGTCCATGCCTAGGTGGCTATTTTCGATTAGGTGGTCAGGGAGGCCCTTTCTGAGATGACATTTGAACTAAGACTTTACTGAAAATAGGCCAGCCCTGCCTCCATGGGAGGTGGAGAGAGTTATCTTAAGCTTGTGCAATGACAAAAGCTCAAGGCTGGAAAGAGGGAGAGAAAATGAATGCCAGAGTGAACAGAGGTAGTGGGTAAGGGGAAGGATGAAATTGCGAGAGGTGGGAGGGAGCAGCCGGCAGAGACCAAATTATCATTTTTTGGTAAAAGGATTGTTTGAGGGCAAAGGAGTGAGCAGAGTCCGGCGAGAAGGTCTTGGCAGGAACTCAGGCTAAAGTGGTGGCTAGGTGACTAGGATGAGAATAGCGGAGATGAAGCTAGGTGGGCCGATACGGGTCCCGAATGCTCCTCACAGCCCGCAGTCTCCCACCAGGGAGGGTCCGGGGCTGGGTCAGGTGAGTGGGTGGCCCGCTCGTAGCCTCGCGGAGCACCGCCCCCAGGGGCCGGCGCGCGTCCGCTGCCCCGCCGACGTGGCCGGCGCAGTAGGCCGCGCACGTGTCTGCTCCAGGGCTGGGGAACAGGGCAGCGCGGGGGTCTCAGGTTCCTGGTGATCAGAGGGCCGGGGCGCCTGCTGGCCCGAGCCTGGCGTCCGCGGGCGCGAGCAGAGCAGTTGGGCCGGGCGGAAGGGGGCTGGGTCACGGCGAGGAGGGGGCGGCCTGGCGGGCGCGCGCGCTAGCCGCGTGCACGCGCCGGGGCGGGGAAGGATGGGGGCGGGGTGGGGGCAGCCCTTTCCCAAGGCGGTAGCGGGGGTGGTGTCGCTGTTGCCCTTTTAAGCCGCGGGGCAGCCGCCTCCTGCCGGTGGAGTCAGTTACAAAGGGAGCAGCCGCCCAGGCCGCCACACAGCCCCTCGCCATTTTCCAGCCCCGACCGACGCGGGCCGGGGCGGCGGGGAGAGGCGGAGCCGCGAGAGCGCGGCCCGGGCCGGCCCCGCGGGGCGGTCGCGGCCGTGACGGCGGCTCCGGGCCCGGCTCCCCTTCCGCACCCCTCCCGCCGGAGATGAGGGGAAGATGTCCGTGTCAGGGCTCAAGGCCGAGCTGAAGTTCCTGGCGTCCATCTTCGACAAGAACCACGAGAGATTCCGCATCGTCAGTTGGAAGCTGGACGAGCTGCATTGCCAGTTCCTGGTGCCGCCACCGGCGCCGCCGGGCAGCCCTCACTCCCCGCCGCCGCCGCTCACACTCCACTGCAATATCACGGTGAGACGCCCGGCCGCAGCCCTGTAGGGCCGGGCCGGGGAGGAAAGGGGCGCCCAGAGTCCCTGGACAAAGGGGAGCCTGCCCCGGAGAGGACCCTCGGACCCCCGGGCGGGGCGGGCCCGCCCCTTTCCCCGGAGAAGGGCCCGGCCCAGCCCCGCCGGGACTGCGCGCGGCTCGGGTGGGAGGAGGCGGTCTGCTCGTTTCTCCGGCTCTTCCCGCCGGCCTGTTTGGGACTCCTGGTCCCTCTCGGCCCCCGTCGCCGCGCCCTGAGGTGGAAGACCGCTGCCGGCCGAGCCCTCGCTGGGTCGCCATGGCCGCCCACAGCCAGGGGCCTGCCTCCGGGGCCGCGGTGCGGCGGGTCGGCTGTTGTTTGAGCCCCGGCGGGGCAGGCGAAGGGCCCTCAAGTTTGAGCGCGTCCTTCTCGAGTCAGATTTCCCTGGTTCCTCGTATTCCCCCAATTATATTTTAAGTTTGTGCTTAAGGAAAAGCTAACATTGAAAACTGACGCATTTGAGGAAAAAAAGTTTAGAATGCAGCCTCTGGCACTGTTTGAATTATCCCCTTCCTGCTGGCCTGGCTCCGCGCTAACGCGTTTCCGAAGGCGCATTGGACCTTGGATGCGGCAGGTGTTCTGGGAGTATGTTTGTGCAGCCCCTCCTGTGGGTAAGCCGTTCAGATTAAGAGCTGGCGAAAGGCGATACGTGCCCAAGTCTGCTGCCCAGTAGGATTGTTTTATGTCCCAAAGCCGAGAAGACCCTTTAAAGCTCACTCTTTAACTTCATCTGAAATCTCGTCAGAAACGCGTAAAAAAAAAAAAAAAAAAAAGAAACGTTAAATAAGTTTCTTCATAAAAGTGTATGATGAGGCTGTTCGTTGTGAAATTGACTTAGGGTATTGGTCCAAACTGCGGAATATGCCTCTTATAACAGGAGTTAAGGTTTCACGTTCCTCTGTAAATATGGCTAAAACCGAGTCTGGCGTCTTTAAACTCCCTTTTGTTAAGTTAGTAGGTACTTAAGTGCCTACCCTGCAGCGTACCTGGTGCTCCGGAGTCTGTAAAAGCCTTGAAGTTATGATAATTAACATTAAAGTGTTTTCAGAATACTGGGGAGCAGGTGTATATTTCAGAAAAAAAAAGTTCAGTAAAGAGCTGTACTCAGGTGTTCTTTTCTAGACGCTGGTTTTGCACAACTGGGTAGCGCAGTCCCTGCTTTCAGAACTTAGTCTTCTTGGGGGAAGAGTTTTACACAGCGAAGTGTGACCAGGTTCTATGGTATCATCATGAAAGCCAAAGAGAGCAATTAACTTTGACTTTGGTGGTGGTGGGGTCGCTTCACAGAAGGCCTTGAGGAGAGGCTGATTGTGGAGTTGGGCTTTCATAGGTGAGTAGAATTTTGGAAGGGAAGGAAAGGGCATTTCGGGCAGAGGAAACTCCATCCAAAAAAGACAGCAAAGCTTGAGAAAATGTGTATTGATTAGGCATAGAGAAGTTATAATGAGTCTTGAGAAGCCCAGGATATAGGCTGGTGAAGGTGAAGATTTTCCAAGAATGGAAAACAGGAAGTAGTAGTGAGCATGAAGTAGGTGATAATAAAGAGACTGGCTAGTCTGAATGATGATTACTCTGGTACAGGTTCAGGTATGGCCAGGAAAAAGTAGGGCTGGTTTCAATGATAGAGTGAACTTGTAGGCTTGTGGGCGAGCTGCTGAGTTAGGTAAATGGGAAGATGTTTTTGCCATCCAGGACTAGGAGTGGTTCTGTACAGTGGGTGGCATTAGGAAAAGTGTGTGGTTTTGGTAATCCCAGTGGGGGTGGGATGGTGGTGTTGCTGTGCTGTGCTGGCATTTAGTGGCAGGGGTACAGGGATGCCAGATGTCTTGTAATGTTCAGGCAGTCTGCCACGACAGAGAATTACCCCACTTCAAATGCCAGCAGTGCCCTATTGAGAGCCATATTGGAGGCTGATGGAGTCAGCTGCACAGAAAGATACTGAGTGATGACCTGGATTAGGAAGTGGAACAAGAAGTGAATTAGAGGCACCTGGCAAAAGGAGGTTCTGGTGGGGACTAGTATAATGGTACCACTAATACAAACTATTCAAATTGAGATGTTAGTGAATTATGACACATTATCATGGTAGATGCTCAGTGTATACGAATGTGTGTTAACATTATTATGGAGAAACATCAAACATATAAAAAGTTGAATAGTGTGGAGAACCTCCACGTACCCAGCCTCAAGAGTGATAAACTTTTGGCCAATCTTATTTCATCTATACCCCACCTCGGATTATTTTGAAGCAGATTCCAGACATATCACTTCATCTGTAAATATTTCGGTGTGTATCTGCAAAAGATAAAGACTCTTTAAGCATGGCTGAGCGTTTAGATAAAATCACCATAGTTTGCTCTTGCTGATGCCATTTTCTTAGAGGGGAAGGAGCAAGGAAAAAATGGGGCTGGATTTCATATGTCAGGACCTGTCTACTGTGTTTGATTTGCTATTCTCTAAAAAGTTTTAGCTCTTAAAAAATAATAATAATTTTGATCTATCTTTTAAAAAACTTTTCCTCTTATTTCCTCTTATTCCCATATGTTTATTGAGCTCTTCTACATGCCAGGCCCTGTCTTCTCCATGCTTATCAAGAAGCATCCTTAGGCAGTTTCTGTAATGTTTGAGTGAATGGTACCTCACTAGTTGTTTCCTTATACACCTGCATGTCAGTTTCTGAGTAGTCCTCTACTCAGAGGACTGCCCCCTTTTTCTTTCAGCCTTCTGCATCAGCATTTTTTCCCATGTGGAATGTGCCCCTTACCCTACCCCAATCTGTCTTGACATGTCTGACCATCCCCAAGGCTCTTCTAGTCATAAGCTGTTTATGCTGATATCTATTTCCTTTCCTGTCTTCTATAGTCCTTAACTGTTTATTGCTTTGGTTATGTTTTCTTAATATTATAATAGTTGTGGAGTTTTTTTTTTTTAGTTGTGTAGTTTTTAAAAGCCTTTTTTATGGTGGCAGGGGGGAATATTCTGTAGTTATATTTTTCATCTTCCTCTCACTAAATGCTCAGTAAATATTTGTACTATTGATGATATGGCCACCATTTTAGCTATATTCTGTTGGAACAAAAATCTTAACTACCATGTAAGTTAACTGCTAAGAGTTGGTCAAAAGGGCAGAGAAAACATCAAGAAAGTGTCATGGGTAGTGCATAAATATTTAAAAGGCCACTTAGGGTTCGATAGGAAATCTGCAATTTGACTTCACATGAAAGCGTTTTAAGAAGTAAACAAAACAAAACAAAAAACAAACCAAAAAAAAAAAACAAGGCATAGATGTGTTACTCTTTAGGCCAAGGGAATGAAGTTAAATTTTTTTTCTGTTTTATAAATTTGTCCTAATCTTAAGTATGAAAGGGAAAGAGTGCTATTTTCAACTTCAAGGAGTCTTTTTTAAAAAATTTGTTTTCTGTGAACTCATGATATGAAAGTTTGTCATGCAAACTTAGAAGTATTGTCTTTCCATTTTCAGTAAATAGATCTAATTGCCAGTCAGTGCTAACATCCAGTTATGATCACACCTAAAATCAAAGCAGCTCGTTTTAATAACTTGTGCAGCCTTATTGGGAGCTAGTGTAGGACTTTGTTTTAGTCCTTTTGAAATATTTAGCATACCTTGGCAACTCCATTACTCCTTTTATGGACTTCTTGGCATTTGGGAACTCTTGGTAGGGAATTGCTGTTTTAGAGTGAGAAATCCCCCCCAGGAAGTAAATTAGCTGGTAAACAAATAAAACCTCATAGTACTTTATTATTTGTGTAGCATAAATCATTACTCTTTCTGCCTGAGTGGCTATTTGCCAGGCTATTTGTGGTGGAACATTTTTTAAATTAAATTTCTATTCATCATTGCCAAAAAGGTTACCCCCCTCCCAACCCTAACAGCAAGATACTAAATTAAAAATGTTAGAGCTGAGAGTTTAGGAGACGGAAAAAAATTTAGTCTTTAGTCATTGGGACCTTAAGCAAATTACTACTTTCACTGTATTTTTCTATGAAATAGATAATACTTTTTGCCCCACATGAGAGCATATATAGGAAAGCTCTTTAACATTGATAATGATCTCTACAAATATAAAAGTGATGGTGTCATTAGCAGCTGAATAACACTTTTGAAAATGCTTTTTAATAGCTTTTCATGGGAAATAAACCAGTGCTGTTAATTTCTTAATTTTTCTTGTTTCTAGTCTTTACATTGATAAAAAGTAGCCCAGAGAAGGTTATACAAAGGAAAATAACAAAACTTGACTAAAGAGCCCAAGACCTTTTCTTTGGTCTACTCTCCTGGGACAGATTACTTTTCCAAATTGAACTCCTAGAGAATCTTTTGGAAGTATCACAGCTGTCATGTTAAGCACCTCAGTGGTACTTTCAGTCCAGAGGAATCATTGTTTCCATTCATTTGAGCAATTTATAATATAGAGTCAAATTCCTAGTTGGTATCTCTCTTTCCTCATCCCCATTTTTATGCCCTTCCTTGAAAGGAACAGATACATGAACAGAGGAGACTTAGATTTCCATTTTGTGAATGGTGTATCCTTTAGTAACTTGTTTTTTTTCGTTGTTGTTGTTAAACTTCCTTAGGCCTGGAAAAGGATAGTATTAGATAAATGTCAGCTAGTTGAGGGGTGGGGAATTGAATTTAGTGGGGAATTGAATTTAAATAGTCCCTGCCAAATAAAGCATTACTGGAGAGCCAGAGTGGTGAAGCAGAGGTCCCTTTTTCCAAGGCCATTGTAATAGTGTTCTGTGTTCTCTTCTGAAAGATCATTCTGAAAGACAAAGCGGACTCAGAACCAAGGAAACCAGTGGTTTCTGCAGATTAGGTGGTTTGAATTCTCCTCAGCACTTTTGTTTTCTCTGCCTCAGTGCCTTTAGAATGATGTTTTGATTAGCTGTAATTTGCTATTCAAACAAACATTTAGGAATTTTTTTCAGATCACAGGGGTATATATGCATTTTTCTTTTACCAAATGTTAGTGTTTTTACTCTGCTTCTCTGGGCTCTGGTCATGTTAGATATTTAGTTGTATGTTATTTACTTGTAAAATGATTATCAGGGAGCAATCTCTTTTTCTTCTTTTTTTTTGGGTAGCTTTTTTATGTTGTCAGGTCATTTAGAATTTTATTAAGCTACGATATGGTAATTCTGTCAGTTTATTTCATTCTCCATCCCACATTTATTGAACGGCAAAGTGTGAAAATAGAGTGTCCCATAGCTGTTCTCCAGAAGAATTAAAACTGTTTTACCTTTGAACCTTCAACAAGAAGTATGTGTATCAATTTTCAAAAAAAGTTAGGATACAGCCATCTCCAAGGATTTCATGTCATTTGGAAAAATGCCAGAAACTGAGCATTCTGGCAGGCAGTTTTGCTGGCTGGTGCTTGATATAGAGCCACACATCGGTCTCTTAGTGGATTTATGTGGAAAAATAGGTAAAGCTATTTCTGAACAAGACAAACTCCTTAGGCAATGACAAGCGAAGAGGTTGGTTTGATTAACCTTGAGTTATGTTGCCTTAGATTAGGACAACACAACATTTTATGGTGGCAGTGGCCGTGGCGGTGAATTTCTTTGAAATTTGTCCACTTATGGTAACCTTTATGGTGGTGGTCACAGACAACTTCATCCTTCAAGCCTTAAAATCACTATAAAACTAATAGTAGAATTGAGGAAAAACAGGGTCCCTGAGTAATTAGATGCTTAGATAATTGTCTAAAATTTTCATAACTGGCGAGAAAGAGAGGTGTTAGAAGCACTTAAACATTTAATGTAAGGAAAGCTGCTTGAACTTACACTGGGATTTTAGAGCACCATCTGTTGTTTAAAAATTGTATATCATGGGTCATTTTAAAGAGAAATAGTAAGGAAACTATCTTTTCAAGATAGATACAAAGCTTAGTTGTTAACCTTGTAAAAATTTAAAAGCTTGAAGTATATGAGAGGTTGAAAGCATTAATGCTTAGTTTTAAGTATTGGTGACAATTTTAGATGCCTTTCAAAGTATGTAGATTGTCTTCTAAATATTACACTGAACAAGCCTTGACCATGATGTGAAATTTGTGCTGAAGATTCAGTTTCCAGAGGTGGTGGTAGTGGATATTTTATAATGTGGAAAATAAGACATTTAAGAAGTGTAAAAACCAGATAAGCAAAACTAGAAAAAAAAATCACCTGTAATTCTACCACTCAGAAGACACCACCGTCAAAATTATGGTACATATCTTGTCATCTGGTCATCTTTTTTCTCTTACGTTTATGTAGATTTCCTCTCCCTTTAAAAAAAAGTCAGGTTATTTTGTTATCTGATTTTTCACTCAGTAGTATTGTAGACCTTTGTCATAAACTTTTTCCTCCAATGTCTTCAATTATCATGTGCTGTTCTGTTACATGACTACAGCATTGAGTCAGTCGTGTCTGCTACTATCGATGGTTTCTGTTTTCTTCTATTTTAAGTAATGCTTTGAGCATTAATAGCTAGAGCTAAATCCTTGTGCATACAGGTAATATCCTTTGAAATTTTCCTAGAAGTGGTAGCTTTCTGTTCTTGTTGATGAATTGGTTTTTGGAGATGTTGTAACAAATTATATTGTATAGGAACTTTTTTTTTTCTTCCAGGTAGCAGCTTTTATTAGATTGGTAAAAACGTTAGCAGGTGTGAAGTGAAAGGGGCGTTCTCACAGTCATGGCACAAAGTATAGTATAAATGTCTATGACCCTTTAGAAAACAGTTTGGTTTCTTTTAACCCTCTCTATTTTGGCAAGATATATGCTGGCTACCCCGGTTGGCCAACATTGTCCTTGTGATGCTGGATCTCCAAGAAAGACGGCTCTGGTCCCAGAGAAGACCCAGATTTGCCTGGTTTAGCTTATCTGACAGCTAACCACTGGGAGTAGGATAGGCTGGTAGAGACCTGTGATCAGGTTTTGGGTCAAGGGAGGCAGGTAGGAAGATGGGAAGGAGATAGGAAAACTAACCTCAGTAGAACCACATTAATATAGAATGATAAAAGGATGTTTCTTCCAAGGAAGAAATTCTGAGAGTGAGGGGGGAAAAAGGTTGGGAGATAGGGGGCAGGCAGCAGTTATCAAGGTTTTTTGGAGTCAAGACTCTTTTACACTATTAAAAATATATTGAGGTCCCAAGGAGCTTTTGTTTATGTAGGTTGTCAATATTTATCATTAGAAATTAAAACAAATATTTAAAATATTCATTAAGATAAACTCATTACATGTTAATATAAATGTTTTTGTGGAAAATGACCTTATGCTCTAAACCAAAAAGTTTTAATGAGAATAGTGGCACAATTTTACTTTTTTTTTTTTTTTTTGCGATACGCGGGCCTCTCACTGTTGTGGCCTCTCCTGTTGTGGAGCACAGGCTCCGGATGCACAGGCTCAGTGGCCATGGCTCACGGGCCCAGCTGCTCAGTGGCATGTGGGATCTTCCTGGACTGGGGCACGAACCCGTGTCCCCTGCATTGGCAGGCGGACTCTCAACCACTGCGCCACCAGGGAAACCCCACAATTTTACATTTTTTGAGGTAAATCTCTTTGATGTCTGGTCTAGCATTTGCTTCTGCATTCAATCTGTGGTGATATGTTGTTCTGGTTGAAGTAATAGGAAGAAAATCCAGCCTCACACCGATACTTGGTTGGAAAAAGGAATATTGTGACAGCTGTTTTAGATAGTTGTAGATATTCATTTTGGATACTCTACCCAAACTTGTTTTTTTTCTTGAACTTTGAATGGATCTTTTACCCATGATATTATGGCATCATGCATTGGTCATTTGGAAAATATTGGTTCACTGAAATCTTCTAAATGTTGATACATTTTGTTAGGTGACATGGAAACATTATATTCATTAATATCACCATCAACCTCATCAGAATACTGTTAGGAAGCTGTCAGGTTCACAGTGGTAGATACAGGTTTTGCAAAATTCTAATTTTTGCTTGAAAGCTTGAATTTTATCATTGGCAATAAATACTGTCCTGTGTTTTCCTTGAAATGACAGGCTCTCTTCATTCTTTTTGGAGAAAACATCTATCAAAAATCCAAGTTGGAATAACCATTGTTTGTCAGTCATTCTTTCAAGTGAAAATTGTGTCCTGTGAAAGTGGTTAGTTCAGCTCACAATTGTCATACAAGTGCTTTTTCTCATGTGTTCTGTAGGAGTGCTCATGTGTGCTTCACATTTCATCACTTGCAATATTAAAAAGACATAAGGATTGAGATTTAGTAAAATAACTGCCTCATCACAGACACTCATAAGTGAAATGCCTTTTTTTTCTTTTAAACACCTTGAATGACTGGTGGTGAATACCATGTCTTCAAGTATAGTTTGGTGTCACTGCCTTTATCTGTGCTAAGGTACCAGCAGTTAGTTTTACCCATCATTATGTCTGCACCATTGGTACAGATGTCAATGTGAAAAAGGCAATTAACATCTTAGTATTCTTGTAGAAATAGTTTGGACCTAGGAGTCCAAGGGCCCCTCTTGAGAACTGTTAACATAGTTGCTTAGACCTAGTATATATCCTGTCTTCTTTTGTACAGGATTAGAAAAATATGGCATAGGTAGTAACTGATCTGGGTATTTCTTTTATGTTTTTCTCTTTTTTTGCAATTCTCATAATATGGTTTTGAGGGGTTTTAGTCCAGAGCAACAATTCATATATTTTCTTTTGCTTATGCAGAAGTTTAATCTACATAATGAAGCTGAGAATTTAGTGCTTTTTTTTTTCTTTTAAGGCTAAAGAAAATACAAATCTAAAACAATAAAAATGGTTTAGATGGTGTGTTCTCAAACTAGGCTGAAGAATTTAAAGAAAATGTAATAAGTAATTCTCTTTAAGAATAGGATTAATTTTGAAGACAGTCTGTTTACCTTTTAGCCTTAAAGAGGTTTGGGACACAGTAAGAGTTTGAGGAATGAGAATACAAAAATAAACCATTACTGAATGGATATAATGATGTCCTACTTCAATACAGTTTTTCTTTCTTTAATGAACATTTTGTAAAATGCTTTAAAAATAATCAGCTTCTGTGGCTCCAACTATATTATAATTGAGATTAGAGTTCTCAAAGCAATGCTTCTTGAAACTGTTTCTGCAAAATTGTTGTTTCTCTATGACTAGAATCTGACTGTACCTAATACTAATAATAATGGCTTTTCTCTAATACATAATAGAAAACAGTACAAATGAACAGAGTAAATGTCTGTTATTAGGTGGAAACATGTATAAGGGTGTGACTACCAGGAGGTTAAGATTATTGGAGCCATTTTAGAGGCAGCCTATTACAGTGTTCAAGAACATCATTGACCTGGATGAGCTGGAGCACGCAGACAGTAGCTGTACAAGGAGAATGCCTGTCTCAGAGCCCAACTCCAGTGGCTAGTGAGCACTATGACTAGTGTCATAGTGGCTAATGTAGGCCTAAGACAGCTATGTTGCTGTCTGTTCTGCCTTTCTAACACCTTGCTGTCTTGAAGAAGTAATCTTAACCTCATTTAAGAAATTTGTCCTTTAGAAGCAAGAGTCTTCCTTGCAATCTAAGAAGGGATGGGAAATTATTAGGAAAAAGGCAAAATTAAATGGGATTGATTTTTAGGGGCCAATAAGGGCCAATTTTCTATTGGAGAGAAATCTCAAAGTAGCTTCTGTAATTACACTACTCAGAAGGCAAGTAGTATAGTGAGTAGAAGATTTAAAAAATCATTTTTAACATTTGTAAGGATTTAAAAACATGTGCCTAGATATGTATTTGCTTTATTTAAAAAAATTCAGAGTTAGATCTCATCTAGATAAATCTTAGAAATGTAGTTTTATTATATTAAAAGGCAAAAAGTAGTATGGTTTAACTCTGTAGACTACTTCAAGGTTGGGGTTTTTTAGTTTTTGCTTTTAATTTGTTTTTGCTTTTTGAGGGATTTATTGTGATTCCAGATTTTAAAGCCCTTAAATGTTAAAGCTGGTGAATCCAGGCCATGATAGACCTTTCTTTGTAAAGAAAGGAAGCCTGTCTTCCTTGGTGCTTGCATACTTTTGATGAAACATAACTTTTGCAGTGTATTCTCTTCTGTTTGTTTTAAATCATACTGCTTACTGGGTAAAAGTCCTTTTTTTTTTTTAAGACTAATAAATTATGTAACATGGAACAGGAAAGATTAAACTGTAAAACATAATTTTTATTTTAAAAAATCCATTAAAAATTTTGTTTCTCCACACATGGGTTTTAATGTGTTACTTTTCTTTCCATGATATGCTTTACTTAAATTTGTGGTCATCTTGCCATTTAGTGGTGAGGTTTGATTGCATATCCAGGTTATCCTGTCTGTAAATGTGTTTAACGTAGGTGTCTCTGTAACAGGAATCTTATCCATCTTCTTCACCAATATGGTTTGTGGACTCTGATGACCCAAATCTGACATCAGTTCTGGAACGTCTAGAAGACACTAAGAACAACAATTCGGTGAGAAAATAAGCCACACTACTTTTTGTTTCTCATGAACATATAGAATTTAAGTGTTAAGAGGTAATATGATATAGAAGCCTGATTAATGATTATTTGATAACCTGGTTTTTAGCTCCTTTAAGATTTCTCTTTTTTTTTGTTCTTCATATTCTACTGTTTAATACCTGGTTTTTCATTTTTATTCCCCATAGGTATAGTCTTAATTTAGATCAGGAATTAGGTGGTCTCTTTTCCATGAATCCTAATCCTTAAACTAAGCAGGCCGTTTTGGTTGGGACCACTAGCCAAGGTAGGAAGTAGAAAAAGGGAAAAAGATCAAGGTAGATGTGAGGGGGAAATAATGACAGAATGACACCAATTGCTGTTTCTGTCAAGACTCTATAACTCTGAGGTAAAAGTCAAAGGTATATAAATAAAAAGTTATTTTCTAATATATAAAACAATCTAACTTTCCATTTTAGAAACCTGGTTTCTTTGATTATAAAACTATAAGTGACCATTGTGAGAGAACTAATAAAATTAAAAACAACAAAAAAAGGAAAATAGAAATCTTATTTTCTCTACCTGATACAACCATTGCTGACATGATGGCTATTTTTTATCGGTATTTTTTTCCCTTGCTAGTAAAATACACATACTCTTATACATATGTTTAAATAGTTGAGGTTATGTTTTATATAATTTAAATGCTTTTTTAAAGTTAACATTATCATTACATTTTTCCACGATGTCACAAAGTCCTTACAGAAAAATACCAATTATTATTTGCAGGTGACATGATTGTTTACCTTAAAAAAAAAATCCAAAGGAGTCAGCTGAAAAAGCGATTTTTAAGATGACTGGTTAAAAGTTCTATTATATAAAAATCAAGTTTTCCCAAATATCAGCTATAATCAGAAAATATGGTGGACAAGTATTTTATTGACAACTCTAAATACCTAGGAATAAGGTTAGGTGTGCAGGTTTTGTATCAAGAAAACTACAAAAATTTGCTGAGTAAAATGAAAGACTTGACTACTGTGTTCCTAGATGGGCAGACTCCATATTATAAATATGTCAGTTATCTGTATAGCTTCATGTTAGTTTATAAATTGAATGCAATTCTAGTAAAAATCCCAACAGATTTATTTTTGGGACTTGACAAGTGACTCTAAAGTTTTTGAAGAGTAAATAATCAAAAACAATAATGGAGTTGAAAAAAAATGAGAGACATGTCTGACCAGATATTGAATAAAATAAAATATTGAGTACTGGCACCGAACTGGACAAGTAAAGGCAGTTAGAAGTTTAGAAACGGAGTCATGCAATTGAGAATTTAGAATGAGTTAAATTGAACCAAAATACTCAATAAGGAAAGGATAGATTATTAATAATAAATGGGAGAACTAATGATTTGGGGAATTTAGAGACTTACCTCAGATTTTTGTCACCATAAGTTAGAGGTGGTTTAAGCACATCTATCCTTAAAATTAAGAACAGAAGAACATTGGTTTATAGAGTATTATAAGAGTAATAAGAGAGCCATGAAAGTTAGAGGAAAAAATTAAAAGCTAGACAGACATATGTTCACATCTCCAGCAGGGGAGGGGGCAACAGGACAGGTAAAGAGGGATAGACTTAGCTCCCTTACTGCTTAGGAGGTTGCCTCTAAAGATCTAAAGGTGTAAGTTTTGTAATAGTAGAAATGAGTGGGGTTATTTTTTGATGTCTAAAGTATCCATCAAAAAAATGCTCATAAAGTAAATTGACATAGGATATAAAATGGGATCCAATTTTATAAATAAATATTTACATAAAAGAAAAAAGCCAAAACTCACGCTTCACTCTTTCTTATACTCTCTGCCAGTTATTTTATAACCTAGTTTCTTGAATAAGAATAAGCTATATTTCCTCACCTTTAATTCATTATAATCTGGATTCTGCCATCTTTGTTGTACTAAAATTTTTACTTCTAGTTGCCAAATCCAGGACTTCATTTTTAGTCCTAAAGTTTCTGCAGCATTTTGATACTGTTGATTCTTTCCTTATTGAAACATTCCTCCATTCAACAAACACGTATTCCTTATTGTCCACCAATAAAGAGCTGGTTAAATAAAAATTACTGTATAGTTTTATGATAGAATATCATGTTGAAGTTAAGAAGAATGCAGCCAGTCTTTCCACAAGAGCACATACAATGTTCCAAGATATACTAAGGTGAAAAAGCAGGGCATAGCATATTGTCTATAATCTGGCTCCTTTAGTATACGAAGTAAATAAATAAATAAATAAATATATCTATGCTGGATTATACATACCTTATTTTCCACCTGGGTGGATACAGGAAACTATTAGTAGTAGAATGCAGAAAAGTATTTTTTTAAAAATTGGCTTCTATGCCAGGCTTTGTGGTAAGTGGTGGGTATAAAAGACAAGTCATATCCCTGTCCTCTGGGAACTGATAATCTGATGAGGATTTCCATCAGATCACTGTCTCCTGTTTTTATCTCTTATTATTGCCTTGCCTTGGTCTCCTCTGAGCTCTTATTCCTTGGTCTGCCTCTTTCTTCTCATTTTGCGCTTTCTCTGAGTAATCTCTTCTACCCCCAGTACTTAAATCATGGCCTATATTCCAGTGATTCCTAAATCTGTATCTCTAGATAAAATTTATCTCCTGAGTTTGAAACCCATTATCTGTCTATATATCACGTAGATCCAGGGAATCTTACTCAGATGTGCTGTGGCTGTTCAAAATGATTACATCTAAATTTAAACTCATATACCTCTTAGTACTCCACCTCCCGCATCATGTTTCCCCTCAAAAATTCTCTCTGTGATTGTGAATGGGGCAAAATGAAATAATGAAACTTGTTACCCATGTCTGAAGCTGGGAACTATCTTAGAGTTCTTTTTTATACCAGTGTTTCCTGACTCCCACCCCCTCAACCCCGGACTATCTAGTAAATTTCTAAGACCTGTCCATCTCCCTTCTATAAGTATTTCTTAAATTCTTCCCCATGGTCTTAGTTACTTCCTTCGATCCCTCAAACACTTTTTTGGGTGGACCGTGAAGTTGAAATTCCTGGAAGCTGTGCTGCCCTGTTTCTTAACTGCTTGGTGCATCTCCACCACGCTGCTGTCTTTCCCACAGTGCTACCGTAGCTCTTCCTGTACCAGGGGTTGGAGTGTCGGGTCTGTGTCCAGCTCACCCTGCCTTGTCTTTGTTATGTACTGAGCACAAAACAGAGCTTATTGGATGGATAACAAATCCATGGTGGGGCTTTGCTGCTTTTTAAGCTTGAGGATATTTTTTTATACTAATTTACTGCTCAACTTTCCTCATTTTTACTTGCTCCATTGTCCACTTTACTTGCTCCACTTTGGAAAGGCTTGTTCTTTGCTTTGTTTAACCCATTCTAATTCTGTCTTTTCCTCAGTCCTTCATAAACCTGCTCCTTTCTCTTCATCTCTTTTCTTGCTTAGAGACATCCAGGAAACTGTTCCTGACCAAGTGAAGTAAGTTAACTTACTTGCTGCCGATCATGGCTACTGATAGTGACCATTCTTCTTAAATCATAATTCTAAACTTATACATTGAAAACAGTTTTTTAAACAATGAAAAACATGTTTGTGCACATAATTTACCTTGCTTACTTAAAGTAAATATGCTTAAAAATCTGGATTTAAAAATGGAAATGAGTTATTCTTTGCAGTTTTCCTAGTAAGGTCTTTTTTTGTTTGTTTAGACAAACACTTAAGAGCCTACTAAATGTCAAGTGTTTTCACAGAAGAGTTCATTTAATTTTTACCCTTATGAGAAGGTTTTAATTTCCTTGTTTTATAGATGGGGAGACTCAAAACTCAGGGCGTTAGATACTGTATCCAAGGTCACCTGGATTCCAAGGCTGTTTGCTAGACCACATTTGCCTCTACTTTCAAATGAATGACTGTGAAATATATAATTTTATAAACCGTGTGCAGCAACACTGCCTCTGTTTTTTGTAGCCTGGTTAATGTATTAATGTACTCTTGTAAGTTACTAAGAAAAGAAGTTAACAACTGAAAATTAGACAATGTCTGGAGCTCCCCTTCCTCTGCCATTTTGTTGATGTCATTCTGCTAGGTATCAGTTGTAGGGATTGCACTAAAGCCATAGTAACTTTCTTACACTAGCAGCCCCTAAAATATTTTTTAAAGACTGTTATTTTATCTGTAGGCTGTAATTGAGCAGTAATAAACTTTTCTCATTTCCTACTGGATTAGTTACAGTAGTTATAGTGTTATTCATGTCTCTAAGGACTCTTTAACATAATGCTTATTTACTGAAATGTGTTTTGTAGCTTCGTCAGCAGTTGAAGTGGTTGATATGTGAACTCTGCAGATTATATAACCTTCCTAAGCACCTGGATGTTGAGATGCTAGATCAACCACTACCCACGGGTCAGGTAAAGTAAAAATTCTCTAGTGTTCAAGAGCTAAAATAAATTGTCTCAAGCACAAGTAAAACTAGGATGATTTCTCATTATTATACAACTTATTTAGAACTTAGTTTTTGTTTTCCTGTTGAATTGTTTTGTTTGTTTTAGGTACTAAAAATAACCTTTTCATTTTTGGGAGCTGCTCTTATTTACTATGACAGGCAAACAGTTGCCTCCTCCCTACCACCACCTTTTTGTTAATGTTCCTGGTTTCGATAACTGTTCCTTGCTTCTGCAGTTGTTTGCTTTTGTTTATTCACTTACCTTCACCTGGAATGCCATCTCTCTATACCCATTTGTGCTTCTTAAGTCCTAACTCAAATGTTATCTCCTCCAGGCAGCAGAAGCACCCACTAGCTCACCACCACTTCTAACCTCTCTGGATTTACCTATTTAGGCATAATTTATTGATTTGTACTATAATAAAGATTTAGCTTTTATACCACCCACTTACCCACCCACCTCCCCTTCCTAAAACATCATTATATTTAGTAATATGAATAATCACCACTTATCATTAGGACTTTGTAATGTAGAGTTTTATATTTCATCTGTACAGTTTTTTGTTTTGCAATGTTTTCCTTATAATAATAATTCTTAGTTAAAAAATTTATGTTCTGTCTCTTTTCTATGAGATCTCCCTCTCTTCTGGAGCCTTTGGCTCTTCTGCACCAGTCTTGGCAGGTTCTTTTCTGGGCTGGCTATTAAGCTGTCATATTGAAATTTTTCTTGTCTCCTCTGCTGGAGTAGTAGATCCATTGTTTCCAGATTTCATGTCTTCTTTCTTGGCTTACCTTTTCTCATTTTGCCTGAGTAAAATGATTTTACGCAAGTAAAATCTTAGAAAAACGTCAAGGGGTAGTACATTTTCTGAGTTCTAACTTCTTAAAAAAAAAAAAATATATATGTATAGCCAGACCACCATGGGTTTGAATATTGGTTTAATTACCTAATTAGCTTGGGCTAATTACCTAGCAATATGTACATCAGTTTCCCATTTGCAAAATGGGGAAATGGTAGTAATACCTATATTTGGGGAGAGCTATAAAGATTAAATGAGTTGATGCATGTAAATCATTTAGAGCAGTTCCTTTATTGGGCATAGTAGATGCCCAATAAATGGGAACTGCCTTCACTTGACTGATAGTGTGGTTGAATATATAATTCTAAGTTGAGAATAATTTTCCCTGAGAATAAATGGTAACCGCTGTTGTCTTCTAGTCAATGGTATTGAAGCCTGATGCCATTCTGAGTCTTAGTCATCTCTGTGTGACTTCGGGACGCTTTTAGGACTTTGTCCTTTCCCTGCTGTTCTGAAATATCACAGTGGTGTACTGAGTTGTTTTGTTTGTTTGTTTGTTTTTTCCATTTTTGTTGGGTACTCAGTATGGATGGACCTTCTCAAATTTGGATTCTTGAATCTTTCTTCTTGGGTAAATGTTCTTGTATTTTTTTCTGTGGTAACTTTCTCCTTTCCATTCTTTATTTGTTCATTTTGGAATGCCTACTAATAGGATTTTAGACCTCCTCATTTGAGTCTTTGTATCTCTTATTATCACTGTATTCTGTCTCTTTGTCTTAATTTCAAATTCTGGAACGTTTTTCTTATCTTTCAACTTCTGGAAATTTTATTTGAACAGTCATAACTTTAAGTTTTATTTTGGTTATTTATTGCTGCTTAACCAGTTACACTAGAACTTAATGGCTTAAAACAGCAGTTCTATCTCGCACGACTGTGTGAGTTGGTTAGGCTTAGCTGGACAGTTTTTCTGCTGACTTCACTGTGCAGTCAGATAGTGGCTGGGACTGGTAGTTATTTGGACACATGACTGCACTGAAATGTCCAGCATGCCTTCTTCATTCACATGTCTGGTGCCTTGCTGTTTCCTCACATGGCCCTTCTGTCCACATGACATCTCCTCATTCCAGGGTCTCTTTACGTGGCTTCTCTTTATTTAGGAAGGTAGTCAGAATTTTTATTTTTGGCTTCTAGGAGCACAAAAGTGGAAGCTGCCAGGCTTTCTTAAGGTTTAGATTTGGAACTGGCCCAGTGTCATTTCTACCATGTTTATTGGTTAAAGCAAGTCACAGGGCCAGCCCATATGGTGGGAGGGGTCCATATAAGGGATGAATGCTGGGAGGTGTCGTTCATTGTGGGTCCTCTCCAAAGATGAACCATAAGTTCTTGTTCTCTGATGATTCCTTATTGATAGCATTCTGTTTTTGTTTTTATCAATGTAATATATTCGTGAGTGTCTTTAAGGAGTTACTTTGATACTCTCCCTCAAGCATCTCTGTTTTTCTTTAATAAGTTTAATAAGTCTTTAATAATTTTTTTTTTAGTTTATCTTGGTCTTTTTTTTCTTTCTGAAGACTTTCCTCATATATCTATTTATTCTCTTTTGCTTATTCATGTTTTTTCCTTCTTTTTCTTCATTCATATTTGAGAGAGGTGTACTGAAAGGCTGATTGGGAGTTCTTTGTTGCCAAGACTTGTCAACTGATGGCTTTTAGGAGGAATTTAAGCTGACTTCAACCCCCTATCCCCCACCCCCTATTTCCTGGCATAATCGTAAATGATGGCTGGAACTATTTGGTTTCTCTGGACATGAAACCTTATAATCTCTTGCTTGAGGTAGATATGTATGCCTGAGTTTTGCTTAAGGAGAGCAGTGTGTTTTGGTGGCTGGACAGTTTGTTCTGTATATAGGCTTTCAGTTAATCTACATTTTCAATCCTATCCATCACTCCTGCTGTCGAATGTACCTGGTGTCTGAGTCTAGAGCCTCTCCAGGGTGCTGTGGGACAAATTAGCCACCTGATTATCGCCTATCCTATGGCTTTACTTGTTTGCTCCATTAATTACCATTCTTTCATTCACTGTCATCTTCTAGCACGAGTGAATTCTTTTTTCTGCTGGTAGCCCCCTTTTATTTTTTGTTACCATTATGTGTTTGTACAGTGTTTATTCTTCATCGTATGTCTTCATTGTAATTCTAGTGGAGCCTCAGGAAAGAGATGGGAGAAGAATATATTTTATGTTCAATCTGCTTCTTTAGAATATTTGCAACTTAGGTTTTTAACTTAATATATCCTGGACACAGTACATATAGATCTACCTTGTTTTTCACGACTGCATTTAATTCCATTCACAAGATATAACTTGTGAATTACATGAAGAAATTTCCCAATTTTGAGTCATCCTTGCATTCCCATAATAAACGTTCGGCACCTACATAGGTTGGTAGTTGGGGGTGGAACACAATAGATGTGATACTTTATTTTTGGATTTTTCTACTTTAAGTGAGATTGTAATATAGTCTGTTTCCCGTTAAGCTCTTCTTGTTTCATTTTGGTATCAGGGTATAAGCAGTCTCATGACTTGGGAAGCTTTGTGTTTTTTTTTTTGTTTGTTTTTGTTTTTGTTGCGGAACGCGGGCCTCTCACTGTTGTGGCCTCTCCCGTTGCGGAGCACAGGCTCCTGACGCACAGGCTCTGGACGCACAGGCCCAGCGGCCATGGCTCACGGGCCCAGCCCCTCCGCGGCATGTGGGATCCTCCCGGACCGGGGCACGAACCCGTGTCCCCTGCATCGGCAGGTGGACTCTCAACCACTGTGCCACCAGGGAAGCCCCAAGCCTTGTGTTTTTTTCCTAAGATCTAGAACAGTTGTAATTTTCAACTGGGGGCAGTTTTGCCTCCCATGGGACATTTGGAAGTATCTGGCTATATTTTGGATTGTCACAGCTGGCCGGGTTGGAGGAGTGTGCTGTTGGCTTTTTGTGGGTAGACAGGATGTTACTAAACATCCTGCAATGTCAGGACAGTTCCCCACAACAAAGAATTATTTGGCCCCAAATATCAATAGTTCCAAGGTTGAGAAAGCCTGATTTAAACAAAGATCTGAACCTGATCCATTTTTCTCTTCTGTGTATTAGTCTATTTAGATTTTCCATTTCTTCTGTCAGTTTTAGTAATTTTAGGTTCTAAAAAATTGGTAACTTCATCTATACATTTGAAGCTGTTGGAAAGATGTGCAGAGTATTCACTTTTTGCATCATCTTCATCTGTGGTTATAATCCTGAAGTTCCTTGATTACTTGTCAGAGGCTTGTCTGTTTTATTATAATGGTCTATTGAAAGAACTGGCCCTTAGTTTTATTTGTTAAATTGAATGTTTTTATTTTTCAGTCCAGTCTTTTTTTTTTTTTTTTAAATTTTTATTGAGGTATAATTGACATATCACATGATATTAGTTTTAGGTGTACAGCATCATGATTCAATATTTGTATAGCAGACTCTTTTTTTTTTTTTTTTTTTTTTTTTTTTGCGGTACGCGGGCCTCTCACTGTTGTGGCCTCTCCCGTTGCAGAGCACAGGCTCCAGACGCGCAGGCTCAGCAGCCATGGCTCACGGGCCCAGCCGCTCCACGGCATGTGGGATCTTCCCGGACCGGGGCACGAACCCGTGTCCCCTGCATCGGCAGGCGGACTCTCAGCCACTGCGCCACCAGGGAAGCCCCAGTCCAGTCTTAATAATGTCTCCTTTTACGTTTTTAGTTTACTGGATCAATATGATTTAAAGTGCTTTTTTATCAAACATGTAAGGGTGTTCGTTTTTTTCCGAGTGTTGTTTGACTTTATTGCACAGGTTTTAAAATTTAGTGTACTTATTTTCTAAATAGTTTGTGTTTTCTAAGTAGTTTGATTCCATCTTTCGTTCGTATCACTCTTATATTTTACAAGAAAAAGTTCGAAATAATATGTATTGAAAGCATATAGACATAAGTTTAGTGTAAAAGTTATGGTGAATACCTGACAACTATACCACCTAGCCACCACCCAGGTAAAGAAATAGAACATTGCTAGCACTGCAGAATCTTCTGCAGGCTCCTTTCAGATTATCATTCCCTTGTACGCTAATCCTCTCCTTACTTTTCTCTAGTCTTAACACTCATATATGCAACCCTGAACAATATGGTTTAGTGTTGCCTGTTTTTTGAGCTTCATATTAAGTTATACTATGTAGTCTTTCATGTTTGTCTTTGCTCACCATTGTGAGTATATTCATTTATATTGTGTGTAGCTGTAGTTCTTTTACATTGCTGTATTTATTCCATTGTTTGAATGTACCATAACATACTTATCCATTTGACTGTTTACTGACATTTGGGTTAATTCCAGTTTGCTATTAGGAACAGTGCTACCGTGATTATTCTTGTCTGTAGTACACGGTACACCCGTGCAAGTATGTCTCTGGGCATGTATTTAAGAGTGGATTACTGGGGCATGAGGGTCCATTTCTTCTTAAATTCAAGAATTACTTAGAAAAAAATGTTTTTAGAGATTCTCACACAGCTTTGGGGTTTTTCGTTTTTCACTGTGGCCAGAGAATATGGCCTGTAACCTTTCAGCTGCATTAGCAGCAATTGCTTAGACTTAACCATTGATAGGGGTTGCTGTTGTCTCTGCTTATTGCTGTTTCTTGTATTCCATGGTTGCCCCTTTCTGAACTATATCCCTGAATAATGTCTTTTTTTCTAGAAAGGATTTGTGGGGATGTGTATGAAGAGTGTTCCTTGAATACTGTGTCTGTTTTTATTATTCATTTAACAAGTATTTATTTGACTCTGTGTAAAGCACTCTATGTACTCTATGTAAATGTTGAGGATCCAGTGCTGAACAAACACAGGTATGGCTCCCATCCTGATGGAACTAGATATCAAATTCTAAGTTCACAATTGAGTCTCTTCCAAGTTCTTTACACTTTTTTCTTCTGGTATTTGTTGTTACAGATGAAAAGGCTGAATGCCTGTCTGATTCTTAGCTCTTTATATTTTTTCTTTCTGGAAGTCGGCATGGTTTTTTTCTTTAACTGTGAAGTATGGGGTTTTAATTTCCAACATTCCTTTGGGGCATTCAGAGCCACTTGCTCTTATGAAGTCCTTCTTTAGGTTGGCAACATTTGTCCCTTTCCCTCATCTTCTGAATGAATGCTGGATGAATATTTGATCTCTGTATTCCTATTTCCATTTCCCTAACTCTTCTCTTATTTTAATCACCTTCTCCCCGTCCCCCACCTCCTTTTTCTCCACATTTTAGGGGAATGTCACAGTTTGGTTGTCTTCTTCAGTCATAAATATTTTGTTCATTTAGGTCCATTGTTCTCTCTGGCCCCTCTGAGTTTTTTTTTTCTTTGAGGGGAGATCTTTTTGATTTTCCAGAACTTTCTTGTTCTTTACATAATAATCTTGTTAGGTTTTGTGGATGCAGTGTCTTCTCAATTACTGCTAAAGATTCCAATTATTAGATTTTTAAATTCTGTTTTATTGCCTTCATTAATAATGCTTCAGGTCACTTTTTCTGCTTGTTCAACTTGGTGCCTTTCTTTCAGATTGCTAGTTTTCTTCAAATATCTGGTGATGCTTGGTTATCTGCTCATTTATAGATGAGGTATACCGTTGATCAGTATCAGTTGTTATGAGTGTCCTCAGCAATTGTCAGTCTTCTGTGCTATGGCCTCCCCTTTCTGGTTTTGCACACCTGTGCTCTGCCTGTGGCACGTGAATGGGGAGGTGCTGGCAGGTGGACTTTTACAACTCCTGAGTAAAAGGGAGAGATAAATCTGTTAAGAAATTTTGCTGCTGCATTGAGTTACGTTAAAAAATTGTCTTTTCTCTCTGGTTCTGACACAATAAGAGGCCAGCAAGGTTGGCGTCCTATATGAGTGTGATCCTTACCAGCTGTAGTTGGAACAAATACAGCAAGAATTTCTAGGGGAAAAAAATCCTACTAAATTTTTATATATTGTGTCGTAGAGAACTGTGCTGTGGTCCAGGAAGCTTGTCTTTATGAACTCTGACAAAACTAGGTATGAAGGCCCTTCTTGAAACCTCGTCAGATCCGTTGTGAATGAGTGTTAAATTGTGTCTTATACAGAAATATTGTGGTACATGACATGTTGTTTAAAAAAAAAAAAAAGGAAAATAGCTCCTTAGTGAAATGGTGATCACTTTATAACTTTTAGTTTTATACAGTGTTTATGCGTGTGTAACACATTTGACCTTTTAAAATGTAAGCCAGTAGAATTTATGGAAAGATTCAGGCTTTTCAAAGCTAAAAAGGTAGATATTTTAAGAAACCCATCGTCTGGGGTATTTTAAGCAAAAGAAGCCATTAGCCTTATACATGTAGCTATATGTGTAAAATGTTTTCTGACTTTAAATTAGAATATGCTTAAATTTTATTTCTGTTTTGCTTTATATTTGACTAATTGCCTTTCTTAATTTCTAAGGCATCTATTAAGTTGAATTTTTCAAAATTACTTCTTCTTAGAAAGCTGATAAATATTATTTGTCAAATCAAAGCTGAATTTAAAAGTAAATGTTTCAACTTTAATAAGCTCTTAGTGGAACTGCAGTGACAGATGATTGATACTTTGTCCCTAAAATCTTCTGAAGTACTCAGTGTTTGCTTACTTATTCTGTGTAGTCCTGGCAAACTCTTTTCTCTTTGCAGAATGGGACAGCAGAAGAAGTGACTTCAGAAGAGGAGGAAGAGGAAGAGATGGCTGAAGTAGGTATTTTATATAAGAATAACATTTCATAACTATCTTCACTTTTGAACATTTTATTAATTTTCTAATCTCCTTTATAAATCATTGTTAATGTGGAATAATGAGAAGCACATTGAATTTGTAATTTAATACAATTTCTAAAATCTGGCTTTACCTCTAATTCATGGTATACTTTTTAGCAAATTTCTTATCTGATGTCCTTGGATTTTATTTCATGGAAAATAAGAGCTCTTAACATTTAGCACTAAAATTATATTTACATTTAATAGTAATCAGTATTTAATCTGATTTGGTTTAAGAATAGGAACTACGAAGTTTCAGAATTTTTGTGTTTGAATAAAAGGAGAATTTGACCACATTTCAGCTACTATTCACTAGAAGTAATGAAAACTATCTCATGTTGAAAAATCATCTAAGAATATCAAAGAGGAAATTCCAAAGACACTGAGCTTAAGTCAGTTTAGTTGCCAGCCATTGATAAAATTTTAGACGTTTTCAGGCTCTGAGTCTTTGCATTTAAATTCAAACTTCATAATGAAGAATCTGTGTCTCTACATTGACCTGATACAAGGGATTTGAGTTCCACAGTCTTGGTTTTAAAACATTTTTCTGTTTGGATCTTAGAATTAATTTAGGTTATTACCTTAAATCTAAAATACACTTCTTAGAATGCCTTAGAACTAAAGTAGTTGTTGGTTTGTTTTGTGAGTCTGGAAGCAAAATAGTTCTTAACATTGTCCAGTTAGAATGATTTTTGGGCGGATAGATTTTTTTTTTTAATGTTTTCATGCAGTTTAACTTAGGAATAAACTGCAAGAAAACATTAAACTGGGACTTCCCTGGTGGTACAGTGGTTAGGAGTCTGCCCTCCATTGCAGGGGGACGTGGGTTCGAGCCCTGGTCTGGGAAGGTCTCACATGCCGCAGGGCAACTAAGCCCGTGCTCCACACATATTGAACCTGCGCTCTAGAGCCCGTGAGCCACAACTGCTGAGCCCACGTGCCACAACTACTGAAGCCCGCACACCTAGAACCTGTGCTTCGCAACAAGAGAAGCCACAACATCAACGTAGAGTAGCCCCACTTGCCTCAACTAGAGAAAGCCCGTGCACAGCAACAAAGACCCAACACAGCCAAAAATAAATAAAAAATAAAATAAGTAAAAAAAAAAAATTAAACCTTTACCATGGGCCCAATGTACAATAAAGTAGACATTGTACGCAAAGAGTTTATGTACCTTTCTTTTTTCCCCTCACAAGATAATATGAAGAAAGGACAGCAGCATTTAGGGAAATCTAGAAAGGTAGGATGGACTTTGGAGATGTCAAATTAGGGTAGGTGAAAAGATATCCTAGGCAACTAAAATAATGTGGTAAAAAGGCCCAGAACAACCCTGGGCATGGTGTGTTTGGGTGCATTGGAGGCTGTCCTTTTGGGAGAAGGACATTGCTGTATTGGAGTCTTGGAAAGCAAGTTTGGCTAGAAAAGGCAGATGGCTAAGTCTTGAATTAGAGACAAATACGTTTATATTTGGTATGATTGTTGGTAAGGCCTTAAGCAGAGAATAGTGTACAGTGAATATTGTTTTGTAAAGATGATAATGATGATTTCTGTTCTGTGTTGATTAATACTCAAGTGGAGAAATTTTGTGGATTAGAACATGACTGAGGTTGAAGTTGGAGGAGGAGGAGGAGGTACAGGCCAAGGGTATTTGTGAGAACTCTGAAGAAAACAAGTGTAGGACGGAAAATTGTAGCTGAAAGGTGCAAACCAGGGGAAGGGAGCTCCATGAAGCATGCAGTCATAGACACGGTATAAATAAGAAAGGAATGTAATAGGAGTTGAAGAGATGGCAGTCCAAGAAAAAGACCATTGAGTCTGGACAAAAGTGGTCTAAATTATTAACCTGGTCTAGAAATCACAGTGAATTAGTCTGCTTGATAAAGTGGAGATAAAGTATAAACTACTTCTTTAGAGATTTTGATGATTGAGGTAAAGTTAGAAGAAAGGTAATAGAAAAAGGTTAGGATTTATTATACAAATCTATGCAGAATTTTAAAATTTGTAAGAGCTGATGCTAAGGGAAGGGAGGGAGAAGAATGATGTAATGATTAAAGATGTTGGCTTAGCGATGTTCAAATTCTTTTTCTAACTTTTTTCCTAATTATAAAAATCAATAGGTGCTCACTACAGAAAACTTGGAAAAGGAAAAGCACTAAATGTCTCTATTGATAATTATTAGTATTTCAGTATGTGTCCTTCTATTTTTTTCTGTGCTTATTTTGGCATAACTAAGATTCTATATATTCATTTTTGTATTCTGTGTTTTTCATTTCATTATTGATACAGAAGAAACCATTATGCTGTGTTGGCATTTTAATGGTCTTCCGGTATTCCATTGAATTAAGTTAACTGTTCTGATATTTTGCACATGAAGATTTTGTTTTTGTGGTTATAAAGTTGAAATAGGCATCTTTATGCCTAAATCTGTGTTCACATTTTAGACTAATTTCTAAAGTGAATCTAATAGATTTCTTGAAGTCGAGTTATGGTTCTTGGTACCTCATGCTAAACTGTTGCAAAAGTTCCCCTTAATAGGAGATATAAAGCAATTTAAGATGGCTCATTTGGTAGTAGTTATGGCTTTGTAAAACTATTAAATATGCTTTACTCAGATTCTAGCTTTAAAGTATAGTATATAAAAGGAGAGAACCTTTTGAATGGAATGTGAAGGCTTTTTTAGGATACATATATTCTCTCTTTGTTCTCTGAGTCAGGAATAATTTAGCTTTTGACATGAGCTTGAATAAGCTAAATTTTTAAATTTTTTATAGGATATAGAAGACTTAGATCACTATGAAATGAAGGAAGAAGAGCCTATTAGTGGGAAAAAGTCAGAGGATGAAGGAATTGAAAAAGAAAATTTGGCAATATTAGAGAAAATTAGGAAGACTCAAAGGCAAGACCATCTAAATGTAAGTATGTGTAAATGTATAGAACCTGGACTTTTGTGGTTAAGTAATTACGGTTGACCCTTGAACAGTGCTGGGGTTAGGGGTGCTGACCTTTCACCGAAATCCACGTATAGCTTTACAGCCAGCCTTCCATATCCACGGTTCCACATCCGAGGATTCAACTAACTGCAGATCGTGTAGTACGTATTGAGAAAATCTGCATATAAGTGGATCCACGCAGTTCAAACCTGTGTTGTTCAAGAGTCAGCTGTATAGGAATAATATAAATACAGGGCAATTCAATAAGATACCAATCAAAGCCACCCCCCTCCATCCCTGCCTTGGTTGTAGATTCAGCCATATGTTTTGTTGCCCTAGTTTCCCACCCCCCCCCACAACATTTCTCATCTATTGATAGCCACTTTCTACCCCGTTCATCTGAAATCATTCACTTTCCAACTTGTTTATCCTGTTTTCTCTCCTTACCCTTCTCCTGTGGGATGTGCAAATTTAAATTCAGTCTCTCGTACAAAGTATAATTCAAATTCTTTCTTCTTCATGAAGCTGCCATCTGGTTTATCCTGCCCTGACTGAACCAAAAGTAATTTTTTCTTTTGACTTAACATCTTTTATGTGAAGCAGCATGGTGACAAACACAGCTGTGTGGCTTCATTTTTCTCAATTCTATAATGTGGACATTATGTACCATTTAGATGATTCCTGTAAATAATAAATGAGAACGACGTATATAAAATGCCCAGAGTAGGGAAATATCAAACAAAAGTCCAACTAGCCATCTCAACACTTATTATTTACTTACTGCCTTTGTTTTAGAGCTATTTATCAAACCCATGAAATCTGAGAACCAGTTCTTTTGTCCTGAGCATAGGTTCTCAAACACAGGGAATGAATTGTTATGCAAGGAGATGACAAGTGTTGTAAACAGGTAGATTACTCTCACTTCTTCAGTCCTATTTACTGTATTAATGTAATTGGCAAATCTTTAGAGAGCAAAGAAATTCAGCCAAGTCCTTATCTTGATTATTTTTTAAAAAAAAAGCTTGTAGTATCTAAGTTAAAGATATTTACGATACTTTCTGTATCTTGTGATTGCTTCCAGTTTGTGTGTTATAGTCAAAACAACTACAAATTATTGAACACTATCACATGACAAACTAAGCAAAGTCTTTTAACGTTTATATGCCTTCCCATTTGATTTCATAACCACTGTAGGAAATATTCTTCCTATTCTATAGTTGTGAAACTGGGGTTTTAACCTATCAAGTAACGTAGCCAAAGGCACACAGCCAGGAAGTAATATCTTTTGTAAACCTGATTTTCTACCCCACCTCAAAGTGTAGTGAAACTTTTGAAGGTGCAACATTTAAAATTTTACAAGGTCAGGTTTTTTTAATTCAGAAGTCATTCTAAATGTTTTTGTCTTATGATAAATAGTTCCATTCATATTCAGTCTTAGGATAAGATACTGGTGCATTTTCATCTTCAGAGAAGGTGGAACACTGAAAAGAACTGAAACCAGTTGCATATATGTGGACATGTTGTTTCTCAATTTCTTAATATGTAAACTAGATTGTTAGTATAAGATTCTTATAGTCTGATTAAGGGACCTGCTTTAGTTAATGTATCACATTGAGGGTCTTCTGGTATTTTCAAAAATGCATGGAGCTACTACACATCTATTAGAATGCCCAAAATCTGGAACACTGAAAACACGAAATGCTGGTGAGGATGTGGAGCGACAGGAAACTTTTCTAATTGCTGATGGGAACGCAAAATGGCACAGCCACTTTAGAAGACTGTCTGACAGTCTTCTTTCAAAACTAAACATACTCTTAACCATACAGTCCAGCAATTGAGCTCCTTGGTATTTGCCCAAATGAATTGAAAAGTTATGTCCACACAAAAACCTGCACATAGATGTTTATAGCAGCTTTGTTCATAATTGCCAAAACTTGGAAGCAGTAGGAAAATGGATAAATAAACTATAGTACATCCAGGCAGTGGAATATTAGTCCCTGCTTAAAAAAAAAATAATAATAATGAGCTGTCAAGGACAGGATATAGACATGGAGGAACCTTAAATCCATATTACTAGGTGAGAGAAGCCAATCTGAAAAGGCTGCAGACTGTGTTTTCAACTATATGACATTCTGAAAAAGGCAAAACTATGGAGACCGTAAAAAGATCCGTGGTTGCCCTGGGTTTCGGGGTGGGGGGTGGGATGAATAGGCGGAGCATGGAGGACTTTTAGGGCAATGAAAATACTTTGTATGTTATTATAATGGGCGGATACTTGTCATTATCCAAATCCATAGAATGTACAGCACCAAAAGGTAAAGGTACCTTAAGGTAAATTATGGACTTCAGGTGTAATGATGTGTCCAAATAGGTTGATCAGTTGTAAGAAATGTACCTCCGAAGGATGCTGATAATGAGGGAGACTATGCACTGTGAGGGGCAGCTATATGGGGAATCTCTGTACCTTCCTCTCAATTTTGCTGTGAACCTAAAACTGCCCACCCCAAATAAAATCGTAAAAAAGAAAAAAATTAATAAATTTTTTTTTTAATTGATGGAATTTGAAATAGACCCTTACTAGTTCTAGGCTATTGGAGTGGCCATGGTGATCTGAACATAGGTTAGCTGTTTATTTATTTTTTTTCAGATGACAAATAGTAAATGAATCAGACCTGCCCCAAATTTATATTCCTACTGAAACTTCATGATCATTGATTTAATTGAACTTAACTTTTTTGACTTCTTAAAATGTTGAGTGGTGATCCATTTTTACGATATCATTGTAAACGTTTATTTCAGGTTCAGATACCTTAAATCTTTAGTTATTTAAATCAGTAGATCCTGGTAAACAGCAAATTTTATGTTTCAGGGTGCAGTGTCTGGGTCTGTACAAGCTTCAGATAGACTTATGAAAGAGCTCAGGGACATATACAGATCACAGAGTTATAAAACAGGTAAGGACCTCTGGATCTCTGCTGTTGTCCTTATGCCCTTTTAAATTTTCAGATAGTAACTTCATTTCTTATAGTATAACTGGACAGAAACAGAAATGTTTATTAACTTTATTTTAGGAATGTGAAACACAAATTTAATCAAGTTACCAAAAGACAGGGGTAAAATAGGATGAGTTCACTTGTTTGGATTTTTAAAAATGTTTTTATGGACACATAATTTTTTATCTTCTTGCTGCTGGGGATTAACTCATGATTTTTGTCTTCTGGGAAAGGTACAAGAAATATATGCTTTGGAAAATAAATGAGTATATGTTTTATTGTATGAACAGAGAACTGTTGTCAAGTTGATTTTTATGTTCTTTTTTCCTTTTTTTGAAAACAACATAAGCAACTCTTATTGTAGTTAATGGTATTACTTTTAAAAATTTATAGTTTGACTTAAGAGTTCTTTCTTACCCAATAAGGCTTAAATATTATGGAATCTCTCTAATTGAAATAAAATTCCCTCAGATTATTGCAGAGAGTCTAACAGTATTGAATAAGAGAAAGAGCCAAACTTTAGTTTGTTTGAAAAGGTAGCATTATGATCCATTAAGAAGTTTTCAGAGTGATCAAGTCTAAATCATTAGAGCTTACTTAAAAACAAACAAGCAAAAAAATCCCCCTACTTTATAGAGTCCAAGATAAGTCAGATTTGTTTCTGAGGTTGTTAGAAGTTTTGGTGTCCTAACAGTTCCTCTTATAAGAAATCTAAAAGTTTGTGTGTAGAAAGATAATAAAGTTAAATATTTGAATACTGGTTTACCTTAAAACGTTCAGTCATCACTTGTTTGTTACTGCATTATTTGTAGTAGCAAAAAATTAAATTAATAACCAGCTATATGGTGGAATTAAGTTATGGCTTATCCATAAAATAAATTACTACAGTTATTAAAAAGATTGACAATAAATTTTTATATTCTAATGGAAAGATGTCCCAAAAAGTTGAAGAAAGATTATAAAACTGTATGTAGAGGGATTCCATTTTAATAGAACTGTTTGCATATATGCATAGGAGAAAAGTCTTAAGTACATATGATTTTGCATAAGCTTTTTTTTCCTCTTACAATTAATGGTAAACAGTTTTTCAAACCCAAAAATCCTCTTCATTGATGGCTTTAGTTGTCCATCTGTTAATGGTATAAGATACTCAGCTCCAGCACCAAACTATTTATAATACAGCTTAGTTGTTCCATGTTTTAATGGCAAAATTTGTAGCTTTTGTTGGCTATTTAGTGTATATATTTACACCAGAGCAATAGTTATAAGATCAAATGAAGAGTAACTAACATGCCCTATACCTTTACAGGGATTTATTCAGTGGAACTCATAAATGACAGTTTATATGACTGGCATGTTAAACTGCAGAAGTAAGTGCTTTTTTATGCTAACCCACTCTTTTTAATGGTAGACTATCACAGTGGAGATTTTTTTCCCCCTTAATTTGATACCTATTTACTGTGGCTTTTACTTACTGTTTCTGTAGAAATAGTTCTTAGGTTGTTAAAATGAGCTGATTCTTGGGCTTAATAAGTAAAGTGAGAAAGAAGGAGGAGAAAAAGAAGAGCCAGCTGTGGGAAAAAGTGTTTTATGGAGTTAATGAGACAATTAGGAACTATACAAACAAAAGTGTATAAATAACTTGATGAGATTGACTGTGCCAACCAGTT
Organism: Phocoena phocoena; assembly: GCF_963924675.1. Classification (NCBI taxonomy): domain Eukaryota; kingdom Metazoa; phylum Chordata; class Mammalia; order Artiodactyla; family Phocoenidae; genus Phocoena; species Phocoena phocoena. Next base: position 119,171,020 of record NC_089220.1, on the reverse strand, counting down.
TATATTTGAAATAAGAAATTTGAGTAGGGCCTGAATATATAGAACAGTTGTAGACAAATTTAGATTTTTTTAGTGATTTCACTTTTTCTGGTCTTGTCCATGGTAAATTTCTCTCCTTGAACCCCTTGTCTAATAATACAGTTTGAGAGAAGCAGACTTTCTTGAGAAGATTGTGTACATATGACCCTTTCCTTTAGAATAACTGCTAACTTTGCATGCCCTTAGGAGAGTAGGTGTAGAATACTGTGATCTCTTTTTGGACATTTAATCCCAAGGCGTTGGAGGCTATAGTTAATTTGTTTTTCCAGGAACCGTAGAGCAGCTTTAGACCTTCTCTGTTTGGAATTTACCCTAGGGGCTCTGTTTTAGCTCTTGGAATGGTTTATTTTTGAGTTTAGTGAGAAAAAAAACCTGACTTTTTGTTTGAACTGTTTTTTGTTTTGTAATTCTTAGGGTTGATCCTGATAGTCCTTTGCACAGTGATCTTCAGATCTTAAAAGAAAAAGAAGGCATAGAATATATTTTGCTTAACTTCTCTTTTAAGGTAAGAAAATTGTAAGGGGACTCCATATGCTTCTAATGGCAACGTATATTTGTACAATTGCTTTGGAAAACCGTTTGGTATAACTTGGTAAAGTAGAAGATACTCATATCCTGTGGTCCAGGAATTCTCCTCCTAGACATATAACCTGCAAGAAATGAGTACTTAGATGCACCAGGAGACAAACACAAGAATGTTCAAAGCAGCATTGTTTATAATAGCCTCAAATAAAAATAACCCAAGTGTCTGTTCCAATAGAACGGAGCACTGTGGTATTCATAAAACGGAATAGAGCTATGTGCAACAAGATAGATGAATCTTAAACACAGTGGTGAGCAAAAGAAACCATATTCCCAAAACATGTTTTGTACAATTTCATTAGTACAGCTCAAAAACAGGTAAAACTGAATTATATTATTTAAGCATGCCTTCTCATCGGAGGCAGTATTCCCCCGAATGGGGTGAAAATTGGTCCTTGGAATGAAAAAGTCTTAAATATTACAATAGTCTGTAGCCCTTCAAAGGGCCACGATACATAAATAGATACACAGTATGTCTGTGGTATTAAAAGTTTTGTCGGGGAGCAGGATGGGGAGGAGTTAGGAAAAAATTATTCTAAAAAGGCTTCTTAGTGGAACAAAAATGAGAAATATTTATGGATTCATACTTGGGCAATAAAAGTATCAAGAGAAACGAAGATGTGATTACCATACAGTTTAGGATAGCAAGTACATCTAGCTAAGCGGGGAGGGAGTCGTGAGCTGAAAGGGACACCTGGGGGCTTCTTGTTTATTGACTGTAGTCTGTTTCTTGACCAGGGTGGTAGTTGCATGGATACTATTTCATGCTAGTTTGTAATGGTGTACCTTTATATTTTATGCACTTTTCTAAATTTATGTGTTATATTTGTTTTTAAAAGATGCTAAAAAATAAAGGTTAAAGCAATGGAATCTAGGTAAAATGTAGTGGTTTTAAATTTTTGTTTAAAAAAACTAGGAAGTGTTTCTAAGGGGTTATATTTTAATTATTTGGAGCTTCTTTTTGACCTGTTCTTTGAAATGGAGAAAAAATTGTGTAGCAGTTGTCTTGCAGATAAACTCCCCCCCCCCCCCCATTTCAGTTAGGTGGACTTCAATGCACTAGGTGCTATAGAAGGCTTGAGGACATGGGGCATCTAAATAATCCCTGTTCTTCAAGAGCCTGTAGTCTTTCTGGGGAGAAATCTGTGAGGAAAACTATAGGGCTTTGGAGATCATGATGAAGAGTCTGGGAGCTTACCTTAATGCAGTAAAAAGCCAACAGAGGTTTTTAGGCAGGGGCATGATTGATCTGTTAGGCTTTTTATTTTATTTTTAAAAAAGAATTAGTATGCCTTCAGCATCAGAGTAGATAGGATAGAGTAGATTTCTGGGAGACTAGTTGGGGACTTTGATTTTAATCTGGGCAAAGAGCAATGAAGGTTGGTAGTGGTAGGAATAGGTGAGAATAGATGGATATGAGATGTTTTGAAGGAAGAAAACAAAAGACATGAAAGGATACTTTTATACTTGCAAAAAGGGTAGTTTTTCTGAAAGCTGCTTACTTAGCTTTTGTGTGTGTATATTCTTGTTTGGGCTTATATCCTCATTTATGATTGAACTTTCTTCAAATAGGCCAAATGTCAAATGTCATTGTTTTCCCACAGCTTTGTTATTGTAGAAATTATTGTGGCTATCAACTGGGTTGTCTTCCTAGAGAGTGAATCTGGTATATATTTACTGACATTGCTAGTGACTGTATTTTTACTGATGCATATGGTGAAAAAAAACCCTAGGAATGTATCTTTTTAAAAAATACATGCAAAATATTTTTAACCTGAAATCTAAGCAATCATATTAAATCATATTCCCATAGGCCCAACACCAAGCTTATCAATATCTTTGAAGACTGATGTGGGCCCCTCCCCTCTTACTTCGTCTTTCAGAGATATCTTCTAAGGGAATCTGAAATCTTGACCAGGAAACTGAAGGTCTTGTGACTGCAGATAGCATTTTCATTATATTTTCCTGCTATAGGTAGAACTTCAGGGAGGGGATGATCTGGGAGGTAAATGGCTGAAATTCTGTTGGATTTGTTTCTGAACCATGGTTCCTGATACCAGAAAGAAGGGCCTTTGCTAGGGTTGAAGTATTTCTTGAGAGGCCTGGGAAGAATGTGATTGCCTTGAGCTAACTGACCTTACTAAGAGGATCTTAAACTCAATTGCCAAGTTACTAGTATCGGGATTCATAGACTTTGGAGGATTAGCAAGTATGACTCAGAAAGAAGGAGTCACAGAAGGAGCATGAACAGTATTTAGGGCCTTGGATGGCCATGGTGACAACTTGAGGGTCATGAAGAGTAAGAAAATGAAACTTGAGATGTAACATGACACAAGGATGGGGAAGGGGTAGGAGGGAATGGGACCTGTTAGATGTGTCAGCAACTTGGTAAGGAAGTGGTGGTCTGGCTTTTCAGGCCACATCTGATCTACTGAGTTGAATTTTGAGGTAGTACTTTAAGAAGGGTTTATTTAGACAAATCTGGGTTTATTTAGAGAATAGTAGCAAGGATTAGAAAGATTCCATACCATGTCCTAAGATAGCAGGTGAAATTATAGATTTGGAGAGGAGAACATGGGGGTTCCTGATATCTTGTCTTCAACTATTTGAAGGGCTGTATGTGTATAAATATTAGTTTGATTAGTTTTTGATGAACACAAGGCATGACAATAGAATTAGTAAGTCAAACTGTAAAGAGACAATTTTCAATTCAATATAAGGAGGTGATGTATAACTATTTAGAGCCATCTGATGATGGCTCTAGTCTTTTAAAAATAGAATGTGCCTCATGGCTGAGAATAGCTTGGAAGCCCAAGATGTTGATTTGGAAATCGGATAACTTTATGATATCCTTGTAAAACCTGAGGTTCTTAGTTTCTGAGTTAGTATACCACAATAGCTCGCATATCTTTTTTTTTTTTTTTTTTTGGCCACACTGCACGGCTTGTGGGATCTTAGTTCCTTGCAGGATCTTAGTTCCCTAACCAGGGACTGAACCCGGACCCTTGGCAGTGAAAGCGTAGAGTCCTAACCACTGGACCACCAGGGAATTCCCTCTTGCATATCTATTTAAACAGAAACCTTCCTCCACCCCACCCACCAATGCCTGTAAACAACACCCCCACAACCCCACGCCTTTTTATTTCTGTAAAATCTTGATTACTGAGTTCCAAAGTTTATGGAATAGAATCCTTGTGTTTTGATGTAGAATAGTTAATCTGAAGGATTACTTAAAATGAAGGGAGTTCTCACTGTCACATAATCAATTAAAAGAGGTTTTGGGGCTTCCCTGGTGGCACAGTGGTTAAGAATCCACCTGCCAATGCTGGGGACACGGGTTCGAGCCCTGGTCTGGGAAGATCCCACATGCCGTGGAGCAACAAAGCCTGTGCGCCCAAACTACTGAGCCTGTGCTCTAGAGCCCGTGAGCCACAACGACTGAAGCCTGCGTGCCTAGAGCCCGTGCTACGCAACAAGAGAAGCCAATGCAATGAGAAGCCCGTGCAATGCAACCAAGAGTAGCCCCCCCTCGCTGCAACTAGGGAAAGCCCGCATGCAGCAATGAAGACCCAATGTAGCCAAAAATAAATAAAATAAATAAATTTATATATATAAAAACAAGGTGTGGTAGTCACTCATTTGGGATCACATATTTAAAGATCTGAAATATAGGAAATTAAATGAAGTTGTACTTTACCAAGCTTTGCATCTATGCCTTTCTTTATCTGTTAAGTTGTAGATGAAAGGTAAGCTACTTATTTGGAAGTAGATTGTAATAACTGTCATTAAGCTGGTTTCTTTTGTGGGTAGATTTCTTTTTCTGCCTTGCAGTAGATAGCTAAGATTATCTGTTTTAGCCGTCAGAAGTGTGCTTTTTTATCTCCCTCTCCTATTAGGATTGAATTTACATAGTTTACATGTTCCTCAGAATCTTACTTGAGGATGGGTAGTAAGGTACTGGAATTATGCTGGTTATTTTTCCAGTTAAAACTGTAGTTTTGTGTTCCTTAGAAATAACTGGATGAAACAAATGTTTGTTTACCTCTTTTACTTGCAAATTGATTTTTTAAGAGGTGTTAGTTTCTTAATTCTCATTTATTTGAACACAGAAATCAGAAGTAATTTCTCTTAGACTTCCTGACATATCTTAATGGAGGCAGTATGCTGTTTACTCTGCTCCTCTGTTGTAGGAAAGTGAGGGGTAGCCTTCTTGGCCTCCTGGCCACTAGAGACTGACCTCTAACACTCTTGGCCACTTCAGCTACCATCTTTACTTCAGTTCATTGAGAGAAAAAGTTTTATTCTTTTGGAAACCTCAGTTTCCAGGACTGAAAATTTAAAACAGAGAATTGTGCAGCCAGAGAGTTAGCTGAGGTTCTATTCTCTCATCTTGCCATTATATATCTTTATCAGGTCTGATGATCGTTGTCAGATTAATTGGAGCAATTATCTATTTGCATTTAATATTGGTATTGCTATTCGGGTTTAAATCTGTCTCATTTACTTGTCCTTGCTCCATGCTTTTTTCCCCCACATTCTTTTGGATTTTTTTTGGTTTTTTTTTATTATTACTCCAGTTTCCCACCTCTGTTAGCTTGGTGCTTATCATTCTTTACTCTGATTTACTACCTTACAATTATAATACATATCCTTAGCTTGTCAAAGTATAAGATAAATTTGTTAATTTGTGTTTTTCCTTTTCCTTGTCAAGGCAAAGACCTTAGAACATGTACACCCTGCCAAATACGTGCTGTTGTTGTCATGCATTTAGTTCTATATTTATCTAAAACCTTATACATTATTGTTACATAATTCTTCAGTATTCATTTGGATCTTTGTACATATTAGCTCTTTTCATGGTCTTTATTCTCCAGGTTTCCATCTAGGATCTTCTTTCTCTTGCGTGAAGAATATCCTTTTTTGTTTCCTTCAGTGTGGGTCTGCTTATAGGAAAATATCTTTATTTGGACTTCACTTTTGGAAAGTATTTTTTTTATATATATAATTTTCAGTGCCCTAAATTTTCTTCTTTTAAGAGGTGAATTTTATTTATTTATGTGTTTATTTTTGGCTGTGTTGGGTCTTCGTTTCTGTGCGAGGGCTTTCTCTACTTGCGGCAAGTGGGGGCCACTCTTCATCGCGGTGCGCGGGCCTCTCACTCTCGCGGCCTCTCTTGTTGCGGAGCACAAGCTCCAGATGCGCAGGCTCAGTAGTTGTGGCTCACGGGCCCAGTTGCTCTGCGGCATGTGGGATCTTCCCAGAACAGGGCTCGAACCCCTGTCCCCTGCATTGTCGGGCAGACTCCCAACTACTGTGCTACCAGGGAAGCCCCTGGAAAGTATTTTTATTGTGTATAGATTTTTAGGTTGGAGATTCCTTTCTTTCAGCACCTCAAAGATATCATTCCCTTATTATAGCTTCCATTGTTTCTCTTGAAGTATTTATAGTGCGTAAATCTCATGAAGTCTTTAATCAGTTCTGGAAAATTTTCAGACATTATCAGGCATTATCTCTTCAAATATTGCATCTGTCCCATTCTAGGACTCTACATATATGATTAGCCTTTTCAATACATTTCCCTATGTCTTGTTTATTATCTGCATTTTCCACATTTTTCTCTCACTTGGCTTCATTTGGGATGTTTTCTGACCTATTTTTCTAGCATACTGAATTTCTCTTCCAAGTCTCCATGGTAGTAAACTCATCCATTAAGTTATTAATTTCAGTAACTGTATTTCTAAGCTTCAGAATTCCTATATAGTTCATTTTTATAATTTTAATTTTCTGCCAGGGTTTTCAATCTTGCCTTTTCTTACACATACTCAGCATAGTTATTTTAAAATCTGTGTCTGATAACTCTCTTATTTTGACCCCTTGTAGTTTTGTCTGTAGTTTGCTTCTTGTTTTCTGATCATGTTGTCTTTAAGTCTTTTTTTTGTTTTAAACATCTTTATTGAAGTATAGTTGCTTTACAATGTTGTGTTAGTTTCTGCTGTATAACAAAGTGAATCACTTATATGTATACATATATCCCCATATCCCCTCCCTCTGTGTCTCCCTCCCACCCTCCCTATCCCACCCCTCTAGATGGTCACAAAGCACCTAGCTGATCTCCCTGTGCTACGCAGCTGCTTCCCACTAGCTAGCTATTTTACATTTGGTAGTGTATATATGTCAGTGCTACTCTCTCACTTCGTGCCAGCTTACCCTTCCCCGTCCCCGTGTCCTCAAGTCCATTCTCTACGCCTGCGTCTTTATTCCTGTCCTGCCCCTAGGTTCTTCAGAACCTTTTTTTTTTTTTTTTTAGATTCTGTATATATGTGTTAGCATATGGTATTTGTTTTTCTCTTTTTGACTTACTTCACTCTGTATGACAGACTCTAAGTCCATCCACTTCACTACAAATAACTCAATTTCGTTTCTCTTTATGGCTGAGTGATATTCCATTACATGTATGTGCTGCATCTTTATCCATTTATCTGTCGATGGACACTTAGGTTGCTTCCATGTCCTGGCTATTGTAAATAGTGCTACAGTGAACATTGTGGTACATGACTCTTTTTGTTTTTTTAATAAATTTATTTATTTATTTATGGTTGTGTTGGGTCTTCATTGCTGTGTGTGGGCTTTCTCTGGTTGCTGCAAGCGGGGGCTACTCGTCATTGCGGTATGTGGGCTTCTCATTGTGATGGCTTCTCTTGTGGAGCACGGACTCTAGGCACGCGGGCTTAGTAGTTGTGGCTCATGGGCTCTAGAGCGCAGGCTCAGTAGTTGGGCCACACAGGCTTAGTTGCTCCGTGGCATGTGGGATCTTCCCAGACCAGGGCTTGAACCCGTGTCCACTGCATTGGCAGGCAGCTTCTTAACCATTACGCTATCAGAGAAGCCCAACATGACTCTTTTTGAATTACGGTTTTCTCAGGGTATATGCCCAGTAGTGGGATTGCTGGGTCGTATGGTAGTTCTAGTTTTAGTTTTTTAAGGAACCTCCATACTGTTCTCCATAGTGGCTGTATCAATTTACATACCCACCAACAGTGGAACAGGGTTCCCTTTTCTCCACACCCTCTCCAGCATTTATTGTTTGTAGATTTTTTGATGATAGCCATTCTGACCAGTGTGAGATGATACCTCATTGTAGTTCTGATTTTTATTTCGCTAATGATTAGTGATGTTGAGCATTGTTTCATGTGTTTGTTGGCAATCTGTATATCTTCTTTGGAGAAATGTTTATTTAGGTCTTCTGCCCATTTTTGGATTGGGTTGTTCGTTTTTTTGTTACTGAGCTGCATGAGCTGCTTGTATATTTTGGAGATTAATCGTTTCTCTGTTGCTTCATTTACAAATATCTTCTCCCATCCTGAGGGTTGTCTTTTTGTCTTGTTTATGGTTTCCTTTGCTGTGTGAAAGCTTTTAAGTTTCATTAGGTCCCATTTGTTTATTTTTGTTTTTATTTCCATTTCTCTAGGAGGTGGGTCAAAAAGGATCTTGCTGTGATGTATATCATCGAGTGTTTTGCCTGTGTCTTCCTCTAAGAGTTTTATAGTGTCTGGCCTTACATTCAGGTCTTTAATCCATTTTGAGTTTATTTTTGTGTATGGTGTTAGGGAGTGTTCTAATTTCATTCTTTTACATGTAGCTGTCCAGTTTTCCCAGCACCACTTATTGAAGAGGCTGTCTTTTCTTTACTGTATATTCTTGCCTCCTTTATCAAAGATAAGGTGACCATATGTGTGTGGGTTTGTCTCTGGGCTTTCTATCTTGTTCCATTGATCTGTCTTTCTGTATTTGTGCCAGTACCATACTGTCTTGATTACTGTAGCTTAGTAGTATAGTCTGAAGTCAGGGAGCCTGATTCCTCCTGCTCTGTTTTTCGTTCTCAAGATTGCTTTGGCTATTCGGGGTCTTTTGTGTTTCCATACAAATTGTGAAATTTTTTGTTCTAGTTCTGTGAAAAATGCCAGTGGTAGTTTGATAGGGATTGCATTGAATCTGTAGATTGCTTTGGGTAGTATAGTCATTTTCATAATGTTGATTCTTCCAATCCAAGAACATGGTATATCTCTCCATCTGTTTATATTGTCTTTAATTTCTTTCATCAGTGTCTTCATTCCTTGCATACAGGTCTTTTGTCTCCTTATGTAGTTTTATCCCTAGGTATTTTATTTTTTTTGTTGCAGTGGTAAATGCGAGTGTTTCCTTAATTTCTCTTTCAGATTTTTCATTGTCATTGTATAGAAATGCAAGAGATCTCTGCATTAATTTTGTATCCTGCTACTTTTACAAATTCATTGATTAGCTCTAGTAGTTTTCTGGTAGCATCTTTAGGATTCTCTATGTATAGTATCATGTCATCTGCACAGTATCATGTCATCTGCAAATAGTGACAGTTGTACTTCTTTTCTGATTTGGATTCCTTTCATTTCTTTTTCTCTCTGATTTCTGTGGCTAAAACTTCCAAAAGTATGTTGAATAATAGTGTTGAGAGTGGGCAACCTTGTCTTGCTCTTAATCTTAGAGGAAATGGTTTCAGTTTTTCACCATTGAGAACGATGTTGGCTGTGGGTTTGTCATATATGGCCTTTATTATGTTGAGGCAGGTTCCCTCTGAGCCTGCTTTCTGGAGAGTTTTTATCATAAGTGGGTGTTGAATTTTGTCGAAAGCTTTTTCTACATCTATTGAGATGATCATATGGTTTTTATTCTTCAATTTGTTAATATGGTGTATCACATTGATTGATTTGGGTATACTGAAGAATCCTTGCATTCCTGGGATAAACCACACTTTATCCTGGCGTATGATCCTTCTAATGTGCTGTTGGAGTCTGTTTGCTAGTATTTTAAAGAAGATGTTGGGGATAGGAGTTTATTAATTAATTAATTTATTTTTGTTGTGTTGGGTCTTCGTTTCTGTGCGAGGGCTTTCTCTAGTTGTGGCAAGTGGGGGCCTCTCTTCATCGCTGTGCGTGGGCCTCTCACTGTCGCGGCCTCTCTTGTTGCGGAGCACAGGCTCCAGACACGCAGGCTCAGTAGTTGTGGCTCTCGAGCCTAGTTGCTCAGCGGCATGTGGGATCTTCCCAGACCAGGGCTCGAACCCGTGTCCCCTGCATTAGCAGCCAGATTCTCAACCACTGCGCCACCAGGGAAGCCCTGTTTGCTAGTATTTTGTTGAGGGTTTTTGTATCTGTGTTCATCAGGATATTGGCCTGTAGCTTTCTTTTTTGGGACATCTTTGTCTGGTTCTGGTATCAGGGTGATGGTGGCCTCATAGAATGAGTTTGGAAGTGTTCCTCCCTCTGCTGTATTTTTTATTTATTTTTATTTTTTGCGGTACGTGGGCCTCTCACTGTTGTGGCCTCTCCTGTTGCTGAGCACAGGCTCCGGATGCGCAGGCTCACCGGCCATGGCTCACGGGCCTAGCCCCTCCGCGGCATGTGGGATCTTCCTGGACCGGGGCACGAACCCGTGTCCCCTGCATCGGCAGGCGGACTCTCAACCACTGCACCACCAGGGAAGCCCCCTCTGCTGTATTTTTGAAGAGCTTGAGAAGGCTAGGTGTTAGCTCTTCTCTAAATGTTTGATAGACTTCACCTGTGAAGCCATTGGGTCCTGGGCTATTGTTTGTTGGAAGATTTTTAATCACAGTTTCAATTTCAGTGCTCATGATTGGTCTATTTATATTTTCTATTTCTTCCTGGTTCAGTCTCAGAAAGATTTGGTTTTCTAAGAATTTGTCCGTTTCTTCCAGGTTGTCCATTTTATTGGCGTATAGTTGCTTGTAGTAATCCCTCATGATCCTTTGTATTTCTGCAGTGTAAGTTGTTACTTCTCGTTTTTCATTTCTAATTCTGCTGATTTGAGTCTTCTCCCTTTCTTTCTTGATGAGTCTGGCTAATGGTTTATCAATTTTGTTTATCTTCTCAAAGAACCAGCTTTTAGTTTTATTGATCTTTGCTCTTGTTTCCTTTATTTCTGATCTACATGATTTCTTTCTGCTAACTTTGTGTCTTTCTCTAATTGCTTTTTTTTTTTTTTTTTTTTTTGTAAAAGGTGAAAGATTTATTCTATCTGAAGAGAAACCAGAGTATTCTAATTGCTTTAGTGTAAGGTTAGGTTGTTTATTTGAGATGTTTCTTGAGGTAGGATTGTATTGCTATAAACTTCCCTCTTAGAACTGCTTTTGCTGTATCCCATAGATTTTCAGTCATCGTGTTTTCATTGTCATTTGTCTCTAGGTATTTTTTGGTTTCCTCTTTGATTTCTTTAGTGATCTCTTGGTTGTTTAGTAACGTATTATTTAGCCTCCATGTGTTTGTGTTTTTTACAGTTGTTTTTCCTGTAATTGATATCTCATTCCATAGTGTTGTGGTTGCAAAAGATACTTGATATGATTTCAGTTTTCTGAAATGTACCAAGGCTTGATTTGTGACCCAAGATATTATCTCTTGTGGAGAATGTTCCATGAGCACTTGAGAAGAAAGTGTAGTCTGTTGTTTTTGGATAGAATGTCCTATAAATATCAATTAAGTCCAGCTTGTTTAATGTGTCATTTTAAGCTTGTGTTTCCTTATTTATTTTCATTTTGGATGATCTGTTCACTGGTGAAAGTGGGGTGTTAAAGTTCCCTACTATTACTGTGTTACTTCAGTTTTCCCTTTCATGGCTGTTAGTATTTGCCTTATGTGTTGAGGTGCTCCTGTTTTGGGTGCATAAATACTTACAATTGTTATATCTTCTTCCTGGATCGATCCCTTGATCATTATGTAGTATCCTTCTCTGTCTCTTGTAATAGTCTTTATTTTAAAGTCTATTTTGTCTGATATGAGAATTGCTACTCCAGCTTTCTTTTGATTTCTATTTGCATGGAATATCTTTGTCCATCCCCTCACTTTCAATCTGTTCGTGTCCCTAGGTCTGAAGTGGGTCTCTTGTAGATAGCATATATATGGGTCTTATTTTTGTATCCATTCAGCCAGTCTATATCTTTTGGTTGGAGCATTTAATCCATTGACATTTAAGGTAATTATTGATATGTATGTTCCTGTTACCATTTTCTTAATTGTTTTGGGTTTGTTTATGTAGGGCTTTTCCTTCTCTTGTGTTTCCTGCCTAGAGAAGTTCCTTTAGCATTTGTTGTAAAGCTGGTTTGGTGGTGCTGAATTCTATTAGCTTTTGGTTGTCTGTAAAGGTTTTAGTTTCTCCACTGAATCTGAATGAGATCCTTGCTGGGTAGAGATCCTTGCTGGGTAGAGTAATCTTGTTTGTAGATTTTTCCCTTTCATCACTTTAAATATGTCCTGCTACTCCTTTCTGGCTTGCAGAGTTTCTGCTGAAAGATCAGTGGTTAACCTTATGGGGATTCCCTTGTATGTTATTTGTTGCTTTTCCCTTGCTGCTTTTAATATTTTTTCTTTGTATTTAATTTTTGTTAGTTTGATTAATATGTGTCTTTGCGTGTTTCTCCTTGGATATATCCTGTATGGGACTCTGCGCTTCCTGGACTTGATTGACTATTTCCTTTCCCATGTTGGGGAAGTTTTCAACTATAATCTCTTCACATATTTTCTCAGTCCCTTTCTTTTTCTCTTCTTCTTCTGGGACCCCTATAATTCGAATGTTAGTATGTTAAATGTTGTCCCAGAGGTCTCTGAGACTGTCCTCAATTCTTTTCATTCTTTTTTTTTTATTCTCCTCTGCAGTAGTTATTTCCACTGTTTTATCTTCCATGTCACTTATCCATTTTTCTGTCTTCCTGTGTTTTCCTCTAAGAGGTTTACAGTGTCCGGTCTTACATTTAGGCCTCTAATCCATTCTGAGTTTATTTTTGTATATGATGTTAGGGAGTGTTCTAATTTCATTCTTTTACATGTAGCTGTCCAGTTTTCCCAGCACCACGTATTGAAGAGACTGTCTTTTCTCCATTGTGTATCCTTGCCTCCTTTGTCATAGATTAGTTGACCATAGGTGCGTGGGTTTATCTCTGGGCTTTCTATCTTGTTCCATTGATCTGTATTTCTGTTTTTGTGCCAGTACCATATTGTCTTGATTACTGTAGCTTTGTAGTATAGTCTGAAGTCAGGGAGTCTGATTCCTCCAGCTCCATTTTTTTCCTCAAGACTGCACTGGTTATTCAGGGTGTTTTGTGTCTCCATACAAATTTTAAGATTTTTTGTTCTAGTTCTTTAAAAAATGCCATTGGTAATTTGATAGGGATTGCATTGAATCTGTAGATTACTTTGGGTAGTATAGTCATTTTCACATTATTGTTTCTTCCAATCTAAGAACATGGTATATCTCTCCATCTGTTGGTATCGTCTTTAATTTCTTTCATCAGTGTCTTATAGTTTTCTGCATACAGGTCTTTTGTTTCTCTAGGTAGGTTTATTCCTAGGTATTTTATTCTTTTTATTGCAGTGGTAAATGGGAGTGTTTCCTTAATTTCTCTTTCAGATTTTTCATCATTAGTGTATAGGAATGCAAGAGATTTCTGTGCAATATTTTGTATCCTGCAACTTTACCAAATTCATTGATTAGCTCTAGTAGTTTTCTGGTGGCATCTCTAGGATTCTCTATGTATAGTGTCATGTCATCTGCACACAGTGACAGTTTTACTTCTTCTTATCCAATTTGTATTCCTTTTATTTCTTTTTCTTCTCTGTTTGCTGTGGCTAGGACTGCCAAAACCATGTTGAATAATAGTGGTGAGAGCGGACATGCTTATCTTGTTCCTGATCTTAGAGGAAATCCTTTCAGTTTTCCAGCATTGAGAATGATGTTTGCTGTGGGTTTGTTGTGTATGGCCTTTATTATGTTGAGGTAGGTTCCCTCTATGGCCACTTTCTGGAGAGTTTTTATCAGAAATGGTGTTGAATTTTGTCAAAAGCCTTTTCTGCATCTATTGAGATGATCATATGGTTTTTCTTCTTCAATTTGTTAATATGGTTTATCACATTGATTAATTTGCGTATTTTGAAGAATCCTTGCATTCCTGGGATAAATCCCACTTGATCGTGGTATGTGTTCCTTTTAATGTGTTGTTGAATTCTGTTTGCTAGTATTTTGTTGAGGATTTTTGCATCTATATTCATCAGTGATATTGGTCTGTAATATTCATTTTTTGTAGTATCTTTGTCTGGTTTTGGTGTCAGGGTGATGGTGGCCTCATAGAATGAGTTTGGGAGTATCCCTTCCCCTGCAATATTTTGGAAGAGTTTGAGAGGGATGGGTGTTAGCTCTTCTCTAAATGTTGGATAGACTTCACCTGTGAAGCCATCTGGTCCTGGACTTTTGTTTGTTGGAAGATTTTTAATCACAGTTTCAATTTCAGTGCTTGTGATTGGTCTGTTCATATTTGCTATTTCTTCGTGGTTCAGTCTTGGAAGGTTATACCTTTCTAAGAATTTGTCCATTTCTTCCAGGTTGTCCATTTTATTGGCATAGAGTTCCTTGTAGTAGTCTCTTAGGATGCTTTGTATTTCTGCGATGTCTTTTGTAACTTCTCGTTTTTCATTTCTAAGTTTATTGATTTGAGTCCTCTTCCTCTGTTTCTTGAGGTGTCTGCCTAAAAGTTTATTAATTTTGTTTATCTTCTCAGAACACCACCTTTTAGTTTTATTGATCTTTGCTGTTGTTTTCTTTGTTTCTGTTTCATTTATTTCTGCTCTGATCTTTATGATTTCTTCTGCTAACTTTGGATTTTGTTTGTTCTTCTTTAGTTCCTTTAGATGTAAGGTTAGATTGTTTATTTGACATTTTCCTTGTTTCTTGAGGTAGGCTGGTATAGCTATAAACTTCCCTCTTAGAACTGCTTTTGCTGCATCCCATAGGTTTTGGATCATTGTATTTTCATTGTCATTTGTCTCTAGGTAATTTTTGATTTGTGTCTAGGTAGTTTTGATTTGATTTCGTCTTTGATTTCTTCAGTGATCTCTTAGTTATTTAGTAATGTATTGTGTAGTCTCCATGTGTTTGTGTTTTTTATGTTTTTTCCCTGTAATTGATTTCTAATCTCATAGCATTGTGGTCAGAAAAGATGCTTGATATGATTTCAGTTTTCTTAAATGTACTGAGGCTTGATTTGTGACCCAAAATGTGATCTGTCCTGGAGAATGTTCCGTGCGCACTTGAGAAGAAAGTGTAATCTGCTGTTTTTGGATGGAATGTCCTATAAATATCAATTCTGTCTGGTCTGTTTTGTCATATAAAGCTCGTGTTTCCTTTCTTCTTTTCATTTTGGATGATCTGTCCATCGGTTTAAGTGAGGTGTTAAAGTCCCCCACTAATATTGTATTACTGTCGATTTCCTCTTTTAAAGCTGCTAGCAGTTGCCTTATGTATTGGAGGTGCTCCTATGTTGGGTGCATATATATTTATAATTGTTATATCTTTTTGGATTGATTCCTTGATCATTAGGTAGTGTCCTTCCTTGTCTCTTGTAACGTTCTTTATTTTAAAGCCTATTTTATCTGATATGAGTATTGCTACTCCAGCTTTCTTGTGGTTTCCATTTGCATGGAATATCTTTTTCCAGCCCCTCAGTTTCAGTCTGAATGTTTCCCTAAGTCTGAAGTGGGTCTCTTGTAGACAGCATATATGTGGGTCTTGTTTCTGTATTCATTCAGCCAGCCTGTGTCTTTTGGTTGGAGCATTTTAATCCATTCACGTTTAAGGTAATTATCGATATGTATGTTCCTATGACCATTTTCTTAATTGTTTTGGGTTTGTTTTTGTAGGTCCTTTTCTTGTCTTGTGTTTCATGTCTAGAGAAGTTCCTTTAGCATTTGCTGTAGAGCTGGTTTGGTGCTGCTGAATTCTCTTAGCTTTTTCTTGTCTCTAAAGGTTTTGATTTCTCCATCAAATCTGAATGAGATCCTTGCCAGGTAGAGTAATCTTGCTTGTAGGTTCTTCCCTTTTATCACTTTAAGTATATCATGCCACTCCCTTCTGGCTTGTAGAGTTTCTGCTGAGAAGTCAGCTGTTTATCTCATGGGAATTCCCTTGTTTGTTATTTTTCCCTTGCTTCTTTCAATAATTTTTCTTTGTATTTAATTTTTGCCAA
The DNA here is from genome assembly GCF_963924675.1 of Phocoena phocoena. Classification (NCBI taxonomy): domain Eukaryota; kingdom Metazoa; phylum Chordata; class Mammalia; order Artiodactyla; family Phocoenidae; genus Phocoena; species Phocoena phocoena. The sequence goes on along the minus strand of NC_089220.1, from coordinate 119,155,341 downwards.
TTTGATTATTTATGTGTCTCGGCCTGTTTTTGCTTGGGTTTATCCTATATCGGACTCTCTGCACTTCCTGGACATGGGTGGCTATTTCCTTTCCCATGTTAGGGAAGTTTTTGACTATAATCTCTTCAGATATTTTCTCGGGTCCTTTCTCTCTCTCTTCTCCTTCTGGAACCCATATAATGCGAATGTTGTTGCGTTTATTGTTGTCTCAGAGGTCTTTTAACCTGTCTTCATTACTTTTCATCCTTTTTTTTTCTTCATTCTGTTGTGCAGCAGTGAATTCCACCATTCTGTCTTCCAGTTCACTTATCCGTTCTTCTGCCTCAGTTATTCTGCCATTGATTCCTTCTAGTGTATTTTTCATTTCACTTATTGTGTTGTTCATCTGTGTTTGTTTGTTCTTTAATTCTTCTAGATGTTTGTTAAACATTTCTCGCATCTTCTCGATATTGGCCTCCATTGTTTTTCCGAGGTCCTGGATCATCTTCACTGTCATTATTCTGAATTCTTTTTCTGGAAGGTTGCCTATCTCCAATTCATTTAGTTGTTTTTCTGGGCTTTTATAGTGTTCCTTCATCTGGTACACAGTCCTGTGCCTTTTCATCTTGTCTGTCTTTCTGTGAATGTGGTTTTTGTTCCACAGGTGTAAGATTGTAGTTCTTCTTGCTTCTGCTGGCTGCCCTCTGGTGGGTGAGGCTATCTCTGTGTGTTTCTTAAGTTTACAATATACTGTCCTATTTGGGCCTGATCTTTTTATTTTATTTTTTTATTTTTTTAACATCTTTATTGGAGTATAATTGCTTTATAATGTTGTGTTAGTTTCTGCTTTATAACAAAGTGAATCAGTAATACATATACATATGTTCCCATCTCTTCCCTCTTGCATCTCCCTCCCTCCCACCCTCCCTATCCCACCCCTGTAGGTGGTTACAGACCACCTAGCTGATCTCCCTGTGCCATGCGGCGGCTTCCCACTAGCTATCCACCCTACATTTGGTAGTGTGTATGTGCCCATGCCACTCTCTCACTTTGTCACAGCTTACCCTTCCCCCTCTCCATATCCTCCAGTCCATGCTGTTGTAGGTCTGTGTCTTTATTCCCGTCCTACCCCTAGGCTCTTCATGACATTTTCTTTTCCTTAGAGTCCATATATATGTGTTAGCATACAGTATTTGTTTTTCTCCTTCTGACTTATTTCACTCTGTATGACAGACTGCAGGTCCATCCACCTCACTACAAATAAGTCAATTTCGTTTCTTTTTATGGCTGAGTAATATTCCATTGTATATATGTGCCACATCTTCTTTATCCATTCATCTGATGATGGACACTTAGGTTGCTTCCATGTCCTGGCTATTGTAAATAGAGCTGCAATGAACATTGTGGTACATGACTCTTTTTGAATTACGGTTTTCTCAGGGTATATGCCCAGTAGTGGGATTGCTGGGTTGTATTGTAGTTCTATTTTTAGTTTTTTTTTTTTTTTTTTTTTTTTTTTTTGCGTTACGTGGGCCTCTCACCATTGTGGCCTCTCTTGTTGCGGAGCACAGGCTCCGGACGCGCAGGCCCAGCGGCCATGGCCCACGGGCCCAGCCGCTCCGCCGCACGTGGGACCCTCCCGTACTGGGGCACGAACCCGTGTCCCCTGCATCGGCAGGCAGACTGTCAGCCACCAGGGAAGCCGTATTTTCAGTTTTTTAAGGAACCTCCATACTGTTCTCCATAGTGGCTGTATCAAATTACATTGCCACCAACAGTGCAAGAGTGTTCCCTTTTCTCCACACCCTCACCAGCATTTATTGTTTCTAGATTTTTTGATGATGGCCATTCTGACCGGTGTGAGATGATATCTCATTGTAGTTTTGATTTGCATTTCTCTAATGATTAATGATGTTGAGCATCCTTTCATGTGTTTGTTGGCAATCTGTATATCTTCTTTGGAGAAATGTCTATTTAGGTCTTCTGCCCATTTTTGGATTGGGTTGTTCGTTTTTTTGTTATTGAGCTGCATGAGCTGCTTGTAAATTTTGGAGATTAATCCTTTGTCAGTTGCTTCATTTGCAAATATTTTCTCCCATTCTGAGGGTTGTCTTTTTGTCTTGTTTATGGTTTCCTTTGCTGTGTGAAAGCTTTTAAGTTTCATTAGGTCCCATTTGTTTATTTTTGTTTTTATTTCCATTTCTCTAGGAGGTGGGTCAAAAAGGATCTTGCTGTGATTTATGTCATAGAGTGTTCTGCCTATGTTTTCCTCTAAGAGTCTGATAGTGTCTGTCCTTACATTTAGGTCTTTAATCCATTTTGAGTTTATTTTTGTGTATGGTGTTAGGGAGTGTTCTAATTTCATACTTTTACATGTACCTGTCCATTTTTCCCAGCACCACTTATTGAAGAGGCTTTCTTTTCTCCATTGTATAATCTTGCCTCCTTTATCAAAGATAAGGTGACCATATGTGTGTGGGTTTATCTCTGTGCTTTCTATCCTGTTCCATATTTTTTCTATATTTCTGTTTTTGTTGGGCCTGATCTTAACTTCATTTATGTTAGCTTTTGTTTTCATTTCATTTCATTTTGGAGGACTATTTTTATGTTTATGACCCTCATTCATCATTAGATAATAAATGTATACATTCTTTATAAACTTTTTTTTTCTTTTTAATGTTTATGGGTTTTTTTGGCTCTTTTTATTTTATTGCCTGAAGGAGTTACTAGTCCAAGTTAAAAGCAGACCCCAAATGGTTACATTATATAAGCTGTGAGGTTTTTAAACTTGTGACAGGGGACAGAAGGAAAATTCTACTCATTGCAAGGAAATCCTCTCTTAAGCTTCAGTGAGCCAGAAGCACTTAAAACCCATGAACCTTGAGCTGATCGTCCTTACCCAGTCTAGTCTCTACGAGGAACTGGCATATATTTTTGATGTTCTTGCCCTGATCACCCTGTAGCTGAATTACTTCTCCATATTCTGAATGCTCAATTACAGTACCATTGCAAGCAAATTTCTTCTTAAACGCCTTTGCTAGTTTCTTTTTATCGTAATCATCAGTGATCCCTTGGACAGTAGTAAGGGTCTTCCTGCTGTTTTCCTGTTGAATTCTTACATGGATATAATCCTCAGTGCCAGCAGGAAGCAGATCATCACCCTTGCATCAGCAAAGGGGTAGATAGTGTGGAGCTTCTGGATAGTGGACATATGATGCAATCCCTTTTCCTCGGTGGAAATGGCCTGTGGAAGGCGGCGGCTGGAGAAGGCGGGTTGTGGGGACAGAGTGTTGGGAAGCGAGGGGGCTCAAGGGGGAGGCTGCTGAGTCCTTGGTGGCGGCTCAGTGACTGGGCTATAGAGTATTTTTAAATCTTCTAAATAATACAGTATTAAGGATATTCTTAAAATTAAACTTGCTTATTTGTTTTTTAGGATAACTTTCCATTTGATCCTCCATTTGTTCGAGTGGTGTTACCTGTTCTCTCAGGAGGGTAAGTTTAAGTGACTGTTTTCTTTGATAGTCTACATCAGAATCATTTGGAGGGGTAGTTAAATGCTAGGATGCCTAGAGTGCTGGGCTTTACCTCAAGGTTTCTGATTCAGTAGGACTGGGGTAGGGCCTAAGAATTTGCATGAGTTAGATGGTCTCAGGTGAAGCTGATGTTCTAGGCTGGGAACCATAATTTGAGAATCATTGGCATAAACCATTATGTTTACAGGTAGAGTTTTTAATGACCTCTATTTGTATATACTTCACCTTAAAAAATCGAAAGTTTTTCAAATGTAAGATGTAATTGAGGGTTTAGAGAAAGTTAGGATTAGAGTGATTCCCACATGCCTATGATCCTAGGAATAATCACAGGAAATCTCATGGGCCTATGGAGCTGGTCATTGATCTTCTAAAGGTAGTTGTCTCAGTTTGGTAGGATCAAATGGTAATTGTCATCCATTTTTTAATTGAAGCTTATATTGCCTTTTGGTGATTAGAAGTCAGGTGAAGGATGGGGAAAAGATCAGAATTTGTACCTAGGTTAGTTGTGAAATGTTCTGTAGATCCTCAAAGTAAGAGCAGTTAAACTAATTTGAGAATTCTGATATGCTCAGCTAATCAATTCCACTTTGTGAGACATATTATGGTGATTAAAACCTAAAAATATCCAGTCCTCTGATCATCTCTATGGTTGATATAGTAATAGTTTCATTTAGATTAAAGCAATCTGGGTGGCTATAAATGATTGAGGAAAATATTTGGAAACTTTTTGTAAATTCAGGATAAATATATAAAAATATTTTTATCAGATCATTTTCAAATCTCATGTAAACTTGACACAGATTTTTCACATTCTGTTGTGAAAAATCCCAAGAATTTTAAGAATTTATGATCTTAGTAGTTTACCACCTGTAGAGAAAACACATGAAATTATGAATAATGCCATTTTCAGTTTAAAAATCTGTTATATATTGAACAGTTTCTCTTCATTGATTCCTTTTACCAAATGGGGTTATTTTCCCATTATTCAAGTGAATAACTGGAATAATAAGCTGGTGGTTTATCCAGATAAATCTTCTAACTTCTAATAAAGTATTTTTCGTATTATTATACGAAAAGCCAGCAATGTAAAAGATTAAAAGTATTGAGTACTCAACTGATTGTCAAATGTTAAATATGGACTTAAGTTCTCTGAGGTTGAAGGAGAAGGAGATTGCTCCTGGCGATAGTGATCTGGGAAGACTTGGACAAGTAGGTGGGATCTCAGCTAGGCCATGAAGTATTGGGTGGGGTTTGGTCAACTGACGGAGGTTGAAGGAAAATTGTCTGTGTAGGCGAAAAGTAAACACAGTCACTCATTTGGGAAAGAGCATGATGTATTCAAAGTGTACCAGATCAGTTTGAGCTATAACACAAGAGGGGTAGAATTCATATAGGAGAATTATAAGAAATTGTGTTGACAATATCTTATAATTATATAGGAGCATGGATTGGTGAGCAAACTATTTCCCATGGATATTGAATTTATCTTTCTGTAACTGGTTCAGGAACAGGGAAATAACAGTAAAGAGAATGTTTTAGAAAGATAAATATGGTGACAGTAGAAGAGACTACAGGACAAACTTATATTCACAAAACCTGGAAGAATGCGAGCCTTGTTAACTAGAGCTGAGGCCACTGTCTTAGGATGAAGTGATGAGAACCTAAATCGGTACAGTAGTAATGGGAATGGAAAGATGAATGAAAGGTGAGTGCTGATTTGAGGCAGAATCAAAATGATTTTGAGGCAAAATCAAAATAACAGTCTACTATTAAGTAAAGAGGAAGAATTACTGGCTGACACGGGAAGAACTAAAGAAGAACTAAAAAGTGTGAAGCCTGATAGAACAGAGCTTGCAATCTTAGAATAAGGCTAAAGCTTGAACACTGTGACTCTGGATAGATTATTAAGCAATTTTTGTTCCAGATATTTTATATCCCACATCTCCTAGCTGCTCCCTTATTTGTTTCTTGTCATAGTCAAAAAATTTTTTTAAACATAACAGCTTTATTGTGATACAATTCACATATGGTAAAACTTACCTTTTAAAGTGTATAATTCAGTGGTTTAGTATACTGAGAGTTGTGCAACCTTTACCACTAATTTCCAGCACCTTCGAAAAGAAACTCTGTACCCATTAGCAATCACTTCTCATTCCTCCCTCCTACACCCCACCCACCAGCAGCCACTAATCTCCTTTCTGTCTCTCTGGATTTGCCTGTTCTGGACATTTCATTTAAATGGAACCAAACAAATTACAGCCTTTCGTGACTGGCTTCTTTCACTTAACAAAATTTGTGGGCTTCCCTGGTGGCGCAGTGGTTGAGAGTCTGCCTGCCAATGCAGGGGACGTGAGTTCAAGCCCTGGTCCAGGAAGATCCCACATGCTGTGGAGCAACTAAGCCCGTGTGCCGTAACTGCTGAACCTGCGTGCCACAACTACTGAAGCCCGTGTGCCTAGAGCCCATGCTCCGCCACAAGAGCAGCCACCGCAGTGAGAAGCCCTGCGCACCGCATGAAGCGTAGCCCATGCTCGCTGCAACTAGAGAAAGCCTGTGTGCAGCAACAAAGACCCAACGCAGCCAAAAATAAATAAATAAAATAAATTTATATTAAAAAAAATTTGTCAAGGTCCATCCACGTTGCAGCATGTATCAATACCTCATTCCATTTTATTTATGACCCTCGAGCTATCATGAATAATGCTGTGAATATTCATGTACACGCTTCTGTGTGCACATGTTCATTTCTCTTTCGCATATACCTATGTGAGGAGGCACTAGGTCCTTTGGTAACTAACTTTTTGATGAAGTACCAGACTGCAAAGTGGCTGCACCATTTACATTCCCACAAGCAATGTGTATATAACCACACTCTTCACTTCCTGTTCACTTTTCAGCCCCATGTAGTCTGGCATTGGCTGTTAGTGTTCCTAACAAACTGGTATAGCTGATAGGGACTTTGGTATTAGACAGAAGTCCCTTTTCAGGCTCTGTCATATCTGATTATCAGATTTCTCAGCAACACTGAAACATTTTTCCCTTGGCTTCTGACTGCCTCTTCTCAGTCTCTTTTGCTGGAAACTCCTTGTTCACTTAACTTCTACCTCTTGGAGTTCTTCAGAATTTAGTGCTGGGTCCTTTTTTCTTTTCCCTTCATTCCTTTGCCTTTTTTTTTTTTTTTTTGCGGTACATGGGCCTCTCACTGTTGTGGCCTCTCCCGTTGTGGAGCACAGGCACTGGACGCGCAGGCTCAGCGGCCATGGCTCACGGGCCCAGCCGCTCCACGGCATGTGGGATCTTCCCGGACCGGGGCACGAACCCGTGTCCCCTGCATCGGCAGGCGGACTCTCAACCACTGCGCCACCAGGGAAGCCCTCCTTTGCCTTTTTTTAAAAATTAAAATTTTAATTGAGTTAATTGTATTTGCACACAGTTGTAAGAAATAATAGAAATACCTTGTACCCTTTGCCGATTTTCCCCAGTGGTAACATTTCTGCAAAGCTGTAGTATAATATTACGAGGAGGCAGTGATACAGTATGAGACAGTGATACAGAGATAGTGGTACGATAAGTAGAGATTAGTCAGATTTTCCTAGTTTTACTTATAACTCGTGTGTGTATGTGTATATTAAGCTCTATATTGAGTAGGTTTATGTATCCACCACCACAGTCAAGGTACCGAACAGTTCCAACACCATGAGGATCCTTCTTGAGGCCCCTTTAAACCATACCCATTTTACTGTAATGCCCCCTCTTCCCTTCATTCCTGGCAACCACTACTAATCTGTCCTGCATTCTTACTATTTTGTCATTTCAAAAACAATTTACATAAATGGAATCATACATTTTTGGATTGCAAACTTTAGGGATTAGCTTTTTTTTTTAACTCATAATTAGAGAGTCATCTAAGCATCTGACTACTTTGTTCCTTTTTATTGCTGAGTAGTATTCCATGGTGCACCATGTACCACAGTCTGGTTAACCAGTAATCTGCTTTAGGACTTCTAGACTGATCTCAGTGTTTGGGTATTACAGGTAAAGCTGCTGTGAATACTTGTGTACAGGTGTTTTTTGTGAATGTATTGTCCTTTTTCTGGGATACAAGTCCAGGAATGCAATTGCTGGGTCATATGGTCATTGCATATAGTTTTTAAACTACCAAACTGTTTTCCAGAGTGGCTTTACCATTTTACATTCCTACCAAGAATGTGTGAGTGACACACTTTCTCCATATCCTTGCCAGCATTTGATGATGTCACTTGTTTTTATTATAGGCATTCTGTTAGGTGTGTAGTGATGTCTCATTGTGGTTTTAACTTGCTTTCCCTAATATTCCCCAGTGTTGAATATCTTTCATGTACTTATTTGACAGCTTATACTCTTCCAAGAGATATCTGTTCATGTCTTTTGCCAGTTTTCTAATTGGATTGTATTTCGTTGAATTTTGAAAGTTTTAAAAATATATTCTACATAATAGTCCTTTGCTGGATATGTGTTTTTTTTTTTTTTTTTTTTTTTTTTTTTGCGGTACACGGGCCTCTCACTGTTGTGGCCTCCCGTTGCGCGGAGCAAAGGCTCCGGATGTGCAGGCTCAGCGGCCATGGCTCACGGGCCTAGCTGCTCCGCGGCACGTGGGATCTTCCCGGACCGGGGCACAAACCTGTATCCCTTGCATCGGCAGGTGGACTCTCAACCACTGCGCCACCCGGGAAACCCTGGATGTGTGGTTTTTTAGTTTCTTCTAGTATGTAGCTTCATTTCATCTTCTTAACAGAATCTTTTGTAGAACAAAATATTTTAGTTTTGATGAAGTCAAATTTATAGATGTTTCTCCTTATATAGATATGCTTTTGGTGTCAAAGCTAAAAACTCTTTGCCTAGTCCTAGATCCCAAAGATTTTCTCCTACCTTTTTTTCCTCAAGGTTTTACAGTTTACAGATAAGTCTGTGAGTCATTCTGAATTAAATTTTGCATAAGGTATGAGGTGTAGTTCATAGATTTTTGCCTAATGTCCAGTTGCTCTAGCATGATTCGTTGAAAAAACTCCCATGGCTTTTGAAATATTTCTATGTGCCAGTGACTCCCAGGTTCGTATCTCACATCCCTATGTCTTTTCTGCTTCCAATATCCTTCTGCCTTCTTGACACCTCTACTTGAATGTCTCTTATACAGGCACCTCAAACTCTTCAGGACAAAAAACAAAAACTTGAACCCATCTTCTTTTCAGTTTCCCTTCCCCAGTCTTGCTTATCTTAATTAATGAACCTAGGAGTCATTCTTTGCATCACCTTTTCCTCATTTTCCTTTGATTCTCCCTTTTAAAGAGTTCTCAGATCCAATTACTTGTCTCCATTTTTGTTGCTACCCCCATCAGTTCCCAGTTGGATCACTTCAGAGGATTCCTGATCAGACTCCTGCTTCTATTCCCTCATTCATAAAGCTTCTCTAGAGTGAGCTTTTACAAATTTGTTCTGATTATGTTGCTCCCCTGCTTAAGCTGTTCGCATGTCTTCCCACTGCTCCTACAGGTTGATGTCCTTACCATATTCTGCATGCCCTCTGTGATCTTGCCCTTGCTTTCCTCTTCAGTCATCTTGTTACTACACTTTTCCTCTCTGAGCTAATGCCCCACTAGTTGTCTTTCAGCCCGTAGTGCCGAGCAGACTCTTTCCTCATGACTTCCATATACATTTCCTCTGCTTGGAATGTTATTCCCACCCACACTTCAATTCCTGCAGGTCTCAGCCTGTGTGTCACTTTTAGATATGCTGTTCCTGACCAGCAAATTTAAAATAAGCCTCCTGGTTTTTCCTTCTCACAGAACTCTGGGTCTCCATCCCCCACTTTATTTGTTTAACATCTGTTATCTTTACTGGATTGTAAACATCATGAAGGCAGGGTCATGTCAGTTTTCTTCATTGTATGCTCTGTGTCTGGTTCAGTGCTTTAGCATCCATACTATATACGCAGTAGATATTTTTGAATGAATGAATGAGATAGGAAAATATAGTAAGTTAGCAAGATGTAGGCAATTTAGGGTAATATACAATTCCCAGTCCACTGGTATTTTTATGAGCTATATTATTGAGCCATCGAAACTTGACCATCTTTCTTGCTTAGTCCAGGGTGTAGTGTAGTGAGAATCAGAAAGATTATTTGATGATAATACAATATATTGTGAGAGAGCTGTTTGTAGGCAACTGAAGATGCTTTATTGGTTGATATAGTAAGAAGTATTCTTTGTGTCCCAGTCATCCACAAAGAAAATACTTCTACTTCTAGATGACCATGAGTTGTTTCTGTCTTTATTGAGAGAACATTATCTTAAGAAACTGGTTTTAAATGTCAGCATTTTCTTTATCCCTCTCTTAGGGCTCTGTTCTTAGAATCCATTGCCCCTTTCCTTACCTCGAAAGGGGAGGATTATGGTTGTTCTATGTGGGCTGATAAGCCTGTCTTTTTTTTTAATGTCATTATCAAGAATTTGACTATAATATAAAAATTTTATTTCTCATCTCTGTTTTTTGGATCATGTTATATGATTTAAGAATCACGTGTATGATTAATGTTACTTGTCCCCTTAAGTACTGATTAATGGTATCTGTTGTCCCCTCAAAGCAATTAAGTGATCATCATAGACTGTGGGTGGGGAGGTTAGCTGGCAAACATTCTTGCAGGAACCTTCTAGTAAAACAAAAATTCTATAAATTGAATGCCTGAAGAGGCTGAGCTTAGGATACTGTTTGCTATACAACTTTGGCAATTGAAATTTTTTTTAAGTTGAAAATATTACTATGCCCATGTATATGGCATTTTATCTTTAGATGACTCTTAGATTATTATTTTTTTTGTAGTGTTCTTGGATTGTCTCAATATTCAGCAGGAACTCTTCGGAGGCAAAGAGCAATAAGGGCTTGGAATACATATTGATAAAATGATACAGTACAGAAGTAGAGTTGATAAAATGATACAGTACAAAAGTAGAATTGGCTACTTTTTTTAGGTGTAAATGCTGCTGACAGTATATATTAAGGAAAAGTTTAGTAAGTGTATATTAAGGAAAAGTTTAATATGCATTAATATATACTTAGCTCGCTTTTTGTATAGGTACTAGAACTACTTCTGTCTTGTTAGACATCCAACAAACATTTTTGTAGCTATTATGTGCTTGTAGAAAATGTACTTTCTTTTGATCTACAAGTATGAAAACTTCCCTTCTTCCCTCCTGACAAGACTCTCCACCCCAAAATGAAGAGTGGGGTGCTAAAAGGGAAGGTGGTGGTTAGATAATTCGTGACTCAGTGTCATCTACAAATCTCCTTTTGCTAAAATGTTTCTCTTTAGCATTTCTGAAGTGTAAGGACCAATGAGTGTAATGAGTGTTAACTCATTAACAGATTACTAGACTTTGAGCAGTTTTGGAGGAGCCAAAATCCAAATGAGAACTTGGATCTTGTAATTCTGTTAAATCAGCAAGTGCTTATTTAAAGATGACTATATACAAGATGCACTTTGAGCCCAGTGGGAGATTCAAAGAATTGGAGACAGATTTCTGAGTTTCAGGAACCTAAGAGAATATACAAAGTTTAAAATCCCATGATTCTCCTCCCTAATTTAATTTTTTGGAGTGTTTTTCTTTCCTTCGTATTAAACTTTTTCTTTGAAAGTTCCCAGAAGTTGGGACAAGCAAGTAAGAGAGACAGTTGCCTAAATTCTTCAGGATGGGGGTAGTTACTGACTACTTTATGATAGTGAATAATTTCACTGTAACTGTTTTTACTAATGGTCTACAGTAGAAGTTTTTAGATTGCTTACTTATGTGTAATTTGGTTTAGTCAACACAAGGATGCATTTGGTTAGCCAGAATGCAAAATTTGCTGGCTAGAATGGTCTTGGAAAGTTTTATGGGGCAGGGGGGAATATGACATTTGGAAGAGTAGGCAGCAGTGGGAATCTCAGGCAAGGAAGGGAAAGGCATGGGCAAAGTCCCAGAGGACAAAAAAAATTTGTGGTAGACTCACTTTTCACCTAGACCTGATCAGTGGTCTTACCTTATGTATTTTCAAGATTACCACAGTTTTTCTTCTGTAATTACCATTCCTTTGATTTTATTTTTAAGCATGATATTTAATGATTTTTTTTAAAGATTCGAGCTCTATTTTTAAAAAATAAATTTAGTTATTTATTTTTATTTATTTATTTTTGGCTGCATCGGGTCTTTGTTGCTGCGTGCGGGCTTTCTCTAGTTGTGGCGAGCGGGGGCTACTCTTTGTTGCGGTGCACAGGCTTCTCATTGCAGTAGCTTCTCTTGTTGCGGAGCATGGGCTTCAGTAGTTGTGGCACATGGGCTCAGTAGTTGTGGCTCGCAGGCTCCAGAGCACAGACTCAATAGTTGTGGCACATGGGCTTAGTTGCTCCGTGGCATGGGGGATCTTCCCAGACCTAGGGCTCGAACCCATGTCCCCTGCGTTAGCAGGCGGATTCTTAACCACTGCACCACCAGGGAAATCCTAATGTGTTTTAAAGTTTAACATTAAAGGAGGAATTACTTTGTTTGAGAAAGTGTTAAAAGGCTGAAGAATCTTGATCTAAATAATGATTTCCTAACAGAGATCTGGGAAATCCCCAGTAATTGTCGTTGGTTCAGAGAACAGTCCTCAGGACTGGGAAGAGAAATAGGGGAGTCCCAGAGAGGGGCTCCATGGTCAGAACCATTTGATCCTCAAAACAGAATGAAAAAAATTTTTAACTATAAATATAAATGCAGATGTTCATTATTATAGATAGGGTAAAGTCACTCCTGTCAGAGGAAAAACTTTTGGCTGTGTAACATGATGGTGGAGAAATCTTTGGTTGAGTAGAACAGTTGAAGGCCATATAAGGAAATTTTTCTCCCCCATTTTCTCCCCCATTCTCTGGAATATTTAGGGCTAAGTTCTTAGTTTCTGATACCTTAGAAGTCTTCTGTTATTAAGAACTATTATTTTAAAAAAAATAAGACATTTAGATGAAGACATCAGAATTTTAGAATTACCCATAGTCCTGTAACTCTTAACAACTATTTTCATTTTTGCATGTTATCTTCTAATCTTTACTTGTATGCATACTTTCTTAGTAATGGTACTTTAAAAATTGATGAAGAAGGAATACCAAGATCTAGAGAATTTTGTATGATTCCTTTTTCTTTTTAAGGTATGTGTTGGGTGGTGGAGCATTATGCATGGAACTACTCACAAAACAGGTGACTATTTTCTTATGGTACTCGTGTTTTTCAAACATAGAGTGTTTTAACTATGTAAATTAGATTCTAAGTGGACAAAGCTCTTTGTAATTATCTACTTTAACATAATTTTTGTTTTTTGCTAAAAGCACCTACTTTTAATAATGAAAGCTTTTTAAACCAGTAAAATAACATTGTACTTGCTGCTTAATCTATGCTAGGATGGGCAATAAGAGTGATGTATATTTAAAGTTGTAATTTGCTCATTTTTAGCACTTCGAATGTTGGTTTGCTTTGCTTCGTTTTTTGTGAGATTTTGGAAATGGTCCAACTTTACTTTTACTCCTTGACCACAAACTTCTTAACATTAATTTGCTGTTATTGAGTCATTATATGCCATTTTCTTAAGCTTTCCTAACTGGGAATCAAGAATACCACTGTGTTTTTAAAAAGTGTTTTCTTCTTTCTGTAGGGCTGGAGCAGTGCCTATTCAATAGAATCAGTCATCATGCAAATCAATGCCACCTTAGTCAAAGGCAAAGCCAGAGTGCAGTTTGGTGCAAATAAGGTACTTTTATTAAGAATGTCACATAAACTGTAAGATATATTTCCTGTTATCTTATGAGGAGGCTTCTTTCTGTTCTCTTAGTCTTTGTTATTTCTACTATAGTTAAATATGTCTATAATTTGAAATTTATTCTTGGTTTATATATACTAATAAGTAAAAAAATTATATGTAGTTGTAAGTTTCCAAAAATTGAGATCATGTTGTAATAGTTAATTCCCAGTGAGCATATACGTGCTAGGCTGTAATCTAAACTTTTTATTTGTATTAACTTTCAGTCCTCTTAATAACCTAAAAGTAGGTGCTGTTATTGTCCTTATTTTGTAGATGAGGAAACTGAAGCACACAGAAGTTAGTAACTCATCTAAGGTCACAGGTGGCAGAGTGAGGATTGGAACCAGACTTTCTGGCCGTTAGTCTCTGCTCTTAACCACTGAATTCTTTTCTTTATTCACTTACTATATCAGAAATATCTTTTCATGTCTAATTGGAGTTATCTGTAAACACTTAAGTGGACACTTAAGGATGTACTCTGAAGTTAGTATGTTTTGGAAAAATATGTGATGGAAATCATCCTGACCTGACATTTAAAAAAATCTGGATGTTCCTAAAGTTTCTTGTGAATTTTGTATTAAATGCCTATCCAAATAGTACTAAATCTAAATAGGTATTTATAACTGTAATGCACGTCAAATCGTGAGCCCACTAGAATCTTAACTCAAAGGGGAAGCAAAAAATTGAAAAGGCTGTTTTACAGAATTATATACTTGGGATAATATTATCAAATAACTTACTTTTAGCTTTTTAAACAGCTATTTCTTTGCATTAGAACAAAGTACCATTTTGTATAAAATCTAGAAGTTAATTGAAAAGTAGTGAATTGCTTATAACTACATTTAACTAGTGTTTCTTAACAGTGTATGTATTTTAGGTATTTTAAATGCGGCAATAGAATGATGTATTAGAACATCAAAACTTTGTTTTTCTAAATGACAATTTATGCTCACTATACAATACAAATAGAAATAAATACAAACTAAAAAAGTCATCTGTAATTTGAGTGTCTAGAAATACTATTAGCATTTTGGTGTACTTCCAGTCTTTTAAATTTTCTTCCTGGCATTTATTTATATGTAGAACTTGATGTTAAATTTCATCATTTTTTTTAAATTAGCGTGTTTTTCCCATTAAGAGAAAATACAAAAGGCTTCGAACAGTGATTTTTTTTTTTGAGTAATTGAAAGACCATTTTTACCAATAACTCACACTGTAAACTTACCTCTCTGGGCATCTGTATCTTTACCTGAAATACAATTGATCTGGATATTTTAAGTTTCTTCCAGTTTTAACATTCTGTAATAACAATACGCTATCTTTGTTCAGTGCTGTAATCCCCTTGGAATCAATCAATTTCAATATAATTGCCTTAAACCTTTACATTTTCATAATTGTAGTTTTGTTAGCAAGTAAATATAACCATTTTATATAGAGTGTCAAGGTAGGCAGCTAAATATGTTTGCATATTAGAGTATGTCTTAGAAGGTGAGTTTTTTTAATTGTCAAGGTGAAACCTTACCCTTCTATTTTTTTTTCTTATTAAGAAATATTTGTCAGTTAAGAATGTAGAAACTTTGCATGATGTAATATGAGTTTTACCTTCCCTTCTACTCAGCAGGGAATAGTCTGAATGTTAACTTTAAAAATACTACTATCAAAAAAGTAAGGTGCTAAATGGTGTTAAAAATACGCTACCATTTGTGTAAGAGGGATAGACAAGGACATATTATAGATGTGCTTTTATAAGCAGAGAATATCTCTGGAAGGATATTCAAGAAAATGCTAATAACGATTATTTCTGACAAGGGAGTGTTGAAATATTGAGGGGGCAGGTTAGAATTGGGAGGGAGACTTTACTGTAAATCATTTGTGCTATTTGAATTTCTTTTTGCCATACAACTATTCAGAAATATTTAAAATATAAAAAAATGCTGTCAGCTATTGGTTCAAAATAAATGAGTTTGTACCCTAAAATATCTTATTAAAATGAGATAAATATACGTAAGTACTGAAAAACAGAAAAAGTTGCCCATCCACACACATGAAATTTGGAGATAGGGTCAGATTGATAGAGCTGAGGATCTGCAGCTATGCCTGGGACAGAAGGATCTTGGCAAAGCTGGTTTTCTTATTCAGTTAACATGGAATAGAATATAGACTGTAACATTAACTCTAGGCTATAGTAGTGAGAAAGCCTTCTAAAGTAGAGGTCTGATCATATGACTTTTAGCAGGAATTGGGGGTTTAGATAGGCAAGACAGTGCCTTCTAAGAAGCTTCTGTTCACTGTTTGGAGGGTAATGGTAGTTGAGCTAAATAGTGAAGTCCTAGAGCACACAGCCCTAACTAGCTATTTCTATCATCAGGAAAGGCATCTGTCTTCTCTACAGCCCATAGACCTCCAGTTATTTACCTATAGGATCCCCTAGTCAGTGATCACATTCAGATGGAGAACTGATTTTTTTTTTCCCCCCTGGGGGAAGTTGTTACCTATACTAAGCTCTCCAGTCTTCTATTATAAATGAGAGAGACTGGGGAGCCGAATCTGGGAACCTTGAATAATCCCGAGATTCTCCAAGGGAACTAAAGTGGTTTCATGTTAGTTGTATCCACAGTTCTCATCAGCAGCAGACACAATCTTTAGAGGAAAGCATTTCTAATTTAAGCCTGTAAGATTCTCAAAGATTAAGATCAAGCAAATACGAATTCAGTGAAAGATGACAAGCACATCATGTAAGTAGACAACCTAACATACATGAGAACTGGCAGAAACAATGAATAAGAGATACATATTCCCAAAGACTTGAGGGTTTGGAATTAGCAGATACTAGAATTTTGAGAAAATGAATAATTCTATGTAAAATCTAGTGTAAAGAAAAAAGAATCATAAAATTGAGCAAATGATAAGACCAGGAATGATGAGACAGATCTGAAAAAGAATGAAATAGAATTTATAGAAATGAAAAATGTTGAAATGAGAAACAATAGATTAAACATCAGAAGAGAGAATTAATTGATTAGAAGAAATAACTCAGAATGTTGCACAGAGAGACCTGGGGATAGACAGTACAGCAGAAGTTGTAGAGCTCAGAACGAGGTCTAAAACATGTCTTATTCGAATCCCAGTAGGAGATAATAAAATTATATTAAAGAGAGAAATAGAAACCAGAAAGTGAAGTTGTAGAAGCAGGCCCAAATAAATAACTCATAACAAATAAAAATGGACTAAAGTTACCAGTTAGACAGTTCAAATTAAAAAGTGGTCTTGGGCTTCCCTGGTGGTGCAGTGGTTGAGAGTCCACCTGCCGATGCAGGGGACACGGGTTCGTGCCCCTGTCTGGGAAGATCCCACATGCTGCGGAGCGACTAGGCCCGCGAGCCATGGCCGCTGAGCCTGCGCGTCCGGAGCCTGTGCTCCGCAGCGGGAGAGGCCACAACAGTGATAGGCCCGCGTACCGCAAAAAAAGAAAAAAAAAGTGGTCTTTAAGAAGTGTATTTGTTTATTTATTTTTATTAAAAAAATATTTTGAAGTATAGTTGATTTACAATGTTGTGTTAATTTCTTTTGTGTTAATTTTTTCCTGTACAGGAAAGTGACTCATTTATACATAAGTAAATATATTATATTTTATATTCTTCTACATTATGGTTTGTCACAAGAAGTATATTTAAAATGTGAGGATACAAAGAGATTGAAAAAAAAATTTTTTTTAAAGAAGAACGATAAAGATAGGCCAGTATAGGCATACCTCGGAGCTGTTATGGGTTCAGTGCCAGACTACTACTTCGATAAAGCCAGTATCACAATAAAGCAAGTCACATGAACTTTTTGGTTTCCAGGTGCATACAAAATGTACACTATACTGCAGTCTATTAAGTGTGCAATAGCCTTATGTCTAAAAAACAATGTACATGCCATAATTAAAAAAAACTTTACTGCTAAAAAATGCTAACATTTACAACATCATCTGAGTCTTCAGTGAGTTGTAGTAGTAACACCAGAGATCACTGATCCCAGATCACTGTAACAGATATAGCAATGAAAAAGTTTGTGTCCCATTTTGGTAATTCAAAATATTTCAGACACACAAAATGAGCCAGTGCTGCTGGGAAAAATGGAGCCTATAGACCTGCTCGACACAGGGTTGCCAGAAACTTCAAATTGTAAAACAGGCAATATCTGCTAGGTGCAGTAAAGTGAAGTGCAATAAAATGAGGTTTGCCTGTATACACTAACAAAAAGATGATGTAGCTGCAGTATCAAACAATTTGATTTTGGAACAGAAAGCATTGGCAACTACTTAATGATGAAAGTCTCATTTAACCAGGAGGATATAATTTTTTACTTTGTCATGCTACCTATCATTTGTTGAGAGGAAAAAGCAGGGGACAGTGACTGACAACAATAGGCTGTACATTAATTTTCTTGTATAACCTTAAGGTTATACAAGAAAGAAACTAATAACAGTATTTAATTTGGGTAGAAGAAGGAAACTAATAACAGTATTTAATTTGGGTAGAAGAAGGAAGGTGGATAGGGGAGGAACTGGGTGGTTTCAGGACAGGTAAAAAGGAGAGTTGTTACTTAGAATATGTTTATACATTTATTCTTATGCTGTGTGAATTTATTTAAAAATTCTGTGACATAATATAATAGGTGTGTACCACTATGGAGAATGCTTATGATGTATTAACTGGAAGTTAAGATGTAGGCCAGTTGTACTCATGGGGATAAAATTAATGCTAAACTTGGCCCCTTAAAAGAGGTTCTGATCTAGAGGTTAACAAAAGAAGACTCCTTTAGTAATGGCTTGATGCCACTTGGACATTCTTTAGATTTTTAACTCAAAATGTCATTCATATGTGTAGTCCTTAAAGCCTAATGTTTCCTTACCTGAAGGTAATATTTTGTAGTTCTTTTTTTTTTTTTTTTTTTGATGGAAGTTATGAGGAAGAGTTTTTCTACTTGCATCCAAATAGCATCCTTTAACTTTATTCATAAAGCCTTGTACTTGTGCAGTGGTGGGAGGACTTATAAAAATGAACTGTGAATTTTGTAGATCTTTCCTAGAGAACAATTAGTTTTGTTGTCCCTCTAAAATGGTAGAGAATAATGAAATTGAGAAATTTATTTTGGAAATGGAAATATAACTTAGTTTCCTGTGTTCTTTTAAGTACAGCAGTGATGCATCCATAAATTATTTGTAATGATTTTCATCTACTTATAGTTTTGATATAAAATGTATAATTCTCTTTCAGAATCAATATAATCTAGCAAGAGCCCAACAATCCTATAATTCCATTGTACAGATACATGAGAAAAATGGTATGTTTAGTTAAATAAGTATTTATTGCCATTTATGAAATTTTACATAATGTACTGTTGATATTTATCATGTTTCATTCTTCTGTTTTTGCTTTAATTTCTTACAAACTACAGCCACTACAGTGAAAAACTTTAACCTGAGGATACACACACAGTGTTTCATTCAAAATCTTTGTATCCTAAATACTTGGCCTGCGAACCTCTGAGTCAGAGTCAAGATTTTTGAGTAGATTGAGGAATGGATCACTTTACTCACTTGAAATGTATGGTATTGGGATAGGAATTGAGTTAGAGGCAACTCTAAAGGTGGAGTTCTTGCTGTTAATACTGAGTAAATGCAATCAGGATCATGAACCAGTTTCTGAAACATCTTCAGACTACTTAATGCTTTTTGACAATTGTACACATTTATTTATTCAAGTAAAAAAGTACTGATTTCAGTTTATACTTAAGAATATTTGAGTTGTAAATTTTAAAAAAATATTAAAATATCTTTCAAAACTTTATTGGCCTTTTAAAATTTTGCTTATTTTCACAATGCATGTTTGGAGCTTTTGTCTCTAATGGTGAGGCAATAAACAAGTAGACCTGGAATCAGGCAACCTATTATCAAGTGGCATTTGTGTCACCCATTAGCTAATGGGTAATTAGTCCCATTACCGCTCAGCCTCAGTTTCCTCATCTCTAAAATTGGCATGATGTCTGTCTTGCCGAACGTGAGGAAAAAGCGAGTAGTGTGTACGCACAGCATTTTATAACCAAGTGCTGATATTCGTGGTAGCTGGGGTAGTGAAACTGATGCTTTTTTGTGCAGAGTAAGTAAATTGATAGGAAGTAGTTTTCTTCAAGAGTATTTACAGTAAAGTGTTCTTTACTTTGCTAGAATGTGGTAGTTTGTGACTTAGGATTTGTGTTTTGTCTGTGCTCACTTTTATTTTAATGACAGAGCAAACTTGCCACTTTTGCAGTGACTGCTTACTTCTGAAAGAGTAGCATTCAGAACAATTTTCAAGCTTCTGAAGAGGGAAATGATAAAAAACTTGAGGACAAAACTGGGTTTTCATAATAATAATCTCCAGCACCCTAAATTAACAGACCCAAAGACTCCTGTATGCTACTTCATTAACCACGTGGATGCTTCACAAATCTTGGTATATTCATCCTGTTCCAATGGCAATTTCGTACCAAGCAATACTTAATCTCATTTGCCTTTTTAGAGAGAGCTTATATTTTTGTTGAGCTTAGAAACATATTTTTTTCTTATGTCTTATTTTTTGTTAAATTAGATGTTGTAGTCAGCATTCAAAAATGTTTATGGAAACTGTATTTGAGAAAGTGTGGGTGTGTGTATAATTAGCTATGGTGAAAGAGCAATAGATTCAGATTCAGGAGATGGCTTCTGGTATCTTCTGCTAAATCTGATCTTGGGCTTACTTAATCAGTGCACCTGCTGAGATGGCACCCTCACTGGTAAAATGACATCACTGCCTGATGACAGTCCAAGTTCCTCTTATTCTAAAATACCAGGATTTTGTTTGGGGGATTGCTATTTTCAGTGTGGTTTCCTTTCAAATACCGAATTGAAATGAAATATAAAACCTAGCTTGTTACCTAATATTTCCACACTGTTCTCTTTTGGTAGAAATGCCATTAATATAGAGATCTTATATTGAAAACTCAAGTACAGTTTATTCATAGAAAATAACTTTATATTGTGAACATAAATATCAAAATGCTATGTTACCAACCCAAGTGTCAGTTTAATTTTTACAGTAGGTTTACAGAGGAAAATTATGAGTAGAGAAAGTATCTAACCTTGGTAAAATGCCATTGCTCTTAGTTGGTTTAAGAATTAAAATATTTTAACTGTTTTTTTCCCCATTCTTTTTCAGGCTGGTACACCCCTCCAAAGGAAGATGGCTAAATGTGTTGACTTTTGTATGTTTGGACCAATGTTGCTTTAAAGAAAATCTTTCCAACATGCAGACACAAGCTTTGAGTGCCCCTATAACAGCTGTACCGAAGATGTTAGCTAATAGATATTTTAGTGGATAATCTGTCAACTGATCCAGTATAAGTTACAGCCTTTCCATTTTTCTCATTTTAGGTATCTTGGACTGAGCAGTGGGGCCTTTACTATATTTTTCCTGATAAATACACATACTGGCCACTCCTTATCTCTTTCTTTGAAAGGTGAAATGTGTTAAGCAGACAAGTCAGCATCAGGTTACTGAAGTTGCAACTTGAGGGCAACTTTCCCATTTTGAGCTCATGTGTTATGAGGATTTGCAATATATTGTTCCATTTAAAGCCAATAAAAGTTCAATTGATGTTTAATACTGGTTTAGAAAATTTAAGATGTTCTAAATCACAGTAGCTTTTTCAGGTTAAAACCATTTTATGATATTGCCAAAATAATGACAGGAAACATACTTATTAAACTGTTAAAGTTTTTTTTTTTTTTTTTTTTATGGCTATGAAGATCTGAATTGTTTTTCCAAGATTTGCTGTTTAGTAAGTTGTACTTTTTAGGCAAAGCAAAGCAAGGCTGTGCCAATTCAGGCTTGTAAGTAGTCATTTCCACTGGGGCATCAGAGTCTTGCTGGGCTGAATCTGCTTCTTGTTGGTTCAATATTTACTATGAAGAAGAGCTTGAAGTATAGAGCTTGAAGTTATTTTAAATACTAAGTCATTTTACGTTTCCATTTTATTAACGGGATGTTGCAATCAGTTGTAAACTAATAAACTTATAAAGTGATTGGCACAAAGACTCTTTGAACAAAAACTGCACAGTTAAGTACAAAAAGTATCTAATTTGGAGACCTAAAGTTTTTGCTATAGTCATAACAATGGCTTTTACATTGAAAGACTAATAGGAACTCTACATATATTAATTCTTTTATAAAACCTGACTTAAATCAGTGTACTCTCCATTTTATTGCCTTACCAGAATCAGTCCTGTTGGGTTGGTAGTAGATTTTTTTATATACCCAAATTTGATTTAAAAGTAAACTCTAGTTATTAAGCACTTTTAAAAAGAAATCCAGAAGCACATTTTTTCTGCACAAACCAATTACAAAGTTCAAAAGTGTTTCTTATGCTTTGAGACTCAGTTTTTAACTTTGTAAACCACATCTGAGAGACTTGGCACTTCTGCATTATTGTGTTTAATTTCCTTTTTTTTTTTTTTTTTTCTATTTTGGTTAAGAAGACAGTAGAAAAAGATTTTCTGGCATTCTTGTTCACTTGGTTACATTTGTATAAAGTTATGATTGCCAGTTGCTCAGATAAGTGACAAGGAAGAATTCTTTAAAGCATTAAAGTTCCTTAAACCTAAGGCTAAATCTTGAATACATTATTGAATTCTTTAATATCCTGATGGCTAGCAGATTGACAGCTGCACATTTGGCATGCTTTGTTTGGTTTTTTTTTTTGGTTTTTGGTTTTTTTGGGACTTTATTTTTCATTGCAGATTTATTTGGCAATGTACAGTAAATTTTGTAAACTTGCATCAAGTTTATGAATAAAGAACCATTTAAAAAATAACTTTGTCACTTTTCCCTCATAAAAGATAGTCTTTGCTTCAAGTTTCTACAGGCTGTTGGGTTTCTGGAATAGGATTATATATGGTGGGATGGGGTGAGGAGAGGCTTGAGGGGAAGAGAGGCAGATTGATTTCACAAGAGAAAGCTAGAGAATCCAGAATTGGTGTGTATAGACTTGGCATACTCAGGGCTTCCTCAACCTATTCCTTCTCCCACACTCATTTTTTTTTTTTTTTTTTTTTTTTTTGCGGTACGCGGGCCTCTCACCGCTGTGGCCTCTCCCGTTGCGGAGCACAGGCTCCAGACGCGCAGGCTCAGCGGCCATGGCTCACGCGCCCAGCCGCTCCGCGGCATGTAGGGATCCTTCACAGACCGGGTCACGAACCCGTGTTCCCTGCATTAGCAGGCGGACTCTCAACCACTGCGCCACCAGGGAAGCCCCTCATTTTTTAATATAAATTCAAGTGCTACTTTCTTTATGGCTGTCCTTAGTTCTCCAAGTTACAGTAATCTGCTCCCTCTTTAGTATACCCATAGCCTCTAACACAATTGTCAGTTTATCTCACATACAAGAAATCCAGAGGTAGGAAAATTCTAGGCATGGTACCTTTGCTGCTTTGAGATTTTTCCATGTTGGTTTCATCTTTGGCTAGACTGTTGTCTTGGACGTGCAGCCACCTTAATCCATCCAGAGGTAGATAATGGTCCTGTTGTCTAGTGTCTCCTTAGGAAGTGAGGAGCTCTTTAGAAGTCCCCCCCCACCCCCAAAGCATTATTGCCTCTCACTTTTCCTTGGCTAGAACTCGGGCCTGTGTCTACCCCTAAACTAATGGCTGGTGAAAAGAATGAGACCTTCATGATTAATATGGACCAGTGGTTCTCAAGTTATGATTTGGAGAAAGCTGGAGGCTCCTGAGACCCATCTAGGAGGTTTTTAAGATCAAAACAATTCTCTTAACACTAAAGCATTATTTGCTATTTTCACTCTCATTCTCTCACAAGTGTACAGTGGAGTTTTCCAGAGGCTATGTGATGTGATAGATGTGATATTGCAACAGATTGAATTCAGAAGCAGATCAAGCTGTCTTCTATTAAGCCAGAAATTAGAGGTTTGCAAGATGTAAAGATGCTACACTTATTCAATATTGGAGGGGGAGAGTGGTGGAGATTTGGTAAAGTTATTTTTTCATAAGTTATTTTGTTTATGTGTCATGAATTTTAAGTGAATTAATATTACAATGTTTTTATTTAAAAAAAATAAAATTTATTTATTTTTGGCTGCGTTGGGTCCTCGTTGCTGCACGTGGGCTTTCTTTTAGTTGCGGCGAGCGGGGGCTACTCTTTGTTGCGGTCCGCGGACTTCTTGTTGCGGTGGCTTCTCGTTGAGGAGCACCAGCTCTAGAAGCATGGGCTTCAGTAGTTGTGGCTGGCAGGTTCTAGAGCACAGGCTCAGTAGTTGTGGCACAGGCTTAGTTGCTCCAGGGTGTGTGGGATCTTCCTGGACCAGGGCTCGAACCCGTGTCCCCTGCATTGGCAGGTGGGTTCTTAACCACCGCGCCACCAGGGAAGCCCCCAGTGTTTTAATTTTTAATATGGTAAATATAGTCATAACCCATCTAAAGAAGCTCTTTAGTGTTGCCAATATTTAAGATTGTGAAGCAGTCCTGAGGCCAAAATGTTTGAAACCAGCTTGTTTAGACCAACCAAATTTACCAGTCAAGAGCTGGGCATCAGATCAGGCCCTTGTTAGCCAGGAAGCGGCAAGAGGAATAGATGTTAGCTGGGGATACAGCAGTATCTGCTGTGCTTACATTCCTTCTATCTGTGATTCTCAAGCTGGGCTTGCATCACGGGAAAGCTTAAATCACAGTAAAGCTAAAACTACGACTGCTGGGCCCCACCCCCAAGTGTTTAAGTAGGCCTGGGGTGAGGACCGAGAATACGCCAAACAGAATTTTTCAGGTGAATCTGATGCTACTAGCAGGGAACTAGTGTTTGGGGGCGTGCTTTCATAGCAATGGTAGGTGCTCTTTAAGCCGTTGAACACATTCAGCACTTGAGGGCTGCACGGTGTTGAATAAAGGTGGTGATTTTCACAGTTTATCTTAAAGCAGATACTGCCAGTTCAAAAATTGGACTCATGCTGTTAACAGGCATTGGGACTGTGAAGACCCATTATTTAGTCTGTGCCTTCCAGAACTCAAGAATTAGAGAAAGACCTGTACCGACAAAGAAAATACCGCTGCAAGTGCAGTGAGAGGCACAGAAGGAGATGGATGTGGTTCGACTGTGGAAAGCCTCCTGGAAAGTTCCGGGAGGATTACAGGACGCGTGGCCACCACCTCCAAGAACCTGCCGCCGCTCCCAGACCAGCGCCGGAAACGCTTTGGCTTGGAGTCACGTGGGCGCCTCCTCAGCGGCACCACCTCCCCTGACCGGCCGGAAGTGGCGCGCGCGCCTGCTCAGTACGCGCGCGGCCCGGCCTACGCCGCTCCCTCGGAGCCGCCGTACTGCTTCCCCGTCGGGTTGGTGAGGCATGGAGCCGGTGGGCGGTGGCGGTGGCGGTGGCGGTGGCGGTGATCGCCGCGGCTCCTCCCCCGCAGACCCGCGAAGCACCTTCGTGTTGAGTAACCTAGCGGAGGTGGTGGAGCGTGTCCTCACCTTCCTGCCCGCCAAGGCGTTGCTGCGGGTGGCCGGGTGAGGGGAGAGGAGGCGGGAAGCTTACCTCGGGACTTGCCTGGGCTGGCGGGGTGGGCGGATACCGTCGGGACCCAGGGATGACCCGGGCTCCCTATCCCTACCCCTGCCCCAGGTGGTGGCCCCATAAGCTAGGTACCCCGGCCGTAGTGCTCCCGTGGACCTTTCCCAGAGGAGCCAGGTTTTCTCTGCCCCCGGCTCTCCCTCCGAACCGGCGCCCGACGCCTCCCCCTCCCGGGGACTTTGGATCCCGCAGGAATCTCCTGCAGTTGCGCTAATGGGTGGTGGGGGCCGGTGGTTTGTGAGCCGCGGGAGAGAGGGAAGTGAACGTCCGTTCACAGCCCTTTGTGCGTTTGCGTCCCCAGCGTGTGTCGCTTATGGAGGGAGTGTGTGCGCAGAGTGTTGCGGACCCATCGGAGTGTGACCTGGATCTCCGCGCGCTTGGCGATTGCCGGCCATCTGGAGGAGCATTGCTTGGTCCGCGTGGTAGCTGAAAAGCTTGAGGTAAGTAAGAATGGGTGTTGTTTACAGTCCTTTGCAGTGTTGGTGGGTCAGTCGTTGAGAACTAAATGCAACAATTTTGTATATGACGTTACTTTTTGTAATTTAGGCAGGTTTTTCTCGTGACGTGAAAAGATTTTGTAAACATCAGTTTTAATGACTATATTGTAAGGATGTGCCATGGCTGCTTTGACCGTTCTTCACATATTGGGCACTTTATGTATCCAGATTGCCACTGTTATGAAAATGCTGTTTAGAACCATACTTTTACCTGCTTTCCTTGTCACTGTTTTGCAGGGGTGGTAACTGAAGGCTCTCTATTGCATAGTGTCACATAAAAATGCCAAGAACCAATACTGAAACCCCAAAATTTCAATCCCTGGTCCTGTTTAAAATGATATGTTTAGTATAATCTAAATTATTAAAAGCAAAAAAGGAAGAACAGAAAAGAAATAAGCCAAAATGCTAGCAACAGTTTCCTTTGGGGGTAGAAGTGTGTGTGTGTGTGTGTGTGTGTGTGTACACTGTGTTTTTAAAAACTTGTTTCTTTTCCTTCAGATTTTTACCACTGCAAGTATTATTTTTATTTAGCTTTAAAAGTTTATATATTGCAGTGGCTGTTAAAGCCAGGCAGACATAGGTGTGAACCCAGCTTTGGCACATACTACTAGCTGTGTGATTTTGAAAATGTTACCTAAACTCTCTGAGCCTGTAAAATGAAAAGAAAATAATGCCGTTTACACTCTTACAGAGTTGTAAGGATTAAATAATGGAAAGTTAACCCATGTAACATTACCTACAGTGCCAGGAATATAATGTTTTCAATAATTGAAAGTATTATTCTCTATTAATATCATTACTAAAATTCATATACTAATACCCTTAAAGAAATTTATACATTGTAGAAAACTCTAGTGTGGAGACAAAAACATGAAAACCTTGTCCAAATCATTCATGCTCTTTTTCTTTGTGTTTGCCAAATTATCTAGTAGACATGATACTTTCTAGCCATAAAGAAAGTTGATTTAGCATTTTTACTAGAAATATTTTAAAATCCACTGAAAATTTTATAAGACAGCTTGTCATTTGGAACTTCTTTAAATGAGATTCTAGTTGTCTTCTATTTTGCTTTGAGAACATTTCATGTTGATGACTGCCACTGTCACTTCTAGTGAGACTTGGGAAGGAAAATTCAGCAGCTGCTTCTCAGTACGTACCAGAAAAGAGAATCATAAAACCTCAGGGTTAGACTTCCAAACTTTAAGAATAGGAAACCCAGGGCCTAAGCACTTCCAGGGGTTATTCTGCTGGTTTATGGCAGAGTCAGCACTAACACCTAAATCTCTTAAATTCTCTCTCCTTTACTCACTATACCCAGCATCACGAACTCAAATGACTCCAGAGTTAGGTAACTCACAGTGGGTGGATGACTCAGTGTGACATCATAAAAAGTGATAGGGCTATGGCAGACCAGATAGTGCTTGCTTCTCCTTGGCCCCAGTCAGGGGGAATGCAGTCTAATAAGTGTTGCCAGAATGTCTACTTTTTCAAAATAAATCCACATTTTATATAAATATTTTGTGGGAATTTTAAATGTTGGCAACTGAAATACGTGTGTGTGTCTGTCTGTCTGCTTTGTTTTCTTCGGGAAAATTAATTATTTTACAATTTAAGTATGCTTGACTTACATCACTAAGTTAGTTCCAGATGTACAATATAGTGATTTAATATTTCTATACATTACAGAATGATCACCATAAGTCTAGTTCTCCTCTGTCACCATACAGAGTTATTATAATATTGATTATATTCCCCATGCTGTACATTTCATCCCTGGGACTCATTTATTTTGTAACAGGGAGGTTGTACCTCTTAATCTCCCTTACCTGTTTTAGTCATCCCCCAACTTCCCTCCCCAATGACAGCCACCTGTTTATTCTCTATCTATGATTGTTTCTGACTTGTTACATTTGTTCATTTGTTTTGTTTTTTAGATTCCACATATAAGTTAAATCATATGATATTTGCCTTTCTCTGACTTATTTTACTTAGCCTAATACCCTCTAGGTCCAACTGTATTGTCACAAATGGCAAGATTTCATTCTTTTTTTATGGCTGAGTAATATCACATTGTAGGTATACCACATCTTTATCCATTCATCTATTTGTGGGCACTTAGGTTGCTTCTGTATCTTGGCTATTGTAAATAATGCTGCAGTGCATATATCTATTCAAATTAGTGTTTTTGTTTGTTTTTTCTCCCAGAAAAATACCCAGAGGTGGTATTGCTGGTCATATGGTAGTTCTGTTTTTAATTTTTTGAGGAACTTTCATACTGTTTTCTACAGTGGCTATATCATTTTACATTCCCATCAACGATGCATGAAGTTACCTTTTCTCTGCATCCTTGCCAACACTTATTGTTTCTTCTCTTTGATAGTACCTATTCTGACTAGTATGAGGTGGTATCTTGTTATGGTTTTGATTTGCACTTCTCTGATGATTAGTGATGTTGAACATCTTTTCATGTGTCTGTTGCTTGTCTGTAAGTCTTCTTTGGAGTCTATGCAGGTTCTCTGCCTTTTTTTATATATAAATAATTTTTATTGGAGTATGGTTGCTTTACTCTGCCTATTTATTAATTGTGTTGTTTGTTTTTTTGGATAAGTTATATGAGTTCTTTGTAGATTTTGGATATTAACCCCCATAAGAGATATAAATTGTTTGCAAATATCTTCTCCCATTCAGTAGGCTGCCTTTTGATTTTGTTGATAGTTTCTTTCACTGCAAAAGCTTTTTAGTTTGATATAGTCCCATTTGTTTATTTTTGCTTTTGTTTCCCTTGCCTGAGAACACATATCCAAAAAATATTGTGAAGACTCATGTCAAAGAGTGTACTGCCTATGTTTTCTTCTAGTAATTTTATGGTTTTAGGTCTTACATTTAAGTCTTTAATGCCTTTTGAGTTTATTTTTGTGTACAGTGTGAGAAAGTAGTCTAGTTTGATTCTTCTGCATGTAGCTCTTCAGTTTTCCCAACACCGTTTATTGAAGAGGCTGTCTTTTCCCCATTGTATATTCTTGCCTCCTTCATCATAGGTGAATTGACTATGTAAGTGTGGGTTTATTTCTGGACTCTATTCTGTTACATTGATCTATGTGTCTGTTTTTGTACCAGTACCACAGTGTTTTGATTACTGTAGTATAGTTTGAAATCATGGAACGTGACATCTCCAGCCTTGTTCTTTTTTCTCAAGGTTGTTTTGGCTATTCCGGGTCCTTTGTGTTTCCATACAAATTTTAGAATTATTTGTTGTAGTTTTATGAAAATGCCTTTTGGTATTTTCATAGGGATTGCATTGAACCTATAGTATGTTGGGGCGTATGGTCATTTTCACAATATTAATTCTTCAGTTGATGACCACAGCATATCTTGCCATTTGTGTCATCTTCCGTTTCTTTCATCAGTGTCTTATGATTTCCTGAGTACAGACCTTTTACCTCCTTGGTTATTTTATTCCTAGGGCTTTTTAAAAAAATTATTTTCTTTATTTTTTTGGCTGTGTTGGGTCTTAGTTGAGGCACATGGGATCTTCGTTGAGGCATGGAGGATCTTTCATTGTGGCACACGGTCTCTTCATTACAGTGCTTGGGCTTCTCTGTAGTTGTGGTGGGTGGGCTCTGTAGTTTGCGGCATGTGGGCTCACTCATTGAGGTGCGTGAGCGCAGTAGTTGTGGTGTGCGGGCTTAGTTGCCCTGCGGCATGTGGGATCTTAATTCCCCAAACAGGGATCGAACCCACGTTCCCTGTGTTGGAAGGCGGATTCTTTACCACTGGACCACCAGGGAAGTCCCTTTTATTATTTTTTTAATATCTATTATTTAGGCTGTGGCATGTGGGATCTTTGTTGCTGCGTGTGGGGTCATTTTAATTGCGGCATGTGGGATCTTTAGTTGCAGCATGCAGGATCTTTAGTTGCAGCATGCTGGCTCTTTTAGTTGGGGCATGCGGGATCTAGCTCCCTGACCAGGGATTGAACCCGGGCCCCCTGCATTGGGAGCATGGAGTCTTAACCACTGGACCACCAGGGAAATCCCAGTTCTTTTTGATGTAAGTGATGTTTTCTTAATTTCTCTTTCTGATAGTTCTTTGTTAGTGTATAGAAACACAACAGATTTCTGTATATTAATTTTGTATCCTGAAACTTTACTGAATTCAGTTAATAGCTCTAATTTTTTTTGGTAGTTTCTTTAGGGTATTCTGTATATAGTATTATGTTATCTGCAAACAGTGAGAGCTTTACTTCCTTTCCAATTTGGATTCCATTTATTTCTTTTCCTTGTCTGATTGCCATGGCTAGAACTTGCAATACTATGTTGAACGAAAGTGGCAAGAGTGGGCATCCTTGTCTTGTTCCTAATCTTAGAGGAAATGTTTTCTTTCAGCTTTTCACTATTTAGTATGGTGTCTATTTAGTATGATGTTAGCTGTGAGTTTGTCATATGTGGCCTTTATTATGTAGAGGTATGTTTCCTCTATATCCACTTTCTGGAGTTATTATCATAAATGGATATTGAATTTTGTCAAAAACTTTTTCTGCATTTATTGAGATGATCATATTTTTATTCTTAAGTTTGTTCATGTGGTGTATTACATGGATTGACTTGCAGATATTGAACCATCCTTGCATCCCTGGGATAAATTCCACTTGATCATGGTGTATAATTCTTTTAATGTATTATTGAATTTGGTGTGCTTATACTTTGTTGAGGAGTTTTGCATCTATGTTCATCAGGGGTATTGGCTTGTAATTTTCCTTTTTTGTGGTGTCTTTATCTGGTTTTGGTATAGGGTGATGCCTCATAAGAATGAGTTTGGAAGCATTTCTTCCTCTTCTTTTTTTTGGAATAATTTAAGAAGGATAGGTGTTAACTCTAAATGTTTGGTAGAATTCACCTGTGAAGCTCCATGGTCCTGAACTTTTGTTTGGGAGTTTTTAAACTACTGATTCAGTTTCAGTGTTGCTAATTGGTCTGTTCATATTTTCTGTTTCTTTCTGATTCAGTCTTAGGATATTATATGTTGCTAGAAATTTATCCCTTTCTTCTAGGTTGTCCATTTTATTGGCATGTAATTGGTTTTTTTTTTTTTTGTTTGTTTTTTTTTTGTGGTACGTGGGCCTCTCACTGTTGTGGCCTCTCCCGTTGGCAGAGCGCAGGCTCAGCGGCCATGGCTCACGGGCCCAGCCACTCTGCGGCATGTGGGATCTTCCCTGACCGGGGCACGAACCTGTGTCCCCTGCATCGGCAGGCAGACTCTCAACCACTGCGCCATCAGGGAAGCCCATGGCATGTAATTGTTGATAGTAATCTCTTCAGATCTTTTGTATTTTTGTGATGTCAGTTATAACATCTCCTTGATCATTTTATTTTACTGATTTCAGCTCTCTTTTTCTTGATGAGTCTGGCTAAAGGTTTATCTAAATTTTGTTTTATCTTTTCACAGAACCAGCTCTTAGTTTCTTTGCTCTTTCCTGTTGTTTTACTGTCTCTATTTCATTTACTTCTGCTCTGAGCTTTATGATTTCTTCTAACTGGGTTTGTGTGTTCTTCTTTTTCTAGTTCCTTTAGGTATAAGGTTAGGTTTTTTTTTTTTTTTGGCACTATGCGGGCCTCTCACTGCTGTGGCCTCTCCCGTTGCGGAGCACAGGCTCCGGACGCGCAGGCTCAGCAGCCATGGGTCACGGGCCAGCCACTCCGCGGCATGTGGGATCTTCCCGGACTGGGGCACGAACCCGCGTCCCCTGCATCGGCAGGCGGACTCTCAACCACTGCGCCACCAGGGAAGCCCTAAGGTTAGGTTTTGTACTGAGATTTTTCTTGTATTCTGAGGTAGGCTTGCATTGCTATAAACTTACCTCTTAGAACTGCTTTTGCTGCATCCCACAGATTTTGGATCGTGTTTCCATATTCATTTGTCACCAGGTATATTTTTCTTGTTACCAGGTATTTGATTTCTTCAGTTACCCTTTGGTTACGTAGTCACATATTGTTTGGCCCACCAGTGTTTTTTTGCCTTTTTTTTTTCTTGTGGTTAATTTCTAGTCTCATAGTGTTGTGGTCAGAAAAGATGCTGGATGTGATTTTAGTCTTCTTAAATTTATCGAGACTTGTTCTGTGGTCTAGAATGTTATCTACCCTAGAGAGTGTTTGATGTGCACTTGAAAATAATGTGTATTCTGCTGCTTTTGGATGGAATGTTCTATATGTTATAGCTACTAAGTCTGTCTATTGTAATGTATTGTTTAAGGCCAGTGTTTCCTTGTTGATATTCTCTCTGAATGATCTGTCCATTGATGTAAGTGGGGTGTTAAAGTCCCCTACTATTATTTTGTTACTGGGACTTTCTCCCTTTGTTTCTATTTGGTTTATGTATTTAGGTGTTCCCTTTTTGGTTGCATATATATTTACAATTGTTATATCTTGTTGGATCAATCCATTTATCAAAGTAATGCTACCCAGCTTGCTTTTCATTTCCATTTCCATTTCCATGGAATACCTTTTTCCATCTCCTTACTTTCAGTGTGTGTGTCTTTAGATCTGAAGTGAGTTTCTTCTAGGCACTATGTATAAGGGTCTTATTTTTTCACCCATTCAGCCAGTCTGTGTCTTTTGATTGGAGCATTTAGTCCGTTTACATTTAAAGTAATAATTGATAAGTATGTACTTATTGCTGTTTTGTTCATTGTTTCCAGGTTGCTTTTGTAGTTCTTTTTTGCTTATTTTGCTTGCCTCCCTTGTGATTTGATGACTATCCTTAATGTTAGGTTTGGATTCCTTTATTGTGTGTGTGTGTGTGTGTGTGTGTGTGTATTTTTTTTTTAATTTATTTTATTTTCTTGGCTGCGTTTTGGTCTTCTTTGCTGTGTGCAGGCTTTCTCTAGTTGTGGCGAGTGGGGGCTACTCTTTGTTGAGGTGCGTGGGCTTCTCATCATGGTGGCTTCTCTTGTTGTGGAGCATGGGCTCTAGGCGTGAGGGCTTCAGTAGTTGTGGTTCTTGGGCTCTAGAGCGCAGGCTCAGTAGTTGTGGCTCACGGGCTTAGTTGCTCTGCGGCATGTGAGATCTTCCCGGACCAGGGCTTGAACCCGTGTCCCCTGCATTGGCAGGCGGATTCTTAATCTCTGCGCCACCAGGGAAGCCCCGTGTGTGTATCTATTGTAGATTTTTGGTTTGTAATTACCTTGAGGTTCATATATAACAGCCCATGTATATATTTGTGATTCTTTTAAGTTGATGATTCTTAAGTTCAAACACATTCTAACAAACCTGCATCCACTCCCACCTTTTATTGTTTTTTTACATTATATTTTCCTTTTTTGTTTGTTTGTCCCTTAACTACTTTTTGTGGATATAGATGATTTTATTACTTTTGTCTTTTAACCTTCCTACTAGATTTTTATATTGCCTA
Organism: Phocoena phocoena; assembly: GCF_963924675.1. Taxonomy (NCBI): domain Eukaryota; kingdom Metazoa; phylum Chordata; class Mammalia; order Artiodactyla; family Phocoenidae; genus Phocoena; species Phocoena phocoena. The sequence goes on along the minus strand of NC_089220.1, from coordinate 119,122,451 downwards.
GTGTGGTGTTTTTCTTTTCTGTTTAGAGAAGTCCCTTAAACATTTCTTATAAAGGCTGTTTACAGGTGCTGAACTCTTAGGATTTGCTTGTCTGTAAAACTCTATATCGCTCCTTCAAATCTGAATAATAGCCTTGCCGGATAGACTGTTCTTGGTTGTGTATTTTTTCCTTTCATCACATTGAATATATCATGCCGTTCCCTTCTGGCCTGCAAAGTGTCTACTGAAAAATTTGCTGACAGTGTTATTGGAATTCCCTTGTACCTAACTAGTTGCTTTTCCCTTGCTCCTTTTAAGATTCTCTCTTAATCTTTAATTTTTGCCCTTTTAATAACAGTGTGTCTTGGTGTGGACCTCTGAGTTCATCTTTTTTGGGACTGTGCTTCCTGGACCTGGATGTCTGTTTCCTTTCCCAGATTAGGGGAGTTTTTAGCTACTATTCTTCAAATAAGTTCTCTGCCTCTTTCTCTCTCCTCGACTTCTGGGACCCCTATATTGTGAATGTTAGTACTCTTGATGTTGTCCCAGAGGTTTCTTAAACTATTGTCATTAAAACAATTTTTTTTTGTTCTGTTCAGCTTGAGTAGTTTGTACTATATATTTTAGTACACTCATCCATTCCTCTGTATCATCTAAGCTACTGTTGATTCTTTCTAGTGTGTTTTTTACTTCAGCTATTGTGTTTTTCAGATCTGTTTGATTCTTCTTTATCACTTACTGTTAAACTTCTCACTGTGTCCATTCTTTTCCTGATTTCATTGAGCATCTTTGTGATCGTCATCTTGAACTCTTTATCAGGTAGATTGCTTCTCTCTCTTCACTTACTTTTTCCTCTGGGATTTTGTCTTGTTCCTTTGTTTGGGACATATTCCTCTGTCACCTCATTTTGCCTGATTTTTCTGTTTTTATTTCTTTGTATTAGGCAGGTCATTTATGCTTCCTGATCTTGGAGAAGTAGGAGATGTCCTGTGGGGCCCAGGAGCACAGTTTCCTCTGGTCACCAGAGCTATATCCTCTAGGGATGCCCCTTATGTGGGCTGCAAGGGCCCTTCTGTTGTGGCAGGGCTGATTACTGTGGGTGTGCTGGTAGGCAAGGCTGGCCCCCCAGCCTTATTGGCTGCCAGGTGCTCCTCATGTGGAGGCTGCCAGCTGCTGGTGGGTGGGGCTGGGTCCTGGTGAAGTTGGCTGTGTGGCCTGGAGAAGGGGCTGGAGCTGGTGGGTAGGTAAGCCCTCGGCACTAGTAGACTAGAGGGAGGACTCCAAAATGGTGCTAGCCAGCATCAGGGTTTTCCTGCTAGAACAAGTTCCTGTAAATGGCTGCTGCTAGTGTCTCTGTCCCTAGGGAGAGTCCCAGTTGCCTCCTGCCTCTCCAGGAGGCTCTCCAAGATCAGGAAGTATGTCTGACCCAGGCTCCTTTCAAATTACTGCCTCTTAGCTGGGACTCAGGGCATATGAGATTTTGCATGCACCCTCTATGAATAGAGTCTCTGTTTCCTCCAGCCCTCCGGCTCTTCTGTACACAAGCCCCGCTGACCTTCATAGTCAGATGTTCTGGGGCCTCATCTTCCTGGTGCAGGACCCCTGGGCTGGAGAGTCCAATGTGGGGCTCGGATCCCTCACTCCTTGTGGAGAACCTCTGCAATTGTGATTATCCTCCCATTTGTAGGTCACCTATTCAGGGGTGTGGGTCTTGACTATACTGTATCTCCAGTTTCCCCCTTCTGCCCTTCTCATGGTGGTTCCTTCTTTATGTCTTTAGTTGTGGAAAATTTTTTTCTGCTAGCCTTGAAGTTGTTCTCATCAATAGTTCCTCTATAAATAGTTGTAATTTTAGAGTGCCTGTGCTAGGATGTTAGTCAAGGTCTTATCACTCTGTTATCTTAGCCACTCCTCCCCAAATTATATTCTTTGAAAATGCCTTGTGGACCAAGGAAACTATATCCACAGGTCTTATCCAGCCCTTAAGCGACCTCAGGGTCATCATTCTATCTCAGTATGTTTTATGAGTTTGTCTATATGGAATCTATTCTGAAACATCTTAACTTTCCGAAAATCAACATTTCTTTTTCATTTAGTCAGTGTTGAGGCTTTGCTATATGCTCACTTTTTCATTCCATTTTGATAGTAAAAATCTTTGAAAATAACCAGCTTAGGAGGAAAAACATGTTCACCTTTTCATTTAGTTGAGCCACTTTGCCACTTGTCTGTTATGAATTTTGGTGGAAAACAAATAAGCCCATGTTGTAAGGGCTTACAGCCCTCCCTTGTAAGTGGAGATAAGACACAAACAAGAATGACTGGGATGTCAGGGATGTCGCATATGAGGTCAGAGGTCCTAAGGAAGTCTAGGAAAAGGTTTTATAGAGGGTCTGGCACTTAATGCTGTTTCTTAAGGGAAACCATCTTAAATCAAGTACAAAAGGAAGAGAGCTGCAGAAGAATATATACAGAAGCGGGCTTGTCTGGATAGTAGTGAGCAATAGATTCCTGTAGGAAACTAGTTGGCAAGCTGGAAGTGAAAGCCTGGATTATTTAATTCGGTAGGCAATAAAAGGAGGAATGATACGGTCTGTATACCTTCCCTCTGTTGCTGAGATGTTTCTGTTGCTGTGGTACCTGTTCACATAAAGCAAGTGGAATCTTTTGCTGGTACTTAATGTTTTTGTTTAAGAGCTTAAATTATTGTGAAAATGAACTTCTTGAGTCAAGCTGGAATGAGTTTGACTTGAAGAAGTAATAGATGCTCAACAAATGAATGAACTGAAAATGAAAGCTCATGAGTGAAAAATGAGTGAGAAATGGATCGACTCAGAATGCCAATACTGACCTGAAGGGAGGGTAGGGCAACAGTAGTTTGGACCAGGGCAGAACTTTAAGGGACCACAAAAGCATTCATAGATTTGTGTGATCAGGTTCTGATTTTTTTTTTTTTCCTTTGCAGAATGTCCATATCTTACCACAGACAGTTCTTTACATGGCTGATTCAGAAACTTTCATTAGTCTGGAGGAGTGTCGTGGCCATAAGAGAGGTGAATATCAAAGGAAAAAGTTTTGGATTTTTATTTTTTGTTCCCTATGTACGTCTTTTTGGAGATAAATACTATTCTCATTCTGAGAGTTACTGACTTTCTGAGGCTATGGGCCTACTCCCTGGAGAATGCATGAATATGCTGTCTTTGAACTTTGAGAAGCCCTTTTGCTTTGAAGATTGATTTCTAAACCTTGTGGTACAATTGAAACAAATTCTTTAGTAAGGTGTTTTTCTCTTTTTGAAATACTTTAATCCTCCAGGCACTTCTTTTTACTATTAAAACAGGATGTCTTTGGGTATTCAAGCCTTTTATTGTATTGGATGACCATTTACCAAGGTTATCTGTAGATACTGTGCATTCTTGGCTTGCTAAACGAAGAAGTAGACTATATCCCATGTTGGGCACACTGACGCCCAGAGTTAGACTTGGATAGTGGATTATCATTGTCTGATTTGAATCCAGGTGACAGTGTGGTAGAAAAGTCATTATGCTTTAATATCAGCTGAACAGAAAGGTATAAGAGTAAATCTGAAAATCAGCTGCTGCTGCTGATGTCATTGAGGCAGAAGCAGTATGTGAACGAGTAGAAGAAGGCAAACTGGCAATGTTTAAGGTCAGATTTAGAATTTAACATATAAAACAAGGGCTCAAAACAGAAAAACTTTTTTGTTTTTAATCAAAGCTTTTAGACTTCCTTGTAAAGTGTTCTGGTGTAAAATAATTTAATATTTGCTTTTTTTCCCCCTTCCTCATCAAATTTGACCTTAAATGGATGACAATGAATAATTTTCCCATGTTATTACAGCCAGGAAAAGAACTTCTATGGAAGCAGCATTTGCCCTTGAGAAGCTATTTCCAAAACAATGCCAAGTCCTTGGGATTGTGACCCCAGGGATTGTAGGTGAGAGAATACCAACTTGATTTCCATGCTTTGCATTAATGTGGGGTCCTATAGATTGGTGGGTTATTTGTAGCTTAACAGCATGTTTATATTTTTGGCCATCCAAAGTACAATAAAGTTGGTCATATATACCATCGTATTATATTTCACTTATATTAATTTTCCTTAGGTTATTGTGGTTAATATTTCAAATCTCAGGGCTGTCCATGTAAACCAAATCTAATTCATATCTTTCCAGGAGCCATTCATAAGAGGACAGAGATCTCATTCTTCCTTTCTACAAACTGGAAAGTATTAGCAAGCATTCTTACTTTTGTCAGTTCAGCCAGAACTGTTTCTGGTGGATGGGGTGAGGCAGGGCTGGGATCAGGAGCTGCAGTAGGCCTTACTAGGAAACTTCTCTTTCTCTGCTTGGCTGCCACTGTTTGAAGTTTATAGCAGGAACTTTCCTTTTCCAAGTTTGCTACTGGTGAATTTTTGCTGGTTTTAATTATTTTGACTTCTGTTCTGTATCTAATGGGGGGAGCGAGATCCTGTTAAAGCTGTCATGGTGCAGTGGTCCGCATCCCTAGATTGGGATCCCAGCTGTACCACTTTAGTATCGGTATGACTTTGGGCGAGTTAGCTGACCTCATGGGGCTTCAGTTTACCCATCTATTACATGGGGGTGATTGATAGTACCTTCTTCAGAGGGTTTGAGGATTAAATGAGTTAACACATGTACAGCATTTAGAATAAAGATATGCAATAAGCGGTAACTAAATGTTAGCTATTATTATTTCCTGTTGCACTCTGTAAATGGCATTTTTAATCTTCACTGAGAGACTTTTGATTGGAATTTAGGAGTCTTGTACAATGAACTACAAAGGATTTCAAGTGTTTATAGATGAATAAGGGTAAATGTATGGTTGATGGGGGACTGTTTCATCCCTCCTGCTATCAGCTCCCACCCCTATACTATTATATCAGCCCCATCACCACAAATTTTGTTTCTCATTGGATTAAAAAAAATGACGGCAGTGACTGATTTTCTTTTAACTTTCGAATTTTCCTTAAATGAGTGATCTAGTTTTTACCATTATTAGTTATTAACAAATGCTTCTATAGAAACATAGCTTTCATTTCTTACATCATTTGGTTAGACCTCCCCACCCTACACTCTGTGGCATCCTCAAAGCATGACTAAGGTTCTCCTCTTTAAAATTGCAGCTGGGGGTTAGGGACAGGAGAGGGCGGGCCAACCTGGGCAACACTCTTGCCTCCATGACCCCATAGTGAGGGGTGGGCAGTCTACCTGAAGCCTTCCTCTCGTGTTTGCCATGTTTCAGAGCAGTTGGTCATCTTTCTAAGTTCTCTTAACGATCTTCATGTCGGGAGTGAGTATCATTCCAACTCCCTTTAGTCGGGACCTGTCCTCTTGTGTTTTCTTGGACCTACTCCTTACCCTTATTGATTCTTGTTCCCACAGCTGAGCACTTTCTTTGTTCCACATATTGTCACAGAAAAACTTCCAAGACAGTTAATTGGATTCCTTTTTCTTAGGCCACAGTTAGTGATTATTTCTAAAATAGCCATTGGCTACTAACCCATCTTCCTTCTTTAGGTTGGAAAAATTTCAAGTTTGAGAATTTGTTCATTTTTATATATACAGAGATCATTTTCTTTCTTAATTGAGGTCAACTTTACTTACAGTGAAATGCACAATCCTGAGTGTACAGTTTAATGAGTTTTTTTTTTGTTTTTTTTTTTGTTTTGCGGTACGCGGGCCTCTCACTGCTGTGGCCTCTCCCGTTGTGGAGCACAGGCTCTGGACGTGCAGGCTCGGCGGCCGTGGCTCACGGGCCCAGCTGCTCCGCAGCATGTGGGATCTTCCCGGACTGGGGCACGAACCCGCATCCCCTGCGTTGGCAGGCTGACTCTCAAACCACTGGGCCACCAGGGAAGCCCCAGTTTAATGAGTTTTGACAAATTCATATCCTGGTGAAACTGACATGCGAGTCAATATTTAGTATGTTTCCATCACCCCAGGACGTTCCCTCATGCCCTCTTCCTGCCATCCCCTACTTCCATAGGAAACCCCAGTTCCAGTTTCAGTGACCATAGGTTAGTTTGGCCTGTTGTTGAATGTAATATAAATGGAATCATGTTATATACTCTCTTTATCTTGGCCCTTTCACTCAACATAAATATTTTTAACAACATAATATTTTTGAGACTCATGTTCTTTTGCATATGAGTAATTCATTAAAAAAAATTCTAGAGTAGTATTCTGTGACTTAACTTGAATTAATTTTTGTGTATGGTATAAGGTAGGTTCAGGGTTAATTTTTTTTCATATGTTTATCTAGGTATTCCAATGCCATTTGTTGAAGACTTCTCTTCCTCATTAAATTGTCTCAGCACCTTTGTCAAAAATAATTGGCTGTATGTTTGTGGGTCTGTTTCTGGATTTGATTCTGTTCCATTGATTTATTTGTGTATCCTTAAGCCAGAGTCATATTACTGTAGGTCTTGATGTCCTTTTTAAAGATTGATTTCCATAGATCTTGATGTCCTTCTTTTTAAAAATTGCTCTGGCTATCTAGGTCCTTTGCATTTCCACATATATTTTAGAAGCATCCTGTCAATTTCTATAACAAAGCCTATTGGCTTTTAATTCGGATTGTCTTGAGGCCTGCTACGGACAAAAAAAATTGCTTTTATGTTTTGATATTTTTTTGTAGAAGAGGGCCTCATAATAAACTCTGAAATTTTATTTTCATGTTTTTAAATTCAGAATATGTTATGTGGGGTTTGATTAGATTCTGAAATTTTCTCTTTGAAAACTTTTTTCCATTTTGTTCTATCTTTGGTTTCTAAAAGGCTTATTAACACTTTTTTTTACGAGTTTCTTTTTTATACTAGTAAGAGCCATTTACTGTTTTTTAAAAAAAGTAAAGGAAAATTAGAAAAGCAAAAAAGAAAAAAATTAAGCTACTTTAAGCTTTAAGTAGAGTTAACCACTCTGTTAATTTTATGATGCATAACCTTCCAGACTTTCGGTATGTAGTACAGAGTATAGATACAGATAGGTATGTAGTATAGATATATGTATATATGTGTGTATATGTATGTGCGTGCATAAAATATGTATTTATATACTTATATAAAATACAGTTTTCAGTGAACTTGTAATCTGCAGTATTTGTATCGGTCTGCCAGGGCAGCCATAACAAAATACTATAGACTGGATGGCTTAAACAACAGAAATTTATTTTCTCACATTTCTGGAGTCTGGAGGTCCAAGGCGTTGGCATTTTTCCTTTCTTCGGAGGCTTCATTCTTTGGCTTACATATAGCCACCTGCCTTCTCACTGGGTCCTCACATAGCTTTTTCTCTTCTCTCTGTATGCCTTCATCTCTGATGTTTCTTCCTCTTCTTGAAAGGACACCAATCTTACTGGATTAGGGCCTGACCCGTGTGACCTCATTTAACCTTAATTGCCTCTTTATTTAAAGGCCTTATCTCCAAATACAGTTATATATATATGTGTGTGTGTATTTCAATTCTACATACACACAATATATATAGTGTATATAATTGTCAAATATTCTATGGTAAATTTTACAAGTAGAATTGCTGTGAAGATGTAGTTACTACCCTCCCCCAACTTTTTATTTAGAAAAGCTTCAAACCTATAGAAAAGGGGAAAGAATAATAGAATAGTACAATAAACACCCATATATCCTTCATCTAGATTCACTGTTGTAAAAAAATTTTTGCAACATTTGCTTTTTCTGTCTTTGTTTATGAAAACATTTCTTTCTGAACAATTTGAAAGTAAATTTTAGGCATCATGACCTTATACCTCTAAAAATTTCAAAGCTAAGAAACTCTTATTCAGATAGTGGCCTGTTACCTTATTGATTATGTTAGTGACCTAAACTGAAGTTACCTAGATGTGGCTGGGTAACTTTTTTTAATTTACACCAGATGAAACTTCTGTTTTTATTGAATCTATTCACAAAACTGTTTAACTTTTTTCCCTAGTGACGCCAATGGGATCAAGTAGCAATCCACCTCAGGAAATAGAAATTGGAGAATCTGGTTTTGCTCTATTATTTCCTCAAATTGAAGGAATAAAAATAAAACCCTTTCATTTTATTATGGATCCAAAGAAATTAACACTAGAAAGGCATCAACTCACTGAAGTAGGTAAGTTGTTATTATTTACCATTAATTGCCCGTATTGTTGATTGATTTTGTTTGTTACTTTGAGAGAGTCTGAATTAAGTACACGTTACTGCAGATGTGGATAATTCAAATTAGTGATTAACAGAGGCTAGTGCAATATTTTTTTGGTAGAATGGATTTACTTTTTAAATTATTTTACTTACATTAAAGCCTGAGAGAACCAGAGATGAATTTTCCATAAATACTCTGTTGATAATAAACTTACTTGTATTTAATTCTGAATTTTGAAGGATTTCTTCCTCTTTGAACATTTTCTGTTTTTTTTTAAATTATTTGGCCGTGTTGGGTCTTCGTTGCTGCGCGTGGGCTTTCTCTAGTTGCGGCAAGCAGGGGCTACACTTCATTGCGGTGCACAGGCTTCTCATTGCGGTGGCCTCTCTCATTGCGGAGCACCGGCTTCAGGCGCGCGGGTTTCAGTAGTTGTGGCTCGCAGACTCCAGAGTGCAGGCTCAGCAGTTGTGGCTCACGGGCCTCGTTGCTCTGCAGCATGTGGGATCTTCCCGGACCAGGGCTCGAACCCGTGTCCCCTGAATTGGCAGGCGGATTCCCAACCACCGCGCCACCAGGGAAGCCCTTGAACATTTTCTTATCATTTTGCCCTATTTTGTTTTTTGAAGCTGAAAAGTTTAAGGTTTTATTTCTCTTTTATGCTAGTAATAAGCATTTGTTTTTTCAAAAATTAAAAGAAACAGGTTAGTTCAATATTGACTAATTAGAAAGACGGGAATAAGTGTAACGAACTTGATAAGTTTTAGAAATAGTGTAAGTTAAGGCAGAGTATATCAAACAACGGTTTAGTAGGATATGTCAGGCAGGAAGCTTGGCTGGAGTAGACAGGTCATGCATGAGGTGATTTTTTTTTTTTTTTTTTTTTGCGGTACGCGGGCCTCTCACTGTTGTGGCCTCTCCCGTTGCGGAGCACAGGTTCCGGATGCGCAGGCTCAGCAGCCATGGCTCACGGGCCCAGCCGCTCTGCGGCATGTGGGATCTTCCTGGACCAGGGCATGAACCTGTGTCCCCTGCATCGGCAGGCGGGCTCTCAACCACTGTGCCACCAGGGAAGCCCCATGAGGTGATTTTGAAGAGGTAAAGAGTTAGCTCAGTTTCTAAGCTCTGATAAGAAAGCTTAATTTAATATAGTAAGCAACAAACTAATTATTCAAGCAAAGCAGTGTTAAGGCCTTGCATCTACCTCTGCAGATGAACTGATTGGGGTTAACTTGTTAGAGAAGCTTGTTTGGCCTTTGACTCAGTGCTTTTGCTGAAGGTCATATTGCCAAGCCTCCTCTGTACTGTCTTTTTGGGTCCAGAAGTAAGTGTGGTGCCTCCTGGGCATGCTCCCCTCTGCCCTAGAGCAACTTGGGGAATCCATGATTGAGGTCCTCATGGTATGCTTGAAGCTAGAAGCCTAGTTTTGTCCATTTACAAGAAAGACCCAAAATCTTGAGTGGAAGGAACCATCTATTTTATGATAAAATAGTTATTAGATTTGTTTTAGACCTTGTTTGCATTATAGTGCTAAGTAAGTATAGGAATCAGAAAACTGAAATGAAAAAGAGCCCCACGTTTTTCTGCTGTGTGAAGCGTTTTTATTGGTGTCCTTTCCCTAAGCTGTTTGCTGTCAACAAGTTTGGCTTATTCCAAGGCATCATTTTCATCCTGTTCGTGGCCTTCTGGAAATTGAGGCTTTGCCTAGATTGAGATGATAATCTCTATTCTTTCCCATACTATTTTCTTCACTTCTGAAATTAGACCGTTGTCTTTTATGTGGACGAGAAGATGGAGGCCTCTGAGGTGGGCAAGGAGTGTGGTTGGAGCCTGTGGGACGTGCCTTCTCCACAGAGTTCCAGCCTGCACTCCTGAACCAGACACCCGGAGCAACTCTTATCTATGTTCCATGACAGTGGAAGGCACCCCGTTCCTGGTAGTGTCCCTCAGGCTCGGCACACTTTCTCTGTAAAGGCCAGATAGTGAATATTACAGGTTTTGCCAGTGATACAGCCTCAGTTGCATCTATTCAACTCTGCCGTTGGGAGTGCAGAAGCAGCTATAGACCGTAGGTAAAAAATCAGCTTTGTTCCAATAAAACTTTATACAAAAGCAGGGGCGCCGGATTTGGCCCCTGGGCTGTGGTCTGTCTTCCCCTGCGTTGTAGACTTGGCCACTCTGACTAGAAGGTGGTGTGTGAGCAAACAAAGCAGCTCGGCCTCCTGTGAAATAGGCAGTGCCTCTGTGCGCAGGGACCTCGTGTGTGATATTATAGTTTTTCCAGACCCTGTGTATAGGGAGTGTCGTAATCGGACCCACTGTCACGGTACGTATAAATTTATATATATACATACACATGCATACTTTCTTTTCTATTCTTTTTGAAGAACTTACCAAAATGGTGCATTTCTTAAACAAGGCATAGGTTGTTTTAAAGTCTGTATGGTATCCTGTGTTAAAAATAGTCTCTGGAATGAAAAAAAAAAAATATATATATATATATATATATATGTGTGTGTATGTGTATGTGGGCTAGCACTTAATTCTTAAGGAGTGAAGGCAAAAATACCTCTGTTCCCTAAGTGCCATAAAAGCCAATGTCCATGCATTCAAAAATTGTTCACGTGCCTGTCATATGCCAGTCCCTGTATGTGCGGGGCTCTGGAGATGCTTGTTGGAGACACACTGTCCTGCCTCTTGGAGCTTCCAGTCTAGCAGGCCAGGCCGACTTTGAATACAGTACCACAGATGTGTAAGTGTTACCAAGTAGAAGAGGTGCTAGGAAGCGTAATCATGGACTTAATCCACTCTGGGGTGTTGGGAAAGTGACATTTGGGCAGAGCGCTGGGTAGAAGTGAACTAGAGTGGGGAGAGGTCCCTCAGATGTGGAGTCAGGAAGAGTATCGTAGGAGTATTGTACCTTCTTTCCAGCTTACTGACAAAAATAGATGAAAGGACAGGACATAGAAAGGGCCTGGCAAGTCACCTTCAGGATTTAGGTGCTGTGGATTCACCGGCTCATAGGAAATGTAAGGAGTTCCAGCGTATCTGGAGAGTGGTGGGTGTGAGGAGGGGTGTGGTGTGAGGTGGAGCTGGGATGCAGGGTGGGGCCGCTCAGCACTGAGGATCTTGACGTGCCCAAGGGCAGCGGAAGCCGGGATTCTAAACTAAGGAGTGGCACAACTGATGGGTGTTTGGAAAATGCCCCTCTGGCTGTGGTGTGATGGCTTTGGAGGAACACAGAGAGGAGGCAAGGGGAACGGGGGCTGTTGTGGCTATTGCAGTGGTGTTGTAGAGACATGGGCGGATTCAAGATGAAGTTCCCACGTGAGTCCACAGGGTGAGGTGATGGGTTAAAACGTTGTGGGGTGAGAATGAGGACCATGGCAGTGTTGTCACCGAGGTTTCTGCCAGGGCAGGTGCGCAGTACCTTCTCCTTGAGGTAAGGAATAGACGGGGGCGCAGGTTGGAGGAGTCAGATGATCAGTTCTGGGTTGGACACATTGAATTTGAGATGGGGACATTGATTAGACAGTTGAATATGTGGGTCTGGAGCTCAGGAGAATGGTCTCGACCACAGATACAAATTTAGGAATATCAGGTAATTAATGGTTGTTGTTCAGGTCCTTTCTGCTTACTTCATTTTGGTCTTCTGATGACTACTCTGCCAGCAACTGAGAGGTGTAAAAACTAAATTTTAATTATTTGTTAAGTCAGAGTCCAAAAAAAATTTGAGGGATTAAGTTTTTAAATTATCTGGAGATTTCATAGAGAATCTTGAGGGGGCCACAGTCAGTGATCAGGTGCAAAGCAGAGAAAAATGGTGCTAAAAGTTAAGTGACGGAACTTGTCCTGCTTTAGAAGCTGCCTAGCCCTTGAAAAAGCTGGGCAGCTTCTAAAGCAGGAAGGTGACTTAGAAGGAGGGTGGTGCCAGTGTTTTGTTAGGCTTTCCTGCCCTTTGTGGTGGATTTCATTCAGCTCCAGGAGCAAAGAGCTAGGAGAGAGCAGAGAACTAGCAGAGAGCTGTAAGGGGCCTGGTGGGGGCCAGCTCCCAGGTTATGGTGCTGGCAGGATACAGCCCCTGAGCCCCCGGGCCGTAGGCTCATGTTCATGGAGCTGACTGGTGTGGTGCTTCTCTTTTTTTTAATCCCCTACCATGTACGTAAAGTGACACGGCTTCTCATTGAACGATATCAGAGAGATTTTTGGATAAGGTGCATCTCAAAAAAGCATGACAACTACGTGATAGCCAGAGCAGCACAGGTGACCCCTAGCTGGTTTGGAGGATAGGATGCATGGCTTCTTTATTTTCCCTCTAAATATGATGTTTGCTTCAGATTCATTTGATTCAAGGGGAAATAGCATCTTGAGTGTCATTTCGTTATTTGATAACTTGTGTAACTCGTGGTCGAGGCCCTCAGTTTAGCCAGAACATGTTTTGTTAGCTCTCCTCTATTGAACCCTTACCGGGGGCCAGGCACTGAGCAGGGTTGGATGCTTCTTTATGACATTATCGTATTTAATCATCACAACCACTCTTGAGACTTGCTCCTGCCCCAGTTTTAGAGGAGGAAGCTGCATTTGGAGAAGTCTAGTAGATGGCTCAGTCAGATGGCTACAAGGGGTTGAGCCTGAGTTCTGATCCAGGTCTGACTCCAAAAGTCATGTCCTAGCATGCTGACTTCATATTTATACATGTTTAGTGTAAAAAAGATGGATATAAAGATACAGGGAAGGAGGTGATGCTAAAACTAAGGTTGTGAGGAAGAGAGAACACAGCTTCTATCTATGAATTGTTCATGGTATTAGCCTCTCATTTCAAGTAGACATTATCTTTCACGTAGGTTTTCTACATGCATTTAGATTACATCACTTTCAAACAGGCCATAAAACAGCTGTCTTCAGAGAGGCTTCCCTAAAGAGTAGAAATCTGAACATGCAGACCTAAAGCCTTTTCAAGCAGTCCTAGCCAATCTTTGGAATAGTTCTTCATAGCTGGCTTTCCTGAATCTGATGCTGCTCTGGGTGTCTAGATTTGATTTTTTTCCTTTTATTTAACCTTCCAGCTTGAGCATAGCTATAATGAATTTATATTCTGCCTTATTTGAAAATGAATTTAAGGCAGCATACAAAGATACATAGACTATCAGTGGAGGAATTCTGAGTTGAGGGACATGTGTAGGAGGAATATAGTGCAGCCAGGATGGAGGGTAGTACATGAGATACAGACCATCATCATTTGCTAGATGTGGGCCACAGGTTTGGCTGAGCTAGGGCAGAAGAAGCATTAACTCTTCCCAGTTTTCTGAGAACTGAGATAAATTCTAGTGGATCCATATGCCCTTATAATAAATAGCTTGTTTTTCAAGCTGTTTCTTACCCCATGTCGCTCTATGAACACCAATGGCATCACCCCAACTATGTCTCCTTAAAATAAAAGCAGTTGTAGGATCCAAACCAATGAGGTCTGGTTACTGAGCTCTCTGTGAAATCTAAAAATGTTTAGAGCTGCCAAAGGAATGGATGGCCCACGTGCTCTTCAGCCACTCAGTCTGCTGTGACTTAGATCTCATGCTGGATTTCAGGGAACTGGAACTTGCACCTTTTATAGTTGGGCTGGTTGAGTACGTCATCTGCCCAAAAAACATCGGAGCTGAGAATATGGCCAGCGTGCTTTCCTGAAGTTGAAAGTCCTCAGATGCTGATAGTGAGCAGAGGGCCCTCCTGTTTCCCCAGAGGCAGGACTGAAGGCAGTGCCAGGATTTCCCTCAGAATGAGCTGGGTAGTCGTCTTTTCAGGCTCGTGTATCTTAGGCCTCAATTTTTAGTGGCAAGGAGTTTGAATTGTACCTTCCTTCTGGTACATGATACAGACCTGTCTGCTCTGTCAGGCAGCCAGCCTGGGCTAAGGCAGATTTGTTCTCTAAGTTGGGTGGGGGGAAGTGAGTCTGGTTTCTAGATTTGTGTGTGTGTGGTCCCGCTGTAGAACAAGACCACTGGAGGAGGATGTTGAAAGCACTCAGTGTGCGTTGGATGAATAAGGACGGTGCCTATAGAACATTCAGATGAAAATTTTAGTAGGCAATTGTAAAAGAGGGCCTAGAGCTTAGAAATCAGGAAAGGGAGAGACTTAGAAGTTCTTAGGTTTCTAAAACTTAAAACTGAGAGTCGGGAGATGTGGGTCTAGAGTCTGCCAAGATGCCATCCTGGGCCAGTCACTTTTCTAGGATTAGCAGCCCTTCTTTGTAAAACAATCGTAAACTGTTGATCCCACGGGCCTCTTTTGACTCTGAAAATTCATTCTAAAAAAAAAAAAACATTCTCTGAAAATTTGCTGGGCTGGTCTGTGTGGAGAAAAAGACCTTTTAGTAATGGTTTGGGGTATGTGGTATCTTGAAAGTACTGGTTTGTACTAATATCCTTCTTACTCTCCAAATCAGTGATGTACTGTATAGAGAATTAGAAATGGACCAGAGGCAGTCTCCCTAGATAAATCATTATTTGGTGTTAGGAATTGGTCATTCACCTCCACTCCACCCCGTTTCCTTATTAAGTGAGCCTTATTTCTGGCAACCTTTATTTACCCTTATGTCTGTGAAGATGGAAGTCATGTGGCTGAGTCAGTGGAAACTCAAATGTGAGTCAGGTGTTTGATTTTTTTTCTTTTTTGTGTCCCAGAGCCACCTCTTTGGCAAATTTCAAGTTGATAGTGTATAAACAAGGTGCAAGAGGCACATGTGAAAGCCTGGGAGCTTGTAGGGGAGAGCATGAGTACTGCCTGCCTCCTGATAGACTATGCTGCCCTCTAGTGGTGGCTGCTTTTCATCCATATGCTGCAGAATTGAGTATTTCCCTGCTTTGGAATGAGTTTCCAATGGTTAAACCACCTTCACTCCCACTCCCTTTCCTGGAATATATGGATAAGGCCTGTATTTTAATGGTGTATTAGTTTCCCGAGGCTGCTGTAACAAATTAGCACAAACTTTAGTGGCTTAAAACATTTATTCTACCACAGTACAGAAGGCCAGAAGTTTGGAATCAGGGTGTTGATGCGGCTGCATTGCCTCTGGATGCTCTAGGGGTGAATCTCTTGTCTCTTCCACCTTCTGATGCCATCGACATTCTTTATGGCTGCATCATTCTAGTTTCTGCTTCTGTGGTCACATTGCCTCTTCTGTCTGTCTCTATTTCTCTTATAAGGATACTTGTATGCATTTAGGGCCTATGGATAATCCAGATGATCTCATCTCAAGATTTAATTACATCTGCAAAGACCCTTTTTCTTTTCCAAGTTAGGTCACATTCTTCTTTCCAGGGATTTGGTGTGGATATGTCTTTGGGAGACCACATTCAACCCACTACAGGTGGTTAGTGCTGTTTCTGTCCATTTTCTCTGGATGTTTAAATTCCCACTGCGTCTAACTCTGTCCTTTGTAAACCAGTGTTCCCTTCCATTCCAGGTGGTGGCTGTGTGGAATGGCTTGCACCAAGGCCCACCAAGGGTGCTGCTCAGTTACATAGCTGCTTCCTTATTTGTGTTGAGTGTTGATTGTATTATTTTCAAATAGCCATTTAGTTTTCTTAATGATGAAAAATTAATCATAGCAAAGATTTTGAGTAATGTTAAAGTTTGCAAAAAAAAATGGAGGACTTGACAGCTTAAACAGTAAATTGCACTTAACTAGGCTTACAGGACATTAGCAGTAACATTTCATTTTGCAAAATAATAAAATGAAGAAGTCCTTTTTAAGGATTTCTTTTAAGGCTATCTTTAATTGTTTCTCTTCATTTCTTTGCAGGTCTTTTAGATAACCCTGAGCTTCGTGTGGTCCTTGTATTTGGCTATAATTGCTGTAAAGTGGGAGCCAGTAATTATCTGCAGCACGTAGTGAGCACTTTCAGTGACATGAATGTCATCTTGGCTGGAGGCCAGGTGGACAACCTGGCATCGCTGACCTCTGAAAAGTATGTCTGATGTGCTTCTGATTTCTTCTGCACATCATGGGAAATGTTCTCATGGGAAACGTTTGGGTTTTTAAAAAACATGCTTAAAGAATTGCTAATAGTTAATTCCGTTTTGCAATAGACATAGGTTGAGTGGCTCACACAGTGTAATTCTGCTTATCTTTGAAGAATGAAATTTATATATGTTATCCTTTAAGAACTTAGTTGGACTTATACTCTCCTCAAAATTGACTTTCAGCATTGTCTACTGAGCTCCCTTGGCAGCTCTGTACTCTGTAACTGCAATACAGTAAGTCCCCTACATAACGAACCTTCAAGTTGCAAAACTTTTGTGCGTTTGCATGTCCAGTCACGTGAATTAGTTCACGTGACTGGCATACATTGTCACATGCGTGCATCTTCTACAGGTGGTTATGCTTTTGTGTACTGTACAGTACTGTATAGAGTACAGTAGTACAGTATCTTTAATTAAAGCCCAGGATGTCCGGAAGCAAGCATAAAAGCAGTGGTGATGTAGCTGATACTGCTAAGAAACGCCAAGCGAAAAGAACTGAGAGAGTGGAGCGAGGCAAAAAGATGGTAGACGTCGCTCATTATCATCACATGAATCGTTCAACCATTGGCACGATTCTAAAGAACAAGGACAAGAACATGTGAAGTCTGCTGTGCCGGTGATGTTGACAATATTATTGAAGAAGTGTGGAAAAGTGATGGAGGAGATGGAGAAGCTTCTCAGTGTGTGGATGCAGCATCAGCCTCAGTGTCGAGTCCCGCTCAGCTTAATGCTGATTCAGGAGAGAGCTGAGAGCCTTTATGAAGACTCGAAGAAGAAACATGGCAAAGAATCAGAGGGCACATCTTTTAATGCCAGCCACGGCTGGCTTCATTGGTTCAAGACTAGAGTCAACCTTCATGATGTAAAAGTAAGTGGTGAGGTAGCGAGTGCAGATATGGTAGCTGCCCGGGAATTTCCTGAAATGCTTCGAGAAATTACTGATGGAGGCACGTATTTACCTGAGCAGGTTTTTAATGTGGATGAGACTGTACTGGAAGAGGATGCCAGACTGAAGTTACATCAGTAAGGAGGAAAAGTTGATGCCAGGCTCTAAACAGCAAAGCATAGGCTAACTCTTGTTTGGTGGCAGTGTTTCCAGCGATATGAAGCTGAAGCCTCTCTTAGTTTATCACTCAGAGAACCCAAGAGCCCTTAAAAACACAGCCGGGGGCTCTCTTCCTGTTGTGTGCAAGAGTAACCCCAAAGCCTGGGTTACATAGGCCATTTTCCAGGACTGGTTTGTCCACCACTTTATCCTGAAGGTAGAGAAATACTGCTTGGAGAGGGACGTCCCGTTCAGCATTCCTTTGCTGCTTGACAGTGCTCTGGGCCACCCCCCCATTCACAGACGGCTTTCATCCCACGTCAGAGTAGTGCATCTGCCACTGAATACAATGTCTCTCATCCAACCTATGGACCAGGGAGTTACAGTGACTTTCAAGAAATATTATTTATGTCACACTTTTCGTCAGGCAGTAAAGGCAAGTGACAAATCAGGAACAACCTGACAGTTTTGGGAGGACTATAACATATACAAGGCCATAAGAAACATTGACTTTGCTTGGCGTGAGGTTACGGCCGTCACCATGAATGGGGTTTGGAAGAACCTTTGTTCATGACTTTTGTGGATTTGAGAAGGTGGATGAGGAATCCAAAGAGGTCTTCAGCAACTTAGTGACTCTCAGCGAGAAGCTGGAGCTAGGTCTACAAGAGGACCACTTCATTGAACTCCTTGCTGTGCAACATGAGGAGCTTACTAATGAAGACCTGATGGAATTGGGGGGCCAGAGAAAGGGCACAGAGAAACAAGAGGAAGAAGAAGTAACTGAAGAACCGAAGAGATTCACGACACAGGAAATGGCCAAGGGGATTTTCTTTATTTGAGGAGGCACTGTTAACTTTTTGAGGCATAGGACCCAGACGTAAAATGGTACACAAAGGTTGTAGCAGCTGTTCAGAATGCCATCCAGTGCTACCGTGTCATCTGTGACGAGAAAAAAAGAGCTACTACCCAGACATCACTTTTTCAAGACGGTAGATAGAATTGAATCCAGCAAGGAACCAGAACCTGTGCCATCAGCGTCAGGCATGAGTGAAATTGCAGCTTGCCCTCCATCTCCTATTGCTGGCGATCCTTCAGCTCTACCATCTCCCACCTCCTCTCCCTCCTCCAGTAAGTAACTCTTCTTGCCTGTTCACTGGATGCCAGCCCCTGTATGCCAGCTATTGTCCTGTACTACTGTACTTTTCAAGGTACTGTACTGTAACATTAAAAATGTTCTCTTGTTTGTGTTTATGTATTATTTGTGTGAAAAGTATTATAAACCTATTACAGTACAGTACTATAGAGCCGATTGTGTTAGGTGGGTACCCAGGCCAACTTTGTTGGACTTAACTAACAAATTGGACTTAAGAACATGCTCTCAGAATGGAACTTGTTCGTACGTAGGGGACTTCTTATGGTTCATATGTATGTCACTTCCTCTGGTTCTGTTTTCCTCCTCTAAAGGAAATGCGTGGTTCAGCAGTACATCTTTATGGTAAAACTTCTCAGAGCCTCTAATACTGTGCTCAGTACTTTGGATCTTTTAGAGGGAGGGGGAATATTATTACCTGTGGCCCTTTTTAAATCTGTTTGGCCACAAAACCTTTTGTCCATGGAGCATCTTGCAGGCTGACTGGTATTACTTGGCACACATTTTTGGAAATACTGTACTAGATCTTTTATTTTTAACATCTTTATTGGAGTATAATTGATTTAGAATGTTGTGTTAGTTTCTGCTGTAGAGCAAAGTGAATCAGTTATACATATACATATATCTACTCTTTTTTAGATTCTTTTCCCATATAGGTCATTACAGAGTATTGAGTAGAGTTCCCTGTGCTATACAGTAGGTCCTTATTATCTATATTATATATAGTAGCATGTATATGTCAGTTCCAATTTCCCAATTTATTCCCCCCCCCCCCCCCCCCCCGCTTCCCCCTTGGTAACAGTAAGTTTGTTTTCTACATCTGTGGCTCTATTTCTGTTTTGTACATAAGTTCATTTGTACCATTTTTTTAGATTCCACATATAGCAATATTACTTGGCACACGTTATTGGAAATACTGTACTAGATCTTTTGAAAGGCTTTTTCAAGCTCAAAAATGATGCATCTTTCATTTTATTATTAGGGCTTTGGTTTTCAAAGATAAAAAATATTTGCTCTTCTATCTTGAACCATTACTACTTTTCCATTTCCAATGAAAGTATGTAGTATTTTGAGTTTGAGCTAATTAAGTGGACATAAATATCAGCTGTTTCCAAAAGCAAGATAATGAGACCCCCCCGCCCCCATTCTCCAGATGTTTCCTGCAAGCACTATTATTTGTTTCTCTCTATATTTGTGTTTAGTATTTGGATCCTAGAGTGGTGACATGGAGACACACTGTTAGAGATCAGTATCATTAAGAGCAGCTTAAATCGTCCCAGGCATCATCTCCCTCCTGGTAGTCAGCACTGATGGATCAGGGAAAGCAGGTAGCTAAGTTGAGTTCCCTGGAACCTGAGGAAGAAGGGAGGAAAGCCAACTACACTGAACTCTAAGCACTGGATTTCATGCATAAGTATACCTGATTCTTGTTAGCTATCTGTGGGTTATTTCTCCTTTTGCCTAATTTTCCTTATTGTCTTTGCTTTTACTTTGAAATTATATACAGATAGGGCAATGGCAATTTAACATACAGTTGATTTTTGAAATGCAACTCACTCAGACATATAACTGAGGTGCTAGCCTGTTAGCGTGGCTGTCTATATATAATCTACTCTTTATACCTAATGTGGGAAATATACCCTCAACAATCATTACCTCTTACATGACACATTAATTTTAACGTGGTCTTTACACTGTGTCATGGAGTAAGGGAAGCCATTGAGTAAATCAGTGCTCCATGTTAATGGTGTCCAGATAGGAGCCCCGCTCCCTCCAAAAAAAGGTGAATAATTCTTTTTAGGCAGGAGACTCGTGTTGCAGTTGTATACCAAAGAGGAAATGTAATAAGGTTAAAGGAACAGCAGCAGACTTCAGAAGATGGATTCTGCCCCTCAGAAACTGGTTTTGCCACTAGTTAGCCTTAAGTTGCTCAGTACTTAAGCTTTTTAAGTCTTACTTTCTTGTTAACCCAGTGAATCCTGTCCATTTTGTAAACTCTGATAGAAATATTAGGTACTTACTTGGTTTTCCCCCAATGGGTGTTCACTGTATTATGCTTTACAACTTTATTGGCATTTTATTTTTATTTTCTGTAGTAGCCATAAAATATTTCATTAAAAAAAATACCAGGCAAATAGAAACAAAAAGAAAATGTATGATTTGACCTTCAGATTAAGCTACATTATCAGGTCAAAGCAATAAGTAAGACACAGCAATATAGTCTATTCCTTTATGGACCAAACAGTATAGAGCTTAAAACTTCTGGAATTATGGGTTCTTAATAAAATTATCCTCCATGATTGAATATTTAATACACCTCTTTTAGAATTTGACAGCTGAGGTAGGGGAGAGAAGATACCAAAGAGGTAAATAATACCAAAAGCTTTAATACATATCATACTATATATGCATAAAACTGTAAGATTCCTTTTTCAGGGAAGTGAGAAAGGTAAGAATACTCTGTACCCTTCTAAAACTCAGGTTGGATTTTAGAAATCTTTGTGGAGATGATGCATTTGCCCCTTTGTATCTGTGACTGAGGAAGTGGTTGCTTTCTTCTCCGTAGATCTGCCTTCTGCATTCTTTTAATATATTAATTTCAGTAGTTTAATTTTTAACCCTTATTACAGTCCTCTGATCAGGGAGAGAGAGCCTCAGACTAACTGTAGACTAAGGCAGCACTTCCCGACCAATGAATCAGGAGGATTTTTCTTTTATACTGTAAATTTGAATGGTGTTTCATGATATATTACCACTTTTCTAATTTAATTTTCTAGGAACCCTCTGGATATTGATGCCACCGGTGTGGTTGGACTATCATTTAGCGGACATCGTATCCAGAGTGCCACAGTGCTTCTCAATGAGGATGTCAATGACGAGAAGACTGCTGAGGCTGCCATGCAGCGCCTCAAAGCAGCCAACATTCCAGAGCAGAATACCGTTGGCTTCATGTTTGCGTGTGTTGGCAGGGGCTTTCAGTATTATAGAGACAAGGGGAATGTGGAGGCTGATGCATTTAGAAAGTTTTTTCCTAGTGTTCCTTTATTTGGCTTCTTTGGAAATGGAGAAATTGGATGTGATCGCATAGTCACTGGAAACTTTATATTGAAGAAATGTAATGAGGTAAAGGATGATGATCTATTTCACAGCTATACAACAATAATGGCACTAATTCATCTTGGGTCATCTAAATAAAGCCACCTGTAAAGTGGCTTTCATAATGTATAACTTTTGGGCTCTGTCTTTTCCAGAAAATGGAAACTTGGGATATGTATATTACAAACAAAAAACTTTATATGTAGCTGTTTTGTAGCTTTGACATTCTGAAGATTATTTGGTAGTTTTTAATATATTAGATGAAGGACAAGTTTGTACATAATGTAATGCAAGACCGGGAGTTGAGAGCTTTTGCATCAGGCACAAGTGAACCAGTTATGGCTATACTGCACCAGATAGGTAGCTGCTGTGTGATAGGACTTTAAATAGTCTTCTGCATAGGAAGACTGAAAAAGGATTCATCAACAGAAAGGAGATTTAAGACATTCCATGACTACCTCTGCAATGTTAGATGATCTTTCAGCAGACTCATGAAGATATTTTTCTCCCTTAATAAAGGAGAAAAATACACAGATGGCTTGGGAAATTTTTCTCTGCTTTACAATTTTACCATTTTTTTCAGAAGCTGTAACAAATTGCTGACTTTTTACTTACTTGATAAACGTTAAAGAACTATTTTTGTTTTAGTACTCTAAAGTTGCTTAGTCAAATAAATTGCCAAGACTAATCAGTATTTTATTACCTTATAAGGAAAAAAATTTTCCTTTTCCCTCAATAAAGAAATTGCAACAGAAAATTCTTTTTTTCACCTACTTCTATGTAACTAATTGGCAGATGAGACAATTACATCATCACCTTATTTTGGTTTTATACCAATAAAACATACCTTGGAAACTCAGATAGCTGTGTACTTCATTGCTTTTAGTGAGTGAGTGAAGGAATCCTTTAGAAAAGAAAACCCAGGATAATGGTATTTGTTAGTTAGCAAATCCTGGCATATTTCCAGTAAAATGTTTTTCGAGTTTAAATTTCTCATTATGTAAATATCAAAATGAAATCTGTGTCGCGAACACCAGTTTCCCCCCTGATATCCATTCTTTCCTTTTCACACAGTCATAAAACCTTTGATTTTCAGCTAGGCACATGCACACCAGAATAAAGACTACATCCTTGTCTCCCTTGCAAGTATGACTGTTCTGGCTGGTGAAATGTGAGGGAAATGATAACGTGTCCTTTAAAACAGACTGGTTTTTTTTTTTTTTTTTTTGCCTTTTTTCAATCCTTTTGCTTAGAAGTGTATATGATTGTGAGCCATCTTAGACTCTACAGAAGAGGCAATGCTCTATTGTGGAAGAGATCACACAGAATGATAGGTTGCCATACAGTTTTGTTGACTTGCTACCATTACTGATTTGGACTGCCTATCTATCTCCAAAGTGTTGTTTTACAAGACAGAAATTAACATTCTTGCCTAAGGCACTTGTTTTTTCCAGGTCTTTGTTACAGGATATCTGTATTAGCATATTCTAATACAGTATAATATATGGCACTTTTGTAATAGTGGTTTTAACGGGATAGAAGAAAACTTGCAAGGTAAGTGAAATCAAATACATTGACAACATTCCTGCTTTTTTTTTTTTTGCGGTATGTGGGCCTCTCAGTGTTGTGGCTTCTCCCGTTGTGGAGCACAGGCTCCAGACGCGCAGGCTCAGCAGCCATGGCTCACAGGCCCAGCCGTTCCACAGCATGTGGGATCTTCCCGGACTGGGGCACGAACCCGTGTCCCCTGCATCGGCAGGCGGACTCTCAACCACTGCACCAGGGAAGCCCCTGCTTTTCTATTTTTAATCACTTTTTTTAAACCAATTTTTACTTCAAAAGATTTTTTTTCCTTGATGTTTATTTATATAAATGATAAAAATACTTAAAAGTTTCTTTAATTTATGGTTATACTCAATCTTAGTTCCTGAAGAAAGTCCAAAGAAAAGTTTGATTGCCATAGAACTTTTAATCTGTGAATATTAATATTTAGCCATTTTTATTAACTTCTATTATTTGACATTGGTACCCATTATCAAGTAGACAATATCTCAAAATTTAAGTCCTTGGTTATGCTTACATAGCATATAAGGAAAATACTTTGTAAATTTTCTTTGTCCTTGATATTAACCAGAGTTGACTGAACAGTAGAGGAAAAAAGATTTTGAAAACGGAAATATGAACAAAATGCACCTGGTTGAATGAACTGTTTTATTTTTTTCAAATTAATACATAAAATGTTTTATTACTACTCAAAGGAGAGTCTGCTGCAAGGTCATTTCATACAGTATTCGAGGTTAATATATGGCTCCTTTTTATAGCTGAGACTTTGGAGCTTGTTAGGAACAGTAAATTCATTTGGCCACAAGATTGTAACCCTGGTGCAAAATAGAAAGGGAAGAAGTTGAACCAATTGAAGGAGTAGTACTGATGAAAACAAAAGTTATTGGCCCTGCCTCTCAGAGGCTTTGACATTTCTGTGGAAGTGGAGGGGGGGATGATAATTTAACCAAAGTTAAAACAATTTATTATGGTTTTGAAAGGCTTGCCTTAAAAGCAGGCGTTAAAGAAAAAGTTACTGTTTCAGCTAAAAACATAATTCCTAGAAATGGCAACTGTTGTAGTTATTTGTGAAACTGGAAAAATGATCACATGAAAAAGTTGACATGAGCACAAAAAGAGAAGATGTACCCTTACTGTTTTCTTTACAATACTGAGCTGTCTTCTATCAAGTGACAAGGATAGGATAGTTTAATCAAGGTGTTTAAAAAATATTGATTTTGTTAATGTGCTTTCAAAGCAGAATCTTTCTGCAGCTACAATTTGCCTTGTTAAAGGCTGCTTCAAAGGAGTAAACTCCTTGAAACGCCAAGTAGCAATATAAAAAAGAGTAAGGAAGCTTGGAATTAAGATCTCAAAACAGACATCCTACACTTTGTTATAATTAATAGTCTGTGAGCTAGAGTAATGAAGGAGGTCCTTCTAAAGAAGGCCAGTTCACTACTGTAATTAATTCTCAACTTTGCTTAAACCTGCATCATTGGTAAATAAAACAACTTTTCAACCTAGTAAGAGAAGCCAAACAGCAAGAGTTTTGCCACTAATTTATATTACAATTTAACACAATGAACATGCAAAGAATGTAAAATAAACTTTTACAAATCTGAGAATTTCCTAGGCATTCTGCAGAAATTTTTGAGAAAAAAATCTACTTCTGTCATTTTGTGCCCAGTCTAACCCATTTGAACGCCACCATAAATTCCATTTTAATGAAAACAGAAGACTAAATCCTCTTGATTTGAAATTGAGATTTTAGATGACTGACTTGGTTTTCATTTGTAGAAAGGGAATGAGTCTGCTTAATGAAAATCCTAAAATAACAAAACATAGTATTAGTAATAACATCCTTGTTAAATAAACAAAACTAATACATGTGCTATGTAAAGAATGTTACCAGAAAGTTTTTTTTAATATTAGCCTGTGTAGAGAAAAATAGTCAAATATTTACAAGACATGTTATTTTTGTTTCATTTCTGCCTTACGCCATGATGGAGACAGAATAGAAGAATATATGCTACTCTAAAGTAGAAAATATTGGCAGAGGCGAGTAAACTTTTTTTTTTTTTTTTTTTGCGGTATTCAGGCCTCTCACTGTCGTGGCCTCTCCCGTTGCAGAGCATAGGCTCCGGATGCGCAGGCTCAGCGGCCATGGCTCACGGGCCCAGCCGCTCCGTGGCATGTGGGATCTTCCCGGACCGGGGCACAAACCCGTGTCCCCTGCATCGGCAGGCGGACTCGCAACCACTGCGCCACCAGGGAAGCCCCAATAAACTTCATTTAATGTCTTGGTACTAAGAGTGTATGGAGCATTTCACTTCATAAAGTTTTTATAAAAGTTACTGTTCTCTAGTGACATCACAGCCAGTAAAAAAGGCAAGATAATTACAAGAAATTGGAAAAAATACATATATTCATTAATTTTAAATTAAATCAGTGAAGATAACTGAGACCATTTTCTTAACCTATTCACAATACCTCCACATCTAACCAAAATTCAGTCACCATACATGTATCTAAAACATAACTGTTCAAGGCCTAGTCAGGATACTAGAATTACAGATAGGAACAAACATAATTGAGCTGAGTGACACTGGCAACTATGTGAACCAAATTTGTTGGTGCTCTGGAAAGCAAAGGTTTACAGCAACTAACACAGTGCCCAGTGAAGAAAACCCATCCTCAGAAAGGTAGGAAAGTTTTGTGATTGTTTTACTCACCCTTGCCTCCCATGCAGTGGTGCTCTTATTCTTAAAATGACAGAAGGATGGTTTCCAGTTCCCTCCCTCAAACCAGAAGAGGAAGAATAGACTATTTGCAAATCACTGTTTGTCATTTCTAATCTGTGGGGGGGGATTAGAAGGACTGACTCAAGGTGCTCATCACTGTTTTGCATAACTTGGAAATCAGGCAAGAAAGAATAGGCACTGCTTGTGAAAGCTGCAAGATGACTGCAGAATCACAGCCACCTGGATATGGGTGAAGACATAAAACAGGCTGTGTAAGGCCTAGAGGAGAAGCTGGGGTGAGATTTTTGAGAAACCGGGCATTCAAAAGCAGTTGTACCCAGGGGAAGATATAGAATGCCAAATGAATGCACAGGCAAAACATGCTCAGAAAAGATTTAAGAGAGCCTTAGGTGTTCATCTTGGTCTGATCCCTAGGATAGAAGCAGGCCTAGCTAAGAGCTGCAGGAGTGCCTTAGCACACAGCTGAAATGCAAAAAGGAGAACTGGCATTCAAGGAAATCTCTAAAAACAGCTGAACATGAGATAATAGGAACAGAGGTTTCAGTGATCACACACAAGGGATAGTCTTTGTTAAAGTACCTTGGAGAAGTCTCAAAAACAAATGAACAACAGCGTTCAGCAGTCAGCAGCAACTGGTAAACACTGGGAATAGAAGAGAATGTTATATCCAGAATTACAGTACTGTAATAGTGAAATGCCCAATTTTCAACAACAAAAAATCTGTAAGGCGTACAGAGAAACAGGGAAACGAGGCCTATTCAATGGAACAGAAACTGGCCTGGCCCACACACTGAACTTACTAGAAAAAGACCTTTAAATATGCTCAGAGAACTAAAGGAAATCAAGAAAGTGATGAATAAAATGAGAATACCAGTGGAGAGAAATTATAAAAAGGAACCAAAAAATTTTGAAGCAGAAAGTTACAATAACAAAATTTTTACAGGAGGGCTTGAACAGCAGATTTGAGCAAGCAAAAGAACTCATCAGCAAGTTGAAGACAGGACAGTTGAAGTAATTGTGTCTAAGAAAGCAAAGTAAACAATCGAAGGGATTTGTAAGATACCATCAAATGGAAGAAGAAACAGGAGTCCCAGAAGGAAAAGAGAAAGCTACATAAAGTTTATTTGAAGAAATGATGACAAAAGAGCTTGCCAAATTTGATGCAAGACATGGATGTACATATCAGGAGGCTCAACAAACTCCAAATAGGGTAAAGTCAAAAGAGACACCAAGATACATTATAGACGGTCCTTGACCTAGGACAATTTGACTTAGGATTTTTTCAGCTTTACAATGGTGTAAAGATGATATGCATTCAGTAGAAACCATACTTACTTCAAGTTTTGAATTTTGATCTTTTCCCAGGCTAGCAGTATGCAGTAAGATATGCACTTATGATGCCTAGCAGTGGCAGAGAGCTGCAGCTCCCAGTCAGCTGCATGATCATGAGTAAACATCTAATACACGTACAACTATTCTGTTTTTCAGTACAGTATTCAGTAAATTACATCACTTCAAAATAGGCTTTGTATTAGATGATTTTGCCCAGCTACAGGCTAACATAATTGTTCACAGCACATTTAAGATAGGATAGGCTTAGCTATGATGTTCAGTAGGTTAGGTATATAAAATGCATTTTCAACTTATATTTTCAACTTACCATGGGTTTATCAAGATACAACCCCATTGCAACTGGAGGAAAATCTGTATAATTAAGCTATACAAAGAGAAAGAATCTTGAAAGCAGCAAGAATGAAGAAACATCACATAAAAGGGATCTTCAGGGCTTCCCTGGTGGCGCAGTGGTTGAGAGTCCACCTGCCAATGCAGGGGACACGGGTTCGTGCCCCGGTCCAGGAAGATCCCACATGCCGCGGAGCGGCTGGGCCCGTGAGCCATGGCCGCTGAGCCTGCGTGTCTGGAGCCTATGCTCCGCAACGGGAGAGGCCCGCGTACCACATTTAAAAAAAAAAAAAGGGATCTTCAATAAGATTATCAGATTTCTCGAAAAAACTGTCAACCTAAAGTCTTCTATCTGGCAAAACTCTCCTTCAAAAATGAGGGAGAAATTAAAACATTACCGGACACTGATACAACTGGACCTGCCCTGCAAGAAATGCTAAAGGAAATTCTTCAAGTTGAAATGAAAGGACAAAGGATAGGAACAGGAAACCATATGAAGAAGTAAAGCTCTCCAGTAAAGGTATACATGAACAATTATAGAAGCTAGTATTATAACTTTGATTTGTAACTCTTTGTTTTCCACACAATTTAGGAATGAACATATAAAAATACAGTTAATTGGTTTATGTTTTTAGACACAATGCTTAAAGATGTAATCTTGTGACAGTAATAGTTGAAAGGGAGTGAGGGCAAAGTTATATAAGAGCAAAGTTTTTATGCACTATGACGTTAAGCTGCTGTAAATTCAAATTAGTGTCATTACTTCATGATGTTAAATGGAATCCCCATGGTAACCACAAAGAAATAGCTATAGAATACACACAAAAGGAAAAAGAATTTAAATGTTTCACTATAAAACAAAACACAAAAGAAGACACTAACACAGAAAATAAGGAGCAAAAATATTCCATGCAAATAGTAACCAAAAGGGAACAGTATATTATTATGAGACAAATAGACTTACAACCTTTTTGGATTTAAAGAGACAGAAAAGTACATTATATGTTAAAAGGTTTTATACAACAATGTAACACTTATAAACATTTACACATCTAATAACATCCTCAAAATACATTAAGCAAAACACAACATACCAAAACAGCACTGCTTTCATTGCACCCCATAAGACAAAATTCTAGCTGTAAATGCTTACGTTAAAAAAAAAAATTCTGAAATCAACATTCTAACTTTATAACTTAAGGAACTAGAAAAAGAAGAACAGACTAAACCCAAAGCTAGTAGAAGGAAGATTAGAACTAAGATAAGCAAAATACTGAAAAAATCAATAGAAAATTTTGAACTAAAAGCTAGTTCTTTGAAAAGGTTAACAAAGTGGAAAAACCTTTAGCTAGATCAATAACAAGAGAAGATTCAACTTCTAAAAACAGAAATAAGAGTAGGGTTATTACTGATGCGTCTACAGAAATAAAAAGGATAAGAGTACTATGAGCAGTTTTAAACAAGTTGAATAACCTAGATGAAATGGATATATTAATGAAGAAATAAAAAATCTACATAGACCTATAGGTAGACCTATAGGTAGAAGGGAGGTTGATTGAATCAGCCATCAAAAACCTCCCAACAAAGGAAAATCCTGCAACCTCTGGCTTTACTCAATTCAACCAAACATTTAAAGAAGAAATAACTCCAGTCCTCCAACTTTTCAAAAAAATTCAATAGGCGGGAACACTTCCTAATCCATTGTATAAGGCCAGTATTGCTCTGATACCAAAGCCAGACAATGACAACACAAGAAAAGAAAAAGACCAATACCCCTGATGAATATTGATGCATACATCTTAAAGTATTAGCAAACTGAATTCAAGAGCACATTAAAAGTTTTATACATTTTGAACAAGTGGATTTATTGCTGCAATGCAAGGATGGTTCAACAGATGAAAATCCAATCAAATACAATACACTGCATTAGCAGAATGAGGGTCACACATGGATCCCATCAGTTGATGCCGAAAAAGAATTTGACAAAATTCTTTTTGATTAAAAAAAAAAACCCACCACCCCCCTAGGAACTGAAGGAAGCTACCTCAATATAATAAAGACCACATATGAAAATCTTACAGCTAACATACTCAATGGAGGAGGACTGAAAGAAACAAGACAAAGATGCAGCTTTTACTACTGCTATTCAACATAGTGTTGGAAGTTTGAGGCAGAGTAATTAGTCAAGAAAAAGATTGAAATTAGAAAGGAAGAAGTAAAATTATCTCTGCAGAATACATGATCCTATATGTAGAAAACACTAATGTTCCCTGCACCCCAAAATCTGTTAGAACTTAGAAACAAATCAGCAAAGTTGAAGCATACAGAAGCAACACACAAAATCAGTTGCCTTTCTGTACACTAACACGAACAACCCAAAACAAATTAGGATAACTCCCTTTACAATAGCATCAAAAACAATAATATACATAGGAATTAACTTAATGAAGGTGAAAGACTTGTACACTGAAAACCACAAAACATTGCTGAATGATGTTAAAGATGACACATAAATGGAAAGACATCCCGTGTTCATAGATTGGAAGACTTAATACTGGTATGATGTCAGGTGATCTACAGATTCAATGTAATCCACTTCAAAATCTCAGTGACATTTTTAACAGAAAATAGAAAAATAAGCAGAATATCTAGGATCCCCAAATAGCCAAAACAATCTTGAAAAAGATTAAAGATGGAAGGCTCACACTTCCTGATTTCAAATTTTACTGCAAAGCTACAATAATCAAAACTGTGGTACTGAATAAAAACAGACATATAGACTAGTGGAGTAGAATAAAGAATCCAGAAATCCTCACATATATGGTTAAATGATTTGGGGGAAGTGCACCAAGACCATTTAACGGGAAAGGACAGTGTTTCCAACAAATGGTGTTGGGAAAATAGGATATCCACATGCAAAAGAATGAAGTTGGATTTTTATCTAACACCATATAGAAAAATTAATTCAAATGGATCAAAGACCTAAACCTAAGACTTAAAACTCACTCTTAGAAGAACACAGGGGAAAAGTTTCAGGACATTGGATTTGGCAGTGATTTCTTGGATATGACACCAAAGTCATAGGCATCAGAAGAAAAAACAAACTGGGCTTCATCAAAAATTAAACATTTATGTATCAAAGGACACTATAAATGGAGTGAAAAAAGCAATCCACAGAATGGGAGAAAATATTTGCAAATCACATATCTGATGAGGGATTAATATCCATTAATATATAAAAAACTAAAATGCAACAACAGCAACAAAAGACAACCCAAATCAAAACTGGGCAAAGGACTTGAATAGTCAGGTATCCAAAGAAGATACAGTATGGCCAATAAGCACGTGAAAAAATGCTCAACATCACTAACCATTTGGGCAATGCAAATCAAAACCATGATGAAATACCACTTCATACCCATTAGGGTGGCTATTGGGGAAAAAAAAAAGTGTTGGCAAGGATGTGGAGAAGCTGGAACTTCTGTTCATTGCTGCTAGGAATATAAAGTGGTATAGCTGCTGCAGAAAACAGTATGTCAGTTCCTCAAAAAATTAAATACAGAATTAGCATTTGATTCAGCAGTTCCACTTCTGGGTATTTATACAAAAGAACAGAAAACAGGGGCTTGAACAGATACTTGCACATGTATGTTCGTGGAAGCATTATCTCAATAGCCCAAAGGTGAAATGACTCATGTTCACTGATTAATGAATGAATAAGCAAGATGTGGTAGATAGATACAGTGGAATATTATTCAGTCACATAAAGGAATGAAATCTGGATACATACTGTAGTGCTGATGAACCCTGCAGACATGTAAGTGAAATAAGCCACACAAAAGGACAAATACATGATTCTACTCACATGAAGTATTGAGAATACTCAAATACTTAAAGTAGAATGTTGGCTACCAGGGTGTTGAGTGGAGGAATGGGGAGTTATTGTTTAATGGGTACAGGGTTCAGTATGGAATGATGAGAAAGTTCTGGAGATGGATGGTGGTGATGGTTGCACCAGTGTGAATATACTTAATGCCACTGAATTGTATATGTAAAAATGGTACATCTTATGTATGTTTTTCTACCATAAAAACTTTTTTAAACCACCAAAAGTCATATAGCCTAGCTATTTTTAGAAAAAACAAAGGTTATCAAGCCACAAGACACAGAGGAAGTTTAATTTGTATATGGCTAAGTGAAAGAAGACAGTCTGAAAAGGTTACATATGGTATGACTCCAACTACATGACATTCTGGAAAACTATAGAGCTAGTAAAGGGATTAGTGGTTATCACTGTGAGATTGGGAAGGCTGAGTAGATGGAGCACAGGAGATTTTCAGGGTGGTGAAGCTATTCAACATGATACTGTAGTGGTGGACACATAAAATGATGCATTTGTCAAAATCCATCAAACTATAACAAAAAGAGGAGCCTTAATGTAAACTATAGACTTTTGTTAATGTTGTTTCATTTGTTTAATTTATAATTGTTTCATTTATTAGCAAATGTAGCACACTAGTACATTTTACACAGATGTTTAATAGTAGGGAAAACTGTGTGGGAGAGGGAAGTATATGGGAACTCTCTGCAGTGTCTTCTCAATCATTCTATAAATCTGTAACCTTTTTAAAAAATAGTCTTTAAAAATTCTATGAGGGTTTTTCGTTTTGTATACTCTAGTGCCTCAAGCTCATAAGTATTAGTTGTCAGTGAATGATGGGTAAATGAATGAGTGAATGAATGGATCAGTGGCACTAGTGACAGATTCAATTCACAGTGCTCACACTGGGCTAGACTGTTGGGAAAAGTCAGTGTGTACCGACTGAGGGATTAATAACCAGAATATCTGAAGAACTCCTAAAATGCAACAACAGCAACAAGAGAAAACCTAGTTCAAAAGAAGCAAAGGACTTGAATAGGTAGGTATCCAAAGAAGATATACAGATGACCAATAAGCACATGAAAAGATGCTAAACATCACTAATTAGGGAAATGCAAATCAAAACCACAATGAGATACCACTTCACACCTATTAGGATGGCTATTAAAACAAACAAACAAAAACAAGTGTTGGCAAGGATGTGGAGAACTGGCTTGAAGGGGAAGTTGTTCACAGGTGGGCTGTTCATTTGGCCAGAGCTTGCTATAGATCCTTGAAATCAATTGCTTCTCATAGAGAAACGATTTTCATCAATATTAAAAATATGATCTAAAGGTAGCTGCCAATGATAGGGATAGAGCAGGATAGTTAACACAGGTAGTTTTACAAGTCCCACTAGGGGATTATAGACACAAAGGGAACTTTGGAAAACCATTGTAAGCTAATGAACACTCAAGAAAGCAGTCAGAACACTGTGAAACAAAACAGGTCCGCTTAACAATGAAACCATGCAATAAAAGCACCGAGATATGCCCCAGGCCATTAAGTGAAAAAACAAGGCCTGCAGCCTGCTGGTCAAGGTCAGCAAGATAATGATCCTTAGGACGTGCACCTGAGCATGTACCAAGGCCAGGAATGCAGGGGAAAGGTGGCATTCCAAAGTAGAAGACCCTCACACTGAAACCTGAGATGATTTAACATATTTTAGTCTATGTTACCACCCTTCTGCTGATTTGAATAGCACCATGACAGTCCCCGTTTGACCAAATAGGGTCAAAAACTCCTCTGCCCCACCCAAAGGTGGAGCTAGTGATGTAAGCGTGATGCCTACTCAAAGAATGTGGAAGAAGGTGGTCTTCTGCCACTTCCCACTTTTCCTTTGATTATAAAAACGTAGCCCACTTAGTTCCTGGGGCAGAGCTCTCTTGCCTGCCCACTTGTATCCTTCACAAGCATCCTATACTAATAAATCCACTTCTTACCTCCCACTTTGTCCCTCACCGAATTCCTTCTGCACCGAGACCTAAGAACCTGTAAGTCATTAAAGTCCCGAGACAAGTTGTGTGGTTTCACCTTCATCAATCAATGCTTTTTTTCTAATCACCGGGTGAAATGTCTTCATGCCTTACCTGTACTTGCAACTTCCCCAGACAGCTTAACACAGTGAAGGCCACTAAAGCCACTCCTTGCCCTTAATTAGGATTTTCATCTTTTCTCTTAGGGTCTTGGTATATTTGCTAAAAGTTTCTCATTAGCTGTGAGAAAGCTTGCCTCTGGATGCTTCAACACATTAGCTTACTGGGAAAAATCATGTTTGACCAATGCAACTTTCACATAGGATTGATATTACTCCCCTATTTACCTACTGCAAATGAGCTAATAATACACGTGACAGAAACACACATACCTTGCAATAGGACAGACGGTGTTTCAGGGTATGATAACTTTCAGTCTTTTATTTAGAGAACAAAGAAGGATTAAGGTTTTAATTTCTTTTACCTTTTGGTGTTACATTTTCTGCCTTTGTAACAAAAAAGCAGTGATTTGGGTTCACTGTGATATTTCTTCAATGTTCTCCATGACCTATAGAAAATAAGAATTAAGATGTTTTCTCCATCTCAATTTTTCTTTATATGCACACCTTCCAACACATCTTTATTTTATTCACACATATACATCCACCCCTTCTGTTTGTGATATGAAGAGTTGAGGTGAACTAGCCTAGAACATCCAAATAAGCCACACAACGCTCCTCAGAACACAGAAGAGTTGTGTCAGCACCTCCATTCAGATCTCACAGAGGAAAGTGTCCCTGCCTTTCCTCACTGCCTGTTTTCTGTTACCTGAAGTTCTAACAAGCCTGGTGAATTTTTTTTTTTTTTTTTTTTTTTTTTTTGCAGCACGTGGGCCTCTCACTGTTGAGGCCTCTCCCGTTACGGAGCACAGGCTCTGGACGCGCAGGCCCAGTGGCCATGGCTCACGGGCCCAGCCACTCCGCGGCATGTGGGATCTTCCCAGACTGGGGCATGAACCCGTGTCCCCTGCATTGGCAGGCAGACTCTCAACCACTGCGCCACCAGGGAAGCCCCGTTGGTGAATTTTTAAAAAGATTACAAATGATAAAGAGAGTAAGGGGAAAAGATTGCTAGAGTGAGTCATTCTAATGGCAATAAAAATTAATAACTGATGGCAAGAAAACAGAAGAAAGTAGCAAAAACAAAACAAAAATCAGGACTAAAAACCAAACCAAAACAAAACAAAAAAACCCTGTGGCTAGCTAGAACTATTTAATGTAGGGACAACTCCCTCCATAGCCGATGAGCCCTAAGTCTGTAACCCATATCTGTGGAAGCATAAGTGCAGTACAAAAAACTTGGACTTGGGGTTTAAAATCCTTGTTCTACCACCTCATGTGTGATCTTGATGTTAACCTCTCTAAGCCTCAGTTTTCTCTTTTGTAGAGTGAGAATAATACCACCTGCCTCACAATGGGTGTTAGGACTTAAAAGAGTTCTCCTTCTCCGATATGAAATATCAACCACAGTGCCTGGCACCTACAGACACCTGATGTTCATGATTACGTATTACACTGCTTTCTTTTCATTTGAAGAGCTGTACTTTCAGAACTAGTGCATTATGGCAATAGGGATACATAATCACAACCTAAATGTATGCTAGGACTTTAGGCTGTAGGTTTACTTAATGAACGAATTGAAAAGATTGCCTAGGGAGGTTTATATTCCACAGGCACACAGGGTGACACGAACAAACCTATCAGAATGGAGTGATAAAATGAATAAAGCTTTATGGTGTGGTGGCAAGAGGAGTTTCCTGGTGAAAGCAGGTCATTAATAAAATTTAAAATAGAGTGTACCATCATGCTGTGATTTTCATAACAAATACGAGCTAATAGCATCAAGCAATTCCCAGTCCGCATGATCAACTTTATTTTCATGACACAGATCTTGTCACATGCGGTAAAAGGCATTTCTTTTTGCTTTTCTTAAAGTAATGGCCTTGCAGTTACTGATAGACTGTTTGACCTTGAAAAAATAAGTGGTCAGTCAGCTAATTTTGTGAGCTATGCCCAATACCTTATCTAGATTTTTACCCTTTGTTGTGACATTTTCTGCCTCCATTAAAAGAAAGCAGCAAATTAATACTTGAGTGCCAAAACTCTTTTCTCAATGAAACCAGAGTACCTCTGTGTGGAAAGGCTCCAAGGTAGCTTCTATTTTATTACAAACATGTCTTTATAAACAGGAAGAGGTCGACTTGTTTTTTATGTGTGTACATTTTCTAAAAAATAATTGTTTTTACCATCCCATTGAACGTTCTGAAAAAAAAAAATTAAGAGGCAAACCTTTTGAAGAGAAATGTTATTGGTGAATTACAAACACAGATCCTTGTGCAGTCAACCATTCCTACATTTTTTCTTGTCAGACTTAGCCTTATTTGTGTTTATCTTCCCAGTTAAAACCAGGCTCAATAATAAATTTTCAGTTCTCTGAGAATTTCTTCACTGGTTACTTTACCATCAGGCATTTTACAAATGAATGTAGTTCCAGACAATATCATTACAAATTTAGCAAAAATCGACAAACTCACCAAACCATTAAAATACATGATTTCACTCAATTACAAAGTAGAGGAACACATCTCAATCTCTTGGTAACTCAAAAGTTAATTTTGAGCATATTAAAATGAATCATGTGACAGTATCATTTAATAACAGCATCTCTTTCTGGCTTTTTATTGTGAAATATACATAATAAGATTTACCATTTTAACCATTTTTAACTGTACAGTTCAGTTCCACACTGTTGTACAATCATCACCGCCATGCATCTCCAAAACTTTTTCATAATCCCACACTGAAACTCTGTAGTCATTAAATAACTCCCCATTCTCTTACTCTTAGCCCCTGGTAACAACCATTTTACTTTCTGTCTCTATGAATTTGATTACTCTAGATACTTCAAATAAGTGAAATCATGTAATACTTACCTTTTGTGTTTGGCTTATTTCACTTAGCATACTGTCTTAAAAGTTCATCCATGTTGTAGCATGAATCAGAATTTGATTCCTTTTTAAGGCTAAATAATATTCCATTGTATTTATGTACCACTTTGGGTTTATCAATTCATTCCTTTTTTAAAAAATATTTTAAGTATAGTTGATGTACAACGTTGTGTTAATTTCTGCTGTACAGCAAAGTGATTCCATTATACATATATATACAATCTTTTTAAAAATATTCTTTTCCATTATGGTTCATCACAGGATATTGAATATAGTTCCCTATGCTATACAGTAGGACCTTGTTGTTATCTATTCTATATATAACAGGTTGCATCTCCTAACGCCAAACTCCCACTCCATCACTCCCCCACCCCACCCCCTGATAACCACAATTCTGTTCTCTATGTCTCTGAGTCTGTTTCTGTTTCATAGATAAGTTTATTTGTGTTATAGTTTAGATTCCTCATATAAGTGATATCACATATTTGTCTTTCTACTTACTTCGCTTAGTATGATAATCTCTAGATCCATCCATGTTGCTGCAAACAGCATTATTCCATTCTTTTTTCATGGCTGAGTAATATTCCATTGTATATATATACCACATCTTCTTTACCCATTCATCTGTCAGTGGATAGTTAGGTTGTTTCCATGTCTTGGCTATCGTGAATAGTGCTGCTGTGAACACAGGGGTGCATGTATCTTTTCGAATTATAGTTTTGTCTGAATATATGCCCAGGAGTGGGATTGCTGGATTATATGGCAACTCTGGTTTTAGCTTTTTGAGGAATCTCTGTTTTCCACAGTGGCTGCACCAGTTTACATTCCCACCAACAGTGTAGGAGGGTTTGCTTTTCTCCACACCCTCTCCACCATTTGTTATTTGTAGACTTTTTAATGATGGCCAGTCTGACCAGTATGAAGTGATACCTCATTGCAGTTTTGATTTGCATTTCTCTAATAATTAGAGTCATTGAGCATCTTTTCATGTACCTGTTGGCCATCTGTATGTCTTCTTTGGAGAAATGTCTGTTTAGTTCTTCTGCCTATTTTTTGATTGGGCTGTTTGGTTTTTTGTTGAGTTGTATGAGCTGTTTGTATATTTTGGAGATTAAGCCCTTGTTGGTTGCATCACTTGCAAATATTTCTCCCATTCCGTGGGTTGTCTCTTTGTTCTGTTTATGGTTTCCTTTGCTGTGTAAAAGCTTATAAGTTTGATTAGGTCCCATTTGTTTATTTTTGCTTTTATTTCTATTGCTTTAGGAGACTGACCTAAGAAAACCTTGGTACAATTTATGTCAGAGAATGTTTTGCCTATGTTCTCTTCTAGGAGTTTTATGATGTCATGTCCTATGTTCAAGTCTTTAAGCCATTTAGAGTTTATTTTTGTGTATGGTATTAAGGTGTGTTCTAACTTCACTGATTTACATGCAGCTGTCCAGTCAATTCATTCCTTGATGGACATTTGGGTGGTTTCAATCTTTTGGCTATTGTGAATAATGCTTCTATGAACAGTGGTATACAAATAACTATTTGAGCTCCTGGCTTGGATTCTCTTATGTATATACCCTGAAGTGGAATTGCTGGATCATACAGTGATTCTATGTTTAATTTTTTTGCAGTCACTTCCCATTCCAAACTCAACCCTAGGCAACCACTTGCACAGTATCTTCAAGGTTCATATATGTTATAGCATTAACCTTAATATAAATGCAAGCATGCAATTTGTGGTCTTTTGTGGCTGGTATCACTTAGCATAAAGATTTATCCATGTTACGGAGTGTATCAATACTTTGTCCCTTTTTATGGCTGAATAGTATTCCATTTTATGGACATACCATATCTAGTTGATGAATATTTAGATTATTTCCACTTTGGGTTTATTATGAATATTGCCACTATGGACATTCAAGTCTTTGTGTAGACATATGTTTTCATTTATTGTGGGTTGTTATCTAGGGATGGGAATGCTGGATTTTAAGATAAATTTATGTTTAACTCTTTAAGAAACTGCTAAACTGTTTTCCACAGTAGCTATACTATTTATTTCTTCTTTTTTCTTTTTTTTTAAATTGAAATATAGTTGATGTACAATATTATGTTAGTTTCAGATGTCCTACATAACGATTTGACATCTGCATACATTATGAAATAATGATAAGTCTAGTAATCATCTGTCCCATACAAAGTTATTATAATATTATTGATCATATTCTTTATGCTGTATGTTACATCCCCATGACTTATTTATTATATAACTGGAGGTTTGTACCTCTTAATGCCCTTCACCTATTATGTCCACCATCCCTCCTTTCTGGCAACCACCCATTTGTTCTCTGCATCTATGAGTCTGTTTTTATAGATTCTTCCTTTTGTAATTTTTATATTTCTAGCTGTGGTTTCTTCTTTTCTGCTTATATAAGTCCCTTTAAAATTTCTTGTAAAGCCAGTTTACTGGTGCTGAACTCTCAGCTTTGGCTTGTCTGAAAAACTCTTTATCTCTCCTTCCTGGGTAGAATATTCTTGGTTGTAGGTTTTTTCCTTTCCTCACACTGAACATACTGTGCTGTTCCCTTCTGACCTGCAAAGTTTCTGCTGAGAAGTCAGCTGACAGTGTTATGAGTTCCTTTGTACATCACTAGTTGTTTTTCCCTCACTGCTTTTAAGATTCTCTCTTAACCTTTAATTTTTTGCCATTTTTAATTACAATGTGTCTTGGTGTGGACCTCTTTGGGTTCATCTTGTTTGGGACTCTCTGTGCTTCCTGGACCTGGATGGGTTTCCTTTCCTAGGTTAGGGAAGTTTTCAACTATTATTTCTTCAAATAAATTCTCTGCCCCTTTCTCTATCTCTTCTCAATTTCTGAGACCTCTATAATGTGGATGTTAGTACTCTTGATGTTGTCCCAAAGGTCTCAAACTATCCTGATTTAAAAATCTTTTCTTCTTTTTTCTGTTCAGCTTGGGTGATTTCCACTACTCAATTTTACTTTTTTACATGTACATGTAACAAATATACATGTTAACAAATTCCCAGTATACAATATAGCATTACTAACTACAGTCATCATGTTTTACTTTAGATTTCTTCATTTATTCATCCCTACATAAGCGCAACTTTGCAACCTTTTGACCAGCGTCTCCCCACTTCTCCCACTTCCTTACCCCCATAACCACCCTTTTTCTACTCTCTGCTTCTGTGTAACTTTTTGTAGGTAAAACATATGTGGGACTTCCCTGGTGGTCCAGTGGTTAGGACTCTGCACTTCCACTGCAGGGGGCGCGGGTCCAATCCCTGGTCAGGGAACTAAGATGCTGCATGCCAGGCAGTGTGGCCAAAAAAAAAAAAAAAAGATTAAAAAAACATATAAATGAGGTCATGAAGTATTTTTCTTTCTTTGTCTGGCTTATTTCACCTAGCATACTGTCCTGCAGGTCCATTCATGTTGTTGCAAACGGCAGGATCTCCTTTTTAAAGGCTGAGTAATATTTCGTTGTATATACCACCATTTCTTTATCCGTTCATCCATTGATGGACACAGGTTGTTTTCATATCTTGGCTATTGTAAATAATGCTACAATAACCATGGGAGCACAGCTATCTGTTTGAGGAAGAGGGATTGCTGGATTATATGGTAGTCCTATTTTTAATTTTTTGAGGAAACTCCATAACATTTTCTTTTCTTTTTTTTTTTTTTTGCGGTGTGTGGGCCTCTCACTGTTGTGGCCTCTCCCGTTGCAGAGCACAGGCTCCGGACGCACGGGCTCAGCGGCCATGGCTCACAGGTCCAGCCGCTCCGTGGCATGTGGGATCTTCCCGGACCGGGGCACGAACCCGTGTCCCCTGAATTGGCAGGCAGACTCTCAACCACTGTGCCACCAGGGAAGCCCCATAACATTTTCTATAATGGCTTAACCAATTTACATTCCCACCAACAGTGTACAAAGTTTCCTTTTTTTCCAACATCCTTGCCAACACTTATCTTTTATCTTTTTGATAATAGTCATGAGGTAATATTTCATTGTGGTTTTGATTTGCATTTCCCTGATGATTAATGATAGTGAATACCTTTCATATACTTGTTAGCTATTTGTATATCTTTTTTGGAAAAATGTCCATTCAGGTCCTTTGCTCCTCTCCTCCTTTTTGGTAACATACACAAAGGAAAAAACTAATTTCTGGAAACTCTGGGAAATTTTTTGTCTCCTTCATGGGCTTATGTATTAAGATGTAATTGGTCCTATGACACTCAGTAAGAAGAGGAGGAATCTTACTTGATCCTCAGTAAGAGAGGAATCTTACTTGAACTTAAGGTTAAAAAAAAATAAAACTTGCGATTAACTCATAAGAAATCCTACACTTAAAATCCTGTTTGACTGCTTTATAAACAGTTATTTTAATATTTCATATATTTAGAATTATAGCGGTAAAAAGGCATTCCACGTACGTTTCTCTGAGAACTCAAAGAAAGAATGAGCTTAGCATGCTGGAGAGGCCCATTTTGAAATTGGGTTGGTTGATTTTTTTGCTACTGAGTTGTATGAGTTCCTCATTTATTTTGGGTTTTAACTCCTTTTCTGATATATGTTTGCAAATATTTTCTCCCATTCCTTAGGTTGCATTCTCATTTTGTTGATTATTTCTTTTGCTGTGTGAAGATTTTTAGTTTGATGTAGTCCCTCTTGTTTATTTTTGCTTTTGTTGCCTGAGCTTTTGGTGTCATATCCAAAAAATCCTTGCAAATGCCAAGGAGCTTTTTTCCTATATTTCCTTCTAGGAGTTTTATGGTTCAGGTTCTGCATGTAAGTATTTAATTCATTCTGAGTTGATATTTGTGTATGATGCACTAGAGTGGTCCAATTTCATTCTTTTCTATGTGGATATCCAATTCTCCCAACACCACTTATTGAGAAGACTATCCTTTGTGTATTCTTGGCACCCTTGTCAAAAATTCATTGACTGTACATGATGGGATTCATTTCTGGTTTCCTCAATTCTGTTCCATTATCTATGTATTTCTTTTTATGCCAGTACCATACTGCCTTGATTACTGTAGCTTTGTAATATAATTTGAAACCAGGAAGTATGTTGCCTCCAATTCTCCTCTTCTGCAAGATTGCTTTGGCTATTCAGAGTCTTTTGTGGTTTCATACACATTTTAAGATTGTTTTTTCTATTTCTGTGAAAAATGCTATTGGAATTGTATGGTTTTCATTGTACAGATCTTTCACCTCCTTGGTTAAATTTATTCCTAAGTATTTTATTCATTTTGATGCTACTGAAGATAGGATTGTTTTCTTGATTTCCTTTTTGTATAGATCACTGTGTAGAGAAATGCAACTGATTTTTATATGCTGATTTTTGTATCCTGAAACTTTACTGAATTCATTTATTTGTTCTAACAGTTTATTAATGAGTGTTTAGGGTTTTCTACATATATGATCATGTCATCTGCAAACAGAGATAATTTAACTTCTTCCTTTCATATCAGGATGTTTTTTCCTTTCTCTTTTTTCTTTTCTTGTCTGATTGCTCTTGCTAGTACTTCCAGTACTATGTTAAATAGAACTTGTGAGAATGGGCATCCTTGCCTTATACTGAATCTTAGAGGAAAACCTTACAGTTTTTCCCCATTGATAATAATGTTAGCTGTGGGATTTTCATAAATGGCCTTTATTGTGTTGAGGAAGTATCTTTTTATACCTATTTTGTTGAGAGTTTTTACCATAAATGGATGTCAAACTTTGTTAAATGCTTTTTCTGCATCTACTGTGACGATGTTTATTTTTTTTTTCGGTACATGGGTCTGTTGTGGCCTCTCCCGTTGCGGAGCACAGGCTCTGGACGCACAGGCTCAGCAGCCATGGCTCACGGGCCCAGCCGCTCCACGGCATGTGGGATCCTCCCAGACCGGGGCACGAACCTGCATCCCCTGCATCGGCAGGCGGACTCTCAACCACTGCGCCACCAGGGAAGCCCGATGATGTGGTTTTTATCTTTCATTCTATTAACGTGGTGTATCACATTGACTGATATTCATATGTTAAACTAACAGGTTTGTAATTTTTGATTGGATGTTAGATGTGTGAATTTTACCTGTTGGGTACTGGATTTTTTTTTTTTTGTATTATTGAGCTTTGATCCCGGATGCAGTTATTTGGAAACAAGTCGATTCTTTCAGTTCTTGCTTTTAAGGTTTGTTAGGCAGGACTGGAGCAGTGCTCAATCTAGGGCTAATTATTCCCCACTACTGGGGAAATACTCTCCTGTGTACTCTACCTACTACCCAATGAATATTTAGGATTTTTAGCGTTATTATTGGGAACAGGCACTTTTCCTAGCCTTGTGTGAGTACTGGGTACCTCTAATCCTGTCAGGTAATTCTTACCCTAACCTCAAGTATTTTCCTACTATATATGTGCTGATTATTACTCAGCTGAATACTTGAACTGAAGATCTCTGAAATTCTCTCTCTTTGCAGCTCTCTCTTTTCCAGTACTCCATTCAGTGAACTATAGCCACATTGATGTTTCTGGACTCTCAGCTTCATCTTCTCAATTCAGGGAATCAACCAAGCTCAGCCTGGGCCATCCCCCCAAACCCCTGTGCCACAGCCTGGAAACTCCTTCAAGGCAATAATCTGAGGCAATCATTGGCTCATCTCAACTGTTTCCCATCTCTCGGGGATCACGATCCTTTGTTTCCTGTCGTCCAATGTCTTGAAAACCATTGCTTAATGTATAATGTCCATTTAAAAATTTTTCAAGTAGTAGGTAAATCCAGGCCCTATTACTCCATCTTGGTCAGAAGCAGAAGTCTCACAATACTTTTAAAACATGAACTGACCTACAAGCTTCCCAAAGATTTGCCTATTCTTGTAGATAAAAATCCTCCTCCTCCTCCTCCCTGTCGACCAGCCCACTTCAGATTACTTCTGGAGAGATCAGTCCCTTACAGTAATCTATGTAACACATTATAGCTAATATCGTAATTTCACATATTGAGACAACATG
Source organism: Phocoena phocoena (assembly GCF_963924675.1). Taxonomy (NCBI): domain Eukaryota; kingdom Metazoa; phylum Chordata; class Mammalia; order Artiodactyla; family Phocoenidae; genus Phocoena; species Phocoena phocoena. The sequence continues at coordinate 119,079,081 of NC_089220.1, read as the reverse complement.
GTTTTCTTTGGGGTAAAAAGGTGACTTGTGTCATATAGCTAGTAAGAAATTCATCTTCACATGAAAAACCCACAGAAAAAACTTCTGGGTTAACCATTTTTTGGATAGATCCAAATCCCATGTAACAACCACCATCTAATCTAGGGCTTTAAAATAAGCACTTCATTTTGAATTTACTCACTGTGGTGGACACTGGTACTGCTTGTCTCTACCAGGCTGATGTCATACTGGATCGAACTGGCCCTCTGAAGGTGGCCCTTCCTGACAGTAAAGAGGAAAGAAACACACAAATGGAAAATGGGTAAGTGGAAAACCGGAAAGAAAGTTTAAAGTTGAATATGTGGAGGTACATTTTCTTTTCCACAGCTCTCTGAAACTGCCAGAGCTTCCCTAAAACCATGCCCCATTATTTAACAAATCCACCAGGCCAGGTAGGTCATCTGTGGGGACCTCAGACGCTGATGATGCCACTTAGTCTTCCTCCTTTAAGACAGCAGGACTGTTGTATTTTAGTGTAATGTTTTTGTGCTCTTCTTCAAGTGGCTAGCTTTAATTATTAGTTGGGACCCTTATGTGACATGGGGTGGCTTTAGTCAACTATTGAAAAACTCATTTGCACTTTTATAAGGTTTCAGTTCATCAATCTTTTTGGTCATCGAGTCAATTAATATAGGTTCTAATTGTATTCAGGTGTCATGACAGAGTTTTAAAAAACTACTTTTGGGGCTTCCCTGGTGGCACAGTGGTTGAGAGTCCGCCTGCTGATGCAGGGGACACGGGTTCGTGCCCCGGTTCGGGGAGATGCCACGTGCCGCGGAGCGGCTGGGCCCGTGAGCCATGGCCACTGAGGCTGTGCGTCCGGAGCCTGTGCTCTGCAATGGGAGAGGCCACAACAGTGAGAGGCCTGTGTACCGCAAAACAAAAACAAAAACAACTACTTTTAATATTAAATGAGATTTTGGAATGTACACTTCCTTTCAGTTTTTTTCAATAAGTCAGTGCCTAAAATATTACCTTACATTAATAAAAATTAATTCAAAACCACTTTTACCATAGCAAAATGAAAGTGTTTTGTAAAAATATACTGATTCTTCCTCATGAAACACAACTGATTCTAGCCAGGAGTTCAGCATTAGTGGGTTATCATTTTGGACCTCATTCAAATATGGCATTAATTACTTATTAAATTTCAAAAGGCCCTCAGCTTAAAGGAATTTCAGAAGTGAAACTGCTTGGTTGCAGCACATATAATTTTTTAACTTTACAAGACATTTACAAACTGAATCAAAAGTGTTCAAACTCCAAAATCTCACATTTTATATGTTTGGGTTTTTAAAAAAAGTTTTGCCAATCTTATGGGCAAGATAATTGCAGGCTGAATTTGCAGTTTCCTAAGAAGATTGAGCATCTTTTCATGTTTATTTTATGGAATTTTCTTCATCTTTTATAAGTTTTTTTATTTTTCCCATTTGTCTACAGGTTTACTATTTTCTTGATTTGTAGGAGTTCATGATGCATCTATTTTCACATGTTGCAAACATCTTCTCCCACTTTGCAGATAGGCTTTTTTTCAATAGTGTCTTTTGATAACTAGAAGTTTAGTCAAATTTATCTGCCATTTGTTTTACAATTTGTACTTCTTGAATCTTGTTACAGAAATCTATCCCTACCCCCAAGGGCACAAAGATATTCTTTAAATGTTCTTCTGAGAGTTTTCATTTTGCATTTCACATTTAGGTCTTTAATCTACCTGTACTGATTTTGAGGTATGCTTTGAGGCAAAGATCCAACTTTACATTCTTCCATGTGGATAAACAGTAATGCCAAGACTATTTATTGGAAAGTCTGTTATTTCCCCACTGCACTGTAAACCGTTTCTGTTGTACAGTCGACTGGCTGTATCAGAGGGTTCTGTATTCATGGATTCAAACAATCTCAAACCGAAAATATTTGAAAAAGAAAAAAAAGAATACAGAAAGCTCCAAAGAGCAAAACTTGAATTTGCCTAATGCTGACAACTATTTACATAGTATTTATATCATATTTACAACTATTTACCTACCATTTACATTGTATTAGGTGTTCAGAGATGATTTAAAGTATATGGGAGGATATGTGTAGGTTATTTGATCTTTTTAATGTCTGTGGCACCTGAGTTATTATATCTTTACTCATTCCTAATATTATTCATTTGTGCCTTCCCCCCGTTTCTTTGAAAGAGATTTGTCAATATTATTAATCTTTTTATAGAACCAAATTTTGTCTTTGTTGTTCCTCTCTATTACACCTATTGTACATTTATTATCTTAAACTCCTACTCTTTATTTTTACTTCCTTCTAGTTTCCTGGCATTTATTTTGCTATTCTTTTTCTAACTTAGTGAGATGAATGCTTAGCTTATTTATTTCCAGGCTTTCTTCTTTTCTCATATAAGCATTTAGGGCTATAAGTTTTCCTCTGCTGGTTTATTTGCATCTCTCAGATTTGTTATATAGTATTTTCATTACAGTTCCAGTCAAAATATTTCCCAATTTCCATTGTGAGCTCTTTGATCCATGAATTATACAGACATGTATTTCTTAATTCCCAAATGTGAAGGTCTTTGATAGTTATTCTTGTCCGACTTTCCTCTTAATCACACTAAAGACTGAGCATGTGGTACAACATCAAACCTTTGAAATGTGTTGAAAACTGTTTTACTGCCCAGCACAGAATAATATTCATAAATATTCTGTATGAGTTTGTAAAGAATTTTGTACTGTGTTCTAGAATAAGTCTAGATCAAATGTGTTAATTACATTGCTAAAATCTTATAAAGTCTTACTGATTTTTAGCTCCTTTCTTATAAATTTCTGAGACTCATACATTAAAATTTAACTGTGATGGTGGTTTTGCTTATTTCTCCTTTGTATTTCAAAGTTTGATTTATACTTTTTAAGATTTTGCTTATAAGAGCACATACATTTTTAAATTGTTAAATCCTCCCAGTGAACTAAATCTTTTACCATAACAGTTATTTTGTCTGATAGTTATATGACCTTTTTACTCCTAATCTTTTTGTATCCTTATCTGGAAGGATTTAGCATCTAGAATTTAGATTTTAAAATACAGATGTATTATGACAATCTTTGTTTTTTACCTGGAATCTTTAGTACAATTATATTTAAAATAATTACTGATATATTTAGATTTAAATCTACCATGTTATATCATACTTTCTATTTATCCTTTTTTCTCTATTTTTCTTTATGTTTAATCAATTGATCATTTTTTATTCCTTTTTGTCCTTCCTCTAATTTTTAAATTATGTGTTTTGATTTTTTTCTTCAATTGTCACCCTAGACATGTTCATTCCTAATATATCAAGGTCTCACATTAACCTATATATTATCCTCCTCCCATTTAAAAACCTTTAGTATATGTTAATTACAATCCTTTCAACTTATTTGCTATCGCCATCATGTGTTTCTTTTTTAAAATAAATTATTTACTTTTGGCTGCGTTGGGTCTTCGTTGCTGCATGTGGGCTTTCTCTAGTTGCAGCGAGTGGGGGCTACTCTTTGTTGCGGTGCATGGGCTTCTTTCTCATTATGGTGGCTTCTCTTGTTGCAGAGCATGGGCTCTACGGAGCACGGGCTTCAGTAGTTGTGGCATGCAAGCTCAGTAGTTGTGGCTAGTGGGCTATAGAGAGCGGGCTCAGTAGTTGTGGCACACGGGCTTAGTTGCTCCACGGCATGTGAGATCTTCCCAGACCAGGGCTTGAACCAGTGTCCCCCGCATTGGCAGGCGGATTCTTAATCACTGTGCCACCAGAGAAGTCCTGCCATCATGTGTTTTAATTCCTCTTTTCAAAGACATAGTACAGTACTATTATTAAAATCTATACAATATTTGTTTTGATTCATTCACATAATGACTTTCTCTGATCTTTCTTCTTTCTTGCATCTCAATATAACATACAGAATCAATTTCCTTCTGCTTGAAAATATGAGAGGACAAACTCTTACAAGTTTTGCTTATCTAAAAGTATCTTTGGGACTTTTCCTGGTGGCCCAATGGTTGAGAATCTGCCTTCCAATGCAGGGGACGTGGGTTCAATCCCTGGTCCGGGAAGACCCCACCTGCCATGGAGCAACTAAGCCCATGCGCCACAACTACTGAGCCTGCGCTCTAGAGCCTGCGAGCCACAACTACTGAGCCCACGTGCCACAACTACTGAAGCCCGTGTGCCCTAGAGCCTGTGTGCCGCAACTACTGAGCCCATGCACCGCAACTGCTGAAGCCCACACGCTCTAGGGCCCCTGTGCCACAACTACTGAAGCCCATGCGTCTAGAGCCTGTGCTCTGTAACGAGAAGCCACCTCAATGAGAAACCCATGCACCACAACAAAGAATAGCCCCCACTCACCACAACTAGAGAAAGCCCAGGGGCAGCAACAAAGACCCAATGCGGCCAAAAATAAGTAAAATTTAAAAATAAATAAATAAAAGTATCTTCATTTTACCCTCATTCCTGAAAGATGTTTTCAGTGATACAGAAATTTGGGGTTGATGGTTATTTTCAGTGGATACTGAAAATATCATTGCTTGCTCTGTCTTCTGGTTTTGCTTTTCCTACTGAGCAGCCAGCTTTCAGTAAAATTGTTGCATTTTTAAAGATAATCTGTCATTCTTTTTTATTTTTTTTTTATTTTTTTTGCGGTACGCGGGCCTCTCACTGTTGTGGCCTCTCCCATTGCAGAGCACAGGCTCCGGACGCGCAGGCCCAGCGGCCATGGCTCATGGGCCCAGCCGCTCCGCGGCATGTGGGATCTTCCCGGACCAGGGCACGAACCCGTGTCCCCTGCATCGGCAGGTGGACTCTCAACCACTGCGCCACCAGGGAAGCCCCTGTCATTCTTTTGTAACATTTTTGCAGTGCTCTCTTTGAGCATCCTACAGTTTTACTGGGCTGTGCCCATATGTAAACTTATTTTTATCCTGCTTGAAATTTGTTGGACTTCTAGAATCTGTGGTTGACTTTCATCAGTTCTGCAAAGGTCTCAGCCATTACCTTTTCAAATACTGCCTTTGCCCCTTTCTTCTATCATACATTTCTAGGTAATTTCTCTCCGGTCTCCCTTTTTCTTGACTTCTCTTGACCTCTCTATAACATTTTCCATTTCTTTTCCTCTCAGAATTACCTTCTGGGTAATTTCTTATCTATATCTTTCACTTCATTAAATCTTTTATTGTGTCTAGTTTGCTATTAAAAACATATTCTTGGTTAAAACATTTTATTGAACTAAGACATGTATTGGCTTTTAAAAAAATTACAATTATTATATTTTATGCATTACAGTTCTGTTTTGGTCTTTGTCAAATTTGCTTATTTACAAGTCTCTCATTTATTTCTTGGTATATATTAAATATATGTATTTTATATTACGTATCTGAGTCTTCCAAAAAATAAAGATTTTGAATATCTGATTTTACTATCAGTTGTTTCTGTGGGTTCTAACTCATGGTGCTTCTTTTCTTATATGTTTGGTAATCTTGTTGTACTGTGAGATACTTTTTAAGGTAAAGGATGAAAGTGGGTTCTTCAAGAATTAATTTGCATTTGTTTCTGTCAACCACCTGGGGCACCGCCAGCCTGGATTATTCAACATTCCTAGCTTTTTTTCCCTAGACATTCAGACTGCATCAGGATGCAAACCGGATAATATTTGTGATTGGATGTTCCTTTTGTCCTTTCTTGTTCTTATTTACAGTTGACCCTTGAACAATGCAGCAGTTAGGGGTGCTGAGCACCACACAGTTGAAAATCCACATATACCCTTTACAGTTGGCCCTCCATATCTATGATTGCACATCCAGGGATTCAACCAACCATGGATTATGTAGTACTGTAGTATTTATTGAAAAAAATTTGCATATATGTGAACCCATGCAGTTCAAACCTGTGTTGTTCAAGGGTCAACTGTACTTTCATTTTCCTTTTATCTATACTTTCTACCAAAAAGGTATTGTTTAGCCTGTTCATACTAGCAATATTGCTAAATTCTGGCTCAAGCCTGCAGAGTTACTGTGTTCTAGAAGGTCTCCTCTGAAACTCTGTGTCATTAAGCACCTGTGGGGTACAACATACCATGGCACAAACTCAGTGGGTTTGCACAGGAGTTTCATTTTTAGACAATTACAGCAATGTTAAAGCTCTATGGAATAAAAAAAATCTCCCTCTTAACAATTCCCAGTGGAATGAATATTAGATTTCCTAATAAATCCTTTGGTCATTATGTAGGACATGTATTTCTAGCTCTCTACCTTATAGGCATATGGTAGAATTGCATTTCCTGGTACCCCTTGTAATTAAGTAGGACCATGCAGCTCATTCTGGCCAATGAATCATGGCCAGACAGATCATTTCAACTCAAATATGAAACCCATTGGCAGAGCAACCCACAGCATTCAGGATGGTGGCTGCTCCATCAGTTTGAGATTTTAAGTGACTATGATTATAAAAGCCAGTCTGCCAAATGATAATAATTATACGCTATGAATGGGAAATAGTCTTATTTTTTTAAGCCACTAAACTGTTAGGGTTGATAATTACCTAGCCTATCCTGATTGATACTACAAAAGTATTTATTATCTAATCAATAACACATGAAATGCTATATTTCCAACTTGGCACTAGAGTGATTAATGAGGGAATTAGTCAGTTGGTCTTCTCCTTAGCATATTAGACCAACAAAATATTTAGAGGGATAGAATAAAATAATAAATCATTATTCACTCTTTTTCCAAACTTGATTTAAAGTCAAGAGTACACCTAATTCCAAACATGGGTGTTCTGGTTATCTATAACAGTATAACAAATCAACCTGAATTTAGTGGATTAAAACAATTTATCTCTCATGGTTTTCTGTGGGTTGACAGCTGGGCAGTTTTTGCTTGGGATCTCTGTGGTTGCAGTCAACTGGCAGCTAAATCTGGATCAACTAAAGGTTCAACTGAGCTGGATGTCTGAGGTGGCTTATTCAAATGGTGGTAGTTGACACTGGCTGTCGGCTGGGAGATCAGCTGAGGCTGGTTCTCTGTTCTCACAACATGGTAGCTGATTATGTGAAAGAGCAGCGGAAGTATGAGCGACAGGAGATGGAAGCTGCCAGGCCATTTAAAAGCTACGCCCTTAACTAGTACAGCACCATTTCCACAATATTCTGTGGTCAAAGCAGTCTGAATGCCTGCCCAGATTCAAAGATTTAAAGAAATAAACTCTTCCTCTTGATGTAGGAGTGGCAAGGTCACACTGCAGAAGAGCATGTGGGAATGAGAGATATTGTTGTGGCTATCTTTGGGAAATATAATCTGACACAATGAGCTTGTATTTAAATTTTTGTATCTGTAGTAAGATGCTAAAATTATGAGAGATAAAACATATTAGATTGCCTAAATAATATATTTTAGAATAAAATATGTAATACCAATACCACATATTTTAAAAGCACAATCTCCAATTTTTATTTACTCCATGGTGTAAAGTAATTCAGAATTGAGGATTTTATGAAATATAATTTTACATATGTTACTTTTCTTAGAATATAAAGAGATATAAACTGTATCTCTTTTATGACTACCCTCAGCTCCATTTTCTATTTGCACAAATATCTATGATAGCATACAGTGTGCATTTAATAAAAATTAATAATGAGAGTTATGATACCAGATAACTCCTAAATTTAATAAATTCTATATTCACTTATTTTCACAAAAATTCAGAAAAAGCTGAAGACCAAAACTAATCAATGAAAGTAATCTTCAGTGCAAAGCGTTGTTTCATGTGAATAAATTTTCCTTTGGTCTTATGAGTTACTAGTCTTCTCAAATTAATTGCCTGCCAATTCATCTGTCTCTCCAAATTGATTTAAATCTCTATGAAGTTAGGGAACATGTCTATTTTCTTCACTATTATATTCTTTATGCTTATCAGCATAAAATGTCTAGCACATAGTAGGCACTAAATAAAGAGCAGATCCTAGATATTAACTATGTCTTAAATTTATATTTACAGCGTGTTGCATAAATTGTTTCTTTTCTTTCACAAAATCTATTTTAAATAGACCTAGTCCAAATATTTAGGTGTTTTTGGCATGATGACTTTAGTGAATGTGGATCTACCTCACTAGTTTAGAAAAGTCAAGGTAAATAATGATGATGACAGTAACAAAGAATAAATAGAGACTGCTTACGATCCTTTCAAAAATGACTTATTAATTTAATAACAAAAATAAATAAATAATAAAATTTAATAACAGTAACTCTATTAGAGAAATAACTCTAAACAGAAAAACAATCTGGAAAAATAATCTAGAGCTAAAGGGCATATTGATTATTTAGTAGGATAACAACTTTATGCATTACTTTTTCTTTTCAAAACCATGTTTTTATTTTGGTTACCTGCAAAGGAAGTAGAGGGCTCCAATGATAAGAGTTCCTAGAAGAACAGCCAATGCCACGAAAGCTGCAAACAGGTCACTTTTAGTTTGGATGCTGGAGCTTGGGAGAAAAACCTCTTCACAACGAGCTCCTGTATAATTTTCAATGCATCTACAGAATAAAATTTTAGATAAAGAACTGCATTCTCTGTTCCATTAACTAGTATAGAAAGCATAAGGTTTCCAGCTGGTATGAAAAAAAAATAAGACTAATTTTCAGATTTTGAACATAGAATAGGCATGCTTTCCTATAATGCTCACAGAGCTACAGTTATAATAAAACAAATTAGCACGTGCAGTCTAATCTTTGCTATCTTCCTTTTCCAGTTTTCAAATTGTTTAGAAATTCCAGAGAAATTATAGAATATTCAGTCCTTTTATCTTTTAGATTTTCAATATGTAATTATCCACACTTAAGTTTATCTGAAATTTATTTTGTTATTTCTGGTATAGATGTGGTTCTAAGTATATTTTTCCTTGATATTGCTAACTAGTTATTCCAACCCCATTTATTAAATAATCATTCCCTTTCCTACTGTTTAACAGTGGCTCCTTTAATGTATGTCAAACTTGTATAAGTAACAGCATTTCTTTATTCTTCAATGATCTATACATCTAATCTTGGGCTTCTACCATATTGCTTCAATACTGTTGCTTTATAATATGCTTTAGTATCCGGTAGTTCTACTCCTTACCTTATTACTTTCCTTTTCTAGAGATTTTGTGGTATTTTCATTTGCCAGCCAAATATTTTAAAGCCAATTACTTTCAGCTCTTTAAAACGATGTGACCATAGAGAGAACCATAATCTTTGGTAGTATCAGTCAGTTCCTTTATCCCTGTTAATATGTTCAGAGTTTATAAAACTAGAGATTGATATGAACTAATGAGTTTGGCACCAGATCAATTTCATTATTTCATAGTTGCAGTTAAAATAAAGAATAGTATTTTAATATATACTAATGTTTGTTTATAAAGCAACCCATGAAGTTACAGAGTAAACCAGGGGTCCCCAACCTCCGGGCCACGGACCAGTACCGGTCTGCAGCGGGCCAGCAAGTGAAGCTTCATTTGCTGCTCCCCATCGCTCACATTACCGCCTGAACCATCCCCCTTCCCCACCGGCTCCGTGGTAAAACTGTCTTCCATGAAACTGGTCCCTGGTGCCAAAAAGGTTGGGGACCGCTGGAGTAAACTACACTTAGCAATAATTTTGCGTAAAAAAAAAGTGTGTGTATATATATGTGTGTATATATATTCTTTAAGCTAGTATTACCCGAAATAGAAATATCTGTTCTACTAAATTAATTTTCCTCCTCACCTCTTTCCAGTTTAGGGAGTATTTACAAATGTTATCTTCTTTTCTCCCACCCCAGTCTAACAAGGATGCAGTCCTAGAAAGTTACATGCTGAACTGATTACTAACAAAGCTTGGCAACTAACGCAATAGGCTAATAAAGCAGTATACAAATAAATAAGAGAAAAGAATATCAAGTTATAGCACAAGGGATCGATTTTACTTAAGTGAGCATATGAAAGATGTTTTATGAACCTCAAGCCCTACCCATGGTGAGGCAGTGGTGTTATTGGTTACGGCCTCCACTGAGGGGGGAGGGGTGTCAGTTTGAGCAAAGAAGCAGTTTTGATTCTCTCAAACTACTGTAAAGATGGAGCTGAGGAAACATAGAAAGGAAAAGAAAGGACAGAATATGAGTGGCAAGCTGAAATGCAAGTAAAATACTTTATAAAACACAATTACCTAACGTCTAAATAAAAAATACTTATTTTTTCCAAAGATCAAGTCAGTTAAATAAGTATGAGGAGAAAAAAGATTAAATGAAAATAATTTGTTTCTTTCTCCTCTAGCCCCACATCCCACTTCCAAAAAAGGGAATAAATAACGCACAGAGACACACAGACACACACAGGCCTAGAAAGTTAATATAGAGACTACCAAAAAAATCAATACATATGTCATCACAAAATAACCAAAGAAGGAAAGGGGCATTCCACACAGTAAAAAAAAAAAAAAAAGTTCTAAATTTTTCAAAACCAGAATTCAGTAAGTAGTAATTATTTATGACTTCCGAAGGTTTTTAAAGAAAAGATTTAGCCACTGGAAAAGTTACTGTCATCATTTAAAAATAACTCTCAGGTTTTGAAATGATATTAAAATGGGGTTCAGTTTCCATTTGAATATAGCTATAACTCTAAAGAAATAAATTCTGAATTGAAACAGTATAATTCTTCTTTATAAGGAAGATTTCTTTTTTAAAATGCTATAAACTCATTTGTCAAGGCTGTTCAAGTTTAGGTAAGATTGAACTTCAAGGAAAAAGATGACAAACTAGCTGATGTAACTAACCCTATGTGTTTACTTTGAGCCGGAAAGAGTCAAGAGAATGGTATAAATAGAAGCTGAGTGGTCAGATCAGGCTATAAGCAAACAAACAAAAAAGGCATATAAAGGAAAACAATCAACACTACAGTGTTGTTCTGTTGTCTTACAGCAGGGCCAAGCAAACACATGCTCTTGTGGGAAAGTCAAAAGCTGATGGTATCTTTAAATAAAGCAAAGTGAAGAATAAACACTTCTTGTTATTATTTAACTAGTCAAATCAGAATTTAGAGAAAAGCAAAGAAATCTAAATATTATGTTGTTATCTAAGAAGTAGAAATGGCTAACCTAAAATTAATTTTAAAATTTCAGGTATTTATCATACAAAAAAGTAGACACAGCCTACTGATGAGTATGTACAAGGATTCCACTTTTTTTTTTTTTTTTTTTTGCGGTACGCGGGCCTCTCACTGCTGTGGCCTCTCCCGTTGTGGAGCACAGGCTCCGGACACGCAGGCTCAGCGGCCATGGCTCACGGGCCCAGCCGCTCCACGGCATGTGGGATCTTCCCGGACTCGGGCACGAACCCATGTCCCCTGCGTGGGCAGGCGGACTCTCAACCACTGTGCCACCAGGGAAGCCCAAGGATTCCACTTTTAAAGCTCAAGCTCACTTATGAAAATGTTATGACCCAGTTATGACACAAATATCAAACTTTAGGCAAAGTCAGCTCCTTTAAGGATAAATAAGGGTGAATTAAGAAGATTTAGACAGATAACTAAATGGTAGTACTAGATGAAGCAAAACAAAAAGGTGAGGCATTTGTACCACCATTTCATGCAGAACTAAGTAGCCTTCAGTCTTTATGTAACTTTCTTGCTAAATTATTTCCGGACATCACTTCTGCACAGACTGCCAAGTAGCAAACAGTTGTTCCACCTAATGAGGTGAATACCAAGCACTAGGGTCACACACATTCTCCTGGAACTGAAAGATGAATGCTGGAACAGGTACAAATGCTCAACTAGGTGAGAAATTCCAAAACTCAGAATCCAAGTCATATGTGCTGGTTTTCTGGCTGAATACCACCAACAATCTTGTCCTTAAACCCAGAAGCTATGTTTAGTACACTGGACATGAAATAAACTCATTAGCTTCTACAGCATTCCAGGTAAGCTGTAAGAACCAAGTTCTTAATCATGTAAACAAACAGTGCCATTTAGCTTCAAGAAAGAGTATTGGACTATGAGCTAGCAAAAACTGATTTCTTGATCCCACTCTTATGATTGTTGGCTGTGTGACCTTGGGCGGGCCACTCAAACTCTCTAAGACACTGTAAAAATCAAAATGATGCCTGCTTTTGCTATTTCATAGGGCTATCGTCAGAATCAAATAATGTCTAAAAGTGCTTTGAACACTGAAACACACTATGCAAGTGAAACTGAAATTAAAGTACTTAATAAAATGCTCAAGAAAAATTACAGCCAGAAAAAGTTAAGAGCACGGAGATCAATAAATGTGTTATTATTATTAAATATTTTTCAGAAACAATAAACAACTTTATAAGAGTCCACTAACCAAATAGTGATTCAACATCAATGCCCCTTCACTTGGGCTAATCTATCCTGGGAAGAAAAAGTATAATAATGGCATATGCCAAAATTGACTTCCAAGTTTGATTCCTACTCTGTAGTAATCAAAGTTCAATCTGAAACCCATGAAAAATGGTAACAAAACCAAAACAAAATAAAACTATTAGATTGTTCAAGAAACACAAATCAACCACATGGGCTTAAATCCCTTTAGCATTCCAGGGCTAGATAACAATACACAAACATGCCAACATCCTATGAAACTGCTACTAGATTTTTATAAGCCAAGAATTCAGGGAAGACTGACTCTTTTATTAGCTAGTGCCATAAATGTAACTTCACTAAGCATTTATTAGATTCTTAATAGTATCTAGAGATACTTAGCTAATATTCGATCTTGCAAAAGTTTTAATATTTATATGATATTAGCACCAATTAAAACCAATAACTAGTACGCTTCAAGTGTATAAGTATAATCTAAGTCTAGTAAAAAAGCAAAATCCATTAGGTTCTTCCAAGATTGACTATGAACAAGATAATTCATGTGCTGAAATGGACTACAGACTATATCTGTATATAAATGGATAAAACATCCTGCATAGAGAATAATTCATATTTGTCATTATGTACGGTATTGTTATAATTTTATTGTGAAGGGTTATAATTATTTTGCTTAAGTAAATCACTGTGAAAATGTGAAATATTTTACTTACTGAAACTAGCTAAAGCACAGTGAATGAAGGAAGCATGTAAACGAATGATGAGCAGCAGTAGTTTAAAACACAACCTTCATTACTGAATCCATGCATTGGCTATTCTTTTCCAATTAAGACTTTTTGGGAGAGACACCCATAGAATGCTGCCGGGTTCACCAGAGTACTCGGGGGAAATTGTGATTAAAAAATGTTTCTTAAATGTTGTCTTCCTCCATGTGAGAAAAATAATTATCTCAATTCTCTCCCTATTTTGCTTTCCTCAAGAAAAAAAAAAAAATCAGGGAGGAAATCCAAAACTGCTCTTGACAGATAAGGTATATATATGTTTTAAAAAAATGATCAGGGAGGAAAAGTAAAACTACAAGCAGAAAATACATATATATTTTTTGTATTCTATTTTGTTATGATTCTTGGTGTAAAAAATACACATATATTTGTATATACACAGATTTATTTATACATAAAAACTGGTATATGTCATTTCTTCCTTTCTTTTAAGTAATAATTTCAGTAAATATAAAGCTATATTTAGAATTTATAAATGATAAATTATAAATGGGCCTTCCAATTGTAGACATTTTTCACATGTTTTGGTAAAACTTAAAGGACATCAAGACCATAAATCCAGGAACAAATGGAAAGACTTACGCTCTTAAATCACCAGACACTCAATTAAACCACAGTTCTAAACGGACAATATTCATGCTGGCATCTTACCTTCCCAGGCTTCAGGTCTCAACAACCTTCTAATGCAGGGAAAATCTCATGCCCCAACTTGGAATAAGACAAAGAGAAGCCAGCATCAGTTCACTTCCTGACAAAAGAAGTTAAGTATTAGAGCTGAACAAAAGTCACAGTTGTCACTTTGCATGGTATTCCTATGTTGAAAATGAAATCTTACTGGTGAGAAACTGGGATATTTTTCAGGGGCCTTTCAAAGGAAATAGTGGATGAAAAGACACTATCTAAAAGGATAACCAAAATTCAGAAGCAAATGCATAATCTGATATAACTTATTAGGCAACAAATAAGAAGAAAATGAAGGAGCTTTAAAGGAGGACATTCATTATCTTTCACTGGCATTCTGCTTCCTAGAACAGCAATGAGCTAACCTGAGTTAGTTAGTTCTGAAGAGTAGTTTCTACTCTTGAACAAGTGACACAATTGAGTAAGACAAATGCTGGTGGAAGACAAGCAGACCTAAGAGAGCAGTTATGTTTCCACTGTTTCAAAACCATATTCTGCTATGTTTGACAAGCAGATGATCTGGAAAAACATGGTTTCAAGAAGATTGATCCTCTTTTAAGTTTTTGTTCTAAGCATGGTGAGTTCAAGAAAGATATGTCAGTTGTTTCTGCTGAGAATACTAATGAAAAAGCTTTATCAGAAGTAAGGTTACTAATATGAAAAGTGTTAACAAAATGCATAGCTAAATAGAGCAGTTGTTTCGTGCTGTTTGCGACTGTTCTATTATCAGCTTCAAGGCTGTGATTTCCTTTCTGTAAAGGTGTTCTGAAGATCAGTCGAAATCCTGATGTTTAATAAAGCATACTGCACAGTGCCAAAAGTCAAAGTAAAAAGGACTTTGTTCTGATTAATATCACAGTAGCATTTTGAATTTTTTTTCTTTGAACCATAACCTTCTACTAAATTTACAGATGAAAAAACAGAAGTCTTACCTAAAAAGAGTGCCAAGAACTAGCCTATGGTAACCAACTGACCTTAAGAAAACTTTAAAATTTTATGTGGTTAATAAAACAACTCATAAAACCCAGATGATCCTTTTGGAAACTGAGTTTAGTAAAAAGCACACTGAGGTCCAGCAAAACTGTGGACAGACACACACGCAATATACAATTAAAAGAGGCAACGTTATCAAATGCAGAAGCACAATAAATGTTGATTTTCTTACATTTTTCCAATTGTGATTCTCAACCTCAATTATTTTACTTTCATAAAACAAGCCTTTCATATATTATAAGTTGGTACTCCTAAATTGCCTCTCTTAAATAGAATTCAGTCTTTATTTTATCACCTGACAAATGATGATTTCTACCTAGCCAACACTGACTGTTGTGGGTAGGGGACAAAGCTTGGCTTCTGTCAAGGCAGCAGGGGCCTGCTCTGGTCTGAGCCTGTGGCCCTCTGGGAGAATTCTGGTGATCAGGCTCAGGGAACTGGAGCTTACTAAGTCACTCTGGGTAACTATACCAACAGATACCCCTTTGCCTGATGTCTTAAAACTCCACCTCCACACTGTGCAATGATTGGCTTCACGGTGATCACAAGAAGCCTGGAGGAAAGCGAGGCAGCAAGGAAAGGCCTCGTCCAGCTAGTGATGCAAACATAGGTGAAGACAAATCCTTTCCCCCATCCTTGCTCCACGAACCTATAAAGTTCTAGTTGTAAGGTTGAAAGATTAGGGGCTTTCTGATGTTGTGCCCAAGTTGGCGAAGAGGACAAGGGCTGGAAAGGGCTTCTGCCTGGATTGTTCTCAGTGAAAGACTTTGAAATAGACAAGAAAGATTGTTAGGTGCCCTGTCTAACGACCCTTCTGAGTTATCTGATTCTATGGGGGCTTTCCATTGTCTTTGAGCTATTTTACAAACTCTATAAATTGTAGAAAACCTACAATAAATAAATTTCGTCCAGTATAATACAAGAGATTTCCCTGTGGATATTGATAAGTATTTAGTATTTCATTTCAACATGGCTGATCACCTATACTTAAATGTGTGTGTTGTTTTTGGTTTTGTTTATGGCTATGCCATGCGGGCCCTCGGCAGTTAAAACCCAGAGTCCTAACCACTGGACAGCCAGGGAACACCCAAGTATGTGTTGTTTGAATTCATCTTTGAGTCAGTTGTAATGTCTTATTGGTTCCCTTGTTAAAGAATGAGTTAAATATGTCTTTGACACATGTTCATTTTATATTTGTATGAAAATCATGATTTTCCCTTATATAAAAATTTATTATTTTACCAGTTTGAAGGTTGCCCACTGAGATGGATTCATCTGACAGAGCTAGTTAAATGGAGTTGCCAGTGAAGTGCACCTCCTTAATAGCTTAAGCCCAGGCATGTCTTTTCCTGGCTCCCAGAGGTGAATCCCACTCAGCAATAGGACTTAAAATTTGCTGGTTCTCTGTTTCTCTAGCTTTTTTTCCCCTCTCCACTAACTTTATGTTTTATTTTTTTGTCGTTGGTTTAGTTACTACTAATAAGTTATTTTCCCATTAGTAAGAGCAATGGTAAGAAGTTTGGTTTTATAGTTTGACAATTTGATGATCTCTGTAAATGGATGATAGAGATCTACTCAACCAGGTGAAAGGACAGAGAAACTGGTTTGTCAGACTCTTATTAAAAATTTATTTCTCTATTTTTTTAGCTCAAATCAATTAAAAATTACATATCCACTGGGAAGGAGAGTACCTCTTGGACATTTGGACCAGTGAGATTTTATGTTTCTGTGTTTACTTGATCTGTGCCAAAGTTATAGATCTAGATCTGAAGCTATAAGCTCTCTCTGTGTCTATGTGTCAAACTCAGAAAGGCCTTTACCTCTTACTCTGTATGAAATTTCTTTCTTTCTCCAGAGGATACTAAAAAATGATAGTATAAGGACTCTTAAATTAAAGAAGTTCTGTTCTGATTGACTTACAGAGATAAACAAGCTCTTACATAAATTCAGTATTGCTAAAATTCCCAGAACAGGAAATCAAACTTCTAATACTTTATTTTTTAAAATTTTATTGAAGTATAGTTGATTTACAGTGTTGTGTTAATTTCTGCTGTACAGCAAAGTGACTCAGTTATACATATATACTCTTTTTCATATTCTTTTCCATTATGGTTTAATCACAGTTTATTGACTATATTAATAATTCCCTGTGCGAAACATAGGACCTTGTTGTTTGAACTTCTAATGCTTTAAACGTATTAAACTTAAATAAAATTCTTCTTGCTAAAACTAAGAAACATTTTAAGAATCCAAGTTCACATTAATAAGAGTAAATCTTTGGTAAACAATACTAGCTTAATAATTTTGGCTTAATACAACAGCTATATCTTTATCAGTATTAAGTATAACAGAAGCATATATTTTATTCCACTTGGGTTTGCTTTTCCTAAAATTATATAGGTTTACTGATCAAATAAGCTAATATTACTCCTACATATTATTAAAAACTATGAAAAATGAAAACTGTATTCAATTAAATTCAATCATTATTCTGACAAACATTTATTTCAACCATAATTATGTTCTGTAGTATTTATGTTTTGTAGTAGATAATTTCTAAGGTAAAAGCTTGAATTTATATATATATTTTTTTAAACACCTTTAGTGGAGTATAATTGCTTTACAATGGTGTGTTAGTTTCTACTTTATGTGGCTGCTTCCCACTAGCTAGCTATTTTACATTTGGTAAGGTATGTATGTCCCTGCCACTCTGAATTTATATTAAATTGAATTAATGGATATTATTAGACACAGATAATTTTTAAGTAAGATAGAATACTGAAACATTAATCATGAAGTATAATTTCAAGTTTATATAACTTTGCTTCTTAAGGTTACAGCTCTGGTCACGTTAATGAACATATGCATTTTTGCCACTTTAAGGAGTCATAGAAGAGACGTGTGTGGCAGTAGAAAGCTGTAATATGTGAGTTCATGACTTTGCCGGTCTACTAAATTGCTGTGTATGCCATACAGGTCTAAATTATCCACTACCCCAGTGTTCTCTGTGAAACAGAAGTTAGTTATAGTTACTTGGCTGAAAGATATGAGTAATGAGACTATACTTGGAACAACTGTGATGGAGAAACGCAACTCTGTGTGTACTTTTGTTTTCCAAGGGTAGATGTGTCTGAAAGCAGCAGTTTGCAGTAGTTCTCAGGCTTTTTAGTCTCTAGTCCAAAGGACTCTAGGACTCACTGAGGACTCCAGAGAGCTTTTGTTTACATGGGTTAAGAAACTATTGGTATTTATTATATTGGAAAGTGAAATATAAATTTACAAAAATACTTTTATTATTTTATTTAATTTACAAATACTTTATTGATTCATTTGAAGATAATAATATGAACACACAGTGTGTTATAAATAACATCTTAGTATTATAAAAATGGCTTCAACGGGTAAAACCCCTGAAAGAGAACCAGGTCAGTTTGTTCTAATTAGAATATGGGCAAGTGTAGTGAACAGAATTTAGAAAATAAACTTTATTTTGTCCGATTGATGAAAGAGGTTATTAAATATTAGTTCTCAGGCACCTATCTTAACCAAGTGCCAAAATCTCCTCTGACAACTTTTTTGATTTTGTCTTCTCAAAACTGGATCCTAAATATAGAAGAAATAAAATAAAAAGTCACCCCAAACTGTATTTGAGGTTTCTCAGAGAACAACCAGAAAATCACAAATTTTCTTTGTCTTCTATCTTTTAAAAACAGAGATGATAGAAATAATTATAACAGTAAAATAATGAACAAAAATCTATGAAATTTCCTGGAGATCTGTCAATGCCTTTCCTGCACATAATTTTTTCTTTCTTTTTTTTTCGGCCGCGCTGTTTAGCGTACAGGATCTTAGTTTCCCAGGGATCAAACCCGTGCTCCCTTCAGTGGAAGCACAGAGTCCTAACCACTGGACCATGAGGGAATTCCCGGTCCATAGTGCTTTTAATCTCAGGGCAAATGCCAATCAAAACTCTTATTAAATAGTTGTACACTATACTTCCAACAGAGAATTTTACCCTTATTCACCCTGATATTATTAACTGGCTCACAGCCATTACGTATCTGTCATCTACGTAGTTTTGTTTTAACGTGATGCGTGTCAGAAGGCACTGCTACAGGCTATAAGGCAGGGTTTGTATTCTGAACTAAAAAGGACAGTCCCAGAGCCTCATGGACAAAGAATGTACCAGGATTGCAAATTTCTGACACTTAAAAAAAAGATTCTTGGGTACAAGCTTCTGAGGTGACTGGACTGAATCAGGATTCTTTATAGTTCAAAATCAGACAGCCTCGTGAAAGCAGGTTGTTAACCCAAGATCTCAAGGAGCACAGGACTGAATGAATTGATGAGAATTTATTGTGGTTATTTGTTTAGGACAGTGTTAATACTGTAATGATCTATTTTTCTTATATTAAAAAAAAACCCTTCTCTTTTTTCTTAAGCTATCCATAACCCACAACAATTTAGTAAATAGTACTTCTGTAAAATGCAACAAAATACTTTGAAATGTTATCTGATTCTCATTAAGCATCCCCTGACTCGCAAATTCAGAAACTATTACTGAGTCTCCTTACTCTTCATGGCAATATAGTTATTTGCATATGTCCAACAAGAACCCGTTCTTCTTTTCATTAGGACAAAACTGGACAAATCATTTGATCAACCAAGGCCTCCCATGGACTATAGTTTCTGAGAATGACTCTCTTTGAATTAGGTAAGTCAAGCCACTTTTACAAAACAAAAGCTGACTTTACTTATGGATCCAAAATCTACAAAGCAGTAAAAATGGCCTGGTACCTGGCTTACAGGTTCAAGCCCTCAGGAGGTAAGGAAGTCACTTATTGGCAGGCCAAGAACTTTAGCAAATTTGGGGGACTCTGAGAAAAGAGAAACTCACCAAATTTACAGGTACTCTACAAGTGAAATCTGGTATAGTTAGTTTCTTAGGTTTGGTTTTCTAGCCCCACAACAACAAATAATAGAGGCTTATAAAGTCAATTCCAAGATTCTTTATGAAAACTTTCAAACAGAAGTTAATTTTGTAACTGTCATGGATGTTCAGTACTGAATTGCAAAATTCAGTAATTCTATATATTTAACTAATGCTCTTATTGCACTAGCATTTTTTACACCAAGAATAATTTTTTTGGGATTATATAACTACAAGGGATTTTCACTTTCCAATATAGAATAATTTTTTGGGATTATATAACTACAAGGGGGAAGACCATTATGAAAAATTATGAAAGACTTTGAAACAGACCAAAAAAGCAAAAAAGACTACTGGGTGTTCTGTCCAATCCATCCTTCTGGATGATCTGATTCTTTAGGGGCCTGCATCTTTCATTGTCTTCCAGCTGTTTTACAACTCTGTAAATTATAGAAAACTTAGAGTAATACAAATGATTCTTTTCCATAGAAATTCAAATGAATTTTGTCTGGTGGAATACAATTGATTATTGCCCTGTAGATATTGAATAGTTTTGCATGTATTTGTAAACTTCTTTCAGCATTCCTGATTATATATGCATCTGTTGCTTTGAACTGGTTTTAACATCTTACTGGTCCCCTCATTAATTAATGAACTAAACAATGTCTTTCATGTGTTCATTTACATTTGAATGAGGTCAGGCCTTCACCGTTTTTTTAAAAAAATGATGTTATAACATCAGGAAGGCTGACCCAAGGCTACAGAGCCTGGGAAGGTTCTTATCCCTCCAATTAGGTTGCAAAGATAGAGGGGAGCAGAAACTACATGATCATATCTGGGAATTTTATGACGCATTAGGCCTTGAGGGTACCTTACACCACACTATCATTCGACTTTCAGACAATGACCTTCAAACATGTTTTCAGGAACATATTATATGTGAAAATTAAAGGTAAGATAAAAGTCATGATAAAACAAACTACCCTGGATCAAACTCTTCTACTAGAAAAGAACCATACTTTTGCAATTTTTTCTACTACCCTATTTTTAACAGCTAAGTATGTAAAAGTAAAGAAAAATGTAATTTCTTTCAGAATCAAAACATGCCATGGCATACGACCCAGCAATCCTGCTACTGGGCATATACCCCGAGAAAACCATAATTCAAAAAGAGTCATGTACCACAATGTTCGCTGCAGCTCTATTTACAATAGCCAAGACATGGAAGCAACCTAAGCATCCGTCAACAGATGACTGGATCAAGAAGATGTGGCACATATATACAATGGAATATCAGTCATAAAACGAAACGAAATTGAGTTATTTGTAATGAGATGGATGGACCTAGAGTCTGTCATACAGAATGAAGTAAGTCAGAAAGAGAAAAACAAATACCATATGCTAACACATATATATGGAATTTAAAAAATAAATAAATAAAAAATAAAGACGCAGATGTAGAGAATGGACTTGAGGACACAGGGAGGGGGAAGGGTAAGCTGGGATGAAGTGAGAGAGAGGCATGGACTTATTTATGCTACCAAATGTAAAATAGATAGCTAGTGGGAAGCAGCCACATAGCACAGGGAGATCAGCTGGTGCTTTGTGACCACCTAGAGGGGTGGGATAGGGAGGGTGGGAGGGAGACGCAAGAGGGAGGAGATATGGGGATATACGTATACGTATAGCTGATTCACTTTGTTATAAAGCAGAAACTAACACACCATTGTAAAGCAATTATACTCCAATAAAGATGTTAAAAAAAAATGCCACGGGTTAATTTCTGCCACATGTACACTGTAATATAACAGGAAAATAATCTCAAAAATAATATAAAAAGGAATGTCAAGCAATAAATCAACTGTAATTTCTTTTATCTTACAAACAAGTAAATGATAAATTAGTAAAATCCATCTATAGAGTGGGCCTAACAAATGTAGTGGCAGCTTTGATGAGATATGGGTAAAGGACTTCCTAATAGCTAGGCAATTGGTGCCATGAGATTCAGCTTCTCTCAATTCTCTTTCTGCAGATGAAGTTAAAACGCCAATATCTTTGGGAAAACTAATACATTAAGCTACACTGTCATTTAAATCTCCATGTGTACGGAAATTTTCAGAAAGAATTTTTAAAACAGAAAGAACGTGGAAAGAATGTATAATAGAAGGAAAAGAATCATGACACAAAAAGAGGTAAAAAGATAAAATTTTGCTACTTCACACTTGGCCCCTGATTAACAACCACCTTTTTCTTGGGCAGAAATTAGAATACGTGTTCCTAAGAGAAGTCTTGGGTACACAAAGGTAAGAAGGAGTACAGCAGTAGAAAGGGCTAGTGGCCTGAAATAAGTTACTCAAACTTGGGGCCTCACACCCTCTAAAAGGGACCTTGGGATGATCCAATGAGATCATGTATTTCAAAGCACCTGGCATATCAAGGTGATCAAAAATGTTTATGAACAAATAAATGATCGAACAAACTCTTGAATATGAGCTGTGGCCTGACTGTTTGTTGTTTTCCTAATTTTATGAATGGTGTTAGCAGAGAAAGTCTGAGAAGGAAATGAATAAATAAATGGAAAAAGGAATAATGCAAATTAGACACACTAAACAAAAGCCTAGTATGTGGATTTCTGAAATTTATTTGTAAAACCAGAGTAGATTATATAGAGTATCTGATTAACTACAAAATATACTATATACATATGAATCTATGAAGATGTATAATAATTACTCAAGTTTTCTGAAATTTCTTTAAAAAGTTTGAAGTAGTTACACATACATTTTCTTTAAAAGTGAGTAAAAAGCTAATGATATGACTGAAAATCTAAAACTTGTGCTATATTTTCTTCCTATTGTATTAACATTCTCACTTGAAGTTCAAAAACAATAGTATCCTTTTACTCAGGACTATAAATTACAGTAAATTCTTATAATGACAACATAAGTCCATAATAGAAATGCTGACACCTGAATAACAGTGGAACAGCTCAGCATAGCTATAGTTAGGCAGTAATAGCATTAGTCTGTGCTTATATCAGCAAAACTCTTTATATTATTCTTTTCTTATCTCCAACTTGAATGGATTTTGACACCCCCCCCCTTTCTTTTGTAGTTGGGATAACTCTCTCTCTCTGCATATAAAATACATTTATATATACCCACAAACATATCTTACTTCTATATTTCCAAGCAATGTATTATGTGGGAAATACAATTTTCTGTTTTAATGAACCTAAATATGTAGGTTTAGAGTGAGAACACACAAACAAATAATTCTATCTTGGTGCCATTTTGAAAATATTATTTGTCAAGATCAAAATAGCTGAAATTTAACTGTTTTTACTATTTTTATCTGATAATCTTATAACCCATTCAAAACACATATATGAGAAAGAATTTTGCTTTAAAAGAGTCCACAATCTAAAACTGGACAACATGAACCAACTGTTCAGTAGTAAAACAAATTAGTTTCAGAACAAACATTAACTGATAAGATGCATTTCAAGGATTTTTTTACTAGGCACATAAGAAACTGTCAGCTTTCCCAAAATATCTTGACTCCAGAGGATAGTAAAAGCAAAAATAGAGATTAGTGAAAGGAACAGTGGGGGTGTATTGAAAAATATTGGATAAATTCAAAATAAATAAAAAAGTTTTCTTTGGGGACTTCTTAACTGATGTTAATTAGTATAATCAAATACAGCAAACCAATAGATAGTATGAGGAAGAATACCCCCAGTATGAATGTCAGACACAATCTGGGGTATTTCCAAACGAAATGGCAAACTGTTTCAAGGTTATCTCTGGCATCATTTCACCTCACTTTTCAGTTTTCTGTTGCCACATGGCACCCACTCCCAAAGCCTTGAGTCTTAAAAGGTACTTAGGACATCCTACTGCAGTGATATCCAGAAAAAATCCCATGCTCCAGACCACTCTCTGCCCCCTCCATCCATCAGAGACACTTCGCTCAGTTCTGATAAATTGATTCCTAATACTAAGTAATACTAATGACCAAAGCATTAATCCTTGGAGGATTATTTGCATATAACAGAGGACCTCACAATTCACAGAAAATAATCAAGTCACATCAGTCAAGATCTTTACACATTTAGCTAGATTTGGGTAATAATAATTGGCTACATTTATTCCCACTAAAGGGAAGTTGAGCAATTAATCACCTAAAGAATTTAGATATCCTCAAGGAAAACTTTCTATATAACTAAGGCTCCTCTCAATTTAGATCACTGTTAGAAAAAAAGGACAATTTCATATTCTAGCTTGAGAAATACACATCTATCCTTTAATCCTTACCAATGTTATATATGTTATTCTTTGTCATTTAATTACGTGTGTTTGAGACAATAATGCTCCTTTTCCTTAATAATACTGGAAATATGGCAGAAACAGCTAGATATCCCCTACCCCCATTACCCTTTTATCCTTTCTCTTCTCCAATTACAGAATCCTTAGCTAGGCACAGGGCTGCATGAAGTAAAGACTGCATTTCTAAATCTCACTTTAACTGAGGTATAGCCATGTGACTAGGTTCCAACTAATAGAGTGTGAGAAAAGTGATGAGTGCAACTTCCAACTTCAAGAAAATATCCTTAAAAGGAGTAGAAGTGTCTCCATTTCTTCCCTCCTACTTTTTGAAAAGATGCAATCCACAGATTCTAAAATATCTGTGAGAAATATCAAAAGAAGCTGAGATGGGGCAGGCGCTACAAAATAAGAGCTTGAGGGACTATGAAGGAGGGAGAACTCCGTGTGTACCATTTGCTTCCTGGAAGGTGAAAGGCTCATTTTGACTTCCAAGAATCTGGTTTCTTGTTTGCAGTGGCCTGAGAAGGAACCAGGAGCACAGGAACGGTGAGACACAGTGGCAGAAATGTGCAAGTATGCAGAGCATGGAGGAAATATTGAACCTGTGAGCCCAACTTCTGGAAGGCAGCTAGGAGACAAACTTCAGCTAATCGTGACATGATTGCAGAGGCACTGGCAAAAGTGCGAGCAAGGAGCACTGAATATATTCAACTACAGAACAAAGACTAAAACAGATGAAGGAAAGTAGTGACAAAACAAATGAAAATGTCATATACTCTGACAAAGTAGAAATTGTACCATTTACAAAAACTGGGAAGAGAGTAAGGAGGATGGGGTAAAGTGAGGACTGAGATCTAAAGCATACGTTGGCTGGCAGTCACGGCATGTATTTAACATTGAAACATCAAGTAGTAGAGAAGTATAAGCACATTAAAGATTTTTTTAAAAACTGAAAACGTAAAGCAGAAACTAACATACCATTGTAAAGCAATTATACTCCAATAAAGATGTTATTTTAAAAAACTGAAAAAGAATATCACTGTCTAAAACTAAAGGGAGAGGCGGGGAGAAGAGAAAGGACGCTCATCTTCATCACCGTTCATAGTAGGGAATTAATAGATGCTACCTAAAGAAATGGGGTGGGAGGATTTGGAAAGGTGACAGGAACAAAAAATAACACGGCTGAATTAAAACCAAACACGTGCTGCATCAATAAATGAAAAGGGGTTTCAGAGAAAAAGATGCTCATGTTGCTCACGATGCTGAACTCAACTCTATGCTGCATTTACGAGGCACATCCAGAGTAAAGTAGTTTAGAAAGGGAGACAGTGGGAGATAGGGGAAAGGCAACCAGGAGTCGTGATTTTAATATCAGACAAGGTAGAATTCAGGCCAAAAAGCATTAAATCAGATGAAGAAAGGTACTTCCATAATACAAAGATCTAACTCACAATGAAGACGTAACAGTTATTAATATCTTCACAGAAAATAACAGAGCAGCAATAACCATGAAATATAAATTGCAAGAGATAAAGGAAAAGCCAGAAACAAGAGTAGTAGTAGAAGACTGTAATTTACTTCTCACAGCCCATAACAAATAAAATAGACAAAAATTATGTAAGGATAAAGAACCAAATAATATAATTAAGATGACCTGATTGATACATTAAACTTTTTGCCTTAAAAATAGTATAATCCTTCTAAATAAATATCCAAGGAATAATTCAAAATACTAAATATTAAACCACTAAAAATCAAAACGGAACCTTAATAAATTCCAAAAGGGAGAAATATTACAGAGACCATCCTGATAATATTGCAGGGAAAAAATGGAGATAAATAAAAGCAGAAAACAAAAGGTCTTTCCAAGTGGAAGTTCCTTGGGTCAAGAGGAAATTAAGAGCAAAATTATAGCATTTCTAGAAAATCACAAATATTAGAATCTATAGGATACGGCTAAAGCAGTGTTCAAAGCAAAGTTCATTAGTCCTATATACTTACATTAATAGGAAAGAAAAACTGAAAACAAGTTAATAAGTCCTCTCGATTAAAAAGAAAAACGATAAAATAATTAAAAGGGAAATAGAAGAACTTAAGATAAAGGCAGAAATAAATGGGTTAGAAAACAGAAAAAAAACCCAACAATAAATAAATCTATGAGCTAGTTCTCAGTAAAATAACTTTGGGAGAAAGCACATTGTGGTGGATTAAAGATGGCCATAAAGTCTTTGTCACTCTCCTCATTGAGTGTCAGTCTATTTCCCCTCCCCTTGAATCTATGACTTGTTTTGGCAAGTAGAACGTAGGAGATAATGCTTCATAATTTTCAAAGTTACACCTTGAAAGAGATCTGCCTGCATCTATTTGAATATTCCCTCTTGATCTCTACGTGAGAAGTTTGACTACCCTGTTGGGACAGAGACTTGAATCCACTTTGGATGTTTCAGAAACCAACAAGCCCCTAGCTGAACACAGCCCTATACGACATAGAGGAGAAGAAAAACCCAGTTATCACTCTGCTTGAATTCTTAATCCACAGAATTGTGTGCAAATTATAACATGGTTATTGTTTTAAGCCACTGAGTTTTAGGATGTTACACAGAAACAGATAACCTTAGAATAAGGTGTTGGTGCAACTAAAAACCTAAAATCTGTGGCATTAGATTTGCACCAACAATATGTGGAGGCCTCAGGGGCAGAGACTGTTGGTAGAGACTACAAGTATGGTGAGGAAATGCTACTGGAAGCTGAATGTAGCCCAATGAGTGACCTTTTGATACCATGTAGAGTAGAACTGCCTACATAAGACCAGTGCAAATTCGTGTTCCATGAAATTATGAGCAAATAAAATGGTTGTTTTTAAGTTACTGATTTTTAGAATGGTTTGTTATACAAAATAGATAACCAAAATACAAATGCATAAGACATGATAAAGGAAATATAATCACAAAGATGAAGAATACTTTTTAAAATCATAAAAGAGGCTATTTTAATAAATTCTTTACATATAACATTGGAAACCTAGATAAATTGGATAATTGTATAACAAAATATAATTTACCAAAAATGACCCCAGATGAAATACAAAATCTAAACAGGTTGATTTCCAAAGAAGAAAATCCAAACAGACCATTCTCCATACAACAAATTTGTCAAGGAGCTATCCCTAAAAAACTAGACCCAGACAGTTTCATAGAGAATTCTACCAAACTTTAAAGATTAGATCATTTTAATGCTAAACTGTTCCAAAGCAGTTACAGAACAAAAAAAGAAGGAAAAAGAAGGAAAATACTCAAATTCTTTCAATGAAATAGGATAATCATTGATCCCAAAACCTAACAATGATTTTACAAATAAGAAAACAATAGGCCAATCTCACTTACAAATATCAAAGCAAAAATCCTAAATAAAGCTTAAGTAACAAGAATCAGCAGACCGTTAAAAGAATAAGTGAGTTGTATTCCAGGAACACAAAAATGGCTCAAAATCAGGAAATCTAACAACATAATTCATCATGTAAGTAAAGTTAAAAACAAAAAACACAATCATGTTCATAAACTCTGAAAAGGTATTTGATAAAATTCAATAACCATCCTTGACAACAACGACATTTGATGAATGTGAGAGGTTTCACTTCTGGGTATGACTTGCTAAGATGCTACAGGATGACCACCACTCCCAGCCCCTGCAGAAAACTCTGAAGATCTGGACAAAATATGAAGCGCAACTACCTGAAAGTCCCAGAGAATGAACAAATACAGAGTCTATTGGGGAGTTCATGCTCTGTTGAAGGAAGAGAGGCAATGAGATAGTGTAAGTTCCTATTTCTGCAGCTTTTAGCCTGGGGCTGAGTGTGGCTTAAGTAGTGAGTAGAGCAGCAGTGGGGGCTTTGCATGGAAAAACTCTTTCTGGTCTGGGAAACCAGAAAAAAGAAGCTAAGAAGCCACAAATGCTGAAAGAGTGGGAGAATCCTAGATGAGAAAAAGCCAGAGAGGCGATCCCCAAATTCTGTCTACACCTAGCTCACACTGACCCCTGAACCATGCATGCTCAGAACAAATTCAAAACAACCTAGGTAAAAACAAAGTATCAGAACAGAGACTGAAGCTACCAAATAAGAGACAGCGTTTGCAGTAAACACAGAAAACCATGCTCATCAGAGAGAAATAACAGAATTTAGAATCTCCACAATTTAACACTCATGTCTAAGAAACAATCCCAAATTACCTAGCATACAAAGAACCAACCCCCCCCCCCAAAAAAGAGAACATTTTCAAGAGAAAAAAAGATGAACTGAGTTCAAAGTTAAGATGAATCATATATTGGAACTCAAAGCCCAGAATTTTATTTTATTTAATTTTTAATTTAGCCGCACGGCTTGGCTTGTGGGCTCTTAGTTCCCTGACAAGGGATTGAACCCTCACCCTTGGCAATGGAAGTGCAGAGTCCTTAAAAGGCTAGAATTTTTTAAGCCACTAATATGACTATCTTTAATGAAGTAAAGCAAAACATGTTTGGAGTGCATGAAAATCTCAGCAGAAAAATGGGAGGTCTCAGCAGAGACACAGAAACAAACAAACAAAAGGAAATCCAAGAACTCGAATTAAAAGAAAAATTCAACAAAATAGAAATACATGGGTACTTACCAACGTGATAGAATTTATCTACCTCACAACCAAATGTTAGCATCAGGTTTACTGGTGGAAATACTAAAGGCATTCCCACTAAAGTCAAAACAAAAAAAGGACACCATTGCCATCACTATTATTTAATATTGTACTGAAGGTCCTAACAGTGTAATTATATAAGATATAGAAAGAAATGTCACAGCAATTAGAAAGAGGTAAGTACTATTTATAGATGCTATGATTGTATACCTTGAAAACCCAAGGGAATCAAAAACTCCCACAAATAGTAATATATAATTCAATAAGAGAGTGGAGGAAAATTAATATATAGAAATCATCAGCTTTGTTACATATAAACAATAATTAGAGATAGGAAGAAAAGGTCTCAGTCACAAGAGAAACAAAATAATGAAATAACTAAGAGCAAATTTAAGAAATATGTAAAAACTATTTGAGGAAAACTTTTAAAGATATTCTAAGTAAAACAGACTCAACTTCAGAAGCACAAGTTCTAAGTTAATTTACGAATGTAAATGTTATCCCAATATCCAAAGACAGAAACTATAAAGTTCCTGAAGAAAACATAGGTAAATTCTATGGTTTGATGATCTGCTAGGAGGACTCAAAGGACTCAGCATATAGTTGTACTCTTGGCTATGATTTATTACAGCAAAAGGATACAAAACAAAACATGCAAAGGGAAAAGGCACATCCGGTGAAGTCCAGAGGAAATCAGGTAAAAGCTTCCAAGAGTGCTCTCCTAGCAGAGACACAAAGGACATACTTAAGTCCTCTAGCAATGAACTGTGACAATGTATGTGAAGTTTTGTTTACCACGGAAGCTCATCAGAGACTAAGTGCCCAGGACACATACCAGAATTGCAGACTCTCAAAAGGAAAGCATGTATTCAGCATAAACTACACTATTTATAGAAACAATTTAGGCACAGTGAGACACCCTTATCATATAAGAAGTATATATAAATATACGGAACTGTTTACCAGCCAAGTTCCCAGACAACAGAATGGGTCAACCTTACAAACCGGTCCTTCTAAGAACAGCAGTCTCAGGACTGCTATGTTAACTGTTTTCTGCACTTCTTCAATATGAAAAGCCTAATTATCAGTCAACATCCAAAAACCATACAAGACTGATAAAATTAACTATGTAAAAATTTAAAAAATCTTATTTGTGGCCAAAATTCACTAGGAGTAAATTTACAGATAAGTGAAAATTTATGAAACTGTGAAAGAATTTTTACAACTCATATCTCAGACAAAAAGATACTATATCTTTTTATAAATCCGTATTATATAAAAAGCCCTGAAAAATGAACCCTAAAAAGACTACAACTGAATAGAAAAACTGAGAAGAAAAAAAAAAACATTGACAGAAAAAGGAATACAAATGGCTCAACCTCACCTACCATAAGATAAATGTGTCAGACAGAGAAAGACAAATATCATACGATGTCGCTTATATGTGGAATCTAAAAGAAGGGTACAAGTGAACTTATTTATAAAACAGAAATAGAGTTACAGATGTAGAAAACAAACATATGGTTACCAAGGGGGAAAGGAAGGGAGGGATAAATTAGGAGATTGGGATTGACATATACACACTACTATATATAAAACAGATAACTAATAACCTACTGTACAGCACAGGGAACTCTACTCAGTACTCTGTAATGACCTATATGGGAACAGAATCTAAAAGAGTAGATATATGTATAACTGATTCACTTTGCTGTACAGCAGAAAATAACACAACATTGTAAATCAACTATACTCCAAAAAATATTAACTTAAAAAAACAGATAAATGTGAATTAAGGCAGCACTCAGATACCATTTCTCGCCTATCAGATTGGTGAAAGTCCAAAGTTAGACAGCGTACTCTGCTGGGAAATGAGGCACTCTCAAACACAGCTGGTAGGAATTCAAACACCTATGCGGAGCAATTCGGCAATATCTACCCATATTACAAATGCATATACCCTTGACCCAGTCAAATCTTGGAATTTACTTGCACTCTATAAAATTACATACATATAAGGTTATCCACTGTAGCACTATTTGCATTAGCAAAAGATGAGAAACAACCCAAATGTCCATCAAAAGGGTTAAATACACCATACATAAAAGATAATACTATGCAATTTTAATAAAGTTGTTGCTTTTTGCCATGGAAAGATCTCTAACATGTATTACGAAATGAAAAAAGCAAAGTAGAAAACAGTGTAATGATTTATAGAAAATAAGATTTCACGTTGGTTTTGGCTTATACACGTGTAAATATATGTTAAAGATAAACAATACATAATATTAGTTACCTGTGAGTAGAAAATAGGTGAAAACAATTTATACTGTATATCTTTTATTATTGCTTAATTGTTGGACCATGTAAATTTATTATCAAATTTTTTAAATGTCAATGTATTCTGTAACCAAAACTGAAGCAACCTTAGGAGATGGTTGCTTACGGAATAATCTTAGCATGAGTTAAGACCATGCCCCAGGCCTGTTGTTCATATCTTTGCCAGACACTGGTAGCCAGCTCAGAGGCAAAGTTGGAATGGAAAGGATAAACTAAGAGGACATTAAGTGAAAGACCTAAAATTTAAAGTTAAAAAAACTGTTCATGTTAGGTCTCTAGCTATGGTTATTCGCACATGGAACTGAGTGGAAACAAGGACACATCTAGAGTCTAGTAATGATACTGAGCAGATGATGCCCACAAGCATGTAGACCCCAGACCAGTTGGACCTGAACGTTGATGATGCTGACTCCTACTTATCTCACTACCAACCCATCAGAAGAATGTCCATGAGCCGATCACGCCCTCTTTGAACAATTACTATTAAACTTCTATCTTCTCCAAGGTGGGGGACACATAGTTTTTCGTGGCAGAAGCCCACTGTGTCCCCCTTTGCCTGGCGAAGTAATAAAGCTATCCTTTTCTACTTCACCCAAAACTGTCTCCAAGATTTGATTCGGCACCGGTGTACAGAGAAGCTGAGTTTTCAGCATCAGTTAAGTTTTTAAGTGGACTGCATTACCAAAGAAACCACAAGTCAAAAGCCTGTTCAAATCCTAAAGCAATCTCTAGACCTCCAAATCTAAACAGCTGGGACTTGGCTATGAAAACTTTGTAGTCCTCAAGAGGAATGAAGGGTAGCAGAATATGCCACCCCAAAATGTGCCACTCTGAAATAAGGATTATTTTCAGCTGAAGGAAAGTGAGAAGAACCAGACACAAGAAAAATTATCTGTCCTTCTCTTCTCTACCAGGAAGAGCAGGACAATTCTTCATCTCCAGACTACTCTAGATTCTAATCAACCTGTAGGTTGACACCAGAGGAATCTATGTAGCAAAACTTACTAACTAGTCCCTATCTTCCATTAAGTTTTCCTCATATATTTACTTTCCCACAGGTTGCCACCCTTGAAAGCCTAAAATCCCTTCTCGTCGTTACTTCTCTACAAATTTGTGGTTCTTTGTTCAGATGCTGTATAAGCCCCAAATTTAAGCTAACCCTTTGAGTTACCCATCACCAAATACATGTGTTTTTCACAATATATGCATTAATAAACTTCTGTTTTTCTCTTTTTTAACCTGTCTTTGTCAGTCTAATTTGCAAGGCCTCAACCAATGAACCTAAGATGGGTAGAGGAAAAATATTTTTCTTCCCTACTAGGATACATACTTTACAATGGCTACACTCAAGTGGAAAGAAAATCAATGGCGTCTGACCCCAAGATGACCTAGATGTTGGAATTAGCAGACAAGAATTTTATATCTCAAGGCTTTATGCTCAAGGATATAAAAGAAAATATACTTGTAATCAATGAGGAAATAGGATAGCTCAGCAGAAAAATAGGAAATATGAAAAAAAATTAAAATGGAAATTTTAGAACTATTAAATACAATATCTGAACTAAAAAACTGACTGGATGGGCTTAACAGCAGATTGTAAAGAACAGAAGAGTCAGTGAACTTAAAGACAGATAAGTAGAAATTATCTGTTTAAAATACAGAAAAAATTTTTAAAAAAGAAAGAAAAACCCTATGATCTGTGGAACAGTATTAAAAGGTCAACATATTTGTAATTGGAAACCCAAAAGGAGAAAAGAGAGAGAATGGGGCAGAAAAAAGAATATTTAATGAAATGATGGCCCCAAATTTCCCAACTTCAGTGAAAGACAAATTTGCAAATTGAAACTCAGCCTACACCTAGCAAACTTAGGCACATCACAGTTAAAGGGCTGGGGGAAAAGAGAGAAAATCTTGAAAGCCATCAGAGAAAATGACACAGTACATATGGGGAAACAGTAATATGAATGACAGCTGATTTTGTATCAGAAGCCACAGAGACCAGAAGATAGTAGAAGGAAATATTTAAAGTGATGAAAGAAAAAAATTGAACCCAGAACTCTGTATCTTGCAGAAATATGCGTTAAATATGAAGGCAATAATAGCAGCATTATTCAAAATAGCCAAAAAGTAGGAAAACCCTCAAATATCCATTAATAAGTGGATAAATAAAATGTATATCCACACAATGCAGTATTATTTGGCAATAAAAATAAAGTACTGAGACATGCTACACATAGATAACTCTACAACATAAAATAACTTAGGCTAAGTCAAGAAGCCATTCACAAAATAACTCTTATTGTCTGATTCCATTTGTATTAAATGTCCAAGATAGGAAAATTTATAGCGATTGAAAGTAGATTAACTGTGTGGTGGGGAATAGGGATTAATTACTAATGTTTGTGGTATACTTTTAGGAGGGGATGAAAATGTTCTAAAATTAGATTACAGCGATAACTGGTTGCATAACCCTGTGAATATATGAAAAAACACTGAATTGTTTACTTTAAATGGGCAAATCATATGGTATGTGACTTACATCTCAATAAAGCTGTTAAAAAAAAAGACTGAAGGCAATATAAAGACATTTTTAGATATGAGAAAATTAAGATAACTCATGGTCAGCAAGCCTGCATAGTAAGAAATGTAAAGGGAAGGTCTCCAGGCTGAGAGGAAATAACTAGATGGAGACTTGAATCTACAGAAAGCAATGATAAGCATTGGAAACAGTTAAAAAAAGAAGTGTCACTTAAATATCGATTTAGATAAAATACAATGACTATTTAAACCAAAAACAATAACATTGTATTATGGAGTTTATAGACTTATGTAGATGTAATACCTACAATAATGATGGCATAAAGAACAGGGAAGTAAATGGAACAATACGGTTGCAAGATTTCTGCATCTTATATGAAGTGAAAATTATATGAAAGTTAATATAATTATATTAACTGTAAAGTTAAGTCTGTACATTCAAAGCCTTGGAGCAAAAACTAAAAATATAATAATACAGAGGTAGTTAAAAGGCTTACAGATAAATTAAAATTCTACTTTAATGTTTAGTCAGTTTGAATGGTACTAGCCATAAGAATCATACTGTTGATAGTCATGGGCTAAAGGACACTTAAAGAAAAATAAACAATACAAGAATATGTAATACTTGCAACATACCTCAACTACATTTAGATTGTGTATTAAATACAAGGGTACAACTGTAAGACGCTCTACACTACTGATAAATGAAGGAAACAAGGTTATTTAACGAAAGCTAAATTATAAAGTCTATGGGTCAGAACTGAACAAAGCCAAGGTCCTTTAAAAAAATGGAGAATGGCTGAATATATATTAACATATCTAAAGAAAAAGCCTGTCAATCTGAGGAGCTGTTGGTCAGCAAGAGAAACCAAGGGAAAAAAGGCACAAGAGGCAAACCTTAGCAGTGCTCATCTAAGCACTAACAGAGAAGTTATGGCCCGAAGACTTCAAGTACAGTCCTAGGTAAGATTATTCCTCTTGTGGAAATGAATGCATCAGGCTAGTGACAAGTTCAATTTATGTAATTTTTCTTGTTTCCACTCTGTATTCACTAAATAACATTCTAATTATAAACTTGACTTCCCTTGTATGACAGTCACACACAGAGAGGATATCTGACTCACATTAACTCAAGTCTGTGTAAACTACCACTCATAAATTAATAAATTAGAATAGTTATTTTAGACATTGGTCTCTGTAAGTCTAGTTTGTGCTCATGAGAGATGAGACCCACCCCCATCACAATATGCTTAATTAGGTTCCTAAGCATAGAAGCTGAGAGATCTCCAGACTATGATAATACCATGGTCACACAGTACTTCATGAGGCTATTTATTTCCTAGGGGTACGAACTTCACTCAGTCGTTCCAATCATTTTCTTTTTTATTACAAGAGTTTGAAATTTAAATCTTCATATTATTAAAAAACTTTGCTTTTTAACAGATGTGCTTGATTACATAAGACAGTGGAATAAAGAGATACTGCTGGCAAAAGAGAACATTGGCAAAAGGTCAGGAAATGAGACATAGTCCCTAACATAAGCTAGCCCTTAGACGTAACAGAAAAGAGATTCATTCACAAAACTGGAAAATAGTGCCCAATTCTTGTTTATAATAATTTATTTTTACAGCAACTAGTGAATTGCTTAGACCATTCATCTACATAATGATAGTGCTAGATCTCAAGATTATATCTATTATTACTACATCTGCTTGTACTGTCTTGGTAGAAATCAGACAAAATGGTGGTATCAGAATGTGAAAATGAACAGGTCCTAGATCAAACCTCAAATATTCCCAGTGAAATGTGTTATGAGAATTGCATCATAAAGATCTATAAATAGCAGAATTACACATTTCCTCTTGATGGCCAGAATTAACTCTACATTTTGAATTTCCATTTAACACATATTGGTTAAGATGCCTTGTAAAAAGGATGAGGCAGGTGTAAAACAAAGGAAATTATTTTGTTGATATTTTTAAGACTTTTTTCCACGGCCCTCCCCCCATATGAGCCCCTTCCCACTCTAATACTCTATTGAGATTAAGAAAAGTTTCTGATCTTTTCAGAAGCACTGGTTTGTTATAAACTTAATGAGAGAAGGCAATATGTAAACTAAAAAAGAAGGGTAAAAAAACAATTCAGTAACATCTCTGTAGAAAATTACAAATAACTTTTATTTTCAAATCTACTCTATTACAAAGATCTTCCTCACAGAATGTCTTATTATATCTTAGCTTTGTTTGCTTGGTATTAAATATCCCTATTTTTCTGTGATAAGACTTCCAAATTCTTCTCCATCCTGGTTTTCCTCCTCAACATTTTACTCAAAAAACATTTTCTTTTAGCATTTATTATATTCCAGGACCTATACTGGATGGATGCAATTCAAAGACAAATAAGAGGATGCATTTCTTCTAAGAAGCTTATATTCTATTAGGGAGCAGCATATACATAAATCATTAAGTGAAGTAGAGAGTTATAAAGATGTCTGAAACATGTCTGAGTACAACGTGAGCATATAATAGTCAGTAAAATTAATACTAGATGCCATTTAAGGTAAACCCTCAAATATTGGTGGTTTAATACAAGAAAAGTGGTTTATTTCTTGTTTACAATACAGTCTAATGCCCAGTGACAGGCAGCACTTCTCCATCTCTTAAATCTGTTACCTGGAAAACATGGCCTCCAAGGTCACCGAGGCAGGAAAAAGACAGGCTAGAGTTTTTCAGGAGATGGTTGTTTGGGGCCAGGTTTCAAAGTGGCCTGAATCTCTTCCCATAGCAAGCATACTGTCCCAGAACTCAATCCCGTGGACCCAACCTAATGATAAGTGAGGCTGTGAAATGTAGAGGACCCCATAGATATTTACTGAACACTAACACGCTCTGCCACAGGGTGTCAAATGGAGAACAGTTAATTCTACTTGGAAAAACTTCATAGAAAATGTAACGCTTGAGCTGGGTATCAGATCACTCTACTTTATCAGTTTCCACCATACATGATGGGAAAGCCAAGAGAATCAACTGAAAAAAATATTACGAACAATAAAAGAATTCAGCAGAGTAGTTGGGCATTCACTCATTCAATAGATAATTATTGAGTGCTTACTCTATGCCTCTTCTAGATGCATGGGAAACATCATTGAATAAAATAAAAATTCTTAAATTAAAAAAAAATCCATGGAATTTATAATCTAGCTTGGGGAGATACTAATAATAAAAAAAGTAAATAAAAAATCATAGCATGTTAGTAGATGATAAGAGATTTGGAGAAAGAAAGAGTGGAAGTGGGAGAAGAATAGGTTTCATTTTTTTAAAAAGTGGTCTGGGAGGCTTCATCCAGAAGTTGACAGTGAAGACATGAAGGATGTGAGAGAGTTAGCCATAAGGATATCCTGGGGGAGAGCATTCCACATGGAAGGAAAAACCAGGACGTTATCTTATGATCAGGAATTTTCTTGGCATTGAGAACAGCAAGGATGTCCGTGTGGCTGAAGTAGATTGAACAACAGGACATGAGAAGGATATGAGGGCAGAGAAATACTGTGGCCATATCATTAGGGTTTTATAGGCCTCTGATCTTTATTTGACAGAGATGGAGAGTCACTGAAGAGTTTTAAATATAGAAGTAACATGATATTTATTAAGTTTATGTATAAAAATTGATTTACATTTGTAGCAAAAAATAAAATCTATAGGAAAAAACTAGAGAAATGTGCAAAACCTATATAAAATGTTTTAAAAACACCCCTGAAAGACACAAAAGAGGATTTGAATAAGTAAGAAGATATGTACTGTTCTTGGATAAAAAGACTCAGCACTATAAAAAATTTTTCCTTATGTGAATGTATCAAACTAATGCAATTACCCCCTCAAAAAGTCCACAGTTTTTCTTTTTGGACAAACAAATTAATTCTGAAGTTCATATGAAAAAATTAAAAAGCAAGGATGGTTAGGGGTGTGGTGGTACAAAAACTAGACTTACCATATATTAAATCTCACTATAAAGATTCATCAATTAAAAGAAGTTGCTACTGGCACATGAACAGATGGACAGACCAAAGGAAAATGAGAGAAATTCCAGTAAGAATTTAAATACATATGAAACTTAGTATATAAGAAAGTTGGCATTTCAAATCAGTGGGGGCATTTGTGCATTTAATAAATAATTATTGAGTACCTACTATGTTTCAGGCACTATTCTAGCAGTAAACATATGAATAAAAATTCCTGCCCTCATGAGGATGACATTCTAATGGGGATTATGACATTTAAATCAAATATTGGAAGGACTGGGTAGCTATATTGAAGAAGATAAATCTGGATCCATACCTCATACCATATATGTATTCCAAATAGAAAAAATATTTAATTAAAAAAAAGGAAGCTGAAACAAGCATGGGAAAATTCTTTACAACTTTGGTATAGGAAAGGCTTTTCTAAGTATGACTTAAACTCGAAGTTTAAGAAAACAAAGATTGAAAATTTTGACTGCAGACAAACAAAAAAATTACTGCATGGAAAACTAAACACCATAGGCTAGGTAAAAAGAAACATAATAAACTATAAATAATTATTTTAAATTAATATTACACAGAAAAGGCTAATCTCCCTAATATAAGAAAAGTTCTAGAAATAAAAAGGATCAATAACACAATTTTTAAAAATAAGCAAATATGTGAACAAATACTTATCAAAAAAGATAGTTAATATTTAAACAATGAAAGTTGCCTGACTTTACTTATAATTAGGAAAATATAAGTGAAAAGAACACTGAGATACCATGATTTTATCTATCATATTGGCAAAAATGCAGAAGTTTGACAACTCTGTTGCAAGGGAAACAAGTACTCAAATACATTACTGGTGGGAGTTCAAAATGGTATTATAATCCCCACAGAGAACAGTTTGGCAACACCTATTAAAATCACACATGTATATACCTTTAGTCCAGAAATCTCACTTCCAGGAATTTATTTTACAGATAAATAACTTCATACATGTGCAGATTTATGTACAAGGTTATATACTTCAGCATTGTGCAAGCAATAACATCCAACAATGAGTTCACCAAACTTGGGAGAAGAATGGATAAACACAGAGAGAACTTCAACAAAGAAAGGGAAAATATAGGAAAGTACCAAAGAGAAGTCACAGAGCTGAAGAATACAATATGAATTAAAAAATACACTAGAGGGGTTCAATAGCAGATTAGATGAAGGAGAAATAATCAGTGGTCTGGAATACAGGGCAGTGGAACTCACCAAACCAGAGCAGCAAGAAGAGAAAAGATTTTAAAAAGTGAAGACAGCTTAAAGGACCAATGGGACAACATCAAGTAGAATAATCACATTGTAGGGGTCCCAGAAGGAGAAGAGAGAGGAAAAGGGGCAGAATGTTTATTCAAAGAAACAATGGCTGAAACTTCCCTAACTGAAGGAAGGACACAGACATCCAGATTCATGCTTATGAATGTCGAATCATTATGTTGTACACCTGAAACAAATGGAATGTTGTATGTCAACTATACTTCATTAAAAAATGACATTAAAGTGATCACTGTCAAGTAGACGATTCAATGTAAAAAAGCATTTATGAGATAATGTTAAATGGAAAAAGTTGACTACACCATTTGATTTCTTCTATGTAAAAACAATTGGTCATGAGGCTCAGCCTAAGGGCTGAACTGACTTGAAGTTATGTGATTTGGGATGGGGACTGAAGTAAATTTCTAATTGGAAAGTTTCAATGGAAAAAAAAATCAACGAAATAGAAAAAAAAATGCAATTGAGAAAAATCAACAGAGCTTAAAATTGGTTTTGAAAAAAATTAATAAATAAACCACTAGGAAAGAAAGAAAAAAACACAAAACTCTACATCAGAAATTAAAAGGTGAACATCACTACAGACTCTTCAGATGTTTACAAGGTAATAAGAGAATAATATAAACAACATTATGCCAACACATTTGACATCTTATGAAATGGAAAAATTCCTTAAATACAACTTACCAAAACTAGCACTTGAATAAACAGAAAAGCTGAATTTCTTGTTTCTGTTAAAGATACTAAGCATACAATTCAAAACTGTCTCACAAAGAAAGTGCTATTGTCAGATGGTCTCACTTATGAATTCTTCTAAGCATTTAGCGAATAAATAATACCAATTTTACACAAATTCTGTCAAGAGACTAGAGAAAAAGGGAACACTACCAAATTCAATTTATAAGACTTGTATAACCTTGATACCAAAACCCAGAAAGGGTATTAGAAGAAAAAAAATTACAGGCCAATATTCTCTTGAATACATATGCACAAATCCTAAACAAAATACTTGAAAATCAAGTCTAGTAATATATAAAAAGAATAACATAAATAAACAGGGTTTATCGCAGGAATGCAGGATTGGTTAAACATTTGAAAATCAATGTAGAGACTTCTGTTCAGCCATGATGGAGTAATAGGTACTACATTTATCCTCTTACCTTAAGCAACTAAAAAATAAAGACAAAAATATAAAACTATGTTTACACATAATGGACAAGAGGCAACACAGGATGGTGATCCCTGAGAGAAGGGTAATAAATGAGGTAAACTCTATGATTACCACAGTTTACTGGCTGGAGAAAAGTTTCAAGCCACAGCACAGGGAGGGGTATTCACGTGGAAATGGGTCTTCCTGATTTGAGGGACAGAGTTTAGGATCTGAGGAGGCCAAGGAAGCTAAAATTCACATGGCACATCACCATATAGAGAACTGTCCAGAGAGAGAAAACTCCACAGATCTTCAGAGGGTTCTACTTAAGTCTTCAACTGAATACCGATCAGCACACACATAAGGAAAACAAGGTTGGAGAAAAAAAAGAAAACACTGGAAAAAAGCAGGTGGAAAATTCATGAAATTCACACAGGGTTGAACAGTTCATGCTCCTGGCAGCCAGAACAGAGAAACCTTGTAATACACAGGTATCAGGTAGTGTATTCAGAATGGCATTGGCTCAGTAGTGGGGGTAAATTATTAACTAGATTAAAAATTTCTCTAATCTCACCAAGTTTAAAAAGTAAATCTGAAGGATCATACTGTTTTCAAATAAATAAACAACATCCTAGGAAAAAGCTCAAAATTATTTAAATAAATACAAACAACACAACAATCCCAGACGTGACACAGGAGAGAATAAGTGAACAAGGATATTAAAACAGCTATTACAAATTATCCCATATGTCCAAAAAGGCGGAAGAAAGTACGATCATGTTAAGGAAAGATATAGAGTTTTTTTTTTTCATATGTTATAAATCTCTTTAAGAGATGATTTCCTGTTAATGCCAAAAATAATAACAATGTATTGTGTGGTTTATAACATATAATGACTTAAAGTATATGGCAATAATAGCAGAAAGGCCCAAAGAGGGGAAATATAAGTGTACTATTGAAAGGTTTTTACATTATAATTGAAGCAGTATAATGTTAATTGAAAGTAGATGATGATAAGATGTACTATAAAACCCAAAACAACCACCAAAAAAAACAAAAGCAAAGAGACTGTAGCTGATTCAAAGGCAATTAAGTGGAATTACAAAAACATTCCATCTGAAAGAATGCAGAAAAAGAGGAAAAAGGGAACAAAGAACAGAAGGGACTAGTAGAAAACAAAGAGCAAAATAGCAGATTTAAACCCAGTTGTATCAATGACTACATTAAATGTAAATAGTCTAAACAATCTAGTTAAAAGGCAGAGATTATCCACTGGATTTTAAAAATCCAATTATATGCCGTCAAAAGGAAATTCACTTAAAATATAAAGACATAAATAGGCTTTAAATTAAAAAATGGAAAAATATATACCATGCTAAAACGAAGGGGAAGAAAGCTGGAATGTCTATGTTAAAATCAGACAAAGCAGGCATAGAGCAAAGAATATTACTAGGGATAAAGAGAGTCATTTTCTAAGGATCAAGGAGCCGATTCATCAAGAGAACATAACAATCCAAAATTGCTTTTGCACCTAATAGCAAAGCTTCAAAATACATGAAACATAAACCAATAGAAGAAACAACAAATAGAAAAATCCACAACTACAGTTGTGAATTTCAGTGGAACAGATAGAATGTCAGCAAAAATATAGAAACCTGAACACTATCAATTAATATGATCTAATTGACATTTATCAAACACTCCACTCATTAAAATCAGAAATACACGTACTTTTCAAGTGTGCATGGAACATGGTAAATGATAGATATGCTAGACATATTATGAGCCTAAAACAAGGCTCAATAAATTTAAAGGAATTCAAATCATACAAAGTATAAAATGTGAACATAGTAGCATTAAATTAAAAATCAATAATACAAAAGTGTCTAGAAAATCGCCAAGTCTTTGGAAACTAAACAACACACTATGAGTCAAAGAAGAAATCACAAGGAAATTAGAAAGTAAATAAACTAAATGAAAATGAAAACACAACTTATCAAAAATAATGGGAACTAAAACAGTGTTTTCAGGGGACTTCTGACTTCCCTGGTGGCACAGTAGTTAAGAATCCACCTGCCAGTGCAGGGGACATGGGTTCGATCCCTGGTCCGGGAAGATCTCACATGCTGTGAAGCAACTAAGCCCATGCACCACAACTACTGAGCCTGCACTCTAGAGCCTGCAAGAGACAACTACTGAGCCCGTGTGCCACAACTACTGAAGCCTGTGCACCCTACAGCCCGTGTGCCACAAGTACTGAGCCCACGTGCTGCAACTACTGAAGCTTGCGCACCTAGAGTCAATGCTCCGCAACAAGAGAAGTCACCACAGTGAGAAACCCACGTGCTGTAATGAACAGCAGCCCTCGCACTCTACAACTAGAGAAAGCCTGTGTGCAGCAACGAGGCAGCCAAAAAAGAAAAAAACAACAACAGTGCTTTCAGAAGAAATTATAGCACTAGATGTTTATTTAAGAAAGAAGAAAGGTCATCAACACTGGCCTAAGGTACCTTGGCAAACTTCTTCCCCATCCAGTAAGACACTGCCTTACCCTCTTCAAGAAGATCTGAACCACAACTGGGGTATTGGGCAAGGTGTTCTCTAAGTTTGTTTCTTCCTTAGGTAGGCTCTCTCAGGCTAGAGGTAGTGGCTGCTCTCTTCACCTGTTATTCCTGTATTCTTTAGGTTTCACTATACCCTTCTTAGAAGCTAAACTTCTTTTACATATTTAATAATTCTCTATATATTTAATACTCAGATTACTGTTCAAGTTTCTGTTTTGGTTCCTGTCTCCTGATTGAACCTAACTAAAACAGAATTGGTACTGGGTGTGATGGCAAGAGACAGAACCTCAAGGATAAGATTTTGGGATTGATCTGGTCATGCCCTTAGGTTTAAGCATAGGAATAAACTCCCTGACAACAGGAAATGGAGGCTATTAATCCATAGCATGCAGTAGCATCACAATTAATTGTGATGAATTACAATTCATTGTAATTGTACCAATTAAAGCAACTTAAGAGCTCTTAAGTATTATGGCAGTAATGTTGACCATAGGACAAGGTATGGGATAGATTGTCTTGAATGCACTAGAGCACTTATAGAAAGAAAATGATAAACTCAAATCCGAGTCTGGGAACTAAAAAGCTCCCATAGCCGCCCTAAAATAATCCATTTCTTATAGCCACAGAGCTGATTTTGCTGAAAAATCTAATGTGAAATTTACTTTGTTCAGGCTATTGAATTACAATACTAGTTGAGTTTATGGTCTTTCCAAGCTTCTTATGTGAATAACAGGGCACTGACTGATAAAGAATGAGCCCTTAAAACTTGAAATGGGGACATCTGGTAGGCAAGATGAAACTGGCAATCTTAAATACCCTAGTCCCTTAATTGTAGAAGTAGCTGGCCTTCCTGTGTCTGAGGAAAGGAGCTTTCCTTTGTTTAAAGAACTCTGTGATAACTTTACATGGGGCAAATGCCTGGCAAGGGGACACTCGTTCTCCTCAAGACCCACCAAAATCAACCCTTATTTCTACTAGGCCAGTAACTAGGGTCAAACATCAGCATACTCCAAACATAATGTATACACTATGACCCAAGAGGAGAAAGCTTATATACCAGAAGAATTACATTATGTGTGTGTGTGTGTGTGTGTGTGTGTGTGTGTGTGTGTGTGTGTGTATCCTGGGGAATATGTGCAGGAGTAGATTCTAAGAAAAGACCAAAGAGGGATAACTTTATTGGTATGGGTGCACTTACTAGAGATTCTGGATTTAATGTGTTAGAGCTTCTTCCCATTGTATGAGCTAACAGCTTGGTTGGTTGACTGAAACTTGGACTCAGTAGCCTACATTTAATGAAAATAAAATGCTGGAGTTCCTATGGCATGCTGTACATGAGAGAGCATGAAATCTTAGGGTTAGGAGTGCTGGAGTGGATTTATCGTGTGTGAGCTACATGACTACCTCACCACTATATCTCCCAAAAAGGCGTAGAAGGCACTCCTGTCACTAAGGCATTGGTAAGTTCATTAGTGAGGGCAGCACCTGTATCTCTGAGGAGCTCCGTGGCTGCTCTCCTGTGTAGGCCACATAGAC
This sequence comes from Phocoena phocoena, assembly GCF_963924675.1. Lineage (NCBI taxonomy): Eukaryota > Metazoa > Chordata > Mammalia > Artiodactyla > Phocoenidae > Phocoena > Phocoena phocoena. Next base: position 119,034,836 of record NC_089220.1, on the reverse strand, counting down.
TATGGGTGATGCCACCATGAGACATCAGATGACCATATGGTCTGAGCTTCCCATCATGAACTGGGTGCTGTCTGACTCAACTAGCTGTGTTTGAGCATAAACAATTCATTGTCACGTGGAAATGGCATATAAGAGACCAAGTATAGGCAAATCCATAAGGTACAATAAGTTACATGAACAAGTAGTTCAGACTCTGATTCCTGTTGTGTTACCTCTTCTCAAATCTTTGCTTATAGTCTCCTGAGGAGTTCCTAATAACTAGCAAAGGAAGCAAATATTCAAGCCCAGTTTATAAATGGGTCTGTACAATATGCTGGTGCTGAAAGTGGACAATTACAGCATTACACCCCTACTCAGGGGTGACTAATATTCAGTGATAAAGGAAAATCCTCCCAGTGGGCAGAACTCTGAGCAGTACATTGCCTATCCACTTTGTCTAAAAAGATGGCGAGAAGTATGGATCCACGGGCAGTTGCTCTACAGATCTATTTAGATCCACGGGCAGTTGTTAACAATTTGGCTGTATGGTCAGGGAAGGAAGTAACAAGAATAGAAGATAGGTGACAAGAAAATGTGGAGAAGTAGGTAGATGGATATTTCAGAATGGGCACAGACTGTGAAGATATTTGGTTCCCATGTGACTGCATATCAAATGGCCTTCACTGCAGAGGGTACTCTTAATAATAAGGTGATGTGCTCCAAATCAAAATGACATGCTCTGTCAGTCACCCTCTTTCCCAAGCTGTCCTAGTGCTTGCTTAAAGGGTCCAGTAACAAAGTGACCATAGTGGCAGAGTGGAGGATATGAATGGGCTCAACAACATGGACTTCCCTTTACCAACGCTGACTTGGCTAATACTATTACTGAGTGCCAAGTCTGACAACAAAGAGACCAACACTGAGTCCCTGATGTGGAACTATTTTCTGGGGGAACAGTCAGCTACTTGGTGGTGGGTTGGTTACATGGTACATTTTCCATCACAGAGGAGGGCAGAGATTTGGTCTCACTGGAAATGACACATAGTCCAAATATGGATCTGCCTTCCTTGTTCATAATGGTCTGCCAGCGCAAACATCCAAGGACTCACAGAATGCCTTATCTACCATCACAGTATTCCATAACACTGCTTCTGATCATGGAACTCATTTCTAAGGAAGTGCCGCTCTGAGTGCATATCCATGGAATGAAAATGGTTTTACCACATATGCTATCACTTAGAAGCACCTGGCCTAATTAAAAATGAAATAAAACTAATGGGAGAAAAATAAAGCTGAAAGGATGGGGTTCCATTTTACAGGATTTGGTTATGTGCTTTGAATCAGACAGATATCATTGTATACGGTGCTGTCTCCCCCACAGTTAGAATGCATGGGTCTGGGAATCAAGAGGTGGAACTGATAGTGGCTTCACTCACTATTATACCTAATAACCCATTTGCTGAATTTTATTCTCACCTTACAATTTTGAACTTCATGCCTATGAAGTTCAGAGATGCTAGACCCAAAGAGGGTAACAATTCCATCAAGGAATACACAAATGGTCTACTGAATTGAAAGGTAAGACTTCCACATGGTCATTTTGGGCTCCACATGCAACTGAACCAAAAGGAAGAAGAGGGGGTTACTCTATTGGCTTCAGCAGTTGATCCCAACTATCAAGAGGAAATTGGGCTATTGGTATATAATGGGGAAAAGGAAGACTATACCTGGAACCCAGGGAATTCTCTGGGCTGCCTCTTAATACTCTATGTCAATTCTCAATAGTGCAGGTTAATGGCAAATTACAGCAATCAAAAAAAAGGCTGGAATATTGAGGACTCATATCCCTCAGGAAAGAAGGTTTGGGTTACTCCACTTGGTAAGAAATCTACTGATGCGATGGCTGAAGACAAGTGGAGTATGGAATGGGTAGTGGAGAAGGAAGCCACAGATATCACCTACGGTCTCATAACAAATTACTTACAAAAAAGATTGTAATATGTATCTTTTCTGCTTGTTATATGTATGTATTTATTTGGAGATATTAACCATTTTCTTTTCATTCTCCATCTTACCATTACTAGAGGTTAAACTTAGTGATTAGTCTTTATATTACAGTATATTCAGTTGCACTATGACTAAATCTGAGGAGTAATTAATAGTGCCAGCTATAAAAGCAATTACTGTTGGGACTGAATGCCTCTTAATTTGGGGAAAGTATGAGAATTTCTTGGTGTGTGGAAGTTCAAGTGAGTGTAAGATGTACATGTACATGTACATGTAAGAAGCTGGGTAACCAAAGGAGGGATATGCCAGTTATCAATTTACTGCCTCTCACCTCTAAATCTAGACTTTGTCCAAGCTTTGTGAAACTTGGGCTTGAAAGTATACTATTTCTCCTTTGCCAGATGGCATAATGTTAGGCCTTGTCAGTAGAGAGCACTGGAAGGACACCGTAAGAAGGGATTTTTTTTCTTGCTCCTATGGTGTGATGGCCAGTTGGAGTCTTCTGGTGGTATACCCAGTTATACACACCCTCCAGAAAGTTTCAACAGCACCCCAGCAGGTCTTGCTCACAAACTAGCAAGCAGCCTCCCAGTGAGACTCACCAGCAACCCAACGGGTGATTTCTGCTTAATAGCCTTGGCCTGAGAATTTCTCCACCATCTAATAGGCCATAGCCAAACTCTCTCCATCAAGATCTGAATCTCAGCATTGATGGAGCATCCCCCAAGTTTTTTCCTTTCTTGAGTACTCTCCCTCAGCTTAGAGGTAGTAGCTGCTCCCTGCATCTTCTAATCCTGTATTCTTTATAGAAATGCTTTTTACCAATTTGAATTTTTCATACTAAATTAGGGAATATCAAGAATGACTTTATGCCAATAAATTTAACTACTTAAATGAAATGGAATTATTCCTTGAAAGGCACAAACTACCAAAGATTACTCAAGAAGAAACAGATAACTTTAACTTTACATCTATTAAAAGCATTGAATTTATATTTAAAAATCTTCCCACAAGTAAAACTCTAGGCCCAGATGGCTTCATTTTTAAATTCAACCAAATATTTAAGAAAGAAATATTACAAAACCTACATAAACTCTTCCAGAAAACTGAAGAGATGGGAACAACTTTCCAACTCATTCTATGAGGCTAGCATTACGCTATAAAGAGTTCACAGTGTATAATTCCATTTACTATATAAAATTCTAGCCACTGCAAAATCAATCAATAGTGACAAGAAGCAAATCAGCATTTACTTGAGAACACAGGGATGGTAGGAAGAGATGAATTACAAAGGGCAATTAGGAAACTTTGAGATTATGGATATTTTCATTATCTTGATTACGCATGTGGTTTCATAGCTCCATACTTATGTCAAAACTCACACTGTACATTTTAAATATGTATTCTTTAAATATGCTTTAATACAGGTATAAAATATACCTTAAATATACCATATCAAGCTGTAAAAAATTAATATAATCTACTACATTAGTCAAATAAAAGAAGAAAATCATATGACCATTTTGATAGGCACAGAAAAAAGCATTTAATAAAATATAAAACACATTTATGATAAAACTCTCAGCAAAGAATAGAAGGGAACTTCCTTAACCTGTTAAAAGATATCAACAAAAAACCTACAGTTGATATAATTAAAAATGAAATATTGAGCTTTCTTTCCTTGAGGTCAGAAACAAGACAAGGATGAGCGCTCTCACCACTTCTATTCAACAAATATACTACAGATTCTAGCCCCTACAATACAGCAGGCAACAAAGTAAAAAAAGGTATAAAGATTTGATAGAAGTATAACTGCCATTTTCAAAGATGACAAGATTGCAGATTCTTTAGGACTATTTAGACACACAATTATCATAATTCATATGTGAATTCAGCAAGATCATTACACATAAAATCAGTATAAAAATAATTTTATTTCCATACACAAGCAGTTAGCATTTGGAAAATGATTTTTTAATGCCATTGAAAACGCCATCCAAAAACATTAAAACATCTATTTTTAAAAACGAATGAAATATATGCAAGATCATAACACCAAGACTAAAAAATAGATATTGCTGAAAGAAATTTAATAAGACATAAAATCACAACATTGTAAAGAATTATACTTCAATAAAGATGTTATAAAAAAAAAAGAAGACATAAAATCAAGGTATATAACATGTTCATGAATTGGAAGTCCTCAACTTTATTTGAGGCCAATTCTCATATTTGACCTAAAGATTCAATCCCAGTTAAAATCCTTGCAGGATTTTTTGGAAGTTGACAAGCTGCTTCCAAAATTTAAATTAGACAAAATGGTAAACCAGACAGACTACTTTCTACACAGCAGCTGAAGCCCTGCTTTGAACAATCTCAATCATTAATTGGATTAGGTAATCTATGATTACTAGTGCCTCTAACCACTTGTCAGAATCTTATGTAAATCCTCTCTAAAAGAAGATAACACCATCAAAAACCTTAAAATATCTCTACAGTTTTCACACAAAATGTCTGACACATTAAAAAATAACTACCTATGTAAGTACTCGAGACAATCTGATTAAAAACCAAATAGATGTTTTCCACAGAAACAATAAAACTGATTCTAAAATTCGTATGGAATTTCAAGGGACCCTGCATAGACAAAACAATTGTGAAGAACAAAGTTAGACGACTAACACTTCCCAAGTTCAAAACTTACTACAAAGCTAAGTAATCAAAACAGTATGATAGGGCTTCCCTGGTGACGCAGTGGTTGAGAGTCCGCCTGCCGATGCAGGGGACGCGGGTTCGTAACCCGGTCCGGGAAGATCCCACATGCCGCAGAGCAGCTAGGCCCATGCAAAAAAAAAAACAGTATGATACTGGCATAAGGACAAACATATAGACCAATGGAATAGAACAGAGAGCCCCCAAATAAACCCTCACATATACGGTCATTCAACAAGCGTGCCAGGACCATTCAATGGGGTAAGAGCAGTCTTTTTAACAAATGGTGCTAGGAAAACTGGATAGTCATAGGCAAAAGACCTTACCTTACACCATATATAAAAATTAACTAAAAATACAAAAAGCCCTAAACATAAGACCTAAAACTACATAAACTCTTAGAAGAAAACATAAGGCAAAAGCTTCATGACATAGACTTGGCAAAGATTTATTGGAAGTGATACCAATAACACAGGCAACAAAAGGAAAAAACCCAACAAATTGGACTTGATCAAAATTAAAATATTTCATGCGTCAAATGACACTATCAACTGTGTAAAAGGCAATTCATAAGATGGGAGAAAATATTTGTAAATCACACATCTAGTAATGTGTTAATACCCAGAACGTACAGAGAACTAAAACTCAAAAACAACAAATAAAAAACAACCCAATTCAAAAATAGACAAAGGACTTAAATAGACATTTCTCCAAAGAAGATATACAAATGGCCAAGAAGCACATGAAAAGATTTCAACATGTCTAATCATTAGGGAAATGCAAATCAAAACCACAATGAGAGACGAGAGGAAGATGGCGGAAGAGTAAGACGCGGAGAAGACCTTCCTCCCCACAGATAACACCGGAAATACATCTACACGTGTAACAACTCCTACAGAACACCTACTGAACGCTGACAGAAGACCTCAGACCTCCCAAAAGGCAAGGAAGTCCCCACGTACCTGGGTAGCGCAAAGAAAAAAGAATAAACAGAGACAAAAGGATAGGGACGGGACCTGCACCAGTGGGAGGGAGCTGTGAAGGAGGAAAGGTTTCCTCACACTAGGAAGCCCCTTCGCGGGCGGAGACTGTGGGTGGTGGAGGGGGAAGCTTCGGCGCCGCGGAGGAGAGCACAGCAACAGGGGTGCGGGGGGCAAAACAGAGAGATTCCCGCACAGAGGATCGGTGCCGACCGGCACTCACCAGCCCGAGAGGCTCGTCTGCTCGCCCGCCAGGGCGGGTGGGGGCTGGGAGCTGAGGCTCAGGCTTCGGTCAAACGCAGAGAGAGGACTGGGGTTGGCGGCGGCGTGAACACAGCCTGCAGGGGGTTAGTGCACCACGGCTAGCCGGGAGGGAGTCCGGGGAAAAGTCTGGACCTGCCGAAGAGGCAAGAAACTTTTTCTTCCCTCTTTGTTTCCTGGTGCGCGAGGAGAGAGGATTAAGAGTGTTGCTTAAAGGGGCTCCAGAGACGGGTGTGAGCCGCGTCTAAGAGCGCAGACCCCAGAGACGGGCATGAGACGCTAAGGCTGCTGCTGCCGCCACCAAGAAGCCTGTGTATGAGAACAGGTCACTATCCACACCCCCCTTCCGGGGAGCCTGTGCAGCCCGCCACTGCCAGGGTCCCGGGATCCAGGGACAACTTCCCCGGGAGAACGCACGGTGCGCCTCAGGCTGGTGCAACGTCATGATGGCCTCTGCCGCCGCATGCTCACCCCGCACTTCGTACCCCTCCCTCCCCCCAGCCTGAGTGAGCCAGGGTTCCCGAAACAGCTGCTCCTTTAACCCCGTCCTGTCTGAGCGAAGAACAGACACCCTCCGGGCGACCTACATGACACGCAGAGGACGGGCCAAATCCAAAGCTGAGCCCCGGGAGCTGTGAGAACAAAGAAGAGAAAGAGAAATCTCTCCCAGCAGGCTCAGAAACAGTGGATTAAAGCTCCACAATCAACTTGATGTACGCTGCATCCGTGGAATACATGAAGAGACAACGAATCATCCCAAATTGAGGAGGTGGACTGTGAGAGCAAGATTTATTATTTTTTCCCCTTTTCCTCTTTTTGTGAGTGTGTATGTGTATGCTTCTGTGTGAGATTTTGTCTGTATAGCTTTGCTTCCACCATTTGTCCTAGGGATCTATCCGTCCGTTTTTTTGTTTTGTTTTTTCTTTAAAAAATTTTTTTTCTTAATAATTATTTTTTATTTTAATAACTATTTTATTTTATCTTACTTTCTTTTATTTTATCTTCTTTCGTTCCTCCCTCCCTCCCTTCTTCCTTCCACCCTCTTTCTTTCCTTTTCTTTCTTCCTTCCTTCCTTTCTTTCTCTCTCTCTCTCTCTCTCCTTCCCTCCCTCCCTCCCTTCCTCTCTCTCTCTCTCTCTCTCTTTCTTTCTTCTTTTTCTCCCTTTTATTCTGAGCTGTGTGGATGAAAGGCTCTTGGTGCTGCAGCCAGGAGTCAGGGCTGTGCCTCTGAGGTGGGAGAGCCAACTTCAGGACACTGGTCCACAAGAGACCTCCCAGCTCTACATAATATCAAACGGCAAAAATCTCCCAGAGATTTCCATCTCAACACCAGCACCCAACTTCACTCAGCAACCAGCAAGCTACAGTGCTGGACACCCTATGCCAAACAACTAGCAAGACAGGAACACGACCCCAACCATTAGCAGAGAGGCTGCCTAAAATCATAATAAGTCCATAGACACCCCAAAACACATCACCAGACGTGGACCTGCCCACCAGAAAGACAAGATCCAGCCTCAGCCACCAGAACACAGGCACTAGTCCCCTCCACCAGGAAGCCTACACAACCCACTGAACCAACATTAGCCACTGGGGACAGACACCAAAAACAATGGGAACTACGAACCTGTAGCCTGCAAAAAGGAGACCCCAAACACAGTAAGATAAGAAAAATGAGAAGACAGAAAAACACACAGCAGATGAAGGAGCAAGATTAAAAACCCACCAGACCTAACAAATGAAGAGGAAATAGGCAGTCTACCTGAAAAAGAATTCAGAGTAATGATAGTAAAGACAGTAAAGATGATCCAAAACCTTGGAAATAGAACAGAGAAAATGCAAGAAACACTTAACAAGGACCTAGAAGAACTAAAGATGAAACAAACAACGAAGAACAACACAATAAATGAAATTAAAAATACTCTAGATAGGATCAATAGCAGAATTGCTATTGATCCAGGTCACTTAAGTGATGGGCATGAGACGCTAATGTCACTTAAGTGACCTGGAAGATAAAATAGTGGAAATAACTACTGCAGAGCAGAATAAAGAAAAAAGAAAGAAAAGAACTGAGGACAGTCTCAGAGACATCTGGGACAACATTAAATGCACCAACATTCGAATTATAGGGGTTCCAGAAGAAGAAGAGAAAAAGAAAGGGACTGTGAAAATATTTGAAGAGATTATAGTTGAAAACTTCCCTAATACGGGAAAGGAAATAGTTAAGTCCAGGAAGCACAGAGAGTCCCATACAGGATAAATCCAAGGAGAAATACATCAAGACACATATTAAACTGTCAAAAATTAAATACAAAGAAAACATATTAAAAGCAGCAACGGAAAAACAACAAATAACACACAAGGGAATCCCCATAAGGTTAACAGCTGATCTCTCAGCAGAAACCCTACAAGCCAGAAGGGAGTGGCAGGACATACTGAAAGTGATGAAGGAGAAAAACCTGCAACCAAGATTACTCTACCCAGCAAGGATCTCATTCAGATTTGATGGAGAAATTAAAACATTTACAGACAAGCAAAAGCTGAAAGAGTTCAGCACCACCAAACCAGCTTTACAACAAATGCTAGAGGAACTTCTCTAGGCAAGAAACACAAGAGAAGGAAAAGACCTACAATAACGAACCCAAAACAAGAAAATGGGAATAGGAACATACATACATATGGATAATTACCTTAAATGTAAATGGACTAAATGCTCCCACCAAAAGACACAGATCAGCTGAATGGATACAAAAACAAGACCCATATAGATGATGTCTACAAGAGACCCACTTCAGACCTAGAGACACATACAGACTGAAAGTAAGGGGATGGAAAAAGATATTCCATGCAAATGGAAACCAAAAGAAAGCTGGAGTAGCAATTCTCATATCAGACAAAATAGACTTTAAAATAAAGACTATTATAAGAGACAAAGAAGGACACTACATAATGATCAACGGATCCATCAAAGAAGATATAACAATTGTAAATATTTATGCACCCAACATAGGAGCCCCTCAATACATAAGGCAAATACTAACAGCCATAAAAGGGGAAATCGACAGTAACACATTCATAGTAGGGGACTTTAACACCCCACTTTCACCAATGGACAGATCATCCAAAATGAAAATAAATAAGGAAACACAAGCTTTAAATGATACATTAAACAAGATGGACTTAAGTGATATTTATAGGACACTCCATCCAAAAACAACAGAATACACATTTTTCTCAAGTGCTCATGGAACATTCTCCAGGATAGATCATATCTTGGGTAACATATCAAGCCTTGGTAAATTTAAGAAAATTGAAATTGTATCAAGTATCTTTTCCAACCACAACGCCATGAGACTAGATATCAATTACAGGAAAAGATCTGTAAAAAGTACAAACACATGGAGGCTAAACAATACACTACTTAACGAAGTGATCACAGAAGAAATCAAAAAATACCTAGAAACAAATGACAATGGAGACACGATGACCCAAAACCTATGGGATGCAGCAAAAGCAGTTCTAAGAGGGAAGTTTATAGCAATACAAGCCCACCTTAAGAAACAGGAAACATCTCAAATAATCAACCTAACCTTGCACCTAAAGCAATTAGAGAAAGAAGAACCAAAAAACCCCATATTTAGCAGAAGGAAAGAAATCATAAAAATCAGATCAGAAAAAAATGAAAAAGAAATGAATGAAACAATAGCAAAGATCAATAAAACTACAAGCTGGTTCTTTGAGAAGATAAACAAAATTGATAAACCATTAGCCAGACTCATCAAGAAAAAAAGGGAGAAGACTCAATAGCATTAGAAATGAAAAAGGAGAAGTAACAACTGACACTGCAGAAATAAAAAAGATCATGAGAGATTACTACAAGCAACTCTATGCCAATAAAATGGACAACCTGGAAGAAATGGCAAAATTCTTAGAAATGCACAACCTGCCAAGACTGAATCAGGAAGAAATAGAAAATATGAACAGACCGATCACAAGCACTGAAATTCAAACTGTGATTAAAAATCTTCCAACAAACAAAAGCCCAGGACCAGATGGCTTCACAGGTGAATTCTATTAAACATTTAGAGAAGAGCTAACACCTATCCTTCTCAAACTCTTCCAAAATATAGCAGAGGGAGGAACACTCCCAAACTCATTCTACAAGGCCACCATCACCCTGATACCAAAACCAGACAAGGATGTCACAAAGAAAGAACTCTACAGGCCAATATCACTGATGAACATAGATGCAAAAATCCTCAACAAAATACTAGCAAACAGAATCCAACAGCACATTAAACGGATCATACACCATGATCAAGTGGGGTTTATTCCAGGAATGCAAGGATTCTTCAATATATGCAAATAAATCAACATGATACACCATATTAACAAATTGAAGGAGAAAAACCATATGATCATCTCAATAGATGCAGAGAAAGCTTTTGACAAAATTCAACACCCATTTATGATAAAAACCCTCTAGAGTGTAGGCATAGAGGGAACTTTCCTCAACATAATAAAGGCCATATATGAAAAACCCACAGCCAACATCGTCCTCAATGGTGAAAAACTGAAAGCATTTCCACTAAGATCAGGAAGAAGACACAGTTGCCCACTCTCACCAGTCTTACTCAACATAGTTTTGCAAGTCTTAGCCACAGCAATCAGAGAAGAAAAGGAAATAAAAGGAATCCAAATTGGAAAAGAAGAAGTAAAGCTGTCACTGTTTGCAGATGACATGATACTATACATAGAGAATCCTAAAGATGCTACCAGAAAACTACTAGAGCTAATCAATGAATTTGGTAAAGTAGCAGGATACAAAATTAATGCACAGAAATCTCTGGCTTTCCTATACACTAATGATGAAAAATCTGAAAGTGAAATCAAGAAAATACTCCCATTTACCACTGCAACTAAAAGAATAAAATATCTGGAATAAACCTACGTAAGGAGACAAAAGATCTGTTTGCAGAAAATTATAAGACACTGATGAAAGAAATTAAAGATGATACAAATAGATGGAGAGATATACCATGTTCTTGGATTGGAAGAATCAACATTGTGAAAATGACTCTAGTACCCAAAGCAATCTATAGATTCAATGCAATCCCTATCAAACTACCACTGGCATTTTTCACAGAACTAGAACAAAAAATTTCACAATTTGTATGGAAACACAAAAGACCCCGAATAGCCAAAGGAACCTTGAGAACGAAAACGGAGCAGGAGGATTCAGGCTCCCTGACTTCAGTCTATACTACAAAGCTACAGTAATCAAGACAGTATGGCACTGGCACAAAAACAGAAAGATAGATCAATGGAACAGGATAAAAAGCCCAGAGACAAACCCACGCACATATGGTCACCTTATCTTTGATAAAGGAGGCAGGAATGTACAGTGGAGAAAGGACAGCCTCTTCCATAAGTGGTGCTGGGAAAACTGGACAGGTACATGTAAAAGTATGAGATTAGATCACTCCCTAACACCATACACAAAAATAAGTGCAAAATGGATTAAAGACCTAAATGTAAGGCCAGAAACTATCAAAGTCTTAGAGGAAAACATAGGCAGAACATTCTATGACAGAAATGCACAGCAAAGGAAACCATAAACAAGACCTAAAGACAGCCCTCAGAATGGGAGAACATATTTGCAAATGAAGCAACTGACAAAGGATTAATCCCCCAAATTTATAAGCAGCTCATGCAGCTTAACAACAAAAAAACAAACAACCCAATCCAAAAATGGGCAGAAGACCTAAATAGACATTTCTCCAAAGAAGATATACAGACTGCCAACAAACACATGAAAGAATGCTCAACATCATTAATCATTAGAGAAATGCAAATCAAAACTACAGTGAGATATCATCTCACACCAGTGAGAATGGCCATCATCAAAAAATCTAGAAACAATAAATGCTAGAGAGGGTGTGGAGAAAAGGGAACACTCTTGCACTGCTGGTGGGAATGTGAATTGGTTCAGCCACTATGGAGAACAGTATGGAGGTTCCTTAAAAAACTACAAACAGAACTATCATATGACCCAGCAATCCCACTACTGGGCATATACCCTGAGAAAACCATAATTCAAAAAGAGTCATGTACCAAAATGTTCACTGCAGCTCTATTTACAATAGCGTGGAGATGGAAACAACCTAAGTGTCTATCAACGGATGAATGGATAAAGAAGATGTGGCACATATAAACAATGGAATATTACTCAGCCATAAAAAGTAACGAAATTGAGCTATTTGTAATGAGGTGGATGGACCTAGAGTCTGTCATACAGAGTGAAGTAAGTCAGAAAGAGAAAGAGAAATACTGTATGGTAACACATATATATGGAATTTAAGAAAAAAGTGTCATGAAGAACCTAGGGTTAAGACAGGAATAAAGACACAGACCTACTAGAGAATGAACTTGAGGATATGGGGAAGGGGAAGGGTAAGCTGTGACAAAGCGAGAGAGTGGCATGGACATATATACGCTACGAAACGTAAAATAGATAGCTAGTGGGAAGCAGCCGCATAGCACAGGGAGATCAGCTCAGTACTCTGTGACCACCTAGAGGGGTGCGATAGGGAGGGTGGGAGGAAGGGAGACGCAAGAGGGAAGATATGGGAACATATGTATATGTGTAACTGATTCACTTTGTTATAAAGCAGAAACTAACACACCATTGTAAAGCAGTTTTACTCCAATAAAGATGTAAAAAAAAAAAAACCCGCAATGAGGGCTTCCCTGGTGGCGCAGTGGTTAAGAATCCACCTACCAATGCAGGGGACATGGGTTTGAGCCCTGGTCTGGGAAGATCCCACATGCCACGGATCAGCTAAGCCCATGTGCCACAGCTACTTAGGCTGTGCTCTAGAGCCCGCGAGCCACAACTATTGAGCCCGTCTGCTGCAACTACTGAGGCCCACGTGCCTTGAGCCCGTGCTCTGCAACAAGAGAAGCCACCACAATGAGAAGTCTGCACACTGCAACAAAGCATAGCCCCCGCTCGCCACAACTAGAGACAGCTCGGGCGCAGCAACGAAGACCCAACGCAGCCAAAAATTAGAAAAATAAAATAAGCCACAATGAGATACAGCTTCACATCCATTAGGCTATTATCAGAAAAACAGAAAATAACAAGTGTTCACAAAGATGTGGAGAAATTGGAACTTTTGTGCATTGCTAGTAGGAATGTAACACGGTGCAGCCACTGTAGAAAACAGCAAGGCAGTGCCTCAAAAATTAAACATAGAATTACCGTACAATCCCACTCCTGGTTATATACTCAAAAGAACTGAAGGCAGGGTCTTGAGGAGATATTTGTATACCCGTGTTCATAGCAGCATTATTCAGAATAGCCAAGAGGTTAAAAACAACCCAGATGTCCCCCAATGGATGAGTGGATAAACAAAATATGTTACATACATACAATGGAATATCATTAATCTTTAAAAAGGAAGGAAATTCTACACTATGCTATAATGGAAGAACCCTGAAGTCATTATGCTAAGTAAAATAAGACAGACACACAAGCTAAGTATTGTTATGATTCCACTTATTTAAGGAACCTAGGATAGTCAAATTCATAGAGCTACAAATTCGAACAATGCTTACCAGCGCTGGAAAGAGGGCAAATGGGAGGTTATTGTTTAATGGGCACAAATTTCCATGTAGGATGATGAAAAAGTTCTGGAGATGGATAGTGGTGATGGCTGCATAACAATGTGAATGTACTTAATGTCACTGAACTATACACTTAAAAATGGTCATAATAGTAAGTTTTATGTTATCTATCTTTTACTACAATAAAAAATAATTCAAACAATACTAGAATTCACCTAAACCTTTAAATTAAGTGTTATGGTGAATAAGGATCATACTTTCATAAAGTAAGATTCACAACTTCAGTTAATAAACAGTATGTAAAATATATTTATACTGCCATTTATACTGCCTCCTTTTCTTTTTTATATGAAATATACTGAAAACCATAAAAAAGGTGTAAAAAAACCCACCCATAATCACTGCATAAAAATTATATACTGATCTTGTAAGGCTAATATAACACAGTACATTTTACTAAACAATTTAAAATTTGAGTTTTCTGTAATTACTTGCAGCAATACATAGGTATAATTTGTTCCTTTCCTTCCTTCATTTTACTTATTTATTCATTTATGTATTTTGCTAGGCACAAAAAGCAGTAAGATGGCAAATCTCTGCCCTCAAGGCATTCATAATTTTGAGGAAGGCAGTAAATAAACAGTTAAAATATTAATCAGTGGCATAATAAAGGTATGCATGAAATGCACAAGGTATTATGGGGTACAAAAGAAAGAGCCCATGAAACTGCCTGGTTAAGACAAAGAAGGCTCCACAGAAGAAGTGATAAATTAGCTCTCTTCAAAGACAAGGGAGGAAAGGCATTTCAGGCAGGCGAACTGACATACGTCAAAGCATGGAATCAGGCTTAGCATGTTTGGGAACCTGCACATTGTTCAGGATGTTTAGAACTCAAGGTATGTATGAAGAAGTTATGGGAGAGGATGCCAACAGAACAGACCAATATGATGAAAAGCTTTGAATGCCAGGCTAAGAAATTTGGAGATACACTCTATCTTTTGAAATATTTTGTGAACAGAAAAGACAAAGACAACTACAGCAGTATTGTAAATGAGACTAGGATAGAAGAAAGAAGGCTACTGCAATACCTCAGGAGAGAAACAATACTAAGGAAAAAGCAAAGAGATACAGAAGTAAGGATAAATTCCATTTAATCCAGGACTTTGTAAATAATTAGATGTTGGTACAAATGAACTTATTTACAAAACAGAAATGGAGTCACAGATGTAGAAAACAATCTTATGGTTACCAGGAGGGAAAGAGGAGGAGGGATAAATTGGGAGATTGGGATTGACATATACACACTACTATACATAAAACAGATAACTAATAAGGACTTACGGTATAACACAGGGAACTCTACTAAATACTATAAGTGGATATATGTGTATGTATAACTGATTCACTGTGCTGTACAGCAGAAAGTAAGACAACATTGTAAATCAATTATACTCCAATTAAAAAAAAATACTGAGCCACTGAATCAAAAAAATAATAATAGACATGACTCCAAACACATGCACACACACACACACCTGAAGCACAAGTTTCACAAATAATACTTACACTCATTATGCACTATTTATTCCAATATTTTTTCTATTCTTTTCATTAAAAAAAGACAGACACAACTAAATTAATTTCAAGACATGCCAATGAAAATAAATAGAATGTAAGGTGGAAAAATAAAAATCATTTCAATAAAGACAGAAAAGGTAAAGTTCAACTAACTGTATGTGTTTACAGACACACATTGAAAAATTGGAAGAGAAAAGTGTATTAGTCAAATACTGAAAAATGAAAGCTAGTACAGCTATCTTAATGTCAGATAAATAGATTTTAAGGCAAAAAACATTAGAGATAAAGGTCACTATATCATGATAAAAAGGGATACTTCACCAGAAGACATAACCATTCTAAATTAATATAGCCTTAATAACATTGCCTCAAAATATTTTCAGCAAAAATTAACAGAAATTGTGATATTAAAGATCCAAAAACAGTGAGAAATTTTGACATAACTCTTCAGTTATTGATAAATCAAGAAGATTGAAAATTAGTAAGGATATGTAAGATTTGAACAGCACATTAATAAGAAGCTTGATCCTAGGTACATATATATAACCCTACATCTGTCAATTAAAGAATATACATTCTTCTCTAGGAGACACAGACCATTTAAAATACTGTACATGAACCAGGCTCCAGAGCAAATCTCAACAAACACTAACGAACTGATGTCACGTATTCCTCAACTTTAAAATATTAGCTTAAAAAAAAAAAAATCACTGTGCTAAATCACCAAATAAAGAAAGTAGGTAAGAAAAATGAGAGGAGGTTGGTTTGAAAGAAAGTCCAAAGAGGCTCTAGAAAGCTCTCTCTTCCTGCCATGTATGGCATAATCTTCCATATTTTTGCATGTGTTTTTTACAACGCTTTAAAAAGCAAGAAAAATACTCTTAGCTTGAGGGTCATACAAAAACGATCTGGCCTGTGGTTTGTAATTTGCTTACATCTAGAAGAAGGTACTCCTCATTCTGTCATATGTTGTCTCTGCAGTCTGATAGCTGGCTCCTTACTAGCTCTTCCAGAAAATAAATCTGCCAGTCAAAAGCTCTACCCAGGTACATCTGCAAACCAGGAAGCAGGCACTCACCAGAACCCAACCAGGCTGGCACCCTAATCTCAGACTTCTGGCCTTTAGAACTGTGAGAAATAAATTTCTGTTGTTTAAAAGCCACCCAGTCTATGATATTTTGCTATAGTAGCCTGAACTAAGACCCTAGATTTCTTCCCATTACAATGATTCTCCAAATTTCAGTACTCTGAACTCTTTCTTTCAACTTATTCACTGCAGCATAACAGACGTTTATTTAGTATACAGACAAGTATTAAGTACACAGCTTAAGAGAACACATACTCTGACTACCATGCAATTAAATTAGATATAAATCTTAAAGGATAACCAAAAAAAGAAAAACCCCATACGTTAAAGAAGAAATCATGATGGAAAAAATTTTAAACTCAGTACTGAACAACAGGCTATAAAATTTGTAGGAAGGAGTTAAAATGTATTTGGAAATTTTTAACATTAAATACTGTCTGTTAAAAAGAAGGCTAAAGATCAATGAACTGAAGACCAAAGTTAAGGACTCACAATGCCTGACTTCACTTATTATAAAGCTACAGTTATTGAGACTATTTGTTATTGGTAAAAGACAGAAATACAGATCAGTGATTTAGAATAGCCCAGAAGTAGACCCACACATATATAGTCAATTAATTTTTGACAAAGATGCAAAGGCAATTCAACGGAGAAAGGATAGCCTTTTCACCCATATAGCTACACCAGGATCAAGATACAAAATGTTACTATTTTTTAATTATTAAATTTATTTTTTCTGGTAAGCATTTTGGTTTTGTTCTATGAATGCCACATGCCATATCCCCTTATAAAGAATCCAGAATGAATATATCATAAGATTAAGTGAACCCTGGGAGTTGTACTCAAAGGCCATTTCTTTAATTTTTTCCTAGTTGTATGACTTTTGGCAAGTCAGTTAATTTTTCATTTTCCCTTTATTTTTCTATTTCCTTAGGTCTCCTCTCCCCCTTTTCTCTAAGGTTTTTCTGAGAATGAAACATGAAAATGTAAATAAAGAATATGGTCAGTAAAGAAATTTGGGGGGATAATGGAAATGTTCTGTATTTTGTGGTGGTGGTGGTTTCACAGGTATAAACATTTGTCAAAATTCATCAATTATGCACTTAAAATGAACGTAGGGACTTCCCTGGTGGCGCAGTGGTTAAGAATCCGCCTGCCAATGCAGGGGACATGGGTTCGAGCCCTGGTCCAGGAAGATCCCACATGCCGCAGAGCAACTAAGCCCGTCTGCCGCAACTACTGAGCCTGTGCTCTAGAGCCCGCGAGCCACAACTACTGAGCCCACGAGCCACAACTACTGAAGCCCGTGCGCCTAGAGCCAGTGCTCTGCAACAAGAGAAGCCACTGCAATGAGAAGCCCATGCACTGCAACGAAGAGTAGCCCCCGCTTGCCAGAACTAGAGACAGCCAGTGCATAGCAACAAAGACCCAATGCAGCCATAAATAAATAAATAAAAATGAATATAGTTTGTCATACATAAATTATATCTCAGTAAATGGATTTAAAAATGTAAAATAATGTAGAAGCTCCTGGTGGGTGAGAAATAATTGCTAATTTGTTCCTTTATCTCCTTCCTTTTTTACCTGAGAGGAAAAAATGCCTATTTTTAAAAACAGTCACTCACTATTCCCTCCATGAAAACTTCTAAAAACATCCTGAGATAATTATAAGGTTATTTCTCTGCCTCTCCTCCTCCACACTAAATCCCAGTATCTTCCACTTTTCTTGTGAATTTTACTTTCCTATCCTTTAGTAAGATCTTAAATCTAGATTCTATACCTCTCACATTTCAGTTAAGTAACAAAAACAGAGTAATTGATGCACATGCTACAAAGTATCTTTAGATTTTAGCTCTGCTAAAATCTGTGGACATTATTGGTAGTGCTATGTTTTTCATTCACATATTAAAAGAGGTTTATTATGACCCCCTTAAATCCTGTTCAACCAAACTCACACGAAGCCAGCTACACAAGTACTATTTTCAAGTCTTTTATTGATCACTGGCTATAATGATACTCCCAAAGTGAATAATATTATTTTAAAACAATAATGGCTAAGATACCCTTCTTTTTAAAATTTACTGCTACCATTAGAAAAACTTAACTCTTCATTTTCTTTTTAATATATCAAATGAAGTTTTGGTACCAACACAGTTATCATGTATTCTAAATCAAAGCAAAATATCTCATGTTGCTTTTCTTACATTAGTGAATTCTATAGCTGTTTTGACAGTAATAAGTATAGACTGTCTTCCCTAAATTGCTAAAATCATAGAGTTCACTAAAATGGATTAAAAAATCTGAATAGGCTTGAAGCTACCACTACCAATTTTCAAAGTAAACACTTTTGAGATTGTGATTTGCCACTTTGCTTTGTTTTTATTTTAAAACCATAATTTTGTTCTACATAAATATGAAGATTGTTCCTCACACTTTTTCATCTTATACTCTTTGTTCAATATTTATCACTTCTCAAAGAAGTTAGTAGATGATAAAAAATAAAATCACCCTCTCCCTCAGTCCATTTCACTCACCTACAAAATGGGCTGGGAATAGTAGGTATCACATAACAAATCCCTCCATTCAGGCAAAATGACCTATGACTGGGACCACAGGGCTCTTCATGATCTAAAACATATACATAAATAAAATAGAGAAAAACAAATTATAGTTTTTCTAATAAAATAAGGAAAAGGACCAAGTATCTTATACTGAAGTAGTAATTCTAAAAATTAGAATGAAGAATTGTTTCTTAAAATGAAGGACTTAATCTTATTCCTTATTTGATAAGCAGGGACTTCTATCCCTTTGAGGAAAAAAATTAATCTGTCTTGAAGATATGGTCATTAATTATGATGGAGTTAAAAGCTATATTACAGAAATAGGGAATCTCTATAATAGATTAAAAGGAGGACATTATGATCTTAAAATAAATAGTGGCTTTTCTTATTTAGTACATAGATTCGGGAGCTTTGCTTAGAGTTTTTCTGTCCCAAGTGTATATTTAGATTCCTATCTTTCCTTTAAGGTCTCAAATACATTAAAGTCTGAAATTGTTGTGGGAAAAAAATTAGATTATTAAATAAATTCTGATGTCCAAAATCATCTTTAAATATTTCTACATATGACAATTTGAACATCAAAAAAACAAAAATATAATCTTATTAGGTTTTGGTTTGCAAGGGAATTTTAGGTAATAACTAGTAACTATTGAAAACCTAAGTCATCATCTGATAAATAGCAAAAATTTTCATAATATTAAGAAAATAAACTTCTATTTCTCTCTTGCTTCCTTTCTCTCCTCCTCTTTCTCCATCCTTTCTTCCTTCTTTACCTTTGACCTTTCCTTTATGTTCTTTCTCTCTTTGCCTTCCCTTTCTCTCTTGGTACCTCTCCTTCCTTCCAGTCTCTACCTCCTCCTCCACCATTAAAAAAAAAATCCCACCAAAACCATCAGACAGAAGAATTTAGAATTAACATAGTAGAATTCATTGAGTCATTATACTACTGTATACTACTATTTATGATTAGAAAAGCAAATTGCTGAATGATTTATCTTTTGGTCCTGAAGGGGGAATCACATTGCTTTAAAATCGTACATTGTTGGTTCCTGATTGGTTCTGTCCAGAAAGTGACATAGAATCTATTGTGAAGAAGAAAATGGCATTATTCCAATTTAGCATTTAAAAAAATAGCATACTAATTTTAAAAAGTTATCTAGCATTTATTTGCCACTAAGATATCAATACCCTTAAGATATAACTGCTGTAGAACCAGATGTCTTCACTATCAGAATTTGAAATTTTAAAACTTTCCTTTTGCTTTAGAATTGAGAAGATTCTGTTTCACCATCACATTACAATTATAAAAGTATAAAAATGTAAAGAGGAAAACAGAACTATAAAGAATTTAAGTGGAAAAGAAGAAAGTAAACCAACCAGAACTAATCTTTTAGATTTTTTCTTTTTTACACAATGTCATGCTTCTTTACAACCAAACAACTTTTAATAAGATAATTCTTACAACTCTTCAGGAATAATTTGGCTAACAAATAAAATCCCAGTTGACATTACATTATGCTAGAATCATGGAAGTCATCACATAGGGTTTCTCCATTGAGGGTGGAGTGTCAACTTTATCACAGAATGCTTCCTATGGCTGAAATTAATGTCCTTGTTTTTAATAAGATTACAACCAGTCCTGACTCAGCACTTGCTATTTTGTCAGTAAAGAATACTCATCTAACCTGAATCACTATCTCTGAATCTATTTTTATTCTGATTTCATTTACTTATTTGTAAAGTTGTTATCAGATTTAGAGTAAGCCAGAATTTGTCAGTTTGTAAAAAGTGATAAAATATAGGTCTAAAATAAAATAGTTTCATGTTATAAAGGAAGGTCTTTCAAAACCAAGGTATTCCATATTTCTAGGACAATTTTAGATGGAGAAAAATATAGTCTTGTGTTAATATACATTTGTTTTTTGGTTCTATTTCTATGTGACACACATTGACAAAAGTATAAACTTACAAGAAATTACCTGTTGGCATCTTAATTTTTAAATAGTTTCATTCTTGGTCAAAAGTTTAGGGTTGAAAAACAGCACCTAAAATTAACAATTTAGGAAAAATTATCTTCTTTTGAGAGCATTATAAAATGTCAAATATTGTAACAGTAATATTCTTTTAAACGATGAAAATAATTAAGACATTTAAAGGCTAGGACAAAATTCTTTGGTTAGAGCATCTATTTTTTTAGATACTTATCACATATCAATAAAAAAATCTGAACAGATAAAACTACAACAAGCAGTATAAATGCACCAGATACAAATCATTGCCTAAATAATATAATGTACTCTTAAATCTCTCTTTGAAGAAACATCTAATGTTTTACTTTTAATAAACATTGTTAAATTAGTAGTATACTATATGAGATTATATATGAAAGATATGAGTCAGTAAGTGAAACTGAATAACCTGAATTGACTTTTCAACTTTTTCATAAAGCCTATTTCTAATTTGACTTTAACAGAACAACTTTCTATTTTTCAGTTTATTAAAAATGGCCAAAAAACACACTATAGAAAAAACTGCATTTAAAAGGTCTGCATTTCTATAGAAACTTTAAAAATTTTATAAAAGTACTTTCAAATTTACTGTAGATTGCACTACATTTACCAATATACAAATGCCTTTTAAAAAATATCTGGCATCTAGCAAAGCAAAGTAGCTATATATGAAGTTATCTGCTGTAACAGAAACAAAGGAATTACAAAATACAGTTGAAAAGATGACAGATTTATACTTACATTATGATTACATGCTCTCAATTTCTTTTTATAAAAGAGACTCACTCCTGACTTAAGCAGAAAGACTTTGTAACAGAAATCTCAATCAACAACTTCCTATTAACACAGGTGTAATAATCAAGGCCTTCTCTCAAAGCCAGTCACTCTTTCTTAAACAGACAAGCAATGAGAGAGAGAAAGACAGAAGTTAAACCTATTTAATTTGAAATAATCACTGGCTCATCATATGAGTTTCTTTTTCTAAAGAAACAAGGCTTACCTCAATAAAAACTCACATTCATACAAACAATAAATTTTGTTGGATATGCAGCGCTTCAAAAGTTTTTGAACAATGCAGTCTGCAGCAGCTGTGCCTTGCCCTTTATGACACGTCAAAAATCTGATTTATATGGCTGCAGTGTGCAGTGTGGGCGCAGTGGAGACAAAGACCAAGGTGTGCACAGAGGTCAGGCTCCAGCCAAGGGAACCACCCCTTTCAGTCCACATGTTCAGAGTTGCAAATGGAGCAGAATTTTATTTAGAAAAGAAGTTGTACTAAAAGCTGTGCTCTCAAATCACTGTCCAATTCTTTAAGTTATAAAGTAAACCACATTCTTTAGACTGCTAATTTATCTCTGCGTGTCTGAATAATTCCAAAGTGTTGTACAACTTTGTGAAGAAAAGGAATTTGAATATGGAGTTAGTGGACAAGTATTCCCTGGGGTTTTTTAAAAAAAGGAATTTCCTTACAAAACGCGTAACATTTATACAAACGGTGATTTGAAGTACTTATAAAACTGAAAGAAGGTAATATTTATAATACAGCATGTGTACAATGCCATGTGCAATATGAAGTGAATATAATCACTGAACATGACTAATACTGATGGCAATATAACCATCTGCAAACTATAACAAAGCTGTAATACATACATTAAGGGAAGCTATGAGGTTTAAAAATCATAAATAACTTAAAATATTGACAAAAACTATAATTTTGCTTAAAATGAAGTGCGGGGTTCTTCAGCACGTAATTACCTAAAGTATGCCAACCATTCAGATGGTTATCTTTTCTAAAACCACAATTCAGACATGACTCCTTGTGTGATGTAAAACATGGAAATGAGTACATTTGCTCTTTTAAGAAAATATTAAAATAATCTCATATAATTCATATTCTGAGAACAATTCTTTTCATTACTATTATCTTCCACACTCAAAGGCAATTTTTACATAGTTACAATCTTATACATACACACACATACATATATACACACACACATATATAAAATTTTGTTAGCTTACAGTGTTTCGATTTTAAAATGGTATTTTTATGAAAAATCAGTAAACTTTATTATTTGATTTGAACTATGGAACTATGATGCTGTCCACTAACATGAAAATTACTACTAAATTGTATGTGAGAGATAATAATCTGTGACTTCATTCAGGATATTAAAGATGTATTTATTAGGAGATATACCATGGCAGTTGATTTGGTATTAATAATTTTTCACACAATACAAATAAACTTAACCTTTGAGGCTACATGATTCTAAAGAAGACCTAATGTTTTTCAAGTTGACTTTTCACTCTAAATAAAAGCCATGGTCTTTAAGAATAATTTATTTGTTCATGCATCTATCAACAAATATGTTGTAAGTGGCCTGCTCTTGTTAACAAATGATAGACACATGAACAAAAACAGGTAACTACGAAAATGTTGTAGGCTGACATTTAAACCATATTTTGGCTTAAAATGATAATTGGGCTTAAAATGATAATTTCATGCAATTCAACCAAATATAGTCTCAAAGACACCTATTTATGTCACTATAATAACACACACAAAAACAAAGCTTAACTATTAAGGAGAATCAGAGAAAGATTCCAAGAGGGAGCTTTACTTGTGCTGAGCCTTGAAGAATGAGTAAGAGTTTGTAAACAGAGATGGATGAACATTCTAGACAGAGGTGACAGCATGTTCAAAGGCACAGAAGAAATAAAATCCTAATGTATTCAGATAACTGCAGGTAGATTACAGGTCAGGATGTGTGCAGAGTATGTGTGTGGAGTGTGCATGAGTTTGTAAGAGGATAGGATGGTGGGGGAAGGAGTGGTAAGAATAGATCTTGTAAAATAACCAGGGTTCAAATAGTGACTCTATCTGAAAG
The DNA here is from genome assembly GCF_963924675.1 of Phocoena phocoena. Taxonomy (NCBI): domain Eukaryota; kingdom Metazoa; phylum Chordata; class Mammalia; order Artiodactyla; family Phocoenidae; genus Phocoena; species Phocoena phocoena. The sequence continues at coordinate 119,011,140 of NC_089220.1, read as the reverse complement.
GCAATAGGGATACTTTGAAAGGTTTTTAGCAAAGAAGTGGCACGATCACATCTACATTTTAGAAAATTCATTTTGATAGTGGTGTGGAAAATAGATTGCAACCTGCCGAGGAACTGGTATCAGAGAAAACTATTTGGAGGACATTTTAATAATCAAGAATAGTGAAGAAATAAAGCAATGGGAATGAGGATAAAGGAGAGAACTAAAGATATACTTAATAGGTACACCCACAGAATGGGAGAGCAGGGTACAAAAGAAAGAAAAATCAAGGCTAACTTTCAAGTATCCATTAGAGAAATGTATATTAAACCCACAATGAGATACCATTTCACACCCTACTAGAATGGTTATAGTAAAAATGACAGACAATAACAAAGAGAAACTAGACCTCTCATACATTGCTGGTAGGACTAAAATGGTACAGTCACTTTGCAAAATAATCTGAAAGTTTCTTAAAAAGTTAAACATAAATTTGCCATAAATGTATCCAAGAGATATGGAAATATGGGTCCACACAAAGATAGGAGTGTAATGCTTAGAACATTATACATAATGCCCCAAGCTAGAAAACAACTGAAGTGTCCATCAACTGATGAATAGCTAAACAAAATGTGGTACAACCATACAATGGAATACTACTCAGCAGTAAAAAGGAATGAAGTATTGGTACATGTTACAACATGAATTAACTTCAAAAACGTGCTAAGTGGGGGGAGACCTTCAAGATGGCGGAGGAGTAAGATGTGGAGATCACTTTCCTCCCCACAAATACATCAGAAATACATCTACATGTGGAACAACTCCTACAGAACACCTACTGAACGCTGGCAGAAGACTTCAGATTTCCCAAAAGGCAAGAAACTCCCCACGTACCTGGGTAGGGCAAAAAAAAAAGAAAAAACAGAGACAAAAGAATAGGGACGGGACCTGCACCTCTGGGAGGGAGCTGTGAAGGAGGAAAAGTTTCCACTCACTAGGAAGCCCCTACACTGGCAGAGGTGGGGGTTGGTGGGGGGGGAAGCTTCGGAGCCACAGAGGAGAGCGCAGCAACGGGGGTGCAGACGGCAAAGCAGAGAGATTCCCGCACAGAGGATCGGTGCCGACCAGCAATCACCAGCCTGAGAGGCTTGTTGGCTCACCTGCTGGGACGGGTCAGGGCTGGGAGCTGAGGCTTCGGCTTCGGAGTTCAGATCCCAGGGAGAGGACTGGGGTTGGGTGCATGAACACAGCCTGAAGGGGGCTAATGTGCCACAGCTAGCCGGGAGGGAGTCCGGGAAAAAGTCTGGAACTGCCTAAGAGGCAAGAGACCATTGTTTCAGTGTGCGCAAGGAGAGGGGATTCAGAGCACTGCCTAAACGAGCTTCAGAGATGGGTGTGAGCCACGGTTATTAGCGTGGACACCAGAGACAGGCATGAAACGCTAAGACTGCTACAGCAGCCACCTAGAAGCCTATGAGCAATCACAGGTCACTATCCACACCTCCCCTCCCGGGAGCCTCTGCACGCCACCACTGCCAGGGTCCTGTGATCCAGGGACTACTTCCCTGGGAGAACATGGCATGCTTCAGGCTGGTGCAATGTCACACGGGCCTCTGCCGCAGCAGGCTCACCTCGCATTCCGTACTCCTCCCTCCACCCCAGCTTGAGTGAGCCAGAGCCCCCTAATCAGCTGCTACTTTAACCCCATCCTGTCTGAGCGAAGAACAGATGCCCTCAGGCAACCTACACGCAGAGGCAGGGCCAAATCCAAAGCTGAACCCCAGGAGCTGTGAGAACAAAGGAGAGAAAGGGAAACTTCTCCCAGCAGCCTCAGGAGCAGGGGATTAAATCTCCACAATCAACTTCCTGTACCCTGCATCTCTGGAATACCTGAATAGACAACGAATCATCCCAAAACTGAGGTGGCGGACTGTGTGTGATTTTGTCTGTATAGCTTTGCTTTTACCATTTGTCCTAGATTTCTGTCTGTCCCTTTTTTTTTGGTATAGTTTTTAGCGTTTGTTATCATTGGTGGATTTGTTTTTTGGTTTGGTTGCTCTCTTCTTTCTTTCTTTTTTTTTTTAATTACTTTTTAATTTTTTTACTTTTAACGATTTTTTTAATAACCTTATTTTATTTTATTTTTCTTTCTTCCTTTTCTTTCCCCTTTTCTTCTGAGCTGTGTGGCTGACAGGGTCCTGGTGCTCTGGCTGGGTATCAGGTCTGTGCCTCTGAGGTGGGAGAGCCCAGTTCAGGACATTGGTCTAAAAGAGACCTGCCGGCTCTATGTAATATCAAACAGTGAAAGTTCTCCCAGATATCTACATCTCAATGTTAAGACCCAGCTCCACTCAATGACCAGCAAGCTACAGTGCTGGACACCCTATGCCAAACAACTAGCAAGACAGAAACACAACCCCACCCGTTAGCAAAGAGGATGCCTAGTATCATAATAAGGTCACAGACACCACAAAACACACCACCGGACATGGTCCTGCCCACCAGAAAGACAAGATCCAGCCTCATCCACCAGAACACAGGCACCAGTCCCCTCCACCAGGAAGCCTACACAACACACTGAACGAACCTTAGCCACTGTAGGCAGACACCAAAAACAACGGGTACTATGATCCTGCAGCCTGCAAAAAGGAGACCCCAAACTCAGAAAGTTAAGCAAAATGAGAAGACAGAGAAACACACAGCAGATGAAGGAGCAGGTAAAAACCCACCACACCAAACAAATGAGGAGGAAATAGGCAGTCTACCTGAAAAAGAATTCAGAGTAATGAGAGTAAAGATGATCCAAAATCTTGGAAATAAAATGGAGAAAATACAAGAAACGTTTAACAAGGACCTAGAAGAACTAAACGGCAAATGAACAATGATGAACAACACAATAAATGAAATTAAAAATTCTCTAGAAGGAATCAAGAGCAGAATAACTTAGGCAGAAGAAGGGATAAATGACCTGGAAAATAAAATAGTGGCAATAAGTACCACAGAGCAGAATAAAGAAAAAAGAATGAAAAGAACTGAGAAAAGTCTCAGAGACCTCTGGGAAAACATTAAACGCACCAACATTCGAATTATAGGGGTCCCAGAAGAAGAAGAGAAAAAGAAAGGGACTGAGAAAATATTTGAAGAGATTATAGTTGAAAACTTTCCTAATATGGGAAAGGAAATAGTCAATCAAGTCCAGGAAGCACAGAGTCCCATACAGGATAAATCCAAGGACAAACATGCCAAGATACATATTAATCAAACTATCAAAAATTAAATACAAAGAAAAAATATTAAAAGCAGCAAGGGAAAAATAACACACAAGGGAATCCCCATAAGGTTAACAGCTGATATTTCGGCAGACACTCTGCAAGCCAGAAGGGAGTGGCAGGACATATTTAAAGCGACGAAAGGGAAAAACCTACAACCAAGATTACTCTACCCAGCAAGGAGCTCATTCAGATTCAACAGAAAAATTAAAACCTTTGCAGACAAGCAAAAGCTAAAAGAATTCAGCACCAACAAACCAGCTTTACAACAAATGCTAAAGGAACTTCTCTAGGCAGGAAACACAAGAGAAGGAAAAGACCTAAAATGACAAACCCAAAACAATTAACAAAATGGTAACAGGAACATACATATTGATAACCACCTTAAATGTAAATGGATTAAATGCTGCAACCAAAAGACATAGACTGGCTGAATGGATACAAAAACAAGACCCGTATATATGCTGCCTACAAGAGATCCACTTCAGACCTAGTGACACATAACAGACTGAAAGTGAGGGGATGGAAAAAGATATCCCATGCAAATGGAAATCAAAGCAAAGCTGCAGTAGCAATTCTCATATCAGACAAAATAGACTTTAAAATAAAGACTATTATAAGAGACAAAGAAGGACACTACATAATGATCAAGACATCAAACCAAGAAGAAGATATAACAATTGTAAATATTTACACACCCAACATAGGAGCACCTCAATACATAAGGCAAATGCTAACAGCCATAAAAGGGGAAATTGACAGTAACACAATCATAGTAGGGGACTTTAACACCCCACTTTCACCAATGGAGAGATCATCCAAAATGAAAATAAATAAGGAAACACAAGCTTTAAAAGATACATTAAACAAGATGGACTTAATTGATATTTACAGGACATTCCATCCAAAAAGAGCAGATTACACTTTCTTCTCAACTGCTCATGGAACATTCTCCAGGATAGATCATATCTTGGGTCACAGATCAAGCCTTTGTAAATTTAAGAGAACTGAAATCGTATCAAGTATCTTTTCTGACCACAACACTATGAGACTAGATACCAATTACAGGAAAAAATCTGTAAAAAATACAAACACATGGGGCTTCCCTATGGCGTAGTGGTTGAGAGTCTGCCTGCCAATGCAGGGGACATGGATTTGTGCCCCGGTCAGGGAAGATCCCACATGCTGTGGAAAGGCTGGGCCCGTGAGCCATGGCCACTGAGCCTGAGTGTCTGGAGCCTGTGCTCCGCAACGAGAGAGGCCACAACAGTGAGAGGCCCGCATACAGCAAAAAAACCCAAAAACCAAAAAACAAACACATGGAGGCTAAACAATACACTACTTTATAACCAAGAGATCACTGTAGAAATCAAAGAAGAAATCAAAAAAAATTGTACTGCTAGAAACTTCCATCTTAGAACTGCTTTTGCCACATCCCATAGGTTTTGGGTCGTTGTGTTTCCATTGTCATTTGTTTCTAGGAGAAAAACCATATGACCATCTCAATAGATGAAGAAAAAGCTTTTCGACAAAATTCAACACCGATTTATGATAAAAACCCTCTAGAAAGTAGGCATAGAGGGAACTTACCTCAACATAATAAAGGCCATATATGACAAACACACAGCCAACATCATTCTCAATGGTGAAAAACTGAAACCATTTCCTCTAAGATCAAGAACAAGACAAGGTTGTCCACTCTCACTACTATTATTCAACATAGTTTTGAAAGTTTTAGCCACAGCAATCAGAGAAGAAAAAGAAATAAAAGGAATCCAAGTCAGAAAAGAAGTAAAGCTGTCACTGTTTGTAGATGACATGATACTACACATACAGAATCCTAGAGATGCTACCAGAAAACTACTACAGCTAATCAATGAATCTGGTAAAGGAGCTGGATACAAAATTAATGCACAGAAGTCTCTTGAATTCCTATATACTACTGATGAAAAATCTGAAAGAGAAATTAAGGAAACACTCCCATTTACCATTGCAACAAAAAGAATAAAATATCTACAAATAAACCTACCTAAGGAGACAAAAGATCTGTATGCAGAAAACTATAAGACACTGATGAAAGAAATTAAAGATGATACAAACAGATGGAGAGATATACCATGTTCTTGGATTGGAAGAATCAACATTGTGAAAATGACTATACTACCCAAAGCAATCTACAGATTCAATGCAATCCCTATCAAACTACCACTGGCATTTTTCACAGAACTAGAACAAAAAATTTCACAATTTGTATGGAAACACAAAAGACCCCAAATAGCCAAAGCAATCTTGAGAAAGAAAAACAGAGCTGGAGGAATCAGGCTCCTGGAGTTCCAACTATTCTACAAAGCTACACTAATCGAGACAGTATGGTACTGGCACAAAAACAGAAATATAGATCAAAGGTACAGGATAGAATGCCCAGAGATAAACCCCCACACATAAGGGCACCTAATTTACAACAAAGGAGGCAAGAACATACAATGGAGAAAAGACAGCCTCTTCAATGAATGATGCTGGAAAAACTGGACAGCTACATGTAAAAGAATGAAATTAGAACACTTCCTAACACGATACACAAAAATAAACTCAAAATGGATTAAAGACCTAAATGTAAGGCCAGACAGTCTAAAACTCTTAGAATCAAACATAGGCAGAACACTCTATGACATAAATCACAGCAAGATCCTTTTTGACCCACCTCCTAGAGAAATGGAAATAAAAACAAAAATAAACAAATGGACCTAATGAAACTTCAAAGCTTTCACACAGCAAAGGAAACCATAAACAAGACCAAAAGACAACCCTCAGAATGGGAGAAAATATTTGCAACTGACAAAGGATTAATCTCCAAAATTTATAAGCAGCTCATGAAGCTCAATAACAAAACAAATAATCCAATCCAAAAATGGGCAGAAGACCTAAATAGACATTTCTCCAAAGAAGATATACAGACTGCCAAAAAACACATGAAAGAATGCTCAACATCATTAATCATTAGAGAAATGCAGATCAAAATTACAATGAGATACCATCTCACACCAGTCAGAATGGCCATCATCAAAAAATCTAGAAACAATAAATGCTGGAGAGGGTGTGGAGAAAAGGGAACACTCTTGCATTGCTGGTGGGAATGTGAATTGGTACAGCCACTATGGAGAACAATATGGAGGTTCCTTAAAAAACTAAAAATAGCACTACCATACGACCCAGCAATCCTGCTACTGGGCATATACCCTGAGAAAACCATAATTCAAAAAGAGTCATGTACCACAATGTTCATTGCAGCTCTATTTACAATAGCCGGGACATGGAAGCAACCTAAGTGTCCATCAACAGATGAATGGATAAAGAAGATGTGGCATATATATACACAATGGAATATTACTCAGCCATAAAAAGAAATGAAATTGAGTTATTTGTAGTGAGGTGGCTGGACCTAGAGTGTGTCATACACAGTGAAGTAAGTCATAAAGAGAAAAACAAATATCATATGCTAACAAAAATATATGGAATCTAAAAATAAAAAAAAAAAGGTTCTGAAGAACCCAGGGCAGAACAGGAATAAAGACGCAGATGTAGAGAATGGACTTGAGGACACGGGGAGGGGGAAGGGTAAGCTGGGATGAAGTGAGAGAGTGGCATGGACATATATACAGTACCAAATATAAAACTGATAGCTAGTGGGAAGCAGCCGCATAGCACAAGGAGATCAGCTCGGTGCTTTGTGACCACCTAGAGGGGTGAGATAGGGAGGGTGGGAGGGAGATGCAAGAGTGAGGAGATATGGGGATATATGTAAACGTATAGCTGATTTACTTTGTTATAAAGCAGAAACTAACACACCATTGTAAAGCAATTATACTCCAATAAGAATGTTAAAAAAATAAAGAAGACAATAGGATAACATTTGGAGTGTTAAAGGTATAGAATTTTGAAACTAGACATTTATAACCAATAAAATATCCTTTAAGTTTAAAAAAAATTAAAACAAAACATGCTAAGTGAAAGAAGCCAGTCATAAAAACCACATATTGTATGATTCCATTTATAAGAAATCTTTAGAAAAGGCAAATCAGAAGAGACAGGAATAGATTAATGATTGCTTGGGACTGGGGCTGGGAAAAGGAAATTATGCAAATGAGCATAAAGGATGTTTTTAGAATGATGGAAATATTCTACAATTGGATTGTTGAGGTGGTCGCAAATTTGATAGAGCTAAAATATAGGGCTTCCCTGGTGGTGCAGTGGTTGAGAGTCCGCCTGCCAATGCGGGGGGCACGGGTTCGTGCCCTGGTCCAGGAGGATCCCGCGTGCCGCAGAGCGGCTGGGCCCGTGGGTCGTGGCCACTGGGCCTGCGCGTCCGGAGCCTGTGCTCCGCGACGGGAGAGGCCACAGCAGTGAGAGGCCCGCGTACCGCCAAAAAAAAAAAAAAAACCTAAAATATAAAATAAGTGCACTTTATGGTATATAAATTATGCTTTAATAAAGCTGGTAAAAACAAAATAAAGGAATACCAAAACAGATGTCATGAGTAAGATAATGATTTCTCTCGAGTCATGGTATATTTTAAATGTTATTGGGACATGTAGAAGGAAATGCCTGAAAATGCAGATCTTGCATGTATGATAAGAATGAGGTTAGAGATAAGAGATTTGGGACTCAAATTCCACAGGTGGCTGCTGAAGTCATTAGCTCAGAGTGTGTACATGTGTGAGACAGAGGCCATGGACTGATCCCTGGAAAATATCAACATTTAATGGCTGGAGAAGGAGCCCACTAAGAAATTATCAGAGAAATAAGAGAAGAACCAATATGACCAATGGCAAGCTCTTCTTCCATAATTCAAAATGCTTATCCTCTCTATTTCTAGATTTAGCACTGTAGACAACATCTAACTCCCAGTGATGAAAGATGAGGCTTCAGCTCTCTTACACTACCCTCTACCTCTTTAATATGAATGTTTGAAAAGTTACACTATTATCTATTTCTTCTCTTTGTTATATCTGTAATTTTAAATAATATACTCATACTTCTGTTCTCATCAATGAACTTGAGTCAATTCACAGACTAACTTCTTAACATGTAAAATAAGTAACTGTACTGCTAACTTTGCTTCCACCTTTTCTCTCCCCACTTCCTCTTTCTGCCTTAGCAGCTATGCCTTGACTCTTACATCATGAAGGTTTTTAACATTTACATTCTCGTCTGTGACCTTAATGAAGTGTTTTCATAACTTTGCCTCTAGACGTAAAACTTGAAAACCAATAAACTACAGTTCTGTCAATATAACTGTAAATAGTATTCACGGCAGATCCATGCAGTGTGAAAGAATAACATTTCCTTCTATTGTTTCAGTGTCACCATACCTGGGCCATTCATAAGATAATATTCCCAAAAGCAAGATAAAATAAATTGTCTTTTCTTAAACTCTAGGTTGATTAAAATCATGCTATATTTGAATTTGCATCTTATTTGTATCTTGTTTTTTTTTGCACAGCTTTAGAGTTTACAGTTTCCTTCTTTTTGGGGGGCGGGCGAGACGACTGAAAAATAATGTACTTTATCATAACATCCCAAACATTCAGCTGCTTTTTTTTTTGTAGTGTAGAGATTTATTTATACCGATAGCACATGATCCAGCATAAAACCAAATCTCTTGAAATGTTTACTCCGTGACTTCCTAATTATTCAGGGACAGGGCTCATCAGCTAATCTCTTCACACACCAGGAGTCCAAGGTAGGAATTTCTTAAACCACAGGTATGACGTGGCTGCACAGTCTATACCAGGTGAATGATGTACTGCAGGTGCTCATTCCTCAGAGTGACTCTAGTTTGCCCTCCAATGGGTCTTTTAAGAACTGTGCTCTGGAAGTCAGCATCAGTGAAAATGGGGTCTGCACCTGGGAGCCTGGACATGGTCTCCAGGTTGTGGTAATGCCAGTGGTTCCTGTCTGAATTATTCTCAGAGACAAAGGGCTTCCTGGTTTCTGTCAGCCTCACCATCACGACTAGGTCCACTTCTCCCTCAATCTGTCCTTTACACCATGTTTTAGGATTCACTTTCTTCTTGGGCACAAACTGCCTGTTTAGCAGGATGGTAATTCCCAGGTCAGCACAGTAAAAAGGTAGCACCACCAAACAAAGAGAGCCAGTAGGCCAGCCTCCTGGGCAGGGTTCACCATGGTCCAAAACATCATGACAGCAACGTGGAGTGGTCAAAGTGCCTCCTGACCTTCACTGGCCTGTACTCCAGATTTTTCAGTTCCATTGGGTCTGCTGGCAGTGAGATGGGCTTGGCCACCACTCTAGACTAGCTCTGTGATCAACTTTAGCTTCCACTTCTGACGTTGGACCTGCCATGTCCTTGGGCCAAAGATAGCAATAGGAATGAGAAGCAGAAGCCACTAGAGAAAGGAGTCGTCTTCTGTTTCTGTGGCAATTGCTTCGGCTTAAGAGCTGCCACACCTACTGGGTCTCTAGGCCAACACTTGGGAGGAACATGCCAACTGTGATGATTAGTTATGCTTTCCTTTAGGATCCTAGACACCTGGGTTTCAGTCTTGGGTTGGCCCGGCACTAGCCCAAGGAGGCATAGGAAGTTACTGCATGTCTACAATCAAGTGTATAATACAGGAGTGCGGGAGGAGCCAGCCCTGGGGCTTTCATGAGGACAGAGTGCTAACCAGAGCGGGTACGCAACCAGGGCCTGATTCAGAGGCTCAGGGGGCAGTTCCAGAGCATATTGCAATGCCCATACTCACCGACCCTCCTGGGCAAAGTGGAGGGCAGGGACAGGGCAGCTTTTCCTAGGTACATAGGGCATACCTGGATGAGTCCTCACCTGGGCACAGGACAACCCCAAGAATGTTCCTCCTGATGACACCGGCCTGGTGCCCACCCTGCACAGCAACAGCCCTAGCCTTGTGGCCTGCAGCCCCAGCCCTCAGATATTCAGCTTCCTAATCATACTATGTATTACATGTAGTCTTCTTTCATTTTCTTAGACATCCTTTCCAAAGCTCTTTCTACCTCCTACTCAAATCTAGAGCTATTACCGAATTCAGCATATCAGTAATAATCACTATCTTTTTAACTTTTATTTTTTTATTGAAGTATAGTTGATTTACAATGTTTCAGGTATACAGCCAAGTGACTCAGTTACACATATATGTATCTGTTCTTTTTCAGATTCTTTTCCATTATAGGTTATTAAAAGATACTGAATATAGTTCCCTGTGCTATATAGCAGGTCCCTGTTATTTATCTATTTTATATATAGTAGTCTGTATTTGTTAATCCCAAATTCCAAATTTATCCCTCCCCCTTTTCCCCTTTGGTAACAATGTCTTCTGTATCTGTGAGTCTATTTCTGTTTTGTAAATAAGTTCATCTGTATCATTTTTTTAGATTCCTCATATAAGTGATATTATATGATATTCTCTAAAACCATAACAAAAATAAACTCAAAGTGGATCAAAGACCTAAATGTAAGACTGGACACTATAAAACTCCTACAGGAAAACATAGGCAGGACATTCTATGACATAAATCGCAGCAATATTTTTTTGGATCTGCCTCCTAGAGTAATGAAAACAAAAATAAACACAAGAACAAAAAATAAACAAAGCTTTTTAAACTAAAAAGCTTTTGCACATCAAAGGAAAGCATAAATAAGAGAAAAAGACAACCCTCAGAATGGGAGAAAATATTTGCAAATGAAGCAACTGACAAAGGACTAATCTCCAAAATATACAAATAGCTCATGCGCTCAATATCAAAAAAATAAACAACCCTATCCAAAAATGGGCAGAAGACCTAAATAGACATTTCTCCAAAGGAGACATACAGATGGCCAACAAACACATGAAAATATGTTCAACATCACTAATTATCAGAGAAATGCAAATCAAAACTACAGTTAGGTATCACCTCACAGTGGTCAGAATGGCCACCATCAAAAAATCTACAAACAATAAATGTTGGAGAGGGTGTGAAGAAAAGGGAACCCTCATGCACTGTTGGTGGGAATGTAAACTGATACAGCCACTATGGAGAACAGTATGGAGGTTCCTTAAAAAACTAAAAATAGAACTACCATATGACCCAGCAATCCCACTATTGGGCATATACTCAGAAAAAAACATAATTCAAAAAGATACATGCACCCCAATGTTCACTGCAGCACTATTCACAATAGCCAGGACACGGAAGCAACCTAAATTCCATCAATAGAGGAATGGATAAAGAAGGTGTGGTACATATATACAATGGAATATTACTCAGCTATAAAAGGAAACGAAATTGGGTCATTTGTAGAGACATGGATGGACTGAGAGACTGTCATACAGAGTGAAGTAAGTCAGAAAGAGAAAAACAAATATTGTATATTAACACATATATATGGAATCTGAAAAAACTGGTATAGATGATCTTATTTATGAAGCAGAAATAAAGACACAGACGTAGAGAACAAACATATGGATACCAAGGGGGAAAGCAGGGGTGGGGTGGGGCAGGTGATGGTGGTGTGATGAATTGGGAGATTGGGATTGACATATATACACTACTGATACTATGTATAAAATAGATAACTAATGAGAACCTACTGTATAGCACAGGGAACTCTACTCAGTGCTCTGTGGTGACCTAAATGAGAAGGAAATCCAAAAAAGAGGGGATATATGTATACGTATAGCTGATTCACTTTGCTGTACAGTATAAACTAACAATATTGTAAAGCAACTATACTCCAATTAAAAAAAAAAAAGGAAGAAGGAAATCTTGCCATTAGCAACAACACAGATGAACCTGGAGGGCATTATGCTAAGTAAAATATGCCAGACAGAGAAAGACCAATACTGCATGGTATCACTTATATGTAGAGTCTAAAAATAAGTTTCTTTTAATTAAAAACTCAGACTCATAGAAACAGAGAATAGAACGACGGTTGCCAGGAGCTGGGGGTAGGGGAAATGAGGAAAGGTGGTAAATGGGTATAAACTTTCAGTTGTAAGATAACAAGGTCTGAGGATCTAATGTATAACAAAGCAACTATAGTTGATAATACAGTATTGTATAACTTAAATTTGCTAAGAGAGTAGAACTTAAGGGTTCTCATTTTAAGAAAATGTAAATATGATATGAGGTAATGGATGTGTTAACTCGATTTTGAAAATCCTTTCACAATGCACACATATATCAAATCATCACATTGTATACTTTAAGTATATTACAATTTTATTTGTCAATAATGCCTTGATAAAGCTGGAAATGAAAACTCTGCTCTACAAAAGGCACTGTCAAGAAAATGAGAACACAAGCCACAGACTGGGAAAAAGCATTTGCAAAAGACATACCTGATAGAGGATTGTTATCCAAAATATACATAGAACTCTTAAAATTCATATAAGAAAATGATCAAACCAATTGAAAAGTGGGCGAAAGGCTTTAACAGACATCTCTCCAGAGAAAATATACAGATGGCAAATAAGCATAAGAAAAGATTCTCAACATCATATGTAATCAGGGAACTGCAAATTAAAACAACGAGATACAACTACACACCTATTAGAAGGGCAAAAATCCAAAACAGTGACAATACCAAATGCTAGTGAGGAAGTGGAATGTCAGTAACTCTTTTTTTTTTTTTTTTTTTTTTGCCACACTGTACGGCATGCAGAAGAACTTCCCGGACTAGGGATTGAACCTGTGCTCCATGCAGTGGAAGCATGGAGTCGTAACCACTGGACCACCAGGGAAGTCCCAGGAACTCTTATTCATTGCTGGGAAGGTAAAAGGGTGCATCCACTTGCATGACAATTTGGCAGTTTCTTACAAAACTAAACATAACTCTTACCATAAGATCCAGTAAACGCATCCCTTGGTATTTACCCAAAGGAGTTGAAAACTTATGTCCACACAAAAACCTGTACATTAATGTTTATAGTAGCTTTATTTATAACTGTCAAAACTCTGAAGCAAGCAAGATGTCTTTCAGTAGAAAAACAGGTAATTAAACTGTGGTACATTCAGACAATGGAATATTATTCAGTGCTAAAAAGAAATGCAATAACAAGCCATGAAAAGACATAGAGGATCCCTAAGTGCATATTACTAAGTGAAAGAAGCCAACCTGAAAAGGCTACACGATGTATGATTCCAACTATATGACATTCTGGAAAAGGCAAAACTATGGAGACAGTATGAAGATCAGTACTTGCCAGCAGTTACAGGGGAGGGAGGGATGAATAGGCAGAGCACAGAGGATTTTTAGGGCAATGAAACTATTCTACAGGATATTATAATGGTAGATACATGTCATTATACATTTGTCAAAACTGAGAGAATGTACACCACCAAGAGTGGACCCTAATATAAACCATGGATTCTGGGTAATAATGATGTGTCAATGTGATGTTTATAGCTGGGGAGGCTATGCATGTATAGAAGCAGGAAACATACAGGAACTCCATGTATTTTCTGCTCAATTTTGCTGTTAACCTAAAATTGCTCTAAAAATTTCACTCAGCAACAAAAACCCAATGCAACCAAAAAACAAAACAAAACACCTCAAGGATGAAACATCTAAAGAGAGAGAATAGCATCCAAATACCCAGACTGTACATTAAGAAGCGCTGGGCTTGTAACTTAAAACAATGTACAATGCAAAAGCAGCATTCTGCATTCAATAGCATTACCGGGACTTCCCTGGTGGCGCAGTGGTTAAGAATCCACTTGCCAATGCAGGGGACACAGGTTCGAGACCTGGTCCAGGAAGATCCCACATGCCGCGGAGCAACTAAGCCTGTGTGCCACAACTACTGAGCCCGCATGCCTAGAGCCCTTGCTCCACAACAAGAGAAGCCACTGCAATGAGAAGCCCCCGTACTGCAACGAAGAGTAGCCCCTGCTCGCCACAACTAGAGAAAGCCCGCGTGCAGCAACAAAGACCCAATGCAGCCACAAATAAATAAATAAATAAATACTATTACCAATTAGATATAATTAGTTGAAAACATTGCTAAAATTTGGCCTTAAGGCCAAATTAAAGCTTCCTCATAATTCAGTACTTGAACTGGATGAATTTTTGACTACTGAAAGATTTTACTCTTACTATTTGAACTGAAAATATTATTAATTTTTTTTTTTTTTGCGGTATGCGGGCCTCTCACTGTTGTGGCCTCTCCCGTTGTGGAGCACAGGCTCTGGACGCGCAGGCTCAGCGGCCATGGCTCACGGGCCTAGCCGCTCCACGGCATGTGGGATCCTCCCGGACCGGGGCATGAACCCGTGTCCCCTGCATCGGCAAGCGTACTCTCAACCACTGCACCACCAGAGAAGCCCTGAAAATATTATTTTAATATTCAATGGCATAAATATAGTACAAGCAGAGATGTCAGAAAAAACGCAAATAACTGAACCAAATTCATCCTTCCTCTTAAGAACAGATCAAATAAAGCATCCTTGTTGATTATAGCTTAAAGGTGCTATGCTCCAAGGTTCAACTCTGTACACTCTCTCCTTTGGAGATCTAGTCCATTCCCATGGCTTCAATTACTCCTCTATGGAAAAAACTCTCATTTTTATTTACAGCCCTAATCATTCTTATAAGCTCCACTTTTGAACTCTTACACATAAATATCCCACTTCTATTTAAATTCAAAATACAGAATTCAAACCAACAAATACTTACTGAGTCCCTACTCTGTAGCAGACAACAAAAGAATCGCAAAAGAGTTAAATCATTTTCTACTCTTAAGAAGCATATAGTCTAGTTGATGAGAAACATGAAAAGTTCAACAGCAAATGTATAGCCATACAAAGCAGTTTCTACATGTTACACATACATGAATTATGAAAATAGTTAGTTGTTATAGTATTTTGCTATAACATTATTGAGAGGTTCCCAATCCTCCATCAGTTCACACTAATAAAAAGAAAATCTCCAAAAATCTTTGCAACTTTGGAGAAAGCAGATTTCTTAGAACATAAAAAGTATGAACCATAAAAGAAAAAAAATGGATAAATTAGACTTGAGCAAATAAAACCTTTTGCTCTTTGTTGTTGTTGCTCGTTTTTGGCCACACTGCGTGGCATGCGGGATCTTAGTTCTTTGACCAGGGATCGAACCCATGCCCCCTGCATTGGGAGCATGGAGTTTTAACCAGGGAAGTCCCAAAACTTTTGCTCTTTGAAAGACACCATTAAGACAATGAAAAGGCAAGCCACAAAGTGGGAGAAGATATTTCCTATAAATGTATCTGACAAAGGATTTGCATTTTATATTTATATATTTTATGTTTTTATATATGTTTATATATATATATATATAAATGAACTCTTCCAACTCAATAATAAGACAGCTCAATTAAAAGATGGGCAAAAAATATGTGAAGTCATTTTACCAAAGACGTATGAAAATAATAAGCACATGCTCAACATCATTAATCACCAAAGGCAACATAAAAGCCCAATAAAAATCTACATCCCGGGCTTCCCTGGTGGCGCAGTGGTTGAGAGTCTGCCTGCCGATGCAGGGGATGCTGGTTCGTGTCCCGGTCCGGGAAGATCCCACATGCCGCGGAGCGGCTGGGTCCATGAGCCATGGCCGCTGGGCCTGCGCGTCCGGAGCCTGTGCTCCGCAACGGGAGAGGCCACAACAGTGAGAGGCCCGCGTACCACAAAAAAAAAAAAAAAAAAATCTACATCCCTATTAGAATGCCTAAAATTAAAAAGGCTGTCTGTCCATATCAGATGTCAGCAAGGATGTGGAACAACTGTAACTCTCATCATCACTAGTGGGAGTGTAAAGTGGTATAAAGACTTTGGGAAACAGTGTGACAATTTCTTAGAAATTTGAGCAGACATCTATTGTGGTGGAAAGCCTTTAAGGTGCATCCCAATGAACACCACTTCCTGATACTCACACTCTTGTATAACCTTCTCCCCTTCAGGGTGGGCTGGACTTACTGACTTACTTCTACAGAACAGATACGGCAGAAGTAATGACGTGCTGCTTTCAAGACTAGATTATAAAGATGGTGGCTTTTGTCTTAGATGTCTGTTTTTCCCTCTTTTAGATTTCTTTCCTCTGGGGGAATCCAGCTGCCATGTCATGAGGCAGACCTGATAAAGAGGCTCACATGACAAGGAAATGAGGCCTGACAATAGCCACATGTGTGAGCTTGGAAGTGGATTTTCCCCCAGTCATCCTTGAGATGAGCACAAGTCCTGACTGACACCTTGACCGACCCTGAGCCAGAACTCTCTGGCTAAGTCATTCCTGGATTCCTGACCTAAAGAAATTGTGAGATGATAAATTTTTGTTGTTTTTAGCCTCTGAGTATTTGTTTGCAGCAATAGATAACTAATAAAGCAACCATATGACCCAGAAATTCCACTGTCTCATATTTACCCAAGAGGAGTAAAAAGCACATCTGCAGAGTGATGTGTACATGAGTATTCACAGTAGCATTATTCGTAACAGCCCCAAGCTGGAAAAACCCAAATGTCCGTCAACAGGTGAAGGGATAAATCAGCAAGCATCAGAATTATCTGGAAGGTCTGTGGAAGAATAGACTGCTAGGCCCGACCCTCAGAGTTTCTAATTCAGTAGATCTGGTGTGGGGTCTGAAATTTTGCATTTAGAACAAGTTCCCAGATGATGGTATGCTGCTAGTTTGGCGCTTTGAGAACCATCATATTAGTCTACAATTTGAATGTCTATGGTACTCTGTGCTGTATAATATCTTTTAGGACTGAAACTAGAACATATCCACAGGATACTACCAGGTTGATGAAGGGAATAAAACTCTAAGGAATGCACTGGAAGAAAAATGGAGAATGAATCACCTAGAGAAAAGATAAAAAGGAGAAACTCAATAACTTTCTTAATTTACTACCATGGATTTCTCTTTAGTCTCTATATGAAGATGCTTTATTTCCTTACTGGACTACAGGTTTCCTGAAAGAGGAATAGTGTCTTATTTATCTTTACCCCTCTAGGCTAAATCTGGCCTACTGCTTTATTAACAGCAGATGTTTAACAAATATTTTGTTATGAATTTATTGCTGATAGTTGACTGCTAGACTGACTTGTAATTTCTTATGTTTTACTAAAAAATGACAAGCTTTTTAATAATTATCAAGGGAATTTCTTAAAAGAGCATATCAATCTTCCCATATTTCATTTTAATTTATGTAAGTAAGACAGAAAAATTATCAACACCTCAAACTTCATCTTCTTACACATAAGCTGAATAGAAGTGTGTGTTTCATAAACCCTAAAAAGTAATTCTGTATGGAATGAACTGGAACTGCACAAAAGAATGTACTGGCCAGTGACACACCTTTAAATCTCATTCTTACAGGTTCTACAGGTTCTTCTGGTTCACCTCCCAAACACAAGAAAAGAATGTTAGCTGCCACTAGTCTTATCTCAAAAAGATAAAAACCCAACAACCAGAAAACTTTCTGAAATTTTTCAATGCCTATGATGGTTATGCCTTTGCAATATCCAAAATAGATTACAGTCCTGATAACAAGAAATTAAACAGAGAAACTTCTGCTTTAAAGAGAGTGGTCTATTAATTTCCAAAATATACAAAAAGCTCAATCAACTCAATATCAAAAAAACAACCCAATCAAAAAATGTGCAGAAGACCTAAACAGACATTTCTACAAAGAAGACATACAGATGGCCAAAAGGCACATGAAAAGATGCTCAACATCGCCAATTATTAGAGAAATGCAAATCAAAACTACAATGAGACATCACCTAACACCAGTCAGAATGGCCATCATTAAAAAGTCTACAAATAATAAATGCTGGAGAGGGTGTGGAGAACAGGGGACCCTCCTACACTGCTGGTAAGAATGTAAATTGATGCAGCCACTATGGAAAACAGAATGGAGGTTCCTCAAAAACTAAAAACAGAGTTACCATATGTTCCAGTAATCCCACTGCTGGCCATATAACCAGAGAAAACCATAATCTGAAAAGATACATGCACCCCAGTGTTCATAGCAGCACTATTTATGAAATAAATAAATGTCCTATTTATGGAATAAGTAAATGTCCTAAATGTCCGATGACAGATGAATGGATAAAGAAGATGTGGTACATAAACACAATGGAATACCATTCAGCCATAAAAAAGAATGAAACAATGTCATTTTCAGTAACATGGATGGACCTAGAGATTATCACACTAAGTGAAGTAAGTCAGAGAAAGACAAATATCATGTGATATCACTTATATGTGGAATCTAAAAAATGATACAAATGAACTTATTTACAGAACAGAAACAGACTCACAGACATAGAAAACAAACTTATGGTTACCAAGGGGAAAGGTTGGGGGGGGGTAAATTAAGAGTTTGGGATTAGCAGACACAAACTACTATATATAAAATACATAAATGATATTCACTATCTTGTAATAAAACATAATGGAAAAGAATTCAAAAATAAAGACAGTGGCCTAAAGTTGGCATTTCTCTTTTCTTCCTGGAAATAAGCATACTCCCTTATTACTACAACAGCAAATTTTGAAATCAGGTAGTGTAAGTCCTCTAGCTTTGTTCTTCTTTTTCTAAACTGTTTTGGCTATTCTAAGTCCTTTGCCTTTCTATATAAATTCTAGAATTAGCTTGACAATTGCTATTTTTAAAATGCTGTTGGGATACTGATAGGGAATGTGTCGAATCTACAGATCAAGAACTGTGCACTGAAAATAAACCCTTATATTATTTTGACAAAAGAACCAAGGTAATTCAGTGAGGAAAAGATAGTCTTTTCAACAAATGGTACTGGGATATTTGAATATCCACGTGCAGAAAACAGACTTATACCTTTACCTTAAAGCATACAGAAAAATTAACTCAAAATATATCACAGACCTAAATGTAAGAGCTAAAACTATAAAACTTCTAGAAGAAAATCTTTGTGACTTTGGGTTAGACAAAGATTTCTTAGATATGACAGCAAGAGCACAATTCATAAAAGAAAAAATTGACAAAGTAGACTATCAAAATTTTAAACTTTTTCAATTAAAAAAAATTAAGAAAATGAAAAGGCAAGCCACAGAATGGGAGAACATATTTACAAATCATATATCTGATTAGAGACTTGTATCCAGATGATATAAATAACTCTTACAAATGAAATAAAAGGAAGACAACCCAATCAAAAAATGGGCAACCACTTTTTCAACTTAGGGAAATTGAAATTAAAACCTCAATGAGAGGACTTCCCTGGTGGCACAATGGTTAAGAATCTGCCTGCGAATGCAGGGAACACTGGTTCAATCCCTGGTCTGGGAAGATCCCACATGCCGCAGAGCAACTAAGCCCATGTGCCACAACTACTGAGCCTGGGCTCTAGAGCCCACAAGCCACAACTACTGAGCCCGCATGCCTAGAGCCCGAGCTCTGCAACAAGAGAAGCCACTGAATTGAGAACCCTGTGCACCACAACGAAGAGTAGCCCCTGCTCGCCGCAACTAGAGAAAGCCCGCACGCAGCAACAAAGACCCAATGCAACCAAAAATAAATAAATAAAAAATAAAATACATTTTAAAAAAAACCTCAGTGAGATAATACTACATACCTACTAGAATGGTTTGGCTATAATAAAAAATACTGACAATACAGTTTTGGCAAGGATGTAGAGAAACTGGAAGCCTCATACAAAACCGGTGGAAATGTAAAATGGTACAGCCACTTTGGAAAAGTGTGGCAGTTCCTTAAAAATTTAAACATGTGCTTATCATACAACCCAGCAATCCTCCTCCTAAGAGTCTACCTAAAAGAAATGAAAACATATGTCCACTAGAAGATTTGTAAACAAATGTTCATAGCAGATTTATTTTTTTAAATGTAAACACTTTTGGATAAACCAAACATGAAAAAAGTTCCACTAAAAAAACTGCATTAAAGTATGAATGGAAAGTACTGGAGAATGAATGCAAGAAAGGAAAATGATTCTAGCTAACGATATAGATGTGAGAAGGAATTAAGGGCAAAGAAAGCTGTGAATATGGTGGTAAATCTAAATAAACACTATATAAAAAGTGGAAATGTCCTTTGGGTTTAATTAATATGCATGTAGCATTAAATACCTGAAAACAAAAGCATCAAAGTTAGGAAGGAGTAAGTTAAATGTATCCTAATGTCCTTTTATTTTCTGGAATGACAGCAAAAGTATTGAATAACATTAGACTTTGCTAAGTTAAGAATGTATGTTGTACTTAATAAGGTAACTACCAGCAGAATAGAAACTGTTTAAGTTCAAACCAGCAGAGGGGAAAACTGAAAAAAAAAAAAAAATCCCAAAGAAGGCAAAGGAGAGAAAATAAGTACGAAACAGATGAGACAGAGTAAACAGGAAGACTTCTCCCCTCTCCTCTTAGGAACTCAGCCAATGAAAAAGTCACGGACTCTTTGTTTACTATAGCCTTTCCAACTTGTTTCTCTCCTCTATAAAAGTGTTCTCCTTCCTTTGCTGTGTGGGGACTTGCACGTAGCTCACCATGGTTGCAGACCCCAAACTGAAATTCTCTGCTGATCCCAAATAAACCCACTTTTCTTGTTGCTGGAAAAGTAACTGGCAGATTATTTCATTTAGGTAAAAAGTTAGAACAACGATATACGTTTGAACTACATAATAAACAAACTTGATCAAATGAAGATATACAAAACAATGCTCCTAACAACTGCTAAATATACTTTTTTTAAGCATACACAGGACATTTATAAAAAACATATCATTATTGAAAAGCAAGTCTCAGAAACGTTTAAATGATTAAAATCATACAGAGTAAGCTCTCTGACCACAGTGAGAATAAACTAGAAATTTTAAATGGGTCAGTGAAGAAATTTAAAACATATTTTAACTCAATTTTGCAAATATTGTACATTAAAACATGTGGATGAAACTGAAGCCACATTGAGAGGAAAATTTACAACCTTAAATGCATATATTAAGGGGAAAAATTGCTTACAAATGATAAGCTAAACATCCAACTAAAAATAAGAAGAAAAACAAAATCAAAGAAAGTTTAAAGAAGGAAATAAAAAGCAAAAACAATAAAATGGAAAGCAAACATACAATTGAGAGAATTAACAAGGCCAAAAGTTGATTCTTTGCAAAGACTAGAAAAATTGACTAACATTTATTGAGATTTATCAAGAAAATAATTTTAAATTACAGGTCAATATCCCTGATGAAATAGATGTAAAAATCCTCGACAAAACACTAGCAAAACAATTCAACAGCACATTAAAAGTCACCATACACCATGATCAAGTGGAATTTATTCCTGGGATGCAAGCTGTTCAACATATGCAAATCAATCAATGTGATTCACTATATTAACAAAAGTGATAGGGATAGAGTAGGATAATTAAAGAGTCAGTTTAGAAATCCCACTAGGGGATTAAAGACAGAAAGGGAATGTTAAGGGAGGTTTGGAGACTGTTGTAAGCTAATGACCACTCAAGAAAAGAATCCAGTAACCTAGCAACAATCTACACTACCTTGAAGGAAGACCAGGTGCGTCCAAGTGCCAACACACTCAAGCCACTAACCCTGACAGTTAAAATACAAGACAATAGATACAGGGTCTCAATCTTGTGAAGTCAGAGAGTTAATAGTCCTTGAAGAGTAGCATTTTTACATGTAGCCAAGACAGAAATACAGTTGACAGGGGAAATAAATTAGGTGAAAGGGGACATTATACTGAAACCTAACATTAATTACCATATTTTAGTATATGTCATCACCCTTTTGCTAATATATGTATGATTTAAATAGCACCATGACAGTCCCGGTTAAACCATGGAGGGCCGAAGGAGGAACTAATGATGTAAGTCTTGATGTCTGCCAAAGAATGAGGAAGTAGGTGGTCTTCTCCCCTCCCCACTTTTTCTTTGATTATAAAAATGTATCCCTCTTTGTTCTTGGGGCTTTGCTCCCTTGCAGGCCTCCTTGTATCTCTCACCAGTGTCCTATGCTAGTAAACTCACTCTTTGCCTCAGGCTGAATTGTTTCTGTAATGAGACAAAAGAACCTGAGCTTCAGTAAGTATTGACACCAAGTGAGCAGTTCTAATCAAAAGACAGTGGGTTCAAGTCCCCTCCTAAGCCAGGGATTGTGTGTTCAAGCCCCACTCTGAGGTGCGGGTGGGTTCGAGTCCCACCCAAGAAGGAGTGCAGTTTCAAAAGGACGGATTAAAATCCTACCATCATTTCAACAGTTACAGAAAAAGCATTTGACAAAATTCAAGATCCTTTCATGATTAAAAACTCTCAACAAATTAGGTATAGATGGAATGTACCTCAACATAATAAAGGCCTTATATGACAAGGTCACAGCTAACACCATATCCAACAGTGAAAAGCTGAAAGCTTTTTCTCTAAGATCAGGAACAAGACAACATAGTAGTGAAAGCCCTAGTCTGAGCAATTAGGAAAGAAAAAGATATAAAAGGCATCCAAATCAGGAAGGAAGAAACAAAATTCTCTGTTTGCAGATATATGATATCACATATAGAACACCCTGAAGACGCCACCAAAAAAACTATAGAATTAATCAATGAATTCAGTAAAGCTGCAAGATACAAAATCAATATACAAAAAGCAGTTGCATTTCTATACACTAACAACGAACTATCTAAAGAGGAATTAAGAAAACGATCCCATTTACAAAAAATAAATACTTAGGAACAAATTTAACCAAGGAGGTGAATGTACAGTGAAAGTCATAAACACTGATGAAAGAAATTGAAGATGACACAAATAATTGGAAAGATGTTCCATCTTCATGGATTGGAAGAATATTTCCATATTACCCAAAAAAGATACACGATTCAAAACAATCTCTATCAAAATTCCATGGCATTTTCCACAAAAAATGGAAAAAAAAAAATCCTAAAGTTCCTATGGAACCACAAAAAAACCCTGAATAGCCAAAGCAATCTTGAGAAAGAACAAAGCTGGAAGCATCACACTGTCTGATTTCAAAATATACTATAAAGCTATGGTAATCAAGGCAGCGTAGTACTGGCATAGGACAGACATAGAGACCAATGGAATAGGATACAAAGTCCACAAATAAATTCTCACATTTACAGTAAGTTGATCTTTGACAGGGGTGCACAACAGAGATGAGATGGTCTTTTCAATAAATGGTGTTGGGAAGGCTGAATGTCTGTGTGCAGAAGAGTGGGGTTGGAATGTTGTTTCACACCACATACAAATGTCAACTCAGGATGGATTACAGACCTAAACATAGGACCTAAAACTGTAGAACTACTAGAGGAAAGCATAGGAAGAAAGTTTCTTGACATTGGTCTGGGACGTTCTGAAAATGACCCCCAGGAGCACAGGCAACAAAAGCAAAAATAAACAGATGAGACTGCATCAAACTAAAATCTTCTGCATGGCAAAGACACTCAGCAGAGTAAAGAGGCAGCCTATGGCACAGGAGAGGATGTCTGCAAATCATACATTTGGTAAGGAGTTCAGAATATATTCAGAATATATGAGAGACTCAAACAACTCCACAGCAAGAAGATAGATCACCTGATCTTATTTTGTTTTTTTTTTGTTTTTTCCCAAACACCTTATAGTTCTTTATTTAAAGATTGAATTATTTATCTTTAGTAAATTGAAATGTCTTAAACCTGTTAACACGGCCAATGAATTAAAGTTCTGAGTGATAACTTATTTTGTAAATAAAGGACCTGATTTTAAAAATGGGCAAAGGACCTGAATAGACATTTCTCAAAGGAAGACATACAAATGGCCAATGAATATACGGGATGATGCTCAACATCAATGAAAAGTAGGGAGGTGCAGACTGAAACCACAGTAAGATATCACCTCACACATGTTGGAATTACTATTATCAAAAAGACAAAAAATAACAAGTGTTGGTGAGGATGTGGAGAGGAGCCTTTGTGTACTGTTGATAAGAATGTAGACTGCTACAGCCATTATGGAAAAC
Organism: Phocoena phocoena; assembly: GCF_963924675.1. Taxonomy (NCBI): domain Eukaryota; kingdom Metazoa; phylum Chordata; class Mammalia; order Artiodactyla; family Phocoenidae; genus Phocoena; species Phocoena phocoena. The sequence goes on along the minus strand of NC_089220.1, from coordinate 118,986,881 downwards.
AGTATGGTGGTTCCTCAGAAGACTGGAATTGGAACTGCTATGTGATCCAGTGGTCCCCCATCTAGACATGCATCCAAAGGAAATGATATCAAATCTTGAGGAGATATCTGCACTCCCACGTTTACTGCAGCGTTATTCATGATACCCAAGATATGGAGTCAATCTAGGTGTCCATCAACAAATGAATGGTTGGAGCTGGTGTGGTGTATAACAATGGAATGTTATTAAGCTTTAGGGAAGAAGGAGATCCTGTCATTTGTGATAACGTGGATGAACTTGGAGGACATAGCACTGGGTAGACTGAGCCAGACACACAAAGACAAGTACTGCATCATCTTACTTGTATGTGGAATCTGGAAAAGTCAAACTCATGGAGGCAGGAAGTGAAACAATGGTTGCCAGGAACTGGGGGGTGCAGGAAATAGGGTGATGTTATTTAAAAAAAAAACCAATGGCTAATTTCTCATCACAAAATAAGTCAGAAGAGAAGAATAAGGACCTCTTTCAAGTGCTGAAGAAAAAACAAAAATTCTTCTATCCCAGAAATTTGTACCTAAGAAAAATATTCTTCAAGGAATGACACAAAATAGAGACACTTCAAAATGAAAGCTGAGAGTATTTGTGGCTAATAGACCTACTCTACAAAAAAACAACAAAGAAATTTCTTCAGGCTAAAGGTAAATGATCCCAGACTGAAGCCTGATTCCACAAGAAGAAATGAAGAACTCTATGGTAAAGAAACTAAGAACACGGTGGTAAATTCAATATCTATTTATGATAAAAACTCTCAACAAAATGGATGTAGATGAAACGTTTCTCAGCATAATAAAGGCTATATATGACAAGCCCTATCAAAACCCCAATGGCATTTTTCACAGAAATAGAACCAATCACCCTAAAATCTGTATGGAACTACTAAAGACTCTGAATAGCCAAAGCAACGCTGAGAAAGAACAAAGCTGGAGGCATCACATTCCCCAATTTCAAATTCTATTACAATGCTATAGTAATCAAAACTGTATTGTATTGGCATAAAAACAGACACATACAACAATGGAACAGAATAGACAGCCAAGAAATAAACCCATGCCTATATGGTAAGTTAATCTATGACAAAGAAGGCAATAATATACAATGGGAAAGGACAGTCTCTTCACTAAATGGTATTGGGAAAACTGGATAGTCTCATGCAAAAGAATGAAACTACTAACTTATAGCATACACAAAAATTAACTCAAAATTGATTAAAGACTTGAATGTAAGACCTGAAACCATAAAACTAGAAGAAAACTTAGGCAGTTAGTACCTTGATATGGTCTTGGCAATGATTTTTTGGATCTGATTCCAAAACCAAAGTCAACAAGAGCCAAAACAAAGAGTATCAAACTAAAAAACTTCTGTACAGCAAAGAAACCATCAACAAAATGAAAAGGTAACATGAACTGAATTCAACTTTGATTTGGACAAAGTTGACTGGGTGTTTTAAAGGGAGAATGAGGGAATAGGGAGGGGAGGTGAATGGGGGCTTAACAGAGTTGAGGAACTGAAAAATTACAAAAAGCAAGAAGGTGGGGTGGTTTTTCCATGTGCGTCCCATCTGGGTTTGTTAACTGTCAGTTATCTAAGGTAGGCTCCTACACTCCCATAGAGGGTGGGAGATAGGAACCCTATCTTTGGGTAAATTCTTTTGGCAACCTTGAGTTTCCTGAGGCAGGCACTTTGGGGGTGGGAGGGAGTGTAATTCTAGGGATGTGGCCTTCAGCTGTTAGAAGGTATGTTACTGTTCTGTTCAAGGATGAGGCTTAGTTGAGAAGAGGGTTTAGAGGACCCTGGCTAGAGACTGGTCAAGAAGAAAATCTTTGTTAGCCCCCAAATGTGAAACAGATTCAGATAATACAACTGATTACTCAAGAATGAACCTAATATATATGGAATCTAAAAAAAAAAAAAATGGTCATGAAGAACCTAGGGGCAAGACGGGAATAAAGACGCAGACTTACTAGAGAATCGACTTGAGGACATGGGGAGGGGGAAGGGTAAGCTGGGACGAAGTGAGAGAGCGGCATGGACATATATACATTACCAAATGTAAAATAGATAGCTAGTGGGAAACAGCCGCATAGCACAGGGAGATTAGCTCGGTGCTTTGTGACCACCTAGAGGGGTGGGATAGGGAGGGTGGGAGGGAGGGAGATGTAAGAGATATGGGGATGTATGTATATGTATAGCTGATTCACTTTGTTATAAAGCAGAAACTAACACACCATTGTAAAGCAATTATACTCCAATAGAGACGTTAAGAAAAAAAAAAGAATGAACCTAAATTAGATCTATGATATTTTGGCTTCACAGAATTGCTCGATGCCCTCTCAGTATTTTATGAACAAGAAATGTGGATAAAAAATCAAAGTCAAAAAAATGTTCACATGTGAATGACATTAATATCCATGTGAGTTAATAATAATGGCTACCATTTCCTGTGCACTCACAGTATGCCAGACAAAATAATAAAAGCTTCATATACCTTATACAGGACTTAACAATAGTTTTACAATGTAGGGATTATCTTCTTTTTACAAAGGAAACTGACGCTAAGAGAAGTGAAGTGGCTTTTCCCAAGGTACAGCTTGTAAGTGGCAGAATTTTAAAAAATTTGCCATGGTAAATAAACTATACATACTTAGTCTTATGAATTTACTTATAAATGGAATATGTAAATATATTCTCAAAATCCAAGATATAGGATATATAAAATTCTTTTAAATCCCAGGTACAGAATGTATCTGAGATCCTCTTTCTCTGAAGATGATTGCTATTATATAAAAAAAAGCCATTTAAAGTTAGTCCACGTAGGGACTTCCCTGGTGGTCCAGTGGTTAAGACTCCACGCTCCCAATGCAGGGGGCATGAATTCGATTCCTGGCTGGGGAACTAAGATCCTGAACACCTCATGGCACAGCCAAAAAAAAAAAAGGCTACTTAAAAGAGATGAAAATTTCGTATAAAAAGAGGGGTAAGAAACTTCCCTGGTGGGCGTAATGGTTAAGAATCCGCCTGCCAACGCAAGGGATACAGGTTCGATCCCTGGTCCAGGAGGATCCCACATGCCACGGAGCAACTGAGCTGGTATGGAGCAACTATGCTGGTGTGGAGCAACTGACCTCGTGTGCCACAACTGCTGAGCCTGTGCTCTGGAGCCCGTGAGCCACAACTACTGAGCCTGCATGCCACAGATGCTGAAGCCTGCGTACCTGGAGCTGGTGCCACGCGACAGGAGAGGCCACCGCAATGAGAGGCCCACGCACAGCGGCAGGGAATGGCCCCTGCTCACCGCAGCTGGGGAGAGCCTGCACACAGCAACGAAGACCCAATGCAACCACAAATAAATAAATAAAAATTAAATTAAATTTAAAAAAATAGTGGTAAGAATTTTGATGTTTATTTCATCTTTTATTTAACAAATTTGGGTTATAATTGTAATTATGTGCTAATTCTTTTTTCATAATTAATTTTTTTTTTTTTCCCTGTACGCGGGCCTCTCACTGTCGTGGCCTCTCCCATTGTGGAACACAGGCTCTGGGCGCGCAGGCTCAGCGGCCATGGCTCACGGGCCCAGCCACTCCACGGCACGTGGGATCTTCCCGGACTGGGGCACGAACCCGTGTCCCCTGCATCGGCAGGCGGACTCTCAACCACTGAGCCACCAGGGAAGCCCCATAATTAATTTTTATTGGAGTATAGTTGATTTCCAATGTTGTGCTAGTTTCTGCTGTACAGCAAAGTGAATCATTTATACATATACATATATCCACTCTATTTTAGATTTTATTCCCATATAGGTCATTACAAACTATTGAGTAGAGTTCCCTGTGCTATACAGTAGGTTCTTATTAGCTATCTATTTTATATATAGTTGTGTTTATATGTCAATCCCAATTCCCCAGTTTATCCCTCCCACCCCCCCCCCTTTCCCCTTGGTAGCCATAAGTTTGTTTTCTACATCTGTGACTATTTGTTTTATAAATAGGTTCATTTGTACCATGTTTTTAGATTCCACATATAAGCGATACCAGTGTGCGCTAATTCTTAGAAGGAACAAATCAAGTGGGGATTTGGGCATAATTTTTCTGACAAAATTGTGTTATATATAAACAGATTTCATCTAATGTCTAGTTTCCATATGGACAGTTGTAAAGAAGGCTGTAAAAATTTTGACATTGTTGACAATTTTCCCAAGGCCCTCCTCTAATCCTGATATCCAAATATTTTAAGAGATGAGAGTCATCATCATCATTGCAATTTCTCTATTTTTCAATTGTTGTGGCCTAACTCTGCCAAATCTTCATTTGTCATTGGTTTCATTTGTGATTTGAGTTCACCAACATCATTTTCATCATCTCTCCTACATCTTTTCAAGATTCACAATTTTGCCCTAAAATCACTTGTATTGTATTTGTGTTTTATAGGAGTATTCAACAATCTTAAAAAGACTGGCCAACAATGCCTCTAAGCTAGACAAGGATGCATGCATGAGGGACAACCAATTTTATAAGTGGTTTGTTCATTAGTGAGTGTTATTATAACTTTGGCTTCCCTTTGGAATCTCATAACTGTGGGAACTTAGATAACAGTCAGATAACTAGGGTACCTGTACTAAAAGACCACCTGTGAAGTTTGAACAGATAATGGCATAAGATGAGGCCAGAGTGGGAGGCATCCACCTAGCAAGGCTGCTTCTCATAGTGAAAGAAGATGGGCACATGTACATCATATAGGATTTAAGCCAGCAAACTTAACCATAAAAAGTAGATAGAGAATCACCCAGCAGACTTTATACAGTAGTCATAAAAGCCACCACTCCACTAATAATACATGCTTAAAAATAAGAGTAATTTAAATCAAGAAAATCCCCAAGCTTTACACTCTGTTTCAAACTCTTTCTATAGAGTGTTCAAATCTTAGTAGAAATAGATCAAAAAGAGTTTTCATCGGTTGGCTAAAAATATCCTTATCATATATTTAAGAATTTCCCACTTAGATGTTAGCTTGCTAGTCTTACAATATTAGTAGTTTTTTGGCAGGACTGACTCAGGGTACATCAGGAAAGGAAAGCAAAATGTCATGTATGAAACCAGCAAGCAAGAAAATCACAGTGGAGACCAATATATCTCAATACGCCAAAATCACTTCATGTATATTTAGATATGGTAATAATAGGATCTTCAGTGTCAGGCCTTTCCAGCTTATTCTAAAAATAATTTAAAAGCTTTTGTTTTTAGGGCTTCCCTGGTGGCGCAGTGGTTGAGAGTCTGCCTGCCAATGCAGGGGACACGGGTTTGTGTCCCGGTCCGGGAAGATCCCACATGCCACGGAGCGGCTGGGCCCGTGAGCCATGGCCGCTGGGCCTGCGTGTCTGGAGCCTGTGCTCTGCAACGGGAGAGGCCACAACAGTGAGAGGACCGCATATCGCAAAAAATAATAATAATAATAAAATAAATAAATAAAAGCTTTTGTTTTTAGAATTTAATGTATTTTAAAAGAAACTTTCAGATTAAAATACTTTTTTAGGAAGTGAAAAAAATGATTTGGATCACATTTTGTCAATATGTGAACACAAATTAAAAAGCTAGCTTTTCTTGAAGCCAAATGTAATTTTTCTATAAAATACATCCAAATAAATATGTCTGTTCTCCTTAATTCCATATTTACCTTTGGTTAGTGTTCAAGCATTTCTTTTTGATATAAAAAGCTGGCACACATGGCTATTACCACTAATTAATTTTCAGAAAGGCAAAAATAGAAAAGTACAATCACGAACCTCATATGGTTGAGTCAAAAACTGGAATAAAAAATTTTTCTGAAATGATGAACAAAAACATTTAAAAGGACACTGGAAGAAAAAGTACATGTTCTGATATAAAGGCTCTAGAGTAAAACATCATTTTGGAAGTAGTAAACATTTACTAGTAGTCAATGATGCAGAAATAAAAGATTGTCCTATACAAAAGTCAAGACTTACATTGAACCTGTTCTACTCCAGTCAGCAATTTCTTCCTGAAGACTTCTATTTGGTTGTAACAATGTTTAGCTTTTCTTGCTGTATACCTCAGCAGGAGAAACCAATTTCCAAAAGGTGTTCCCTAATTATATTAAATGTGCATGCTGAGCCATGCCAATATTCTACTCCAAAAAGTAAAAATGTAAGATAAGCCACATATGGAGGAGATGCCTGTCAACAGTAACGCATCAATAATGCAATTTATATGTGAATCAGGCTATTGTCAAAGTTTTTTTAAAAAAATCTTTTCCTCCAGGGATCAAACCCACACCCCCTGCATCTGAAGCACAGAGTCTTGACCACTGGACTGCTAGGAAAGTCCTATGTCTGCTTCTTTCACTCAGTATTATATATCTGAGGTTCATCCATATTGCCATATGCAGTTGTAGATTGTTCACTGCTGTATAGTGTTCTTTTATGTGAATACACCATTAAAAATTCCATTATCCATTGGAAAAAAATATTTTCCTCACTTCATATAACTATTTACTAATAAGACTTCATGGTAAAAATGAACCAACAAATAAAAACTATCCTTGAGGTTGCAGTATAGGAAAGAGACATTTATACTGCATCAGTTTAGAATGCTTTGGATTGCAGGTAACAGAGAATTCAGTTCACAACAGCATAAACAAATATGGATTCACTTCTCTCACAAGACAAAAAATCTTGAACTGGTGATTGCTAAGGTTGGTGTTTACCCATCAATGGTGCTATCCATATCTTCAATATTTTTGCTTCACCATCCTGAGTGTATTTACTTTTAATATTCGTGTTTGTTGCCTAATGCTTTCAAGATGGTCACTGCAGCTCCAAGCATCACATCTAAGGTCAAAGCAAGAAAAAAGTTAACCCCAGCACTGTCTGACCCTTTTATCAGAAAAAGGGAAAGCCTTCAATGAAGTCCCCTAGCAGGTTTATGGGCTAGAATTGTATTACATGACTACTGTAGCAGTAAAGAAGACTGGAAAATCAAATATTTAACTTTGCTAATTTTTATGGCAGAGGTAAGAAATGGATATGGATTGGCCAGCCAACAGTGTCTGCCAGTCCTCAACTCAATATGCACACACATACTTCTTACACATGTGTTAAACACAACATACTCATCCTCTCTTCAACGTACTCATCCCCCACTATCTCATCCAATTACTGCATGACGCAGGATCTTTGGTTGATTTTCTGTCTGCTCTATCAAGTCCAAATATCACAACTCTTATCTGACCACTTGTATGGCTAAAAGGGAAGCTGTCTCTTAACCACTCCCCTCCCATATATACAACGATGAAAAAGAAAGAACAGAGAGACCCCCAAAAAATTCCATTAAGAAAGGGAGATAAGAGGAAGTACACAGTAGTCAACACTCCACAATCTATATCATATCTTCCTAGACAGAAATCACAGATTCCTGGGCAGGCAATAAAGTAAATCCCTTGGCCAGTCAATCCGACAGCGCCTACTTTAAGTCTCAGGAGGATCTGCTTTGTCATTGTTCTCTGTAGCCATTTCTAAGGCAGGTTTTGAAGCAGATGTCTTTCCCAGGGAATCCACAGCTTTTGTAGCCTACTTCACACTGGTTTGACTCAGGGAGGAAAGGATGAGGATTGCTTGGAAGGTAGAGACAACCACAAGGAATCGCCAGCTTTGTACTACAGGTTCCCTCAAAAACATATCAAGCTTCTGGTCTGTCTGCTTCAGATCAATTCCTTGTGTGAGCAACCACACCCAAAAAACATTTCCAGAAATAATCTTTAAGCCTGGAGATTCTAATCTCTTAGCCGCTGACCTCTGAGCTCTCATAACAGACAAGGCAATTCCAACAATAGTCTTAGGTAAGAAGGTCCTACCCTTAATCCCTACAAAATTCCAAGTTACAGGGCTCTTTTGTCAATTTAGAGTACAAGCTAAAGGCAGAATACCTCTGGAGCAAAGCTATGTTCTTCTGCCCTCTCTGCTTTCATGCTGAGGAGCACTAATTTGAGTTCACTCCCTTCTGTAGGATCCTACTGAAAAGCCACAAGAAGTCACCAATATAGCACAATATTCCAAATTCTTCCTTTCATTTCTCCTAACACTACAGTCTCAGTTTGCATAGTCAGCCTTCCACAGAACAGCAGGTACAGATTAATCAAATGCTTTGCTACTGTATAACAAGGGTTACAACTTTCCTTATTTTTCTCCATAATGTCTGGAGGTAGGCAGTCCAAGATTGGAAGAGCTGTTCAACAATGTCCAGACTCTTTCAATCCTTCTCCTTCATGGTCCTCAGCTTGTCAGAATCATCTTTTCTCTCTCATACTTGTCATCTCATAGTTGCAAAGATGGCTGCTATATCTCCAGGCTTCATGTCTGCATTTAAGGCACAAAGAAGGGGAAAAGAGGAGAGTACCAGCCACCACTGTTCTCTTTATCAGGAAAGCAAAAGCCATCCCTGAACTTGGGAGCCTTCCCTTCATGATCACTGGCAAAGGAGAATGGGATTGTCATGACTGGCTTCAACTAGTCAGGATTTTTTGCTTGAAGCTGGGAACACTGCTGTCCCTAACAAAATGAAGGTAAGCAATAGGGAATGGGTATAAGGAAGGTCACTAAGAATATCTCCACACATAGACATTTACAGTTTTAAGAGAATGCTTGAAAAATGAAAAGCAATCTCTATTTGGTGAAATTTCAAGCAATATAAGAGAAGCAGGGGGAAGCTCCTCAGGCAGTGCTATAGAAATACACTTTAGGTAAAGAGATCTCTACTCAGGCATACCCATCCTACTTAGGAGTCTATCCCTTAAATTAACAGCCTTTAGTAACTCTGCTTTTCACAGACTCTTCCCTTCCTTCAATTCTGAACCCACAGATTCTCTAAAATACCTATGTTTATTCAACAGCTGTTTCTACGGCAGCAGAGCCCCTGGTGGAAGGGCACAGGGGTGGAGGCTATTTATAATTTAAGAACTGACAGTACATGCCAATAGCAGCTATTATTGATGAAATCCTTGAGAAATGTATAAAACAGATAAATACTGTGAAAAGCCAAAACCAGAAATATTCATGGTGCCTGCTGTTCACCAAGAAACCTCTTACAATTTGGTTTCCCATCTATATCCACCACCTGGAAGAAAATACACTGATCATACTGGTACAACCGGTTTTTGTAACAATTTTATCTCATTGTATTGGGTTGGCCAAAAAGGTCGTTTGGGTTTTTCCATGTTACCGAAAAACCCGAACGAACTTTTTGGCCAACCCAATATTTAAATTAATTTGCTTTCTGGCTTTACATATTAGGCTGATGAGGTCGTTAGACTAATTTAATCCTCTTTGGGACACTTACTGACCAGATCAGGTTTCTAAGACCACAAGACTGAGAGTTAGACCCTAGTAAACTCACTAAGGTTATACCACCCAATGTGGTCTTTTGAATAAAAGCAGCTGGCCTGCCCCAAGCAATAGCCCTTTACATCACTGAGTGTATTGGCATGAACTTCTTTAAAACATTTAATCAATTTTCATTCCATGTAGCTGCTCACAAGAGCCACTTTCTTTGATGTAAATTGTGCTACCTATAAACATACTCGAGTCACCAACCATTCAAAGTAAAATAGTTTCCAAGCAACCCTCAAATCACCATTTTTATGTATAAAAAGATAAGTAGTGTAGGGGTTATGGGCATGGGCTCTGGAGCCAGAAGGCTAGAGTGCAAATCCTAGTTCCACATTAGAACATTCTACCATAGAATCGGGCACAAATCTTTGTGCCAATTTTCCTCATCCATATGTGAGGCTTGAGGTAGTGAGGGACAGAATAATAGTGCCTACTTCAAAGAGTTGTCTGAAAATAAAATGAATTTATATATATAAGGTGCCTGGAACACAAGAAGCACTCAACAGGTGTTAGCTATCATTATTCTTCACTGGAAAATCTAATAGTATATGGTTGCATTTAATGCAAATGTAAAATGATTTGATAATAAAGATTCACTTTATATGCAAAATATGAAATAACACAAAATCCCCCCCAGTTAATAATTCATCAAGAATCACAGTTTCGGGCTCCCCTGGTGGCTCAGTGATTGAGAGTCCGCCTGCCGATGCAGGGGACACGGGTTCATGCCCCGGTCTGGGGAGATCCCACATGCCGTGGAGCGGCTGGGCCCGTGAGCCATGGCCGCTGAGCCTGCGTGTCCGGAGCCTGTGCTCCGCAACGGGAGAGGCCACAGCAGTGAGAGGCCCACGTACCGCAAAAAAAAAAAAAAAAAAAAAAAAAAAAGAATCACTCTTTCAAAGCTGCTTGGTAATTGACTTATAAACTCTTTTAAGCTACTGCCCACATGGCAATAGCAAACTTCCCATTCTTTGCTGCCAGGAATAGTCTTGAATTACACATGTCTCCTACAAAAGGCTACAGCTCTATACAGAGATGTGAAGGAGATAATAATCATAGCACTTCCCAACCCCACTGACCTCTCAGTGTTGATCCTGGTCTTCCTGGAGGTTTCCTATGTCCTTGGAGCCTAGAAACTCTACAACCAATATCCAAACAGAATTAAGTCTCTGAACACTGCCCCAGAAAACTTTTCTTGAAATAAGGGGTCACTCAGCCTGGTTGTTTTTCACATGTGTGTACCCTTCTCAGACCTGGAGTAATTACCATCCATTCCCATTTTCCTTACTGTACATAGTTTTTTTTTAAACATCTTTATTGGAGTATAACTGCTTTACAATGGTGTGTTAGTTCCTGCTGTTTAACAAAGTGAATCAGCTATACATATACATATATCCCCATATCCCCTCCCTCTTGTGTCTCCCTCCCACCCTCCCTAACTGGTCAAGTTTAATACTTCCTTGCTCACAAAGAAATATTATCCTAAATGGCCCTGATTTTCCTTTAACCTATGTCTACTCTTCTCTCCTACTCAAGTACTTCTTTCCCTTCTGTTTTATTTACTCGTCTCCATCAGCACAAGTCTTTTTTCCCTTTTGCATGTGACTGGCACATCTTCACTCTCAAACTCCCCCAACCACGCTCATTCCACACCCAATTCTTCAACTTCTGTCATTCTTTACCCTCTGCCCTATCCCCCATCTACTAGACAGTCCATTTATTTGAGGAAAAACTCTTTTATCCAAATTTATTTTTCACTTTTCTGCAGTTTACTCTTTTTTAAAAATATTTTATTTATTTATTTATTTGGTTGTACCAGGTCTTAGTTGCTGCACATGGCTTCCTTAGTTGCAGCTCAAGGACTCCTTAGTTGCAGCTCACCAGCTCCTTAGTTGTGGCAGGCATGCTCCTCAGTTGTGACTCGAACTCTTAGTTGTGGCGTGCATGTGGGATCTAGTTCCCTGACCAGGGATTGAACCCGGGCCCCCTGCATTGGGTATGTGGAGTCTTAACCACTGCACCACCAGGGAAGTCCCTCTGCAGTTTACTCTTAATAAAAATCTGGTTCCTCCTTAGATCACAAGGCACCTTTTCCAATATAACTTATTTAGTCCTTATTTTCTGCTTTCTCTGAATCGATGGGAAGAAGTGAGGAACAGCCTCTTCCTTGCTCCCAAATGCCATTTTCAGATCATCACACTGTGGCCCACTCTCCACTGTTTGAAATCTCTACCTTATCTCACATTTCAGAGAGCCATTCTCAACAATCCTATCTGAACACACTCATCTTTAAATTTATCCTCCCATCCTTCTCTCTAGTCTTGATAGAGGTGATTCAATTTCTGTTGACAGTAACATATGTATTTGAAGAGCATTATACGAACCAGAAAAATTAAACGTGTTAATGGTGATCACATGGTCAACAATGGAACAAACTGAATAAAACACATGACTACTTCTGTACTCATAAAAGAACTTTATAATTTTCTATAATACTCCTAAAGTCAAGTTCTACTAGTTCATATATTCTATCATTAGAAATATATCATGTTAGCTACTGCCTTAGACATAAATCACCATATGTTTGTCAAAATAAACCGTAGCAACAGAAAATTAGAAGGTCTTATGATGGATATATAAGCTATTCTTGGCAGATGATCAGTGTACTTAGAAGACCTTCCAAAAAGAGGATTCTACAACTTCCCAAGGTAAATCATTCTAATCTTACACATCCTGAATTTCAAAAGCTTTGACTCTTCTTATCTAAATTTCTCCTGCTGTTTTTCCTCTATAGAGATGGAAAAAGGACAGGCACCATCCTCAGTAAGTCAGCATCTCAACTACTTGAAAAGCAATATCATCCCTTAGCCTTCACTCTTCTAAACTCAACAACTTGAACTGTTTTCCAGACTCTTGTTCTCCAAGGCTTTCTTAACCTTCTTTAATTCTATTCATATTATTTTTAAATTACAAAGACCAGACCAGCTTACAAGTTTGTTGTTTTTAATATGTTTTTATGAATAGTTAACACATACTTGAACATGGCTCTATACACACACACCTTTCCAACTTTAGAATGGAGACCCAAGCTTCTGTAATTTAAAAGTTAAAGAACTTTCCATAATGTGGAGTCTACCACTATTTTCTCTTAGTTGAATTAAAACAATGATCTATGGCTATAGTTGACAAATTATGGCTCCACAAATGGCCCCAAAACATTACAAAGAATAAATTAACAAATAATTACTTACCTGACCTGTCCTCAGGTGAAAGTTTTTCTCCTAGATTGCAGAGTAGAGATGAAACTGGGTCTCACTTTATAGTTCACCTCTTTTTCTTCTGCTTTGATAGAAATTGTGGCCACCATAAAGAAAAATAAAAACAGAAAATATTTTATATAACAATTTTAGCAACACATGGAAGAGAAGAGTAGAATCTGTTTACAAATTTTATGGGCTTTTTCTTTTACTTAGTAATACTCTCAAAGAACTTCGTAATAAGTAACAGAAACTTTAATATTTTTAATTTCTCCTGCTTCCCCTTTTTTAAGCCTCAGGAAAACTATTCATTGTTAATACTTCTAAATACTAGGCTAGGAGCTGGATTAAGAGGGATATAGAATTTTATTAGAAGATTATTGTGTGGGAGGAGAAAAACCCTTTCAAACAGAGACTTTTGGGGGATGGCAAGGAATTTTATTTCTTTTTCTATGAAAGTTACTTTTTGTGTTATGTCTCCACCAAGAAAAAATTTTACATACAATATTATGGATAGAGAGTTAATAAGGATTGTCATTTCAATTAAGTGGTAACCTTCATGAGAAAGAAAGGGAAAAGTGGTATAAAATATGATCTATCTTCCACTTTAAAAGTTCCTTTTCCCAAAGAGCTTTACTTTATATGGCATGAAGAAGGTGGTCAAGGCTCAGAACACCTTAAGTATGTAAAAGTGGCATATATGAATAATATAAATTTTTATATCAAGCCAATTATCAGAATGCATAATCAATCCCTCAGAAGTTTATGGTCTTTCTAGACCCATATGCTGAAAACTATAAAACATTGAAAAGAAAGCTGAGGATGATTCAAAGAAATGGAAAGATAGCCTGTGCTCTTCGACTGAAAGAATTAATATTGTTAAAATGGCCATACTTCCCAAAGCAATCTACAGATTTAATGTCTATCAAAATATCCATGACATTTTTCACAGAACTAGAACAAATAATCCTAAAACTTATATGGAACCACAAAAGATTCAGAACTGCCAAAGCAATCCTGAAGAAAAAAAGAACAAAAGCTGGAGGTATAACCCTCCCAAACTTTAGACTATACTACAAGACTACAGCTATCAAAACAGCATGGTATTGGCACAAAAACAAACACAAAGATCAGTGGAACAGAACAGAGAGTCCAGAAATAATCCCACTCACCTATGTTCAATTAATCTACAACAAAAGAGGCAAGAATATACAATGGAGAAAAGACAGCCTCTTCAACAAATGGTGCTGGGAAAGCTTGATAGCTACATGTAAAACAATGAAATGAGAACATTCTCTCACACCATATACAAAAGTAAAGTCAAAATGGTTTACAGACCTAAATGTAAGATATGACACCATAAAATTCCTAGAAGGGAACATAAGTGAAACATTCTTTGATATAAATCATAGATCAGTCTCCCAAGGCAAAAGAAATGAAAGCAAAAATAAACAAATGGGACCTAATCAAACTTAAAAGATTTCGCACAGCAAAGGAAACCATCAACAAAATGAAAAGATAACCTATGGAATGGGAGAAAATATTTGCAAATGATACAACCCACAAGGGGTTAATATTCAAAATATACAAACAGCTCACACAACTCAATATCAAAAAAACAAACAACTCAATCAAAAAATGGGCAGAAGACCTAAACAGACAGTTTTCCAAAGAAGACATACAGATGGCCAATAGCCACATGCAAAGATGCTCAACATCGCTAATTATTAGAGAAATGCAAATCAAACCCACAATGAGGTATCACCTCACATTAGTAGAATGGCTATCATCAATAAGTCTACAAATAATAAATGCTACAGAGGGTGTGGAGAAAAGGAAACACTAATACACCATTGGTGGGAATATAAATTGGTGCAACCACTATGGAAAACAGTATGGAGGGTCCTTAAAAAAACTAAAAACAGATCTACCAAATGATCTGGCAATTCCACTCCTGGGTATATATCCAGGAAAAAAACCGAAAACTCTAATTCAAAAAGATACATGCACCTCAGTGTTCAAAGTAGCACTATTTATAATAGCCAAGCCATGGAAGCAACCTAAATGTCCATCAACAGATGAATGGATAAATAAATTGTGGAATATATATACATATGTGTGTATATGTATATATACAATGCCATTAGAAAGAATGGAATATTGCCATTTGCAGCAACATGGATGGACCTAGAGAATATTATGCTTCATGAAATAAGTCAGAGAAAGATAAATACTACCTATCACTTATATGTGGAATCTAAAACTAATACACATGAATCTGTATACAAAACAGAAACAGACTCAGACATAGAAAACAAACTTATGGTTACCAAAGGGGAGAGGGTGAGGGATAAATTATAATGGATACAATAAGAATTTATTATACAGCACAGGGAATTATACCCAATATCTTATAATAATCCATAATGAAATATAATTTGCAAAAAACAAAAATTACTGTGCTGTACACACGAAACTAAGACAATATTGTAAGGCAGTTATATTTCAATTAAAAAGAAGAAGTTTATGGTCTTTCTGTAGTCACAGGAATAATGAACATGAAAAGTTTAATAGTAGCATAGGACTTCCCTGGTGGCACAGTGGTTAAGAATCCGCCTGCCAATGCAGGGGGACACAGGTTCAAGCTCTGGTCCAGGAAGACCCACATGCTGTGGAGCAACTAAGCCCGTGTGCCACAACTACTGAGCCTGTGCTCTGGAGCCCGTGACAACTACTGAGCCCACGTGCCACAACTACTGAAGCCCACACGCCTAGAGCCTGTGCTCCACAACAAGAGAAGCCACTGCAATGAGAAGCCCACTCACTGCAACGAAGAGTAGCCTCCGCTCACTGCAACTAGAGAAAGCCCACCCACAGCAACGAAGACCCAACACAGCCAAAAATAAATAAATAAAATTTTTTTCAAAAAAAGTAGTATAATTTTGTAACTACAAAATATCAAAAGTTTATCTACCTTCAAATTTAATCATGCTAGTTTTTTTTTCCCCTCTGGTTCATTTTTAGTCTGTTAGATAAGTGAAAAATCAAATTTTCTTCTTTACATAAAAATAATCATAGAATCAGAAAAATTTAGAGCTAGAAAGAAATTTAGAGAATTTCTAGATGTACCAAGTTCAACCCTCTCCAAATCAGAGACATTCATTTAATTGCCTTTTTCAAAGTTAAAGAATGAATTGGAGGTGAAACCCTGGAATCCAGAATGCTTTTCCCACTTAATTCCTCAAGCTTACTGAGCCACAACTTTGTGTGTGTATGTGAGGCAGTAGGGTTGAACTTGAGGTCTCTGAATCAGACTGTCCAGGTTTGAATCTTAGTTCCTCCACTTATTATCTGGGTGTTCTTGAGCAAATTACTTAATCCTACGGTGCCTCAGTTTTCTCATCTGTAAAATGAGATAACAACTATACCTTCCCAACAGGACTTATGAAAAAGTTAATGCAAATAAAGCTCACAGAATGATGTCTGACACATTGTAGGCATTTAACAAATGTCAGTAATCATTAGGAGTCTATCAATAAACACATGGACATGTACTTGCTAGGTTTTAAAATAGCCTAATTAGACTAGAATTGGAATACTAGATGATTTTTATGTTTTAAAATACATATACAATCACTGATATTTCATTTTGCCATATAAACAGTGTCCCCCAAACGGTTTCCTCATGCAAAATTCCAGATATTAAACACATAATAAAGCTCACTTAATTTGAATACCATTTATTTTGTGATCACTTGAGCCCAGTGGTATACTCAGAATATGACACCCAAAAGGATCATTTTTTTTTCTAACACACCCTCCTCTACATGACAAAATTATTTTTAGTAATGACCGTGAAATGAAACAAATAATAATAGCCAGGAAAGAAACAGACAGTGAAAATTCTTTTACTCAACTCCACTTATATGCAAATATAAAATAAATATTATAGTACAAAAAAGGAAAAATGCAACGGAATTCATGTTTCTGAAAAAAGGAATAACTTAAACCTACATATTGTTTTGTGGAAGTACTAAGTAATAACATTGCACCTCCTATTGATTCCTTCTTCAGTTTTGAAGTAAACATTAATAATTTAAAAAGAACAAATTTCAAAGTAAAAGATTTTTTTAATTCAATTATTCCGAAGAATAATTTCACATATTAACTAAACTTGTACTTACAAGCCAAAAATATTAGACTTTGTTTCCCTCAAATGTTACATGCAAAATGAAAACCCTAAGTGGTCATACAGAATGACAACACTGAAGTCATCAAGTCTGTTTCTTCATCCTTATAGTCGCTATGCAATCACTGCTTAAGAATCTACTATATAAATGCAAAGATATGGACCAAAGGGGCTGCACACATGAACTGCACCTGAAGCCTTGAATTACCCTGTTCTTATGAATTTATTTGGAAAAATATCTGTAGAGCTGAGTCTATGTTTATTGAAGGCCAACTGTATAACTGGGAGTTCTCTGATTTAACTTCTATGTAGAATATGATATTTATTAAAGGATCAATAATTAAAATGTGCTAATTTGAAGCTTACATATACATTACTAAAACTTAACAGTAACTACAGTAATTGTTTAGAACCTAGACTCATAAGAAATTTTTCAGGGAGAAATATTTTATCATTGACACTGTTTAGAATTTCTGGTACATAGAAATTGCTGGTAATAAAAATTGGACAGACTTTTAGTGGGTTTATTATAGTTTAATTCCCTACAGACAATGAGAATTTTTGTTGCCTACACCCCAAGGGATGCTCTCATTGCCCCCACTCCTGGCATGCCACCGCTCAAGGTGAAATCTGCCACTGAGGTACTATCCTTGAAGATGGGCTCGCTACATTAAGCGTATTTAAGCTACTTATGAGAAAACGTTTTTAAAAAGAATGTTAATTGAGGACCTATTCAGTGCATGGTACTGTGCTTTGTTTTATCCACATAGAATGTAAGCACATGAATTTTGCTAGTTACAAGTCAATCACATTTATTCATTAAAGCCCTCTCAGCAGAATTTTTAAAGCTATTTTGTTAGCAGTTATTATGTATACTTAAATTTTTAAATAATTATCAGAGTCACATATATTCCATTTTTCAAGTTTTTCATTAACTTAAATTGGCTTTCTCCCTGTGTGTTCCAAATAAGTGAGGGTGCATCAGAAATCAACATTCAGAAGAGGTTTTAAAATATTAACATTTACATAAACATTAACAACTTAAAATCTCTTGATATTTTAAAATTTCACAACTCATGTGGCATCAGATTCAAATGTCCTACTTTTTCAAGCAGCTACCTCAAGAGAACAAATTTTAACTCTCATAGCAATCTTTTTCATTCATAGGATCAACATAATCTCCAGTCTGCCTTCTCATAATCTTGCAGCTGCATACATGCACAAATTTTCTGGTTATGTGATTCTGGTACTCCTGAAAAGACAGTCTTTTTAACTGAAAGAAAATCTGACTTACCTCAAAAGGTACTTTGGTATGGGATAGCGTGCCAATTACAGCCACATTAGCAGCAGATATATCTGGCAAGAAAGTGACACACAAGCCTTAAAACTACAGTTAATTTCTTCTACTCCTGCTGTATAGGTCCTATTTTCTTTTATGCTGTGGGGCTCCTTCACCCACAAAATCCCTCTCACTAGTCACCTACAGTCTACTAAAACCACACCTGTTCCCTTTATAGCTCTAGGATTCCCCAACCTCTCCCATTGATAAGAATCACCTGGGACAGTTTAAAAATAAAAATAACAGGCCACACTCCCGTAAATTAGATTTTAATGGGTTTGAGGTGAGGCTCCGGTATCTGATTTTAATCAAGTATCCTCAAGAGATTCTTACAGACACATTTAAGAATAAACTAAAGAGGCCTGCCAGAGATCTTCACAGTTCCTCCAAATTGATCAGTCTCAAGGGCTAATCCTCCTTTGGGTATTAGGACTTAGGGTATTTGAAAATAGAGCAGGAGAAGTTTGGAGAAAGCAGAATACCATCTTGTCTACAACTCTGATTTAGGTTTCCAACATCCTAAAGAATTAAAGAAGCAGAAGATTTTAGTTTGGATAGGTGATGTGAAGTACGACACCACCAGGGAGCAGCATAGAGCTGATAAATTACACATGTTTGGGGATTTTTTGACTTCACACTACCACATAAAATGGTGTACCTACATTTTCCATGAACTCAGATTACAAAGAAACAAAAACAAACAAAAACTCCAAAGCAGCACACTTAAAAGACACAGATAAAATATGTTAGCTTGTAATTTCCAGTTTTCTCTCTCTAGAGGGTCTTCATTGACAGCTGTTGTAGGAAAAAATTTCCCTTGAAGTAGCCTTGCACCTGAATCCAAAACTGGTATTAGACTACAAAGATTCCAGGTAAACCAAAGTGGTGTTCCAATTTTTCTGTCTGCAAGTTTCAAAATACTTGTCCTACTCTTTTAACTAGCATTGTAACTGGATGCTTTTCAATGGTTTTAATCAAGTCTTTAGAGTTCTACTAAGTGTGAGGGTGGGGGGGAATGGGGTGGAAAACAACTTTAACAAGCTATGCTGAGGTTTTGTTTTTTTTTTTTAACACTTTTTAAAAGTGTAGTTGAAATTTTGCCACCACCTGTCAGAAAACTATACCCACCCACCCAACAATCCCATCCATCCTCCCAAGTTTTCTTGACTCATCCCCACTTTCTCTTTTCCAGTCCACATTAAATGTAGAAAAAAATCCTCTGGCAACCCAGGTAGCTTCTACAAATATCACCTCCAAGGGCTTTGTGTTCCTCTGAAATTCCATTACAGCTGGGTTAAGAAACATTGAAAGATGAAGGAGGACTTGAAGAAGGAATTTTACTTACTTCCCAACTTGCCAAAATTCGATACTCATTCCCTACCTAGAAATTCCTGTGTCTAAGAAAAGTATGATCCAAGCCCCTGTGGCAATTCTGTGACCTGGGTTTTGATTTCTTCTAGCTAGAAAAGCTGAGGTGGGAGGAGGAAGAGGCAAGAATGACTAAGACATTCCTGGGAGACCAAATAGGCCTAACCAAAAAACAAACAAACAAAACAAAAAACCCACTCTAGAAGAGGTGTGAGAACCGGAAATCAAGGCTGTCTGCAGAGCTAGAGCCCATCCTGGAACTTAGCGTTCTAGAAAAGAGGGTTTCCAATCTTTTCAAGTATTTTAGCAAAAATGTCAGGACCCTACTGGAATATGGCTAGTTTAGCCTGAATTGAGACGAGTAACAAAACCTATTCCGAATCCAGAAGCTGCTTAAGTGATTGTATTCCACTGCTCACAGCAGCACCTACAGACATTAGAAAGAGTTGTATGGGAGGACTTTAACCTACAGAGAGTATTATGGGTGCATCCACAGCCCTCACGTACTCCACTTGCTCCACCCGCTAAAACCAAGAGCCACGGTCCTAAAGCAAGCATTCATTCTCCACGGGGTTGTTGTTATCTCCAAGGAGCGAAATCTTACTCTTTTCATGTATAAAGCACAGATACACGTATGGTACATAAACAGCTATTCAGGATATGAATGGTATTATAATTTCATGGCGGGTGGGGAGGAAGGGACTGGTGAACAAAACGTTTAAAAAGGCTTTTCTTAAGAGGACGATAATGGAAAGAAAAAAAATAGGCTGAGTAACACTGTCCTATAAGTGTCCTGAGCTAAAACCATCAAATGAAGGTCCTGACAGGTAATTTTCTCCCAGACAGCAGCCTAAGGGTCAAGGGTCTCTGATTCTGGTTCGATCTCGGCCACAAAGAGGTGTTTTCCTCTCCGTGCCTCAAACCTCAGAGGGCAGTGAATGCCCGCCGTTTGCTCCCTCACGGGGTGCCGTGTGTGGATGTGCCCAACAACTAGCAAAGAGTTTTGGAAACCGCAAAGCGCTGCACCAAGGCCAGAGGAGGTTTCTATTCTCGGCTGCACGAAATTCCCCGGGTGGGGCCCCCTCGGCCTCCGCACTTGTTGCTTCCCGGCCCCGCCGGCCTCCACCTCAGACCTTCTCTCCGCGAACCCCTCCTCTCTCCACAAGCGCACGCATAGCACCCCCCTCCCCCGGCCCCGCGACCCCCTCACCCACGCCACGAAACCGGCGCGCTCCGTTCAGGCCCTGGCGCCGGTCGAGTCCCCAGCCCCCATCCCCCTGCCCAGTTCCCGCCGACAGCCCGGCCCGCAGAGGCCGCCGTTTCCTAGACAGCCGCGCGGCCGCTCCGCTGCCTCCGGGGCGCGCGCGCCGACGGCGGGAGGCGAGGGCGCAGGCGCGGGCCCGGGCGAGCCGCCGGCGCGTGGCCGCGCGCGCCCCCGACCGCGGTGGGCGGAGGAGAGGAGGGAGCGGAGGCAGCGGCGGGCCGCGAGGGGGCGAGGGGGCGGGGGGGCGGAGAGGGGAGCCCCGGGAGCGCGAGCCGCGGTCGGCGCCGCTGCAGAGCCGAGCGAATCCACAGCCCGGGCAGCAGGTATGTGTCCCCGCAGCCGGCCGTGGCCGGGGCTTCCCCTGCCACTCTTCCCGGGTCCTGTGGCCGGGGCGGGGGTGGGGGCCGGTCAGGGTTTGCAGGGTACGTGTCCGGGAGGGCTCGGATCTTACCACTGACCTTCATCCCCTCTGGTCGCTGTAGCAAGGCGAGGGTGCCTGGGGCAGCCTAGGGCTTCAGCTCCAGCCTGGGGATCTGCTTCTTGTCACATGCTTCTTATTTATTTTTGCAAACTGCCCTGGTTCGGGTCCAGCTGCAGATGCCTTACCTCCCATTCTTTGCCTCTGTGTGCCATCTTGCATTTATTAATAAAACATGCAAGCTGGGGGTTGGGGATTGCTGCTGGGGGGAATCCCATTGCAGTATAACAAGCGGGTGCCTATTTTAGGTTTTCAGGCGTGGTATTGAGGTGGAAATCCCACACCCTGGGGATTTGTAGCTTTGTTGGTCGTGACCACTTCCTAGTGGGCTTCCCCCATTTGTCTGGAGGCGCCACAGCGGCAGGATGGACTGATAGGAAAGGATGGTGGGTTTTCACCGTCAGGCCAAAACCCCGTTCTAGGGACAGGTGCAAGCTACGGCGGACAGTTCCCTGCTTGCTAACTTGCCAGGGTGGCTTAAAACCAGAAAATTGTTTCCCTTGATTGCCGAGAGGAGGCCTTGAACAGAATCCCTGAGACTTGCATACTCAAACTCATTAAGGTTTTGCATCTGAAGATGACTAAAGCTTGCCACCTGTTGGAAGTTAGACCCCATGAAATCCCCCGTAATCTAGCCCACCAATCCCTGTTTCAGTCACTAATACTGAGATAGCAATAGGCCCATATTGATTCCTTCCATATTCCTTAATACTGCTTGGCTTTTGTCTCTTTTAAAATAAAACCTACCTATGATTTGATGCCCCATAGGTTATAGGTTGAAATTACATGATTTGTTTATATTCCATACACATATAACATCATACCCTAAAGAGTAAATTTCTCTTCAGTGTATATGTTGCCTATTTCCCCAGCTTTTCACCTTGCTTCAAGAAACAGTTCAAAAAGTGGGATGTATGTAACTGATTACCTTTCTTCCCCCCCCCCCGAAATACTGTGGTGAAAAAAATAGTAAAAGCTAGAAATATAGAATGAAAATGGTTACCACAAGATGTTGGGGTATGGCAGCAGGACTGTAATTTCTTCTAAAATATATAGTAGTCAGAGTGCCACATCTAATCATGAGAACACATTTCTTAAATGCTCATATGTGCCAGGTACTGAGCTACAAGCTATTGGTACATATCTCATTTCATCCTCATAACAAACCTGTTTTCTCCATGTTGAAGATAAAGAGACTAAGACTTAGAAAGGTTAGCTAACTTGCCCAAGGTCACACAGCCAGGGACAGGATAAGGATGCAAACTCTAGTGCATCTGATTGCTGGGGGGTGGGGGGGGGGGATGAGAGTAGCCTTTAACCCTGGTGCTGCTGTTCCATCTACATTTTCATTAAGATCAAAGCTTATGCATGAGCACACAAGCTTGGATCTGATTTTCCATTTCATAGATTTCACATCAACCTTTGTGGCTCTCCAGTATGAGAAACTGTTGTTTCAGAATGGGTTTGTGTGGAATTTTTTAAGGTGGCACTGAGCCTATAAACATCGGGTTCAAGATGTTTCCATTCAGCTCTCCCAAACAAGCAATTAAGTTCAAAAAGTTGTTTCCCTTCAGATTTAAATCTGTAAAATGTATATGCATCAGGTAGAATGAATTACGTTTTTCATTATCACATCCTACTCCAATCTTCCTGCCGCCCTGCATGCTATCTTCTGGTCTCGCTGCCAGTCATTAGAACAACATTGTCTGTCATGCTTGTGTGTGAGTGCCTTAACCAGGTGAAGGAATCCATACAAGTCGTGAACCATAATCCAGTCTCTGTGATTGTAGCAGCTCTTCATTTGAAAGTTTTGGAATTTGTACAGTCAACAATGGATATAAATTTAATCTTTTTTGTAAATGCATTATTATAGTGCAGGTATTGGATTGTGCTACACATTCCTAACAGTTCTCACAGACTTAGAAATCACTGTAGTTGCATCAATGGGAAATTCACTCAGGGGGGCTACAAAGTTTTATGCTCAGGTCATATATTTGAGATGGTGGTGAGAAAAGTACAGCTAAGTAGAAGGGGTTATTTGAAAATTATATCCCATGGAAATTACAGCTTTAATGATAAATTGATGAATAATATTAGGTCAGAAATAAAAGACTCTTGTAAATTCTGTAAGGTCTGTTTTCTTTCTTGACTGGTTTTAGGACACCATGATGTTGCTTTTTTCATTATACTCTATTCTGTTGATAGTAAAGCAATTTGTTATAGCCGTTTTGCCTCATGGAAATCACTCGGTTTTGGAAGAGCTCAGCCCCAGTGCTTATGGAAATGCTGAGATGGAGTCTTTCTGCCCTGGGGATTTCCAGTCTATGATCAGATAAACTCAAGATGAGTCCTGATGTTACTGGAAAAAAAGCAGAAAGCAAAGAGAGGTACTGCTTGATTCTGGGGAGCAAATTGGTTTTCCTATGGGGAGCACCATTATCTTCTTCAGTCAGAAGTCTCATAATTAAAAAGCATCTAAGAAGTCTACCTTTTTTCTGTTCAAGCAGGATTTTATTTTCTGCAGAGCTGAGCACCCTTTTTTGGTGCAATGGTCAATTTGAGGAATGTTAAAATGTTTCTGACTACATATTTGTTTTCTTGAAACATATGTTTACACTGGGAAAAGCCATATGAACAACTATGGATGCTTAAGCATTATTTTTTTTTATTCCCCTCATCAAGGGTTTTTTTTTCTTATTTTTGGAAGTGGGGAAGCAACTAAAATTTTTCCAAGCTATATAACTAGCATGCATTGCAGTGACTGATTGTAATGCACATTTTAATGCATTGTTGAGTAAGACACTGGGAACTGGCATATTTGTCTTTCCTTGACTGACCTTGTAGGCTACTTAGTTGTGAAATGTCTTGTTTTCTTACAGTATTTCTTAACTCAGTAGTCTCTAAAATGAGATTTTTTTTTCAATGTCAACAATCTTGAATCATAGTAGTTCACAGCTTACTCTGAAATACTTGATTTTCACCAGTCTTCTTTTTCTCTCCTTGATGGAAGCTATAGCAAGGGTTTTAATTTTATTTAGAAAGCAGTTCATAACCTGCAAGTTAAGCCATCCCCTTTCCAGACTGAACCAGTCAGAGTTCACAAATGCTGGCCAGGCACACCCACCGTAGGACCTTCTCCTATAGAGAACCCAAGACCTCCTGCTGGACTTACATGCGCTCATTTTCCCCATATGGAAGATGTAAGAGGTCCTAAAGTGAGCTCACACCAGTGGGCCTTGGGTGCAAGGTAGGATGGAGGCTATTGTAGGAAAGAGTCAGGAAATCACTTCTCCTGTACCAACACTAGTCTATATTGTGATTTCTGCTTGCAAATATGTATTCATTATAAAATGTTTGATCATTACATAAATAGAGAAGGTAGAGGTCCATGGTTAGAATCTTTGATATTATACTTTAGTGAGACCACCATTAATAGTTTGGTATAGATCTCTCTGGATTTTTGAATGTGGACGCTAAAATGTTACTGTTTGCCAGCAATACTATACATAGATGCACACTATTTTGTAGTTCCTCTTCTTGCACTTGGTAGTTGACTTTGGACCTCTAGAAGGCCCTTGAATGGTATACTTTCAGACACGGCCACAATGGGAACTAGATAAGGGGAGCCCTGTAACTAGAGGTAGAGGAAGGGAACTAATGTGTGCTGGGTAGGAACCTGGCATTAGCTGAGTCCTGGGATAGGTAGTTTCACATTCCATATCTCCTTTAACCCTTTGCAATGACCCTTTGTGGTCAACTGTTTCTAGATTAGGAGAGAAGAGCCCAAGGTCCATGACATAAGGAGCAGAGCTGAGATTCAGACCCAGGTCAGTGTGGCCCCAAATCTGGGCCTTCTCCTTCTTTTCACTCTGATTGCAGGATGGAGAGTGCTGTGTCCCATCGTTCTCTGGCCTCCCATCCTCCTCTGCCTCTGCCCATCCACACAGGCCTCCTTACTGTTCTCCCGCCTTAGGGCCTTAGCACTAGTGCTTCCGTCTCCTGGACTGCCCTTCCCGCAGATTCTTGCATGGTTTGCGCCCTCACCTCTTTCTGGCTTTGCTCAAAGTCTCACCACTCCTTTAAAACTACACGCCCTCCCACAGGCATTCCTGTTCCTCCTCCCTGCTTTGCTTTTATTCATAGCCCTTCTAAATATACTATATAAATCTCCCACAGAGAATGAACACTCCAGAGCACAGGGATTTTGTCTATTTTGTTCACTCCCCTAACCCTGGTGCTGTGGAAAAGAACTGACAGGTCACAGTGGCATCCTTGAGTATTTCCAGCCTCCCACACTTTTTGTTTTTTGTAGCCCTTACAGTTCTGGTAGTGAAGCAGTGAAACCTCTCAAATGCAAAGGCTTTATATGTGTTTGGGGGTGGGGGGAACAGCAAGGAAAGTAGAGAAGAATTGGGAGAGATGTTGTCTTACTCTTGAGTCGAGGTTAGGAAGAGAGGAACCTCCCAGGTAGAGTCAGCCCCGTAAAGATGGAAAGAAAGTCTCCTGAGGGCTGGGCTGTATAACAAGGCAGCAAAAGCTACATGCGGAGATGGCCTGGGTTGGGGAGGAGACCTGTGTGGGTTCCCCTCTATTTGGAGTGCAAAATATTTTGAAGACTTCCAAGAATGGTGCTCCAGATTCCACCAACTTTCCCATGGCCTGAGTCACTAGAAAGGAAAAGGAATCTGTGGACGTTCACACAGGCAGGTTAATCACTGCACTACCAGCATCAGCAGCTTGCTTTTTTTTAAAAAATACCTGTTGGTGTCTTCCCCCCTCCCCCTGCCCTCCCCCTCCCCTCCCTCCCCTCCCCTCCCTCCCCTCCCCCTCCCTCCCCTCCCCCTCCCTCCCCTCCCCCTCCCCCTCCCTCCCCTCCCCCTCTCCCTCCCTCCCCTCCCCCTCCCCTCCCCTCCACCTCCCCCTCCTCCTCCTCCTCCTCTTCCCTGTCTTTAATTGCTGCCTTAGGCAGTCGGAATTATCTGCCAGGAGAGAATTCCCCTCCAAGAAAATGCAGCCTCCCTAAAACTGCTTTTGATTTGTAATGGAAACTACTCAGTAGCTAGGACAGGGGCTGATAACTCAGTTCCCACAGCTCATTAAAGCAAAGAATTTTAATAAGTATTTCTGCCTTTTGCAGCCCAGGTATTTGGAAGTCCAGACTGCAGTCAGGCAGCTCTTCTCTGGATTTCATTCTCAAGCCATAAGGCATGCAATGCTTTCTGCTACTCTTGGTTCGAAACAAGTCCGAAGCAAGTTATTTCATCCGTGATTCTCTCAGTCTCCCACCCCAGTTTCAGAACTGCCATCATGTCCAGCCAATGCCATATACAGTATGGTCAAGTACCTTTCTCCCATAACGATTTTCCTTCAAACAGTTAAATCTTTGGTTTTACCTGAGTTTAACGCAGTGTTTTTAAAAAAAATTTCTTTGACACTTGCTAATTCTCGTTTAACCATGGCTACTAAAATTTGTTAGTTTTGCCCTTCAAAACAAAAGAACAAGGTGAATTATATTTGTAATCCCTCAAATAAAGAAAATGTTCCATTGTTTGGGGGGGAGCATAGTCTCAAAAGAAAAGCCTGGAAAATTCTTTCCCATCTCTCCCTGTCCTTCCATTATCAGTTTCTACCCAGGACTGTATCACTCCCCACTTCATGTCCTGCCAGGAACCCCGTCCTCACCCTTCTACGAAACAGAACTCTTAAAGGTCACGCCTGATTGCCTAATCACAAATCCAGTGGCCCTTTCTCAGATTTCGTTCCTGATGGCTCAGCAACATCTGACCCCATGGACTCCACTCCTTGAAATGCTGGCAGCTTCTTCCTAATGTGTCTGGTCTTTCCTCAGCTCTTATCCTTCCTGTTCTATCAAGAGGCAGTCTGGAGAAGCAGTTAAGCGTGTGGGCTCTGCCCAAAGGGTGAATCCTGGCCCTAGCCCTTGCTAACTATGTGACTTCGCAGGAGTGATTTACGACCCTGTGCCTCAGTTTCCTCCTCAGTAAAATGGGAAGAAGAAGAGTGGCTATGTCATAAGGCTGTCAGGAAGAGGATGAAATGAGTGTGCCTAGAAAACAGTAAGCACTCAGTCAGAGTCACCTTTTATCAGTATAACTTCCTGTTTGGATGCCTTTGGAGACTCTCTTGTAGCTGCAAGATAAAACCGTAACTTTAGCGCCTGGTTAGTTTGCTTCCTGCCCCTGACCCTTTCCAGTGTGTGCCCACTTCCGAGCCTTTGCTCTGCCCCTCCTTCCCTGGCCAGAGGAGGGAAAGAGAGCTGAGGGCTGTGCCTGCCTGGAGGCTCTGAGCACAGACTGCCTTGTAATGAAAGACATCCTCCCTTGGGCACCAAGCCTATCCCTCTCAGGCAGATTATAAATTACTTAAGGACACCAGCTGTGATTTATACTTAAAAAAAAAAATACGCCTCAACATTTAGCACTATACTTTACACATAGTAGGAATTTAACTCATATCTTTGGACTGCCAAAACATTATAGGTTTTCTTGGTCCTTCCAAAATCCTTTTTCCTCCTACACTGAAACTTCCATTGATCAGTCCTAAAGCCCATTTAAGCTTTATATGGGAAAATTGAGTCAACACCACAGGGCGAGTTAACCACTTCAGCGTTTTTGGAATGAGGAGGGACATACAGAAATCATTAAAACAATGGGATCACAGGGAGTAATTTAATGCTTTTTAAAAGGAGTTTGAAATCCTACCAACCCATGAAGCTGTTAGGATTTTATAGTGTGTGGAGCTTTTTTCTGTCCTCACACCATCACTCCCAAGTAAAGTGAGCTCTGAGGGTATAAGTGGAAAATCTTCAGACCTTGTCACAGGCCTGCTCCTGAGCCAGTGCTCTCGTCCTGTTTTCTTTCCCCTTACTACCCAGGTGAAGAGGACATTGAGGTTGAATGAAGATCAAAGGCTGCCTACTTAAAAAAAAAAAAAATTAATCCCATTCCTGACGTTCTTCGTTCTTCGCTGGCATGGCAAATATTCCATCAGTTTCTGCTGTGTCTCTGAGGTCGTGTACAGTCACAGAGCTGGGCTACCAATAAAACCAATAGAATTTGTGCTCCCCTGGAAGCCTTAAGGACCATGTTCTTTGCATCTTGAGATTCTATAGCAGGGTTTTTAAGGACCAGCACTTTTGGGACCGGATAATTCCTTGTTGGGGGGAGCTGTCCTGTGCACTGTAGGGTGTTTAGCAGCATCCCTGGCCTCTACCTATTAGATGCCAGTTGCACTACCACCCTTCCCCAGTTGTGATAAATGCCCCCTGGGAACATTTAGCATCTCCCATTTGAGAACCATTGCTCTATAGAATCAATCAAGAAAACTCAGCATCTTACCATTTTGTAGAATACCAGAGTTTAGACAGTTGGGGGCAATTGAAGATAAAGATTTTAATAGCTATGAAAGGTAAATTTGGGTTTGAAATTACTAACACAGAGAAAATTTAGTGTTAATAAGCAGTTATAGATTCTATCATAAATAAGAAGAAGTAAACAAATGAAGCAGTTACAGAAATTGAGACCATTCAGGTCTGAACACAGCAGCACATTCTAGGACTGTTTCAATCATCCTTGGAGTATTTTTGTTGGATTTGTATTTAAGTGCCCCACATAATTTTAGGCCTTTGACAGTAAGTGTATTAAACCAAAAATCATTAATACTTCTAGTGAAATATCGGTTGATTACCGATGGAGAAAAGTATATTTGACCTAAGGTAGGCTGGCTCTCTTCACCAGAGTCTGCTTCTGATCACAAACCTGCTTGAAAACAGCACTTTCAGGCACTTCAGGGGCGAAGTAGGAATGACAAGGCACTTTGGGCTTTGGTGAAGGGCAACAATTGATCAGCGATCTCCATGGCTATTAGAAAATTTAACTGTATACTTGTGATTTGAAACCCACCTCCAACTGACAGTCACCATTGTGTTCTTTCTAAATGCAGTAGCTAATTTGCATGCCACACCCCAAAACTGAAAGTAATAGTTAAACATACAGCTTTCTGAAAAACGTTAAGGCTCCAACCTTAGGAGAGACCTGCTTTGGTCAGAGATCACATTTGGTGTATTAATTGCCTTTGAAAAGGAAAAACATACACAAGAAGACCCCAAGATGCTCACTACCCGAGAGTAGAGACATAAGCCTTGTGCAGTTTCTTGAATCAAGAAGGTCAGGTGGAATTACTGATTCCACAGGTAATTGTGATCATCTTCAATGTTCCAGACTTGTGCTAATAGGTGGAAGAAACTCCAGTGTCGTGTCAGTGCTGTGGACTGGATGGGGACCCCCAAAATGCATATGTTGAAACCCTAACCCCCAGTGTTATTGTATGTGGAGATAGGATCTTTAGGAGGTAGCTGTCTGCAAGCCAGGAAGAGAGCTCTCACCAGAACTAGACCATACTGGCACCCTGATCTTGGACTTTTCAGTCTCCAGAACTCTGAGGAAATAAGTTTCTGTTGTTTAAGCCATGCAGTCTATGGTGTTTTGTTATGGCAGCCTGAGCTGACTAATACATCCAGCATCCTCATTGTACAGATGAGGAAACTGGACCCAGAGAGGTAAACGACTTTCCCACGGTCAAGCTACTAGTTAATGGTAGAACTGGAACACAAAACCTAGGTTTCCTGACTCCTAGTCCAATGTCTATTCCCCTTTCCCCACTGCCTTGGGTCATATAGCACTTTTATTCATTATCTCTAGAACCCGTGGCTCATCACAGTCTTTATACTTGCCCTGTTTATCTCAGCATTGTTGTGAGGATCAGTGAGATGGTACAAAAAGAGGCAGTTTAAGTTTCTGAACTACAAAATATTTTACTAATATAAATATCATACTCAACTCAGATTGTGCCTGGATAGCAGGAATCTATTTGGCTCTGAAAATTGTAAGTTGACCTCTAGTCAAGTCGGAACTTCTGTGAGGTAGTATTAGGCTAGGAGGTCTCAGGTAGGGGGGTTGACCCCTTAGCTTTAGGGAATGAATCAGAGGACAGAGAAGGCAGAAGGAGGTAGGGCACCTGGTTCAGTGGTGTACCATCTCAAAGAACAGCTGAGAGCAAGACAACTGCTCTTTTTTGTTGAATTGTAAAAGTTGTGGGTGATGTGAGTTTGCCTAGTAAGAGAAATGTCCCTCTTATAAGGACAGAATATCAGAGCTGGAAGAGAGCTTGTGGTACCACTTGGAGTTCCTGGTGGTAAACAACAGAACAGTTTATGAACTACAAAATATTTTATAAATGTAAATACAACCATTCTCAACTTTTATTTATTGAAAATATATCATGAAGGAATATGCTTATCTGAAAGTAACAGAAGGTCTGAAAAACAGTGGCTTGAATAGGTAAATAACTTATTTTTATTGTGTAAGAAGTCTAAAGGTGGTGGTCCAGGCTTGCCTTGCAGCTCAGAGATATCATCAGAGGCTAGGGTTCTATTTAGCATTTTGTTCCTTGTGGTCATGAGCAGCTGCTTCACCTCCAAGCATTTCATCTGTATTCCAGGCAGGAGGAAGGAGAGGGACAAATGTGAAGTGCAAAAGCTTTCTCCTCTCCAGGTTTTGCCTTCATTTGGGGGAAGGGACTTATTCCTTTATTTTAATAACCAGAACTGTATCACATGACCACTTCTTAATGCAAAGGCATCTGGGGATTCAAGTATTTTGCTTTCTAGCTTCTAGGGTAGAGGGAAACAAGGGAGAAAGAGTTTGAATGGGGCTTGTGAGTCAAGTTAAAATAACTATCACAGAAGAACATGGCATTTCTGCAGAATCATAGGGGGCTAGAGAGCCAGCCTCAGCAAATAAGCAAGGTGGCCAGGCACAGCTCAAGGGCACTGGGCACTCCTGTACTCTTCTAGGCTGGTCACTTCCAGTCAGCATTCATGCCATACCCCTAGACTTCTCATTCCACCACAGCTAGACTTTTGCATTCTTAAGGATTCAAAGTCCTCAGCTGAGCCTGGGTCACATTTCCATGCTGTAGTATATGGGAGGGGTAGGGAATGAGACTATATGGCCTCCTCTTGGGCTTCCATGATGGACCAGGAGGGAGTCTGCCTGCATCCCATCTTGGAATTCCTCCAAAACGAGAGGGTACTCCAATGCTTTGTAGCCACAAATATTCACCATCCCCCTATTTTATAGATGGGGACCCTGGAGCCCAGAAAGAGGAAAGGGCTCAGGCTGTACCACTGAGTGGGTGAAGGGCAGAGGCGGGGTTTTGTCTTATCCTCGTGCACCTGATCTGGTTGGTTCCAGGGAGGCAGCTCCCCTCAGAGTCTTCCCCGCAGAGTCCTTGACATTCCCTAAGGTGAGGGGATTTGTCCTTGGAGGCAGCCCCTCCTTTTCCCAGCAGTCCATGGGCAGTTTCCTTTCTCTCCCCAGGACCTTCCCAGCAGCTCCTTCCTCTTTGTGTAATGTCTTCCTTTCCAAAAGTAAGAACTACCCTCCCACCTTGCAAACAACACTTAGGACTCTTCTAAGAGAATACTGACTGGGACTTTTTTTATGAAGATACTAAGTGGTACGTATCCCCACCTTCTAAAGAGGAACAGCTAGGCACAACCACTCAAGATTTATGTAAAGGTGGTTGAACTTTTCTGGCTGCCATCACCTACCTATATAGCCTGTGTGAAGAAAAGACTAGACATTCAAGGAGAGTTGATTCCCTGGGCAGAGTGTGAGGGACAGTGCAATGGTGGGGGGTGGGAGAGCAGGGAGAGCCTTGATTCCTCCCAGCCAAGGGAGAGGGCTCCCAGAGCACCATCAGTTTGGTGCCCCTGACTCAGATCTTTTGGAGATTCCCATAAGGCCTTTTCAGAAGCCATAGCTGCATCCCACGGCACATTCGGCATTTGGACACCAGCCCAGAGAATGCTGTCAGCCGAGGGAGATCTAGAAACAGTCAAGTGCAGAGACTTTAGTCCCTTGACTTCAATCCTTGACAACTCCCCCACCCCAGGCCCACCAGTGATCCTGGGAAGCCAGAGCCATGGAAGAAGGGGAGGAGGAGAGAAAGCAGATTTCACCCCCTTCCCCATCATAAGACCTCAAGCTGTGAGCCATGATCACAGTCTGAGCCACGATCAGGGGAAGAGCTTTGAGCTGGATGTGAGATTGAAAACTTGATTTAGACCAGATGAGTTTTTTTTTTTTTTTTTGAAACACCTGAAAATTACTCTTAATGGCTGAAATGAGGTGGTTCTCCAAAGTGTACCAGAAAGCTATAGAATAGAGTCTGTTTGAAGACAAAGGTTGGAGAGAAATAAAGCTGTTTCTAGTCGTAACCACATTCAGGCTGTTGTTACTCTCCTTTTCCAAAGATAACATTCCAACTTTTGAGAAGAAGCACAGGACTAAGGTATGAGGATTTCTGGAGTCCAGCCCCAGCTATTCCACATGCTAGGAGGGCAGCTCTAGAACAGTCACTTTACTCTCCTGGGTCTTGGCATCCTCTCCCCAAATGATGGGATTGTACTTTGTGGTTTATGTGTCCCAGAATAATTTCTCTACTCCTCTGAACTGTGCAGTGACTTAAAACAGCAGGACAAAATAATTCGCACAGTGAGTTTGCTTTTCAAATTGTACTTCGGTTCTATTTGTTGGAAGTCTCAAGCATAGATGAATGGCATTTGGCAGGAGAAAACCTTAGTACACCCGAAACCCTTAATTATACACGATAGGCAGCTCTGTAGCTTGGTCTGTGTCAAAAGATGCCACATTATCAAATGACACGTGGTAGAGATATTCAGAGTTTTTGTAACAGCTTGTTCATCTGTAGCATGATTGGCCTGTGTCAGGTAGCATCCACGTTTTCACCTGAGTCTGCGTTTGAAAACCTGAGGGCTCCTGTATTTAGATTAAAGGCCTCTTGTCTGGTTCCTGTGGAGATGAGTCCATTGAAATTGATGACACTCAATAGGAAGTTTGGGGCCCATAGCTAGTGACACGTATTTATTTCCAGAGTTCGTATGTAGTTAAATATTATCACCACACTAGGTATAAGTTTTATACACAGCTCTTTATGTATTTTATTACATATGTAATATATAAAAATCACACATAAGTAATACATAAATTAGAAATACTTTTCCTGCAATAAGAAAATCATATGTAATCATATGTAACCCTAAAGATAATTATTATTCCCCCTTTGTTCCTATCCTTTCAGACTTGTTATACATGTATATATATATTAATTATCTTTTTCTTTTCATTATTATTTTGGTAAAATACACATAACATAGAATTTACCAGCTTGACTAATTTTTTTTTTTTTTTTTTTTTGCGGTACGTGAGCCTCTCACTGTTGTGGCCTCTCCCGTTGCGGAGCACAGGCTCCGGAGGCGCAGGCTCAGCGGCCATGGCTCACAGGCCTAGGTGCTCTGCGGCATGTGGGATCTTCCCGGACCGGGGCAGGAACCCGTGTCCCCTGCATCGGCAGGCGGACTCTCAACCACTGAGCCACCAGGGAAGCCCCAGTTTGACTATTTTTAAATGTACAGTTTAGTGACATTAAGTACATTCACATTAAGTTCTGGAGATCTACTGTACGAAATAGAGCCTATCATTAAGTACATTCACATTGTCGTGCAGCCATCACCACCATCCACGTCCAGAACTCT
This sequence comes from Phocoena phocoena, assembly GCF_963924675.1. Taxonomy (NCBI): domain Eukaryota; kingdom Metazoa; phylum Chordata; class Mammalia; order Artiodactyla; family Phocoenidae; genus Phocoena; species Phocoena phocoena. The sequence goes on along the minus strand of NC_089220.1, from coordinate 118,952,913 downwards.
TTTCATCTTATGAAACCATAACTCTGTACCTGTTAAACACAAAAACTCCTCTGCAGCTCCACACCCCCCTACACACACTCTGTGTTATTGATGTCACAAATTTTCTCTTTATATCTTACGTTTTTAGGTAGTATACGTTCAGTTTAACAACCTGCTGAAGACAGCAAGGAGGCCTGTGTAACCAAAGTGCTGTGATGAAGGGGGTAGGAAATGAAAACTGGAAAGGGAGCTTGCAGGGCCTTGTGGACCATGGTGAGCACTTGGACTTCATTTAAAATTAACTGGGACGTCTTTGGATAGTGGAGGGCAGAGGAGTAACATGACTTAGTTAGTCTCAGAAGGTTCACTGGGCTGCTCCTTAGAGCTTGACTGGTAGGGGTTGGGAGAGGAAACAGGAGAGCAGTGGGGAGGCTCTTTCAGGTGAGAGTTGATGGTGGCATGGATCAGGTTGCTCTCAGTGGAAGCAGAGGCAAGTGGTTGGATTCTGGATATATGTTGAAGGTAGAGCCGGTAGGATTTGCTGATGGATTGGATGTGGGGTGGGAGAGAAAGAGGAGTCAAGGTTGACTTCAAGGTTCTGGGCTTGAGCAACTGAATGAAATTGCCATTTCCCGAAGTGGAGACGGAGGAGGAGGAGATTTTAGGTGGGGGGAAATGAAGAGTTCTGTTTCAATCACGTTAAGTTTTACAGTCTATTAGATGTCTCACTAAAGAAGTTCAAGTAGGCAGGCAGATATGCAAGTCTGGAGTTCAGGGGAAAGAATGGGGCCAGAAATAGAAATTTTGGAGAAAGCCTGTGTGGATGACATTTTAAGCCATGAGATTGAATGAGCTCACCTAGGCCCTGGCAGAGAGGATAGATGGATAAGATATGAGGCTTGAGTACTGAGCCCTGGGGCACGTCACCATTTAGAGGTCGAGAGGAGGTGGAGGACCCAGGGAAGGAAACTGAGAAGGAACATCCAATGAGGGCAGAGAAAAAGAGAACAAAATATTTCAAGAAGAAGGAAGGAGTGGTCCGTTGTGTCCAATGAGGCTGAGAAACTGAGTGTTGTATTTAGCAACATGAAGGTCATGGCTCGTACTTGGGATGTGGCTCCCGTCACCAGGGTCTGTGTCTAACCGATGATGCGGCGGGGGGGACTCCTGAATCAGGCAATTCTCCTTCCTTTTAGTGCTTCTGATTCTTACTGTTCTTCTGTCAGATATTCACATACATTTTGAAATTGGGGCTATATTTTGTCTACACAGATGCTTCACCAAATCCTGTCTGGGAGGAGAGGAAGACACTTTGGGTCCTCTAACTTGCCTTCCTGAAAGATCTATGCCATATTTCATGATAGAAAATCACATTCCCTGTCTTAACAGTTACCACTTATGTAAAAGAACTTTACCTTTTAGCTGAATGTTAAACATCTCATCCTCTAGGAGATAATTATCTAATTTTCTAAATCAGTTGACTCAAAACAAGTATTCTCTCTTCTCTTGGACCTTCCAAGCAAACAGGTGTTTTTTTCCTGCCTCACAATGGAGAGCAGTCTTGTTTTGGTGTGATCTGTGCTTTAACCAACACTAGTTCCCCTTACGTTCGTCAACCAACGTTATTTAACAAAATTCCGACAATAGACTGTATTATATGCATCGAGTCTAATTGGAGAAAGAAACTCTCAGGAAGAGTTTATCAAGTCCCAGGCACATGTGATTCCCACGGTCAGGGTAGGAAGACCTCAGAGGAAAGCAGGATTGTGAGAAGCTGTGGAGAGTAAGAAAATGTCATGCCCTGGGAAGGTGAGGGGTTAGCTGAGCCTCAAAAGGTAGAAAGGATTTGAAGAGGTAGAGTAAAAGATAATCATGCCAGATATTTGATATCATAGTCAAATTTAATGCTAATTGCAATTACAGTTTATAGTGACAGATTGGCCTGAAGAGATGTCAGAGATAATTCACATTGAATCGTGAGCCCATGAAACCCATTCACACTGGCCTGTGCTTGAGAGGCCTATGATATCAAGATTCTAGATTTCCTTTCAGAGGGATATTGATGGTATATAGCAGTAGTGAGGTGCCTTAGAATTTAGAAATAAGATTGCCTTAATTTAGCTCTTCAGTCTCATTCATGTATGAGACACTGAAGATGTATGAATACAGATAGATAGGTCCAGTGTTCAAAAGCCTCGAATGGTGGCGCCAAATCCCCCCAACTGTGAAAGATACTCACATGAAGTCCCCAGAACCTGTAAATGTTACCTTATTTGGAAAAAGATGTGATTAAGTTAAGGATCTTGAGATGAGGTAATTCTGGATTATCAGTATGAAAGTCACGGAGAAGAAGACGTGGCAGTGTGGCCACAGAGGCAGAGATTGGAGTGATGAGACCCAAGCCAAGGAACACCTGGAGTGACCAGAAGCTGAAAGAGGCCAGGACCAGATTCTCCCCCAGAGCCTTCAGAGGGAGCCCAGCCCCACTGCCACACTGGTTGTGGACCTTTGGCCTCAAGAACTGTAAGAGAATAAATTTCTATTCTTTAAAAAGAATACCACCGGGCTTCCCTGGTGGCACAGTGGTTGAGAGTCTGCCTGCCGATGCAGGGGACATGGGTTCGTGCCCCGGTCTGGGAAGATCCCACATACCACGGAGCGGCTGGGCCCATGAGCCGTGGCCACTAAGCCTGTGCGTCCGGAGCCTGTGCTCCGCAACGGGAGAGGCCACAACAGTGAGAGGCCCGCGTACCGCCAAAAAAAAAAAAAAAAAAAATACCACCAAGTTTGTTGTAGTTTGTTATAGTAGCTACAGGAAACTAATGCAGGCGGTATTAGTTATTATGGTATTAAACAAATTGTAAATGTGGGTTTGGAAGAACCCAGAACTTCAGTTAAGGTTACCTGCTTTGTGATCTTAGGGAGGCAAGTCCAGACATAACTGTAATATAGCAAGTTTAAACATAATCATTTAACACCCTGTTTAGAGGACAGCTATGTGAATGGAAGTGGGGCAGTTGGCCCCAGACCATGGAGAAGAAGAGCCAGAAAACCAGAAACTTGCAGTGAATGCTGCAGACAGGCAGGCCTGAACTTTGTGGTCTGTCGTGGTACAGGGAAGGCCACTGGGCCTCTCTGTGGCCTGGATGGAGCCCCTTCCTCTTTGCTTGCTGGGTGGTGCCCTGCCTCCTTGCTTTCATTCCATACAACTTACAGTCACTGATCAGCTTCCAGGTGTGCTGACTCTGGGCCCCTGCCAGTGAACTTGAGCATTTTGGATCCTGAAAGAGAAGCTTTCTCTCTTTCTCACACACATACAGATCAATACATTTGCAGCCTTGTTTTTATTCCTTGGGAATTTGATTAGCATGATTTAGCTAATCATGCTAAGGTTGACTCAACCTTGAGATTGACAAAACTAGAAGCTGCATCCTGACACTTACTGAATTTGCCAGCTAAAGCCACACGATGAGACTCTTTGATAGACAGCCTTCGGGTCTTCCAGATACTATCTAGTGTTATTGTTGATCCCTCCATGCTAACTCAGGGACATCATGCTTCTCCCTCAATTTAAGATCTGGGAAATGCATTTATTCAGCAGACATTTTTTCTTGGCACTCACATATAGGGGTGTAGCTAGGGGCTGGAGAGCTCCTTAACATGCCCTTTAGGGAGAATGACCTCAGCTCCTGTATTTGTTTCCTAGGGATGCTGTAACAAAGTACAACAAACTGAGTGGCTTAAAAGAACAGAAATTCATTCTCTCACAGTTCTGGAGGCCATAAGTCTAAGATCAAGGAGTCAACAGGGCTATATTCCCTCCAGAAGCTCTAGGGGCGAATCCTTCTTTGCCAGTTCTGGTGGATTCAGGTCTTCCTTGGCTTGTGGCCTCATCGCTCCAAGCTCTGCATCTGTCTTCACTTGACCTTCTCTGTCTCCTCTTCTGTCTCTTATAAGGAAAGCTGTCATTGGATTAGGGCTTACCCTACTCCATATAACCTTATCTTAACTAATTACAAAGACTGATTTCTGAATAAGATCACATTCTGAGGTTCTGGGTGGACATGAATTTTGTGGGGACACTATTCAACTGACTATATAGCTCCTCAAGTTGGAAAAGCTGCCAGGGCTGGAATGAGTCTTAGGTTATGCTAAAATAAATGTGAGTCAACTACAGCACAGACTAAGTAGATACCAATTTGTTAAGTGCATGGGCTGTAAGATAGATAATAAGGAAGCTTGGTAATGATCAAGAGACCACCCTCTCTGGTGGCAGCAGTGATACACAATGATGTCTCCTGTTAATATCCCTAAAGGCACCTCTCCAAACGGGGAACCTGCCCATCTGGCTCTCCTGCCCTCCTCTAATTCAGATCACTCCAGCAGTACTGCTCTCTACAGGTGGAACAAGTTCCCACATCGCCTGCTGTTCTCTGTGGGTGTGGATACCTGTCTCCTGGTGCAGGATCTTCACAGCTTTGTAGCTTTCCATGGACACTGGCAATTCTTCCAAAGGCTCTTTTTCTCCTCTTGGGATAGGTTTGTCTTCTAAGGGCTGCCCCACCCATAGTCACTCTGGTTATTACCCAAGTTATTGCCATCTTGGCATTTGTGCCCCGAGCTCAAAAGGTCACATGACGGCATGTCTCCATGGCACTCTTGGACTCCATGGGACTCTGTGGAGAAGCTATTGACCTCATCTTTAGTTAGGTTAACCTGTGATGTACTCCAGTGTTGGTTTTTTTCTGATCCTTCCCATCTCAGTAAGAAGACAATGTGTTCTATGCCAAAGTGTTACATTCTAGCCTCCCAAACCATCTTCTTATTCCTCATACACTGGTATGAGACCCTGGAGGGCACATTATGCAAATTAAACCGACCCTATAGGCAAAAACTGCCTGTCCCACCTTGCACTGTGCCTAGGCTACAGCTGTATTGGAGCAAAACATCTGAAACCAGTGAGAAGGGACAAGAACTCAAGTTCTGTGGCTCCCAAGTTGCCACAGGACTTGGGTTCCAAATCCAGGTCATCCACTCACTGACAGTGTAGATCCAGGAAAGGTTTTTAACCTCCTTGAACCCAAGTTCTGTAAATTGTAATTTATCTGTAAATTGGGCCTAAAACTATATACTTCGGAAAATTATGAAAATTTAGTGAGATGGCGAATGTATGTGAAAACTCCCAGCATTGTGCTGGTTGCACAGTCACCAGTCCATAAACCTGCTACCATGATTATGGGCAGAATCCATGACACAGCTGACAAAAAGTGATTGTCTGATAGCACCATGCAGATTCAGGAAAATGTCCAGTGAACCACGTGACTGTAATAACTACCAAGAGTTAGTGTCTTTTCTCTAGATCTTTCCCCATTTTCCCGCCCTTTTCTCTTACCTCAAAGGAAGAATTGTTCTTCCTTTTCAAAACTGAAAATCTCTGTATTCGTGATTCCATCCTTTCCACCTATGGCAGAACTGTATTTACATATTTCATCCCTTTACCTCTGTTGGCTGTATTCCCTCAACAAACCCAAGTCGTGCCTTTGCTTAAAAATACTCTTCCCCCAACTTTGCAGCCCACCCAGGATACATGTGATCTCTCTTTCCATTAGCTGTCAAACTCCTTGAACACTTCTAAAATTGACTAATTCACAAATGTCTGTTTCACATGACCCTGTGCCGGGTACAGTGATGGACAGTGGACAGCCATCATGGCTGTCAGCAGAGGATGATACTACCAGGTCTGCTGCTGCTCTGTCTCGAGCAAGACGGTGGCCACATGTGAGCAGCTTCTGGTCTGGCCCTTGCCCAACTCTTTTCCCTCACACGGGGCCCATTAGTCTCTGTTCTCAAACCTCCGCCAGCTTAATTTCAGTTTGCTGAACAGTCTCAGGTTCTCTCCCACAATAAGGAGCAACACACTTCACCTGATTAGTTCCTGTGTCTCCTTTAGATTCCAGTATTATTTGCTCAGGGAAACCTTCCATGCCCCCTCCCCACCCTATTTAGGACAGATTCTTGTTTACGTATTCGTAGACTCATCACTCCCTGTGTTCAGACCACTTAACTCAGTTTCTAATGCTGCATTTGTGAGTGTGATTACTTGGCTTTCTTCTCCACCCTACCCTAAGCTCTAGGAGAGCAGGGACCATGACTGTTATTACTCATTCTATGCATAGCAGCTAGTATAGTGTCTGTCTGGTGGTAGACCATCATTAAATAGTGGTAGTAGTGTCTTCCAGGAGCTAGTCGGGTAGCAAGTGGAAAATAATGTGTCCTAGTGCTTTGAGCAGAGTATTCTAATGGAGTTATATCCTGTATGTTAAGGGAGCACAGAATAGCAGCAGTTAACTCACAGGGGTGTGGGTACAGGTGTGAAGTAATCAGTACATAGCTCTGAAAAGATGAGTAGGCATTCGCTATGCAAATGCAGCAGAGGGAAGGACTTAAACAAAGAAGTGAAAGAACTTCATGAGTTGAGGGAACTGAGTGGGGTTAGTATGACTGGAGTGAAGGGAACATGTGGAGAAGTAGCAAGAGATGAAGCTGGACAATTGGGACACAGATAATGGAGAGCCTTGCCTATTTCCTTTGGAATGTGAACATGTGTGGAGAGAGCCAGAGATGATCTTTAAGTAGGAAAATAGTATGACAGATTTGCATTTGAAAAAGACTTGTTTTGGCAACTGGAACTCTCAGACACGGCTGGTGGAATTATAAATACTAGAACCATACTGGAAAGCCGTTTCGCGGTTTCTTATAAAATTTAACGTACACCTATCCCGTGAACTGGCAATTCTACTCCTGCATACTTCTCTAAAATTGAAAAATATTATGTCCAAAAAAGACTTACACAAAAATGTTCATGACAGCTTTTTCATACGAGCCAAAACTAGAAACAACTCAATTTTTCATCAACAGATGAATAGAAAAATAAGTTGTGGTATATCCATCAGTTGGATACTACTCAGCAATATAAAGGAACAAACTAGTGAAAATGCAATAACCTAGATGACTCGCACAGACACTGTGTTGACTAAAGAATCCAGACACAAGATAATCCATACCATGTGACTCCATTTATATACAGTTCCAGAACAGGCAAAACTAATCTATGGTAATAGAAATCAAGATATCAGCTGCCTCTGGGTATCAGGGGCTTGACTGAAAAGAATCACAAGGGAACTTTCTGAGACTACAGAAATGTTGTATATCTTGATTGAGTGTTGATTCTGTTTAAACCCATCAAACTTTACACTTATAATTTGTGTGTTTTATTGTGTGTAAATTATGCATCCATTTTTTTAAGTACTAGAGGAAAAAGACTTCTTTGGAAGCAGTTGGAGAATGCTGGAAGAGGGATTGAGAACTGAATTGGGGAGATTGTAACAATGCAGCTGAAAATTTTTAGGGCTGGGATTTAAGCTGTGGGTTTGGAAAAAGAGGGGATACATTTCTGGATTATTGAGGTGATAGGATTATTTTTCTCTTCTCCCCTCAACCCCCTCCCCTCTAGCAACCACAGTTCTCTGTATCAGTGCCTCTGTTATTTAGTTATGCTGTTCATTTACTTTGTTTTTAAAATTCCATATGTAAGTGAAATCATACAGTATTGTCTTTGTCTGTATTATTTCACTTAGCACCTCTAGGTCCATCCATGTTGTCACAAATGGCAAGATTTCATTCTTTTTTATGGCCAAGTAATACTCCATTGTGTGTATGTATGTATGTATGTGTGTGTGTATCTATAAATCTGTATATCACCACTTCTTTATCCATTTTTCTGTTGATGGGCACTTAGATTGCTTCCATATCTTGGCTATTGTTAATAATGCTGTAATTAACATAGGGGTGCATATATCTTTTCATTTTCTTTGGATAAATACCCAGGAGTGGAATTGCTTGATTGTATGGTAGTTCTATTTTCAGTTTTTTAAGAGGCCTCCATACTGGTTTCCAGAGTAGCCGCACCAATTTACATTACCACCAACAGTGCACAAGGGTTCCCTTTTTCCACATCCTCACCAACACTTGTCATCTCTTGTCTTTCTGATAATGGCCATTCTGACAGGTGTGAGGTGATATCTCATTGTGGTTTTGATTTGCATTTCCATGATGATTAGTGATGTTGAGCATCTTTTCATGTGTCTTTTGACCATCTGTATGTCTTCTTTGGAAAAATGTCTATTCAACTCCTCTGCCCCTTTTTTTTTGTTTGTTTGCGGTACATGGGCCTCTCACTGTTGTGGCCTCTCCCGTTGCGGAGCACAGGCTCCGGATGCGCAGGCTCAGCGGCCATGGCTCACGGGCCCAGCCGCTCCTCGTCATGTGGGATCTTCCCGGACCAGGGCACGAACCTGCGTCCCCTGCATCGGCTGGCGGACTCTCAACCACTGCGCCACCAGGGAAGCCCATCTGTGCCCATTTTTTAATCGAGTTTTTTGTCTTCTAGATGTTGGGTTGTGTAAGTTCTTTGTGTATTTTGGATATTAACCCCTTATCGGTTATATCATTTGCAGATACCTTCTCCCATTCAGTAGGCAGCCTTTTCATTTTGTTAATAGTTTCCTTCACTGTGCAAAAGCTTTTTAGTTTGATGTAGTCCTATTTGATTATTTTTGCTTTTGTTTCCCTTGCCTGAGGAGACATCCAAAGGAGTATTGCTAAGACTGATGTCAAAGAGCATATTGCCTATGCTTTCTTCTAGAAGTTTTATGGTTTCAGGTCTTTTTCTATGATGATCTTTTATTTATTTATTTTTTGCCACACAGTATGTGGGATCTTAGTTCCCTGACCAGGGATTGAACACTCACCCCTTGCACTGGAAGCATAGAGTCTTAACCACCGTACCGCCAGGGAAGTCCCCCAGGTCTTACATTTAAGTCTTTAATTCATTTTGAGTTTGTTCTTGTATATGGTGTAAGAGAGTAGTCAGTCTGATTCTTTTGCATGTAGTTTTGCCTAGTTTTCCTTATACCATTTATTGAAGAGGCTGTCTTTTCCCCATTGAATATTCTTGCCTCCTTTGTCGTAGATGGATTGACCATATAAGTGTGGGTTCATTTATGGGCTCTCTATTCTGTTCCATTGATCTATGTGTCTGTTTTTATGCCAATACCATATAGTTTTGATTACTGTAGATTTGTAGTTTGAAATCAGGGAGTGTGATACCTCCAGCTCTGTCTTCTTTCTTAAGACTGCTTTGGCTATTCAGGGTCTTTTGTGTTTCTATACAAACTTTAGAATTATTTGTTCTAGTTCTGTGAAAAAATGCCATTGGCATTTTGATAGGGATTGCATTGAATCTGTAGATTGCCTTGAGTGATATGTTCATTTTAACGATATTAATTCTTCCAATCCACGAGCACAGTATGTCTTTCCATTTGTTTGTGTCATCTTTGATTTCTTTCATCAATGTCTTATAGTTTTTCTGAGTACAGGTCTTTTACCTCCTTAGTTATATTTATTCCTAGGCATTTTATTCTTTTTGATGTGATTGTAAATGGGATTGCTTTCTTGATTTCTCTTTCTGATGGTTCTTTTTTAGTGTGTAAAATGAAGGTGATAGGAATAACAAAACTTAAAAAGTGATAAGAGGAAAGAGTTAAGAAAACTTTGGGTTGTACCCTTTGGTAGGTAGGTATAGTTGGTGAAAATTGGGAAGCAAGTTTTCGAGGGAGATTTTTGGTGGTGGGAGATGAGTTGAGTTCCAGAAATGTGAGCTTGCTGTGCCCATGGGGCATCTACATATCCAACAGGTGGAGTTAAATATGGGTCTGAAGCCTGGGGATATTCCAAGGCTGGAGATAAGGATGTGGGGTTGCCAAGAGGTAGACATCATTGAAGTCATCATGAATGGGAGCAGAGACAAGATCTAAAAACAGAACCTTGGAAACCTTGACATTTAAAGGGCAGCAGAGAACAAGGAGCCCGTGAAGGAATCTGAGGGGATGTAAAAATGTGCCTCATAGAAGCCAAAGAAGGGGAAAGTGATTCAATAAATAGGCAGGGTTGATGTCAAATGCTGTAGCAGTCAGGTCAGAAAAGAACTGCTTCCACACCACTTCCTCTCTCCTAAGCCCTTCAGATCTCATCAGCTCCTTCCTCGTGCTACTGGAATGCTTTTTCCTGAAGGTGGCCAGAGACCTCCAAGTCTCCAGATACCATGACCTATTCCCAGCCTCATCTTCAACCTCCCTGCAGCATTTGACATCACTGACCATCTCCTTCTCCTTGAAATTCTCTCCCCTAGGCCTTTGTGACTCTGTGGGGTCCTTATTACCCTCACGCAACCCTTTCCATGGTTCCCCTTCCTGCTCCTGAACATACTCGTTCCCTGAGGTTTTGCCTTCTTTTCTTCCCTTGACATCGAATTGAAGCATCTTCTCATGGTTAGATCTGTGCTGGGTGCTGATGATACCAGTAAGTGTAACACAGGCCTGGCTTCCCAGGAGTTGACAGCATAGCCACAGAGGAAGAGGAAAATAGATCTCAACAATATTGTATGCTAAAAAGTTATTAGCAGGGTTGTCTGGGAATGTGGAAGGACAACTGAGCCTGAAAAAGTTAGGAATGAAACAGTAAATAAGAATGCATAGAGCCGTGAAGGGGAAAGTCTAGGAAGGGATGGGATCCTCAGAAATTTCTATGGCTGAAGTGTATGTAGAAAATGTGGGGGTGAAGGGTGAGAGGAGGGTTGGAAATGTAAATGTAGAGAGGTAAATTGCAAAGTATTTCATAAATCCTAAGGAGTTTAAATACTGTTCTATATATATAAGCAGTAGGGAGCCAGCTGGGGTCTTAAACAGAGGAAAGGTATGATCACACACACACAAAAATTTTTGGAAGGTAACTAGTTGAATGAAGGATAGAGAGACTGTGAGGAGGCTGGGGGCAGAGGGGCCAGTTAGGGGGCTGTTTCCGTAATTCAAGTGAGAAATGATGAGGATTCGAATTAAGGTAGCAGTGAGAATAGGGAAGATGATGAAATTCCAGAGATATTTCTGATATAGACTTGAATAGATTAGGCAACTGGTTAGGAGATATGAAAGAGGGAGAGGTTGAGGATGACGGCACAGTTCTTAAATAGGGAGATTTGGGTCAATGGTGACTCCATGATCCCAAATTAAAACCACAAGAATGGAAATAGCCTTTGAATGTAGGTAAACTAATGATTAAGATTCAGACATACTCGGCAATTCCCTGGCAGTCCAGTGGTTACGACTCAGCGCTTTCACTGCCAAGGGCGCGGGTTCGACCCCTGGTCAGTGAACTAAGATCCCACAAGCTATGCAGCACAGCCAAAAAAAAAGATTTAGACATACTAATTTTTTTAACATCTTTATTGGAGTATAATTGCTTTACAATGGGGTATTAGTTTTTGCTTTATAACAAAGTGAATCAGCTATACATATACATATATCCCCATATCTCCTTCCTCTTGCGTCTCCCTCCCACCCTCCCTATCCCACCCCTCTAGGTGGTCACAAAGCACCTAGCTGATCTCCCTGTGCTATGCAGCTGCTTCCCACTAGCTATTTATTTTACATTTGGGAATGTATATATGCCCATGCCACTCTCTCACTTCATCCCAGCCTACCCTTCCCCATCACTGTGTCCTCAAGTCCATTCTCTACATCTGCATCGTTATTCCTGTCCTGCCCTTAGGTTCTTCAGAAACTTTTTTATATTCCATGTATGTGTGTTAGCATACAGTATTTGTTTTTCTCTTTCTGACTTACTTCACTCTGTATGACAGACTGTAGGTCCATCCACCTCACTGCAAATAATTCAATTTCGTTTCTTTTTATGGCCGAGTAATATTCCATTGTATATATGTGCCACATCTTCTTTATCCATTCATCTGTTGATGAACACTTAGGTTGCGTCCATGTCCTGGCTATTGTAAATAGAGCTGCAATGAACGTTGTGGTACATGACTCTCTGAATTATGGTTTTCTCAGGGTATATGCCCTGAGAAATAGCAGGATTGCTGGGTTGTATGGTAGTTCTATTTTTAGGTTTTTAAGGAACGTCCATACTGTTCTCCATAGTGGCTCTATCAATTTACATTCCCACCAGCAGTGCAAGAGGGTTCCCTTTTCTCCACACCCTCTCCAGCATTTATTGTTTCTAGATTTTTTGATGATGGCCATTCTGACAGGTGTGAGGTGATACCTCATTGTAGTTTTGATTTGCATTTCTCTAATGATTAGTGATGTTGAGCATCCTTTCATGTGCTTGTTGGCAGTCTGTATATGTTCTTTGGAGAAATGTCTATTTAGGTCTTCTGCCCATTTTTGGATTGGCTTGTTTGTTTTTTTGATATTGAGCTGCATGAGCTGCTTGTTAATTTTGGAGATTAATCCTTTGTCAGTTGCTTCATTTGCAAGTGTTTTCTCCCATTCTGAGGGTTGTCTTTTGGTCTTGTTTATGTTTTTCTTTGCTGTGCAAAAGCTTTGAAGTTTCATTAGGTCCCATTTGTTTATTTTTGTTTTTATTTCCATTTCTCTAGGAGGTGGGTCAAAAAGGATCTTGCTGTGATATATGTCATAGAGTGTTCTGCCTATGTTTTCCTCTAAGAGTTTTATAGTGTCTGGCCTTACATTTAGGTCTTTAATCCATTTGGAGTTTATTTTTGTGTAGGGTGTTAGGGAGTGTTCTAATTTCATTCTTTTATATATAGCTGTCCAGTTTTCCCAGCACCACTATTGAAGAGACTGTCTTCTCTCCACTGTATATTCTTGCCTCCTTTATCAAAGATAAGGTGACCATATGTGTGTGGGTTTATCTCTGGGCTTTCTATCCTGTTCCATTGATCTATATTTCTATTTTTGTGCCAGTACCATACTGTATTGATTACTGTAGCTTTGTAGTATAGTCTGAAGTCCAGGAGCTTGATTCCTCCAGCTCTGTTTTTCTTTCTCAAGATTTCTTTGGCTATTCAGGGTCTTTTGTGTTTCCATACAAATTGTGAAATTTTTTGTTCGAGCTCTGTGAAAAATGCCAGTGGTAGTTTGATAGGGATTGCATTGAATCTGTAGATTGCTTTGGATAGTATAGTCATTTTCACAACATTGATTCTTCCAATCCAAGAACATGGTATATCTCTCCATCTGTTTGTATCATCTTTAATTTTTTTCATCAGTGTCTTATACTTTTCTGCATACAGGTCTTTTGTCTCCTTAGACGTACTAATTTTGAAATTATTATGCAGAATTTAGTTAGAGCTCTGTTTCAACACAGAGATGGTGGCTGAACTCCTGGTGTTAGATGAGCCTTTTCAGAAAGCCCATGTAGAGGAGACCATCAGTGGGTAGAGATGGAGCATCAGAGAATATCAGCATTGAAGGGTTGTGAAGAGAAGGAAAAACTTTAAAGGAAATAAAAGCAGAAAGGAAGGAAAGAACAAAGAATCCCCAAAACCAAGAGAATAAAGAGTTTTAATAATCACACAGTCATCAGCAATGTCAAATTTCACAGAAAGTTTTAGGACTAAAGGTGTCCATTGTGTTTGGTAGTTAGGAGGCTCCTGACTAACATATCAAGATCATTTTTATTGCAGGGCAGGGGTGGCAACCACAGTGTTGAAGTAGGAAGAGAAAAATTAGAAAAAGCATAATGTAAAATTATGTCACATTCAGGCATGCAAATACTCAGAACATCTCCTTTCCACATAATTTTACTCAGGAAAATTACTTGAGGATGTAACTCCAGCATAAATAAAAGGAATTCAGCAAAGAGGAGGACATGGTATCTGAGGTGGAAACAAAATGGAACCGGGCTTCCCTGGTGGCGCAGTGGTTGGGAGTCCACCTGCCGATGCAGGGGACGTGGGTTCGTGCCCCGGTCCGGGAGGATCCCACGTGCCGTGGAGCGACTGGGCCTGTGAGCCATGGCTGCTGGGCCTGCGCATCCGGAGCCTGTGCTCCGCAGTGGGAGAGGCCACAGCAGTGAGAGGCCCGCGTACCGCAAAAAAAAAAAAAAAAAAATGGAACCAAGCCAGGATAACAGCTGTGCAGCAGATCCATAGAGTAATGTGTCCAAAATTGACCATTTAACAGGAAAATTAGAAATCTTGATGATCTTACCATAAGATGAAGAAAACATATATATGTATACTTTCTGTAAGAAAAAAGGCAGTGAGAAACTTCAGAAGTATAAAGAAAAACCTGCGGAAGACGTCTGGACTAAGCGCGAAGCATACTAAAGTATAGAATGATTTTGAGCAGCTTGATGGCGTACAAGAAAAGAAAAACAAACCTATATACTTGAACTTTTTCCATCCAGAGACTTCGATAGAAATAGTGTTACATCCCTTTCTGTCCTGGTTTAATCACACTACCTGATTCTGCAGTGGATATAATCATAAATATAAATGTTGCTTATTGCTCTACAAGTTTTAGATGCAATTTATGAGCAATTTGCAAAGCATGCAAAAATTCATGTAGCTCCAAAACACACTCTGAATGATTTAAACCTTGACATGTAAAGAAGCATTGGTAATCAATCAATCAGCTAATTGAAAGTTGGAATGTGGAGAAGGGTATTAGTAATTTGATAGCTAACGTTTATTGACTCTCCACTATGTCCCAGTCCCTATCCTAAGCCTACTATAGGTTATTGAATTCATAACAAAGCTATGAGTTAGGTGCTATTTTTATATCCATTTTCCAGATAAGAAAACTGAAGTACAGAGAGGCTAAGTAACCTGCCCAGGGTCACACAGCTAGAAAATGGAAGCAATGACATTAGCACCCCAGCCATCTGGCTCCAGAGCCTACATCTACATACAATCCACTGTCCTGTCTCCTCAGGAGAGGCGGAGAGAAGTGTCCAGGCCAATGACTTCATCACACATCCTGGAGGGACAGGAGATACTGACCCAAATGGATGCAGCAGACAGGAAACATATATTTTAAAAAGTAACCTTAGGTGGTTGCCTCTGCAGGTTAGGACGGGGGGGTGGGAGGCTGAGAGGAAAACTTTTACTTTCTGTCATATTGTATACCTGTGTACCATTTGAATTGTTATTACTATGTGCATAGATTCGTTTCATCATTTAAAACTCCTGGGCTTCCCTGGTGGCGCAGTGGTTGAGAGTCCGCCTGCCGGTCCGGGAGGATCCCACGTGCCGCGGAGCGGCTGAGCCCGTGAGCCGTGGTCGCTGGGCCTGCGCGTCCAGAACCTGTGCTCCGCAGTGGGAGAGACCACAACAGTGAGGGGCCCGCATACCGAAAAAAAAAAAAAAACTCCTACCCTTCCTTTAGGGTAAAAGTTTCCTCCCAAAGCTTCCCTAATTCCTTTAGTAAAAAATGGGCTTTCAATCCTCTGAGCTCCTGTAGGGTTTTGTCTCTGTCTCTGCCCTCTTTAGAACCCACTGCTTCTTTATTTTTTCTATTAATTTTTGTGTTTTTAAAAAATTTTTATTGGAGTATAGTTGATTAGAACCCACTACTTCTGACTTTACTACAGTTGCCTTTGAAAATGCCTTGAGGACAGCATCTTTGTCAGATTTATCTGACTGATCACCATAGCCTTGGCACCATGCCCTGCCTGTGGTATATGCTCAGTAAATATTGAATGAACTGGATGAGTGGCTTCTTTTAGCACCAGATCTTGTCCATTTCTTTCAATTTGGGGAACTTGGAAAATGTAGCTTAAGTATGTCTATGTGTCAGTCATTGTTCTGCCACTGGGGAAGAGGGAGGTGGGAAGAGAAGGAGGTGTGGAGTGGACACTCTGCCTCATTCTTCTATAAGAGCAAAGTCACAAAATGACAACGCTGAAATGAACCTTAGGTCATTACGTCTAACCCCATCATTTTACAGATGAGGAAACTAAGGCCAGGGAGCAGAAAGGACTTGAAAACCTACAGTTGAATTGTAATAGCTGTATCAGCTTAGGTTCTTAACGGTTTTTTTCCTAATTACCAAAGCAATACATGTTCAGGGCTTCCCTGGTGGCGCAGTGGTTGAGAGTCTGCCTGCCGATGCAGGGGACGTGGGTTCGTGCCCCGGTCCGGGAGGATCCCACATGCCGCGGTGTGGCTGCGCCCGTGAGCCATGGCCGCTGAGCCTGCGCGTCCGGAGCCTGTGCTCCGCAACGGGAGAGGCCACAACAGTGAGAGGCCCGCGTACCGAAAAAAAAAAAAAAAAATACATGTTCAATGCTTAGCTTGGGTTTTTTTTTTTTTAACCCCCTATAATCTCTCTCTATTTCTACCTGAACATGGTTTTGAGCTTTTATTTTTCTCTTAGAGGTCATGATTTGTATGTGATATTTTAAGCTGGCACAGATTCTGTTTGGATGTCAGTGAATGATGGATGGGTGGATAAATGGATGAATTAGTGACTTTCCCAGGATAACATAGCTGGTCGGTGACAGTAGCAAACCGTCTCACTGAGGGATGCCAAGTACCTGACGCAAAAGCACTTCTGAGTTGCCATGACAACTACAGTAGTCCTCTAATTTCCATCAGAGCATGTGAGGATCAGGGTCAGACCCTTACGTACAGGCACAGAGGTTGAGGCCCAAAGGAGGATGCTCCTTACCAGGCTGTGATGGCACAGCCCAGGCTAGACTCAGGAATCAGCATTTTGTTGAAACCACCAGGCCTGGTCTGAAAGAGGGGCCAAGGGAAATGGATCCAAAGGACACTGTTATCCAGACAGCACCATGTGGTGAAGAGATGCAGGAGGCGGACCCAGATTCCAGTCCTGGCTCAGATACTAACTCACTGAGTGACTTTGGGCAGGACCCTGGGCCTCGGTTTGTTTACCTATGAGGTGAGGTTGTCGGACTAGTGCCTAGGTAATGTCCACAGGCTCTTCCAGTGTGAAAATGCCCTGACACTTTGCAATTGCAGGCCACACCAATTGCAACATGTCTCGTCAGAATCCAGAAAAGGCTGGGATTCTAGCCTCAGACCCACATAGAGGAGACATCCCTCCCTGCACCCCTTTGTCACACACAGACTCCGCTCCCCTCTGACAGCCAGCCGGAGCAGTGGGAGGGCAGCCCGAAGGCAGGTAGACCCCCCAACCCTGGCCAGCTGCCCACTTCAGGTGAGGTGGGAGTGGGGCCAGGAGCAGGTGCTCTTCTTCAGAGACTGCCTCCCCCTTTGGAGGCACTTGGGAACCGCTCCAGCTACTAGCGTGGTAAACAAAGAGCCAGGTTCCTTGGCTGGAAGCGGGGGTGTGTCTCCTACTCCATGAAGATGGGGGCTGGCAGGAGGTCAGCAGTTCTGGGAGCAGTGCTGGGAGGATAAAGAAGCCACCTGGCTAGAGGGGCAAGGTGATCTGGCGACCTTTGGTGACTCTCCATCTATGCCCAGTCCCTGAGGGTCGTGTCCCCCAGCCTGTTCATGAGCCATCTACCTCCCAAGCCTCTCCACCTTCCTGTGCTCATTGCCACTTATACTTCATTCATTCCATAAATATTTCTTGAGCACCTGTTGTTCTGGGTGCTGAGGATACCGTGGTAAATGAGAGAGACACAAAATCCCTGCTCTCAAGGAGCTTATGTTCTAGTGGGGGAGGTACTTAATAAATAATTACTAATCATATAGTATATTATACAGATGGTGAGACGTGCTGTGAAAAGAATAAAGCTGGTAGAGGAGACAGGAAATGTGGGCAGAGCGTATTATTTGAATTAGGGTGGTCCAGAAAGACCTTGCTAATAAGGTGGCATTTGAGAAAAGACCTGAAGGAGGTGAGGGTACAAGCCCTGGGACGTCTCAGGGAAGAGCATCCCAGGCAGAGAAGAGGCCCAGAGCGGGGAGTGTGCTTGACACGTTTGAAGAACGAAGCTAGCGTGGCTGGAGAGGTGAGCACAGAGGAGACAGGTGGAAGTTGCAGGGGCTCCGGGGGGCAGGGTACAGAACCTTGAGCGCCGGCACTCGGCAGTCAGGGTAGGGAGCTACTGGAGGTGGTGAGCAGCGGGGTGATGTATCTGCCTTGGGTTTTAAAAGGGTTTCTGCTGGGTGAAGGACAGGCGCAGGAGAAAGCAGGGGGACAGGTGAGCTGTTTATTGCAGTAATCCAGCTGAGAGATGATGGCAGGCGTGGACCAGAGTAGAGAGGTGGTGAGAAGTGTTAAATTTTGGGATGTATCTTGAAGGCAGAACTGACAGATTTGCGGACAGGTTGGATGTGGGGCATGAAAGGAAGGAGTCAGAGATGACCCCAAGGCTTTTTGGCCTGAGCAACTGGAAGGATGGGGTTGTTGTTCACAGAGACGGGAAAGGCTGTGGTGAGGCAGGTGACACATCTAAGTGCAGTTGTCTGGTCAGCAGTTGGTTCCACGAGTCTGGAATTAAGGGGAACAGTTGAGGGTAAAGACGTATTTGGGAGTCATCAGCAAATAGACCTGCACTGTCCAGTATGGTAGCCACTATCCACGAATGGCTTTTTAAATTTGACATAAGTTAAAATTAACTAACATTTAAAATTCAGTCCCTCAAGCACTGTAGCCACAGTTCAAGTGCTCAATAGCCAAATGTGAGCAGGGGCTACCATACTGGACAGCACAGGTATAGAACATTTCCATCATCACAGCAAGCTCGTCGGACAGTGTGTATATGTCTGGATGAGATTCCCAGGGGAGTAAGTGGAGAAAAGTGAGCATTTATCTGTTGGCAAGGTGAGGAAGAGTGACCTGTACAGGAGGAGGAAGACCCAGGAAAGGATAGATTCCTAGATGCCAGTAAAGAAAGTGTACTGCAGAAGAGGTCAAATGCATTTATTAGCCCGTGAGCCTGTGCGGTCCGGAGCCTGTGCTCCGCAACGGGAGAGGCCACAACAGTGAGAGGCCCGCGTACCGCAAAAAAAAAAAAAAAAGAAAAGAAAAAAGAAAAAGAATTGACCCGTAGAGGGACTTCCCTGGCAGTCCAGTGGTTAGGACTGTGCGCTTCCACTGCAGGGGACAGAGGTTCAGTCCCTGGGCGGGGAACTAAGATCCCACATGCCATGTGGTGTGGCCAAAGAAAAAAAAGCCTGTTTGGAAGAATTGACCAGTAGATTTAACAACAAGTAGGTCATCAGTGACCTCAGTGAGAGCAGTTTTGAGGAGGGGGAGGCAAAAGCTTGAAGGAAGATAGATTCCAGAGAGAATGAGGAGAGAGGGATCGGAGGCAGCACATGCACACGCCTTTTCAGACGAATGTGCTGTGAAGGGCAGAGAGATAGCAGAGGCTTATGAGGTTAAGGGAAATTTTCAGGACGAGAGGAGGAGTATAGCACGTTTGAAGCACTTGAGATTAATCCAATGGAGAAGGAGAAATTGATGATGCAAGAGACAATTGAGAAAACCATGCCTTGAGTAAGGAAGAGCCGACAGGATCTAATCCCCAGCGGTAGGATGGTCTTTGGTTAGATATGGACAATGCATCTGGAGGATGGAGGGAGGGCAGAGTTGGTGGCAAGGCAGCAGGTAAGAGGGAAGCTGGGGAGCACGTGGAGGTTCTCTTGTGATTGCCTCAGTTCCCCCAGGGCAGTAAGGAGTTCATCAGCTGAGGGTGAACAGAGGCGTTGGAGGTGTGAGGAGAGAGAGGAAGGCATCGAGTAGTCATCCAGGAAAGCGCGAGAGTGGTGAGATTAGGGGATGGATGTGGGGTTGCCAGGCTGCACCAAGGGCTTGCTTAAAGTCTGTGGTCCTGGGCTTCCCTGGTGGTGCTGTGGTTGAGAATCCGCCTGCCAATGCAGGGGACACGGGTTCGAGCCCTGTTCTGGGAAGATCCCACATGCTGCGGAGCAACTAAGCCCATGTGCCACAACTGCTGAGCCTGCGCTGTAGAGCCTGTGCTCCACAAGAGAAGCCACCACAACGAGAGGCCCACGCACCGCAAGGAAGAGTAGCCCCCGCTCGCCGCAACTAGGGAAAAGCCCGCACGCAGCAGCCAAGACCCAACGCAGCCAAAAATAAATAAACAAAAAAAATTTTTAATGAATAAAATCTATCTTTAAAATAAAGAAAAGGTCTGTGGCCCTGCCAGAGCCAACTTCCAGAATTTGCCCTGTTTTACCTCTGTGTGTTCACATATGCAGCTCTTTCTCATAGGAGGGTCCTTTCCATTTCTCTACTCCCTTGTCTGCCCAGCCAACCCGTGGTCCTGCAAGTCACAGCTTGAGCATCAGCCCCTCTGATACCTCCTTCCCTTTCTTTTCAGCAGTGCCCATCCTTCTCCCAGAACTCTGGTAGTGTCACATTATCATTATTTGCTTACATGGGTGTTGCTCGAAGGCAGGGGTCAGTAAACACTTTCTGCAAAGGGCCAGATAGCGAATATTTTAGGCTTTGTGGGCTGTTTGATCTCTGTCACACTATTCATTCTGCACAAATTGTAGCACAAAAGCAGTCAGACAATACAGAAAAGATTGGGCGTGACTGTGTTCCAGTAAAATGCTATTTACTAAAGCAGGCAGTGGGCTAGATTTTGCCTACGGGCCATAGTCTGCCAGCCCCTGCTCAAGGGGATGGCAGAGATGGTGTCTCAGTTACCTCTGTGGCTCCCATATCTGTTGTCGGATCTGGGTATCAGATAGGGGCTCAGGAAATGTTTGAATGGATGAAAGATGAATGGATGTGCTGAAATAAATACTTGG
Organism: Phocoena phocoena; assembly: GCF_963924675.1. Classification (NCBI taxonomy): domain Eukaryota; kingdom Metazoa; phylum Chordata; class Mammalia; order Artiodactyla; family Phocoenidae; genus Phocoena; species Phocoena phocoena. The sequence goes on along the minus strand of NC_089220.1, from coordinate 118,932,332 downwards.
CCTGCCGAGATGCTTAGATTACAAGACAGTGTTCCCTCAGACATGCGAGTTTTGGTCTATTTGTCAGTGGTCTGTCATTACAGTCACCTTGTGACTAGGGAAGGATTACACCCGAGAGCATGAGCCCTGGACACCCGGGAAAGATCGGAGATGGCCTAAGCTGCCACCCTGTCTAGCCAACCTCGCTCCTACTTGTTCACAGGTGCACAGCCCCCCAGTTCTGAGGGTCCAGCCTCTTCACAAACAAGCCCTCTGTGTTCACTCTCCCTCTGCATGGTTCCTGTGTTCCCCTTCAGCCCACCACCCCTCGGCCCCTGCAAAGAACAAACAGTCATCAGTCGTTTGCAAGGCATGGTGGGAGAATCATAGGCCCTTCCCTGAAGAAGCTCACTCACAGTCTGTGCCCTCTGCCTACCCACACCATACTCACCTGAGCTCCTCCTGAAAGCTTGCCATAGCCACCCCAGGCCGCCTGATTCCCCCTTCCTTTCTACTTTTTCACAATCCTGTGCTTCTGCACCGCACTGGGGTTCTCTTGGGTGTGGATTCGCATGTAAATATCATCTCCCCATCACAGTGCAAGCTAACAGAGCACAAGGACAGCAGCGTGTGCTTTTGTTTCTCTGAGACCAGCACTGTCCAATAGAAATGTAAGCCACATACACAATTTAAAAATTTTCTAGGGGCACATACAAAGAGTTCAAAGAAACTGGTGAAATTAATTTTAATGTATTTTATATAACCAATATATCTAGAATATTATCATTCCAACGTGTAATCAATATAAAAATGATTTTATTCGTACTAGGTCTTCAGTGTCCAGTGTGTATTTTGCATGGACAGGACATCTTAGTTTGGGCTAGCTACACTAGAGTACGTAGTTCATGCAGGGCACGTGGTGGTAGCTGCCTACTAAGTGACTGCATTGAGTCCTCCTTGTGAAGTGCTTCACACCTACTGTCCAACCCTCACAGCAACCATATGAAAGAGGAACTGTTATCCCATTTTCTAGATGAGAAAACTGAGATTTAAGAGGTTGCTTGTACCCAGCTGCTAAGTCACAAAGCTCAAATTTGAACCCAGGTCTCGGTCCAAATCCTGTCCTTAAAATAGAATATTTAAGCTGGAAGTTTCTTTAGAAAATGATCCAAATGTCAACTCCATAAATATCACGTGTGTTCTCAGCACCTAGCCCCAGTGTCAGGCTCATCCCAGGAGCTCAAATACTTGAATGAGCGAATCTGGTCTCACTTTACAGATGTGGAAATTGAGAAATGCGGGGAGACTTGTCCAAATCAATCAAAATAGGGAAGTCAGGGGCTTCCCTGGTGGCGCAGTGGTTGAGAGTCCGCCTGCTGATGCAGGGGACACGGGTTCCTGCCCCGGTCCGGGAAGATCCCACATGCCGCGGAGCGGCTGGGCCCGTGAGCCATGGCCGCTGAACGTGCGCGTCTGGAGCCTGTGCTCCGCAACGGGAGAGCCCACAACAGTGAGAGGCCCGCGTACCACAAAAAAAAAAAAAAAAAAAAAAAAAAAAAGAGGGAAGTCAGGAGCTAGAACCCACATTGCTGGTTCCCACTGCACTGCTTTTCTTCTGTGTCCTTCTGTCATGCAGATGATCAACGCCAAAAAAGCATGGGAATTTGATATCTGAAGCTTTCTTTGTATTTGCAGGGACAGATTTTAGCAGGCATTTTCTTCCCCATCTCCACAGCCTCGGAACTCGCCATAAATCTTCCTTGCAATTCCCTTCTCTCCTCTTAACTCCACCTACCCAGCAGCCCAAAGGACGGGCAGAGCAGTTGAGCCTGCTCCGTGACCAGGACTCCAGGTCTCCAAGTGAAACCGCATAAACCGGCAAAGCTCACTGCACGTGGGCACCACCCCCAGCTTTCATCTCGGGTCACGCTCCATCGTGACAACTTGCGCTGTTTCCTTGGCTGGAGGGCAGCACGAATTTACAACAGGGTCGCGCTAACTAGCCGCCAGCAGCTGCCTGCCGTGCCTGGATGCCTGCCCTGGAGCCTGGTTAGGGAGGCACCCTGAGGCTCACTTCAGGCCTAGCCAGTCAGCATCCTCCCAGGGGACTCCTAGCAGCCTCCTTCCTGATCAGGTCATAGTAAAGGTCACAAATGGTAGAAGCTTAGAACTGAAAGGGAATTTAAACATCATGCATCCTACTGCTCTTCAAACTGTAATGTCCTCCAAGTGTCCCGGGAATCTTGTTAAGATGCAGATTTCTGATTCAGTAGGTCTGGAATGAGATGAGAATCTGCATTTCTAACAAGCTCTCGGGATGTCAATGCTGCTACTGGTCTAGGGACCACACTCAGAAAAGCTAGGATTTTGGTGAGAAAACTAAGGGGGGAGGGGTTAATTATACTCACAGTCAAGTCTCCTCTAAATTTTAACTATGCTTACCAACTGTATTTGCTATCTGCAGAATTTGTTGGCACTTATCACAGACTACTTTGTATTAATATCCTTTTCTTCCAATTAGACTGTTAGAAACAAGGATATATCTTATTCTTCTGTGTATCTCCCTTGAAGTCCCCTCTGAGAGGCTGCATGAGCTGTGAAAGCCCATGTACCTGGGCCTGTGCCTTGGAGGGTCTTGGTACCAGGTGTTCCTGGGGTCAGAGGCACAGTGAGGTGGAGCCCAAGTTGGAACTAGAAAGACCTCAGCAGGTACCAGACCTGAGGGGCAAGGTGAGGATGGAAGTGGAAACTTGTAGCTTGGGAGTTAGAAGAGGTGCAGAGGCTTGGAGTCTTTCTGAACACAGTCCACGGATAGAGAGGGAAGGCTGCGGGCTCAGCTCATTATGTGGTGCCCAGGGCAGAGGCAGTGTGGCTGCTTTGGAAGCAAGGACCCAGGCCCAGCACCGAGTTTTTCCAGGGGCTCTAACGTTTGTTGAATAAATGCACAAATGAAGATCAAAAAAGATGCAGCAGCAATAGTTAAACATTAAAAGACTCCACATGCTTAGTGATGATTTACACACTTCCTGGCACACTTCAAAAGTGGCAATGGCAGGCTTTTTCTATTTGACTTAAAAATTAGTTTTTCTTTTGACCCCAGTGAATCGAGGTCTGTTCAGGGCACACACAGGACCAAGCATAAGCCCATAGACCTGGGGGGCCGAATGGAGTTGCCCAATAAATGCTGGAGGTCAAAGATGGCCCCAGTCTCTCTGTCTGTGTGCTGTGGTACTTATTTTCATAAAGGTAAAAAAAATATGTAATGAAAAGATAAGCCACAACCTTGGAGGAAACATTTGTAAAACACACATCTAATAAAGGACTTGTGTCCATATTATACAAAGAACTCTTTTTTTTTTTGTGAATAAGATCCTTTGTATCACTTTTTAAATCTTTATTGGAGTATAATTGCTTTACAATGGTATGTTAGTTTCTGCTTTATAACAAAGTGAATCATTTATACATATACATATGTTCCCCTATCTCTTCCCTCTTGCGTCTTCCCTCCCACCTTCCCTATCCCACCCCTCCAGGCGGTCACAAAGCACCGAGCTGATCTCCCTGTGCTATGCGGCTGCTTCCCACTAGCTATCTACCTTATGTTCGGTAGTGTATATATGTCCATGCCTCTCTCTCGCTTTGTCACAGCTTACCCTTCCCCCTCCCCATATCCTCAAGTCCATTCTCTAGTAGGTCTGTGTCTTTATTCCTGTCTTACCCCTAGGTTCTTCATGACATTTTTTTTTCTTAAATGCCATATATATGTGTTAGCATACGGTATTTGTCTTTCTCTTTCTGACTTACTTCACTCTGTATGACAGACTCTAGGTCTATCCACCTCATTACAAATAGCTCAATTTCGTTTCTTTTTATGGCTGAGTAATATTCCATTGTATATATGTGCCACATCTTCTTTATCCATTCATCCGATGATGGACACTTAGGTTGTTTCCATCTCCGGGCTGTTGTAAATAGAGCTGCAGTGAACATTTTGGTACATGACTCTTTTTGAATTATGGTTTTCTCAGGATATATGCCCAGTAGTGGGATTGCTGGGTCATATGGTAGTTCTATTTGTAGTTTTTTAAGGAACCTCCATACTGTTCTCCATAGTGGCTGTACCAATTCACATTCCCACCAGCAGTGCAAGGGTGTTCCCTTTTCTCCACACCCTCTCTAGCATTTATTGTTTCTAGATTTTTTGATGATGGCCATTCTGACTGGTGTGAGATAATATCTCATTGTAGTTTTGATTTGCATTTCTCTAATGATTAATGATGTTGAGCATTCTTTCATATGTTTTTTGGCAGTCTGTATATCTTCTTTGGAGAAATGTCTATTTAGGTCTTCTGCCCATTTTTGGATTGGGTTGTTTGTTTTTTTGTTATTGAGCTGCATGAGCTGCTTGTAAATTTTGGAGATTAATCCTTTGTCAGTTGCTTCATTTGCAAATATTTTCTCCCATTCTGAGGGCTGTCTTTTGGTCTTGTTTATGGTTTCCTTTGCTGTGCAAAAGCTTTGAAGTTTCATTAAGTCCCATTTGTTTATTTTTGTTTTTATTTCCATTTGTCTAGGAGGTGGGTCAAAAAGGATCTTGCTGTGATTTATGTCATAGAGTGTTCTGTCTATGTTTTCCTCTAAGAGTTTGATAGTTTCTGGCCTTACATTTAGGTCTTCAATCCATTTTGAGCTTATTTTTGTGTATGGTGTTAGAGAGTGATCTAATCTCATACTTTTACATGTACCTGTCCAGTTTTCCCAGCACCACTTATGGAAGAGGCTGTCCTTTCTCCACTGTACATTCCTGCCACCTTTATCAAAGATGAGGTGTCCATATGTGCGTGGGTTTATCTCTGGGCTTTCTATCCTGTTCCACTGATCTATCTTTCTGTTTTTGTGCCAGTGCCATACTGTCTTGATTACTGTAGCTTTGTATTATAGTCTGAAGTCAGGGAGCCTGATTCCTCCAGCTCCGTTTTTCGTTCTCAAGGTTGCTTTGGTTATTTGGGGTCTTTTGTGTTTCCATACAAATTGTGAAATTTTTTGTTCTAGTTCTGTGAAAAATGCCATTGGTAGTTTGATAGGGATTGCATTGAATCTGTAGATTGCTTTGGGTAGTAGAGTCATTTTCACAATGTTGATTCTTCCAATCCAAGAACATGGTATATCTCTCCATCTATTTGTATCATCTTTAATTTCTTTCATCAGTGTCTACAAAGAACTCTTTAAACCTAGTAATAAGAAAATAAACAACCCAGTTGAAAAGTGGACAAAATATCCGAACATCAGATACCTCACCAAAAAAGCTATGCTGATGTCAAAGAAGGAGATGAAAAGATGCTCCACATCATATGTCATGAAGGAATGGCAAATTAAAACAAGATACCACTACACACCTCTTAGAATGGTTAAAATCCCAAAACACTTACACCACCAAACACCGGTGAGGCTATAGAGCAACAAGAACTCCCATTCATTGCTGCAGGGAATGCAGCATAGTGAAGCCACTTTGAAAGACAGTTTGGCAGTTTCTTACAAAAATAAACATGCTCTTAACCACATGATCCAGCAAGCACACTCCTAAGTATATACCCAAAGGAGTTGAAAACTGTGTTCACACAAAAACCTGCACACGAATGTTTATGGCAATTTTATTCATTATTGCCAAAAATTGGAAGAAACTAAGATGTCCTTCGATAGGTGAATGGATAAACAAACTGAGGTGTACCCAGACAATGGAACTTAATCAGCAATAGAAACACATGAGCTATCAGGCCACAAAAAGACATGGAGGAAGCTTAAATGCATTTTACTAAGTGATATGGTTACACTGAAAAGGTTACATACTGTATGATTCCACCTATATGACTTTCTGGAAAAGGCAAAACTATAGACACAGTAAAAAGAGCAGTTGTTGTCGGATATTGGTGGGGGGGATTTTTCGGGCAGTGGATCTGTTCTGTATGGTACTGTCATGGTGGACACATGATATTTTGAATCGGTCAAAACCCAGAGTGTCCAACACAAAGACTGAACCCTAACAATAAAGTATCAATACTGGTTCATCAATTGCAACAGATATACCATTGGAAGCTATGGGGTGGTGGGGAGATGGTCACATGGGAATGCTCTGTACCTTCAATTTTTCTGTAAACTTTAAAACTGCTCTAAAAAATAAAGTCTATTAAATTTTTTAAAATGTGCTACTGAATTCCAAGGGGAGATCAGTTGCTGGGTAATTGCTCATCCATGTTTCTCCTTAGGTGCAAAGATGATCTTGCACATTCACTGCTGACAGCCCCTCCAAAAGCTGCCTGCATCAAAGCATTGACTTGGTTTGAGAATTGTCCTCGAGTTTTATGGGTTACTGAGGAATACTTTTTGAATGCAGAAAGCATACTCATGGGGGCCATCTAAGGGCCCTGAATTATTTTTCTGCCTTTAGAAAAGCTGCTGAACTAAATCTGGCACATAGAAATGTGCCTGAGGGATTTTTCTTTTATTTTTAAAGGTTTAATTTAATTTTTATTTTATATTGGGGTATAGATGATTTACAGTGTTGGTTTAGTTTCAGGTATACAGCAAAGTGATTCAGTTATACATATATCCATTCTTTTTCAGATTCTTTTCCCATATAGCTTATCACACAATACTGAGTAGAGTTCCTTGTGCTATACAGTAGGACCTTGTTATTTATCTATTTTATGTATGTTCGTGTGTATATGTTAATCCCAACCTCCTAATTTATCCTTGCCACCCTCTTTCCTCTTTGGTAACCTTAAGTTTGTTTTCAAAGTCTGTAAGTCTCTTTCTATTTTGTAAATAAGTTCATTTGTATCATCTTTTTAGATTCCACATATAAGTGACATCATATGATATCTGTCTTTGTCTGACTTATTTCACTTAGTATGATGATCTCCATCCATGTTGCTACAAATGGCATGATGTCATTCTTTTCTGCGGCTGAGTAATATTCCATTGTATATATGTACCACATTTTCTTTATCCATTCCTCTGTTGATGGACATTTAGGTTGCTTCCACGTCTTGACTATTGTTAATAGTGCTGCAGTGAACATTGGGGTGCATGTATCTTTTCGGATTATGGTTTTCTCCGGATATATGCCCAGGAGTGGGATTGCTGGGTCATATGGTAGTTCTATTTTTAGTTTTTTAAGGAACCTCCATACTGTTCTCTGTAGTGGTTGTATCAATTTACATTCCCACCAACAGTGTAGGATGGTTCCCTTTTCTCCACATTCTCTTGGCATTTATTGTTTGTAGACTTCGATGATGGCCATTCTGACCAGTGTGAGGTGGTACCTCACTGTAGTTTTGATTTGCATTTCTCTAACAATTAGCAATGTTGAGCATCTTTTCAAGTGCTTTGAGATTTTTTTTTTTAATTTGCTAATATGAACCCTGACCTTAGTGAGCTTGTAGTCTAGAGTAGATGGTACAGGAGCCTAAACCACTATAACACAAGATAGAAAAGTGATTCATGCACTGAGTGAGGTACCATTAAAGTGGTTGGGAGAGAGATGCCCTTCCCCCACACTGTCTTCAGGTGGAAGCAGTGACACTGGGTTGTAGAAGATTGGATGGGAGAGCAGGTATTATGGTTGGGGCCTGTGGAATAGGGGAATCCATGTTCCATGCAGAGAGAATTCCATAAGCAGAGGCAGGGAGGTGGATAATGTGTGTGCATGTGTCCGTGTCCTGGGAAAAGTGGTGTCTGCACAAGGTGGCTGGACCATAGCGCATGAAGAGGATGAAGAATGGCTTCAAAGGTTATGGCCAGTTGGTGGCAGCCTCTGAATCACAGGCCAAGGAATTGAGACCATGTTCAGTAAGCAGCGGAGACCAAGCAAACCCCAGCTGTGCTTCAGAAGAGTCATGTGGTAGCAGCATATAAGATGTGTCAGAGAAAAGAAGCCTGGAGGTAAGGATACTTGTCAGAAGACCACTTTGAGGAAGTATCAAGAACCCAGGAAGTTGGAAGCTGTCTCTTCAGCCTCTCAATTCCCATATCCCTTTACCTGTATCTCTTGTATACACTTATCAGTTTTTACCTTATGTATCTTTTTTAGTTTAAAAGTAGATTTAGTTCATTATTAAGGAAAATTAGACAACATAGAAACATATAAAGTAAACAGTTCCCTGTAGTCCCACCACCCAGAGATAACTACTGTTAACATTATGGCTCTATCCTTTCAGATCACATTATATAAATCACACTATATTGGCTTTTTTTTTTTTTTTACAAATATGAGCATAGTTTTAAAGCCTACTTTTTTTTTTTAAGTTAGAAGTTATTTTTTATTTTACTTTATTTTTTTGCGGTACGCAGGCCTCCCACTGCTGTAGCCTCTCCCGCTGCGGAGCACAGGCTCTGGATGCGCAGGCTCAGCGGCCATGGCTCACGGGCCCAGCCGCTCCACGGCACGTGGGATCCTCCCGGACCGGGGCACGAACCCGTGTCCCCTGCATCGGCAGGCGGACTCCCAACCACTGCGCCACCAGGGAAGCCCTTAAAGCCTACTTTTTAAAATTACTTTACAGTGAACATCTTTCCTTGTCAATCAGTATTTCTAGATTTCTGTTGTTGTTTTGGTTGGTTTTCGGTTTTGCTTTCCCAGTTTTTAAAATTGTGGTAGAATACGCATAACATGAAATGTACCATTATTGACAATACATTCACAGTGTTGTGCAACCATTACTGTTATTTAGTTCTAGAACATTTTCATAACCCCGAAAGGAAGCCCTGGATCCATTAAGCATTCATTCCCTATTCCTCTCTCCTCAGCCCCTGGCAACCACTTATCTGCTTTCTGTCTCCAGAGATTTATCTGTTCTGGAAATTTCATATAAATGGACTCATACAATATGTGGCCTTTTGTATCTGGCTTCTTTTACCTATCACAGTGTTTTCAAGGTTCATTATATCTAGATTATCCTTTTTTTTTTTTAAACAAAAGATGCTCATGAACAAAAAGCACTGAGAAACAAGACCTCACCTCAAGATTTCCACTTCCCTACCTCCCTACCTGTTAATAATTTTGGATACAGCATCTGGGCCTTTTAGATGAACATATCAAGCGATACGTCCTTCCAACATATTCTGCTGTCTCTCTCTTCTCATCACCTGACATGAATGTGGGAAGATGCCTTAGCTTTTCTAGTCACTTTCAGGATTTAGGACAGGCCCATTTTCAGGTGTTAAAATATCCCATGTAAATCAAAACTTCCATCCAGTCCACACAGCCTGACCTGCAGATCAGCCCTTCTGCTCCTTCCCCACAATTCACTCAGCCTAATCCTGGGATGCTTTTGTAAGTTCCTTAGAAACCCACCTCCTGTGTTCTGCCCACTCTAACCCCTCTGGGGGCAGTAGGGGACTTGCATGCACTATTCCACTGGATACTTGCCTAACTTCGGAGGGCTACCTTCAGTTCCTCCTTTTGACACTGTCCCCCTGGAACCCCTCTGGCCTTCTTGGGTGGAGTCCTGTCAAGGTGTCCCCTGGAATCTATAACTGTAGAGGGCACTTGCCATATATATGATCATCTTGCATCCTTTTAGTGGCCTTTCTAGATCTGGGGAAATTCCCATATTGAGTCCACCCCCCGTGCAAGGTGGTAGCCTCCCTTGCAGCCAGGATACAGCTGTGTGTTCTATCTCTGCCAATCAGATGGAGCTGGGACCTAGGATTTGGAAGCTGAGAAGGAGAGGATGTTGGTCTGGTGCAGTGGTATCAGCGATTCTTTTGCTGGAGCAGTGCCAGGGTCCAGTCACTGTTCCTGACCATAGAGTTTTGATGCCTGGCTCTCTGACCCACCTGGCATTCAGCATCCTTTAAAAATGCATACTCTGCTTAAACTATTGAGTTTAATTTTTACTAAGATCCTTGACTGATGCCACATCCTTGCTTAGCCTGGTGGTTAAGGGCAGGTTGCTCCCACCAATGCTCTCTGTCCCCACCTGGCCACCTCCCATGCCCCAGCCAGCCTGGGAGTCTGGCATATGTTTCTCTTGCCTTCTCTCCTGCAGGCTGTCAGGAGTAGTAGTTACTGGACCAGCTTCACCATCTGTTAGTATGTTCCAAATATATGGTCTGACATCTCTCTTTAGAAAATGTGAGTACTTACCATTTTGTCCTCAACTTTTGGGCATCTGCAAAACTCTGAGACAACAGGAAAAGTCCTATTGCACACCCTGCCACACACATATTTTCTCTATATATTATGTAAGTGGAATCATCATCTACTTGTCATTTTGTAACGTTTTTACTTAATGTTATATTGCAGACAACTTTCCATGTTAATGAGAATAGTACACCTTCATCCATTTTTAAAAAAAATATCAGCCACATTGGTGAAAGAACTATTTATAAACAATAAAAAGCACCCATTTTAAATGCACACTTGGAACCATCACCACAAGAAAGGTTTAGAATACTGCCATTATTCCCAAAAGTTCCCTCATGTCCCTTTGCCGTCAGTACTTCCCAATCTTCAGCTCTAGGCAACCATTCAACTTCATCCTTTTCAATAGCTGTATGACAATCCCATAATATAGAAGTTCCTTAATGTATTTAACCAATCTCCTATTGATAGACATTTACATTGCTTTCAATTTATTGTTTTATTGATTCCTTATCAACACATATTTGTGGAGCACCTACTATGTGCTAGGCATGGTGCTATTATAACAATTCAGTGAACTTCTATATGTATATATGTGTTATGCATTTATTATTTCCCTAAAGTGTATCCCCTAACAGCTGAGTGACTGGGCCAAAAAGTGTGCACGTTAAGATAATTTTGATAAATATTGTTAAATTACCCATCGGCAAATTTGCAACAATTTACACTTCTATCAACAATGTGCATGAATGGCCATTTTCCCACACCATCCTCAGTACTAGGGATTATAAATCTTTCCCAGTCCATTAGGAGAAAAAATGTTTTGAATTTATGTGTCTTTGCTTACTGATGAGGTGGGCCAACTTAGCGTCTGTGAATTTTATTCTGGAAATCACGGCCCCAGAAGCCAGACTCCCTTGACCTCACCCCTCAGAGTGAGGCTGTGGCCGGGCTCTCTCCACTGAACTGGAAGGACATCCTGTCCTGTTGAAAGTGGGACAAAGGTCATCCTTTGGTTCCTAACAGCTCCCTACCTCCCGCCCCCCTTTTCTTTAAATTAATTAATTAATTTTTGGCTGCATTGGGTCTTCGTTGTTGGGTCTTCGTTGCTGAGCATGGGCTTTCTCTAGTTGCAGCGAGCGGGGGCTACTCTTCGTTGCGGTGTGTGGGCTTCTCATTGTGATGTCTTCTCTTGTTGCAGAGCTCGGGCTCTAGGCACGTGGGCTTCAGTAGTTGCGGCACACGGGCTCAGTAGTTGTGGCTCGCGGGCTCTAGGGCACAGCCTCAATAGTTGTGGCGCACGGGCTTAGTTGCTCTGCGGCATGTGGGATCTTCCCAGACCAGGGCTTGAACCCATGTCCCCTGCATTGTAAGGCGGATTCTTTACCACTGGACCACCCTGGAAGTCCCCCTACCTCCCCTTGAACAGCCATGTTGGAGAAAGCCCCTCAAGGATGGGGTTAGTCCTAGTCTCTCCTGTGATTGGACCTGCCCCTGCAGGTACGCCTGAGGAGGTCCATGTCATTTAGACTTCTAAGCTGGCAGAGAGTGTGGGTGGAAATATAGCAGACTTAAATTAGATATAGTTCCTGACCAACTAGATAAAAATCATTATCAAAGGAGAATTTTAGCAAGAGTCACTCTCTTTTTAATAAGTAAGTATATCAATATATATGTTAATGCCCCAAATATTACTGGAAACTGTTAGAAAGTGGCACCAGAATTTCCTGTAGTCTCCCCCTCCACTGTGGTGCTCTTCTGTCCTCATTCCCAGGAAAGTCAGATCTGCTTCCATAGATCACAGCTTGTAACTCCTGGGGGTGGGCAGGAGATGGGCACGGGTGGGAACCCAGGACCTGGTTATGTGGTTGGTTTAGTTGGGAAAGGTTAGGGTTTATGGCACAAGGAAGGAAACAGGATCCTCGGGCCTTGACTGTTGCTGAAACAGCTCAGAAATACTGTGACAGGGTAGTTCCTAAGTCAACTATGTCTTTTCTTGTGGTGTAAGGATATCTATTGCTATTTTTGGTTTCATCCTGTCCTCCATTTTCACTCCAGTGCCCGTGGAGAAGAGGGTATAATTAAGCTAGTATTTGGACTTATTTGGTCCACAGCCACTCTCTACAGCTTGCAAATGATTAAGACGCTCCCTCAAAAGGGAGCTTTCATACTTTGCTGTGGAGTGTGAATTGCTATAGCCCTTTGCAAAGCAGTCTTGTTTTAACCATTAAAATTTAAGATACATACTCTTTAGCCCAGTAGTCTCACTCCTGGGAATCTATCCCATACAAATAAAAATACCAGTACATAATGAAATGTATACAAGGATATTTATTGTAGCATTTTTCACAGTGGCCAAAAAAAAAACCCATCTAAAACTGCCTATCAACAGGAACATTGTTAACTAAATTATGGAGCATTCATACCATGGAATATTATGTAGCATAAAAGAAAGAATGAGTTTGAGTTTTACTGCCTGACTTGGGAGAGGGGGATTTCTATAGTTTCCGCTGTTGAGTGTGAAGAGCAAAGAGCAGTTAAGTTTGAATAATGTATATTTTTAATAAAACAAACAATGAGATGTTTATTTGTGCATAATTGTGTAAGCACAAAGAAAAGTAAGGAAAAATATACACAAGCTTAACACTGGTGTGTGTTTGTGAATATGTATATTAAGGGAGGGAGAAGCAGGCAAAAAAGAAGACACAGGTGCCGCTAAAGACATGAATTTTATGATAAACAATTTATATAAAATTATATATTGTACCCACAAAAATTAGCCTATATATGTGAGTACATGCTTGCATAATTCTGAGCAAGGGTTTCCACACCTGGGTATTAACATAAGACCTCAAGGGAGAAGTGGAGGGTTAAAATGGAGGCTGGAGAGAGGTTTATCTTTTTTAAAATATACATCTTTGTATTATTTTATGTGTTGCAGTGGACATTTATCTATAATGTATCAGTGATCTATTGCCACAATAATACCACATAACAAACCACCCCCGAAACTTGGTGGGCTTAAAGAAACAAACCTTTCCTAACAGATGGCTGAAGGAAGAGGAGGATTGTTCCTGCCAGTGTGAGCAGTCGTTAGCTCCCTAATATTTATAAGGAAGTTTAGAGCTTTCAAAACACTCCTTTGTAATGCTTCATTCTTCTCACCTCTTTGAATTTTAATTTCTATCTATGCGTCTGTCTTTATCACTAGCCCACTAGTTTCTTGAGTGCATCTCTTTTATCTTGATAACCCCAATGTTTGGTATACTTCCTAGAACACAACAGGTGCTAATAAATGACTAAAGAATGATTTTTAAAAAAAAAACAAAGTTTTATTCACCTTCTGGGTCTGTGAGCCTGCGATTTAGGCTGGGCACAGCTGTGTGACTCTTCTGGTCTTGATCCAACTCACATGCCTGGGGGTGGGGGGGAGGGGAGGTGGGCAGCTGGCTGTTGGCTGTCCTTGGCTGGGGTGACCAGGCATGCAGGCTGTCATGGAAATGTGTACGTGAGAGGGCAGTCCCAATCACATGAATGCTTTTCATGTTTGCTGATACGGTTGTCAGGGTTCTACAGAGAAACAGAAGCAATAGGATAGATATATATGTGTATTGTCTATCTGTGTGTGTGTGTGTGTGTGTGTGTGAATAAAGAGATTTATTATAAGGAACTGGCACACAGGATTATGGAAGCTGAGAAGTCCAGACCCAGTAAAGCCCATAGTGTAAATTCGAGCCTGAGTCTGAAAACAAGAGGCTGGTGCCCCAGCTCAAAGTCAGTGAGGCGGAGAGAGAATTCTTTCTCACTCAGCCTTTTGTTCTCTGTAGGCCATTGACAGATTGGATGAGGCCCACCCATACTGGGGAGGGCAACCTACTTTACTCAGTCTACCAATTCAAATTTTAATCTCATCCAAAACACCCTTGCAGACACACCCAGAAATACTATTTAACCAAATATCCCTTTATGCGTCAAGGTGACACGTAAAACGAAGCATCACAGTTTCCAACCTACGTGGACAAAGCAAGTCATATGGCCAAGCCCAGTGACAGGTGAAGCGGCATTGGAAAGTTATGTGACTTGTCTTCGTCCATTTGGGCTGCTGTAACAGAATACCTTAGGCTGGGGGGCTTCAACAACACACATTTATTTCTCAGAATTCTGGAGGCTGGGAAGTCCAAGGTCAAGGTGCTGGCAGATCTGGTGTCTAGTGAGGACTCTTCTGGTTTGCAGTCAGTGGTATTCTGGTTGTATTCTCACATGGCTAAGAAGTCATCTCTCTTGTGTTTCTTCTTATAAGGTACTAATCCCATTTGGGAGGGCTCGTTCCCCATGAGCTAATTACCTTCCAAAGGCCTTACCTCCTAATATCATCACGTTGGGGCTTAAGATTTCAACATATGAGTTTTGAGGGACACGTTCAGTCTGTAACAATGACAAATACAGGAAGGGTGAGAATGGGGTCATTTTTGCATCATACCATATGTAGTCCAAAAAGTGTTGAAGAAAGAGGACTTCGTCCCTCCATTTACCAAAGAAGAGTCACTTGCCTGGTGCCATGTAGAATTAAATTGCCAAGTTAATTATGTCTGGGTTCTTAACATGTTTAGTCAACATCACATACAGGTGAAGATTGCTTCAGAGATTTGCAAATTGCGGCGTTTACGCTTAAGATCTTAAATCTTACGCTTAAGATTTGCTTGACTGGGACGGAAAAGGCGAAACGTAGGGGTAACAGGGCAGCCACTTGCAGCCCTAGCTCATTGTTGGTGCTTCCCCATATCACAGCTATTTGAGTTCCCCAGGAGCTCTGCAGAATTCTGGAGGGAAAATGACATCAGGCTGGGGTTGAGGAATGCCTGCTGGGGGGGCATCCTTTTCTGCCCAGGCCAGCCAGGGGTGAGGAGCCAGTAGGTCCTTTGTCCCAGCAGGGACAACTTAGGGGAGTGTTTGTTAGGAAAAAGAATATCGAGAGGAAGGGAAGGATTAGAATAACAGTCCTCTTTATTTTCTTCTCGGAATACCTGAGTAATTTCAGATCTAGTTTTGTGTGATCTCGTTTTGTGTTTCCCCTGCTTTATGAGACTGGTAATAGTTGAGAGGCTGTGTAAGTGAAGAGGCGCAAACAATAGAAAGTAAGAGGGGTCCACGGGAGACTGTGCCTCACCTAGAAAAGAGAGCCACTGTGCGCTCCCTGCCCACTTGCTTAGCCACTAAGGATTGTGCAGTGGACTGGAGATCAGAGTGGGAGAATGCTCGGAGACATGATTGATTTTCTTCATTTTCACTTCTTGTTAACGGAGCAAGGTGTGAATGGGTCAGGGTAGCAACAAGGATGACTTCATGTTGTTATACACCGACCTTTCTCTTCTAGCATAAGAATCACCCTTCTCCGCCTCTCACAGACATGGAACATCATGTCTGTGAAAGGTGCCTGAGTGTCTTCTCCCTAGGAGCAGATTCTACAGCGAGCTTTAGGATGTCAAAACTGAACCCCACACACATGCAATGCTCTCTAACTAAAAGAGCCCCAAGGTTTGGTAAGAACACATCTTTCACATCTCCTGCCGACCAGTTACCAACACTTGGCCAGTCTTGTTTGGAGACCCAGGAAACTTATTCAGCAGAGTGTCCAAACCTGGTCTGGCAGACAATTGGTTATACACACAATAGCTCCTTCCTGTCCTTGCTTGTTAAGAGAACTGAGATTTGTTTATGGAAACGATATGCACAGCTCCAAAGGATGAATCATGATTGGTCTAGGCTCTCATATCACTCCTTACCCCCTTGGCCAGCTGTGCGTTGTCCTCGGTTCCTTTGCAGCCATGTGACCGCACTCTGCACAAGAGACATCAGATGTTGACTAGAGGACTTGGAGAGATGATGCTGACGGAATAAAAGATCAAAGCTTCGTGAGGAGAAAGCCTTTGATTCTTTTTTTTTTTTACATCTTAATTGGAGTAAACCTTTGATTCTTTTCTTGTTTGGGAGCTAGTGTGAGGATGTGCAAGCTGGAGCTGCAGCAACCATTCTGCAACCACAAGGCAACAAGTGTGAATAATGCATCACACAGGGGATGGGGGAATGGAAAGATGCAAAGAGCTTGGGTCCTTGGTGATACCTTTGAGCCACTGCCTCCAGGCCTCTTGCTATGTAAGATAATTAAAAGTCTTCACTGCCTAAGTCACTGTTAGCCAGATATTCTGTTACTGGCAAATAAAAAGTATTCCTAACTGATATATCTGGTCATCTTCAGCCTGGCCAGGGTGGGTTTTGCTGACAATTCCACCACACTAGCTTTGTAACCAGTTAACTTCATCTGCAAAATATGTTGGGAAAAAATACCTTCTTTATTACCTCAAGCAAACTTTCCGAATCACAAGATCAGAGTGTGGTCTGTGGATCAGCAAATCATTATCCCCTGGGGTTTCTTCAAAATGTAGACTCTCAAGCTTGCACCCCAGACACACTAAATTAGAAATTTCATGGGTAGGGCTATCAATCTCTGTCTGCATAAACCTTCCAGGTGATTCAGTTGCAATGGAAAGTGTAAGACCACTGATACTGAGGGTCAACTGGAGTGGTTGCATGTCAGAAACACCAGGGGAACTTTAAAAAGATTCTCAAACTCCACCGGCAGAGTTCTGATTCAGCATTTCTGTATTGTAACCTATGAATTTATATTTCCCAGAAGGCCCCCAGGTGATTCACAGTGAAACCAGGTTTGGTAACCAATGGAATGCATATGAAAGCAGGTCACCTATGCCAAGGGGCTGTCACTCTAGTAAGAGATGAGGAATAGACCTGGTCACCCTGGGGACAGGTGAGCTGAATTATGGATTTTCTCACCTGGTAGGTAAGGGAACTGACTGCTTGATCTTAGAAGTCTTCTTCAGCTCTAAGGTTCCTAGGATGCCCACTTGAACTTTGCAGATCTGGCTGGAACAAGCAAATATGGTCTTGGCAAATTACGTAGACAGACTCATGAGCAGCAAGTGGAAAGGACTGGAATTTTACTAAAGTTTAAACAGCAGCCTTGCTCCCCACCACTGCCAGACCCAGTAAATCCAAAACAGGTTTTCTCTTCTGCTTTTACCGGGTTTATGAGACACAGCAGGTTTGCACTTCAGATGTTCATTTATAGAGTGCTAGACTACACCTGCTTCATGCTAGGCTTGTGCTTTGGGCGTTCTTTCCTTTGGAAAATATTAATTTTAAAGAACATCATCTTAAGGCATCTTGCCTTCTAAAGTGTGCTACTTGTTAAGGATCAAAACTTCTGAAGCAGCCTACTTGCTGTCCATCCAAATATGATCTTTTTTTTTTTTTTTTTGCGGTACACGGGCCTCTCACTGCTGTGGCCTCTCCCGTTGCGGAGCACAGGCTCCGGACGCGCAGGCTTAGCGGCCATGGCCCACGGGCCCAGTCGCTCCGCGGCATGTGGGATCTTCCCGGACCGGGGCACGAACTCGTGTCTCCTGCATCGTCAGGCGGACTCTCAACCATTGCGCCACCAGGGAAGCCCCATCCAAATATGATCTTAACCCTCTCTCCTGCCTCATCTCTGCCTTGTACAGGAGATGCCAATCATTTCTTCCCCACTCCCACATCTCCTTCCAGGAAACTGCAGTCCCTGTTTCCAGCGAGCCTGTTCCCCAACTCTACCCCTGAGTGAGTGTTTAAATCCGTGACACTGTGGAAAATAAACAACAACACCTCATTGATTGACTTCGGAAGATTATTTTGAAAACCAATAAATAAAGTGGGAAAAGTTAAGCATTTATCCTTCCTTTTCTATATGAACTGTACCTTAGGCTAATCAAATAGTTGATGAGGGGGAGTGTTTCTTCATAGAAGCTGATAAATGAAGAAGGAAAGGTGAAATCATAGCATGATCCTTTTGCAAGGCCTAATGAATTAATGGATCTAGGAGGCAACCATCAATGGCTGTTATGTCACAAACAGAGAAAAAAGAAGACATTCTGTGTCTCTGAATGGAAGTCATGACACTGCCTATAGTCTTGCAAAAAAAGTTCCACCTGAATCTGATTAAAGTCTATAGACTAAAATTTACAGGAAATATAGAGGACAGAGGAACATGTTAAATGAAAATGAAGGGATACAATCACCATAATCCAGACTGTGGGAAACTTTCTAAGACAAATGATCTAGTTTTTCCAACAAATTGCACGGAAAACATAAGACACAGGGGGAAACCTACAGATTAAATGAGACTGAAGAGTCATATTAACCAATCATAATGTGTGGACCTTGTTTGGCTCCTGATTCAACAAACCTTTAAAAATTACAGGAAAAACAAGGAAATGTGAACAATTCCTGGATATTTGATAATATGAAGAAAATATTGTTGATTTAGTAGTGATGATAGTTTTGTGGTTACATCTTTTAAAAGGAATCTTATTCTTAGAGCTACGTATTGAAACATTTACAGATGAATGAAATGACGTCGGAGATTTCTTTCAAAATAATCATGAGAGGTGGGGAAAGGGCAGGATACAGAGAAGCCTGTCCCTGAGCTGTTAACTGTTGACGTGGATGATGACTAACTAGAATTTCCCTGTACAGTTCCCTACAACTCTCTATATTTGAAATTTTCCTTCCTAAAAAGTCAAATTAAAACACTTTCATTTCTATTTTTTATATATAGTTTATATTAGCCATAACATATTAGTATAGGAGTTGATGTTTATTTTTTAATAAATATAGATTTATCAAGTTTTACTTGTTCTTCACTGCTAAGGGTACCCCAAAATTTTGGAGTTTTTTTATTTTTCACACTTGCCTGCCCAGCTGGACTGGAAGGTCCATGGAAGCAGAGACCTTCCTAGTATATTCTCCACAGAGCTAATACCTTGTGGAGCGTGTAAAGTGCCCACCCTGGGACTACAGCTCGTTAAAGCACCATTCCAGAAGGGAGTATTGCTCACCTGGTCTCCTATTTGTGGACACCTCCATCCCGACTTCATTGTTAGTGGAGGATGGACAGTCCACACGACCATTCCTACCAGTGGGAGGAGTTGGTTAGCTTGAGGCTTTGTAGAGAGAACAGAAACGATTGAAACTGACTAAATCTGTGTTATGGAATGGAGAACGTTATAAATTTACTATGCAGTTAATACTACAAATACTATAGGAGAGTTCTGGCTTTTACATGTAGACCCTCTTTACAAAAGTATAAGGTAAAGTGAAACCACTGGCAAGGTGTGGCTATAAAATGTCTGTCCAAATTCTCTTTGCTGTCATCCCTGCCTCTTGGTTCCATGTTGTTGTTGCTATTGTTTTTGCCCCAGAAACATCTGGTGTGAAAACGGTGGTCCCCTGTATTAAAGCCCTTATGATTTTAGAAAGCTCTCCATCTCTCTTATTTCCGGTTGCTCAAAGTTCAGACTTTCCCAGGATTTCCTCAGTTTCCTTTAACTTGAGCTCTCACTTTTCTTTTTCTTTTTAAATAAATTTATTTATTTATTTATATTTTTGGCTGCGTTGGGTCTTCATTGCTGCACGCGGGCTTTCTCTAGTTGTGGCGAGCAGGGGCTACTCTTCATTGCGGTGCGCGGGCTTCTCACTGCGGTGGCTTCTCTTCTTGCAGAGCATGGGTTCTAGAGCACAGGCTCAGCAGTTGTGGCACACAGGCTTAGTTGCCGCGCGGCCTGTGGAATCTTCCCGGACCAGGGCTCAAACCCGTGTCCCCTGCATTGGCAGGCAGATTCTTAACCACTGCGCCACCAGGGAAGCCTCTCACTTTTCTTAATTACACAGAAGTTAGAGACACTTCTCCACTTTGTAAATTTACCATCACTGCTTACTCCAGGAGCACCTTTTACTTCTGCGTGATGTAACAATTCTATCCCTTCGTCCCTCCTGAGCTTCAGGATTGGGAGAGGGTGTTCATCCTGGGTTGATGTCTTATAGGAAAAGCAGTTTGCAATTAGAATATAACTTACAAAAGGACCGCCCCTTGGAGTAACCTCCCTTGTAACTTGTTCAAAATCACCCAGAACATGGGTCTGTCTCCTTGTCTTTGTACATTCTGCCTGATTGTTACTGTCTCCCAGAAGACTTCTAGGTGGTACCACAGCATCCATTTATAGAAAAGTATACTCTATTTACCTAGTCTGGATTTTAAGAGGAAATCTTACACTCGGCCATCCAAATGCTTTCAACAGATCGTGCAATTTAAATTTATAAAACAGTAACTATGTCGATAAAAGCCAACACTACATGCCAGGCACTATTCTAGGTGTTCTACACGCATTAACTCATTTACTTAGTTCTATTATTATTCCCATTTTATAGGTGGACAAACTGAGGACAGAGGGCTAGTGAGTGGGAGCCAGCCTCTGACTATTTTTGGGACAGCAATCTTGAAGCAGATCTTATTTCCCTGCCCAGGGATTGAACCTAGCGGCTAGTCCACCAGGGGCTAGAGGCTAGAAGCAAAGTTCCCTGGTTCTTACCTCCTTTGAAAGCAAAAATGTTTCAAGGAGGCAAAAACTGCAAAACAGATACAGAGTTTATTATAAGAGGCACAGCACAACGGCATGGGAGAGCACAGAGAGAAACAGTTTATTTATTTTTTTGTTTTGTTTTGTTTTGTTTTGCGGTATGCGGGCCTCTCATTGTTGTGGCCTCTCCCGTTGCGGAGCACAGGCTCCGGACGCGCAGGCTCAGCGGCCATGGCTCACAGGCCCAGCCGCTCCGCAGCATGTGGGATCCTCCCGGACCGGGGCATGAACCCGTGTCCCCTGCATCGGCAGGCGGTCTCTCAACCACTGCGCCTCCAGGGAAGCCCAGAAACAGTTTATTTATCGAAGTCAGAAGCAAGGCAGAAATACACACCCAGAGAGGAGTGCAGGCATCCTGAATGAGGAGGCAGTAAAGAGGGGATTGAAATCACTTATATAGGGCAGTCCTTCTGGTCTTTGTTTACATTTGGCCAATTATCTTGTTTCTTTTCTCACACCTGACTGGCCCTGGGACCCTCCCCAACTTTTTGCACAACTTTTTGCTAGGATGGATCCCACCGCAGAGGCCTGTGGGGGTATGTCCATACTTATTATGGGGTGGCGCCCCCTCCCTTTTTGACCCCCAAGGAGCCTTCCTGCGCATGCGCAGACAGGGAACTTTTCCTTGACCTCAGGAGTGGTCATCTTATCTCTTTACTTCAGCAGAGCTCAGCGTCTGCCACTAGCTTTGTCCTTGAAGCGTCTGGGTGAGAAAAAAGCTTCCATTTTACTCCACTTGACAGACACCAGCTGTCCAGCCCAGGGGCCCATCTATCTCCTCACTCATGACCACAGGCAGGCTGGCTCTAGGGTGTGCTGCCTGTCTCCTGGAGAGACCCAATTGGGAAGAAGAGAGGAACACCTGGAAGAGTGGAGAGACAGAACTACCAGAGGAGAGGGAAATCTCAGGAGAAAGAAATTTCTGGGAAAATGAGATTTTTTAAAAAAATTAATTTATTTATTTTTATTTATTTATTATCTTTGGCTGTGTTGGGTCTTCATAGCTGCGCGCGGCTTTCTCTAGTTGCCGCAAGCGGGGGCTACTCTTCATTGCAGTACGTGGGCTTCTCATTGCGGTGGCTTCTCTCGTTGCGGAGCACGGGCTCTAGAGCGCGCGGGCTTCGGTAGATGCAGCGCGTGGGCTCAGTAGTTGTGGCTCGCAGGCTCTAGAGTGCAGGCTCAGTAGTTGTGGCTCATGGGCTTCGTTGCTCCGCGGCATGTGGGATCTTCCCGGACCAGGGCTCGAACCCGTGCCCCCTGCATTGGAAGGGGGATTCTTAACCACTGCGCCACCAGGGAAGCCCGGAAAACGAGATTTTTGAGACAAACCTGATTTTTGAGATTCCTAAAGCTGAAATATAAAGTTACCCTGGTTTTTCCTTGTCTATTTAGTAGAAAGAGCTGTGGTCCAACCTGGCTCTCTGTCATCTCTCTGTGACACAGAAAAGTTACTTTATCACTCTGGGCCTGTTTTTTCATCTCTAAAAAAGAGTAAAATTATGCCTATTGCTATCCGCTGTAGGTAATGGTAGGAATCTGTTCACTATTACTTTGAAGGAAAGTCCATATGGAAGAATGTTCTAAGGGCTTCCATTTTTAGATGAGCTTAGGAGGACTTTGGTTTGACATCTGAGTGTAATCAATTCCTACTATTCAATTATTTGTTTTCAGGGCACCACATTTGTATGCCTTATAGAACCCACACTTGGACATGCTGACATCAGGCTTCAAGACAGCTGAGCCCCACTAGACACCCAAAAAACCCATGGCTCTGGTTGCATCTTTCAACATGACCAGTCCGCAGTAAGTAGCATTGGGATCGGCTCTCTGTGGATACTGAGTTGGCACACAGGTTTGGGGGTACAGCCAATAGCTCCTTCCCCAGCCCTGTAGAGATGGAGGGGCTCCAGGTGGTTTTGTCCTTGAGCCTGACGTTAATGTGTTAAAATCTACTTTTTCTCAGAGTTACCTTATTCATGTCATCTCATCTTTTAGTTCAAATAGGCAGAGGAATTCTGCAATCCAAAACTGGGATTGTAATCCCATTGCTAATCCAGTGGGATTGCTAATATCAGATTGGCCGAAACAAGTCTCATGACTGAACACAGCATTAAGGGTGGAGAAATATACTCTTCCCTTTGATGGGAAGCTCCAAAGTCACGTGGCAAAGTGAGGGGTGCAGAGCAGAGCCACTGATACGTGTTGTCCACCATACTGTTCTTCATATTCAAGACCAGGGAGTAGTCCCAGTACTCAGGCTATAACTGTGAGACCTTCACTCCCCCTAAAGGAGGCCTTGTCTCCTCCTGCTGAGATGATCCATGGCCAGAGATGGTGCTGGGCCACCATGATCATTGGCAAGAGGGGAACAGAGGGCAGGAAGGCAGGAGTAGCTTATTCCATGCTTCTCAGAGCCACATCCTGTTAGTTTCAGAAACTCACCCCAGCCCTCCATGAACATCTCATTGATCAGAAAGCTCTACTTGTTCAGTTTGGCAGTCCACAGTTTCCAAAAGAACAAATTCGACCTAGCATCTACTTTTTGGGAAACATCTGGAAGAGCCAGGATTCCCCCCATGAACACCCACACTTTCATTTCAATTGTTGAGAAACACAGAAGCTTCACATCCTGTGACTGTTCTGTCTGAAGATCTTGAGTCATTCTGTAAATGCCACACCATGATGAGTACTATTATCTGTGCTTGACAGGTAGCAAAGAGCTAAGGTTTAAATAAAGCCTACAAAAGAGAAGTGGGGCATTGGAAATTACTTGGTGAATTCAGGTAATTTAGGCAGCCAATCTGTGGTGTTCAAGGAAAAATCCCACTTTTTTCTCAATTATCTGGGATGATTCAAGCAAAAGAGAAGTAGGCAGTTTCAGTTCCAAACTTTCTGGATAACTGCCACTGTGTATTATTGGTAAGCTTTCAATGGTGGTTGGAAAAATTTAGAATGTAGTACTGTCCAGCCAAGTGTAGGAACTTATCACTCCAGAGCCCCTCCCACCTGCTCCATATTTCTCACATCCATGTCAGATCACAGAGAAAGAATAGAGCCTCTATTCCACCTCTTCATGCTTCAGCTGGAGAAACTGAGGCCCCAGAGGAGGTCCGCAGAAGTCAGCATTGGAATCGACACCAGAGCCCCTGAACAGTTTATCGCAGACTGGGCTGCATTACAACTGGGCTCTCAGTGTTCCCTCAAATGTTTAATTTTTACTCCTCTCCACTGTTTGTCCAGAGGCACAAGACCCAGCCCCTCAGATTCTACAGATGAAATAGGGTCAAGGATGTGTTGGGGGAACCAAAGATGGCAGCCCAGGAAGTTAAAGGAAAATGATCCAGCCCACCACCTCCTCACGGTGTAGCTGTTGGTGTTTGGGAAGAAGAGTTCTTAGTTACTGAACACACTGCAGGATGTGTAATGTCCCCTTTCTTAGTTATGTCGTTAGTGACCTCCTTTGGTAATGTGACAGCCACAAATGCCTCCACCAATTGTCAAATACCCCTGGTGGGTTGGGAGGTAGTCCTGCCTCTGGTTGAGATGCCCTGTAATGCCAATGGAGTTGTGGGTTACTTGCAGTGCCCTAGGTGAGCCTGATGGTAACCTAGTAGGAGACCCAAAACCCCTCAGACATTTGTTCAAGTGACCCCCATTTCCTACTGTCAACCTTATAAAGGGAGCTGTAGTAGGACCAGTTTAAGTAGGAAGGGAGTGGCACCCAGAACAGCTGGCCCCTCCTGTCCTCACTGCCCCAAGGCTCACTTGGTCCCTACAGGCCTCCAGGTCGGCTCCCCAAGCACCAGCAGTACATCCAGTTGTGAACAAACACCTCTCTTCTCTATTGTGGTACAGATGGTAGAAACATTCCCGAGGACCTTTACAAAGAAACACGGAAGACAATTTAAAAGAATGTATTACTCCAACATAAAGTCTAGTTATTGAGAAGCCTAAAAGTCTAAGTCCTGGCTTTGCTGGTTGGCAGAGTTTCCATCTGGGTCTTTACCTCCCTTTGATGAAGGACTCTGCCCCCCAAACCTCATATTTTAAAATCTGAGCATGCTTTCACTTTTCCCCAGCTCGTGAGGGAGATGCGGCTGGTAGGACCTCAGTCCAGTCCCTGGGTTGGCCAGCGGGGAAGAATGGTGACCTCACACTTCCCCTGCCCTCCTCCAGCACAGATTCTGGTGCATTCTCCCTCTTTGCCTTGGGGAATGGAAAAATCATTTTGTTTTTGAGGGATGACTCTGCCCTGTTGCCATCCCCAACTCAGGCCTGCCACAGAAGGAGGAACTTCCGAAGTTGAGATCATCTCCCAACAAGTAGACGAAGAAACCAAGAGCATTGCTCCCATGCAGCTGGTGAACTTTGCCTATCGGGACTTGCCCCTGGCTGCGGTTGACCTCTCCACGGTGGGCTCGCAGCTCCTGTCAAATCTGGATGAAGATTACCAAAAAGAAGGGTAGGTGTTGGTACTGTTGAGTAGCTAAGACGTCTCTTGCATAACTCCCTGGGTTTCCATGGGTACCTACAGCGAGGCAGCCCAGAGGTGAGAGGTGCTGAATAGTAAGAGACCAGAAGTTCACGTCAGGCCACCCCGGCTCTTCTCCTCAGATATTGTTTCCTCAGAAAAAGGCTGTGGGCACAGAAAGTATCTGTCGCTGCTAGACAACCTATTAAGCGACATTTGCTTGGAACTCGGGGAATTATAAAATTAAAGGCTGTCACACTGCATAATAGCCCATCCAGTACTCAATCTGGATACCTGGGAATCAAGAGACCAACAGGATTTAGTGTGACTCACCCAAGGTCTCAGTGCCTATAAAGAATGGATTTAGAATATACTTTCTTTTTATCAAGTCTTCTTTCACCAGGGACGAGATGGGGAAGAAAGCATGTGTGCGGTAACATGCTAAGGGTGGGAGGGAATTTAGCACCATTCAGCCAGGAGCTTTGCAGACCTTAAAAAGGTCTGCTGCTTTTTCCAGTGAGAACAAATAGCATATGCTGGCCCCTGGTTCAAAGGAGTGGCCCCTACCTACTCCTACTTAACTGGTCAATCAGATTGGATGCCTTTGTTCAATCTGGACAGGGGAGACACAGCAGTGACACCCTCCATTCACGTGGGGGAAGCTGAAGGCTGGACAAGGGCAAGAAGAGGTCCTGGGGTCACAGGGCAGGTCAGACTTTCCCCAGCCCCACCCTGTTGCTCTTAGATATAGACTTTTAAACATTGGCCAGGAGCTTGGGAGCCAGTTCTGGGCCACTCTCCTTCCTCAGATGCCACCGTTAAATATTTTGGAACATGCTGACAGCTTTGAATATAAAAACGAAGGGTTGCCAGGTTATTTTAGAAGCAAGTGAGAAGCCTTAGCTACAATTAAATTTTCAGAGCTTGGATTCCCTGTAAGTGTTTTTGAAGGGCCTCCCCGCCTTCCTAAGTTAAATCGCCTAACAATTGTGAAACCATACACCTTTTGCAAAAACTTCACTCCAGTGGCTTTCTCTGAAAATATAATTTTTTCCAAGTACTGTGCTTAGAGTCAGCAAGGCATTGGAAACAAGGGTAGGCAAACGGGTTGGAAATAGTTCAGGGTGGCCTGGCAGAGGGTGGCAGCATTCTGAGCGTGGGCAGCACCATCCGACCAGCTTCTCCAGGTCTCCAGGTCCTTGGCTCCGCCAGAGATGTTGGCGGTCAAGCCTTCCTTGAGCACCTGGCTACTGTGCCACTGCCCTCTGGAGGTCAAAATTGGTAGTGCAGCCTGGTATCCTGCCCCAGCCATTCTCATGGACTCATTTCCCGCCCCACCAGCGCCACCTTTAGGCTCTTTTCAAGTTTATAGTCGGAAGGCAAGGAAAGAAGCGGGAAGACCTTGGAGGATCTAGTTCCAGACCCTATCCACACCTGCACCCTGTAGGCATACGCACCACAGGTGGTCCAGGCTTTGGGGGCACCACTCCTTAGCCTGAACTGGAGAAGGCAGAGTCTCTGCTTTGTCATTCCATTTGCTTCTGAATCAGGCCCTTGCAAGATTTCTTCTGAGCAGGGAGAATACAAATGGGATGCCTGCAAGGCAGAGAGGCTCTTGATTTGGTTTGAGTCTCCAGGTGTGCCCTGGAAAGCTGCTCCTGTTGGGTAAATAGGAAGCAGCCGGGTGAGGAGATTTGCTTCGCTGCTGGAGTTCTCGGGCAGCGGGCTCCATTGGCAGCTAGAGGGCTTCCTGGAGGAAGGAAGAGCAGGCACAGGACACAAGCCAGGTGACAAGGAAGCAGAACAAAAGCACACTGTGAAGGGGGGAAAAAGCCTCTCTTCACAAGCTTCTTGGCTTTTGCTGCATTTCCTGGGGTTTTCCCCAAATTTCCAACCTGGCCTTTTCTGAAATGATGCAAAACAACACGATTTACAGTTCTGGTAGGTCTTCGAAAAGCTTTGGTGTAAGTCTTGTCAAATACACCTCTTCCTACTAAGGGAAGTGTTATATATAGGAATGAATCTTTTCTGTAGGAAATGAAGGGACCTCAGGGACCCCAGCAAGATAGTGCCCAGCCACCCCACCATTTACTTCTTTTGAGCTCAGTGGTATTTCAGTGCTTTTAAGTTTCCCAGAATCTGAGAATTTTAGAGCTGGAAAAATCCTTAGAAAGTATATATTCTAAATATTCTAATAGGATAGCAGAGTCCAGAGAGTGGAAGGAACTTGCCCAAGGTCACACAGTGACAGAGACAAAATAGAGCCCTGGCTCCTGATCCAGGCTGGCACTACTGGGCTTCCGTTTGTCACCTGTCCCTTTACAACATCACAGTTGTGACTATGGTTAGCATGCATTGTACATGATACCGCTGTTAGGCTATACCGTCAAAGGCCCTTAACTTTTTGGCGTGCAGTCACTGAGATGTAGGTAAACCCCTAGGCACAGGTGGAAGAGTTTCATCTGTCTCAAGCTCCTTGACTTTCCTAACAGTGCTTTGTCCTTCTCGTGGACCTGCCTAGCAGATCTTAAATTGCAGAGCTATCTGTTGTCTACCCTCTTTGCTTCTACACACAGACTGCTGAGGGCTCAGGTAGGAAAGTCCGACAACTGTGCAGATTGGTGCTGTCTTGGTCTGGTGGGGCTGCCATAGCAAAGGACCACAGACTGGGTGGCTTAAACAACAGGTATGTATTTTCTCACAGTTCTGGAAGTGTGAAGTCCAAGACTGAAGTGCCAACAGAGTCAGTGGCTGGTGAGAGCTCTCTCTTTGGGCTGCAGACAGCTGCTTTCTCGCTGTGTTCTCACATGGCCATTCCTCATTGTGCATGAGTGGAGAGAAAGAGTGAGCTCTGGTCTCTTCCTCTTCTTATAAGGGCACTAATCCCATCATTAGTCATTAGAGGCCCCACCCTGACCTCATCTAAACCTAATTACCTCCCAGAAGCCCCACCTCCAAATACCATCACGTCAGGGTGGGGTGGGTCCAGTGCTTAGGGCTTCAACATACGAACTGGGGGGGTGGGGGGGGGAGGACACAAACATTCAGTCTATAAAAGCACCTCCCAGACTCAAGGCCTCCAGTCTCAACTTGCTTCTCAGTTTTGCCTGACAGTTCTCTGTGGTCCTGGTTAGCTTTCACTCCTGGTCCCCAGGTGGCCATTTCAGATTGTTTCCATTTCCCCCAAGCCTTCTCTTGCCCCCAGCAGATGACCTCCTCTCCTCCTTCTCTAAGAAAGTAGAAGCAGTCACAGATGAGCTTCACCCCACCCCTCAGTCCCTCGCTTCCTCCCTTCTAGGGCCAACCTCACCTCTGAGTTCTGATTCCTCTCCCCTCACACCTTCTCATGAACTGTGCTGCATCAGTTGCATCCTCACACTGACTCGTCACACACACAAGGTCTCTCACATCCCCCCTTGACTCCATGCCCCCGTTAGCTGCCACTATCTCTCTCTTCCTCTTTGCAGCCAAACTTCTTAAAAGCCTCATCTGCACTAGCCATGCCCCCTTTGCTCTCTCCCATTCATTCCTCAGCCTGCTGCAGTCCAGCTTTAGCCCCATCCACACCGTGGAAACTGCTCTCCTCAAGGTCATCAACGGCCTCCGTGTTGCTAGGGTCCTTACACTGTCCTCTGTCCAGCATTTGAAAACGTCATCCACTCCCCGCCCTTGAAACACAGTCTTGTGTGTCCTCTGCTCTATCACACTGTCTGGATTTTCTTCCTACCCCTCTGGCTGTCCATTCTAGGTCTTTTAAAACTTGTTCTTTCTCTGCTTTGTCCTTAGATGTTGGGGTTCTTCATTTTCTGTCTTTGGCCAGTTTAGCTCTACTAATTCTACCCACTGGGTAATTGCATCCACCCCCATAACCAAAATTCACATTCTTCAGCTTGTAACTTTCAAAGCTGAGTCTCTAGCACAGCTGCTCGCTCTCTCTCTCTCTCTCTCTCAAACTTCTGGCTCACATCCAACTACTTCCTGGACATCTCCACAGGATCCCAGACACACCTAGAATCCTAACAAGTGTCTGTGGAATTATCTGTTCTTCTACCTCTGAGTTGGCTGCATATTTGAGCAAATATTGAGCAAATGTTCTTGTCTCCACCCAAGTCATTGCTAAAAATAGTCTTTTTGGTGACAGCACTTAAATCCCGCCTGAGGAACCATTATCTGCCCAACCAGGACTTCTGACCATCTCAAACCCAACAAGGCCCCAAACTGAACTGTCTTTTCCTAAAACGTATTCTGTCTAGCCCCAGTCAGTGGATCTAGACTTACCTGGCTGGCCTCCCCAACGCATTACCAGAGGGAGTCACATGTGCATGTTGGCTCATTTACAATGACCCTCAGCCTCCTTCATGCCTCAACAGGAGCCAGTGGCTTCCAAGACACCAAAGATCCGTGAAGCCAGTTGGTCAGGCATAGTCACCACTGGAACTTGCATCCTTCTTCCTCCCCTGCTCTGGCTCCCTCTTGTCCATGTTCCACTGCCCATTGAAGCCGCTGACACTGACAGTGTCCACTGTGGGAACACTAGTGCCCAGTTCAGGGCCTTTCAGAAGCCACAAGGCCACAGGATGCCCATGCAAGGTGGGCAAGAAAAGCCTCCCCTCCCCCCAGATTCTGTACCAAGCTATCAGTGAGCCCAGAAGTGTCTCTGCTTATGGCCACTGCTCCAGTCCTATTTGCTTCTGGCCTTCACTTCTCTACACCCAGGTCTCCGGTTCAATCCAAGGGGCTGCACTGACACATCATGCCAGCTACACCATCACCATCACCATCATCATCACCATCATCATCATCATTATCATCCTTTCCCTCCTTGCATCTTCCCCCCAGCCATGCTCCTCCTCCTGCAATAGTGGTAAAACACGGATCTCCATGAATGTCTGCAGATGTGAACAGAGAGAGGAGGGGGAAGGGGAACAGAGGACGTTCTTGAGCACTTCTGAGCCCCAGCTGAGCCAGCCACAACGCCCCACTACATCGGTACCCTGAGAGAGCAGCTTAATTCCTTCTCCTTCGTCCTCATGTTCTGTCATCTCCAAGTCCTGTACCTTTCTACTGCCCTAATATCTCTCCACTGCATCATCCTTCTCACAAAGGATTGGTAACCCTGTCAGCCAGGTGCTTTGGACTGCATACCACAGGAAGCCTATCTCAGACTCAGACAATGAGGGTTTTCATCAGCCCATGGCCCATGGAGCCCAGAGCTAGGGCAGCTTTGAGGTTGGTCCAGACCCTCAACAGTAGCAACAAGGACCAGATTCCTTCTATCGGTCCACTCTGCTGTCAACAGTGTTAGCTTCATCCTGATGCTGTAAGGTTCCCCTTATTTTTTGAGGGCTACCCTTGGTAATCTGGCCACATCCTTCTTCATACATGTCTGGCAACAGAGAATGGCTACCCATCATTCTCTTTTAAGAGCAGCAAAGAACTTTCCCAGAATCCTTTAGTTGCTCTCTCCTCATGTCCCATTGGCTAGAATTGGGTCACATGGTAAGGGGTATGGGAATCCACAGCCCAGTCAGGGCCACCCCTTGAACTGTGTCATTTCCCAAAACACACTGCTGTTTACCCCATGGGTCAAGGGTGGGATGGATATTGGAGAATTGCCCGCAATACACCACAGTCTCTAAGAAAGCCAAGCCTCCATTCATAGCTTTTGATCCAGAATTAGAACTTCCCTTTTTCCTTTCTAGTCAGTGTTTGATTTGGAAAAGATCTAGAAGCATGTCTGCCTTCTCAGACTGTTTCTTCAGTAACTTGGTTGGCTCGATTATTTCGCTCAGATACAGTTTGAATTGTGTCCACTATCCCAGGGGACAACGCTTTGTGTTTCCATGTAACCAGAGCCCCTTCTGCCTGGTTGCCTTTGGACATCACCCCATTCAACAGTGGGAAAGTTAGACACAGAACTGCTTCTCAGTGAACCAACTGTCCACCTTTGGAAGAGGGACACTGGGTTTGCAGGAAGCTAACTCATGGCACAGACTGGGAGTTCTACTCTTTCTCAACCAGCTACACTACATTGAAGGCCTGGTTGGTTTGCAGGGTCTGGGCTAGACAAGAGGCCACAGCAGGCAGAAAATTCGGAGAAGCGCAGAACCTCCACCCTCGGGAAGCTCACAGCCGATAGGAAAAATGATGGTGACAATATATGTGTGAGGAAGGCGGTGAAGGCAAGGGTCATCACCCCCTTTTATAGAGGACACTCTGTGGGCCACATCGAGAGATAGTGCTACCCATCTTTTTAGTGGAAATAGGGTACAGAGAGGGACATGGAAGAGTAGGTATGATAGTCTTTGTCAAAATATAAAAACAAAGTAAGAAATGAAAGATATTCAGCCTTTTGTAATTATTTACATTTTAGGGTTCTAAGAGGTCTGACCTGATTGGTCAGGGCCAGACCCCCAGATGGGAGAAGCTTAGAGGAAGGCTGGGTAGACAGAAAGGGATGTTATTGCCTGGAGATGATGCCAATGGCACATTTCTGCTGGAACTTAACAATCAGAGAAAGAAAACCTAATGGTTTTGAGATGTCAGGCTAGGAAAAGATGACAGGGTCCAATATAGCAACATCTTTAAATAAGGACTGAAATAATTTTAGATATGCCAGCAAAAAAGGCTGGAGGCAAAGAGGGAGGAGGGGAGGTACCCCCTGAGCCATAACCCCCAATTCCCTTCTCTTTTCCCATACTGTCCAGCCCAAGGACCATCCCCTCCAGAAAGTCTTCTGTCTCCCACCCCACCCAGGCCAGAGCCTCACCTTGGTGCACCCATAGCCCTTGACCTTCTTCTATCTCAGCACTTATGACACTGAACTCTACTCTGGTACTGGACCAAGTGCTCCCTCAGGGCAGAGATCAGATCCTTTGAGCCTGGAACGTGAGGAGTGTTGATTAAATGAAGGAATGACTTGAGCGAGTGAGTGGATGAGTGAGGCTGGGTTAAGATAAGGATTAGAAGAGAAGCGGAAGGCCACTTCCATTTGGGGAGAGTTGGGGGCTGGCTCTAGACCTGTGTGGCATCCAGGAAGAACCACAGGAAGGGACCAGGCTTCTCACTCCCCACAACTCAAGGCCATGGTCTGTGGCTGGCCCACCTTTGAGCATCCCTGCTAATTCCACACCCCCTCCACAAAGTCATCCTAAAAGAAATAAATCAGATTTGCCTCAGAACATGCCCACTTCGCTTAGTACAATCTTAGCATCCTTTTAGAAGAAGGGAAGGCTTTTTGGGGTTCAGGGTTAAAAGGCATTTCCATCCCTGCCATGACCTTTGCACTTTGCAAGTGCAAAGTCCAGAAGTTCTGCATCACGTGGCTTGTGAAGTCTTTGATTCATTTTTCCCTCAAGGAAGAAAAAAAGTTAAAAAGAGCTTCCTTATTCCATTTGCTTGATGCCAAGGAGATTTGTCTCTAATAAAATTCTGCCTCTTCCTCTGGCACACCAGCTGTCCCTGGACCCAAGCTGACCCTGTGACCCACGACTCTTTATATTTTTTGTAGGCTTAGGCTTCCATGAGGGTTCTTGATGTCCCAAACAGGAAATAAAGGTTTGATTCAGATCAAAAAGTATTTTCTGGTAAGCACAGGTGAGCCTATTTCCTGTAGTCCAAGAACTGCAAAGATTTTATATTGATTAAGAAGACAGTAAGTCCACAGATACATTATTTCTTAGCGAAATAAACCTCTTGTCCCCACCTACTCACAGGGCAGGGTGTACAGCCTCTGGAGAGCACTAGGTGGCGGCAGAGCACCTCTGACCACCTTCGCGTGGGTGCGTGAGCGCTGCGTGGAATGGGGTGGGGGACTTGAAGCCAAGGCCAGGTCGCCCAAGGAAAGTGAGCTGACTTTATGGGATTTGGGGGTCTCCAGTCATCTGCGGAGGCCCTTGAGATCTGAACTTTAGCCAAAGAGAAGAAGAGGGAGCTGGCCATCCCGGGATTTGCCAAGCCACATCTCAGAACCAGAGAGAGCTGGACAGAGAAGTGGGCGTGGGGTGTGCCTGAAAGCCGTAGCCCACTGGTTCCCACCAGGGTAGGAAGCTGACCTCATTCGGGCAGCCCTGCCTACAAAGCATAGCGTGAAGGAGACTCTCAGGCTTCTGGCCAGTTCCCAGAATTGAGGACTCGAGGTGGGAGAGGGTCTTGTAGCCCCTTGGTCCAGCAGGGCCCCACTCCCTCCCTTGAGTAGGCTTGAACCCCATGGAAGCCCTTCAGAGATGTGTGGGCAATGCCCTGGGTTCCCCCAAGTAGGGGCGGCCAGCCGATGGTGCGTATTAGCTATTGTGTTCCCAGAGGGGGTTGGTGGCTCGCCAAGCGGGTGACAGCTCCTGGGCTGGGCTCGTGCCACCACACCCTGCTGTCTCTCCCAGCGCTTGCATTTCCCAGGGTGCAAGAAATCTGAGATTCTGGAACAGGAACATGTCAGACTCCCGTGACCCCAGCTGCACACAGCCCTCCTCCCTCCCTCCGCCCCAAGGCAGTGGGGCTAACCTTTAGCTCTGATTGCAGAACGGAAGCTGCTCGTATGGGAACTTCAATTTCTTCAGTTCCCCCAAGGGCTGGGAGAGTCACCTCTGACCTCCAACCTGAGAGTCCTTGCGACTGCAGTGTGTTGTGTGCTCGCATTTCTGGGTGTTTTGTGCTGCTGTGGCTTGCCTCTTAGAATTGGGTACAGGAACAAAGGGGATGCTTGACAGTGCTTTTCCTGCTCTTCTGGTTCTCCCTGCGAGAGTGAGAAAGAAGTCCAAGGGTGTCCCTGTGGGTGTTGGGTTGATGGTTCTCATGGGTGGGTCTTTGTCTCTCTGAAGAAGTTCTGCACATGTGAGCTCATTTCCTTCTCCTGCCTTTTCCTCTCCCTTTTTGTGTTTAGCTTTTCAGGGTACTGGGGCAAAGAGCTCATTGCATAGTCTGAATTCCCTTATCAGGCTGCGGGCTCCATGCGGATGAAGGCCCTGGGCACTCTACAGTGCCTGGCACTTGTTGAGCGTGTAATGACTACGTGCAGAATGGAACGGATGTCGAAACTGCCCATATCTAGATGATTAGTCCCTTTTCTGATGCTCACAAGCCTAAATCATCATAGTACATACGAATGGTAGCCGTGTCGTAAGCGTTGTGTTATGGGCTTTATGTATGTTATTTTTAGTATTTTAGAACAACAATTCTGCAGTAAGATAGTCCTTATTCCCATTTGGGAGCTTAGGAAACTGGGGATCAAAGATCGCACTCAGAGTTCAGGCAGCGGTGGGGCTACAGTTACCACCAAAACCTAGACAGTTGGAAGGGTCTGGCTTTCCCCATTGTTTGTCAACAGAGAAAAAAATAGAAGGAATTGTCTTTTAAAACTACTAGATGAGTTAACATTTGTAAAGTGCTCGGAATAGCATACATACATAGTAAGTGCCTTATAAGTGTTTGCTAAATCAATAAAAATAAAACCCAGGTCAGTGCCAGAAGATGGATTTAAGTCAGCTTCGTGGCTTTCTCTGACAGTATTTTAATCCTCGGGAATAAATACAGTAAAGAAAAATCAAGTGGGGCCATAGGATGTTCTGCTGACAAAAACACCACCAGGTCTGTGGCTCCAGGCAGCAGGTGTTTAGCATCACAGAATTGGAGCATCTCAGGGCCTGGACGGGTCTCAACTGCCCGGTCCCGGGGTTTGAACTCGGATCCCAGGTATCCTTAGAAGACCTATCAGTGAGAATCAAGGGGTCCGTGCACCCCTTGGAATGTTATGCACAGTATTGTGGTTTTGTGCACTGTTCAGGTATGGGGCCACGGTTTTCATGCCCTGGAGAGCTCTGCAACGCAGAAGGGTTCTGAGGCTCTGATCTAGCAGTGCCTCCCAAGGTCATAGTTGAGACAGGTTGGGGAGGCTCAGCACCCCAGACTTCATTAAGGCTTCAACTACACGCCCTTTCTTTGGGGACTTGATGGATGGAAATCTCCATTGAGTAGGACTGGCAGGCCATCTGGTCTGGCCACCTACTGGGAAATAAGCTCTTCTGTGATCTTCTGCCTCCTCCAGGGACATCATGACTGTCCCCTGCCTGTGGACTTTGCAAGCAACTTGGGGGTCTCCACAACCCCCATACCTCGCCACCGCCCCTTCCCCCCATCGTGCATCCTCCCAGCCACGCCAGCCTGGCAGCCACACTGTGGATTGCCAGGGTGGGAGAAGCCAGACCCCCCCCCCCAGGAGCAAACACAGCCCCTGCCATCCTGGCACTGCACAGAGCAATTCTGCTCTACCTTTCAGAACGGGGCTGTTTCAGTGCCAGGCTTGGGAATGCTGCCTGATGGAGCAGTGACCTGGAGCCGCCTCCTTCTGGGCCACTCTCGTGGCTTGACCTCATTAAAGGATTCATCAGAAACTTGCCAGAGTTCATTTTAATATTCTAAAAGTTATCCTCTCCAACTTTTATGAAGACACCTAAGTATAGAAAGCAGAAGAAGTAAGGGTACTCGGCCTCTCCTCCCTCTCCAGGGTTTCTCTGAGGCCGCAGGAGTGACGGGTGCACCCACACAGTAGAACAGTCACCTGCCTGCCAGGAGATGCCATCTGGTTGGTATTTACAGACTTTGGCAGCCGAAGCCGGCCTCCTGGAGCTGTCCCCTCGCTGCCACTGCACCGATAGGAAATTGAGAGACGCCTGCCCTCTGGTGGTGATCCTGGGGATAATGCCACCCTGAAAACCAGCTCTAGGGCTTTGATGGGCTGAACGCTCAAGAGATGGAGGAAGGTGTCTTTTCTAATTAAAGAGTCAATGCTGATTTCCCTTTTGACCCATTAAACTCCTTGAGTCATTATTTAATCACTCAGGGATATTTTGAAGCTGGAAAGATTCTACTTTTCTACTAAAACCCAGTCTCCTAGGAATATCTGAGTCATTTGAATTTCAGAGGAAATGTTATTAGTAGCTGGGACTTCCAAACACTGGGGCAGCCAGAAAGTCTTCTGCTTCATCCAAGCCTCTTTTCTGGAGTCTTGGGGTCCATGGTCCTGCTCTTCAAGGAGCTGGAAGCCCAGAGCCTGCTTGGACTCTGGCTTCAGCCTCAGGTCTGGGCTAAGAAGCCCTCGATGCCCCCAAACACATACACTCAGTCTCAGTGCTACTTTCTGCTCCCCAGGGAGCCTACCTGCTTCCCCATTCCCTCAGTGTTGGGTCCTGCACCTCGGCCCCAAGGGCTGGCTGGGGACCTGCTTGCCTTCACTGCTTCATCTCTCCTGCACCCAGACTCCCTTTGCCATGCCCTGCCCACCTCCTGAGCTACCCGTTACCTCTTTTTAAATCCAAAGCAGTGGTTGTCACCTAAATCACCCAGGATCTCACTGAGATGCAGACACTTTGCAGTGGGTATGGGAAGGCCCAAGAGTCCGCATTTCTGACAAGGTCCACGTGATGCTGATGCTGCTGGTCTACGGAGCCCACTGAGCGTCAAGGACCAAGGACAGTGGTTCTCAAGCTCAGCTGCATGTGGGAATCACCTAAGGAGATCAAAACATGCTAAGGCCTGGGTCCCACCCCATAGTGTGTGGTTTGCGTGGTCTGGTGTGTGGCCCAGGCACTGGGATTTTTAAAAGCTCTGTTAGTGGTCCTCGGATCAGCCAGGGTTGAGAACCACTGACCTGGAAACAGATTGCAGCCCCCCTGCCGCCACTCCTCAGCCGCTACTGTATCCCTGGACACCATCCTTTCTTGGATGGGTGGTCTCCCTCCATCCGCTTCAGTTGAGCCCTCCCCTGTGTGTATTGTCCTGGGGTTCACATAGACTGTGTGCAAATAGCACCCCTTGAACTTGTGCACAAAGGGGGTTTCAGGAAGTCACCCCCAGACGGGCATGGTTGAGGGGTTTGTAGTGGAAGGCAGAGCAGAGGTGGGGGGAACCACTGGGCTGGTGCGGCAGTGGAAGCACAGGACCAGGGCAGTGAGTATGGGCTCCACTTTGCAGCTGCCTTGGGCTTTTTTGGGAACTGCGTTGGTTGCCCCCTGGGCTGTGGGAACACCTGCAACACCTGCTCGGGGTGGGGTTAGGTCAGCTGCCCCCAGCCCTGAAGGGGAAGCCCTTCTGGGTGAGGCCTACCCTGACCACCTAGTTTAAAATGTCACCCTTCATGCCCCCCTTTTCTCCCACAGTACCTACCACCCTGTAGGACACCATCTCGTTTCCTAATTCGTTATGTTTGTTGTTTGACCCTCACCCACTGGAATGTCAGCTGCCCTAGAGCCGTGGCCTGTGTTGAACACAGTGCCTGACTAGTACATGGGGTGTCTGGCGTTCACTTGACTTCCAGACCTTCCCCTCCCTGCCTGGTTTCTGAGTGCTGCCACCTTCCTGGCCCCTCCCTGGCTGCTTCCCGAGGCCGAGGAGCGCCGTGGTGCCAGGGCAAGGCTTGCATTGCCAGCTTTGGACTATTGCACCGACTGCTTCCCAATAACCAAACCTGGGTCTGCTTAGGAAGTTTTTCTGATCAAACAAGAAAATGAAAAGCAACATCTTTTCTTCTTTTTTCTGGCTGCGCCTTGCAGCACGCGGGATCTTAGTTCCCCAACCAGGGATCGAACCCAGGCCCCCTGCATTGGGAGCGTGAAGTCTTAGCCACTGGACCGCCAGGGAAGTCCCAAAAGCAACATCTTAACATTTGAAGCTGCAACATAAAATGACTTTTCGTTCCCATGGAGAGGCAGGTCAAGTGTGGAGTCTCCTTTTTAGAGGGAAAGCCTGCCACTTGAAGAAACAAATGGTTTGTTTCATCCCTTTCTCCCCATGGGACCTTCCGCTCAGGGTAGAAGGCCCGGTCTCTGAGGGATGCACCCCACGCTTCTGGGGTGCACAAGACACAGATGAGATCAGGTGCTCCGCTTCTCACACTGGACGTGCAGGCGAGTCTTCCCCTGGTTGCTCAGCCTGGCACCAGCCCAGGCAGACGGCTTTGGCAGCTGCCCTTTTCATTATCACTGCGGAGGGTGCTTGCCTCCGATTTCAGGTGACAGTGAAATGGCATCAGTGTAGGGGCCACAGACGATTGGACTGGGTTTTAGAGAGGATGTGGAATTGGAGCTGGGTCTCCTTTGGGAACCGGGGAGGAGGGCAGGAGGGTAGGAGGCCGCAGGAAACTTCCAGAGGGAGTGCCGAGGCAGCTGGAGGCTGGGCGAGAACTGGGGTGAGAGGTGCGAAAGATTAAAATAGGGCCAGCGGAAGGGGACGGGGATGTCACACTATGGGAAAAGGAGGGGTGACACTCTCGGGATGCATCAGGAGGAGAGGAGGTCAGCCAAGTAATGATGGCCAAAGGTACCTTACAATTCAAAGGGTCTTTCATAGGCAAAAGCATACACAGCTGATAGCACCTGTGGGTGGAGCCTCCAGGATTCTCTGTGCCAGGTAGGGCGCGGCTGTCCCTGACCACTCTGGTCCTTCTTTCCTGGTCTCCTGGACAGACACGCTCAGTCCTCCCACAGGTGTCCTTCACGTGGTCTTTCCTTTCCTGACACTGTCTTCTAATCTGTATCCCAGGGATCCCATGCATTCCTCTGACCAAATCCCAGCCACCCTCACCAGGCCCCCTCAAGACCCCTCTGCTCTGAATTTAGGGCTGTCAGTTTAGCAAACAAGAATAGAGGACACCCATTTAAATTTGAGTTTCAGATAAACAATGAATAAATTTTTTTAGTGTAAGTATATCCTATACAACATTTGGGACATACTTATACTAGAAAATCGTTGATAGATTGTTTACCTGAGATATAACCCTGAGATATAACTGCTTGTCCCGTATTTTCTCTGGCAACCCTACTGAGCTCCACATGGTATCAGTCTGGGGTTTACCCTGTAGCCTGTTGCTTTTGGGTGGCCCTCGTGAACCTGCAGGAAGGTGGAGAGAAGTGGTTCCACGGGGGACTTTGAAACCCATCTGCAGCGCGTGAAGCAGGCCTTCATTGATGGCCTTCTGTCTGGCCTCCGCTCACCTCTGTCCCCCAGTCTTCTGCTTGTCCTCAGTGAGAACCCTCTCTTCTGCCTGGCAGCTCTCCTCGCTTCTCACCCCATGCTCTTGGCCATGGGCGAGGGTGTCCCATCAATCATCCTCTGCTTGTCCAAAAATGCCTCCCTCCTCTTCCCCCGTCACCTGAAAGCCAAATTTCCTTGAAGAGCCATGAGCTTTGTCCCACTTTCCAACAGCTGGGGCCTCCTTCAAGCTTTCCCTTGATGGACCATGGGGAAGAAATCTCCCTGAAGCACCTACATTATTCCTTCGAGGAGAAGGGAGCACCTCAAGGCAGAGCTCCCCTTTCCAGAGACACCCTCGGGATCTTCAGGGATGGGTACCGGCCGCTTTGCAGCAGGCTCCAGCCAATTGCTCCCTCTGGACAGGAAGGACAGTGGGTGACGGCCGAATCTTTGGGCCATCAGATAATTTATCATCATCATCACCATCACCATCAACTACATGGTGCTTTACAGGTCAGATACATTTTCTCATTTAACTGTCAATAACCCTGGAGGCTAAGGAGTTTTACAGATGGGGAGGCTGACGTCCGGAGTGCCTTTGACATGGCCCCGGGAGGCTGAAGGCCAAGCCAGAAGTGAGGACTCCCCAGCCAGTGCTGTCTCTGGTGTTCTAGGGCACCTAATTCTTCCTCATCAAGGCAGGCAGGCAGGTCCAGCTTGTAAACAACCCACCAAGGCAGTGAGGTTTGACTTCACCATCCCCATGCCCCCTTAGAGGCACCCCCTTTTCACCAGGATCTTGTGTTCCTGAAGGGAGGGGATCAAATGCCCTAAGGGGCCCACCAGCTCTGAGATTCTGTGTCTTCTCTCCACTTCCAAACCTACTCAGGAAAGATTTCATTGTTGGTGGCCTCATGTCTATGTGTGAACGTTCGCGATCATCTAGTCAAAGGTTTCCCAAAAGATGGTCCATAGAACACTAGTCCCTCCAGGTGCTACATGACAAAAGGGTGCGTGGGCCAGTGAGTTTGGGAAAAACTGATACTGTAATCCCTTTTGGAGCACAGTGATACATGATAGCATATTAATGGCACTAAAAGGTCCTGCAGAGAAAAATATCCACTTAACTTTTTTTTATAATTTTAAAAAATTTTTATTTATTTTTGCCTGCACTGGGTCTTCGTTCCAGTGCACGGGCTTTCTCTAGTTGTGGCGAGTGGGGGCTACTCTTCATTGTGATGCACGGGTTTCTCATTGAGGTGGCTTCTCTTGTTGTGGAGCGTGGGCTCTAGGCGCATGGGCTTCAGTAGTTGTGGCTCGCGGGCTCCGTAGTTGTGGCTCACGGGCTCTAGAGCGCACGCTCAGTAGTTGTGGCACATGGGCTTAGTTGCTCCGTGGCATGTGGGATCTTCCCGGCCCAGGACTCAAACCTGTGTGCCTTACATTGGCAGGCAGATTCTTAACCACTGAGCCACCAGGGAAGCCCTATCCACTTAACTTTGACCCAAATTTTCTAAAACTTATCCAACCCTAGTAACTTTTTATTGAGTAACAATCATTAACTTTCTGTGGAACTAGCATTCCTTACAATCTACTTTGAGAAACAGGGATCAGTTCAAATCTTTCCTTGTATAGCTGAAAAAACAGAAAATTCACTTACGAATTCATTGAGCATTTATTAGAGGTGGGCTGAGGGTATCCTAAACGCAGAGCCTGTGCTAGGTTCTGAGACTTATGCGGAAGTATAATATAATAAGTGTAATAATAATAATTCATGCAGCACTTACCACATAGCCAGGCTCTCCACTAACCTTTGTGGTCTTCCATCTTTACAAGAAGCCTACGAGATGTGGTTTTGTACCCATTTTAAAGATGAGGAGACTGAAGCACAGGGAGATGCTGTGAGCTGCCCGGGTCAGCCTGTATACCGAGCTCCATCTCTTAATGAGATGTTTCCGGTCTTCATCATTCTACCTAGTGGTCCCTTGAAGAAAGCTGTGTTTCATCAGGAAGCACAGAGCCGGGGATGTGTTGAGAGCAGGGCTGTGGTGGGGACGTCACCCCTTCTCAGTGCCTCCTCCCCCACTTTTGTCCCCGCAGGTCTACCTGGCTGAAGCCGTGCTGTGGGAAGAGAGCAGCCGTGTGGCAGGTATTTTTGCTCAGTGCAAGTGTCAACAGTTTCCTGGTAGCCTGTGTAATATTGGTGGTGATTCTCCTGACTCTGGAACTTCTAATAGATATAAAGCTTCTCCAGTGTGAGTAGCAAGAGAGATACATATGTAAATACATATGATGTCAATATTCCATGTGCATCCATCAGGGGTCCCCAACTAGCAGTGTGATCTGCCCCCAGCCTGACGGCACTGCCCACCCCGGCCCCATGGCTCATGGGTATGACCACTGGGAGGAAAGCATCTGGCAGCTTCTCTCCCCGCCACCCCCAGCATCGCTTTGCCCTGCTCCGCCCAATGTGGCCTCTTCACTCCCCTTCCCCAGCATTCCATGATCAGAAACTGATGAGATCCAAAATGTTGGGGACCCCTGTGTGCACCTTTTTTTTTTATTGTTCCCATTTGGAATTTTCCAGGTTGGAATTTGCTGTAGCTTAAAGAGAGTTCCCATGTGTGGAGGCGTCTCACCTTGTAGTAACTAATAATGACAGCAGCCACAATGACGCTATGATTCCTTGTATTTTTATCCATCTGTAAGTTGGCAGTGTTATTTATCTATAACGTGATCATTTTGAAAGCACTTCTCCATGTATTTGACCCTAGCAGCGACCCTATGAGACAGGCAAGACTGGTATTTTCCCTTTTTATGGATTTGGGAATTAAACTTGGGAGAAGTTAGACTTTCCCTAGTTGAGAGATATTAGAGCTGGGACTTCAAGCCATCAGGCCAGTTTTCTTTCCCAACCTGGTCCTCTTGGTGTTCGTCCTAGTTTCATGTTCACGGGAGCCTGACGCACATGGCAGCAGATAGCTTGTCTGCCACCTCTTCTGTCCTTCCAGGTGTCCCTTGGCAGCACGTCTGTCAGAGCAGAGGGCCCTCTTCCTGCCTCCCACCCTGTAGACCCCTGTTTGGTGCACCAGCAGGGGGCCAAGGGTCTTGACTCTTGGCTTTGGCTGAGTGAGTGGTTTCTGGTAGAGCTCCTGGTTCCCCAGAGGTCCCCCAGTCAGAAGACGGCTCATTCAAGTGCAAATTAAAAAAAGAAATGAAATTGTTGACCGCCCCCAACCCGAGAGATTTCCTTTCCTGCCATTGGCCAACTTCCAGGACTGTAGATCTGGCCGCCCCCGGACCCATTCAGTCATCTTAGACTTATTCTCAAATGCCCCCAGACCCTTTACTGGAGTCTCTGTATTCAGGGTCCGTCCTATTCAGGGTTCCAAGTCCTATTAGCCTTACCTACTCTCTGAGAGAGGATGGCGGGGAGTGCAGAATT
This sequence comes from Phocoena phocoena, assembly GCF_963924675.1. NCBI lineage: Eukaryota > Metazoa > Chordata > Mammalia > Artiodactyla > Phocoenidae > Phocoena > Phocoena phocoena. The sequence continues at coordinate 118,889,805 of NC_089220.1, read as the reverse complement.
GCTTTTGTCTGATAAGCCTCGTTGGCTTTTGTACAGCTGGTGGCCCCTTGGTTCCAATCAAAGTATCTTCCAGCAGAAAGTGACTAGCACTGATTTTACAGTCAACCTGTCTTCAATTAAACCATGTTGTATACTTTCCCTCCTACTCATTGGTATGTCTGCTTTTTATGAGGTCTGACCATAACAGAGTCATTCTTTCCTGGGTTATACTTGGGGCTCCTGGCCACTCAGGCATTGAGTAGAACTGAGAACACGGCTGACACTGGAATTTTGCTTAAAACTAAGCATCCAGGAGATTGATTTTGGTGGGAGATCCACTAGCAGCTCATAAAAGGCATCTTAAATTCCATAAAATGCACAATCAGAGATTTATTGCTCTTCTAAAGCAAACCATAAAAAAAGGCACAGGAATTCATTTGAGAAATAATGGGGAGAGATTTTATGCTTCCAGAATCATCTGGAGGTCTTTTCAGAGTCACACAGGCCTCAGCCTCCCGGTTCCCACTCCTATTCATGTGACCCAGGACGGAAAGAATCCACAGTGTGGCAGGACTTGCCTTCTGAGGCTCCTATTGGTCCAAAGCCAGGAACCCCAAAGTCTCCCACTTGGAACCTGTCTTTGAAGCCTCCTACCCCCAGGACATGCTCCAGGACCTTGTTTCCACCCACCCCCAGGGCTTGCCGATGTCAGAGCTTTGGGGGAGGCTGTGGGTTCCTCTCTTTTGGCCAGCCCACCCCACTGATAGCTCTGGGCATCTTTCCTTGTCCCCCAGGGGATCTGAGCTGCGTGCTGACCAGAGGGAAGTGTGCTGCCAGCTGCATTCCTGCACCTTGTTTTAGTCCTGCCCCACTGTCTGGGGACGTTCTACCAGTATCTCTTTTAGGCTGGCCCTCTGAGGGGGCATCCCCTCCCACCCACTCTCCATCAGAGCCCACCTGACCTTGTCCTGGGCCCCAGCACCCTACTTTTGGCCTCACTCCCTGATAAACTATGCTCCGCTACAGCTCAGAGGCTGGTCACAGCCCCTGTATTGTGAAAGGGCCTCCCAGAGGTGCTGTCTTAATGCCAAGAATTGCCTGGTGGAAGGTGGGGTGGGAGCTTTCAGTGGCCGATAGCTCTCCCCGCTCATACTCTGGCGTCCGGAGGCGTGGCAGCCCCCAGCTGCTCGCTCTGCCACTTTCGGGAGGCTGACACCCTGCCCCACCACTGGTGTCCTCGCCAGTCCCGGCTCCTGCCTTCTCCCCCAGAAGACCCTGGCTGACGCCGCCATCTCAGCCACTCAGAATTTTCAGAATGAGAAGAGTAAGCTTGCCTTAAGCCCCACTCACAGTGCACAGTGCTTTGGGGGTGAATTGTGGGGATTTCTGGAAGCTCAACTAGATCTGACTGAAGCTGCCCACCCAGGTCTGAGATGTCTTCCTGCTCCCTCTGGAAGGCTCCCCTGGAAGGCTTCTTTCTGGGCACAAAGCCCACGGCGGCTGATGGGACTGAGCTGGAGCTCCGAGAGGCAGCCCGTTGGATGGAGGGAAGAACAGCATCACCGGCCCACCAGCCTCCCACCACCTCCATCACAGACACCCCTTAAAGCTGCCTGGTGTTCTCTGGCCCGAATGCATCCAGTTCTAAATACTCATGCTCCGGGCTCCTGGAGGCCTGCCTCCGTGCTGTGAGGCCCCCTCTACAGTTGCACCTAATTCCTTGCTCCTAAAATTGGCCCCTGTTATTGTGCTTTTGCAGTTTCCAGTGCGTTCCAGTTTGCTGGCGTGATACACTGGATCAGTCTGGTCATTCTCTCAGTGTTCTTCTCAGAGGTAGGTCGAGACTTGGGCCCTGTGACCATCTCTTTAGGGCAACTCCTGGCCCGGGGAGACCAAGCTTTATTCTCTAAACACTTTCTAGTGACAGACCCTCTGCCAGACCTTGAGGCTGCAAAGAGGGAGACACGATGCAGGGAGCTGAGTTCTGTGCTGGGCCTCAGCGGGTGACCCAGACGGTGAGCAGGTGTCGTCCAGGTGAGGGTAGATGGTGACATCTGTGAAGGTGAGACTGAGTGAGACATAGTTGAAGGAGAGCAAATAGTTCGTGTGACTGGTAAGGAGAAGGCGGAGGCCGGGCTGAAGCCCAGGGGGCTGGAGGTGGGGAGACTAATTAGGACGCTGTGGCCATGGTCCTGGGTACATAGGTGACTTGCTCCTCGGGGCCGAGGCCCAGGGGGCAGAGAGGGCGGAGTCACAGGGCTGGGCAGTGGACTGGACCCAGTGCTTCAGTGGGTACACGGTCTGGCTAGACTGAGCTGTGCCCCCTCTGTGGGAGCAAAGGAGCACGTGTCTGGGATGAGGGAGCATGGGTGCCCTGCGCCGTTGCTAGAGCCAGCTGATGAAGCCCGAGTCCGTATCTCTATGTGTGAGGTAAGAGGGAAAAAGCACCTGGAAGCTCGTGGACCCTGGGTTTTGGTGGGAGCTGATAGCCCTGAGTGGGTCTGAAATGTGTGGGAACAGTTCCCCCACCTTGACATGGGGGTGAGTGACGCATCCTCTGAGCAGCTCCCAGCCTCTCACAGTGACCCCCTGGCCTGTGTTTCAGGGGCATTGACTTGGGGCTGCTCCCGGCAGGGTCTTCAGGGGAAGCCGAGAAGACTGGGCTTCATCCTATGTGCGGTGGTGGGTCTTTGAAGGACTGGAGAGTTTTGTGTGGAAATCCTGTTCCTCCTAACAGAAGACAGGCCCAAGTCAGCTGGCCACTGGCCCACTCCCTGTGTGTGCCCTCAGCCCCACGACTGAGGTCCAAATTAGCCCATGCAGAGCCCCAGTGGGGCCTTTCAGCATGGTCAGCAACCGTGGGCGGAAAGAAAGGAATACGGTACAGAGCCTGCTGGGGTGGCATGTATGCCTGCACGTGTGCGGGTGTGCACGCACGCACACACACACGCACGCAGCTTACACCAGCAAGGGTCTCAGAGGCAGAGGGGGCTCTGAGTCCCAGAGCCCAGCGGGGCCTTGAAGGAGGAAGGATGCTCCGGGAGAGCAATGCTGTGGGTGGAGGTACGGAGGAAAAGGTTTTTGTACTGTGATCAGGGAGCCCAAGGAGTTAGGCACCCCAGGGTCCTCCTGGGCCGGCTCTGACCCCATCTAATGGCACGCACTTTCTCTCTCAGACTCAGGGGAGGCCTGGGCCTCAGGCCTTGAATCCAGAATCCTGAGTCTGGGTGTGGGGTGTGGTGGGGCTGATCAGCAGGCATTCCAAGCATGGAACATTCTTTCCCAGGCCTCGGCTCCCGCAGCCCACGGGGTTGGCAGGCGAGGACTCCAACACTGCCCTTCCTGGGAAGCGTCCCTAACAGCTCACCGAGGTCATTGCCCTGGAGGCACCTCAGACCCCCGAATAGTGCCTGCTCCCCCGCCTGCTGCCCCTTGGAGGGTCCTGCCCTCCTGGCCCCCTTTGTCTCCACTCACTGGGATTCCCTCCCATGCACACATGGGCCATGGCCAGATGTCTCCTTGATGCAAACCTTGGAAAATGTGCCATGTGTCTGTGACTGCCAACAAAAATGTTTAATCAGTTGCTGCGGTTCTTCCATCTATCCCTCTGCTTTGGTTTTATTGGCTTTGCAGAATTTATTACCCAGTGTTAATTTGGCATTCCCTTCCTGTCACTGCCGAAGACGAGCCACCTGAAACAGACAAGCGCCAGTGCAGAGGAATCGCGGCCTCAGATCCCCCCTCCGCCCCCCACCCCCAAGCCACGGAAGAGGCTGGGCTTCCCACAGGCTCAGCAGGGAGAGCTGGGGGCTGGCGGAGGATGACTGTGACCTTGGACCTGGTTAGAGATGGTGAGGGTGGGGGTGGAACTGTAAGGTGGGAGTAACAGAGGAGTAACAGAGGAGTAACGGGGTAACAGGAGTAACAGAGGGGTAACAGAGGAGTAACAGAGAGGTGACAGAGGCGTAACAGGAAAGTAACCAGGGAGACCTGCCTCCCCCAGTACACCCAGCCCAGCGCGAGCAGAGGGGCTGGTACCCAGTGATCTCGTGAGGAGGCAGCCCAGCTAGCAAGCCGGGGTTTCCACGGAGCTCCCAGGAGAACCTAGCATCTGAAGAGGTTAGAACAGTCCCATAGAGGCCCCCTCCCCCTGCTCCCCGGAGGGCTGGAAATGTGGGAAGGTGTCTGTGCTTCTCACAATGACTGGGGCACAATGACTGGGGCACAATGACTCCCTCTTTCTAGTGGGAAGGGCCAGGGCAGCCAAACATCCCTCAGCCACAGAGCAGGCCCTGCGTTATTTGCCTGCTGAAAATGCCAGCAATGTCCCTTTAAAACCACATGGACGAGGACGGCAGCCCAGGGTCACACAGCCAGTTCCCACCAAAAGCGGCCCAAGGCTCTGGACTCTTCGTCTGGTCTGTCACCACTGCATCCTCCCCATGGCCCTAGTGCCGGCAGGTGGGGAGCAGACCAAGTATCTGGGGGAAGGGCCTGGGCCAGCAACTGAGAAAGAAAAAGCCCAGCCCTGGAATACCTCTGACTACAAACCCAGCACAACTGGCATGCCGCCTCACCTAGGGAGAAGCGAATGCCACCCCTTCGGGGCTGGCCTTTCTTCTTCTGGGAAATGGCTGCAGGCCAAGGGTGGGAGTCAGTCCGAGCCAGATGACTTAACATGGGTGTGGTGTCACAGGCAAATTCCAAGAAAGTCCAACCCAAAGGACTCCTGATGCCAGGCAGCCTTTCACCTTGTGCTGAGCGATATTCCACCCCTTGTCTCAACTGAGCTTTAGGACAGCCCCTGAATTGGGCGGGACACTTTGTGAGTTAGGAAACTGAGGCCTATAGGAGGAGCAGAAACCTGCCAGGCCTGCAGGTGGGACAGATGCAGGCCTCGGGGTGGGTGTGCAGTGGGCCAGCCCATCCTTGCCCATCTCAGAGCTCTGAGGGCGGCTCCAGGGAAGATGCCCCGGAGGACAGAGCTAGGCCCACAGAAGAGAAGTGCAGCGCTGGTTTGGCCTCAGTGTGAGGACATCTATTCAAATAGGCCGAGCTATTCACCAGTGAGGCAGGTGAGAGCAGGCGCCCCGCACCCAGTCAGGCTGTGTGGGTGCCCTACAGGGGCCCGAAGTGAAAATGGGTGCCTGGGAGGCTTCTGGGTCCTGCCGTGCTAGGTCAGGCAGGGTCATCCCACTTCCATGGGGCCCTGCAGCACCGAGATGGGGCAGAGCCTTCGGAATCCAGATGGAGAATTGTGCTAACGGTGTTTCCAAAGTGCCCCCCTGCCCTTGGCTGAGACCAGGCCCAGCAACCACTTGCCACCAGGGAGGCCAGCAGCTTCTCTTCCTGAGACCGCATGAGGCCTTGGGGCCCGGCCAGGCTGGGCCTTAGTACAGGTCATGGGGTGTCGGCCCCATCCCCTAATTGGGGTGGAGATGCAGAGAGGCCCTGCTCTTCCTGGGAGAGGAGAAAGCCAACCCACGGCTGGCCTTCTAGACAGGAGCCTCAAGGCAGTGGCTGCAGCTGCCGGTCCTCTTCCTCCTCCTCCTATTTATTATCATTAGGATTCAATTGAGGTGAAATTTACATAACAAAACATTTTAAAGTTTCAGTGGCATTTAGCACACACACAGTGTTGTGTGACCATCACCCCTTCCTAGTTCCAAAGCATTTTCATCACCCCCAAAGGAGACCCTGTCCCCATTAAGTGGCCACTCCCCCATCCCCCCTTTTCCCCAGCCACCGCCAACCACTAATCTGCTTTCTGTTTCTATGAACTTAACTCTTCTGCATATTTCATATAAGCGGAATTGTATGATGTATGACTTTTTTTTTTTGCGGTACGCGGGCCTCTCACTGCTGTGGCCTCTCCCGTTGCGGAGCACAGGCTCCGGACGCGCAGGCTCAGCGGCCATGGCTCACGTGCCCAGCCGCTCCGCGGCATGTGGGATCCTCCCGGACCGGGGCACGAACCCGTGTCCCCTGCATCGGCAGGCGGACTCTCAACCACTGCGCCACCAGGGAAGCCCGATGTATGTCCTTTTGTGTCTGGCCCTTTCATGCAGCACGGTTTCAAGTTCATCCACGTTGTAGCATGCGTCAGTGCCTTGTTCCTTTTTATGTCTCGATACTATTCCATTGTATGGATAGACCACATTTTGTGTATCCACCTGTCAGTTGATCAAGGTTTCCTTTAACATCAGCTATTAGGGCCACCTCGTTCTCCCCGGCACTGCCTCTTAAAGTTGTCCTCGGCTGCACTGGGTCTCGAGGGAGTCTGGCCTGCTGGGTTACCTGTGCTGTGTGCCAAGCGAGGGCCGTTGCCAAACTACACTGAGCCAGGGCCTCCCTCATCTGTGCACATCAGCAGCCACCCCAAGATTCTGGATCTGTGAGGGGTCCCTCTCCTGCCTGCTCCCTCCTCCCATGGGGGCCCTGGTGAGCCTCAGTCATCAGATGGAAGGCAAGAGGGTTGTGCTTCTTTTTTTTTTAATTTATTTTTTATTTTATGTTGGAGTATAGTTGATTAACAATGTTGTGGTAGTTTCAGGTGTACAGCAAAGTGATTCAGGTATACATATACATGTATCTATTCTTTTTCAAATTCTTTTCCCATTTAGGTTGTTACATAATATTGAGCAGAGTTCCCCGTGCTATACAGTAGGTCCTTGTTGGTTATGCATTTTAAACATAGCAGTTTGTACATGTCAATCCCAAACTTCCTAACTATCCCTTCCCCCCGGTAACCATAAATTCCGTTCTCTAAGTCTGTGAGTCTGTTTCTGTTTTGTAAATAAGTTCACTTGTATCATATAAGCGATATCATATGATATTTCTCTTTCTCTATCTCAGTTACTTTACTCAGTATGACAATTTCTAGGTCCATCCGTGTTGCTGCAAAATGGCATTATTTCATTCTTTTTAATGGCTGAGTAATAGTCCATTGTATATATGTACCACATCTTCTTTATCCATTCCTCTGTCGATGGAATTTAGGTTGCTTCCATGTCTTGGCTATTGTAAACAGTGCTGCAAAGATCTTTGTGGTGCTGTATCCTTTCAGACCATGTTTTTCTCCAGATATATATCCAGGAGTGGGATCACTGGATCATATGGCAACTCTATTTTTAGTTTTTTAAGGAACCTCCATACTGTTCTCCATAGTGGCTGTATCAATTTACATTCCCACCAACAGTGCAAGAAGGTTCCCTTTTCTCCACACCCTCACCAGCATTTACTGTTTGTAGATTTTTTTATGATGGCCATTCTGACTGGTGTGAGGTGATACCTCATTGTAGTTTTGATTTGCATTTCTCTAATGATTAGTGATGTTGAGCATCCTTTCATGTGTTTGTTGGCCATCTGTATGTCTTCTTTGGAGAAATGTCTATTTAGGTCTTCTGCCCATTTTTGAATTGGGTTGTTTGTTTTCTTGATATTGAGCTGCATGAGCTGCTTGTAAATTTTGGAGATGAATCCTTTGTAAGACGGCGAACTTAATCGATGAATGTTTTGTGTGTTCTGACTGCTCCACCCACCAGCTGTTCCCCAGTCTCTCTCCCTTCCCTCAGCCTCTCTATTCACTGAGACACAGTATTGAAATCAGGCCAGTTAGTAACTCTGTAACGGCCTCTAAGTGTTCAAGTGAAAAGAAGAGTCACACATCTCTCACTTTAAATCAAAAGCTAGAAATGGTGAAGCTTAGTGAGGAAGTCATGTCAGAAGCAGAGACAGGCCAGAAACTAGTCCTCCTGCATCAAACAGTTAGCCAAGTTGCGAATGCAAAGGAAACTTTCTTGAAGGAAATTAAGTGCTACTCCAGTGAACACACGAAGGCTGAGAAAGGGAAATAGCTTTACTGCTGCTATGGAGAAAGTTGTAGTGGTCTGGATAGAAGATCAAACCAGCCACAACATTCCCTTAAGTCAAAGCCTACTCCAAAGCAAGGCCCTAATTCTGTGAAGGCTGAGAGAGGTGAGGAAGCTGCAGAAGAAAAGTTGGAAGCTAGCAGAGTTTGGTTCATGAGGTTGATGGGAAGATGCCATCTCCATTACGTAAAAGTACCTGGTGAAGCAGCAAGTGCTGATGTAGAAGCTGCAGCGAGTTATCCAGAAGATCTAGTTAAGATCATGAATGAAGGTGGCTACACCAAACAGAGGACTTTCAATGTAGACGAAACAGGCTTCTACTGGAAGAAGATGCCATCTAGAACTTTCATAGCAAGAGAGGAAAAGTCAGTGCTGGCTTCAAAGGACAGGCTGACTCTCTTGTTAGGGACTTAGGCAGCTGGTGACTTTAAGCTGAAGCCAATCCTCATTTACCATTCTGGAAATCCTAGGGCCCTTAAGAGTCATGCTAAGTCTACTCTGCCTGTGCTGTAAAATGGAACAACAAAGCCTGGATGCCAGCACATCTCTTTACAGTATGGTTTACTGAATATTGTAAGCCCACTGTTGATACCTACTTTCTTTCCACATATTACTGCTCACTGGCAATGTGCCTGGTCACCCAGGAGCCCTGATGGAGAGGTACAAGGAGATTCATGTTGTTTTCATGCCTGCTAACATCTATTCTGCAGCCCATGGATCAAGGAGTAATTTTGACTTTTTGGTCTTATTCTTTAAGAAATACATTTTGTAAGGCTCTAGCTGCTACAGTTAGTGATTTCTCTGATGGATTTGGGCAAAATAAATTGAAAACCTTCTGGAAAGGATTCACTACTCTGGATGCCATTGGGAACATTCATGATTCATGGGAAGAAGTCAGAAAAGCAGCATTAATGGGAGTTTGGAAGAGGTTGATGCAAACCCTCATGGATGACTCTGAGGGGTTCCAGACTTCAGTGGAAGAAATAACTGCAGATGTGGTAGAAGTAGCAAGAGAGCTAGACTTAGAAGTGGAGCCTGAAGATGTGACTGAATTACTGCAGTCTCATGATGAAACTTTCATAGGTGAGGACTTGCTTCTTATGGGTGGGCAAAGAAAGTGGTTTCCTGAGATGGAATCTACTGCTGGTGAAGATTGCCGAAACGACAACAAAGGGTTTAGAATGTTGCATAAACTTAGTTGATGGAGCAGCAGCAGGGTTTGAGAGGATTGACTCCAGTTTTGAAAGAAGTTCTACTATGGTAAAATGCAATCAGAGAACATTGCCTGCCGCAGAGAAATCATTCGTGAAAGGAAGAGTCAATCCAAGCAGCAAACTTCTTGTTATCTTATTTTAAGAAATCTCCACAGTCACCCAACCTTCAGCAAACACCACCCTGATCAGTCAGCAGCCATCAACATCGAGGCAAGATCCTCCACAGCGAAAAGATTACAACTTGCTCAAGACTCAGATGGTTATTAGCATTTTTTAGCAATAACTATGTTTTAACCAAGGTATATACGTTATTTCTTTAGACATAATGCTGTTGCACACTTAATAGACTACAGTGTAGTGTAAACATAACTTTTATATGCACTGGGAAATCAAAAAATTCCTGTGACTTGCTTTATTGCAATATTCGCTTTTAAAATTTTTAGAAGTATGGTTGATTTACAGTGTTGTGTTAATACATATATATACTTTTTTATATTCTTTTCCATTATGGTTTATCATAGGAATTTTTTCTTTTCTTTTTTTTTTTTTTTTTTGCGGTTCGTGGGCCTCTCACTGTTGTGACTTCTCCCATTGCGGAGCACAGGCTCCGGATGCGCGAGTTCAGCGGCCATGGCTCACGGGCCCAGCCGCTCCACGGCATGTGGGATCTTCCCGGACCGGGGCACGAACCCGTGTCCCCTGCATCGGCAGGCAGACTCTCAACCACTGCACCACCAGGGAAGCCCCAATCATAGGATTTTAAAAAATAAATTTATTTATTTATTTGTCTATTTATTTTTGGCTGTGTTGGGTCTTTGTTGCTGTGCATGGGTTTTCTCTAGTTGCGGCGAGTGGGGCCTACTCTTCGTTGCGGTGCACGGGCTTCTCGTTGCAGTGGCTTCTCTTGTTGTGGAGCACAGGCTCTAGGCACGCGGGCTCAGTAGTTGTGGCCCACGGGCTCTGGAGTGCAGGCTTAGTAGTTGTGGTGCACGGACTTAGTTGCTCCCCGGCATGTGGGATCTTCCCAGACCAGGGCTCGAACCCGTGTCCCCTGCATTGGCAGGCGGATTCTCAACCATTGCACCACCAGGGAAGTCCCCTATCATAGGATATTGAATGTAGTTCCCTGTGCTATACAATAGGACCTTGTTGTTAATCCATCCTATATAATAGTTTGCATCTGCTAATCCCAAACTCCCAATCCTTCCCTCCCCCACCCATCTCCCCCTTGGCAACCACAAGTCTGTTCTCTATGTCTGTGAATCTGTTTCTGTTTCCTAGATATGTTCATTTGTGTTGTATTTTAGATTCCACATATAAGTGATATCATATGGTAGTAGTCTTTCTCTTTCTGACTTCGCTTAGTATGATAATCTCTAGGTCCATCCATGTTGCTGAAAATGGCATTATTTCATTCCTTTTTATGGCCGAGTAATATTCCCCTGTATACATGTACCACATCTTCTTCATCCATTCATCTGTTGATGGACATTTAGGTTGCTTCCATGTCTTGGCTGTTGTGAATAGTACTGCTATGAACATAGGGGTGCATGTATCTTTTCGCATTATAGTTTTGTCTGGATACATGGCCAGGAGTGGGATTGCTTGATCATATGGCAACTCTATTTTTAGTTTTTTGAGGAGCTACCATACTCAATATTTGCTTTATTGAGGTGGTCTGGAACTGAACCTGCAATATCTCCAAGGTGTGCCTGTATAGTCTTCTGTCTCCCCCATCACCTGGCGTAGGGCTGGGCATCTGACACCCACCAATGAAGGCGTGAATAAATTAAACATGTGAGAAATTCTTTTTCAAAATCTTGTTTTCATTTCTTCATTTGCCATGACCTTGACAATGATCTTAGGGAGCATGAAAGTTGGATATAGAGATGAATTTTCTAAACAAGTTGGAATGTACTGCTTTAGACAATGTCAAGCTCACCGTTGGTGGAGGTCTGCAAGCTCAGGCTAGATGACCAGCTCATTGGGCTACCAGACAAGGGATGAAACATCATTGGAAGGTGGTCGGGCCATGCAACATAACCTTTAAGGTCCTCCCTCCAGCTCTGAGATTCTAGAAATAATCCCAGGTCCAGAACATTCCACGTAACACCACATTCTCAGCAACAGCTGATCCGTGCAAGTGGGGAGAGCTGGGCTAATACTTCTGCCTCCTGGAGGAGGGACCTCGTAGGGAAGAAGCACATTCTCAGTGACCCTTGGCCTCAGACACAGACCAAGACCTCATGCCGGGCTGTCAGGGTGACATTCAGAAGGAGCTGAGAGGCCACCACACAGACAGCCCAAAGTCTGGGTCCCTGGTGACTCCTCTGGATGAGCACAAGGCTCCATCTCATCACCCTGATGTATAACAACAATCCTCATGTTTACAAAGATAATTCTGCCCATTGTAGAAAATTAAGAAAATACAGACAAGACAAAATGAGAAGAAACAAATCGCCCACAGACAACCACTATTAACTTGGTTTACGCCCAGTGAGCCTTTTTCAGTGCCCAAGTGTGTATGTACACACTTTTTCCTTAAGAAAAACGGGGTTATAGTGGACCTGATATTCTGGAACCCACTTTTTGTCTATGAATTTTTTTTTTTTTTTTTTTTTTTTTTTTGCGGTACGCGGGCCTCTCACTGTTGTGGCCTCTCCCGTTGCGGAGCACAGGCTACGGACGCGCAGGCTCAGCGGCCATGGCTCACGGGCCCAGCCGCTCCGCGGCATGTGGGATCTTTCCGGACCGGGGCACGAACCCGTGTCCCCTGCATCGGCAGGCAGACTCTCAACCACTGCGCCACCAGGGAAGCCCTATGAATATTTTGTAAATGTCTTTTCATGTACATACTTTTACAACCACGTGCTTAGGGGGATTCTACCTAGTGTTTTGTTTGTTTTTTTTTAATTAGCAAATAGTTGAAACACATCAAAAACATAGTGAATCATTTAATGCACACATGTGTTCCCACCACCCAGCTTTGTCAAATCCTAACATTTTTGGCAATCCCCTGCCATACAATGGCTGCAGCCATTTTACGATGTCCCTGGTTTAACCCTCATCTTGGACTTGTAGGATTTCTCCCCGTTTTCTGCTGTTATAAACAGCAACAGCCCTGAAGACTCACCCCATCTCAGTGTGACTCAGCTTGGGTTTAAGAGCAGTGACCCTTGAGCCCGTGTGACGCCACCCCCTGCTCCTCTCCTGCCCAGAGTTCTCCCTTCCGCCCTCGCCTGGCACCACTTCTGGCTGTTTCTGGCTGTCGTGGCAGGTCCTCCCACCCAGGTGGCAGTTCATTCGTGTGGGCCAGTGGCATAGAGGGAAGGTCAGGCCCGGGCTCTGAGCCTCCTGGTTCAGCCTCCTGCCAGCTGTCTGGTCCTGGGGAAGTCACTTTGCTTCTCTGAGCATCAGCCTCCCTCATCTGTAAGAGGAGGTTAAAAATATCCATCTTAGAGGGATTTTGTGAGAAATGAAATAATGTGTATAAAGTTCCTCTATTAGTCTAGGTTTTCCAGGGAAACAAAACCAACAAATAGAACCTAGATGTGTATATTTATGTAATAAAAGAGATTTACAACTTCTTGGTTCACGTGGTGATGGAGGTCAAGAAGTGCCCCAGATCTGTAGGGGGCAAAAGCTGGAGGCCCAGGAGAACTGAGGATATGCATCTCAGTGCACGTCAGAGTCTGCGATGTCCCAATTCAAAGACAGTCAAGCAGAGAGAGCAAATCCTTCCTCCATCTGCCTTTTGTCTTTATCAGGTGGATTGGATAGGATGAGGCCCGTTCTTGTTGGGGAGGGCAATCAGCTTTTACTCATTCTTCCAGTTCAAATGCTAATCTCATCCGAAACACCCTCCCAGACACACCCCAAATGAGGTCTGGCCAGATATCTGGGCACCCTGCGGCCCAGCCAAGTTGACACGTAAAATTAACCTCCTAGCTCCTAATACAGAGCCTGGCACAGAGGAAGGACTTGATAAATGGAAGCTCTTGTTAATTTATTCATTTAGCCCACATTTTTGAGTGCCTCCTTGCCAGGTGCTGTAGGTGGTACTGGGCGTGAGGATTCTGCCCTGATTATCAAGGTGCAGGCCCAGCTCAGGTGTTTGCAGTCTACTGGGAAGCCGCCAAGGGGACGCGTGTAATGAGAGAACCGGAAATGGAGCTTAAGTCTCCTGCTGCAGTCAGTAGGAGACCTCAGGGGGGAAGCAGGCTGCTTGCGGATGTGTGAGGTGCTAGGTGCATGGTGGGGATAGAGGACCTTCAGGCAGCAGTCACAGAGCAGACAAGGGACAGCGTGAGCGACCACAGCATGCCTGGTTGTTGACTACAGCAGGGAATGGTGAGAGATGTCCTGGGGACCGGGCCAGGTCATGAAATACCCTCCATGTCTTGCTCAGGAGTGGGGGTCTTGTTTTGAAGGCAGTGGGGAGGAGGCTCCAGGCAGGAGAAGCGGGTGATGAAGTTGGACTTTTAGAGAAATCCCTCTGGCAGCTGGTAAGAAGCAGGGGTTGGAGGTGGGGGGAGACTGGAATTTAGAGACTATTTAGGAGGTGCCATTTAGCTGTAAGAGGTTAAAGGTTTGACCCAGAGCAGTGGAAGTGGGACGGAGGAAGGGACAAGCTGGACAGAGTTGAAGGAGCTAAACTCTGCAGGACTTGGGGACCGGCCATCCTGGGGGAGGGGGCACGTGCGAGCGAGAGTGAGGGTGAGCACGACTTCCGGGGGATGCTGGCCTCCTAAGAGGGGGTGGGGATGCCCTGTGCTAAGCCTGGGAACTGCTGCAGGAGGAGGTCTCAGCTGGAGTCGTGGACTGGGTGGGGCTTCAGGGTGTCGGGTGCGAGTTGAAGCCAAGGGTGCAATTGTCCAGGGATAAGGGAGCGTGAGAGGAGAAGAAATGGAGCCCCAGGAAACAATTTTGGGATGGAAAGCTGACTGAGAAGGTATAGCCAAGGAGGTGGGAGGAGAACCCAGAGGGTGTGGGATCCTGGAAACAAAAGGAGGCCTTCTAGAACAAGGAAGCCGGCAGCACACCTGAAGCTGCTGAGGGGTCATTGGTAACCAGGGGCGAGCAGTTTTCCTGGAATGTTGGGTGCTGGCATCAGACTGCAGTGGGTTTAGTGGAGGCACCGCTTCAGAAACTTGGGAGAAGAGGAAGACGGCAGTGGCTTGAGGGAGACATGGGGTCAGTGAGGGATGTTTCAGGATGGAGGAAGTGGAGATGTTCATACGCCCAGAGGGAGTTCTGGGACAAACCTTGCACATCATGTGGGTTCCAGTTTCTCTCTTCGTCACCCAAGCCTAGCACGGTGCCCCCTGCACAGTGAGCACCCAGCCAGGGCATGTCAGTGCTTAACTCACTGCTGTTTGGTCATGTTGTCACCACTGTGCTCTACCCTGTGGGTCTTGAACCCATTCTTTTAAGGTAGCCGGGAACCTCCTGCCAAAATGAACCCAGCATGGCGGGAGACAGTGCAGCCAGTGTGCCTGGGAGCCCAGGTCCCTGGAGATATCAGCTGCTGCCTCTCGGAAGGGGGTCATCTTTAGACCCCTAGGGAGGAGGCAGTCCCCATTCACCATCCTCTTCCGCACAGATTTGGAAGACTTGAGGGTGAAGGAGGGAAGGGGTGGCTGCTGGCTCTGCTCCTGTTTTATCAACGCCTAACCCCAGGGGGCACCCTTGTGCTGCCTGCAATCACCCCTCAACCTGTGCATGTCATCCAGCAAACCTTTCTTTTGCAAACCAGTTCAAGACTGCTTTTAGCCCCCACAAACGTTCCTCACATTTCCTAAGTTCTCCTTGTAGCTGGATCCCGGACTCCATGTCTTCCTTTTGCTGCTCTAGTTTAACCGGGGGCTTGCAGAGGAGGGAGCCTGTAGCCGTCTTGGCAGCAAAAACTTGCCCAAGGGTACATCTGCTTCTTGAAGAAGTACCAGGGGTCAGGCCCCAGCGGCCTGCTGCCCATCGTGTGTCTTCCTCAGGCCAGGCTGTTCCCCTAGGCCGTGCAGCACCCCGCTCCCCAACGCCACCGGCTGCAGCCTTGCAGGGGCACAAGCTCAGGGCGAGATGTGTGCTGCTCCCTTTTCCCCGGCTGGTGGGCCCGGCTTTGGGGATGGCTCTGCAGGGAGCAAGGGTGCCAGCCCCCACTCTGCTCACCAGGCAGTGAGCCAGGGGATCTCCCTCTGCTTGGGGAAGGGGTGCCTTTGAAAAATTTCCTCAAAGGCGTCTGATAGACTAGCAGGTGTTTCTGCCTGCATCTTCCAGGGTTCCTAAACCCTAGGAAACTCATCAGGCCTCATCCCAGGGAAAGAGGCCGATTCCCCTAAGGGGAGGGGCTCAGGCCTCAGGCGGCAGGAGGCCAGGAGTCCTTGCTGCCACCTGAGCAAGGCAGGGCCTGGAGCAGATGCAGAGGGTCAGGACTTCCCATCCTCCCCTCGTGCTGCCTGAGGCCTGAGCCCCTTCCCTTGGGGGAAACGAGGGGAGTCCCTCCTGAGAGCGGGGCTTGCCGAGGGAAAAGATGAGACCTCTGGGGTGGGAAGGAAGAGGGGCCTGGAGACCAGAAGGTTTACCTGCCCCTCTCAGCCTCAGTTTGTGCATCTGTAAAATGGCACAAGAGCTTGGATTACAGTAAATAATAAATGGTGCCATCCTGGAGACTTTGCCAAGACTCTGGCCTATCTTGATTGTCAGAGCATCCTCATCTCTGGAAGGTGAGACTGGAATGAAGGAGGCTGAAAACCCTTAGTCCCAGGTGGGACAGAGGCAGCTGGAGCTGAGGGTCCAGGTCCCTCAGTCCCACCCCCCTCAAAGCCCTTTGCAAATCTTAGGGGCAGGATTTCAAGGCCGCGGGCCCCGGGGTGGGGGTGGGTGATAAAAATAACCCCTCCTTAGCGTCCTCCTGCAGTTCTGTTAACAAAGCTCTTTCCAACGGAGCTTTGTAGCAGCTGGCTAGCTGAGGCAGGCAGCACGGGGTCACTAGTTCTGCCTTCCTGCAGGCTGACTGAGGGCTTCGGCCGATGTCCCATGGTTAGTGAGGGATAGTCAGAGCCCAAAAGGGGGACCTGACCTTTGACTCCTGATCTAACTCTCTTTCTCCTTCTTGCATCTGGGCATGTGGTCTCCCTGGGTTTACCCAGGGCATTGTCACCTTACACATCCCTGCCGTTCTGTTGGGTACTCCAGGGGAGTTTGTTAAAAAAAAAAAAAAGGTGTATTTCTGGGCCCTGCACCCAGAGATCCTGACATCCTGGATCTTCATGAGAGCCCAGGAATCTCCATTTTAAACAAAATCCCCAGATGTTGCTAAAGCAGGGGGTCCTTGCCTGCCCATTGAGACACACAGGCCAACAATGGGTTAGTCAGTCTGGGTGAGACCCGTGCTGGGGGCCGTGACGCGGCAGGGCAGCATGGCCAGGTCCCTGCCTCCATGGACAGCAAAGGATGCTGCAGGGGAGAAACCCCTGGGTGGAGTGTTTCAGAGCTGGGTTCTCATTCCGCCTTTGACCCTGACTCGGAACAGCCAGTTCCAGGCCGTTTCCCATCTACAGCAGGAGGCTGGCCCAGGAGCTGTTTCCCAAGCCATCTCCACAACTGCCTTTTGGCTGTTCTGTTTCCATGGGCTGGGCTAGGAAGGAAAGTCTCCCTCACAGGGTGGGTCCCCTGTGGATGGGCCAGCAAGGAGGGAAGGCAAATAGGTGGCCAGTACTCCCGCTGTTCCACTTGCCTACCTGGTACCACCTTGACCCATAAGCCCATGCAACCTCCATCCCTTCCTCCACCCCGCCGGTGCTGTCTGCTGTCTGCTCCTCCCCTCTCTGGGATTCCTGGCTGAGTTTCAGCCTGGCCAGCTCCCTTCCTCATACCCACACTGACTTTTTAGTAAATGCTGCTTTGTTTATAAAGCAGGATGATTCCTTTTAAATGAGGTAACCTAGAGGAGTCAAATTCATAGAGATGGAAAGTAGATGGTGGTTGCCAGGGGCTGTGGGAAGGGGGAGCTGATGGTTCATGGGCACAGAGTTTCAGTTTGGGGTGATGAAAAAGTTCTGGAGGTGGATGGTGGTGACGGTTACACAGCACTGTGAATGTGTGTAATGCCGCAGTTCACTTTTAGAAATGGTTAAAGTGGTATAATTCATGTTATGTATATTTGACCACAATTTCCAAAGACGAAGCAGCAGCCCGGCGGGGAGAAGGGGGTGTCACATCCGGACCAGGCCCTGTTCCTCTCTGTGCTAGCCTGGACTTTTTGCCGTGGGAGCCCCGGAATTGGGATGTTGAGGTGGATGTGGCTGGTGTATCATTTCAGAGGAGACAAATACTGAGTTTCAAAGTCAGCACAGTTCGAGGGAGTGAACAGCAGCAAAAGAAACTAGGACAGTATCTGGCGTTCTTATGCAGCTTGAGTACACTACACGGAGTCAAACACCTCCGGGTCCAAAGGCCGACTCCCCTCCCAATGCCTGAGTGACCTTGGGCAGCTTCCTTAACCTCTCTGAGCTTCAGCTTCCCCTTCAGTAAAATGAGAATCATGTGTGAGGAGGGTTGGCCCAGGATCTGCAACCTACTGATATGTACCAGATGGCAAATGTTAGTCTCATAATGAATTGGAAGATTTGTATCTTCTAACTCATCTCTCTAGCAGAAGGGGAAACTGAGGCCCAGAGAGGTTATTTGACTTGCCCAAGGCCACACCGCCAGCTGATTACTGAGCTGTGACCTCAAGATATAGGACTCCAACCCAGATCTCTCTGCACCCACTCGAAGCTGTGGTGCAGTTAAGCGAGAGATTGGGAAGCCACGTGGAATGGGCATCAGGCTGCCACATGTCCCTGTGTGTTCTCAGACATGGTGACAGAGCTGGCCGCCACCAGCATCCCTCCTTCTCATCTCTTCAGGCTAGTCCTTTATGGGGAAGAGGTAAATTTTAGCAGCCAAGCCTTTTTGTGGCTTAAGTGTGGGTAGAGATCCCTAGGCTTTCTACAGCTTTGCCACATTCAGATGGCTGGCCTCGTACTATAGGCATGTGGGAGCAGGGACCTCACCTGGTGTGAATTACTGTGAACTTCTCATCTTGGTTCAAGGAAGGGCCTGTGACAATTGTACCAGGGTCATATGAGACCAGCTTTTAAGTATCTTCTTTGGAGAAAGATGTACTCTTGGTGAGGAAACCGCCACAGAAGGCGGAGGCATTGGAGTGAGTTCCTGAGGGCTTTAAGGAATCAGACATGCATGCATTTGTTCATTCATTCCCAACTTGTAATCACTCAGTGTCACTCTATGCCAGGGATTAGGGGTAAAGGAGAGAAATCAGACAGTGTCTCTTGAGCCTGAATTGGGGGATCAGGCAGATAGTCACCACAAAGTAAGATAAAGTCCAAGGGAGGGAGGGCGGTGATTGATGTTCCACGGCCTATAGGAACACCCAGGAAAGAGGCTCCGAGCCTGGGGAGGGTAGAAAAGCTTCATGGAGGTGACGTTTGAGCCGTGGCCAGAAGGAGAAGGCCTTTCCAAGAAGAGGAAAGGGAAAAGGCCCTGCTGGTTAGCACACAGGCCAAGATGCTATAACAAGAAAACCAAAAACACATGGACTTAATTAAACAAGGTGGGGTCAGCAGTTAAGGCTTACGTGGTGGCTTGGGGCTGGTGGGGGCCCAGCATGCTTGTTGCCAGCCCTCCCTAACTGAAGACACCTCCCCACCACACCTACACACCCACATTCTAGTCTTTGGGAAGAGGGAAATAGGAGGACGAGCCTAATCCCTTAAAGGTCGCAACCAGGAGGTGGTACACAGAGCTTCTCTCCTTATAAGCCATTGGCCAGAATTTGGTCACATGGCCACTACAGATGCAAGGAAGGCTGGGAAATGTAGTCTTTATCTGGGTGGCCATGCTGAAATTCCAATTATTGTATAAGGAGAGAAGAGAGATTGGGGGTGGGGGGGATGTCAATGGGGGACTCAAAGCCACATGCAAAGACAAGGCAAAGGAGAAAGAGCTTGCATGTTTGTTGATTTGCAAGTGGTTTGTGACATGACAGGAGTGCAGCAGATGACTGGAGAAGGAGGCAGGGTCCTGCGTATCATTCCAAGGATTCAGAGTGTATGTGTCTGTAATGGGAGCACTGAAGGTGCTTAGCCAGGGGCTGGCACAAGCGGTGACGCAGACCTGAGCTAGGGCACTCAAAGCGGGGGTGGAGAGAGCGCGTGGGCTGAGAAACGCTTAGGGGATGGTGAAGACTTCTCCCATTATTGAACAGGAAGCAGAGCCCTTGATTCCGAGCTCTGGAATCCTCTCCGCCGGGAGGAGGGGGGAGGGAGAACAATAACCATAACCTCTTTTCTCACTTCCTCTCAGACTGTTCTTCGGATAGTGGTGCTCGGGATCTGGGATTACATTGAAAACAAAATAGAGGTAAAGACCAATGTCCATCTGTACCCCCCAAGCCAACCATCCTGGAAGCCAGGAAATGTCACTGTCCCATCCATCCCAGGGTGGGAGACATCAACAAAGGCCATCTCCTTCCAACACTGGACACAGGAGTCTGTTCAGCTGTGCCTTTGGGTGGGTGGGGAGGGGGGTGAACTGAGAAAGTTTCCAGCAAAGGAATGGTCTAAAAAATCTCCTTGACTTTCTGCAAAATTTAAAAAGTTATTCTTTTTTTTTTAACATCTTTATTGGAGTATAATTGCTTTACAATGGTGTGTTAGTTTCTGCTGTATAACAAAGTGAATCAGCTACACATATACATATATCCCCATATCCCCTCCTTCTTGTGTCTCCCTCCCACCCTCCCTATCCCACCCCTCTAGGTGGTCACGAACCACGGAGCTGATCTCCCTGTGCTATGCGGCTGCTTTCCACTAGCTATCGGTTTTACATTTGGTGGTGTCTATATGTCCATGCCATAAAAAGTTATTCTTGAATCATTTTGGAAAGCTTTTGAAATGTGTTTTAAAACAAATCCACTCTAAAATGGCCCCATGATCAGATAGCTGAGTGGGGGAACCATAAAAGTGTTTCTCAGCCTGGGTTTCTGCAGAGCAAACCGGTTGCTTTGTTTTGTATAAAAGCAGGTGGCGTGTGGTGGGTGGAGATGAGGTGTGGGGGAGGCTGGCTGACCCCCAGAGTTTGGTGCTCACAGGACAAGGCAAGGCTGTCAGTGTCTGCTGCCCACTCCTTCCTCACCACCCCATTCCCCACCACACACACTTTTTAGCCTCTTTGGGCCAAATGCTGGGAGCAGACATAGGGGCCTGGCCTGTGGAAGTCTCAGACCAGGCCAGGCTGGAACAGGCAGATGGAAGGTCAAGGCCCAGAGCTGAAGCGCAGGCTGGGTCCCCTTCTCTCCGAGCTTTGCCTGCACGCAGGGTTAGAGACCCAGCACCAGCACCAGATGCAGATGAGACGTGGGCTCTAGGCCATTGCTTCCCAGGGGGAAGGGGCCTGCCTTCAGCCTCCACTGCCAGTGAGGGATTCATTGAGGCCAGCGCAGGAAACCCGCGACACGGCATGCAAGCCCCATCCCGAGAAGGGACAAGATGCTGGAGACATGCTTGCAAAAGAAGCTTGGAACAGCCCAAGGCCGTCTGAACCAAGGCTGGCGATGGGCTGTGGTCACTTGGAGGAGAGAGAGTGCTCAGGGGCACGTCTGGGGTGGGAGGTCCCTAAAGACTAAGGAGGGTCACGAGAGGCAGCCAGGGATGGGGGTGAACTTCTGAGGGGGGTGCAGGGGAATCCCTGGCCAGCACCAGCTGCTTTGCCTGACCTGGTCTCTGGTCCCAGGACATTCAGGAAGTTGGCCCAGGGCACTGAAATCCACCTCCTCTCACAGGTGTTTGATGGGGCTGTGATCATCCTGTCCTTGGCCCCGATGGTGGCGTCCACTGTGGCTAATGGGCCCAGGAGCCCCTGGGATGCCATCAGCCTCATCATTGTGCTCCGGATCTGGCGGGTGAAGAGGGTCATTGACGGTGAGTGGCCCGGAAGGGGTGAGTTCGAGGCAGGAAAGATGGTCTCTGGGGTCTCTCATCCCCTTATCGGGGTACCCGCTCCCTGGTCCCCAGCCCCATGTCCCATCCTGTGAACACTGTGGGGTTTGACATCTTGCCAGGGAGCCCCTGATCCAGAGTCCTCATCAAACTGAGATGTGATCAGGTCCAGCTTTGTAAGGCCCACACAGGAAAGGCACTGGGAGATCATCTAGTCCATTCCTCTCATTTCACAGATGGGGAAACTGAAGCCAAGAGGGATGAGGGTCACACAGGAAACCAGCTCTGAGTCAGCAGTGAAGCCCAGGACCCCTGAAGCTGTGAACAGCTGTGAAGCTGTTCAGCTTCCCCCATCTGCACGGGCTCTGCTCTTGGCTCTGTCCCTGAGGGGCTGCCACTGGCCGGGAGCTCATGGGGCCCCGTAATCCAGAGTCCAGGCTCTCTCTCTGGGTCTCAATGTATGTCTTTTATAAGTAGGATCAACTGTGAGTAACAGAGACTCAGAATAGCAGTGACTAAGACAAAAACAGAAGCTTATTTCTCCCACATGAAAGCCTGGGCCAGTAAGGTAGGCAGTCCAGGGCCGATAAGGAGCTTCTGAAGTCATGATTCCAGGTTCCTCTTGTATTGTTGCTTTGCCGCACATAGCCTACTTTCCAAAGTCACCCTCATGGTTCAAGATGGCTGCTTCAGTGCCTGCCATCACATCCTCCTTTCAGCCAATAGGAAGAAGGAAGGGAGGAAGAAGATAAAGAAGCAAAAGGAAAGCCCCAGCTGCCTTTTCGTTTTACACATCTTTATTGAGATATAGTTCACACACCGTAAAACACACATTTCAAGTACACAATTGAATGCTTTTTAGTATATTCATAGAATTGTGCAAACATCACCAAAATCTAAGTTGGGAGCATTTTTATCACTTCAGAAAGAAACCCATACCCATTAATTAGCAGTCACTCCCCATTCCCCTCCAGCCTTAAGCAACCACTAATCTACTTTCTGTCTGAATAGATTTGCCTCTTCTGGACATTTCATATAAGCGGAATCATTTATGTGGTCTGTTGTGTTTGGCGTCTTTCACTTAACAGAATGTTTTCAAGGTTGATCCATGTTGTAGTATGCATCAGTACTTTGTTCCTTTTTCTTGTCAAATAGTATTCTATTGTATAGATATACCACATTTTATTTATCCATTTGTCAGTTGATGGACATTTAGTCTGTTTCCGCTTTGGGCTGCTGTGGACACTCATGTACAAGTTTTTGTATGGACATATGTTTTCATTTCTCTTAGATTCCTGGGTATGGAATTACTGGGCCATATGGTCACTCCTTGTTATTCAATATTCATTTTGAAGAGCTCCTGTTTTCCAGAGCAGCTGCCCCATTTTACATTCCCACCAGCAATGTGGGAGGGTTCTAATATTTCCACTTCCTCCTCAACTCCAGGTGCCTTTTAAGGAAGGCTTCTGGAAGCCGTTGCACAACACCTGCACCTGCATCCTGTCGTCCAGGATGTAGTCTCATGGCTTCTCACAGCTACAAAGGAGACTGGAAAACATAGTCCTCATACCAGGCAGCTGTGCACACAGCCAAAATTAAGGGTTCTTCTATCACTATGGAAAAGGAAAAAAAAAAAAAAAAACGGTATCTTAGTCGTGATGGGTTAGGGTTCTAGCCCTCTTATAGTTTCTGGGTGCTGTTGGGTACCTGACACCACCGCCCCCGCCCCAGTTCTTCCAGGAACCACACCTGGGCCTGAGCCTGCTGCTGGCTGGATGCTGGGACCAGCCCCTCCCCCACCAAGCCCTGCCGCTGCCAAGCTGTTCACGGGGCTGTCTCTGTTTTCCAGCCTACGTCCTGCCTGTGAAGGTGGAGATGGAGATGGTCATCCAGCAGTACGAGAAGGCCAAGGCCATCCAGGATGAGCAGCTGGAGAGACTGACGCAGATCTGTCAGGAGCAAGGGGTAACGCGTGGCCACTCTCAGTTCTGCCCAGTTCCGTCCAGGGCTGAGGACCCTAGTGCTTTCTAAAGTCCCCTAGGGTGCCAGAGCTGCAGGTGCCCTGCAGTCAGCGACCTCCTCCAGCCCCTTCACAGACACATGGGAACCTGAGGCCCAGAGTGGGGAGATGCGTCTCTAAGGTCACTCATGCCCAGCCCAGCCCAGCCAGGCCCGGACTCCGCCCTGGCTCTAAGGCCAGGCTTCTTTTCACCTCTCTGTGGTGACCAGTCAGCTCTCCAACCTGAACCGGCTGAGTCATCCCCTCAGTTATCAGGGTCTTCTGGGCACGGCGGTCTCTGAAGCAGGGGTCGGATTCTGTGTACTGAGGTTGCTGGGCACCGCTGTGGGCCAGTTGCCACCCAGGACCCCCAGACACACTAGAGAGGCTTCAGCAGCGCCCTCTGCCCTCTAGGAACCCTGGCAAAGACTCAGAGACAGGGACGGGCCCTCCAAGGCTGTGCTGGGCAGAGCCAGGGGGACGGGCAACTGAGGCTCGGAGAGGGTCTGTCTGGGAATCCAGAGGCTTCTCTCAATGTCCAGCCCCCCAGTCCTCTGCTCCCTCCCCCAGGACTACAACCAAGTCACACACTTCTTTGCCCTCAGTTCTTTCCTCCCTAAGATGAGGGGACCGCTCCCATGTGAGTGGGACAGACAGCCCCTTCTATAGGAGTTTAGGGGAGGGGACTGGGGTGCTCAGGAGGTCGGAGGACAGCAGGGCCCTGCAGCAAGGCTGCAAAGCGCTGTAGAAACATAGCCTCAAGTGCAGGGAATGTTCTGGTACCAGCCGTGCAGGGTGGGAATGCCACAGAGCGACTAGCTCGCAAGGTGGTGGGGGTGGTGGGAACGTGTGTGGAAGGATGGGCCCCAGCCCCGAAGCCCTCGCTGTCGGCCTCCAAGGGTCCTGGGCACTCACTGCCGCGGGCCGTGCTCGTTCGCACCCGGAGCTGCTTCTCCCTCTAAGCTGGATGCTCCCCTAGGGCAGGCTTCGTCCAACTCGTGTTTGTCCCCAGCCCAGCACCCCATTCGTGTGGGTCTCCTGGCTCCCCAGCCCCAGGCTCTCGTGGCTGGAGGAGGCGCTGGAGCGGGTGGGGAGTGTGTGGAATTACCCCACAGGAACATGCAGGTCGCGTCTGCCAAGTCATCCCCTTGGAAAGTCTGTCCGGGAACATTTATCTCTTTATCTACTTGGGGAACACCACGACCTTTCACTTCAGCACAAAACGCTTATGAGTGACAAGAGGGGCCATCAGGGGACACAGTCCCCAGGGGCACCTTGTCCATGGAGTCCCGGGAGTGGGGCCGTCTACACGGAGTGCTAGGCTAGGAAGAAGAATGATACTCCAGTCCCGAAGCAGCTGGCATCAGCTTCGTGCTTACCCGTGCATCTGGTCCACCAGGAGTGTGCACAGGACAGGCCCCTGCCCTCAGGAGGCTCTGGGTGACTCGGGGCATTTAGCAGGCCCATGATAGCAGCAGTCCCGTGTAATGCATGCTTCAGCAGGGACACGTCGGGGGCTCTGGGGGCGGTGGGGTGGACGGGTTTCCAGAGGCGCTGACATTGAGCCACGGACCCCTGGAGAAGGGCGCCAGGTAGAGGGGACAGGTGAGGCACGAGAGTGGGCATTGTGCTGGGGGAATCAAGGCTGTTCAGGGTGTGAGCAGAGGCGGGGAGTGGGGGGATTAGGAGGCAGGCTTGGGGAGGGCTGCAGGGCTGACCAGGGAGTTCGGGCTTCATCCAGCTGTGAGGGGAGAAGCCTGGAGTGTTAGAAGCAGGGCCGGGGGGATTTGCTCAGATTTGAGCTTTTGGTGCATCTTTCTGGAAGCCTTTGAAGGACGGATGGGAGAGGCAGGAGTGGAGACGGGAAGCCCGGTAGAGGCAGTAGAACCACCAAGGGGAACGCGGCCTGGGCTTGGGGCAGAGGGAGGTGGAGGGGTCAGGGAGAGGACAGCTCAAGTGTCATCTAGGACCCGGCCAGAGCGTGGTCAGGTAGCTCTCAGTCTGCTGTCTAATAGGAAAATGAATGCTCTGCTTCGTTGCATTTGGCCACGTGAAAGACACAGACACAGCGCCGCAGCAGCCCTCCATAAACGCATGGCCACGTTAACAGCCCACGTGCTGCGTGGCTGATGGCAGGCCACCCCTCCTGGTTTCCACTGTGACCCCGTCCTGAGCCCCCGGGGACCCCACATTCCTGCCGTCCCGGTTCACGTCACCCTCTATATGTGGCCTCCTTCCCAGGGATCTGGGCCAGAGGGAGACTCCCTTGGATTCTGCACAGGAAAGAGCCAATAAATAAAGACAGATTCCTTCTACGTAGTGACATCTGGAAAAGAGATAAACAGAAACAAACCATTTTAATTTAAAAAACACCTGAAGCCTGTCATCTTAGTTAAGACAGCAAAAAAGGGCCAGATGGGCTGGAATCCCAGCAGGCTGCCAGGGAGGCGGGAGGGGCTGGCCAGAGCCACACGCTGGGTCACTGGGTTCTGCAGAGAAACCACGAACGCTGCTCTCCCAGACCCGTGCCCGCTCCACAGGGTGGAGCAAATAGACACCTCATTTTCAGCTGGATTTTAAGACCAGGCTTGGGACTTGACTGAGCAAAAAATGCCCTTAAAGAAATGTGAATGCTGGCTCGTGGAATGTCAGGGATGCCTAGGCCCTTTGAGAGCATAGTGCCTGGAATGGTTAGGATGTTAGGGACAGACCTGAGTGCAAAGCCAGCTTGGCTACTTGTGGCTTTGGGCACCAAGGGGACCTCTGTGGACCTTGGTTTTCCTAATCTGAAAAATGGGGATAATAATACAATCCTTGAAGGATGGCTGTGTGATTGCTTAGCCTAAAGCCTGGCACGTGATAAATGGTGACTCTGTGGGAACTAACCACCCATTTCTCCACATACACCCATTTTACAGACAAGAAAATTGAGAAGTGGTGACTTGCCCAAGAGCACAGAGCTAAGAGAGGGCTTTTAGAGCCAGGAGTAGATCCAGGTGTCCTATCTGTGAAAGGTGTTCTTCCCCAGCCCACCTTGCTGAGGCTCATGTTCTATGGCATTTTTATACCCATGTCACTTCTCAGGGCTCGGTGAAAACATTGATTAGACTGTGCACCAGGGTGTCTTTAAACCACTGCCTGAGGACAACTCTTCTCTTGCAGGCACAAACCTGGCTGCCCTCAGCTGTCTCAGTAGCATTTCCAAAGAGTCTCTTGCTGCTGCCCTCACTCCCACCCCACCCCCAACCCCATTCCAGGTCATTCTGTTCATCTTTGTCACAAACTCTTGCGCTCTCTTTCTCTCCCAGCAGGACTTCTTAGGGCTTAATGAAGCAATTTCCAAACTGAATTTGTATATGCTACCTAAGAAATTGAAACTTACCCAAAATTCCAATGAAGTGTGTAGAATCTCAGTTTAAACAAAACACTCACTTTGCGTTCACCTTGCTCTCTCCCTGGCATGTATTTGTAAAACTGTTTGCCAACACTTCACTCATCTTAGCTCTTTTTAAAAATAAACTTTATTTTTTAGAACAGTTTTAGATTTATAGGAAAACTGTGATGATAGTACAGAGTTCCCATATACCCTGTACCCCTTTCCCCCATTATGAACATCTTACATTAGTATCATACATTTGTTACAGTTAATGAACCAATATTGATGTGTTATTATCAAGGCCCACACATTGTTCAGATTTCCTTAGTTTTTATCGAATGTCCTTGATCTGTTCCAGGATCCCATCCAGAACACCACATGACATGAGTCATCACCATCATGACATGGGCTCCTCTTGGCTATACAAGTTCCTCGGACTTGCCTTGTTTGTGATGGCCTTGACAGTCTCGAGGAGCTCTGGTCAGGTATTTTATAGGATGTCTCTCTGTTGGGATTTGACTGATGCTCTTCTCGTGATTAGATTGGAGTTCTGGGTTTTGGGGAGGGAGACAGAGGTCCCGTGCCATTCTCATCCCATCGTATCAAAGGTACATACTGTCGCTATGACATCACCGTGGATGTTGATGCTGACGTAGTGTTCGTCAGGTCTCTCCGCTGTAAAGCGACTCTTTTTAAATTCATCTTAGCTTTTTTAGAAAGCTTAAATTTCTTCTTACTGTGACCCTGTGGAGACTCTTGGGTGACATGCTTTGCCAGCTTCTTGCATGAATATCTCGCACATTTTATCTGCTGTGCCACATGGCATCTCATTCTTACCACAGGCCACGCCCAAGGTGCCCCAGAACTCCCTTGTGTTATAGATGAGGGGCCCCTGGATTTGGCAGTTGGAGGAATCTGAGGCCAGTTAGGAGATTAGGATGGAACAGGGGTCTCTTACAGCTCATTCTAATCCTTTCCTCCCCCCGGATCACACTGGCCTTCTGGTCTTCACAGGGAGACAGGATTCAGTGCTTCCCTCGTTCCCTCATCTCTCCTGACTACTGGCTTACCTCATCCTTAGCAGATTCCTACTGGAAAGAGGAGCCCAGAGGGGCCAGGGTTGGGGCGGGGGGAGGGAGGGGGACACTGTTGGTCAGTCTCACCTTTCCCAAGCCCTGGCTGACCTTCTGCAGCCTTCGTCCAGATGGCTCATTTCTGTGGTGGAAGCAGGTCGCCTCAGACCCCTGCATTCAACAGTCCTTCGACTGGAAGGCCCTTTCACTTTTATTTTGCTCTGTATCTGGATTTTGTTCTCTGCCCGTCCAGCCAGAATTTTCTTAGGCACTCATCTCTCTGGTACACAGATGGATTCCAGAGGTGGGGTGCTAGTTCCTGCCCTTCAGAGAGATGGTATGAACTTTTTGTCTCTTTCTTTGTACTGGCTGCTTCAGAAATCAAAGCTATTTTAGATGCAGTGGTTAAATCAATGCAGTGATATATTCTTCCAACTTGTCTTAAGAAACCACTTCTGAGGTTTTAGTACATCCCTGCCCAGGACCTTGCTCTGATTCCAAAACATATTCTGAAGTCCCCATTGTACTTGCTCTTTGCTTTATAAGCCTTGCAACAACTTTTGGTCCAAAATAATATGATCCAACTCAGTTCATGGTCGAAGTTTGTTTCTCTTCCCTGCTGGGCCCTGTGGGACCAGTTAAGTTCTTCTTCCTCAGCACCATCCACCCTGAGACCACTGGCAAAAGACCCAGGGAGATGGGGCTCAGTCTAGGGTGACTTGAGGCCCAGCAAGGAGGCCAGTGGAACTCTGTGAGCCCCTTAGGTCAGCCTTAGACCTGGGGCAGGCGGTGGTCTCTGAAAGAAGAGTCCTGTGCGGGGGCAGCTGGGAGGGTGGAGAGCATCCTCTTACCGTGGGAATCAGCAAGTGGGATTCTAACCTCAGCTCCACCAATAACCCTCTTAACCCCTGGACCTCAGGATCCTCATTGGAAAAATGGAGGAAACAAGGCTTATGTCACAAGGATGCTGTGAATATCAGATTAATTCAAGGAATATATAAAGTCTGGCCCACTGGAGTCTCTCAGTAAATGTTAAAAAAGAGAGAGAACAAAAATACTACTAAATCATTTATATAATGGTGACCATTTACAAATGTGCTGCCACGTGTTTTAGCTCATTTTGACTTTGATGGTCAAAGTTGGCAGGCTGGGTATTATTAATCCTTTTATAGATGGAAAGGCTGAGTGTGAGAGAGGCTGCTGCCTGCCCAGTGTCTCACTGTTTGTCATGGAAGGAAGGGCTGGGGTGGAACTCAGAGTTCAGTGTCCATTTTCCTCCACCAGAAATAGGGCATCCGTACAAGTCACTGTTAGAATGAGTAACACAAGCTGCTCCATTAAACAAATCCAGACATCTCAGTGGCCGAACACAAGAGGAGCGTGTTTGTCACCCACACCTCAGCCCAATGCAATTACTTTGGGGAGGGGGTTAAGGGACACTGTTCCACACAGTCACTCTGGCCTCCAGGCTCTTCCCGTGTCATGGCTCCTTCTTTTTTTTTTTTTTTTTTTTTTTTTATGCGTTACGCGGGCCTCTCACTGTTGTGGCCTCTCCCGTTGCGGAGGACAGGCTCCGGACGCGCAGGCTCAGCGGCCATGGCTCACGGGCCCAGCCGCTCCGCGGCATGTGGGATCCTCCCAGACCGGGGCACGAACCCGTGTCCCCTGCATCGGCAGGCGGACTCTCAACCACTGCGCCACCAGGGAAGCCCCATGGCTCCTTCTTATTCTAAGTGTTTGGAGTTTTCTCCCTTCAGCCAGGGGATGAAGAAAGGGAGGGTAGAGAATTGTGCACAGATGTTTACTGGCTGGGCCTGAAAGCGGTGACATTGTTTCTGCCCCCATTTCGTGGGAGGACTCAGTTACACGGTCACACCTGAGGCACCAGATGCTGACAAAAGTAGTCTGAGTGCCCAAGGAGAAAACAGTCACCTGCACAGTCACCTAATAGGCTTAACGATGTTTCTACCTCCATTCCCCGCTTCCCACTAGCAGGAGGTACCATCACAATGATTAATCCTTCCTGGATGATGCAAGTCTCCCTGGCCTGTTTCCTGAAGAAACAGGACGATAACCTGGACCCTAAGCGAGAGGCATTCCCGCTGGAGGCAGGTGGGGGGCGGTGTCCACTCCACTGTCCTTCGAGGGCCAGCAGCCCCTTCAGCAGGTCACGAGCAGCAGGAAAGGGGTTCTCTCCTGGCTCTGGGGGTGTCGCTAGAGGCTGACTCGTTCCAGAGAGTCCCCTCTTTTCTTGCAGAGGCCACAAGCCCCCAGCTCAGCACAGTAGTCTTTGTTACCCGGATTATTCAAGATCCACACTGTGGGAAGTGAATTTTTTTTTTTTTTAAACATGGGCAGTGATTTGTAAAACAGCCGATAGCTTTAATGACAAGCCTATTTAGCTGATAAAATTAGCCATCAGAGGAATAATTTATGTTATCCTTTTGCCATAATTTAAATTTATGGCCAACTACCAGTCATCTTCACAGTGGATGGAAAGGGGCCAAGGTCGAATTCAGCTTCACCCTGCTCCTAAATCATTAGTTTGCAACTGTCTCCTGAGTTTTATTGTTACCAACAATGGCGAAACTAATGGAAATAAACATTGGATGCCATCCCAATAGCAGATGGGTTTGAAGGCAGGGCAGTCTGTGCAGACAGCGCTAATAGGATGGAAGAAAATTATTGCTATTGCATTAGATACCATCGAGCTTCTGGCCAAAGTGTGCATCGATCAGGCCAAGGCCCTGTCAGTTGTACTTCACAAACCAGACCATTAAAGGCAGAGATGGGCTGGGTGTGCCTGCCCTGCCGCCCCCCACCCCCCACCCCACCGGGGTCTGGCCCCGCCTGGGCATGCATTAAAAGCCCAGCCCAACGGAAGGGGCCTGACTCACTCCAGTAATGCACGCTGAGGGCTTCCCTGTGGATCCCAGCAGATCTGGTCAGGTTATCTGATTAGAAATACTTAGCTAATAATGTGCATTAAGAAGGGCTGTGACTGCACTTTCCTTCTTCCCAAGTCATAGGATGGTCTTTTTTTCCCCACTGGACCAGTTTGCCAGTGGAAAATTTGCTTCATTTTATCCTCAAAGCCACCATGCACTTTCTGTCCCAGAGGCCCAGGCTCACGTGAACCTGGAGAGCCTCAGCGCTATGGGTGTTTCTCCTTATCTGTGTTTAGCAGTTTGACTACAGGGTTTCTAGGTGTGGGATTTTTGTATTTATCCTCCTTAGGGTTCGGATTTGTGGGTTGGTGTTTTCATTAGATTTGCAAAGTTTTTGGCCGTCATTTATTTATTGCTTCTGTCCCATCCTATCAGTCTCCTTCTGGAGCTCTAATTACGTATGTTAGACCTTCTGATCATCCCTCACTTTTTCCTTATACCCTATTTTGTTCCCCCATTCTCTCTCTTTTTTCTTCTTCTGGCTGTAACTTTTTTTTTTATAAATTTATTAATTTATTTTTACTTTTGGGTGTGTTGGGTTTTCGTTGCTGTGCATGGGCTTTCTCTAGTTGCAGTGAGCTGGGGCTACTCTTCGTTGCGTTGTGCGGGCTTCTTGTCGCAGTGGCTTCTCTTGTTGCAGAGCACGGGCTCTAGGCGCACGGGCTCTAGAGCGCAGGCTCAGTAGTTGTGGTGCACAGGCTTAGTTGCTCCTCAGCATGTGGGATATTCCCGGACCAGGGATCGATCCCGTGTCCTTGGCATCGGCAGGCAGATTCTTAACCACTGCACCACCAGGAAAATCCCTGGCTGTAACTTTTAGTATTTTTCTATAGACCTATCTTCAAGTTCAACATCCCTGTCTTCTACTGTGTCCAGTCTGCTGTTAAACCCATCCAACTGAGTGCTCAATTTCAAATATTGTCTATTAAGGTCCTAAAAGTTTCATTTGATTCTTTTTCTAGGTTCTGTTTCTCCACTGAAATGCTACAACTATTTTGTCCATCTTTTCCCACATTTTTCTCTAACTGCTTTATGATTTGATAATCGATCCCTTTTTCCTGCTTGTTTGCATGAATAGTAATTCTTATTGTACGCTACACATTGTTGATGCATTTTAGAGGTTCTGGGTTATGTTATCTTTCTCTAAAGAGTTGGCTGTCTGACAGTGAGGCATTTCCGTAGGAGCAGGGGATGGCCCTGAAGACGGCACCAAGAATTAACTGGCCCTTGCAGTTTGTTCCCTCCCAGTTAGAGTCCCAGAGCTTGTTATAGACCAGAATTCAGCTGCTCCGTTAGCCTTACTGAACACACAGTGAAACTGAGGCCCAAAGAGGAAAGGAGACTTACCAAAGTCAGAGTGAGGGAGGGGTGATGGGCCGAGAGTTGAGGCTCCTCCTCCAACCCTGGCTTTTTCCCCACGTGGGGGCCTTCCTGCTCTTTCCTGGCCCCCGTTACCATCAAGCTCCCCCATATTCTGTTTGAGCTGGGTCACTTCCATCTCTCCCTTAAGGCTTCAAGTTCCCTGACACAGGGTCTGGGGGGCTGGAAGCCAGAGGTATGGGTTCTGGGCCCAACTTTGCTCTGATGCACCATGTGGTCCTAGCCTTTACCCCACACTGTCCCCCAGCACAAAAGCCTCCTGCCCATCACGGGGCTTCAGTTCACCCATCTGACTAAAGAGGCCCTGCTCTCCTAGGACCCCTTGACAACCCTTCATCAACTGGAGAAGCACATGTGGCCATGTTCAGCATATGGGAATCAGGAACCAGGCTCTGAGGGTCCCAGCTAGAACATCCAGACAGTCCCCTGGGCTGTCACAGCCAGTGACCAGAGCTGAGAGCCATTTAACCCATCTGCAGTGTCTCCGTAAGGAGTCAGCCATTCCTTCTCAGGGTGAGGGATCAGAGCATTCAGCCACCGCATGTCCTCTGGGTGTGAAGCTTGTA
This sequence comes from Phocoena phocoena, assembly GCF_963924675.1. Lineage (NCBI taxonomy): Eukaryota > Metazoa > Chordata > Mammalia > Artiodactyla > Phocoenidae > Phocoena > Phocoena phocoena. Next base: position 118,857,400 of record NC_089220.1, on the reverse strand, counting down.
AAAATATGTCCCCAAAGCAGGTTGCCTCCTCCCTCACCCGCATTCCAATCCATGCCCATGCTGACACTTCTACCTCCTAAATAGTCTCCATCTTCATCTCCACTGTCTCTACCCTAGTCCAAATTCTGGTCATCCCTGGCCTGCACTGCTGCAGCAGCCTCCCAGCTGGTCTTCCCATGTCCGCCCTGGCTTACCCCCATCCAGTTCATTCCCCGCTCAGCTGTCAGCACAGCCCTCTCAAGATGCTCAGCTGAATCCCCACTCCTCCACCTCCGCCCCTCCACCCTTCTGTTCAGAAGATTTCAGTGGTATATTGTTTCTCTTTAAATAAGGGCTGAAGTCCTTAAAATGTCTTACCATGGCTACAAGGCTCTGCCTGGTGTGACCCCTGCTGACCTCCCCCAACACCTCTTACCTCCCGGTCTCTGTCTCCCGGACACACCGTGCCTCTTCTGCCACAAATGTCACCCAGAGCTAGCCCTTAGAACTCTCCTGGGACATTTGTTCCCTGCAGTGCCACAGACAGTGCCTGTCGCTGGGGCCACCCAGGACTCACTATGAAGCTGGGAGAGGCAGTTTCATTCCGATACACATAACAGAATTTTAACGTTTCCCTCACCATGCTTTACCTGACTTCTTAGTGAATAAATGAATAAAGGAGTGAATGGGGGAACTACCATACACTCGGGTTCATATTTCTAGCCTAAAACTTATTTCAGTGTACATGCCTATGTCTGCACATGTGGGCTTGGGCAAGCCATGGCCTCTGGCGTCTGGCCTGAATTCCAGTGGGACACTCATGGGCAGCTCTGTATCAATTACAAGTTATCAATAATGCATCTGTTCAGAGTGGCCTAGGAGGCCATTAGCTAGGGCTGCCGGCCCTGATGAGCGGCCTTGGAGAAAGTGGGCTGGGTATGCCCATGGGAAGTTCAGATCAGCCTGGGCAGGAGGGGCTCCCAGCCCCAGCAGAGCTAAGGAGGGTTGCCTAATGGGCCCTACGTGACATCTGAGACCTTGCTGCGAGAAGGGTGGCTCGAGCCCTCTCCCCCTGCACAGAAGGCCACTCTGTAATAAGCTAGTCTCGCTTTCTCACTTTCTGAGACCAGTGGCCCCATTCGAGTACTGGGTTGTTGAGATCCAGGTCTGAGCCTAGTCTGAGACCAGAGTTAGGGCCCAGTGTGTGATCAGGATGTGGTCTTAGTATGTGACTTGGGTCAGGACTCAATGTGTGACCAAGCTTGGGGCTCAGTGTTGGGGCTCAGGCTTTACCTCAGCTTTGGGTTAAGGTTGGGGCCCAGTTTGTGGCTGGAGTTAGGGCTCAGCCTGAAACCGCAGAAAAAAGCTGGGCAAAGCTGACTAGTTTCACACATTGATTTATTGATTCATTCAGCAGTATTTACCGAGTGCCTTCCGTGTACCAAGCAACAAAACAGGCAAGATCCCTGTTCTTACAGAGATTATATTCTATATTCTATTCTTATATAGATTATATTCTATATCCCTGCTCTCACAGAGCGGTGAGGGTGGCAGTGGTGTGCTGGAGCTCCCACTGACTCGTGAGAGCCAGCTGTTCACATTTCTTCACAATTCTGCGTGACATCATGTTGGTAGTTTGCAATTGGCCACGGTGGGAGTATTTATACCAGAGATTAGCATGTACTATAAATCAGGCCTCTTTTTTTCTATACCAGCACACTACTGCAGCTGAACTGACCGACCACACGTGTTTATCTGATCTCCTTCCCCAAACTCCACCGAGATGATAGTAAAGAAAAAAATCATAAACACATAAGAATTCAGAAACTCTCTTTAAGTCCTGTCCATCAGGACAAAGAGGATACAGATTTCAGTGGATTTAGGGAAATGGGGAGCGATTTAGCAGAGTGGAGAATCTATACCTAAAGTGTCTAAAGAGGCGGATAGTGAGGGAAATGGGCTAATTCCCCCCTCAGTACCCTTTAGAGTTTGGGAGGAACGGGGTGAATGTGAAGCTGACCACAGGGGAGAGGGGTTGGCTAGAAGTCTGTACACATAATATTTGATCCCTCCACATCCCCTCCCAAGTTCTGCACACTCCCCCATCATACAAGAGGCAAGAGGTTCGTCCCCTGGAGAAATTGAACCAGAGGGCTCTGCAGGTGGGCACTGGGTGAGGCAGAGGCCTGGGGAGAGGTTCAGGGCTGAAAATGAGGATTGGGTGAAAGTCCTTTCATCTAAGGGCTGGACCCTCTGCTCCATTTTTCTGCCCTGCTCCCAGCACAGAGGCAGCCAGAGGTGTGTCCTCAGGCAGGAGGCTGATGAACTCTGGGAAAACCTGAGTGTTCCCAGAGACAAAATTTGTGAACACTGACATTGAGAAGTTTCCCCGATGCCTGGCCACCCTAGTGTTAGTGAATGCTTCAACTGTGTGTTTCACTTTTGTCAAAAGAGAAATAATAAAACACTAAAATAAACAAAAATATCAGAAGGTGCTAAGTGCACTGTAGAGAATTCAAACAGAGTGATGTGATGGAGTACCTGGGTGGCTGCCTTAGGTCAGGGGTCGGGGAAGGCCTCCAAGAGGGGGAGCCAGCCGTGTGATATGGGACCAGAGGTCCCTGGGAAAGGGACCTGAGACCAACACACACTTAGTGTGTTTAAGGAATGACGAGAAGGCCTGTGTCACAGCAGGAGGTAAAGGGAGAAAGAATGTGGTGAAGTGAACCAGGTAAGCAGAGCCAGAACATGCACCTGTTATGTAAGCCAAGGGTAAAAGTTTGGGTTTTCTCCCACCCGAGGTCTATGGACAAGGGGTGACATGATCTGATCTAGGTTTACGAGAATCCCTCTGACCCCTGTTGGCGAATGGACGGTAGAGGGCCGTAGGGCTGCAGTCATCCAGGTGAGAGCTGTCAGTGGAGGTGGAGGGAGGTGGGCAGGCTTGTGGTAGCACTTAGGGAGCTGGACTTGAGGGCAGATTGGATGGCAAGGATAAGGGAAAGTGCGGAAGCAAGGGAGGAGATTGCATTTTTGGGGATACAGCTAAAATGAGATGAAAACACCTAAGGAGCAGGTGTGGGGATAGAGCGAAGAGTCCTGTTTAGACTAGGTTGAGTTTGTGACACCTGTGCCCCAATTCTGTGTTGCTGTCAGGTAGGCAGTTGGAGGTTTGATCTGACGTTGCAGGGACGGGCCAGGCTGGAGATTGGGATCATGGGCAAGTAGGTAATCTCCTAGGTAGGGAGCCCAGGCCCGGGGACTCCCTGGGACTCCTCTACCCGCCTCCCTGCTTCAGGCCTTTGGGGGTTTGACTGGAAGTTGTGGGGTTATGCAAAAGCGATGCAATGTGTGTTTGGAACACTAGGTGGCAGTGAAAGATCTCCTTCCTCCTGAGCCCATGGCCAGGCCCTTCAGTGTCAGACCCAAACTTTGCCTTCACCCAGATGGCCCAGGGAGGCCCCAGAGTGCGAACAGCCGTCTCAGCCACAAACTCAAGGGGCATCTGGAAGCCTCTCTAGGCAACCTTCCCCAACAACAACAAAAAATGAAACCAAAATAAAAATGTGTGCAGCTTTTTACAAAGCCTTTATGAAGCCCTCAAGTCCTCAGAGAGCTCTGTGGGGTGATAACCCCTGTTTTACAGATAAGAACACATGGCAGTACGCCGCAGGGTGGGAACTAGAGTCCAGTCTAGTCTGGCCAGCCCTCGGAACACCTCCTAGAAGAGGGGATATGGGCGTTGCTGGAAGACAGATGGGTCAGGCGCAGTCCAGTAAGCCACAATGGGCTCCCACCGGCTAGTTACACTGACCCTGAATATTGCGGGGTTTCCCGTCTTCCACTAATCATCAGTGTGGGACACCAGAATAAGGCTCTTGGGTGGCACGTTTAGGCAAGTAACCAGAACGAATCCCGTTCCCTGACTCCTCTTCCTCCGATGCTCTTCCCGCAAACCACGGCTGTGTTTCCTCTCACGGCCATCTTGTCTTCACTATGGGGCCAGACTACACAGTATCCGAGGTGAGACACAGGAACGTGTTTTTTATTACTCGGAAAAGGCTCCAGAAACGTCAGAGACTCTTGCGACTAGTGTCGTTGGGAGATTTGTAAGGAACGCCCCCTCCAGCCTTGGGATGCTCAGCCCATTCCTCCCACAACACCCCCCCCCCCCCACCCCGCCCCTGCGCATCCCACCACCCACCGCCCCGCTCTTTCTTGCAGTTTGAGATCCGGCAGCTGCGGGCGCACCTGGCGCAGCAGGACTTAGACCTGGCGGCCGAGCGCGAGGCGGCGCTGCAGGCCCCTCACGTGCTCAGCCAGCCGCGCAGCCGCTACAAGGTGGTGGAGGCCGGTACGTGGGCCGAGGAGACCGCGGATGAGAGCGTCGTGGAGGAGCTGCAGCCCGTGCAAGGTGAGCCCGCCCGCGGCCTCCCCAGTCCCGTCGTGGGGAGCCCCGTCCCCACCCCTGCCCTAGGGCTCTGTGCACAGCTTCCCGGAGTTGGAGCACGCCTCCTGGCAGGACCGTGCCCCCATCTCGGCCCACGATTGTGGCGGTGGCGGTGGTGGTGACCCTCAGATCAGTGCCCCCGGGACTACCTTTCTGAGCCTCGGAGAAAGCGTTCAGGTAAGCTCCCTTGACCCGACCTCTACATGATCTCAGTGGCGTGTACTCATTTCATGCCTGTGGGCCACTGGCTGCTTTGCGTGCACTATTTCCCCAGTCCTCGCGGTAACCGCCTGCAGGAGGCTTGACTTTCCTACTTTATGGATGAAGGAACTGCGACCCAGAAAAGTTGTCCAAAGGTGCCTCAGTAATAAATGGCAGAGCTAGGCTTCCGGCCAGATGCCTAGGGCTTTCCTACTGGACTGCCCAGCCCACTAAGGCCCAGATAGTAAGTTCAGGCCTGGGGCCCAGAACACCCCAGAACCTATGCTTCGGGGATGGTAGTAAATTGATGGGCAGGTGATGATGGTGGGAATGGGAGTGCCGGCCGTACCCTAGGGCAGAATACTCTGTAGAAGACCAGCTGTGTCACCTTGTAGAGGGGAATTAACCTTTCTGGGTCTTGGTTTTACCAGCTGTCAAATGGGAGCAATGCTGAGCTTTCCCCACAGGGTTGTTGTGAGGCTCCAGGAAGCAGGTGAAAGTGGCTTCCAGAATTGCAAAGTAGTCCTGCAAATGTCAGGTGGTATTATTTCGTGATTGGGGGTGAAAGTACCCTCACCTGGTGATGCAGCCATGTCAGGTTTGGGCCTTTGGGAGGTTTGGAGAGACTGTGTTCTCATGGGCTCAGGCCAGGAATCAGCCTCGGCTCAGGGGGCACAGCGGGGGAGATCTGTGGTCTTGCTGGAGCCCCGGGGGAATCCTGGGAGCCTGAACATGAACGCTCATGTCTGAGTCCTCCCTGCCCCAACTTGCACCTGAAAATGTTATCACTAAAATGATGGTTAAGGGATTTCTTCACTTTACCAAGATATTTTTTTAAAGTATCCATGTCCCCTAATAATTCAGAATACATTTTTGGGTCCCCATTTTTTACCTAAAGGTAAGGGAACTAAGATTCATCAAACCCCTCCAAGAGAAGCTTTTTACAGTGTGATTTCATTTCATCCTCACACCTCCTTTCTCTCATACGGAGGAGGAAACTCAGACCCAAAGGGGTCGAGAGAATTTCATGGGGTCACACAAAAGAAATGGAGGTGCTGGGCTTGGAACCGAGGCTGTGGGATCCTAAACTCCAGCTTGATCTGGGGCCCGCTTTGCCTTGGCGTGCTGTGTGCTCCTTGCCAGGGCAGCGGCAGCCAGCAGGGCTGGGCAGGTTGGGCAGCAGGAAGCCAGAGCTCCAGACTCTGCCACTCCCCGGCTCTGTGACTTGGGGCTTCCGTGTTCCCTTCTGCAAAGTGGACTCATCACTCCAGCTCTGTCTGCCTTACAGGAAGTCTGGGGAACTGATGGATGTGAGAAAGCTCTGTAGGCTGTAAGGCACTGTGAACAGGTTTTGGGGAGTGGGGTGATTGCTATTAGGATCTTTTGAGAGACCTTCCAACCTTAGAACTGTAGAATTTGGGGGGTAGGAGGGAATTCTGAGTCCAGCTCTTCAGCTGATACGTTAATCCCATCTATTACACCTGCCAAGAGTTTTACCTTCCTCTAAGAATAGGTACCCTGAACCTCCCAGAGAAGCCCATGCCAACCCAACATCAGATGGCTCTGCCTGTTAGAAAATTCTTCCTCAGGCTGTGCTGAGGTCCGCCCCCCGGCACCCACCTCTCCCACATGGACGAAGCTTTAATATATAGGCCTGGTGGGTGCCCTCCCAGCTGAGATATCCTTTCAGAGACTGGCCTCTGAGTGTTTTCTCCTCCAGAGACTGTCACCTGCATTCCCACAACCAGTCCTCAGGGGACAAGCTCTCCAAGTTCTTGCTGTCCTGCCGCCCCCTGAGCGTCCCAGTGTTTCAGTCACGCAGTTCTTGGGGAGCTGCAAGACCAGGGCAGAGTGTCGAGGGGCCACCCCTGCCTTTTTTCTGGACCCAAGACCCCTGTGACAAGGCCAGAAAACTCCTGAGCCTTGTGATGGCTGCCTGGCCTGAGCTCACAGGTGACCCAGGCCCACATGGCTCTGTCGAGCCCCGTGTCCCTGCGGCCCATCCTTGGGCAGCGCACTTTCTGTACCCCCTGTGTGCATTTTGACATTCATTTGTGTTCAGCTGTAGCTTGTTTGATTCCTGCCTTTACTCCGGGTTTCTAGGACTTTGTAGATCCTGACTCGTCACCAGTTCCTTCCGGTTTTACTGCCTACATATATCGTGAAACATTCCCCTTTTCCATGTGCATTGTTCAGCCTTCCTTATCTCTGGACCTCGGCTGGCTCCCTGACCTCAGCTTTGCCCCCATAGGTGCCCTCTTCAGTCCTTTGTCCCCCCCTACACACACACAGTCATCTTTCATAAATCCTTCATGTCGCTCCCTGAGTTAACACCTTGGCTGGTATCTCCTAGGGCTGCCGAAACAAAGTACTGCAAACTGGGTGGCTTTAACAACAGAAGTTTACTGTCTCACAGTTCTGGAGGCTGGAAGTCTGAGATTAAGGTCTTGGTAGGGTTGGTTCCTTCTGAGGGCTGTGAGGGAGCATCAGTTTCAGGCCTCTCCCCCAGCTTCTGGTGCTTTGCTGCTAATCCTTGGCATTCCTTAGCTTGTAGAAGCATCACTCTGACCTCTGCCTTCTCTTCACATGGTGTTCTCCCTCAGTGTGTGTCTGTGTCCAAATTTCCCTTTTCATAAGGACCTTAGTCATGTTGGGTCTGGGGCCCATCCTACTCCAGTATGATCTCATCTTTTTTTTTTTTTTTTAATACATTTATTTATTTTTGGCTGCATTGGGTCTTCGTTGCTGCGCACGGGCTTTCTCTAGTTGTGGTGAGCAGGGGCTACTCTTCCTTGTGGTGCATGGGCTTCTCATTGCAGTGGCTTCTCTTGTTGCGGAGCATGGGCTCTAGGCGTGCGGGCTTCAGTAATTGTGGCTCGTGGGCTCTAGAGCGCAGGCTCAGTAGTTGTAGCGCACGGGCTTAGTTGCTCCGCAGCATGTGGGATCTTCCCGGACCAGGGCTCGAACCCGTGTCTCCTGCATTGGCAGGTGGATTCTTTTTTTAAAAAATTAATTAATTAATTAATTTATTTTTGGCTGTGTTGCGTCTTCATTTCTGTGCGAGGGCTTTCTCTAGTTGCAGTGAGTGGGGGCCGCTCTTCATCGTGGTGCGTGGGCCTCTCACTGTCGCAGCCTCTCTTGTTGCAGAGCACAGGCTCCAGACATGCAGGCTCAGTAGTTGTGGCTCACGGGCCTAGTTGCTCCACGGCATGTGGGATCTTCCCAGAACAGGGCTCGAACCCGTGTCCCCTGCATCGGCAGGCAGATTCTCAACCACTGCGCCACCAGGGAAGCCCAGCAGGCGGATTCTTAACCACTCTGCCACCAGGGAAGTCCAGCCTCATCTTAACTAATTATATATGCAACAATCACATTTCCAAATTAGGAAATCACAGTCTGAGGTACTGGGGGTTAGGATTTCAACATATGACTTTGGGGGGTAGGACGCAATGATTCCACTCCTAACAGGTGGCATATAAGACCCTTGATGGTCTTGTCCCAGGCTGGCCACTCCCCCGACCCCCGCCATCTCATTTCCTTCCAGTCTGCACTCTGTCTTCACTTGCACTCTAGCTGAGTGAAACATCTTTGCGTTTGGGAAGTTCTGCGCAGAAGTAAGTCTCTGAGCCTTTCCACATGTTGTTCACTGGCAGGACAGGCCTGCCTGCCAAACTTCTTTAAACATCCTTAAAACCCGTCCCAGAGTGAGCTCCCAGTCACCACGCCCTTCTCCTGAGACCTTATACGATCTCTCACTAGGCCCCAAGTATGCCAAGTCGCTCCCACACTTTATCTTCGGGGCCCACTGCGCCTGGCCCTCAGCAGGCTCCCCTTAAAGTCTGTTGCATGGAATGTAATCTGCAAGCCCATAACTGATCGAAGAACAAAATAAGGCTTGTGGACATCACTTGTTTCCCTTGGGTCCTGCAATCCTGGGTTTTCTCTTGGAGCTCGGGGGCATCTGGCAATAGCCCACTCCAAAAACCCCACTCCTGGCTTTCAGCTCCCCATGCTGGTGCTTATGGAATCCAGAATAAAAGAATATAATATAACAAGAATATAAGAATCTTCTTTTTGAAAGTTCTCCTGGAAGTCAGTGGCAGCTGTTGCCCACTTTGTCTTGCTTTCCAAGGATGCAAAGAGCAGGTTTACAGTCTCCTGGTCCATCACAGGACCTTCCTCCTGATGGAGCAGAGGGGGCGGGAGCAGCCGCTTCCTTGCTCTCCCTAGTGGTCAGCCTCCTTGCCCTGCCCATGGCAGCTGCTCACCTGATGCTTGAGCCTGCCCGGTGCTGTTCTGTCTCCAGCTGAGCCCACGAAACACCTGAGCTCAGCTGAGCGCCTCCAGTACAGCCACACATTCTGCAGCACCTCTCTGTCTCTCTCATCAGGAGACTGAGCTCTTGAGATAACAGCATGGCCGTTGCTATCCCCCAGCCAATGACCTCCAGACCCTGGACACCTGATGCCACATTGGGATTCACAGGGAGTCAAGATCGGGGGTCAGAGAGTCTGCAAACAAACACAGCCTTTAAAATAATCCCACACATTCTAGTGCTGTGAAGCTTTGAGTGCCTCCCTCTCTACCCTGTTCCTCCTCTCTCTGCAGTCCCCATAGTGGGCAACTTCCAGGAGGAAGTGGAGGGACACAGAATAAGAAGGGAGAAAGTGACTGGCTGCATGTGCCAGCTAGGGTGTTATGGGGTCTGTGCTGACCCTCCCGGAAACTAAGGCGTGCCTGAATGAGGCACTCAGGCCTCCCATAGAGGTGGCAAACGTGCACCCCTGGGAGCAGTTGCAAATGCCCTTCCCATCTAGTCCTAGAATCCCACCCCTGCTCTCCTTTATCTCCTCTGTGACACCCCCTACCTCCCAGCTCTCTAGATGCACACCTGCCTGCCCCAGCCCACTCCGTAGAGCATAGCGCATTCCTGGTCTGCCACTTGATGACCAACCCCCAGAGCTGTCAATAGAAAAGGCAGTGCCTCTGAGGCAGAGGGCAGAAGCCTGGGGGGCTAGCAAGTGGCATGCATGATTCACAGCCTCAGATGGGCCAGGGAGACAGGGCACCCCAGCTGATCTCTCTTTGACCAGGAGCTGTGTCCAGGGAGGGATTTCCACGTCATTAGAAATTACGGCTAGACAAGCTAGCGGCGGTCTGGGCCACGCTGGAGACGGAGAAAGGTCAACGTTCATTGCTCACCATGACCTTCAGGCCAGCGAGGGCCCTGAAGCTCACCATATCACACTAGTACACAGACCATCTGGGGATTAACCTGCAGACAACAGCGATAAGTCTCAGGACCCTTGGGCAAGGGCCTTGCTCCAGGGGGGGATGGCAGCCCAGGAGGGCGGGAGTGCCATCCTCAGCCCGGGCAGAAGTGGCTCCTGCAGTCTCAACAGTTGCCAGCAGGTCACAGTCAGACTAATGCCGACCAGCTTCTGTTTAAACTTGCTCCAGCACAAATCATTTTTAAAACCCAGGTGGCAAAGTTGCAGGCTTTGGGGCCTGCCAAGTTCACAGTGCCCCTGTGTAGTCATTAATACTTCCCTCCCAAATTTATTAGTCTTGAAGCTCACCCATAACTTCTGAATTACAGCCCCTGGTGGGAGTGCCGCAGCTTTCACCATATATCACAGTGAGCCTCGGCGTCCCCCCGTGCTGCACCAGTGCTCAGAGAAACCCCCCCAGAGGTGCACCAGGCCCGCAGAGCTGGCACCAGTGTTTAACCTTGGGAGAGGAGGGGCCTGTGTGCCAATGGAGGCAAGCCGGGGTTTCTGCCATCACTGGCCTCTGATGTGTGTGCCTGATGGGGGCCCCTGGGGACCCCGGGGAGCCCCAGAGCTATAGAACTAGAACTGGGCAGCGAGGCAGCTGACAGGGCAGAGCTGGTGTGGGTGGTACTGAGGGAAGGACGTGGGTTTAAGACTCAGGGCTGGGTTTGAATCTCAACTTGGCCTTGAACAAGTTACTTAAACTCTCTGAGCAGGTCTGGCTTTATGGTGGGGTGACCCATACAGTCACCAAGGGCCTCACATTTGGTTCGATGCTCTGCTGTCACTCTTGAAATTCTTAATGCTTTTTTTCTTTCAGTGAGGTATAATTGACATATATAATTGACATTAGTTTCAGGTATACTAGGTAATAATTCGATATTTGTATATACTGCAGAGTCACAATAACCCTAGTTAACATCCATCACTATACATAGTTACAGAATTTTATTTCTTGTCATGAGAACTTTTAAGATTTATTCTCTTAGCAACTTTCAAACATAAAATACAATATTAACTATAGTGACCAGGCTGTATCATATCCCCATGACATTTATTTTATAACCAGAAGTTTGTACCTTTTGACCTCTTTCACCCACCCATTTCACCCACACCCCAGCCCCTGCCTCTGGGAACCACCAATCAGTCCTCTGTATCTGTTTCTTTTTAGTTTTGTTCTGTTTTTATTTTCTATTTTATTTTTTAACATCTTTATTAGAGTAAAATTGCTTTACAATGGTGTGTTAGTTTCTGCTTTATAACAAAGTGAACCAGTTATATGTATAGATATATCTACATATCCCCTCCCTCTTATGTCTCCCTCCCACCCTCCCTATCCCACCCCTCTAGGTGGTCACAAAGCACCGAACTGATCTCCCTGTGCTATGCAGCTTCTTCCCACTAGCTAGCTATTTTACGTTTGGTAGTGTATATATGTCCATGCCACTCTCTCACTTTGTCACAGCTTACCCTTCCCCCTCCCCATATCCTCAAGTCCATTCTCTAGTAGGTCTGTGTCTTTATTCCTGTCTTACCCCTAGGTTCTTCATGACATTTTTTTCCCTTAAATTCCATATATATGTGTTAGCATACGGTATTTGTCTTTCTCTTTCTGACTTACTTCACTCTGTATGACAGATTCTAGGACCATCCACCTCATTACAAACAGCTCAATTTCGTTTCTTTTTCTGGCTGAGTAATATTCCATTGTATATATGTGCCATATCTTCTTTATCCATTCATCCGATGATGGACACTTAGGTTGCTTCCATGTCCTGGCTATTGTAAATCGAGCTGCAATGAACATTTTGGTACATGACTATTTGTGAATTATGGTTTTCTCAGGGTATATGCCCAGTAGTGGGATTGCTGGGTCATATGGTAGTTCTATTTGTAGTTTTTTTAAGGAACCTCCATACTGTTCTCCATACTGGATGTACCAATTCACATTCCCACCAGCAGTGCAAGAGTGTTCCCTTTTCTCCACACCCTCTCCAGCATTTATTGTTTCTAGATTTTTTGATGATGGCCATTCTGACTGGTGTGAGATGATATCTCATTGTAGTTTTGATTTGCATTTCTCTAATGATTAATGATGTGGAGCATTCTTTCATGTGTTTGTTGGCAGTCTGTATATCTTCTTTGGAGAAATGTCTATTTAGGTCTTCTGCCCATTTTTGGATTGGGCTGGTTGTTTTTTGTTATTGAGCTGCATGAGCTGCTTATAAATTTTGGAGATTAATCCTTTGTCAGTTGCTTCATTTGCAAATATTTTCTCCCATTCTGAGGGTTGTCTTTTGGTCGTGTATATGGTTTCTTTTGCTGTGCAAAAGCTTTGACGTTTCATTAGGTCCCATTTATTTATTTTTGTTTTTATTTCCATTTCTCTAGGAGGTGGGTCAAAAAGGATCTTGCTGTGATTTATGTCATAGAGTGTTCTGCCTATGTTTTCCTCTAAGAGTTTTATAGTGTCTGACCTTATATTTAGATCTTTAATCCATTTTGAGTTTATTTTTGTATACGGTGTGAGGGAATATTCTAATTTCATTCTTTTACATGTAGCTTTCCCAGTTTTTCCAGCACCACTTATTGAAGAGGCTGTCTTTTCTCCATTGTATATTCTTGCCTCCTTTATCAAAGATAAGGTGACCATATGTGCATGGGTTTATCTCTGGGCTTTCTATCCTGTTCCATTGATCTATATTTCTGTTTTTGTGCCAGTACCATACTTTCTTGGTTACTGTAGCTTTGTAGTACAGTCTGAAGTCCAGGATCCTGATTCCTCCAGCTCTGTTTTTCTTTCTCAAGATTGCTTTGGCTATTCAGGGTCTTTTGTGTTTCCATATAAATTGTGAAATTTTTCGTTCTAGTTCTCTGGAAAATGCCATTGGTAGTTTCACAGGGGTTGCATTGAATCTGTAGATTGCTTTGGGTAGTATAGTCATTTTCACAATGTTGATTCTTCCAATCCAAGAACATTGTATATCTCTCCATCTGTTTGTCTCACCTTTAATATCTTTTGTCAGTGTCTTAAAGTTTTCGGCATACAGGTCTTTTGTCTCCCTAGGTAGGTTTATTCCTAGATACTTTATTCTTTTTGTTGCAGTGGTAAATGGGAGTGTTTCCTTAATTTCTCTTTCAGATTTTTCATCATTAGTGTATAGGAATGCAAGAGATTTCTGTGCATTAATTTTGGATCCTGCTACTCTACCAAATTCATTGATTAGCTCTAGTAGTTTTCTGGTAGCATCTTTGGGATTCTCTATGTATAGTATCATGTCATCTGCAAACAGTGACAGTTTTACTTCTTTTCTGAATTGGATTCCTCTTATGTCTTTTTCTTCTCTGATTGCTGTGGCTAAAACTTCCAAAACTATGTTGAATAACAGTGGTGAGGGTGGGCAACCTTGTCTTGTTCCTGATCTTAGTGGAAGTGGTTTCAGTTTTTCACCATTGGGAACGATGTTGGCTGTGGGGTTTTCATATATGGCCTTTATTATGTTGAGGTACATTCCCTCTTTGCCTGCTTTCTGGTGGGTTTTTATCATAAATTGGTGTTGAATTTTGTCAAAAGATTTTTCTGCATTTATTGAGATTATCATATGGTTTCTATCCTTCAGTTTGTTAGTATGGTGTATGACATTGATTGATTTGCGTATATTGAGGAATCCTTGCATTCCTGGAATAAACCCCACTTGATCATGGTGTATGATCCTTTTAACGTGCTGTTGGATTCTGTTCGCTAGTATTTTGTTGAGGATTTTTGCATCTATGTTCATCAGTGATATAGCCTGTAGTTTTCTTTTTTCGTGACATCTCTGTCTGGTTTTGGTATCAGGGTGATGGTGGCCTTGTAGAATGCGTTTGAGAGTGTTCTTCCCTCTGCTATATTTTGGAAGAGTTTGAGAATGATAGGTGTTAGCTCTTCTCTAAATGTTTGATAGGATTGTTTGATAGCTTGTGAAGCCATCTGGTCCTGGGCTTTTGTTTGTTTGAAGATTTTTTTTTTTTTTTCGGTACGCAGGCCTCTCACTGTTGTGGCCTCTCCCATTGCAGAGCACAGGCTCCGGATGCGCAGGCTCAGCGCCCATGGCTCATGGGCCCAGCCACTCCGTGGCATGTGGGATCTTCCTGGACTGGGGCATGAACCCGTGTCCCCCGCATCAGCAGGCGGACTCTCAACCACTGCGCCACTAGGGAAGCACCTGTTGGAATATTTTTAATCACAGTTTCAATTTCATTGCTTGTGATTGGTCTGTTTATATTTTCTATTTCTTCCTGGTTCAGTCTCAGAAGGTTTTGCTTTTCTAAGAATTTATCCATTTCTTCCAGCTTGTCCATTTTATTGGCATATAGTTGCTGGTAGTAATCTCTCATGATCCTTTGTATTTCTGCACTGTCAGTTGTTACATCTCCTTTTTCATTTCTAATACTGTTGATTTGAGTCTTCTGCCTTTTTTTCTTGATGACTGTTGCTAATCTTTTATCAATTTTATTTATCTCCTCAAAGAACCAGCTTTTAGTTTTATTGATCTTTGGTATCATTTCCTTCATTTCTTTTTCATTTATTTCTGATCTGATTTTTATGATTTCTTCCTTCTGCTAACTTTGTGGGGGTTTTTTGTTCTTCTTTCTCTAATTGCTTTAGGTGTAAGATTAGGTTCTTTATTTGAGATTTTTCTTGTTTCTTGAGGTAGGATTGTATTGCTATAAACTTGCCTCTTAGAACTGCTTTTGCTGCACCCCATATGTTTTGGGTCGTCGTGTTTTCATTGTCATTTGTTTCTAAGTATTTTTTGATTTCCTCTTTGATTTCTTCAGTGATCTCTTGGTTATTTAGTAGCGTATTATTTAGCTTCCATGTGTTTGTATTTTTTGCCGAATTTTTCCTGTAATTGATATCTAGTCTCATAGTGTTGTGGTCAGAAAGGATACTTGATACGATTTCAATTTTCTTAAATTTACCGAGGCTTGACTTGTGACCCAAGACATGATCTATCCTGGAAGAATGTTCCTTGAGCACTTGAGAAGAAATTGTATTCTCTTGTTTTTGGATGGAATGTCCTATAAATATCAATTAAGTCCACCTTGTTTAATGTGTCATTCAAAGCTTGTGTTTCCTTATTTATTTTCATTTTGGATGATCTGTCCAGTGGTTAAAGTGGGGTGTTAAAGTCCCCCACTGTGATTGTGTTACTGTCGATTTCCCCTTTTATGGCTGTTAGCATTTGCCTTATGAATTGAGGGGCTCCTATGTTGGGTGCATAAATATTTACAATTGTTATATCTTCTTCTTGGATTGATCCTTTGATCATTATGTAGTGTCCTTCTTTGTCTCTTGTAATAGTCTTTATTTTAATGTCTATTTTGTCTGATATGAGAATTGCTACTGGAGCTTTCTTTTGATTTCCATTTGCATGGAATATCTTTTTCCATCCCCTCACTTCAGTTTGTATGTGTCTCTAAGTCTGATGTGGGTCTCTTGTAGACAGCATATATATGGGTCTTGTTTTTGTATCCATTCAGCCAGTCTATGTCTTTTGGTTGGAGCATTTAATCCATTTACATTTAAGGTAGTTATCAATATGTATATTCCTATTACCATTTTCTTAATTGTTTTGGGTTTGTTTTTGTAGGTCTTTTCCTTCTCTTGTGTTTCCTGGCTAGAGAAGTTCCTTGAGCATTTGTTGTAAAGCTGGTTTGGTGGTGCTGAATTCTCTTAGCTTTTGCTTGTGTGTAAAGGTTTTAATTTCTCCATCAAATCTGAATGAGATCCTTGCTGTGTAGAGTAATCTTGGTTTTAGGTTCTTCCCTTTCATCACTTTAAATATGTCCTGCCGCTGCCTTCTGGCTTGCAGAGTTTCTGCTGAAAGATCGGCTGTTAATCTTATGGGGATTCCCTTGTATGTTATTTGTTGTTTTTCCCTTGCTGCTTTTAATATTTTTTCTTTGTGTTTAATTTTTGATAGTTTGATTACTATGTGTCTTGGCATGTTTCTCCTTGGATTTATCCTGTATGGGACTCTCTGTGCTTCCTGGACTTGATTGACTATTTCCTTTCCCATATTAGGGAAGTTTTCAACTATAATCTCTTCAAGTATTTTCTCAATCCTTTTCTTTTTTCTCTTCTTCTTCTGGGACCCATATAATTCGAATGTTGGTGTGTTTAATGTTGTCCCAGAGGTCTCTGAGACTGCCCACAATCCTTTTCATTCTTTATTCTGCTCTGCAGTAGTTATTTCCACTATTTTATCTTCCAGTTCACTTATCCGTTCTTCTGCCTCCATTATTCTGCTATTGATTCATTCTAGAGAATTTTTAATTTCATTTATTGTGTTGTTCATCATTGCTTTTTTGCTCTTTAGTTCTTCTAGGTCCTTGTTGAATGTTTCTTGTATTTTCTCCATTCTGTTTCCAAGATTTTGGATCATCTTTACTATCATTACTCTGAATTCTTTTTCAGGTAGACTGCCTATTTCCTCTTCATTTGTTTGGTCTGGTGGGTTTTTACTTTGCTCCTTCATCTGCTGCTTATTTCTCTATCTTCTCATTTTGCTTAACTTACTGTGTTTGGGGTCTCCTTTTTGAAGGCTGCAAGTTTGTAGTTCCTGTTGTTTTTGGTGTCTGCCCCCAGTGGGTAAGGTTTGTCCAGTGGGTTGTGTAGGCTTCCTGTTGGAGGGGACTGGTGCCTGTGTTCTGGTGGATGAGGCTGGATCTTGTCTTTCTGGTGGGCAGGGCCACATCCGGTGGTGTGTTTTGGGGCATCTGTGAACTTATTATGATTTTAGGCAGCCTCTCCGCTAATGGGTGGGGTTTTGTTCCTGTCTTGCCATTTGTTTGGCATGGGGTGTCCAGCACTGGAGCTCGCTGGTCACTGAGTGGAGCTGGATCTTAGCATTGAGATGGAGATATATGGGAGAGCTCTCACTGATTGATATAACGTGGGGCCGGGAGGTCTCTGGTGATCCAATGTCCTGAACTTGGCTCTCCCACCTCAGAGGCTCAGTCCTGACACCCGGCTGGAGCACCAAGACCCTGTCAGCCACATGGCTCAGAAGAGAGGGGAGAAAAAAATGAAAGAAGAATTTTAAAATTAAAATAAAGTTATTAAAATAAAAAAATATAAAAAGTAATAAAAAAAGGGAGCAACCAAACCAGTAAACAAATCCACCAGTGATAACAAGTGCTAAAAACTATACTAAGATAAACATAAAAATCAGTTACTAGTCTGTCACATACAGCAAATCCTAAGTCTACAGTTGCTCCCAAAGTCCACTGCCTCAATTTTGGGATGATTCGTTGTGTATTCAGGTATTCCACAGATGCAGGGTACATCAAGTTGATAGTGGAGATTTAGTCTGCTGCTCCTGAGGCTGCTAGGAGAAATTTCCCTTTTTCTTCTTTGTTCGCACAGCTCCTGGGGTTCAGCTTTGGATTTGGCCCCGCCTCTGCATGTAGGTCGCCCTCTGGCATCTGTTCTTCGCCCAGACAGGAGGGGGTTAAAGGAATGGCTGATTAGGGGGCTCTGGCTTACTCAGGCCGGGCGGAGGGAGGGGTACGGAATGCAAGGTGAGCCTGTGGCCGCAGAGGCCGGCGTGACATTGCAACAGCCTGGGGCATGCCACGTGTTCTTCCGGAGAAGTTGTCCCTGGATCACAGGACCCTGGCAGTGGTGGGCTGCACTGGCTCCCGGGAGGGGAGATGTGGATAGGGACCTGTGCTTGCACACAGGATTCTTGGTGGCTACAGCAGCAGCCTTAGCGTTTCATGCCCGCCTCTGGTGTCCACACTGATAGCCGTGGCTCGTGACCATCTCTCAAGCTCATTTAGGCGGTGCTCTGAATCTCCTCTCCTCGAACACCCCAAAACAATGGTCTCTTGACTGTTAGGGAGTTCCAGACTTTTTCCCAGACTCCCTCTGGGCTAGCTGTGGCGCACTAGCCCCCTTCAGGCTGTGTTCATGCAGCCAACTCCAGTCCATTCCCTGGGATCTGACATCTGAAGCCTAAGCCTCAGCTCCCAGCCCTCACCCACCCCGGTGAGTGAGCAGACAAGCCTCTCAGCCTGGTGAGTGCTGGTCGGCAGCAATCCTCTGTGCAGGAATCTCTCTGCTTTGCTCTCTGCACCCCTCTTGCTGTGCTCTCCTCTGTGGCTCTGAAGCTTCCCCCTGCCTACCCCCCATTTCCACCAGTGAAGGGGCTTCCTAATGCGTGGAAACTTTTCCTCCTTTACAGCTCCCTCGCCGAGGTGCAGGTCCCATCCCTATTTTTTTGTCACTGTTTTTCCTTTTGCCCTACCCAGGTACGTGGGGAGTATCTTGCCTTTTGGGAAGTCTGAGGTCTTCTGCCAGAATTCAGTAGGTATTCTGTAGGAGTTGTTCCACATGTAGATGTATTTTTGATGTATTTGTGGGGAGGAAGGTGATCTCCACGTCATACTCCTCCGCCATCTTGAAGGTTCTCCTGTTTTGTTTTTAGATTCCACATAAAAGTGAGATCATACCTTGTCTTTGTCTGACTTATTTCACTTAAGCATAATGCCCTCTGGTCCATACAGGTTGTTGCAAATGGCAAGATTTCATTCTTTTTTACGGATGAATAACATTCCATTGTATGTATATGTGTGTGTATGTATGTATATGTATATATCACATCTTCTTTACGCATTCATCTATTGATGGACACTTAGGTTGTTTCCATATCTTGGCTGTTATAAATAATGCTGCTATGTACATTGGGGTGCATGTATCTTTTCAAATTAGTGTTTTTGTTTTCTTCAGATACATACCAAGGAATAGAATTGCTGGATCATATGGTAGTTCTTAGTTTTTTGAGGCGCCTCCATACTGTTTTCCACAGTGGCTACACCAATGTAGATTCCCACTAACAGTGTACTTGGGTTCCCTTTTATCTATCTTCTCTCCAACACTTATCTCTTGTCCTTTTGATAATAGCCATTCTACAAGTGTGAGGTGATATCTCTCTGTGGTTCTGATTTACATTTCCCTGATGATTAGTAAAGTTGAGCACCTTTTCATGTACCTTTGCCCTATTGTATGTCTTCTTTGGGAATATGTCTATTCAGATTCATTTTTTAATTGGATTGTTTGTTTTTTTGCTATTGAGTTGTATGAGTTCTTTATATATATTGGATATTAACTCTTATCAGATATGATTTGCGAATATTTTCTCCCATTCGGTAAGTTGCCTTTCATTTTGTTGATGGTTTCCTTTCCTGTGCAGAAACTTTTTAATTTGGTATAGTCCCAGTTCTTTTTGCTTTTAGTGTCAAATCCAAAAACGCATTGCCAAGACCAATGTCAAGGAGTTTACCTACTGCCTATATTTTCTTCTAGGAGTTTTATGGTTTCAGGTTTTACATTCAAGTCTTTTTTTTTTTTTGACTCTTATTTGATTTTAAGTTTTATACAGCAGGTTCTTATTAGTTATCTATTTTATACATATTAGTGTATATGTGTCAATCCCAATCTCCCAGTTCATCCCACCACCACCCTCTCTCCCTGCTTTCCCCCACTTGGTGTCCATACATTTGTTCTGTACATCTGTGTCTTTATTTCTGTCTTGCGGACTGGTTCATCTGTACCATTTTTTTGGATTCCACATGTATGCGTTAATATACAATATTTGTTTTTCTCTTTCTGACTTACTTCACACTGTATGACAGTCTCTAAGTCCATCCACATCTCTACAATTGACCCAATTTCTTTCCTTTATATGGCTGAGTAACATTCCATTTTATATATGTACCACTTCTTCTTTATCTGTTCGTCTGTTGATGGGCATTTAGGTTGCTTCCATGACCTGGCTATTGTAAATAGTGCTGCAGTGAACGTTGGGGTGCATGTGTCTTTTTGAATTATGGTCTTCTCTGTGTATATATGCCCAGTAGTGGGATTGCTGGGTCATATGGTAATTCTATTTTTAGTTTTTAAGGAACCTCCATACTGTTCTCCATAATGGCTGTATCAATTTACATTCCCACCAACAGTGCAAGAGGGTTCCCTTTTCTTCACACCCTCTCCAGCATTTGTTGTTTGTAGATTTTCTGATGATGTCCATTCTAACCGGTGTGAGGTGATACCTCATTGTAGTTTTGATTTGCATTTCTCTAATAATTAGTGATGTTTGAGCAGCTTTTCATGTGCCTCTTGGCCATCTGTATGTCTTCTTTGGAGAAATATCTATTTAGGTCTTCTGCCCATTTTTGATTGGGTTGTTTGTTTTTTTAATACTGAGCTGCATGAGCTGTTTATATATTTTGGAGATTAATCCTTTGTCCATTGATTCATTTGCAAATATGTTCTCCCATTCTGAGGGCTGCCTTTTCATCTTGTTTATAGTTTCCTTTGCTGTGCAAAAGCTTTTAAATTTCATTAGGTCCCATTTATTTATTTTTGTTTTTATTTCCATTACTCTAGGAGGTGGGTCAAAAAAGATCTTGCTGTGATTTATGTCAAAGAGTGTTCTTCCTATCTTTTCCTCTAAGAGTTTTATAGTGTCCAGTCTTACATTTAGGTCTTCAATCCATTTGGAGTTTATTTTTGTGTATGGTGTTAGGGAGTGTTCTAATTTCATTCTTTTACATGTAGCTGTCCAGTTTTCCCAGCACCACTTATCGAATAGACTGTCTTTTCTCCATTGTATATCCTTGCCTCCTTTGTCATAGATTAGTTGACCATAGGTGCGTGGGTTTATCTCTGGGGTTTCTATCCTGTTCCATTGATCTATATTTCTGTTTTTTGCCAGTACCATATTGTCTTGATTACTGTATCCTTATAGTATAGTCTGAAGTCAGGGAGTCTGATTCCTCCAGCTCTGTTTTTTTTCTTCAATATTGCTTTGGCTATTTGGGGTCTTTTGTGTCTCCATACAAATTTTAAGGGTTTTTTTTGTTCTAGTTCAGTAAAAAATGCCATTGGTAATTTGATAGAGATTGCATTGAGTCTGTAAATTGCTTTGCGTAGTGTAGTCATTTTCACAATATTGATTCTTCCAATCCAAGAACATGGTATGTCTCTCCATATCAATCATCTTTGATTTCTTTCATCAGTGTCTTATAGTTTTCTGAGTATAGGTCCTTTACCTCCTTAGGTAGGTTTATTCCTAGATATTTTATTCTTTTCATTGCAATGGTAAATGGGAGTGTTTCCTTAATTTTTCTTTCTGATCTTTCGTTGTTAGTGTATAGGAATGCAAGAGATTTCTGTGTATTAATTTTGTATCCTGCAACTTTACCAAATTTATTGATTAGCTCTAGTAGTTTTCTGATGCCACCCTTAGGATTATCTATGCATAGTATCATGTCATCTGCAAACAGTGACAATTTTACTTCTTTTGCAATTTGTATTCTTTTTATTTCTTTTTCTTCTCTGCTGTGGCTAGAACTTCCAAAACTATGTTGAATACTAGTGGTGAGAGTGGACATCCTTGTCTTGTTCTTGATCTTAGAGGAAATGCTTTCAGTTTTTCACCATTGAGAATGATGTTTGCTGTGGGTTTGTTATATATGACCTTTATTATGTTGAGGTAGGTTCCCTGTATACCCACTTTCTGGAGAGTTTTTATCATACATCGGTGTTGAATTTTGTCAAAAGCTTTTACTGAATTTATTGAGATGATCATATGGTTTTAATTCTTCAGTTTGTTAATATGGTGTATCACACTGATTGATTTGTGTATACTGAAGAATCCTTGCATCCCTGGGATAAATCCCACTTGATCATGGTGTATGATCCTTTCAATGTGTTGTTGGATTCTATTTGCTAGTTTTTTGTTGAGGATTTTTGCATGTATATTCATTAGTGATATTGGTATGTAATTTTCTTTTTTTGTAGTATCTTTCTCTGGTTTTGGTATCAGGGTGATGGTAGCTTTGTAGAATGAGTTTTGGGAGTGTTCCTTCCTCTGCAAGTTTTTGGAAGAGTTTGAGAAGGATGCGTGTTAGCTCTTCTCTAAATGTTTGATAGAATTCACCTGTGAAGCCATCTGGTCCTGGGCTTTTGTTTGTTGGAAGATTTTTAATCACAGTTTCAATTTCATTACTTGTGATTGGTCTCTTCATATTTTGTATTTCTTCCTGGTTCAGTCTTGGAAGGTTATACCTTTCTAAGAATTTGTCCATTTCTTCCAGGTTGTCCATTTTATTGGCATAGCGTTCCTTGTAGTAGTCTCCTAGGATGTTTTGTATTTCTGTGGTATCCATTGTAGCTTCTCCTTTTTCATTTCTAATTTTATTGATTTGAGTCCTCTCCCTCTTTTTCTTGACGAGTCTGGCTAAAGGTTTATCAATTTTGTTTATCTTCTCAAAGAACCAGCTTTTAGTTTTATTGATCTTTTGCTATTGTTTTCTTTGTTTCTATTTCATTTATTTCTGCTCTGATCTTTATGATTTCTTTCCTTCTGCTAACTTTGGGTTTTGTTTGTTCTTCTTTCTCTAGTTCCTTTAGGTGTACGATTAGATTGTTTATTTGAGATTTTTCTTGTTTCTTGAGGTAGGATTGTACTGCTATAAACTTCCCTCTTAGAACTGCTTTTGCTGCATCCCATAGGTTTTAGATCATCATGTTTTCATTGTCATTTGTCTATCGGTATTTTTTGATTTCCTCTTTGATTTCTTCAGTGATCTCTTGGTTATTTAGTTACATATTGTTTAGCATATTGTTTAGCATGTGTTACATGTGTTTGTGTTTTTTACGTTTATTTCCCTGTAGTTTATTTCTAATCTCATGGCGTTGTGGTCAGAAAAGATGCTTCATATGATTTCAATTTTCTTAAATTTACTGAGGCTTGATTTGTGACCCAAGATGTGATCTATTCTGGAGAATGTTCCATGTGCACTGAAGAAAGTGTATTCTGCTGTTTTCGGATGGAATGTCCTATAAATATCAATTAAATCTATCTGGTCTATTGCGTCATTTAAAGCTTGTGTTTCCTTATTAATTTTCTGTCTGGATGATCTGTCCATTGGTATAAGTGAGATGTTAAAGTCTCCCACTATTATTGTGTTACTGTTGATTTCCTCTTTCATGGCTGTTAGCATTTGCCTTATGTATTGAGGTGCTCCTATGTTGGGTGCATATATAATTTCTATATCCTCTTGGAGTGATCCCTTGATCATTATGTAGTGTCCTTCCTCGTCTCTTGTAACATTCTTTTTTAATTAATTAATTTATTTTTGGCTGCATTTGGTCTTCGTGGCTGCATGCAGGCTTTCTCTAGTTGTGGCGAGTGTGGGCTACTCTTTGTTGTGGTGCGCAGGCTTCTCATTGTGGTGGCTTCTCTTGTTGCGGAGCACAGGCTCTAGGTGCGTGGGCTTCAGAAGTTGTGGCATGCAGGCTCAGTAACTGTGGCTCATGGACTCCAGAGCGCAGGCTCACTAGTTGTGGCACACGGGCTTAGTTGCTGCCCGGCATGTGGGATCTTCCCGGACCAGGACTTGAACCAGTGTCCTCTACATTGGCAGGCAGATTCTTAACCACTGTGCCACCAGGGAAGCCCCTCTTGTAACATTCTTTAAAGTCTATTTTATCTGATATGAGTATTGCCTCTCCAGCTTTCTTTTGATTTCCATTTGCATGGAATATCTTTTTCCATCCCCTTACTTTCAGTTTGTATGCGTCCCTAGGTCTGAAGTGGGTCTCTTGTATACAGCATATATATATGGGTCTTGTTTTTGTATCCATTCAGTGAGCCTGCATCTTTTGGTTGGAGCATTTAATCCATTTACATTTAAGTTAATTATCGATATGTATGTTCCTATGACCATTTTCTTAAATGTTTTGGGTTTGTTTTTGTAGGTCCTTTTCTTCTCTTGTGTTTCCCTCTTAGAGAAGTTCCTTTAGCATTTGTTGTAGAGCTGGTTTGGTGGTGATGAATTCTCTTAGCTTTCACTTGTCTGTAAAGTCTTTGATTTCTCTGTCAAATCTGAATGAGATCCTTGCCAGGTAGAGTAATCTTGGTTTTAGGTTCTTCCCTTTCATCACTTTAGATATGTCATGCCACTCCCTTCTGGCTTGTAGAGTTTCTGCTGAGAAATCAGCTGTTAACCTTATGGGAGTTCCCTTTTATGTTATGTGTCGTATTTCCCTTGTTGCTTTTAATAATTTTTCTTTGTCTTTAGTTTTTGTCAATTTGATTACTATGTGTCTTGGCATGTTTCTCCTTGGGTTTATCATGCCTGGGACTCTCTGTGCTTCCTGGACTTGGGTGGCTGTTTCCTTTCCCATGTTAGGGAAGTTTTCAACTGTAGTCTCTTCAAATATTTTCTCAGGTCCTTCTTCTCTCTCTTCTCCTTCTGGGACCCCTATAATGTGAATGTTGGTGCATTTAATGTTGTCCCAGAGGTCTCTTAGGCTCTCTTCATTTCTTTTCATTCTTTATTCTGTTCTGCAGCAGTGAATTGCACCATTCTGTCTTCCTGTTCACTTATCTGTTCTTCTACCTCAGTTATTCTGCTATTGATTCCTTCTAGTGTATTTTTCATTTCAGTTATTGTGTTCTTCATCTCTGTTTGTTTGTTCTTTAATTTTTCTAGGTGTTTGTTCTTTAATTCTTCTAGGTCTTTTTTAAACATTTCTTGCATTTTCTCGATCTTTGCCTCCATTCTTTTTCTGAGGTCCTGGATCATCTTCACTGTCATTATTCTGAATTCTTTTTCTGGAATGTTGCCTATTTCCACTTCATTTCATTGTTTTTCTGGGATTTTATCTTGTTCCTTCATCTGGTGCATATTCCTTTGCCTTTTCATTTTGTGTGTCTTTCTGTGAATGTGGTTTTCATTCCACAGGCTGCAGGATTGTAGTTCTTCTTGCTTCTGCTGTCTTCCCTCTGGTGGATGAGGGTACCTTACATTCAAATCTTAATCCATTTTGAGTAAATTTTTGTTTATGGTGTAAGAGAGTGGTCCAGTTTCCCCAGGACCACTTATTGAAGATTCTGTCCTTTGCTCATTGTGTATTCTTAGCTCCTTGTTTGTAAATTAGTTGACCATACATGGGTAGGTTTATTTCTGAGCCTTAATGCTTTTTTTTTTTTTTTTTTTTTTTTTTATCCACCCCACTCTGTGAGGTGTCTGCCTGAAAGGACTCCTTTTTATTTTTTTTGCGGTACGGGGGCCTCTCACTGTTGTGGCCTCTCCTGTTGCGGAGCATAGGCTCCAGATGCACAGGCTCAGCGGCCATGGCTCATGGGCCCAGCCACTCCGCAGCATGTGGGATCTTCCTGGATCGGGGCATGAACCCGCGTCCCCTACATCAGCAGGCGGACTCTCAACCACTGCGCCACCAGGGAAGCCCTTTAATGCTTTTTTAAAAAAAAAATAAGTTTATTTATTTTATTTATTTATTTTTGCCTGCATTAGGTCTTTGTTGCTGCACACAGGCTTTCTCTAGTTGCAGCAAGCGGTGGCTACTCTTGGTTGCGGTGTGCGGGCTTCTCATTGCGGTGGCTTCTCCTGTTGCAGAGCACGGGCTCAAGTTACGCAGGCTTCAGTAGTTGTGGCGCATGGGCTTAGTTGCTCCGTGGCATGTGGGATCTTCCCGGGCCAGGGATTGAACCCGTGTCCCCTGCATTGCCAGGTGGATTCTTAACCACTGTGCCACCAGGAAGTCCTAACCTTAATGATTTTTAAACAAGGGGCCCCACAAGTTATGCAGCTGGTCTTGTGTCTCAACCCTAATTTTTCCAAAATGAGAATAGTAGTGGAAGCACATCTTCACTGAGAGGAACTGAACATTCAGTCGTACACTCTGCCCTCAGCCTGGTACATAGCAGGTGCTCAGTGAATAGTAGTGTCCCTGCTCAGTGAGGCTTGCTGAGCTGTGGAGCAGCAAGTTGGAGTTTGGGAGTGGGAGTCCTGACCAGCAATCAGGGCTTCCCTCTGGGCTTTGGAGCCTGGATCTACACAGGACGTGTGGGTGTGCAGTCCTGACCCCCACCCCCAGGCTGGCCAGTCCTGTCGCCTATGGGAGGCCCAGCTGACTCACCACCCTTTTGCTCCACCTCTGCCTCGCTGGGCAGGTTGGGGCCCTGCCCAAGGAGCAAACCCCACATAATGAGCATTGCCACCACAGCACCTGACCGGCTTTAGGAGGATTAGTCAGGATGGCTTCGCAGAATGTTCACACCCTAGGAAGAAAGGTGCTGGGCAGCTGAGAGCAGCTGCCACAGAAACGACCCAAGATTTTGGGGCTGGCAGGGAGCACCATGGGCCGGGCTTTCAGGGAGGTGAGAAACAGCCTCAGGTTAGACTTGACCTTCATTATCTCAGTGAAACATACAGCTCACCTGCATGTAGATATTTCTTATTCCCATTTTACAGATGAGGAAGCTGAAGCTCAGAGTGGCTAGGGATTTGCCTAAGACCACACAGCAAATGTCTGCACAGTTGAGGTTGGCACCTGGGCTCTTTTGTCCTGGAGCCTGTGTTTGTACCAACCCTTCTTTCCTACCCCTCCAGGGTCAGCCAACCCAGTCTCCCTGTGAGGCAGTTCCTACATGGCCCTAGGGCTCCTTGGTGCCAAATCAAAACAAACTGTGGGGCAGGGGATTATTCTTAAATGGAAGGTGGGTAGCCCCATGTTGAGGCTGACTGATGGCCTCTTCCTGGCCACAAGCATCTGTGCCGGCCTTTCTTCCCTCCCCCTCAAGCTCCCAGACACCCAGTAGTCACTAGTCTCTGGGCAGGAAGTACCAGGGACTGAGAGCAAGGCTGTGTGCTGCAGGATGCAAAGAGCATCTCAGAGGCTGAGGGGAATAGTCCTGGGAGGTCTTGCATGCCCCTGACCCAGCCATAGTCACTGTTCAGTCATCCTATTTATTGGCCGCTGGTATACGCCAAGCCCCATGCTAAGTGCTGGGGAGACTCTGAGTAAAATGTGGCCCCTGCCCTCTAAGGCTCTTGGGCCCCTGTGTGGATAGGGACAGAACTCCAGCCCAAGTGGTCAGTTGTGGAGAAGGGGGCCTACCTGAAGCAGAGACGCGTGGGCGGGGGTGGGGGTGGGCGGGCAGCATTAGCACTGCTAGGGAAGCCTGGGCAGGCCTTGCTCTGACTTGTCTAATAGTTCACTCTGAGGCCCCTGTGTGGGAACATGTTTGGAGCAGAACAAGCAAATACAGACTGGACAGGCCTGCAGTGGCTGCCTGGTTCTGTGTCAGGCATGTGCATGGAGTGAGCAATCCCATTCATTAATCCCGCAGGCATGACGAAAGTCCAAAGGGGAAAGCAAGAGGTCTGACCTAAGGCTGGACTATGGGCCATAGCAGAGGGTATCTGGGGTCCCTCAACTGGTCAGATTCAGCAGCAGTTGCATTGTTGGTAAGGATGGAGAAGAAGCATGGAGAAGTGACCAGGGTCCCAGCCTGGGTGGGCAAGGGAACCATTCACCAAGATGGAGGTGGAGGGAGAAACTGAGTTCTATTTTGGACATGTTGAGTCAGAGGTAGCTGGAGGTCATCCAGGTGAAGCTGTCCAGTTGGCCAGACAGGTCAAAAGCTCAGGAGAGATATCTGGGCTGAAGGTCACCTGGCCTACGTTATTTTTATAAATGGCTTGGATGAAGATGTCAGCATCCTCAAATAGTCAACACTGAGACAGGAGAGAGAGAGAGAATACCTTAGTAGACTGAATCAAGATTCAGAATGCTTTCAGCAGGCTCTGGGCTGAAACCAGCAAGCTGACATTTGCCTGAGATGATAAACATGAAGTCCTCTGGCGGAGGGGGGTTACACAGCTACAGAATGGCAAAGGCCTGGCTGGCCTGACCCCAGCTCCTGCAGAGAAGACCTGGGCATTGATGTTGGCCACGAGCTCGTGAGTCAGCAGAGTAGGGTGGTTGCTAAACCCACTTGGAGGAGGTTAGGCTGCATTAGGGGAATGATCACACCGGATCTTGGGAAGGACCCATCTGTTGAACAATCCCAGCCTTGCAGGACAGCAGTGAGGATTAAAGGAGGTTGGTGTGTGAAGTGCCGAACCTGCAGTCTGGAACATTGAAGGGCACAGTAAACGCTAGCTCCCTCCTCCCTACTCCTCCCCCCATCTTGGTCTCATCTAGAGCCCACAGTGAAAGCTTCAGAGTGGAGAGGCTGGAAAACTGGGGAGGGGTGAAAAATGGACAGGGGTTTCTCAGAAGAGAATTCTCAGGAGGGATGTGAGGGCTTTTTAAGTGCTGGAAGTTCTGTCATACATACTGTGAGTAGAAATGGGCTTAGCCTTGGTACCTGTGGGGGCAGGATCTGCAAGGCTTCACATAGCAGGCTCTTCCTGAGGAGACAGAGACTGGCTGCCTGACCAAGGAGTGGACATCCCTAGGAGGCCCTGACTGTGTTCCTTGGAGCTAGAGGGTCAGGCACACTGACTGTGTTGAGCACAGATGAACCTGATTATTATTATTTTTTTAACATCTTTATTGGAGTATAATTACTTTACAATGGTGAGTTAGTTTTTGCTTTACAACAAAATGAATCAGTTATATATATACATATGTGCCCATATCTCTTCCCTCTTGCGTCTCCATCCATCCCACCCTCCCTATCCCACCCCTCCAGGCGATCACAAAGCACCGAGCTGATCTCCCTGTGCTTTGAGGCTGCTTCCCACTAGCTATCTACCTTACATTTGGTAGTGTATATATGTCCATGCCTCTCTCTCACTTTCTCACAGCTTACCCTTCCCCCTGCCCATATCCTCAAGTCCATTCTCTACTAGGTCTGTGTCTTTATTCCTGTCTTACCCCTAGGCTCTTCATGACATTTTTTTTCTTAAATTCCATATATATATGTGTTAGCATACGGTATTTGTCTCTCTCTTTCTGACTTACTTCACTCTGTATGACAGACTCTAGGTCTACCCACCTCATTACAATTAGTTCAGTTTCGTTTCTTTTTATGGCTGAGTAATATTCCATTGTATATATGTGCCACATCTTCTTTATCCATTCATCCGATGATGGACACTTAGGTTGTTTCCATCTCTGGGCTATTGTAAATCGAGCTGCAATGAACATTTTGGTACACGACTCTTTATGAATTATGGTTTTCTCAGGGTATATGCCCAGTAGTGGGATTGCTGGGTCATATGGTAGTTCTATTTGTAGTTTTTTAAGGAACCTCCATACTGTTCTCCACAGTGGCTGTATCAATTTACATTCCCATCAACAGTGCAAGAGGGTTCCCTTTTCTCCACACCCTCTCCAGCATTTATTGTTTCTAGATTTTTTGATGATGGCCATTCTGACTGGTGTGAGGTGATATCTCATTGTAGTTTTGATTTGCATTTCTCTAATGATTAGTGATGTTGAGCATTCTTTCATGTGTTTGTTGGCAGTCCGTATATCTTCTTTAAAGAAATATCTATTTAGGTCTTCTGCCCATTTTTGGAATGGGTTATTTGTTTTTTTGTTTTTAAGCTGCATGAGCTGCTTATAAATTTTGGAGATTAATCCTTTGTCAGTTGCTTCATTTGCAAATATTTTCTCCCATTCTGAGGGTTGTCTTTTGGTCTTGTTTACGGTTTCCTTTGCTGTGCAAAAGCTTTTAAGTTTCATTAGGTCCCATTTGTTTATTTTTGTTTTTATTTCCATTTCTCTAGGAGGTGGGTCAAAAAGGATCTTACTGTGATTTATGTCATAGAGTGTCCTGCCTATGTTTTCCTCCAAGAGTTTGATAGTTTCTGGCCTTACATTTAGGTCTTTAATCCATTTTGAGCTTATTTTTGTGTATGGTGTTAGGGAGTGATCTAATTTCATACTTTTACATGTACCTGTCCAGTTTTCCCAGCACCACTTATTGAAGAGGCTGTCCTTTCTCCACTGTACATTCCTGCCTCCTTTATCAAAGATAAGGTGACCACATGTGTGTGGGTTTATCTCTGGACTTTCTATCCTGTTCTATTGATCTTTCTGTTTTTGTGCCAGTACCATACTGTCTTGATTACTGTAGCTTTGTAGTATAGTCTGAAGTCAGGGAGCCTGATTCCTCTTGCTCCATTTTTCGTTCTCAAGATTGCTTTGGCTATTCAGGGTCTTTTGTGTTTCCATACAAATTGTTAATTTTTTTGTTCTAGTTCTGTGAAAAATGCCAGTGGTAGTTTGATAGGGATTGCATTGAATCTGTAGATTGCTTTGAGTAGTAGCAATCTACTACTTGTTGATTCCTCCAGTCCAAGAACATGGTATATCTCTCCATCTATTTGTATTGTCTTTATTTATTTTTTTTTTTTTTATTTTTATTTTTTTTTTTTTTATTTTTTTTTATTTTTTAACATCTTTATTGGGGTATAATTGCTTTACAATGGTGTGTTAGTTTCTGCTTTACAACAAAGTGAATCAGCTATACATATACATATGTTCCCACATGTCTTCCCTCTTGCGTCTCCCTCCCTCCCACTCTCCCCATCCCACCCTTCCAGGCTGTCACAAAGCACCGAGCTAATATCCCTGTGCCTTGCGGCTGCTTCCCCCCAGCTATCTACCTTACTACGTTTGTTAGTGTGTATATGTCCATGACTCTCTCTCGCCCTGTCAAAACTCACCCTTCCCCCTCCCCATATCCTCAAGTCCGTTCTCCAGTAGGTCTGCGTCTTTATTCCTATCTTACCCCTAGGTTCTTCATGACATTTTTTTCCCTTAAATTCCATATATATGTGTTAGCATACGGTATTTGTCTTTTTCTTTCTGACTTACTTCACTCTGTATGACAGATTCTAGGTCTATCCATCTCATTACAAATAGCTCAATTTCATTTCTTTTTAAGGCTGAGTAATATTCCATTGTGTATATGTGCCACATCTTCTTTATCCATTCATCCGATGATGGGCGCTTAGGTTGTTTCCATGTCCTGGCTATTGTAAATAGAGCTGCAATGAACATTTTGGTACATGACTCTCTTTGAATTTTGGTTTTCTCAGGGTATATGCCAAGTAGTGGGATTGCTGGGTCATATGGTAATTCTATTTGTAGTTTTTTAAGGAACCTCCATACTGTTCTCCACAGTGGCTGAACCAATTCACATTCCCACCAGCAGTGCAAGAGTGTCCCCTTTTCTCCACACCCTCTCCAGCATTTATTGTTTCTAGATTTTTTGATGATGGCCATTCTGACTGGTGTGAGATGATATCTCATTGTAGTTTTGATTTGCATTTCTCTAATGATTAATGATGTTGAGCATTCTTTCATGTGTTTGTTGGCATTCTGTATATCTTCTTTGGAGAAATGTCTATTTAGGTCTTCTGCCCATTTTTGGATGGGGTTGTTTGTTTTTTTGTTATTGAGCTGCATGAGCTGCTTGTAAATTTTGGAGATTAATCCTTTGTCAGTTGCTTCATTTGCAAATGTTTTCTCCCATTCTGAGGGTTGTCTTTTGGTCTTGGTTATGGTTTCCTTTGCTGTGCAAAAGCTTTGAAGTTTCATTAGGTCCCATTTGTTTATTTTTGTTTTTATTTCCATTACTCTAGGAGGTGGGTCAGAAAGGATCTTGCTGTGATTTATGTCATAGAGTGTTCTTCCTATGTTTTCTTCTAAGAGTTTGATAGTTTCTGGCCTTACATTTAGGTCTTTAATCCATTTTGAGCTTATTTTTGTGTATGGTGTTAGGGAGTGATCTAATCTCATACTTTTACATGTACCTGTCCAGTTTTCCCAGCACCATTTATTGAAGAGGCTGTCCTTTCTCCACTGTACATTCCTGCCTCCTTTATCAAAGATAAGGTGTCCATATGTGCGTGGGTTTATCTCTGGGCTTTCTATCCTGTTCCACTGATCTATCTTTCTGTTTTTGTGCCAGTACCATACTGTCTTGATTACTGTTGCTTTGTAATATAGTCTGAAGTCAGGGAGCCTTATTCCTCCAGCTCCTTTTTTCGTTCTAAAGATTGCTTTGGCTATTCGGGGTCTTTTGTGTTTCCATACAAATTGCGAAATTTTTTGTTCTAGTTCTGTGAAAAATGCCAGTGGTAGTTTGATAGGGATTGCATTGAATCTGTAGATTGCTTTGGGTAGTAGAGTCATTTTCACAATGTTGATTCTTCCCATCCAAGAACATGGTATATCTCTCCATCTATTTGTATCATCTTTAATTTCTTTCATCAGTGTCTTATAATTTTCTGCATACAGGTCTTTCGTATCCTTAGGTAGGTTTATTCCTAGATATTTTATTCTTTTTGTTGCAATGGTAAATGGGAGTGTTTTCTTGATTTCACTTTCAGATTTTTCATCATTAGTATATAGGAATGCCAGAGATTTCTGTGCATTAATTTTGTATCCTGCTACTTTACCAAATTCATTGATTAGCTCTAGTAGTTTTCTGGTAGCATCTTTAGGATTCTCTATGTATAGTATCATGTCATCTGCAAACAGTGACAGCTTTACTTCTTCTTTTCCGATTTGGATTCCTTTTATTTCCTTTTCTTCTCTGATTGCTGTGGCTAAAACTTCCAAAACTATGTTGAATAAGAGTGGTGAGAGTGGGCAACCTTGTCTTGTTCCTGATCTTAGTGGAAATGCTTTCAGTTTTTCACCATTGAGGATGATGTTTGCTGTGG
Source organism: Phocoena phocoena (assembly GCF_963924675.1). Lineage (NCBI taxonomy): Eukaryota > Metazoa > Chordata > Mammalia > Artiodactyla > Phocoenidae > Phocoena > Phocoena phocoena. The sequence continues at coordinate 118,824,940 of NC_089220.1, read as the reverse complement.
GCTTGTCATATATGGCTTTTATTATGTTTAGGAAAGTTCCCTCTATGCCTACTTTCTGGAGGGTTTTTATCATAAATGGGTGTTGAATTTTGTCGAAAGCTTTCTCTGCATCTATTGAGATGATCATATGGTTTCTCTCCTTCAATTTGTTAATATGGTTTATCACATTGATAGATTTGCGTATATTGAAGAATCCTTGCATTCCTGGAATAAACCCCACTTGATCATGGTGTATGATCCTTTTAATGTGCTGTTGGATTCTGTTTGCTAGTATTTTGTTGAGGATTTTTGCATCTATGTTCATCAGTGATATTGGCCTGTAGTTTTCTTTCTTTGTGACATCCTTGTCTGGTTTTGGTATCAAGGTGATGGTGGCTTCGTAGAAGGAATTTGGGAGTGTTCCTCCCTCTGCTATATTTTGGAAGAGTTTGAGAAGGATAGGTGTTAGCTCTTCTCTAAACGTTTGATAGAATTCACCTGTGAAGCCATCTGGTCCTGGGCTTTTGTTTGTTGGAAGGTTTTTAATCACAGTTTCAATTTCAGTGCTTGTGATTGGTCTGTTCATATTTTCTATTTCTTCCTGATTCAGTCTTGGCAGGTTGTGCATTTCTAAGAATTTGTCCATTTCTTCCAGATTGTCCATTTTATTGGCATAGAGTTGCTTGTAGTAATCTCTCATGATTTTTTTTATTTCTGCAGTGTCAGTTGTAACTTCTCCTTTTTCATTTCTAATTCTGTTGATTTGAGTCTTCTCCCTTTTTTTCTTGATGAGTCTGGCTAGTGGTTTATCTATTTTGTTTATCTTCTCAAAGAACCTGTATTGTCTTTAATTTCTTTCATCAGTGTCTTATAATTTTCTGCATACAGGTCTTTTGTCTCCTTAGGTAGGTTTATTCCTAGATATTTTATTCTTTTTGTTGCAATGGTAAATGGGAGTGTTTTCTTGATTTCACTTTCAGAAGTTTCATCATTAGTGTATAGGAATGCCAGAGATTTCTGTGCATTAATTTTGTATCCTGCTACTTTACCGGATTCATTGATTAGCTCTAGCAGTTTTCTGGTAGCATCTTTAGGATTCTCTATGTATAGTATCATGTCATCTGCAAACAGTGACAGCTTTACGTCTTCTTTTCCGATTTGGATTCCTTTTATTTTCTTTTCTTCTCTGACTGCTGTGGCTAAAACTTCCAAAACGATGTTGAATAAGAGTGGTGAGAGTGGGCAACCTTGTCTCGTTCCTGATCTTAGTGGAAATGCTTTCAGTTTTTCACCATTGAGGACGATGTTGGCTGTGGGTTTGTCATATATGGTCTTTATTATGTTGAGGAAAGTTCCCTCTATGCCTACGTTCTGCAGGGTTTTTATTATAAATGGTTGTTGAATTTTGTCGAAAGCTTTCTCTGCATCTATTGAGATGATCATATGCTTTTTCTCCTTCAGTTTGTTAATATGGTGTATCGCGTTGACTGATTTGCGTATATTGAAGAATCCTTGCATTTCTGGAATAAACCCCACTTGATCATGGTGTATGATCCATTTAATGTGCTGTTGGATTCTGTTTGCTAGTATTTTGTTGAGGATTTTTGCATCTATGTTCATCAGTGATATTGGCCTGTAGTTTTCTTTCTTTGTGACATCCTTGTCTGGTTTTGGTATCAAGGTGATGGTGGCTTCGTAGAAGGAATTTGGGAGTGTTCCTCCCTCTGCTATATTTTGGAAGAGTTTGAGAAGGATAGGTGTTAGCTCTTCTCTAAACGTTTGATAGAATTCACCTGTGAAGCCATCTGGTCCTGGGCTTTTGTTTGTTGGAAGGTTTTTAATCACAGTTTCAATTTCAGTGCTTGTGATTGGTCTGTTCATATTTTCTATTTCTTCCTGATTCAGTCTTGGCAGGTTGTGCATTTCTAAGAATTTGTCCATTTCTTCCAGATTGTCCATTTTATTGGCATAGAGTTGCTTGTAGTAATCTCTCATGATTTTTTTTATTTCTGCAGTGTCAGTTGTAACTTCTCCTTTTTCATTTCTAATTCTGTTGATTTGAGTCTTCTCCCTTTTTTTCTTGATGAGTCTGGCTAGTGGTTTATCTATTTTGTTTATCTTCTCAAAGAACCTGTATTGTCTTTAATTTCTTTCATCAGTGTCTTATAATTTTCTGCATACAGGTCTTTTGTCTCCTTAGGTAGGTTTATTCCTAGATATTTTATTCTTTTTGTTGCAATGGTAAATGGGAGTGTTTTCTTGATTTCACTTTCAGAAGTTTCATCATTAGTGTATAGGAATGCCAGAGATTTCTGTGCATTAATTTTGTATCCTGCTACTTTACCGGATTCATTGATTAGCTCTAGCAGTTTTCTGGTAGCATCTTTAGGATTCTCTATGTATAGTATCATGTCATCTGCAAACAGTGACAGCTTTACGTCTTCTTTTCCGATTTGGATTCCTTTTATTTTCTTTTCTTCTCTGACTGCTGTGGCTAAAACTTCCAAAACGATGTTGAATAAGAGTGGTGAGAGTGGGCAACCTTGTCTCGTTCCTGATCTTAGTGGAAATGCTTTCAGTTTTTCACCATTGAGGACGATGTTGGCTGTGGGTTTGTCATATATGGTCTTTATTATGTTGAGGAAAGTTCCCTCTATGCCTACGTTCTGCAGGGTTTTTATTATAAATGGTTGTTGAATTTTGTCGAAAGCTTTCTCTGCATCTATTGAGATGATCATATGCTTTTTCTCCTTCAGTTTGTTAATATGGTGTATCGCGTTGACTGATTTGCGTATATTGAAGAATCCTTGCATTTCTGGAATAAACCCCACTTGATCATGGTGTATGATCCATTTAATGTGCTGTTGGATTCTGTTTGCTAGTATTTTGTTGAGGATTTTTGCATCTATGTTCATCAGTGATATGACCCTGATTATTAGAGCTGCTCACCAAAGAGGTAGGAGTCCCCTTCCCTGAGGTGCACAGGCCCTGGTGGGGAGAGCCCCCCGTCAGGCAGATGTTGAGGTGATTCCTGCACTGGGGGTTCGGGACACAGCTCAGATGCCTCCGGTCCCTTCCCACTCTGCTCTGACTCCACCTCTTGGAACTTCAGGGCTGGCAGAGGGGTTGGGAGCCAGCTGTTGCAATCTCTAAGAGCCCCGGTGGCCCCCTCGTGGTACAGGTAAAGAAACTGAGGCCCAGAGAGGGGCTGTGACGTGCCCTGGTTCCCATGGTGGGCGCAAGAGCCCAGGCTCTGGGTTTTTCTCATTCACTCCAGGCCACCTCCTGAGAGTGGCCCCTTTGGGATTCATGGGTCTGTGGATACTTTAGCTGAGTTCATTGTCCTGCCCATGTCACATGGCCCTCCACAGCCCCATCACAGGTGCCTGCTGCCATGGCCTCAGGATAAAACCAAGATAAGAGACCAGAACCTCCCACCTCCCACTACCCAGGGTGGCCTGCAGGGCTAGACAGCATTTACAACATAAATTATGAAGGACCATGGAGAAGAGTGCTGCTGTCTGATTCTGAGGGAGTGTTGCTGGTTGATCCTGAAGCAGGGCCTGGAGCCAGCCTGGGGCCCCTCCCTCAGCTCAGACATTAGTGAAAAACACACCTTTTTTCATTAAAAAAAAAAAATGAAATGACCACAGGCATTTAACGATCAAAAGAGGCCAAAAAAGCTTTTAAGAGCCAGGTTGCTGTGTGTGCTGCCACCTAGTCTCCCAGTGTCAGGGCAGACTGGCTTCTGCAGCCATCTCAGGTGTGCCCAGGAAGGTGGCCACAGAAAGCGTCAGGTCCAATCACCTGCAGACCATGGCTTCTTGGGGTGTGGACCCCAAGTCCTTCCCTTCTGCCCCATCAGGCACCACCCAGCCTCCCTCAGGGCCTGTCTTCCTCACCTGGGCACTGTGGTCTCTGTTCTCCTGTCTTAAAGTCTGACACCTTCCCAGCCACTCTCCCCACAACCTTGGGAGTGACTCACACCTGACCATGTTCACACTTTCCGGTGGCTCCTCACTGTACTTGCAAAGCTAAGCTCCTTAGGATGGCTTTTGGGGTCTCCTGTCATCTGCTTTTCCTCCTATGGGCAGGCCTCTCTGTGAAGTTCTCACCTCTCCTCTCTCCATTCCTTCCCCACCCCTTCAGGAAAATGAACCAACATTTCTTTGAGACCCTGTTCCCTTACCATCTCTCTTGACCTGGACAGCTTTACACCTTCTCATTTGTTATTCATTCAATAACTGTTTAGTGAGCACTTACCATGTGCTGGGAACAGTGCAGGGGGTGGGCATGCCCAGCGCCCATGTCCTTTCCTGTACAGCGTGGAAGACCGAGGGGGCTGTCGCCGATGATCAGCATCTGGCTGTGTGTGGCTGCAAATGGGGCTTTGAGGCTTTTGCACTGAGGACAGCATTCCCGGTGACCCTGAGAACCTCAGATGGATTCAGAGACTCAGGACATCCAGGCAGGGAAGGCCCTGAGGAACTATTTCCACACCCCTTATCTCAGAGAGGGGGAAACTGAGGACAGAGAAGGAAAGGGCCTGTACATATCACACAGCAAGCTGGAGATGCTCCCTGATACCCAGTCCAGCCCAGCCCTGGGGCAGATGAGACATGCAGTCCCCCACGGAGGATCAAAGCGTCAGAGAGCTTGTGGGAGACAAGTGCCTGCCTCCCCTCGTGGTAATGGGGGGTAGGGGCAGGAATACTGGGGGAGGAGCGAGAACCGGCCACAGCCCCTGCCTCTTGGACTCTCTGGCTTACCATCACACTCACCCTTCTCTGTCCCCACCTCCATAGAAGCTGCAGTGAAAGATGACATGAACAGCTACATCAGCCAGTACTACAATGGGCCCAGCAGTGGTAAGTGTGTGTCGGCGGCTGTTCTGCATGTACCAGAACTTCTGTGTGGCCCTGTGCCAGAGGTGACCCTGGCAACCCCTAACATCCAGGCTAGGGACAACTCGACCTGGCTGTCCATCTCCCAGCACCTGTGAACCATAGCTGCAGGCAGGGTTCAAGGCTCCCAGCAAACTCTAGCACTAGAGCTGTGGGTGCCGGGGTGGGAATGCTCTGGGATCGCCAAAGAGAGCTGCGTGGGCGACCCTGGAATGGAAGGGGGCTGGAATCTAGACGTCTAAGTGAGCTCAGCTCAGTTCTCAGGTTCCCAACCTGAGAACCTTTCAGGATGAGCATGATGGGGGTGAGATAGCAGCGTAGTTGGGCTCGAGAAGCCACAGGCATTGGGCATGTCCTTGCTTGATTTATGTTTCATTCTTGCACTTTAGGGGACCTAGAGGTCTTCACTTATGGAAAAGGTTGAGTTTAAAAATAATACTCAGTCCTTCAACGTCTTGTTTCTCCTTAGCCAATGTCTTGAATCTTGTAGTTTGGGTTTCACAGCCCTTAAATCCTGGTAAACTCCGTTGTAAGGCTAGACTCCCTCTTCTGTCTCCTCTTCCAAAGCCTTATCTAACCTGCTGATCTCAAAGACCACCATCTCCCAGTACACTCTCCCCACCACTTTAGAGAGAAACCTTGACCACACTACACCCACTATGATTCAGCCCCTTGATACTTCTCACTTAGAGAAAAGACATTTTGAGGTGTCTCTACCCTCCCCCTACAATGCATCATATAGAGATTAATCAGTCTTCTGAAGGCACAGCTCTGGTCATGTCACTATCAATCACACTGGACCCCCTCTGACCATGAAATTCAAATTCCTTGTCGTGGCACACCATGCTTTCTGAGTTAGGATGGGCTAGGTTATGCCACAGGGGCAATCACCCCACATCTGTGTGGTTTAAATAAATCAACAAAGGCCCATGGCACACTGGCCAGGGGCTCTGTGCCCAGGCTGTCATCTTTACTCTAGCACCCAGCAGGCAGAACACCTGTCACCCCTTCCAGAACAGTGTTGACTGCCAGAGCAAAGCACGTCTGGTTTACATAGCTTCTCTGGGAAATGCCACTGGTCAGTTCTCACAGATGATTGGCCAAGTCACGTCACGTGTCCGCACTTGAGTTCAGCAAGATGGGGAGGCATAATCCTCCCTCAGGGCAGTCAGTGAATATTGGAGAACTGGACCGCCTGCCAAGACCTCTCCCAGCAAAGCCCACTCACACTCACTGCCCACCATCCAGCCCCTTTCCTAGACCCGCCCCCATCAGGGCACGCAGAGGTGTGGCAAGGGCGGAGTGTGACCCACATCCCCTCCTTCCTTGCAGACAGCGGTGCCCCAGAGCCAGCTGTGTGCGTGGTCACCACGGCGGCCATAGACATCCACCAGCCCATCTCCTCTGACCTCTTTTCTGTCGATGTGCCCCTGAAGCTTGGCAGCGATGGTACCTGCGCCAGCGCCACCTCTGAGAGCGCCTCCCGCTCCACTCACGGCTCCGTCACCCAGGCACAGAGTGACAGCAGCCAGACGCTGGGCTCCTCCATGGACTGCAGCACCGCCCGCGAGGAGCCATCCTCTGAGCCTAGCCCCTCCCCCTTGCCACTGCCGCCACTGCCGCCACCACCTCAGCAGGAGACGGCAGAGGCCACAGTCCAGGACCTGTTGTCCTCCCTGTCAGAGGACCCCTGCCCATCCCGGAGGGCCTTGGACCCAGCCTCCCTTGCCCGGCCCAGCACAGCGGGCTTGGCCCAAACCAGCCCCGAGCCGGAGCACAGGGTAAGTCTGTTCAACCAGAAGAACCAGGAGGGCTTCACTGTCTTTCAGATCAAGCCTGTCATCCATTTCCAGCCTGCTGCACCTGTGCTGGAGGAGAAGTTCAGATCTTTGGAATCCAAAGAGCAAAAGTTGCACAGGGTCCCTGAAGCCTAGAGCCTCCGGGCAGGCTGGGAGGGAGCGGGGCAGCCAGCCATCTCACGCTCTCCCAGGGCCCTGGAGGCTACCGGGGCCACACAAGGGGCCCAGGAGCCCTCCTGGCCTCCCTCAGGGTGCTGCCTGCCTCCAGGGAGGTGACGCCAGGCCAGGAGGCCACACGCCTCAGACCTCAAAGCCCAGAGCTGGCGCCTCCTCTCACCCTGCTCAGGGGAGGGTGGTGCTCGTGGCTGGGGTTTTTTTAAACCACTTTTACAAAAACCAGCCTGTGGCCCAGCTTCAGCAGGGCAGAGTGCGGGGGCCAGCTCAGCCTCTTCCGTTGCCTTTGTTCCTGATGCCCACCCCGGACCCCCGGGAACAGCACTGTGAGCAGGGGCTATCCAGCCCCAACCCCAAGCCGTCTTTTCCAGGAATCCTGGGTGGAGCCAACACAATCACAAACAGACCACCATCTGAGCCTATTTCATTTGTCCTCATTCTCTCATTTAGGCATGAGCATTTCTGAGTCTTTTCAAGACAAATCTAGTTTTCACCTTCACAGGACATAAAGGGATGGATCTGAAGGTGGGTGGGAGGGTCAGGGGGGTGGGGGGACAGCCATTTTCCAATCTTGGCTTTAATAATAAAAACCACCTGCACTGAGACTTCCAGTTGGCAGAGGTGTTCCTTTGGTTGCTATTCCAAGTGAGGACCCCAGCGTAGCTTGTTTGGGTTCGAGTTGGCCTTGAAAACCAACCCAGGGAGCCCCAACCCCTCTCTGGTGTCCCCGAGGCCGTTATAGAGTGGAAGGAGCCCTGGACCCCGGGAGGAAAGCGCTCACACTGCCTGCCTGTGTGACTGTCAACTAGTACCTTCCCTTCCCTCATCTCCCCACCAAAATGGAGCTCAGAATACTGTGTTCCTTGCTGACAACTCCCAGACGCAGCTCACTGACCCAGGGCTCCATCCCTCAGGGATCTTGAACTTGGCAGGTCCAAAGCTGAGCATGATAACTTGCCCGCAGCCTGCGCCTCCTCCCGGGTTCCCAGCCAGGGCACCACCATCCACCCAGCCATGAACGTGAATGAATGTTGGCTCCCTTCTCATCCCCCACAAGCAGTCAAGGAACGCTGGCCATTCTGCACTCCAAGTCACCTGCCCCAGACCCCATCATCACAGCCTTGCTAAGGCCCAGGCCCAGCTCTGGCTCCACCCGCCTCCAATCAGTGTGTCCCCACCCGGGCTGCTGAGCCTGGTCACTGTCTCCCTTGCTGAAAAGCCTCCAAGGGATTTTTATGACCACTATGTTTCATTTTCTATGTCCAGAAGAAAAAGGGAAGGTAATTTTTTTCATTTCAAGGGCTCCCATTGCCTCAACTGAGTTTCTTGGTGGGGTCACAACTCCTAAATGAGCTCACTTGCCTGCCCCCTGGCCACCCCTCCCAACCTGCTCTTTCTCCCCTCCGTGTGTGTGCAGGTTGTTCTCACTACTCATGTGTCTCACTAGTAGGTCAGGGTGTCCTCCCAGCTCCTGTGGCCCCTTGGACTCACCCTGACAGTGCAGTCAGTGATCCCCTGGCTTGCTCAGCATCTGCATCCCCGCTTGCATCCCCTTGGTCCTCAAGATCAGGGATCAGGCCCGAGTCCCATTAAAACCCTAGAGCCCTGCGTAAGGCCACAGGCTTGGGCACAGAGTCACTCAGGAAAGACGGCTGGATTGGAAAAAAAGGAGGGAAATTACTACATGCAGACAAAGAACACCTTCATGATTTGTGGGGAGATCAGCACTTGTCAAAAAAGATATTAAAGGGGGCAGTGTCCAACCAAGCCGTTTTGGGGTGTAATCTGAGGCATTCCAGTCACCAGCAGCATAGTTACAGCTTCCATTACTGAGCACTCTGTAAGGCCTCTACACACTTGGGCTCCTGTAACCTTCTGATGACCCTGTGAGATGGTAACACGGCCCATCTTACAGGTGTAGCACCCAAGGCTGAGAGGTTTAAGAAACTTCTCTGAGGTCAAACACTAATAAGAGAGGCACTGAAACTGGAGCCCAAATCTGCCTGGCAGTGTGCTAGGTGCTAGGACTCCCAAGTTTTAGAGCCTTTGGAAGTAAAGTGGTCACTCTTAGGTTTTGTCACATGATGGGCTGGAGGGCATTACCTGATTTATAATCTCTAGGGCAGGAGTCAGCAGGGTCTGTTATTAGTGGTCTGCATCTGCTGGACTAGAAACAGCTACCCTCCTCGGCCAGGCCCAACTTGCTAAGCTGTGAAGCCTTCTTTGCTGACTTCCCGTCACCCCAGCTCATGGGCTAGTGCTGGCTACCCAAACAGGTAAATGAGCCTGTCCTGTGCCAGAGCTGAAACCCAGCTCCTAGCGGGCACCGCCTCTGCTGTGGACTTCTACTGCAGAGAAAACCACAGGACAGGGAGGAAAGCAATGGGGTAAGATGCTAGGCAAGTGGCCCCTGCTCTCTGCCTCAGTTTCCCCACCTAGAAGACCTCCACTTTTAAAAGCTGGTTTCTTAGGGTATTTACAAATTGCTGTGAGGTGAAATTCTGCCTGAGCGTTCACTGTTGCCTTCCTGCTTGAACAGGCAGTAGCAGTGTTAGAACTGCTGCACAAGCAGATGAAGACTGGGGACAGAGATGCCAAGAGGTGGTCCCACCTCTCTGAGAACAGAGTCTACAGTCACCGAGTTAGAGGGTGCACACAGACAGAGGAAGCCACTCACCTGAGGACAGGCGCAGGGCAGTCTCTCACAGCCTGAAACGCAGGAGGTGGAGAGTAAAAGCTTTGGCTTTCACGGTTCCCCCGGGTGCCACAGCCCAGAGTTACGGCTGGCGGGCAGCTGGGGACCGGTGGAGATGGAGCCTGAGCACTCCCTGGGAGGTTTGCAGCTCTGGGAAATAGCTCCCCTTGCTCGTCAGCCCATTCAGAGAGCCCACTCTGGTAATCTCCCAGGAGACAGGAGGGTCTGGTAACAGCTGCTGTCTCCTATAAGCCAACAAGAGGGTGATAACAGTAATGGCTCCCATTTATTCATTTCCTGTTGTGATGGGTGCTCTTTGGGTCTGTGATGGGTCTTGATCACAGCCTTGCAAACTGGGTGCTGTTTTCCCTGCTTTACAGAGGAGAAAACAGACACAGAATGATTAATTAAATGACTTGCCCAAGGGCATACAGCTAAACTACTGGCAGGATTCAAACCCAGGTCTGTCTAGGTTAGATGCCATGCTGGATATGGTGAAACGAACTGTGGGGAAATAAACCAGGTGTCATCAGGAGAGCCAGAGAGAGAAATCAGCCTACGTGGCCCCTCAGGCTGGAGGGACCCGCCCACCCTCTCTGCAGAGCCCTGTGGCTCCTCCCACAGGGCCAGCCTCCTGGCTCCGCCCTGCCACGAAGCTGGAGAGGAGCCAATCCTGTGGCCAGGGTGCCACCCTGACCTGCCAAACCTGGCAGCGAAGGCAAGGCTGAGAGCCACCAGTACTGGTGGCCAGCCCCCAAGGCAGCTTGGCCAGAGACCTGCAGGCCTGGCTCTAAGTCCACCCAGGACTGGGGAGCTGTAAGACCTTCCCTGAATGACACAACTGGCTCCTCTCCAGTCAGCCCTGGGCAAGTCCTCCAGCCCAAACCTTGGTTTTTCAGATCGAGTCACACAGACTGGGGTTTTTCACAGACCCTGGACAATTAGAGGCTGGTGGCCAGGAATTCTCTTCGGCGTGGTGGCTGTTTATTCCATCAGTGACTCTCAGCTCAGGAACACCTTTCTGACTCCAAGCTCCTGACTGGTGCTGCCTCCATTCCTCTCTGGTGTAATTTTCTCATCTCTAAAGAGACTAAAGGTGGGGCCATACACTCTGTGAGCTGGGGAGAGCCTCAGATAAGATGAGGTCCAAGGAAGCCTTCTTAAAAACCAAGTATCTTACTAACAAGTCAATAGGAGACTTGCACAGAGTTGCTTAACAAGGATACCCAACAACTCTGGGAGTTAACCCCAGGTTTTGAAAGGACATCTCAGGGCAGGAGAGAAGTCTGGATCACTCCACCTCCACCCTCCATCTCAGATGCTGTGGTGCATCCAGGGTGTGCCAAAGCCCTGGATTCTCAGCCCAGCTCTGTTTCTGGTTTGCTACATGGCTCCAAGCGAATCCTTGGACCTGCTTCCTCACCCTGTACAGCAGGAATAATAACTCTCGTCCCCTCCGCCCCCATCCCCGTGAGGGTTGCTGGGATAGCTAATGACATAATGGAAGGGAAAGCCCTTTGAGAATGTTTCGAGGGAGACACAAACAGAAACCATCCTTATTAATAATGGATGCCTGGGGTGTTTCACTGCCTACCCACGTTCAGCACTTCTGGGGAAGGCTGCCCAGGAGATGCTCAGCTATTTCATTTGCTGCCACTGATAGTCTGATGTGGAGAGAGGGTGGTAGATGCGTGCTGAGAGGACGTGTGCCCTACCCCCCAGCCCCAATAGCCAGTTCAGGCACTGTATCCCCACTGGTTCCCCTGTAAATAATGCCCTGGAGTCACCCCAAGTTACAGCACTGTTGTTCCCCAGACAGGAGCCACCTTATCTGCTTTCCTCTCCCTTTTCCAGTACAAGCCAAAAACATACATTTCCATGGCATAAACTGAGTGATGAATTCATATCTACTCTGGAATTTTTTTTTTTTTTGCTCCAGCTCTGAGAAGTTTAGTATTGTCTCCTGGTGAATAGTTAATTTAATTATCCAAAGAAAATGATGGAACATTTGCTGCTAAATTTATTGCAAGCTACTAAAGAGACAGGGCTGGCATAATTTTATGCAGAGCCCCAGGCTATATAGCATAGGGGAGCAGGCTGCCTATTCATCCTGAAACAAGCAAATGAAATTGACTACCCTGGAGATCAATCAGGACATTAAACACTGTGATGAATGTGGCAGAATTCTTCAGTGTCTGAGATTTACAGGGCACCTTTCACCAAGCGCTCTAGGAGCCTCCCCAACATCAATTAGCCTCACATCTAGGTAGGCTCACCTCCACCTCCACTGCATAAAGAAGAGGCATGGGGTTCTTGGACCTGGGTTTGCTAAGTGCCACAAAAGATAGCCAGTGTGCAAACTAGATCCAGATTCTAGTACAAAGACCCCCTACTTCCCTCAGCAAGGAACGTTTTAGAATGGAGGAATCAGGTTAAAAGGGGACTGAGGGATTGGGGTCCAGAGTGTGTCACGTTCTTGGTGCTTCCGTGCCTTGTTCACACTGGGCCTTTTGCCTGGGATACATTTCTTTATGGGTTGATTCTGACTGGTCCTTCTGAACTCGGCTTAGCTGTCTCATCTTGCTCCCCTCCACTTCAGCCTGCCCCAGTCAGGCTGGATTAGGTACATCCTCTGTGTTCCCAAAGAGGGACTCAGGATATGGCATGTGGTTGAGAGTAAACTTTGGCCCAAGGTCACCACTCACTAGCTATGAATCCTTTGGCAAATGTTTTAAGCTCTGTAGGCTTCAGTTTTCTCAACTGGAGAATGGAGAATACTACTATACCTTGTGGGGTTATGAAGCTTAAATGAAATATAATGTCTGTAAAGCCCTCAGCACAGCATCTGTCTCCATTTACCTAAGCTGCTTGATATCTGCCAACACATTCACACAGGTCAAAGCTTGAAGATATCTTGGAAGATTACCAAGTGCAATTTGCCGTTTTACAGATGAGGAAAATGAAGGCTAAAAGGAGAAGGAATGTGGCCAGGGTACCTCTGAGACCATATCAGAACAAGGACAAGAATCCAAGGGTCCTGGTGACCAGCCCACTCAGTGCTCAGCCCTTCCTGTGGTCCCCAGGTCCCAGACCCCAATGTTCCCCGTGCAGGCCCCACGCTGGGAAGGGAAACAGCCCTCCAAGCTGGACTTGAGTCCACAAAAAGGCAGCAGTAAACTGCCTTTAACCACGTGACCAGTTGTGGGAGGCAAAGAAGGTGAAGCCCAGACAAGTAAAACCTCACCATGGCCTGACTGCTCACCAGTCGGGCACCAAAGAAGGTAAATGCCAGCTTCCTTCCCAATAAATTCCTAATTCCATCACACGTCCATGTTTCTAATGACGAGCTTGCTGTTTTGAGGCAGTGCAAGCCAGAGGATAAGTCCTGGAGAAGCTGTTAGATGCTGGGGGAGAGCCTGGCACGGTGCAAAGGCCAAGCCCTCCAAACCTGGAGTCAGCTTAGGTTCCACATCTCAATTACTGCCTCTGCTCGGTTACCTCTCAGCCCATTTCTTCAGCCAGAAAGTAGGGGTTAATGATACCCCCTTTGGGGATCATAGTATTAGAGAAGGATATACAATGCACCTAGTAGGTTCTTAACAAGTAACATTTGCCGAAATTCTGGTTTGTGTTCTACCTCTACCATCTGCTTTGTGCCTTGGGGCAAATCACCTCTCCTGAGACCCTGACTTCTTCACCGTTTCCTACCTTTTCCACCTCTTGGAGTAACTTACATGAAAGTGCTTTTATAAACCAAGGATTATCAGCAACTCTTCTTCATTTGGGTTTCCCACAAAATATTTTTAAAACCCTAGGGCTATACGAATTGTGGCATTATATCACCCTATATGGGCTTTTTTTTTGCAGGTTATCAGTCAAGTCTCCTTTAGTTCAGCAACAGCTAACCAAATCCATCTGTTACAATCAATAGTGTTCTCCGCGTTTCCCAGCCTCTTAAGCACACTTTTATGTGGACCAAAACAAAAACCCCTCTTACCCCCGTGAGAGACAGTGTGAAATGCAACCAAGCTGACTATCCCTTTCAGAAAGACAGCAAAGAGAGCACTTATGGCTGAGGTTTCATTCAAAGCCCCCCAGCCCAGTACAGACACACCCAGGCTCTGCCGGCAGCATGGCTCCCACTCTGTCCTGGGAGGAAGAGTCCCAGTCTCTGCCAGCCTCGCCCACAGCACCGGACCCATTTCCACAGTCTCAGGGGGCCCATTCTGTACCCAAAGAGCTTTCAGCCAAACCCATCCGGGACATAAGGCCGGAGGATTCCTGCAACAGCCTCCTAATCACTTCCATCTTCTCCTCCTCCCTCCATCCATCCTGTACACACTGCCAGGTTATTTTATTCCTCTAGGTTATGTTATTCCTCCAGATCAGGTTACAGGCCTTCCTCTATATATGTCAATATCTCCCTGTTGCCCGGAGGGTGCTTCTTAAGACCTGTTCAGGTGGCAGGGCCTCAAGACATCATATGCAGCTATTTGTGGAACATTCTGGATATACTGACATGTTTAATTCTAACATACAAACAAGGAACAGAACAACCAGCAGAGAGCATTTTTAAGAATTCAACACATGTCCACTAAACAAAAGCTGTGGAGGGTCAGTGGCTGCTGACCTCCTTAGTTAATATCTATTTGCTACCTGTTCATTCACTTTGGAATCTACTTATATTAAGACGACATAGCAGCAACCAAAGTTTTAGAAAAACGTATGCAAGAAAGACTTAGATTGGGAAATTCTATTTTTTTTTCCTGTAAATCAGGAAAAGCCCGTTCACAGTACCATCCCCAGCCCAGCTCCTGAAATGGCAGTATTCCTTGAGGGCAAAGTTTGAGAATCACTGACCAATAAGGAAAAAGGACAAACTCCTCAGCCTATCAGTCAATGTCCTCTGCAATCTGGCCTTAACTACCTACCACCATCAACCCCTTTCCTGACACCCTGTGTTTCCCAACCGTCACTGCCTCAAGCATCCACGTGAGCCCTTATCTGTTCTACTTCTGCCCCACATGCTAATATTAATGCCTCCACGCCCAAGGAATAACCACAGCTGGCCCACTGAGGGAGCTCTCCCTGTATGCGTTGACTACATGCTATCTGCTTTTCTAATCACTTGGGTCTCATCTTCCCTGGTAGCTGCAAATCTTGAGGGCAGGGACAGCTTGTATTCTCAGAGCCCAGGAGGAAGCTGTTCTCCCTGTCAGGACCACAAGCTTCAGGACAGTGGCTGGGCCAGACTTCCAGGTGTTTGCTCCAGCATCCCACACAGCACAGCTGGCGGATGAACCAGGGAATATGCCCCATAGTACTGCTGAGAGACCGTGGGACCAGGGGCAAAGCTGGGTTCTGTACTTTCTCAACTACTGGAAAGCTGAGACCAGGGCCCTCACTGGGCCTCAGTCCATAGAGTAAGGAGTTGTTCGCTTGATCTAAATGGCCTCAAGGACCTACTCAGCTCTGCCCTCACAGGGCTGCCCTTCTACATGCGTACTTTTGCTCTCTCAGGGACTCCGGGTTCTGCCTAATTAACCAAATTCCCAGGGGCCGTATGAGGTTAACCAAAGACCTCAAAAAACTAGGGAGAACAGAAAGCTACTCCTAACACCTTTCCCCACACTGCTTCCAGAGCTACTGCTCTGGGTCCTCAAGCCAGATGCAGGGGCAGTCATTTGGAACTGACAGCTTGGTTTCCAACAAAACGTAAGGAAAAAAAGGGCACGTCAAATTGCATCTTCTGGCATATATGGTGGTTTTAACAATTTGCCCCCATCTCACACAACTGCCTTTTTAAGGTAAACTTTAAGTGGGCACTTAGAGGGGCTTCTGAGTTGAACGAATTCCTGCTGGAAAGACAAGCCCAGAACACTGACTCTTCTCCTCAACTAGGATCCTGAGGGTGTGCCCTGCCCACCCAGCACCAAGCACTGAGTGCCCTTTACCTGAGGTTACTGTGCAGCGACTCCCTGTTCCTTGAGCCGAAGTGAGGCAGGTCACATACTGGTGAAGCCACTGCTCTGAAGCCAAACTTCCTGGTTTCAAATCCTGGCTCTCATTTATAAGCTGTCTGAATTTGGGCAAGTTATATAACCTCTTTGTGCCTCAGCTTCCTCATCTGTAAAACAGGGATGATAATAATAGCATCTATCTTACAGGGTATTGTGAGGACTTAAGGGGTTTAATATATTTCAAGTGTTAGAATGGTGCCTGACATATAGTAAGCACCATATTTAATGCTATTATGATGGTGATGAGTTGTACCCAGTAAATTAAGTGAACAGCTGCTTAGAGCGGGGGCAGGGCAGTCATGATAGGAGGGAGCCAAAAGGGAGAAAGACCAACCAGTTCAATCCTGGGGCTAGGAGCCACACAGAGATACCAGCTGGGATGGTCCTCCGTGAGCCAGCACACCCTATATATACTGGGGGTACCTCTGCAGCCATCACCTTTGCTGTCTCTCCTCTCCCCCAGTTACAGTGTCCAATAGGGATGAGGAGTAAAAGGAGAAGGCAATGAGCAAGGTTAGCTTTCTTCAGAAGAGCCCCAAAGACAGCAAAAAGATGTGAGAACTACTTTTGCAAGGGTGATTCAAACTGTGTGGCCTTGGACAAGTCACTTTACCTCCTTCACTTCTTCTCTGTGCCTCAGTATCCCTATCTGTCCAAGAGGTGTGAACCTGATGATCATTCAGCTCTGCATTCTAGGATTCTACAGTTCTAGCAGAACATCACTTTGATGCTCCTCTCATCTCATTAAAAGAAGGCAGAAATGCCAGTGTTTCACAGCAAATGATTATGACACATCAAAAAGGGTTCAACTAGTCAGTCCCAGGCTGGCCACACAAAGGGACTGGCTGGCCCCTCTGCTCCTTCCCCTTATGTATCACTAGTCACTTCCCATCTCTTCCCTGCCATTTTCCTTGTCAACTACTATACCTTCTGCAGATTGGCTTCAGGGTGGCAGTTCTCTTCATTCAACTTGCCTACTGACTCCTGGCCTTTCTATGACCCCAGATACCTGACCACGCCTTCCTGCAGGCTTGGCCAAAGCCTCTCCAGCCTCTGTTCTGTGGGCTGCATGCACACCAGCTTCTGGCCTCTTGCGACACTCTCAACCTCAGCCATACCCTAGGGCAGCAGAGGGAGAGTGCCAGTGCTCATCACACATGTGGCCAACTCACATACCTGGCTGCTTTCTAAGACAGCCCAAAGGAAGCCACCAGGAGGGCAAAAGAAAAGCCAGAGCATTCTCTGAGCAGGACTTTAAACATTTACAATAATATCAAACTATCTGTTAGCGTAAGAGGCCATACTGTCTCAAAGTAGCCCCTCCTTCTCCACTTCCCTCTCCTTTATAGACACAAAGTCCTATCAGCTGACAAAACGTTAAAATGAAATGGAAAATTAAATTAACTTCAGCCAACTAAATATATTCAGCAGGTTCAGGTTTAAGTCAGGTCTGCTTTTGTCACATTAGCTATGATTTTCGGAAGACTGGAATATATTTAAGATAATATCCATGCTTTGTGGCCATGCTTTTTTAACTCTCAATTTGCCGTTCTAGTTCCCTTATCTGTTACTAGATTGTGTTGATTAGGCTGCTGGCAACATTCATGTTTACAATTTTGCCTAAAACACAGAGCCTTCCATGAACAACACAGGCAAAGATAAAATAATAAATTAACTTTCACTCCTTTTTTTCAATTTTCTCTCTTCCTTTACAAAGATAGGCATATTTCTGGTAATAGTTTTAAAGCTGTGAAAAGGCTTTATTATATATTTTATTACAGAACTAGAAAATTTCAAAAAATAACTGTGTGGAACCACAAATAATTAAAAAGAAACATAAAAATAACCCCATAAAAAAGCATTCTGGCGCCTGTTAGAATTTTCCCTCAAATTACAAAATGTAGCTCTCCACGCTTTCCAATGATTGTTACGTTAGCCATGAATTTCTATTTCAGCTGAATATACTTTGATACAATTTTCCTTCTTAAGACATGGTCATGGCTCATTTTTTCTTCAATAGTTCTGTCATTTCAGGAACAACCTGCAAATTAAAAAAAAAAAATGTTATTAAGCAACTTGAGTCTTCATTGTGATATGGTCACAGCTCCTTAAGAAGTAAAAAGAGACCAAAAGAAACAATGTGAATCACTACAGAGGTACAAAGTGCCCCCTTCTCTCCCCCACCCAGGAACTCCCGGTTCACCCACAGCCTCTCTTCCCATCCGTGGGGAAACTATATATAAACCTTGGGAGGGAAAGGTCACCTGGGACACACGGCTGGCAGGGCCAAAGCCCACTCATGGCCTAGGAGCCTTTCTGACACAACCCCAAACCTCAGAAAGGCACCACAGAAAATAGGAAGTCCAACTTTTCTCTGTGCTGAGAATAGTGTATAGTTTTTACCTTCGTGTTTTCTAGCATTCTTCCTTCCCGCACTGCATTCCTGCCCTTCCTTCAAAGTCCACACCAGAGTCTCTTGCTTAGTCATGACTCCTGTCAACCTCCTCTAGTACTTGTTTTCTCATTGTTCATTCATTCATTCATCATTCATTTAACAAACACTGTGGCTGTTGTTCCTCAGCGTATGTTACTATCTTCTGGCACATAAAAATGAGCTGCATGCTGAACATTACCCATCATCACTCTTTATGAAAATCAAGGCCTTGTGCTGATGCAGTGGCTGGTCAGCAGACACAGTAAGAAACCACAGTGAGGGAAACTGACCGAGTTGGCTCCCACCTTAAAAAGGATTAATTACTAACCCTTGGTCTTGGCAGTTTAGTGGCTGCAACTGGAGCTTTTGGTGTGGAGCTGCTTTGTAACAGCCTGGACAACAGAGGAGGGCTACATGTGGGGACTGCAGGGGAATGTCACAGAGAGCCCACCTGAAAACTAGCTGAGCCACTCATGTAAAATATCAATTATACTCAGTCTTCCGAGGGGCTGTCGACTGCCCTAGCTCACAAAGATCCCAGCTGAACTTGCCACTGATGAATACAGCCTCTCAATTATTTAAGAGAGCTACATTTCCATTAGGTGGAAATAATGTGTTCGTACAAAATTTATTAAGGAAATTGTTGACATGTTGTTCCTTCCGAATGTCACTTTGTCTCCAGACTATTAAAAGGCCCATGTTTACCATGGAGCCAGGAGGCATTAGCTCAGGGGCAGCATTAAGTGCTGGCACCACTTCTTCCAGCTTTTCTCGGTGGAGAGACCATGAGCTTATGCCAGTCATACAGATGACATGCTAAATGAGCTTCATGTGGGACCTACGTGTTTCATGAAAAATAGGCTAGAGCTCAACTTCTTTTAAATAAAACATTAATTTGGTTTAGAACACAGTTTTTAAAAACCTTACAGAATGTCCACCTGCCACGCTCCCCAAAAAGAGTCGAAGGGTCTTTCTCTCTCCATCCTCTACATCCTTTTCATTAGATCAACCTCAGACTTTCCAAGCATACCACACAATGCCTTAGTTAGGAAAAAGAACACGTCAACTCAGTTGACTGCGTATCTGATGGTCTTAGCACACTGAAAGATCTGGATTCTTATTTTTATTTATTTTAGATACTGCACAGGCAGTTCCCTATTCAGTAAGACCAAATGAGAGTGAATTTATGTTTAAAATACGATAATCTACTGATGTAAGTCACAGCACAACTATATTTCACTCATTTACCTAGTATTTCCTCAGGATAAGCACTATGGGAGATAAAGAAGTTCAGGCCTGATTCCTGGCCGTGAGGAGCTCCACTCACTATTTGGAGAGAAGAGCCAGAGGCCTATGAACAACCCAATTAGAAATGTGCTCATCTTCCACTGTAATGTAAGAGGATGAGAAGAACGGCACTAAAAGCTCCAAATTCAGGAGTCCTGAGGAAAGTTGAGACTGGTGCAGACTAAGAAAAATCAGGACATTACCATGGAGAAGAAAAAGATACTGAGCAAAAAAATAAGGAGGCAAACAGATAAACACTGCAGGTTCCAGAGACAGTAAAGGGATTAGAATGACTCCAGTGAATGACTATGCTGGGAAGAGGTGAAAAAGGTTTAAAAAGACAGGAGATATGCCAAGTCTAATCAATGGGAACACAATAGTCTCTCCAATGGAGATGGACAACTGGATATCCACACATACAAAAGAATGATGTTGGATTGGACCTTCACCTCACACCATATACAAAAATTAATTCAACATGGATCCACAACCTAATTATAAGAGCGAAACCCATAAGACTCTTGGATCATGACAACAGATTCTTAGATATGACATCCAAAACATAAGCAACAAAAGAAAAAAATAGATGAACTGGCCTTTATCAAAATTAAACCTTTTGTCATCAAAGGACATTATCAAGAAAGTGAAAAGACAACCTACAAAATGGGAGAAAATATTTAGAAATCATATGTCTGACAAGGGTTTAACATCCAGAATATATGAAGAAATCTTACAACTCAACAACAAAAAGACAAACAATTCAATTAAAAAATGGACAAAGGACTTGAATAAACATTTCTCTAAAGAAGATATACAAATGGCCAAAAAGCACACATGAAAAATGCTCAGTATCACTGGTCATCAGAAAAATGCAAATCAAAACCACAATGAGATACCACTTCACAACCATTATTAGGATGGCTATAATAAAAGACAATAACAAGTGTCAGCCAGTGTATGGAGAAACTGGGGCCCTTGTATATTATTTGGTAGGAATGTAAAATGAGGCAGCCACTTTGTAAAACAGTCTGACAGTTCTTCAAAATGTTAAACATAGAGTTATAAAGTAAACCAGCAATTCCATTCCTAGATATATATCCAAACAAGACGAATCAGTGCACAAAAACTCATACATGAATGCTCATGGCAGCATTATTTACAACAGACAAAACATGGAAACAACTCAAAAGTCTATCAGCTGATGAACGGATAAACAGATTGTGGCACATCCATATGATGGCTATTACTTGGCAATAAAAAGGAATAAAGTGCTGATACATGCTAGAGCATGATGAACCTTTAAAACATTATGCTAAGAATCCAGCCACAAAAGACCATATATTACATGATTCTATATCTAAGACTGGCAAATCTACAGAGACAGTAAGTAGATTAGTTGTTGCCAGGGGCTGGGGAGAATGTGAATAGGGAGTGGCTGCTAATGGGTATGGGGTTTCCGCTCAGTGTGATGAAGATGTTCCAGAATTAGACAGTAGTGATGGCTGCATAACTCTGTGAATATACTAAAAAAAAAAAAACCCCACTGAACTGTACACTTTAAAAGTGTAAATTTTACAGTATATGAATTACATCTCAGTAAAGCTATTATATTAAGAAAAAAACAAAGACCCCACTACCAGTCAGGTGGTGCCCTCTGCCCTATCACTCTAACTCTGATTATGATATTTACCATTTATTAAGCACCTACTCTGTAAATGTATGATAGGAAATACAAACAGGTAGGCTAATATTTAACACAGACTATACTAGGTGCAGTATAATCTCATTTAATTCTCATTACAAGGTAGTATAATATTTATAGTATCTATGAGAAAGCTTATATTCAGAGAGATTAAATAACTTGGCTAAGATAATTTAATTAGAATGTGCCCAAGACAGAATATGAAACAAAGCTCATAATTACCATACCATGTTATTTCTGTCATATGAAGAAAAAAAAAAAAACCTTGTCCTAACTCATATGATTGTTGAAGGGTAAATTGAAAGGATGAATATAAGAAAATAAAATGTTATGCATATACATTTTTACTCCAGACATGATGAAATTTGGTGGACACAGTATCCCTTAGAGAATTATTAGTCTAATAGCTATATACACTTGTTATGTGTGATACAGTTTGAAATTTTTAAACAAAAATTTGATCTAAAAAAGCCATTTTTATACAGCTATTATTTGATTTATGATGTTATTTTAAGATCATAATCCCAAATAGATAATTTTCATTCATCATTTGCATACTTGTATTTTTCAAGTTGTTATACCTTTAAATATTTGATTTTTAAAGAGAGGGTGGCTCCAGTGAGAAGTATATTCACTGAGCCACCCTGTCTCTTCTTCTGTCAGAATTACTATAATATTCATCTGGAATCATTCTGATTTCAACTTAGAAAACAATCTGATTTCTATCTAGTTCTGTCTTGGCTGCTAGTCTGTCGAAGATGTGGTTCTATTTACTGCAACTTATCTAAGGTACAGGAGTAGCGGTGAACCACCCAGCTGTGGTACCTGATGAGCTGGAAAGGCAGAGTGATGAGAAAACGAACAGAATCAGGAGCCTGGCTTAGTTGTGCCAATAACTTGCTGAGCAGCTTCCCCAAATCACATCTCTCTGGGACACAGACAACTTAAGAAGAACACAGCCTGCATGTTACTCATATAGTAATAAATGGGAGGCTGCAACTCAAGCAGAATTTTTAGTATCTTCTTTACTAGTTTTTCCCCAAACTGCATTTTTAAGGACTGATTAACTTTCTCACTTTGTATTAATCAAAGGCATATAACGGTACTTCAGAACTTCTGAGCAGCATGAGATAGACACTACCATAATTCTAGCTAAAGGCAAATAAAAATTATGTCTTACTCCAAATAGTCTCCCTATAGTCAAATGTGGACTTCCTAAGGGATGGAAGATGACACTCCAGGCAAATGGCAGCCAAAAGAAAGTGTAGCTACACTCATATCAGACAAAAAGACTTCAAGACAAAAAAATTAACAAGAGACAAATTGGACAATGTATAATGAAAAAGGGACAGTTCATAAGAAGACACAACTTATTAACATATATGCACCTAACAGAGGAGCATCAAAATATATAAAACAACCATTAACAGACCTACAGGGAGAAATTGACAGCAACACAGTAATAGGAGATCCTACTTACATCAACCAATAGATAATTCAGACAGAAAGTCAATAAGGAAAGAGCAGCCTTAAATGAAAAGTCAGATCTGATTTGATAGATTTGTACAGAACAGGCCATCCAAATGCAGCAGAATACACATTCTTCTTAAGTGCACATGGAGTTTTCTCAAGGATAGACCATATGTTGGAACACAAAACAACTCTCAATACATTTAAGAAGACTGAAATCATTTCAAGCATCTTTTCTGATCATAATGGTATGAATCTAGAAATCAACTACAAGAAGAAAGCTAGAAAAAAATCATAAAAATGTGGAGAATGAACAACATGCTACTGAACAACTGTTGGGCCAATGAGGAAATCAAAGAAGAAATAAAAAATTACCTGAAGACAAAAGAAAATGAAAATATGACATACCCAAATCTATGGGATGGAGCAAAAGCAGTACTGAGAGGGAAGCTTATAGCAACGCAGGCCTACTTCAAGAAACAAGAAAAATCTCAAGTAAACAATCTACCCTCACACCTAAAGGAACCAGAAAAAGAACAAACAAAGCCCAAAGCCAGTAGAAGGAAGGAAATAATAAAGATCAGAGCAGAAATAAATGAAAGAGACTAAAATATGATAGAGAATCAGTGAAACTAAGAGCTGATTCTTTGAAAAGATAAACAAAATTGACAAACTATTAGCTACACTCACCAAGAAAAAAAGAAGGCTCTGATAAATAAAATCAACAAAAGAGAGAAATAACAATGGGTACCACAGAAATACAAAGGATTATAAGAGAATATTATGAACAGCTATATGCTAACAAACTGGACAGCCTAGAAGAAATGGACAAATTCTTAGAATCATACTACTTTTCAAGACTAAATCATGAAAAATAGAGAATGTGAATAGACCAGTCACTAGTACAGAGACTGAAACAGTAATAAAAAGCTCCCCAGAAAACAAAAGTTCAGAACCAGATGGCCTCACAGGTGAATTCTACTAAATATTCAAAGAAGATTTAATACCCACCCTTCTCAAACTATTCCAAAAAACTGAAGAGGGAACGTTTCCTAACTCATTTTATGAGGCCAACATCATCCTGATACCAAACCCAGACACAGAAAACACAAAAAAAGAAAATTACAGACCAATCTCTCTGATGAATATAGATGAAAAAATCCTCAACAAAGTATTAGCAAACCAAATACAACAATACGTTAGAAGGATAACACACCATGATCAAGTGAGATTTATTCCAGGAATGCAAGGATGGTTCAACAACTGCAAATCAATTAACGTGACACACAACATTAACAAAATGAAGGACAAAAACCATATGATCATCTCAACAGATGCAGAAAAAGCACTTGACAAGATTCAACATCCATTTATGGTAAAATCTCTCAATAAAGTGGGTGCAGAAAGAATGTACTTCAACATAATAAAGGTCATATGTATCAAACCCACTAACATCACACTCAGTGGTGAAAAACCAAGTTATCCCTCTAAAATCAGGAACAAGACAACGATGCCCACTCTCATCACTCTTATTCAACATAGTACTGGAAGTCCTAGCCAGAGCAAGTAGGCAAGAAAAAGAAATAAAAGGCATCCAAATTGGAAAGGAAGAAGTAAAAATGTCACTATTTGTGGATGACATAATTTGATATATAGAAAACCCTAAAGATTCCACCAGAAAACTATTAGAAGTAATAAATGAATACAGCAAAGCTTCAGGGTACAAAATCAACATACAAAAATCTGCTGCGTTTCTACATACTGCCAATGAACTAGCAGAGAGAAATTAAGACAACAATCCTGTTTACAATCACAACAAAAAGTATAAAATACCCAGTACTATATTTAACCAAGGAAGTGAAATACCTGTACAATGAAAACTGTAAGACATTGCTGAAAGAAACTGAAGAAGACATAAATAAATGAAAAGATATTCCATGCTCACAGACTGGAAGAATTAACACTGTTAAAATGTTGATACTGCCCAAAGCAATCTACAGATTCAATGCAATCCCTATCAAAATCCCAAGGACATTTTTCACAGAAATAGAACAAAAAATTCTAAAGTTTACATGGAACATGAAAGCCCCCCCAAAACCAAAGCAATCCTGAGGAAAAAGAACAAAGCTGGAGGTATCCCATGTTCTGATTTCAAACTATATAACAAAGCCATAGTAATCAAAACAGCATGGTATTGGCACAAAAACAGATACACAGATCAGTGGAAGAGAATAGAGAGCCCAGAAATAAACCCACACATATATAGAAAATTAATTTACAATGAAGGAACAAAGAACATACAATGGAGAAAGAATAGTCTCTTCAATAAATGGTGCTGGGAAAACTGGACAGCCACAGGCAAAAAAATGAAAATAGACCATGCCCCACACAAAAATCAATTCAAAATGGATCAAAGACTTGAATGTAAGACCTGAAACCATAGTACTCCCAGAAGAAAACATAGGCAGTATGCTCTTTGATATTAGTCTTAGCAACATCTTTCCAGATATGTCTCCTCAGGCAAGGCAAACAAAAGCAAAAAATAAACAAATGGCAAACTAAAAAGCTTCTGCATGACAAAGGAAATCATTGATAAAATGGAAAGACAACCTATGAAACAAGAGAAGATATCTGCAAATCATATATCCAATAAGGGATTAATATCCAAAATATGTAAAGAGTTCATACACCTCAACAACAACAAAATAAACACCCTGATTAAAAAATGGGCAGAGGAGCTGAATAGACATTTTTCCAAAGACGACATATGGATGGCCAACAGGCACATGAAAAGATGTTCAACATCACTAATTATTAGGGACTTGCAAATCAAAACCTCATTTCTGTTAGAATGACTATTATCAAAAAGGCAAGAAATAACAAGTGTTGGTGAAGAAGTGGAGAAAAGGGAACCCTCCTGCACTGCTGGTGGGAATGTAAATTGGTGCAGCTACTATGGAAAAAAGTATGGAGATTCCCCCCAAAATTAAGAATAGAACTACCACATGAACCAGCTATCCCACTCCTGGGTATTTATCTGAAGAATACAAAAACACTAACTTGAAAAGATGTACGGGTATTTAAAATGACCCATATACAAGGACCTACTGCACTGCACAGGGAACTCTGCTCAATGTTATGTGGCAGCCTGGATGGGAGGGAACTTTGGGGGAGAATGGATACATGTATATGTATGGCTGAGTTGCTTTGCTGTGCACCTGAAACTATCACAACATTGTTAATCGGCTATACTCCAATATAAAACAAAAAGTTTTTTAAAATTTTAAAAAAAGAAAAGAAAAGATATATGGGGACTCCTGAGTTCACTGCAGTATATTTACAACAGCCAAGATAGGGAAACAACCTAAGTGGCCATCAAACAGTGAATGGATAAAGAAGATGTGGTGTATACATATACAATGGGATACTACTCATCCATAAAAAAGATGAAATCTTGCCATTTATGACAACATGGATGGACCTTGACGGTATTATGCTAAAGAAATAAATCAGAGGGAGAAAGACAATTTCACTCATGTGGAATATACCCCCCCCCCACCAAAACAAAGTAAATGAACACACCAAATAAAAACAAACACATAA
The DNA here is from genome assembly GCF_963924675.1 of Phocoena phocoena. NCBI lineage: Eukaryota > Metazoa > Chordata > Mammalia > Artiodactyla > Phocoenidae > Phocoena > Phocoena phocoena. The sequence goes on along the minus strand of NC_089220.1, from coordinate 118,798,873 downwards.
AATCAGAGAACAGAATAGTGGTTACCAGAGGGGAAGGGGCTTGGGGGAGGGTGCAATGAGTAAAGGGGATCAATGGTATGGTAATAGGTGGAAACTAAATTTTTGGTGGTCAGCATGCTGTAGGGTATACAGAAGTAGAAATATGAAACTTATGTAAACTTATTTAATTACTGAAACTTATATAATGTTATAAAACTATGTTATCTCAATAAAAAATCTTTAAAAAAAATTTTTAGAAGTGCGCTTCTTAAAACACCAAAAATAGCTTGAGAATCTCAGGTTGGAAATCAGCTGACTGGATGATCTTTGAGGTCCCTTTCCACTTTTACTGTCCTAGGACTCTCAATGAGATATCTCTTTGATCATGTACATGCGCACAAACACACACACACATACAATATAGATACATACACTCTCTCATGTTAATGCATAATGTGTGGGACACCACTGCATCTATCATTGCTACAAAGATAGCAATGATATCCTGCCTTGAGGCAGGAGCATCTCTGTAGCAATGATAGATGCAATGGTGCCCCACACAGTATGAACATCACAAATTTCCGACTGTCTAACTCTTCATTCTTTTATCCAGTAAGCCCCACATGTCAGTAGCAATACACCGTACACAAGCAGACAGAATAATATAACTTAAAATAAACAAAATTACTTATAGATTTACTCAAATATTCTCGAGGAAAAGTAAAAGCTAACTACAGTAGATGCCTGTCTGCAAACATATCAACGTGATACATGGTTAAGGTTCAGAAAGTGTTTGCTTTCATTTTTAAATTAAAAGGTCTTTATTCCTTTATCTGTATCTCACTGGAACTAAATGCTTTCTACTTGAACAAAGGTATTATTATACAGAAATACAAAAACATTTATCTTTTTCATACTAACTTTTCCTCCCACTGGGATATCTTGGTCAAATGACTGCCACTACTGTTTGTTCTTACATAGTTGGGCCAGGTCACAGGAGCAGGTAACCTACCTAAACCCTAAATTTCAGATACAGAACCCCAGGATCACAGAAGAGGGGGTGTATTTTTCCCATGCAATATAAGGCTCTTTTGGGAGGGGGGAGGTTCCATGGGGAAAGCTGCCCTATGCTGACCCAGGACAATAGCCCCAATTCTAGTCTCTCCATGAAGTCTGGACCATTACTGAATAATTCTGAGCATTTGAAGGGCCCATCTTTCACTGAGCATGAACACACACTTCAAAATACAGATGTGCTCTCAAAGTGTACTCATTAGTTCATCTGGATCATAAACAGTGCTGGAGAAGCCATGGTAATGGGCCAACCCTCTTGCTGGGGAGACCACCCCTGGCTCTGTTCTCAGGTTGCAGCCTCTCCATTAAGGCCCACAGTAGCTCATTATACTTCTATGCAAGGGGTTCCTCACTCCAGTAAACCCAGGGTTGGATGCTACTTTCAGAGCCTCAATTCCTGCATGAGTGATTTCTGCACAAGGTGACCTGGAAGCCAGTAGACAGGCCCTGAGGGACAAAAAGAGGCCAGGCTATGCATAAGCTATTACCTTTAAGTGTGGCCAAATGAATATCAGGTGCTCAACAATAACACTAAAGTAATTCTCTCACGGAGAGGGCAAATACAGGGGTGGTAGCAGGGTAGAATGAACACTCAAAGAAACGAAGAGTGCGAGGAGTGGGAAATAAGTGTCCTTCTCTACAGCTGTCACTGTTAGGAAGGCCTGTGACTCTCAAACTGAGCAAGCAGAGCATACTTGCTGAGTAGATAAAGTCGACTTGAGTGCCCACTCATCCCATGAAAAGCTACAGCATCACTAGTAAATCTCTGAATGAGGGGTTATGATGTGAATTTCTTTAAGGTACCTGCCAAATATGGTTCTAGGTTATAATTACTTGAGTCATTTCACACTGTATACTAACTTGGCATATGAGATGCCAAGAGCCATGTGGATATTTGAAAGATAATATGGACTTCTTAAAGGGAAAGTTATAATGCTCTATATAAACATCATATATTAAGCAGAACAACTCTTCACTTTAAGTAGTTCAAAACTGCGTATATTAATATATACATACACAGACAGACACAGATACACAAACACACAATGTTTTCCTATAATAGCTTCCTCCTGACCAACTCCTGGAGGTTGTTGGATGACAACCTAGATAACAGCCATCACTCTCAAGGCCAACTTACCTTAAATAAATCTGCAACTATTCCATAATCTGCCACTTGAAAAATTGGAGCTTCTGGGTCTTTGTTAATAGCCACAATTGTCTGTGAAACAAAAAGAAAGAGTTTGGCCTTTATAAGAAAACATACCACACAGATTGATGGTTCTGTTCTAACTTCCCTAACAACAAATTTGTATTCTTAAAAATGTCTACTATATAAGATTAGTTTGATTAATGTATGCCAATATTGTAAGTTTAGAAATTTCTGGATTGGAACATAACAAGATTATCTCCCACCCCCACCACTAGCCCACTGCAGTACTAAAAAGGCTTTAAATCATTATTTTTTAAAGTTATTTTTTTACTTATAAAAATAAATGTTTTAGGTAAGTAACAAATCAGAGGAGCAGATTCTCGGAAGACAGCCAACTAGGAAGCACTGGGAATCTGTCTCCTTACGTACACTACAACTGAACTGGCAGAATCTTTCTAATGTAACCATTTTGGAACTTTGGAATCTATTAAAGGTTTGCAACTTCCAGGGGAAGACTTGCATGGTAAACTGTAGCTCTTAGCAAAACAGTTGCTACCCACCCCCCAATTCCCAGCCCTAGTGGCAGGTAGCTGTGCACATGTTCCTGGGGCAACTTTCACACAGCTTACAGGAGCCAGAGTGGGCAAAAAGGACCCTGTTCTCCAAATATTGAGGATCTGTGCTTTGATCATGGAATGCTGCTTCTGATCACAAAGGTGCAAAGAGGACAGTGGCTACTGCTGTTGTACCTTAACCAACATTGTTCATGCCTTCCCCCTCCCGTCAAAGTTATTTCCAGGAGATTTAAAGGATCAGTGCTCTTCATTTTTCTCTTTTTCCCCTTTTGGGAGCCAGACATTAAAGCCTAGGACATTGAAAAGCAAATGCATATCAGGAGAAAACTACAAAGTGACCACACATGCCCAGGGAAAGGCACAGGCTCTGAAAAGACCCAAGAAGACAGTAAGTTTATACCTCAGGTAAATACTTGGCACAGAGACAGCCTACAACAATCAAAAAAACAAGAACAATAATAAGCAAAAACAATAACCAAAAACCCAGCAAACCTGGGGAAAAAGGAGAACCTGATTTCCAGAGATACCACATTATTAGATTCAAGCATCCAGCTTTCAACAAAAAAAATCACAAGGCATACAAAGAAACAAAAAAGTATGGCCTATTCAAAGGAAAATAAAAAATCAACAGAAACTGTTCCTGAAAAAGACCTGATGGCAGATCTACTAGACAAAGACTTTAAAACAGTCATCTTACAGATGCTAAAAGAACTAAAGGAAGATGAGGAGAAGGTCAAGAAAACAATGTGTGAACAAAATGGAAATAGTGATAAAGAGAAAACCCAAAAAGAAACCAAAAAGACATTCTGGAACTGAAAAGTACAAAAACTGAAATGAAAAATTCACTAGAGGGACCCAAAGGCAGACTTGAGCATGCAGGAGAATGAATCAGCAAATTTGAAGACAGGATGATGGAAATTAACAAGCTTGAAGAACAGAAAGAAAAAAGATTTAAGAAAAGTGAACAGAGCCTAAGGCACCTGTGGATCACCATTAAGAGGACCAAAATACCTATGGTGGGAGTCCCAGAAAGATAAGAGAGAGAAGAGGGCAGAGAGAGTATTTAAAGAAATAATGGCTGAATATTTAAAGAAATAATTTGATTAGAGATATGAATAGAAACAGCCAAGAAACTCAAAAAACTTCAAGTAAGACGAATTCAGAGATCCACACCAAGACACAAAATCACACTTTCAAAAGCTGAAGATAAAAAGAGAATCTTGAAAACAGAAAGAGAGAATTGATTTGCTACACACAAGGAATCCTCAATAAGACTATCAGCAGATTTTCCATCACAAACTTTGGAGGCCAGAAGGTAGTGAGCTGATATATTCAAAGTGCTAAAAGAAAAAAACTGTTGACCAATAATCCTATATCCATCAAAACTGTCCCTCCAGTGACTTTTGCAGAAATTGAAAAACTCATCCTAGAATTCATATGGACTCTCAAGGGACCCTAAATAGGACCAATGAAATAGAAGAGGGAGCCCAGGAATAAACCCTCACATATATGGTCAAATGATTTTTGACAAGGGTGTCAAGATCATTCAATGGGGAAAAGACAGCCTTTTCAAAAATGGTGTTGGGAAAACTGGATATCCACATACAAATAAATGAAGTTTGCCCCTTACCTAACACTATATACAGAAACTAACTCAAAGCAGATCAAAGATTTAAACATTAGACCTAAAACTACAAAACTCTAAGATGAAAAACATAGGGCAAAAGCTGCATGATGTTGGTTTTGGCAATGATTTCTTGGATATGACATCAAAGGTATACGCAATAAAAAAACAGACAAATTGAACTTCATGGAAATTAAAAAATTTTGTGGATCCAAAGGCACTATCAACAGAGTAAAAAGGTAACCCAGAGAATGGGAGAAAATATTTCAAATCATATATCTGATAACGGATTTTTAAAAATTAATTAATTTGTTTTTGGCTGTGTTGGGTCTTCATTTCTGCATGTGGGCTTTCTCTAGTTGTGGCGAGCAGGGGCTACTCTTTGTTGTGGAGCACGGGCTTCTCATTGCAGTGGCTTCTCTTGCAGAGCATGGGCTCTAGGCGCACAGGCTTCAGTAGTTGTGGCTCACGGGCTCTAGAGCGCAGGCTCAGTAGTTGTGGCACATGGGCTTAGTTGCTCCGTGGCCTGTGGGAGCTTCCCAGACCAGGGCTCAAACCCGTGTCCCCTGCATTGGCAGGCAGATGCTTAACCACTGCGTCACCAAGGAAGTCCCATGATAAAGGATTAATATACAGAATATATTCAAAAACCTACTAAACTCAACAACAAAAAAACCAAACTACACGATTCAAAAATTGGGTGAATGACTTCCATAGCCACTTCTCCAAAGAAGATATACAAATGGCCAATAAGCACATGAAAAAATGCTCAACATCACTGATCATTAGGGAAATGCAAGCCAAAACTACAATAAGATACTACCTCAGATCCATCAGGACGGCTACTATCAAAAAAACAGAAAAGTGCTGACAAGGGTGTGAAAAAATTGGAACCCGTGTGCATTGTTGGTGGGAATGTAAAATGGTACAGTTGCTGTGGAAAACATTATGGTGGTCCCTCAAAAAATTAAAAAGAGAATTACCATATGATCCAGCAATTCCACTTCTGGATGCATACCCAAAAGAATTAAAAACAGGGCCTTGAAAACATATTTGTACACCCATGTTCATAGCACCCTTACACACAAAGGCTAAAACTTGGAAGCAACCCGAGTATCCATAGATGGACGAATGGATAAGCAAAATGTGGTGCATACATACAATGGAATATTATTAGCCTAAAATGAAGGAAATTCTGACACATGCTGCATGGATTAACCTTGAGGACATTATGCTAAGTGAAATAAGCCAGTCAGAGAAAGAGAAATACCAAATGATGATCCTACTTAAAAGATGTACTTAGAATAGTCAAAATCATAGAGACAAAAAAAATAGAACTGTGGTCGCCAGGATCTGGAGAGTGTTGGGGGAGACTGGGACGTTACTGTTTAATGGGTATGGAGTTTCAGTTTTACAAGACGAAAAGAGTTCTGGAGTTGGATAGTGGTGATGGGTGCACAACATTATGAATGTATTTAATACCACTGACAGTGGGTACACATCTAATTTTACACTTAAAAATGGTTAAGATGGTAAATTTTTTGTGTATTTTACCATGCAAAAAATATTAAGTGCAGTGTACTAAAAAATTTGAATTTTCTGTATATAAATTATACCTCAATAATCTGACTTAAACCAAACAAACCAAATATAACTGGAAAGTTTGGCAGTTCATCGAAAAATTTTAGATATATTGAATGAAAACCATGGATGAAAAATTAATTAACTTATTTTATATTTGGAGTGCTTTATTCAATAAGACACTTAGAAGTCTACTTTATAAAATCATCATGAGATACATATTAGAGTCAATCCTCAGCTTATTTCACTTATAAAATGATTAGTATTTTCTATCTCCTATTAACAAGTATATATATTTAAACTTGTGACTATAAATGTTAGATTTCAACTTTAAAAAAGTAACAAATCCATATCCTAATTCCTAATCCATATCCTAATCCTAATAGGCTTTGTAGCTCACTATTTATCCTCCATGTATTGCATTCAATTTAGTATTTTAAAATTACTATTCTGGGTCTATGTGAGAATACAAAAGTTAACTATCTAGTCAGCCTGTTAAGATGAACTTTAAAACAAAAAAGTTTAAGTCTTTATGTATGCAGCAAATATAAATAAATGTAATAAAGCAAGTAAATTACGACATCGCCTACAAAAACTACCACAAGTTCTTCTTATCCCCTATAAAATTTTTAAGTGTAAAAGGTTATAATGACAGATCAGTAACAGATTAAGGAGAAATAGTCACTAAAAAAGGTGTTATGTTTACACAATTATTTGATTAACAACAGACTTATTTATAACTTACAAATAGTTTGGTATTCCCCACAGATGCTTCTAACACCATTGCAATTAAAGTGAAATTAGAGTTTTGACTCTAACATGCTGTTATTTTAATAAAAAGATCATAATAATGTGAATCTCTAGAAGAAAAATTAAGTACTTCCCTGCCTATTACACCATCTCACGAAAACAGCTGGAACACCTTTTTAAAGTATTTTGATATAGTCTGACTTAAAATATAGGCTACATGACATTATGTGTAATTCCCCTAGAGGGGCCCTGAGGCGGAATATTCCAGAATATCTGAAACTGGCGCACACTGTAGTCCAGGTAACTAGTGATCCAGAGAAACATGCCATATATATTAAAGTATGGTCAGAGACGATAAACGAGGGTTTCAATATGAGCCTCAAATCCAAAGTCACAAGGACAAACATTCTGAATCACAGGCATTGATTTGCATCGAGGTGTTTCTCTTCTGGGAATATGTAGCCCGCTTCACAGCTACTAGCAGAGATTAAGTTAACGATGGTTAATGATTTTCCTGGAGGCCACCTAGTCAAATGTCTGACAGTTTAATCATCTGAAAGCTTTTTCATCCCACTATATAAAAGTTATTTTTAAAGAAAGAGCACGTAACTGTGGGAAAGGAACCACTATAGTATTCAAGAAAAAAGATTTGGGCTGTTCACAGTTTTTCAGATTACTAAAAGAATATTCCTGAATTATCAACTGTAAATAACTATGATAAAATCTTACTTGCACCTTAGAGCTCTTTTAATATGTCCCTATAAATGCATGTTCTTCTTCCTTACAGACCTTTTAAAGCACAGATTGTATTCAACCATATTAATATGTATACAGTTCCATCAAATATCATATTCTTTCAACTAGACCACAATGCTAACTACAACTACAGCTTATATGTAATGCAACTATCAGATTTAAACCAATCACTTAATATTCCATTTTAGAGCTTAACCAAAATTACAACCTAAGACTGCTGTGTCTCCCACACAAGACAGTGATGGCAGGGACTATGTCTTTTTCATTTGAGCATCTCCAGCATCTAGTACAAAGTACACATGTTTAATAAATATTTGTTGATGGCATGGAGAGACAAATTCTTGGCTCAAGTTTATTCTTATGGATTGTTCCCCAACACTGGTCTCCTTATTTCAATTATTCTTTTTGCTTTGACTATCTAGTCCAGTTCTCCCAATCCAGCCCTGTTGGCATGTAATGAGAACTTTCACCAAGATCATCTAGGCAGGTAGAGTCTTTTATTTTAGAGAAGCAGAATTCTAGATATGTCTGAACTGGCCCAGCTAAAAATATTTTTTAAGGTTGCTGGTGTTGGAGTGGTTTTTTTCCTCTAATGCAGCAATAACATTTTCCCCATTGGCACTGCTGTTTTCAGAGCTCAGTAAAGAAACCTGCCATCCAACTGTGAAATCTGACTGATTTGGGGCCAATTCATTTAGAGGTTACAAGGAGGTAGTGCATGCATCTTTTCAAGTTAGAAGTTAAACCTATTAAAAGTTTTATTACCTTTTATATCAAACTTCCATCTGAATGGATAAAAGCAGGAGTGTCAGAGGCATCTCTGACTTCATGAAAGACTAAGTTCATAATTCAAACTGTGCATTGTTATGCATGAATTAATGTGTCATATTCTGAAATATATGTTCACAGAGTCATCACACATAGAGTCCAAGTAGCAAGTTAAAATCAAGTGTTTCCTCTATACTCTGTATTTTTGACAATTACTGAGGTTTTGAGACACTCCAATCCAAAACATGTCAGTCGCAGTTTAGTAGCAACCCAAGAAGAGGGGCCTTGCTGTGGTATGAGGGTGGAAACGTTAGGGGACTAGGGTGAAGCAGAGAGAGAACCAGGCATCAGAACCTCATACACTAGATAAGTCAGAACCTCATCAAGTTGTTTTCACCCCACATTTTCTATCCATAGATTGTCAGAGCTGAAAGGGATCTTAGAGATCAGCACCCAACACCTGCATTTGGCAGACACAGAACTGAGGTACCAATAGGACATGTCACGTGGTAAGTTGGCAGTGGAGCTGGGATTCAGGTTCACACCTCTTTCCATGACATAGCACTGCCTCTCCTACCAATGGTACATCTTCAGGCAGGGTACAGTAGCTTATTTATCTTTCAGTTCCTAGATTTGTGTTCATGTGAATGGTTCTACTATACACACTATAACTACATGGAAACATACCAGTCAAACCCAAGTTTTAAAATATGAAAACTTTTCCTCTTAGCATCTTTATTGTTGTGTAGTTACCTTGCTGTCTTTCATCCCAGCTAAATGTTGGATGGCTCCAGATATTCCTACAGCAATATAAAGTTCCTGAAACAAAAGAGACCATATCATTAGTATGTATTTATATTATACCTTCCAAAGTATTTGCTATTAGCAACCTGAGTCTTACACCAAAAGTATTTTAAATAGAATAGATGCAATATGTATTACTTAAATTATGCTTTCCTCCTTCTCTGATCTCCCTAACCCATAGTCCTCATTTTCCTCTGAATTCCTGTAGTAGTGGTGGTATAATAATAAATACATGGATAATGAGAGTTACTGAGCATTAACTATGTGTCAACCACTGTGCTAAGCATTTTACATCAACTGTTTCACTTAATCTCACAATTTCCTGTGAGGTAGCACTTTTTTGTCTATGCTACTCATTTGGATAACCACACTTGAACTCATCACTCTGTATGTAACCATTCACAATACACACACATTGTATATTAACATATAGACACATACACTTACACGTATTAAAATATATTTTGACTTAATTGTTTGCCTTCTCACGGATATTTGTGGAAGTGGTAATTAGGGTATATTTATTAAGCTTCATATTTAGAAAAACCAAAAATACAAATCAGTCTCAAGAGTCATGCACACACACACAATCTCCTTAACTAAAAAATAACAAATTTCTCAAAGGCATAGAATGAACCTTTGTATTTCTAATGTCTAATAAGTGGGTCACCGCACTGTAGTTTCTAAGTAAATGTTGATGATATTTGCATCTCTTCCTACCCCTCTGCCCCCACTAATTACAAAGGGAATGATGACTTACTGATGCTCTCTGTCCCTTTATCTAAAATTTTTAAAGTATCCATGTTTGACAAGTAAAATTCACTATTATCATGGAAAACTGACTTAATAAGTGCTTAATTAAAAGAGCTTAGCTGCTCTATTCTGTCTAGTAGGGATAATTAAAGCTTCAACTGAAAAGCTTTTCCCACACATAAACTGAACTAACAAGTCCTGGCTTGGGTAGGGGGTGCACCTACCATGTAACCAAAATAACACTACAGTTTTGTCACAAATGACAGTAAAGTTTCTCCTCAATATGAATAACATGGAAGGCATTGAAGGTGGCTCTGTCACACTCAGTTTTATTACAGGGCAGATACTTCGAAGTCAGTGACAGTGTCAGGTGGTCCCACTTTGTTTTCTGTACTGCTCATAATCTTATTTATGAGCATTGGACCTTTCTTAAAAAGCTCCCCACGATGCTCTAATGTATAGCTAGAGCTGAGGCCCAGTAAAACAGATGATCCTCAGTTCTTGTGCAGCTTGAAACCTGTAACTCGACACAGCACACTGACAGCATATCTCTGGGTCTCATCTTTAAAGGCATAAAGTGTCCATTGCTTCTAGAGCAGTGAGATACACTGTGTACCCCGGAAAGGACACAACCTAGCCCCCATTGTGAGTTAATCATCTAAAAATCTAAAATGAGCTGGGCTTGTTTTCTGATTCAACTTGCTCTATAGTTAACCATCAAAAGCCTGAAGATAAGAGCAATTTGGCCTAAAGAGACTGTGTCTTAGGGTGGAGGGTATACTGCAGAAAGTAAAATGTATGGGTGAGGATAAAAAGCAATCCCATGCTCCATGATTCTATCTTAAACATAATCCAATGTGTCAATTATGACCATACACAGCTGGACAATACAATAAGGCCCTGTCATTATACTGTCTTACCAGACATGGACACTCACATGAGTAATAAACAAGCACCACTATTTTCCATTGAAGATTTTACAGGTAACTTCAATTGATAATTTTAGCACCATTTCAGTTTATTCTGACTAGCATTTCTTTCAAGAAAGAACATTCATTAAATTATTAATCAAAATATACTTACTAAATCCTACATTCAGGAAAACCAGGCCAAAAAGTTCTAATGTAAAGATTTTTAAAGTAAGATATTTAGACAGACACTGTCTCGCTAACCACTCTTTTAAGTATTCTCAAAGCAAGTATTGGGAAGGGTCAATAGTTCTGTAAATGAGTCTTTCTGACATACATGTCTTCATTAAAATTCAGCCAGTTTGGGCTTCCCTGGTGGTGCAGTGGTTGAGAATCCGCCTGCCACTGCAGGGGACATGGGTTCGAGCCCTGGTCTGGGAAGATCCCACATGCCGCAGAGCAACTGGGCCCGTGAGCCACAACTACTGAGCCTGCGCCTCTGGAGCCTGTGCTCCGCAACAAGAGGCCCGTGCACCGCGATGAAGAGTGGCCCCCGCTCGCCGCAACTAGAGAAAGCCCTCCCACAGAAATGAAGACCCAACACAGCCAAAAATAAAATAAATAAATTTATTTTAAAAAAAAGAAAATTCAGCCAGTTTTAAAAGCTGCTCCATTTGCATTATAAAATGCTAATAAAAAATGCTGATTCACTCTGGCACTACACATCAACATAAATATGATATAAATGAAATTTACTTTAAACCCCCTGAGAAATGAATACTGTTGGCTTTATCCATAAATGTCACTAAGGAAATAACAGATTCTGGGGCAAAGGAAACCAAAGGCAAGTGGTTCCAGGGTCATTCCCTCCTTTCTGACCAGCATAAATTGCCCAAATAGGTCCACATGAGCAACAGGACCTTATTTTATACTATCTTGCAAACATGGTTCTCTTAATAAATATAAAAGCTTTGAAACAACAGCCCTGAACGAGTCCTGAGATTTTGGCTGCTGTTCTGAGATCTGATAGCTCTCTAAGGCAGGAAGAGAGGCTTTTTTCTTCTTTTTTAAAAAACATGTACAGGCAATTAGACTAGTGTCATAGGATGCTTCCTCATGGTTCAGAAAGCATTTCTGTATTTCAATAATAATAATTAGTATGTACAAAACTCTCCACAGATGCTAATTTATGGAGCACTTTAGACACTGCTTCACAACATAACAAGGCAATGCCTGCCTTGAGGCACTTTCTTTCTCAATCAGATAGTAAGATAATTTGGAGAGAAAATGAGAGGTGATGTTGGAGGGGAGAACAGCAATTAAGGTTTCAAGAAGAGGTGGGATTAAAGAAAGGAACAGACACAAAAGGAAGGAGGGGTAGTCCTGGAGATAAAATCCTAGTAGCCTTTACAAAGGGAGGGAAATCTTGAAGAGTGAGAGACTAGGACAAACTACACAGCTGGTAGCAGTCTGGGTGGATCATCCTGCAATTCAAGGATGGAGACTGGTGGGAAGAAATAAAGCCACAGAGCAGTAAGAGAACCAGAGGTATTCTGAAATATAAAGAAGGGACAGCACCTTCTTCAATACAAACAAATTCTGGCAGAAGAAAACAAATCTCTCTTCCTTTGCCAAAGCCTAAAAAAGACTACAGCTGTAGACTCATCCAAAGAACTTACGGGCAGATGTCTAAACTACTCTAGAGTGGGCTCAGATAAAAACAAGAATGGGGCTTGGAAACTTCTACATCCAGTGTGGTTAACAGAGGTTTGCAAGAGGAGCATGTTATTGTTGTTTAGAACCTAGGCTCTGGAATCTCACTGCTACGTTTAAATGCCAGTTCAGCCACCTAACAGACATGAAACCGTGGGCCAATTATTTAACCTCTCTATGCCTCAGCTTGCTCATCTGAAAAACTGGGATTCTAAGAATCCTCACTTCATAGGGTTACTGTAAGGCTTCAGTTCTTAGCATAAGTATCTGGTTGTTTCCCAAGACACTGGTGTGCCACTCATGAATTGAGATTTGCTCAAACATTGATTTTCTCAGCCCACTGGGTGACCAGTGGACTCCTGGGGTGGTCCCAGGGCTACCATGTACAGCTGAGCAGGCTGTATACTGAACAACTCTGAAGGGAGGTATCATTCATATCATAGTCGTTAAAGATCTGCATTTTATTACAATAATTTTCCAACAGATGGCAGTAAAGTAACTTGAGAAAGGGGTATTTTTTTCCTAATTCATACAGAAGAGTTGTATGGACTAGTAGAAGTGCAGGGCAGCAAGAACCCCCTGTGGTACAAACACTGTCACTGTCTTAAGGATGCCATAACATGGTTTTACTGTTCTTGGTACAGTTATACGTTACAGGCAATATAAAGACAACTAATTCTTTGTCCTGTGTTCTCATGAAGCTCACAGTCTAACAATGTAGGTTAAGGTAAGATAATAAAAATCTGTAATTCATTACAGGAAAAAATCAGGGTGTGATAGAGCTCTGGTCTCTTATGCAACCCTTACTTTCTGTTTCTGCCACCGAGAAGTGGAAAGGCCTTTACAAGCAGGAAGCAGTTCGCAGGATGACAGTCCTCTGTAGTCATTTCTATCCTCTGCCAAACAGGAGTCCACTTTTATATCCATCTGTTCCTGTTCCCTTAGTCCTTCAAACAAAATAAGCTTTTAGAAGAAGTTTTATTGATCCTAGCCTGATGATAAATCTGTATGTCTGAGAACAGAAAGACTGGAATGAAATCTTAACACTTTTACAGAAGTCTAACCAACCTGTGGAATCGACATGGTCAGAGTATTCCCTGGTGGATGATTTGGGTTTGGGCTGCTTTCTTCAGAAAGTATGTGCTAACATCATTCTCCTGCTTTACCCAAACCTTGTGCAGGAAATCTGGAATTCCAAGAGGTATTTATTTCTGAGTCCTGCTCTCTAGAGGATTCTGGTGCAAAAGCTAAGGAGAAAACTTTCTTATTTCCTCACTGTGATTTTTGCCTAACGTTATTAAATCCAAGAGATATACAATATGATGTGAGCTACATAATTTAAAATTTTCTATTAGCCTCATTAAATAAAGTAAAATGAAATAGGTGAAACCAATTTAAATAATATAATCTCAATTAAGACTAGCCACATTTCAAGGGCCCAAGAGCCACATGTAGCTTAGTGGTTACCATGCTGGACAGCACAGATCCAAGATGATTTAAGAGCAAGCTAAAGAAGGGAATTCCCTGGAGGTCCAGGGCCCACTGCTGAGGGCCTGGGTTTGATCACTGGTCAGGAAACTAAGATCCCACAAGCCATGAGGCATGGACAAAAAAATCAAAAACAAGCAAACAAACAAAAACAAGCTAAAGAAGAGCCTTCTTGTAAGCTCTAAGAGGTACTGTAGAGCATAGTTTGATAGTAGACCTCAGGATAGAATGACATTAGTCTCTTGTGTCAGCTTTGCTTGTATTATCTCAGAACAAGAATATTTATGGTTGTTCAAACTCTGTGAGAGAACCAAAAAGGAAAGTCAGCAGAATGACGAAGCTGAAGATGAGCGTAAGAGACATGAGACAGCAAGATTTAAACAAGGGAGCAGCCAATAGAGACACAAATAGATGACAAAAATCCATCAATTTTCAGGTACAGTAGACCATCATAGGAAAACCAAAAGCAGATGAAAATGACTGGTTTAAAAACAGTAAATTTATATTCTGAAACTAATTATCAAATTTTGTTCTCTAGTAAGATATTTTTTCTTAAAATTTTAGAAAAACCTGAAAAATCTATCCTGAGAAGCTCACAATTCTTAAAAAAGGGTACAGGCATACCGTGGAGATTTTGCGTGTTCTAGACTACTGCAATAAAGCGAGTATCCCAATAAAGCGAGTCACAAGAAGTTTGTTTCCTAATGTATATAAAAGTATGTTTACACTCTACTGTAGCCTATTAATTGTGCAATAACTTTATGTCTAAAAAACCAACATACCTATCTAAATTTAAAAATACTGTATCGCTAAAAAAATGCTAACCATCATCTGAGCCTTCAGCAAGCCATAGTAGTAACATTGAAGGTGACTCTTCACAGATCACCATAACAAATATAATAAGATCAGAGACAGATGGGTTCAGATCCTGGTTCTTCCACTTAACATCTGTGTTCTCAGGTAGGTTACTTAACCTCTCAAAGGCTCAATCTCCTCGTGTAAAATGGAGATAAATACCTGCAGCTAATAAGGATTGCTGTGATTATTAAATAACAGAATGCATGTGATGTGCTCAAGATATTAGACATTAATGCTATTATTACTGAATGATCACTAAATCTTTAAACTAGAAGGCATTAGACAACCAACTACCATATAAATTCCACTTTAAACTACTTAAGGAGTTTACTATTGCAATAGTAACAATTACTATCTCAAGGCAAGTTGTTACTTAACTTGATACAATTCTTCTGGGATAATGTACTGAGGAAATTTCTTTTTATTGATATTTGTTAGTTTCTGTTTTGCATTTAGTACTAGCTGTAAAGTTTGAATTTCTGCCCAACCTTCTAGACAGTGCTAGCCGGCCTAGGAAGTTGAGGTGAGTTTCTTTACAAAATTCTAACACAATCTTCATACAGATACCAAGACATATCAAATTGGTCATACAAAAAATACATATATCAAGTTGAAATTACACTTTTTTTCTAGAATTGGAACAGTATTCTGCTGCAGCAACTTCAGATCTGCTTTACTTTAAACAAAGTAGAAAGGAAAGATTTAAACATTTACTTTTTTGTTTATATGAAATATGGCTATGAGAGGAGTAGTTAAATCTGGAGCTTTCCAAGTAGAAAAACCAGGCCAATATTACTTCATCTCTTTAAAAATCAGGTTTAAAATATCTTTCCTACCAAGTCTCCCTTTCTAAATAGAGTTGGGGAAGGAATGTAAAAAACTACATTTATTCAAAGATAAAAAATTTTAAAGACGTCATATAAGTAGTTCTCACTAGAGTTCAGCAATCCAATGTTACGTGCTCAAAAACAATACCCTATGACTACCTCAGACAGGACAAGTTTACAGAATGGCACATACTCTCTCAACCTTGTTTACTCAGAAGACTACAGAGGCATAAACTTAAACAGCAACTGTTACAGCTAAAACACAACACGTACACAGGACAAATGCCAGGTTAGGAGTTAAATGGAATTCATCATAACAAATAATGAACGTCTCTTTGAGAAGCAGATTAACTGAACTATGTTTTCTAATTAGGGCTAGTCTCCTGTGCATTAATATTGCTATATTTCATCCTGCTACTCATTTAAAAGGCCAAACTATTTCCTCTGTTTGCCAAATTGTGTTTAAGTCTCTTCTCTTTTTGGAAGAGGCCCCAAAACGCAAAGCACAACTATCTGTGGCTCTTTTCTCAAACAGCTCTCTGCCTATATTATGAAATTCTCAGGCAGGATTATGGCTAAACTGAATTTTACATGAATAGAGAACTTTACCCATACTCTTGGTTTGAAGCTGAAGGTATGTCCCATCCATCAAACAATGCTCCTATACTAGGACTAACTCAGGTTTTATCAGGATTCAAGATGGCATAGTAATCATCACAACTACATGAACTGTCTATGATATTGCCAGTAACCATATTCTACTTTATATACATTAACTCACTTAACTATGACAACTCTAAGGGGTGGAAATTCTTCTCATTTTACAGAACAGAAAGCACAGGCTCAGGCACGCCTGCTGAGTTGTTCAAAGTTATATACACCTAGTAAAAGGCAGGCTTCTTAACCTTAAATTTTTCTTAAGAGAATATTTTGACAATAAATTTTTAATATTTAACTACTTTGCAATTAAATGCAAAGTAGCATTTATGTAATTAGCTTCTATACTAATTCACAGAATTTCTACAGTGGGGAGATATTCTTCAAGTATACCTAGAATGATAGAAAGCAAAGCATATTATATAAAGTTATTATATAAAATTATTCAGATGATTAAATTACAATGAAATATTTGGGTGTATGACATCAAAATATTTAGATATACAATCAGTCTATTACAAACTTTGCATTTTAGCAGATCAAATAAAAGTTTTGACTATAAAATTTTTTATCAGTAAGGTTTTTTAACTGACATGGTTAGTTAGATCATGCTAAATTATACATATACCTATAAAGAATTTTGGAGTAGTAAGGAACCTCTACGAATTTAGGCATAACCTTTTCATTTAATCAATGACAAAACAGAGGCCCCCAAAACCAAAGCTGGCAATTGAACCTGACTTCCAAGTACTATTCTTTTCACTCACCAAGCTACCTCTTTCCCAAAATTACTAAGAAGGCCATTGTTTGTGCACAGCCTTTCTTGATGATTATTTAATCTAAAATTATTAAGATAACTTCTGTGCCAAGGAGCTTATGAAAGGTACAAAGTAACCAGAGGAACACAGTTTGGAGCTTCTTCAAAAAGCTAAACAGAGAATTACCATGTGACCCAGCAATCCCACACCTAGGTATACCACCCAAAAGAATTTAAAACAGGGACTCAAATAGATATCTGTATGTGAATGTTCATAGCAGCATTATTCACAATAACCAAAAGGTGAAAACAAAACAACGCAAGTATCTATCAACAGATAAATGGATAAACAAAATGTTCATGGGGGCTTCCCTGGTGGCGCAGTGGTTGAGAGTCCGCCTGCCGATGCAGGGGACACGGGTTCGTGCCCCGGTCCGGGAAGATCCCACATGCCACAGAACGGCTGGGCCCGTGAGCCATGGCCGCTAAGCCTGCGCGTCCGGAGCCTGTGCTCCGCAATGGGAGAGGCCACAACAGTGAGAGGCCCACGTACCGCAAAAAAAAAAAAAAAAAAATGTTCATGGACTATTACTGAAATATTTTTCAGCCACAAAAAGGAATGAAGTTCTGACACACGTTACATGGATTAAATCTGAAAACATGCTAAAAGAAGACAGTCACAAAAGGACAAATATTGTATGATTCCACTTTTATGAAATATCTAGCATAGGCAAAATCATAGACACATTAAGTAGATTAGGCATTACCAGGGACTGGGGTGGGAGGGAATGGGGAGCTACTGCTTCATGGGTATAGAGCTTCTGTTTGGGGCCATGAAAACTTTCGGGAATAGACAGACAGTGGTTATGGTTGCACAACATTCTGAATGTAATTAATGCCTCTGAATTGTACATTTTAAAATGGTATGGTAAATTTTGTTAGATTTTACCACAATAAAATCATCAAAAAGTAATTTCCTTGACAGAATCCTTTACATAATTATCCATCTTCAAAACACTTAATTCTAGAATCCTATGGTTTCAACAACTATCAAAAGCAAATAGTTCAACATAACATTAAAAAAATAACAATAGGTGAAACCAGGTAAAAGATTGATGGGAATTATCTGTACTATTTTTGCAATTTTTCTGTAAATCTAAAACTGTTCTAAAATGTTTTGTTTTGTTTTTTTAAAAAGCAACTGGAGTTCTCTATGAAGTTCAGCCCAAGTTACACAAAGACTCCTTGAAGCACATTTTAAAGTTATAAGAATTTGAGCAGAGCTAGTAATGTAGACAAGGGGAGTGCCTATAACACAATAATAAATTTACTATTCTTCCAACCTTACTGGAGACCTTCTAAGTAATCTCACTTTAAGGAAATGGAAGATATTCCCCTGCCCCAAATACCATTTCCCAAATTCCTTTTCAGACTAAGTTTAGTTAATATTAATATATAATTATATTAAAATAAGTTATTAAAATGTTTTATACAAGATCCAAGTACTCATGTCTTTGGCCCTAAAGTAAGCACAAGGATTGAATTACATACTCTAACTGATCAACCATCATTAAATAAACATTTCCTTTTAGTACAGTGTCTTATGTTCTCTGACATGAATGTGCAAGTTTATCTTATCAGAAACTACACATGAGAAAAAAATTAGCTTTTATATGAAAGAACCAAAAATACAGTTAGAATAAGAATAGAAATTTAGAATAGTTTTATTCAAGTTGCCACACCACGACAACTACAACAAATATTTGCTGTCTACTCTTACTGATTTTCGTGCCAGCTGTTAAATGAGATTGACCACCTACATGTCAATTATATCAGTGGAATCTTTTTTTAAAGTTCTAATATATACATTAAAAAATTCAATTGTCTCTCCAAAACTTAAAAAATTTAACTTTATATATAAAGTAGTAATGGATAAAAAACCTGGCTGATATTTGTCCTCTGTAATAAATGTTTAGAGAAATCAGTCTAATAAAAATTAGCTAAGAAAATAAAGCAAAGATATAATTAGAACCCAAAGATACAATTACAACTAACTTTTAGCAAAGAAGTTTTTAACTATTGCACAACCAAACTATTTATACATCCAAATCACAGTTCATTAGTTCTACAACTTCTCCTTTGTCATTTTAAGCTTCACTGTAAGAGCTTCAATCATCCAGGCCATGTAATTACCTTTAAGAAGCATGCTTAGGGTGTTTCTGGACTACAGGTCCATACAGCATTTCTCTTTGTCCTCTTGGGAATAGAACATCAATTGCTTTCAGCTAAATGCATTCACATATGAATATTTTAGTACAATTTAATGCTTCTACACCAACCCCAAAGGAACAGAGCATCAATTTGTGAACACTGTTCTCTTGGAGTTAAAAGCCAAGCTGGATAATACAGTATGAAAGGGGTTGTCAATCTTTAGCTTTTTAGCAAGTCAGAAAAGCAGTCCATAAATTCAGTCCCAGCTGTGTACAAATAACTCCATAAAATTTATTCATACACAGATTTTTCAACATTAGTGAATTTTTTCAAGAGAACCCCAAAACAAAATTTCTTGTCTTGCTAAATTCTCCCCAAAACTGCTTCTTCATCTAGTAACTATTCACCTTGTCTTAGAATTATAAATGAACCACTAATCTGTTAGTAAAATACAAAGTAATCTACTTCCACTAAGTGTAAAAACACATTTTCCTGGCATTAGGTAACAGATTCTTTAATGACTGCAAGATGCTTGTATGTTTGGATGATTAGGAACATAAAGTCATCAACAGGGCTTCTAAAAGGCAATCCAGAAAAAAAGTTAAATGGGAACTACCACTAACTATGACAAGGCTTAAAAAGCCATATTCATTAAATTCTAGTCAGAGCATAAATCTGACACTCTGTTAAGCTCAACACATGTTAATTAATGTCCTAACGAACTATCAGGTATTCGTTAAAGAATTCAATACCTCTTCATGATTTCAAAACAAACAAACTTTCATCTAACAAGGATTTATAATAGTAATTATAAAAATAGCTAATTCACAGTACTTATACTATATGCCAGGCACAGTTTTAAGTGTTTTACATATACTAACTCATTAAATCTTTAGAACTACCATATGAAGTATACAGACTGTTACTATCACCATTATACAGCTGAAAAAACGGTGGCACAGAGAAGCTAAGTGATCTGTCCAAGGTCACAGAGCAAGCAAGTGGTAATACTGAGAACTGAATTCAGACAATCTGGCTACAAAGTCTGGACTGTTAACATTTTTAACCATTATATGACACTGTCTATTGTAGGAAACTACTTTAACATCATACCTAGTGGTGAAACACTAGAATTCCCTTGAAAATAAGAGGTAGAGATGTTTATCAATCAAAACTCCAACTGTGGAGCTTGACAAATTAATTCTAAAACTGTGGCGAACAGCAGAGAGCCAAAAATGGCTAAGACGGTTTTGGAGAAGAATGAGGGAGAGGGGTATTGCCCAGCTAGATAACTTTATTATAAAGCTTTAGGTGCAGTATTGGTACAATGATAAACAACTGATAGATAGAACAGAACAGGGAACACAGAAATAGACTTATGCATATATGTAAACTTGATATGTAAGAGGTAACACTGTAGATCAGTGGGGGAGAAAGGAAATGTGTAATAAATGATTAGCTACATGAGGAAAAATTAAATAGTTACTTCACACCAAACAAAAAATCAAATTAAGCAGATTATAAACCAAAATGGGAAAAGCAAAACTTTAAAGAAAACAAATACTGATTAATATTGTTAAGACCCTGTCTTAGGAAAGATTCCTTAAATAAGACACAAAAAGCACATATCAAAAAAGAAAAACTGTTCAACAACGTTAAAATTATAAGCTTCTGTTTATCAAAAAATATGATTTAAAGAATGGAAAAGACAGCCATAACTGAGAGGAAATGTAACACACATAACAAAAGATTAGTATCTAGAATATACAAAAGAACTTCCAGAAATTGATAAGAAGACAGACAATTCTATAGCAAAATGGGCAAAAAAGATATAAACATGAAACTCAGAGAGGGAAAAAAACCATGAATGGACATTTAGCATATGAAAAGATCCCCCACTAATAATCAGGGAAAAGCAAATTAAAAAACACAGTGAGATTTCATGCCCATAAGACTAGCAAAACTTTTTAAAAATCGTAGTAAAACATAACTAACAAAGAAGTTACCATTTTAATCATTGTTAAGTGTAGTTCTGTAGCATTAAATATGTTTGCCTTGCTCTGCAACAATCACCACTACCTATCTTTGGAACTATCATCTATCTCTAGAACTGCAAAACCTTAAAAAAGAGAAAATACCAAAATACAGAGATGATGAGAATAAAGGTAAATTTTATAAACTGTTGTTAAGTGTAAATAACCACTTTGGAAAATAATTTGTCAATATCTGGTAAAGCTAGACATTTACTGGTAACTAAGCTATTCGACTCTTAGGCATACTTCTCGAGGGAAATACTAACATGCAAGGAGACATTTAAGAATCTTTACAGCAACATTACTTGTAATAGCAAGAATTTATAGACTACCTAAATAAACATCCATTAATAGGAAAATGGTGGAGTTATGATATATTTATATACTAGAATACCATAAATCAATGAAACACAAATGAAAAAATGCTACCTGGATTAAATGAATGAATCTGACAAACAAAACTGACTAAAAACAGGATAAAGAACACATACAGTAAACAAAGTGGGTATAGAGGGAATATACCTTAACATAATAAAGGCCATATATGACAACCCCACACGTAACATCATACTCAACAGTGAAAAGCTGGAAGTTTTTCCTCTAAGATTAGGAGTAAGACAAGGACGCCCACTCTCACCAATCTCATTTGATATAGTATTAAAAGTCCTCACCACAGCAATTAGGCAAGAAAAAGAAATAAAAGGCATCCAAAGGCATTCCTTGGAAAGGAAGAAGTAAAACTGTCTCTACTTGCAGATGACATGATATTATATACAGAAAACCCTAGCTCTCCTGCCCACCCGGCAGTGGTGCATGGAAGGCAGGGGTGTGGACCCCGGCCTGCCTTTGGTCTTCCACCACTGCCTCTCATGCCATGGGCACTCTAGCCTTGCTGCATGTCTCATGACAGGCCCTCCCCACAGTGGGGTAAGGGCGGGGGTGGCCTGCCACTGCCATGCACCCCTCTCAGTGTGTGAGAGCATCTCGCCCTGCCCTCAGTGGTGCCCCTGCAGTGCTCCGGGTTGCCCCTCAGTGGCCCAAGCTGTGGCATCATTTCCCACTGCCGGCAAGGCCCTCGAGTCCCCACCCCGATGGTACGTACATTGAGCAGATCTCTCGGGATATTGAGAGGTCTTTTCCAGAGATGTTCATGAATGGGCTCCTTTCCATCCTAGAGATCGACCTGAATAGATTCTCATCATTCTATGTGATTTCAAGGGCACCTATCAGGCACCGGAGGGGGACCATGGACACCTAACGGGACAGGAGGAACCCCCAGTGACTGGCTTCCGGGATCTTGGCTCCCAGGCCGGAGGTATTGCCCAAGCTCCTGTGGTGGGAGCCCTGAGTCCAAACTGCTGGACTAACAGAGAACCTCAGACCTCAGGGAATATTAATCTGTGTGAGGCCTCCTGGAGGTCCTCATCTCAGCACCAAGACCTGGCTCCACCCAACTGCCTGCAAACTCCAGTACTGGACATCTCAGGCCAAACAACCAGTGAGACGGGAATACAGCAACACCCATCAAAAAAAAAATGAAATGACAAAAAAATATGTTATAGACGAAGGAGTAAGGTAAAAACCTACAAGACCAAATAAATGAAGACAAAATAGGCAACCTACCTGAAAAAGAATTCAGAGTAATGATAGTAAAGATGATCCAAAATCTCGGAAACAGAATGGAGAAAATAAAAGAAACATTTAACAAGGATCTAGAAAAACTAAAGAGCAAACAAACAATGATGAACAACACAATTACTGAAATTAAAAATATTCTAGAAGGAATCAATAACAGCATAACTGAGGCAGAAGAACGGATAAGTGAGCTGAAAGATAAAAGGGTGGAAATAACTGCCAGGGAGCAGAATAAAGAAAAAAGAATGAAAAGAATTGAGGACAGTCTCAGAGACCTCCAGGACAACATTAAACACACCAATATTCAAATTATAGAGGTCCCAGAAGAAGAAGAGAAACAGAAAGGGACTGAGAAAATATTTGAAGAGATTATAGTGGAAAACTTCCCTAACATGGGAAAGGAAATAGTCAAACAAGTCAAGGAAGCACAGAGAGTATCATACAGGATAAACCCAAAGAGAAACATACTGAGACACGTATTAATCAAACGATCAAAAATTAAGTACAAAGAAAAAAAATTAAAAGCAGCAAGGAAAAGTAACAAATAACATACAATGGAATCCCCAAACGGTTAACAGCTGATTTTTCAGCAGAAACTCTTCAAGCCAGAAGGGAGTGGCAGGAGGTATTTAAAGTGATAAGAGAAAAACCTACAACCAAGATTACTCTACCAAGCAAGGATTTCATTAAGATTCGATGGAGAAATTAAAACCTTTACAGACAAGCAAAAGTTAACAGAATTCAGTACCACCAAACCAGCTTTACAACAAATGCTAAGGGAACTTCTCTAGATATACAAGAGATGGAAAAGACCTACAATAACAAACCCGTAACAATTAAGAAAATGGTAATAGGAACAAACATATGGATAATTAACTTAAGTGTAAATGGATTAAATGCTCCAACTAAAAGATATAGACTGGCTGAATGGATACACAGACAAGACCCGTACACAACCTGTCTACAAGAAACCCACTTCAGACCTAGAGACACATACAGACTGAAAGTGAGGGGATGGAAAAAGATGTTCCATGCAAACGGAAATTGAAAGAAAGCTAAATAATAATGCTACTAAATAACCAAGAGATCACTGAAGAAATCAAAGAGGAAATTAAAAAATACCTAGAAACAAATGACAATGAAAACACGACGACCCAATACCTATGGGATGCAGCAAAAGCAGTTCTAAGAGGGAAGTTTATAGCAATACAATCCTACCTCAAGAAACAAGAAACATCTCAAATAAACAAACTAACCTTACACCTAAAGCAATTAGAGAAAGAAGGAAAAAAAAAAAAACCAAAATTAGCAGAAGGAAAGAAATCATAAAAATTAGATCAGAAATAAATGAAAAAGAAATGAAGCAAACAATAGCAAAGATCAATAAAACTAAAAGTTGGTTCTTTGAGAAGATAAACAAAATTGATAAAACATTAGCCAGACTCAACAAGAAAAAAAGGGAGAAGACTCAAATCAACATTACTAGAAATGAAAAAGGAGAAGTAACAACTGACAATGCAGAAATACAAAGGATCATGAGAGATTACTACAAGCAACTATATGCCAATAAGATGGACAACCTGAAAGAAATGGACAAATTCTTAGAAAAGCACAATCTTCCAAGACTGAACCAGGAAGAAATAGAAAATATAAACAGCACAATCACAAGCACTGAAATTGAGACTGTGATTAAAAATCTTCCAAGAAACAAAAGCCCAGGACCAGATGGCTTCACAGGCAAATTCTATCAAACATTTAGAGAAGAGCTAACACCTATCCTTCTCAAACTCTTCCAAAATATAGCAGAGGGAGGAACACTCCCAAACTCATTCTACGAGGCCACTATCACCCTGATACCAAAACCAGACAAAGATGTCACAAAGAAAGAAAACTACAGGCCGATATTACTGATGAAAATAAATACAAAAATCCTCAACAAATTACTAGCAAACAGAATCCAGCAGCACATTACAAGGATCATACACCACAATCAAGTGAGGTTTATCCCAGGAATGCAAGGATTCTTCAGTGTACAATAATCAATCAATGTGATAAACCATATTAACAAACTGAAGGAGAAAAACGATATGATCATCTCAACAAATGCAGAAAAAGCTTTCAACAAAATTCAACACCATTTAAGATAAAAATTCTCCAGAAAGTATAGAGGAAACCTGCCACAACATAATAAAGGCCATATATGACAAACCCACAGCCAAGATCACTCTCAATGGTGAAAAACTGAAACATTTCCTCTAAGATCAGGAACAAGACAAGGTTGTCCACTCTCACCACTATTATTCAACATAGTTTTGGAAGTTTCAGCCCCAGCAATCAGAGCAGAAAAAGACATAAGAGGAATCCAAATCAGAAAAGAAGAAGTAAAACTGTCACTCTTTGCAGATGACATGATACTATACATAGAGAATCCTAAAGATACTACCAGAAAACTACTAGAGCTAATCAATGAATTTGGTAGAGTTGCAGGATACAAAATCAATGCACAGAAATCTCTTGCATTCCTACACACTAACAACGAAAAATCTGAAACAGAAATTAAGGAAACACTCCCATTTACCACTGCAACAAAAGAATAAAGTACCTAGGAATAAACCTACCTAAGGAGACAAAAGACCTGTATGCAGAAAACTATAAGACACTGATAAAAGAAAGTAAAGATGATACAAACAGATGGAGACATATACCACGTTCTTGGATTGGAAGAATCAACATTGTCAAAATGACTCTACTACTCAAAGTAATCTACAGATTCAAGGTAATCCCTATCAAATTACCAATGGCATTTTCCACAGAACTAGAACAAAAAATTTCACAATTTGTATGGAAACACAAAAGACCCTGAATAGCCAAAGCAATCTTGAGAAAGAAAAACACAGCTGGAGGAATCAGGCTCCTGGACTTCAGAGAATACTATAAAGCTACAGTAATCAAGACAGTATGGTACTGGCACAAAAACAGAAATATAGATCAACAGAACAGGATAGAAAGCCCAGAGATAAACCCACGCACATATGTTCACCTTATCTTTGATAAAGGAGGCAAGAATATACAATGGAGAAAAGACAGCCTCTTCGATAAGTGGTGCTGGGAAAACTGGACAGCTACATGTAAAAGAATGAAATTAGAACACTTCCTAAAACGACACACCAAAATAAACTCAAAACGGATTAAAGACCTAAATGTAAGGCCAGACAGTATAAAGCTCATAGAGGAAAACACAGGCAGAACACTCTATGACATATATCACAGCAAGATCCTTTTTGACCCACCTCCTAGAGAAATGGAAATGGAAACAAAAATAAACAAATGGGACCTAATGAAACTTAAAAGCTTTTTGCACAGCAAAGGAAACCATAAACAAGAAGAAAAGACAGTCCTCGGGATGGGAGAAAATATGTGCAAACAAAGCAACTGACAAAGGATTAATCTCCAAAATATACAAGCAGCTCATGCAGCTCAATATCAAAAAAACAAACAACCCAATCCAAAAATGGGCAGACCTAAATAGATAGTTCTCCAAAGAAGATATACAGATTGTCAACAAACACATTAAAAGATGCTCAACATCACTAATCATTAGAGAAATGCAAATCAAAACTTCAATGAGGTATCACCTCATACAGGTCAGAATGGCCATCATCAAAAAGTCTACAAACATAAAAGCTGGAGAGGGTGTGGAGAAAAGGGAACCCTCTTCCACTGTTGGTGGGAATGTAAATTGATACAGCTCTATGGAGAACAGTATGCAGGTTCCTTGCAAAACTAAAGCAGAACTACCATACAAGCCAGCAATCCCACTACTGGGCATATACCCTGAGAAAACGATAATTCAAAAAGAGTCATGTACCACAATGATCATTGCAGCTCTATTTACAATAGCCAGGACATGGAAGCAACCTAAGTGTCCACTGACAGATGAATAACAAAGATGTGGCACATATATAATGGAATGTTACTCAGCCATAAAAAGAAACAAATTTGAGTTATTTGTAGTGAGATGGATGAATCTAGAGTCTGTCATACAGAGTGAAGTAAGTGAGAAAGAGAAAAACAAATACTGTATGCTAACACGTATATATGGAATCTAAAAAAAAAAAAAAGATTCTGATGAACGAAGGGCAGGTCAGGAATAAAGACACAGACGTAGAGAATGGACTTGAGGAGACAGGGAAGGGTAAGGGTAAGCTGGGACGAAGTGAGAGAGTAGCACTGACATATATACACTACCTAATATAAAACAGATAGCTAGTGGAAAGCAGCCACACAGCACAGGGAGATCAGCTTGGTGTTTTGTGACCACCTATGGGTGTTGGATAAGGAGGGTGGGAGGGAGGCGCAAGAGGGATGGGATATGGGGATATATGTAGACCTATTGCTGATTCACTTTGTTATACAGCAGAAACTAACATAACACGTTAAAGTAATTATAATCCAATAAAGATGTTAAAAAATAAAAATAAAATAATGTCTGAAAATTAAAAAGAGAAAACCCTAAAGACTCCACCAAAAAACTGTTAGCACTAATAAATGAATTAACTTGGAAGACACAAAATCAATATATAGAAATCTGTTGTGTTTCTACACACTAACAACAAACTATCAGAAAGAAAAATTAAGAAAACTGTCCTATTTACAACTGCATCAAAAAGAATAAAATAACTGGGAATACATTTAACTAAGGAGGTGAAAGACCTGTATACTAAAAACTATGACCCTGATGAAAGAAATTAAAGAAGACACAAATAAATGGAAAGATATTCTGTGCTCATGGATTAGAAGAATTAATATTGTTAAAACATCCATACTACCCAAAGCAGTGTACAGATTAAATGCAATCCCTATGAAAATTCCAATGGCATTTTTCACAGAATTAGAACAATCCTAAAATGTGTATGGAACCAAAATATACCTTGAATAGCTAAAGTAATCTTGAAAAAGAATAAAAAAGCTGGAGGTACCATATCAGAAATTTGTAATATAATTTAAAACTATATTACAAAGCTATAGTAATCAAAACAGTATGGTACTGACATAAAACAGACATATAGATCAATGGAATAGAACAGAGAACCCAGAAATAAACCCATTCACATATGGTCAATTAATTTATGACAAAGGAGCCAAGAATGTACAATGGGGAAAGGACAATCTCTTCAATAAATGGTGCTGGGAAGACTGGACAGCCACAGGCAAAAGAATGAAACTGGACCACTATCTTAAACCATACACAAAAATCAAATCAAAATGGATTAAGGACTCGAATAAGACCTGAAACCATAAAACGCTTAGAAAACGTAGGTGGTAAGCTCCTTGACATTAGTCTTGGTGATGGTATTTTGGATTTCACACCAAAGGCAATCAAAGCAAAAATAAACAAGTTGGGCTATATCAACCTAAAAGGCTTCTGAGCAGCAAAGGAAACCATCAACAAAATGAAAAGGCTACGTACTGAATGGAAGAAAATATGTGCAAATCATATATCCAATAAGGAGTTAATATCCAAAACATGTAAACACCTCACACACCTCAATAGCAAAGAATAAACAAAACAGAATCCAATTTAAAAAATGGGCTGAGGTTATGAACAGACATTCTTCCCAAGGAAGCCACACAGAAGATGGCCAACAGGTACATGAAAAGATACTTAATGTTGCTAATCATCAGAGAACTGCAAATCAAAATCACAATGAGATAGCACCTCACACTGTTAGAAATGGCTGCTATGAAAAACAAAACAAAACAAACAAAAACCCAAGAGACGACAGCTGGCTAGCGTGTGGAGAAAACGGAGCCCTTGTGCACTGTTGATAGGAATGTAAATTGGCACAGCCACTATGGAGAACAAAATTAAAAAGAGAACTACCATATGATCCAGCAATTCCACTTTTGGATTTTTATTCAAAGAACACAAAAACACTAACTTGAAAAGATATTTATTGCAGCATTATTTACAACAGCCAAGATATGGCAACAACCTAAGTATCCACCAATGGATAAATGGATAAAGAAAATATGGTGCGGGGCTTCCCTGGTGGCCCAGTGGTTGAGAGTCCGCCTGCTAATGCAGGGGACACAGGTTCGTGCCCTGGTCCAGGAAGATCCCACATGCCGCGGAGTGGCTGGGCCCGTGAGCCATGGCCGCTGAGCCTGCACATCCGGAGCCTGTGCTCCGCAACGGGAGAGGCCACAACAGTGAGAGGCCCGCGTACCGCAGGAAAAAAAAAAAAAAAGAAAAAGAAAAAGAAAATATGGTGTGTATATATATACAATGGAATACTATTCTGCCATAAAAAAGAATGAAATCTTGCCACCTTGAGGGCATTATGATAAATGAAATAAGAGAAAGACAAACACCATATGATCTCACTTAATGTGGAATCTAAAAAAACAAACAAACCAACTCTAAGCTCATTGATATGGAGAACAGATTGGTGGTTGCTGTGGGTCGGGAGGAAGGGTCAGAGGGTGGGCAAAATGAGCGAAGGGAGTCAAAAAGGCACCAACTTCCAGTTATAAAATAAATGAGTCATGGAGATGTAATGCACAGCATGGTGACTATAGTTAATGATATTGTACTGCACATTTGAAAGTTGCTACAAGAGTAAATCCTAAAAGTACTCATCAGAAGAAAAAAAATTCTATAACGATATATGGTGATGGATGTTAACAAAAAAACAGCATGTTATTATTAACATAAAGTTTTAAAAATATACAAAACAGTAGTATGTATCAGTGCTTCCCAACTTATTTATATCATGGCACACAGAATATAGTAATATTTGTATGGTACACTAGGCTAAATGAACAAGGCTAGTCATAATATTTACTCTTCCAAAGACTGAGAGGATCAACATCTTGGCAAACTTGTAAATCATCCACGGCACTCAAGTTGAAAAGTTCAGCTATATACTGTTTAGGGATCTGTCGATAGACAGTAAAAGTAAAAATGAAATGCATTGAAAAAATAATCATCAAATTTAGGGTAATGGTTACGTTTGAGAGGAGGGAAGGATATGCATTGAACAAAGAGTTACAGGGGTTTTCAATTGTAATACTGCTTTTTAAATTTGGTGGTAAAAACGTAGGTGTTTACTGTATTATTTTATATATAAATATATATTTACATATATATTTTTTAAATAAAAAGAAAAGAATGGGAAACAAAGTGAATTTAGTAAACATAAGCTAATTTTTCAAGCTTAGCCTAGCAAGAGAGATAAACAGGGTGGTAGCTAGCAGGGAAAAAGAGCTGCTGGGTGGGTAGATGAATAATTTTCTTTTTTTAAGGTTATAAAATAGCAGCCAGGGACTTCCCTGGTGACGCAGTGGTTAACAATCTGCCTGCCAATGCAGGGGACACGGGTTCGATCCCTGGTCTGGGAAGATCTCACATGCCACGGAGCAACTAAGCCTGTGCGCCACAACTCCTGAGCCTGCGCTCTATAACCTGCAAGCCACAACTACTGAAGCCTGTGTGCCTAGAGCCCGTGCTCTGCAACAAGAGAAGCCACTGCAATGAGAAGCCCGCGCACCACAACTTAGAGTAGCCCCTGCTAGCCACAACTAGACAAAGTCCGCATGCAGCAATGAAGACCCAAAGGCAGCCAAATAAATAAAACTAAAATAAATAAATAAATAGCAGCCAGTAGAGAGGTGCCCTGGACCCAAAGTATGGGGGTAATTAATGAAATACCATCTCAAAGGAGGTAAGAAGTGATGGGATCCAACGACAGGTAGACATATTAGTATTAAATAAGAAAAGGGCCACCTCTTTCTCTGATACATATAGGTAACCTTGGTTTTTGTTTTGTATTGTTTTTTGCTTTCATAGAGAGGACAATAAGTTGACTTGTGAAGCAGAAGGAAAGGTCAATGTCCAAGAATAAGGGAAATGATATTAAATAAGGGGTTTAAAAAATTGGTACAATATAAAATAATGTAGTTGATATATACTAACAAATCAAAATTCAGTTCAGGCAGATATACTTGTGGAAAACTGTCTGAGGCTATACAATCCACCAATTTTTTCTGGACAAGTGATTTTCAAAACGTGCTCAGGGCTCTAATCACTCTGCAAAGGTGCCATAGGAAATCTCTCAGAATACTGAGAAAGGGAGGGAGCTGAGTTAGTAGCACTCCAGATACATGGCCCCAATTCAATCCCACTTTTTCTTATGTTATGTATGGAGCTTTCTGATAAGATTTCATATGAAGAAGGGCTCTACAACGAAACCACTATGAAATTTTATCCTAGCCAGACCTACAGGCCCAAAAGCAAATAATTTTGACTCCTTACAGTAGCACACTTAAATATGAGGCAATTGGCTGACACCGAAAAATACTATTTTTTAAAAAAAAACCTGCCCTATGAAACCACTGTCCTATTTATAATAAAGATATTGTTGAGGATGTTAGTCAATAGTGTCCTCTGTATAAGGGCTCAAGGGATAAATGTATTTCTCTGATCTTGATACCAGGCCAAATTATGCTTCCCATGTGCAATTAGCTTGTTTTTACCTTAGGGACAATGTAAATGAAGACACTGATCTTGTTTCCCAATATGAACTGGCTTCTAGAAAACCTAGTGCCAAATTGGCAGCCCGGGTCTAACAAATGGACAAGGACATACAGAATTTATTTTCTTTAAAATCTCTCTCCTAGTTTCAACACATATCTCCAACCTTTGTTTACCCTCCACCTGAATTTTCTCAAGACCACTCAAATTGCTATCTAGCCACCCCCCCACCTCACCCCAAGAGATACAAGGCAGAGTTTGGCTGTGACAGGTATGGGAGTGGAAAGTCAGAGCAGGAACACTAAGAAATCCCTATCTCTGAGGCCCAGGTGCAGAGGACCTGCCTAAGATAAGGTTAAATAAGAACTGAGAACCACCCCTTAACACAACCAAAGACTAAAGAGATATGACAACTAAATGCAATACTTGGCCCTAAACTAGATGCTGTACTGAGAGGGGAAATATATTATCATGAACATCAACAGGCTAATAAAATAGGAATATTCCATTAGAATATGGAAAACTGGAATTGGAATATCAACTGACAAAATCCAGATATGGAATGTAAACTGTACTTTGGCTATGTAAGAGACTATTTCTTTTTTTTTCTTTTATTGAAGTATGTTGATTTACAATGCTGTGCCAATCTCTGCTATACAGCAAAGTAACTCAGTTATACACATGTACACATTTATTAAAATATTTTTTCCATTATGGTTTATCACAGGATTTTGAGTATAGTTCCCTGTGCTATACATTAGGACCTTGTTGTTTAGCTATTCTAAATGTAATTGTTTGCATCTACCAACCTGAAACTCCCAGTCCATCCCTCTCCCTCCCCCACTTCCCCTTGGCAACCACAAGTCTGTTCTCTATGTCTATGAGTCTATTTCTATTTTGCAGATAGGTTCATTTGTGCCACATTTTTGATTCCACATATAAGTAATATATGGTGTTTGTCTTTCTCATTCTGACTTACTTCACTTAGTATGATAATCTCTAATTGCATCCATGTTGCTGCAAATGGCATTTCATTCTTTTTTATGGCTGAGCAGTAGTCCATTGTATATATGTACCACATCTTCTTTATCCATTCATCTGTCAATGGACATTTAGTTGTTTCCATGTTTTGGCTATTGTGAACAGTGCTGCTATGAACATACGGGTGGATGTATCTTTTCAAATAATAGTTTTGTCTGGGTATATTCCCAGGAATGGGATTGCTGAATTATATGGTAATTCTATTTTTAGTTTCCTGAGGAACCCCCAAACTGTTCTCCATAGTGGCTGTACCAACTAACATTCCCACCAACAGTGTAGGAAGGTTCCCTTTTCTGCACACCCTCTCCAGCATTTGTTATTTATAGACTTTTTAATGATGGCCATTCTGACCGGTGTAAGGTGGTACCTCACTGTAGTTTTGATTTGCATTTCTCTATTAATCAGTGATGTTGAGCATCTTTTCATGTGCCTACTGGTCATCTGTAAGTCTTCTTTGGAAAAACGTCTATTAAGGTCTTCTGCCCATTTTCAATTGGGTTGTTTGGTTTTTTGTTATGGAGTTGTATGAGCTCTTTGTATATTTTGGAGATTAAGCCCTTTTGGGCTTAATATTTGCTTAATTTGCAAATATTTTCTCCCATTCTGAGGGTTGCCTTTTGGGGCTTTTTTGTTTTTTATGGTTTCCTTTGCTGTGTAAAAGCTTGTAAGTTTGATTAGGTGCCCTTTGTTTTTGTTTTTATTTCTATTGCCTTGGGAGATGGACCTAAGAAAACTTTGGTATGATTTATGTTAGAGAATGTTTTGCCTATGCTTTCTTCTAGGAGTTTTATGGTGTCATGTTTTACGTTTGTCTTTAAGCCATTTTGAGTTTATTTCTGTGCATGGTGTGAGGCTGTTCTAACTTCATTGATTTACATGCAGCTGTTCTTTTCCAGCACCAATTTGCTGAAGAGGCTGTTTTTTTCCCATTTTATATTCTTGCCTCCTTTGTTGAAGATTAATTGACCGTAGGTGTGTGAGTTTATTTCTGGGCTTTCTATTCTGTTCCATTGATCCGTATGCCCGTTTTGATTTCTGTAGCTTTGTAGTACTGTCTGAAGTCTGGGAGAGTTATGCCTCCTGCTTTGTTTTTCTTCCTCAGGATTGCTCTAGAAATTCTGGGTCTTTTATGGTTCCATGCAAAATTTTGAATTATTTGTTCTAGTTCTGTGAAAAATGTCATGGGTAATTTGATAGGGATCACATTAAATCTGTAGATTGCTGTGGGTAGTATTGCCATTTTAACAATATTAATTCTTCCAATCCAAGAGCATGTGGTATCTTTCCATTTCTTTGAATACTCTTTTATTTCCTCTATTAATGTTTTATAGTCCTCAGCATATAAGTCTTTCACCTCCTTGATCAGGTTATTCCTAGGTATTTTATTTTTTCAGGTGCAATTTTAAAAGGTATATATATTTTTTACATTCCCTTCCTAGTATTTCATTGTTAGTGTAAAGGAATGCAACCAACTTCTGAATGTTAATCTTGTATCCTGCTACTTTGCTGAATTCATTTATTAGATCTAATAGTTTTTGTGTAGAGTCCTTAGGGTTTTCTATATACAGTATGTCATCTGCATATAGTGACAATATTAGCTCTTCCCTTCCAATTTGGATACCTTTTATTTCTTTTTCTTGTCTGACTGCTATGGCTAAGACTTCCACTATTATGTTGAAGAGAAGTGGTGAGAGTGGGCATCCCTGTCCTGTTCCAGATTTTAGTGGGAAGGCATTCAACTTTTCACCCTTGAGTATTATACTGGCTGTGGGTTTGTCATAAATGGCATTTATTATGTTGAGATATGTTCCCTCTATTCCCACTTTGGTAACAGTTTTTATCATGAATGGATGTTGAATTTTGTCAAATGCTTTTTCTGCATCTACTGAGATAATCATGTGGCTTTTTACTTTTCTTTTGTTAATGTGGTATATTACATTGACTTGCATATCTTGAACCATCCTTGTGAACCTGGGATGAATCCACTTGGTTGCGGTATATGATCTTCTTTATATGTTGTTGGATTCAGTTTGCTAATATTTTGTTGAGAAATTTTTCATCTATATTCTTCAAAGATATGGCCTGTAATTTTCTTTCTTGGTGGTGTCTTTGGTTTTGGTATCAGAGTGATGGTGGCTTCATACAATGTCTTTGGGAGTGTTCCCTCCTTTTCAATCTTTTGGAAGAGTTTGAGAAGAATCAGTGTAAGTTCTTCTTTGTATGTTTGGTAGAATGTGCCTGTGAAGCCATCTGGTCCTGGACTTTTGTTTGTAGGAAGTTTTTTTTTTATTACAGATTCTATTTCATTTCTAGTGATTGGTCTGTTCAAATTATCTATTTATTTTTGATTCAATTTTGGGTGGGCTGTATGTTTCTAGAAAGTTGTCCACTTCTTCTAGGTTGTCAAATTTCTTGGTACATAATTGTTCATAGTATTCTCCTACAGTTTTTTGTACTTCTGTGGTATTGGCTGAGATTTCTCCTTTTTCATTTCTTATTTTGTTTATTTGGGATCTCTCTCTTTTCTTCTTGGTGAGCCTGGACAGAGGTTTGTCAATTTTGTTCACCCTTTCAAAGAACGAGCTCTTGGTTTTGTTGATTTTTTCCTATCATTTTTTAAATCTCTATTTTATTTATTTCCTCCCTGATCTTAATTCTTTGCTTCCTTCTGCCAATTTTAGGTTTTGTTTGTACTTCTTTTTCTAATTCCTTTAGGTGGTAGGTTAGGTTGTTTACTTGAGATTTTTCTTGGTTTTTTGAGGCAGGCCTGTATCACTATGAACTTCCCTCTAACAACTGCTTTTGCTGCATTCCATAGATTTTCTATGGTTGTTTTCATATTCATTTGTGTAAGAGACTATTTCTACTCTTTGGAAATACACACTGAAGTATTCACAGGTCATGATCTTACTGTCAAATAGTTCAGAAAAAAACTGTGTACATATGTGTACACATACACTGTATTATTTTTGATTTTCAAATTTTTATAAGTTTGAAATTATTTCCAAATAAAAAGTTAATTAAAAAAAGAAAGGAATAGAAGTCTTTGTTGCAACAGTAAGCTACAGACTAGTGGATCCCCATAACTGGGTCTGAATTCTTGCATGGAGCATGAATCCATAAACATACCAGATTGTTCCATATAAATAAATGTTCAGTAATCTTCCATATGTACGTGTCAACTACTATGAATGATAATATAAAAATGTATTTAAAAGTATAACTAAATTCATAGAATCTCTGAGGTATCAGATATTTTCTTAAAAAATTGATAATAAAAGTAAAATTATTTTGTGAAATAACAAAATTTGCCTTTAAGTGTCCCCTTATGTGAAATAAGGAACTTCTTACTATTCATCATCAGAGAGAACTATGATGATGCTTTCCACAGCTGTAACAAAATGGCAACAAAATACAACATAGGATCTTCAAATAATATAAAGTTAAAAGGAATATGAATGAAAAAAATCAAGCTTTAAAAGATTCAGGAGGTTTTGGTGGTAGGACAACACAGACCCAAATTTAATAAAGATAACTGAAAGTACTCTGTTCAGCTTTAAACACTAAGAAATATTGCATTATTACTAAACATTGCATTATTACTAGACACGGTTTTAACAGCAGACAATAAAATATGGAGGAAGGAGAAGAGAGATTTTGGATGTCTTCAAATGCCAACAGTAGGATCTGGCTGCCAAGAATCTAATGCAATATTAAGTAGCACTAATTAAAATATTATTCAGGAAGATAATAATCCAACTCTGTACTAGTCAGAGCACACATGAAGTAATGTGCTCAATTCTAAGCCTCAGGACTCCTGCTTATGGCCCTGAGAATAGTTTGTATCAGACTAACCCCCCTCTTGCAGAGAAAAACTGTGAAACCTGGTGAAAATAAAGGCAGCAACTGTTTAAATACGTTGGAGATCAACCAAGATAGTGGACACTTGAGAAGCCAGAATTCTGTTGGGGAGGGAAGCACAATGAAAACAGCCCACTGTACACCTCTACTTCTTCCCTTGGGACATATGCAGATCTCCCACAAGGGGAATAAAAGCCCCTCAGAAAGCAGCCACTTTAGATAGAAACCTGCAGTCTTATTAGTGGAGGGAACAAACAAGACAGTATTTATAGCTGCAACATTAGCTGGAAGGTGAGGAAAATATTCCAGAGGGACAACCACAAACTCTGCATACATATTCTGCTCAAAACTCTGGCTGACCACCCCCGGACACACACTGGACATGTGTCAGGTAGCCTCTAAGCCAGCTGGCTAGGCCAAAAGAGAAGAGGATTTGAGGTTTGAGTGCAGTCAAATTAATTGCCTGTGAAAACAAAAACGAATATTCTCAATAGAGATATAACAGAATCCATAATCTCTAAACATATTATTCAATGTGCATAATATGATCCCAAAGTACTAGGCCAGTGATTCTTAAAATGTGACCTGCATATTCCTGTAAGCCCCAAGACCCTTTCAGGGGTCTGCAAGGTCAAAAGTATTTTCATAGTAATACTAAAATGTTATTTGTCCTTTTCTCTCTCATTCTATCACAATGCTACAATGCAGTTCTCCAGTGGTTACATGACTGTTTGAGGAAATCATCTCTCTGATAACTACCAGAAGGTATGCATCTGTATTTCTGTGTTACCTAAAAATGTTTAAAGCAGTAGGTTTTAAGTATAAATATGTATGTTTAGAGAGATTAACTCAGTATTTTCTCAGTACAGTAGCTTGTGCTCTTATAGTTGTAATTTCTATAACCTCATTATCATCCAATAAATTGATATTTGGAATCCCAAAGATTTCCCTGTGCCTACAAGGAAACACAAGAAGTACATTTTGTTACCTTATATGGCAATAAAAAATGTTTTGTAAATTTTTACATATTTTAAAATTTTCTAAAACTATAATTTTAGATTTTGCTAATATTTATACTAAAATACAGAAGACTCACTTTCCCAACCCACAGCTCCAACATCTACGTCAAAAGATGCTGATAAAGATGAAACTGATACCAGAGATCTCTAACTTATGGAAAAGAGGAATGTATTCTAAAAAATATTGTGTAAAATTAAAAATAAGTGAAAATATGATGAAAGTTATCTTTCTCTTGGCTTCAGAGATGTTAATAATTTATGTTACTGTGTCTTTTGCAACAGAAATGATGGCCATTTTGAAAATAATTCCATTTAGAGAAAAATTAATTGAATGTTTTATTTTTAACACAGATGTGATGAGTTTAAAAGTAAAAAACTGTTTAGCTTTTCAAACCAGGAAGGAAAAAGTCACTGAAGCATCATATGGGTTATCATATTTCATTGGCTAGACAAGCACAGTTGCTAAAAGACTAATAAAGGTGACCTTGCTAAATGCCTGCTAGATGAAAAATCAGTGAAAGAAACTATGGCACTGCCACATTCCAATGATACAGGAACTTGC
The DNA here is from genome assembly GCF_963924675.1 of Phocoena phocoena. Lineage (NCBI taxonomy): Eukaryota > Metazoa > Chordata > Mammalia > Artiodactyla > Phocoenidae > Phocoena > Phocoena phocoena. The sequence goes on along the minus strand of NC_089220.1, from coordinate 118,760,953 downwards.
TGAATAAAAGATTTAACTGTAAACATGAATATTAAGTTAATAAATCATCTGCAAAATTGTACTTTTGCCTAACAAACAGACAAATCTATATAGTTGGGTTTTGTGTTTTAATTGTATTTGTCCAGTATCAATAACAACTAAATACTGAAGAATTCCTTTATGTGAATGCTTGGCAACAAACAAAAGTGGTACTGAAAAACTCAAAGTATTAAGTAACATTTTTGGATCTCATGGTTTATCCTAGAAAATCTGTATTGACTTTTGCACTGATGATGTAAAAATAACAGAGGGTAAAACTGCTGCCTTAGCCTTATGCAAGACAGTTGCACCAAACTGTACTAGTTGTCACTGCATTCTTCATGGCCACATACAGTTTAAAAAAAAAAGAAAAAGCAAACCTGGTTTCACTTAACAATGCCCTTGATGAAGTAGTAAAAATTATTAGTTTTATTAAATCTTGACCTTTGAGTACACATCTTTTTAGTATTCTGTGTGACAAATCACGAAGTATGCAAAGTACTTCCATTGCATACAAAAGCACAATGATTGTCTTGAGGAAAATGGCTCGTGTGATGGTTTGAGTAAACCACCCACATTTTCATGGATCACCATTTCCACTTCAAAGAACAACTGATAGATATTTGGAGTTTTGGCAGACATTTTATTGAAAATGAATGAGGTGAGCTTATCAATTCCTAGAAAACAAAGTTTTTGTTGCCATGGACAAAATGTGTGAATTAAGTTGATAATTAGAATTTTTTAAAAACTTGTATCCATGAATATGAACTGTAAAGACTCCTAAGGAGATGAGTGGTGATACTGATGAAGGTAATGTTTTGATATTGATAAAATGTGTCAACATTTGAAAGATCTACAAAACTCACTAAAGGTTATTTTCTAAATGTTACAGGATAGTGAAAGATCCATTCGAAGTACAATACAGACCAACAGATTTTAATGTAAGGGTACGAAAAGTTCATTGATATGTTTCAGATTCCATACTGCCAATACCCTTTAAGAATTTACTCCTTGTCAAGTTCTGATGTAGTGTAAAAGAAGAATATCTACAATTTTATGAAAAGGCTATTAAAATACTCCTTTCTTTCTATATATCTGTGTGATGCTGGATTTTCTTCATATACTTCAATCAAACCAATATAAAACAACACACAATTAGCTGAAACGAGAATCTAGCAGTTTTCTACTAAGCCAGATATCAAGTCAAAAAATACCATTATTTTCATTAAATTTGTTTTGGAAGACAGTTATTTTCACTAAAATGTTATTTATATGAAAAGAAATGGCTTTACTGTTGTTATTTTCAAAAGAATAAATATTTAAAAATTTTCTCAGTTTGAATTTCTAATATAAGAAATATCAATAGATATAACCCAAATAAACAAAAGCTCTGAGAGCCCTAAATAAATTTTAAAAGGAGCCCTAAGACAAAAAAATTGAGAACCATTGTACTACACACATAATGAAACAAGAAAGTGTGAAAATACAATCAAAGGACATCAATCCTGAAATAACCCAGAACTTGGAATTAGTACACAAGGATTTAAAAGCAGCTATTACAAGTATGGTCAAGGATGTAAAGGAAGATACCTGTAATGACTGCACAGATAAGAAATCTCAGCAGAGAAATGAAACTATAAAAAGAACCAAATGAAAATTTAGAACTAATAAATACAAAATCAGAAATTTCCTAGATGGGTTTAATAGTATATTAGAAATTATAAAAGAGTCAGTAACCTTGAAGACAGACCAATAAAATTATTCAATCTGAAGAACAGAGGGGAAAAAAAACATGAAAAAGAATGAATAGAACTTAAGTAACCTACAGAAGAATATAAAGATATCTAAAATATGTGCAACTGGAGTCCTAGAATAAAAGTAGAGAAAAATAATGTGGCATAGTGTTCTATGTCAACAGGCCAAATCTGGACCCATCTGTTTTTGTACATAAAGTTATAATGGAATACAACTCATTCACTTACTTACAAGTCTATGGCTGCTTCTGCTCTACAACAGAAGAGTTAAGTAGTTACAACAGAGACTATGGCCAATTAAACCAAAAATACTTCCTATGTGATTTACAGATAGCTTGCTGTCCCCTGGTCTAGATTTTTTATGTCCTTACTGAAATTTTCCATCTAGTTATTCTATCAATTACTGGAAGAAGGTATTAAACCCTCCAACTATAATTATGGATTTGTTTATTCCTCACTTTAGTTCTGTCAGATTTTGCCTGATGTATTTTGAAATTCTGTTATTGGGCAGTTACACATTCATGATAGTTGTTTCTGATAAACTGATCCTTTTATCATTACATAATGGCCTCTTTATGTTTGGCAGTACCCATTGTCTTGAAGTTTGCTTTATCTGATATTAAAAAAGACAAACCAGATTTCTTATGCTCACTAGTTGTATGGTGTATTTTTTTCTATCTAAAATGTATTTCTTTTAGGTAGCATATAGCTGAGTCTTGCTTTTTATACATCTGGTAATCTCTGCTTTTTGACTGGAATATTGAGTTCATTTACACTTTTCTCTCACTGCTTTTAAGAATTTATTTTTATCAGTATTGAAGTGGATGTACATTGTTTATGAGTTTTGAATACAATTATATCAACCATAAAAATAGACCAAACAATTCTGCTTGTCCGTCAGAAAACAATTCTTGATCATGAGATTTTAGGTCTTCGTTTTGTTCTCATTTAAAGTAATAAAAGGTGTTTGCTGATCATTAACTGGAGAAAACTGCAAAGTCAGTGAATCTGGAAACATTTCTGACATACAGATGGCCAAGAGGCACATGAAAAGATGCTCAACACTGCTAATTATTAGGGAAATGCACATCAAAACTACAATGAGGTATCACCTCATACCAGTCATAATGGCCATCAACAAAAATTCTACAAACAACAAATGTCAGAGAGGGTGTAGAGAAAAGGGAACCCTCCCACACTGTTGGTGGGAATATAAACTGGTACAGTCACTACGGAGAACAGTATGAAGATTCTTTAAAAAACTAAAAATAGAGCTACCATATGATTTAGCAATCCCACTCCTGGGCATATACCCGGAGAAAACCATTATTCAAAAAGATACATGCACCCCAATGTGCAATGCAGCACTATTTACAATAGCCAGGTCATGGAAGCAACCTAAATGTCCATCGACAGGTGAATGGATAAAGAAGATGTGGTACATATATACAATGGAATATTACTCAGCCATTAAAAAGAATGAAATAATGCCATTTGCAGCAACATGGATGAACCTGGAGATCATCATACTAAGTGAAGTAAGTCAGAGAAAGACAAATATCATATGATATCGCTTATATGCAGAATCTAAGAAAAAAATGATACAAATGTACTTATTTATAAAACAGAAACAGACTCACAGACTTAGAGAACCAACTTATGGTTACCAGGGTAAAAGGGTGGGGGGTATGAACAGACTGGGAGTTTGGGACTAACATGTACACACTGCTATATTTAAAACAGATAACCAAAAAGGACCTGCTGTATAGCACAGGAAACCCTGCTCAGTACTCTGCTAATAACCTAAATGGGAAAAGAATTTGAAAAAGAAAAAAGTTTCAATAGGGAATGCAGCAAGGAGATCTGATGTTGGTTAAATTATGGACTCTTTCCAATTAGTTGGCTCTCCCTCCAAAGCAAATGTACTAAAAATAAAATGACTTCCTTTTTGAAAAAAATTTTTTTCTTTTTATCATTCTGTAAACAATTTGACTATTATACGCCTTGTAGTTTCATTCCTGTTTCCTGTTCTTGGCGTTTGTTGAGCTTCTGAGTTCTGTGGATTTATAGTTTTCATCAAATTTGGACATTCTATGGTCATTATTTCTTACAATAGTTTTCCTGATCCAATTACACATATATTAGGCCTCCTAAAGTTGTCCCATAGCTCACCAAGGCTCTGTCCATTTTTCTCCTGTGTTTTCAAAATTTTCTGTGTTTCATTTTGGACAGTTTTTGCTGCCATATCTTCAACTTCACTAATCTTTATTCTTGTAGTGGCTAATGGCAGGATAAACATTCTTTTCAAGTGCACAAGGTATATTCACCAAGATAGAGCATTTGTTAGGCCATAAAATAAGACTCAATGAATTCTAATACTGAAATATTAAAGAGATGCTCACCAAAATTAAATTTGAAATCAGTAATAGAAAGCTATCTAGGAAAAAAAATCACAAATATATAGAAATTAAACATTCTTAATTTTCTAAATTAGAAAATTTTTTTAACGAATGATGAAAATATATCAAAATTTGTGGGATGCATCTAAAGTACTATTTAGAGGGAAATTTGTATCTTTAATATTTACATTTAAAAACAAACAAAATACAAAATTAATGAAGTAAAGTTCTACCTTAAGAGCAAGGTAAACCCAAAGTAATTAGAAGGAAGAAAATTAAGAGCAAAAATCAATAAAAAGAAAACAATGAAAAAAATTAACAAAGCTAAGAGTTGGTTCATTGGTGTAGCTGCTCTGCAAAACAGTCTGGCAGTTCCTCAAAGGTTAAACATAAAGTTACCATGAAAAGCAATTTCACTCCTCGGTACATATCCAAGAGAAATGAAAACACATGTCCACACAAAAACCTGTACATGAATGTTCCTATCTGCATTATTCATAAGAGCCAAAAAGTACAAGCAGCCCACACACACACAAACCAATCTTACACAGATTTTTCCTTCAGAAAATATAGCAGGAGGGAATATCTTTCAACTCATTTTATGAAGCCAGCATAATGCCAATACCAAAATTAGACAAAGATATTGGGTGGGGGGAAATTACAGATTATTTTGATAAAGACAGGCCTAAAAATCTTTAAAAAAATATTATCAATCAAAACCAGCAATGTATTAAAAGGATAACATATCATGATCAAGTAGGGTTTACCGCAGTAACTCAAGGTGGTTTAACATTCAAAAATCAACCAATGTAATTCACCAAATTAACAGAAAAAAGGAAAAAAAAACATGATCATTTCAACAGATGCAGAGAAATATTTGACAAAATTCAACAACCATTCATGATAACAACTCTCAGCAAATCGGGAACAGAAGGGAAGTTCCTCATCTTGATACCATTAAAATAAATAGGCAAGCCACAGATTGGGAGAAAATATTTGCAAAACATATATGACAAGTAACATATCTGGAATAGATTTTTTTTAAAACTTCTACAACTCAATAACAAAAAGACAAGCAATTCAATAAAAAAGGTGCCATACATCTGAACAAATACTTTGTAAGGAAGACATCTGAGTGGCCAATAACACAACAGTGTTCATCATCACAGATATCAGGAAAATGCAAATTAAAACCACAATAAAGTACACCACTACACAAGCACCTGAACAGCTAAAATACCAAATGTTGGTGAAAATGAGGAGCAAGTAGAACCCAGATACATAGTTGGTGGAAATATAAAACTGTACAACTACTTTGGGAAGAAATGATCCAGAGGGGTGTCAGAGTCCAAGCAAGGTAGGTAGGGTTATCTATATAGGAGGGCTGAATGTTCAGTGCAGGGTGTGGGAGCCTGAGTGGGGCAAGGAGAGCATTTGTGCAGGTTAGCGTATTGGCAGGGTCCAGGTTTTTTACTGCCAATGAAAGGCATTACAAACAGGGAAAGGGAGAGTCAGAATTGACCTTGGACTGGAATTGGTGATGTCACTGTGAACTCATGGTTTTCAATGTAGATAGACTGATAGTGAAATACATATAAATGTTTGTATGTGAATACATATGTGTGTATATCTGCATACATATATACATACCTACACACATTCCCTAGCTTTTTTCACTGAGGGGTCCTGGGAATAGCAACGAGCACAATTAATATCCAGATGTCAGCTTCATACTATTCTTCTCTAAAAGGAGCCAGGATTCCCTGGAGAAAAGACTGATGCCAGGGCTGGGATAGGAAAGGTACAAAAAGCCTGGAACATCTTATTCTTCCCGTAAGTAAGAAAGGCCTCAAAGAATTATGGGAACATGTCAAGAAGATACAGAAGCCACCTTGAAGGGGTACTCACTGGCCAAATGTGGAACAATTTTTACATCAATTAAAATAATAACAACGGATTTTCACCCATTGAATAAAACAGGAACCATAAGTCCTATTATAAAGAAATGAATATTTATTTAACATTCATTTATAAATAAATATAAATAAACTGAAAGTGAGGAGAACTGGAATATTCACATCATTTCAAAGTACCTCCTCACAAAGGGAAAAATAACTTTACAGTGGAGAAGTTTGACAGATATCAAAGCCTTTAATATATTTAAATTCCTTATGAAAAATTTAACCAAATGGTCAAAGTGAAAATCTAATACGACACAATGAAATTGTGTACCATCTGACAGTATGAAATACATCCTTTTGCTATATAGGACATTATTGGGACAACTGGCAAAACCTGAACAAGGTCTGATGATTAGATAGTATTAATGTAAATTGATGTTAATCTCCTAATTTTAAAAGTTGTATTGTGGCTTTACAGGACAATGTCCTACATATTTGGAGATGATGGAGAATCATCTCAGCAACTTACTCTCAAATAGTCCACAAAAATAAAGGCTTTTACTCTGTCCTTGAAAGTTTTCTGTAAACTTGAGATCATCTCAAAAAGGCTTTAAAGCCTTAAAGAAAACCACACACACACACACAAATAAATATGTACACATATATATACATGTCAAACTCTAACTCAGAGTTAATGAATCAGAATCTCAGGGGCTTACATGATTTATGTTAAAGAAAGTCTTCAAAGCCTTTAATGTATTTAAATTCCTTATGAAAAATTTTCAATAATCCTATATTCATGACAGTAATGTTGAAGAAAGCTGACTGTATGACATTTATTTACAATACAGGTAAGGATGCCACTGGTCATTCCCTGTCATTCTGCTATCCTACTTAATAACAAGTGTGTTGTTACTGAAAAGTCAATGTAAATAAAAGTTTGTCTCTCACCATACTTCCTTGTAGAAGTATTATTGATTAGGAAGGTTGTGGGTCTGATCTTTTGTAAATAAATTCAAGCCTAAAGATGATCTATTCATGTAAACTAGCACAAACAAGATTTCTACCAAAAAAATACCTATGTGCTACACCTCATTAAATGCTAGGGAAGGCCTGAGCTTACTTGCTCAATAAATGCTCTCACAGCCTCACTAATGCAGTATCACAAGCAAATAGGTCACATGGTTTTGTGACTTTGTTTATTTAGTAACTATTTTACATTCTGAGATCTTATCTGACTTCAAATAAGCTGAATAACACAAAAAGTATTAACAACCATCAATACATTAGATCTTATAAAAATTAAAAATTTCTGCTCTTCAAAAGAAAGTGAATAAAGAAGCAATAAAAAGACAAAGAACCCAATTTTAAAATGGGCAAAAGACTGAACACTCTTCAAAACAAACTTCAAAAGCAAGACAAATTTTTTGCCTATTTTGAAACTTTGAATGAACCTCTGATGGAACAGGGCACTGAGATATGAGACTTTTTAAAACGGATATGACTTAATATCCTGTTTTGAAATACATTAAAAAAATTTTGAAATACATTAAAAATTTTTGAAATATATAAAAAAATTCATTTTCCTCCATACAATAAAGACTTAAACTGGCTGAGAATTGTATTCACTGCAAACCTGAATCATCTAAGAAATGTGAACAATCATTAGATATTGTTAGCGATTCAACTTTGAAACCAAAGTATTCCTTTTGTAAGTTTTGGATAGTTTTAACTGAATAGTCTAGTATCACTTACCCATATGGATAAGAATTTTCTGAATTTCATGCAACTAGACATAATACAGAAATAAACTAGGTGTTCAGGAAGATATAAGACCCCAGTTGTCACTCACAGCTCCCAATTTTGAGATTCTGTGTTCATTAATATAGATTCATCAGTTTTACTGATAGATTTTTATAATATATAGGCTTTATGGTAAATAAATGTTAACGTGAACTTGTAAAATCCATTTAATAATAAAACGCTGCTTCTATCAATTTTATATTTAGTGTTGTGACATAAATTTGACAAACTATTCCACTGCTTTAAAAAATGTGAAAAACAATGCTGGATTTAAGAACTGCTCTGTGTTTTACTGAGGCCAAGAAATCCACAGACCTGTGAGAAGGACACATTCACCATGGTAATGGCTAACTGCTTAGGTACATTGAATAGGGCACCAATCACAGGTATGATTGTTCCACAAATATATACAGTTCTTATCCCCATAGAATTCTGCATGGCATATTTTATTGCGATACTTACCGGTGCTACTATTTTTCCTGTCTGTCCAACTTGCAAGTCATTGGGAACAAAGCCAGCATCAACAGCAGCACGAGACGCACCAACTAAGGAAAAAATATTTGTCATTTTTTTAAGCTCTATTATTCAACTAGTTGGAATATTCACTGATAACAGTAAAAAAAAAAAAGATTGATATAGTACATACATAAAACATACATTATAACCTGTTTGGGACGTCATTATATAATGCTCCTTTACACCGTAACTTCACAGCTTTTAAAGAAAGGTATTATAATATCTTTACCCCTAGGACCAGATAAAGAAAAGAGTTACATACAACACAAGATAAAGGCTTAACCAGTATTTTCTATCTAAAAATAAAAATGAGAATTTAACTAGCCTTCTATCCTCATTCAGCAGGAGTCAAAAGGGGCCCTGTACTTGGAGAAAAGGTACCCCACTCCCAGCAGGGGTCAACAATGAGCCTCAGGTCCTCTTCATCTCCATCTAGAGAGGACAAAAAGGGGGAGCCCTAGTGAATACTCCTCACTACCTCTTAACACTCACAGATTCACCTCCACTACCTATCATGAGTCAGTCAGGACTGATCACATTCTGCCCTTCACTTACATTAGTCACTGCAACAAGCCCCAGACTCAAAGGTTATCCTTCATAACCCATACACTGATCCCCACAATGCCCTTCAGCTCCCCAATCTGCACCCTTCTCCCACTGCTCCCCAATTCCTGAAACCTTACACTATGATTTCTGGAATTCACAGCTTGATACCAGCAAACCACAAGTCTCTGTATCTTCTACCTATCTGTCTAAATGTTCCCTGAGGACAAGGATTCCCCTGCAGCCCTCTCCAGCAGATGTCGCTTTGTCTGCCACCATCTTCATACCACTGGGCCTAGAGGTGGTACACCAGGCCTTCATGCCACTCTCAGAAAGTTTCCCCTCCTCCCTCCTTAAAACCCTTCAGCTTCGAATCTCATGTCATCAGATCATGTCACCCATATATTGCTGTGTCATCTATCAACCAGCAGGTCAATCCCCTTCATTCCTCAATGATTTTTAGCTTCTGGGTCTTTGTCACTTTCTCCAATACTAGTCTTAATTCTTGAAGACTTTGACACCCTGGCTTCTCAGTTCCTTGAGCAACTCTCCTCCAGTCATCTTGTCCTTCACTCTGCCCATGGTCAAATCCCCAACCAGCCCATTAGCAACCTCCCTCAATAATCTTGATTTCCAAAGTCTCTCTGTGACCTCCCCTTTCTAGCTGACTATTTTTAGTACCCTACTCCAACAACCCTCTGACCACACTGGGATCCACAATTCTATTCATTGTCCCTCTCTCCCCTCATGTTCTCTCTTCTTTCTTTACCCAGCTTAATTTCTATGATCAGTGACTCTAATCACTCCTTTGCATATGTCTTTAATTTCTTTGCCCTCCTCTTATACCATCACACTCAAGTGGAAATCCTCCATCTCTGGTTACTGATTAAGCAATCTTTCCACCTTTTCCATACCTGTCCTACTATAGTTCTGCATGGCTGGAGAAAAACACCAATACTCAGCCATGTTAACTGGGTTTTACTTTAAATAAATAGGCCTTAATTCTCTCCATCTTTCTTAAACTATCGATATAATTTCATATCTTTCCTTCTCTCTTCAAACTTCCAATACTCTTTAAGATTCTGCCTATTTCACTGAAAAAGTTGAAACAATCAGAAGAGAATTTCCACGTGCCCCAACTAACACATTCACCCATCAACCTGCAGCTGTGTTCATATTCTCTCTCATCTACTCAAGAACATCCCTCCAGTAACTCTCCTGTCTATCTCGTGTATGATTAATCTCTCCCTCTTAACTGAAGCATTCCTATCAGCATGTAAGTATGCTATTATTTGTCCAATCTTTGAAAAGTCCCTCTGTTCGTCCCACTCCCCCTCTAGCTACTGGCTATTTCTCTGCTCTCCCATATAGTTAAAAGCCTCTAAAGAGTTGTTTGCATTCACTGTCTCCAATGCCAGGCCTCCCATTCTATTTCTAAAAACTTTTTTATTAAGATATAACACACATACAGAAAAGCACACAAATCACAAATGTGCTACTGCTCAATGGCTGATCATAAGTGAATACAACCAGGTAACTACTACCTAGGACCATTCTTTTAAACCCACTCCAATCAGGTTTTCGCCCCCACTACCCACCACCCCCATTACTAAAACTGCTCAAAGTCACGAATGACTTCTAAGTGTCTGAATCAATTAGTCACCTTTCAGTCCTCACCTTCCTTGACCTTCCGTCCTTGCAGCATTTGACATAGGTCATCACTCTTTCCCTTACTGAAACACTTCATTTGGATTCCAAAACATCATACTCTCTATCCTGATTTTCCTGCCTTACTTACCCATTCCTTTTGGTCTTCGTTCTCCCCTTCTCCCCTACCTCTTAATCTTGCAGAGTCTAAGGCTTAGTCCTGGGACCTCTTCTATATCTACACTCAGTTAGTTCCCTTGGTGAGTTCATCTGGTCTCATGGCTTCAAATGCCAAATAAACGCAACTGATTTCCAAATTTCTATCTCCAGCCCAAACTTCTGAACTCCACATTCCTATACCGATTGCTTAATTGACATCTCTATTAGGATGTCTATTATTAGACATCTCAAAACTTAGTACAGTCATTCCTCAGTATCCACAGGGGACTGGTTTCAGGAACCCCGCCCCACAAGGGTACTGAAATCCAAGGATGCTCAAATCCCTTATGTACAATAAAATGGCATATATTTGCATATAACCTACGTATACAGGCATACCTCAGAGATATCGCTGGTTCGGTTCCAAACCACCACAGTAAAGCAAGTTACATGGATTTTTTTGCATATAAAGGTTATGTTTATACTATACTGTAGTCTATTAAATGTACAATAGCATTATGTCTAACAAAATAATGTACGTACCTTAATTTACAAATACTTTATTGCTAAAAAATGTTAATCATCATCTGAGCCTTCAGCAAGTCACAGTCTTTTTGCAATAGTAACATCAAAGGTCACTGATCACATATCATAACAAATATAACAGTAATGAAAAGGTTTGAAATATTGCGAGAATTACCAAAATGTGACACAAGAGACATTAAGTGATCAAATGCTGTTGGGAAAATGGCACCAATAGGCTTGCTCAAAGCAGGGTTGCCACAAACCTTCAATTTGTAAAAAATGTAATATCTGCGAAGTGCAATGCCTATACTTTAAATCATCTCTAAATTACTTATAATACTGAATAATGTAAATGCTATGTAAATAATTATAAATACAATGTAAATGTTATATAAACAGCTACCAGTGCAAGGCAAATTCATATTGTTTTTGGAACTTTCTGGAATTTCTTCCCCCCCGAATATTTTTTTTTTTTTTTGCGGTACGTGGGCCTCTCACTGTTGTGGCCTCTCCCATTGTGGAGCACAGGCTCTGGACGCGCAGGCTCAGCGGCCATGGCTCACGGGCCCAGCCGCTCCGCGGCATGTGGGATCCTCCCGAACCAGAGCACGAACCCATGTCCCCTGCATCGGCAGGCGGACTCTTAACCACTGCGCCACCAGGGAAGCCCCCGCCCTGAATATTTTTGATCCATGGTTGGCTGAATCCATGGATGCAGAACCTGCACATATGGTGGCCTGAATGCATGCCCAAAACTGAACTGCTGGTCTATCCTTGGAAACTGTGCCACCTGGGGTATTCCCCATCTCAGCTAATGGCAACTCCATCCTACCAGCTGCCAGATAAAAACTTTTCCTCATAATCTATATTCAGTCTATCAGGAAATCCCAATGGTTCTACCTTCAAATATATATCCCAAAACTCTTTCTCCCCACATCTACAGCTACTAACCTGGTCCAAACCATGAGCATCTCTCACTGAATGACTGAAACAGTCTTCTAATTGATCTCCCTGTTACTGGACTTATCACCCTATAGTCTATTCTCAAAACTGTAGCCAGACTGATGCTTTTAATATGTGTCAGATCATGCAACTCTTTTGCTCAATCGTTCCCCATTTTACTCAGAGAAAACCAATCTCCTTACGAAGGCCTACAAGCCCTATGTGATCTGGTCTATTACTTCCAATCTTATCTCTTACCACTCTCCCTTTCTGCACTTTTCATTCCAGCCACACTGGCCTGCTTGTTATTCATCATGGAGGCCAGACACCTTCCTGCCTTAGCAAAAAGCCCTTTGCACTTTACTGGTCCCTCTACCTGAAACACTCTCTCTCAGATTTCCTCATGGCTTGCTTCCTTACCTTCTTCAAACCTTTATTCGGATGTCTCCTCATTAAGGCATACTCTGACCAGCTTATTTAAACCTGCAATCCTCCCCCTCCAATCCTCCTCCTTCTCCTTTTCCTGTTCTATTATCTTCATAGCATTTACTACCCTCTAACACACTATATTATTTACTAATTTATTGTGCTTACTGTCTGTAGTAGGCAGAAAAATGGCCTCTCCAAAGATATAGTCACTTTCTAATACCCAGAACCTGTGAATATTACCTGTATGACAGCAGATAGGATAAAAAATTAAGGATCTTGGGAGAAGGCACTTATCCTGAATTATCTAGGTAGGTTCTAAATGTCATCACAGTATCCTTGTAAGAAGGACACAGAAGGAGATATGAAACAGATACAGAGAGAAGAAAGTAATATGAGGACAGAGGCAGAAACTGGAGTGATGCGGCCATAAGCCCAGGGATGCCAAGGCAGCCTCTGGTAACTGGAAACAAACAGATTCACCCCCAGAGGGAGTGTGGCTCTGCCAACACCTTGATGTCAACACACCTGTGGCCTCTAGAGCTGTGAGAGAATAATTTCGCTTATTTTGTTCATTGCTTTTGCTTAGCTCCTAAAATAGTCCCTGCCAAATGGCGGACACTTGATAAATATTTGTTCAGTGAATGAATGAATGAATGAAATATCCTCAGTCAAATACCACCATCTGATTATAAAGAGTCGATATCCTGTCTTTATTCAGACAAAACCATAACTGTTTCTATGGGTACACATATTAGGTAATATAAAAGCACAGGAAAAGCTTAGAAAGTTATACACAAAACTCTCAAAAGGGGGAGAACAAAACAGATATTTTTATAAAAAGAAGAACATATTCATGTAATGGTTGTATAATTAAAAACTAAAATATTTTTAGTTTTCTGATTTTTCAAAACACATCATTCCATCCTCAATATACTTTTAATAACAAGATGTCTCTTCCCTATAAATTTAAAAAATAATGTTAAATGTTAGTTTCTACTTGTATGAGAGATTTATGTTAGACCACCAATAAAGGGAAAAATAAGGCATTCCTGAATCTGAAGTAGGCGATGAAGCTGACATTTAATTTTTTTTTAATGGAAAAAACTACTAAAATGGGGCAAATGTTAAGTGTGTCATATAAATAATAAAAAAGAACATAGACAACCTCTCTTCACTGAACACTACACCATGTACTTGAAGACAAGAAAAACTGTTTCAGAGAGAAAAGCTGAAAACCAGAGAAAGCAAAAAATCTGCAGCTTTGAATGACTTATATACAAAAGAAATAATGAAGAAAAAATATTTCCAACGAAATGGGAACATTTTTCTACTAAGGAAAGTAACTTTACCTGCAGCATGTAGTTGATCTGCCAAATCGTACAACAATTTAAAGTTCTCTCCACTCTTCAAACCCCGACCTCATTTAAAAAGATGAAAAAAAAAATTGAGCAAATATAAACTCCATTCCATAAAAATTTTGAACTTCGTATACATGAGTGAATCTTCATATTACACAACTGCCATCTCCTCTATAAAGCCTTTCCTGAGTTCTCCCATGATACTCCTGTACTTCTCCTATAAAGCATTCAACACTACTGTAATTAACTAATTGGTTAACTAATGGTATAATCAGTCTTTAAAATCAGTCTTCCCCACTAGAAGAAAAACTCTTTCAATACAAGATCCTTACCTATCTTGGTCACTGCTATATTTAGCAATACTTAGCTGAACAACTGAAAGAAGTTATTATTTTCATGGAAGTCATTCCACTAGACTTTCAACCCCTTAACAGCAAGAACAATCTGCCTTTTCCTCTGTTTCTTCAGCACTTTGCAATGGGCCTGGCAGAGAACATATACCCTATAAACATTTCTTAAAAAAATAAGTGAATAAACTAGTCAGATATACCTTTTTTGAAATATTAAATTATTTCCTCTCAATGCTACTTGCAATAGGAGGCTGTACGGAAGCTTAATTATTTCATTTGATGTTTAGTTTGGGAAGATTTTTAAATCACAGCAGTTATTTTTTTAAAAGCCAGCAGGCTATAAAATGTGGGCCTTTTTGTTTGTTTCTTGGTCTTTTTTTTTTTAAGTAAGAAACATGACATACAAAAAGAAGCAAGTCTTGTGCAATATTAACAGCTTTGATACTAAATGTGAAAAAACTTTCAATGAGTTATCCATAGAGACCTGGACTGCACTGGAGGTCTTTCAAAGAAGAGTGAAGGGTGGGAATCACACAACACAGCCCTGAGATTCCAACCAGTTCTTTCTGTGATTTCAGAAGTCAACCATACTCTTCTGAATAACACAGAAGTCAGTCAAAAAGACAAAGCTATGGAGTTGAGAGATTTGTACCATGCTCCCCCTGGTGCCAATGACATAGATTTGCAACAGAAAGTCCAAACTGTGTATTAAACTCATGATTTCATTTTCCTAATCTGTAAAATGGGACTAATATTCGCAACTTACCTACTTCTTACATTTGAAAAAACACCTGTGCTCCTCTAAAATGAGTACTAATAAAAGCAAAGTATTTTAAGTTTACATCATTTTTTAAAATTAATAAATTACAATATTCCACTTACCACCAGATACCACCACTTTGGCACCTGTTAGCTCTGGTCGATCGCTTTTTGTTAATTTCTGGTCAAGCCATTCTGATATCCCCACTGGGGAAGCACTTGACGCTGCATATATTGATACATATAACAAAACACAGAGCATGAATTCAAGTTCTACAGTAAAAAATAAGTTTTTAAGAGAAATACACAAAGAATTCCAGGAAATTTAACTTTGTTAGTTACTGTGAATTTTTTATGCCACTAATTTCATTCTCTCTGATTTTATGAAAGACAACTAGATTCCAGCCTTCACCTCATTAGCTCATTGAGAAGTCATTTAACTCTCTGAGTCTAGCTATAAAACTGGAATAAGCCTCTCTCTATGGGGTTCAACAAGATACTGCATATGTTAAAGTATAACACCTTCCATAAGTTTACTATTATTACATTATTCCATTATATTGAATCTCTATTATAACAGGCAACAGTGAGAGGGGAGTAAAAAATCTTTACATCAACATAACGGATTAATCTTAATGCACCCCCCTCTCTCCTACCCTTTTGATGTACACCAAAGCAAATATCTGAGGACCAAAAATGATATAAATATTTCTTATTTTTGTATAAACTTGGGAATAATATTTAGATTGAGCTCTCAAACACTCTGCATTAGAAATTTAACTAGAAGCCTTCTCTTATTCTAATATAATCTCTGCGCTAAAAACTAAAAAACTGAAATAAATACAAACAAATTTAAAGGAACACTCACCCTTTTCTGAGCTGGCACTACCTCCACTTGTTGCTGCAGCTTCAAAAGATGTTCCTCGGACAGAAAACACCTTCACTTTCTCATCACACTTCACTGTACATAAAGCATTTCCTGTAATAAACATTTATTTTTAAGAAACCACCAAGAAAGGCAAAAAACCTCCCAAACATTCATTTGAGGTTCAGAATTTACTTCACAAAGAGAAGTAAGAACTGTAGACCAGTTACTTGTTTTCTGCCTTTACTAAGTATAGGATAAAGGACTACACACTGAAGAAACATATCAGTGGCTCTCTGTATAACCTTGGATGTCTTTAAAAATAGAACAAGTGCTGACCTGCGTGGAAGAAACAAACTGGAAAAGGCAGTCACACTAATCAGGTACACTCTTCCTAAAAGGAATATAAACAAAAGCTTCCTTCTCCAAAAACAACATAATCAGTAACTCAACAACATGAGCTGCAACAACTTAATAAGAACGAAGCTACTATGCCTTGCTAAGGGAGGAAAATAAGTGAAAACATGATCAGGCATAAAGGACAGGAAGTGTGATGCATCAAGACTTTTAAAGGATTTGAAACATTTCTTATGGATCAGCAATCACGTTAAGAGTGACCTAAACTATGACCAAATATTTTCCTTTAAACACTACTAACGATGAAAGATCTGATTTGAGAATTGCCCGTTTATACTGAAACACACAACTTCGATCAGAAAGAACAAAGAGTTCACTGCCTTCTCCAGCCCCACTAGAGACCAGCATGCTTACCAAAAGATCAACTAAAGAGATACCAAAATGAATATCGTAATGCAGATGGAAATGAAGTAGAAGCAGCAAAGAAGACTGAAAATACTACTTTACAATAAAGATGTTAAAAAAAAAAAGAAAATACTACTTAAAAAAAATAGAAAATTTTCTTTTCCAGGTGCCACTTACAAAATATACTAAATAGTAAATCTAATTTTTATTGATCACTGGAAAAATCTCACTCTGTACACTGAATGATCAGGAAGGAAAGAAGTGTGTTCCAGATTTACCAGAGAGAATGTCATGTCATGGTCCAGCAGCAATTCTAAGACTAAGATTTTCCTCAGAAATCTTTAAGATGGTCCATATTTCAAAATCCAACCTTCAAGATCAATCTCTGCTTTTAAAGTTTTCAAAAATTTAACATACTGATTAATTACTTTCCTTGGGTACTCACCTGCATAAATGGTTCTCACAAATGTGTCAGGTGATTTGATTGCAATGATGTCAGAAATAGGGGCAACATCAAGTTTGGCTGCTATTCTGGGCAAAAGGTTCTAAAAGCAAAATAAGTAGTGAGTTACACACATACATGCTGATGGATGGCTATAAAGTATAAGCAATAACATTCTCTAAATGGAAATTCTGTAGAAATTTTAATTTGAATACTTTGTATCTCACATGCATCTTTAGACATACCACAATTTCAAGCACAACTTTTTGGATAGTCTTTGAGCATAAGTAAGAGTCGATGATTACTCTAACTACATTAAGAGTTTTATAGCAATAAATTACCTTAACTCAGTATGCTGAATTATGAGATACGATATTTGCTTTAATGATCATCATTTATGAAGTGTGAGTTATAGACTACTGAATTTAGATAATATAGAAAAATATTTAGAGTAGTAGTAAAATTCTCAAATACTGAGAAAGAACATACTTGTATATGTTTATTTAATGTACATGAAACAAAAAATTTCAAAGCAGACATTTTCACCTTTTTAAAAGTGATGTTGCATTTAAAAAGACCAAAACTAACCTAAGTGTCCATCAATAGGGGATAGGTTTATAAATTATAGTTCATCCATATAATTTTAAAAAATGAGAAAAGTAAAGCACAATGCCTCTCTCTCTCTCTCTCTATATATATATATATATACACACACACACACATATATATCTCAACAAAAATTAATGTACGTGCTTTTCCTTGTATATGCATATAACATCTTTGGAATAGATACATGTGGTAACTTTGCTCCCACTAGCAGGGACCATTGGGCAAGCCACAATATTCCCAGGCCTTAGTTACTTCACCTCACAAAGAGAGGAAGAGAATCTCTATGCTTCTACTCTAAATTTCTCTGACTCTCAGGCTCTAAAACAGAATCAGTTAGTGAAGAATGAATATCCATGCTTTCTAGACTCAGAGGTTCTCTTAGATGATGACACCAACTAAGTGTAATTTTAAAAGTGAAGTGTTGCTTTGATCACATAAATAGAAAAGGTGAATTGTACACTACTTTGTACAGAGAGCTTACTCCATGGCATCTCCTAAACTCAGTACATGATACTACCTCTAGCAGGCAAACTTTCATTATGACAGTACTCAAGTTCCTCTCCTCACTCCATCCCCAAACTCTCTCTGTTCCTCTAAGAATTCTCTCAGGATTATCCTCTAATCACTCCTTTATTCTTCATCCTCTTGCACGCATGTACAATTAAACTATTTAATTGGCACTAACGTGTATTTTGTTTTAAAATACTTTTTTTTTTTTTTTTTTTTTTTTTATGCGTTACGCGGGCCTCTCACTGTTGTGGCCTCTCCCGTTGCGGAGGACAGGCTCCGGACGCGCAGGCTCAGCGGCCATGGCTCACGGGCCCAGCCGCTCCGCGGCACGTGGGATCTTCCCAGACCGGGGCACGAACCCGCGTCCCCTGCATCGGCAGGCGGACTCTCAACCACTGCGCCACCAGGGAAGCCCTAAAATACTTTTTAATGTACATACTATATGACCCTCAACTAAATTTATAAAGCACCCTGAGAACAGAGGTTGTGTGTCTTCTGCTTCTTGTGTCTCTGCCCCGTATCTAATAAGCAGTTCTACATAAATCGATGCTAACAAGTGTTAAAAGCCTGAATCAAATTTCCTCCTGTTGCATCTGAAAATCTATAAAGATTTTCTAATTTTCAATCTATTGCTACCTATGTTATATAGTAATCCCCTTTCAACCATGATAAAAGAGCTACTGAAAAGTACTGTAGTTTATAAATCCACAATTAGAAAAAATTAAGATTTCATAGGAAATAAAGGGCTTGGGAAAATAATTAAAATTCCATTAAACATAGCTCTAACTTGATAAATAAGAGGTTTAGAAGACACGTGCTTTTAAAAACAAACCAAATTTGTCAGCATTTAAAGCTTACTTCAGTAAGTAACTCTTTTTCCTGAGCCACCTTCTTTAAATTGTTCAGGAAATACTGCTGGAATATTGTTACCTGGCTGAGCAGATTCTCTTACAAATTTTATGATATGGAGACTGTGCTTCTTTTTAAAGTTTTAGAACTTTCTAAACTTGAAATTTAATATATTTTGTACTTCTGTTATCCCTTGTTTCATTTTAGCACTTCTTGAAAAAAAATTTACCACAGTACTTAAAGGCACATGTTTTTCCAGGTCTGATCTTCTGTCTGAATGTCCTGAGAGGATGGATGGTAAACAGATCTATTTCTACACTATCCAACAGGCTCAACCACATGGTTTCAGGGAAGGAGAGGCAATAACTAACACAGTTTTCTTTTGATGCACAAAAAGATGACAGATTTTTAAACTCTAGCATACCAGTACAAAGGTGTGGTATCTTGAAAACACAATTGGTGAAGAACTGTTATACAGCCAGTTGTTTAGCTTAATCTGATGGACTCTTCCTCATTCCAAATCCATTCAGAGGCTGCAGCAACAGCTACTATTATGTGACCTTTGTTCTCAAAACTCCCATATGTCACAACATAGCAATCAAGGCTAGAGTATTAAAATCTAGCTAATCAGATACAACAAACACCCCGTCTTGGTTTAACAATCTTTTAGGTAAACTGTCATCACAGAAACTCAGACTCACGAAATTGTTTAAATCACCCAACACAGAACCAAACTCTCAGAGATAGAATGGTCCATAAAGATCTTTTAGTTCAATGCTCATGTACAACAATCCAAAGTACAGGAGCTGGATGTCAAGCTCTGACTTAATCATTTCCAAGGGAAGTGAAACCTGCCATAGAAAAAACCCATTCCATTTTAACATTTCTAGTTGGTAGATCATAGACATCACTTGGCCAAACCGCATCATTTTACATATCAGAAAACAAGATTTCAGGAAGGTAAATGACTAGCCCAAAGTCATATATCATATATATAGAACCATCTTACTTAGCAATTACCAAACCCCACACAAAAATGGGAAAACTTAACGATAGTCTGCAATGTGACAACCTAATTGTTGTCACACTGTTACTAGTAAAAGAATAATTATTCATTAAACTCATGTATTTACATTGTAGATTACAAATTCTGTTATTGCCTAGAAATTCTACTAATCTTAAAAGAAAAAATTTAATGAATTCAAAGTGATAATTCTGAGCTTAAAAACAAACTAGAGCAATTCACATGGGTGACAGTGCAAGAGCCCTACATGTTTGCAGTGATTCACGTCTAGAAGCAATATTGCACTACATATAAATATTCACAAACACTATTCATTTTGCAAGAAAAGAGATCAATCTATTGGGAACTCACTGCTATTACCACTAGACATGGTTAGCTGATGAAAGAGCTTATATCTTATTCCCCAAACTCAAATTTAAAAATCAATTACAATTGTGAATGTAAAGGAAAAAAAGTCAAATCAAGACAATTCAAAGAAGAAATTTAAATGACTGATAACTATATGAAAAAATATTTGATCTCACTATCAATCAGAGAAATGCAAAATTGTTAAAGATATAATTTTTCACACATCAGATTGGGGGGAAATGTTAAAATGTACAATAGCAAGTGTTGGCAAGCTATGCAACTGGTGGAGTGCAAACTGAGGCATCCTTTCATGAGAGCAATTTAGCAATATACATCAAAATTTTAAAAGCACGTAGTCTTGACCCAGCTATTTCACTTCTAGAACTCTGTTCTAAATAAATACCAGCCCATGTATACAAAGGTATATACAAGGACGTTTCTTCACAGCAAAGTTTATAAATACAAAAAATTAGAAACAACCTAACTGTCCATCCTTGGCTAACTATGAAATATTATGCAGCCATTTAAAAAATGAGATAGACACATTATGAGCAAATATTTTCAAGATATACTCTTAAGTGAAAACCACCAGTCACAAAACAATTCATGCTATACTATCACATTCTAGAAGTAAAAAAAAGTACATTTATTATAATTTGAAAATCCACAGGAAAAGGCTTAAAAGAATGTACAACTGTTAACACCAGTACTTTGGAAGAGGGAAGAGAGCTGGGAATAAGAAAGGAGAATTGTGATACCTTGCTCTGCATACTGCTTTACTGTATGCATCTTTTATAATAAGAATGTATTTGTGTACAACTTAATTTACCATCTTTAAAGGTAAAAATAAAAGCTACAAGCTGCAGCTTATTAAGAATGGGATAAAAGAAAAGGGAGCTAGAATAAAACCCATGGTCACGGGGAGAGCAAGAAAGACCCACTGACAAATTCCTTCTCTTGGGCTCCCCCTACATTCCCCCTCCCTTTTTTTTAAACTTCATGCAGACCACGACCCATCTCATAGCACATTCTTTCTTCAGACATATCACAATGCACATGATCAGATTACACCTTTCTCTACCCTAAGGATGTCTTCAGCCACCACACAGCCCTTCCCAAATCCCCCAAGTAGATAAATTTGGCCTTTCTAAATATCCATCAGTCACCCAAACAAAGCCATCTCTTATGATGGGTTACTAATACAAATGACATTCACACAATAAGAAAGTTCAACATTGTTTTTAAAGAAAAATGATTTTTTTTTAAATAGGGTTTTCTCCATAACAAAATCTGAAAATCTGGAAGAGGCATTCTAATAAATTATGACGAAATCTTGAAAGAACAGAATTGTCTCTGTGACAAAATGGAAAGCCTGGAGATAGCATTTTCACAGAAATTATAACAAAATCTTGAAAGAATACATTTTAGCAAAACTATCACATTAATTCTGAAAGCCAGGATTAGCTATCTAAACAAAGTCTGTTGTACATTTTCAGCACAATGAAATCTAATGCTTCCAAGTAGTGACATCAGATTCCACAGTCTCAGTCTTCTCACCTTTCCAAAGGCAGATGCTCCAGCGCAGATGTGTGTGTAATTAAACTGCTTCTGAGTTGCCAAAATCAATGGTGTCAGTTCCTCTGAGAATTAAACACATTTGATAAACACATTTCATAGTATTTTATTTATTTCATAAATTCATAAACTTATTTATTTCTACTGGAAAAACTCACCTGGAAGGAGGCCTTTGTACACATCATGCTGAGCCACCAGAACTTTTGCTACACCTGTTACTTTGCAGAGATCTTGTGCCACCTATGAATAAAAGAGTTTTCAATTATCCATCTAACAGAAAGATACTGATAGATCCACCACTACAATAATCAACAGAGCATAAAATCTTAATGGCCAACTGTAAAAACTGTTCTTATGGGAAAAAGGACTATTTGGGAATTTAAAAAATTATTTAACAAAGAAAATCTTAAGCCAATTGATCTTACTGTCCACTGACCTTAAACAAAAATTCCTGCCTTGAAAAAGAGAAGTACTAATTGATAAACCAAAATCAACACAGCTGTCTACTCAAATTTTGTTGTACATTGTGCTCTTTCCTTTCACTCAGTGCAAATGTAAATTCATCATTTTAGAAATGGTGGAAATGAAGCAACAGTTAGATTCTTTCACAATAACAACACAGCCAATACACTTCAGACTCAGGGTTCCTAGAGCTAAAGAACAGGAGTTAACCACATTGGTATACAGACTACTGCACTTTATCTGGCAATAATAATTTCTGCTGATTTTAAAATTAGTGAGTGAATCTGGGCAATAAAGAAAATCTTATATAACAGTCCCCTGTGAACCACTGAGTTCCTACTCACTGACATATATTTATCTATGATGAAGCAAAATATTTTGTATTTGAAATCCTCATTTCTTCTGTTTAGAATCAGGATGGGGTTCTGGGAAAGCTTTTTGACCACTCAGACTTCCTGTATACAGAAGGCAATTAGAATTCCTTCTTTTAAATCTCTTTAATTACAGCATAACTAGTTTCTGCTTTAGGAGAAACATGGTAATCATATTATGGTCTACTGTCTTCTTGTTTACCTCCATGCTGATTCACTGAGGTGTAGGCATAAAATGCTGGGCCTCCTGTCCCCTCCCTTGATGGAGGGTAAGATTGTAACAATATTCACTGAAGAAAGAATGCAGTGCAAAAGCACCTCTTCTGAATCAAGTGTTCACTGAAAGACAATCTTGTACTATCAAAACCATCTTTCTTAAAAAAAAAAAACAAAAACCAGCAAAAACTTCAGGCACTACACAGAAGAGTCACTTGCTGTTTATGATAGCTACAGAAAACAATATAAAACTGAAATACGCCTAGGCTATTAACAGAGTCTCTATATACAGGTACTGATTGTTTTTCTTTAAGATTAAAATGTGACACGACAATAAAATTGTAACTGAAGAAAAGATGATTTGTTTTGATCTTTCTCAAAATAATGTAAATAAAATAGCATCAAATATTTTTAAGTCATATTAGAATAATTATTTAAAATCACAGCAAAATAAATAATCAAATCCAGAACTAGTATATCTGAAAGTAGGGCAACCAAAAAGATAGCTTAGCTATATCATCATACACTGTGGTTAATAACTATATAAGATTCAACAAGTGTTAGCAGGATTTTGGTAAAGAAATCCACATAACCGCAAACCTGCTTGAATACATTCTTTTAAGATACCAATTTCACATAAGAATATGGACAGAAGCAACACTAACATTCTGAACCTGCATTATATCACATGCTCTGCAACAATGCCATTTAATAAAAAATAAATTAAATCCTCTAAAAAGAAACATGCTCTATTAGGGATTTCTTCCTCTGAGGTCCAAGCCCCCAGCTATACAACTGGCAACTCCTGTATAGTGAGAGGGAACGGGCGGCTCAAGCTGGGTAAGCTTAATTGAAGCGCAATTTCAACTACACTACAGCCCAGAGGTACAGACTCTGCATACCACATTAGAGCTCCTTTCCAGGGGGTTAGTTTACAATGCTGTCACTGTCTTATTTCAACAACAACCAAAATGAAGAACACCTTTTAGTAGCAGCTATAGTTTAGAAAGCATAACACTTACATTTGAATTCTTACACCAATTAAAAATTAACACGCATGATACTTTTTCCAGATTTTCCACTTACAGGAATTAAAAGCAATTAGCAAGCATATTCATCAATACAAAAAAGGGATCAGCTATTAACCTCTAAGGGGACTCAAATATTATCACTCTACTTGGTACCTGATGGTACATGATGGTGCCAGTGGAACTAAATTAAGTATTCTACCTCATTTCAAAAGATAAAATGCCTGGTGAGCAAACCTTTTAGTTCCTTTTTTCACACGTAGTAACGGTTGTGACATTCAGCATTTAATGAGGATCAGAGACCAGTTTGGGTTACAGTCCTCAGCATAATTCTCTGTCTCCATCTTTCCCTGTCTCTTGATGGAGATTATATTTGCTATGGTTGACCTTAAAAATTTCTCACCTTGTCACATTTGGTTCCAGCTACTAAACAGGACACTTCACCTCCAAGACGATTGGCTGCAGTGATGGTATTTAATGTAATGGGTGCTAGGGTATCATTTGCATGCTCAGCTATTACCAGAGTACTCTGAAATCGTAGCAATGAGGCCTAAAAAGAGAAAGAAAAAAAGAATGTTGTAATACAAACTTTATTTTTACTCTAATTGGTAAGCATGTGTGCTTTAAAGAAAACTGTATGCAATATTCAGTTTTATAAGTGTATTTATAAAATACTTGCTCGGGAGCAAAAATTTGGGCTGTGTCTATCACTCTATTACTGATAGTCTTACCTAATAAAAACAGAGAATACAAATTAGTATTCTACTGTTAGAAAAAAAATTTTATTATTTCCAAGCAACTTTCCCACTAATCCATGTTCAATAACAAACTGATAAATGTATCTAAATTTAAAATCCTTAGAACACATTAACTATCAAACTAGGAATCAACTACTACCAATTACGTTCACTTGCAGCAACACTGCTAAACAGTACAGTGTATCTAGAAATAACGATTATGAAATCAATTACTAAAGTTCTGTTGCTTCAGGCAAAATGAATACCAAAATAACTGATAATGTAAATCTGCCTTTAAAATACAATACTACACAGCAATTTTGCTAAAGTTTCAATTGTTCAAATATGCTTCCAACTTCAAAAAAGAAGCTTTTGGACAGTATCTTGGAACCAACTAATAACCATCCATAGCTACTGTGGACTATCAAGAGACCACCAATAGTTCATGGTCATCTGAAATAATTTCAAACACCAGAAACACAAAGATGAACAAGAATGGTCCCTGCACTCAAAGTTTTCAAGAGAAATTAAGACTTGTTCACATACAATTATAAGACTTGTTCACATACAATTATAAGTTTTCAATTAATGAAGAGAGCCAAAATGTTGGCAGCTGCCGATCATGAAGCAGAGAATCAAGAGGAAGAATGGAAGGAAGTTTAGGTATTCCTATCATGTGAAAGGATAAGGAAGCATACCACAGGCACGAGGAAAGGAGAAAAATTTGGGAACTATCCTTGTGGAAAACGGCAATGAGAAATGAGAAAAAGGGGCACTGATGATCAAATGTCATGGTTCTGTGGCTTTAAATTCAGCAATAATCTTCAGATCTGGAGTTGGAGTGAACAAAGCAGAGTATAAAATGTACCCAGAGCTTAAAATTTACAAAGAGGGTATGAATGAAGGGAAGCCAGGTACATACAGGACTATAATGCTGGTTGCACAACTAAATTGACAAAATACATATTTTTTTGTTTACTCTATTGTGTGTATCAATTGCTATATTCTTCACCTTTTTATTAATATATGAGCATATCAGTTCAACTAGTTTCCATAATCATTTGGGTTATTAGTAATTTTTTATTATTATAAACAATGCAGAGACGAGCAACCTCATAGCCAAAGCTCTGCACTTATCCTCAACAGATAAGAGTTCCTTTTAGTCCAGTAAGACCTTTTTGGCTGAAACTTAGCCAAGTTACTCTACCTGCTCTGCTTCCACGGATGACTAAGTCAGATTCTGTGCAACCTTCAACAAAATAGGCCCTTCTTCCTCTAAGCCTCCTACTTCTACCACTGCAACCCCTTCCTTCTCCTCAACCCCCTAAAGCCCCTCTATCCTTGATGAACCTAATCCCAGAGCTGGGGGCCAGAGACTCCAAGGCAAGCCTTCAGGGGCAGAAATGCTTCCAGAGCCACAGAATGAGGATGGAAAGAGGAAGAGGACAGCACTGAAGAATATGCCAGAGGAAGAAATTGCTGCATTGTGTATCAATGGATAGCATTTCTTGTCTTTTTCCCTCCCTTTCTGTTCACTCAAAGGGAGCAAGAAAAGGGGAGAAAATGAGATTTTTGTTTTTGCCAAATCAAGTCGCTGTTTGTATAACTTTTCCTTCTTTACGATAAAAAAAAATTGCCTTCTCACGAGAGGTGAAATTCTTTATGGTTAAGGTTAGAAATCTTTATGCACTTCTTAAGATTCTCTTCTTATGACAAATTCCTAGGAGTGTTAGATCAAGAGATAGACACATTTTCAAGGCTTTTAATACAGATTGATGCAAACTGTTCTCCAGAAAAGTTGTAGCAATTCACAACAATTCACAATTCCTGGGATGGCATGAAAGTTCTTAGAAGACAAACACCATGCCTGTTCACTTTTGTATCCCCATAGTCTAGAACAATATTGTTTCCAATATACATCTGTAGAATTATATGGTACTTCTTTTTTAATCAGAAGAGCACAATATCTTGTAAAGAACTTTGTAATTAGGACCCAATGGCATAATTTATGATTTAAATCACATTTCACAAGAATTGCCAGTAACAAACTATTTATTACCAATATATATCAGACACCATATTTTTGATTATGCTTCACACATCATTTGCCATAAAAATTATGAGCTTTTCATCACCATTTAAAGAATAAATCCAAGATTTGGTGGCAAAAGGCCCATATTTGCTATAAATTATAGTTCTAACATAAGATAAATTAGGTAGTGTCCTAAGGAATTGTCAAGCCTTTTAGAACTTCCAAGGGATCACTGCATATTCTTTCGAAAAGACTATTCAAAATTAAATTTATAAGAATAAACAACAAAAGAATATACATAAGAAACTACTCAGTCCGTCTATCTGATCAATCTTTACTAAGTACTACATATATCGTAAGGCACTCCATATTACTTTATCAATTGACTCCTTTATAGTTTTTTTAATACTACACTTTCTTCTAATTCAATGTTCCATCTTCTATTTCTCAGATACCACCTAAAGAGAAGCTGCAGCATCTAAACATGGTTATGTAGCTTAATTCAGCAATAACAGCTATGTGTAGCCTACGGCAGAAAAAACTGGTCTGTGACCTTTAAAATGTTATTCCTCACTCCAGAGCCCAGTTTCTTCATCTTCAAATTGAAGGAGACAAACTAGATCAATGGTTTCCAGACTATACTCCATCCAGGGAGGCACCTCAGGAACGACCGCATAGAATAAAGTGAGAACCAGGCAGGTAGGGCTGCCAGAATGGTCCCCAGCTTTGCTTTAACCAAATTAACCAAACTAATATTATAGAGCCCTGTACTAAGATAAAATTGTATTTAAAATTCAAGAAACCTCTATGATGTAGGTACCATTATTATCCTGAGTTTACAGATGAGGGAATTGGAGCTTAGTGGCTACATAGCTAAGAAACAGAGCCAGGTTAAAGTCCAGGTAGTTGGACTCCAGATTTGGGGTTTTTAATTACCAGCTCTCATCAAAGCACCATCATTTTTAGCTGTTTTATATATGGGTCATTCCTGTAATGTTTCACTTAGCAAATATTCTCTTGTTTAAAAAAAAAATAGCACTGGTCAAAAAGAAACAAAAAGATGATATCAAAGGCCTCTTTTCCAGCTCTAAAAATTCTGTAACCCTAAAATCCTATTTTAAATAGAAGTGGTATAGAATATCACAAAAGATACAAAAAATACAGGTCCCGGGCTTCCCTGGTGGCACAGTGGTTGAGAGTCCGCCTGCCGATGCAGGGGACACAGGTTTGTACCCCGGTCCGGGAAGATCCCACATGCCGCAGAGCGGCTGGGCCCATGAGCCACGGCCGCTGAGCCTGCGCATCCGGAGCCTGTGCTCCGCAACGGGACAGGCCACAATAGTGAGAGGCCCGCGTACCGCAAAAAAAAAAAATACAGGTCCCATTACTGAAAAGGTTTTTAAATGAAAGTCATTTCATTATCTTATGACCCATTCATTGCATCTGTAGACTTTAGGGCCCTCTCTTTTATGGGGAAAAAAGGAGCCAAATCTTAAACATCTGAAGGTAACTATTGAAATCAGTAAGATAGCTGCTCAGAAAAGAATCTCAATCTCTTCAAAACACTGCTACTTAAATTAAAATTAATTCATGCAGACCAGTGCCACCATATATTCTTGGTCATCAACCTTATCTGGGCCCTCTGCCTGGCAATGTTACTATGACATCCTTGTTGGCACTCTCACTCACTCTCCACAGCAACTATTTCCAATATCCCCTTCTGACATTTTTCAAACTGCCAACATAGTCTGCTCCTTACTCTCAGAAGAAAGCCTCACTTCTTACTTTGCAATGAAAACTGAAGCCATCAGAAGAGAACTGCTTCCCCTTCCTGATATCCAACACAGAAATTCCCACCCCTGCTCTATCACAGTAGAAGCTGCTGCAGGTCCTTCCTCCTAGATCTGATCCCTTCGTCTGGACTCTGGATTCCATCCTCTCAAATCTAGTCAAACACTTCATTCTGTAATCACCTCTCAGTAACATTTCCAACCTCTCCCACCTCTCCCTTTTCCTGGGCTCCTTCCCGTCAACTTTAAAACATGTTTGAAGCTCTCCCAATTTTAATGAAACCCAAAATTTAAAATCCATTATCCCACCTTTCACTCCAGCTAATTCCTCATCTCTCATACACACCTCAACTACTGTACTTGTATCCTGGCTTCTGCACTCACCAAAATTACCAACAAATACTTTTCATGCTTACTTCTTCTCTCAAAATGTTTGAAATTACTGACTAGTCCATTCTTACTTCCATTGCTTAATTTATAATTTATCATCTATATAAAAATGACAGATATACAGACAGAGATAGAGGTATCAAATCTCTCTCCTAAGTGCTAGACCTATATAATTAGGTTACACCTGCATCTCCAATTGCTTAACTTGACTCATCAATCACTCATCAACTCAGCAAATCCAAATCTTAACTCATCTTTCCCTTGATCCTCCAGTCCCCTCCCATACTGCTTCTCTGGAGTTCTTCAGGGGATGCACCATCCCCTAACAAGTTGCCCAAACCATGATCTGAGAGTCATATCTGGGTTTTTTCCTCAACTCTCACAGCCAATCAACCACTAAAGCTGTAACAATTCTTCCTTCTAAATATAGTATCTCCTAACTCCACTCACTTCTCTCCATCTTTAATTCCACTACCTAGTGCAGGCCATTAACCCTCTCTTATTACTCTAACTGACTCCCAAACCAACTTTGCTCCCCTCCAATCCATTTCTCTCAGTGATCTTTAAATTATAAAAATCCAACGTTATTCTCCTGCTCAAACAAGTCAACTGCTTCCTGCCTCCTTAGGATATGGTAAACTAGACTCCTTAGATTGGCTTACCAGGCATTTATTCTATGGCCTGATCTACCTCCCTAGCCATATATCTTTTGCTCTATTTATAACTTACTTTCGGATACTTGAACTTGCCCTGCTCTTTCTGACCTTTAGCCTGTCCTCACATTGTTCCCTCTGACTTAAGGACCTCTTCCTCTATTACCGGATTAGCTTCCAATCACCCTTAGATTTTCTGCTTAAATGCCAACCCCTCCAAGAAACTTTAGTACAGTGCTGTGGTAAAGAGTACAGGCGCTAGAGCTCCCCTGCCTGTTCTTGTTTTTTGTTTTTGTTTTTAAATTTTCTGGCTGCACTGTGCAGCCTGCAGGATCTTAGTTCCCCAACCAATGATCAATCCTGGGTCCGGGCAGTGAAAGTGCAGAGTCTGATCCGCTGGACAGCCAGGGAATTCCTGCCTGGGTTTAAATCCCACCTCCATCATTACTTCTTTGTGCCTCAGTTCCCAGATCATAAAATGTAGATGATGATAACAACAGTAATAATCTCAGAGTTGTTGGGAAGGATTAAATTAGTAATTGTAAAATAAAGCTCTTGGGATAGTTCCTGGAACATAATAAATGCTCAATAAAAGTTAGCATGAAAGCTTCCTGGATCTCCTCCAACTGGTTAACTTTCCTAGCACCAACACAGTACCCTGAATCGACTTCATTACAGCACTTGACTACACGCACCTGATTACTTTGTCTTCCCTTCTTGATTTTGAGTACAGAGGTCATGTCTGGTCTTCTTACCGCTACAGCCCCAGCTTCTACTTCAATGTCTAGCACAGAGTAGATGTCTAATAAATGAGTTGAAAATTGCTTCTAAAAACTTCTTCATCAAAAGGATAACAAGCCACAGATTGGGAGAAAATATTTGCAAAAAAAATATCTGATAAAGGACTGTTATCTAAAACACACAAAGAACTCTTAAAACTCAACAATAAGAAACAAACTGATTTAAATATGGGCAAAAGTTCTGAATAGACACCTCACCAAAGAAAATATACAGACGGTAAATAAGCACACGTAAAGATGCTCTACATCATATGTCATTAGGGAACTGCAAATTAAAACAAGAATGAGATACCACTACACATCTATTAGAATGGTGAAAATCCAAAACACTGACAACACCAAATGTTGGTGAGGATATGAAGTAATAGGAACTCTGGTGTAAATTCAAAATGGTACAGCCACTTTGGAAGACAGTTTGGCGTTTTCTCACAAAACTAAACATACTCTTGCCATACAATCCAGCAGTCACACTCTTTGGTATTTACCCAAATGAGCTGAAAACTTACACCCACACAATGGGACTTCCCTGGTGGTCCAGCAGTTAAGACTCTTCTGGACTTCCACTGTAAGGGGATGGGTTCCATCCCTGGTCAGGGAACTAAGATCCCACATGCTGTGTGGTGTGGCCAAAACAAAACTTATGTCCACAGAAAAACCTGCACACGGATATCTATGAAAGCTTTATTCGTAATTGCCAAAACTTAGTAGCAATCAAAACGTCCTTCAGGGGACTTCCCTGGTGGCACAGTGGTTAAGACTCCGCACTCCCAACACGGGGGCACAAGTCTGATCCCTAGTCAGGGAACTAGATCCCACATGCATGCCGCAACTAAAAGTTCGCATGCCACAACTAAGGAGCCCTCGAGCCACAACGAAGGAGCCTATCAGCCACAACTAAGGTCCAGTGCAACCTATTTAATTAAAAAAAAAAAAAGTCCTTCAGTAGGTGAACGGATAAACTGTGGTACCACTCAGCAAATGGAGTACTAGTCAATGCTTTAAAATAAAAAAAAGAGCCATCAGACCGTGAAAAGGCATGGAGGAACTGTAAATGCATATTACTAAGTGAAAGAAGACAGTCTGAAAATGCTACATACTATACGGTTTGAACAATGTGACATGCTGGAAAGGAAGAGCTATGGAGACAGGAAAAAGATCAGTAGTTGCCAGAGGTTGGCAGGGAAAGGGAAGAGCACAGAGGATTTTAGGGCAATTAAACTATTTTGTATACTATAACAGTGGATACTTATCACCGTACATTTGTCAAAACCCACAGAATGTATAACACCAAGAGTGAACACTAACGTAAACTATGGATTTTGGATGATAATGATGTGTCACTGTAGGTTTTTCAATTGTAACAAATGTACCACTCTGGTGCAGGACGTTGATAGTGAGGGAGGGAAGAAGGGGTAATATGGGAATGCTCTGTACTTTCTGCTCAATTTTGCTATGAACCTAAAACTGCTCCAAAAAATAAAGTCTATTTTTAAAAAATCTTCTGTTGCTTTAAAAACATCCTTTTAAACTTCTACTTTATACACTGAGCTATAAAAAAACAATTTTAAGACTCTAGATTAGTTACTCCTCAAGGTTATTCATTTGAACCACAGAAAATGATGCAAATAACTGTTTTCTTGATTCTCCTGAGAATGAACATAGCTAGGACCATTCCAGATTCACAGGTAAGAAGTTATTTAATTACATACAGTGAATGCTTAAGGATTATAAATGTTTGTTGCCACCTTACACTTAGATCTTCCTTTTGTGTGTGTGGGTGTGCAAGAAGTTCATTGGGGAGTACTCTTGAGAACGACACTCAGGAGGCATCAAGGAAATAGAACCAGGCAGTGGAAGAAGCTGAACTGCAATATTTGCAGTGCAGTCACTACAAAGCTCTCGGCTGATCTCACAAGGAACCCTGGAACTAGGATGGCCCTTCAGAGTTGTCCAGAACTGAAGCAAGGGGGCCACAGACTTTGGGTGGTTTTTTGGGGTTTTTTTAAGAATAATCAAACTAACACGACTGACGCATTCTTTTATTTCTAATTCAACCCTGGAAATAACGCCATGTTTTAAAAAAAAGCAAGATATGATCAAATAAGAACACATACAATATGTACAGAATTAAAACAATGGTAAACAGGTGATTTAAGATAGCCAAAACTCAAGAATGAAGTGGCCTTCTTATCTAAAGAAAATCCTTCACCCTTACTATTACTTCATCAGCCAATAACAACAGTGGTAAAGCACCTTAGTTTACAAAGTAATTTCACAGGTTTCTCTAGCCCCCTAACTAGATTAATCCTCTCCCCAATTACATATTCCCCAAACACCCTATACACCTTTCCGTCACAATGATCACACTTAAAATAATGTGTTCAATATTTGTCTCTCCCAGTCTGTTTGTACCATGTGGGCAGGGATTAGGTCTGTCTCATCCTCCACTGTGAACTCAGTATCTATCTTTGAGCGTGACACATAGTGGGCATTCAATGAATGTTTAGCGACTAACTGAAAAGTTTCCCCCTAAATGATCAAAATCTAAAAAAGCAACCGTTTTTCTCTCATTGATAACTTAATTATCTAAGCAGTTAATATGTGTATCTACCAAGAACAGTACGCAAACTTGCTAAATCACTAAAGAAATACCCCATCATACTTTTACAGAACTTATCTAGACTACTAACTAGACTTAGTTCCCATCAGTAAAATGTGAAGTTTTCTTCTGCATACCTGCCACATACCCTTGTTAAGTTGACTGGCCTTAATGAGACAGCATTCTTGAAGATAGGATTAAAGGGGTCATCATCCTCTCTCCACCCTTTCAGAGCCAGACTTCTTGAAAACAACGTCCTTAAGCATAAACTCTGCTGCCTCACCTCACTCTTTCTCCTTTACTCACAGCAAACCAGCTTTCACTTCCACTACAACACTGAATCCAGTCTCTTCAAAGTCACCAACAACCTGGGATAGCTAAGTCCAGTGAACACATTTTGGTCCTTCTCTTATTCAACCTTAACAGTTTTGACACTGTTTTTGCTTTTCAGTGTTTTCAGGAGCAACAAAGGAGATTCACTGCTCAGGTGCTCCTGCTGTGCCTTTAACTGTATGTTCAGGTAGTAAACTACCACAGGTGTTAGAAGGAAAAAAAAGTTGGACTCTAACTCCCTACTGTACAAACCCACTCAAAACCTAAAGTAGTAAGAATAAGTTTAATCTACCTCCCCCACTTTTGAAAACTAAGTGGGGTAATGGTAAGGGGGTGGGGGTCGTTTTGCTTAACTCAAAAATTAAGAAGCAGGAACAAACTATAAAATCTTTCCAACTTCTACCGAAAAAGATAAATATATAATTAAAGTTACCCATCCCTATTTTAACATGTATTTTGTAATTTAAAAATGTATATTACATTTCTGTACTTTAACCTCCTTAGTAATAAAATATGATAGCTTTTAATCATGACTAGAAATGTCATATGACATTGATTATATTATTAAAAACAGTCAATTTACTTCACTTTAAAAACAGACAAGACCCTTAAGTAGACATGTTGGCAGGAAGCATAATTTTACGGAATTCCCCTTATGCAATAAATGTTTTAGTACCACATCAAACTTGGCTTTCTTCTTTCAAAAGAAATTAAAAATTGCATGTGAATTACAGAGTTCAATCTCATTCATCAATGATAGACCGGGGACTCTGAAAAATGTCATGTTCCTTCATACCAGTTTCATAGCTTCTGAATCAAGGTAGATACGCCTCCTGTCTGGCAATGAATATAGTAACAGGAAGACTCAAATAACCTTGAAAAGTGTTGCTTCACTCTCCATGTAAAACATCTCTTTGGTATCTTAGTCAACAAATCAATTTCAAATGCAAATGAGTAAAATAATACTAATAATTCAAATCAATAACCCTGCAAGAACGTTAACTACCTATTTTCCTCTTACTGTGTTCCCCAGCTCTTTACTGTAGATGGAAAACACTTTCATTAACAGATAACATTGAGGACCACCCCCCCCTCACCAAGAGACTTTGCTCAAGGCCACAGATAAATCAAAATGAAAATGGAATTTAGATACCAAATGCGAGTCATTTGGCTTACATTCTAACAGTTTAAGGTATCTCTTTTATTTTCACTAGTTGCAATAAATTTACCGTCTTAACCATTTTTAAATGTACAGTTTAATAGTGTTAGACATTCTAACAGTTTAAGGTATCTTTTTTTCACTAGTTGCAATAAATTTACCATCTTAATCATTTTTAAATGTACAGTTTAATAGTGTTAGCTATATTCACATTATGATGTTAACAGTTTAATCTTTTTAATCTTTTAATAGATAAATCTATTATTAAAAATGTGGTTTTGTAGAAACATATCTTCCTGAATTTACTCATGGTTAGCTACAGAACAATTTATTTAAATTGCAAGAGTGGGGATTCAGATAACTCATTTTGACTTTACGGTATCATAAATATAAGTAAACAGGAGCCAGACTGAGGGACTTACACTTTAGAAATCTGGGACAACTTGAGCACCAAAACATTTAAGAGTAGTAATGGATGAAGTAACCTACTGAATGAAGTAAGGATCCATGAGTCCATAAATAAATACATCAATAAGCAAGAAGAAAATGTTCTTTCTTATAATTATACAAAGCTAATAAAAGTAGAAGGAATGGACTTCTCTGGTGGCGCAGTGGTTAAGAATCCGCCTGCCAGGGGACACAGGTTTGAGCCCTTGTCTGGGAAGATCCCACATGCCGTGGAGCCACTAAGCCCGTGCGCCACAACTACTGAGCCTGCGCTATAGAGCCCACGAGCCACAACTACTGAGCCCACGTGCCACAACTACTGAAGCCCGCATGCCTAGAGCCCAAGCTCTGCAACAAGAGAAGCCACCGCAATGAGAAGCCCGCTCATGAAAACGAAGAGCAGCCCCTGCTCGCCACAACTAGAGAAAGACCACGTGCAGCAACGAAGACCCAACGCAGCCAAAAATAAAATAAAATTGATTAATTTTTTAAAAAGTAGAAGGAATGATGAAATTAGAAAAATCGCTATTTTACATCACAGTACTCATTTCTCAGGCAAGAATCATCAACAGATATGGCTAATGGGTGAAAGTCTGATGAGAAACAGAAGAGTTACATAGTTTCAATGTATCTCTCCACAAATTAGTTAAAAATCAGGAACAGATGAGTAGTAATTTGATAGTGGAGAAACCTGCTGAACACTTTAGCCAAGTAATTAACATCACCAATAATGGGATAAACCAACATTATGAGCCTCCTAATATGATGCACTGAGAACACAATACCACTTCTGTGATACTCCTGCCAGTACATAACCTGAAACTAATCGGAGGAAACACCAGACAAACCTAAATCGGGGGACAGTCAACAAAATAGAAGGCCTGTACTCTTCAAAAATGCCAATGCCATCAAAGCCAAAGAAAGGCTGAGGAGTTTTCTAACAAACACTGAAGAGACATGAGAACTAAACGCAAGGCATGATCCCAGAGTGTCCTAGACCAGAATAAGAAATACTGCTACAGATGCAAACTATTACATAGAGAATGGATAAACAACAAGGTCCTATTGTACAGCACAGGGAACTGTATTCAGTATCCTGAGATAAACCATAATGGAAAAGAATATAAAAAAGAATGTGTACACACACATATATAAATGAATCACTTTGCTGGACTGCACAAATTAACACACTGTAAATCAACTATACTTCAACTAAAAAACAACAATAAAAAAATACTGCTACAAATGAGTAACAATTGGTAATACTTGAGTAATATCTACAGATCAGATAATAGTATTGTATCATTGTTAAACTTGCTGATTTTGCCAATTAAACTGTGATAATGAAAGATGAACCTCCTTGTTCATAGAACATATACTGAATTATTTAGGAGTATAGAGCATGTCTGCAACATACATATTATATCAGAAAAGTAATATGTATATATGAGGAAAGAAAGCAAATGTGCCAAACTGTTAATAGCCGGTGAAACTCAGCAAAGCGTTTCGGTGAAACTCAGCAAAGCGTTTTGAGAATTCTTTGTACTATTCTTGCAACTTTTCTGTAAGCTTGAAATTTCTAAATTTTTAAAGTTAAATATGTATGTGTATTTATGTATCCATTTTACAAGTGTTCCCGCTGTTTTCCTATACCCTTGAAATTCAAATCTCTCAAATGTTCTTAATGACTTTAGAGGAGCTACTCAGCATGACTTCAAACTCTGAAAATAAAGTCAAGGTCAAAGTCTTTGGCAAACCACAGCAAAGATTTGGAAATACTGCCTATGTATGTTGGCAGTGTTTATAATGACTTAAGCTAGTCATTCCATTTTTTTCTGTTAGTGCTACAAAATAACTGAGTCCTAAATTCCCCCTCCACAACTACTTCACTTATGCCAGACTTCTATCCTGTCCACATAACTACCTTCCAATTACTGTATAGGTAAGAATCTGGCTCTGATACCTGGAACTTTCCCAAATCCATGACTTTAACTTGTTTATGTCTGAGTCATCTGAGGAAAATTTCTGGGGAAGACTGAACACTGACCTGAAGGATGTGGGTTTGAACTTTGAGTGTACTGGGGGGGGGGCAGGGTTGGGATTTTTTTTTTTTAAGGGAACAAGAATACATAAGAAAAGGGCCTACAGATATCTAGAAATACTGCCAACTATGTTTCAGGGAGAAAATCCCAGCGGTGGGTATGAAAACATGCATGCACAGGAAAAATTGTAGAAAAAGTACAAAATGTCAGGAAAGTTTCTGACCCAAGTTTAGCAATCTTGTCACTTAACCATCAGAGTATCTACAGAATCTACAATAGAAATTTTTACTTGACTCGTAATTGTCAATCTCCAAATACTACTGTCCCATAGCATTAGGACAAACACATATTTTCTATCAGTCTTTCTCACAATAGCAAAATGTGGTAAACTCATGATTTGTAACTAATGAAAGCATCAAAAACTTACCGCTACCAATATCGTTCCCTAGCTATTTAACCAGCAATCTGCTGGTTTAAAAGCAGGTCAGCTTGCAGTAAAAAGACGCCTGCCTTTCAAAATTGGCTACAGCTGTCAGCACAATCACCTAAACGCAGCACTGCCCCATTAGCCAGAGAGCAGAGCAAGTTTCCAAAACCACATTGCCCCTCGCTCGCCCCAGCACTTGACAGTGAGTGGATTCGAAGAGCCGCAATGCATCCAAGGAAAATGTTTAATTCTTCCAGAAACGTCACCTTCCAAGCTGAATTCAGGTTTTAAACTTTTTCCAAGAGGACATGCCGGCGGCGACATTTTCCTCCCTCGGGTAAAGATTCCCCGGGGACTCAGCTGCTCGCTCCCCGTCAAAGGTGGAGAAACTTGCGGCCTGTCAGTGCTGGAGGCTGGGAGAGGGGCTGGGAAGAAGACGGGGAAGAGGAGTGGCAGCGGGAGCGCAGGTTCAGTACTCTGACCTCTGACCTCGACCCCCACCTGGCGGCCCGAAAGGAGGCAAGGGCAGGCCCCAGAACTTTGAGCCCGAGCCCCAGGCCGGGCTGGGCCTGCCAGCGCGAGGGCCAGTCAGGTCCGGGGGTGGCGGTGACCTTCGCTCAGACCTTCACAGGGACAGCAGATCGAGGCTGGACCGTCACCGGGCTCGACCCTTCCCGCCCGGACTCACCGCCCGCCGGAACTGCCCAGGAACCACCGCTCGGAACATGGTCACTGCACCCGTTCGCTTCACACTAGCCTTGAACGTACCCAACTGCACCGCCTCCGCGAGTCACCGTAACGCTCGCGAGACTCGGGAACGAGAGCGGACTCCCAGGCGAGGAGAGCAAGCCCGCGGTTTCTGCCTGCCCATTGGGCGGTCGCGCAGCCAATGGGGCCGGCGGAAAGTTAGGGGCTGGACTTTGGAGTGGGGCAAAGGTGAGGCTTTTAACTAGGAGACGTAGGGGGAAGCCAGGCTAAAGAAAGGCACGGGCAAGGCGGTAAAACTGCCGCTGACCGTAGCCCAGACTGTCTGCCAGCCCCAGTGTGCAACGCTTGTTAGACTGAACTTTCCCACTGAGCTGATGACGTCACTGTCCTGGCTTCCCAGACCTCTAGACGAAGTTCACCTCTCTCACTCTATAATCATTCTTCTGCCTGTTCATTTGCTCACGGATATCAATGTTAACCCCTGCAATGTGCTAAATACATTTTCCAGGTCAGGGGAATATAATAAAAGTATGCATAAAATGTTGACCTCACCAAACTCTGGAGGAAACATACGAGTAAACCTATCATTACTATTATGGGAGGAGGGATTCCTGGAATTGGTGATATTTGAGCTGGGTTCTAGAAGGAGGAACCTCTGGAGCACAAACAGGGAAGGAACATGACAGGAAGGTCCAAGGACAAGGGCAGGATGCTGTGTGCTGCCTGTAGAAGGACGCAGATTGGGAAAGGTCTTGAATGAGGGAGTAACATGCGGCCCCACCCTAGCCCTCTTCTCTCCCCACTCTTCCTATCCCGGGACAGGCCCACCCACACACCCTGGCTTCAGTGCTCTTGACTGCCAAATCTCTTCTGACCCTTGGATCAGCTTATCCACCTGCCTACTGGGCATCTCCTCAGGATGTTCCTCAACACCTCAGACCCACATATCCACAACTGACTGGGCGTTCCCTTCCAGACTTTATTCTCCTCCTGTATGCCCTTTCTCAGGGAATGCTTTCCACCTCCACCCAGCTGCTCAAGCCAAAAACCTGGGGGTCATACTTGACTTGTTTCTTCCTTTCTTCCCTATCCTATGAGTCACTAAATTCTAGCGATTCCACTCCCAGAACAGCTCTCAAATCCATCCAGGACTCTCTACCACGCTCTGTGTTTGCACTGCTGCAGTTGCTTCTTTACTCTTCTCCCAGTTTCCAGTCTTCAATCCATTTCCCACTGCAACCAAAGGGCTCTTTCAAAAGAGCAAACTGGTGATGTTACTCCCCTGTTGAATAATACACTTCAATGGCTGCCCACTGATTTTAGGATAAAATGCAAACCCCTTAACGTGATGTAGAAGCCCTGTGGGAGCTGATCTCTTCCTTCCTCTTTTACCCCCTTTCCATCTCCCATGGCCATACAGAATTTCCTCCACATCCTCCAACGCCCTATTCCTTCTGCCTCCCCACTCTCTTCCCCCTCCCTCTCCCCTTTACTCCTTCAACTGTTTAATACTTATTCATTCTTGACATTTCAGCTTGGACTTTCCTCCCCCCAGTAACTCTGAATTAGACCTCTCCTCCACATGCCCCTATTTCTGCCTGTACTTCACCTGTATATAGCGGCAATTGCCACATTGGTTGTAACGGCCTGGTTACTCGTCTGTCTCACCCATCTGACTGTAAGACCCGTAAAGGCAGAGTCTATCCTACTTTTTTTATTAATGTGTCTTCACACCTTGCACAGTGCCTGGCTCACAGGAGGCATTCAATCAGTGTTTGTTGGATGGATCCACAAATCAATGAGTGACTTGCTAAAGAGTCTGGACTTTAAGCAGGGGAGTGATACACTCAGAAATTGTCTCACTTCCCAATTTTGTAACCATCTACCTTTCGATCCTTGTCGAGTCTACCAACAAATCCCACTGGCTCTACCTTCAAAAGATGTCCAGAATCCAACAACTTCCACCAACATGTCTTCATTCCTCCACCACTACCACCTCCCCTCAGGCCCTTATCATCCCTCCCCTGGATCACGGAAGGAACCTCCTGACTGGTCTTTCTGTTTATACCTGTGCCTCCTGAAGTTTCCTCTCCAAACAGCAGACTGGTTGTGTCCTCTGCTCAAAGCCCTCTTCTGCCACTGCCCGCTCTGTCACTATACCCCAACAGACCTCGCAGCTCCTTGTACACACCAGGCAGCTCCCATCTCTGGCCTTTGCACTCCCGTTGTTCCCTCTGCCTGAAATGCTCTCCCCTGGGGACCCACGTGCCTCTTTTTCTCACTTCATTCAGGTCTCTGTTCAAAAGCCACATTTTCAGAAAGCTCGACCTTGGCCACCCTACGTAAAAGAGCCCCCCTCCTTCCGCACT
This sequence comes from Phocoena phocoena, assembly GCF_963924675.1. Lineage (NCBI taxonomy): Eukaryota > Metazoa > Chordata > Mammalia > Artiodactyla > Phocoenidae > Phocoena > Phocoena phocoena. Next base: position 118,720,303 of record NC_089220.1, on the reverse strand, counting down.
CTCAGTCGGCTCCTTTGACTTTCCTTCTTGGCATTTATCACCACCTGACAGGATGCACATTTCTATTCATTTGTGTTTCTTGCTAATCTCCCTGCACGGAAATGTAAATTCCCTGGAGCAAGAACTCTGAGCCAACAAACACTCGAAGGGCCCTGTGCTTGGCTTTTGCTCTTGCCTCTGTCTGGAATTCCCTTCCCCACTCAGCAGGCCTCTGCTCCACATTTAACACTCAGCGCATGACATTTCTTCTGTGAGGCTTTCCCCGCCCCTCTAGGATGAACGAACCCTTTCCTCTTCTTCACTCTCCTGGTTCTGTGACCATAAATTGAGCATACGTTACATCCACTTAGACTATGTCTGCGCCCACGTGGTGGGCTGGGGCTCGGGACCCCCTCAGTGAGTCTGCATGTGGGAGGGGCCGTTTAGTATTCCGTATATCACTGTGTTTGCCTCCCAACCCAGTTTCCCAGTTGGACTCATAGTCCTATGGAAGTGGAAAGAAGAGGGAAGTGTGCTTTAAGTAAAAACTGAAAGGGGTATTTTACTAAAAACGATGTAAAAAAGTGGTCCACAAAGCCACCTCTTCCCCTGCCTCCCCACCCATGACAAAGCAGAACACAAAAGAGGAGAGGAGCTTCCCCACCCCCTCCCCACCTCCATCTCCCACTGGGCAGCTTTGGCACCACCCAGCCTCCGGTGAATCAGCAGCAGCTGTGCCCAGCAGAGGCGCGATGCCAACGGAGACAGGGTGGTTCCTGGCAGAGCCGAGACAGAGCCGAGGATGAGGCAGAAAACTGCCCAGGTCTATGATAACTGACCAGACCTGCGCATGAGCACAGAGGGGACGCCCCTTGGGACTTCGCCGGGGAGTGGTGGGGAGTTCTATATTTCACATGCAGGTCAACAACCACTGAAATGTGTGTACGAAAACGTCTAACTTAGAGGGATTTCCCTGTAGATACTTGGGTGTCTGTTTTTCCCCCTCAGTTATGAGCTGCTCTGATGGCAAGACCCCGTGATTTTTATTATCTGGTTCATGTTTAGTGAGTGTTTGTAGAAATGTTTGTCCAAAGAGAAAAGGGAGTAAGAGAGGGTGGGGAGAGGGAGAAAGGAGTTGCCACAGTCAAGCCCTGAAGACTTACTCCAGTCTCTTTGGAAAAACAGCTCACCTCACCTCTTTCCTCTTCACAGGCCAGTTTCAGGAGCAGTTTCTCCAGGATTCCTGGTGAAAACTTAAAAGAGGAGAGTTAGTGGGATGAACTACAGCCCCAGCTGCTGCAGCTCTCTTGGGGGGCCACACTCCTTCCTCGTCAGCCATGCTAAGCTCCCCTTACCATCAGCTGGCACCTCCTCTGGGCTCAGTGGTTTATCTGCTGATCTGAGCCCTTGACCACCAGGCCCTTCTTAGGCCAGGGTTGTTGTACTTGTCCATTTATCGTCACAAGTGGGCAAGAGAGTACTGAGAAGCACCCAAGTGGATCACTCTTGGCCAAGATGATGTCTCCTCTTCGTCCCTGCATACAAGGTGCCCAAAATGCCCAGGTGGCATCTGTAGCTAAATACTTCAGTGGGACTCTTACCGTGTCCTTTGGTGGAAGAGTCCCAGTTTGGAGTCAAAGACCTCTAACCCTGCAGAGCCCAGAGCTGTGAGGTCTGGAAGCCCAATCTCCTCAAGTGCTCACTGAGAGTGATGGTAAAGTAGGCCCCTCCTGCTTCCACCCTTTGGTTCCTGGATCCATGTGTCCTTCCTGCTGGGGACACAGCACCATATAAAGGTCTTTGATTCAAGATGCACATGGCATCCTGGAGGATGAACCCCATCCTCATAAAGTATTGCCTCCAAGCTGGTGCTTCAAGTGGGCCTTCAGGAGGTCATTCTGATGCCCTATCAGGCCAGCAGCTTTGGGGTGGTAGAGTGTGTGACTGGATCAGTGACTCCTGTGATCACAGACTCATTCCTGCACCTCCACTGCAATAAATTAGGTCCCGGGTTTGACATGATGTTATGTAGGATCCCGTGCTGGTGAATCAAATACTCGATAAGCCCTCAGATAGTGGTGCTGGCTAAGGTCTTGGGGGCAGGAAAGGTAAACAGTACCCTGAATATGTGTTAATTCCTATCTGGATGAATCATGGTTCTTCCAGGGTGGAAGGGGTTCAATGTAGTTCAACATGTCACCACATGGCCAGTTGGTGTCCTGGAGGAATGGTACCATATTCCTGGCTCATTCAGCAGCAGCAGTAGCTAGAACAGCCTTCTTAAGTGGGAGCCCGTGCTACTAGGTTCATACTAGCTTCTCTTGCTGTCACTGTGGCCGCTTCATTCATGTACCCTTAGTGCCAGCACTGGGTAGCTGACAGCAGAGGCTGGATGAGGTCATCTGGCCAAGTGATGTTTTGTCTTCTTGGTTACTTAGTGCCTCTTTCATGGTGAATGCTTGCTGGTGGGTGTTAACATGTGATACAAATACTTTCATACTTGGTGCCAACGTCCACACACCCATCCATCCTTGTGTCTCTATCCCAGACCTCTTTGAGCCTAATCCTCCAATCTTTCTTCTTCCAGGCCCCTACTAAGCCATGTAGGCCATTCATCACCACCCCTGAGCTCCTATATATTCTAACCTTGGGGCACCTCTCTGTCCACACAATGTGGATGACCAGGTGCACCTCCTGAAGCTCAGCCCACTAAGAAGAGTTTCCTTCACCACTACTTTCAAGGTCACCCCAGAGTGGGGCTACAATGCAACTGACATCCATTTTCAGTTTGAACTCACATACTGAACCAACTCTCCATAAACCATATACAGGATTTTCTTCCTCTTGTCTGCTGGTTGTGAGGGATCCTACACAGAGCAGTAAGTGTGAACTGAGGATGGGTGCTGCTATAACATGGGGTCTGGCTGCCTGCTCAGGCAACTCGCTCTGCTCTCTGGTCCTACTTGTGCTCAATTCCAGATGTACCATTTCCATCCTAGGACAGACTGCTGCTGCCTACCTGATATTATGACTTGGTGGGTTTGATAGAACCCAGCTTAGGATGGGTGGTTTCTGACATATGGTGACTTGGTGTGGTTACACCAGCTTCCTTTTTGCAAAAGGCACATAAACCTCTGCTGTAGGTGGCATGGCCTTGCTCCAGGGGCAAGGGCCTATTTTGCGATTCCCAGTGGAGGTTGCCATAAACTTCACACAGCATCTCTTCTACAACTGATAGCACTAATACCAGCTATGGAAACATAAATGGCCTAATAGCAGGACTGCTGGGACTAGAGCCTGGACCTGCTGTATAACCTTTTTCTGCCCTGAGCTGCATTAAAGCTGACAGCCTTTTGTGTCACCTGGTTTATGGGCCAGAGCAATATGTCCAGGTGTGAAATATACCATGCCAAGAACCCAAAGCGGACTGCCAGGCGTTATGCTCCCTTATTCATGGTAGGAGGTACAATAATTTACCTCTTTCTTTGGATGGGTTGTGTGGCATTCCCCTGACTCTGGACCCCTAAACATCTTACTGATGCTATCGGCCCCTGCGCCCTTATAGAATTTATCTCCCACCCTCTGGAGTACATGTGTCAGACCAAGGCTTCTAATGTGCTAGCCACCTTTTTGTCCATCTGACTGAGTTAATATGATGTCTTTGTTGTAACAGATCAGGATGTGATGTTTTGCAGGATGTCTGAATGGTCTTGATCTCTTCAGTCTGTCTTACTACAGAAGTTGAAAGTTAACATAGCTCTGGAGCAAAACTGTAAATGTATAATGTTGATGTTCCATATGAAGGCATACTGTGTCTGATCCACTTTCCTCATAGGGATAGGAAAGGACTTATTCACCAAATCAATATCCACATAAAACGTACCTGAGGCTGTGTTCATTTGCTCTAGCCAAGATACCCAAACTGGTGTGGTGGCTGCAATAGGGCTCGTACTTGGGTGAGTTTGAGCTAGTCCACTGTCATCCTCTAGGTTTAGTCTGGTTTCTGCAGGGACAATACTGATGAACTGAATGGAAAAATGACGGGATTCCTTTAGATCCTTAAATGTCGCTTCATTGTATGCTGCCAAGGAGGCCCTCTGACTTTTACACATGGTTTTCAATTGCTCGTTAATCACTCCTAGTCTTTTATATTTTTCTCTAGGGCATCAGTGGAGCTTAGCAATTGCCACCCAATGCCATTGTCTTGTAGTTACTATTTACCCTGTACCTCTCAAATGCCTAGCATATTCCCTTCCACAGGCAAATCATCCCAATTCACCACCAGTGAAAGCTGTAACAATTGAACCACCACTTTATGTGAAGGGCTATCTGTACTCCAGCTACCGGCAGTGAGGGGGTCCTCAGTGCTGGTCTAGCAAAGAGTAATACAGCTCCAAATCCCTATCTCATCACCTGCTTTCTCAGACCGCTCCCATACTCCTGTTTCTATTGGAAGCTGGCTCTGAGACAAGTTTAAAGTATCTGATGACTATTGGGGGGATGCCCTTAAGATTCACACCTCTGTAAAGGATGAGAGAAGCAGAATGGGGCAGAAGGAGAAGCTGGGAAGATATGTAGGCCTGAACAACAATGCCATGGAATGTGAATTATTCTGTTATTGAATAAGTGGAAAAGCACTGTGATTATTATGCAATAACACCATTGCCATCCTAAAACAATACAGTATCTATCAACATTCACAGACTAAACGCTGACCATTATTGTCAACCCGTAGGAGAACAACCATCAGAAAAATTAGAAAATTAAAACTGGAATGTATCATCTGTGATCTTTGAAACTGAATAGCTCATTACATCAGAATTTCTTCACAAATGTAAAGACTGAAAACAAAGCTGCAACCAAAGTAAATTTCTGATTGGCTCATTTGTTAGCCAAACAAGGAAAGCCTTTTTACTGATGGTGATTCAATTAAATTGGGCTTGATTGCAGCAGCTGACAAAATGTGTCCAGAGAAAATTAACTTGTTTACTATGATTAGATTTGGGGGGGGGGTAGAGGAAATGAGGACATGAAAAGCAACATCAATAATCAATTAAAAATCAAGGTAAATTATTTCAAGTAGTTTTCTGTGGCTTTTGATGAGTTAACAGATGTTACCAATAATGCCTGGTTAGTCTTGTTTATTCAAGGAGTCAATGCTAAGTTTGAAGTTACTGTCGAATTGCCCTCCGTGAATAGTCCCTAAGAAGGTGAGAACTAGTCCCTAAGAAGGTGAGAAAACACAAATCAGTACAACCTGAAGTGGAATCCGCTAAGCCAATGGTGGCAAAAATATGTGTGAAGCAGAAAAAGGCTTAGACAAATTTAAAAACTTGTGAAAATGTAAGGTGTGTAAAGCCTGTAGTTATTCATTGTGTTATTTGTCAGCAGCTATTTCCTTGAAAATATTTTGAATCTATCATTTTTCATTGTCTCAGTGTCAGCAGTGAAATTCATTCACTCTCATGGACTCTTATCAGTTCTGTGATTTTTTTGCTCAGAAAGAGAAGCTGAACTTGTGCTACTACATAGCAGTTTGACGGTTTAGCAGTGATAAGGTTTTATTGTGATTTTTAGCTCAGGGCCTAGATTGAAATTGTACTCGAATGTTTACAACAGCTTATTATCATAGCCCCAAACTGGAAATGACCCAAATGCCTATTAACTGGTGAATGAATTAACAAATCGTGGTCTATTGTAGTCCATTGTGCTATGGACTGAACTGTATTCCCTCCAAATTTATGTATTGAAGCCCTACCCCCCAATGTGGTAGTATTTGAAGATGGGGACTTTGGGAGATAATAAGGTTCAGAGGAGGTCATGAGGGTGGGGACCCAGTGATGGGATTACTGCACCCTTCCTCTCTCCCACATTTGAGGACAGAGAGAGAAGGCAGTGTCTGCAAGCCGGGATTACCAGAACCCTACCATGCTGGCACCCTGATCTTGGACTTCCAGAACTGTGAGAAAATATATTTCTGTTGTTTGAGCCCCTCATCTGTGGCATTTTGTTATGGCAGCCCAAGCTAAGCATGATCCATTGTATTCCATTGTAAAACAATAAAAAGGGTACATACTACTGATACACACAACATGAATGAATATCAAAAGCATGCTAAGTGACAGAAGCCAAACACAAAAGACATACGATTCCATTTATATGACAGTCTGTAAAAGGCAAAACTGAAGGGACAAAAAGCTGATCAGTGGTTTCCAGGAGCTGGAATGGAGGGTGGAGATTGACGGCAAACGCGCATGAGGAAACTTTCTATGGAGATGAAAGTGTTCTGTATCATGATTGTGGTATATATATCAACGGTTATGTACATTTATCAAAACTCAACAAACTGTATATTTAAAATTGGTGAATTTCATTATATGTGAATTTCACCTCAGTAAAGTTGATTAAAACACATCCACACACACATACAGCAGGTCACCAGACTGAACCCTCTGCTGATACAATTTACAATCAGGATATTGATGCAAACATAAACTGAAACATTTCATTTTGTAATCTGACCCACATCCTACATTCAATCCACCAGCAAATCCTGGTGGCTCTAGCCTTCTGCTCCCACTCTAGTCTAGCCACTGTCATCTCTCCCTGGGGTTATTGAAGCAGCCTCCTAACTAGCCTCTGAGTCTCTGCTCTTGCCTTCACAGACTATACTCAGAACAATTAGTGATCCTCTTAAAACGTAAATCACATTACACCACCCCGTTCAAACCCTTCCATCGTGCTGGGGAGAAACTCCAAAGCTCTTGCCATGGCTGCAAATCCCTCCCTGATCTGGCCCCTGCTTGGCTCTCCTATTTATTTCCTCTCTCTCCTTCCATTTCAGGTACTCTGTCTCTCTACTCTTCCTCAAACACATGAGCATACTCCTGCCTTGAGGACTTTGCACGTGCTGTTCCCTCTGTTTGGAATGCCTTTCCTTTAGACCTTCTGCTCAGTTTGCTCCCACTTTTCATTCAGGTCTCAGCTTAAGTACTGCCTCCTGGGAGAGACTTTTTCTGACCACCACCAGGTAGTTCCATCTCCATTTTCTCCATCTTCTAATTATGTTTTATTTTTCGGAGCAAGGGCTTTGTTCTATTCCCTGTTGTATCCCTTGCCCCTAGAACAATATCTGGGGCGTGTCAGGACTCAGTACATACTTTGTGAATGAACAAATGAATGAACAGATGAGCTTACTTGCTATGAAGCCTTCTCAGACCGCCTGGCCTGCCTCTCCAGGCCATCTCTCCCTCTTCCTCATCTTTCTGGCATTTGCTCTTTTTGTTTAATTTTAACAACACCTTTATTGAGATATAATTATGTGCCATACAATTCACCCATTTCATGTATATAAATAAATTATTTTTAGCATACAAGCCACAGTCAATTTTAGAAGATTTTCATCACTTCCAAAAGAAACTTCAGGACTTCCCTAGTGGCGTAGTGGTTAAGAATCTGCCTGCATGCAGGGGACACAGGTTCGAGCCCTGGCCTGGGAAGATCCCACATGTCGCAGAGCAACTAAGCCTGTGCGCCACAACTACTGAGCCTGCGCTTTAAAGCCCGCAAACCACAACTACTGAGCCCACGTGCCAGAACTACTGAAGCCCGTGCGCCTAGAGCCCGTGCTCCGCAGCAAGAGAAGCCACCGTAATGAGAAGCCTGTGCACCACAAGGAAGAGTAGCCCCCGCTCGCCGCAGCTAGAGAAAACCTGCACGCAGCAACGAAGACCCAACGCAGCCAAAAATAAATAAATTTAGATTAAAAAAAAAAAAAACCTTCATATTCTTTTTTTTTTTTTTTTTTTTTGCTGTACGCGGGGCCTCTCAGTGTTGTGGCCTCTCCCGTTGTGGAGCACAGGTTCCGGACGCGCAGGCTCAGCGGCCATGACTCATGGGCCCAGCCGCTCCGTGGCATGTGGGATTTTTCCGGACCGAGGCACGAACCCGAACCCGTGTCTCCTGCATCGGCAGGCAGACTCTCAACCACTGCGCCACCAGGGAAGCCCGGGCCTGTGTTCTTAAAACCTGCTTCACAGTTTCAAGGCTAACCCGTGTTCCCAACAAACAATTATTCTGCAATGACATTCTGCCTTTCTAAATACAGCACATGGAAATGGACCGCCCTTTTTAGCAGTGTCTGGCAACGGGACTTCTTTCTTGGTGCTAAAATTACCTGCAAATTATTTTAACTGTGCCACTTTCAGATTCTCCTTTCAACGTATCTGTTCCTTCCCATGCGTTGTCATTTCTCTATTTGAAAGTCATGACCGTGAAACCTCAAACATTTATAGGTTATGCAAACTGCTTCTTTTGGTATATTTTTAATAATCACTGCTCTTATTATTACCAGATGTTGAAATCGCAAATGATAACAAAGTGACAGACTTTCAGGGTAAGATTATTCGGGCAAGAGAAATACGGCTTTTTGTTCTCTGAGAGATAGCGCGTGTCTTGCCTGGATTTGTATCCATTTTTTCCCACTTTTAGCTGAGGTGTCTTAGACAAATTCTTTAATTTCACGGATCCTTTGTGTCTTCATTGGTAAAGAGTGCTGTTAATGCCTCTTTCATAGAGTTTTGTTGAGAAATGTGTGGGATTTTATGTTATTTATTATTATCAATTAGTTATTAGTTATCTATTGCTGTGTAACAAATTACCTCCAAATTTAGCAGCTTGAAACAATGTTTTTTATCTCACACAGTTTCAGAGTACTAGAAATTGAGTGCTTTAGCCGGGTGGTTCTAGCTTAGAATCTCTCACAAGATTGCATTCCAACTATTGGCCAGGGATGCAGTCTCAGCAGACTTAAATGGGATCAGAGGATTTGCCTCTAAGCTCACTCATGTGGCTGTTGGCAGGAGGCTTCAGTTCCTCACCGTGGGGACCTATCCATATGGCTTCTCCCAAAGGCAGTGATCAGAGATTAAGATGGAGACAGAGATACCAAAACATAAGCTGCAGTCTTTTATAACCTAAACTCGATGGTGACATACCATCATGACTGCCATATTCTACTGGTCACACTAACCAACCCTGTTACACTATGGCAGAGGACTGTGCCAGGGTGACTAGAACAGGAGGCAGGGATCACTGGAGGCCATGGTGGAGGCTGGGTACCACCTATAGATAGAGTACCCAGAAGGCATACCTGAACACCACGAATTCAACAGCCCTTCTAGGCTCAGGAGATATAAAATAGACATTGTCCTCGCCCCCCACGACTCTCACTCAAGAGACCCATAGTAAGTGCTCAAGAAATGTGTTTTTCCCTCAAGAAAAAGAAAGAAACAAACAAAAACTTCACAAAAGGAGATCTTGCTAATCAGAGGTATAGCCATGATCGAGGTAATTCCCGCTAGGGAAAGTAGGGAAACTCTCCCTAAGAGTGACTATTACAAGTTGGATGACTGCAATTTTGTTTAGAGCCTGAGAATTTCTGTTAAGGATCCTGCGGAAGTAAAGACAGCCATTATAATTGTCTGTGAGAAAAAGGCGTACTAGGCAAACTGATGGTATCCACAGCCCAGCAAACAAGGTTATTTTCCAAAACTATCTTTTCAGACATTGGCTGCATCTATAGGCACGCTAATAAGGTTCTAAAGTCCTGGGCTCCTTATCTCTGTGTAAAAGCAACTGAGGTGGGACCGCTATTTGGCAATGACTCATCCACTGTCAATTTTGTTGATGTTTAACATAACGTGTATATATAGATAATGTATGTACTATATAATAAGGTGACCTTGAGTTTAACATCTTCTAGAAGGCACTCTGACCTCCCAGTTTACCCTAATTAGTGAGGTTTTACTCCCTTGATATTTTACCTGCGCTAAAATATTCATATTTCAGGTTCTTAGAGGAGGCATGTATGACTCACGGGATTAATGGCAAAGGAATTTGCTTCCATTATCAGATTAGCCTTGCATCTCACCAGCCTTCATAATACTGAAGAGAAGCTTGAGATTTATACATGAATATTGAAGTCTTATTCCAACTTTAATAAAACATGCATACCTTTCTAATATACCCATAGACAGAAACGGACACTGGAACTTTTGCTGATGCAGAAGAGCTCCCAGGTGTCTGAGAGATACCAATTCAAGTCCCACTGGATGGCTGTCATTCCCTCTAATGCCCTTGACCGGCCGTTTCAGGTCACTGAAAACTTTGTGGTTCAGTAGCTCTTCGCGGAGCCTGCTGTCCTCTGCCAGGCCCATGGAGGATGCCGGAGAAGAGATTGATACCATCTCTGAGCTCACAGATTTAATGAAAAACACTCGTCCTAGAGTCCCTGCCTCCACGAGAAAGAGCAAGGATTATATCTGTCTTATTCACAGCTGTGTTTGCAGTGCTTAAAAAAGGGATTTTCAGGCAAACTCCGTTAGGGAGTCCCTAAGAACTAAATGATCACGTGGTCCCCGGGTGTCTCCACACTGAAGCATACACACCATGAAACTATAATGAGAGCACTGGGGCCAAGCAGGGGCTAGACCTTTCACAGTCCCCATGTTTCGGGTTCATTCCTGCCTCCCGGCTTTGCTGCCAGGTGCCTGCTGCCTTGGTGCACCCTCCTCGTTGCCAAGACTCTACCCCAGTGGTTCCTAATCTTCAACCCAAGAAGAAGTTTTTGGCATTTTGCAGCCAAATGAGAAAAACCAGAATAATATAATGAGTTTTTCACAAAGCTCGATGGGAAGGACTATTGATTCTGAGACTAGGCTTTCTTTTTTGGTGTTACTATGTTACCTCTTATATGAAATTATGGTAGGAGATAGTGGGTTTTTTGGGGTTTTTTTTAGTGCCTCACTTGGCATCATGGAATAGTGGCAGTCCTGTGTGATGTCCCCATTGTTTTTTCCTTGGTTCCTGAATTCCAGAAGTCTGAGAACCACCAACATACAAGAACAGTTCAATCCCCACCTCACTCTTGGGGTCTTCCCTGATCCTTTGGGGCTCACTTTTCCTTTCTTTAAAAACAATATCAATTAGGCTATTTTTCTAAAGTCATAAGTATATAGTGCAGGACAATTGGTAAATGTAAAAACTCACAAAGAAGAAAACAGAAATCCTCTATAGCCCCACTTCTCAAGAGGAAATAAACTTAGTCTGAAAGATGCCCTTCTATTCCATTTTCTGAGTTTTTCACTTAACTTTTTAACAAAAATGGAGTTATTTTGTATAAGCTGTTTGGTAATTTCATAATATTCCATCCTCCTCCTCCTCCACAATTTTTAAAAAAATAAATTTATTTATATTATTTATTTTTGCCTGCGTTGGGTCTTTGTTGCTGTGCGCGGGCTTTCTCTAGTTGTGGCGAGCGGGGGCTACTCTTCGTTGCGGTGCACAGGCTTCTCACTGCAGTGGCTTCTCTTGTTGAGGAGCACGGGCTCTAGGCGTGCGGGCCTCAGTAGTTGTGGCGCACGGGCTTAGTTGCTCCGCAGCATGTGGGATCTTCCCGGACCTAGGGCTCGAACCCGTGTCCCCTGCATTGGCAGGCGGTTTCTTAACCATTGCACCACCGGGGAAGCCCCCTCCACAATTATGAAGTGCTGACTTGGTCTAGCTGCTGTGGTAAGCATTTACATGTATGAGCCACTTAATCCTCACAACAACCCCATAAAGTGGATACTATTATTATTCCCTCTTTGTAACTGAGGCTCAGAGAGGATAAGATACACCCCCCATTTCACAGAGCTGCTAAGTAGTAAAGGCTTTCTGACCAGGGGTGCCTGGCTCTGGAGCCCAAACTCCAAAACCGTATGATTTAGTGCACTTCCATTATATGGATTTACCACAATTTATTTAACCAGTCTTTTACTTTTGTTCATTTTCCTTTTTTCCCCCAAGTTTCTGGTATTATAAATAAAGCTGCCCTGTACAACCTCATGAGTAAATCTTTATGTACATTATCCGTAAGTACTTCCATAGAATAATTTCTAGCAGAGGATTTGCTGGGTCAAAGTGATTACAGCATTTTAAGGCTTTGACGAAATTTGCCAAACTGCATCTCAGATTGTTGTGTCTTTTCAGAATGTTGTACCCTGGACACTCCCTCCAACAGGCTGTGAGAAGGCCAGTTTTCCCACACTTCGCCACCATTGGGAATTATCGGGGTTTTGTTTTTTTAAATCTTTGCCAATGTGAGAGACCCAAAATGGCAATTTCTGATGCTTTAGTTACGAATGTGGTGGTAACCCCCAGAGACTCTGGCAAAAGTGAAGGATTTTGTAGATGTAATTAAAATCCCTAATCACCTGATTTTCAGTTAATCAAAAGGGAGATTATCCTAGGTGGGCCCTACCTAATTGAGCGAGCCCTTTAAAGGGATCACTGAAGTTAGGGACAGACTCAAAGCAGCAGAAACTCTCTCTGTGGCTGGCTTTGAAGAAGCAAACTGTCATGAAATGAAGCTGAAAGTAAGTGAATTTCATCACCAATCTGGGAGCTCGAAAGTTTGTCCTTGCCTAGTCAAACCTCCATATGAGAATGTAGCCTGGCCATCACCTTGATTTCAGCCCTGTAAGGCCCTCCCAGAGCAGAGAACCCAGATAAGCCATGCCCAGACTTCTGAGTTACAGAAACCCTGAAATAATAGACGGGTGTTGTCTTACGCCACTGAGTTGTGTGCTAATATAACTAACAAGACTACAGTTTTTCCACGTGTTTTTAATCATGTTTTTTTCTTCTTTCTAGCTCATTTTTCTGTTAGCATTCATCATTTTCTTATTTGAGTTCTTAATATATTTGTTTTAAAGGTATCAACCCCTTTGTCTGTCATAAATAATAATCAGCCATTGCATTTTTATGTGGTCAAATCCATTGGTCTTTCCCATCTGGAATCTATCTTTGTTGTGCACTTGGAAAGCCCACCCTCATCCCAAGGTTATAGGAAGAGTCACATACATTTTTGTCTAGTACTTTTGTGTTTTTTCATTACATTTAAATCTTTAATCCATCTAAAGAGGGTTTTAATAAACGGTGGTGCAGAAAAGTCCAACTTTAATTACTTTCAAATGTACCAATAATACCTACTGAATAATCATTTGCTTTCCAATTGAATTCATATAAAATCAGAAGTCTAATTTTGGCCTTTTCAATCTGTTACATTAAGTCCATCATGTTCTGCTTTAGTATCAAACTGTTTTCATTATTTGAACTTTATAATGCATTTGAGTATCCAGTGGGAAAAATCACCCTTCATTTCAGTTCTTTTATAAATTTTCCTCGCTATTCTCACACATTTCTTCTTTCATTTTATCTTTCGAATTATTTTGTCAAATTCCATTGGCAATTTAATAGTATCTGTAGCATACCAAAATACATTTATAGATTTATACACATATAGATTATTTGGGGGAGAAATGACACCCCATAATTCCATACCAGAACATGTTTGGCATTCTGTGCATTCTTCATGGCCCTCATCAAGATAGGTTTATTCAAGTACACTTGACATATTTCTTGTCGAATTAATGACAGGGTTTTAAATATTTTCATTTAAAATATACTAACTCTAGTATATTTTAATAACTGTTTATTGCTAGATTACAGGAAAATATATTTTTTTACTTACTTATGCAACCATAAATTAGTAAGAGTTTGGCAAAAATCAATGAAAGAATTCTGTGAGAATCAGTTGGCTATGTGGGATTTACAAGTTTGTCTAAGCCATAAGGGAATCCCAAATTCCTTGCCAGTAATTGGTTCAGGAATGGACAAATCTAAGCCAAGTTGGGCCAGTGAAACAGGAAAGAGGCTTCCCAGGGGATTCTGAAAAGACGCTCTCTTGCTCTTTGGTGAGAGCCCCAGGAAGCCAGCTTCTCCAATTGGTCACAGACAAGGAGGCATGTGTATATCTTGGCAGCCGTTGTGTGACCATAAGAACCACTCTCAGAATGAAGCTGAGTCTGTGGACAGTAGAGCCGAGAAACAGAAAGACACTGCTGATGACATCTTTGAACCCCTGGGTCGTGTAACTCTGGGGTCTACCCTGCCTCTGTGCTTGTTCTTTGAGCCAGCTCATTTTCTGTTTATGTCCCTTTCACCTGGGCCTTCTTTAGCCAAAAGCACCCTGCCGATACATGAAGACTGAGTGAGGTATGTAGAGTATCCACCAGTTCCCAGCACACAGTGGCTGCTCAGTAAATGACAGCACCTCACCCCCACCCCACCGCCTCCCACCCCCAGCCCCGCCAGGCCTTGCTTCCCCATCCAGTGCAGGCCTGCCTCCAGCTTTTGCTCCCGCAACCTCCCTCCTCACCCACAGGCCACGCCTGAAGCTTTCTCACCCTTAAAGACCCTGCTCAAATCCCACCTCCTTCACAAACGCTGTCCAGCTCGTGGGGGATTCTCCTTCATGCTCAGCTTGTGTGAGCCTCATCACATACTGTCTCCTGTGGTTGCCTGTGCCTTCCTGAATCTGGGTCCATCTTCCCTAGAGCGGATCGCTTTAGGGCCTGGACCATTCAGTGTGCATCAGAGTCTGCCTCCTGCACTGGCCTGGCTCAACCTCTTGCCCCCTGTAACGTTTAGTGAGTACTTGGTGCTGAACTTACCAGACTTTAATCTCTTCTCTTCCTTGCTTTTTGTAAGCTGTGGGCACCAGGATTCAGCTGAATGAGATTCCTACAACAGCAAAAGGAGTGTTATTATTTTGTTCTGAAGGTCTTTACAAGCATAAGGCATGTCTAAAGTGGCTATAAATAATTTATATTGTCCATAACTCAAGCTGATCAAAATAGACCTCATCACAGTGATGCGGCAAAATCTGGTACAAGCTGCTTTTCTGCTGCCTCCAAACCAATTACACATTCGGCGCAGATGAAAATCTGCCTGGATTCCCTCCTGAATCGGCTTAATGCCCCATCTGCAATCACATTCATCACAATCCGTCCATGATTAGACATTGGATAATCCCACTGGACAAGAGGTGACAACCCAGTTTCTAGTATCTCATTTATTACCTATTTTTGGAATTTGCTGGTAACTCTAGCCTCCAGAAGATGTTTTCCAGTGAAAGAGGCTCCTCTGTAGATTCTTTTGAAAAACTGTCACTTCATAGGCTTCAAATAGAGCCAAGCACTTGGTGTTATTTACGATTCCTATTTTGTTTCCAGGTGATGAATACACAAAACAGGACACAAGTCTGTGGTCTTTGTTACAAGAAACACACACACACATTTAGCTTCTTACAAATGTGTGTTGGAAAGAATAAGACATCCTTCAGAACCTTTAAAAGATCTGGACAACAACTTTCTGAAGAGGCATCCTCACGTTTGAGATATATGATACTTCCTTTTCTGTTTCTTTTAGTATCATAAAAGCAAGCATCTAAGATTGGTAAAGGAGCCGTAACTGGCCCCAAAAGTCTGAAAACCTAAACCCACACACATGCACACATTTGTGCAGGATGGAGGACCTTTTACAATATTCCATTTTCCTGCTGGAAGGTCAAACTGAACTCTGATAGCTGATTGTTCCTCTCATTTGCATCTAGAAATACCGCTCAAGGGACTTCCCTGGTGGCGCAGTGGTTAAGAATCCACCTGCCAACGCAAGGCACATGGGTTCGAGCCCTGGTCCAGGAAGATCCCACATGCTGCGGAGCAACTAAGCCCGCACGCCACAACTACTGAGCCTGTGCTCTAGAGCCCACGAGCCACAACTATTGAGCCTGAGCACCACAACTACTGAAGCCCGCATGCCTAGAGCCCGTGCTCTGCAACAAGAGAAGCCACCGCAGTGAGAAGCCCGTGCACCAAAACGAAGAGCAGCCCCTGGTCGCCACAACTAGAGAAAGCCTGCGCGCAGCAACGAAGACCCAACGCAGCCAAAGATAAAATAAATAAATTTATTTAAAAAGGAAAAGAAAAGAAAAGAAATACCGCTCAAGGGAAATGCTAGGACCACATGAGTTCGGGCAATTCTAACATCGCGCCCACGTTCTCAGACCCGCAGGTGCTGGAGCATGGCAGAGAAAGCCCGAAGTCACTCCCACCCCAGAAGGATACAACTCACAAAGCAGGATTGTTCCCCACAATGTTGGTGTCTGTATCTCAAACCAGACGTATTTTTCAGTATCTTCAACAAGTAAGTTACAAGTGAGTGGTATTCTTTCCCTCCTTCTTCCCTTCACCCCATGGAGATTGTTGCGAGCAACTGATCACCAGCCACCCCTCCCTCAGACCAGCCTCTCTCCTGCCTTTTCTAGGTTTCTAGGTGGAGAGAGGAGCCTGCCAGAGGGTTTCTCCCTTCGTGCCCCGCCCCCACTCCTAACTCACGATCTTGTTACCTCTTGCCTCGCTTGACTTACCCACGTGTTAATTTTCCCGCAGCACAGCTATGTTCTTGCCATTTTCCCGTCTGAATCTCTTCAGTACAACAACAGGATCCTGGAGGTTCTCCTTTGCCAAGAGAGTCCCTCATACTCCTCAGTGGAAGTCTGAGGCTTCCCACTGTCTGACACGAGCTTCCCTTTCAGTCTTTCGCTCACGCTGACTCCTCTGTGGGAGTCCAGCCCCACGGACTTGCCTTGGGTGGCTCCAGGGGTCTTCCCTGTCTCTCCTGGGCTTTACCTGTGCCACTGCCCTGATTCATTCCGGCCTCTCTCAGCTGCTCACATTTTCCCCAAAATGCACTCAACTCACTCATCTCCTCCCTCTGTCTTCGAGACTGTTCCCTCTTCCAAGCAGACCTTCCTGCTCCTTTTCTGCCTGGAAGAATCATACTCACCCTACAGGGCTCAGATGATTTGCCGTGGGCTCCAAGAAGCCTTTCCAGTCATCCCGTTCTGGGCTCCCTCCTTGGTGTTCCTGTTGCAGCTCTGGTTCTCAGCTCTGTGGTAGCCCTCGTCCCATTGCTGACCCTAAGCCAAAGGTGAACAAAGCTGGACACTAGGTAAAGTGGCAAGGACACATTTTAATTAGTAATATCTATTGCAACAGGGAGAAGAGTCCCGCATGAACCGAACTCAACTTCGACTTGTACGGAGGTGATGGGAATTGTAAAGGGAGAATGAGGGAACAGGGAGGGGGATGAGTGGGGGCTCAGAAGAGTCAGCAAAGTGATAAATTATAAAAGGCAGGAATCAGGGGTTGGTCTGTGAGAAATCCATCGGGGTTTGCTAACTGCTGCTTATCCGAGGTAGGCTCCTACCCTCCCACAGAGGCTGGGAGACACTGGCCCTATCTTAAGGTTTTGGATGGAACAAAAAGTAAATTCTTTTGCAACCTTGAGCTTTTTTCAGGTAAGCACTTTAAGCGGGGCTGGGGTCATCCTAGGGATGTGGCATTGAGACGTTATAAACTATGCTAGTGTTTTGCTCAAATCTTCATAGGCTAAGACAGAGGTCTAGTTGAGAAAGCGCTTAGAGGAGGCTGGCTAAAGTCTGATCAAGGAGAGACTCTGTGTCACCTACCACCATCTTTCTCTTCTCTCTACCGGGCTGCCTTGTTTCAGTGAAGGCACCTTGTCCAACCAGGGCCCCAGCCCCAAGCCTGGCCCATTTGGCAAGAGACTGGCCTCTCTGCAAAACCACCCAATCCTGGTTTGGTTAATCTATTCCTTTTGGAGCTCAGTCTCTCCCTCTTTCCTTCCTTCCCTTTCTTTCTCATTTTGCCCAGTATCCAGATCTCGGCAAGGGGAGGGATAGTGATAGAAAAAAACCGAACCCTAGAAGGTAGGCCCTGTGAGTCTGCAGGCTGGCAGAAGCAGCCAGGAATGCCAGTGCCCTGGGTCAGGCTGCTCAGAACCACTCCCAGGCCACACTGAGCCAGCTGGGGCTCCCCCTTCTGGAAAGATGGGGAAAATGCAACTGTCCCAAAAGGCATCAGCACAGCCCCTTCCTATTACCCACCCCCCCCCCCCAACCTTCCTGAGATCTGGGCATGGCGGTTTATCCCTGTGGCTACCAGGGTGTGCTTTGGAAAGAAACAAAGGCTCCCACGTGTTGTTTTTTTATTAAAGGGTTAATTTTTCTCATCCTTCTGTAATGACCATATTGATCCCGCAAGGAAAAGAGTGCTAGAGACTGTGGGTTTCTTAATACAGAATGACCCTGGCACATGTCCACTATAAACAAAGTAACAAACAAACAGACAAGTTCATTCCCATCTGGATAGACTCAAGTAGCACAAGTTCATAACTAGTGGGCTTGAGTCTCAGTCCCAGCTCTTACTAGTTGTATTAACTCGTGAAGGTTATTAATTTATTCATTTCTGAGCTGCTGGAAGATGGTAAGAGGACCTGACCTGCCTCAATGCCTCAGAGGCAGAGTTGGCTTCATGGGATGCAACCGGTACAGTCCATGGGGCCCCATGCTTGGTTTCATGCTCTGCCATTGCCGTCTTGAAATTGTTACTAATTTTTGAGCGAGGGGCCCCGCATTTCATTTTGCACAGGTATCTGCAAATTCTGTAGCCCATCCTGCCCTGTGGGTTGTTGGGAGCTTTAAATGAGACCTTCTACGATTGCTTAGCCCAGGGCCTGGACTGCAGCAAGTGCTCAGTGAATGTTAGGGAGGGAGAAAGGGGCTCAGGAAAGAGGGAGAGGGACCCTGCAGTGTCACTGGATACCTGTTTGCTCAAAGGAAGTTGGTGTGGGTCAGGCAAGAGAGCCTGGGGAGAGAGGACGGGCTTGGATATTGGAGGCCTGGAGTCTGAATCTGATTTGCCAAGTTTCTTTCTCTTCCTGGGCCTTAGTTGCTGTCTCTGAAACATGGTCCCCAACTCCCCCAAAGTCGAACCCTCAGAAGCCTATGGCGGTGATGATGGGGATGCTGAGACCCTTTCTGGCCAATTCTGTACAATGTCTCCAACTGCCTTTGGAGATGAGTAGAGGCCAAGGTCGTGGGGTGGGAGGGGGATGGAGGCAGGAGGCAGAGGAGGAGGCCTGGTCCTCAGGTGGGCAGTAACAGAATCCCATCCTAAAGGACTCCAGCAGGAAGACCCCTGGTCTGGGTCAGGGGACTTGGCTTCCAGCTCCATTTCTGTCACTTATATGCTAGATGACAGGTCATTGGCCCTCAGTTTCCTCTCTGACACTCACGGTGGGATTAATGCTCCCATCACTGGCAACAGCTTCCTTTGTGTTGGGTGGGCACTATGCCTGTGACATGCCCTTTGTGAGTGATCCAGATGCAAGACAGTGTAATGATTCCACCAGCAAGCTCCGGAGGCAGAGAGCCTGGCTCCACCAGCTATGTAACCTGGGACAAATTACTTAACGTCTCCAAGCCTCAGTGTCCTTATCTGTGAAATGAGGATAATTTTAACAATAGTAACTCCTTCCTGAAATTGTTGTGAGCATATAGGCAGTCATGTGTGTGAAGGTGGCCCCAAGTGAGAGTCCTATATGTTAGCCATGACGATGATGATGATACTGGAGATATAGGTTAAGCCCCACATTCCTTCCCACATATGCATTTCCATGACAAATAGGAGATAAAACATCTCCTGGCAGGTAAAGCTCTCCTGAGTGGGTAAGAACAGCAAGGCGGTTAGTGGGGAAGGAAATGGAGCGCGTGTGCGCACATGTGGGCCTGTAGGAGGTGTCTGGGGGCTCTGAGCTTGAGGACGGGCAGGCTGGGGGAGGATGACCACCTCTCTGGGCTGCAGATTTTTCTCTGTCAAACAAGGGTCTGAAAGAGAAAGTCTCCTAAGGGTCTTCCAGCGTTTTCGTTCTAGAGTTCTAGAAGGCAGGAAGAACGGAGGATTGACTAAGCAAAACAGTAAAATAATAAAGCCTGGTTTGCTTTAGGTGACCTGGCCTGCTCTTTGATCTGTCCTAGGCCCTGGCCCCATGCCTAGTGCTTTCCTGCTCTTTCTTTCAGGACTTGTTCCCAGGGTAGGAGCTGCTATCCGTGTATCGTGAATGACCACCTGTTCTGTGATTTCTCAAGGATTTCTGCACAGTAAGCCTATCTTTCAGGGGAATTGTGAGTAGAGTTTAAGGCAACAGAGATGGGGTGGGGGGAGGTTTGGGGAGAAGGAATCCAGAGAGACTTCTTTGTGCTTCTGCAGTCTTCTCAGGAAGAGGGTCATAGCCGGGGCTAGTTTTTTGTTTTTTTTGTTTTTTTGTTTTTTTTGCGGTACATGGGCCTCTCACTGTTGGGGCCTCTCCTGTTCTGGAGCACAGGCTCCGGACGCGCAGGCTCAGCGGCCATGGCTCACGGGCCCAGCCGCTCCGCGGCACGTGGGATCCTCCCAGACCGGGGCACGAACCCGTGTCCCCTGCATCGGCAGGCGGACTCTCAACCACTGCGCCACAAGGGAAGCCCCTGGGACTAGTTTTATGGGATAATACAGAGCTATGGAGCTCAAGCTGCTATTCCCAGTAAGGACAGAGAGTGATCTAAAGCCCAGGAAAGGAAGCTCCCAGATCTCCCGTGTGCTGTAGCCTGGGACATGGAGAAGGGGACACTGGGAGCAGCCAGGAAGCAGAGAACCAGGGCAGGGCCAGATCAATGGTGCCTTGTGGCTGTGCCGGAGGAAGAGGATTTCCACTGCTCTCACTCCAGTGCTGGTCTCCCAAGGATGGCTGTGACTCAGGAGACCCACACGGAGGGATCCTGAAACCGGTCCGTGGTTTTACAGCTCCAGACAAGTGAAGCTGGTGAGTGATGGAACCACACCCATGTGGGTCTTCAACCGCACAGTGAAAGAAGCAAGGGAGATGGAGCCAGGCAGACCTGCTTTGAATGCCAGCTCTGACTAACCCTGTGACCAGAAGCAATCACGTCACCTCCCTAAGCCTCAGTTTCCTCACGGACTAAATGAGTCTAATACTACCCACTTCATAACATTGCGGTAAAGACCTAATAGGCTAATAACAGGGGCTTTGCACATGATGGAGACTAAAGAAATATTAGTTCTTGACCCAGCTACCTGACATCTCAGGAGAAATCACCACCTCCCCCCTCCTCCCTAATAGGGTCTCAAAGAATTGGCTTTTTTCTGGTAAGGAGGAATTTCTCCTCTTGGCAGGAGAGTGTTAAAAGTCTGGACCTAGGATTCCAACACAGAGCCTCCCCCTCCTGGCCGCCTGTGCCATTGAGTTAATTGATTTGCTTGCTCCTAGTTGGGTGCTGACAGTCTGGCCAGGCCCAGAGTGGCTGGAGAGAGAGGCCAGCCGGCCAGGAGCACCTCCTAGTTCACTAGGAAAGCACGCCTACCACAAACCTCCTCCCCATTCTGAGACGGCACCCAGATACACAGACATCATTTGTACACAAATTCTGCACTCAGTCCACAGTTTCTGATCCTCCATCCCCACAGGAGATACACACAGAACAAGCACACATGGAAATGCCCAAAGAAATCATCAGATGACACATGCACAGATATACGTAGACCTCCCCTCCACGCCCAGAGGCACGCAGGCACTGCACGCAGGAAAGGCACAGCATACATAGAGGCTCCCAACACAAAGATACAGCCATAATTGTGATTATCATAGTTACCATGTATTGCACTTATTATGCTCCAGATATTGTTCTAAGCCTTTTCCAGAGAATGCTTTAATCCTTACAATAGTAGAGGTAGATATTATTTTTATCCCTCATTTTACAGATGAGTAAACCGAGGGTCAGAGAAGTAAAATAAAATGCCTGAGGTCACAGAGTGGCCTGGCGCAGACATACCCACCCATACCCGTCCCCTCGCTCCTCAACCCCGTTTATTTTCATAGACATGCAGCATTGTCCCCACCCCGACATGCTCCACACACACTCAGGGCGAGCGCTGTTTGGGGCACTAGTGGCCAAAGACGCAAGAAATGGCCTGTTGGCACAGCGGCTGGTAAACTGTACTGAAGAACCAGACGGGTGAGAAAGACCAGGCGTTCCAAAGGTAGTGGCAGTGGTTAAAAGCCTTCAAGACCGACGGGGCCACCACGTGAAGCGCTCAGCACAGCGCTGGGTGGCGGGCCGTCATCCAGTAGTGAGTTCAGTGTGCGCTGAGGGCCTAGCCCCAGCTCTGCGCAAAGCCTCTCCTTTCGCGCTTGGCTGCACCCATTTCCCGGCGAGCAGCCCAGAGTGCGAGGCCAACCAGCCCTAGGTTTTTAGCAGAAGGGCCGCCGAGCTCGACCGCGCCCTCAGGCCGACTTGGGCCGGGATCTGGGGTTCCCGTGGAGACATTTTATTCCCAGGCGCCCACCTGCGTCCCATCGCGCACCAAGTTCTTGGTACACCTTTTAATGGGAAAACAACGACAGCCACCATGGTTGGATAAATGTTATTTATAATTCATGGGCCAGTTCTTGAACCCTTTCAAACAAAACCCACAGAGATTTCTTTGAAAGAAAAATGCCTGGACTCTGCTCAGAAGTCGCGGGTTTTCTAAGGAACGACAAGCCGCTACACAGATAGTAAATTACCCCGCGCGCCACATTTGTTTCTGATTATTTGCGTTGCAGTTGGTTTGTGAAATAAAACAGAAGAGTTTATAAATATCATTTATTCTGGAAGTGAGACACACATTCGACCCCAGCCTTGTTCCTAGAAGGAGCTGTGCTATTCGAGTGGGGAAAGAATGGGGGAGTCCGTGTCAAATTACACTCCCGCCCCAAATGCAAGTCAAGGCTCGAATCTGGATCCGGTGATCGTCTTCGGATTCTACGTTCTGGCGTTACCCACCTAACGCTCCAACTGGGAGAAGTTTTCCACAGGCGGACGGGTGGGGAAGTCTAAACAGAGTTTATCCAAACCCTTAACCTCTCTCTCTAGCTTGGACCCTGAGAACAAAGGCGCCTGAGAGGAGAACGGTGACCGGCTGGACGGTTGAAGGTCTTGTCCAAACAGACCACCCTTCCCCCCAGCTCTCGTCCTAAGAGAGTGGATTTTTTTTTTTTTAATGAAACAAGGGAGCATCTAAAGGACAGGCCCCACTTCACTCCCCCAGGTATCCATCACCCTGCTCGAGCGCGCCTGGGGAGACCGCACCGCAAGTCCAAGAGGAAGTTCAGAGCTGCGGCGGCAGCAGAGACAGCTCAGCGGTGACACAAGGTCCAGCCGGGATAGCCCGACCCAGCTCCAGAGTGAGGATCCTTGTACATTTCAGGGGCGGGGGGCTGCGCTCCATTGTTCACTCTGGGCCAATCAGGGTTAGCCCATTTCCTCCCAGCCAATCCTCCGTCACCCCCGCCTTCCACCCAATCTACCCCGCCCATCAGCCCCCAGGTCCCCAACACCTCCCCTGCATCCCCAGCGGTTCTGGGGAAGCTTCGTGACGCCACAGGTCCCGCCCCCAGCTCCGGCCACGGGCGAATGCGTGCTGACGTCATGCTGCGTGCGGGCCGGTGCGGAATCGCTCCTTCAACTCCGCGGGGCAGGAGGAGTTAGTTAGCAAAAGAGCCGAGGCTGGGCGCGCGACCTTCGTCTTTCTGCCCCTGGCCGCACGCTTTGCGCACATCTCTTTTCTGCATGGTGGATATTATTTTTCATTATCCTTTTCTGGGTACTATGGGGGATCATTCCAAGAGTAAGTCTTCCTGTGTGTGTGTGCGTTGTTAGTGTGTGTGCTTAATATGCAATATTTCTAACGCAGAAGAATGTTTAGTGGATTCTACAAGTGGCTTCTATTTGACAGGACACTGGGAGAGAAAAAAAAGAAAACGAATGCATTTTCCTGCAGGACCGCTTATCCGTTGGAATCCTGTTGTTTTAGTTTATAATTAAACACTCTTTCTCAAGCCTGCTAGGCTGACCTCAGGCTGTGAAATCTGCTTCTGTTTCGCGCTAAGGCAATAGGTTTGATTTAGGGATGTGGGCTTTTTTGTTTGTTTGCTTGCTTGCTTGTCTTTCGGCCTTTCCAATAAGGAAGATTTCTCTAGCTTGATCTGGGATATTTAAACTAAGAAAGGTCAGAGGATGAGCGGAGACTCCGCCGAAAGCTGATGTGTCTGTTTTGGGATAGGAGGGAGTCGCTGTGAGAGGGAGTGTGCGGACGGCAATGCCGGAACATCACCGTCCAGTATTGATAGCGTGGCGTCCGCAGGGTTTAAATGTCTATTTACGCTTTCTTCTCACTGACTTGTTATATTTTAGTTACAAGATATATCGATAAAACGCCTGTGTCCAAGTGAATGTAATAGCGAAAAAAATCGGGGAGGGGGATGGGGGAAGACAGAAAGCCTTCTCAAATTCAGAAGATTTTGTTTTTTCGTTTCCAATTGTCTGGACCTATGGAAAGCCCATTTCCTTTTTCTTGTGGTCGCAATTCTTGAAAGAGAGCGAGAGCGCCAGCGGGTTGGGTTGGGGCTGGAGCGGCCTCGGCCGGGGTCCGGGCAGCCAGGCCTGACGCGGGCCCCGCGCCCTTCCCCGGCAGAGAAGCCCGGGACGGCCATGTGCGTGGGCTGCGGGAGTCAGATCCACGACCAGTTTATCCTGCGGGTGTCGCCCGACCTCGAGTGGCACGCCGCCTGCCTCAAGTGCGCCGAGTGCAGCCAGTACCTGGACGAGACGTGCACGTGCTTCGTGAGAGACGGGAAGACCTACTGCAAGCGGGACTACGTCAGGTGAGGCCCGCGAGAGCCCGGGCGGCGCCACCGCCCACTGGGGCCGGGGCTCGAGGATGGCGGGCCGCCCGCGCGCCCCGGCGCGGGCAGAACACGGCCCCCAACCCCGAACGCGTGCCGCCGCACACCTCCTGGCCTGGGAACCCCCCGAGGGCTGGTCCCCGCAGCCTCCCTCTGGGCCACAAAGCGTCCTGGGCGCGCGTGCCCGGGGTGGGTAGCAGCCCGGCAGGCGAGGCCGGCCGCAGGCCCCGTGCTGACACCACCGCCCGTGCCTTGGGCCCGCAGGCTCTTCGGCATCAAGTGCGCCAAGTGCCAGGTGGGCTTCAGCAGCAGCGATCTGGTGATGCGGGCGCGGGACAGCGTGTACCACATCGAGTGTTTCCGCTGTTCCGTGTGCAGCCGCCAGCTGCTGCCCGGCGACGAGTTCTCGCTGCGGGAGCACGAGCTGCTCTGCCGCGCCGACCACGGCCTTCTGCTCGAGCGCGCTGCAGCCGGTAGCCCGCGTAGCCCCGGCCCCCTCCCCGGCGCCCGCGGCCTGCATCTGCCAGGTAAGCCGCTTGCGCCCGGTACTGCGCCGCCGGCTCGGGAGTGAGTGCATGGGTGTGTGTTCGTATGGGGGGTGGTTGTGATCGGACGAAAAGTTGTCACTTGGGTGTATTTCCGTTTGCCTGCAGTGTGGGGTTTTCTGGGTGAGTTCAGAACCCTGTGTTAGGAACGCGGCTGAGTGTGTGTTCGTGTGACGGGGAAAAATTGCATGTGGGTAAATGTGAGCCGGGATTGTGTGTATGAGTGTGCAGAATAGTGGGGAATTGTGTTCTCCGTGATCAGGAATATGTGGAACACAGTAGTAGGAGCAGGCAGGTGAATGATCCCGGGGAATCTGAAGTGGTGACTTTGTCTGTGGAACTTGTACTCGGAATTTCAAGCAGTACGTGTGTTGTCAGAGAGAAAAGATAGGTTTGCCTGGGGGTATGTGTGTAAGGAATACAGTTCCCAGCCTAGAGGTGGGTTCAGCCAGCCAGAAGCCCACCCGTAAGGACAGCTCTGAAGGCTAACCACTCAGCAAAGAGCTAGTGTCTGCATTTGTCTTTTGAGGCCCAGTTTGATGAACAACTTAGCCAAACGTTTCTCGGTGGGGAAGGAGTGGACGTACAGTGGACTCAGGGATCATACACCTCAGGGGATGCTCTGGGTCCTAATCAGGAGATGCCCAGAGTTGGGTTCTAAGTGTGTGGTTACCGGGTAGGAACAGTGACTCTGGCTGAGCAGTTACCAGCAAGTAGCCACAGACCTGAAGCACCAATCTCTAGACCAGGCTGAGCCTCTGGGTGCTGTGTGCTTGAAGTGCTCCCACTTCCTCTGGTCCTCCCTTCATTCCCGTATAGAATGAGAAAATTGGGCTAGATGGGCTGTTTGTAAATATTTATCCAGATCTAGATATGCCCAGAAGAGGATATAAATTGAAACAGTGAGACTTGTATCCAAACCTGGTTCAGATGGGAGTGCGAAACAGGATGAAGCCAGTGTTGAGGGCACCCTGGTCTCGGGTGTCGGAGGGGCTCCCTTTTGTTTGCTGCGGGTTGCGGGCCGCGGGAATCCGGCCCTAAATACCCGATTCTACTTAACCTGGGGTTGAGAGAACCCAAGGCCGAGTGAGGAAAGTGCCAGCGGCTGCGCTCGGGCCGGGAGGGCGGCCACTGGGCCAGGGAACCTGGAGCCTTGAGGGCGGAGACCCGGCGGGCCGAGGCCCGAGGGCGGGCAGAAAGGAACCGTTCCAGGCCCTGGAGGCCCACTCGCGCCCCAGGGCAGGCCTTCGCGACACACGGCCTGGCCCTGTCCGAGAGGCCTCTGAATCAGGGAGAAGGGCTCTTGGGGGCCACCCGGGAGCGGGAGACAAGCCCCCCAATTACGAGGCAGCGCGGCGCTTGGGGTCCGCGTGGGTCCCCTTACCCTTTCCCCGTCCAGCGTCCCGGGCGCGCCTCCTTCCTCTTCCTCTGAAACTCCGACTTCTTCCGGAGAGCTTCCCTCGTCCCGCGGAACCCACGCGGGCATTCCTAGGGTCTGGTAAGTGGAGGAAGCACAGCGGGGGTCGGCCACTCCCGTCCCGCACAGGCCTAGCTCGGAACTCCCACGCCCCGCTTGCGCGCTGGCGAGATCGCTGCGGGGAGCCCTGTGGAGGAACTAGGGAAGGGACGAAAATGCACACCTTTTTCCGGGTAGGGCGAACAGACGGAAAGGGAGAGAAGACGAACAATTAAACGGAATAAACGAGAAACGAAATCGGGCCCCGGAGGACTCGGCCGCCGCGGGGCCGGGCGCAGGGAGAGTGAGTGGCGGTCACTCTCTCATCTCTCGCTCCCTTGCAGACCCGGGATCGGGCCGGCAGCCCTCGCTGCGTCCGCACGTGCACAAACAGACCGAGAAGACAACCCGCGTGCGGACCGTGCTCAACGAGAAGCAGCTGCACACTCTGCGGACGTGCTACGCCGCTAACCCGCGGCCCGACGCGCTCATGAAGGAGCAGCTGGTGGAGATGACCGGCCTGAGCCCGCGGGTCATACGCGTCTGGTTCCAGAACAAACGGTGCAAGGACAAGAAGAAATCCATCCTCATGAAGCAGCTGCAGCAGCAGCAGCACAATGACAAGACGGTGAGAGACTGGGAGCTGGAGGATCGGATCGGGTGGAGCCTCGGGTTCGCCCTGCGGCATCTGCGTGCCCATTTCTGGGCCGGCTCTTGGGAGATCCAGGGGGAACTGGGCTCCCCAATAGCGTGTGTTGGTGCTTTCAGAGCAAGGCTTACCTTGGGGTTGAAGGCTTCTTAATTACTGTATCCGAGGTCAGGTCTTCCCCAGTTCCAGCGGCAGACCAGAGTTGGGGTCTGGGGCGTAGTTCGGAGCTCAAGGTGGCATGTTTGCCAGAGCCAGCAAGTCGGGGCGGGTTGTGTCCTTCTCTCAGCATGACTCGGTTTGAACACTTTTCCTCTGCAAACCTGGAGAGGGATGGGAACGCAGGCCTCACGTTCGTTCCCTTGCCATGTTGGCTTCCAGCACCGAGGCTGGCCTATGGTGGCTGGTTTTGGGCCCGAGGAATTTGCACTGGATAAGGCGGGCTCACTCGGCTGCGGACAAGGGTATGCCTCCCCTAAACCGTTTCAGGCTCCAAATCACGTGCCAGTGCCTGGGGCCCCAGTCTCAAAGATGTCGGGAAACACAAGACCTAATTCGAGCATCTTCCACCCTCTCTTCTGCTTGTCCCGCAGAGCCTGCAGGGACTGACCGGGACGCCCCTGGTGGCGGGCAGCCCCATCCGTCACGAGAGCGCCGTGCAGGGCAGTGCAGTTGAGGTGCAGACATACCAGCCGCCATGGAAAGCGCTCAGCGAGTTCGCCCTCCAGAGTGACCTGGACCAACCCGCCTTCCAGCAGCTGGTGAGGCCCTGCTCTACCCGCCCGGAACTCAGGACTCCGGGGGAGGTGGGGTGGATTTAGCCACTTAGCCAAGGTGGGAAGGGGTGGGGGTTTCTCAGGGGATGAGGGGCTTGGGGGTTGGGGGGAGGTGGGTAGCTGCAACCGCACCCGGCTCATTAATTCGCTCTAAACCAGGTCTCCCTGGATTAAAGCGCTGGCAGGGGAGGTCGAGGGATTACCCAACCCGCAGCCCCGCCCTAATACCCCTGCGTGCGCTTGGGGACCTGGCCGACTTATCCAAGGGCCTGCTCCCAGCCGGTGGCTTGTCCCCAAGGGACACCTTTGGGAGTAGGTGGCCCGGGAAAACCAGCTCGGGCGCTTCTTCACCCGATCCTTCCCGGTGTCTCCGCTGCCCCAGGTCTCCTTCTCTGAGTCTGGCTCCCTAGGCAACTCCTCCGGCAGCGACGTGACCTCCCTGTCCTCGCAGCTCCCGGACACCCCCAACAGCATGGTGCCGAGTCCCGTGGAAACGTGAGGGGGACCCTTCCCCGCCAGCCCGCGGACCTCGCATGCTCCCTGCATGAGACTTACCCATGCTCAGGCCATTCCAGCTCCGAAAACTCTCTCGCCTTTGTAATTATTATTATTGCTATTTAAAGAGAGAGGACTGAGAGAAGCGGTCGGGATAGCCAAAAGCGCCGGGACGCAACCTGCTTTCACCAGACTGGAAAGCCCTGCTCCGAGGACTTTTCTTTTTACAAAACCAGAATTTGGGTTTACTAACGTTAGCTCTGCCATCTCTTCTCCCTCGCTCGGCGTGGCCGCCGCCGCTCTATTGCCGCGCCCCCCCCGCCCACGTACCCACTCGTGCGTGGAGAACGCGCAGGTCAGGTCCCGCGCCGGCCCAGCCCCGAGCTCGCCCACGCGGATGCAGGCACCTGCCGCCGCCCGGCCCCGCGCTCCCAGGTGGCCTCGACCCGGCTCTAGCGGGGAAGAGGACGGGGCAATCCAAAGGAACAGGCACTCAATCCCCCAAAGCGCATGATTGCCGGAAAAAAGTAGAAACGAGACTTTCCTTGAAAATGTTTTAAATTATCGGTCGACGGAGGACAGAGTGTGTGAGCCTTTGCCGAACAAAACGTAAGTTATTGTTATTTATTGTGAGGACAGCCAGTTCATAGTGGGACGAATATTTTGATCTTAATAAAAAAAGATAATAACCCGATCGATGCTGCTCCTGTGTGCTGTTGGTGCAGCGGGAGGGCTGGACGAAGGCAGGTTGGGGTTGGGGCTTGTTTCAACGAAGATGAGGCTCCGCGCAGGGCCCACCGCTGGTGCCCGCGCCTCGCGCGCCACTGGCCCGCGTGCTCCCGCGCAGACAGGGGCGGGCCCGGCGGGGATTGGGCGCCGCGCGGGGGGCGGGGCTGGGTCCCTGTGCTCCGTGCGCCCCGTGCGGCCCAGCGAGGCCCAGAGAAGCATGTGAGAGCCCAGGACCTCCCGGAAGCCTGCGCGCTCCCTGTTGGCTCTCCACTCTTAGCGTTTCGCGGCAGAAGCCCGCGGGGCGGTGGGGTGACCCCGTTTGGGCCGGGAAACCTGCGATGTTCCGATGGCGGCCGTTTGGCTGGCTAGGGCCAGCGTTTCCGTCTCAACCTGGCCTCAGCTCCTGCAGCTGGACCCAGCCTGGCGTCCCTCAAGTCCCCCTCGACCCTCGCTCCACTTTCGGCCGGGTGCACTCGGCCCCCCGCCTGCGTTTCTTTTTCCGCGGGTCTGGAAGCCCGAACCCCCACCCCCGGGCGCCTCACCCGCCTGCCACCCGGGCCCTGCCGCCGAGCAGCGAGGCCAGCCCGCGCGCCCCGGGGCGAACAGGGGGGCCTTGATGGCTCGTCCTCGGCGCTGTCCCCAGAGTGGATGCGCGACGTGATCAATCCCGCTGCATTTATTAATTCCCCCGTCTAGACAGAGGAGAAGGCCGTGCGGCGGCTCCTTATCTGCATTTGGCATCACCTGCAAGCGATACACTGAAGGAGCCACAACAAGCCCCCGCTAGGATCGAGGCTGCCAGGGAAAATAAGTCCACCCAGAACCAGTCTGGCGTGTCCTTGGTTTATTTTCTTTCCAGACCCGAAATGCAGGGGGCGGGGGATGGCCCGGGTGGGAGGGAGCTGGGAATGGCCCCTGGATATGCCGTGCCCAGGTCACTTGGTGTGACATTTCAAACCCCTGTGACTTGTTTTCTTGAAAACTGGCTTTAGTGATCGCAGGAAATAACCAAGAGATACTGAATCTCCAGCAGGCCCCCGGGCAAGCACAAAAAACCGGGAGGCTCAGGTTTTACCCTTCGCAAATATTTAACCCTTTGGCAGCCTGGGGTAATTCTTTTCCCAGACCAGTCCTCTTTTGGTGGACTCAGAAAGCTGCCAGCCTGCCAGTGATTCCACTACTCTTGAACAATCTCTGGCATTGGGTTTCCTTGTCCCTCCAAGTTAAAAGACCCTTAAGTAGCTCCTTCTTTGTCCAGGCATTGTTTTGAAAGAGGGCAATGCCCTTACTGAGTAGGGGATAGTTGCAATCTTAGCTCAGGTAGCTTCTGGTAAGGAAAAATGTGTCCGAGGGGGCATCTGTGGTTGCTAGATAGAGGAATCGATGCTTTCTGTTGAAAAGCCATGCGCCGATTGGATGCCAGAGGCTGCTGTAGATGTTTCAGCTGAACTGATGGCAGAATTCCATCAGCAGGTTTCTCCCTTTCCCCCTCATTAGAGATGGGAGGCTGGAAGACTGGCTGGCAATTGAGGAGGTGGGAAGATCGGGCCACATTTATATTTTACTTCCTGAAAGTCAAGGTGATGCTAGCACAAAAATTAAAGAGAATCTTCCCCTCTTCAGAATTTAGGAAATGGTGCTGCAGACTTAGAGATAAGGGGAGAGATATGTAGGGTTAATGAGGACCAGCTTTACTCTCAAGTGCCCAGAAAGTGTTTTAATAATCAGGGTTAGATTCTTTGAGGGTTCATTCCCTTAACTTAGATCATTCCCTCCCAAACAGAACTATAGATATTTCCCTTTACCTTCTGGCTGGCCATTGGATTAGGGGGCTAAACTTACAAGAAATCTTACTTTTGAAAACTTTTGATTTATCCAGAGTACTGGGTTTTGTCATTTTTAAAAAGGAAATAACAGGTTCTTGAATTTTAAAAAATTCATTAATGGTTGTTAATTAGCTCTGAATTTTTGCTTTGAACACACTGCAGTGTTTTAATGCTACAAATGGAAACATCTGCCTATCTAATTACAGTCACCTCCTCCCTTGCCATCCATAGATCAAAAATCTAATTCCTCTTTTTGATATTTATATGAGTGTGTCTGTTTTTGAATATTGGGATATTATGCAGATCACGGTGGTTACTGTGTATTAGGATACCTGTATCTATGTGTATTGCTGTATGAAACATCACAAGCTGTTCTCCTGTAGTTTGTTGCTAGCCACCCAAAGGGGCACATCGTTTTCCTTGTGGGTTTCCAAGGAAAGGGGTTAACTCTGAAGCCTTATTACAGCGGTCCCTGGTGAGGTGTCAGATCTATGGTTAGTTAGTTACATTAATAAATATGTTTTACTTGTTCCCAGGTCATCTTTAAACATCTTCTGTAATACAGTAGGGATTTCCTTGTAAATTAAACTACCTGTAACAATTACAAGTGTTGTATTTTATGCTTACTGAACTTTTAAAGTGAGATACCCAGCTGTGTAGTAAAAAAAGTCAGTTCAATCAAAGAGGCCATAGATGGGAAATGGGAGTAAGTTATTTAACTAGATTCACCTTAGAATACGATTTTCTCAATGGATTTATCTAATAATTTGGATAGCTCTATGTAATGGAGGCAGAAAGGGATTCCCAGAGATGGAAAAGTTTATGGCTATTACACCACAAAATTTAATACATATTGAAAGGCTGCACAATTCTGGGAAATTCAGAGTCCCTGTGGCAGTATTCCCGACGAACTTTAATTTTTAATGGGTTGTGGAACAGAAATCAGCCTTTCAGTTTTGAATATGAAATAGCTTAAAGCTTAGTTTTGTCAGAGCTGCAAATACTGGGTTTAAATGTGACGTTGTCTAAGACTGTTCTCTAAAAAATGTGAGATTCTGCCGCTGCTGTCTGGGGGAGGGCATAAATTGCCACACATTTAGCTAGCTGTCTTTTCCCATACAAGTATTCACCAAAGAGAGCAAGAGAATTAGTTGACTAGCAGCACGCTGGAGAGGGGAAACAATGAATGAATAATAAACGATTTGCAGAGGAGTTCCCAATGGACTTGTGATAAAAGCAGGAAATTCAGAGAGTTTATTAAGCTGATGTAGGGAAGATTAGAGGCTTTTAAATATGGGTCTGATTGATGTAAAGGTAAACTTTCTTCAGGATACTGGGATTCAGTGCAATAACGAGGATTGTGTGACCAATTACAGACTAGCACCTTGTTGATGGAGACTGTGCATGGAAGATGCAGATAAATGGAGCTAGGCTGAGAGCAGTAATGGGAGAGACAAAGGGCACAGAGAAATACTCCATTGGGATCCAGATGTGGAGTGGTGTAGGGGGAGTGGTTCAATTTATAAAGCAAGTTTGGCGCCCGGCAGAAATCATGCCAGAAAGGCTGGAGTGCTAGGCGAGGCCATGTTTTGGATCGGGGCACTGCCTGGTCCATAAGGTCAAGGGCTCGTGAGAGAGTGGGTCAGGGGGTGAGCGGAGGGGCAGGAGTTCAGGAAGCCTGAGCGATTCCTCAGTGGGAAACAGGATATTCAAGGCAGTAGTTTCAGTGTTTAAGGCAGGAGACCCCAGTGTTCGTTCGGGGCGTGGGAGCAGGGAGAGGGACGTGGAAGAAGAGGAATGGTGAGGAAGGAGTAATCCCTTCCCAGATTATTGAGACCCAAGAATTCAGAAAGCTTGGCAAGGAGCTCTGGAAAAAATGGCCCACGTGCTTTTCTTCCTGGGGAAGGAAGGAAAGATGGTAGAGGAGGCGAGGTCCGGACCTAGATTCAGGGTTCGAGGGTCACAGCGCCTCCAATTGCCTGTAGGGAGGGAGAGGCTCCGGAACTCGGCAGAAAGCGGCTTCCTGCTGGGCGTCCGGTGTGACGAGCCCTGTAGAGCTCCGGGAAAGCGAGCTGCCGCCTAGAGCGGGAAATTCGGTTGGGCAGCGGCGTTGGGCGTTCAAATGTCGCTGCCCCCGGACCTCGGGCGGCTTTTACCTATTTGGCTCAAATTCTGAGCTCTAAAGCCTGGGCAGAATTGTTACCTTTGCTCCGACTGGGCCCTGTCGCGTCGTCAGGTTTACAGGCTGGACCCAGCAGAGACTTTTCGCTTCGGCCCAGCGGGTCCACCTGTGGCCCCTGAGCCTCGGGAGACGCGGGACGTGGCCCCCGCCCCAGGAGAAAGCCAGTTGGTGGCACTTGTCTCCGCAAATTGGAACAAGATGTGCCTGTGCTCACCTGCGCACTGTTCTCTCCCCACCCCCGGAGAGTTTAGAAGTAGTAAAACCCAAGGGAGTTAGAGCTTAAATCACTCTGGCCCTGCGGAGCGCACAATAAAGGAGGGAACTTGAGACCTGCAGAAACCGCGCGGGTCGGGAGTCACAGAGGAGCGCCAGGCCCGATCCTCGCAGGCTCCCCAGCCGGGTGGAGCCGGGGTTTGTCTCAAACAAACCCTCTCCCCTCCCGGACGAGGGGGCCAAATGAGACCATTCAATTAAATGTTTAATTGCGAATTCTGGTATGGTTTCTGGAAGGTTAATCACAGCTGTCTCAATTATTTATGGCTTTTTGGCAAATTTCCGACCAGATAAGAAGTATATTCTGTGAAGCGTCTTGCAGGAAATCTGATAAATATTTGATTATTCCTTTCAGCTACAAGGATTCTGCGTCCACGCCCCAAGACCCGCGGGGCAAGCGGGATTTGGGAACTCCTCCCCTGGTTGGGGCGCCCCGGGCGACGGCGGGTCGAGCAAGGAGCCGGCCGCCGACACCTGGCTCCCCGGCCCTCGGGCAGCGAAGCCCGGGCCGCCGTCCTGGAGGAGGGCGCGGGCGCCAGGGCCCAGCCCCTCGGCCTCCCGGGGGCGCGGCGCTCAGCCCGGCCGCGGCTCGAGGTGTTTCGGAGCGCGCCGCGGGGAGGGTCCGGGGTCCTGGGTCGGGCGCCCCGGGCCGAGTCGCCGCCGAGCCCTGGGAGCGGGCTCCGCCGAGGCGGCAGGGACTTCCCGAGAGTCGGTCCCACTGGCCTCGGAGCCGCCGTCCCCGCCCCGAGCCCAGCCGGGCTTCGGCCCCGCAGCCCGAGCGCGGAAGACGCCGGGTCCCGGGCGGCGGAAGTACAGAGCGCACTGGGATGCGTTCGCTTTTTCTTTTTTTTCGTTTGAAATTGGATCTCTTTATTTTCTGTTTGCAAAGGAGTAAAAACAGCATATACAAAACTCGGCAGCCTTGTGAGGCTCCAAAAAGAAGGGTCCTGAACATTAGGTAGCTAAATTTGCTTTCAACAATCCGATGAAACTTCTGTATTTTCCAGTCCCCTCCGCCTCCAGTCTTGAATCTGATACTATTAAAACCATTTTTTCCCCCCCGACCAGATCTTTCTTCTTGGTAATGTTTGATCCTTATCTGACAGAAATTATTACCAATGTCACTCAGTGACCGGCTTAGCACTGACCGTTGGCTTAAGGTGGAGAACCGATGAGAACAAGATATGAAAAGGTCAACATCTCCTGGCAGACACTCCTCCGTGCACAGGAGTTGAAAACTTCAATTCAAAGCCCTTGTGACCGTCTGTTTTATTTTTACTTCGGTTTTCATTGCAGTTATTTGAGAAAATACTTTAGGGTGATTCACTATGGTTGATCTTTTTGGATCCCTAATTTTTATTCTGGAGAATTT
This sequence comes from Phocoena phocoena, assembly GCF_963924675.1. Taxonomy (NCBI): domain Eukaryota; kingdom Metazoa; phylum Chordata; class Mammalia; order Artiodactyla; family Phocoenidae; genus Phocoena; species Phocoena phocoena. The sequence continues at coordinate 118,685,493 of NC_089220.1, read as the reverse complement.
CAGTTCAGCGATGCTATTTCTATAGGAGACTCTCAGTATTGGCCGCTAGGAAAGTTTAAGCAGACCAACGAATATAATGCTTTAAATTCATTTCAAATAGCCCCCAAAACATATTATGTAATTAGAATATAAAACTGTTATAAACACCTTTTACTCAAACCTATAAAAGGGAAATTTAGAGCAGGTTAACTTTTAGTAAGTCTTTAATTAAGATACTTCCGGAGTTGGAATTAACGTTTTTCTTTCAGATTTGTATTGCTTTAACAAGAAAAGTCATCATTGCAAACAGAATAAGTTATTTTATTACAAGAACAAAACAGACTTGCTAATTTTATGTCTAATTTTACCCACATTACAAATGCAAAGTATATATTATCATAGGATGTAAGTTACCAAACTCCAAAATATTGTGCATAAATGAAATAAACTCAACTTGCAGAATTAGAAAGAACATTAAAGTATCTACAGTCTTTATAAATAGTGCAAAGTATATACCATATCTACAGAGTATAAACATGTGAAAATGAACTTCTTGAGGAACAGTTAGAATGTTTGATCAGTTTAAAATATTAATGAGGGTACTCAAATATACAACCAACCAAAACATTTATTTTTTCTCTTTTTTTAAGAAAAACTGTCGAGCTTCTTCCCAGGCCTGCTGAGGAAATCTGTTAGCCAGCTCAAGATAGTCTTGGGAACCAAGGCATTTTCCTGAGAGAGAAAAAAAAGAAGAGTAAAATTAAAAAGAGTTAAATTCTTCAAAATGTAAGAAATGAAAATTATTTTGATATCTGAGTACAAAATGGAGACTTACTCTTCAAGTAAATCATGATGCAAATTTAAGTAAAGGTAACTGATCTATATCTATTATAGTATAAAATATATAATATATATTTTAATCACAATCTATTTCATGCTTCTAACCTATTCAGACATTAACCCCTATGTAAAACATTGTGAAAAACATTGTTTTTGGACTCTGGAGTAAGAAAATAAGTAAATAAGTATGGTAAACAACATAAAGTGACAGTCATGTATTCCATCCTTAAGTTAGCCTTGAAAGGCTAAATCTGTATGTAAACTTTACCGTTATTTTCTAAAATAGTCTATTTAATCTAAAACATGATTTTAGTTTAAACATAACTTTAAAAATGCTCCAGTCTGGCACTCAGTCACCTAACAAAGCAGAGGGACCTTGTCAGGAGCCTTACTGGCTCTTGAAACAAACGATCTCCTGGCCAGCCAGTCATCTAGCAGCGAGTATTTGAAAAACAGAATTCTTCCTCAGCAATAAGAATGTGGTGCTGCCAGGAGCTGCTTTACACTTAGAACTTAGAGGTTCACCTGGGCAATGAACTCAACATCTTGAAACATCTTGAAACATTTTGGGGGGATTTAATCTAAGCAAAAGGGGAACAGATGTCCAAGGTGCAAACTGGCAACTTAGTGTGGCATCATCATTTTTTAAAATCAAGTAAGCATATTATGAGCTGTCACCAGTAGAGTGATGACTTTTTCTAAGCAAAGCAGAGAACAGTTCCCTATTTGTTGGTTTGTGGATTAACCCATAGTAAATCCACATTGGGGAAAGCATGAAAGCCAGAGAAGATGGTCCCTTGGAAAAGGAAAGAAGGTTGAAACCAAGCAGACAGAGTCAGCCCCTGGGACTTCGCCTGCCAGATAGGCAGCAAATTGTGACTCATCCTTACGTCAGGAGAAAGAGGAAGAAAAAAGAATGTCTATACTTCTTACTGGCAAAAAAATTGCTGTACAATTAAAAAATAAATTAAAAAATACATTAGAAGATTTTTCTAGGCATTTTCATAAATTCAAAATTTAAAACATTGTTTTATAAGGTATAGTAACAAATTATGCTGATTTCTCTCTAGCCTCCAACAGCTTAAAAAAAATGCTGTCACTGAGTCAGGGCAGAAGTGAACTTGCACACTCATGCAGGCTTAGACAAATGGTACCAACTATGATGTTGACTTGAATTTCTAAAAAGGGGCATAGCTTTCTATTTACTTCTCTGAGTGCCTGAATCAATAAAACATGACATTTTTTCATATTGTTACAGTTTTAGTTATATTCTCTTTTACGTACTTTTCAACACCTGCCCACTATAAATAATGTGTGTGTGTGAGACAGACAGACAGACACACACACCCCAGGGTGCCCTCCCCTTCTCCCAAGGAAAGGCTACTGAATGGGTGCCCCATAGGGTTTTGCTGGGAGTAGACCTCTGGCCACTTTAAAGACTATCAAACTAATGGAAGAATTGGGGAAAATCTGGATTAAGGTCTCATTAATCAGAGATGCTGTCACGAGAGCCAGACAAAGAGCAACTTGTACTTCTCAATTACAGTGTGGGTAGCAGAATATTTCAAAAAGTAAATATGCACTTTAAAATTCTACATCTCAGCTCTGATCACAGGACTCACCTCAGCAGGAATGCTATAGGGAAAAAAAACCTTGTAAATCTTTTGGCCCCTGAAATGTGCTGTGCTCATCTTATGGCTTTTTCATCATGTAGAACAATTTTACACTTTTATTTTCAATAAAAAATTCAAGTACTTGAATTTAGGGGGATGTATGGGCTACTACCAATGACGATTTTATTCTGAACATGGAACCAAATGTATGTGATTTCAGCATTTATGTGATAATGTAGGCCAATATTAATGATCTGATTGTCTCTTGTATTGCAAAGTAGCTCTTTAGTAATTATTCGCCATTTATTATACCTTGCATGAGGTGAGTATAAATTACATAAAGACGTTTTGTGGTTTTCTTTTACTTCCATAGATTTCTCTGTATATTCTGATGTACTCATGCTTGATGACAAAATCAATTTCTTTATTCCCTGAAATATATTTGGTATCCGAATCTCAAATATTTTAGGTGATGTAATAAACTGATTTCTCTAACAGTTTCAGAGGGTTGAGTGAGAAATGTCCAGCTAACAAACACATGACATTTAATTTCAATAGAGACGTACCTTTGGGCTGATAAGACTGGGTATCTGCCTGACCCGGAGTCTGTGCAAAATCCTGTGTGAAACGAGAAAAGTGTTTTTTTAATACCAATGCTTTGGACAGAGAATTTTGCTGAGCGTGGCTTTAAAAATGCTTCTGGATTCTGAGGCAACTATTTTTTTTTAACATCTTTTAACATCCATTCTGCAGCTAAATCTTAAAGTCTAGTAATTTTACTCTTAGATGGAACATGAAAAATGTCATCTATAATATGTAAAGTTTCAGGAACCTAGGACAAACTACTAGCTCTTATTTTAAATATAATTTTCTAGTAACTATTAATCATCTAACACAGGGGACCTTGAAGAACCATTTTATAAACTAAAATCCAATGTATTTTCATTCCCTTGAGCACAGTTATTTATAGAAAAAAACCAAACTTGATTTAACTCCAGCAATCTAAAGTGCTATCCCAAATAAGCATTATAAGAAATTTCTGTAGTATTTATAAAATCTGTGTGCTAAAATAAAATGTATGTTAAATGTGTTACATTTACATTAAATTACATTTAATTGTGTGTTAACTGTAATGGAGGAGAGTTGAATTAGAAGTACTCCGAGATCAACACCAGATGAAAATAATATATATGATCCTTACTTCAGATTCTTATACCATTTATAGTTTTATAAATTGTTTTCCAAGCAGTTGAAAATGTAAGGGACTAAGTTGGCACAGATGCAAAATTGTCTTTGCTCAACAATCACTCTCTTGGTTCAACAATCACTGTCCTGGTTGAGGCCTCTCTGCTCATGCCATGAAAAACTGCATATCACCTCCCTGGCAGTCCCTGTCCCCCTTTCTTGCCTTACTTTTCTCCACAGCACTTAGTACCATCTGACATGCTATTTATTTTACTTATTTATTTGTTTTTTGTTTTGACTCCCCCCATTCTAATGAAAGACCCTTAAAGGAGGGAATTTGTATCTGTGTTATTTGCTGCTGTATTTCCAGTGCCTAGAGCAGTGCCCAGCACACCGAGGGCACTAAAAAATTAGTGAATGAAAGAAAGAATGAATTTTAAGATCACAGTCTTAAAATTCTCTGTAACATATTTTCTGTTTAAATTTAATCCTAAGGCTGTAAGAATATCTGAAGAATCCTAAATGTTAATATGAAAATTCATTAAGATTTTAATTATTAATCACAAGATGTTCTTTGAAAAATCTGTACCCTACCTATAGATCTGAATATCTTTGAAAAAATTTTCAGAAATTGGAATCCAGACTCAAACAGAACAATTAAGCCGAAAATAAAACATTTCTAAACAATTGATCTAGTATGTTTATTAACTGATCATCTAATAGAGGATAGTTTAAGAAATGTAAGCCACCGATTGCCATCTAAGGTGAAGAAGGCTTGGGGGACTCTTTAGCCATCCCAGCCAGCTGGGCACAGTTACACCCTTTCAAAAGTGATATTTGTATATTAGCCAGAATAAGGAACAATAACAATACAGAGCTCTGCTTTCTGTTTCATTATTATGAACAGAAAACACTGTCTATTAATCACATGTGCATCATGGAACAAAAACAGATTGGTTTTAGGGTGGAACATTTGAAGGAAAATGGAAGATTCTGATTCCAGTCCTACAGAATTTAACTGGATCAGAAAAATATAAGGCCATACTTAAAAGTTTTAGATTTAAGAAAAAGCAACGTAACAGATTTTTATTATACACACACAGGCTGTGTGTATTTATTTATTTAAAAATTTACTTTAAATATTTATTTAAAAATTTACAAATAAACTGACATTTTAATTGATCTTTCTTCAGCAATCATAACCTTTTCCCTATAAATAGACAAAAAGCAAGATGAATTAACAGTTAAAGCCTTAAAGAAGTCTTTTATAAAACATTTCCTTAGTGCAGGCTTACCATTTCATTAACTGGAAAAATACCCTTTTCTTGAAATCCTCCAAGTAGAAATGATACAACACCCAAACCCCAGTTTTACTATCATGATATTTTAGAAATTAATTTCAAGCACAGAAATATGTGAAATTTTTAAAAGGTAGCGTGGATGGCAAGAATAAACAGCTGGTTCGCTTTGACTTTTCAATTGCATTAGCTTACACACAGAGCCAGAGAATTAGGCATAACACAGAAGGTACCTGAATGAACGTGGCCAGTAGAACACAGCTCATCTCCTGCTCCAGAATGATCTTGTTCTGAAGATTGTTGTAACAAGCAGCGATAAGTGAAGGGAACAGCACTTTGATCAGCCGTGGGTCACTGAAATACTGGAAGGGCAACTGGCAAAGCTTCTGCAGCACCGTGGGGTGGCGGCCGGACTGCACGATGACCTGAAACAGAGCAGGAACCCCAGGTCAGCTGCCAAAAAGCCCCGGGCTGCCTGCCCTGTGTCCCCCTTCCCCGGCCAGTAGTGCCAGTAAGAACCATGGAGAACATGCTGAATAAGTGTAAGGAGGAAAGAAAAAGACTCCTAAACTCCTTACCAGAGCTTAACTTAAGTGATATTTGAAAGGAGCAGAAAAGAAAGAAATCTCATTTCCTAACTTAAGGGAAAAGATTCCAAAAGTTCTGCACCCATTTAAAAATTCTTATAATCCACGAGGAATCACGCATTTATCATGGAGAGAGGGTGTCTGTGAAATGGGTTTGGGATACACACTGCTTTAACAGAGTGCCCCACCCTTCACTCTTCCCCTTAAAGCAAAACAGCCATATTCCTTAAAACCTGCAAAGAGCTCACTCACAAGAAAGATACCCTTTCCTATAGTCCTGCCCACTAACCTAGCTCACGGAATATATTGAACACAGATAGATCTATTCTGTATGCAGACAAACCCTTGGAAAGAAAAGCGGATTGTAAAGGGAATCGAACAGTTTCAGCAAACACAGGCTCCAAAAGTTCCTTCCTCCGATCCATACAGCTTATCTATGTTTCCATCAGTGCCACTGAGTCTAAAAGGAGAATTGTTTAGATAAATGAGACTGTTGTCTTGAAGCAGTCTAGGTTTACAACTGTGTACATTTTAAGAAATGGGGCAATGCAATTAATGGGCTTGCAGGGAAGCCCTCCTAACTTACTCCCTAGGCCTACATGATAAACTAAGAAATGTCAAAATCAGATCTGTTTCAAGTAACCTTGATTAGACTGTTCTAATATAAAAGAGCTGGGTGACCCAAAGCCCACTTCTTGGTATAGGAGGAAGCTCACGGAAGGTTAGGAACACTGTAAAATCTAAGGTCAAGACCGTAAATTGTACTTGGAAAAACACAGTTTTACAGGTACACACCCAGACAGGACTGCATTCAAATTAAAACCAGAAGGACAGAATGAAACAGCAGAGGCAGGAGAAACATAAATTACAGGGATTTACAAGTTTTCAAAGTACTTTTAACAATACTTTAAGAACACACTCTCAGAGGATAATGCAGTTTGGTTTAAGAAGAAAATCAACAAAGTAATAGTTCACATATTTTAGTTCAATAGCTAAAATGACATCAAAAACCTTTAGAGAAGGTTGATAGGGACTTGTTAATACCTTCCAATCCAGCAGGAATTTTAAAGACTTGCAGTGTGACAATTCAGCACATGGCTATATGCTGCCATTTCTGACACTGGCTGAGAAAGAGATGCCCTATCATCCACTTTATTGATAAAGCATTTGCTTAAATCTTTATTTTAATTATTAGCCACACATTTTGTAGCACAGCCAAATGATCATCACTTTAGAATTTATAATGACACCATTATTAGAAGTCTCTTTTCTCCCTTTGGACAAAAATTAAGAACAAGTTTTTTCTTTGGAACTTCACTGTTAAAATGCTATTATTGGAAGACTCACCGATTGAAAAGACATTAAACTGGACAGTCTGGCTAGCACAGGCACAATGTTAACTCAAAGATGACAACTCCTGGTTCCTGGTAAATTAGCCCAGAACATGAGAGCTTAACCATAACTTATTCCACCTGGACTCCTGACTCTCGCTGGGGTGAGGCAGAGCCCCTTGGGGGTCAGTCCCCTCTGGGAACAGGGCTGGCTATCAGTTGCCTGTTTAAAAAGTGAGTTTACAGAGGTCACCAGCAGTGTAGTGAGATGACCTGCCAGAGGCCACTAGCTTTAAGTCCTGAGACTGCAGAAGACACAAATGGAGGCAGGCAGTTTGGTTACTGTGGGGTAAGGAGTTCTACCCACAGGACTTACTATGACAGGACTCAACCAGATTATAGGTAAGGGGTCCAGTCCGTGAGAGCCACACCCCTTGGCTTGACTGTGAGCCAGAGTAGGACATGTAGTTGTCACTGTCCCTCAAATCACACTTCAGACATTGTGGGGAGACAGGATTAGGAGACCCCGGAAGTGGCCAACCTGTAGCACTGAGACTCAGCTGGCGAGACTCCTGGATAATTCAGGTGGGCTCTTGGCACAGAGCAATGGCGGTTTGATGTCATGAGCACAGCTAAACAGTCATCTGAATTAGGCTACACTTCCTGTAGGGGCAGGGAAGCAAGGCTGGGATGCAAACAGCCTGACCTCAATGCTCAGGGCCTTGGGTACCAGGAGAGAGTTTCCTGAGGGGCTTTTGACAGATTAGGGGATGAAGGCATCATTCAGTTTTATTTCATCCACTCACTCCCAGGCCTTAGGGGGTAGGTCAAATGTCACCTTGGACTACTTAAGCTTTCCAAAATCAGTAGAAAGTCAATAGAGTGTCATCACGGGACATGAAGTTCTTGCTGAATGAAAGAAACGTACATAAGAGAAATCTCAGACATACAATATGATGTAAATATGTCTCTCTATATGCCTTCCTCATGGAGCTGCAACTAAATCAATAACTGCTGGTCTGTCACCTTTGTCCAGATAAAGGGTTGCCAATCAGGCCTAAGGCGGTACTAGCCTGAATCTGGCCAGGCCACCTGCCCTTCCTTTCAGGACACACAGGCCAACACAAATATAAAGAAGCTTTTCACAGAGCCCCTTTCCAGAGTACTGCACCAAGGGAAGGATGTGACCTGCCTGTAGATTTCTTTGGTGGCCACAGTCATCAGAGACCGTAGGTAGGGAGCTGGTGTGGCCTCAGTAGTAATGAGAAACCTCCTCTCAAACATGATGTCCATTTTCAGATGCAGAGTAGGGCTCCAAGGAAACCAAGGGAATTTCTAGCAACATTCAGATCAAAAGAGACTGAAACTGAATTTGCCTCTTGCTCTTAGGTGTGATTCTAAAATAGGTACTAACTTAAGAAGAACTAGGAGATCTGAGTTCCTGCCTTCACTCTAGTCACCAACTAGTTGTGTGACCTAAGCAATAGCTCAGTTGCTTTGGGTTTTAATTTTTTAAAAAGTATACTTTTCATTGAAGTATAACACACACACCCATTAATAGCTTGATTTTTCACGAAGTGAACTTAACCTGTGTCGCCAGCATACAAATAAAGAAAGAGAACACGACCAAGGGTTCTGGGTCTTTAATACACTCTTTCTCACTGAAAATTAGATTCCTGCATTTTGAATTTAAGACAAGTCACAGAAACTACTTGACTGTAGTAGAACATAAGATCTCTCTTATGTTCTTAGCACTTTGAGGCCTTCTTGGATTCAGTCTCTATCAATCATTCTCTGGAGAGAATTCTCCTTTGGTCTTCTAAGCAAAGGCCAGTGGGCCTAATTCCTCAGTCACTGAAGAAAGACACCTTTTACCCAAATGCCCTGGCATTCACCACCTTTTTCTTTGGTATCATTGGCAAGGGGTTGGGAGAGGGAGTAGGGAGAGGGTAAGAGAGGAAGTGGGAGAGAGACCCTCACTTCCTTTTCTTTTTGGAACTATCAACAATTCTGGGAAGAAGGGGCTTTAGAAATAGGAAAGTTGCATGCTGCCAACGTGTGCTATAGCCTGTGGAAAGAGGGCCAAGAGAATCTGAGTGCTGGCATTAAAAAGGCATCTGGGAAAAAAAATAAAAATAAAAGGAATCTGGAGTAGACAAGTGGACACGTTGATTCTTTCATCTGTTGATCCCTGACTACCCACTAAGCCTTCTGGCTCCAGTCTTTGTACTTCCTACCAAGTGAAGCATAATCTGGGTACACTGAGTGAGAGAGCCAGAAGAGAGCTCTAAATTCAGAGGACGTTTGCTGAGTGCCGCCTGTGTGCCAAATGCTGTCGGGGACATGGACAGGAATCAAGGTTTAGCTCTCAGGGAGATGAAGTATGTCCACAGTAGAAAATGATGCAAAGGAGCCTGGGTCATCAGAGAGGGAAGGATAAGGTACTAGGGGACCCCTCACCTCCTTCCTTAGGCGAGAAAGGCTGCACTAAGAGGGTGGGCTGGACCTTCAAGGCTAGATCAGATTTGAGCACCGAGAATTGTAGGTGGAGGAATTTTAGGTGGAGAGAAGAAACGCCTAGGTTCAATAACCAGCCTGTCTTTGTCTGCCCAGGCTGCCATTACAAAATACTATAGACTAGGTGTCTTAAATGACAGAAATTTATTTTTGAACAGTTCAGGAGCCTGGAAGTCTGAGATCAGAGTGCAGCATGGTTGGGTTCTGGTGAGCGCTCTCTTCCTGGTTTGCAGACTTGACGCCTCAGTGTGTCCTCATGTGGCCTTTCCTTAGTGAGTGCACATGGAAAGAGAGATCTCTCTCTTCCTCTTCTTATAAGGCCACCAATCCTATCACATTAGGACCCCACCCTCATGACCTCGTTTAACCTTAATTAACTCTTAAAAGCCCTATCTCCAAGTACAGTCACATATGAATTTTGGGGGGATACAATTCAATCCATAGCTCAGGTCTGATTCCTCATCACCCCTGGCCAGAATAAAGTTTCATTAGCAGGCTACCCTCACTAACCAGGTGGATTTTAGAAGTGACTGGGTCAGTTGTCTCTCAGTGGGCATAAGCCATGAATCTGCAGGCTCAAAGGTGCTTGGTGTTAGGTAGCCCTGGGCTCTAGGCCTGGCTCTGATCAGTTAACCAGTTTGAGCCTCAGTGTTCTTTCAATAAAATAGAGGTAGATGGCAGCCTTCAGGGTTTACATGAGGATCAAATGAGACAGTGTCCGTGACCACAATGCATTAATAAAAAACAATGTTAGTTATGAGCGTTTGGTTAGCTCACCAGCTCTGCTGCTCTGAGTCTTCTCCTGCCGGATATGGCTTCCCTACACTTGCAGGACCAGAAGTCCCCTCCCAGCGTTAGCCCTAATGAATGCTTTCCATCATCCCACCCCCATCTCTCCATAAGGGCTGCTCATTAGAACAGGGCATCTGGCAGCAGCAGGCCCTGCTCTGGCTGGGACTCATCAGCAAGCTTCATGCCACCTGGAAAGCCATTGTGGCGGCCTCTCCCTGGCCCTGTCTGCACAGGAGACAGCTATGCAAACAGTGCTGGGGATGCAGCTAGGATCTCGTGGTGGTGGGGTAGGAAGTGCATTCTGAAGGCTCTGAAAAGAAAATCCTAGCATAAGTACGATCCAAGAAATGCAGGTAGTGGTACAGAGAAACAGTCTTAGCTTACTCTGTGTGTGTGTGTTTTGAGCCTGTTGTGCTAGACTTGTCAATCTGAAGACAGAGCAGGAAGGGCCAAAGCTAATAGGCTGGTGTTGTGGCCTCCTGATTCAGACCCAGGAGGAGCTTCCCTCCAAGCGCTTGAGGAAATCCTTAAGCCCAGGAAGTCTTCCCAGGTAGCACAGCCTGAGAATGCCTCTCCTTTTCAACCCAAAGACAAGGCAGCAGCTATTACATATTTAAGTGTGTGTAGCTTAATTCCTAGTTCCAGAAGGGCAGGAACTGTATCTTTTACTCTTCTGTCCTCCATTGCTCTGTTACAGGGCTAGGCACATCAAAGTTACTGGAATGAATGAATCAAAGTGACAGAGGGTCCCTACTTAACAAATTCTTCTGTGCCTTACCTTGGGGGAGAATCATACCACAATCTCTTCTCATGAGGTATAGATGCCGTTTTCTCACTCAGGGGCCTCAATGGTCTCCACATCATGTTGCCTTAAGTCTGCATAGCTAGTCCCTTGTCATAGACTGAATGTTTGCATCCCCCCCACTCCAATTCTTTTTTTTTTTTTTTTTTTTTTTTTTGCGGTACGCGGGCCTCTCACTGTTGTGGCCTCTCCTGTTGCAGAGCAACAGGCTCTGGATGCGCAGGCTCAGTGGCCATGGCTCACGGGCGCAGCCGCTCCGCGGCATGTGGGATCTTCCCGGACCGGGGCACGAACCCGTGTCCCCTGCATCGACAGGCAGACTCTCAACCACTGCACCACAAGGGAAGCCCACACCAATTCTTATGTTGAAATCCTAACCCTCATGTGATGGCATCAGGAGGTGGGGGCCTTTGGGAGGTGATTAGATCATGAGGGTGGAGCCCTCATGAATGGGATTAATACCCTTATAAAAGAGACCCCAGAGGGCTCTCTAGTCCTCTTTCTGCCATGTGAGGATACGATGAGAAGTTGGTAGTCTGTAACCTGGAAGAGGGCCCTCCTCAGAACCTGAACAGGCTGGCACCCTGACCTTGGACTTCCAGCTTCCAGAACTGTGAGAAACAAATTTCTATTGTTTATAAGCTACCCAGTCTATGGAACTTTGTTATTGCAGCCCGAACTAAGACATCCCTAAAGAATGGATTTTGTGATGCTCTGTCTCCTATTCTAGAAGGAAGTTGGGCTTGAGATCCTCAGCATCCTAGGCACAAACTCAGGGCTCCCTGGCCTGGTTATAAAGAGAGGTCTGGAAAAAATCCTCCTCCTTTGTGGGTGGTGGGTGACACTGGTCTCTCACTTGATGTGAAAGAATCCAAAATCTTCTAGGATATCACGTTGCCAGAACCTCAGCAACACCCAACACAACAGAAAGCCTGTCACTGGCGGAGACATTACTCAACAGTCTATAAAGCCCCTTTCCCTACATTGTCTGAGTCTCTAAACACCCTGTGAGGTGGGCAGACAGGGATGACTATACTCTTTTATAAGAAGAGATCGAATGCTCAGAAAGTTTGAAAGACTTGTCGCAGGTCCGCCAGCCAGTCACTTATGGAGCTGGGCCTGGAAAACTCTTACGACTGACTGCTGGCTTTTCTCTCACCTCTCAGGCCTGTCCAGGTCTATCAGACACTCATGATGCTGCCCCTTACTAGGCAGAGGGGCTCTCTGTCACCTGAGCTCATTCCAATGACTGGCTGCCAGCCAGCTTCTCACACAACTTTGCCAGCCCAGATGAAGATGAGGATGACATACTGTCATTCTAAACAGACTAAACCAACTGACATATACAGATTAAACCAACACAAAAGGCCTTTCTTCAAAACCCTATATTCTGTTTGGCTAGCTATCAAATAACCAGTTCTCTGCTATGGGCTGTGCTGTGCTAAGGGCTTGTCTCAAATGATCAGACCTAAGAACTTGAAAGAGAGGAACGGTTGGCAATGGGGCTAGATTCTCAGGAGTGAACTGTTGGAACATGTGACTCCGAAACGAGGGCCCTCTTGTGATGGTTATGTAGTCAGCTGCCTTCTGGGTTTTGAGTGCCTGCAAATCTGGTCTTACATTTTTGAAACAACTGCTATCATCTATAATATATTTATAATGTTAATCCTTGGTATGACCTGAATAGTTTTTCCCAACAGTTAAATTTAAAGAAGAAGAAAAGGGAAGTGGAGGTAGGCTATTGAGTAGTTCTAAGTCTGGTCAAGAAATGCAGTCGGCCTGGGGAGAGTTTGCAGATTTCACACCTGTGAAATGACAACTGCTGTATTCACTTCAAAGATCCCAAGGAGAGTGGCTAGGAAGGCCTATGGAGACTCTATCATGTTATGTAAATGGAAAACAGACTGATTCTCCTCACCCAGAAGGCCCCCGTCCTCCAACTGTGACCACCTGGAACGCAGCCAAGAACCAGGCAGTGAGCAGGCAGACCGCTGAGCAGACAAATCAATTCATTCATCAAAAATCTACTGAGCATCTACTCTGGCCAAGTGCTGTGTTAGGCTCGGGGAGAGGGGTAGTGAATGAGTCAGACACACCCTTGCCCTCATAGAGTGCCCAGTCTTTCTACAAAACTGATGTCAATTATTCACAGCAAAGTTCTGCAAGCTCCAACTCAGTCTACCAATTCACATTTCAGAAGCAAGTCTAACAAAGTGGATTGGAATCAGCAAATTAGGAGACTGCTGGAGATAGATAAACTGACAACAGGAAGAAGCATCTGCTGACACGAATAAGTGACGGGTGAGAATTAAAATTATTTCAAGAATAAATAAGAATTCAAAAAGTTGCCTGGAACCATTTAGTATATAAATAGTTGGTCTTGAGTGCATTAATGTACTGTAGTAAAATATCATATTATAACCCATTACCTTTTCTTAGTACTCTACACTTTAAAAATTTGCTTCACAGAGAGGCTTCCGGGAAGATGGCGGAAGAGTAAGATGCGTAGATCACCTTCCGCCCCACAGATACACCAGAAATACATCTACACGTGGAATAACTCCTACAGAACACCTACTGAACGCTGGCAGAAGACTTCAGACCTCCCAAAAGGCAAGAAACCCCCCACGTACCTGGGTAGGGCAAAAGGAAAAAGAATAAACAGAGACAAAAGGATAGGGACGGGACCTGCACCAGTGGGTGGGAGCTGTGAAGGAGGAAAGGTTTCCACACACTAGGAAGCCCCTTTGCGGGCGGAGACTGCGGGTGGCGGAGGCGGAAGCTTTGGTGCCGCAGTGGAGAGCACAGTAACACGGATGTGGGGGTCAAAGCGGAGAGATACCCGAATAGAGGATCGGTGCCGACCAGCACTCACCAGCCCGAGAGGCTTGTCTGCTCCCGCGCTGGGGTGGGCGGGGCTGGGAGCTGAGGCTCGGGCTTCGGTCAGAGGCAGGGAGAGGACTGGGGTTGGCGGCGTGAACACAGCCTGCAGGGGGTTAGTGCGCCACGGCTGGCCGGGAGGGAGTCCGGGGAAAAGTCTGGACCTGCCGAAGAGGCAAGGTTCCCTCTTTGTTTCCTGGTGCGCGAGGAGAGGGGATTAAGAACGCTGCTTAAAGGAGCTCCAGAGACGGGCGCGAGCCGCGGCTAAAAGCGCGGACCCCAGCGACGAGCATGAGATGCTAAGGCTGCTGCTGCAGCCACCAAGAAGCCTGTGTCCGAGCACAGGTCACTATCCACACCCTCCTTCAGGGGAGCCTGTGCAGCCAGCCACTGCCAGGGTCCCGGGATCCAGGGACAACTTCCCCGGGAGAATGCACGGCGTGCCTCAGGCTGGTGCAACGTCATGATGGCCTCTGCCGCCGCATGGTCACCCCGCACTCCGTACCCCTCCCTCCCCCCAGCCTGAGTGAGCCAGGGTTCCCAAAACAGCTGCTCCTTTAACCCCATCCTGTCTGAGCAAAGAACAGATGCCCTCCGGCGACCTACATGCAGAGGCGGGGCCAAATCCAAAGCTGAGCCCCTGTGAGCTGTGAGAACAAAGAAGAGAAAGGGAAATCTCTCCCAGCAGCCTCAGAAACAGTGGATTAAAGCTCCACAATCAATCTGATGTACGCTGCATCTGTGGAATACATGAAGAGACAAAGAATCATCCCAAATTAAGGAGATGGACTTTGAGAGCAAGATTTATGTTTCTTTCCCCTTTTCCTCTTTTTTGTGAGTGCGTATGTGTATGCTTCTGTGTGAGATTTTGTCTGTATAGCTTTGCTTCCACCATTTGTCCGAGGGTTCTATCTGTCCGTTTTTCAAAAAAATTTTTCTTAATAATTACTTTTTATTTTAATTATTTTATTTTACTTTATCTTCGTTCTTTCTTTCCTTCCTTCCCTCCTTTAGACAACGGATCATCACAAATTGAGGAGGTGGACTTTGAGAGCAAGATTTATGATTTTTTCCCCTTTTCCTCTTTTTGTGAGTGTGTATGTGTATGCTTCTATGTGAGATTTTGTCTGTATAGCTTTGCTTCCACCATTTGTCCTAGGGCTCTATCCGTCCATTGTTTTTTTTCTCTTAATAATAATTTTTTTTATTTTAATAACTTTATTGTTTTATCTTACTTTATTTTACTTTATCTTCTTTCTTTCTTTTTTTCTTCCTTCCATCCTTTCTTCCTTCCTCCCTCCCTCCCTCCTTTCCTCCCTCCTTTCTTTCTTTCTTTCTACTTCTACTAAGTGTTTCTTTCTACTTTTTCTCCCTTTTATTCTGAGCCGTGTGGATGAAAGGCTCTTGGTGCTGCAGCCAGGAGTCAGTGCTGTGCCTCTGAGGTGGGAGAGCCAACGTCAGGACACTGGTCCACAAGAGACCTCCCAGCTCCACATAATATCAAACGGCGAAAATTTCCCAGAGATCTCCATCTCAACACCAGCACCCAGCTTCACTCAATGGCCAGCAAGCCACAGTGCTGAACATCCTATGCCAAACAACTAGCAAGACAGGAACACAACCCTACCCATTAGCAGAGAGGCTGCCTAAAATCAAAAGTCCACAGATACCCCAAAACACACCACCAGACGTGGCCCTGCCCACCAGAAAGACAAGATCCAGCCTCATCCACCAGAACACAGGCACTAGTCCCCTCCACCAGGAAGCCTACACAACCCAATGAACCAACCTTAGCCACTGGGGACAGACACCAAAAACAACGGGAACTACAAAAGTGCAGCCTGCAAAAAGGAGACCCCAAACACAGTAAGATAAGCAAAATAAAAAGACACAAAAACACACAGCAGATGAAGGAGCAAGATAAAAACCCACCAGACCTAACAAATGAAGAGAAAATAGGCAGTCTACCTGAAAAAGAATTCAGAATAATAATAGTAAAGATGATTCAAAATCTTGGAAATAGAATAGACAAAATGCAAGAAACATTTAACAAGGACCTATAAGAACTAAAGCTGAAACAAACAATGATGAACAACACAATAAATGAAATGAAAAAAACTCTAGATGGGATCAATAGCAGAATAATTGAGGCAGAAGAACGGATAAGTGACCTGGAAGATAAAATAGTGGAAATAACTACTGCAGAGCAGAATAAAGAAAAAAGAATGAAAAGAACTGAGGACAGTCTCAGAGACCTCTGGGACAACATTAAACACACCAACGTTCGAATTATAGGGGTTCCAGAAGAAGAAGAGAAAAAGAAAGGGACTGAGAAAACATTTGAAGAGATTATAGTTGAAAACGTCCCTAATATGGGAAAGGAAATAGTTAATCAAGTCCAGGAAGCACAGAGAGTCCCATACAGGATAAATCCAAGGAGAAATACGCCAAGACACATATTAATCAAACTGTCAAAAATTAAATACAAAGAAAGCATATTAAAAGCAGCAAGGGAAAAACAACAAATAACACACAAAGGAATCCCCATAAGGTTAACAGCTGATCTTTCAGCAGAATCTCTGCAAGCCAGAAGGGACTGGCAGAATATATTTAAAGTGATGAAGGAGAAAAACCTGAAACCAAGATTACTCTACCCAGCAAGGATCTCATTCAGATTTGATGGAGAAATTAAAACCTTTACAGACAAGCAAAAGCTGAGAGAATTCAGCACCACCAAACCAGTTTTACAACAAATGCTAAAGGAACTTCTCTAGCCAGGAAACACAAGAGAAGGAAAAGACCTACAATAACGAACCCAAAACAATATAGAAAATGGGAATAGGAACATACATATCGATAATTACCTTAAATGTAAATGGACTAAATGCTCCCACCAAAAGACACAGATTGGCTGAATGGATACAAAAACAAGACCCATATATTTGCTGTCTACAAGAGATCCACTTCAGACCTAGAGACACATACAGACTGAAAGTAAGGGGATGGAAAAAGATATTTCATGCAAATGGAAACCAAAAGAAAGCTGGAGTAGCAATTCTTGTAACAGACAAAATAGACTTTAAAATAAAGACTATTAGAAGAGACAAAGAAGGACACTACATAATAATCAAGGGATCAATCCAAGAAGATATAACAATTGTAAATATTTATGCACCCAACATAGGAGCACCTCAATACATAAGGCAAATACTAACAGCCATAAAAGGGGAAAACGACATAACACATTCATAGTAGGGGACTTTAATGCCCCACTTTCACCAATGGACAGATCATCCAAAATGAAAATAAATAAGGAAACACAAGCTTTAAATGATACATTAAACAGGATGGACTTAATTGATATTTATAGAACATTCCATCCAAAAACAACAGAATACACGTTTTTCTCTAGTACTCATGGAACATTCTCCAGGATAGAGCATATCTTGGGTCACAAATCAAGCCTTGGTAAATTTAAGAAAATCGAAATTGTATCAAGTATCTTTTCCGACCACAACGCCATGAGACTAGATATCAATTACAGGAAAAGATCTGTAAAAAATACAAACACATGGAGGCTAAACAATACACTACTTAATAACGAAGTGATCACTGAAGAAATCAAAGAGGAAATTTAAAAATACCTAGAAACAAATGACAATGGAGACACGACAACCCAAAATCTATGGGATGCAGGAAAAGCAGTTCTAAGAGGGAAGTTTATAGCAATACAATCCTACCTTAAAAAACAGGAAACATCTCGAATAAACAACCTAACCTTGCACCTAAAGCAATTAGAGAAAGAAGAACAAAAAAACCCCAAAGTTAGCAGAAGGAAAGAAATCATAAAAATCAGATCAGAAATAAATGAAAAAGAAATGAAGGAAACGATAGCAAAGATCAATAAAACTAAAAGCTGGTTCTTTGAGAAGATAAACAAAAGTGATAAACCATTAGCCAGACTCATCAAGAAAAAAAGCAAGAAGACTCAATAAAATTAGAAATGAAAAAGGAGAAGTAACAACTGACACTGCAGAAATATAGAAGATCATGAGAGATTACTACAAGCAACTCTATGCCAATAAATTGGACAACCTGGAAGAAATGGACAAATTCTTAGAAATGCACAACATGCCAAGGCTGAATCAGGAAGAAACAGAAAATATGAACAGACCAATCACAAGCACTGAAATCGAAACTGTGATTAAAAATCTTCCAACAAACAAAAGCCCAGGACCAGACGACTTTACAGGCGAATTCTATCAAACATTTAGAGAAGAGCTAACACCTATCCTTCTCAAACTCTTCCAAAATATAGCAGAGGGAGGAACACTCCCAAACTCATTCTACGAGGCCACCATCACCCTGATACCAAAACCACACAAGGATGTCACAAAGAAAGAAAACTACAGGCCAATATCACTGATGAACATGGATGCAAAAATCCTCAACAAAATACTAGCAAACAGAATCCAACAGCATATTAAACGGATCATACAACGTGATCAAGTGGGGTTTATTCCAGGAATGCAAGGATTCTTCAATATATGCAAATAAATCAATGTGATACACCATATTAACACACTGAAGGAGAAAAACCATATGATAATCTCAATAGATGCAGAGAAAGCTTTTGACAAAATTCAACACCCATTTATGATAAAAACCCTGCAGAAAGTAGGCAGAGAGGGAACTTTCCTCAACATAATAAAGGCCATATATGACAAGCCCACAGCCAACATCATCCTCAATGGTGAAAAACTGAAAGCATTTCCACTAAGATCAGGAACAAGAAAAGGTTGCCCACTCTCACCACTATTATTCAACACAGTTTTGGAAGTTTTAGCCACAGCAATCAGAGAAGAAAAGGAAATAAAAGGAATCCAAATTGGAAAAGAAGAAGTAAAGCTGTCACTGTTGGCAGATGACATGATACTATACATAGAGAACCCTAAAGATGCTACCAGAAAACTACTAGAGCTAATCAATGAATTTGGTAAAGTAGCAGGATACAAAATTAATGCACAGAAATCTCTCGCATTCCTATACACTAATGATGAAAAATCTGAAAGTGAAATCAAGAAAACACTCCCATTTACCACTGCAACAAAAAGAATAAAATATCTAGGAATAAACCTACCTAAGGAGACAAAAGACCCGTATGCAGAAAAGTATAAGACACTGATGAAAGAAATTAAAGACGATACAAAGAGATGGAGAGATATACCATGTTCTTGGATTGGAAGAATCAATATTGTGAAAATGACTCTAGTACCCAAAGCAATTTATAGATTCAACACAATCCCTATCAAACTACCACTGGCATTTTTCACAGAACTAGAACAATAAATTTCACAATCTGTATGGAAACACAAAAGGCCCCGAATAGGCAAAGCAGTCTTGAGAACGAAAAACGGAGCTGGAGGAATCAGGCTCCCTGACTTCACACTATACTATAAAGCTACAGTAATCAAGACAGTATGGTACTGGCACTAAAACAGAAAGATCAATGGAACAGGATAGAAAGTCCAGAGATAAACCCACGCACATGTGGTCACCTTATCTTTGATAAAGGAGGCAGGAATGTACAGTGGAGAAAGGACAGCCTCTTCGATAAGTGGTGCTGGGAAAACTGGACAGGTACATGTAAAAGTATGAAATTAGATTGCTCCCTAACACCATACATAAAAATAAGCTCAAAATGGATTAAAGACCGAAATGTAAGGCCAGACACTATAAAACTCTTAGAGGAAAACATAGGCTGAACACTCTATGACATAAATCACAGCAAGATCCTTTTTGACCCACCTCCTAGAGTAATGGAAATAAAAACAAAAATAAACAAATGGGACCTAATGAAACTTAAAAAGCTTTTGCACAGCAAAGGAAACCATAAACAAGACCAAAAGACAACCCTCAGAATGGGAGAAAATATTTGCAAATGAAGCAACTGACAAAGGATTAATCTCCAAAATTTATAAGCAGCTCATGCAGCTTAATAACAAAAAAACAAACAACCGAATTCAAAAATGGTAAGAAGACCTAAACAGACATTTCTCCAAAGAAGATATACAGACTGCCAACAAACACATGAAAGAATGCTCAACATCACTAATCATGAGAGAAATGCAAATCAAAACTACAATGAGATATCATCTCATACCAGTCAGAATGGCCATCATCAAAAAATCTAGAAACAATAAATGCTGGAGAGGGTGTGGAGAAAAGGGAACCCTCTTGCACTGTTGGTGGGAATGTAAATTGATACAGCCACTGTGGAGAACAGTATGGAGGTTCCTTGAAAAACTACAAATAGAACTACCATATGACCCAGTAATGCCACTACTGGGCATATACCCTGAGAAAACCATAATTCAAAAAGAGTCATGTATCAAAATGTTCATTGCAGCTGTATTTACAATAGCCCGTTGATGGAAACAACCGAAGTGTCCATCATCAGATGAATGGATAAAGAAGATGTGGCACATATATACAATGGAATATTACTCAACCATAGAAAGAAACGAAATTGAGCTATTTGTAATGAGGTGGATAGACCTAGAGTCTGTCATACAGAGTGAAGTAAGTCAAAAAGAGAGAGACAAATACCATGTGCTAACACATATATATGGAATTTAAGAAAACAAAATGTCATGAAGAACATAGGGGTAAGACAGGAATAAAGACAGTCGTACTAGAGAATGGACTTGAGGATATGGTGAGGGGGAAGGGTAAGCTGTGAGAACGCGAGAGAGAGGCATGGACATATATACACTACCAAACGTAAGGTAGATAGCTAGTGGGAAGCAGCTGCATAGCACAGGGATATCAGCTCGGTGCTTTGTGACCGCCTGGAGGGGTGGGATAGGGAGGGTGGGAGGGAGGGAGAGGCAAGAGGGAAGAGATATGGGGACATATGTATATATATATATAACCGATTCATTTTGTTGTAAAGCAGAAACTAACACACCATTGTAAAGCAATTATACTCCAATAAAGATGTTAAAAAAAGAAGTAAAAATAAAAATTTGCTTCACATACATGATAATTCTCCTGTACCTGATATTATAGTAGGTATTCATTTCTTAAGGCATCAAAAAATATATATTAAGTATAATTTAAGTTTTAGAAGACAGGAGACTGTAATATTTAAAAAAATGAACACAAGTAGTTAATGTTTGTTCTTTTTTTAACATCTTTATTGGAGTATAATTGCTTTACAATGGTGAGTTAGTTTCTGCTTTATAACAAAGTGAATCAGTTATACATATGTCCCCATATCTCTTCCCTCTTGCGTCTCCCTCCCTCCCACCCTCCCTATCCCACCCTTCTAGGTGGTCACAAAGCACCGAGCTGATCTCCCTGTGTTATGCGCCTGCTTCCCACTAGCTATCTATTTTACTAGTTTGGTGGTGTATATATATCCATGTCACTCTCTCACTTTATCCCAGCCTACCCTTCCTCCTCCACGAATCCTCAAGTCCATTGACACAGACCTACTAGAGAATGGAGTTAATGTTAAATAAACATCATGTTTTAAAGGTAGGTTTGGTCTTCTGCAAAATTCACTTATATGGGAGCAGCTCATTCCCTGACCATACCAAAACCATGACACTAAATAATAGAAATAAACTAGAAAAAGGTTCTGTGACAGTTTCTTGCCCTTCTCCAGATCCATCTATCCATCCATCCATCCATCCATCCATCCCTCCAAGCATCTTAGACACAGCCATGGTGTACTACAGTAAAATCTCTCTCTCTCTAGAACTCACCTAACTCAAGGAAACAAAACAGAAAATGGTCATGTTCTGTCTTACCTACTTATACTCTGTGAATCCTGCTGATTTTGCTAAGATCTAAGAATGATCCTGAGTTTCCCTCTTATTTAGGAGAAAGTTTTCCATTTTGTTTTATTTTTATGTTTTTTTTTTTTTTTTCCTCAGAAGACAGAAACACACATATGGCCTGCCTGGCTCCAGATGCACGAGCAGTTGTTTAGGCAAAGACAGACAGGCAGATGTGAATCTCCAGTTTTCAACACTCTTAAGACTATAAGCTCCATGGGAACAGGGGTTATGCCCCTTTTATTCACTGCTGTGTCCCCAGCATCTGGCATAGTGCCTAGCACAGTGCCTGACAAATTATAGGTGCTCAATAACCATCTGGGGAATGAATGAATGAGGACTGAGCTTTGGTTTCCAAACCTGACTCTAGGGGCCTATACCTTCTGCACCAGAGCCCTGGGCCTCCTCTTCCCAGATCCTTCAAGGTCCTCAGAGACACTGTCTTTGGACCTACAAGAACAGCTGACTGAGTACCTCAGCCAGCACCCTGTCCACTCCAACAGCCTCTTGGCACAAAGGTGCGGAGAGTAGGGCTAGGTGGGGCAGGGGTAGCGTCTTTCAGCAAGATTTGTGAGCTGATCAGTCAAGCCTAAGGCCAAACCACCTCCGTCGGCCAGGGTGGTAGGGTGAGTGGAATACGGGTCAGACAGAAATGTATACAAATAGTTAAATCTCACCAAGGCAAATTCTTTACGCTGAGGAATTCCTGTTTTGCTTTTTTCCATTTCTTGTCAGAGACAAGGTGTCCTCAACAAAGGGGCAAAAATAGGTGTCTAGACATCTAAATTCATTATAAGAGACAGCCAAAAGAGTCTGTAAATCATTGGAACAAAGAATATTTTTCTAGCAGAGCAGAAACAAAGTAGTTGTTGCATTCCTTCCCGCAAAACTGGTCCTGCTACAATGCTGAAGTGAAGAGGTAGCAGCCGCAGTGGCCAGGCCAGTGCACAAGCCTCTCTATCCACATTGCTTTTGACAAGTCTCATCACACCTGAAGCCCAGGCCCAGGAGAGGAACAATATGACAGGAGGGGCCTTGAAGCCAGTGACCTCTATGAATCATATAAAGAAATGGCATGCCCCAAACACACACACACACCTTGTTTCTCTAATCTCATGCCCTGGGGGTAGAGTAGGGAGGGTGTTGAAGTGGCTTTATTTAAATACCACATGAGAAAAGTTTTAAGAGTCTGTCCACATACATAATCAAATCAAATTCAGAGCAGAGAAACACAAAGATTCCCTTGGCTAGCACTGCAAACAAACTTCTCTCTTCCCAAGCTTGCTTCTGCCATAAGATAGATTTCTAGGCTGAGATTAAATGCAGAGACCTTAGCAGACTGTGTGGGAGGCAGGCCCTTTAAGCACTAGCCTTCTTGCTGGTGGTCCCAGGAATTCACTGCTGTCTAGTGCCAGCAGAGGGTCAAGGAGGAAGGAAAGAGGGGGAAGAAGGGAAGGAGGGAGGAAAGCAGCCAGGGGCACGAGGAGAGGCTAAAGCCAGTAGTTGGGGGCTTGGCCTCTCAGAGGCTTTGGAAACCAGGTGATCCTACAGAAACGAGGGCTTTCTTCATGTAGTAAAGGGTGAGTGGCTGTCCTGCAGTGTCCCTCCAGGGAAACTGGGTGAGCAGGCCCCTGAGCTGTATTCCCTGCTTCCTATGGGTGACAGGCTATGTGCTGAGTACCACCAGCAGAGGGGTGCAAAGGAGGCTTCTGGGCAGGCCTCCCCCTCAAACGCCACTCTGCTCCTGCAGGCGAGAATGATGCTTCAGAACCAGGGGCATCAGGTCCCAGTCCTGGGGCTCCAGTGTGGAAGTCCTGATGACCTCCACATACTGGAGTGACTTTCAGACGCAGGCTGAACATATCATCCTGCTGCTCTCCTCATCATCTCCTAGAGGATAAATCCCCAATTCTCAGCCCCACACGTAGGTCTCTTCGTGACCTGGGCCTGGCCTGCTTCTTCACTCTTAGCTCTTATTCCTTCCACTACCTCCTAAGCTCCAGCCAGAATGGACAGTTTGCAGTTCTCTAAACTTTCCCAGGCTATTTTACATCTCAGTATCTTTGCTCATGGTCTTTCCTGTGCCTAGAATGTCTTTCTTACCTTGCTACCTGGTAAGTATTTATTCCACTGTCAGATATCAGCTCAAGCACCAGCTCCACTGTGAAATACTTCTAAGAGGAAGCTCTAGCACCGATCCAGGTTTGTTTACTGTCTGTCTCTCCCTTTTCTCTTAGAATGTCAGCAACTTGAGAGCAGGGACTTAGTCTGTTTTGTTTTTCTCTGTCTCCTGGGTGTCTAGAACAGTGCCTGGACCATTGCAGGCACTCGTTAAACGTCCGTGGAAGGAAGGAATGAGTCTCAGCACTGACAGCACTGCTCCTAGGCTGTGGGTTCCACAAGGACAAGATCTGGGTTGTATTCATTTCTTTATCTCCCAGCACTTGGTTTGAGATGGGGTGGGCATTTAGCAAAAGCTGATAAATGAGAGAAGGAATGAGTGATGAATGCTCATATGGACAGAAAATTCATGATACGTAGCATTTCCCCAAGAATAAGTCACCTCTAGCCTTCTGTTCCATGTTAGAGCTTCTTTTTACTTCCTTCATGTTGTCTATTTTGTGAGAAGAGTTACCTTTTAAATGAAGCATGTTCTAAATCCCCTTCAAACACATCTTGTGGCACAAGAAGTGTAGGCTAGATTCTCTTAAAAACTTGGCTAACCCTAAAAGTCAGAGATTCTATAATTTGTCAGGGACTATACCCATACGTGCTTTTTCTGTTTTAATTTATGTTTGAGAAAGAACCTCGTCTAAAGAGCACAAACCTTGGAAATGATACAGACTCACTGTACCGTCATACATTTGAGGGACTACTTTATTTTGGATTTTTTATTTGCATTATCTGTGTCCCATCTACCACAAGGTGGGGGGAGGGGAGAAGAGAGAAGGTTGGTCACAAAAAGTCCTAGATAATGTGCCAGGAGGCCTGGCTCCAGGGACTTGAGCAAGTCCTTCTCTTGTCTGGCAATGAGGGGAGTTGGACTAGATGATCTCTGAAGGTCTGTGAACTTGCAGAAATAATATAATCCTGTGCTATGAGCATTCACACACATAAGCACCTTTTGCTGACTATACCTGCACAGATATTACATTTAAGTATGGTAAAAAAATAGTTTAGAATATATTTTTCTTAGGAATGAATGAAAAGTCTTCACATAAAATATGCTATCTCCACATTCTCAACTATTCTGATTTTCTAATCCAGCTTCTTTAAGAAAAGAGAACTTATAATCACACACACACAAACACACGAATACTGGCAAGATTATGTCCATTACAGACTAACAGGACATGTGTGTGTGGGGGTTGGGAGGTGGGTAGGTAGATGGACAGTATTTAATAATGCCCTAAAATACAAATATTCCAAGTGGGCTCTGGAACTTTCCTGTGAGGAGAACTTGGGTCAAACCTTCCTCACCATGGAGCCTTTGGGTGGTGTAAGAACAACAGCAGGGTTAATAAATGCAGAGCACAGCCTGATAGATTTTCTGGTCACATCCTAACAGCAGCCAGAGAGCATGGATGCATTCCATGGAGCATTTATGGACTCACTAGCACCAGTCTATGACAATTTTATTTAATCATAAAAATATAATAGTAGTCAAATCTTTTTGTAGTTTCAGTTTACTGCTTTCTCAAGTGAAATAAATGGTCTCTCAGATTTCTTTTACTTTCATCTCTCTGCTCTAAGTACAGTAGGATAAGGTTCCAATTAAGGCCCATTAAATGTTCACGTTGATTCATGTGAGGCATTTTCCAGTTTCTTTTCCTAACACAATCTCAGTGTACCTCTGAGTTACCTCTGTGGTGTGTTTTCAGTTTAGCAGTTGCCCATATAGAAGAGAATTATTCGGGTGTGAGGTCTCCCTTCCTCCTATTTCTGCAGCCCAAAATGGTGAGTAAAGATTCTCCTTCATTGCATTCCAGACAAGCATATGTTTATCACCTGTCAGGTACATCCAGATGAACTACACATGCCCCTTGGGAAGGGGAGCTGGCAGCTGGCCAGAGCAGACTGACCCTCCCAACCTCTCTTTGCAGCTGTGCTGGAGCGGCATGGTGAGTGGCAGCCCAGAGACCCCTACAGGGGGACCGACTGGTGCTTCTACATCTTTTGGGTCCATGGAGACACACAGAGTTCTCTTCAGTTTCTCAACAGACGAGGATACACGCTTTGACGGCAGAGATGCCCTAGCTAAGGTGATATCAAGTGTCAGAGCTGACTGAGTGGATACTCCAGGGATTTTCCCATTAGGAGCAGGGAATGTGGAGGCTGACAACGATAATTTCAATAACATCATAGTCAACACTTGCTCCCAGCCAGGGAATGTGCTAGCACTACGCCCATGATGAAATTTAATCTACACAACCCTATGAGGTGTTATCAATGTTATCCCCACTTTATAGGTGAGGAAACTGGCACCAGGAATGTAAGGGGTTTGACCAGGATCACAGAGCTAGTAAGTGGTATAGTTGTGACCATAGGTCACCTGGCTCCAGAGCCCACATTCCTCTCATCATGCTATAGAAACATACTACCAACTCCTTAAAGCAGAGACCAGCCCATGGCTACCATGACAGAACTCCTGCACACTAGGGTCTCTGACGAGGTGTGCATTATCTGATGGCAGACCAAAGGTGCATAATGCCAAAGGAATTACATACACATGAAGAGATTTAAGAAAAATATTTAAAAATCCCCCCAGGAAACTTGCTATTAAATGAATGATATGGTGATTTGGGGGTCTTTAAGTATAGATTTTCCCAGTGTGTGCTTTCAGAGTGAGGCATACCTGCCAAAAAGCCTTTTTTTTTTTTTTTTTAACCAAATCATAACAAGTCAGTGTAGATTTGCTGTGACAATGCCACCAACTTGATAAGCCAATACCCCAAAGACATCCACTCTCACAGCTGAGAGTCAAACTTGGGGCTTACGTAATAAGGATGACATTTAACCTTCCCAACAATCCTGTGAGTTAGGACTTCTTGGCTCTATGTTACAGCTGGGGAAAGCGACACTCAGGGTAACCTGCCCAAGTTCATCACTCAAGTGAGAGGAGGGGCTAGGACGTGAACCTAAGTCTGCCTCCAAAGCTTTCTCTCACACACCGCTGTTTTCTCAAATGCAGGATTTGCCAAACCTTAAGCACAGTGGTTTCATTTGGATCTCAGAACTACTGGCTCCAGCAAAAGCAAAACTAAGAAGTTTCTTTTAGAATAAATTCAAAGATAACTTATAGTGCCAAAGAAATGGCTCTTAAATTTTTAGCTGAAAGTCAGTTCAGGAGGTTTGGTCACTAAAACAGAAGTGCTGTATCCTTCAAAATCTGGGGCCATTTTATCCTTTCCTGCAGTATTATGCCTAAGAAGAGATGTATTATCTCAACATCCAATAATTCATTCAACAAATATTAAGTAATTACTCTGTGCCAGGCACTGCTGTAGGCACTGCAGACAAAGGCGCTGTTCTCAAGATACTAACATTCTAGCAGGATGGGGTGGGAGCGGGGAGACAGGCAAAATAAGTAAGTGTCAAGGGCGGGTAATAAGTATATGAATAAAAATAGAGCAAGGTAAAGGGGAAACAGTAACCATGGGTCTGATACACTATTTTAGATACTGTGGTCATGATAACATGACATCTGAGAAAAAAACCTTTGAAACACCCCCACCTCCCAAACCATGCTGATTTCTGAGGGAAAAGATTCCTGGGTAGAAAACAGCAAGAACAAAGGTTTGACATGAGAGGTGTGTTTGTAGAAGAGCAAGGAGACCAGCATGGCTATAGTGGAGTACTTGTGATTACTGCAATTAGAAATGAAGATTATTAAATTCAAGTACTTATGTTGGTCTGGACATGACTTCCCACTTCACCTTAGAATTATATATTTGTCCTCCATCAGAGCTGGAAGGGCCCTTGGGAGTACCCAGCCTAACTCTGGGTAAAGCCCAGAGAAGGGCAGTGACTTGCCCAGCGTCACACAGCTGTACAGCTATGAAAGGACCCAGCTGTCCTGACTGCTGCACTAGTATTTGTTCCTTGGTGCTGGGCTTTTTGTGACTGATGAGGATCTCCTATCTCAGGAGAGGTGTTTTCTCTGTGATTACAGATTAAGTCTTTATAGTCTATCTCAGTGATTTATTAAAAAGGTCCCTCTGTGACCAAACACCAAGGCAGGACCAGAAAAAATTAGATTCACCACTGGTCATGAGTTAAACTTTGACAAAATATTCCTTCCGGCCTCATTTTCCACCCCATTAGAAGATTTCCAAGTGAGCAAAGGATGACAGGATTGTGCACACACCTGACCTGGCAGTAGGGTTCAGCTCTGGACCTTGTTCACAGGATCAGGGTTTGGGCACCTGGGGAACAGGGTGCTGACAGCTTATTGCTTGGCTTCCCCTTGTGCATCTCCTGCTGCTCTGTTCAGTCTTGGGATGGAGCTCAGAAGGAGATGATTAACTTCATGGCATCTTGCGGCTAAACTAACCCCTCACAATGACCCTACTCATGCTCTTGGTCTCACTTCCACTGCTGAAGGCGCTTAGTGGGTTCCCAACTTTTTATAGGAGAGTGGAGATGAAACTATGGTTAGCTTTCAATTTCAAAGTTTCAATGTTCGATTTCCTGACAGTTATTTTACTGGAGTGTTCTGAATCTGAGTTCCCCCAAAATGAGAAACTGAGAAGACTGGTGAAGGAAGGATAGTTTACCTGTACAATTGTGTTTTTTTCCGATCACTATGCCAGAATTATGAATTCAGCCTACTGCTGAATCAGGTGTATTGTTTAGTGCCATAAAGATGATGGTAACAGGGCCATCAGGGATAGCAACAGCTGCCTTTCTTGAGCATTCACTATGAGTCAGGGCCTTTATTGTCTCACTTAGTTCACACAACAATGTGAGAAGTAGTGGTATTATGTCCTCCATTTCACAGATGAGGAAACCGAAGCTCACAGCTCAGTAACTTGACCAAACCAAGGTCACAGTGCTAGGAAAAAACAGAACACGGATTTCAAAGCCAGCTGACTTCAGAGCCTATGCTCTACGTCATGGAGGTGTGACATCTGACTTTTAGTACTATCAGAGATCAAGTTCAAAACCTCAACTGCTGACTGACTCAAGACGGGAATCCATTCAGGTGCCACCTTAACTATCGCTGTATCAACCACAAGCAGGGGGACCCATGGGAATATAGTGAGCCACGAATTAGGACACAATCCTGTACAAAGGGGGAGAAGAATGTTCCTTTCTCAGTTAAGTGCTACAAGTATACCTGGCCAGTGTTAGTCTTGGGTGGTGAAGGCTTCCATCTGAGAGCTCAGTGGAGGCTCCCTTGCGGAGGTTGCCATTTACTCCAGCTGATTCCCTGGCAATGCAGCCACCGGGTCAAGGAGGGAGTTCCTTATAACTTCTCAGGTGGTTTTTGGAGTTAAAAGGTACTTGGTACGAGCTCATGGTACTTCAAACTACCCTTGTGTTGGAAAAGAGAGATGAGGATACCAAAGAGATGAGGGAAGTAAAAGGCATCTTTTATTTGGATTCTGTGACATTGGTGACTTTTAATACAAGCAGCCAAAATTGCTAACTGGCAAATTTCTCCATTCTAATATCAGCCAGGTCACTCACTAGAAGTCTTAGAATAAATCTTTAGGCCAGGGACTTCTCTGGTGGCGCAGTGGTTAAGAATCCACCTGCCAATGCAGGGGACACAGGTTCGATCCCTGGTCCGGGAAGATCCCACATGCTGCGGAGCAGCTAAGCCTATGAGCCACAACTACCAAGCCTGTGCTCTAGAGCCCACAAGCCACAACTACTGAGCCCACGTGCCACAACTGCTGAAGCCCGTGTGCTTAGAGCCCATGCTCTGTAACAAGAGAAGCCACCGCAATGAGAAGCCCATGCACCACAACGAAGAGTAGCCCCTCCTCGCCGCAACTAGAGAAAGCCAGCATGCAGCAATGAAGACCCAATGCAGCCAAAAAGAAATAAATCAATAATTAAAAAAAAAATCTTTAGGCAGAAGTTATTATTATTTTTGCGGTACGCGGGCCCCTCACTGTTGTGGCCTCTCCTGTTGCGGAGCACAGGTTCCGGACGCGCAGGCTCAGCAGCCATGGCTCACGGGCCTAGCCACTCCGCGGCACGTGGGATCCTCTCGGACCGGGGCACGAACCCGCGTCCCCTGCATTGGCAGGCGGACTCTCAACCACTGCGCCACCAGGGAAGCCCCAGAAGTTATTTTTAATTAGGAAATTTATTATTCTACTTTTGGGAAAAGCCCCATATTTTTCTTTGGTGCTGTAATATTGAGAGTAACTCCAAAATGGTTATATTGTTGAGGTTCTTCGGCTCTGCCTTAGACATGATACATTTTTATTTTGTGAAAGGAACTGTATCTGTCGCACAAAGAAAGTACAGAAAGGTGACGTTTGTGTGACAGCTAGAGAATAAGCTGCCAACACTGGGAGAACAGAAAGGCCTTGAATGCTGGAGTTTCCACTTTGAGCCCACCACAGCAGAGTCCATTCTTGGACTTGGATGGGGCTGGGGGAGTTTACCAAATGCATGTGACCTAGGACCATCTGCCTTTGAGAAAAACAAAGAGTAAAGTAAGAATGTGTGAGCAGGAATTAGGCCACCTCTGAAAGTTCTAAAGGCTACAACGGAGCTCTGGAAAACCACCACTCTTAAAACACAACTCTGTGTCCCTCGCTTGTAGATGGTATACAACTGGGAAACTGCCCTGTTTTTGTTTTCAGGGAAACATCTGAGGTGAGTACAACGGATACATTTTAGGACCATTTAGTCAATTAACATTTGGATTGTCTTATTAAGCCATCAAACTACAAAAGACTTGGAAAACGCATGTCACACAGCTCAGGCAGAATCTAGTTTCAAGAGCTTCAGTGTCCAGCTTACTCGCAGGTTCTGATCTCCCCCAGACACATTAGGGAACCTTTGGTGCAGTGCCGAGCAGATGATTACATGATCTGCATGACTCTCTACAGAGAAGCTGATGGGGGGAGGGTGGGCCAACGGGATCCTTCCTACTTTCAACTATCACAGGAGACTCTGGCTCTGATCGCTGGAATCTATGGGGTCTTTCCAAATGAAAAAGTCAGTCACTAACTACAATGAATATGCAAAGGTGCTTATTCCCAATACAGTAATATGTAGGCAGTCAAATCATCTGTCATTCAAGTTAATTTAATTATCAGACCACATTTAATTATCCAATATAAAATGTAAATAAAGTGAAGGTCTGACAGCCCATACTAATTATGTTCATTATAATAATTAAATGGGAAGGAACGTAGAGTCATGAAAGTACCATAAAAGACAAGGAAGCTTTTGATTAAAAAGAACATTTTAATTAGAAACTGCAGCCCTATAGGAAACGGATGATTGGTTCTATCGAGGATGGGGCATTACTTTTATTATCCAGGTTTCTCTTCTAAAGTCATCTTTAGTATCATGGGGCTCAGTCCTTCCAGTTAATAGACTAAATGGTGGCAAATAAAAAGTGCCAATCCTTTATGCAAAGCAGTTTCCTAATAAAAGAGCCTTAGGCTGCAGCAGGAGTTCAGGATCTCCTGTCTTATAAAGACACAAGCTGGAAATAAAGGATCCTCTGTGGACAAACAGGCACTGAAAATTAACATGACTTCTGCTTAATGATACGGAAAGATGAAATGAATTGAGCATCATAATTTCTCCTCTGAAATTTCTCTGATTTAAAGTAAGTGGCATGAGGTTAAATAAATTCACTTTCACAAGAACAGAAGTGAGGTGGAAAAGGCACTAACTGGACTGCCAATCAGGAGGTTGGGCTCTGCCAGTTCTTGCTTGGCAATTCCTTTTCCTTCTCTGAGCCTCAGTTTCTCCATCTACAGTATGAGGGAGCCGGACTAGGTATCTCAGGGCCCTTCCAGGATGAAGGCTCCATGAAACTGTGATTGAAACTGGAATGAGAGCTTAAAACTGCACTTCCATATCCCTCAGCAAATGCTCACTTGGCAAATTACTGGGTTTTGGAGGGAGCAGAAAGGGGATTTAGAATGAAAATAAACAATCAACTTTTTAGTTATAGAAAACTCCCCAGTTCTACTGGGATATGAGCAGTTTCATTAAGTAAGCTTGAGGCTATTTCCCCTACCCTTCCCTTGCCATGCAGCCTGATGGGCATGGAGTCCAGCCATGGATGGTGAGCATGGCTGTTTGGTGCAGGTGAAACTACTGTGGCTAGAGACGGCATCACACAGCAAGGACACTAACATCTCACCTGTAAGTCTCTGCTTGTGAGTGTCTGCCAGTGGACCCCCTGTATTAAGATAGGAGAACCAAGGTATATTCAGCTTTTAAGGATGAGCTGCCATGGAGTGGGCAAGCAGCTCATGACGCTATCTGGTACTGAAAGAATCTGGAGTAGGGCAAGGAGGATCTAAAAAACCACAATATGTCTCCATAAAATCAGAATGCTGGTCTGTGGTTCTAATCTCAGCCATTAAAATATCACAGACTCACGGAGCTCAAAGGAGAGATGGTCTAGGACAATCCTAGGTCATCCTAGATCATCATTCAAAAAAAAAAAAAGGGCTTCCCTGGTGGCGCAGTGGTTGGGAATCCACCTGCCAATGCAGGGGACATGGGTTCGAGCCCTGGTCCGGGAAGATCCCACATGCCATGGAGCAACTAAGCCCGTGAGCCACAACTACTGGGCCCGTGTGCTGCAACTACTGAAGCCCATGCGCCTAGAGCCCGTGCTCCACAACAAGAGAAGCCACCGCAATGAGAAGCCCACACACCGCAACAAAGACCCAACACGGCCAAAAATAAATAAATGAATAAATTTATAAAACAAACAAACAAACAACAAAAAAACCACAACATTTTTTTGGTGGTAAAATATGGATAACATATAACTTACCATTTTAACCATTTTTAAGCCTACCATTCTCAACGGCATTAAGTACAGTCACAGTATTGTGCAACCATCACCACTATCCATTTCCAGAACCAAGCTATTGGGTTGGCCAAAAAGGTTTGTTTGTTTTTTGCCATAAGATGGCTCTAGTAGTGCTTAGTTGTCTTTAACTTTATTCGAAACAATTTTGTTAGATTGTACTGTGACAGCTGTCATATCAGAGTGCATTTTAAAATAATTATCAACATTGGTGGATTTTTGTGTAGCCATTTTAATATTGAAGATGGAAGGAAAAAAGCAACATTTTCGGCATATTATGTTTTATTATTTCAAGAAAGGTAAAAATGCAACTGAAACACACAAAAAATATTTGTGCAGTGTATGGAGAATGTGCTGTGACTGATCAAACGTGTCAAAAGTGGTCTGTGAAGTTTCGTGCTGGAGATTTCTCGCTGGACGATGCTCCACAGTCGGGTAGACCAGTCGAAGTTGATAGCGATCAAATCGAGACATTAACTGAGAACAATCAACCACACAGGAGATAGCCAACATACTCAAAATATCCAAATCAAATGTTGAAAATCATTTGCACCAGCTTAGTTATGTTCATTGCTTTGATGTTTGGGTTCCACATAAGTTATGGGAAAAAACCCTTCTTGACCATATTTCCACATGTGATTCTCTACTTAAACATAACGAAAACATTCCATTTTTAAAACAAATTGTGATGGGTGATGAAAAGTTGACACTGTACAATAATGTGGAACGGAAGAGATCATGGGGCAAGTGAAATGAACCACCACCAACCACACCGAAGGCTGGTCTTCATCCAAAGAAGGTGATGTTGTGTATATGGTGGGATTGGAAGGGAGTCCTCTATTATGAGCTCCTTCTGGAACACTGAACGATTAATTCCAACAAGTACTGCTCCCAATTAGACCAACTGAAAGCAGTACTTGACGAAAAGCATCCGGAATTAGTCTACAGAAAACGCATAATCTTCTATCAGGATAACGCAAGACTGCATGTTTCTTTGATGACCAGGCAAAAACTGTTACAGCTTGGCTGTGAAATTCTGATTCATCCACCTTATTCACCAGACATTGCACCTTCGGATTTCCATTTATTTCGGTCTTTACAAAATTCTCTTAATGGAAAAAATTTCAATTTCCTGGAAGACTGTATAAAGCACCTTGAACAGTTCTTTGCTCAAAAAGATTAAAAGTTTTGGGAAGATGGAATTATGAAGCTGCCTGAAAAATGGCAGAAGGTAGTGGAACAAAACAGTGAATACATTGTTCCATAAAGTTCCTGGTGAAAATGAAAAATGTGTCTTAGTTTTACCTTAAAACCGAAGGAACTTTTTGGCCAACCCAATACCTCTTTGTATGGTCAAAAAAGAGTCATGTACCAAACTGTTCATTGCAGCTCTATTTATAATAGCCCGGAGATGGAAACAACCTAAGTGCCCATCATCAGATGAATGGATAAAGAAGATGTGGCACATATATACAATGGAATATTACTCAGCCATAAAAAGAAATGAAATTGAGCTATTTGTAACGAGGTGGATAGACCTAGAGTCTGCCATACAGAGTGAAGTCAGAAAGAGAAAGACAAATACCATATGCTAACACATATATATGGAATTTAAGAAAAAAAAAAATGTCATGAAGAACCTAGGGGTAAGACAGGAATAAAGACACAGACCCACCGGAGAACGGACTTGAGGATATGGGGAAGGGGAAGGGTGAGCTGTGACAAAGCGAGAGAGAGGCATGGACATATATACACTACCAAACGTTAAGGTAGATAGCTAGTAGGAAGCAGCCGAATAGCACAGGGATATCAGCTCGGTGCTTTGTGACCGCCTGGAGGGGTGGGATAGGGAGGGTGGGAGGGAGGGAGACTCAAGAGGGAAGAGATATGGGAACATATGTATATGTATAACTGATTCACTGTTATAAAGCAGAAACTAACACACCACTGTAAAGCAATTATACCCCAATAAAGATGTTAAAAAAAAAAATGCTCAAGCCTCAAGAGGGAAAATTATTTATCTAAGATCCGCTAGTGGCAGAGCTGAGGTTAGAACCCAGGCCTTCTATTTGTTAGATTATGGTCCACTTTGTGCTCATAAAACACACTCATTTACACTTTCCCAGGATCTTTACGTGTCTTCCCCACGTGAGGCACACAGATATGTCCCAGAAGCATTCAGAGTTGCAGAATGGCAGCTTCTCAGTGTACTGTCTAGATAAATGGGCATCATCTTCTAAACCCTCCACCCCTGCCCAAGAAATACTTCAGAGATCACTGGTAGAACGGGCCGGTGATACATCTAATTTTCTTAAGCAATGTGAAATGAAAAGAACACTGAGCTGGGGTTTGCAAGACCTGCGTTCTAGTCCTGGTATTTTAGCAATTCTTTATGTCATTTCAGGGGCTCATTTCACCTCTCTGAGTCCAGATTCTTCACCTGTCTGTGAGGCGGGAGTAATTCCTCTGCCTTACAGCCTCAATGAAGTGCTAATGAGGTCCAAGAGGCCACAGATGGGGCAAGCAGTATAAAGAATTCTACAAATACCAGAGGTTATGCTTTAGAAAAGCATCTCCATAAGGTGCAATGTCTCAGTGTTTGACAATTACTATCATTTCTATCAATTTTTGATTTCTTCTCTACTTTTTGTCATATTCTTTCTTTTCACAGATTGTTGCATTTCAGCAATTGCCCGAGGACTGAACTGACTTCTACCTTCCACCAAATCAGAAGTGGATGTCCAGTTAGGATTCAATCCTTCTGGGAGGCAAGGTGTCGAGAAAGGAGGTCTGGCCTTTTTTACTTTTCTAATTTCTTCCTCTCAACAATTACCTCTAAACCCCACAGCTTCTTCCCCAACTGAGAAGCCATAGGGTCTCTGTCTCCTCCTTGGATTGCTTGCTGCTCTCTCTGCCCATTTAATCTGCTTTCTTCCTGTCCCAACATGCCCAGTCTTTACTTTGCCATCAGGTCCACCTCAGTTCTAACATGCCATTTCCAAATACCAGTTCCCCCGACCCCATTTCTCATTGACTCTGGTGAGCCCAGAGATACTTAGAGTGTGTGTTTTATCTATAGGAGAGGATTAGTCTGTGGTCCGGCAACAGCAGAAAATCTCTCTGAAATCCTACACAGTTCTGAGTTCAGTAAATTCATCACAACAGAGTTGGTTTAAGCAAAGAGCTTCAACCATCCCTAAACATGGGTGTGCTGAAGAAACTGAACTTTTTGCTGTAGAACTGCACAGCAAAATATTATCACACACACAAATTACTTACCTCTTTATAAGTGCAGTAGATAGTGTCATGATAAATGGTAAACGACTTAACAGGAAATTGTGAGGTAAACCATGGGCTGTCTACACAAGATAAAGCCACGCAGACATTAAAAACTGTATTCACAAAGAAGGATTATGATATAATGTTAAGTGTACAAAGCAGGATAGGAGTGTATATACCATATGACCTCAGCTATGTAAAAATATTCATAGAGGGCTAAGGAGTGGGTGAAGTGAGTGAAGGTGGTCAAAAGGTACAAACTTCCAGTTATAAGGTGAGTAAGTTCTGGTGATGTAATGTACAGCATGGTGACTGAAGTTAACAATACTGTATTGTATATTTGAAAGCTGCTGAGAGTAGATCTTAAAAGTTCTCATCACAAGGAAAAAAATTTTAACTATGTGAGGTGATGGCTAACTAAATTTACTGTGCTAATCATTTTGCAACATATAAATATATCAAGTCTTCACACTGTACACACTTAAAAATAAGACAGTGTTACATGTTAATTTTATCTCAGTAATATTAACTGGCAAAAATATTCACAGAAAAGAGACTGTAAGGAACCTGCCAAAATGGTAACCGTGACTATCTCAACAGTGAGATCAGGGATAACTGTGACTCCTCCTCCTTCTTTACACTTGCCTATCTTTTTCATGATGAGTAAGAAACACTTTTGTAATCAGAAAAATAAAAACAAACTTTTAGAGGGAAACGAAATGCAGTTTAGTAGGTCAAATGGATACACATGAAGAGAAGAAAACCACACAGGAGATTTCGCTCAACTTTCCTTCCTTGAGTAGCTTGTAAGAGACTCGTGAACCTGCTGCGCTTAGTCCGCGGAAACGACAAAGCATCAGTACCTGAGAGAGCACTGCGTGAGTGATCCTGTGGCGGGAGGCGAGAAAGATCTGCCCTTCTGGCAACGAGGTCTGCGAAAGGGGAATTTTTCTACGTATGACGCTTCTTCTGGCAAGGGTCCACATTTTCTACATTTTAATCATGGAAATCTTTCTAGAATGGACTTCATATTCCTCAGCCTTCTTAAAGGGAATGCACAGAACATACATTTTGCCTCCATGTTCACTCAGGGTCCGCACGGGGGGCATCGACAATCATCCAGGGAAATCAAATACAGGGCTTAGTGTCCCTTTGAAACCAGATAGCTACAATTTTTTTTTTCTTTTCTTTTTTGCTGTGCCATGCGGCACGCAGGATCTTAGTTCCCTGACCAGCGATCAAACCAACGCCCCCTGCAGTGGAAGCGCAGAGTCTTAACCGCTGGACAGCCGGGGAAGTCCCAGATGGCTACAATTTCTGAGGTCTTGTGCTTGTCTTGTTTTCTGTCCTCTTTCTCCTTATCAGATAGGCAGTTGCAGCTCTTGGTGTGTAGGTTCTCACCTTGTATTTGGCTCTAGCACTACAGCTATCTCCTTCCTTCTTCCGCCCTGGTCTAGTTTACTGCAGGCTAATAAACCTAGCAAGCACACTTATTAGAGAGTTGCCTAAAATAAAAATCAGTAAGCTTAGAGTGAGGGTTAAGGGCTGTTCATAGGCCTTTTCTCAGCTATAATCCACATAATTAAGGTTGCTGAATATGAGGCTTTAGATAAATGAGGTAGTCAGGAATTACAATTTGATATGTTACTTATGCCATGACTCTGTTTTTAAAAATAAAGATAACAACCTAAATGGGAAACGAATTTGAAAAAGAATAGATACCTGTACATGTATAACACTTTGCTGTATACCTGAAACTATCATAACATTGTTAATCGACTATACTCCAATATAAAATAAAAAGTTAAAAAAAGATAAAGTGCTTTATTATTGTTATTTTTAAAATAAAATCTGTAACACAGATTTCCCAACTTTTTAAAGCAACAGAACCCTATTTACAAATGAAATCTTGCTTAGAAACCGAATAATCAAAATAGTTAAAAGCAAAACTACTCTGGGTGATTCAAGGGGGTAAGGCCCAAGCCCTGCCTTCTCAGGCTCCCCTCCAACACCATCTGGCACCCTCTTAAGCACCTAGGCAGAAGCCAAAGACCAAGAGCAGTTTCATAAAGCACCAGACTAATGCTATAATATTTGCAAAGTGACCCAAGTTGAAAGATGTAAGCTATTTCATTAAAACAACAACAAAAAAATATGAATAAAGCATCAGGATCTATGTGGTAAGGGAGTAGATGCTTCTGTGTGGCTTAAGAAGAACATTTTATTAAAAATATCTTATTGTTATAGCTTTAAGAGGAAGTCCTAGTACTGGTCTAGTGCTGATCAAATCTCTTTGGAGAGAAGTCAGAGGCATATCCCTGGAGCCTGGTTAAAGGGCCTCACACAGGACAGATGGGTTCCAGCAGGCTAGCCTGCCTTTTCTCACTCCAATACCTCACACTCTCAGTGCTGGGGAAGCAGTCTGAGGAACTTTCCTGTGCCTCTTACCTGGTTATCTGGGTGGTTGACAGTGAAGTAGCCCACACAGACGATGACCTCATGAAGGAGGCTTTCACAGGAGACGTGGCTGCAGTGGCCCAGTAGGGAGCTGGCGATGTGCCGGAATGCAAGGGACAAGCCCTCTGCCCCTACAATAGACTAACAAAGACAAGGAGCAGTTAGAACTCCCCAGCCCAGGGACAGCCAGGGCTGCAAATCACAAAACACACCTGGGCCCTGTGCACCTTCTGCCATGATGCCAGAAAAGCATATGAAATTTCTAGAGCACTGTGCTTAACAGTTCAGTTCAGGGATTCCTGTTCCAATAAACGACCATAATAAATGCAACGTTTAAACTGAAAAAAAAAAAAAAAAAAAAAAAGACAGAAAATAAAGCATAGCAGACCAAATGCCTGTACTACGTGGATCAAGACACTATTCACCTAAAGCATGAGTATTTATCCCATTTTTAACGAGGTATTTTTTTTTCTCATTGCACAGTCTCACTGTAGAAAATTTGGGAAAATATAATAATACTAAAATTCACCTGTAAATCTACCATTTAGCTAACTTCCAATACTTTTTTTTTTTTTCTGAAGGAGAAAATATTTTCTTGTATGCAGGGATAAAAATATGACTAATTATTTACTTATGTTCAAATAGAAAATAAATATAAATAACAATTAGTTATTCAAATAGCTCTTGTGCTCCCAAAGTAACGTAAAAAAACCCAACAACCTCCCCCTGCCCCCGCAAAAGAGCACAAAAAACAAACCATGAAGCCCCCTCAGCTATGAGGCTTCTGGGATCCTTTCTTGAGACAGTCAAAGGGCTGTTGGTGGTGGGCGACACGGGAGGAGAGCCTGAGTCTGTCTGTGCAGCCTGAAGCGTCTATTTAATAAACATGTCAAACAGACAGAGCGACAGGAGGGCAAAGGGGAGAGGCGAGGCCCACAGAATGCACTCGCAGCCCACACTGGAATGAAGCACCACTGCCAGCCTGTGGGAAAAGGCAGTGTTTTAAACTCATCTCTTGATTTGAGGTCTTGGCTGGCTTGAACCAGGTCAGATACTTTGCAGCTTGGAAGTTTCAATGAATCCACTCTGCCTAACAGCCGGGGAGGCACAGTCTTTTTAATAAATACTGTTGAAACAAAATTACTACTAAATTTTAAGAGTGCCTTCTGTCTCTGTTTCATTGCACTGAGACAAAATGTTTTTCAAGCCCCAAAGAGACTTCAGGAGGGCCCTGCTCCTTTAAATCAAGTAGTGACACTTTCTCACCTCAGCTCTTATTTAATTAGTTGTGTCCAGCTTGCTGTGACCCAGTGCCCTCTGTTTAACCTTCACTGATAAGAGCAGGTCAAGGGGCATGTAAGTTTGAATATAAAAATTAAACCAATTTTTCAAGGAAACTATATTTCCTTTTTAGCCAGAATTAATTGCCAAGTCAGTACATTGATTTGTTTCTTGAGACCACCTTCAATTGTAAAAACTGTCAAAGTATATGCACTATACAATATCCGGGATCTCAAGGCCATCTGTGCCAATATGAATTCAGAGTGAAATCAGACTCTTTGCTGAAGGGAGAAAAATATTTTGACGGCCTTATTAGTATATAATGAAATGGAACCAGTTAAGAAAATATTCTAATGGATAACCTTTTGTTGCTACTATGCGATGAGTTCTCACACCAAAACAATCACATAGGTTTATGGCTTCAAAGAAGGGTGCAGAAGCACTGGGAATGTTGCATTCGAAACCTAACCTTTTGATTCAACATCTGCAAGATGGTTTGGGTAAATTCTTCACCTTCAGAATATGAGTCAGTCCACATTTCCTGAGGGCCTACTATGTGCTAGCCAGCACAGTGCCTTTATGTAATCTCATTTAAACCTCAGACTTGTGATGTAAGTGTTTTTAATCTCTATTTTACAAATGAGAAACTCAGTCTTAAGGATTCAAATGACTTGTCTAAGGTCATACAACTTGGTAGTATGATGGCTTAAAGTCAGGTCAGTCTTGACTCGAGACCCAGTGGTCTTGATGAGGGTGCTTCTCCATAGCAGCTCTACAGAGATGCATTCTTGCAATGCACTGGGACTCAAACCGTCAACATGTCTTACACTGTCTTGTCTAACTCTTCAGAGGGTCAGACCATTTATCTCATTTCAATTTTCTTCTTCAGCTTCTTCAATCCTCTCAGGCAATTCATAAATTGTCTCCCAGATTTTTTCTGAGCTCAGACCCATACTGTACCTAAAATCTCTTTTCCTGTGCTTTATAAACATAGCTCCTGAAATCTCACTTTTGACAAGTAAGTTGTTTTAATGAGCTAGAATATGAGTTTCTCTGACCATATCTATCATAAAAATAATACTTTTCTCCTAAACTCACCCATTGCTTTACAATGCAAATATTGTGTATTTGTATGCTATTTACTTGAGCATTGCACGATTGATCAGATGTCTATCTACAGCAATGATGATCAGATGCTTTGCTTTAGCTTGCTCAACAGAGTGTAGTGTGGTTAGTTAAAAAAAATGACTATAAATCTTTGACAGTCCTCCCATTGAGAGATGGGGCCTATGTCTTCTCCTCTTGAATCTGGAAGGTTTATGACTGATTTAACCAATAGA
Organism: Phocoena phocoena; assembly: GCF_963924675.1. Taxonomy (NCBI): domain Eukaryota; kingdom Metazoa; phylum Chordata; class Mammalia; order Artiodactyla; family Phocoenidae; genus Phocoena; species Phocoena phocoena. The sequence continues at coordinate 118,644,439 of NC_089220.1, read as the reverse complement.
GGATGGCTGATATGTAATCATATGACTTCTGAGGCCAGGTCATAAAAAAGCCATGCAGCTTCCGTTGGTTCTCTTGGAGTAGTTGTTTTCCAGAAGCTTCCTCTCAGGAAACTCCTACTGAGAACCCAGACACCACGATGTTTTGAGAAGCCCAAGTCACATAGAGAAGCCATATGTAGAGTCTCTGGCCAATAGTCCTTGATGAACCTAGTCTTTGAGTAATCAATCCCAGGCATAAAACATGAAAGTGAAGGAGCCTGCAGATAATTTGAGCTCCCAGCTATTTGAGTCAATTTGCCCCTCTTCTCCATACCCCCTAACCCCAGTCATTCAAGTCCCTCAGCTGAAGCCCTACATCGTGGAGTAGTGACAAGCCACCTCCACTGTGAAAAGTCCTGCCTGAAATCTGGATTCACAGAATCTCTGATCATAACGGTTGTTGTTTACCCCACTAAGTTTGTTTGTTTTTCAAATGTATAAAAGTAACTGGAACAGTAAGGTAATCATTGGTAGATGTATTAAAGGACCTGATGCTAGAAATTCTAGGTATCTGGGTCCCTGCACACACTGATGAAGCATAAGAGAAAAACATGTGCTTGACTTTGGGCACCAAAAGGATGGCAGCCAGGAAGAAGGTCCCTGAAGGCTTTTCTGGTCCATGCACTGGTTAAGGGGAAAAAGGTACCTGGGAACAATGTCTGGGGAGAGGATGAGAAGCAGTGATGGCAAAATTGACTAAAATAAGACAGGAGAGTCAGAACAGAGAAAAGGAAAAGAAGAAAAAGCAGGAAAGAATTAAGAGAAATATGGAGTAACAGGAAGGACAGAGAAGAAAGAAGCAAAAGAAGTGTTAGGAACCAGCCGCAAAAGGACGTTCCCCTGGGGAGGTGGGCATCTCACTCTAAGAATGGCTCGAACTCTCGAGTCACCTTGGTGTTTCTCCTGGGGTTGTGGCAAAAGCGGCTCAGGTAGGGAATATATTCTGGGCTTGCTATGGCAAGGAGCTGCAGAGGAATAAGTCGTGGTTTCATCTTAGTTGGGCATGAAGGGCTCCAGAAATAGATTTTTGACTTTTCTAACATTATTGGCCATTGTGCCTAAAGGTCATGAGGGAGCAGGGCTGGTTGGAGTTCAGTGGTTCTTTTGAGTAAGGCTGCACAGGCTGTGAGTTCATGGAGGGCTGGGGGTAGGGCAGGGACCTGGGGCTCCCTGACACTCAGAGTGACTGATGGAATAAATGGCTGACTTAATGTAAATGCTTGTGTATGATATGGTGACCCCTGAAGCAGTATAAATCCTGGTCAGAAGACCCATAAACCAGGAGCTCAGGAACAGTTTTAGGTATTTGCTTTTCATAATCCCTGGTAACAAAAGAAATCACTCTAGTTGGACCTAGCTGATGGGTAGCCTGCTGGTCTCCATATTCTGAGGGCATAAAATTAGCATATCTTGATTTCTAAGCTGTTTCCAGACAGAACACAATGGGGTTGGGTCTTCATAAAACACAAATGTTACGTTCAACCCAGAGGCAAGAACCATTGGCATTCTCTGGAGCAGGTACCTCTTGTTCTAGGTGTGGCTGTAAACTCTCAGAGCTTTACATATTGTGTAGCTACCACCTAAGGCTAGTTCAAGTGCTTTGAAAACTGAAAAGCATTAATCCTAAGGAAGAGATTTCTGTTCTTATGATGGATAAACTAACTCTACAAAGTTGAAAGATACTGAATCCAATGATACGACTTACTAATTTCCAGTTGTGAAGAGAATGACAGGAAGACAAGAACTGCACATTTGTCACCAGCTACAAAACAGAAGTGTTTCTTCCATCTTGCGATGGCCAAAGACCACAATTTTCATACATTTGTATCTCTATAACCTTTTTCCCTTTGAGCAAAGCAATTCATCTAAATTATGGGTTCATTATCTGCCAAGTTTGTTCCCTTTTTAATGAAATCACTTGACAGTTAATAAACTGAAAGAGAAAGTCTACTCCTTGGGGCTTGCTCTGTTCCAAAGGTTCAGTGTTTTTGAAAATTAAATTTCCTACATGAAAAACAATCTGTTTCTAAGCTGACAGTCTGGTGTTATAACATAAAGCAATTTTTCTTTAGCTATAAAAACTTAGTATTTATAGGGGTTTGCACTTTACGTTGGATACAACTCAGTTAAATCATTCATAGACAGTCATATCAATCAAAACAATTTATCTAATTTTGGTTGTGTTTATATAAGAAACCATTACTTTCCTTAATATTTAAATGTTTATGGTATGATAATGCCTTTTCTAAAGAAATCAAGACAGAAGATTTATAAGTAGCAGAATGGCATAGGCTTGGGGCCATGGGTACCAGTCCTGGCTCAGCCATGTGTAACCCTGGGAAATTACTTAACTGTCAGCTTTCCCACCTGTAAAATGGGTATAATAATATTCTGTAGGGTAGTCATGAGAACAAATAAGAAAGCATATGCAAAGCACCTAATCCAGTTCCTAGAATACAGTAGCTTAATAAATAGTACGTATTATTATTCCCTGTATTGTAGCTTATTCCTTATGCCCCAATCCAGGAAAAGAACCTCTCATCATATCTACACAAAATTATTAACTCTTGGCTGGTTAACCAATTCCTGGTACCTGAAAAGCAGGCAGGTCAAGAGCTGCAAAGCTGTTGAAGAAACGTAAACTCTGAATGGCCACTTGGACTGTGTTCTGAGCGTAACTCTCCTTGGGACTAGAAGTGCCGGGGTCCGAGATTGTGCCATGGAAGAGGACACAGTAGAGCATATGCAGAACTCCAGCCAGGTCTGTGGCCTGAAGAGCAGCTGTCAGTCCCGTGGGATCCTGGCGATTATTGTCAAATATGCTGTGTGACCTGATAAAGAAACATTCAACTTTTTAACAGAAACCTACTTAAAGGATGCTGGCATTTTTATAGGTCAAATGGAACATGACAAGCAGACCGTTAAAAGCAAACCATGTGAGTGGTGTAGTAAGGTAACAAGAAACCTCAGGGAGTAAATGCAGCCCTCCCCCCAGCCAAGTGCACTGCGGCCCGCCCTTTTCTCCAGCTGGGAGACCGGGCTGCTGTAGCAGTGGCAACTGAGTACTCTGCAGCCAGGCTGAGGCTGCTTCCACCCTTCGCAGCCTAGATAGCCTCACTTTGTTTAGATTCCAGGCCTGGTGGAACTGGACAGAGTCCATGAGAGCTGTTGGGACTCAGAACTCAAAACACCATGGCTTACTTTCTGGATACACAAGGGAATCTTCTCAGGGGAGGCAGTTACTGGGAAAGTACGAGGCCTCAAAAACCCAGTCGTGTGTTGGTATACCGTGACAGGGAGACACTTCAACCGCTTTTGAAGGCACAGTTCCATCATCAAGGAGTATTGGCAGGACAGGTTGTAGGGGCCAGGCTCTCAAGAACAAGCTAGTGCTGGATTAGCTTTGTACAAATCACCTTGAAGTTAGCTTAGCAATTGTGGCAGGCAGTATGGATGAGCAAGAAGCAATGGCAGTGGCAAATGAATTCCTCAAATCAATAGGAAAGGAAGGGTTTGCTAAATCCACCTCACTCTGGAACTCAGGTATACGTGAAGTGTCTAGTGATCAAGAGCCTACAATTTTAGTAAATGTGGCTGCTAAGCATTCATTCACCCTTTTTGCCCCTAGAAACCATACCCAGGTTTCTCTCCCCTTCCCACAGCCAACATGCTTCAGGTGGGGCCCCCTTCCTATTCACTCTGGCTCAAGGGTATGTAGGCCTAAGGTAAGGGGAACATGGAGGGAGATTCTTGGGCTGAAATGCCTGGAAAGAAGCCCTCACTTTTTCTCCACAGGTTTGAATCTGAAATGTAAGGTCTGTAGCTGCTGCAGCCATTTGTTCTAACCACTGCACAAATCCTCAGGTCTCTGGGCTGTTCCAAGTGGGTCAGTCACCTTTCTTCATGGGACACAGCTTTTTCTCAGGAAGGGAAGTTACAAGTCCCTGCTCAGCGTCTCCCTTTAACCTGGTATGATCTGCACAGAGCTGAGCAGAAGTGTCTTTACGTTTCTGCCACAGGATGATGCCCTTCCCTATTTTTAACACTAATATAGGTCCCTCCCTTTCCTTTTTCTGTTGTTGTCGTTATGGTTCCTTTCAGCTGGAATCTAGAATGGGAGAGAGGCATTGAAGATCTATGCTTATCTCATAAATTTGCCCAGAAGCACTGAAGAGATGCCACTAAGTAAATATGAATTCGAAAGTGCTGGCTGGCAAGTTTCTAGTATCTTGCCTAGTTTTCTAATCTATGACTTTTTTAAGGGATTATATTATTCATTCTAATTTGTTAGTTTCATCAAAGTATAGTTTTATTCGTAACCGTGGTAAGCTTTTGTTTCCTGAATGTGCACTATTTCTGATAGTCTAAGAATGTGGGATGACACTTATACTTGTTTTCTTCTTAAGAAAGCAGGTCTTATGAAATACTATCATCTCATTTGCATGGCAGGACCTGCTAAGTACATTCACATCTTCCACCCCACCTCATCTGTAGTTCTTCATAGTTGGTAGAGAAGGTGTTGTTCTCCTCACTTCACACATGACGCAACCGAGACCCTCAGAGATTCAGTGAGATGTTTTAGGTCATAAACATTTGTCAGTGGCAAAGGCAGGGGTACTACCAAGAACTGTTGACTCTTTAAAGGCAGGGCTTTGTCCAAAGACCAAAACATCCAGGCCAAACAGGAGGTGACCTCTTCTTTCGTCTCTATGCCTTTTCTTAAATCAAATCTCGGGGTTAACTGAAGACTGTTAAACAAAGTACACAGAGGTTGTAATGTAATCCTGATCATCACGGAGAGACACTTTCTGTCTTATGGGACTCAGTAAAAACAAAAAGTTAAGAAATTATATTTATTTGCTTATAGGCACATCTGAACCTTTACACAAACTGTTAGCTAATGTCATTTCAGTTTGCCCTTCCTTCCTTCCTTCCATTATAGCCACGAGAGTTAGGGGCAGACCCCGACTAAAGACGTGAGTAGAGATTAATGTGTCTGAGTTTATTATATAGATTCCAAAAAGGGGTCTGTGTTTGTTTAACAATGACTGCCTTTTAGAACCAATGACAAGTCAGAAGACATTTCTCCCTAAAGCTAATTTCTAATAGGCTTTCAGAACCTTGGGGTTGAGTGACATCACTGCTGGTGACAACATTTTTTCTTTGTGATTCAGAATGGTCACCTCCCCTTTACTGCCTGTGTTGCTTTTAAACTGATTATCAGCATATTCAAATGCAGATATTCAGGAATATAGCTTTATTATTTAGAAAACTTTGTAACAGTTAATCTTTGCAAGCATTTATGAAATGACATGAATTCACTGCTATTACTTCTTTAAAAAAATAAATTAAAAAAACCCCAGCAAGTGAAGATCATCATAATAGTTTCTCTTCTCTCCACCCCACCCTATTTAGGAAAATACCAAACTATAAAATAACATAACTCAGGATCTTTTGCAATATTCTTCTGATGAAATAAAAATGTTGATTCAGAAAAATCAATTAAATTAGCATTCAAGAACTCAGATGTGGAAATGGTTCAAAATGTATATTAATATTGCTTTGTGGAAAAGACAATTTTAAAGTTAGCCTACAGAATATACAGGGTGGAAGGGAGGGGAGAGAGCTTGTCTGCTGCATTTGGCTTCCACAGGACTAATGTAGACATGAAGGGACTTTAGAAAATGTTTACTTTTGATTTAGTCTGAAATACGGATAATTTGTCCTTGAACAGGCAACTGGCTCCTGTTGGTCTTAAATGTCAGCTATAATCACTTTAAGCCTAAATGTTTATAATAAAAAAGTAAAAGGCCTTATTCATATCAGGCACAGGTTATAAAAAGTTTTCTTTTTTTAAATAAATTTATTTTTGGCTGCGTTGGGTCTTTGTTGCTGCGCATGGGCTTTCTCTAGTTGTGGCAAGCGGGGGCTACCCTTTGTTGCGGTGTGTGGGCTTCTCATTCCGGTGGCTTCTTGCTGCAGAGCGTGGGCTCTAGGTGCGCGGGCTTCAGTAGTTGTGGCACACAGGCTCAGTAGCTGTGGTTCGTGGGCTCTAGAGCGCAGGCTCAGTAGTTGTGGCGCACGGGCTTAGTTGCTCCGCGGCATGTGGGATCTCCCCAGACCAGGGCTCGAACCCGTGTCCCCTGCATTGGCAGGCGGATTCTTAACCACTGCACCCCCAGGGAAGCCCATAAAGTTTTCTTTTAAAAACACACTGAAGATATGAAAAATCAGATCTGAAATTTTGTATATTACACTCTAAAATCTTCTCAATTTTACTGGATTTTAAAGTGTTTTTGTTTGGTCTCTAGGATTAGAGATCTTAGTGGCATATTCATTTCTGTTCATTAATTGTGAGATTCAATCAGGAAAAACTATAACTGGGCCATCAATATACCTTCACAGCTCTTGAAAACCCTACTTTGCCTTAAAGGAGAGTATAGCTGGGCAAAAAAAAAAGCAATAATTTGTGTGGGCATGAATCAACTACCGTCTGTTCCATCTTTGGTATTTTAAACCACTTATGTAACAGGCCTTATTTGGCCCAAAAAAGCAGCTGTGACAGTTGCAGACACGATAACCCCCTTTCCCCATTTGTTCCTGGCTTGTTTGCTCTTGTATCCCTGGTCGCAGATTTCTGATTCGGTAACATCCACCCTGATCCCCTTCAGTGCTGGTATCTTCTAGACTGCTCTCCTAGCTTCTTGGATTTTGGCTTTGTTCCCTCCTTTAGATCTGGAATCCCAGAGGCATCTTATCAGAACCTCCCATTTTAGCCTCTGAATCCAGAACACTCCACACAAAGGTCTGCATAGTGCTGGGAGTGGACGGAGTTAAGTCACTGTCCCTCCCAATGATGAATGTGAACTTCACTGTTCAAGGAGAAGTGAATTATTTCTTACAGAGTTATTCCAGCTGTGGGCTCTTATGTACTGGGACAGTCTTAGAAAGCTGACCTTCATCTAGTAACATCATCATTTATCAGGCTTTGTGGTGAGCAAAAGGGACATGATTATCTGTCATATATTCTCTATTGAAAAAGCCAAAGTACCTGTGCTCCAGCAACAGTGACCTGTGATGTATTACAAAATCAAGGAAGACCAGACCCCTGTCCTATAGAATGTTACAGTCTAATAGTGGCAGGCATGTGCATCAGCTTCCTATTGCTGCTGGAATAAATGATCACAAGCTAGTTGTTCAAAACAACACAAATTTATTCTCTTAAAGTTCTGGGGGTCAGAAATCCAAAATGTCTCACTAAGCTAAAATCAAGGTGTTACCAGAGCTGGGTTCCTTCTGGAGGCTGAAGGGGAGAATTTATTTCCTTGCCTTTTACAACTTCTAGAGTATGGTTGTTCCTTGGCTCCTGGCCCCTTCTTCCATCTTCAAAGCCAGCAGCATAGCACCTTCAAATCCCTCTCTAACACTGACTTTCCTGCTTCCCTTTGAGATTACACTGGGCCCACCTGGATAATCCAGGCTACTCTCTCCATTTCAAGATCCTTAACCATTTCTGCAAAATTCCTTTTGCCATGTTAGGCAACACATTTATAGGTTCTGAGGATTAGGATACAGATATCTTTGGCAGGGCATTATCTCCCCCCACCCTTAATTTTTTTTATTGTGGTAAAATACACATAAAATTTACCATCTTACCTGTTTTCAAGTTTACAATTCAATGGTATTAAATTCGTTCATAATGTTGTACAACCATCACTACCAACCATCTCTGTAAGTCTTTTTTTTTTTTGCAGTACGCGGGCCTCTCACTGTCGTGGCCTCTCGTGTTGCGGAGCACGGGAGAGGCTCCGGACGCGCAGGCTCAGTTGCCATGGTTCATGGGCCCAGCCGCTGAACCACGGCATGTGGGATCTTCCTGGACCGGGGCACGAACCTGTGTCCCCTGCATCGGCAGGCGGACTCTCAACCATTGCGCCACCAGGGAAGCCCTCCATAATTCTTTCATCATGTAAAACTGAAACTCTATACTCATTAAACAATAACTCCCTATTCCTTCCTCCCCCTGGCAACCACTATTCTACTTTCTGTCTCCATGATTCTGACTACTCTAAGTATGTCATATATGTGGAATCATCATATAGTATTTGTCTTTTTGTGACTGGCTTATTTCACTTAGCATAATGTCCTCAAGTTTCATTCATGTTGTAGCATATGGCAGAACTTCCTACCTTTTCAAGGCTGAATAATATTCCATTATATGTGTATACCACATTTTGTTTATCCATCATCCGCTGATGGACACTTGGGTTGCTTCCGTTTTAGCTACTGTGAATAATGCTGCCATGAACATGGGTGTATAAACATGTCTACAAAACCGTTTTCAATTCTTTTGGATATATATCAGAGGTAGCATTTCTCAATCATATAATAATTCTATTTTTAATTTTTTGAGGAATTGCCATAACATTTTCCACAGCAGCTATACCATTTTACATTCCCACTAACAATGCACAAGGGTTCTAATTTCTCCATATCCTCACCAAACCTTGACATTTTCTTTTTTTTTTTAAATAGTAGCCATCCTAATGGGTGTGAGGTGATATCTCATTGTAGTTTTGATTTGCATTTCCCTATCAATGACATTGAGCATCTTTTCACGTGCTTATTGACCAATTTGTATTTCTTCTTTGGAATTCAAGTCCTTTGCCCATTTTTTAATTGGGTTATTTTGTTGTTGAGTTTTAGGAGTTTTCCATAGTTCCTGGATATTAACCCCTTATCAGATATATGACTTGCAAATAGTATCTCCCATTCTCTGGGTTGTTTCTTTACTCTGTTGATATTATATTTTGATGCACAAATCAAAAAACTTTTCATGCAGTCCCATTTGTCTACTTTTTCTTTTATTGCCTGTGCCTCTGGTGTCACATCCAAAGAAATCATTGCTAAATCCAATGTCAGGAAGCTTTTGCCCTGTGTTTTCTTCTAGGAGTTTAATTGTTTTAGGTCTTACATTTACGTCTCTGATCCATCTTAAGTTATGGTGTTAGATAAGTGTCCAGCTTCACTCTTTTGCTTATGGATATCCAGTTTCTCCAGCATCATTTGTTGAAGAGACTGTCCTTTCCCATTCAATGGTCTTGGCGCCCCTGTCAAAAATCATTTGGCTATAAATACAAGAGTTTAAGTCTGTGCTCTCTATTCTATTCCATTGTTATATATGTCTGTCTTTATGCCAGTACCACACTGTTTTGATTACTGTAGCTTTATAGTAAATTTTGAAAACAGAAGTGTGAGTCCTCCCCCTTTGTTCTTCTCTTTCAAGATTGTTTTGGTTATTTGGGGTCCCTTGAGATTCCATATGAATTTTAAGATGGGATTTACTATTTCTGCCAAAAAAAAAAAGACTTTGGGATTTAGATAGGGAGTGCAAGGAATGTACAGATTTATAGATTGCTTTGCATAGTAATGACATCTTAACAATATTGTTTTATAATCCATGGACATGGGATGTGTTTCTAATTTATGCCTTCTTTGATTTCTTTTGGCAATGTTTTATACTTTTCACTGTATAAGTCTTTCATCTTCTTGTTTAATTCCTAAGTATTTTATTCTTTTTGATGCTATTATAAATGGAATTTTCATAATTTCCTTTCCAGATTGTTCATAGTATATAGTGTATATAAATGCAACTAATGTTTGTGAGTTGACTTTGTATTCAACTTTATTGAATTCATTAGTTTTAACAGCTTTTTTGTGTGGAATCATTAGTAGTTTCTACATATAATATCATTTGCAAACAGAGAAAATTTTACTCCTTCCCTTCCAATTGAGATGCCTTTTTTTTTTCTTTTCCTCACCTAATTGCTTTGGCTACAACTTCCAGTACTATGTTGAGTAGAAGTGGCAGAAGTGGGCATCCTTGCCTTGTCCTGATGTTAGAGGAAAAGTTTTCCTTCTTTCATCCTTGAGTATGATGTTCCTTGTGGGCTTTTCACATATGGCTTTTATTATGTGAAGGTAGTTTCTTTCTATTCCTAATTTGTTGAGTGTTTTTATCATGAAAGGGTGTTGAAATTTATCAGATGCTTTTCTGTATAAATTGAGATGATCGTGTTTTTTTCCCCCTTCATTCTGTTAATGTGGTCTATTAAATTGATTGATGTTCCTATGCGGAACCATTCTTGCACTCCAGGAACAAATCCCACTTGGTCATGGTGTATAATCCTTTAAACATGCTGCTGAGCTTGGTTTGGTAGTGTTTTGTTGAGGATCTTTAAATCAATGTTCGTAAGGAATATCTGTCTGGAATTTTCTCTCTTGTGGTGTCTTTGTCTGGCTTCGGAATCAGGATAATGCTGGCTTCATGTTAGAAAGTATTCTCTCCTCTTCAATTTTTTGGAGAAGTTTGAGAAAGACTAGTGTTAGTTCTTTAAATGTTGGGTACAATTCACCACTGAAGCCATCAGGTCCAGGGCTTTCCTTTGGAGACTTCTGATTACTGCTTCAGTCCCCTTATTAGTTACAGGTCTCTTCAGATTTTCTATTTCTTTGTGATTTAGTCTTGGTAGGTATTGTGTTTCTAGGAATTTGTCCATTTCATCTAAATTATTCAATTTGTTGGCATACGTTGTTAATAGTACTCTCGTATAGTCCTTTTTATTTCTGTAGAATTGGTAGCAATGTCCCATTTTCATTTCTCCCCCCGCCACCCAACTTTACCGAAGTATAACTGACAAATAAAATTGTAACATTCAATGTGTGTAAAACATGATGATTTGATATACATTGTAAAATTATTCCTATCATCAAGTTAAAACATCCATTACCTCATATAGTTAACTTTTTTTTTGGTAGAATGCTTAAAATCTACTCCTTTATAATTTCAATATACAATACTGTACTACAACTATAAAAAAACAAAACACTTCAAGAATCTGAGTGTCATCTTTGTGCAGGGACCATGCTAATCTTTGCATCAATCTAATTTTAGTATATGCACTGTCAAAGTGAGCACCCCATTTTCATTTCTGATTTTAGTAATTTCAGAGTTCTCACTCTTGTTTTCTAGCTGAAGGTTTGTCAATTCTATTGATCTTCTCAAAGAACCAGCTTTTGATTTCACTGATTATCTCTATTGTTATTTTATTCTCAACTTAATTGATCTCCGCCATAATCTTAATTATTTCCTTCCTTTTGCTAGGCTTGGGTTTAGTCTGTTCTTTTTTTCTAGTTCCTTAAGTTGTATAGTTTTTTTTTTAATTAATTAATTTTTGGCTGTGTTGGGTCTTCGTTGCTGCACACAGGCTTTCTCTAGTTGTGGCTAGCGGGGTCTACTCTTCATCGCAGTGCATGGGCTTCTCATTGCGGTGGCTTCTCTTGTTGTGGAGCATGAGCTCTAGGCATGTGGGGTTCAGTAGTTGTGGTTCGTGGGCTCTAGAGCACAGGCTCAGTAGTTGTGGCGCACAGGCTTAACTGCTCCGCAGCATGTGGGATCTTCCTGGATCAGGGCTCCAACCCATGACCCCTGCATTGGTAGGCAGATTCTTAACCACTGCACCACCAGGGAAGTCCCTAGTTAATTTTCTGATTTGAGATATTTCTAGTTGCTTTATTGTAAATACTTATAGCTATACACTTTCCCCTTGACAGTGCTTTTACTGTCCCATGAGTTTTTAATTTATTTTATTTTTTAGTGAGGTAGAGCTGACTTACAATTATATTAGTTTCGAGTGTACAATGTAGTGATTGAAATTTTTATAGATTATACTCCATTTAAAGTTATTATAAAATATTGGCTATATTCCCTGTGCTGTAACGATATATCCTTGTAGTTTATTTTATAGATAGTAGTTTGTACCTCTTAATCCCCTACCTCTACGTTGCTCTTCCCCACTTCCCTCTCTACACTGGTAATCACTAGTTTGTTCTCTATATCTGTGAGTCTGTTTCTGTTTTGTTATATTCATTAGTTTGTTTTATTTTTTTAGATTCCACATACAAGTGATAACACACAGCATTTGTCTTTCTCTGTGTCATTTATTTCACTAAGCATAATATCTCCAGGTCCAGTCATGTTGATGCAAATGGCAAAATTTTATTCCTTTTATGGCCAAGTAGTATTCCATTGTGTGTATGTGTGTATGCATCTCCTTTTTCCATTCATCTGTTGATGGACACTTAGGTTACTTCCATATCTTGGCTACTGTAAATAATGTGGCTATAAACACTGGGTGCATGTATCTTTTCAAATTAGTGATTTCATTTTCTTTGGATATCCACCCAGGAGTAGAATTACTGCATCATATGGTAGTTCTAATGTTAGTTTTTTGAGGAACCTCCATACTGTTCTCCAGAGTGGCTACACCTATTTATATTATACCAACAGTGTACAAGGGTTTCCTTTTCTCCATATCCTTGCCAACATTTGTTATTTGTGGTCTTTTTGATGATAGTCATTCTGACAGGTGTGAGGTGTTATCTCGTGGTTTTTAGAATTTTATTGAAGTATAGTTGATTTACAATGCCGTGTTTAATTTCTGCTGTACAACAAAGTGATTCAGCTATATATACATATATATATATATATATACACACATATATATATGTATATATATATTCTTTTCCATTATGGTTTATCACAGGATATTGAATATAGTTCCCTGTGCTAGGACCTTGTTGTTTACCCATCCTATATATAGTAGTTTGTATCTGCTAATCCCAAACTCCCAGCTAACTTCCCTTCCCCATCCTGCCTCCCCCTGGCAACCACAAATCTGTTCTCTTTATCTGTTAAGTTTGTTTTTGTTTTGTAGATATGTTCATTTGTGTCGTATTTTAGATTCCACATATAAGTCATATCATATGGTATTTGTTTCTCTTTCTGACTTACTTCACTTAGCATGACAACCTCTAAGGTCCATCCACGTTGCTGTAAATGGCATTATTTCATTCTTTTTTTATGGCTGATAATATTCCCTTGGATATATATATACCACATCTTCTTTATCCATTCATCTGTCGATGGACATTTAGGTTGTTTCCATGTCTTGGCTATTGTAAACAGTGCTGCTATGAACATAGGGGTGCATGTATCTTTTCGAATTATATTTTCGTCTGGGTATATTCCCTGGAGTGGGATTGCTGGATCATACAGCAACTCTATTTTTAGTTTTTTGAGGAACCTCCATACTGTTTTCCACAGTGATTGTACCAATTTACATTCCCATCAATAGTGTAAGAGGGTTCCCTTTTCTCCACACCCTCTCTAGCATTTATTATTTGTAGACTCTTTAATGATGGCCATTCTGACTGGTGTGAGGTTGTACCCCATTGTAGTTTTGATTTGCATTTCTCTAATAATTAGTGATGATGAGCATCTTTTCATGTGCCTACTGGCCATCTGTATGTCTTCTTTAGAGAAATGTCTTTTTGGGTCTTCTGCCCATTTTTTAATAGTGTTGTTTGCTTCTTTTTTTTGATATTGAGTTGTATGAGCTGTTTATATATTTTGGATATTAACTCCTTGTCGGTTGCATCATTTGTAAATATTTTCTCCCATTCAGTAGGTTGTCTTTTCACTTTGTCAATGGTTTCCTTTGCTGTGAAAAAGCTTTTAAGTTTAATTAGGTCCTATTTGTTTACTTTTCTTTTTGTTTCCTTTGCCTTAGGAGTCAGATCCCTCAAAATACTGGATTTATGTCAAAGAGTATTCTACTTGTTTTCTTCTAGGAGTTTGATGGTTTCCAGTTTTACATTTGGGTCTTTAATCCACTTTGAGTTTACTTTTGCATATCATGTGAGAAAATGCTCTAATTTCATTCTTTTACATGTAACTGTCCAGTTTCCCCAGCACCATTTATTGAAGAGACTGTCTTTTCTCCCTTGTATATTCTTGTCTCCTTTGTCACAGAAACCATAAGTGTGTGGGTTGATTTCTGGGCTCCCTATTCTGTTCTGTGAGCTATGTGTCTGTTTTTGTGCCAGTACCATACTGTTTTGATTACTGCAACTTGGTAGCATGGTCTGAAGTCAGGGAGCGTAATACCTCTAGCTCTGTTCTTTATCAAGATTGTTTTGGCTATTTGGGGTCTTTTGCGTTTCCATACAAATTTTAAAATTATTTGTTCTAGCTCTGTCAAAAATGCCATTGGCATTTTGATAGGGATTACATTGAATCTGTAGATTGCCTTGGGTAGTATGGTCATTTTAACAATATTAAGCCTTAAAATCCATGAACATGGTATATATCTTTTCATCTGTTTACGTCATCTTTAATTTCTTTCATCAGTTTCTTAGAGTTTTCTGAGTATAGGTCTTTTACCTCCTTAGTTAGATTTATTCTTAGGTATTTTATTTTCTTTTATTTTTTGATGTGATTGTAAATTGGATTGTTCCTTAATTTCTCTGACAGTTTGTGTATAGAAATGCAACATATTTCTGTATATTAATTTTGTGTCCTGAAACTTGACTGAATTCATTGATAAGCTGTAGTAGTTTTTTGGTGGTGTCTTTCAGATTTTCTATGTATAGTATCATATCATCTGAAGACAGTGACAGTTTTACTTCTTCCTTACCAATCTGGATTCATTTCATTTCTTTTTCTTGTCTGATTGCTGTGCCTAGGACTTCCAATACTATGTTGAATAAAAGTGGTGAGGGGCTTCCCTGGTGGCACAGTGGTTGAGAGTCTGCCTGCCGATACAAGGGACATGGGTTCATGCCCCGGTCTGGGAAGATCCCACATGCTGCGGAGTGGCTGGGCCCGTGAGCCATGGCCACTGAGCCTGTGTGTCCGGAGCCTGTGCTCCGCAATGGGAGAGGCCACAACAGTGAGAGGCCCGTGTACCGCAAAAAAAAATAAATAAATAAAATAAAAATAAAAGTGGTGAGACTGGGCATCCTTGTCTTGTTCCTGGTCTTAGAGGAAATGCTTTCAGCTTTTCACTGTTGAGTATGTAATTAACTATGAGTTTGTCATATATGGTCATTCCTTATTTTGAGGTATGTTCCCTCTGTACCTGAGAGTTTTTATTATAAATCGATGTTGAATTTTGTCAAAAGTTTTTTCTGCATCTATTGAGATGATCATATGATTTTTATTCCTCAATTTGTTAATGAGGTGTATCACACTGATTGATTTGTGGATACTGAACCATCTGTGCTTCCCTGGATAATTTCCACTTGAACATGGTTTATGATCTTTTTAATGTATTGTTGGATTTGGTTTGCTAATATTTTGAGGATTTTTGCATCTATGTTCATCAGTGTTACTGGCCTGTATTTCCTTTTTCTTGTGATATATTTGTCTGGTTTTGGTATCAGGGTGATGTGGGCCTTGTAGAATGAGTTCAGAAGCATTCCTTCCTCTGTAACTTTCTGGAAGTTTGAGAAGCATAGATGTTAACTCTTCTCTAAATGTTTGGTAGAATTCACCTGTGAAGCCGTCTGGTCCTGGACTTTTGTTTTTTGGGAGGTTTTAAAATTCCTGATTCAATTTCATTACTGGTAATTGATCTGTTCATATTTTCTAGTTCTTCCTGGTTCAGTCAGTACATATCTAGGAGTTTGTCCATTTCTTCTGTCCAGTTTATTGGCATGTAGTTGTTTGTAGTAATCTCTTATGATCTTTTATATTTCTGTGGTGCTGGCTGTAACGTCTGTTTTCATTTCTGATTTTATCGATTTGTGCTCTGTTTTTTTGTTTTTCCTTGATGTATCTGGCTAAAGGTTTATCAATTTTGTTTATCTTCAAAGAACCAGCTCTTGGTATCACTGATTTTTTCCATTTTTTTTTTTACACCCTGTTTCATTTATTTGTTGTTATCTTTGTGATTTCTTTCTTTCTACTAATTTTGGGTTTTGTTTGTTCTTTTTGTAGTTCCTTTAGGTGTATGGATAGGTTGTTTGTTTGAGATTTTTCTTGTTTCCTGAGGTAAGCTTGTATCACTATAAACTTCCCTCTTAGAACTGCTTTTGCTGTGTCCCATAGATTTTGGATTGCTGTGTTTTTGTTTTCATTTGTTTCCAGGTATTTTAAAATTTCTTCTTTGATTTCTTTAGTGATCCATTTGTTGTTTAGTAGCACATTGTCTAGCCTCACCTGTGTAATTTTTGCAGTTTTTTCTTGTAGTTGATTTCTAGTCTCACAGCGTTGTGGTTGGAAATGATGCTTGATATGATTTCAATTTTCTTAAATTTACTGAGATTGTTTTGTGGCCTAGGATGTGATCTATCCTGGATAATGCTCCATGTGCACTTTAAAAGAATATGTATTCTGCTGCTTTTGGATGGAATCTTCTTTATATATCTATTAAGTCCATTTGGTCTAATGTGTAATTTAAGGCCAGTGCTTCCTTATTGATTTTCTGTCTGGATGATTTGTCAATTGATATAAATGGGGTGTTAAAGTCCCCTACTATTATTGTGTTACTGACAATTTCTCCCTTTACGTCTGTTAATATTTGCTCTATGTTTTTAGATGCATCTATCTTGTGTGCATATATATTTACAATTGTTATATCTTCTTCTTGGATTGATCCCTGATCATTATGTAATGTTTAAGAGTGTTTTGTTTAATTTCTGCAAATCTGTGAATTTTCTAGTTTTACTTCGATTATTGATTTCTTACTTCATCCCATTATGGTCAGAGAAGATATTCTGTATGATGTCTACCTTTTAAAATCGACTGAGACTTAATTAGTGGCCTAATATGGTATTCTATCCTGGAAAATATCCCATATACACTTGAGAAGAATGTGTATTTTGCTTTGGGGTAGAATGTTCAGGAGGGGCATTATTCTGTCACATGGGCCTATTCATTCATGATTCATTTATTCAACAAATATTTACCAAGGACCTACTCTGTGCAAGCACTTTTCTAGGCACTGGGATTCAGCAGTAAAATCCATGTTCTCTTTCTAATAAAACTTACATTTTAGTGTACGAGATACAATGAACAAATAAACAAGTATCACATGTAATATATAGTATGTCAGGTGTGCTAAGTACTGTAGAAGAGCAGGGGATATGGGTAGGGAATGAAGATGCAGGGGTGTGTGTGTTTGTGTGTGTGTGTGATGCTATTTTATATAGGGTGGTTGGGGAAACCCTTTCTAAAGTGCTATTTAAGCAGAATTCTACAGAAAGTGAGGAAAGAAGCCATGTGGATACCTGAGGCAAGGGTGTTTTTAGGCAGAGGAACAGCAAGTCCCAAGGCTTGGAGCCAGGAGCATGCATGACATATTCAAGAAACAGCAAGAAGGCCAGGGTGGCTACAGCTGGTTAAGCAAAGTGGAGGAACAATGGGGGATGAGGTCAGAGAGGAAACAGGAAGACGATCAGGTAGGGTCTTGTAGAGCATTGTAAGGACATTATAAGGGTTTTACTGAATGAGATGGAAAGCCATTGTAAGGTTTTGAGCAGAGGGGTTATATAACATGACTTTGGTTTAAAAATAATCACTATAGATAATTGGTTGAAAAGTTGTTAGAAGAGCCAAGACAGAAGCAGAGAGGCCAATTAAGAGACTGTTTCAATCATCCAAGTGAGAGATCATGGTGGATGAACCAGGATGGTAGTCATGGATGTGGTAAGAAGTGGCTGGATTCTGAAAAATACTCAGAAGGGAAAACCAATAGGATTTCCTGATAGAATGAATGTGGGGTGAGAAAAAGAGGAGTAAAAAATAGCTCAGTGGTTTTTTTTTTGCCTGAGTAATTAAAAGAATGTGGCTGCCATTTACAGAAATGGGAAAGACAGTGGATAGAGCATGTCTGGGGAGGAAAATGAGGAGTTCAGCTTTAAACTTGTTAAATTCAAGATGCCTATTAGACACCTAAGTGAAGATACTGGATCAGAAGTTGGATAAAATGAGCTTCCCAAGGGTAGGGGATTTTGTCTGTCTCCAGGGCTTAGAACAGTATCTGACATAGAGTAGCCACTCAGTAGACATCTGTTGAATAAATGAATAAATATACAAGTCTGAGTTCAGAGGAGTGATCTGGGCTTGAGATATTTGGGAGTCATCAACACACAGATGGTATTTAAAGCCAGCTCATCTAGTGAGTGAACATAGAATAGTCTGAGAATTGAGCCTTGGGATACTCCAAAGTGTAGAAGTTGGGGAGATGAGAATAAATCATCAAAGGAAACTGAAAAATGAAACCAGTGGGGTATGAGGAAAAGCAGGGAAGTGTGGTGTCCTAGAAGCAAAGTGAAGATAGTTTCAAGGAGGAGGAAGTAAAAAATAAAAAAGTTTAATTAAAAATAAATGAGGACTAAAAAAGGATGAAATTTATAGAAATGACTATTAAATCCTATTTTTAGATTTAAAAACTAACTGCATAGGTTTAGGATGGGAAGAAGGTAAGTGACAGGGGACTGGAATATAGCTTTCAATGATAAGTAGGGGGAAAAGACTTAGCAAATTAGCTTCCTATCCATTCAAATGAAGAAACAGTCTTGCTTGATTACCCATGAATATAATTCAATTTTGACTGAGCTAAGAGGAGTAAAACGTACACAACCAGAAAGGTTTATCCTGATCCACTGCAATGAACAACTACTCTGGAAGTACTGGTTCTAGCACTGGGTATGGCACTACATTCAGGACACTGATGTATCAGAAAGTTCTCAAGGAAAGTTAATTGTGTGGTAAAACTATGTGGAAACAATGTCACCTGAGGTACATTTGAAAGTACTGGGAAATTTATTTCAGAACTGGAGGATATAAAGGTTATCTTCAAACTGAAGAGGTATTACACTGTTACTTATGACACCAGAGGAGAGATGCTACCCGAAAGCAGATATTAGATAAACTTACAGAAAATTTTCTAACAATCAGAACACCCAAAAGTTAAATGGGCTGTTGGTGAGGTATTACATTCTTAACTATTCTGCAATCAGTGGAGGAATACATTCACTGAAGTGACAGAGGGCACTCAAAACTCAGCTGGGCAATGGACAGGATGATGTCTAAGATTCTGTTCAGTTCTGGGGTGTTATAACAGGTGTGAATCTACTTCAAAAATTATAGTCTCCTCCACAGACACACATACACACACACACACACACACACACACACACACACCTATATTTTATATATACAGTAGAGGGAGAAAATAGCTTGTTTAATGCAGATCTAATTTGGAGCCCTGTTGAAGGGAATGAGGATGACTTAGTAGAGATATGAGAGCAAGAGAAAACTCAAGGTGGAAAAGATTCATGTGTAAGCACTATAAGATAGTCTGGACATTTGGTTAGAGAAGAGGAAAAATAGAGGAGAAATTAAATAGTGAGAATATTAGGTAGGGTGAGGCTGGCTGATTACTTGGGAGGATTTCCAAAGTACCTGGTTATTAGTTTCAGTTGAATTCAAAGAGGAACTTTTGAGAAGGAAACCTTTCTGGGAAGAGAAGTGATAGATGATGAAAACAGAGAGACATTCTTGTTGTTGGAGATCAACAACCTAGAACATGCTGGAGAAAGAAGAAGACCAAGAGGACACCAATGAGAATGGAAGGTAAAGGGTGAGGCCCCTAAGAAGAAACTGTGGTCTCTGGCAGAGGTCTGGGAGGAGGACCAAGAAAGTGGAAGATAAAGACAGTCTGGGGACAACCAAAGGTGAATGGAGAAAGGGCAGGGAGGAGTCCAAAAGGTGAGAATATGGCGGCTCTGGATGACTGACAAGAGTATATGGTCCTAGATCTTGGAACTACAGACTAGGACTGTTGTCCAAGAATGCTTCTCAGATGGGACATTTCTGACCTCTCTATCTTCAGTTTTCTCATTATCACTGTAAAACACAAAAGGGTCCTGTGCTGATTTTGGCTAGTTCAGCTGATATTTTGGGCTTCTCTTATCTTTAGTATTTGGCAGTTAGGCTGAAGGACCTCTGCCAGAGGCTCTGTTGTGTTGCCAAATGAAAGCAATTACTTCTTCTGGGTGAGTAACTGGGAGGAAAAAACTGTCATATCTGGGCTGCGTGATGCGGTACCCTCCTAATTAATCTTTCCTGCTTCCACTCTTGCCCCTATAATCCATTCTACACAGAGTAAAAATTCATTACTTTTTAAGTAATCAGATCATGCTGCTCTCCTGCTTAAAATCCTCCAGTGGCTTCCTATCACACTTAGAATAAAACCCAAACTTCCACTCTCTCTGTCCTGATCTCTTGGCCCTTCATCTCCTAGCACTTTCCTGCCCATCACATTCCAGCACACTGCTTTCTATGTTTCTGGTACACACCCACTTCAGATATTTGGGAGTCATCAACTTCCTATTCTGCTCAACTAGAATACTCTTCCCTCCAGTCTTTACAGAGTTGGCTCCTTCTTAGCTCAGTGTCATCTTCCCAGAGAGGCCTTCCCTGACCACTCACTCAAATCACTCTGCTATATTACCCTGCTTTATTTTCTCATATCACTATCACTAGCTAAAATTATCTTATTCATTTACTGGTTTATCATCTTTTTCTCCTGTTAGACTGTGAGCTCCATAGAGCGAGTATTTTGTTCACCACTGGATCCCTAATACCTCGACAAGTGTCTGGCACATATCAAGTGCTCAGTAAACAGTAACTAATAAAGATATGCTAAAGCAATGGAAGGAAGAGAGAGAGAACTGGTCTCAGAAAGGTATGCCAAAGGCATGAAGGCCTTGGAGTCTCCTTCTTACCTTAGGGGAGGAAGAACGTGAGACATAGGCACCTCTTCTTCCTATGCTAAGAGTAAGCCCAGGAAATGGGGCCCTGGCATAGGTCGATGGTGCACACCAGTATTTGCTAATGCTGCCAGTCATAGCTATTTACCGACTTCTTATTTTGTTTCTAGCCTGGTGCTAGGTGCCTGAAGGGGAGCTGCTAGGATACTTAGTCTCTCTCCTTAGGGAAACCTTTTCATTTGAAGCCACAAAACATATACACAGGACAAAGGAACTAGTGAATTAGAAGTAGACAAATATCAAGTCATAGGTATAAATAACAGGAGCCACCTCATATTTTTGTGGCAAGCATCTTTTTGATTTAATTGCATAGGACTGGATTGGATTCTGAAAAACAGAAGTCAAAGATAGTAAAAGTTTGAGGTCTTAAAATCTGTTCATACTATACTACAGTCATGAGCAGAATAAGGTAATCAGGAGGAAAAGCCAACTTTGGACGAAAGCCAATGAGCTTAGAATCTGACATATTAAATATAAGTTCCTGGTAGAAACTGCCAGTAGGAATTCCAAGAGGAAATGTCTACCAGGGGCTTGTTTATGAATATGGTTTATGCCTTAACTTTACTTGCTTCTGGCTTCATTTACTTTTCCTTACCTATTTTCTTTTATTCTAATTTTTTCATCTGTTTTTTAAAAATAAGAAGACATATATACTTCTATAAGCCATCTCAAATCTTTTTGGAACAGGGTGGGGTGTAATAAATATATATAAAAAAGCACCTTGGACAGAAGGTCAGGGTGACAGACATGTTAGCCCCCATTTGCCCCTACCCTGACCAACTCTGTGAAGAAGAATTGTCAAATTCATGTTTATAATGTGAGGAAACAGGCAATGAGAAGCTAAAGAATCTGTCACTGGTCACAGAGCTAGGAGAGCAGGAACTACATTCACATTTTTCTGACTCCCAAACCTGGGCTCTTCAATACAACAGTACAAAAGGATTTTCCTCTTGAGATCCTGACCCCCAAAGTCCTAGAGCCAGTGGGAGTTCAACTGCAAGTGTACACCAGATATATTCTGCTATCCTAAGTGTGGTGAGCCTGCATACGTATTGGCAGACTACCTTCATCACATCCTCTCCCCTCTGGGAGTAGTAAGTCAGTGAAGCCTGCCCCGTAAATGCTGGCCCTGTGGGCTAAGGCCCAGGCAGCTCCCTTTCTCTGGCATAGTGCCTAGCACACAGTAGACACACAGTTTGAATTGCAGCAATGAAGCGATCATCTTTTTGTCCCTACAAGTCAACTATGACTTCATTACCAGCTGGGATAGATCTTTCAGAAATCTCTGTACTAGCATTTGCCCAATTGTGAATATAGAGACAGCCCAGAGGTTCCTGTTCCTGTATTCTTCTCACTTTCCAGACCTGAAGGATTCGGACAATCACTCTTCCTTATCAGTCTAGAGGCTGTTATGCTCCCTAGGACAGTGTGAGGATTGCTGGGAGATAACTCATGAGGAGCCCTTAGCCTGGGGCACATAAACAGTGTTCAACAAATGTTATTTCCCTTAGTTACACTTGTTTAGTCTTATTATGTTCACTTCATTCCCCATCTCCCAACACCAGCAAGCCTTTTGTCGGAGGACAGTGGCTAAAGATGCCAAGAGAAACGATAATACCAAGTATGAGACTGCAGAGAGGAAAGAATACAGATGAGAACAGGATACTGGGAACACATTTATCTCTACGGTAGGTTGGAACGTGGAAGACTCTATTTTTCAAACATAAACATAGCAATATTTCTGGTACAATACGCTCTTCCAGAACCTTTATATTGCCCATGAAGAGATGGGAGTCTACTTCTCCTCCCTTTGAAGCTGAATGGGACTCTGTGGCTGCCTTGCTGAACAGAATTCAGTGGAGGGGATACTGCATGACTCCTGAGGCTAGGTCATAAAAGGTGACATGGTTTTCACCTAGCTCTCTCACTTGTCAGGATGCTCCTCCTTTGAACCTCCACCATGCTGTGCAGCCCAAATTAGCCTGTGCAGAGGGACCACATGGAAAGGTCCCTAACAAACAGGTAGCATGAACTACAGTCACGTGTGAACAAGCACACAGATGATTCCAACCTCCAGCCTTCAAGTCTTCCAACTGAGGCCTAGAGACTGTGGAACAAAGATGAGCCATTCTCCCTGTATCTTGATAGAATTCCTGACATTCAGAATCTGTGAGATTAACAGATTGTCATTTTATGCCACTAAGTTTTGGGGTAATTTGTTACACAACCATAGTAACTGGAACAAGAATGAAAGCAAAGGAGAATATGTGGTTTGGTGAGACGGGAGAAGTGTAGGGAGAAGAGTGGGGTTAGAATAATCTATATGTTGCCAAGGAGCAAATAGGACTAGTACTAGTAGGTAGTATTAGGGAGACGGATTACAGCTTGGTATAAGGAGACGCTTTTAAAGCATTAAAACTGATCAATGACAGAATAGACTCCCCTGGTAAATAATAAGTTCCCTGTCAATGAAGATACTCAAATGTAAACTGAAAGAAGTTATTGAAGAGCTACAAATCTGAACAGAAGACGGGATTAAGGTGACTTTAAGGTTCCTTCCAGTCAATGGAACATGACAGCACATTAGATCTGGGGTACAAGGAAGATGGATGAGAGAGAGATGACATCTGGAGCCTGATGCCCGAGAGACCAGTGATACCATACATAAAAAGAGAGACTATGAGAGGATTTAAAAAGATTCTTCGGGCTTCCCTGGTGGTGCAGTGGTTGACAGTCCGCCTGCCGATGCAGGGGACGCGGGTTCGTGCCCCGGTCCGGGAGGATCCCACATGCCACGGAGCCGCTGGGCCGGTGAGCCATGGCCGCTGAGCCTGTGCGTCCGGAGCCTGTGCTCCACAGCGGGAGAGGCCACAACAGTGAGAGGCCCGCGTACCGCAAAAAAAAAAAAAAAAAAAAAAAAAAAAAAAAAGATTCTTCTTTTCCATTCCTTTTGTCTCTTGCCCAGATGCTGTTAATGGTCTTTCCCACTTTCTACAGCCTCTCTCATACACTTTCACATGATAACTCCCAAATATGGTTTTTAGCATGTCATTGCCCTGATCAAAGGCTTTTAATGACACCACTGCCACCACCACATTCAGCAGACTGTTTTATATATCACACAGTATTTTTATATTTATTACCTCATTTGAACATCGTAACAGTCTGGTAGGCACTAAAATCACCAATACATACATCTCAAAATCCAGCCAAATTAAGTACTCTGTTCATTCTTCATGTTTTTTTCTGCTTTGATGTCTTTGCGTATGCTATTTTCTTTGTCTATGTTTTTCTCAACTCTAAATGTTCCAACCCTTTTTATCTTCCAAGGCCTAGATTAAATTTTAGTTGCTCTAGAAAACAGCTAATTCCTACAACTAAGAGTGATCTCTCCCTCCTCTGAAGTCCATCAATGATGATGTGATAATCCAATATTTATTAAGCATTTACTATGTGCCAGGCAGCATACTAAGTGCTTTTTGTGTGTTATCTTCTATCCTCTGTATCACTCTCTGCCTTATAGCATGGATATTTGTATATACCTCTTCTTTACTAGCTTACAAGGTCCTTGAGGACTCGATCAACATCTTAGTCATTTTTGTTTTCTCCCAAGCCTAGCACAGGGCCTGGCACAGAGCAAGCACTGTATAAATATTTGTCTAATGAATGAATGAATAATTCAGGCAGGCAGAGTTAAAGTTTACCTTTGCTTGAACAAATGGTTTTCAAGCACCTTAAACACTTAAGAAGCACCCATTTATATCCACAAAATTAATGGGCTAAATTACAAATCATTCTTATCTTTTTATGACACAGGTTTCCAGAGACCTTGGCTAGAACTCATTTTGTTAGTGTAGTTTACAGATGTGAAAATAAAAACCACAAATACACATAATAACAAATTTCTCTTTGTGTAAAAATATTCTAGCATTCAGAATAGTGTTTTCCAACCAATCAGAATTAACTAAGTTTTACAAGCTCCTGTTTTTCTTCTGTGCAGTCATAAGGACTGTAAACTCTTTCACTTTGGATCCACTACTTCTTGGCACTCTTGCTATAGTACTTTGCATAGTTATGCATCTAGAAATGATTGCTGATTAACTGAAAGGTTTTATGTTGGTTACAATTTATAATCACTCATTACGGTTCGGATCCTATTAGTTTGGCTAAGGAGCCAGCACCTTAAGGGGGACTCGAGCCTTAGCCAATTATGGCAGTTGAGTCACTGCCCTGAGATTTGAAAACTATCCTTTTTTCCTTATTTCTTGCAGGCCCAAGAATGGAAAACTGGTAACACTTAAGGCCAAACAGTCATTTCTGAAAGTCCTATTACACATTGTTGAATTTTGTTGAAGTGATTAAGAATTATAGCTTGTGAACAATTCACATATTAAAATTGTAGAGTAATCCTAATATAAAAATCAATCCTTTCACCAGAAGATCACAATTTCGATTTTTACTTAAAGAAATGCAAGTTTACTGTTCAAAACCAAGGCTGGTACAAAAATCATGTGAGTACTTTTCTCCCCCATGCTGAAGCAGAGATTAACAGTGTAAATACTGACACCCAAATTGTCTTTCAGAAAACCTAGGTAAAAATTAGAAGATTAAGGGCACAATAGCAGGGCAGTGCAAAGGCAGACCTGCTATAATCACCATCACAAAGGCCGGCCACCGGCAGACTGCAAAGTGTTTACTCAAAGCCCTGTGCTATCAATTAGTGTACATAATTATCTCAGGGCCTGCCAGTTCACAAGAGGCAGTTTTTGAAGGTCTCTCTGGGCCCCCTTTGTCTTTTACTCCTGTTGGTCACAGAAGGGCTTTGAGGACAAGCCTTCCTCGGCGCTCAGGCTCTGGCTGGCTTCCCTTGGCAGCCCCAACAGGAATTATGTGAATTCCTCTAGTATAACAACAACCAAGCTACCTTTCTCCCCACACACGGCTTTGACCTTGTGCTGAGACTATTTAACACATCCAACAAAGTGCTTTCAACAGGTCATTATAGTTTAAAAATATAATTTCAAAGAAATGGGAAGTATTGTAGCACAAAATGGGCTGTAAATATTAGAGGTAAACAAATCAGAAGATGTAGGAAAAACTCCCTGTATTCCTGTAGCTTGGCAGTATTCAGGAAATGCTGGAAGATTGAAGGATGAGAGGAAGAACAGCAGACAGGGGTCATTCTTCTTGTCTCTCAGAGAAGCAGCTTACACTGATACTGCTAAGAATTTCCTAGGTAAATTAAGCCAGGAAACCACCCGAATCTGCTTTTGCAGCAAGGCCTACCAATAGAAATTTGCAGAGTAACTGAGGTTGGAGAAGGAAATTATATTGGGTAAAAAAATAGATGAAGAATTCTTAAAAACCACTAAGGGTTAATCATTGATTTATTTAAAATCCAGTTGTATATGTACATAGAAATAATTATACTTCATTTTATGAGTGCATGTATATACGTATAGAATAATGTTTTATATATAAACTTCATATATACACACTCACACTTTGGTCTGCCTGGATAATCCTTGGGCATGTCTAGAATCATGGAAAACCACGTATATCCCCTAATTTGGAGACTATACCATCTACCACTCAAAAATTTCAAGTCAGAAACTTGGGAGTCATTGCAGACTCCTCACTTCCTTTTACATCGAAAGGATGCCATTTCCCTTACATTTATTCCCTTACATTTATTCTGTGTCCTCAATGTATCTGCTCCTCTCTATTTCTTCTGTCTCCACAGGCCCTCAACATTTCAAGAGTCTTTTTACTATTCCTTCTGTCTCTAGGCTCATGCCATTCCAGTCATTTCTATAGTTTTCAGGAGTGATCATCCTATCACAGAAATGTGAACATGTATGGAGCGCACTGAATACCTCATCTCCTGCCACTCTTCACAGTCACCCTGTTGTAAACTACATCAAACTGAACATGAGACAATGTCTTATATATCCATAACTCTTGGTTTGGGTTGCCCTCAAAGCAGTCCCTGAAACAAAGATATGGGTGTTAGTAGTTTATCTGTGAGGAAGTAGAGAAGGAAAAGAGGGTAGGGAGAAAAGCTAATCAAGTATGTGTTAATGAACAGGTTACCACTGGGTCCCTTTGAGAAACCGTACAGAACATACCTCAGGATCGTCCCACTAAGGGTTAGCGGAGCTGGGATATTACCCACCAATGTATTGTTGGAGAGTCACTCCTGGGGGTGTTAACTCCCTGGCACTTCTAGCGAACAGCTACTTGTTCAGTGAATATCCTCAGGCAGAGAAATACAGGAAGCCACTTGTAGGTGACCTCCTGATAGGCCACAGGCACCAATAACATCTACTATATCATGCAGTGCCCATATTATGCCCCTTCTCCCGAATGAATTCTTTACTCCACTTGTCTTCCTGGATCCTTTAAGATTTAGGCCATTGAAGCCCTTCTTGACCTCCTTTGGAAGTGCTTTACTTCCTTCTCTGGGCACATTCTCTTCTGTTGCAGCTATTATGTTTTAGCTATTAATTTGCAAGTCTGACTCCACACCAGACTCTGGGCTCCCTGAGGGCAGTAACCTTAGTACTTAGCTTGGTGTCTGGCCCAAGGCAGGTGTTCAGTCAATGTCTACTAGACAAGGACATGACTGTGTGTGTTAAAGAGAAGAGGATCCTGTTTTCCACATAGGTAATTGAGAAAATTTTCAAAGAAACAAAACGTATGCTCCCATATTTTGAATAATAAAAAGTCAAGTGTGTAGGACGGGACACCAAGGGAGGAATCTTGGGTCCTAATTCAAGTTAGTTTGGCTCAGTTGCTTTCCCTATAAAAATGAGTGGCTATTAATGACCTTTAAACTTCTTTCAAGTTCCACAGATTTCAAGTGACTGAATCCATGTGTAAGTGAAAGCTGAAGCCCACAAACTATACAACAACCACATATGGAAATGTTTATGTGTGATATTCATCTGGATTCAAGGAAAGAGTATAGGTGACAAAGACTTGAAACGCTGGCAGGTTTATAATGGTGTGTATACAGAAGAGTGAGTGTTGGAAGGGTCTCCTGGGTGAGAGGATACCTCCCAGGGAGTGGCCTGGCTACTGCACAGGAGCTAGCTGGGCAGCATGGCAGCCTCCAATCTGGCAGGTGCCAGTGCCCTGGATGGAGCCCTGTTACTGCTGCCAGCCTCTGGGCAATGTGGGACCACCCGAGCTTACTTAAGTCACAGACCTACACATAGCCACTTCCTGAGTTCTCATCAAATCCCTGGAAGGTAGGCTTTGGCTACATTTCTAGAGGGAACAGACTAAGTGGAACACTGACTACAGGTCGTGCTTGGCTTCCTTGATACTCAGACAGTCTTAATCTTCCTAGAAATGTGACTCAGGGTAGAGGGACTAGGCAAGAATAAGGAAGAATAGGTGGGTGTCGGGGTCCTATGCATAACAGACTAGCAAATGTTGAGGAAGTTCATTTCAGAAAACAAATTCTCTTTTAAAATATTCTGAATACAGACATTAGCATTGTGTGTACATTGAATACGGCTGGATAAGATTTCTTTAAGTAGCTAGACTTTATTAGTTTCAAATCATTAGTTTTCTTCTTGACAAATCCCTGATATATATATATATATATATATATATATATATATATATATATATATATATATAATTTGTATGCAGTGCTGTTTAGAATTTAATTGTAAGAAAATTGTTTTACTGAACATCCTTAATATGCCTGAGGGATATGTCATATTTCTATCGGAAACACTGAGTCACTATTGCAAATGATTTTTACTTGGTAGGAGGGGAGAGAAAAGAACATGAGGCGGTTTACTCTGTCTCTCTTAGAGAATTACTGTTTTTGAGGACAGTCCACAGGGTGGGGTGAGGGGGTTTACAGAGCCAAGCAGGCCAGTCGTAGTCCCTGGCACACTGGCTAAAATGATGCCCATAGGTCATGTGTGACGTCAGGGGGCTACTGTTTTTGGATGGCTCCTTTCTCTTATTCATGGAGATACCTTGGAAGGACAAAGGGGAAAATAAAGAACTTAGGAGGCTATAACTGAAAGCATGTGATGGTCAGGGCACTGTGAAGCTGTGCCGTGTTGTGCTGAAGGCCTGACTTGATTTGGTCTAGGCTTTGTCACTGACTTGCTGACTCAAGGAGAATCACTTGATTCCTCTGGACCTAAGTGGAAGAGGAAATGGATGACTTCTAAGGTCTCTTGTAGAAATTATAGTTAAGTTTATGACACCAACAAGAAAAAAAGGCTCTGACAGGAGCATGTAGCCAGGGAAAATGAGACATATTAGACAAGTCTCAATATGGGAAGCCAATAAGGACAGAGGTAGCACAAAGAGGAAAAGAGCCCAAGATGACCATGTACATCCCTATGAAATGACTCCAAAATGAGCAAAATCCAAGAGATGTTTCAAAAGTTGACTCCAGACTGACATCAAGTAGAGGCCTTACCTTCCGGTGACAGCAAAGCACAGCGTGCACATTCCGTGTAAGAGCCCTGCGGCATGCTGCAGAAATGTGGCTGTTTTGGGATTCTCATCCACTGGGCCTTGCACCGAGAGGAAGCAGCCACAAAGCTTGTCGATCAGACCAATGTTCACCACGTAGCTAGATGTGGGGAGAAATGTGTGTTAGCAATCTGCATAGTCTGGCAACATCTTCACCTTCAAAGATAAATCTTCACAAACACAGGCTTAGACCCTTCAAGCAAGCAAACACAACAGACACACGTTTGGGTACAGCGTCTTAAATAACAATTTCCTAAGATTTAGTCCTGAATAATCAGCTATTTCTGTAAATGGTTCTCTTTTCTCTTTTGGTTATTCTGATGTTATTTTTTCAGGAAAGTGATCATCTGATCATTCTCACCGGTCTAGAGAGTCTGACAATAATTGAAATGATTTATAATGATCTCTGTCCTCTTGAAAAGCAGTACTTCCTAAAGTACTAGGAAGCTAAGTTCACCAGAATTCAGGGATTCAGAAAATAAGATAATGCTACCCAGACACTCCTGTTACAACCTAAACTTCTAATGCCACTTTAGATTCTCTACTTTTTTAAAAACCCTATCACCATTAGAAGTATAACAGTGAGAATCTAATTGCTCTCTGTTATGAAAAGTAGCAGTCCTGAGAGTTGACAGTAACACTTATGAAGTCATTTTCATCTTTTCAGTCTATTAAACAGTTTTCCAGAGTCGTTTATTAACCTGGACCAACAACAGTAGTTCTTTTATTAGTCTACAAAGCAGAAATAATTGAAAATATCTGAAGACTATAAATGACCTTGTAGATAAATCAGCCTTAGCTTAGACATTTTATACCAATTCAGTGCTACTGCATTTACATGTATGAAGAGCGCAGGACTCTGAATACAGCAGTTCTGAAAATCAACACATACAAACTTTCAGCAATATGTGCAAAGGAATTGATGCTTCTGCTTGTAAGTGCACTAAAATCCCTATCACTATTCATTTACTAATACAGTTTTTTGTAAAAGGAAGGAAAGCTGATGAATAATTCATGTTTGGAGCCTCTTCTAAGTTTACTATTTAAAAGGTATAAAATAATGTTCCCTTTCTCCTTTTACATTTGGAAATGCATTTATCTGGTTACTGAGCATCCGTGGCCTGTTAGGAACCAGGCCACACAGCAGGAGGTGAGCGGCCAGTGAGCTAGCAAAGCTTTATCTTTATTTATTTTATTTATTTTTTTACATCTTTATTGGAGTATAATTGCTTTATAATGGTGTGTTAGTTTCTGCTTTATAACAAAGTGAATCAGTTATACATATACATATGTTCCCATATCTCTTCCCTCTTGAGTCTCCCTCCCTCCCACCCTCCCTATCCCACCCCTCTAGGTGGTCACAGAGCACCGAGCTGATCTCCCTGAGCTCTGCGGCTGCTTCCCACTAGCTATCTATTTTACGTTTGGTAGTGTATATATGTCCACGCCACTCTTTCACTTTGTCACAGCTTTATCTTTATTTACAGCTGCTCCCCATCGCTCGCATTACCGCCTGAGCTCCACCTCCTGTCAGATCAGCGGCGACGTTAGATTCTCATAGGAGCGCGAACCCTACTGTGAACTGCGCATGCGAGGGATCTAGGTTGCCCACTCCTTATGAGAATCTAATGCTTGATGATCTGGAGCTGAAGAAGCACTAGATGCTAGTGCTGGGGAGTGGCTGCAAATACAGATTATCATTAGCAGAGAGGTTTGACTGCACAGAGACTATAATAAATTAATTGCCTGCAGACACATATCAAAACCCTATCAGTGAGTGGCAAGTGAAAACAAGCTCAGGGCTCCCACTGATGCTGCATTATGGTGAGCTGTATAATTACTTCATTATATATTACAATGTAATAATAATAGAAATAAAGTGCACAATAAATGTAATGTGCTTGAATCATCCCAAAACCGCCCCCTCCCAAGTCCGTGGAAAAACTGTCTTCCATAAAACGGATCCCTGGTGCCAAAAAGGTTGGGGACCACTATCCTACAGTTTTAAAATTGGGAAGTATGAAATGATGACCACTAACCCAATTATCTTATAATGAAGGAAAATGACATATTGACATACTGAACCCTAGCCCTGCAAGTTACTGGATGACCTTGGGCAAATTACCTTGCCCCTCTTAGTCTGTTTCCTTTTTAATGTAATAGAATGTTAGTATAAGGTTCTTGTAATAAGTGACTGATAAGCTAATACATGCAAAGAAGTTGATACATTTTATTGTTAGTTTTATTGTTACTAGTAGTAATAATAGCAGTATTTTAAAAATAGATGCATGCAAACTTACTAATCATAAATACAATGAAAATGAAGACAACACAAAATACCATTCCACAAATATCAGACTGACAAAAATCAGTGAGTTAATATAAAACACTGATAAGGATATGAGGAAATGGAATTCCTATCCTTTACTGATGGAAAGTGAAATCTGTAAAATCACTTTGGAGAACAATTTGGTGTTACTTGGTAAAGTTGGACATGCATTTATCATAACATTCATAAATTCCTACTGTAGGCATATAAGCTTGAGAAACTCCCATATAGGTGCAAAAGAAGGTTTCTACAAGGATATTCATTGTATCATTGCTTGAAATAGTGAAAAAATAGAAACTATTGCCCTCAAATAGAAAATGGATGAACTGGGAATTTATTCATTTAATAGAATCTGTAGAGCAGTTAAAATAAATTTATCAGATTTATATGCATCAACACAGAGCTCAACCCCATGTTATGTGAACATAGAAACTGACAAAATAGTATGATAGCATTTATGTAAATTTTAAATAATACAAAAAATAGAAAGCAGAATATATTGTTTATGGATATTTATTATATATATACATATAAATTTTATATACACAAATATATTTATATATATTTGTATATATTTACATATATACATATATATTACACACATGTATATAAAAATTTTATAAAAATGCATAGGAACTATATACACACACTCTAACATAGTGATTTACATCTTGAGTGAGAGTAAGAGGAAAGGGATGGAGATGGGGAGTTAGCTGTATCTACATTTGGTTTCTTACCAATAAGAAAAAAGATCTAAGACAATATGGAAAAATGTTATTGGTTACTGAAAAATGTTGTCAAGTTGGTACACAGGTATTGATAATTTTGTTAGGTGTATGTTGATATACTTCATCATAAAATAACAGAAAACGTAAATATTTTAAAAGGCAATAATGACAAACAGAAAAAGCATTTGAAACGTGTAAGATGAAGGGCTAATGTATTTTCCCCCATGTTTATTGAGATATAGTTGATATATACATCATGTAAGTTTAAGGTGTACAATGTGATGATTTGACATATGTATATACTGTAAAATGTTACTGTTTTCCAGTTTCACACCACTATGATTGGAAAAGATACTTGATATAAGTTATGTGTTCTCGAATTGTTGAGACTTGTTTTGTGCCGTAACATAGGATTCATCTTAGCAATTGTTCCATGCGTATTTGAGA
Organism: Phocoena phocoena; assembly: GCF_963924675.1. Lineage (NCBI taxonomy): Eukaryota > Metazoa > Chordata > Mammalia > Artiodactyla > Phocoenidae > Phocoena > Phocoena phocoena. The sequence continues at coordinate 118,611,703 of NC_089220.1, read as the reverse complement.
ACAATATGTATTCTGCTGCTGTTGGATGGAGTGTTCTATATATGTCTGTTAGGTCCTTTTGGCCTATAGTGTTGTTGAAATCTGCTGTTTCCTTACTGATTCTCTGTCTGGAAGATCTATCTATTGTTGGGAGTGGGGTATTAAAGTCCTGACATATTATGCTATTGTTGTTTTGTTCTCCTTTTAGTTCTTTTAGTATCAGTTTTATATATTTAGGTGCTCTGATGTTGGGTGCATAAATATTTACCACAGCACTGTCATATCCTTGGTGGATTGACCTCTCTATCATATAATGACCTTCTTTGTTTCTTTTAACCATTTTTAGCTTAATATCTATTTTGTCTGATATAAATATAGCTACTCCTGCTTTCTTTTGCTTACCATTTCATTAAAGTATCTTCCACCCCTTTGCTCTCAGTCTATGTGTGTCTTTAAAGCTAAAATGAGTCTCTTATAGGCATCATATTGTTGGATACTGTTTTTTATCCCTTCAGCCACTCTATGTCTTTTGATTGGAGAATTTAATCCATTTACACTTAACGTATTGATAATTACTGATTGGTAAGGACTTACTATTGTCATTTCACTAATTATTTTCTGGTTTTTAGATCCTTTGATCCTTGCTTCCTCTCCTGCTGTTTTCTTTTGTGATTTGATGACTTCTTGCGGCAGTATGCTTTGACTTCTTTACACTATATGTATCTACTACAGGTTTGTATAGGCTTAAATAAAACATATATATTACAACCTATTTTAAGTTGATAAAAAGTTTGATAGCATACAGAAACTTTATACAATTGTCCCTCAGTATTTGTGGGGAATTGGTTCCAGGACCCACTATAGATACCAAAATCCGCAGATGCTCAAGTCCCATCATTGGCCCTCCATACCCTCGGTTCTGCATCTACAGATTCAACCAACCACAGATTGTGTAGCACTGTAGTATTTATTGAAAAAAACCTGCATGTAAGTGGACCTGCACATTTTAAACCTGTGTTGTTCGAGAGTCAACTGTACTTTTATTTCTCCCTCCTCATATTTTAGGTTATTCGTGTTATAATTTATGTATTTTTATAGTGTTCATTCAATAACAAATTACTGTGGTTATGTTTATATCTATTATGTTTGATTTTTTTTTTTTTTTTGCGGTACGCAGGCCTCTCACTGTTGTGGCCTCTCCCGTTGCGGAGCACAGGCTCCGGACACGCAGGCTCAGTGGCCATGGCTCACAGGCTCAGCCGCTCTGTGGCATGTGGGATCATCCCAGACCAGGTCACGAAACCGTGTCCCCTGCATCGGCAGGCAGACTCCCAACCACTGCGCCACCAGGGAAGCCCTATTATGTTTGATTTTTAACTTTCAAACTAGACTTGTAAGTGAATTATGCACCACCATTACAATACCAGAGGATCGAATTTTGACTATATGTTTACCATTACCAGTGAGTATTACACATCCATATGTTTTTTTCGTCTTTTTAAAAATTGATTTATTTTATTTTTGGCTGCATTGGGTCTCCGTTGCTGCATGTGGGCTTTCTCTAGTTGCTGCGCGTGGGCTTTCTCTGGTTGCGGCGAGCAGGCTTATCATTGCAGTAGCTTCTCCTGTTGCGGAGCACGGGCTCTAGGTGCGCCGGCTTCAGTAGTTGTGGCTCTCAGGCTCAGTAGTTGTGGCTCACGGGCTCTGGAGCACAGGCTCAGTAGTTGTGGCTCACAGGCTTAGTTGCTCCATGGCATGTGGGATCTCCCTGGACCAGGGCTTGAACCCGTGTCCCCTGCACTGGCAGGCAGATTCTTAACCACTATGCCACCAGGGAAGCCTATCCATATGTTTTTATGTTATTACTTATCATCCTTTTCTTTAAAAAAAAATTATTTATTTATTTGGCTGCGCTGGGTCTGAGTTGAGGCACGCGGGATCTTCATTGCCACGAGCAGGATCTTCATTGCGGCATGTGGGATCTTTAGTTGCAGCATGCGGGATCTTTAGTTGTGGCATGCAGGACCTAGTTCCCTGACCAGGGATTGAATCCGGGCCCCCTGCATTGGCAGTACAGAGTCTTAACCACTGGACCACCAGGGAAGTCCCTATCATCCTTTTCTTTAAACTTGAAGAATGCCCTTTAGTATTTCTTGTAAAGCAGGTCTAGTGGTGATGAACTTCTTCAGCTTTTGTTTGTTTGGCAAAGTCTTTATTTTTCCTTCATTCTTGAAGGACAGCATTGTTGGGTACAGCATTCTTGGTTGACAGTTTTTTCCTTCAATATTCTGAAAGGCTGTGCCACAGGCTGGGCTTCTTGATCAGGTTGGCTGCTTGCTGTGCTCTGATGTTGAGCAAGGTCACTGGCTGGCCTCTCTGGTTGGGAGGGGCCTCCATTTATATCTCATAGTTGGGTGGGTAAAGAAACTGTCTCTGTGGTTGGGAGAGTCTTTGGGCTCCATTGTGGGGTGAGGATGCAGGCTATGCTCTGTAGTTGAGTGGGACAATAGCTGGGCTCTAAGACTGCCCAGGGTTACTGTTCAGTCTTCCTGGTTATGTGGGGTCAGAGGCTAAGCTCAACAGTTGGGTAGTTCTGTTGGCTTGGTTTTGTGGCTGCCTGGCTTCCCCAGTTGGCCTTCCTAGATGGTCAGAATAAAGGCGATGCTGAGCTAGAGGGCAAGGATGATAATTTGCTTTCCTTCCCCGGTTGTGTGGTAAAACAAGCTCTACAGCCAGTACAGTCTGGGGACTGGGGACCCTAATCAGCAGAACTGCCAACTGAGCTCCGTGGCCAGATGGGGCTACAGGCTCAGTTCCACAGATGGGCAGAGCTGCTGCCTGGGATCTCTTCTTGGGCACCACTGCAAGCAGCAATACAGTCCACCAAGATCTGAGTGCTGACTGCTGTCAGCCCCTCCACACCTTTCTACTTGATCACCAGTGGTCAAGCTCTGCAGATTCCCCCAGCAATCCCGGTGAGGTGAGACCCAAGTGGAAGCGTCCCACAATGCTGGGAGAGCTGGATGTCCATTTGGGCTCCCTCTTCCCACTGGAGAAACCACAGGCTTGTGGGGGTATGGGGGCTCATGCAGTGTTGTGCTGGCCTGTGGGAGGGCTGTTGTGGTCAGAGTGTAGCTGCTCCTCTTACCCTTCTAATGTGGTACTTCTTGATCTCTGAGGTCTAGGGGGAGATGCTTCAGTCTCATCTACCTCCTGCATTCTGAGTTTTCACAATGGTTTCTTGTCTATGGATAGTTACTATCTGGCTTTCTTGTGAGGCCATCTGTTTGATGACAGAATCTGATCAAAAGTAATGAACTAAGACCTTGTAAACAGAGGATTATCACAGGGAATCAACACTGATCCTGACAAATAGGAGCATCATCTACAGCACTGGAGTCCATTCCATAGTACAAGACGGTTGGCTGTTCTTTAGCACATTCCATCCATATCTCAGCAAAGTTCTGGAAGCCAAGAAAATCCAAGATCAAGGTGCCAGCAGGGTTGGATTCTTCTGAGGCCTCTCTTTTTGGCTTCCAGATGGCTGCCCTCTTGCTATCTTTCGTATGGTTGCCCCTCTATGCATGTGCCTAATGATTTTAATACATGAAGAGCTTTTACAATTAAAAAAGTCAATACCTCCGATAGAAAAATGGGCAAAGTACATGAACAGGCAACTCACAAAATAATTAAAATGGCCAGTGAACATTAAAAAATGTTCAATATAACTACTAATACAAAAGATGAAATATTTTCGCCTCTCAGTTTGGCTACGACTTGAAAGAATGATGATACCCAACAGTGTCTAGGCTGAGGGTACAAGGACGTACTCATATGTAATCTTTATGTAGGACAATTTGGCAATATGGATCAAAATCCTTAATGCATATTCTTTGACCCCCAAATTATACTTCTCAATGTTTAATAGAAGACAATAATCAATTGTAGGGAAAGATGTTCTTTACAGTATTATCTGTAAGAGTAAAATACTGGAATAAACCTATGTAAGTAATAATAGGTTACCTAAAGCAAATCATGGCTACATAATTAAATACTTGGAAAGCCAGTAAAAATTCATTTGCAAGTTTCTGTTGATTTGGAAAAAAGCACTTAAAAAAAGTATGACCAAACAATGTGTATAAATATTACAATTTGTTTTTCATAAAATAACCACATATATATGTACCAAAACCAAAACAAAACCAATGATTATCTTTGGGTGGTGGGATTAAAGATAATTTTTGTGTATTCAACAAAATCCATTGTGCTTTTCTGTGTTTTTCAAATCGTTTTTCTCACTGAGCACATATTAATTTTATAATTAGGAAACAAGTTATTTTAAAAAGGAGAATGGGGAGAGAGGCAGAGGCAAGCTATCTGCTATTACAAGAGAGACTGCACTCTTAAAGAAGTAGCAATGGAGCAAAGGTAAATCTGAGATATTTACAAGGTAGAATCAATAGGTACTAAAGACTTAATTGGATATTGGTTTGGTAAAGGATTGTGAAGAGTTTTTGACAATGCTCAGAATGCTGGCTTAAGTAACGGAATGGGATACTGGTGCAACAGATAAGGACAGAAGACAGGAAAAGTATCTCCTTTGGGTGGAAAGATAAGGTGTCCAGTTTTGAGCTTTTGGAGCCTGAGGTGCCTGTAGTACATCCTAGCAGCTAGGAAAGTGCTTAGCTAAAGTACAGTTTTATGACTTCTCCTTGAATAGATGCCTTATGTTTACTAATTTTTGATTCCAAAAGGCTGGTATCAGTGACTTGGACTATCTATTTGCCTCTAGGTTGCAAAGTTTGATTTCCCTGTTTCGAGAGACAGATATAAATTTCTAATTGAACGTGATGAAAAGAATTGTGCTTCAGCAAAAGACCATGAATAGCCAAAGGAATCCTGTGAAAGAACAACAAAGCTGGAGGTATTACATTTCCTGATTTCAATCTATATTACAAAGCTACAGCAATCTAAATAGTATGGTACTGGCATAAAAAGAGACATGTAGACCAATGGAACAGAATTGAGAGCCCAGAAATAAACCCATGCATATCTGGTCTATGAATATTTGACAAAGGAGCCAAGAATACTCACTGGGGAAAGGATACTCTCTTCAATAAACGGTGCTGGGAAAATCAGATAACTACATGCAGAAGAATGAAACTGGACCCCTATCTTACACCATTCCAAAAAAAGAACTCAAAATGTATGAAAGATTTAAATGTAAGACCTGAAACCATGAAACTCCTAGAAGAAAGCATAGAGGAAAAAACTTGACACTGGTCTTGGCAATATTTTTTTGGATATGACACCAAAAGCACAAGCAACTGAAGCAAAATAAACAAGTGGGATTACTTCGAACTTAAAAACTTCTGCACATCAAAAGAAACGATCAAAAAAATGAAAAGGCGACCTGCAGAACAGGAGAAAATATTTGCAAACCATATACTGGATAAGGGGTTAATATTCGAAAAAATAAGGAATTCCTACAATTCAATGGTAAAACCACAAATAATCCAATTAAAAGATGGGCAAAGGACCTGAATAGATAGTTTTCCAAAGAACATATACAAATGGCCAATAGGTATAGGAAAAGCTGTTCAACATCACTAATCACCAGGGATATGCAAATTAAAACCACAACGAGATACCACCTCACATCTGTTAGAATGGCTATTATCAAAAACAAAAACACAAAACTAAAAAGCCCCCCAAACCAAGAGATAACATTGGCAAGGATGTGGAGAGAAAAGTGAACCTTTGTACACTGTTGGTGGGGAAAGTATATTTGTAAAGCCACTGTGAAAAACAGTATGGCGGTTCTTCAAAAGATTAAAAACAGAACCACCATATGATCTATCAATTCCACTTCTGGGTATATATCTGAAGGAAGTGAATCATTATCTTGAAGAGACACTTGCATTCCCATGTTCACTGCAGCATTATCCAGAATAGCCAAGACATGGAAACAAAGTGTCCATCAACAGATGAATGGATAAAGAAAAGTGGTAAATACACACACACACACACACACACACACACACACACACACACAAAATATTATTCAGCCATAAAAAATAAGGAAATCCTGCAATTTGTGACAATATGGGTGGCCATATAAGGCATTATGCTAAGTGAAATAAGTCAGACAGTAAAGGATAAATCCTGTATGTTCTCACTTACATGTGGAAACTAAAAGAGCTGAACTCACAGAAACAGAGAGTAGAATGGTGGTTGCCAGAGGCTGGGGTGGAGGTTCAGGGAAAGGGGGAGATGTTGGTCAAAGGGTACAAACTTCCATTTATAAGATGAATAAGTTCTGGGGATGTAACGTACAACATGGTGACTAAAAATAACAATGCTGTATTACATACTTGAAAGTTGCTAAGAGAGTGGCTCTTAAATGTTTCAAAACACACACACACACACACACACACACACGGTAATTATGTAAGCTGATGGGAGGTGTTAATGAACGTTACTGTGGCAATCATTTTGCAATATATATGTGTATCAAATCATCACGTTGTACAACTTAAACTTACACAACGTTATATGTCACCCATATCTCAGTAAAGCTGGGAAAAAACAGAATTGCAGAGCTTCAGGGTTGATGCATTTCCTGAGCAAATTTCAAACCAGTGTTTTTTCAAATTGCAATCTGCTTCTACCCTACACACAATACTGCTTTCCTAGAACTATGCTAAACATTTGATACAGACAATATTTGCATCTTATAGAAAAAAGAATTTTGATGTTTGATAGCCGAAAGATATTATTTGGATATTCTGTTAAAGGATTTTATAAAATTTGTTTTTTTTTTTATCCCAGGACCTTGTGAAGTGTCTGGCACAAAGTGAGTACAAGTGATCATATTTTGCGGTGATAAATATTTGAGGATCCCTTAGATCTAGAAACTTCACTAAGCTATGTAAAATAATGAGAATAAACACTGCTATTACCTCATCTTGGTTAGACACCCTCTTGCCTCTTCTATGCCAGATAAGGAGAGAACAGGGACATATGTCAGGGTGATGTGCCCTGTTCCAGCTCTACCTTAGGGGTACAGGTCAGAGAATAGTGCCAAAGACTGTGTTGGAACACTTTCCTCACAACTTTACAATGCTAGAGATATAAACTGACAAAAAATGCACAGGTTGTAGCAGGGAGTGGTGTGAGATTTCCTGTCACTTCATATTTGAGAAGGTGAGAAAGAAAGCATGAAAGTAGTTAAACATGTTCTGTTTGCTTCATTAAGAAGATCTGAGATAAGGTTTGTGGTTCTACATATAGGGATCATCAAGCCAGCCTACAATGCATTATCTACAAGAAAACAATATTCAACAAAAGTGGTTCAAGTTAGATAAAGAGTGCCATGGTTTTGTACTGAAGTACTATAATTGTCAATCACCCTTTTTAAGCTACATGAGTTATTTGGTTTGGCAGATTACCACTGTTATTTTTTTTCCCCAATAACCCTCTTCTTTTTACAAAGGATCTGGTAACTATAATAATATATGTAAAAATGTAGGTACTTTCTCCCGGAAGGCCCACCAGAATTGCATTGAAGCACTTGGCTGGACCTTCTGCCTCATCACAGCTGAGGCATGTGGCTAAGCTGTCTGGATGACAAGAATGCAGAGTTGCTGCATCACAGAGTAGCCCAAGGGAGAATGCTGGGGCTGAATGGCATTCATCAGCAAAGAGGGCAAGGTTCTACAATGACCAGAAGGACACGGGGAAATTGAATGGGATCAAGCAACTGAGAGAAAGGCCAGGGAGGGTCAAAGTGCTGTATGATAAATGGTTGTGGACCCAAAGGGCCTAGTACTCTCTAGCAATAAATATGCCTGGGGAAAGAGGGCAGGCAGATGGAAGGGACAAGTTAACAAAGTAATCAAGGGTAAGAAAGATACTGAATGAAACAACTGTTTTCAAGAAAGCACTACAAGAGACCAGTGTAAAATTTATGAACTGTGAAAGAAGCAAATGCAGAAGAGGGCATTCTCTTTCTCCTATGAACCTACTATAAGCTTCAGAGAGTAACAAATTGCATGGGTTTTGGAAGTCAGAGATCAGTGCAGATCACAGAGGAGTTTCTGATAGGTGGGACAGGTAATTGATTAACACCAGATGGAACCCTGTTGGGAAATTAAATGTCCTACCTGATTCCAGATTCATGAGGGAAAAAGAATTCAGATGTCAAAGTAGGAATAAATTTCCCAGGAGAGAAGGTGACCTTGGAAGGAAGCAGGGTTGACCTTGAACAGGTGTTAGGAATTGCCACATTTGTGTAGTGGAAAACATACAGCTGTTGGGAGTACAGCTAGACCTGAGTTCCAGTCTCAACTCTCCTACTTAACTTTTAAAGTTATTCAGTACATAACCTTGGGCAAAGCACTTAACCTCACTGAGCAATTTCCTTACCTACAAAGTCTGTATTAGAAATCCTACACTTATAGGGCTGTAAAGCCTCTACTACAGTACCTTACACATAATGGGTGCTCCACAAATGATAGCTATTATTACTGTTTTAAATCTGAACCAAATTTATAACCAGAGATGACCTGAGATAGGGAAATTCTTAGAAATTCTTTGAGTTGGAAGGAGTTGACAGCAAAAAAAGTTATAAAAAGCTTGGACACTACCTATTCTAATATCAAATATCTAAATATCAAGAAAGACAAATGAGCTGTAACTGTAATGCTTTTCATTAATAGGATTTTCCTTCTCTCTACAAAATGTGGTATATTTTGTATTAGGAGTTTGTGGATGGTGTGAGAAAGATTGCCATCACATTGGGCCCTGAGACTTAAATTATTTTAATATATTTTTTTTAACAAAAAAGATAGTTTTAAGAAATCTAGAAATTTACCTGATGAGGTCCTGAACTCGACTGTTAAAAGCATCACCTTGTGAGGGTTTGCTTTTCATTTCCTGTGTTGATATTTTTGGTGTAATTGGCTGGCTGTTTCCATCTGGTCGATTGGCAATCAGGCAGCCAAAAACCACAGCACTGACTTTGAGAAGTCCAGTTGTCAAGCCTTCGAAAACTTGCTTATTTGTATTTCTTCCCAAAATAGCATTATTTTCATCTGGAACATAAACCTAGATAGAAAAAAAATACAGTAATTGTGTTTCAATAAAACCACCAAAAATGAACAGAGATGATATGGAAAATTTCTGGAATCATAAATAATTTTGAAATTATAGAGGTGCCATCTGAATGTTTGAGTATTGGTTCTAAGGTCAGATTGTCGAGTTCAAATCTCAGCTTTGCGCCCGCTAGCTGGGTGACCTTGGGTAGGTTGTTACTTCCAAGCTTCAATTTTCTCATTTATAAAACATGGATAATGACATTACCTATAACATAGGGTTCTTGTGAGGATTAAATGAGCTAATAACATAAAATGCTTAGCTCGTGCCTAGGTGCATAATAAGCACTCAATAAATATTAGTTATTCAATTGAATAAAGTATATTACAAATTTGTATAAACTCAGAAAACAAACCAGTTGGTAAACTGACAGCACTGTTTCTTGTTAAAGTGAATTTTTAAAATATCTAATCTAAATTCCTCTCTTAGGAAAAAATTTGCATTTCTTATTACAAAATGGTAAAATAGTTTTTTGCCTAATACATAGGGTCATACTGAGCTCTGTTTATTTATGGTTTACAGGAAGTAATATGCCTGTTAAAAGCTGGACAAGGAGTCAGAACCTGGGCTTGGGTTCTGGCCTTGCAGCTATATGTGATCTTAGACATGTTCCTTAACCTTTCTGTGTCTCAGTTTCCTCAACTGTTAAATGAGGATAATCTTAGTATCTAATGAATCAACATATGTAAATTCTTAGAACAATGTTTGGCACATAGGTAAGTCCTACAGAAGTGTCATCTGCTACTATAACTGCTACTCTTACTGTGATTCCTACTATTACCAGGAGTAAATACTACTGTGTGTGAACATCAGCTCTTGCAGAGAAGTACAGCTCTTGTAGAAGTACAGTGGCTAGATACATAATTATCAGGCTGGGAGCTCTGTGCCTTGGCATGTGATACTGGCTACATAAGGGTTCACTCTTCCCACAGAGAAGAGGGTTCCTGAAGGCCTCACTACCAAGAAAGGGGCAGAAACAAGAAGCTAAAGGTGGGGAGAAAGGAAGTTTGGACTTGGAATCAGACAGCACTGCATTTAAGTTCCAGTTCCTCCTCCAGCATGTCACATGACTGTATGTAAATACTTCACATTTCCAAGCTTTGGGTTCTGTATCTGTCTACCTGCTAGGACTACCATGAAGTTCAAATAAGATGATGAATGGGAAATCACTTGGTAAATTATTACTAATAACTTCACAAATGCACTTACTTAGTAACAACTAGTCTTTGCCTCATTCTCATTCTTTACCTGCACCAGTTCTATCAAAAGATAGAGGAATAAATGATCACTAGGATTCAAAAGGAAGATCTTCACAAACACAAGCAAATATTCTCTCCATTGTTTATAGTTGTTCATTTAGACATTCCATGAAAGTTACTTTTCTGAGAATAGCCTTGTTTAAGACTGTTGACCATCTCTAACCACTGAGCAATTCCTAAGCCAAAGTAATTACAGTAGAATCTTTCTGCAGTATGTGCTGATGGAAGTTCCCTTTGAAACTCTATAAAACAGTCACAGAGCTTCTTCAAGCTGTGACTAGCATAATCTAGCCTATCCCAATACAAAAGGTGGTATTAGGAGCTGAGTTTGAATCAAGGATTTCTGTATAAGTCAGGATAAGCTAGGTTATGCTGCAGTGAAAAATTCCTCAAAAATTTCAGTGGTTTCAAACAATAAAGCTTTATTTTTCATTCAAATGACATGTTCATCTGAGACTGGCTGGGGCTCCTGTTGTCCTTACTTCAGAGTCTAGGTGACAAAGCAACCATCATTTAGAGCAACAATGCCCAACAGAACTTTCTAAAATGATTGAAATGTTTCAATCTATACTGTTCTACATCTGCACTTGTCACATGTGGATAACGAGTACTTCGAATGTAGTTAGTGTGACATGGGACTGAATTTTTAATTTTAGTTAATTTTAATTTAAATAGTGGCTAGTGTATTGAACAGTACAAAGGACTGTAGGTCACAGTGGCAGAGAGCAAAAAATATCTCTGGAGGGTCTTGTGTCAACATTAAATGAGCTGCCTGGAAATGACACATCATTTTTGCTAACAACTTATTGGCCAAAACGAATCACATAGTCCAATTCAACCACAAGGAAGACAAGAAATGTCATTCTACTATGTACTTGGTAAGAGTGGGAGAATCAGAACATCTGGTCCACAGCACTACCGACAGCAAAATATTGTTTCTTCCAGTATGACTATACAAATATTATTCACAGTCAAGCTATTTAGTAAATGATTACATTTACTTTCTTGTACAAATTTTTGGTTTCACTCAGATGTTGAATTTCTTATGTATGTATCACTAGTTCATTGTCAATCTTTCTGGTTAAAATGGAATTTCCTCTCAAGTTCAAACACATCAGGGATTGTTGATTCTTTTTCTCCCTCCAATGGAGACAATTGTCCTGAAACCGCCATCCTCCTGCTGTAATCTGGACTGGTTGCTCTCTAGGCATGCTACACAGCTCTCATTTTGAGATGCCCTTCATCTTCATCCTAAGAATTCCTTCCACCTCCACCCCCCAACCCCGAGTTAGATTCCTTTATTTCTTGGATTCCAAACAACTTCCAAAGAAAGGGTGCATGGGAAGAAAAATTTTGAGACCTTGTATGTCTGAAAGTATATTTATTTCATCCTTATACTTGACTGATAGTTTGGATGGATATAGAATTCTTGGTTGGAACTAATATTGGTTGGAACTAATTTTCTTTCAGAGTTTTTTGTTTTAAATAAATTTATTTATTTATTCATTTATTTTTGGTTGCGTTGGGTCTTCATTGCTGTGCGTGGGCTTTCTCTAGTTGCGGCGAGTGGGGGCTACTCTTCGTTGTGGTGCGTGGGCTTCTCACTGCGGTGGCTTCTCTTGCTGTGGAGCATGGGCTCTAGGTGTGCAGGATCAGTAGTTGTGGCTCGTGGGAGTGCAGGCTCAGTAGTTGTGGCACACAGGCTTAGTTGCTCTGTGGCATGTGGGATCTTCCCGGACCAGGGCTCAAACGCTGCATTGGCAGGCAGATCCTTAACCACTGCGCCACCAGGGCAGTCCCTCTTTCAGAGTTTTTAAGGACTGCCCCATTGTTTCCTACTTTAAGTACTGTTCTTCATAAGTCCAATTAATTCCTAACGTTTTTGTACATGTCCTATTTTGTCCACTCTGGAAACTTTTAGGCACTTCTTACCCCTGATTTCTTCTGTCGTGGTATAGGTCTTCCTTCATTTTTTGTTCAAAAACTCAGTGGTCTTTTCAATCTGAAAGTCATGTGTTTCACTTCTGAAGATATCTCTTGTATTACTTCTTTGCTAATTTCCTCTCATTTATCTTCTCTGTTGGATTTTGGTCCTGAACTGGGTCTTGAATTTTCTTGTATTTTTTTCTTCTGCTTTTCATATCTTTTTACTTTGTCCTACTTCTTAGGCAATTTCCTTAACTTTATTTTCCAGTCCTTCTGCTGAATTTTTCATTTCATCAATTGTATTTTTAATTTTCAGGAGTTCTTTTGGGCTCCCTGTTTTGTTTTTACAGTACTTTGTTTTTGCTTCATGGCTGCAATATTTTCTCACCTCTGTGAAATTCTAATTTTTAAAGATATTCTTTTGTTTCCTGCATGGTCTTTGTTTCCTCTGAGTTCTTTCTTTGTATTTCAGGTTGTAGGCTTTCCTTAAATATGTGGTAATCTGGAGATTTCTGTTCATACTTAAGATTAATGCATAGATGGATTTCAGTGTTTCACAATCTAGATCTAATCACAAGCTAGATACAAAGTCAGCATGAGGGGCCCCAATTTGGATGACTAAGCAGAGACCCTGCTGGGGAATCCCAACTGTCAATATTTATAGGTCTATTCTTCTGGGACAGTTAGTGTCACAAGAATGGAATCCTATGCCCTCTAAGCCTAGAGTATATGACATGGCCTGCTCATTTTCTCAGAGGTTCATAGAAGAAGGGGCTGAGTGTCTCAGTGTTTAAGGAACAGATTTTCACTTAACCATTTTGTTTTTGTATGATTTCTGTATGGCTGTACCTGGTGCCCCCATGTCCTGAGTAACTTTGGTTCAACATCTTGTCTTCTGCCAGTGTTTGGGGAGGGGCATTCACTTGGCTGTACATGTAGCAGATGGGATCTAGGGCATCTGAACTGCCTCTTATTTAGACTTTCAACCAATCCTCCTCTTTCCAGCCCTACTTGTACCCTCATTTTCTGAGATACTTGGGAACTCTAATTTTTGAGGCTTCTGGGGTTATGTGGCACAGGTTTTCTTCCGGTAGGAAGACCTCCTGCTAATTGAGGTTTTAGCTTTTAGGCAACTGTTTTTCAATCATCTGCTTTCCAGATTAAAACATACTTGCTTTACTTTCCTTCCCATTCTCTTTGTCTTTGAGGGGTTAGAACTTTATCTGTTTATCTATTTACTATAATATTAGTGGGGGCCTTCAGAGAGAGAGAATGTAACTTGTGTGTTCAATTGGCCATATTTAAAAATTAACCCAATAAATCACCTAAAGACACAAGTTTCTTTTTCTTTTACAAACGACAGAAAGAATATGAGAAACACATTTCTGGGTAATGTCAGGGTTCTTCATACATCACAGATTTTCATATTCCTTTCTTTTCAAAAACCTTGTACTGATATTAAGTATTTCAAATAAAACACTATACATGTGCATTTAGCAATCTTTCACTTCTCTAGAAGTATTTTATCCAATAATTGCATCTTTTAAGAATATAGTTGAGAATCACAAAGACATTAAAGACTTCTGAGATACCCAAATTAGTGTCATTTATTTCATCACCTGCTCATCTAACATTTGAACATCTACTACATCCATGGTCAAAGGAATAAAGTGATGCTCCGCTTATTCTAAGGGTCATTTAGACCCTGTATACTTTGATTTTACAAATAAGTGTAGAAAGCTGTGGTTTACTGGTTTATAGTAGAACAGAAAGAACAATACAAAAGAGAGAAGTGGTAGTCATTTTAGAGGTAGGCAGTAGCAAAATGTAACACTAATTCTGGAAGCACAATAAAAAACAGATATAAAAATGCTAAAGGCACTGCAATGTGAGACATGTTATTTTTACTGGACTCACTCATCTTTATTTGCACTGAAATTATTATTTACTACAAATCAGTATAACTGTTTATGCTCAAAATGACAACCTTAAGATATCAAAAAAAAAAAAAAAGCTAAATTATGAGCCTCACTTATTTGCGGGGGGGCAAAGAAAAAAGGATGAACACTAACATTTATTAAGTTTTTCTTCTATGCCAGATACTTAAGCATTTTCTTTATACCATTACATTTAATTTTTGCAGATTAACATATCAAGGTTCGGAGATACCAAGCAACATGTCCAAGTTTCACAGCTAGGTAATAGAAGAGCTGGGACTTGAACTTGAGTTTATCAGACTCTGAAGCCCATGTGCTTTCTCTTACCCCACACTGACTTCTTCCCACTGGCCATCTCTTCTACTGAGGATTCTGGAGCAACTGTCTCAATTGGAGGGAGGTGAAAACTGATCATGGGCCAAACATTGCTTTTCTGATGTCTCTTCCATTAAAAGCTCTTAATTAGGGCTTTCCTGGTGGCGCAGTGGTTGAGAGTCCGCCTGCCAATGCGGGGGACACGGGTTTATGTCCCGGTCCAGGAGGATCCCACATGCCATGGAGCGGCTGGGCCCGTGGGCCGTGGCCGCTGAGCCTGTGCGTCCGGAGCCTGTGCTCCGCAACGGGAGAGGCCACAACAGTGAAAGGCCCGCGTACCACAAAAAAAAAAAAAAAAAAAAAAGCTCTTAATTAATTTGAACTTTATTCTTGACCAAAGGGCATGAAAATATTTTACTTAAAGGTTGTTGGAATAATTATGGGTAAAATATACTAAACTTATTATTCAGAAACCATAAATGTGGTTCAAGGACCAAATGTTACTTCTTCATCAGCCCCCCCCAAAATAAGCTCAATGTAAAATAAATCAGATATATTTTTACACTTTTCTTATTTTCTCTGTCCACAACTGACAACTTTTGATTTTTCTATTTCATTGGGGCTTTCTGCTTAATTTTAGAAACACCATTTTGGCAATTTTTAATAAAGTAAACAGAAATTGAAAAAATTCTCTAACCATCTGGCAATTATATGAAGAACACTTGTGGCTTGCAGGAGCCAAGCTTGCCATGGTGAACCCTGGGACCTCAGACCTCAGTCTAAAGTCCCTCACTGTACTGAACAGTCTTTTATTTTCTCACTGTGGTTTCCTATTTTCCAACAGTCTAAGCCCCTCACCTCATCATATTTTTGCCCCAAATTTGTTTTTTTCTCTCTAATCTCCTTATTTAATATTGATCCTTTCACTACTGAGAATAGAGTTTTCTTTTGCTTGTAACCTTTGGTGAAGTCTTTGTCTCATAAGGACATTATTTTATTCAAACAGTCACAGAAATTCTCCTCACCCTTCTATACAAATTTTTCTTTTGCTGGTTTAAAATCCTTTTACCACAATGTTTTAAATAGGAAACTGATGTTTCAGCTAAGAAAGAATTTCAAAATTGACTGAATTAAAGTATGAAGGGGTTTATCTTCAGTTAGACAAAAGGTTCTTTCTAGTCTTCAAGAATGAGATTTGATAAAGAGAAACTTTAAGGAGAAGGTATCTACACTGTAAAGGATATTCTATTCAGAGCAGTACTCTGCACTGTTGTCTTTTGTCTAGTTGGGTATCACTGTTACTTGCCAGAGGTAAAGTAACTCGTTAACAGCCTGCTCTTTTGGGACACTTAGTAGATGAAATGCACACCTAGAGTTCTGATATACGCTTATAGACTAACACTTGAGTTTGCACTTCCTTCTAACACAGCTGCTGGGCCAAGGGCACGCTGCAAGTTGAGGGGCCTGTCCTTCAGGAAAGGTGTGCAAGCAACATCCTCCCTTCCCCCCCATCCGCTGTCTATTGCACACCTGGCTTACCTGAGTCTGGAACACATTCCATCCTAGGGTGGGTGGTCTGTGGAGGGCAGGGGAAGGTTGCCTTCCCAGCATGCAGCAGTGCTTGTAACTACCACCTGCTGGTACGTACCAGGCCTGGCCTGGGAAAAAACAGAGCTATGTAGCTTTTGTCTCTTCTGAATCTGTCACTCCTGAGGCAGAAATCTAAAAACCACAATTTCTCTTCAATGGATGCAAGGTATTTCCTTTAGTATATTTCTTTAGAATACACTGGTGTGGTTATTAACTTACTCTTATAGTAGCAGCAGACTATAAGTAATTTCATATAATACTCTTATTTATAAAATTTCTCCTTCCTCTCAAAAAATATTTGGCTTTCTCAAAATTTGCAGATATTTCATATAGTTTTAGATCAAGAAAGAAACTTAGCATCAATTTTTTTCATTTTATATTTGAGGAAATAATGGTCTAGAGGAGAAAGAGACTTTCCTGAGAATGAAGAAACCATCAGGGCTAGAATAAGTACTGTGCTACTTCTCTAAACCTACTCCAAGGAGAAACCCAATATCTATAGGGCTAAGCTCTGAGGCAAAGTGTTTTAGCAAAATTAAATTAAAAGTCATTATCACTTTTAAAAGACGAGCTCACACTCTTTCTTTCCCCCACTACCTCCCACCACCAAAGTAGTTGTGAAAACTTTCTACATTCTTTTTTGCAATCCAGAAAGATGCTTTTATTAGTAGTATAAATCTATCCATCTGTAACATGATTCCATGAGAGAGAAAATTAACTTGGTAATCAGTGGTAATTCTATCCAACTAATTTTCAGTATTGTGAAGTTGGGCTTAAGTATTTTTAAGTTGTAGAGTGTGTTCACAATGGTCAGAATATGAACTAAACTCACTGAGAACCAACAGGAGATTGTTTAGAAAGCTCCTGTCAAGTCAATGTCAGAGAATAGGGGAAAAAAAGGCAAAAAAATGTGGAAGGGCTCCAGCATCAGACACAGGTTTCCACATTGCTGGCACCATTTTATTTCCTTAGCTAAACTGTCTTCAGACTACAACAGTCATTTCACCATTGACATTTTATAAAACATCTATGCTCATGTTGTATTATGTATAAAAATAGAACTCATGAATGATATTTACCCTGATGATTTACTTGGCTTGAAAGCATGAAAAGAAATTACATATGAATGGCTAATAGTTTTCAACATTATCTTTTTTAACTTTCACAAACAACATCAAGACAATATTAAAGAGAATGTTGCATTTTATCCCAAATATTATTACCCTTTTTAATATATTTATGCCTTTCAGACTCTGTTTATACATTTTCCAAAATCCTAAATAATATAATTTCAGAAAGCTCTATAGTGCATGCCTTAGTGGTCTTGATGCTTGGAAATTTCTTTGTTACTAATGTTGAATTATATTATTTTTCTGCTCAAAAGAATCCCTGGCTTCTTATCTCTTGCAAAGCTAAAGTCCAAAACCGCATAATGGCCAAAGAGGCCCTTCCTGATCTACTTCCCCAATTACCTCTCTGAATTCATGTATTACACTTTTGTCTGTATGGCTCTTGCTCTTGCTGTGCTATTTCCTCTGCCTAAATACACTTCTCCCAGGTATCCTCATGATTCATTCCCCCTCTTCCTCTAGGTCTCTATTCAAATGCCATCTTATCCATAAGCTTTTCCAGACTATCTCTTTAAAAGTTACATTCTTCTCCCCCAAACCCACTTCCCTTTCCTGTTTGCTCAGCTTTATTTTTCTCCCATTGCAATGGTCTAAACTAGTATGTATTTCCTCTCTCTCCAAGCTAGAATATAAGCTCCATGAGGGCAAGATTTTGTTTTGTTCAATTCTCTGATTCTGGTGCCTAAAACAACACTGGCTATGTAGGAGGTGTTAAAAAAAATATCTTGTTTAATGCACCTAGATACTGATTTTCAATTTTAAAAACCCAATTATTGTAACATATTCAGAAGTTCTAAGTTAATAATAAAACCAGCACTTAAGGGACTTCTCTGGTGGTCCAGTGGTAAAAAATCTGCCTTTCAACTGCAGGGGACGTGGGTTTGATCCCTGGTCAGGGAACTAGGATCCCACATGCCGTGTGGCAACTTAGCCCATGTGCCACAACTACTGAGCTTGTGCGCCTCAACAAGAGAGCCCGAGTGCTGCAAACTACAGAGCCCATGCACCCTGGAGCCTGTGCAGCACAATTAGAGAGAGAAAAGCCTGCACACCACAACTAGAGAGAATCACGTGCACTGCAACGAAACATCCCGCATGACTCAACGAGGATTGTGAATGCCACAACTGAGACCTGATGCAGCCAAAGAAAGAAAGGAAAGAAAGAATAAAAACATGACATTCACAGAAAGACAGACAAGATGAAAAGGCAGAGGGCTATGCACCAGATGAAGGAACAAGATAAAAATCCCAGAAAAACAACTAAATGAAGTGGAGATAGGCAACCTTCCAGAAAAAAAATTCAGAATAATAGTGAAGATGATTCAGGACCTCGGAATAAGAATGGAGGCAAAGATGGAGAAGATGCAAGAAATGTTTAAAGAAGAAACAAACAGAGATGAACAATACAATAACTGAAATGAAAAATACACTAGAAGGAATCAATAGCAGAATAACTGAGGCAGAAGAATGGATAAGTGACCTGGAAGACAGAATGGTGGAATTCACTGCTGCGGAACAAAATAAAGGAAAAAGAATGAAAAGAAATGAAGACAGCCTAAGACACCTCTGGGACAACATTAAACTCAACAACATTCTCATCATAGGGGTCCCAGAAGGAGAAGAGAGAGAGAAAGGACCAAAGAAAATATTTGAAGAGATTATAGTCAAAAACTTCCCTAACATTGGAAAGGAAATAGCCACCCAAGTCCAGGAAGTGCAGAGAGTCCCATACAGGATAAACCCAAGGAGAAACATGCTAAGACACATAGTAAACAAATTGGCAAAAATTAAAGCCAAAGAAAAATTATTGAAAGCAGCAAGGGAAAAACGACAAATAACATACAAGGGAACTCCCATAAGGTTAACAGCTGATTTCTCAGCAGAAACTCTACAAGCCAGAAGGGAGTGGCATGAAATATTTAAAGTGATGAAAGGGAAGAATTACAACCAAGATTACTCTACCTGGCAAGCATCTCATTCAGATTTGATGGAGAAATCAAAAGCTTTACAGACAAGCAGAAGCTAAGAGAATTCAGCACCACCAAACCAGCTCTACAACAAATGCTAATGGAACTTCACTAAGTGGGAAACACAAGAGAACAAAAGGACCTACAAAACCAAACCCAAAACAATTAAGAAAATGGTGATAGGAACATACATATTGATAATTACCTTAAACATGAATGGATTAAATGCTCCAAGCAAAAGACACAGGCTCGCTGAATGGATACAAAAACAAGAACCATTTATATGCTGTCTATAAGAGACCCACTTCAGACCTAGGGACACATACACACTGAAAGTGAGGGGATGGAAAAACATATTCTATGCAAATGGAAATCAAAAGAAAGCTGGAGTAGCAATACTCATATCAGATAAAATAGACTTTAAAATAAAGAATGTTACATGAGACAAGGAAGGACACTACATAATGATCAAGGGATCAATCCAAGAAGAAGATATAACAATTATAAATATGTATGAACCCAACATAGGAGCACCTCAATACATAAGGCAACTGCTAACAGCTATAAAAGAGGAAATTGACAGTAACACAATAATAGTGTGGGACTTTAACACCTCACTTACACCAATGGACAGATCATCCAAAATGAATATTAATCAGGAAACACAAGTTTTAAATGACACAACAGACCAGATAGATTTAATTGATATTTATAGGACATTCCATCCAAAAACAGCAGATTACACTTTCTTCTCAAGTGTGCACAGAACATTCTCCAGGATTGATCATATCTTGGATCACAAATCAAGCCTCAGCAAATTTAAGAAAATTGAAGTCATATCAAGCATCCTTTCTGACCACAACGCTATGAGATTAGAAATCAATTACAGGGAAGAAAACGTAAAAAACACAGACACGTGGAGGCTAAACAATACGTTACTAAATAACCAAGAGATCACTGAAGAAATCAAAGAAGAAATCAAAAAATACCTAGAGACAAATGACAATGAAAACATGACAATCCAAAACTTATGGGATACAGCAAAAGCAGTTTTAAGAGGGAAGCTTATAGCAATACAATCCTACCTCAAGAAACAACAAACATCTCAAATAAACAATCTAACTGTATACCTAAAAGAACTAGAGAAAGAAGAACAAACAAAACCCAAAGTTAGTAGAAGGAAAGAAATCATAAAGATCAGAGCAGAAATAAATGAAATAGAAACAAAGAAAACAATAGCAAAGATCAATAAAACTAAAAGCTGGTTCTTTGAGAAGATAAACAAAATTGATAAACCATTAGCCAGACTCATTGAGAAAAAGAGAGGACTCAAATCATTAAAATTAGAAATGAAAAAGGAGAAATTACAACAGACACCGCAGAAATACAAAGCATCCTAAGAGACTACTACAAGCAACTCTATGCCAATAAAATGGACAACCTGGAAGAAATGAACAAATTCCTGGAAAGGTATATAACCTTCCAAGTCTGAACCAGGAAGAAATAGAAAATACAAACAAACCAATCACAAGTAATGAAATTGAAACTGTGATTAAAAATCTTCCAACAAACAAAATTCCAGGACCAGATGGCTTCACAGGTGAATTCTATCAAACATTTAGAGAAGAGCTAACACCTATCCTTCTCAAACTCTTCCAAAAAATTACAGAGGCAGGAACACTCCCAAACTCATTCTCTGAGGCCACCATTACCCTGATACCAAAACCAGACAAAGATACTACAAAAAAAAAAAGAAAGAATTACAGACCAATATCACTGATGAATATAGATGCAAAAATCCTCAACAAAATACTAGCAAACAGAATTCAACAACACATTAAAAGGATCACACACCATGATCAAGTGGGATTTAACCCAGGGATGCAAGGATTCTTCAGTATACGCAAATCAATCAATGTGATACACCATATTAACAAACTGAAGAATAAAAACCATATGATCATCTCAATAGGTGCAGAAAAAGCTTCTGACAAAATTCAACACCGATGTATGATAAAAACTATCCAGCAAGTGGGCATAGAGGGAACCTACTGCAACATAATAAAGGCCATATATGACAAAACCACAGCAAACATCATTCTCAATGGTGAAAAACTGAAAGCATTTCCTCTAAGATCAGGCAAAAGAGAAGGATGTCCACTCTCACCACTATTATTCAACACAGTTTTGGAAGTCTTAGCCACAGCAATCAGAGAAGAAAAAGAAATAAAAGGAATACAAATTGAAAAAGAAGTAAAACTGTCACTGCTTGCAGATGACATGATACTATACATAGAGAATCCTAAAGATGCCACCAGAAAACGACTAGAGCTAATCAATGAATTTGGTAAAGTTGCAGGATACAAAATTAATGCACAGAAATCTCTTGCTTTCCTATACACTAATGATGAAAAATCTGAAAGAGAAATTGAGGAAACACTCTCATTTACCATTGCAACACAAAGAATAGAATACCTAGGAATAAACCTACCTAGGGAGACAAAAGACCTGTATGCAGAAAACTGTAAGACACTGATGAAAGAACTTAAAGATGACACAAACAGATGGAGAGATATACCATGTTCTTGGATTGGAAGAATCAATATTGTGAAAATGACTATACTACTCAAAGCAATCTACAGAGTCAATGCAATCCCTATCAAATTACCAAAGGCATTTTTTACAGAACTAGAACAAAAAATCTTAAAATTTGTCTGGAGACACAAAAGACCCTGAACAGCCAAAGCAGTCTTGATGGAAAAAAACGGAGCTGGAGGAATCAGGCTCCCTGACTTCAAACTATACTACAAAGCTACAGTAATCAAGACAATATGATACTGGCACAAAAACAGAAATACAGATCAATGGAACAGGATAGAGAGCCCAGAGATAAACCCATGCACCTATGGTCAACTAATCTATAACAATGGAGGCAAGGATATACAATGGAGAAAAGACAGTCTCTTCAATAAGTGGTGCTGGGAGAACTGGACAGCTACATGTAAAAGAATGAAATTAGAACACTCCCTAACACCATACACAAAAATAAACTCAAAATGGATTAGAGACCTAAATGTAAGACTGGACACTATAGAACTCTTAGAGGAAAACACAGGAAGAACACTCTTTGACATAAATCACAGCAAGATCTTTTTTGATCCACTTCCTAGAGTAATGGAAATAAAAACAAAAATAAACAAATGGGACCTAGTGAAACTTCAAAGTTTTTGCACAGCAAAGAAAACTACAAACAAGACGAAAAGACAGCCCTCAGAACAGGAGAAAATATTTGCAAACGCATCAACGGGCAAAGGATCAATCTCCAAAATATATAAACAGCTCATACAGCTCAATATTAAAAAAACAAACAACCCAATCCAAAAATGGGCAGAAGACTTAAATAGACATTTCTCCAAAGACATACAGATGGCCAAGAAGCACATGAAAAGCTGCTCAACATCACTAATTATTAGAGAATTCCAAATCGAAACTACAATGAGGTATCACCTCAAACCAGTTAGAATGGGCATCATCAGAAAATCTACAAACAACAAATGCCATAGAGGTGTGGAGAAAAGGGAACCCTCTTGTACTGTTGGTGGGAATGTAAATTGATACAGCCACTATGGAGAACAGTATGGAGGTTCCTTAAAAAACTAAAAATAGAATTACCATATGACCCAGCAATCCCACTGCTGGGCATATACCCAGAGAAAACCATAATTCAAAAAGACACATGCACCCCAATGTTCATTGCAGCATTATTTACAATAGCCAGGTCATGGAAGCAACCTAAATGCCCATTGACAGATGAATGGAGAAAGAAGATGTGGTACATATATACAATGGAATATTACTCAGCTATAAAAAGGAACAAAATTGGGTAATTTGTAGAGACATGTATGGATCTAGAGACTGTCATACAGAGTGAAGTAAGTCAGAAAGAGAAAAACAAATATCGTATATTAACATATATATGTGGAACCTAGAAAAATGGTACAGATGAACTGGTTTGAAGGGCAGAAGTTGAGACACAGATGCAGAGAAAAAATGTATGGACACCAAGGGGGAAAGCAGTGGGGAGGTGGGGGTGGTGGTGTGATGAATTGGGAGATTGTGATTGACATGTATACACTGATGTGTATAAAATGGATAACTAATAAGAACCTGATGTATAAAAAAATTAAAAAATAAAAAATAAATGGAAAGAAAATGAATAAAAACATAACCCCCCCAGCACTTAAAAAACAAAAATGTACAGTATGTAGTCACCCTGGATGAATTTGTAAAGTGAGTAAAAGGAAGAAAGGAATTTTGCATGTTATCCCCTTCTCTATGCAATATCCTACTTCTTCTTCACCTCTTATTCCTAGTTCAGTTGCTGCAGTCTATGGGATATGTCTTCTATTTTCCCCACCTGCCAGTTTAAGTTATGTGTCTCACTAAAGTCCCCAAACACCCTGGGCACACTCTGCTTTATTGCAGTACTAACTGCAATGAATTTTAAACGTCTGTTATCTGTCTTTTCTACTAGACTGTAAGCTATTTGTCTCTGTAATTCCAGTGCCAACTACCTACTTGGTGCTTCTAAATATTTGTGGAATGAAAGAATGAGTAGGTTCTAGAGGCATTTACAAAGCAGTATTGGTATGCTGACGTTACTGTGCTGGGAGCTAGTAAGCCAGGGTCTCATTCTAGCTTAGCCATTATTACCAACATGATCTATGTGTCTCCAATTCTTTATGCATAAAATAACGGCATTTGGCTTTAATATTTATTGAGTCTATTGGAAGTAAGATGGTGAGAGAGGTACCTTTATAAGCATTTAACTCATTAAGTGTTTACAGCAACCCTCTAATATATCTATTATTATCCCTATTTTGCAACTGAGAAAACAGAGGCTCAGAAAGGTAAAACAACACGCACAAGATTGTGAAGTCAGTAAATGATGAAGCAGCTTCTCAAATTCAAGACATCTGATTCCACGTTTAGTGACTTATCCCAACATCACTGTATCTTTCTTAGTAGGAGGTTGCAATGATTACTCTCTAAGGCCTCTTTTTATTCTCAGATTCTTTGATTCTGTAGGCCTAATTTATTTATGATCATGAAGTTATTCAAGTAAAGCCATCTATCTGGAATACAAGCAAGGACCAGGGAACAAAACAGACAAAAACAAAACCAAAAAACCAACGAACAAAAAACAATGAAAAAGGAGATGGAATCAGGCATACTGATGTCAATGAGAAAATAGTTAAGCAATGAAAGTTGAGGTAAAAAATGACAGCACCACTATAAGCATCATCATAAAATAGTAGAGGGAGGAACCTGAAGTACAGAAAATCAGAGATTCTCAGAGTGGAAAGCTCCATGATTAGATCATTAACTGGTTCATCCTCCCAGATAATGTAGGGATTTCTCAATATGGGTCTGACACCCTCAGCCACAGGGTCTCCACCAACCATTCGCCAAGGCAGACCTTTCCAATTTTAGACAGTTCTAATTATTTATTATGTTTATGTCAATGTCTGTCCCTGCTCCTAGCCCTATCAATCTCCACTGACCCACTGGTCATTGGTCTTCTTATTCCTCTATGCAATCAGAACAGGTTTGTTCCCCTGTCCCTAGGAGAACCATTGAGAAATTTAAAAACAGTTCTCATGTATATTGAGTCCCAGTTTCTCCATTTATTTCTTATTTTGCATGATTTACATTCTCTTTACCCATCAGGCTACTCTCTATTCTGCAGAGGGACTGTCATTCTCTTGTTCTAGACACCATTCAACTATATGATATGACATCAGTTTTTTTCAGAAGTCATGTTTCACTCCAGACATACTAAGTTCATAGTCATCTAAAACCTATAGGTCTTTCCTCCAATCTTGAGTCTTTTTCACTGATGCAACAGAAAAGCTAGGTTACCACCACACCCTGCATCCTGTAGCTGATTTTTTTCAACCTAAATGCCAGTCCACTGAGATCTTTATCAGTCCTATTTCTATCACTCTAAAAACAGCCTATCCTTCCTAGTTTTGTGCAAATTTGATATGCCTGCATTCTATGCCTCTCATAGCCAGATTCCTACTGATACAAGGCTTAAGCCCAAAGGCTCTGAATGCAGATAGCCAACCATGGAACCCATGCTGGGGCACATCTTATTGAAATAGCTTTCATTCTCTTTTGGAAACTCAAACCATGCCATTTGTCAAATGCAAACCACTGTAGTTTATGGGTTGGGGGCTGGCAGGGTGTGAATGGGAGAGGTATATATACGTGTGTGTGTGCGCACACACATGTGCGCACATCCACACCTTCACAGATGGTAAATATCTGTGAAGGCAAAACACTGGGTTTCCTATCACATAAGTGTGGAATTCCTAAATAAATCATTTGGCATTTTGCAGCAAATAATGTCTCTTTTGCTCAAAGCTGCCATTCAAAATCCTATCGACCAAAAAAAAAAAAAAAATCATCCTTAAGTACAAGGGGCTCTTCTCTAATAAACCTGGTACTCTTCTCATTTTTCCTATCGCAAATAATGGCACTACCATCCATCTAAGTACAAAATCCAGAAACCTTGGTCTCATCCTCCTTACCCTACATATCCATTACCAAGGTGAATATTTCTTGACTCCCCTATTTCGATGGCCATCCTAATAGTCTAAGTCACCAATAATCTCTCTTCCAGACTACTCTGATAATCTAATTGGTCTCTCTGAATCCATATTTGCCCCCCCCCAAAACAATCCATTTTAGATATCCATATGTATATCTGATCATATCTGATACCCTTCAGGAATGTGTATGTATGATTAAAGTCACAAACTTAACTGAACCTACAAAGTCCAGCATGCTCCAGCCCCTAAATCTACCTCACTTGCCCAAATTGACTCCCTTCACTTCTTGCTCACTAGGGTCCAGCCTCAGGGGCCTTCCTTTGGTTCCCTGAATTACACAACCTCTTTTCCACCTCAGAGCTCTCTTAGGAGCTATTCTCTCTGCCTAGATCATTCCCTCACCTGCCTTTTTGCCTAGCTAATAAGTAAACCTAATCCTTCAGGATTTAGTTTAAATATCACTTCTTCATGGAGGCCTTTCTTGACCCTCCTAGCTTGGTCAGTCCCCATTTACGCTTTCCTAGTACCTTGTAAATATTCATTTAGCATGTAACACAATAGTAGTCACATAATTAATTGCATAATGACTATTCCTCATACCTGGTAAAATAGAAGCTCTATAAAGATTAGGACAAATGTATTTCATTCACTGTTCTATTCATAATACCTAATGTTCAGTTCCTTATATACTATAGGTGCTTAATAGTTTTTTTTTTTTTTTTGTGGTACGCGGGCCTCTCACTGTTGTGGCCTCTCCCGTTGCGGAGCACAGGCTCCAGACGCACAGGCTCAGCGGCCATGGCTCACGGGCCCAGCCGCTCCGCGGCATGTGGGATCTTCCCGGACCGGGGCATGAACCCGTGTCTCCTCCATCGGCAGGCGGACTCTCAACCACTGCGCCACCAGGGAAGCCCTTAATAGATATTTTTTAAAAGACTAAACAATTCTTTGAAAATGGTACTATTGTTTATCCCCATATTATAGGTAAGAAAATTGAGTTTTAGAGAAGTGAAGAAATTTGTTCAAAATTAAAAATTAGCTAATTATGGAGTGAGAATTTGTATCCAGGTAGTTTGATTCCAGAGCCCGGGCTATATGCCTTCTAAGGTATATGAGATACTTTTCAAGAAGCATCTTCCCTCTTACCCATTTTTATGTCTTTTTTTTTTATTGTGGTAAAATACACATAACATAAAAGTCACCAACTTCACCATTTAAAAAAAATTATTTATTTGGCTGCACCGGGTCTTAGTTGTGGCATGTGGGATCTTCATTGTGGCATGTGGGATCTAGTTCCCTGACCAGCAATTGAACCCGGGCCCCCTGCATTGGGAGCACGGAGTCTTAACCACTGGACCACCAGCAAAGTCCTATCATCCTCACCATTATTAAGTGCACAATTCAGTGGTAATAAATACATTCACATTGTTGTGCAACCATCACCACCATCCATCCCCATAACTCTTTTCATCTTATAAAACCGAAACTCTACACCCATTAAACAACTCCCCATTCTCTCCTTCCCAGAGCTCCTGGCAACCAACATTCAACTTTCTGTCTTTATAATTTTGACTACTCTAAGCACCTCATAGAAGTGGAATCACACAGTATTTTGTCTTTACGTGACTGGTTTCTTTCACTTAGCATAATATCCTCAAGGCTCATCCACATTGTAGCATGTGACAAAATTTCCTTCTAAAAGACTGAATAATATTCCATTGTATGGATATACTACACTTCACTTATCCACTTATTCACTGATGAACATTTAGGTTGCTTCCACATTTTATCTATTGTGAATAATGCTGTTTTGAACATGGGTGTATAAATACCTTTTTAAGACTCTGATTTCAAATCTTTAGGGTATATACTCAGAAGTGAAATTACTGGATCATATGGTAATTTTATTTTTAGTTCTTTCAAGAATAAGTTCCTTAAAAGAAAATACTTTCTACAATGGTTGTACCATTTTACATTCCCACCAACAGTACACAATGGTTCCAATTTCTCCATATCCTCACCAAATCATTTGTTTTCTGATCTTTTTGACAATGGCCATCCTAATGAGTGTAAGGTAGCATCTCATTGTAGTTTTGATTTGTATTTCCCTAATGATAAGTGATGTTGAGTATCTTTTCATGTGCTTATTGGCCGTTCAAATATTTTCTTTGGAGAAATGTCTATTCAGGTCTTTTGACCATATTTTAATTGGGTTTTATTTTGTTGTTGTTGTTGTTGTTGAGTTTTAGGAGTTCCCTATATATTCTGGACATTAATCCCTTATCAGATATAGGATTTGCAAATATTTTATCCTAATCTGAAGGTTGCTTCTTTACTATGTTCACAGTGTCTTTTGATGCACAAATTAAAAAAAATTTTCACTCAGTCCAATTTGTCTATTTTCTTTTGTTACCTGTACTTTTAGTGTCATACACAAGAAATCACTGCCAAATCCAATGTCATGAAGCTTTTGCCCTATACTTTCTTCCAAGAATTTTATTGTTTTAGCTCTTATATTTAGGTCCTTGATCCATTTTGTCTTAATTTTTGTATATGGGGTTAGGTAAGGGTCCCACTCTTTTGCATGTGGTATTTAGTTTCCCCAGTACCATTTGTTGAAAAGACTGTCCCTTCACCATTGAATGGTCTTGGCAACATCAACAAAAGTCACTTGACCATACATATGAGGGTTTATTTTGGGGCTTTCTATTTTATTCCATTAGTATATATGTCTGTTTTTATGCTGGTACTACACCATTTGATTACTGTAGGTTTGTAGCTAAGTTTGAAATCAGGAAGTGTCAGTCCTCCAGTTTTGTTCTTCTTTTTCAACGTTGTTTTGGTTATTTGAGGGTCTCTTGATTTGCCATATGAATTCTGGAACGGGTTTTTTTCCCCACAAATACATCATTGGGATTTTGATACAAATTGTATGGTACGCACAGATTGCTTTGGCTAATATTGACACCTTAACAATATTAAGTCTTGTAATCCGTGAACACAGAATGTGTTACGACTTACATATGTCTTCTCTAGAATCTTTCAGCAATAGTAGTAGTTTCCCTTGTACAAGTCTTTCACTTCCTCAGTTAAGCTAATTCCTAAATATTTTATTTTACTTGATGCTATGGTAAATTGAATTGTTTTGGTAATTTTCTTTATAGATTGTTCACTGTGTATAGAAATGCAACTAATTCTTGTTTGTTGACTTTGTATCCTACTACTTTGCTGGATTCATTTACTAGTTCTAACAGTTTTTTCTTTTGTGTGGAATCTTTAGGGTTTTCTACATATAAGATCATAACAGATAAAAACTGAGATTATTTCTTCCTTCCCAATTTGGATGACTTTTATTTCTACTTCTTGCCTAACTGCTCTGGCTAAAACTTCCAGTACTATGTTGAATCGAAGTAGTGAAAGTGGACATTCTTGCCTGCTCCTGATCTTAAAGGAAAAGCTTTCAGCCCTTCACCACTGAGTATGATGTTTGCTGTAGGTTTTCATATATGAATTTTATTATGTGAAGATTCATTTTTTTTCTTAGATTCCATATATATGCGTTAGCATATGGTATTTGTGAAGATACTTTCCTTGTTTCTAGTCTATAGAGTGTTTTTTTTTAATCATGAAACGGTATTTTGTATTTTGTCAAATGCTTTTCTGTATCAATTGAGATTATCATGTGTGTTTCTTTCCTTCATTCTGTTAATGTGGTGTATTAGACTAATTTATTTTTGTATGTTGAAACATCCTTGCATTCCAGGAATAAATCCCACTTGGTCATGGTATATAATCCCTTTAATATGCTGCTGAATTTGGTTTGGTAGTATTTTCTTGAGGACTTTTACATCAATGTTCATAAGGGATATTGGTCTGTATTTTTATTTTTTTGTAGTGTCTTGTCTGGCTTTCATATCAAGGTAATGCTGGCCTCATAGAATGAGTTAGGAAGTGTTCCCTTCTCTTCATTTTATTTTTTTGAAAAGTTTGAGAAATATAGATATTAGTTCTCTAAATGTTTGGTAGAATTTGCCCATGAACCTATCAGGTACAGGGCTTTTCTCTATTGGAAGATTTTAAATTGCAGATTATATCTCCTTGGTTATAGGTTATTCATATTTTCTTCTCCATGATTTAGTCTTGGTAGGTTCTGTGCCTCTAGGAATTTGTCCACTTTGTCTAGCTTATCCAATTTGTTGGTGAACAACTGTTCACTCTAATCTCTTATAATCCTTTTTATTGCCATAGAATTGGTAGTATAATGTCCTCACTTTCATTTCTGATTTTAGTAATTTCAGTCTTCCCCTTTTTTTTCTTTGTCCATCTAACCAAATGTTTGTTAATTTTGTTGATCTTTTTTGAAAAAAACTACTTTTGGCTTCATTATTTTCTGTATTGCTTTTCCATTCTTTATTTAGTTTTTTCCTGCTCTAGTCTATATTATCTTCTTTGGGTTTAGTTTGTTCTTGTTTTTCCAGTTCCTTAAGTTGTAAAGTAGGTTGTTGACTTGAGATCTTTCTTATTTTTTAATATAAGCATTTATAGCTGTAAAATTTCCCCTCAGCACCACTTTTGCTGGTTCCCTTAAGTTTTCCTTTTTTTTTTCAATTTCATTCATCTCTAAGTATTTTCTAATTTCCCTTGTGATTTCTTCTTTGATCCACTGGTTGTTTAAAAGTGTACTGTTTAATTTCCACAAATTTGTGGATTTTCCAGTTTTCCTTTTGTTACTGATTTCTAACTTCATCCCACTGTGTTCAGAGGAGATATAATATCTGTCTTTTTTAACCTATTGAGACTTTTTTGTGGCCTAACGTATGGTCTATCCTGGACAACGCCCCATGTGCACTTGAGAAGAATGTGTATTCTGTTGTTGTTAGGTAGAGTGTTCTGTATATATCTGTTACAGCTACTTGGTTTAATGTGTTAAGTCCTCTATTTCCTTACTTATCTTGTGTTTGGTTGTTCTATCCATTATTGTGACTGGGGTACTGAAGTCTCCAACTATTATTGTAGAACTATCTATTTCTCACTTCAATTTTGTCAGTTTTTGCTTCACATATTTTGATATTAGGTATATAAATGGTTATAACTGTTATATCTTGCCATATTGAAACTTTCCAAAAATATATAATATCTGTCTTTTTTTCTTGTAACCTTTTTGATTTAAAGTCCTCTTGATCCAGTTTTAAGAATCAAGCATTTTCTTATTTTATCTCCATTATTTTTATCTGCATCCACATACTTCATTACACAGAAATAGAATTTAAGATAATGTAGAAATGAAAATGTAATCACAGAGTTAAGATATATAATTCTAGTCTGAATAACTTCCCTCTTGGTCACAATATGTTGGAAAATAATAGCAAGTAGAGTAGAACTATATCCAAGATGGCCTCCTTCCAAGGGATTTGTTGAGAATTTTAGGGTCAAAGGCAATTGGTCTGGAACAATTTTAAAGGAAGAACATTTATATTATTTTCTCCTTTCCCTATTCCAACAAGGTGCTATGTATGTATCTCTCGTCTGACTCTGATGTTGTACTGTAATTACTGATTCTTACATCAGTTGGCTTACTATATTGTAAATGTGTTAATCCCAGAAATATATATTTTAAAGATATACAGCATGATGAATTGATATACAGAGTGAAATTACCACAGTCAAGTTGGTTAACATATCATCTACTCACATAGCTACCATTTTTTTTTTGTGATGAGAACACCTGAAATCTCTTAGCATATTTCCAGTATTCAATACAGTATTATTAACTATAGTTATATATTGTACATTAACTCTCTAGACTTATTTATCCTACATAACTATAACTTTGTACCCTTTGACCAACATATCCCAATCTCCCCCAGGCCCCAGTCCCTGATAACCACCATTCTACTCTCTGCTTCTATGAGTTTGACTTTTTAAGATTCCACATATAAATGGATTATGTAGTATTTGTCTTTGTATGCTTGGTTTATTTCACTTAGCATCATCACATCCTCTGAGTTCATCCATGTTGTCACAAATGATAGGATTTCCTTCTTTTTTTTTTTTGGTCACGCTGAGCAGCATGCAGGATCTTAGTTCCCCAACCGGAGATCGAACCCGGGCCCCCTGCATTGGGAGCATGGAGGCATAAACACTAGATCACCAGGGAAGTCCCAGGATTTCCTTCTTTTTTAAGGCTGAATAATATTTCATTATACCTATCTATCTACCACATTTTCTTTATCTATTCATCTGCCAATGGACACTTAGGTTGATTCCATATCTTAGCTATTATGAATAAGGCTGCAATAAACATAAGAGTGCAGGTATCTCTTTGAGATATTTATTTTATTTGGATACATATCCAGAAGTGTGATTTCTGGAGTCACACTTGAAGTCATTTAATTTCTAGTGGACATTTAAAGGACTTTCTGGAATACAGCCTAGTAAATGGCAAGAGACCGACACAGCCTAAATAAAATTCACACAGAACAGAAAAGAATATTTCACTTGCTGTGACAAAAGTGTCAGGAGTGAAAGGAGTGAGGTACAACGAGGAAAATAAATAAGCATCATAAATGGGATGTTGGGCTACGCATGCCTAAATATTTAATTAGGCCCTAAGATGATTTGAAGGCAGCACAGAACAGCAAGGCAGGATGTTGAAAGACTGTTGGATTATGAAGCATGAAGAAATATGTTCAGGCTGGGTGAGCTGGCATGAGTTTTTTTAACTCTTTAATTTAAAATAATTACAGGTTAATTGGAAACTGCAAATAAAAGTGTAGAGTGGTTCTATGTACACTTCCCAGTTTCCTCCAATGATTACATTTTTATATCAATAACTGTAGTATGATATCAAACCCAGGAAATGGACATTGGTACAATGTGTGTTATAGTTAGTTCTATGCCATTTTATCACCTATGAAAACTAGTGTAACTGCCACCACAGTCGAGATACAGAACTACTTCATTACCACAAAAACATCCCTTTATGGTCACACATACATCCTCCTCATCTATTCTTCACTGCTGGCAACCGCTAATTCACTTTCCATCTTTATATAAAATTTTATCATTTTCAGAATGTTATATAAATGGAATCATTTAGTATATGACCTTTTGAAACTAGCTTTTTTCACTCAGCATAGTACCCTTGAGATCTACCAAGCTGTTGAGTGTATCAGTAGTTCATGACTTTTAATTGCTTAATAGTATTCTATGGTATGGATGTACTAAAGTTTAACCATTCCCTATTAAAGGACACTTTGGTTGTTTCCATTTTTGGCTATTACAAATAAAGTAGACTATTTATATTTAATGATAAGTTAGGACCTAAGTCCACCATTTTATTTTTTGTTTATCCTGTTTGTGGCCTTTTCAGCTTTTCGAACCTATACATTTATGTCTTTTGCCAAATTTAGGACAATTTCAGCCATTATTTCTTCAAATACTTTTTTAGTCCTGTCTTCCCTATCCTCTCCTTCTGTGAGTTTGATAACATGAATATCTGATCTTTTGTTATAGCCCCATCAGGCCCCTGAAGCTCTGTTAATTTTTTTTTCAGTCTGTCTTCTCTGTTGTTCAGATTGGGTAATTTCGATTGTTCCATCTGAAAATTCATTGATTCTTTCCTCTTTCCTCCCTGTTCTGTTGTTGAACACATTCCCTACACTTTAAGGTTTTGGTTATTATAGCTTTAAGTTCTAACATTTTCATTTGGTTCATCTGTATATCTTCTATTTCTTTGCTGAGGCTTTTTATTTTTCATTTGTTTAAGCATCTTTGTAATTGCATGTTGAAGCGTTTTTATGATGGCTGCTTTAAAATCCTGTGAGATAATCACAACGTATGTTGGCTCTCTCTTCTCCATCAGGTATAGGTTTTTCTGGCTCTTGGTATGATGACTGATGTTTTAAATTATATCTTTGATGTCTTGGGTATTTCAAGACTCTGGTTCTTATTTAAATCTTGCATTGTAAAAGGCCTTCTCTGACACCGTGCTGGTATGGGGTAGGGTATGCCACCTTGTTACTGTCAGGTGGGGACAGAAGTGCAGGTTTCCTGCTTGGCCTTTACTGACACCCTTGGCGGGGGAGGGTGCCCCATCGCTGTTGGGTGAGGGTAGGAGTTCAGGCTCCTCACTTAGTTTTCCACTCATACCACACTGGCTTGCTGGTTTGGAGAGGGAGAAGTAGATGTTACTGCTCCCCACATGGCCTCCACAGGAAGGTGGTGGGGCTTGTTACCTCAGGCAGGTGGTAAGGGTGATAAGATTTGTTACTAGAGGAAGGTGGTAAGTCCTGGCATCCTACTTGGCCCTTTCTGATGCCACTCTAGCGAGAGAGAGAGTGGAGTCTCACTACCTCTGGGTGGGGTGAAAATTCAAGCTCTCAGCATGGTCTGTGCTTACCCTGGTGGGAGGAGGGGGGCTCACTACTGCTAGGTGAAGATTAAAATCTCAGTTTCCCACCCAGCCTTCTCTGAAACCACCATGGTAGAAGGGCAATGCATGAGTGCTTAACCCCTTCTTAAGGCCTCTGATTCTTCCAGAAAGTAACAGCCACTGCCACTGTGCAGGGATTTTTCTTACAGTGGTAACAGAAGTAGTGAAAGAGGGAGTAGGGACAGTAATAGCTTATACTTAGTGAGCACTTAACAATGTGAGATACCAATGCTAACAGCTTCACCTGGTTCATTACACTTAACCCACACAATATTGCCAAACAGCAGCATTGCTACTCCATTTTCAGACAAGAAAGCTAGGGTTTAGAAAGGTTATATTATGGCAGAGTCAGGATTTCAATCCAGGCAGTCTCATTGCTAAGCCTGGGCCTTAAAACTACTTTACTATACTGTAGTGAGGATTAATCAAGATGACGTGTGAAAGTGCTTGAAAATTAGAAAGCACTAAACAAGTGTGAGGGAATTTTTATTACCACTTTTCAGAGTACTTTGACAAGTGACCATGATTAGGTAAATGAAATTTCAGGCTTCATCCAAAGCTAATGAATCATTTATACACTGTTTTCCACTGTAACAGCTACCCAAAACATAAGTTTCATATTCCGTAAAAGCTGCAAAACACCTTTGAATGAAAGTTTTAAAGGTAGAACTTTAGGGAAATACATGTACAGACTATTCTCTCATAGGTATTTTTACATTTTTCACATATAGAAATGGGAGCTGAATTTTGGTTTAATCTCTTTAGATAGGTTTAAACAGAAGTTGTGAGGCGAGAGGTGTTATGGATAATCACTGAGCCATGCTATCTATTTTATAGGAAGGAGATTAAGTTGTGGAGGAATCCCTTTAAATAAATAGTTATATGTAGATCATGAAGTAGACAAATTCATATGAAAAAGGAAATGTATATCATTCTCATTTCAACTATATTTGAAACGATGTATAATTCTCTAAAGTACATTAGCTTACAACACTGTTTCATTCATTTATCATTTTTCCAATACTACATCCTAAGCTCTGTGATAAGCTCAATGGGTAAAGATAAAGACACAGTCCTGCTCTCAAAAGTTCATAGGTAAGTAAACTGTAATTAGAATTCCATGTAATAAGTACAACCCTAGAAGTAAACTCATGTCACTGTGAGGACTGGCACAAGGAACAGTGTGGAGGAGGTAACTCCCGGGCTGAGTCTTACAGGAAGAGAAGAACTTAGCTTGCAGGGGTCTCGGTGGTGTGGGGCAGTACAGTACACAAAAGGACACAACATGAATGAAGGCCTGAGAGAGTGCGGACATCTAGGGAGCTACGGGTTGATGGGTGTAGCTAGAGCAGCAGGAAATGAGACTGTCAGATCACACAGGCCTGGTATGCTTCATTAAGGATTTTGGCTCTTAACCCTGAAGGTGGTGGGTAAGCCAATCAAGGATTCATTTTAGAAATAGGACTCTTGTCATAATGTTGTGTTACGGAAGGGATTAAAACTAAAGGCAGGGAAGAAGCCTATTATATTGCTACAAATGAGAGACGATGGGGATTGTAGAATAAGCTGATTAACTGCATATCTGGTGAATGGGGAGGAAGAGGAGCAAAGGGAGGTATGGTTTTAAAACATTTCCTAGGTTTCTGACATAGACGGTAGTGTTATTTATCAGGGTAGGGGGGAGGTAAGCGGGGAGGACAGGCCCAGTTTGGGGCATGCTAAGTTTCAGGTACTGGGTATGGAGATGCTGATTTGGGATCGTCAATGTGTGGACAACAGTTGAAGTCATAAACATAAAACTGTCCAAGAAGACTGTACAGCTTGAGGAAGAGGAGGAGAAAAACTCAAAAGGAAATCCTGGGAAACATCAACATTTGCAAAATGGTCCTCTATGAGGAAAGTCCAGAGGGAGATTTTACACGAACCAAAGGAGGGGAGATTTTTAATGCGGAAGTCACTGGTGATCTTGGTGAAAGCACTTTGAGTGAAATGGCGGGAGAAAAAGCCAAACTACAGTGGGTAGAAAGTGAATGTGTAGTGTGGAAGAGAAAAAAGTGGATGCAGACAGCTCTTTAAGATGCCTGGATGTGACACACAGGGGTGGTAAGTATGAGCAGAAGCCAATGAGCTGTCATTTCTTTCCTACTGAAAATACAAGGATGCCTAATGACAGCAATACAATAAAGCTGATGATGCTGGCATTTTACAAATGATAGCTTAATCTTTGGCAACTTGGTCAAAAACAAATGCAGGAATGAAACAGAGAAAAATACAAAAGTGCTAGTCTCAGGATGGGTAATCTGATGTAACATAGAAGCCACATTTTCCCAAGTTAATTATAGGCAACAATAAGTAGTTTTCAAAATTATGTCATTTTTTTGTTCTTCTAAAAATACCTATGAAATATCTATCAAACTGTATGTGAAATGCACAATTTAAAAAAAGGTTTTGGTCTTCCTCTTTCACAACTTTCGCTTGGGAAACAAATCCCCCCCTGACATTTCGCACTGCACACAGTAAACCTCAAAGGAAGGGAGAGTACATATGATTTGAAAAAAGTCTTTTAGACAGTCTGATCTGCATTCCCACACCTTAGATGAGACTTCTTGTCCTAGAAAGGTACTTCAGGAAGGCAGGTCAGTTCAATTTGGTAAATGTTGGTTTACATGCCTCAATGTGCACAACACAAGGTGTGGAAGCAAAAGCAATGGGTTTTAGTATAGCTCCCCCACTAACTTTGTGACCTTGCATGAGTTATTTAACCTTTTTAAGTCTGTGGCCTCACCTGAAACTTGAAAGGGTTGTATGAGAGAATCCTTCAAGTTCTTTACAGTTCTTGATATTTTATGATTTGTTGACAAGCGGGTCAAAGGTTGCTAAATTAGACATTCTTTTCTCTCTACCTGGTGATTTTCAAGAGCATATGCAGTTTTCCTTCCATGCTTCCTGCTCCAACCACTTACCACTCTGTTCCCACCTGCCTAATTCCTACTTAGGTTCAGCTTCCAACAATACTTCCTCAATGAAGCCTTCTCCAACCTTCCTGTTAGGAAGGAATCGCTCCTTCCTCTGACCTCTCAGGACACCCAATCTTTACTTTGCTTATGGCACTCTTTGCTTTGGCATTCATGTCTTATTTTACTAGACCAGAGGATGGCAAACTTTTTCTATAAAGGGCTAGATAGTAAGTATTTTATGCTTTGCAGTCATACCGTCTCCATCACAACTACTAAACTCCACCATTATAGGGAGGAAACAGCCATATGTAACAAACGAGTGTGGCTCTATTCCAATAAAACTTTATTTACAAACAGGTGATTGTTTGGCCTGTATGTCCTAGTTTGTTGACCTTCATGCTAGACGATAATGCTCTTGAGAGCAAGCTCCACACCATATTGTCTCTGCATTCCTTGTGATGCCTAGTATAACATATTCTTGCCTAAAGACGGCACACAGATGGAATAAATTATGTACACTTAAAATGGGAGGAAAGAAAATCAATAACCATTCCTTCTATGTTATTCATTTCAAGAAAAAAAAGAGAGAGAATCGATATAAAAGCATAAGAAGATGGTGTAGCCCTTCAATAATCTAATCAGTGTCTTTACATTGCTGCCTTTTAGACAATATTTTTCC
Organism: Phocoena phocoena; assembly: GCF_963924675.1. Classification (NCBI taxonomy): domain Eukaryota; kingdom Metazoa; phylum Chordata; class Mammalia; order Artiodactyla; family Phocoenidae; genus Phocoena; species Phocoena phocoena. The sequence continues at coordinate 118,573,757 of NC_089220.1, read as the reverse complement.
CTTTCTAAATCTAGGGCAAAAAATTAAATTTCACTCATCTTACAATGCCAAAAGCCAAAGGCCCTTCTGCATATAACAAAAGCACATTTCCCCCAATTTTTTGTTTTGAAAAACGTTAAGCTGTTAGAAAAGCAAAAGAATATTAAACAATGAACTATACTCTACCTAGATTCACAAACTGATAGCATTTTGCTACATCTGCAAAAGCACGTTTCAAAAATAAATTTTATTGTAAACTGCACCTATTTTAAGTGTAACTTGCAACAAGTTTTTTTTCTGAGAAAATTTTAAAGTTTTGCTTTTTAAACATTTGGGGAAGAGTGTTTGCCCAAGCATACCATGACATCCAATATCCTTAAAGGAAAATATTAATGTATTTGATTACATAGAATGAGTAACTTCTATACCAAAAAAGACAGTATAAGCAAAATTTAAAGGAAAAGGAGACACCAGATGCTAGGAGAAAATGTTAGCAACAAATCTATAAAACAGGAATAAAAATATATAAAGATAATAAATAAAAAATTTAATGTGTGAACAGAATTTAAGAAGACAACTCAATTAAGATGGATAAAGGATGTGAAGATATACAAATGACCAATAAATATAGGCAAAGATATGCAATCTTACTAAATTATCTAAATTTATCTAAAACACTAGTGAGATTCCATTTCAGTTTAGCAGATGGGCAAGTATTTTAATATACAGAATATATCTACATTGTAATATCTGATGTTGGTAAGTCAGTAAGTTTTGACAAATATGCATCTCTATAAGAACCATCAAGGTAGAGAACATCTTCAACACCCCGAAAAGTTCCCTTGTGCTCCTTTGAAGTCAATGTTCTCCTCCACCCCCAGGGCTCTAGGCAACCACTGATCTGCTTTGTGTATCATAGATTATTTTGCATTTTCTAGAATTTCAAATAACTGGAATCATATAGTAGGTGGACTTTGAATCTGGCTTTTTTTTTTTTTTTACTTTGAATAATGCTTCCCTGAATTCTGAATAATTCATCCATGCTGTTGAGTGTATCATCAGTCCATTCCTTTCTACTGCTAAATATTATTCCATTGTATGGATATACCACAGTTTACCATATCACCTGTGGGTGGATATGTGTGTTGTTTAGGGATTTTAGTTATTTATGAATAAGGTTGCTAAGGTCATTCCTTTTTTTTAGTGTGTGTGTGTGTGTGTGTGTGTGTTACGCGGGCCTCTCACTGTTGCAGCCTCTCCCGTTGCGGAGCACAGGCTCCGGACGCGCAGGCTCAGTGGCCATGGCTCACGGGCCCAGCTGCTCCGCGGCATGTGGGATCTTCCCGGACCGGGGCACGAACCCGTGTCTCCTGCATCAGCAGGTGGACTCTCAACCACTGCGCCACCAGGGAAGCCCTAAGGTCATTCTTGTACAAGTCATTTTTGTGAAGAAATGTTTTCATTTTTCTTGGGTAAACAACAAGGAGTGACATGGATGGGATGTAGGGCTAGTATATGTTTGTAAGAAACTGCAAAACTTAAACCACACTTTTTAAAACAACAGGATTTGTTAAATTATATTGTCAAGATTCAAGAGAAAGCAAGTTATTTTTAATTTTTTTTGCGGTACGCGGGCCTCTCACTGTTGTGGCCTCTCCCGTTGCAGAGCGCAGGCTCCGGGTGCGCAGGCTCAACGGCCATGGCTTATGGGCCCAGCCACTCTGCGGCATGTGGGATCTTTCCGGACCGGGGCACGAACCCGTGTCCCCTGCATCAGCAGGTGGACTCTCAACCACTGCGCCACCAGCGAAGCCAAGCAAGTTATCTTTTAAGGAACAAAACTACATACTGAAATGTGGTCTACATTAAGACTCTCATTTGCTGCGGTCAGAGGTGTTAATGAGACCTAATATTGCTGCTTTTCCTCTCTACACAGACTGCTTTCATAGGTGAGAATGAACTGAGCAAGAGCAGAGGCCCACCATAAAGAATGCTTTTAGTCTATTTCCAGTATCTCATAAAACCCCAAGAGGACTGGGATAGGGCATAGAAACAGGAACTTAGCTGTGTGTATGACCATTTTAATGTCTGGTATTACTGTTCTCTTTCATTCACTAGAAACGCCAGAAGGCCTTCTGCTTGATGCCCTGCTATGTCTAAGTACAAACACGAAGATGTTGGGATGTAAGCTTCAGAAGGGCAAGAAGAGAGACTGAATTATTATAGGGTGCTGGAAAAGGCCTAAACAGAGTTCATCTATATTCACCCTTCTAATTTCTGCCTATCCTCCACAACTGACCCACTAGTAGTCTCTTTTTCTCTCCATTCTATATTGCCCTCCTGAGCCCTCCTCTTGTCTGTTTCCTTCTCTTCTTGGGTCCCACTCTTGTATTCCTTTTAGTCTCTTCCATTTTCTTCCATCTTTCTGCTTTCTGAGTATGTGTACAAATGTGCATGTGTATGATTCTCACCCTTGCTAGGCTTATTTCAGGCTTCTCTTCCTAGTCTCTCTTCTTCCTCCCAAACAAAAGCTATGAAGTCTGTTAGACATAAAGAAATAGAACTATTCCCTTGCAATTGTTGATGATGGCCTTTGTGCTTTCCATTTGCAGTAGTTTTCTCCCTGCAGCTAGGTACTACAGGTTCCAGTCTGAGTACTGGGATCACCCATTTTCCTGAATCTCTATGTTAAATGACAACATAGCGTGTTCAAAATGTACATTGAATAGCTGCACTCCCTTTAAGGAATTTTCAAAACATGGGTTAAATAGTTGTTTTTAAAATTCCTCTAAAGGTATTTTAAAACATGTTTCAACTATACAGCTATAGATATACAGTCTACAATGAAACCTTCGCTTTCCTTTCATAAAAACAATCATTTTTCCAATAAAGAAATCTTTTTAAGTTCAAGGCCATATTTAAGCCCTAAGAAATAAGTCCTGGTATTTAAATTACCAAGTATTTCAGTTACTGAGGTGAATGCATGTAGCTGATGGAAACCACATAACTCTTCCCAAATTCCGGAAGTCTAGAACTTTTATTTCTGTACTGCTTTAAAATCTATATATATGTATGTCTGTGTTTGTATGTGTATAAAATATCAAACTTCAGAAAAGTTGCAAGTATAGTTCAGAGTCATGCTGTACCTAGTTATCATGTCTTGTTCCTACCCATCTAGAAAATTCCTCAGTGACTCCTTGAACTTTCATGATTTTGAGACTTTTGAAGATTACAGGTTATTTTGAAGAATGTCCCACAATTTGGGTATGTCTGATGTTTCCTCACGATTAGATTCAGATTAGGCATCTTTGGCAGGAATATCACAGTAGTGATACTGTATTCTTCTCATTGCAGCCTATCAGGTGACAGACAATTTTGATTTGTTGTACTACTGATAATGTTCACTTTGATCACCTAAGGTGGTGTGTACCAGGTTTTCCCACTACAAAGTCACTTTTATTTTGTAATTAATAACAACTTGGTAGGAATGTACTTTGAAACTAGGTATATATCCTATTCCTCATCACATATTCATTTTTTTTAAAGAAATGGGTACAGCATGAGTATTTCATAAAAAAGTAAATATTTCCCTTTCACTGCTTAAAAAAAGGCAGAGTGATATTTGGAACAGGATTTGAGATATAGGTCTTCCAGCTTAAACTGACAGATCAATTACCATTTGTATCTATTTAAAACACAGGCCATTATTTTAAAAAATGTAGAAGTACAATAAATGTATTCTTTCCTTACATTTGAAACCTGAGAAATAAGCAAGCTTCTGTAGGGTAAAAGCTAAGGCCATGTCATTTCACTGTTAACTCAGTATCCATCTTAAACTGAACCTGGCTTAAGTCCGGCTGGAGCTCTCACCGCTTAGCACTCACTCCTTTTCCCTCTGCCTTTATTTGGGCTGTAAGCTTACTAAGGTTGATATTTTTTTCTCAGTTCCTTAGATAATGATTAAATTACTTATCAATCAGTGCTCAGTTTAGATAGCTCCTCTAGGAACTTCCCCCGACTCTTGAATATCTCAGCACCCTGTCTTGACTCATCATAACCCTTAAAATATTATATCGCATGTGTCTGTTTGCTTGCTTGAACTGAACTATCCACAAGACTGTAAATTCCAAGAAGACTAAGATTGTGGCTTTAGTCCATTAAAAATTTAATAACTTAACTAGAACAATACCAACAGATTTAAACTCTTTTGGCTCTTCTGCTATCCCACTCCATGCTTCTCTACTTAAGTAACCACTATCATGAATTTTGTGTTTGTCATTTCCTTGCTTAATAAAGTTTTTTTTATCACATATGTATGTGTCCCTAAAGAACATAATTTTTAGTTTCCCTTGTTTTCACACTTTATAAAAATAATATTTGAAAAAATTAATCAGTGAATTTAATTTACTAATATTTTTAGAATTTTTGCTTTGGTTCATGAGAGAAACTGGCCTGCATTTTTTTTTTTTTCTTGTTTGGTTTTGTTAACAAGGTTGTACTGGCCTCAAAGAATGAATTGGGAAGAAGTTCCACTTTTTCTCTTTCCGGAAAAGTTTGAAATTGAAATGATCTCTTCCTTGAATGTTTGATAGAAGTTGGGTATAAGATCATCTAGGCCTGTGATTTCTTTGTGGAAAGACTGAATAACCAATTCAATTTCTTTAATGGTTAGAGAACTTTTCAGGCTTTCTATTTCTTAAGTTGGTTTGTTGAGTTATAATTTTCTAGGAATTTGTTAATTTAAAATTTTAAATGCACTGGTATAAAGTTGTTTGAAGTATTCTCTTTTTAATTCTTCAAGCTGCAGTTAATTCTTTATATTCCTTATATTATTTGTGTCTCTTCTTTTTTTTCGTGATCAAGTTTGGCAGAGGCTTGCCTACTATATTAGATTTTATGAATAACTAATTTTTGCTTTGTTGATATTCTCCAATGTTTGTTTGCTAACTACCTATTATAATTTCCCTTGTTTTCTCTCTAGGTTAATTTGGCTGTTCTTTTTCTAAGATTCTTAAGTTAAATACTCAACTACTTATCCATACACTTTATTCTTTCCAAATATAAGCATTTAAATATATATATTTTACAGATTTGCTTTATTGCATCCCCCCAAATTTTGATATGTAGTATTTTCATTATTTTCCTAAGTTCAAAAATTTGTGACTTACTGTATGACTCCTGAGTTTAAGTCTCTAAATTTCTAAATGTATATGGATATTTATCTTTTTGTTATCAATTTCTATCTTAATTGCATTACATTCAGAGCAAATTGGTTGCAGAATACTTCTATTAAAAACTACAGGGCTTCCCTGGTGGCGCAGTGGTTGAGGGTCCTCCTGCCGATGCAGGGGACACGGGTTCGTGCCCCGGTCCGGGAGGATCCCACATGCCGCGGAGCGGCTGGGCCCGTGAGCCATGGCCACTGAGCCTGCACGTCCAGAGCCTGTGCTCCGTGTCGGGAGAGGCCACAGCAGTGAGAGGCCCGCGTACCGCAAAAAACCCCCCCCCACACACACAAAAAAAACCCTACAAACTTCCCCATAAGTATTGCTTTTTGGGGATATGCTATATTTTCATTATCATCAATTCAAATTATTTTCTAATTTCCCTTGTGATTTTGTAGGTATATTATTGATTTCTAATTTTATTCCATTGTGGTCAGAGAATATACTTTCAGTTTCTTTAAATTTACTACGATTGTTTTATGGCCCAGCATATAGTCAATCTTGAACACACTATGTATGCTAGAAAAGAATGTGCATATTCTGCAGTTGCTGGGTGTAGTGATGTATAAGTATCAATTCGATCTAGGTGGTATCATCTATATTTTTACTGACTTTTTTTTTAGTCAAGTTATTTTATCAGTTGCTGAAGGAAGGTGCTGAATATCCGTCTATGAGAATGGAATTATTTATTTTTCTCTTTGTTAATATTTGCTTCCTGCTGTTATTAAGTACATATACATTTATAATTGGTATATTTTCCTATTGGTTAACCTTTTATCAATTTGCAATGTTGCTCTTTATATCTTCTAATACTGTTATATATTAAACTCCTCTTCGTTTGATATGAATGTAGCTATTCTAGCTTTTTGTTTTGTTTTGTTTTCAACTCATATTTATATAGGTCTGTGTTTTTATATTTAAGTACATCTCATATATATAGCATTTGGTTGAGTCTTGGTTTTTACCCTTTTTGACAATTTATGCCTTGTAACTTTTTCAAGGAAAGTTTTGCACATTCTGTTTAGTATAATTATTGATATATTTGGGTTAGGTCTGCTGTTTCATTGTTTTCTGTCTGTCTCACTGTGTTTTGGAATATTGAGATATATTACAGAATTCCATTTTAATTTACATATTAGCTTCTAAGATATTTTGCTAGTAGCTGCTCTAAGGGATTATAATACACAATATTAACTTTTCATAGTTTACTTAGAGTTAAGATCGTACCACTTTGTATAAAATTCAGAAACTTTGTAACCTTATAGGTTTTCTGTCCTCCCCATCCTTTATACTGTAGTTATCATATGCAGTACACCTAAACATGTTATAACCTTATAAGACAGTGCTAAAATTTTTGGTTTAAACCATAACATACACTTTAAAATTTTGTTAAAGAAACAAAGAGGAAACAAATCTTCATTTCCAGTGTTCTTCATTCTTTCCTTCCTAAAGATAGCAATTTTCATTGGGTATCATTTTCCTTCAGTCTGAAGAACTTTAGCATTTCTAGTACTGCAAATCTGTTGTCAACTAATTGTCTTAGGCATATATTTTAAAATGTCAACTGTATTTATTTCACCTTTATTCTTGAAGGATTGTTTTTGCTGGATATAGAAATTCTGGATTGAATTTTTTCTTCTTCTAGCATTTTGAAGATGCTCACTGTCTTCTGGCCTCTGATGAGACAGATGTCAGACACTATCTGGATCATTATTTGCCTGTATGCAGTGTGACAACTTTCAACATTTTCTCTTTTTATTATACTTGGTTTTTATCAGTTTGGCTATGATTTACTTAGGCATGATTATCTTTGTATTTATCCTTTTGGAGGTTTGTTGAACTTCGGATTGAATCTATATATTTATGACTTTTACCAAATTTGGAAAAAATTTAGACATTATTCTTTCCAAAATATTTTAATGCTTCATTCTCTGTTCTTCTTCTGGATATCCAATATATATTACACTGTTTGATATTGTCCCACAAGTCCCTAAGGCTCTGTTCTTTTTCTTTGTTTTCGTTCCCCATTCCCTCCACCACACACATTCTTCAGACTGGTTAATTCCTATTCATATAACTTTAAGTTCAATAATATTTCTTCTGTTACCTCCATTCTGCTGTTAAGCCCACTAGTGAATTGTTTTTTAAAAACGCATACTTATTTTGTAAATAATTTTACACTTCTCTCAGCCTTCCCTAGTGTTAACACCCTACATATAACTATAGCACAATTACCAAAACCAGAAAATTAACACTGATACAAAACAATGAACTAATCTACAGACCTCACTAGAATTTTGCCAGTTTTCTCACTAACGTCCTTTTTTTCGGCTTCAGGATCCAATCCAGAATCCCACACTGAATTTAATTGTCACATCTCTCTAGTCTCTATGAGTTTTTCAGTCTTTGCATTTCATAAGCTATCTTGTAGACTGTCCTCAATTTCGATTTTGTCTGATATTTTCTCACATTTAGATGGCATTTTTGGCAAGAGTACCACAGAAATGATGATGTGAGCTTCTAAGTATATAATATTAGAGGGTAAATGATGTTGATATGTTCTATTTCTGGTGATGTTAGCTTTGATCACATAGTTAAGGTAATATCTGCCAAATTTCTTTATTGTAAAGTTTCTATTTTCCTTCTTTGTAATTCAAAGTATCTCGTGTGGAGTTATTTTGAAACTTCGAAAATATCCTGTTTCTCGTCATACTTTTACTCACTAATTTTTGCATCCGTTGATGATTCTCTCCTGCAATAATAATTACTGTGGTGTTTGTCTAATGTGATTTTTCTATTTTTCATCATTCTCTCTCATTAATTCATTTTTAAATTCAGTTACTGTATTTTTCAGTTTGATTCTTTTAAAAAAGCAGGCATATGACTTTTCTGGACTCAACTGGAAAACTCTATTCTTGGATAGCAGCTGAAATCTCAGTTCAGTTTGTCTTTAGCTGAGGCACTTGGAGTCTGTCCCACACATATATGGTACCAGGGTCATTCAGATATTTATAAATAATTTAGGGAATCCTCCTTTCTGGCTCTCTCCTTTTTGAATGTCAGCCTTACATTCTAGCGGTTGTCTTTGCCCCAGATTCTGTCTTCTGGTTCTTTAGGCCAGAAGAATTGCAGATTTTCTACAGTAGTTCTAGTCATCCCATGTGGTACCAACTGTGGTCTGCCCTCAGGCTAAAAGCCATAAAACCAGGAAACTCACTCAATGCTGTTCCCTTCTTCCAAGTATCTATTCCAATCAGAATTTGTCTGCTTTTGATTGGTCTCTAGTACCTTCAGGTAGGTTTTTTTCATACTTTACCCAGAGATTATACTTGTCATCTGCAGGAGGGTCAGTCTGGTAGGAGCTTATTCAATAATATCTGAAGCAGTGCTGGATTATCTATATGATACTGATTCTTTCAAATATGTTAAGACTTGCTTTATGGCCTAGTGCATAGTCAATTCTTGTAAATTTCCCATGTGAGCTTATAAAAAATGTATATTCTCTAACATTGCCATACGGTTCTATCTATGTGCATTAAACCAAGTCTGTGAATTGTTTTATTCAGCTGTGTACATATTTAACAATTCTGTCTGCTTTACCTACCATTTGAAAGCAGTGTGATAAAATCTCCACTATGATGCTGGATGTGTCAATTTCTCCCTCAAGCGGTCAACTAATGATTCTAGGTGACAGTAATAATAATGATGATGATACTATTTCATATGACTGCAGTAGAAGGGCAATTAGAGTTATAATCTGACCCATATTCTTTCACTAGGTCAATTTTGAATGTAGCTTTGAGGGTAAAGTTCTACATCAGTTACAATATCCTTTAACTGTTCTCACCAAACTTACATTAGCGGTGTGTCATGTAATACAGTAGAAAGAAGGTTAGGTTGGGATTTTGGAGACCTGAATTTGAATCTCAGTTCTATTGGTAACAGGCTGTGAGACTTTTGGCAAATACCCACCCTATACATCTCCCATCCTTCTCCTTTTTTGAGTTCTATTGTCCTCATTTGTAAAACAAGGAGGACTGGACTAGACTAGATACTATGAAGGTCTCCTCTCTGTTTCTGATATACTCTGTATCAATAAGCTATATAGCCTACTAGACACAGAGTTCACATTATTGATGAAGAAAAGGGTAGGGTGTCCTTGACATGCTGAGCAAGTGCCACATAGTGAGGAAAGGAGAAACAAGACGCAAGTGGCATCAGGAAGAGCGATATTACCAGTAGAGTTGAAGGATTTCTGCTCCCTGTAATTAACTATTAAGTTCATGTTCTGGCTCCTTGGTACAAAGAAAACAATGTGGTGAATGGCCAATTCCAGGCCTTTGTTACTGTAATGAAAATGAAATAGGTACCTGCATGGCTCTGCACACGACTCAGTGAAAAACGATCCCCTTGCTGTAAGGTTGCACTTATATTTTCTTTGTTTGTACACAGGGCTTTCTTGTCTCCTTCTGAAGTGCTCACCAACAGTCTCTTTGATCCAACAGTACCATATCAATTATTTAAGGTTTGTACATCACTTTTCAATTAACAGTTTCCTTGGCTCCAGAAAATATATACACACAATTTATAAGAGTATTCTTTAAATATTCCATGAGGAACAGGTTACTATGAATTAAAAATAAGAATGCTAATAAAATATGTAATGCCTTTTAAAGTGCAATGAAACATCAAGAAATTATAAACCTTTTAATTAAATGCTTCTTCAGTGTATCTTACCCAGGTGACAATATTAAACATGTATAAAATTAAAGTCACAAGAATGTTACTTTATCTCATTTGTCAACTCAATAAGGTGAGGACACGTCAATTTAGGTTATACGAAGGGATGTCCTGGTCAGGGACTCAGGAGACTAGCATCCAGGTCACGGTTCTATCACTAGGTAGTTGTATGATCTCTTTGCCACATCTCAATTTACTAATCTGTAATATGGACTATTTAGAATTTGTTCAACATTAAAAGTCTATCAATCTATTTTCACAGCACTCAGTAGTACCTGTACTGGTCTTTTTTTATGGTAATAAACACGTAACATAAATTTACCATCTAACAATTTTAAGTATACATTACAGTCTAATTAACTATATGCACATGGTTGTAAAACAGATCTCTAGAACTTTTTCATCTTGCATGACTGAAACTCAATACCCACTGAACAGTAACTTCTCACTTCCCCTCACCCCAGCTCCTGGAAATCACCATTTGACTTTCAGTTTAATGAGTCTGACTACTTTAGATATCTCACATAAGTGAAGTCATGCAGTATTTGCCGCTCTGTGACTGGCTTATTTCATAAGGTTCATCCATGTTGTAGCATACGGCAGGATTTCCTTCATTTTTATGGTGAACCAATATTCCGGTGTATGTACGTACATTTTCTTTATCTACTCATTTGTCAATGGACATTTAGGTTATCTCCACGTCTTAGTTACTATGAGTAATGCTACAGTGAAAAAATAAAATAATGCTACAGTGAACATGAGAGTGCAAGTATCTATTTGAGATTCTAATTTCAGTTCTTTTTGGGTAAATACCAAGAAGTAATCCCATATGGTAGTTCTATTTTTAATTTCTTGAGGAACTGCTGTTACTGTTTTCCAAAGCAGCTGTACCATTTTACATTTCCACCAGCAGTGCACAAGGGTTCCAATTTCTCCAAATTCTTGCCAATACTTGTTACGTTCTGTGTTTTTGATTTTTGGATATTATGTATTTTGGATATTAACCCTTCATCAGATATATATGTTTCAAATATTTTCTCCCACTCTGAAGTTTGCCTTTTCATTTTGCTGATTGTTTCATTTGCTGTACAGAAGCCGTTTAGTTTGATGTAGTGCCACTTATTTTTGCTTTTGTTGTACTTTTGGCATCATATCCCCCCCAAAAAATCCTTGCCAGGACCAATGTCAAGGAGCTTTCTCTTCATGTTTTCTTTTACGAGATTATGGTTTCAGGTCTTACATTAAAGTTTTAAGTCCATCTGGAGTTAATTTTTGTGTATTGTGTAATTTTTGTGTATGGTCCCCACCTTTTTGGTACCAGGGAACAGTTTTGTGGAAGACAGTTTTTCCAAGGACTGGGGCGCAGGGGCAGTGTGTGTGTGATGGCTCAGATGGTAATGCAAGCGATGGGGAGTGGCAGATGAAGCTTTTCTCTCTTGCCCGCCACTCACCTCCTGCTGTGTGGCCTGGTTCCAGGGGTTGGGGACCTGTTGTGTAAGATAAGGGTCCAATCTCATTCTTTTGCATGTGGATATCCACCCTTTCCCAACAGCATTTACTGAAGATTACCCAACAGCATTTATTGAAGAGACCACCTTTTCCTTTGTGTATTTTTGATGGCTTGTCAAATCTTAGTTGACTGTATATTTGTGGGTTTACTTCTGAGCTCTCTATTCTGTTCCACTGGTCTATGTGTCTGTTTTTATGTCAGTTTGCTTTAATCTGAATTATTTCCTTCCCTCTGCTAACTCTGGGCTTAGTTTTTCTTTTTCTAGTTTCTTGAGGTATAAAGTTGTTTGTTTGAGATCTTTCTTCCTTTTTAATGCAGGCATTTATTGCTATGAACTTCCCTCTTAGCACTGCCTTTAAGCATCTCATAAGTTTTTGTATGTTATATTTTGTCTCCAAGATACTATATAATTTCTCTTTTAATTTCAGTCTTTGATTCACTGGTTTTTTCATGAATTTGTTTAATTTCCACATATTTGTAAATTTTCCAGTTTTCCTTCTGCTATTAATTTCTATTTTCAATCCATTGTGGTCAGAAAATATACTTGGTATGGTATCAGTCATCTTAAATTTTTTGACGTGTTTTGTGACCTGACATGTCCTGAAGAATGTTCCATGTGTGCTTGAGAAAAATGTGTATTCTGCTGCTGGTGGGTGGAATATTTTGTATATGTGTATTAGGTCCGTTCAGCCTATAGTGTTGTTCAAATCCTCTGTTTACTTAATGATTTTCTTTCTAGATGTTTATCCATTATTGAAAGTGGGGTATTGAAATCCCTTACTTTTACTGTGTTACTGTCATCTTCTTCCTTCAGTTCTTTTCAATGGTTGCTTCTTAAATATTTGAGTGCTCTGATGGGTGCATATGCATATATATTTACAATTGTTATACCTTCCTGAAAAGTTGACCTTTTATTACTATATGATGTCATTCTTTATCTCTTCTGAGAGTTTTTGACTTCAAGTCTATTTTGTCTGATATAGGTATGGCCACCTCTGCTCTTGTTTGGTTACAATTTGCATGGATTATCTCTGTCACTTCTTTCACTTTCAGCTTACGCGTGTCCTTAAATTTAAAGTGAGTCTGTTGTTGACAAATGAGTTTGATCCATTCAGCCACTGTATGTCTTTTTTTTTTTTTCACTGTATGTCTTTTTACTGGAGAGTTTAATCTATTTACATTTAAAGTAATTATTGATAGAGAAGGAACTACTATTGCCGTTTTGTTAATTATTTTCTGTCTTGTAGTTATTTTGTCCCTCATTCCTCTCCTGCTGTCTTGCTTTGCATTGTTGATTTTTTTTTTTTTTTGTAGTAACATGCTTTGATTCCTTTCTCATTTTCTTTTGAGTATCTTCTATAGGTATTTTCTTTGTGGTTGCCACTGGGTTTACATAAAACGTCTCATAGTTATAATAATCTATTTCAACCTGATAACAACATCAATCACATACAAATATGCTACACTTTGACTTCTCTCCCCCAATATTTTATGTTACTGATGTCACAAAATACACATTTTATATCATGTATCCATTAACATACTTTTATAGTTATAGTTATTTCTACACTTTTGTCTTTTAATTTCTATAACAGAATTAATAGTGATTTAACCACCCTCCCATTACAGTATTACAGCATTCAGTATTTGTCTATATATTTACATTTACCAGTAAGCTTTATACTTTCATATGCTTTCATGTTGCTATTTAGTGTCTTTTTGTTCCCAATTGAAGTACTCATTTTAGAATTTCTTATAAAGCAGGTCCAGTAGTGGTGATGAATTCCCTTAGCTTTTATTTATCTGGGAAAGTTTTTATTTTTCCTTCATTTTTGAAGGATAGTTTTGCTGGATATAGTGTTCTTGGTTGGCCTTTTTTTCTTTCAGCATTTTGATTATAACCTCCCACTCCCTTCTGGCCTGTGGTGTTCTTGGTGAGAAATCCACTGATTGTTTTATGAGAGTTCCCTTGCATGTGACAAGTTATTTTCCTTTTGCTGCATTCGAAATTCTGTCTTTGACTTTTGATAAGCTGATTATGATGTGTCTCTGTGAGATTCTTTGGGTTCATCAAAGTTAGGATCTTTTGGAATTCTTGAATTCGGATTCCCTTTCCTTCACTAGATTGGGAAATTTTAGGCCATTATTTATTTAAATAAGCTTTCTGCCCCATTCTCTCTTTCTCTCTCCTTTTGGGACTACCATAATACATACATTGGCCTACTTTACAGTACAGCATAAGTCCCTTAGGCTTTTTTCATTCTTTTTTCTTTTTATTCCTGACTGGATAATTTCAAATGACCTATCTTTTAGTTCGATAATTCTTTCTTCTGTTTGATCAATGCTGATCTTGAATTCCTCTAATTTTTTCAGTTCAATCATTGTATTCTTCAGCTCCAAAACTTCTCTTTGGTTCTTTTTATATTTTCTACCTCTTTGTTATTTTCATTTTGTTCATATATCATTTTCTTGAGTTCATAGAACATCCTTATGATGATTATTTTGAATTTTTGTCAGGTAATTCATATACCTGAGATTTATCTTGTTCTTTGTAGGGGCCATGTTTCCCTTTTTCTTTGTGTGTCTTGTAACTTTGTGTTGGGATCTGCACATTTGAAAAAACAGGCATGACTTTTAGACTGTACATACTGGCTTTGTAAAGGGGAAGACACCAATCACCTTGACTAGGGAATCAGGCATTCTCTGACACTTTTGTAGGGGATAGGACTTCTCTGGGCCTGCGTGAGCAATTCCTCAATTAGAAAGGCTTGCTGGTTTCTGTTTCAGGAGATTATAACCTCTTGCTCCCTCTGGTGTCTGCCTGCAGCACTGCAAGTTCTCTGGTTCTCAGAAGCAAGCTGCCTTGCTCTCTCTTGTTCTCAGGGGCTGCCAGGCATCCAAAGTATGCCAGTTTCCTGTCAGTGCCATAAGTCAGGCGAGACAGATACAAGTGCCCTGGCAGCCCTCCAAAAGGCCAGAATGCAGGACTCACACTCAACTCCCCTCCCTCCTAGAGGGGAGAACCCATGGCCTGGGGTATTATCTTCCAGGATGGAGCTGTGCCAACTTGAGAGAGGGGCGATCATGAGTAAAGCAAAACAGTTCTTCTTACCCACATCTTGGCTTTGAGATCATCTGGGGTACTGCAATATCTTAACTGTTTACCAGAGTTCTCACAATGGTATTTTGGTCTGTATATAGTTGTTAAGTATCTCTGTGGGGAATGAGAACTGGGACTTCCTATTTTGTCAGTTTGCTCTTTTTCACTGGTCTTTTTATTGCCTTCTAATGTGCATGTCTGGTCTCCTCAAGGAGACATTTTGAAGGTAGAGGCCTACTTTTCTATGCACTGAAATGATTTAGGTACAGAGAAGATTCTTAACAATTACTTATTGAATGAAATCTGCTTTAACATATTTTAAAGTTTTCATACTTTTTGGAAGATAATACATCTCTGTTAGCCTTCATCCTAGATCATGCCTGTCTAAATGTACTGTTTTTACAGGGCTCCAAATAAATTCCTCAAGACCTTATCTTAAAAATCCTACTTTGAATCTACGCTGCAAGAAAAAGCACATACTTTTACAATGCCACATATGCTAATTTAGCTTTTGTAAAAATCATAATCCAGAATTGTAGAATTTCCATCCTTCCTCAAGGCATGGGCAAATACAATTTCTTCCCGAAAGCCTCTCCAATGCTCCAATTAGAACTCATTCATTCATTCATCAAATATTTAACAGGTACCTCTTACGTGCCAGGCACTCTTTTAGGCTGTGTGGGCTACTCTGTAGCTCTGATTATGTTACAGAACTTCTCATAGCTTTTCTTTAATGTTAATGTATGTAAGTTGTTCCTTCTTCAACTGTGGGCTTCTAGAGGGAAGGAACTGTGTCCAATTCACCTCTGTAACCCTGGAATCTGTACAATGCTTTGCACATAATTGAGATGAAATACAAGAGTGCTAAAACAAACTCCAAACAGCTGGACTGGGGGAAAATAAAGTCTTCTAAACCATCTCAGTTTGCTGAAGAACCAGAAAGGCTGAAGTGCCCTATAATCAGGTGTCATATAAATTCCACCAGATCTCAATTAATTAGCTTCTTTTATGCTTCTTTCTAATCCTTCTGGAAAATGTGTTGATGACTATTTTCTATCCTTTACTTAAAGGGTACTAACAAGTTAGTGATCCATATTTCAGTTACATGTATATCAAAACAAGTCAGCAAGAAAAATGGAAATGCACTCAAGTGATTTCCAGAAAAATAAAAATCACCATCACTAGCCACCACCACCCTCTACTTCCCCAACTTAGAAAACATACCCTCCTCTCCAAACTATCACATACTCTATCACAGCGGTATTAGAATTGACAGCTAGAGAATGAAAAGCCAAAAGGAACAGCAGAAACCAGAAAGTGCCACATATAGGGGGGATAAAATGTGTTTGACAAACTAATGTCCCAGGATCCCAGTTCTAAACCGAACAAAATAAACATAGAATGTGGTGAAATCCACTGGTTGGGAGATTAAAAGCTTTCTGAGTGTCAAGAAACCTTGAGGTCACAAGTAAGGGAATATTATTCAAAGAAAACTGGGGATTTCAAAATACAGGGAGAGGATCAAGCTACTTTTACAAGCTCCTGGCACATAGTAGGCACTTAGTAATTGAAAGCTATTATGAGAAGCTAAGGTCTAGCTCAAATGTCCCTCCTTTGTGATGTCTCGGGCAGAGGCTACTGAGCTCCCTCCTCTGTGCTCCATTATACTCTGTACAGGTTTCCAACACACCATTTTTATATGCAATTTACATGTCTATTCCCACTCCTAGCCAGGAATTTCCTGGATGATTGGGATCATGTCTTATGCTTCTCTGGAACTGGAAATAGTAGGCGCTTACAATTATTAAGTGAGAGAATAAACAAACTACCTCATACAATAAGAAAAGGTTTCGATCAGAAAAGAATGAACAGCTAGGATGGAAGATCTTGTCTATAAGTCTTCTTGCTCATTCCTTCACATTTCAAATGTCTCTTTTGTTACTTGTTCTGTTCAAAGTACATTTACATATCTTCTTCCATTAGCAATATAGAATAGGTTTCACAGAGTAAATTCTTCCAGATGATGCAGCATGCAACAGTGGGAGAGCATGGGGTTTGGTTTTATAGTTTCTGCTTCTTATTTTGAAATAATTTTAAATTGGTAATGGAAGAATATAAATTATATACTTTGTACAGGACAAGTAACAAAAGAGAATGGCTTTTAAATGTGAAAGAATATGCAAGAAGACTTAAAAACAGGATATGACGCAAGAATAGTAGAGTTCCCTTCAGCCAGTACCCCTACTGTTACCACCTTACAAAACCATAGTATAATTACCGAAAGCAAGAAGTGAGCCAATAAAATTAACTATTCTATAGACCTTATTTGAACGTTCAGTTTTCTCACTAACGTCCTTTTTCTGGTCTAGGATCCCACATTACATCTAACTGTCAGATCTCCTTAGTTTCCTCCAGTCTGTGACAGTTCTCCAAACTTTCCTTTTCTTTCATGACACTGACACTTTTAAAAAGTACATGTCAATTTTTGTGTAGAATGTCCCTTAATTTGGGTTTGACAGACCTAGGTTGGACTCTTGACTCCGTGACTTACTATCTATGTAGCCCTGGGCAAACCAACCTCTCTGGGACTCAAGTTTCCTCATCTGTAAAATGATATAATAATACTGACTTTCTGTTTTAAAAGTTAAATGAAGCAATATATATTAAAATACCTGGAATATAATAAGGCTATACCACAAATGCTAAGTCTTTTCTCCTTGCCCCTGCCTTTCAACTATTTCTGATAGAATTTTGCTAAATGTGTAACCCGTATTACAATGCCTTCTTTTATAGATAAAACCACATATAACTTAGCCCTCAAGTGATGACTCAGTGTCATCACTATAAATAGCCATTATTGCACTGTGTAACAGTTCTAGGTCTGTGTTTTTTGTTCTCTCTCACTGCAGTCCCTTCTCATTGTCAGTATACCTACGTGTAAGGGCCTCATCATTTCCTTTCTGATTTTCAGCTTGAAACATATGGGGTTCCATTTATTTACTTATATATTCATCAAAGACATACTGAAGCTACTGTGTCAGGCCCTGTGTTAGGATCTCAGAGAAAGTGATAAATTACCTCCTGTCCTCCTTGATTTTATGGCTAGCTGGGGAAATGGACAAGTAAACAGTTAATTACAATTCAATGTGGTTAATTCTATGAATGACATAATGCAGAGGAGCATATAAGAAGAACACCTAACCTGGACTTGGGGAAAGAGTCAGGTTGGGGAAGGTTTCATAAAGAAGGTACTATTATGTCTCAGTAAAGGTCTGCAGAATGTGTAGAAATTAACCAGATGGAGAAGGAAAGAGAGCAAAAGGCACACAGTTTAGGATGAGCTATTAGAAATACGTGCTGAGTAAAAGTAGATCGGTTCTGAAAAATAAATCTCCTGTGTTATAAACTTGCAGCTTGAGAGCGATTTTGTGCCAATACCTCAGGAGCTCAGAAACTTGACCAAGAAAATTCTGGCCCCAGGGCTGTGTTCTGGAGACTGCAGTTGACAGGCCTAAACCTTTGGATATTATGCTGAGCTTACCTCTTTCAACATCTGTGAACCGAAGTAAAATTTAAGGCTACAATTGGCTGCTTGTTCCCATTTCAAAAGTATAACAGGTTTGCCCCTTTCTGACAGAGGAGTTTCTTGCTTCAAAAAAATATATCAATGGTCATCAAAAAGTCCTTTTTAAACTGACCCTTTTAACTGAGCTGGTAAGATAGGTTTTGAGACTTTCCCAGCTGTCTTCCCTTCTACAGCACTCATTCTTACGGCCTCAGAGGTTTGCCTTTGAGCTTAACTGATTCCAAACCCCTAGTCTGACCATGTAAATTTATGATATCAGCAAGTGCTACAAGTATATTACCCATCAAATACTAGAAATTAGGAGAATGCAATATAAGATTTTCAAATTAAGAGGTTTTTCTGCCTGTTCCTATTTTACTCTCCCAATCATCTTCACTTTTTTTTTCCCCCCCAATCTGGAGAGTAAATAAGCTTTTAGTTTTCTCCACAGGGGATATTTCTCAAATCTTAGTTGCTTCTAACTCAAAGCAATAATATTACATACCGTCAACTGGTGTATGAGGAGGTCCATTAAGAAGGTAATCTTGTTACTAAACAGAACATCAGTGCAGTTTTCTGAACAGTTATTGCAGGTGAGGTTGTAAACATTGATTGCATTGCAGAGAGACCTAACAGAAGGAGAAAAACACCACTTATAAAACTCGTGCAGCTCTTCTCTAAAGAATTTAAAATACATAAAATGAATGGTATAAAAGCAACAGGCATGGGATAGAAGTCACTCTAAAGAAAAAAACAAGCCAAATATTACTAGGTACAAGGTCCATCAGCTAGATATAAAAGCTTGTAATTTTTATCCACAGCCCAGTGTTCATTAGTAACTAATTCTTGCCTCTTATTAATTTCTTAGTTGCAGCAGCAGGCAATGGAAATGTACTTACCAGTCTACTGACAAGGTCTCAATAATCTAAGATTAGATATTACCCAGGAATTTTGGGATCTAGAATTCTTTGAATAATACCCAGAAAAAAAGGTCTGCCAAAGCTCCTGTTGCTAGATCTCCTGGTTGACAAGGGTAGATGATGGAAGAAGGGAGCACACATGATGAGAAACTAGAGGCTTTCCCTGTGAGACAAGAACTGCAGAGTTCTGGGGAGTGAGCACCACACCTGCTCAGAGATTGAGCAGGGGAGGACCTAGAGAGTAAAACAGTCTAAGGTCAAACCCATCAAAGAAATGTTTTTTTTTTTCTTAAGGATTAAAAAATTATATGCCACTGTTCAAAGAAACATTTGGAGCAACACTCAATGGGTATTCTTCTGAGTGCTTTGAAAACTGTGATTAACCTGCATTGCCTGAGTGATCAATGTTGATTCCTGCCTGTCTGACTAAATCTCCTGCTTAAGTCCTATGTATAAGTGTTTTGATTTAGTCCCTTACAACCAATCCTCTAGAACAACAATTCTTAAAGTGTGAACCATGGACCAGTAACATCAATATCACGTGGGAACTTTTAGAAATGCAAATTCTCAGGTTCCACCCCAGATTACTAAATACTAGAAACTTCGGGGGTAGAGTCCAGCAATTTGTGTTTTAACAAATTTCACAGGTAATTCTGATGCATCTTCAAGTCAGAGGACCACTGTTCTGGAATAGGTGATGCACTAGCATCACCTGTATATCTTCAAAGATATATACTTGCCTGAGTTCCTCCCCTGGAGATGCTAGTTGGGGAATGGGAGGGCTCTAGACATCTGCATGTTTCAAAAGTTCTATGAACAATTCTGATGTATAGCTAGAGTTGAAAAGTACAGGTCTAAGAACCAACAAGTGAGTATTCATTCATTCAACAAATATCTAAGTGCCTATGATTTTCCAGGCGCTGTGTTAGGTGGACAAGACAGACAAGCTCTCTGTCCTCATGGAGCTGATGCTCTAGTAAGAGAAAGATGGTGAAGACAGCCCCTCTTGTACTTGTAATCATCTGTTTGTCTGACATAGTTGTATCTTGCTTCACATAATTGATAGGTTCCTGAAAACTGAGAATTAGAATACATTGGTTAAGAGTAGAGGTACTGGAATAAGACACTAGGTTAGAAACCCAGTTGTGCCATTTGAGGTTTTAGCAAGTTACTCATTTAATATCTTAGCATCCATTTTCTTACGTATAAAACTGAGATAATAATACCTAAGCCTCACATGGTTATCATGAGAATTAAATGAAGTAACAGATGTAAAATATTATACTTAGGACAGTGCCTGGCACATGCTTAAATACTTAATAATGATAGACTTCGTTAGGGTTATTAATCTTATTATTCTTGTTAAGAATAATGCACAAATAAAACATTAAAAAATCCAAAGTGTGCTATAGAAGCTATTATTTCCAGGATAATAAAGCACAGTGTGTCCCAAATTTTTTCACGGCATACTGGCATAAACAACGAAAGGGGGCTTCCTTGGTAGCGCAGTGGTTGGGAGTCCGCCTGCTGATGCAGGGGACACGGGTTTGTGCCTTGGTCCGGGAGGATCCCACGTGCCGTGGAGCGGCTGGGCACCTGAGCCGTGGCCGCTGGGCCTGCGCATCTGGAGCCTGTGCTCCGCGGTGGGAGGGGCCACGGCGGTGAGAGGCCCACGTACCGCAAAACAAACAAACAAACAAACAACGAAAGGACTCTAAGTTGAAGGGAGCCAGGAGGAGGCTCAGCTCTGGTCTGACTTAATCCCTGAGGATTGTACAGGAAAACGTGGCCTACATGTAACTCATTTAGGACACATTGGTTGGAGGCACTACCTAACAAATTCTCCACAAATGCAAATCAGCATTATTTCAGTTAATAGGTAACATATTTAGATTTTTCAAGAGGGCTTTTCTTTTTAATTTAAAAAATAACATGTATTTGTGATTATAAAAATAATTTTAGATAACTGTCATAACTTTGGGAAAGAGAAGCACAAATAAACAGTAAAAAACTATCAAGAGATGACTGGTATTTGTACTTCCAGTCTTCTCTTCTTACAAATATTCACTTAGTTAATATGTGTACAATGAATATTTCTCCATGACATTTAATATTCTTCTGTAGGGACTTCCCTGGCGGTCCAGTGGTTAAGACTTTGCCTTCCAATGCGGGGGGTGAGCGTTCGATCCCTGGACGGGGAGCTAAGATCCCACATGCCTTGGGGCCAAAAAACCAAAACATAAAACAGAAGCAGTATTGTAACAAATTGAATAAAGACTTTAAAAATGGTCCACATCAAAAAAAACCTTAAAAAAAATTCTTCTATAACACTGGTCTTCAATTTTTTAAGAAAAAGCAGAACGCTTTCTTACTCAGAAGCTTAAAAGCTAACAAAATCTTTTTCAGAAGCTTAAACCAAAGAACAGATAACATCAGACCTCTTCTGACTGAAGCAGTAGTGGGGGACCCAGGACCCTACTTTGTTCTCCTCTCAAAGAGCCTTGAAGGGTTCCTCAGAGGCCTGGGGACACCTACAGGTGTGTTCCCTTGGAGTACAGTAAAAACTACTGAGCTTCAATACAAATAAAATTTAACTTGGTAACTTTTTGAATAGGAATGATGACCTTAGTACAACACACACAAAAAAGCATGGTGAAAAGTATCTCCCTCTTACTTATTTCCCTCAGCCACTCAGTTCCCTACCTTAGAAATCACCATGGTTACTAGTCTACATATCCTTCCAGAAGTAGCCTGTGCATATGCAAGAGTTGTTCCCTCCCACACAAATGGTATCATACAAGATTTGGAGGGTGAAGTGAGCCAAGGCCATCTTCCCACGCCATTGGTTGTTGTCCTTATCAAGCAAGGTTTGCAAAAGTGAGGTTTTCCTGCAGTAGTATTCAGGTTCCATTTCCCGAATTCTGTGTGTCAAGAACCAGTGGGATAACTTGTACTACTTGATTTGATTTCCTAACCTCTGATCTGCAGCCTTAAGTACCCATTCTGTGGTTTCCCGGTTGTGAGAGAAAGTTGTGTGTGGCATTAGCTTATTTCCTTCCTAACTTGTGCTTGGCCTCAAAGGGAGCAGTGCCCCCAGTGGATATGTCTGGTATTGTTTTGGAGTCAACAACAAAAGGTCTACAACTTTTTCCAACAGTTTTGTAAACATCCAATTTCTTATTTTAAATTCCTTTTCTGATTAAAATACTCACATTGAGAAATATTATAGATTTTAAAAGATGTAACAGTGTCGTCCAATGGATATAAAATTTTACTTCAATCAATCCCTTACTATTGTGCCCAATTTTCAACGTTATAAACAACAGTTTTAATATTCAGAGTTCTTAGTTATATGCCACAGGAAGTAAGCTCTGGTTGACTTAAATATTAAGGAAATTAACTGACGACAGGCTATTGGGTATATCATAGGATTTAGAAAACACAGGCATAGAAGTTACCCTGCCCGGACCAATATCCAAATTACATACCATGAAATTGATCTGCTAAAAAAAACACTGGGCACCATATGCCACAGCTTGAACTCACACTATGATTTTGGACACCAGATGCAGCTGCCTCCAATTGTCAAAAGAATAGAGTTTGGGATATCCTTGCTTCTTACTTCATTAGCCTCAGAGTAAAAGTCTGGAGTGGGTATGTTGGGTTGTGAAGCCTAGGCCACAAGTTTATATACTAGACACAAAGAATACTGGGAAGCAAATACCTGGCATTCTCATGCTCTATAGTGGGAGGGCCACATTATATGCTTGGGAGCTCCACAAACATAGGATGTGCTCAATAGCACAACTCATGTTCACAATAGCTGTACTGAACAAATCCTTCTGCTTCCTTAGGATGAATTTTCAGCAATGATAATTTGAGTCAAAGGATATGAACATTTAAGATTTTTGAGACACTGCAAAATTCAAATTGCCTGCCAGAAAAAAATATTTTAAACCAATTTATACTCCCAGAAAAAGAGTTTCTCCATGTTTTTACCAACACCAGATAATTTCATTATAAACAACTGTTACTGATCTGACAGCTAAAAATGGAATTTTTTTTTGCTGTACGCGGGCCTCTCACTGTTGCAGCCTCTCCCGTTGCGGAGCACAGGCTCTGGACGTGCAGGCTCAGTGGCCATGGCTCACGGGCCCAGCTGCTCCGCAGCATGTGGGATCTTCCCAGACCGGGGCATGAACCCGTGTCCCCTGCATCAGCAGGCGGATTCTCAACCACTGTGCCACCAGGGAAGCCCTAAAAATGGAATTTTTAAAGGTTGCATTTCTTTTATTACTAGTGTGATCAAAGACTTTTTCATGTGCTTATTGCCAATGTATATTTATATTTTCTTGAATTATCACTGTGAACCTTTTACCCATTTTTCTATTGGGGGGGGGTCTCTCTTTTTCTTATTTATTTATAAGGCTCTTTACCAATAATAAAGATATTAACCTTTTATCATCATATGTAGCAAATAACTTTTCCAGTCTGTTGCTTATCTAAATTTTTTGTTTTTTGTCATAAAGAATGCTTTCATTTTTATTTGATAAAATCTGTCAAACATTCCCTTTAGTACACCTGGGTATTACGTGAAACTTAGAAGGACCTTCCCACTTCAATATTATAAAAACATTCTTTTAAATTTACTTCTGGCATTTTCATAGATTTTTACATTTAAATGCAAGCTATGAAATTGATTGTGGGATAAGGTATAAGGTGAGTAGCCACTTATCTTTTTGTTAATTATTCTTATCCTCTATTTTAAAATTTTTATTGCAGGTTTTTATCTTTTTCTTAGTGATTTATAAGGATTCTCTCAATATAAATATAAAAAAGGGTTAATACATGTTGTTAATATATTTTCCAGTTTACCTGCTGCCATTAATTTTGCTTGTTATTTTGAAGGCATTTTTTACGTACTGAAGCTAAACAATTTTAGGCAGTCAAATAATTCTTTCTTTGTGATTTATTTTTTTCTTCCTTTCCTTTTATCCTTTAAAAGGTTATTCTTCACTATAAGATGAGGTAACTACATGTCTGTGTCTAGCCATTTGTATTTATTTTTCTTTAATCATCACTGTGTGTGGTAATTTTATGGTTTTATAATTTACTATCAAATCATTTAAAATTTATTTTGGGGTGTGGCATGAGGCAGAAGCCTAAATTCCACCCCCCGCCCCAGAGATTACTCAATAATTCACCTTTTCTCTACTGGTTTGAAATGCCACCTTAACTATAACTATATATATAGGATATATTCCCTGGTTTCCTAGTCTAGCTGCTAATATTGTTCACCATTGTGCCAATATCACATTGTTTTGTGTATTGCAGCTTTATAGTGGGACTAACATATGTAACTATAGATCCCTCAAGGCTTAAAAAAAATGAGGGTACTATATTTAGAATGACACGTGGAATTATAGTTCTATAATTGTATCCTCTTTTCCCTTTGGTTTTGATCTATAAATTTTATGTTCTTGATTTCTAATCTTTTTTGTGTCTTATTCAATTAAATCCCTACAACTTGTCTAAAATTTTTTGTGGAATATTGTAAGGCATAAATAAACATATACATGAAAAAGCAAACAGCACATGGTAGGGGATTTTGTCCTAAAGCCCTCTGTGCTTTAAAGAAACTGCATTTACTAGTAAAGTATGGAATATGCATCTGTATAATCTTATGCTCACAAAACTCTCCAAAGGAACTTCCACAAAGAAACTACTTTCTGATGAGAAAAAAGCGGGGTGGGGGGGGCAGTAACCAAAAATCTCAGGGTCAGGAAAAACTTGTCCACTTAGTAGAACTTGTTTGAAAAACAACCTCTATTTGAAGAGCACCTGTCTTAGAAAGATCACTTCTTTGAACCCAGCTTGGGTGGTCTGCCCAAGCAGCTTTCCTTGTAATTTAAAACTCAAATGACTGGAAGCACTTTTTAACATCAAACAGAAAGCCCCAGATTTTAAAAGTATCTTCTGAGAAGACAGTAAAATCTTACTGTCCTTTCTGTCAAAAGTACACTGTGGTTGGGTTTAGATAAAGGCTTTCTGCTCCAAATAATCATGAATACATGAGTGAATCTTATGTCAGTAAGTCTTCTCACTGCAAATGTTTCCTCTGAAAAACAGAGGACAGAAAAGGCGTCATAAAGCTGGGTATTTTAGCAATAAATACAGGAACCTATTTATACCCCAAAAGAACACTAATAGAATACAAGTGTAGTACACCTCCGACATTAAGATTAGTATCTAAGATGTTATGAAATAGTTAAATAGAAAAGCCCCAGGTGGTTGCAGCCTAAGAGGACTTGATAATATAACTAAGGAAGTATGTAAGTTTATATCCTTATGCAGTTTCTAGTGATTAAGACTTTTCAGGAAACACTGTTCACCAAAATCCACTATCTCACACCAGTGTCAAGAAAGCAGACATTTAAAAACAACTGTCATTGGCAGTTTAAAACCAGAGGCCTTATATTATAAATTATAATTTGCCTTTGGCTTGCATTGAGCATTTAATAAATGGCATATAGCTTATACGCATGGAGGTGAGTGAAGGCTTTAAGTTCCTGCAGAGCAAAATTCTGTGCTAAGTAGGCACAGCAAGTGATAAGAGTCACACCAATACAGCTGCAAAGAGAAACTTGGAATTTTCATCAGTTACTGTTCCAGCCCTCATGTAAGAAAAGGATGGGCTTGATGTGGATAAGTGTAGGAAAGAGACAGAACATCACAAAACACAGCAAATGATATAGTTTACGGAAAGAAGATGATCTGGACTGAACCAGAACACACAGCCCTGGAGTAATACCAGTTTCCTAGGGAAGGGAGAAATGAATATTAAAACTAGAGCTCTCAAACATATTATAATTTACCACGTACATTTTGTTTGCATTAAGCATTTAACAAATGGTATATAGCTTATATGCTTTGCCATTCTCAAGTTATGCTTTGTCTTTATAAAGCTCCAAACTAAAAGAAATTTTTAAGATATTATTAAAAAGAATTATTTGAGACTAGGGAGATGCAGCTGCAGTTAAGAATTCTAACACCCTAACTGGACCCACCAAGTGAGTGGCCCCTCACAGAACGGGGCCTGTGATGTAGGCCTGGCCCTGCAGGACTGGCCCACCTGAAAGCTGCATGTGCCAATTCTGGAGGCTAAAAACTGAGACTAGTGTCAAAGCACTGAAAACTCTATTCTATTATACAACTACTTTAAGTTGGTTCTAAGCAAGGTCCTTGCCTGATTCATCCTTTTTGGGGCCCTCATAGTATGCATCACAGAGCTGGCTGAGCACAGAGATGTCTAAATGAAGGGACAACTGTCTTCCTTGTTTCAAGGAGAATATACAAGAGTGTACAACTGTGGAACATGCTAACACATTAATCAACCACATTTCCCACTATTCTTTTTTAAACACTCATTAGAATGACTAGGGGTGTGAACCCCATCCCCCAGTTAAAGATCAAGTATCTCGTAAATTCATATTGCTATTTCAGATTCAAACTCAGGACTACGGGATTTTTTTCTTCAAACTCTTCTATCAACATATAACAGCTCTCTTTCCTCTCTTTGACACTGAGAATCCTGGTCCTTAAGAGCAGCAAGGATGACAGAGTTAGAATATCCATAATTACTTATTTGCTTTATGCTACATTATAACACACAGCAGTTTGAGAATAACAAAATTGATAGTACACTAATTATGATTACTGAAAACAGTTAAAAATATTTTGGCATATGCCATACCTATTCCTCACCTCCAAAGAGGCTGTACTAGCTACACCGTCAGAACATACAATCATCTCATACTACACTCTTCCTCTTAATCTTCTTTAGTTTTAGTGCCATAATTATATATTTAATGTTCACTATCAGTCCACATGTCAATGTATCTATATTCATTACTTGTCTGAAGCTTGTTCTCTATTAGACTCCTTAGCAAGGTCTTGTGGGAACAATATTCCCTGAGTTCTTGCATATTGATAAGTGTCTGTGCCTTTTATAAGGGAAGGTCAATTTTGCTGAATATAAACTCCTTGGCACGTATATTCTCTTCTTGAGTATATTAAAAATGTTACTTCATTTTCTTCCGAAATAAAACACTGATATTGAAAAGTCTAATGATAAATGAATTTTCTTTCATTTATATATCATGTGCTCTTTTGCACTTTCAATCTGTAATTTTAAAATTTGAAGTACAATTTATACACAGTTACCATTTACCCTTTTTAGTGCACAGAGTTTTGACAAATGCATTCAGCAGTGAAACCACAACCACAATAAAGATATAGAGCCATCATCTCCCAAATTCCCCTGGATGGTTACTTTCTAGTCATCTCCTCTCCTAACCCCTGACTATCACATATCTGTGTTCTAATTCTGTAGTTTTGCCTTTTTCAGTCATAGAAATCAAATCATTCCATATGCAGCCTTTTGACTCTGGCTTCTTTCACTTAGTACAATGCATCTGAGATTCATCCGTGTTGCTGCATGCACAGATAGTCTGTTCCTTTTTATTTCGGAATAGTATTTAATTGCATAGATACTTTCCATGCTTATGAATTGCTTATTCATTTACCAGTTGAAGAATATTTGGGTTGTTTCAAGTTTGGGGCAATTATGAATAAAGCTGCTATAAACATTCATTTATAGGTTTTTGTACATATTTTGTCTTATTTCTCTGGGGTAACTAGGAGTGGGACTGCTGGGCCATATAGTAAGGATATATTTAATTTTATGAGAGACTTACACACTGTTTTCCAAAGTGGCTGTTCCATTGTGCATTTCCCACTAGTAGTGTAAGTAAGAGAGTTACAATTGCTCTGTATGCTCACTGGCACTTGGGAGTATCAGTTTTCTTTTTTATGAAATTTTAGTAGGTATGATGAAGTCTCTTCTTGTGGTTTGAATTTGTATTTCTTAATGAGGTAGAGCATCTTTTCACACACTTACTTGCCATCTGTGTGTCTTCTTCGGTGAAGTATCTATTCAAATCTTTTGCACATTTATTACCTTTTATTCTGTAATGTATCCAAAGCACATAAAACACTTCCTGGTCTATACATACCAGGAACTAAAAAATAAACACTGACAACAGAGCGAATGAATGTAATACTCTCTTCCTCAACCAAAAAAGGTAGAGAAAGAACACTACCCAGCTTGGAAAACATGTGGAAAGTTCATGATTTTAAAATTTTTAAAACAAATAAAATCAGCTTTCATTTGCAAATCTTTTAGTATCAGATCTCTTAGTTCTTCTCTACAGAAAGTAGAAAGACTCTAGTGTATATTACTGAACCAGTGAATTTAAAATTATAAAACAACATGGAATGCTAACATGTAGTATTAACAGAGAGTGCTATTTGATTATGCTTATAAAGTTATTTACTGAGGCAAGGGGGAACATTTTCTAAGGCAGTCTCATTTTAATAATGTTCACTTGGTCTGTTGTACCAAATAGATTTTAGACATATAGTACTGATTAGAATAAAATACACTGAATAAAAGCAAAGCAATAGTATTTAACATGGAAAATGTATTTGCAAAAAGTTCTATATGTGGTCTTGCATATATGGAAATCTTTTTAAGTGTTATTATTTTATTGATAAAATTTGAAGATATTGAATAAGCAAGTCTTGGTTAATAAGAAAATGTCTTCTCAGCAAGAAATCTGAGGACAGAAGAATGATGCAGAAAATTTAACAAGGAAGAGATGATTCAGTTTTGATATTTTTGTGACCACAAAGAATGTGGACTTGTGACAGAATTTGGAGGTATTTTTGCAGTGGACATTTGGACATTTGGATCCGTGTGAGCTGCGGACAAAGAGGAAAACTTTTCCCACTGGCACAGTGATGACTAGTGTAAATCCACACTGCCTTCTCTACCTCTGACTCCCTCCATTCTGACGCTAGAACACTTAGGGTGGGCAGGGATAGCAGGGGGGCCAACATCCAGGAATTGCAAATCAAGACAGCTCAAGGGGTCTTGAAGAGATGCTAATAATGCTGCCGACCAACCGATCTTCACTATGGGTATGTAAGTTAGGTGCATCCTACACTTCAGTTTGCATCAAAATTCAATGTAACAATCACAAATGATTATTACATTGCATATCATATTCTACAATGTAACATTTTAATAACACTGAGAGTAATTTTTTAATTAAATGATTTTCCTAAGTATAATGATGCCTCAGAGCGGGAGTAAGAAACTTTCAAGTGGATATGTTATTTCAAGGGTTCTTTTTTTAATTGGTGAATTTGGGACAATTAGATAGGTAATTTAATTATTCCACAGAGACATATTCTAATTTTAAATGTGAAACCATATATATTTTAAGCACAACCTAATTAGACTTTCTGCATTTCCTAAAATTAATCTCCCACTGAGGTGTTATATTTCAAAGATTACAAAAATATATTTAAAAATGTAGGATGAGCATCAAATTAAAACATTAATTTTAAAGTCTAGTGTTAAACTCTGTCTTGTCTAATAACAAGACAGTTATGATTAGCAAATCTTTAGATATGTTCTTATGTAGGATCTGGTTATATAATTTTAAAGTCACAATCAAACATGTTGGCTCTGGAGAAGACCCCAGGTGGTTTGCAATGTTAAACAGCAGATTAAAGTCGACACAACTAATTTCTTTACTTTAATCTTATTAGTGGTACAACAGCTGTCAACTGTAACCATTTGTGTTCAGCCTTCCGAGGCATAAACAAAATGCCTCAATATGTCAATTGGAGATGAGTATTTATCAATCACTATGGCTAATTAGCTTGCAAAACAATGTTTTTACTTTTATTGTCTTGGGGAAAGTTATTCACTTCTAGTAAACCTTGATCTAAAAATAGACATTTAGAATTATATTACAATAATCCTGCCTAGAAATAAGGAATTGCTTATTAACAATGGATTGTATCCTAAATTTCACCCACACTGGCAAATACCATTTTATTAACACTTAATGAGGGGCTATAATGTAGCAGATACATGGGGTGGCGCATGGTTTCCACCTCTATAGTACCCACATCTGTTACTGATGGGAAATAAGTCTTATGATAAATTTCCTCCATATTTGCCACCTGATTTAAGTCATGAGAAGGGTGTTTAAGGTAACACAGAAACGTTGCACTGCTTTTTTAGACTTCATTGCTAGATCTTCTCTGAACATTTTGTCTCATACATATAGATAGTTACAAGTGGTTTTGGTTCATCTTTCCCAATTTCTGTTAGATCATTCCTGTTGTCCCTCTTTGGCTCCTAACCTGTTAGGAGGGAAAAATCATTCCACAAGCATTTTCTGTACCCACACCAATAAGCCACTAAAATAATTGGTTTAAAAACCTTAAACCAATCAACCAAACAATACCACCTCCACCAAAAGTAAAAAACTAAACAAATAAACTAAATAACAGCAACAAAAAAAAACCCTAAGCTACTCACAGGAATGATGATAGTAATTTTTATAAGGTATCAAAGAAATATTCAATTTTTATTAAATTTTTAAAAGTTAAATATTCACATATCAGAAACAAAAGTATAGCCATTATTACCTTGTAAATACCAGCTTTGTAAGAGATCCACTGAGGACCCTTATAGACTCAAACAAATTAAATCACACTTTCTGCATACACCTTCAATAATTCAATTATTTTTTGTTGTTGTGTGGTGTAGAGTAACTTACTGATTAGTCTTATCTTTCCCGTTGTGATGTAAGCTCTTTGAAGATAAAAATCTCACATATCTCAGAAGAAATTTAACAAATACCTGAAGACTGATACCATGTAGGCAATAAGGTAGAGAAGGAAGAGTACCAGAATAGAATGCACAGTCCTAGCTGCCAGTGTGATAACTGATGGTAAATCATTCAGTCTTTTTAAGCCTTAGTTTCTTCATTTATATAATGTAATAAATTGGTGAAGACAAGCCAAAAACTCTGTTAAATAAATGTAATATATTTATAAAACAGTTTTATTACTCTTGTATTTCTGACAATGTCAAGTGTTTTGCAGGGATTCAAAACAGCTTCTTTGTAAAGGTTCTCTCTCTCACTCATCTTTTACCCACAATACTAAACAAAGTACTACGTACATGGCAATAAAAGAATATATTAAATGACTGAATTCCTCTTTGGTTAAAATAGCATAAGCAATATGGGCTTAAATTAAGGTAGTGGCAGCACTAATAGAAAGATGAGTGAATGAAATAGATATAAACTTTTCTTGCCAAAATATGAAATAAATAAGGAATAAATACCTTTTACTTTTCCCTGAATTAGTCATTTTGTCCAATTCCATCAGACTTAATTATTTTTGATATTGTACTGACAGTGTTCTAATATCTTTTCCTCTTATTAGAACATTTGTGTCCTAAGAATATCAAAATGTGTACAGCTTCCCAAGCACATCCTATTATTTCAGGCCTCCACGATCTTGCGCATGCTGTGCTCTCTGCCTAGTAGGATTTGTTAATTTGGCAAACTCTGAATCTATATTTTAAAACCCAATTTAGATGGCATATCCTACAGGAAAGATTCTGTGTCCTCCTATGGCAGTTAATTACTCCACCCTTCATGTTATCTCTGTACTTGGTGCATACTTCTATAGTTATTCTTAGCACATCACACTAAATTACCTCGTCCCCTGTTTAGCTCACCTCTTAATGAATGAGCCCACTGAGGGTATGGACAATGTTTTATTTCCACAAGTCTACTGCTCAGCACACAACTCTCAATCAGAATTGTACAAACCTCCTAGGTATGTGTGTAAAGGTATAATAACATATTTGGTTGTCACAATGACTGAGGGCAGAGGTATTTAATGGGCTATTACACACCTTGCAGTGTGCAGGGCAATCCCACATTCTGACCCAGTGCCACTGGTATCCCATGCTAGAGTGTGACAATTCACAAAGCCCTTTCCTACATATTAGCACTTCACCTTCACAACAACCCTGTGAGATAGAAATCTTTCCCCCATTTCCCAGATGAAAAATACTACAGCACAATAAGGTCTTAAGAGACAGGTCTCACATTAAATACTGGCAAAGCTGGTATTTGAACTCTAATGCTCTGACTCTAAATCCCAGCTGAGTTTAATCCATTAGTGCATTATATTCCCTTTTCTCTAATTCTAAATACAGATATTCCTGGCTTCAGTTCTAGAACTAATCAAGTGGGAAAGTGAATATGTTTATAGAAGTAGATTTTAGCCTAAAATACATTATGTGTTAGACTGTGTACATATCTGTAAAATGTGATATTATAATCTTCATCCTATTTAGGTGTTTCTCAAGAATCTAAGTCCCAGACAGTAACAAAAGAAAAGAGGTTACAAAGTTAGCAAATTGCTACATAGTTCATAATTCTGAAAGTGCTACAGAGTATTTCAGTAGGACTGCTGTGTTACACTGTCTAGAACACCAAAGGACTTGGCCACAAACTCTCCATCAATTGTTTAGTGTATTGACACTTTCCTCACAGAAATACACTGCTGATTTTAGAAGGAAATTAATAAGAAAACAGGATTCACTTAATAGAAATTAGCTTTACAACCATCTTTGCTGGAATGCATAAATTTGAAAAACTGAGAGAGATTTGTATTTACATTAACTCAAATGTCAATGCTGAGAACTATTTATATGAATTTTTATTTTCAGTAAGGCAATAACCTGAACTCTGAAACAATAGCTAGGCTTGATGAAAATGATTCCCTGGAGAAGGCATTAGTGTAAAGGAAATAGCAAGCAAGTTAGAGCCTCAAATAAGTTGTGAGTAACATCCCAGGAGTTATTTACCAGTGACAGTTCAAGTTAAAGATTTTCTTAAGTAGACACGTAACCAAAACTGTTCAACCAACAAAATATTACCTGAGAACTTTCTACATGGAAAGAAAATGCCTTAATGTAGACTGGGCTAAGAAAAAAGTTTCAAAATTGCAAATTTTATCAGAAAACATGAATCCAGCATCTACCAGTGCAATTTTGGTAAAACAACAACCCCATCTAGAATAAAGTTTTGCATTTCTTATTGGGAAAGAGAGAGAGAGAGGAATAGGATGATGCAACGCCCTGAAACCTGCATCAGGTACTTGACTATCTCATGCTTTGGGATAGATGTTTAATAATATGGAGATATTGTGTGGTTTCCCTGAGAAGAACAAAATTGCAAGTCCAAAAAAAGCTTGAACTGAAATAAGTCAACGTTTTTCTTCCTTAAGTACTATAAA
This sequence comes from Phocoena phocoena, assembly GCF_963924675.1. Taxonomy (NCBI): domain Eukaryota; kingdom Metazoa; phylum Chordata; class Mammalia; order Artiodactyla; family Phocoenidae; genus Phocoena; species Phocoena phocoena. The sequence continues at coordinate 118,540,477 of NC_089220.1, read as the reverse complement.
AATGACTTAACAAAAAAATCATTTGTCTTTTACCAATGCTATATCTTTCTCCTAGCAGCTGAAACTGCACCGTTAAATCTTAAAATAAAGGCATATTATTCAGTTCTTAAAAATAGAATAAAGCTTTACCTTGTAGTATAGGATTAACATTCTGAGCTGCATCATGCTGTCAGGACTTGAGTGGGGGGTTGGGGGGTGGTGACTGCTCTTGAAATCTCCTCACATTCAAAACATCTTAACCTCAGCTTCAAAACAGGCAACTGGTTCTAATTTCAGAAGATAACTGGTACACTGATTAAGTTCATCATGAACAAACATTTTTTATTAAAAAGTTGGCCTATGGTCCATTATGATCAAGTCTGAGAAAATAGAGTCTAAGAAAATATACTTCTAGTTTTTGTAAAAATAAGACAGTGTTACTGGGATTCAAACTAAGTTCTAATTATAAAGTTAATAATGAGGTAATCAATCTGTGACCCAAGGGCCAACCAAGAAAGTTAACACTTGAGGGCTATAAAGAACATGAGTAGTACTGTTACTTGTTCTTGCAGAACTTATGTATTGTTATTAAAGAACAATACACAATACATTTTCTAATCTGTGATCCTGAAATAAGCTCTGCACTCTAGAGTATGTTACTTGAAGTGTGCTTACCTTAGCATCCAGGGACAGAATGTTTAATGTATATAATTTTCTATACAGATTCTCCAAACTGGGGTTAGGAGAAAAAAGGAAAGTTCTGCCAGTCCCAGCTTGTAGAAACATTTAATGTTCATAAAGAACTATACCCTAGAGAACTTGTAAAACGTGCTTTCTCTATTTCTACTTTAAAACGTGGGCATTCATTCATTCTTTCTTGGTATGAAAGAATTTAGAAAAACAATTCTATGAGGTTGCAAGGAAGGTTCTATACCATAGTCCCATATTTTCAACCCAATCTAGAGTTTTAAAAAATCTTTAATATTTGTATTTAAAAGTATCAGGCTCTAGGTTGGAAGGGACAGAAATTTACTCAAAATATGTCAAGTAAAAAGAGGCGTTTACTGTAAGGCTGTTGGGAACTTTCACGTGAATCCAGGAGAAAATGAACTACCACACTTCAGGAGGGCAGGAACAATGCCAGCTCTGTGGACTGGGCCTACTCTCATTTCCAGCCCCCTTTTCTCTTATGAAGCAGTTTTGGTCTCCTCCTTTCCCCCCAACTGGCCTTCATTAGTCCTGCTAAACTTGGAGTGAACACAGCCCTGTAATGACCATCCCAGAAGTTATTCTACATGATTTTTCAAATTCAAACACACACACACACACACACACACACACACACAAAATAGGTTGGAGTTTTATAATTTTCCAACTGCAAATCCCTGAGAGAGAAACTTGACTAGACCAGTTTAATTTTGGGGGCTGCGTTTTAAGCCTGATACTGCTGGCTGGTCTATAGATTAGCTGCTTTTGAGTCAAATGTCCATTCTTGGTTTAACCAGCTACAGCCATTGGGGGAAACACCCTATGGCATAAAATATAGCTGCTTAGAAGAGGCACAGCTGCAATGCCTAGAACATGTAGTATTTATAACACTCAGAAAAAGGGAACAACGAATAGGAATGGAGTTGAGGCGAATATGAAGTGAATATGACAAGCCAAGAAGAGATAAAGGGTAGTAGGGAAGGAAGCTCATGGTGAAAACGGGTTAACGGAGTCTGGATTGTGTTACAAACTGAAGAGAAAGGCAAAGATTTAACAGTAGATGAGCTCCAAAGAGAACAGACACGTGAGTCAAGAGACCAGAATAAGAAGCAAGCTATAGGCCAGGCACACGAGGCCAGGCATCTGAGGAAACTAAGTTTGCAGACATTAGATACGTAACAAAACGTTCCTTTTATGAAGAGCTTACATATACCACCAGGCTGGCTACTCCACAAAGGTAACACAGCAGGCTAGTACTAATGATATTTAGAGTTTAACCCACCTCATTTCCCTGTAAGTTCCCTAAGGACAAGGTCTATTTCAAATGGTTTCTAGATGTGGCAATCCCATTCCCATGTCCATATGTACATACAACTGATCCCAAGAAAGGAATCCCTAGAGAACAGTTTCCCTGGGTATCAGGATCAGAAGCCCTACGTCAGGTACCTGCTTCTGGTATACAACGGGATATCCCTTTTCCACTATGAAATGAACTGCATCAGTCGCTACCCTGTGAGTATCACTAGACCAAGAAAAAGGAACAGACACCTTTAGGGATGAAACCTCAATAATCATGGGAGAGTAATTCCAAACACTCTGCCATTTGGAAAGAAGAAACACTCTTTGAAAAAAGAGTATCATGGCTCTCTTTCAGGTTGCAGTCATGCCCCAAACATTGTTGCTCCTGACCCTCATTCTGGCAGCGGTCACGTACATGGCTTCCGGCAACTGTGAGGAGTGAACAAGGGAAGCCACGCAAAGCATCTGACACAGGGACTGTCACTGAGGATGCTCTCAATAAATGTTAAGTTCTGCCTCTCCACCAACTTCAAAGGATCAAGCAAACGCAATACTGCCAAGTAGATAAATTGCATAAGTTTATGTGATTTTACTTTGGAGAATAAATTTGTGATCTTCCTAGTAAGCAAGGCTCTACCTCACATCATCCTGAACTTGTTTATTTTTACTGTATTCAGTGACTATTGTTCTACCTGAGACTGATTTACTAGATAGATAAATGTATATACTCTAAAGAAGCAAAAAAGCAACTTAATTTGTTTGATGTGAATAGAGAGGTATACTTTATAAAGGCCACAGCAGCAGGAAGAATTTATTTTTCATCATAGATTAAAACAGGGGTAATCTTACATAAACCCGTGTACTCTGATTCTAAAACTGTGATAAGGACAACAACCAAGAATATAGTTGTAGCATTCCCTTTGACCTTTTGAGGAAAGAAGTTATAGATATAAGATATACAAATTCACAGAAGTTTAAAGATGGAATAAAAACATATTGCCTTAAGTCTAGCTAACAGAGTGGTCAAAATCAGTAGGGCCTTATTTGGCTAAGATTGAGATGTGATCATATTTTAAGTCCACAGAGTCAAGTATTTGAAGCAGTGTGCTCTTTTACTGCTTTACTTCTGTGTCTCAGAAAATGAATTCATTCATGTATTCAAATGATACTTACTAAGATATCATATGATTTATAAGTAATGTATTTACTATGGTCTCTGATCCCAAGGAATTACAGTATCTCTGAGGAGAAGATAACACAACGAATGGAGTACTTGGCAACATTAAAAAGTGCTAAACTGGACTATTCTCTAAACTGTTTGATATTTCTTCAATGAGTTAGATGAAGATACATATCTTTTACAGATCAACTTCAGGAGTGGCACAAAGTTAAAGGAAAAGAAACTAAATTAGATGCCAAATCAAGATCCAAAAAGGATCTTGACAGGCTGGGCCAAAATTAACCAGGATGAAGTTTGGACTTAGGGTGAAAAAAACAAATGACCAAGTAAAATTAATAGATCATAGATTCTTAGAACCCAAAGTGACACAGACTTAGGGATTTAAAGTTCAATAATTAAGTAGGGTAAGTGGAGTCAAGACAATAACAACTACCAAAAAACCCCCATTGATATTAACTAAGTGTTTTCTTTGTGCAGAGCACTTAATAAATACACACAATTTTAGCAGTCAACAAGCCCTACCCTACATGATAGGGTTACCATTTAATTGAGGCTCTGTTATAACAAGTAATTTAGCCCATGATCCCATAGCTACCAAATGGAAAGCAGAGATTTAAGCTCAGATCTGACTGCAGAGCCTGTCTGTTTTCCATGATACTATGTGGTCTGCACTGCTCCATGTTGATAAGACTACTTACATATTAAAAAATTGTGTCCAGAGGGACAATGGAGGAAGAGAAGCAAGGCTGATGGAGAAGAAAGAGGGGCTGGTTAGTTCTGCTACAGAACAACCTAGAGCAGCTTAGAGAATAAAATAGTTAAGTAGAATAGCTTAACTATTTGGCCCCTTTTTTGTCCATGAGTACCTGTCAAGAACTAGAAATACCAGATAAGTAAAAGGCAACCTGGGAAAGACAGCCCAGTATCATTTTTGGTGTTCCAAAAGGTTGGCTGGCTTCTTTATGAAATATGAACATTTACTGCTGCCTGAAAAGGGCTTGGAGATGTGGAATGCCAGCAAGTGTCAACTCTCACTTCTGTTATCATTGCCACTATGTAAATATACTACAAAAACACAACACAAAGTTTAGGTCACAGCAGATCCATCTTCTTATTTACATAACATGGGGCATTCCTTTAGCCCAAAGAAAATGACAAACTATCATTTATTTTCAAATATTAAAAGCTATGTTAAGAGGCAAGCTAGTATATATAGAATGTATAAATAACAAGGTCCTAATAGCACAGGGAACTATATTCAATATCCTGTGATAAACCATAATGAAAAATAATATAAAAAATGTACATATGTATAAATGCATCACCTTGCTGTACAGCAGAAATTAACACAACACTGTAAATAAACTATACTTTGATTTAAAAAAAAGCTATGTAAAACAACTGTTATTAGCCTAAACCAAAGAAAAGGTTAGAATATGTCATTCATTGTTTTGTACGTGTTTTCTCCAAGTAAAATTAGGAGGCAGAATAACATGAGTCATTCCAAAAGTAGATACAACATGAAATGAAAATTGCCTTGTTAAAAAAGAGGGGATATATGTATACGTATAACTGATTCACTTTGCTGTACAGTAGAAGCTAACACAACATTGTAAAGCAACTATACTCCAATAAAAATTCAAAAAAAAAAAAAAAGAAAGAAAATTGCCTTGTTTCATGGTGATCTTTCCTGGCACTGAAAACAATTTTACTGGAGCACATTTGTTAAAAAGGTTGATTTTAGAATATCATATCCCCATATCCTTTCAGTAATAACTGATATATATATATATATATATATATATTAATTGAAGTATAGTTGATTTACAATATTGTGTTAGTTGTAGGTGTACAGCACGATGGTTCAGTCTTATCTATATATCTATAAATCTATAGCTCTATCTATCTATCTATATCTTCTTTTTCAGATTCTTTTCCTTTATAGGTTATTATGAAATATTGAGCATAGTCCCCTGTGCTATACATTAGGCCCCTATTGGTTATCTATTTTATACATAGTAGTGTGTATATGTTAATCCCAATCTCCTGATTTATACCTCCTCTACCCCTTTCCCCTTTGGGAACCATAAGTTTGTTTTCTATGTCTGTGGGCCTATTTCTGTTTTGTAAATAAGTTCATTTGTACCTTTTTTTTTTGATTCCACATATAAGTGATATCATATGATAACTGTCTTTGCCTGGCTTATTTCACTTAGTAGGATAATCTCTAGGTCCATCCATGTTGTTGCGAATGGCATTATTTCATTCTTTTTCATGGCTGAGTAATATTCCACTGTACATGACAAACCCACAGTTAATATCATACTCAATGGTGAAAAGCTGAAAGCATTTTCTCTAAGATCAGGAATAAGACAAGGATGTCCACTCTGACCACTTTTATTCAACATAGTTTTGGAAGTCCTAGCCACAGCAATCAGAGAAGAAAAAGAAATAAAAGGAATCCATGTTGGAACAGAAGAAGTAAAACTGTCAGTGTCTGCAGATGACACACTATACATAGAAAATCCTAAAGACGCTACCAGAAAACTACTAGAGCTCATCAATGAATCTGGTAAAGTTGCAGGACACAAAATTAATACACAGAAATCTGTTGCATTTCTATACACTAACAGTGAAAGATCAAAGAGAAGAATTACGAAAACAATTCCATTTACCATTGCATCAAAAAGAATAAAATACCTAGGAATAAATCTACCAAAGGAGGCAACAGACCTGTACTCTGAAAACTATAAGACACTGATGAAAGAAACTGAAGACGACACAAACAGGTGGAAAGATATACCATGTTCTTGGATTGGAAGAATCAATATTGTTAAAATGAGTATACTACTCAATGCAGTCTACAGATTCAATGCAATCCCTATCAAACTACCAATGGCATTTTTCACAGAATTAGAACAAAAAATTTTACAATTTGTATGGAAACACGAAAGACTCTGAATAGCCAAAGCAATCTTGAGAAAGAAAAACGGAGCTGGAGGAATCAGGCTCCTTGACTTCAGACTATAATACAAAGTTACAGTAATCAGAATAGTATGGTACTGGCACAGAAACAGACATGTAGATCAATGGAACAGGATAGAAAGCCCAGAAATAAACCAATGCACCTATGGTCAATTAATCTACAACAAAGGAGGCAAGAATAGCCAATGGAGAAAAGACAGTCGCTTCAATAAGCGGTACTGGGAAAACTGGACAGCTACATGTAAAATAATGAAATTAGAACATTCTCTAACACCATACACAAAAATAAACTCAAAATGGGTTAAAGACCTAAATGTAAGACTGGATACTATAAAACTCCTAGAGGAAAACATAGGCAGAACATTGTTTGACATAAATTGCAGCAATGTCTTTTTGGAGCCATCTCTGAGAATAATGGAAATAAAAACAAAAATAAACAAATGGGACCTAACCAATGATAATTTGAAAAGGATTCAAGCAGGTTTATGGGCTTTCTCTGTTTCTAAAAAAAAGAAAAACAACCCAGTGAAGATTCAGAAAGGTTTCAAAAATTTAAATTTTCGTAAGTGGGTATAATTCTCAATTTCACACTAAAAAATTCTGCTGGAAGCAAAATATTCACTCAGAGGGAGTTACCTAGCAATAATTATAGGACAACTGCTGAGGTACCATGTGTAGTAAAAAGGAAGATGGGCAAATTGGTGAGGAAAGAGGATCAGGGAGTTGATTTTTCCACTCACAGAGCTCTGGGGCTGCAGGGGCAGTGAAGCATTAGGCTTGCAGTCATAGGTGATCCACATGATAAATGTTACTAGACAGTGGCTGCAACTTCTCAAATCTTTTCCTGTTTATTGCTAAGAAAAATGAACTACTGTAGGATAGTTAAAAAAAACAAAAAACAAAAGTCTCTCTAGGTAAGAGCCATGAAAGGCCACAGGAAGCAGAAAACAAAATGCGCTAAGGTGGCAGAAGTTTCATGATGATGAGGGCTGGGAGCTCAACAGGGATAGAAGGGGAGGATCTGGGCAAGTTGAGAGCAAAGGAAGTCCCAAGGCCAGAGAGCAGTTAGAAGGAATATGAAAAAGTCACTGACTCAGGCCCACCAGTGTGCTTTGAGTCTACATTTAAATCTAATGTAGTTGTGGCATTTTTCTTGCCTGTCTCCAAGTAAGCAGCATAACCCTAATTCATTAGCCCGGAGAAGTGAGGCTAGTTTAGAAAGTAGAGTCATGATCTTGAGCTGTGCTAAGGACGGACAGGAGAATCTTAGAGTCCATGCTAGATGCCCACAGCCCTGAGTGCTGGCCTCACTCAGTAAGCAGTACCTGGCTGAAAACACAAACTTATTGGCCTAAGATGAGATGAAGAAACAAACTCTCAATCCTGGCACTGTGGCCAGCTGAGAAGCATTGATCTGGACTTTCAGGATTCCATGGCTCCCTTCCAAAGCAGGTGTGCTAATTCTTACTTAGGTCTTTTTGGGAACTATGGAAACCTCTTCTGTTCCCTAAACAAGAGGCACAAATAAGCACCAGAACATGCCCTCTGCCACAATGACAAAGGTAGCTTTGGGGAAATAGGCATTTCATCTAGGTTACTATTAAGGGAGCTCAGGGTCATGCGTGTTGCAACCTACCAGAAAACAAACAAAACAACAACAATGAAACCAAAAAAGAAACAAAACAAAAACTATAGGTGCAGTTAAGATGAACAATATGAATTATTAACAGTTACGAAAAGCACTGTCCCAAAGAACCAAATGTCATTTCCTTTCTTACCTCAAACATTTTATTGTATTTCATTCTTTCCTTCCTCTCTCTCTCTCTGACAATTAATATACATTGAGGGCTGACAACATGCCAAGCAACACACTGTCAATAAAGTCTACTTTGATAAGGAGTAGCAACTCTTCTGGGTTAGAACATCTATTTGTGTGCTATAACTGCCCCATGTACGGTTTTCTGCTCCAAAGAAAGATATTCTGACTTTAAAGGACACCTATACCTTCTTTCATTAATCTCTACTTTGTCAGTAGAGCAAAACAACCCAAACTAACTCAGTATCAAAGTCTGTACTTAGAAATCTCTCACGTCAAATAGATAACACTGTCTTGAACCAGGCAAGATTACTACTTTAAAAACTGTCACCTAATATTTATATAACACTTTAAGGTTTACAAAGAACTCTCACATACATTATTACTTCAACTGATCCCCACACTGTGAGGTGAATATGATTACCCCTGTTTGACCAAATGAGGAAACAGATGCAACAAGATTAAGGCACTTGTCCCAATTCTCCCAACTAGTAACCAGCAGAGGTAAAACTGGAATTCAGGTTTGTTTGACTCCAAAGCTGGCGCTATTTCTATTTTACCAAATGTCTCTCAGGAAGAAAGATAACATACTGTTGGAATTTTTTTTTCTGTTGTATCCAGCACACAAATGAAGCACTCACTTTTATAGAGCTGATTAAATATTTAAAAGTTTCTCAGTGATATAACTGAACTTTTATCAAAACTTCTCATTTAAACCCTGTAAATAAGAGTCTCCACAATCCAAAAATTGTGCATGTTACAACTCAGGAATACAATACTTCTGAAATAATGCTGTCTGCTACTACATCCTAGATGGCCAGGGACCAAAGGGTGATGTAAAAGAATAAGAAAGTAGATCTTGGGTCTAAAGGATGCACATGATCCTTACGACAGAGCAATTTGCAGTTAAAAGACCAAACTGCAATCCACTTCCCAACTATTTGGCTGGGACTCCAGACTATGGCAGTCTTGGCCTCAGACTGCTCTTCCTGTACGTTAGGGACTTCTTCAAATTTCACAGCTCAGGTCTTTGTCAATGTACTTACCTCCTTTTTTGTATGCAATACAAAAAGTTAGCTGCTATTACTACTCATTTCTGTTCAAATTTTGTAAGCAGTTAGAACTTCTCACAAGTTCATCAGTTCTTCTTGATTTAGGATTAGAAAAGGTCACAGACCAAAGAAATTTCCTTCATAAGGCTTTTTAAGCTCAATTTGAGTTTTGTAAATGAAGTCGAGCACCTCTGTTTTTCTCCCTAATGGGGAGTGTAAGCTTTTGCTATTCAAGCCTGAATAAACATACAATTTTCCTGTGGTCCCCCATATGGAAACCATAGGGCAGAAATGACTCACAAGTGAAACGTGAAAGACAGATTAAAAAACTATACTTACTTAGGAGGAATTCGTGAAACTGTGTTCACATTTGTGACTGGGACCACTACTTGAAGAATGTGTTCAAGGGCTGTTAATCCACCAGCAACTTGAAATGCAATCTGATCTGCCACATTCTAAACAGAAATACAAAAAGAAATTAACCCCATTTCCCAGGCATAAAATTATAACCAAATGAAATATTTAGTTGTAGTGTGAAATATTCTGTTGGTTCAATTATTCTACAAACACTTATTGAATGCTTACTCAGTGCTAGGAACTATAGGCCAAAAGTGGTGAACAAAAAATCATAGTTGCTGTCCCCCATGAAGCTTAAAATTTAGTGAATGAGACCAACATTAATCAAATAAATATAAATAAAACAATTTGAATTACAATAAGTCCTCTGAAGAAAAAGGAAAGGTGCTCTATGAGAACTGTGGGGGAATCAACTGTATATTGGGGAAAGGGCTCAGCACAGGCTTTTCTGAGAAAGTTGAGGTTTTGAGACAGGCAAAAGAAAAGGGAAAGGGATGAAGCACTCCAAGCATAGGAAAAAATCATTTCATACAGAAGTTTTTAGCAACACTTTTAAAAACTGGATTATTTTGTAATATTAATTACCACTTAACAAGACAAACTGACTTCCACAAAGATTTCCTTTGCTAGAACTTTTTTCTTCAGTAATACAAGATAATCTAATAACTAACCAGTTAGATGTACCTTTTTTAAAAAAGGGGAGACCTTTAAGATGGTGGAGGAGTGAGATGTGGAGACCACTCTCCTCCCCACAAATACATCAGAAATACATCTACATGTGGAACAACTACTACAGAACACCTACTGAACGCTGGCAGAAGACCTTAGACTTCCCAAAAGGCAAGAAACTCCCCACGTACTTGGGTAGGGCAAAAGAAAAAAGAAAAAACAGAGACAAAAGAATAGGGACAGGATCTGAACCTCAGGGAGGGAGCTGTGAAGGAGGAAAGGTTTCCACACACTAGGAAGCCCCTTCACTGGCAGAGATGGGGGTTGGCGGGGGGGAAGCTTCTGAGCCACGGAGGAGATCGCAGCAACAGGGGTGCAGAGGGCAAAGCAGAGAGATTCCCGCACAGAGGATCGGTGCCCACCAGCACTCAACAGCCTGACAGGCTTGTCTGCTCACCCGCCAAGGCAGGTGGGGGCTGGGAGCTGAGGCTCAGGCTTCTTCAGAGGTCGGATCCCGGGGAGAGGACTGGGGTTGGCTGCGTGAACACAGCCTGAAGGGGCCTAGTGCGCCACAGCTAGCTGGGAGGGAGTCTGGGAAAAAGTCTAGAGCTGCCTAATAGGCAAGAGACCATTGTTTCAGGGTGCACGAGGACAGGGGATTCAGATCACTGCCTAACTGAGCTCCAGAGATGGGTGCAAGCCACGGCTATCAGCGCGGACACCAGAGACGGGCATGAAACGCTAAGGCTGCTGCTGCAGCCACCAAGAAGCCTGTGTGCAATCACAGGTCACTATCCACACCTCCTCTCACGGGAGCCTGTGCAGCCTGCCACTGCCAGGGTCCCGTGATCCAGGGACAACTTCCCCGGGAGAACGCACGGCGCGCCTCAGGTGGGTGTAACGTCATGCTGGCCTCTGCCGCCGCAGGCTCGCCCTGAATTCTGTACCACTCCCTCCAACTGGCCTGAGTGAGCCAGAGCCCCCTAATCAGCTACTACTTTAACCCCGTCCTGTCTGAGTGAAGAACAGACGCCCTCCAGCGACCTACACACAGAGGCGAGGCCAAATCCAAAGCTGAACCCCAGGAGCTGTGAGAACAAAGGAGAGAAAGGGAAACTTCTCCCAGCAGCCTCAGGAGCAGTGGATTAAATCTCCACAATAAACTTGATGTACCCTGCATCTCTGGAATACCTGAATAGACAACGAATCATCCCAAATTTGAGGAGGTGGACTTTGGGAGCAACTGTGGACTTGGAGTTGGCTTTCTGCATCTAATTTGTTTCTGGTTTTATGTTTATCTTAGTTTAGTATTTAGAGTTTATTATCACAGATTTGTTTATTGATTTGGTTGCTCTCTTCCTTTATATATATATATATATATAATATATATATAATATAATATATATAATATATATTATATATATATTTTATATATATAATATATATAATATATATATATATTTTTTCCGTTTTCTCTTTTTGTGAGTGTGTATGTGTACGCTTTGCATGATTTTGTCCATATAACTTTGCTTTTACCATTTGTCCTAGGGTTCAGCCTGTCGGTTTCTTTTTTTTTTTTTTTTAGTGTGGTTTTTAGCGCTTGTTATAATTGGTGGATTTGTTTTTGGTTTGGTTGCTTTCCTCTTTTTTTTTTTTCTTAATTACTTTTTAATTTTTAATAATTTTATTTTACTTTTTCTTTTAATAACTTTATTTTCCTCCCTCCCTCCCTCCCTCCCTCCCTCGCTTTCTCCATTTTCTTCTGAGCTGTGTGAGTGACCAGGTCTTGGTTCTCTGGCCGGGTGTCAGGCCTGAGCCTCAGAGGTGGGAGAGCCCAGTTCAGGACATTGTTCCACCAGAGACCTCCTGACACCATGTAATATCAAACAGTGAAAGCTCTCCCAGAGATCTCCATCTCAACGCGAAGACCCAGCTCCACTCAAAGACCAGCAAGCTACAGTGCTGGCCACCGTATGCCAAACAACTAGCAAAACAGAAACACAACCCCACTCATTAGCAGAGAGGCTGCCTAATATCATAATAAGGTCACAGACACCCCAAAACACACCACCAGACATGGCCCTGCCCACCAGAAAGACAAGACCCAGCCTCATCCACCAGAACACAGGCACCAATTCACTCCACCAGGAAGCCTACACAACCCACTGAACCAACCTTACCCACTGGGGGCAGACACCAAAAACAACGGGAACTATGGACCTGCAGACTGCGAAAAGGAGACCCCAAACACAGTAAGTTAACCAAAAGGAGAAGACAGAGAAATACACAGCAGATGAAGGAGCAAGGTAAAAGCCCACCAGACCAAAAAAATGAAGAGGATATAGGCAGTCTAGCTGAAAAAGAATTCAGAGTAATGATAGTAAAGATGATCCAAAATCTTGGAAATAGAATGGAGAAAATACAAGAAACGTTTAACAAGGACCTAGAAGAACTAAAGAGCAAACAAACAACGATGAACAACACAATAAATGAAATTAAAAATTCTCTAGAAGGAAGCAATAGCTGACTGAGGCAGAAGAACGGATAAGTGACCTGGAAGATAAAACAGTGGAAATAACTACCCAGAGCAGAATAAGGAAAAAAGAATAAAAAGAATTGAGGACAGTCTCAGAGACCTCTGGGACAACATTAAATGCACCAACATTGGAATTATAGGGGTCCCAGAAGAAGAAGAGAAGAAAAAAAGGGACCGAGAAAATACCGAAGAGATTATAGTTGAAAATTTCCATAATATGGGAAAGGAAATAGTCAATCAAGTCCAGGAAGCGCAGAGAGGCCCATACAGGATAAATCCAAGGAAAAACATGCCAAGACACATATTAATCAAACTGTCAAAAATTAAATACAAAGAAAAAATATTAAAAGCAGCAAGGGAAAAGCAACAAACAACATACAAGGGAATCCCCATAAGGTTAACAGCTGATCTTTCAGCAGAGACTCTACAAACCAGAAGGCAGTGGCAGGACATATTTACAGTGATGAAAGGGAAAGAATTACAACCAAGATTACTCTACCCAGCCAGGATCTCATTCAGATTCGATGGAGAAATTAAAACCTTTACAGACAAGCAAAAACTAAGAGAATTCAGCACCACCAAACCACCTTTACAACAACTGCTAAAGGAACTTCTCTAGGCAAGAAAAACAAGAGAAGGAAAAGACCTACAATAAGAAACCCAAAACAATTAAGAAAATGGTAATAGGAACATACATATTGATAACTACATTAAATGTAAATGGATTAAATGCTCCAACCAAAAGACATAGACTGGCTGAATGGATACAAAAACAAGACCAGTATATATGCTGTCTATAAGAGACCCACTTCAGACCCAGGGACACATACAGACTGAAAGTGAGAGGATGGACAAAGGTATTCCATGTAAATGGAAACCGAAAGAAAGCTGGAGTAGCAATTCTCATATCAGACAAAACAGACTTTAAAATAAAGACTACTACAAGAGACAAAGAATGACACTACATAATGATCAAGGGATCAATCCAAGAAGAGGATATAACAATTGTAAATATTTATGCACCCAACATAGGAGCACCTCAATACACAAGGCAAATGCTAACAGCGAGGAAAGGGGAAATCGACAGTAACACATTCATAGTAGGGAACTTTAACACCCCACTTTCACCAATGGACAGATCATCCAAAATGAAAATAAATAAGGAAACACAAGCTTTAAATGATACATTAAACAACATGGACTTAATTGATATTTATAGGACATTCCTTCCAAAAATAACAGAATCCACTTTCTTCTGAAGTGCTCATGGAACATTCTCCACGAGAGATCATATCTTGGGTCACAAATCAAGCCTAGGTAAATTTAAGAAAACTGAAATCTTATCAAGCATCTTTTCCAACCATAATGCTATGAGACTAGATATTAATTACAGGAAAAAAATGGTAAAAAATACAAACACATGGAGGCTAAATAATACACTACTAAATAACCAAGAGATCACTGAAGAAATCAAAGAAGAAATCAAAAAATACCTAAAAATATATGACAATGAAAAAACGACGTCCCAAAACCTATGGGATGCAGCAAAAGCAGTTCTAAGAGGGAAGTTTATAGCAATACAATCCTACCTCAAGAAAGAAGAAACATCTCAAATAAACAACCTATCCAGACACCTAAAGAAATTAGAGAAAGAAGAAGAGAAAACCCCAAAGATAGCAGAAGGAAATAAATCATAAAGATCAGATCAGAAATAAGTTAAAAAGAAATGAAGGAAACAATAGCAAAGATCAATAAAACAAAAAGCTGGTTCTTTGAGAAGATAAACAAAATTGATAAACTATTAGCCAGACTCAACAAAAAAAAAAAAAAAAGGGAGAAGACTCAAATCAACAGGATTAGAAAAGAAAAAGGAGAAGTAACAACTGACACTGCAGAAATACAAAGGATCATGAGCGATTACTACAAGCAACTACGAAATGGACAACCTGGAAGAAATGGACAAATTCTTAGAAAAGCACAATCTTCCAAGACTGAACCAGGAAGAAATAGAAAATATAAACAGACCAATCACAAGCACTGAAATTGAAACTGTGATTTAAAATCTTCAAACAAACAGAAGCCCGTGACAAGATGGCTTCAGAGGTGACTTCTATCAAACATTTAGAGAAGAGCTAACACCTATCCTCCTCAAACTCATAGTAGAGAGAGGAGTACTCCCAAACTCATTCTACGAGGCCACCATCACCCTGATACTAAAACCAGACAAAGATGTCACAAAGAAAGAAAACTACAGGCCAATATCACTGATGAACATAGCTGCAAAAATCCTCAACAAAATACTAGCCAACAGAACCCAGCAGCACATTAAAAGGATCATACACCATGATCAAGTGGGGTTTATACCAGGAATGCAAGGATTCTTCAATATACACAAATCAATCAATGTGATAAACCATATTAACAAATTGAAGGAGAAAAACTATATGATCACCTCAACAGATGCAGAAAAAGCTTTCGACAAAATTCAACACTCATTTATGATAAAAACCCTCCAGAGAGTAGGCATAGAGGGAACTTACCTCAACATAATAAAGGCCATATATGACAAACCCACAGCCAACATCATTCTCAGTGATGAAAAACTGAAACCATTTCCTCTAAGATTAGGAACAAGACAAGGTTGTCCACTCTTACCACTATTATTCAACATACTTTTGGAAGTTTTAGCCACAGCAATCAGAGAAGAAAAAGAAATAAAAGGAATCCCAACTGGAAGAGAAGAAGTAAAGCTGTCACTGTTTGCAGATGACATGAGACTATACATAGAGAATCCTAAAGATGCTACCAGAAAACGACTAGTGTTAATCAATAAATTTGGTAGTAGCAGGATACACAATTAATGCACAGCAATCTCTTGCATTCCTATACACTATTGATGGGAAATCTGAAAGAGAAATTAAGGAAACACTTCCATTTACCAAAGCAAGAAGAAGAATAAAATACCTGGGAATAAACCTACCTAAGGAGACAAAACACCTGTATGCAGAAAACTATAAGACACTGATGAAAGAAATTAAAGATGATACAAACAGATGGAGAGATATACCGTGTTCTGGGATTGGAAAAATCAATATTGTAAAAATGACTGTACTACCCAAAGCAATCTACAGATTCAATGCAATCCCTATCAAACTACCACTGGCATTTTTCACAGAACTAGAACAAAAAATTTCACAATTCGTATGGAAACACAAAAGATCCCAAATAGCCAAAGCAATCTTGAGAAAGAAAATGGAGCTGGAGGAATCAGCTTCCCAGACTTCAGACTATACTACAAAGCTACAGTAATCAAGACTGTATGGTACTGGCACAAAAACAGAAATAGATCAATGGAACAGGATAGAAAGCCCAGAGATAAACCCACACACATATGGTCACCTTATCTGTGATAAAAGAGGCAAGAATATACAATGGAGAAAAGACAGCCTCTTCAATAAGTGGTGCTGGGAAAACTGGACAGCTACATGTAAAAGAATGAAATTAGAACACTTTCTAAAACGATACACCAAAATAAACTCCAAACGGATTAAAGACCTAAGTGGAAGGCCAGACACTATCAAACTCTTAGAGGAAAACATAGGCAGAACACTCTATGACATAAATCACAGCAAGATCCTTTTTGACCCACCTCCTAGAGAAATGGAAATAAAAACCAAAATAAACAAATGGGAACTAATGAAACGTAAAAGCTTTTGCACAGCAAAGGAAAACACAGACAAGATGAAAAGACAACCCTCAGAACGGGAGAAAGTATTTCCAAATGAAGCAGCTAACAAAGGATTAACCTCCAAAATTTACAGGCAGTTCATGCAGCTCAGTATCAAAAAAACAAACAACCCAATCCAAAAATGGGTAGGAGACCTAAATCGACATTTCTCCAAAGAAGATATACAGATTGCCAACAAACACATGAAAGGATGCTCAACCTCCCTAATCATTAGAGAAATGCAAATCAAAACTCCAATGAAGTATCACCTCACACCAGTCAGAATGGCCATCATCAAAAAATCTACAGAAAATTAATGCTAGAGAGAGTGTGGAGAAAAGGGAACCCTCTTGCACTGCTGGTGGGAATGTAAATTGATACAGCCACTATGGAGAACAGTATGGAGGTTCCTCAAAAAACTAAAAATAGAACTACCATGCGACCCAGCAATCTCACTAGTGGACATATACCCTGAGAAAACCATAATTCAAAAAGAGTCATGTAGGGCTTCCCTGGTGGTGCAGTGGTTGAGAGTCCGCCTGCCGATGCAGGGAACATGGGTTCGTGCCCCAATCTGGGAAGATCCCACATGCCACGGAGCAGCTGGGCCCGTGAGCCATGGCCACTGAGCCTGCATGTCATCTTGTCTATGTTTTCCTTTGCTGTGCAAAAGCTTTTAAGTTTCATTAGTTCCCATGTCCCAGCCATGGCCACTGAGCCTGCATGTAGCTTTGTAGTATAGTCTGAAGTCTGGGAACCTGATTCCTCCTCCGCAACAGGAGAGGCCACAACAGTGAGAGGCCCGCGTACCGCAAAAAAAAATAATAATAAAAAAAATAAAAATAAAATAATAAAAGAGTCATGTACCACAATGTTCATTGCAGCTCTATTCACAGGACATGGCAGCATCCATCAACAGATGAATGGGTAAAGAAGATGTGGCACATATATACAATGGAATATTATTCAGCCATAAAAAGAAACGAAATTGAGTTATTTGTAGTGAGGGGGATGGACCTAGAGTCTGTCATACAGAGTGAAGTAAGTCAGAAAGAGAAAAACAAATACCGTATGCTAACACGTATAGATGGAATCTAAAAAACAAAAAAAAAGTTCTGAAGAACCTAGGGGCAGGACAGGAATAAAGGCAATGGACTTGAGGACATGCGGAGGGGGAAGGGTAAGCTGGGACCAAGTGAGAGAGTGGCATGGACATATATACACTACCAAATTTAGAATAGCTAGTGGAAAGCAGCCACATAGTACCGGGAGATCAGCTCAGTGTTTTGTGACCACCTACAGGGGTGGGATAGGGAGGGTTGGAGGGAGATGCAAGAGGGAGGGGATATGGGGATGTATGTATACATAGAGCTGATTCACTTTGTTATACAGCAGAAACTAACACACCATTGTAAAGCAATTATACTCCAAAAAAGATGTAAAAAAAAAAAAAAGTCTGTGATAATGATAATAGCTAAAAATAAATAAATAAAAATTAAAAAAGCCACTTCACCTATTTTAGGGGGAATATTAAGTAACCATTTTAGAACTCAACCTATGATTTTTCTATACAACTTCTGATTTGTATACCATTCTTGTGGGAAGGATATATAAGCTCTTTGCATTCCTCTGGCATGGGGACGGCAAGAGTTTTTAAGCATACACAGAATCACTGCATCAAATATGTGAAATACAGGATAGCAACCTGCTATAGGCTGAATTGTGTCCCCACCCTCCACTGAATTCTTATTTTGAAGTACCAACCCCTAGTACCTCAGAATGTAACTGTATTTGAGGATAAGAAATTTAAAGAGGTGATTAAGTTAAAATGAGGCTGTTAGGGTGAGGCCTTAATCTAATATGACTGTTGTCCTTATAAGAGAACAAGAGAAACCAGGAATGCACATGCACAGAGAAAAAGGCTGTACACAGCAAGAAGGTGTCCAATTACAAACCAAGGAGAGACGCCTCAGAAAAAAACCAAACCTCCTAACACTTCCACCCTGGACTTCAGCCTCCAGAACTCTGAGAAAAGAAACTTGTGCTATTTAAGCCACTCAGTCTGTGGTACTTTGTTATGGCAGCCCTAGGAAACTAATATTCAACCCCTCTATTACAATACCCCCTTATATTTCTTTTAATAGTATTCTACAGTTCATTAAGCCTTCAAATGTCTTTGGAATACTGAGGGGCTTTTTTATTGGGGGGTACTTGGGGGAGATATATGAGTTATTCACAGGCTCTGTCAAACATGTTTTCCTGATTCTTCTGATGTTCAAAGCACAGTGCTCTGCCTGCTTGATGTGGACTATCAATTATTGGCTCCAGTACATGTCTGGAGTTTGGTAGTATAATATCTTAATCATTCATTTACTCATTCTTTGTGCACAATAAAATACAGTCTGAGACTATAAGAAGTTCATCATGAATCCTAGACAAGACCTCACACTTTTAAGATTAAAAATTAATAATTTATGTTGTTATTAATGAAAAAATGTTTCCTTGCAATAAAACTAACCATCAGAAAATTGAAAACTAGGTGCTCAGTAATTTATTTAAAACCATAATGCTGTTACCATTCTTTCTTCTTATGCTAGGATGTCAATATAATTAGAAAATAGTAACAACTTTGTATTAGTACACAGCATACGCAGATAAAACTGCACTAATCATAACTATATAGCTGGATGAGCTATGGCAAATTGAAAACACATTGTAATAACTCCAAAATTAAAAAATAAAGCTCTATAACATGCCATAATACCCCTGTTGCCCATCCTACTCATTATTTCTCCGTCTTTCCCCAATGTAAAGGCTCTCCTGACTTCTAAAATCACAGAATCCTTTTGTTTTCTTTTCAATTCTATAAAAATAGAATCACACTTTATATATTCTATAATATCTAACTTTTCTTGCTTGTTTTTTCCCCTAAATTCATCCATATTGTTGCCTGTAGCAGTATTCGATTCATTTTCCTTGCTGTATGGTATTCCTTTGTCTGATTACATACCTCAACTTATTTAAATGTTTAATCGCTGATTGACATTTGGGTTGTTTCCACTTCGAAACTCTGGACAATGCTGCTTTCAGCATTTTTGTATATGTATTTGGGCACATGTGACATGCAGTTGAGTATATGCTTAAAAGCAGAACTGCTGGGTCACAGAGTATGCATAAGTTGTGTTATTAGTTATAGTCAAACAGCTTTCTAAAATATTCAGAACAATTTTTGTACACATTGCAGTGCTGTGATGATTTCAGTTACTCTACAATGACACCAAAACTTGCCTTTATGAAGTTTTTTTTTTTAAACGTTAGTGATTCTAATGGGTGTATACTCGCCTTTTTTTTTTTTTGGCTGTGCTGAGTCTTTGTTGCTGTATGCGGGTTTCTCTAGTTGCGGTGGGGATGCAGTGAGGCTTCCGTGGTGGTGCAGTGGTTAAGGATCCGCCTGCCAATGCAGGGGACATGGGTTCAAGCCCTGGGGCTACTCTTCGTTGTGATGCACGGGCTTCTCACTGTGGTGGCTTCTCTTGTGGCAGAGCACGGGCTCTAGGCACATGGGCTTCAGTAGCTGTAGCACATGGGCTCAGTAGTTGTGGCCCACGGGCCCTAGAGTGCACGGGCTTCAGTAGTTGCAGAGTGTGGGCTCAGCAGTTGCAGCGTGCGGGCTCTAGGGCATGTGGGCTTCAGTAGTTGTGGCACACGGGCTCAGTAGTTGCAGCTCGCAGGCTCTAAAGGACGGGCTCAGTAGTTGTGGCACATGGGCTTACTTTACTGCATGGTATGTGAGATCTTCCCGGACTACGGATTGAACCCATGTCCCCTACACTGGCAGGCCAATTCTTAACCACGGGACCACCAGGGAAGTCCCTGTATACTCACATTTAATTGAGGATTTTATTTGTCTTTCCCTGATAATGATGGGGTTGAACACATTTTGTTCATTGGCTTTTTTTTTTTTAATTTGAGGTATACTTTACAATAGGGTGAAGAGCTCAGATCTTAAGGATACCATTCAGTTAAATTTGATGAGCACCTATCAAGACCTGAACATTTCCATTACCCTAGAAAGTCCCCTCATGCCCCTTTCACAGTCAATCCCTCCTCCCTGATGCAACCACTGATTTGATTTATGGTACCATAGGTTAGTTTTGTCCACGGTAGAATTTCATATAAATGAGATCATGTAGTACGTATGAATATTTAATTTGGTAGTGATTGGTTATCCTACCAGCAGTTTTACCAGAGCCAGGCCTAGGGTATCACAGAAGCATCTTTAGCCCAGGGGAAACGGCAGAGGGGCTCTGAGTCAAGATAGGGAAGCAAACACATATGTACATATCCTTTCTTCTATACTCAAATAGGAATTATAGATAAAATATTTAATAATATGAAAAAATAACCACATTAAAAATACGTGAAACATCTCTGTAAAACAGGGTCCAACTTTCAGCAGACTCTTAAAAGAACATTTGCCCTTCTAGACTCTTTCTTCTTCCTCAGCTTTCACACTGATTCAGCCTCCAAGTTCTGATTACTCATCCCCTGTTGTGGCCCTTAACTTTTGCCTTTTCTATCCATGTCTATATTCTTACCATGTCAGTTCAGGCTTTCATGGTCTGTTGCTTGAGGCACTGCAGCAACCTCCTAACTAGTATCTCTGGATCCTAGCTTACTTCAAAGCACACCATTCTCTAGAGCAGTGCTTCCCAGACACTCTAAGATAAAAGTCAGGTGTTTTTGTTTGTTTCTTTGTTTTTAATATTTTCACTCCATTGTGACCAATAGTTTTGTGAAATATAATACAAATTAAATACTAAACAAATGAGGGAAAAAAGGTATACTAAGTTTGAGCCCACATTTTAAAATATTAGATGAAAGACATAAAATTACTCTTGATTTGTGTACTTATCTCACCATCTTCTAGTGACAGTAGCCTGGCACTGGCCTGTGGACTCTCTTTTGAGTAGCCCTGCTCTGGATGCCTTTATATGCAATGAAGATAATATTCTCAAGAGTAAATGTGATCATGCCACTCTGTGGGTGAAACATTTGAATGACTGCTTCCTCACTGTCTACAGAATGAGGCCCAAACTCTTTAGCACAATTCTTCAGAATTTGATCCCTCTCTAAAAGCTTCCTTCCCTGCCATGCTCCTGCCTCTCTCTCAACCAGATTCCCCATGTGGCCCATGCTGTTTCATGCCTCTGTGCTTTGGCATATACTGATCTTCCTAGAAGGGATGATCCTCTAGCTTTTCATCTTTGTATCCCCACTAAACTCAGAACTTCCTGCAGCCAGGGACCATGTCTTCTTCATCACCATATCCCCAACACTTAGCAGAGGGGAATGTACTCAGAAAATGCTTCAACGGTTGTTCAGAAAATGCTTCATCAACAGTTTTGGAAAAGAAGGCGCACAAAGGTATTTTAACTGTGAAAACACAGATAGTCAATTGCTCTGGTATGATCCCAGGATACAATTCCTGTTACTGCATGTGCCTAGTGGAATAGTTTTTCATTGGGATTGAGCTTCATGACCAGAGAACAAAATTCAGTTTTTCGAGACTGAAACACATGTTCACCTTGAGCCTCCTTAATAGCCACCAAGAAACTAAATTCTCCACTTGTACTCCGTTTCAATGTAAAGCCTTTGTATTTTGATATTTCTCAACTCAAAGTTATGTCATACCCTAAGCCAAGCAGATGCACCAATTGATGCAATCTGTCCACAGAGAAACAAAACAGCACCACTGCTGTTCTCATAGACCTTTCCACAACAAGAGAGAACTGGGTCAACATTGCAAAAGTGTAGGGGAAAAGGACTGAGTGAAAGCAGACCATCTTAATGTACACATCTATGCCTTAAAAACAAAACAAAATAAACTCAAAGCCTTTCATGCAGTGCCAACAACATGGATATGACCTCTTGAAAAACTTAAAACATGGGCTCTAACAGACATTAAGCAGGAAAAAAAAAGCCAATTTCAGGAAGATAGGCCATTCAAAGTCAAATTTTTATTAAAGTATTATTGAAAATTGAAGTTTTAATTTATCAATTGCACCTTTTCAAGGAACTGAAGCAAAAAAAGCAAAACCAACTGTGAAATAAAAAAACTCACAAATTTCTCCCCAGAGAAATCAAGGATGGTTTTGGTCATGTGCACTTCTGTATTACAGATCCAACAAGCCATTTTTGGATTCTCTTCCACAGAGCATGGCCAAGTGGGAACACTGTTCAGTATCCTCCTAACTTCTTCTTCATGCCCCACATCAACTCCTATTCATGCCATCATCTCTGCCCCACCTCAGGGCCCCATTTCTCTCTGTTTGCAAGCTCCTCAAGAGTGGCAGCTGACTCATCTCTGCAGCCCCAGTGATGACACAGAACAGAAATGGTAAATACTTGATGGATGAGTGACTGAACAAAAGGATGAACAAATGAAAAGATCTCTCTCAAACAGCAAAAATGTCCTGTGAGATATGACAGTTTAACACAATTATAGGGGCCCGTGAGCATAACAAGGAGAAACACCTCCCACTGGATCCTATTTCCTAACACAGTGCAGATGAACAGCTCTTCCCTGTCTCTGTACATAAAGGTAGATGAGACAATCCTCTGATAGCCTATGCCTTTTTCACCTCAGGGGGACAGAAAGGGAAACTCAAACTGGCTCAATGATGAGTTGCCCAAATGTTAAAATCAAGGGGGGAAAAAACACCTTCTTAAGCGTGTGGCATTAAATACTCTTTATGCAAATGAAGATCACTTTCACACAGTAATCCAGGTAGACTTAAAGGATGTAGAGAGCCTCTCATTTCCTCCTCCTCTCATTTCCCACCACACTAGCTTCTTGTGCCAATCACGTGGTACTTCCTATACACTGCTCTCTTTATATTCCTGGATGCCACAGTGAGGCTGGATGCTCCTCAAATACATGGTCATATACTTGTTCGTATCCCTCTCAGTATCTAGAAAAAAGCAAGTATGCTAAAAATGCTTAACCATAACTATACTCTTCATCCAACCTGCCCCCTTCTCAATTTGTAATGTTCAAATGCTATCTCTCAATCCTTTAGGACTCAGATCAAATCACTCATAAAGTCTTTCCTGATCCCCTCAACAAAAGTCAAAAGGTCTTTGTATTTAACTGTATTTCTCTTATGGCCCTTATCACTCTTGACTTTATCCCAGAGCTTTTTGTGTTCATGTGCTACACTGTGAAGCCTAAGCTCTCCTACCCCTGCATGTTCTCAATCGTGGTCAAGCACAGGATGCACATACTGCAGTTACCAAGCAAAGTTTGCTAGCTGATTGAAAATACCTCATCTAGAAAGGTGAACTAGATATTTTTCCTTTTTTCTGTTACCCCTTTTCCAAATACTCTGCGTTCAGACAGAAATTATGAAATTAGAACTTTCATAAATAGCTTTATCATTCTGATTTGAGCAAGAAAAAAATACCTCTGAAGAGGAAATATGTGGCTTTACTTGTGTACCAGACATAACACCTTAATAGCTCTCCCTTCCTTTGCTCTCTCCCACTGTGAGACTGACAACTGACTAATAGGATTAGAGGCTCCATTATAATAACCCAGCTTAGCTAAAGGCCAGCAAAAAATGACAGCTTCAATCTGAATTACATGGCCTAGGAATCCATTCAATTATTAACTAGAGTAACTGTTATTACCTCTCCCAATTAAAGGAGAGGCAGCTGTTAATCTTTGGTGGCCTGAAAAGGCTGATGGCCTTTGTACTTGACTTCTCTATAGACAGTAATTACATTCTTTGTGATCAGAGAGGAAGGCCTTCCTAGCCTTTTAGACAGAGGTGGCAGATGGGGAAAACTGTTTGCATGTTCATTAGCAGGATAGGCTAGGCTAGATTTGTTTGGAGCATCTGGTGACACCTTAAGACCTGTTTAGAGATAATACAAGTAGGTTTTGGCAAGTTCATAAATTTAGAACTCAGTAGCCCCATTTATAGAGATGAGAAGATTCTAGAGTGAATTTTTTTACAGCTGTTTTTCCCATAATGAAAACTTTCCTACCGCTTAAATGACATCATCTCTACTCAACTACTATCTTCACCTGTTATGGTCAGCTTAAAAGAAGCAAGTATAATGAACAGACATTCCTTCTTCTGTTACATGGTTTTTCTCTTCTAAGCCTTCTAATGTCCGCTTCTTCACATTCCCATAATCTACATAAAGGTTTGGCTCAGTCTTTCAGCCGTAGACACTCACACTTGAAAGAATCAGTTTCTGGAGTCAAGAATATCACAAGGAAATTGTAAATTTGTGGGACTGTGGTGCCAAAAAGAGTAAAATCATAACCCACAGTTTGAAGGGTTAGGTAATAAGGTAAGTGGGGCTGAGAGAGGCTGGAAAAGCTTTCTCAAGATGAGAGGAAGAATTCCTTTGTGATGCTAATCAGAACATGGACCCTTTGGAAGGCTCTCCCTGAGGGAGCTGAATTGTGCCATGTTTGACCTGTTTGGACTAAGTGAGATGAGGGCAGGGTGAGTGAGAGGGGGTGGTGCAGGAACTGAAGGATGAAAGCAGGACACAGACCTGAGTGCTCTCATTCCTTCTCTTTAAGCTGTTATGAGACAGATGACCAAAGATTAGTGTATAGAGTTTATTACTGCAATCCAACAAAACTCACAATAAAGTCATTTTGATCTTCCCTCATCTTCACGCTCCACAAAGCTGCCAAGTGGCAGGCACTGGGCCAGACCCAGCACTCATAGCTACAGTGAGAGACAGACTTAACATAGACAAATGCAACACTGTGAGATAAGCACTATAATAAGGGGATGTACAAAGAGTTGTATGCACACAGAGGACTAGTTCTTCAGGATATAATGGGTGTCAATGTGAACAGTTTTCTGAGTTATCATGTTATCAAACTAAAAGACAAAAAAAGGATTCAAAGTCAAGGACCTACACATGAAGTTCCTCGTGCAACTCCTTTATTCTCCCACCATTCCTAACTTCCAGGCTACCCGCTGCTTTACCGCAGAACTTGAGGAGTCTTACCACAGCAGTTCCGTTTCCCTTGTTGCTGCATCTTAACTCTCCTGGGTGCTTTAAAGTTGGGAGGCAAAAGAAACTCAGGACCATGAGACCAAGGAGAATCTGTTTTGGGCAAGGGAGCGATACGGACAAGGACCAGTAACAAGGACAAACTCCTTTAGGTCCAGCAGCTCCCAGGGAGCTGGACCACAGAGCTCGAGGCTCTTGTCCACTGAGATGCAAGGAAATGGAGAGGAGTGGTCCTAGAGCACTCTGTTCTTGCTCCATTGTGACACTGGCACTTCTTGACTGATTTTTCTATTATTTAATTGTAAACTAGATCATATTGATTATCTATTTATTTAATCACAAGGTAGACTGTGAGCTCTTTGACAGCTGGGATTACGTTTCTATAGGTCCAGCAAAAAGTAGGTATTCAATAAATAGCTGTTGAATACAAAAGTACAGTCTAATTTCTGGGCTCTCACATCAGAAATTCTCTTAAGAGGAAAGAAAAGCCATCAATCCTTAATGAGAAAGAAAAGGCTTAGAAACACTCATGTGCCTGGGAAAGTCAAGGCAAGGATACAGGTAAGCTAGAAACTGTGGCTGATAAGGCAAGGCAGGCCCTGGTGTTAGGCCTGCCTGAAGGGGACAAGCCCAGAGAGGAGAGGCCAGGAATGTGAAGGCCAACTGCAAGGCCTTTGCCAGTCATCTTTGCTTATGTCCTGCCTTAGTCATCTCGGCATTCTTTTTTTTTTTTTTCCCCCTTATTCTCAAAGGAAGTAATGACCCAGACCCTTTTATGTCCTTAAGAAGGGATGGGGAGAGCAATTTTCTCCAAGTGCCATCCTGGAGGGCTGAAAGTGACAATTCAAGGAATTACTATGTGGCAGGCCCTAGGCTGTTATCTTATCTAAGCCCTCAAAACTGGTACCTCATCATCATCCCATTAAAGAAAAATAGTCTTAGAGGAGTCAGTTACTTGCTTAAATTTTTACAGCTAGCAAGTGGTGGAGCCAGGGATTGAGCCTAGGTTTATCTGACTTCCAAGGGTATAATGGGTCTATACCAAGAAAGCTGTGGGGGAAATCTAGTGTGTGGCTATAGGAATGTACGTGACTTTTGGCACACTTATCACTCAATATCCCAATTTTGTAAAATCTTGGACTTGATATTATTTTAAAATTTCAAAGAATATTTTATTTTGAAATAATTTTAGATTGAAGAGTTACAAGTACAGTAGAGAATTCCTATATGCTTTAATTGAGCCTTCTCTCATATTAACATCATACAAAACCATGGTACATTTCTCAAAACTAAGAGATTAAATTAAAACTATACTATTAATTAAGCTATGGCCTTATTTGGATTTCCCCTAGTTTTTCTACTGATGACCTTTTCCTGTTCCAAGATCACATCTAGAATACCACATTGCATTTAGCTCAATGTTATTGTGAAGACAAGGTGAAGTTACTCTTAGCATTAGAGGGGGGATTCTGAGCTCTTATATTAGCATTCACTAGCAACTAAAAAAATTCAAAAAACTTGAAGTAATCCAGACTCAGAGAACGCAAAGGAATGCCAAGTTTGACTATCACAAGTAAATAAAAAAGGAAATGAGAGCTAACTAGATTCTAAGGGACTGAAATATGAGTAGTTCTTTTAACTGGTGGTGCAGTTCTTGAGACTGTCAGGAAATGGGAAGAAATGTGCACACAGCAGGAGGGAAGCAAGCCTTGGGTGAGGAGGGAGGGAATGTGGGACCAGGGTTAGAAGAGACTCCAGGTGGCCCAGGATGGTCTCCCCCTGCAGCTCCAGGCCCAATTGGCCTTCAGTACTTTTTTGGCCTATGGCAGGCTTTCAAAACCCTTTCCTTCCTGGATGTCAGTGAAATCCAGTAAAGCCTTCCAACTGTAGCATGATACTGCTTCAAAGTCTTCAGAGTATGCCTTTCCCACTTGTGCCCATGATAGGATATTTACTGCAAGATTTTTTTCCAAGAAGCAGCTAGGTTAAAAACCTTGTGATGGGGCACTAGGAAAATAAGTTACAGTTGATTTTCGAAATGATCCTGCTAGGAAGCACTGGGTCTGCTTAATTTAGTCCGGAGGAAATGAAAGGGGGGAAATAACTAGTGATAGGCAATGTTTTCTCAGATGGATTATCTGGAGTCTGCACTCCGGTTTAGCCCCTCCTGTTCTCTAGCATCTAAAGTATACAGGGAAAACAGAGGAGACAAAATCCACACTAAATCTGTTACTTAAGAGACTATCTGATACAAAGTATGGCAAGGAAGAAGGCAAAAATGAGCAGCCTTTCAGATTTTGGACTTCAAGATGATTGTGCTAATTTATACTTTGATGGTGGATGAAAAATGCGTAACCATGCAGAGCTTTTGTTCCCCATTAAGACGCTGCAAACAAGACCTTCTTATACAGACAACAGTGTGAAAGGCAGAATATCTGGTCATTCTTCCTGATTTTGCTAAATCAAATATGATCAAATGTTTACTGAAGAGTTAATGCTGCCCGACTGAACTGTAACTGAATTAGAGATGCTCTGTGCTACCACTTTTAGCTAGTGAGAATAAGATAAGACCTTTACTAAAGGTGAACTAAAATGTTTAAAAGTCTGCTTATTCAAGGCAAACAAAACTCAGAAGACTCATTAAGTCTGGACAACACCAGACCATTACAGAATCTTATTTCTTTATAAAAAGGCATATATGAATCTCTTTCTCTTTACAAGGAATAATGAAGTTCATTTGAAGAGAAATTTGGTGATCAATTTATATTTACACAGCATTTAGTCTGAAGTCTGAAAAAGGTTTTAGTTTTAAGTCAGAATGCAAGTCCATATCCTCCCATTATGGGGAAGTAAAGTTATCTTATGGAAAAGAAATGTAAAGATCCTAAAAAGAGTCCACACTTCTGAGGACATCCATGTGTAAACATTAAAAGGCATACAACACTAGGAGGCCTTTTCAGCAGGGACAGTGAGAGGTAGGGATTTGAGAAAGACAGGCAGAAATGATGTTTTAGATTTTGTTCGTTATGGCACAAATGGTGTCTTTTTTTAATTTTATTTTAAAGAACAGATGTTATTTGTTTAGAGTTTGCTATAGCAGATAGTCAGCCACCAACAGTTACATTTGGCGGAGGGATGGGTAAGCTTTATAATGAAAAAAAGAGAAGGCTTCAAGTATGCACTGTTTGGAGGCTATTGGCATGGGGAAGCTAGAGGTAGGTTAACTAGGAGTGGGCATCTTATGTGATGACTTGAGTAGCATACTCATCTTTTCCTGGTGGGTCTTGAGTTAGAAGCAGGATCAGAAAACAGTGAAGCTGGCAGTCACTGATCAATTTCTGATCATTCTGGGTTGATTGCTTCAGAGGTAGTAGATTGGCTTCCTAAACTGGTTGCTGGTCATTGTTCTATTGTTATATATGGGCTGGCTATTGTCTATTTGTATATTCAGTTTCTCAGACAACTTGAACATACATGCAGAAAATCCAGAGGAACATACAAAAAAGCTCTAAAAATAATAAGTGAGTTTAACAAGGTCTCACAATATAAGTCAATACAAAAAAATTAATTCTATCAGCAAATCTGTAAAGATAGAAGTAGATTAATGGTTGCCAGGGGTTGGGGGAGGAGAAAATGGGGTGTAACTACTAATGGGTATGGGGTTTCTTTTTTGGGGTGATGATGTTATGGAATTAAGATAGTGGCGATGATTGCACAACCTTGTTAATAAACTAAAACCCACTGACCTGTATACTTTAAAGGGGTGAATTTTATGGTATGTGAATTAGATACAAACTACGTCTTATTTACTGTTTAGAAGCTGTTAGCATGGCCTATGGATTAATTCTGCCACGGGTTGAATCCCAACTCGTTCACTTACTGGGCATAACATCAGGCAAGTTCCTTATCCTCTTGATGCCTCAGTGTTCTTACAAATGAGGGCACATAATTCCCACTTCAAAAGGTTATTAAGAGAATTAAATAAACTGACCTATATAAACATTAGAATCATCATCATCTTCTTTATATTGTCCCTGCTTCTTTAGTTAAGTACCTAGTATAATGTCATCAAATAAATATTAGTTCCTAACTGCTGAGGGTTCTTGCTTTTTCTAGACTTCACATTTCACTTCTAGTTCATTCAGTACTAATACCTGTAAGAGTAGACCCTTAATGTTCTTGAGAGGACATATCCTAGAATCTTTCTGATACCTCAAAATTTCACTAAAGTATGATTTCTCTCATAAATACCTTTATCTTAGCTGAGTCTACCTTCTCACCTCATCAGCCTCAGCTTCAATATTAGTTCCTCAAAAGGGCATTCTCTGACCTCTAGGTTGTATTTAGTCTTCCTATGACTTCCACAAACAACTCTGTATTTCCTCAATCATTTCCTCAAAAAGTCATCACTCTTTACTGTAATTAACTGTTTAACTGCCTATAAGGGCAGGGCCGGTATCTGTCTGAATTAGTGCTATTTCCCATGTGCTTGGCACATAAAAAATTCACTAACATTTGTTAAGCGTGTGCACACAAGGCCAGGTACTCTCTTAAGTGCTGCTTTGCAAGCACCGTCTCATATAATACAACAGCATGAGGTGGATACAATTATCATCCCCATTTACTTGGAGAAACTAAAGTTCAGGGAAGATAAGTAACTTCTTTAAGATTATGTAACTAGTAAGGGCTGGTCTAGGACTCAAATCCAGGTATATCTGATTCTAGAATCTGAGCTTTAACCATCACACTATTCTGTCTCTCTGCATACTATGCACTGAAAAACAAAATTGTTTCGTTGAACTAAAATGTCTGTGAGTGAGTACAATAATATAGAGTTAGTGCTGGGAAGTTTCCCTAGACAGGAAGATAGCATTATAGACATAATAAACTATACATTTCTACATAAGGGATGGCTCTATATTGTTCTTGAGAATAAGGCTTTGAAAACGAGCTATTATTCAAGTAGCTAGGAGTAAATGGTAAGAGGCAGAAAATAATTATAGAAACTAAAAATTTTAGATTAAGAAGGAACCTGAAAATGATCTAATTCCGTTATATAAGTTGAACACATTAGATCAGGCAAAGATGCACCATAGAATATTTTAAGGTGGCCATTTTGGGTAGTTTGGCAAATGTTATGCGCTCTATAATCTTACTATATTTTTACGGCATATTTTACAACTTATTGTCACAACTTGTACATAGATGAACAAGCATGTTATATCAATTCAGCAAATAATCTATGTAGTACCCAGAATATATAAGGAACTGTAGTTGGTGCTTCAGAAGACCAAATCGACAGATAGCAAAAAATCAAATTTAAGGATAACTAATGTCTGTACTTTGGATTTTGTATTCAAGAAATTAATGATGCAGAGGACTTTCCTCGTGGTCCAGTGGTTAAGACTCCATGCTCCCAATGCATGGGGCCCAGGTTCGATCCCTGGTTGGGGAACTAAGATCCCACATACCGCGACTAAGCTCGCGCGCCGCAACTACTGAGCCCGCACGCTCTAGAACCTGCAAGCTGCAACTAGAGAAACTCGCAACTAGAGAAGCCTGGACACTGCAACAAAGAGCCCACGCACCGCAATGAAGACCCAGCGCAGCCAAAATCAATCAATTTTTAAAAATTCAATTAAAAAAAGAAATTAATGAGGTAAATTATGTATAGGCTTTTTAAGATAAAAATATTTTCCAGCTTCCTTTGGTCCTTGATATAAGTATAATAAACTTGGGATATGTAAATGACAGCAAACACAATAAAACAGAGTCACTGCTGCAACTCTTTGAGATAACACCAATTTTTCCCTCTGAATAGACTGACTTTGTGAGGTAATTCCCAGAACTCTTTCCTAGTATTACCAATTCTGCCAAGTTGGCTACTTCTGTAAAGTAAGCTATTTGGCCCAGACAAACATCTATCTTGAATGTTTAGGCATTTGCTTGCCTTAAGGCAAGGAATGGACTAGAAGACAAGCCAAAAAGCCATTCAATTTATTTGAACAAACATTTATTGCGTGCCAACTGTGTGCATGGTGTTTGTTAAATGGCAGAAATACAGACGCACAGAGGATCAGGACCTGCCTTCAAAGACCTCATATTCTACTGAGAAAGAAAATTAAAAAGCAGGTTAATGCAACATAGTGTGCTAAGTCCATAGTGTGATATGATGGAGGTACAGGGTACACCCTGGGCTTACGTAGTAGGTACCTAACCTGCTTGGGTGAAGATCAGAAGAATGACAGGGAATACTTCCTAGAGGAGGTGACACCAGAGTTGAGCCTCAAAAGAAGCCATCCAGGTAAAAGTATTTGATTATGGGGTGAGGGTGGATGTGTGTGTGTGGGTGGGTGAGTGGGGTGGAGGGAGGCAAATGCACTGAGCGGGAGAGAGGGAGGTGTTCTAGGGGATGAGGTGTATGCAGATAAAAGGGTACAAGGCCCACTCAAGGGGCAATAAGCCACTGAAAATGGTTACGAGTGTGAAGTGATGGGGGAAATGTTGAGAGATGATGACAGAGGGGTAGGAAGGGAACAAATTTTGCAGGGGACCTCATACTCAAAGAAAGAGAGTCTAAATCTTATTCTAACGCAACAGAGAGCTTCCAAAAGGTTTTAAAGCAGAGTGACACAGCCAGATTTTCACTTTTGAAAGCACGCTCTGGAAGCTATATGGAGGACAGACTGGAGAGGGTTAAGACAAAAAACAACTCAAATAGTAGAAATGATTAGGGACCCAACACCATCAGTGACAATTCAAATAGAGAAGTAGGATGGCTGGCTAAAAGCTATATTTACAAGTAAAAGCAACAGCCTTGGCTGCTGATTGGATGTGGGAGAAAGAAGAGTCAATTTACCAATCATCTTCTATGTATAAGGCAAAAAGGATACAAACTGGTCTGGCACAGGATCAGACTCTCCTCCATGAAAAAGCTTAGAATTCACTTAAGTATACTAGGGATAAAAAGAATCTAATGATTTTCAAGGTCATGTCTACATGCTAAATGAGTATGTGGCAGTCACAGGACACAGGGTTCATGCAAGGCAGGAGAGAGACAGGTCTCATGCCTCCTTTTCATAATGCCAAGTGAAAAACACGTTTAAAAACGGTTTTAACCTTTTAATATACAAACTTGGTAAATGGAACAGTGGCTTGAATTGGGTATTTGTACATAGGACTGAAAATTAGACAGATTTTTTTACTGCATTTGTCATTAATCAGCCATCTCTGTTCAATAATATTAATTTCATAGAAAAGATAAAGGAGTAAAATATGAAGGAGAAGGGGAAGGAAGAAACGGGAAGATACACTGCTTTTTCTAGGAAAGGTAATATTTCTCCCAATGAACGTCATATATTGGTTGCCATGACTCTGAAAAAAAAAGCCTACTTTTCTTTCTCCTTAATTTGAACTGAAAAGGATTCCTATGGCATCACCATATAGGTGCCATTGTTCTCTGAAGGTTTTGTAGATATTGGTTTGGCATCTCTTCTATGTTCATAGCAGCAGGGGGGGCTACATCATAGGCCCCTATAATCTGTACCAAAGAACAGAGTGTGGAACAGTTTGAACACGGAATAGTTCAAAGAGGAGACCAGAACGTCAGTGAAAGACTTCTGAATGATCTTGTGCTCATGTTTTCCAAGCCCTAGTCAGTATATCCATAAGCTCAGAAGCAGTGTATATTTAAGCTTTGTAAGCTATTAGCCACCCACAGACATGATTTTGTCTTCTCAGAAAGTGCATTTTATTAAATTAACCTATTTCTGACAAAGCATCTTTTCTCTAATCTGCTGAGAAATACACTTACCATATTTCAGGTGGCCTCTGAGTGGCACTGCCTAACAGTCAGTAGACTGTGTCAGATATGCAGTTATGCTACCTCCCCTTTTTTAAAGAACAACATAACTCGATAGGAAGAACTAGGGCTATTTCAAAGTAAACAGGCAGGTCAAAACTGTTAAGTTAAAAATTTCTATACAAGCGTAAACACCTTACATATATGGTCTGAACATATTTACATGAAGATGTGAGTGTTGTCAGGTAAATTTACTTATATATTACAACTTGCACTTTAAAAATTAATTTTTATAATCCTAATATTTAACACAGTGCCTGGCATTTAACTACTGAGTAGGTACTTGAATAAATGCAAGCTTTTTATACTAATAAAACACTTCCCAGCCTACAAAGGAATCAATCAAAAGATTGCAATCCCTAAACATATGAAATACCAAAATGCACAAGCAGCACAAGAGAATCACATTCTATACACATTGCTGTGTCCAATGAACATTACACCAGAATTTAAAGTTGCACTGTACAATATATACATACAATGCATATATTATAACTAATCAGAAATATTACTTTTTCAAAGGTAGATGAGCTACAGCACTGCCAGTGATCGGTGTGGATTTACAGGTTCCAGGCAATCCTACATTCCCATCTTTTACTATTCCAGCTCTGGGTGGTGCGGGGGTGGAGAGGAATAGCTTCCTGCAGTTATAACTCTCTGGGTACCATCAGCCTCCTCTTTTTGCTCCTCCAACCTGTCCAATAATTTTTATAATGAAATCTTTGTTTTAAATACTCTTCTTTTTGAAATACCTAAAGTAGTCACTATTTTCCTGACTGGGTAATACTTTCTTACTGCCCACTGTTGCTTGACATTCTCATTCATTTATTCAACAAACATTTATCAAGCAACCATTATGTTCTTATATTAGGTTCTGGGGACAGATAAAACAGACATGTCCATCCCTTTATGGAGTTTATAGTCTAGCATTCTAGTCTGGTATAATTAGTTTCTATTCACAAATACATAAGGATTAAAAACTCAGTGAAAGATCATAAAGTACTACTCAATTCTTACTGGTAAATGCTTTACTCAAAATTAAATTTATTGCTTTAAGTAAACCAAACGATAAAAGTAATTTTATTAGTTAATAAATCAAAGTGATAAGAAAAGTAAGTCAACCCTTCATAGTTGTACTTTAGTAATCCATTCCTATTCCTAATGTTACAATTAGGCATTGCAAAAATACATACGTGATACAAGTTATGCAAACTGTATACAAAGGGTACACAAAGCATATACAAAAATATCAGAGAAGCTGCATAGACTCATCACGAATTTACCTAAATCCTCATTTGAATTAGATAAGAAATTTATTAAATTTGTTTCTATGGCACTTGATACAAAGATAGTAGACAAGTCCAAAACGTCCTCTATCAAACGGAGTCAGCAGTCTAATGTGTCCCCAGACACCAGGTTACCAATTTGTTTATCACTGATCTTGACTATAAGGTTTTTAATGTATTATTCATAAGTACATTATGCATTTTACTGCTTGTTGCAGAGATTTTAATTCAGAAAATGCTCTGTGACAGCAAGAACTTAGTGTAAATGATACAGATAAAAAGATCATTTCATGTGTTTCTGACAAGTGATTTACATAACTTTTCTATTAATCAAAGTAGAATAAGTAGTGTATAACGTAACTTGTCACCCACATGGGGTTTTCTATTCTGAAAAATCCAAAATGCTTTGTGACTGACTTTAATTTTCTTATAATTGTCTAAATCTATGATAAAGAACAATTTGGACCAAGAAGTCTGAATTGAATACACATAATCCAAACTATAAGAGATACATTCACCCACTATGACTTATTCCAATTTCAGTTTGGTGGGGAGATATCTCTTTAATCACTGTATAGTAACTGATTCACTGGTAGTGAGTCAATTAAAATATTGATGATTTTAATTCTGTCAATAAAGCAATAGTTGCTCCTCAAATAGTATACTAATTTTTAAGTTTTATACTTGAAAGGAAAGGTAAAACGATAATATTCAAGTTACTAAATTTGGAGCTCATTTAGACAAATAGCTTGCAGTAAGATGTGAAAACCTGGACTCTACAGAGATGGTTGAAACACACACACACACACACACACACAATGTGAACCTTTGATCATTATACTAAGACAGGGTAGGAAATAAATATTTCAAGTGTAAATGTTAACAAAATGCTAAGGGGGATGAGGGAGATTAGAGAGTGATGATTAAAGGGTGCAGAGTTTCTTTTTAGGGTGATGAAAATATTCTAAAATTGATTATATTCAACTGTGAATATACAAAAACAGTAAATTATATTGTTAAATGGGTGAATTGTATATTATGTCTAAAGCAGTTTAAAATGTTAATAACATAAAGCAGTTTAAAATGTTAACAAAATGGTTTTACTAAAAACCACACAATTTATTGAAATATTGGGTTTGAAACATTTACAGCAATTTCAGAATAGACCGATTAGCGTAGTTCTCACGCAGTATTAACGTCTTTACTAAAAGTGGCACATTGCCTTAAGTAAACATAGTACATAAAATTCAAATTAGAACAACACGTATGAAAACTTATGAAAATATTTTCTACTTTATAAAAGATTCAGATTCAGTTGACAGGACTGAAGAAAGTCTTAAGTAATAGATCAGACATACATTTGCACAAAAATGAGAAAAACTTAGAATCAGACAAAAGTCTCTGATTCTAGGTTCTGATATGGACTGACATGTTTCTCTCTCTCGCACAGAAGCCAGAAGTTCTGAGTTATAGGTTTCCAGGACAGTCACTGATTACCCTTTATGGGAATCTGATAGAACCAACTAATAATCAACAAAGAGATTCAGAATTTCTGTGCTTCAGAAAACATGATAATAT
The DNA here is from genome assembly GCF_963924675.1 of Phocoena phocoena. Taxonomy (NCBI): domain Eukaryota; kingdom Metazoa; phylum Chordata; class Mammalia; order Artiodactyla; family Phocoenidae; genus Phocoena; species Phocoena phocoena. Next base: position 118,504,396 of record NC_089220.1, on the reverse strand, counting down.
AAACAACCTTAAGGACCTGAATTCCATGGGAATTAAACTACTGTCAGGATCTCATTCATTCATTCAATAAACATTTTTGTGTCATTTAAGGCTTGTGCTTCCTTATTAATTTGGGGGTATCCATCTAATGACAGTACTGAGGTGGGAAGTACTGTGTAAGGAAAACAAACAACTCACTGTAATTCCATGGTAAACGCTATAACAAGTATAATCAGAGGGCTGTGAGAACACAGAAAGAGGAGAAATTGCTGCTTGTATTTTAAAAAGAAAGTACGTGCTTTATATATGAAAAATAACAATTATAGCATGTTATCATGTATGCTGGACAGGATGATATACATTCCACTTCAGTGTCTTAGTAAAAAAAAGAAGTGCATAAATCAACTATCAAAAATCCCAATTGTGTGTGATCAGGATAAATTCACTTAACCTCTCCCACCTTAGTTACCTCACACATGCCATCAATTCCTGACTCACATGAGACTGAAATGACTGTCAGGACTTAAATAAGACTCTTCCATATTTCAAATACGGTTTGAAGTTCCTTTAAAACATCAACACAATTAGCTTTACACAAATCTTTCTAATGTTAATGGCCTGATTATTCAAACAGAAACTTTACTTACTTTACCAGAAAATCTGTAAAATTTTCATAGCTTTGCAAGACAACATGCGGTAACATACTCCTATAGAATGCTTTGTTGTTAGAGTTAAAAAAAAAAAACTCCACAAAACTCAGATATATGAAACAACTGTATGTGCACAAATATTTGTGCACTGTGTGTATAGACTGTGCTCATCTACCTTGTGGAATACAGACAGCCACGGTAGGAGATCTTGAGAAGACTAGTGTTCGAAGCGATAAAAGAACAAGCAGCTACAAGCCAGGGCAAAAATTGGTACTTGTCCTAAGACAGATGCAAAGTGTTTTTAGAGTTCAAAGAAGAGAGAGATCATTACTCCTTTGGGAGATATTTTCACTTGGATTACTAGGCTTTTATGGATGATTCCATTAGAAACAAGACCACCATATATCTAAGTGAATATTTTAAAATATATTCACTTATTTACATCTTACTGCATAATTATTCTTGCCTCCATGTTATTTTTATGATACTGAGATAGGAAATGAGGACAGTCCCACATTCTGCTGAGAAATGTTCATTCTGTAATTTTTGGGATATTTAAGACAATGGTTAACAATTTCTGGAGTCTTTTATCATTCATTCAGAGACTTAACAATAGATGAGAGTGTTATCTTTGGAATGAAACAAGAACTGCAACCTAATATTGAAATATCTCAGGAATAAACATGAATGCTTCTGCCAACTATAGGCTTACATGAAGGGAAGATCTTCTGAGACCTGAACTACTCAAATAGTCCATCATAGGACCCTTAAGTTATGAAAAATTAAACATAATTACTGGTCCACATTAATACTGACTATGTTAATACATGACTGTAAGGTAGAATTTAGTTTTTGGTAAAGTTGGATTTTCTATGCATACTTAAAAAAATATAGGTATCCCTTAACAGATGCCTATTTTAATTAAATTTAATTAGAAGTTTACCCTGTTAATGGTTTTCAAGGCTAGGTCAAGTAGTTTTATCTTTGCCTTATGAAATCACTGGCCTCATCTATGATTTACCTGATTTTGAAACCTTGTTCTAGAATCTAAACTTATAATTATGACATTATTCCTATGTAGTAATTTTGATTCATAAGCGTAGTAATTTATTGAAAATATTCACTCTACTCTTACTTTACCATTTCTGTCATAAAGTCCTTTGCATATTTTAACTCCCAATTATATACCCTCCTCATATCTTGTTATCACCAACTAAAGGGTTAAGTTCTTCTTCCTTTTCCTTTTTGTGTAAATAAAAAGTTTTTTTTTTTTTTAACATTGTCAATGGTTAATGAAGCAAACTGATGCGTTTTTACAATTTCTAGGCTCACCATTTTTACGTATCCCATGCCTTCTCTCTGAACTCATTTTCTTCTTGCTGGCATATCTTTTAATTGCTCTTTTAGTGAAGGCCTGTACTTCTTCGATTTCTTTGTCTTCAAATGTTTGAAAATGTCTTCATTTTGCCTTTATTCCTGAGTCATGTTTCACTGGGCATAAAATTCTTGGTTGATATTACACATTTTGAAGATACTGTTCTCTTGCCTTTTGGTACCTCTCATAGCTGACAAGAAGTTTCAGTCTAACTGTACTTTTAAGATAATCTGTATTCTTCTTCTCTTTGATCTTCTTCAGTCTCACTATAATGTGAATGCATGCTTTTCTTCCATTCTTGAAAATTCTCAGGTTTGAGTGTGAAATAGTAACTCCACTTTTCTCACCATTCTTTCCCTCCAGAACTCCAAATAGATACTACGGAATCCCCTCAGTATACATTCATGACTCTTAATCATTCTTTCATTCTTTTTATCTGTTTTTCTTCTGTGTTTGGGGGATATTCTTTAATACCATCTCCCAAGCTACTGATTAATTCTTTCCCTGTCTACTTTCAGTTTATATTTTATCCTGTTGAGTTTATTCTTTATTTCAAGAGCTGTATTCTTGTTTCCTACATTTCTTTTAGCTTTTTCTCATATTACCTATTATTTCACTTCTGCCTATTTTTTCATGCTTTCCTACTGATTTTAAATGGGTGCTTTCATTTATCTCCTTCAGCATACTAAATATATTTCTTTAAAAATCTCTTTCAGAGAATTCTATAAAATCAATTTTATGTTATAAATTCTTGCTCCATTTAAGAAATTGTTTGGCTATTCTTTCTAACATTTTATTTATTCATGTCTGTAATTTTGACTTGTAGGCACATTCTGAGCAGAGGTGTTTTGTTTTATTCTCTCTACTCCTTTATTCTCCCTTATCTAGTTTCATAGTTGCTTCCCCTGGGCAGCCAGGGCTCAAGGTCACTTAAATGGCAATTCAGAGGTTGGAGCTCCAGCAACGATCCTGGAGATACTGTAGATTTGGTTACTGAGCAGGCAGGTGGCTTGGTTTAATTCTTGGTTGTGAGGCTGTGTGTTCTCTTCCTTCCTAGGCCTGAAACTTCCTGCAAGCTGATGCACTAAGCAGTAGTCAGCAGCATTTTTTATTCAACCTGCTTTCATGAGTGGAAAAGTCCCTAGCCCAAGCTTTGTCCTTGGGCTGTGAACATGACTTTGTATGGGACAGTTACCCCCTTTCAGTCCACAGGAGCCCAATCCTGGTCGCCATAGTGTCTCTGGTCTGAGAGTAGTATGGAATGGTGACTTCTGCCCTTTTGTTAATACTTTGTGTTTCTATTCATTCCATCCTGGTCCACAGGAATCCCAGTTTTGCTTTTGACCTGGCTATGTCCCCTTAGTTTTCTTTTAAAATATCTTTTATTATTGTTATGTATTTGAAGCAGAAGAGAGGTGCCAGTATATAAACTTCCTATGCCAACATGATCCAAAGTTTCCCTAGCTATCTTAAAACCCTGTTTTTCCCCTTCTGATTTTCCCTATCACTCTCACTAACATTTACCTTCATCTTTGAAGGCTTGTCTTCCTTTGCTTCAATCAGGGGTTAGTAAAGTTTTCTTTATGGGCCAGATAGTAATATTTTAAGTTTTGCAGGCAAAATGAAGGCTATTATGTAAAATATAATCACTAATAAATGTAAAGAGCATTCGTAGTTTGTGGGCCATTAAAAAACTGCCAGTGGGCCAGCTTTGGTCCATGGGCCTTAGTTTGCCAAACTCTGCAGTAAATATTATTATTTTTCAGGTTTCTCTCCTCCACTCTATCCGTTCATTACTCTATAGATTTTTATCCATTTCTACTGTTCTCTTCACTGTATCCAGGCTGATGATCCTAAATCTCTATCTCTAGCCTAGGTGCTTCTTCTAAGCCCCTTGTTTTTAGAGTTAACTTTATACTAGATATCACTATGTGGATGTCCCATGAGCACATGAACATATTGAAAATGGAATCTGTTCTGTTTTTTCTTATAAACCTGGTACTAAAAGGCACCATCATCCACTTTATGTGAAGCTTCTTCCTTCCCCATACTCCTCACAGCCAATGCTGATTGAATATCCCTTAAATACTTTTCAAATGCATCTATTTCTCATCCCTACATTTGTCAACTTAGTCTGCCACCATCTCACTTAAATATCCAAAATAGGCTTCTAAAACGCTTTACTGCTGCAAGCTTGGCCTCCTGCAATCTACTCACCACACTGCACCCTGAAGGATAGTTCCAAAAGAAATAGCAAAGCTACTGACTTCGCTCCCTGTTTGAAATCCTTCAGTGGCTCCCACTGTCTTTATCTGATCCTTCACTGGTCCCTGATTATCTCTCCAGTTTCACTGCTTACCACTCCCCATCCTTGCTATGTCCCAGTTATGATAAATGACCAAAGTACCACACACTCTTGTGTGCTTCTCTGGGTCTTTGCAAGTGCTGTTCTCTCTGCCTGAAACACTCTGTTAAAAACCTCTTACTCATCTTTCAAGTCTTAGCTTTGTTGTAAGGTCTCCTCTGATATCAATTACTGGATTATGTGCTCTCATAGCACCTAGTATTTACTCATTTACTCAACAAGTATTTATTAAGCACAGACAGAAATCCCTACTTTCATGAAAGTTTTATTTTAGTTGGGGTAGAAAGTCATCAACAACATAAATGAGTATGTTAGATGGTGATAAGGACTACAGAAAAAAATAAAGTAGAGATGAAGGGCTGGGGGCCGTGGAGGGAAAGAGGGTTACAATTTTTAAAGGATGGTAAGAGAAGGCTTCCTGAGAAGATGATGTCTGAATAAAGACCTGAAAGAGGTGAGGAATAAGCCATGCAGCTATCTGGAGGAAGAGATTTTTCAGGCAGCGAGAAGAGTAAGTGCAAAGGGCCTATGGGAGAAGAAGACTGACATGTGTGAAGAATAGCAAGGCCCATGAGGCTAGAGCAGAGTCAGTGAGGGGGAAGAGTAGTAAGAGATGAAATCAGATATGTAAAGAGTGGGGCAAATCTACAGCTTTCTAGGCCGTTGTAAGTACCTTAACTTTTGCTTCAAATACATTGGGAAGCCACTGGCAGGCACTGGGTAGGGAAGTGATGTGATCCGACTTAAGAATTATTCTGGATGCTGTGTAGGGAGCAGACTGAAAGCAGCAAGGATGGAAGCAAGGAGACCTATTATTGTACAACTTATTATATGGTATTTTAACTGCCTCTTTGCTTTTCTGTAGTCAGCTATTAGACTGAAGCACCTTGTGTGCAGAGTGTGACACAAACATTAGGCATTTATATTTATTGAAAGAATGATGTACTTCCCAAGGATCTGTTTTTAAACATAGTTTTCAGGAATGAAGGAACATGCTCTCCTAAGAACATATTGCATAATAAACATCCAATGCCTTTTAGGAGAGAGAGGAAGTATCCTTCCAAAATGAAAGGCAGGATACGTCACAATAAAGTCTGCATCCATCAACTAAATTATCTACATGTTATAACTTATCTCTGTGTTTCAATGACCATGTGACTCCTTGGTTTTCAATGACCAGGTGAATCCTGCTCTCAGGCATCCTGTTTACTTTTTGGTCACTGTACTCTTTTGAAAGAAGAGTAGGCATTGCCTCCTTGTAAACCATGTCCTGAACCTTTCAAACCCAAATTATCTAAATGTGGTCTGAGGATGAGAAAAATTTAAAGGTATCATGTACGAGGCAACCACTGTCTAGAAAAATCTGTTCCAAAGACACTATGGCAAATTTATCAAACCCTTCATAGTCAAACTTACTCATGAGGATCTTGTTCTTTTTACGTTTTTTCCAAATAAAAAAGTGAGTATATGTACCTGCACATGGTTTCTGAGTGTGCACTGGGGGAACTAGAGAGCATCTGTTTCCTGTGAACATGCTATGTATCTGGAAATCATCACCATCGTATGCTAATTATGTACCATTGTTCACAGACCAACCTACATCACTGGGAAGGAAAAAGTGAAAAGGAAGGAATGAAGAGAGAGAGAGGCAGAGAGGTATGTTAATGATGGAAGAAAACATCGAGAAGACACATTTCTTGTAATCAAAGAACTTTAAAGTTATGTGTGTATATATATTTAACCCAAACCACAAAGAACATATTTATGAATCAGTTCTGAACTATATAGATAAAAGCAGTGATTTAGATGACTGTAACAAAAATTTAGGGTTGAAGTCTGTAAATCTCAGAATTTAAAAAAATGACTATAAATATGTTAGCCTTCAGGAATACTGGTATTTCTTGAACACTTTAGCAAAAGTTGAGGGCATAGAGACCCTTAAGTAAAACTCGCTAGGAGAATCTACTGAAGTTGGTAGAGGAAATCAGAAGATCAAACCACTTGGGATGAGGTGCCTGCTTTCCTGACTGGGCTGGAAATATACTCCCTCCAAAAAGATATCTGAGACTGAAATACGGCTCTTGTAGTTGTGGCTTATGAGAATGTGTGAAGCTCTCTGGACAAAGGAGTTAAGGGACAGTCATATCCAGATGCATGCTCAAGCAAGTAAGAAGCAGCAAGATAAATATCAACTTGCTTTGCTCAGTACACTGTAGTGATTAATAGCTTGGACTCAGGCTGCAACTGATTTGTTTTCAACCCCTGGTTCCCTACTTATCTGCTGTGGGACGTTGGAAAAGTGCCTCCGTTTCCTCATTTGTAAAATGGGGATAATAAAAGCAACAGGACTGCTGTGAGGATAACATGTGTTAAGTTTATGTTAAAAATTTAGGATGAGTACCTGGCACAAAATAAGTGTTAATTATTAGTCTGCACCTATTGAATCATACTGTCCAGAGATATTTTTTTTCTACGTTCCCAGTATCTTTTGGCTCTGAGTAAAGGAAGCCTTCAGGATCCCACAGAGAGCTAGTGGCCTATCTACCAATCTTTGGTAAAGTCAATGAATTGGATGACTGGGTTGTGTCCATGCTCTTTTCCTCAGCAGATTCCTTGTCCCTTTGGCATCAGGGCATGGTAGAGAACACAGATAATCAAAAGCATCCCCCAGCAAGAATAAACGTCTTCTCTAAGATGGAGTAGATAGAACATAAGCTTTCTCCCACTTGCCACCCCCCACTAGGTACCCTTAGTTTCCTTATCCTCATTCCAACTCTTAGTGGCCATCAGCTTTGTTCTAACTTCTGTAAGAGGATCTTCTCATATAAGGAATGAAATGTGAAAGATTCTTTGGAAACCATGATGCCATCTGCAAATATAAGCATTATTACTATTATTGTGGGATTGGAGAGACGGTACATCTATTCTGAGATTCTACCACCTTCTGATTATACTGGCCAAAAACTTTCTAATTCATATTCTACCTTTCTATAATTGTGCTTTGAGGCAGTCAGAGGAAAAATTACATTTAAATTCTCTTTGAATGATGTAACCATTGTCTTGAAATCCTACAACACTTTTCTTCTTTAGCCACATAATAACTTAAAACTCCCCTTGCCATGACTATACAACTCCTTCAGCAGAAAGTAGCTTCCACAGTATGGTTCCAGAGACAACGCTAATTAAATTTCAATCTGCCTTCTAAATAGTTCCACCCAAAAACCAGTTTGCTACTTTCATGTATCTGTAAGAGTCCAAGATTGGAGAGCTCGAAGAACCCTCAAAACCACTGTTTCATTGACGAGGAAACTGAGGCTAAAAGGTTTTGTCATTCCCAAGCACATACAACCAGGTAATGACACGTCTGGAGCAAGAAGCTGAGGCTTATCATTTCTCTGGCACTGTTCTCCCTTGTCACAAAGATGACTACACTGGCAGTAAGATGACTATATGACTAACATTCAAGCTCCATTGAGATTATTTTTCCTATCATTAATTTCCTTTTTGTTTAACATATTTTTCTCTTTTAAGTTTGTAGTCTAATGTTGACTTCCACTCATCAATTTATCTATTACTAATTTATTTTTTCATTAAGTATCCTGAGGGCCTATACTGCTCACTGTACTCTTGAAAGCCTCAAGGACTGAGTTAATCATAGGTTTTCTAAAGGAAGTGTATCTTGAATGTGATCTTGAAGAAAACAGTAGGCACAGATAAACAGAGGAAATGGGGGCCTATTACAGAAGCAAGGAAATGCAGAAAGGAAAAGATGGTGTAAGCACAATACAGAGGATACTGTTCTGATTAACAATGGCTGATGCCCTTGGAGAAGTGGGAATGAAGAACCAGTGAGGGAGGCCATGAATGCTAGCATTCTAGAGCAGAAATATGATGTCCTAAATTAAATAATTCAACATTTATTTAGCACCTACTAAATGCCAAACACTCTGCTTTACACTAGTGACACATGGTTAAATAAAACAGCCCTTACCTTTTAGAAGCTTCCAGTTTTAGTAGGGGAGACAAACAAGAAAATCAGTAATCATATTATGAGGTAGAAATGACAAATTGTATTATGCAGCTATGACAAAACTTGGTAAGGAATTTAAAATCAAACAATGGACTGAGATAAGGCTCCTAAAGGTGATTACTGAAATTAGTTTTGAAGAACAAGTAGGGGTTGGCTTCAGGGAGTAGCTGTTTCAGAGGAGGAAGCAGTATGGAGGCCGTTGGGAATTAAATGTACTGTTAAAAATTCAGTATGTCACGGACTTCCTTGGTGGCGCAGTGGTTGAGAAATCACTTGCCAATTCAGGGGACATGGGTTTGATCCCTGGTCTGGGAAGATCCCACATGCCGCAGAGCAATTAAGCCCGTGAGACACAACTACTGAGACCACGTGCCACAACTACTGAAGCCCGTGTGCCTAGAGCCCACGCTCCGCAACAAGAGAAGCTACCACAGTGAGAAGCCCATGCACCACAACAAAGAGTAGCCCCCACTCGCCACAACTAGAGAAAGCCCACACGCAGCAACGAAGACCTAACACAGCCAAAAAAAATTTTTTTTTAAAATTCAGTATGTCAATATTTATACACATACATATGATCTCTGGACAGATCTTAAGCAGCATTCAATTTATTTATATACTCCCCAAACCTTTGCTCAATAAAAGATTAAGTAAATACCTGAAATTGAGAAACAGGCTTTAATTGGCTGTTAATAGTTGACATGACTACAGTGCAAGCAAAGGGCTACTCCTCCTTTCTAAAAACTCCTCCTCTGTCTACTTGTCAGCACGTTTTTCTGACCTAACTTGGAGATGATCGGAAAAAATATCACCACAGGAAACACATTCTACATGTGAGTTTCCACATTTCACTTTTGGAAGAGGGTCATTAACTAAAATAGTAATATAATTTCTAATACTGGAATGGCTTCTTCTCATCCTTTAGCCATCATCTGTAAAACACATTTTTTTAAAAAAGACTAATTCAGAGCAATACATGGCAACTAGTATAAAAATTCTGTGCTATTCATCTTCTTGTGCTGCAGTTGGTCACTATAGTGAGCAGGCCTGACAGTTTGTAGATGAAAATGTAAACACTGAGCTCGACTCAGTTATGTTGAGGCCAACCATTTCTGACAGTCTCTACAACGTGATAAACACCGTCTGTCTATAGTTCCTCTGTATTTGAAAGTTACGACAAACATTTTGTTGAAATGTAAACAACTGACTTCGTGACTGGTGAAGCAGTGGGCTGCAAATTTATCTAAAATCAAGAAAACAAAGATCTTGTTTGACACTAGATAAACCATTAGTGGTCACCAAGGGAGCAGCTTTGGGAGGTCGTAAGTGTTGTCATCAGTCTTGAGAAAATATGCACCAAAAGGTATTGTCGCAACTTAGTTGAGGCAAGAATAAGTAATACGAGAGACAAAAGAATTAGAAACTAGTAGAAAAAGGGTAAATTTTTCTTTTACTCTAAAGCACAGTTTTTAACCAGTAGAAAAAAGGTGAAATTTTCTCTTTAAAGGACAGTTTTTAATTGGAGCTGAATTTTAAAATCTATTAGCCTTAATTTCTGTTTTTTCAATGACTTTAAGTGGAATAGTATGGAATAAAATTTATAAGTAATTTTCTAAAAAACTTAATGAATCCATTCTTTCATTTATTCAATTCTACGGGGGATAATTGTTATTACTTCTTTGAACGGCCTTCCTGAAAAGTTATGCAAGTCCAGCCCAGTGCTCTGGAAAACTTCAACTTACCTTTTAATTAAGGTGGCATTGCATACCAAATTCTACTATTTTATTATGATATATTATAAGGTTAAATTAAATATTTATATTTATAAGTTATAAGGTTAGAATATCACTGACTGAATTTTTATGACAGCCTGTAAATGTTTACAATTCCTGTATCTGTATTCCTGGGCTACATATACTTAGACCTTAATGATGACTTTCAACATGAAGGATAGACATATTAAAATTTTTAATTTCTAGATATGTAAAAAAGTGTTTATAAAATGGAATGGCAGTCACTTCAAGACATGGTAACAAATATATTAAGTGAGAGTCCAAAATCAAGGACTTGGCTTCTTAAAGTTCACAATAAATATCAACTAAATTATTTCCTACGTTTTATATAAGGCAATTCATACTGCACTATATGGCAAATTAAAGTCAATTTATTCTAGTGAATTTATTAAGATTAATCTTCTTTAGTCATTCAGCCAATATTTAGAATATGTAAAATGCACTTCAAAGACCTCTTTTCAAGATTAGAGAAGGGAGATATTCCTACTATGAAAATGAAAAAAGAATCTGTATATTTTACCTTGATCAATCAGCTAAAATAAAAACTGACATAGCTTTATTCATCCTGTACCATTATATTTTAAATCAAAACCACTAGATTCATTTTGTAAATCATGTAATTATAAAATCAAAGACAAAAGCACATGAATTTGTTTACCTAGTGTAGTTCTTCCCACTGGTTAGCTCAGTCTTGTGTTTTATAGAATATCAGTCATATGTTAAGTCCTCTACAGTTTCTTCTCAACTACCTACCTGCCCCCTGAACACACCCAATACCAGAGAAACAGCAGCTCAGCAATACTTTGGAGTCACAGCCTAGTACTAACCTATTTCTTGATCGATCTGCGTGCCAGTTTCCATCTGCTTCTGTTCCTCCCAGGTAAAACTTTGCTGCTTTTTCTTCTGTTTCTTCCCTGTCTTTGCCTTTTACATCAGTCAAGATGCTCAGCACCATTTTTATACCTAAGACCTACATTAGAATAGCCTCAAGTAAAAACGTTACAGTCTTGGTTTGGTTCACCCTGTGACTGTTTAATTCTAAAATTTTCCACCAACTTTGTCCTGGCCCCAAAGTCTAGAACTACACATCATGGATGGCTTTAGCCTAAATTCCCAGTGTACAGGACAAAATGCCTAGCTACCATCTTATGAAAGGAAGTCTACACCCTTCATAAATTACCTATTTATTGAAATAGCTTAGTAATCTTTATAGGCAAGAAAGTTTTCATAGTCTATGAAGTTGTACATTTTGGCTCATTTCTCATTCTAACCTCAAAGAAATTGGATGGTATATCTTAGACCTTCTTATTAAAAACATTATGTATACAAACTCCACTAGCTTACTCTTTACCCTCTTCCTAGTTAACAGAATAATCTCATCCATTCTTTAATTTTCTTGTTTCTTCAGTAAATCTTTATTGATCGTCTAGTAATATGTCAGACATTGGGCTAGGTCCTAGGGACTCAGAGACAAAAGGATCCTCAAGGACTCTACAGTCTTATAAGAAGACAAACAAGCAAGTGAGCTATTCTGGTATAGCAATGATTCTCCACCCTAGCTGTATCTCAGAATTACTGGTAGAGATTTTTATTTAATAAATCTGTGGTGGACCCAAAGCATCATTTTCTTTTTAATTTTTATGATAAAAAATTTCAAACATAACAAAAAAGAAGAGAAAATCGCCCAGTTATCTGAATTTACTTAAAAAAAATTCCTAAATAATTCTGAGGAACAGAGTTGAAACCAATACAATATATTAATGATAGTCCTATGAGAGGTAAACATGAATGGATGAGATTATAAAGAAAGGGTACCAAAATGTTCATTGCAGCTCTATTTACAATAGCCCGGAGATGGAAACAACCTAAGTGTCCATAATCGGATGAATGGATAAAGAAGATGTGGCACATATACACAATGGAATAATTACTCAGCCATAAAAAGAAATGAAACTGAGCTATTTGTAGTGAGGTGGATAGACCTAGAGTCTGTCATACAGAGTGAAGTAATTCAGAAAGAGAGAGACAAATACCGTATGCTAACACATATATATGGAATTTAAGAAAAACAAAACTGTCATGAAGAACCTAGGGGTAAGACAGGAATAAAGACTGTGTCCTACTAGACCTACTAGAGAATGGACTTCAGGATATGGGGAGGGGGAAGGGTATGGTGTGACAAAGCGAGAGAGAGGCATGGACATATATACACTACCAAATGTAAGGTAGATAGCTAGTGGGAAGCAGCCGCATAGCACAGGGAGATCAGCTCGGTGCTTTGTGATCGCCTGGAGGGGTGGGATAGGGAGGGTGGGAGGGAGGGAGACACAAGAGGGAAGAGATATGGGAACATATGTATATGTATAACTGATTCACTTTGTTATAAAGCAGAAACTAACACACCATTGTAAAGCAATTATACTCCAATAAAGATGTTAAAAAATAATAATAAATAAATAAATAAAAGAAAGGGTAGCTAATCTGGAGTGATGACAGGCAGGTGTGTGTGTGTGTGTGTGTGTGTGTGTGTGTGTGTGTGTGTGTGTGTACAGGTACAGAAAGGGCAGCCTGGTAGGGAAGTCTTCCAGAGGATATAACACATCAGCTGGTTTTCTAACAGTGGAATTTCCAACGCTTTATTTTGCCGTAGAGATTTCTAATCAGAAAAACAGGGATCTACCATGGGCACTCCAAGCTCACTGTTATCACTGCTACAGTTCCTTTTCCTGCTGTTGTCCCTTTCTTGGGTTGGCTAGGATTCCCAGTGGAGAAGGGACTACAGTCCTCTTCCTCGCTGCTCAGCTGAACATCAGTTTACGTGCTTTAGGACTTTACCCCAAGAGCTTCTCACAAAATGCTGGATGCAATGTGCAATTTATACTTCTACTTCTAGAAATATGTCCTGCAGAAATACTTAACGCAAGTACTCTGCAAGATCTGTAGGTCATTTTTCTTTTATTTGCCACTTACTAATATTTTCCCTTCTGAAGAAAATTTAAGATCATAGGGCAAAAATCAAGATTAGCTTTTCTTCTTTTGGAATTGAAATGCCAAAAACATAATCACGGGGATGTAGTATGTGAGAATTCAAGGTAAATTCAAGAGGTTATCAAACAAAACATTTTTCAGAAACTGTGGCTTAGCAACTTGGTGTGTGTCTGTCTCTCTTATTTACATTTGGATGTTAACTATAACAAAAGGTAAAACTCAATGTAAAGAGAAATACAGGTCTTAATTTATACAATGAAAACATGCTAGAGCAGACACACTCAGTAGGTCCTGTAGAAATGAGTTTCACATTTAGGATTATAGACTGATTGGTTTACCATGCCCATGCCATGACCACGTTATCTTCTTCCATTAAGAGTGTAGGAAATTCCAATTTTAATCTGTATTGATATGGCCTTTACAGACTTAAAGCATCAGCACACTTCATTCACATATTCCACAAACAAAAGAATGAGAGAGTTGGCTAAATAACTCTTAAGGTGACTTAAGTTCTAACATTCTATGACTTTCTTCCTATAATTTGTAAAACCAGGAAAGTGCCTTGTAGGCTCAATATATACTTAGTGAAAAAATTTTATAAACCATTCTGAAAGAATATTTCATGAAAGGAAAATATACTAAAAATTTCATATTTCTACAAGGACTACTTCTATATTTTGCCAGAATGTTTTAACTTCTTATATGAAATATAAGACATTGAAATACTGAATATCCCATTCATGCAGTAAACGTATTATGTCAAATAAAAAGGCTTAAAAGTATTTTTCAATCTCAGCTCTGCCACTTACTGTGTTACCCTGGCCAGGTTAGTTAATCTCTCTGTCTCAGTGACTTTACTTTAAAAATAGGGATAACATCAGATAACATTACTATACTATAATGTTACTATAATGAGTTAATGAGACAACATAGGAAAGCGTTGACAGTAGATGCTCAATAAGTGCTAGGGTTTTGTTCTTCTTGTTGTTCACTGAGAAACATTTTCCAGCTTTAAGATGCCTTTTGGATTAATAATACCTGGTGTTTGCAAGGATGAGTGGAAATGGACCCTTGCAAACCATAGGTAGGCTTGTGAATTAGTATAGTACAAAATTCTTTCAGCTGCTCTCCACTTGGCCAGAATGATCGTTTATGGGACACTCTCCACTTCTCCTGTAAAACATGCTGACTGATGCCTACATCCCAGTGAACATATTGCCTCTGAGTGTTATCACACACAGCGTAGGTTCCATCTGTTCCCAAAGAAGTTTATGTTAATTGACTCTTCACCATATTATGTAATTTAACTAAATGTCGAGAAAATTAATGACATATTAGGAAAAAAACATTTCTGTGAAAACTAAGTTGAATGCTTCAGAAAGATTCGATAATAACAGCTGCTATACAAAACTGCCAGCAAATTAGGTCTAAGTGAGATAAGTGAAAGGACTGGGGGAAAAACGTAAAAATCTAGAGGACTAGGATGAACTCAGATGGTTTTACACTTTAAAAAACCTGAATATGAAATCTGTAGCTATTGTATTATAGGTAATAATACTCATGTAAGAATAATGGAATGGAATTCCAAAGAAGAGATCTATTCACAAAGAAAAGCCTTGCTTCTACACCAGAAGACTGGTGAATGAACATAAACTGAAATGTTTTATATGTTGAAACAAAATATTTAAAGTACTTAGGTATCATTTATCATGAGTTCCTTGGTTTGACCTTTGGGCTTAACTGATCAACTACAATTGATCTCAATTATACTGGCTAAGAAGGTTACTACTTTTTAACATGTATTAAGTATATATAATTGGCTTTTTTAAAATCAGAATTTCAATTCCATACCTAGTAAATCTATCCTGGAAAATAAGCCCAAGTCCACGACGGCACAGGTACAGAGATGTACATTGACGCACTATTTGAAAAAGCAAAATTCCCCCAAAAAGCCAAACAAAAGTCCATCAATAGGGAAACAGTTAAATAAGTTAATGGCACAACTATTCCATGGAATACTATGCAGTCTTTAAAAAGAATTTCCAGGGTAAGTAAAAGAGAAGGTTGCTTTTCATTGAATTCCCTTTTGGATGGTTTAAATTTTTTTAAGCCATGTATTGCCATTTTTTCAATTGAAAAATAAGCCCAGCTAATTAAAAAGGTAAGAATTAGGTAGATCATGTGCTCATATGGAATAATATTCATAATATGCTACTAACTGAAAAGAAAGGACTAACAATACATATAGCTTGATTTTTTTAATTAGAAAAAGTATATATGTATGTATATGCATAAGAATATTAACAGACAAAAATATGGAAGGATATTTTCCAAACTCCTTAACAGCTGCTATGTCTGAGATGAGGGACTAGGAGAGAAAAATGAAGGGGCTTTCGCTTTTCCATATATGTATTTCTGTACTGCTTAATTTTGTTTTTAACAGTCAACATACATTATCGTAAACCTAAAGGTCTCCCAAACAGATGATTAACCAAATAAATTATAGTACTCATATGATAGAAAACCGTGTGGTTCTTAAAATCATGTTCATAAGAAATACTAAGAAAATGTTTAAGTGTTACACATTTTCTACCAACACACATTACTTTACTAGAATAAAACTAAAATGTTTTATTTTAAAATTATATTAAAATACATATATTTTTATTTGAAACATTGGTAGTTTGCTTCTGAAAGTTTTAAGTGGAAAAGAGCTGTTGTAATCAACTTTTTATTTTCTGAGGACAATTCTGTATCCATCCCGTACCATCAGTAGAGGAAAATCAATGCAACCAACTCATACATATTGGAGACTTGTATGGATTTGTTCCTTCTCCCCTTCCCCACACATGATGGTATATTTTTGTTCTCTTTACAGAAATTCAATTACCAATATTAGCCTCCTCCTCTGTCAGTGATGGACACCACTGAGATTCTCCTCACCACCTAAAGACATGTAAGATGGGCTTACTGATTCCCTGACTTACTAGTTAACAGGAGAATTACTGCCCACTCCTATAAATGACTCTATATGTTTCTTGTCATAAACACAGTGACAGCTCCTGAAATCAATCTTTCATGACCTTATTGATTAGGACACTTAGAAATAATGAGACTTCACTAGTGGCAGAGTAATGCTTGGAAAAAGAAAAAAATACTCCAAAGAGGACTTGCCTATTAACACTGTGAAATTTATCTTCTCACTGCCCTTTTCTTATTACAGACATTCACCTAGAAACATACATGATGAAAAGTTAATAATCAGTTTTGTGGTTCATGTGCTTTTTCTTAATACTTGCTGGTAACATTTTAAATTAACAAAATAAATAGATATAAAAACAATTTTTGACCACTGTCTTCCTACCCTGTTAAGATCGGTACATAATTTCTAAACAAGGGGAACACCTGGGTTTTTCTGAGAGCGATTACAGGATAAAAGCTATTTAGGGAAATTCTGAATATTCTAGAAGGGGGAAGTTTTAAAACTGTTTCACTCATTTGAATATTTTCTGCTTATATGATTTACATATATGTGTTTGAAGCAAAACACACAATTTTAGAGCTGGACAGAACCCTAGAGATCTTCTAATTCAATCTACTTTTCATATTATGAAGAAATTGTCACCTAGGGAAGGGAAGTGACTTGCCTAGGGTTATACCCAAACAGAGCTAAGAATGGAATCCATAACTCATCTGATGAGATGTTTTACAATTTTCCATAAAGTGAGAGGAGGAGGTACAGCTTATCTGGTTAAAGAAAAAAGAAAGAATTTTGCTTCTTTTACCCTCTATATCACTTTTAGGGTATCTGGGACAGGGTTAGGAAACACGACCATGTTTTATTTAAAATATGGGCCTGTAGACAAGAATCACATCCCTTGTACAGTACCTGGCATATTACAGGTGCTCAATAAAAACAGGCATACCTCTGAAGAGTGTTTTTGTGGATAACATTTTCCTGGTACAAAGCCTCTTGGTTTTTAATACCCAAACTTGATGGAATGCACTTATCTCTCATTACAAAGCTTTTCAGTTGAAATACACACAGAAAACTTATATGTACTCTGAACTCAGTACATTTTAAATACAATGATATGCAAGTTGAATTACACTCCAAATAGAACTCATAAACGTCAGGATTCCGTGTAGATATTTCAAAAAAATGCACTGACAGACAACAAAGGGAGTATGTAATATGCTACTGCATGCAAAGCAAAATATTAACAATCATATTAATTGTTATGATGCTTTAGACACTTTACATTGTAATGTGTCTATTACTTACATATACATTTTACCGTGTTTTAGTACAGTTTAGGAAACTGGAGTTTAAAATGTAATGTGTTTTTTTTTTCTCATTTAAAATAATGGGAAACAGACTTGCAGTTAGCATTCTCACACATAATGGATTCACTTCAGAAATGAATTACTAATGGTAAGAGGGAGATTTTCAGTGCAGACACTGTGCTTACAACTGCTGGGCACAGCACCGTACTTTGCACTGTGGACAGAAGAAATGTACTACTTCTAAATCCTGTCATTGTTGAAATCTGAGAACTGGATGTATCTGCTGCTACCCTTACTGGAATGGATTCTTTGTAGTGCCTTTCTTCCTTACCTCCTTAGACTCGGATGCAAAATTTGGCATGGGTGCTTCTAACTGGAAGAACTTAGATCATAGGCCCATGCCAAGCTGTAAGGGAGGCTGGAAAAATAGTTTTCTGATTTCTATTTTGGGAAGGCTTGTACTCATAAGGTAGGGACTTCCATAATACCATGAAAACTAAGACCTCAATATCATGATTTTGCAATAAGACACCAAATCCAAAACCAAAAGAATAAAAAATAAACTGGACTTAATAAAAATTAAAATTTTTATGCTTCAAAGGACACCATTAATAAAGTAAAAAGACAACCCAAAGAAAGGGAGAAATTACTTGTAAGTCATAGTACTGATAAGAGACATAACTAGAATATATAAAGGACACTTACAATTCAACCATAATAAATAACCCAGCTTAAAAATGGGCAAAGGATTTGAATAGACATTTCTTCAAAGAAGATATACAAACAGCCAATATACACAAACAGATGTTCAATATTATTACTTATCAGGGAAATGCAAATTTAAATCACAACAAGATACCACTTCTCACCCACTAGGATATCTATATCTATATCTGTCTGTCTGTCTGCCTGTGTATCTATCTATTTATTGGCAGAAATTAACAAGGATGTGGAGAAACTGAAATCTTCATATGTTGCTAGTGGGAACGTGAAATGGTGCCAATTTGGAAAAGTTTGCCAGTTTCTCAAAAAGTTAAATCTAGAATATACTATACAACTAAGCAATTCTACTCCTAGACACATACCCCAAAGAAATGAAATTATATGGCCACACAAAAACTTGTACATGAATGTTTATAGCAACATTATTTATAATAGCCCCAGAGTAAAAACAACTCAAATGTCTATCAACAAAATTAAATGTGGAAAAAAAAAATTAAATGTGGTACATCCATACAATGCAATATTATTTGGCAATAAAAAGAGGACAGAATGTTGTACTAATACATGCTACAATATGGATGAGCCTTAACAATATTATGCTAACTCCAAGAAGCCAGTCACAAAAGTCCACATATTGTATGATTCCATTTATATGCAATTTCCAGAATAGGCAAATTTATATAAACAGAAAGTAGATTAGTGGTTGCCTAGGATGGAAAGGGTAGGGGAAAATGGGGAGTGATTGCTAATGCGTACAGGGTTTCTTTTGAGGGTGATGGAAAAGTTCTGAAACCGACTGTGGTGGTAGCTGCACATCTCTGTGAATATATCAAAGAGCATTGAATTGTATGTCTTAAATAAGTTAATCGTATGGTATGTGAATTATGTCTCCTTAAGGTCCCCCTATACATAGAGGACCAGTTAACTATACACCTAATTGTTTTTAGTATCTACTGGTGGTTATTATCTAGATTCATTTCATTAGAGGATTTACAAAACTAGTGATTTTCTATGTTCAACATTCTTTATTAATTTATTAATATCGATTACTTGGTTACCCTAAGATACTATCTACATAAAAAAGCCAGGATAAATACTTGATTCCTTCCCTCAATTTACATATTTTCAGAATAATGAAATATTATAAAATATTTCAAATATACACAAAAATATAGAGAATAATATAACTAAAATCTATGGGCTCATTGTCTACATTTAACAAATGTTATTTTTTCAAATTGCCTTAATTTTTAAAAAAGAAACAGAATAGGGTTACCTTCCCCTCCTAACTTTCTCAAAGGTAATGACTATCTCGAATTGGTATATATACCTCCTATTAGTGCTTTTACACTTTTATGTAACCCTTTCTCTCTCTCTCTCTCTCTCCCTTCCTCCCTCCCTCTCTAGCAACATAACATTTCTTTGAGAATTTTAAAATGTTACCTAAACGGAAGCATACTGTATGTAGACTCTTACAATTTCCCTTTTTTGGTCAACACTGCATTTACATTTTTAAAAGTAAATGTTTTACTTAAGTATACATATAGAAAAGTGCATAAATTATAAGTATAAAGCTTGATGACTTCACAAAGTGAACGTACTCTTTGCCTCCATTCATCTTAACCGCCACAACTTAAGTGATGACTTACAAGACTTTGTGTTGCTTACCATCATATCCTCAGTATCCAAAGTGTTTAGTACACAGTTGAAAGTTCATTAATGTTTCTTAAATAAATGAATCAATAAACTGCTTCATAGTATTCTATTATACGACAAACCTGCAATTCATTCATTCTCCTAGTGCCATTCCCCCACTGATGACATTTAGGTTATTTTTAGGCTTTTGCTATTAAAATGAGGATAGAACACACATCCTTGTATAGATCTCATTGCACCCAGGTATAAGAGTTTCTCCAAAGTATAAAACTAGAAATAGAATTTTGGGGGTCAAGCAGGGCATGCAAGCTTCTACTTTACCAGATCTTGCCAAACTGCTCTACCAGCAGTATATGAGGGATTCCTTTCACCATATGCTTTCAAACACTTAGTATTTTCCATTTTCAGTTTTCACCAGACTGGGAGTGAAATGGTGCCTTGTTTAAATTTATAGAAATCTATTAATGAGGTTGAACATCTTTCCAAATATTTAGTGGCCATCTGGATTTCTCTTTTTTTATGACTCCACTCAATTTCCTCATGGGTTCACTTTTTCCTACTGATTTGTAGGATAACTTTAATATATTTTTCTAGTCCAATTTCTGGTTATATGTGTTGCAAATATCTTCTTTTCATTCATAGCATATAACTTTGAGTTATTATTTGAAGACATTTTTAATTTTAATGTTGTCAGTCATGTTACCTTAATTATATATGCTTTTGAGATCTTAAATTATGTTATAACTAATATCATAAAGATATACTATATTTCTTCTAAATTATAAAAGTTCTGCTTTTTACATATAGGGCTTTAACTTATCCTGGAATTAATTTTCAAGTTTGTGAGATAGGGGTCTTATTCCATCACTTATTCACTTACACATACATCCATTCATTGATTGATTAGTATGGAAAAATAATTGTCCCAGTCCCATTTACTGAAGGGTTCATTCTTTCTCCACTATTGAATATGCAACTTACGTCAAATACCAAGATTCTCTCTATATATACATGTATATGTGTACATGTGTGTATTATATATATAGGTATATATATATATGCGCGCACACACACACACACACACACACACACACACACACACACACACACCCTATATATGTAAAACAGTTTCTGGGCTAATATTTTCCACAAATATATTTGTCTATTTGCACCAACATCACATATTTACTACAGCTTAAAAAAAGTCTCGTTTAATTCTTTGTTTTTTTTTCCCAGTGACTATCTTTTCAAAATTTATCGTTCAGTTTTATTGAGATATAATTGACACATAACACTGTACAAGTTTAAGGTATCAAGTTTAATCAAATAATGTGTTGATTTAATGTACATATATTTTATGAAATGATTACCATAATAAGGTTAATTAACACCTTCATTATCTCACATATTTATCATTGTGTGTGGGGGGGGGGTTGAGGACCTTTAAGATCTATCTCTTAGTAACTTTAAACTATATAATACAGTATTGTTAACCTCAGCCACCACACTATACATTAGATCCCAGAACTTATTCATCTTATAACTAGAAGCTTATACTCTTTGACCAACAGCTTCCCATTTACCTTACCCCCCAGACGCTGGCAACCACCATTCTATTTTCTGGTTCTATAAGTTCGATTTTTTAGATTCTACATACATGAGATCATATAGTATTTGTCATTCTCTCTCTGACTTATTTCACACAGCATGCCCTCTATCCATGTTGTTACAAATGGGAGATTTCCTTCTTTCCCATGCCCAAATAATATGCATTGCATATGTACACACCACATTTTCTTTATCCATTAATCTGCTGATGGATATTTAGGTTGTTTCCATGTCTTGGCTATTGTGAATAATACTGCAATGAACATGGGAATGCAGATATCTCTTTAAGATAGCGGTTTCATTTCATTTGACTATATACCCACAAGTGGGATTATGAGATGATATGGGTAGTTTTATTTTTAATTTTTTTAGGAACCTCCACACTGCTTTCCATAATGGGTATCCCGATTTATATTCCCATCAACAGTGTACAAGGTTCTCTATTTTCCACATCCTTGCCAACCCTTGTTAACTGAGGTACGAGGGCCTCTCACTGCTGTGGCCCCTCCCATTGCGGAGCACAGGCTCCGGACGCGCAGGCTCAGCGGCCATGGCTCACAGGCCCAGCCGCTCTGCGGCACATGGGATCCTCCCAGACGGGGGCACGATCCCACGTCCCCTGCATCGGCAGGCGGACTCTCAACCACTGCGCCACCAGGGTGGCCCTAAAATTTCATTTTTGATATTGGTTGTTTAGGAGTGTGATGTTTAATTTCCACATATTTGTGTATTTTCCAGTTTTCCTCCTGTTCTTAATATCTAGTTTCATACCACTGCAGCTGAAAAGATACTTGGTATGATTTCAGTTTTCTTAAATTTGCTAAGATTTGTTTTGTGACATAACATATGATCTATCCTGGTTAATGCTCCCTATGCACTTGAGAATATGTATTCTGCTACTGTTGGATGAAATGTTCTGTGTCTATTAGTCCATTTGGTCTAAAGTATAGTTTAAGTCCAATGTTTCCCTATTGATTTTCTGTCTGAATGATCTATCCATTATTGAAAGTGGGATATTAAAGTTCCCTTGTATTGTTGTCTATACCTCCCTTCAGATTTGTTAGTACTTTATATATTTAGGGGCTCTGATGTTCGATGTATATACATTTACAATTTTTATAGCCTCTTGATTATTTGACTCATAATTTTATTATTATATAATTACCTTCTTTTTCTCATTATAATTTTTGACTTAAAGTCTATTTTGTCTGAAATAATGTAGCTACCCCTGCTGTCCTTTGGTTTCCATTTGCATGGAATGTCTTTTTCCATGCCTTCACTTTCAGTCTATGTGTGTTGTTAAAGGCTGAAGTGAGTCACTTGTGGCCACCACATACTGAGGTCTTTTATAAAATCCATTCAGCCACTCTATACATTTTGATTGGAGAATTTAATCAGTTTACATTTAACATAATCATTGATGGGTAAGGACTTGCTAACGCCATCTTACGGTCTTCTGGCTACTTTGTAGTTCCCTTATCCTTTCTTCCTCTTTTGGTATGTACTACTTTGGGGGTTTTGTTTCTTGGTTACCATGAGGCTTATATAAAACAACTTATAACAGTGTCTTATAAACTGGTAATTTTGATTGCATACAAAAGTCTACCTTTTTAATCCCTCCCCCCATTTTATTTTTTGATGTTGCAACTTGCTGCCTCTTTTTATATTGTGTAATAATTAACAAACTATTGTAGCTATAGTTACTTCTGATACTCTTGTCCTTGAACCTTTATACAAGAGTTAAGTGACTAACACACCACATTACATTATTTGAGTATTTCAAATTTGACCTTAACTTTACCAGTTTTATATTTTCATGCTACTAATTAGCATCATTTCATTTCAGCTTAAAAAACTCCTTTTAGCACTTCTTATAAGGCAGAGCTAATGTGATGAATTCCATCAGCTTTTGTTTATCTGGGAAAGTTTTTATCTCACCTTCATTTCTGAAGGATAGCTTTGCTGGCTAACATATTCTTGGTTGGCAGTTTTTTCTTTCAGCACTTTGAAAATATCATCCTACTCTCTCCTGGCCCACATGGTTTCTGCTAAGAAATGCACTGATAGCCTTATTGGGGAGGGGCCCATTGTATGTGAAGAATTTTGTTTCTCTAGCTGCTTTAAAAATTCCCTTTGTCTTTGACTTTAGACAATTTTATTATAATGTGTCTTGAAGATCATTTGGGATTGCAATTTTGGGGGCACCTATGAGTTTCATGAATTTGGATGTCTAAAACTCTTCCCACATTCCCATATCTGTGAAGTTCTCAGGCATTATTTCTTTAAGTAAACTTTCTCAAGAGACCCTTTCCTTCCCTCCCTTCTCCTAATTGGACTCCAATAATGCAGACTTTTTCTTAATGGTAGACCGTGGTTCTTGTTAGTTTTTCTTCACTCTTTTTCATTCTTTCTCAGGTAAATCTTACATCTCCATTTCTTTGGGGTCAGTTGATGGAAAACTGTGTTCCTTTGATGGCATCATATTTCATTCATGTCTTGCATTGCTATCTTCTTGGTTAAAGGAGCCATCACCTCCTCTTTACTGACTGGCTTCAGTAGAAAAATTAATTTGGTCAGCCCTGTTAGGGATTCTAAGTTTTCTCAGAACTATGAATACACTTGCTCCATACTTCTTGCTCCTCTTCTGGGGGAATGTTAAGATTATACGCCTTCTCTTGATCCTGCAAAGCCAGGCCATGTGCTGACAGCCTCCCTTTTGCTTTCCCTAGGGTGGTGCTGAATGTTCACATTTGGGTGATTTCTCTCAATTCCCCAGAGTTGGGCCAGCTTTCTGTGTTGCTCGTTAGCCACCGGCAGAGGTTTCTTCTTGCTGCTGTTAGAGGCATGCACTGGGAGCTGGCCAGGGGGTGTAGGTTTGTGTAGATGAGGTGCTGGGGTACTTGTGGACCAGCTGAGGGGATTCTAGGGCAAGGTGACTTCAGCATCTCATGGGCGAGCTTCCTGATGGAGTCCACAATGTGGTTCATAGGATCCATGACCCTTTGATGTTCTCCAAGAGCACTAGCTGCTGTTCTCCCAGTCACACCCAAACTCCTAGTCACACAGCACACCTCAGTATTGAGGATGGGGCTAAAAAGAAGTGGGTCTCTTTGGCAGCGTCCTGCCCAGCTGGGGAAGACTAACTCTAATATGCTCTCACAATCCCTCCTTGGGAGAAATCACAGGCCTAAAAGGTGTCTCATGGCACTGTGCTGTGCCTCCTTGGGGTAGAGGTGACACATCCTCTTATCCTCTTCAGTGTATCCAATCTCAAAGTTTTTTGCTCCAACAGTGTGATGGAACTTCCCCTGGGTCTAAATTGGTGTTCTTGGGCAGGGGGAAGACTATAGGAAATATTTAACCCACTATGTTGATGATATCACCAACTCTCATTTATTTCTTATTTAAAATTGGTTTAGTTATTCTCAACTTTATTTTTCTAAAGACTTTTAGAATTATCTTGTAATATTCCATGAAAAAGTTAATTGCAGTTTTAACTGAATTTATGTTTTAATTTGTAGAGAATTGACACTTTATAAGTCTTCACAATCACAAACATCAAGTATTTCCATTTGTTGAAATACTCTTTCCATAGAATCTCATAATTTTATCCCTAAAAGTCTTATTTTTTTAAAAAAGGTTATTCCTAGGCATATAATAGTTTCTGTTGTTATTAAGAATGAGATTAAAGCTTTTCTTTTTTACATTTGTAGTTTTTGGTCACTGGTGTCTAAGAACACAACTTAATTTGGTAAATGGATCCTGTAACCAGCAATCTTTATTGTCTTTTTGGTTTTAAGAATTTGTGAATTTTCCTGGATTCTCAACATAGACAAGCACCTTATCAGCAAATATATACAACTTTATTTCTTTACTGCTTATCTTTTATCCAGGCATGATGTTCAGATATGTTAGCAACATACTTCACAGATATCAACCAATCAAAATGAAGCAATGGCTTTAAACAATCCATTTGGCTGTACTAGTGTATATCAGCCAGTAATCAGCACTGCTATTTCTTGTTATATTGAACAAGAAAATATATCGTCCAGGACCTTGAGGACAGTGAATCAATGTTTCATTATTAAATATGATGTTTTTTGCAGGTTTTTGGTAACCACCCTAAACTAGCCTCTTCTTCTTAAAATTAAATCTTTAAAATTGTTAAAAATTAGGAGTAAGTGTTGAATTTTAATTTATGCCTTTTCTGTTTCTACTAATACTGTTTTTCCCCTTTAATTTTAAAATGATGGTTTATATTAATTTATTTTTAGATGTTATATCAATCCTTTCATTTCTGTAATAAATAATAATTGATTATGTTGCTACTAAATTTTAATTCTCACAACAGAAAGAATTAGATATGCAGTCCTACCCATATTTTTCAAAGGAGAAAAGTGAAGTTTCTGGTACTTCCCTGGTGGCACAGTGGTTAAGACTCCACGCTCCCAATGCAGGGGCCAGGGTTCGATCCCTGCTCAGGGAACTAGATCCCACATGCACGCTGCAACTAAGAGTTCGCATGCCACAACTAAGGAGCCTGCATGCTGCAACTAAGGAGCCGGCGAGCTGCAACTAAGGAGCCCACCTGCAAAAACTAAGACCTGGTGCAACCAAATAAATAATAAAAAATAGATATATTTTAAAAAAGATTAATTAAAAAAAAAGAAAAGTGAAGTTTCCTACAAAGGTTAATAATCTGGCTAATCTCACAGAGCTACTGCATGGCTGATCAGGAATTTGAATTCAGGCACATAACTACAAAGCCTGTGGTCTTAATAGCTGCATTATATTGTATCAACATCTGCCGACTGCCTAATTATTGCCATGAGTTTCACATAAATTATTTCATTTAATAGTCACACAATCCTTTGGGACGTGTCAACATCATACACTTTACTGATAGGAAAGACTGAAGCCCAGATAGATTAATTAATTTGTCCAGGTTCATACAATAAATAGGTAGCAGGTTCTAGGCCCATGATTTTAACATTGCTCTCATCTGCTTCCTTAATATCTGCCCATTGATGGTGCAATTTTGACCAACATCACGTGCAACTTTCAACAATCCTCTATTTCTTCATAGTTCCTGAGAATGGAATAGAGGACAACATAGATGATTTAATTTATTCTAAGGCAGAGTTTCTCCAAATGTCCATTTAAGTATCTCTAATGTCAGAAAAAAACTGAATTTCCTAGTAACAGCAAGAAGCATCTTCATGAGTATCTTGTTTCAAAAATAAAAAAAATGTTGCATTCCTTTCCATGATATCATCTGTGTTTATTTTAACCAGAAAATAGTTTTATATGACATACTATTGAGGAGGAAAATCGTTTTCTACTTGCCTTACTTCATACACAAGGTATTTGCCATGGAGTCTATTAATGTAAAAAAAAATGAGCTGAACTGAAGACAGCTAGCATCAAGGTCCTTATAGAGGCAATTTCTCATTTTTTAGTGTCACTATTTCCGAGAACCCAGACTTATATAAATGTGGTTAAAAACAGTAAGTGTTTACTCACTGCATCCAGCAATCAATCACTAAGGTGAGCCCAAGAGTAGAATATTGCCAGAGAGGTAGCATGATGGAATACCGTCAGGCTGCTATGGGAAGAAACTTCAAAAAGCACATCTTACTGACAGGTAAAATCACTCATGTCATGTGCTGGGCTGAAAGGACCTCTTATACAGCATTGTCTATTTACTTATTTATTTTAAATCATAACAACAATGTACTCAACAAGAACTTTATTAGTGAAGAAATAAATCTAACAATTTGTTCTTAATATTATCAGTAGCACTGTCATTTTTAGCAATGTAAATGAAGATTAAATAATTCATGGTCCTACTTCTGGTTCTCAAACATCATTTTCATGACATTTCTTGCCTAATACAATAAATGACATGCTTTGGTTAAAATTTATCAATTATTTGTCACAAAGTATTTATTCAAGAGATAATACTAAAATAGTCTTTTTCACAAAAACCTGAGTGTAAA
The DNA here is from genome assembly GCF_963924675.1 of Phocoena phocoena. Lineage (NCBI taxonomy): Eukaryota > Metazoa > Chordata > Mammalia > Artiodactyla > Phocoenidae > Phocoena > Phocoena phocoena. The sequence goes on along the minus strand of NC_089220.1, from coordinate 118,476,943 downwards.
AAATTTTTTAATGATTTTTTTTTTGTCGCTAATATTTGCATAAAACTGACACTCCAGGGAAGTGTACTTTTGTATCTAATAGCTTTGAGAAGCCCCCCCTTAGCAATGTTCTAGGGAAAGGTGATTAACAACAGTATATCGGCATTCACCTAGCTAGATGAGTAGTGAACTTGTTTTTGCTTTCTCATGCTTAGCTCTCTTTAAGCACACCATAATCTCTCTACTTCTAAGAAGAAATGAAAAATAACCGCCAAAAAGTGTGTAGCTGGGATTCAGTTATAAATAACTCTAATGTTCTATAGTTCTGGTCAATGAACTGAATACTTTTCTGAATGAGGACCTGCACTGTTCAGTCAGCACAGACAGACATTCTCTTTTTAAACTAAATCCTCTACGTGTGATACTTTTCTAAGTAGAAGATGACACACAGCTGTTTTCCAAGATTTGCAACATGGTTTGATATGAAACAGGTTGATCCTCAGTTACACAACTAGCTAACAACTCTAACAGCCATTTCTCAAAATGCTGCTGTTATAGACATTAATATCCTTCCAGTCTGTAATTTATTTTAAAAGTATGATTTAAAATGATACTAGAAGGTACCTCATTCAAAAATGGGAAACTAAGCAATTAAGATAAGCTCTCCTGCTGAAAACAACCAAAAAAGCTGAATAAAACATTTTTATTATTCTAAACAAATTAAAGCTACCAGAGAGAGGACTGCAAGTCAAAAATCCAGGAGAAGGTAAAAACCAAGAGACAGAAGCACAGCCCTCAAAGCTGCTTTTGCTGATCCATGAGAAACAGTTACAAAATGACACAAATTAAACCATTCCAAAAAAGACTGAAAAGTTTCATCCTCATGATAAGCCTGAAATGGAAGTCAGCCTGCCAATCCACATACTTGCAGCATGTTTAGGACACCCAAGTGGCCTGGGGAACCTTAGACCTTGAACTTGAATTAACATGGTTCCAGAAACATTAGTACTCTTAGCACCTACCAAAAATAAATGAAAATATTTCCAGAGGAAGGCACCATCATATTAGGTTTTCAATTATTCTTAAAAATTGTTCAAATACAATGACCACAAAACACACGTAAATAAATTTTAAAAGACTGAAATTATACAAAGTATCTTCTCTAACCACAAAAGAATGAAATTAGAAATCAGTAACAGAAGAAAGTCTGGAAAACTCACAAATATGTGGAAATTAAACAATACATTCTTGCACAACCAATGGGTCAAAGAAGAAATCACAAGGGAAATTAGAAAATACTTTGAAATAAGTGAAAATTAAAACACAATATAACAAAACTTATGGGATTCACTGAAAGCAGTGCTCAGAGGAAAATTTACAGATGTAAATATCTGCTTTAAAAAGAACAAAGATCTCAAATCAATAACTTAACTTTACACTTTAAGGAAGTAGAAGAAGACCAAACTAAGCTCAAAGCTAACCCAAAACTAAAAGAAATAAAGATTAGAGTGGTGATAAACAAAATAGAGAACAGAAAAGCAAAAGAGAAAAATCAATGAAATCAAAGTTGGTTCTTTGAAAAGATCAAAAACATTGACAAACCTTTAGCTAGACTAAAGAAAAAAGAGAAGATTCAAATGACTAAAATCAGAAATGAAAGTGGGGATGTTACTATTGACCTTACAGAAATAAAAAGGATTATGACAGCATACTATGATCAATTATATGCCAGCAAGTTAGATAACCTAGATGAAATGGACAAATTCCTAGAAACATGCAAACTACTAAAACTGAGTTAAGAAGGAATAGAAAACTGGAATATATTTGTTAACAAGCAGAGACTGAATCAGTAATCAAAAACCTCTCAACGAAGAAAAGCCCCGAACCAGATGGTTTCACTGGTCAATTCTACCAAACATTTAAAGAATTAATACCAATCCTTCTCAAATTATTCCAAAACACAGAAGTAGAGAGAACACTTATCTCATTCTATGAGGCCTGTATCATCCTGATAATACAGCTAGACAAAGATATCAGAAGAAATTCTAGACTAGTACCCCCTATGAGTATAGATGCAAAAGTTCTCAACAATTACAATTATCAGCATGTAATGAAAAATTAACAGGTTAAAAAGGAAACAAGACATCACAAGAAAGAACGTGTAAAAACACACACTGAAAGATGTGAGATATTAAGGTTATTAGACATCGATTGTAAAATGTTTTCTGTGTATAAATAAAAAATAAGCTTGAAAATATCTGCAAAGAACATGCAATTATAAAAAAAGGTCATAGCAGGTGTGAAAAAGAGCAAACAGGCTTTCTAGACATAGAAAATTAAATACTGTGGTTAAAATTAAGAATCTCATGGATAGTTTTAAGAGTGTATCAGAGACAACTGGGGAGAGAATAAATTAAAACAGAGAAGCTAGAAGAAACTCACATATCTACAAAACTTTGATTTACGACAGATGAGGCACCAAAAAACAGTAGGGGAAACTAGTCTTTTCAATAAATGGTGCTCAAAAAATTAAGCACCCAGATGGAAAAAAAAATGAAATTAAACCTTACAATAAGCAGAAAAATTAATTCCAGGCAGATAATAAACTAAAAGTAAAGGCAAAACTATAAAACTTCAAGAATAAAATATAGAAAAAGACTTCTTGACTCAGGAATGGGACAATAGTTTATAAAGAGGAAAAACTATTAACCATAGAATACTGATAACTCTTTGCACACTAAAATTAAGAAATACTATATGATACCACTTATATGTGGAATCTAGAAAATACAACAAGCTAGTGAATAAAACAAAAAAGAAACAGACTCACAGATATAGAGAACAAACCAGTGGTTACCGGTGGGGAGAAGTATGGGGGGACACTACCATATTGTGGTAGTAGATTAAGAGGTACATGCTATTATGTATAAAATAAGCTACAAGTATATATTGTACAACACAGGGAATATAGCCAATATTTTATAATAACTATAAATTGAGTATAACCTTTAAAAATTATGAATCACTATATTGTACACTTGTAACTTATATAATATTGTATATAAACTATACTTCAGTTTTAAAAAAAAGAACTGTTCATCAAAAGAACCAAAAGAGAGTAAAAAGACAGCTGAGTAATAGAAATAGGTATCTTTAATACACTTCAACAACCTAGAACTGGTATTCAGAACGTAGAAAGAATTCCTACAAATCAGCACAAAAGTGAGCAAAAGATTTGAACAGGCATGTCACAAGAGAAGAATTCAAATGGCCAAGCAATATGAATAGGTGTCCAAACCTACCTGCCAATAGAGATGCACATTAAACTACAGCAAGCTACTACTACATACCCACAAGATTGGCAAAAATTAAAAAGTCTGATAACATCAAGTGTTAGAAAAGGAGAAAGAAACAGGACTTTTATACTCTGCTATCAGTAGAGTGGCTTGGTACAACTTATTTGGAAAACAATACAGCATTATCAAGAAAAGTTAAATGTACACATACCCTATAACCCAGGAATTCCACTCCCTAGGGAAATTCTTGCACATGAGTACAAGAATACATGTTTAGAAGCACATTTTTTATAAAAACAACCCAAATTTCCATCAATGGTGAAATGGATAAGTGCTACTGTGGCAAATTTATATAATGACACAGTACATACAGCAATGGAAAAAACCCTCTACACAACATAAATTCTTAAATACATAAACTTGATAGAAGCCAAGACACAAAAGTACAGAGAGTAGCATTCCATTTATATAAAGTTCAAAACTAGACATGTTTAAACTAACATATATTATTTAGGAATGGATCCTTAGGGAATAAAACCATACAGAAAAATTTTAAAAAGTGGTTTCCAAAAAGTCAAAGTAATAATTTATCCAAATATTAAGAGAAATGCATGATTGGCAAAATAAATGTAGGTAGGTTGCAGGGTTCGAGATGCTGGCAATGTTCTATTTCTCAACAAGTAGTTACTGGGGTTTCTTGCTGTTATAATTATTCATTTTTCTGTGCAAGTGTGTTTTACATAAATTTCTGTGTGTTGTATTACATAAGAGGTTGTTTTATTTAAGACGAGGTTTTTAAAAAAGAATTTAAAAAGAGTTTACAAAGAGTTAATGTGCCTAATCAGAAAATATCACAAGTTGTGTAAAAAAACGTTACTATAAGCTAGCAGTACAAATATTCATCACTGAGTTTTTATAACAAATTTATTTGCTTTTAAAAGAGCAGTCTTCAAAAAGAAGCCACGATAAGTGATCTCACACGAGATGACTAAAATAGTGTGTTTTTATAAAGGCAAGCCTCAGCATCTGGAAAATAATATAAACTATTTTGTAATCATGATTATCTAATTTTTTTTTTTTTTTTTTTTTTTACTGAGACATAGTTTACATAAAATGCACAGATTTAAGTATTTGGTTTGATGACTTTTGGCAATTGGGCACACCTATATAACCACATCTAAAACAAAATACACAAACACTTCCTCCTTTCTTTTCCTTCACTGTTTCTTTTAAAAAAATACAAACCATATACATATTAAATTTCTGTATGATTCTTAAAATAACAATTAATTCCATTTTCCTTATATTAATTGTCTAACGCAAGCTAGTTGAAGAAGGTATCAGAAACATTTTCATTTTACTTTGGGCCATACGATACACTTGTCACCTTCTGACAAAATATGGGTGTCATACAAGCTATACTGTTACTTGTCAGCTGCTACGAGGAAACAACTACATAAATTGAGAACACAGTGAGGGGATCAAAATAAGACGATCTTACAACTGAATGTTTTCCAGTTCCTCTCAAACTGAAGAGTTCCAGCTGAAAATAAGAGAAGTAAAACCTAGTGCAGCCATGAGGTTTGGAGGATAGACAGTGTCTACCAGGACCTGGACACAATTTTCTGAACACAATTAGGTTGAAAAAGCTCTTAGGGATTAGTGGTTTATCTTCTCTAGGCATGTGTAAAATAGCCACAAAAAGCAGAAAAAAGGGGAGTGGGGTGAGGAAGGGTTTCTACCTTTCTACCTTCCACAGTTTTTTGTTGGTGGAATTTTGCAAGATAAATTTCAAAAACACCATGGGGTTTGCTATAGGTATGACAAAGTCAATTGTGATTTGACATCTCAATTCAGTTAAATTATGAATGCTGTCAGCTACGTGGTTTACTTATTCAGGTTCAAGAGATTCACAGCTGAATCCCTATTTAAATTTGGCAGGATTCTAAAAAAGTCAGGAAAGGCAACTGGACAAAATCCACGTCCAATCCATTTGCTTGAAGTGTTTACTTATAGTAACAGCATACAAATGTCTCATGTTACTGATAAACCACAGAAAGCTTGTGGGATGCTGTTACTATCCAAACTTAAATGTAATGTTCATTATGGCAGAGTAATGAGAAAGTCAATAAAAATACAAATCACATTTACTTAGAACAAATTTAATACAATGGCAAGTATGATGAAAGTGCCTTTGCATATATGAGAATGTTTTAGAAACTCTTATTTGAAGTAATTAAACATTTCTGCAACAGAAGTGTCTTTGGAGCAATTTATTTTAACTTGAACTTTAATTATATTGTGAAAGATAAACATACATTAAGACAGAAAAAAAAGAAAACATTTAGTACAATTTTAAAGAATAATTATAATTTGAACATAACATCACCATCTGGTCAAGAAAAAAGAAGACTAGAAGCACTCAAGAAGCCACTTAGGTAAATCTTCCTGATCATGCCATTCACCCTCCTCTTTGGATAATCATTATCCTGATTTTGACGAGAAATATTTTCCGTATCTTCTTTATAGTTTTACCACCTATGTGTACAGTCTAAAAGAATAATGTTACCTTTGTCTATCCTTAAAGTTTATGTAACTGGAAATGTAACAGTATATAAATATATTTTGGCGACTTGTGACTACACATTGTGAGATACACCCATGTTGTTACCCATAACTGTAGTTCATTCATTTTTTTTTAAACATCCTTATTGGAGCATAATTGCTTTACAGTGGTGTGTTAGTTTCTGCTTTATAACAAAGTGAATCAGCTATACATATGCATATATCCCCATATCTCCTCCCTCTTGTGTCTCCCCATTCATTTTTACTGTTGAACAATATTCCATTACATGAACATACCATAATTAATATATTCAGCTGTTGATGGATACTTGGGTTATCTTCCATATTTGGTAATTATAAACAATGCTTCTATTGAACATTTGTGTACGTGTCTCCTGGTGCATATATGCATTAATTTCTCTAGGGTATAAACCTAGAAGTAAAATATGATATGCATGCCTTCAACTTTAATTGATCCTGGGCATACATCAGAGAAAACCATAATTCAAAAAGATATGTACACCCCAAGGTTCACTGCAGCACTACTTACAATAGCCAGGACATGGAAGCAACTTAAATGTCCATCAACGGATGAATGGATAAAGAAGATGTGGTACATATATACGATGGAATATTACTCAGCCATAAAAAGAACAAAATAATGCCATTTTCAGCAACATGGATGGACCTAGAGATTGTCATACTGAGTGAAGTAAGTCAGACAGAGACAAATATCATATGATATCGCTTACATGTGGAGTCTAAAAAAATGGTACAAATAAACTTATCTACAAAACAGAAACAGAGTCACAGATATAAAAAACAAACTTATGGTTACCAAAGGGGAAAGTGGATAAATTGGGAGATTGGGATTGACATATACACACTACTATATATATTGATAAAATAGATAACTAATAAGAACCTACTGTATAGCACAGGGAAACTACTCAATACTATAATGAACTATATGGGAAAAGACTCTAAAAAAGAGTAGATATATGCATATGTATAACTGATTCACTTTGCTGTACAGCAGAAACTAACACAACATTGTAAGTCAACTATACTCCAATAAAAATTAAAAAAAATAAACTTGTAGTACCAACTTATATTATCACAAACAGTGTATGAGCATTCCCATTGCTCTAGATCTTTGCTGATACTTGGTATTTTCAGTGTTTAATTTTTGCCATTGTGATAGGTGAATCACAGTACCACACTGCATTTTTTATTTGGATTTTCCTGATTAATAAAGAGATTGACTATCTTTGCATCTATTTATTGGCTAATTAAGTTTCTCCTTTTGGTTTTGTTTTGTTTTGGTTTTTTTCCGCCGCACTGTGCGGCATGTGGGATCTTAGTTCCCCGACCAGGGATCAAACCTGTGTCCCCTGCATTGGGAGTAAATTCCTCCTTTTGGAATGCCTATTCTCTTGATCATTTTCCTACTGGGTTGTTGGTAGGTTTTTTCTTTTTCCCTCATTAATTTGTAGGAATTCCTTATATACTCTGGATACCCTTCTTCATGGGTTGTACATATAAAGATCTTCTCCCATTCTGTTCTCTTGTCTTTCTACTCTTTTTTCTGGTGTCTTTTGATGAATAGAAGTTCCTATTTTAATGCAAATTTATCAACACTTCCCTTTATGGTTAATGTCTTTTTTTGTCCAGGCAAAACCGCAAAGTCAAGAAGATATTCTTCTCTTATTTCCGAAAGGCTTTTTTTTCTTTTTACATTTAGGTCAATCTGGAATTAATTTTTTGTTTATGATGTGAGGTAAGATCAAGTTTCATTTTTTAAAAATAAGGATATTTAATCATTATAGCATAATTCACAAAATAGACCATACTTTCCCCTAATGCTTTACAGTGCCTTTTTCCATACATACATAAACAAGCATACACATTTGAATAGGACTATTTATGTTTTTAATTGTGTTCCATTTTTCTTTTTCTCCATCTTTGCTCCAACAACACACTTTCTTAATTACTGCAGCTTTAAGCAAGAGATAGGAATAATCTAATCCATGAACATGATAGATTTATTCCTATATAATATTTTGATGATATCATAAATACAATTGATTTTTTTATACTCTCCTTGTATCTAGTGGCCTTGTTAAACTTATTTATTAGCTTATGATGTTAGCTATGTGTTTTTTTTTTTTGGAGATACGATTTGTCAGATTAAGGAAATTCCATTCTATTCCTGGTTTACCATCATGAATTGTTTGGCTGCTGAATTTACCAATTGTTTTTACTGCATCTTTCGAGATGATCATTTTTTATTCTTTTTTCTTCTATTAATATAAGCTATGATTGATTTTCCAACATTAAACCGAACTTGAATATCCTGAATGAATCCAACTTTGTTGTTATATATTACTCTTTTAATACACTGCATGATTCGGTTTGCCAAAATTTTGTTTAGGAAATCTGAATCCAAGTTCATGAATGAGATCGGCTTGTAATATGATTTTCTCCAATTTCACTATGATGTCTGTAGGTGTGTATTTCTTTTTATTTATCTGGCTTGAGCTTCATTTGGCTTCATGAATCTGTGGGTTGATTTAGAACTTTTAGAAAGTTCTAAATGATGATGACTTCAAATAATGTTTCTACTCCTCTACTCTCCTTCTGAATAACTATACATACATTAGGCATTTTCACTATATATTATATGCCTCTTACACTCTTCTCTGTATTTTCCATGTCATCTTCTCTCCATGTTTCAGTCTGCATTCTTTCTTATGACCTACCTTACAGTATACTAATTCCCTGTCCAGCTGGTTTATTCTGCTGTTATCTCACCTACAGTTTTCTTGATTTTAATTACTAAAATATTCAGTTCCAAAACTTCTATTTTCTTTCAAATGTGCTGTACCTTTAAAAAATAATTAATACTTATATCATTGAACATAATAAGCATAGTTCTAGAGCCCCTACTGGCCTGTTTCTATTGATTTTTATCCATGTTGTCTGGCCTTTTATACGCCTAATTATCTTTCTATGTCAGACAGTATATTTGAAAATTATTTTGTGGAAATAATTTGAGACTTAGGTTGATTATTATCTTCCTCCAGAGTAGACTATCCATTTGCTTTTGTTAGGTACCTGGGGGTATTAGCAATTCAAGATCACTTTACTGCTTTTTCCAATGATGGGATTTTCCCAGCTACCCAGATGATTTGCCGTTTATCTGCTGTCTGTGCAACGACTGGCATACTTCCTGTTTACAGTTCAGTCCTTTAAGGTCCCAACCCAAAACATGGGTTTTTGGCCACTGTCCTATGACTTACAGTCCTAGACTCCAACAGTTTTTCCCCACCAGTTCTGCAATAATATCAAAAGTACTACTCAGCTTCTCATCCGTCCCTTTTGGATCACCAATTGTATCCAGCCCCAAAATGCCTGCCATGTTCCCAGATCTTGGACCAGTAATTCTTCACTACTTTATTAGCAGTTCAGTTCCAGTTTGTATTTTGTCTAGCTTTATTCATTGTCATCAGTGAGAGGACTATCCTGAGTTACCTCCTCTGTCATTGCTGTTAGGTCTATAACTAAATATTTTCAAGCTTATCTTTTGTTTCCTTAACACGTAAAAGAACAGTTTTATGATCTGTGACTGGTATTTACAAAGCCTTGCAGTTCCAGTTTCTGCTTGCTCTTACTCATAATGACTTATCCACTTTTGTGCTTGTTTTTTGACTGCAACTACTCGTTCTTATAAAATTACTTGACAGAAATTACCTGAGGCCTAGGATAAAGGTGTCTTCTTCCAATTAGGACTCGCATTTCCTTCTGCCAGGTTTCTAGGGATGCTACTAACCAATCTGGGACTATTTTAAACTCAATTCACCATTTGATATAATACAGGTAATGTGAACTTGGACTGCAAATCTACTCCAGGGCTGGATTATGGTTATAACTTCTGCACTATACCGAGACACTTTCTTTGCAGTCTCTGAGGTCAGGTGAGAGGGTTCACCATTATGTCGGGGAGCAGGCTATGGTGGTTTTGGTGAAGGGAAAATATCCTATTAGACTTCATACCTTAGGTAGCCCTTAGGCTTTTACTTTTGTCTCCCTACCCCATGAGGCCTGCAAAATCGTAATTCACATTTGCCAGCCTGGCAAATACTCTTGGGGCATTCAGTTATAAGCACAACTGTCTAAACTCTTGCTTTTTCTTTGGCCTGATAACTCTTTATTTCTCCTTAGCTCTTTGATGCTTTTAAGAAAATTACTTTTAAATTTTTTCCAGAATTTTTAGATGTTTTTGATGGTAGAGTTGGTGCAAGTCCCCTAGATCACCATATTCCTTACAGAAGTGGCTGCGGTTTGTTAAAAAGCATAATACATGCAAGAAAGCTTACAAACATTTTATTTCTGAACAGAATCAGAGAACCCAAAAAGCCAGAAGGGACGTGAGACACACAGTAAGTATTCCAAAACCCAGGTCTCCTCAGTTTCCAAATCTCTTTTGTGACAAGAGCATATTTGTGCATCACACATTTAACCTGTTAGCCCTAAAAACATTTCTCAGAACTTCAGAAAAATTACCTAAGGAAACTGTGTCAAAGCAGTAACAGAAGGAATCAGTGTGTTGAGGTCTAAATTAGAGGACAAAGACCTCAAGATTAATCTCTCACCATTCCTCAGTGAGTGCTTGCCCAAGTTCTACCAGTCCCCCACCCCCACCCCCATCACTTCTAGTCTGTCTTCAAATCCTTCGCTGGGTACTTGGCTTTGGTGTTAATGATTTTGTTACTCCAGGCAGTTTTCCAAACAAAAAGGAATGGTTATTTATAATTCCTAGACTGAAATCATAAATACCATCAGCTGAATTACACTGAAATGTCCGTATAACTCTATGAACAGAAGTTCACATAAAGTTAGTCTGTCTTGGCTAGGTAAAAAGGATTTTAGTTATAAAAGTTGCAAAAGGATCTTATTGTAGGTAAGTTTAGACTCTTAGGTGGTCCTGCAGTGTATACTCTGAGGACAGCTTTGCAGCAACGTTCCTGACACAGATCATTTAGGCTGGGAGCCAGACAACATTTTTCTCCCTCAAATTATAAGGGATCAGTGGTATTCCAGTAAATTGCCCCTTTGTGAATGAAATAACTTTACTTAGATTTTCATACTGAAATACCATACTGAATACCTTTCTTATACAGATCATTTTACTTTTTCCTCAAAAATTTTGTGATTACTTCAGTCTGAAACAGTATTCATGAGATATGGTATACATGGTGGTATCTTCAAGCAAATGCCTTTTAGTTCAAAGTATAAGTACCCTTTATAAAAAAAAATCAGTACCTGCTAATTTTAAAATAATTAGAGATTTTTCCAAGGTATATAAAACCTCCAAACACTCCATCTAGTACATGTTGGACAACTAACAGCTTTTGAACTCTCTCATACTCTGAAAGGGACATGTTATACAAAAGAACTGACTCTATGTGGCTCTGCCATGATATCACAGTGAATATGCTGCTCTCAGTTCCTATAGAGGGTTGTATTTTCTGATGCCAAAATGCACCTGAGCACTATCTTGTAAAGCTGATCATTCATATGACTGAAAACCTGGTAATTCCACCCATGAAGCATATCCCCTAGAGTAGAGCACTGATTCTCAAAGTATAGTCCCTGGACCAGCAGCATCAGTGTCACTTGGGAACATATTAGAAATACAAATTCTTGGGACCCACTCCAGACCCACTGAATCAGAAATCCAAGGTGTTTTAACAAGTCCTCTAGGTGATTCTGATGCAGACTAAAGTCTGAGGCTCCCTGCTTTAGAGAAATTCTTGTTCACTTGCTCTGATACACGAATTGTTTGAGCAGAATTGCCCCTTCTCTCTCTACCTCTCCCCCCGCCACACACACACATCCAATCCCAAAAATGAACATCTACTGTCAGGAGAACAATATAAAAAAATGTACTACTAACACAATGTAGTACTCACTATACAACAGACAAAATAAATGGAAAACAGCTACATTTACAAGCTTAAATAAAACTTAGACCCATAATTTTGATTGAAAAAAATCACGTTAAGTCTGCAGTGTGATATTTTATAAAGGTTAAACACAAATAAAACTAAATAATATATTATTTAAATATATATTTATGTGATAAAGCAATAACACTATTTTTAAAAAACAAAGAAAGGATACCCCTTTAATTCTGTACAGTATTTCCCTCAGAGGGAGCAGAGGCAAGGGGATAGGGTGAGGAAGGAACACAGTGGGAACCATAAATGTACTGAGATCAAGCTAGTTCTTAGGTTGGTCATGAGATTGCAGCTGTTCACTTATTTATGTAATTTTTATCACTACATTCTTTTGTATATATAAAATATTATATAATACATTTTAAACCCAGAAAACAAAAAAATGCAGCTAATAAACAAAGATAGTCATTACCTTAAGTAGAAAAATTAGAAACCACCTAAGTGATATAAATTGTGTAAATTGTGATATGTTCATTCAGTAAAAAAGAATTTTAAAATATATGAGAAATAATTTATGATAAAATGAGTTAGATAAAATAATGTAAAAAATGTACAGTAAAAGGATTAGAAAAAATACAATAAAATGTCAATAGTGGGTATTACAGGGAGTTTTGTTTCTTCTTTGTACATTTAAATTTTTCTATAGTGAATAATAAATACTTTAAAAATCATTAAGGATTTTTAAAACTGTCACTGAAACATTTACTAACTCTAAGTCATTAAAGAAAACTACCAAATCTTCCATTGGAAACAGGAAGGAAGTTGGTATTTTGTGAAAATCTGTGATATATGAGCTTTATAATTCAAAGTTTTATATTTTCTGCCATAAAACTGTGTATCTTTATTACTCTGATTTCATTTAAAATAATTTCATGTTGTTTGTGTGGGAGGAAATATGACTGAGAAAACCATGACCTAAAGAATATATTTTTGCCATAGAGGACTTCAATTAAAACAACTAAAAACAACTTCGATATCCTTAAGAACAAAAAGAAAAAATATCCACCAATGGTTGACCAGCTTTCGGAAACACCGAAGAAACACATATACTGAGAGTCTGCCTTATAGCCCCAGGGCCCATCATAATAAGAAAGAAACATAAAGATTAAGGCCAGAGGCCAGAGATTAGTTACATACCTCTTTTTCCAATATTCTAGCGACCTCACCAAGGGTACGATCTAAAGCAGAAACCTTATTGTTTGCCCATGAGCCACTGTCTTGTACTTGTAGTTGTTTTAGAAGATCTTTGGCTAATCGCTGAAGCCTTGGATACAAAATGAAAGAGAAGAATGACATGAATGTATTAGACTATAATATTTCATTTTCCTAAATATTTTTAAACAAAAGTTGCTTTCATTATTGTATTAGAAACTGCTTCATAGAGCACCTAAGGGGAGGAAAAACAAACCACTCCTAAGGCTGGTGTTATCCTATGTTCACAAACACCAATCTAGTCCTTGTGACACAAAATAGATCTAGAGGACAGTACTGTCCATTCACAGGATTACCTGGAGCAATTGCTGCCATCAGTTTCCACGTGACCCTTAAACTAGAACAGAATTGGAGATGGGGAAAGGTGAGAGTATGATGGCAGAGAAAATGAGTATAAGACCCTGAGCAGGTTTTCATATTTTGATTTAAGTCTTCAAGGTAGCCTTGGATACCATGTTATAAGCACTGTAAACTCTCAGAATATCAAACTCTCCATTTTCCAATTTACAGGCAATTTGGGGATTTCCTGCCACTGCTGATGTCATTTAGACAATAGAGCAATTATTTCCTTTTCACCAAGAATAACACATATTTCCTAGATCATAAGATTCTTTAGTAAGGGGAACGTATGTAATATTTCTTTGAAGCCCTTACTTCTTCTGTTTCACATACTTACTCTTTGATCAATCTTCCTCTCCTTTCAACTTACTTGCTTGAGTATCCTACCAACAGATACTCACCAGTGACTTTCCCAGATCTCTCCACTTTCCCCTATGCATCATCTCCCTGTTGCCTTACTTCCATTTTTATCTATGATTGATTCCATAGGCCATCATTATAATCACTTTCTTGTAAACATGTGCTACATTCCCTTTCTGTTGTTCTGTTACTCCTACAGCTAACCCCCAGCCATGGTAACAATCACTAATGTTTGTTTAGTGGGCCGGGCATCCCTCTCAGTGCCTTGCATACATTAATTTATTTAGCTGGATTAGTGAACATCTGCCTGCCTTTTCCATTTCTGATACTGAGAAATAGTCATACCATGCAAAAGACTGGTATGACTACAGATTCAGAATCTTACTAATACACGTTTGTCTAGTCTGCTCACTCTCCTACAAAGACTTGCTTCATATATTGCTCAATATCCTCACAACTCCACCCATTCCTTTCTCCCCATTGCTTTCACATAAGAAGATCTTACATTTTTTAGAGAAAATAGAAGCTACTGGAACCAGAAAATCTTTCTGCCACAAAATCTACAAGGGTATCAGCACTTCACCCATACTCTCCCTTATTTCTCCTATTACAATCAAGGAAGACTGATTCCTCCCATGTAGGGCTGGTCTTGCCACACAGGCTCTGTATGCATGAGGTCTTCCTGGATCTAAATCCCGCTCTTCCTGCTTCAGTGTCTTTGCAAATGCTATTCATTCATTCCTTTGAAATGCTTCCCCCACTTCCACATTATCTAGAAAATTTCTACTTATCCCTAAGTTTTTAGGCCAAACATTGCTTCCTCTGATTTGACTATTCCTTCAAATCACTTATTACAAGTCTCTCCCATGCAGAAATTTACAACAGAACTTTTGGTAATGATGGGAATGTTCCATATCTGTACTGTCCAACATGGTGGCTGCTAGCCAAATGTACCTATTGTGCACTTGAAATATAGTTAGTGTGACTGAGGAACTAAATTTTAAGTTTTATTTAATTTTAGTAATTTAAAAAGCCGTATGTGGCTGGAAGCTATCATACTGGACAGTGCAGAAGCACAGTATTAACTTCATGAGACAGGGTTCTTTTCTTTTTTTATTATTAATTTATTTTTGGCTGCATTGGGTCTTCGTTGCTGCACACGGGCTTTCTCTAGTTGCAGCGAGCGGGGGCTATACTCTTTGTTGTGGTGCGCGGGCTTCCCATCGTGGGGGATTCTCTTTGTTGTGCAGCACAGGCTCTAGGCGCAAGGGCTTCAGTAGTTGTGACTCCTGGGCTCTAGAGCACAGGCTCAGTAGTTGTGCACAGGCTTAGTTGCTCCGTGGCATGTGGGATCTTCCTGGACCAGGAATCGAACCTGTGTCCCCTGCATTGGCACGTGGATTCTTAACCACTGCGCCACTATCCCGAGACAGGGTTCTTGTCGACCCATTCACCATCTTATCCGTAGCACCTCTAGATAAGTACCCTCAATAGATATTTAATGATGAATGGTCTAAGAAGAAATTTCTTCTTTACATTAATATTAATAGTATCCATAACCTCATATGTTACAAAATGCTTTCATGTACATGATCATTTTTAGTCCTCTGAAAAACACTGTCCATCCCTGTTTGAAAAATGAAGACGCCAAGGCTCAGGCAAATTAGGTGACTTTCCCAAGGCTTCACGACTGGTAAATGTATTATTGGGACTAGAAACCTAGGCCTTTAATCTTCAAATTTCATGCTTTGTCTCCACACCATATTAGTCAATTCAAATAAGGAAATTTCATTCACAAATGAATAAGATCTTAGAATATAATTTCATCTAGAAATGTATTTATGTAAAAAAATTGAACTCCTCAAAGAATACAACAGTAATTGCAGCTCAAAAAGGCCCTGATGAACTCCAGTTTAAACCTAAGCTATCCATATGAAGTTTACTTTGATAAGTCAAGGAATAAATACAAACTCTAAAATCAGAAATACCTATGCTTAAACTCTGGCTCCAGAACATACCACATATGTAAACCCTGGGGAGGTTATTTATCTACTTTCAATCTCAGTTTCTTCAACTTGAAAGTGGAGATTTTATATATATATATATATATATATATATATTTTTTTTTTTTTTTTCTTTCAGAGCTTCTGAAGATTAGAGATAATTAATGTAATGTACCTAACACCATTCACTAAAGTAGACATGCAATAAATGACCAACTCTTGTTACTATTCATTGACAGAAAGTCTCAACCTAACAAAAGGAAAAAGGGAATATAAAAAATACAAAAATAGAGTAAGAGCAACATACTTCTTTTCTTCCTAATCGAATATGGGCTAGAGTCCCATCCGATTAAAGTTACTGACCTTATCATGTGGATGAATATTGGCAGCAAACTTCATTGTGTGACAGATAAGTAGCCACTTCAGCTTTTGGCTGAATAAAGCCTGCACACCATGTAACTGAATATCCAGCCATAGCAATGGATGCATATGAATCTAGCACTATTCTTACCAAGAATGCTCACATTCCACTGAAAACCAGGGGTATTTAGGGAGGCACAAGGGCCATTTTAATTCACAGAATACAAGAGGCTTGTATTTCACCCTGAGGTAAATCAAATCTGGGATTCATATGAACCTATCTTTCAAGGAAGAATGCCAAATCAAGGGGATGCTTAGGTAACATGAGCTAAACCTGTTTTATTCCCTGCCTCCAAAGAAGTACCACAAATAATACAGCCCCTCTCAAGAAAAACATTAGATTTTGATTCATACTATAAATAATGATAGAATGTCACAGGACTCAAGCCCTGAAAGCTGTATTTTCCCTACAGGGCAAGAATAGGAGCTGTTTAGAGGGTGCAGATTTATTAATACAGAAATTGCTATTTGAGTTACTTCTGGCATGTTAATTTTTTCTAGCATGAAAAGAAAAAGTGAAGGATTCATAACTCCTAGCCTAGAACATGAGAAGTATCTGTCAGGTAAATGGCTTTATGGAGAATTTTTTAAGGTCATATACTTTCTTCTCAAAACTTGAACAAATTCTAACAACTCTAAGTTCAACCTGTCACTGGCAAATGTGAAATGTAAGGATCCCTAACTTTTATCACAATTTGGGGAGGTTCATTAGGATCATTGGGAAGATTTATAAAAGTGTAAGAAAGGGGAATGGGCCCACGTTAGGAACTAACGTTCTTCGGTGTGATGGACAGGAAGACATAAACATATTAACTTCTTTTTTCTTTCACCTCCTCTATTTGAAAGGTACATAGTCTAAATTTAAGGCTACTGGTTCCCCTTCCATTTGTAAATAATATGCTTAAGCCTGTATTTCTAACTGTAACAGCCTAAGAAATCCCCATATTAAGATGAAAAAATCAGTGTGCATATATTGCCTCCTACATTGATCATCATTCATTGTTGCCAGCCAGCATCCTTTCCTGTGGAAAAAGAACCCATCTATCCCTTTCAGGGAACTACCTCACCTTCATACTTACATGGGTATACTAGATGTGCTCAATGCTATCAGGGTGTTGCTGCTCCCAGGCCCTCATTCTTAGTGGAAAGATCTAGAAAATGTGTGTATATTATTATATAAATGAATATAAAAAATACATATAACTGGGCGCAGTGGTTGAGAGTCCACCTGCCGATGCAGGGGACACGGGTTCGTGCCCCGGTCCGGAAGGATCCCACATGCTGCACAGCGGCTGGGCCCGTGAGCCATGGCCGCTGAGCCTGCATGTCCGGAGCCTGTGCTCCGCAACGGGAGAGGCCACAACAGTGAGAGGCCGGCGTATCGCAAAAAAAAAACCAAAAAACACATAGAACTATATATATAATTATATATACACAGAGTTGACGCTTGAGCAACAGGGCTTTGAACTGTGCAGGTCCATCTATACGCAGATTTTTTTCACTATGTATGTCCTACAGGATTCAGGGTTGGTTGAATCCGTGAACACAGAACTTTGGAGGGGAAGGCCGACCGTAAAAGTTACAGGCAGATTTCTGACTGCTCGGAGGGCTGGCGCCCCAGCCCCCACCCTCACTGTTCAAGGGTCACGTGTGTGTGTGTGTGTGTGTGTGTGTGTGTGTGTGTGTATCCCTACACTTTACATCTATATTTATTTCTACTTATATATATAATGGAAAATAGGAGTTAAAACCGATACCTACAATTCCAATTCACCACCATAGGATTTTCTGTTCTCCCTGGGTCTATTTTTAACTCTCTTCTCTCATCCTTAATATATTTACTTATGTGAACAATCCACCTAACGTATCATGCATCTTTCTTTATGCATACTGTTATCTTCCTGCTTGGCCTCCAACTCCCTACTCTGGGCTCTTCTGCCATTCTCAGCTTGCTTGGGTTTCACACCCTTTGCAAGACTCCCCTGACAGACTGTGCCAGGATGACATTCCATGGATTACGCTCCTCATCTGGCTCTGATTCCCCACACCAGGCCATGGTGTCCTACCCCACATGGAAGCTCCCTGCGCTCTGCTTGGGCTCTGAACCTCCATACCTGGCGCCCCTCCTTAGCCTACTCTGACACCCACCATTGTGCCACTGCTGCCTCCAGCCATCCAGTCAGTGCAGAGAGAGCTTGGTGCTCTCTCCTCTAGTGGCTTTAGGACTGAATTTTTCTGGAAAGGGAGGGGAAACTGGAGGAAGAGTCATTTTCATTTATTAGCTAGAAAAATTTTATAAGGAGACATTTCTTTTCATCTGCTATTTGGTTACCAATTTCAATCAGTTACAATAATTATCCTTTTTGATGCTCAAATTGTCCTATTTTTGTCTATTAGTAAACTTTTCAAGTCAGCGCCTGAGTCTTTTGATAAAACACTAGCAGTCTTTGAGAGATTCCTTGCCATCTAGTATGACAGAGCATTCAGATCTAGCATTAGACATTTTTCCAAGAAGTTCTTGCTCCCTTTAGTGAGATATGCTCACTGCTACTGCATTGGTCATTGTTTCTAGGCCCCTTCAATCGACACAGCTAGGAAATAAGTGAATGTGTGTACACACACATACATAATACATGTGTATCTATATATGTATATACACAAATACGTATACACACAAATATGCAGAACACTTTTTAAAAGATAAAATATCTCATAAATTCATATATTTCAAATTCAGTCCTACAGGGTTATTACCTGATCTCTAATGTATTACATCTATCTCCTTTCATCCAGACTGAGAATTCAGTTTCTCAGTAATACAGGGGATGAAAGAATGCTAGTCTCCATAATCTTCTTTACTTTATCCTTATTATTATGCACATAGACTCAGAATAACATTATCAATAATACCATCACCAATATAACTGGAGAATGGTTAATTTTTTAGAATATGTTTTCCTCATTCTCCCCAATATTTTTCTTATAGTTATACTATAAAAACAACTGAGATACAGTTATTACATAATATTCTTTTTCTTCTGGCCATCAGTTATTCTTAGTTCTATAAGAAACTATAACTTTACTATTCATCCCTAGTCTTTATGTTGATGTCTAATAATTTTGATTGTCTAAGGTTCATTCTCTCTTAGTATTTAAGATCCTCAAGAAAAGAAAATGTGGGTCAAGGATTTTGTAACTGACAAAACTGATTTTTTTTTTTTTTTTTTTTTTTTTTACAGTACGCGGGCCTCTCACTGTTGTGGCCTCTCCCGTTGTGGAGCACAGGCTCCGGACGCGCAGGCTCAGCGGCCATGGCTCACGGGCCCAGCTGCTCCGCGGCATGTGGGATCTTCCTGGACCGGGGCATGAACCTGTGTCCCCTGCATCGGCACGTGGACTCTCAACCACTGCGCCACCAGGGAAGCCCAGCAAAACTGATTTTTGAGGGCATAAAATTATTGATAAGAAAGAGTAAGAACTAAGGCAACATTGTTCACATCAGCCCTTCTTGAGAAACCTACTTAAGAATGAGGTTCAGATGCTTCTCTCAAATTGGTTCCCTGAACCTTCCAGTGAAAACCTGTTAGCTATTTCGGGGTTATCCTTTCCTTACATCTGTTATCCCAGTTGCTTCTCTTTGCTTTCTTTCACACTGATGTCATTACCATGCAGGTCTTGTGGCTATTTGTTCCCATCCACTTGCATTTCAGATTTCATGTAGATATCTGGCAATGTAGTGTTTTTTGTAAATGCTTCCATGGGTTTTGGGTTTTCTTTATTAGTTATCTGGTTTCTATATTAAAATCTGAAGATATCGAAAAATTATGCTTCTATTGCTACTGCCATTTTTCTAGACTTATAATTTAAAAGAATATCCTGGTTGCCCTGTGGCGAAGAGACTGTAGTAAACAAGGGCAGAGCAGCGTAGAACTAATTAGGAAGCTGCTACAATAATTCAGATGAGAGACACTGGTAGGTTAGACTACACTAGTTACTATGGAGGTAATGAATAGTTGTCAGATTCTGAATATGTTTTACAGATAGAGCCAATAGAATTTTTTGATGGACTGGAAGAGTGTGAGAAAAAGGATGACTCTAAAGATTTTAGATGTCTTAATTTAAGGATGGGCTTGCCATCCTTAAATTAAGGATGAGCAAAAATATGAGGGGTAAGGTATGGGAGCAAATTTCAGGAGTTTAATTTTGCACATGTTCACTTGAGACATCCAAGTGAACAGAGACATTCAAGTGGAAATGCTAAATAGGAAGCTGGATATAGTGTTCTGGAGTTCTGGGGACAGGTCTGTATTGGAGACATAAATTTAAAGTCCATCCAGATACTAGGTGTTTAAAGTCATGAAACTAAATGAGATTACCAAGGGAGTAATTCTCTATTTGAACTCTCAGGACAAAGGCATGTTAATGTCAGTGGTCAAAGAGACAAGAAACAACCAGGCAAAAGATACCGAAAAAGAGCATCTAGTCAAGTAAGAGGAGAATCCAGAGAAAGTTGTATAGTAGATTGTTACATTAAAGGTCCCCCTTGAAGTATATCTTGCCAGCCATGACGTACATAGTCACCTCAGACAGTGACTACGGACTTGGAAAAATGACTTGCCTTGGCCAATGGGACATAAACAAATGTGACACAAGCAGAGGCTTGATAAGGCCTGATATCCTCTATGAACACTGATGCAAAAACCCTCAATGAAACAAGCAAAACAAATTAAACAGCATATTAAAAGGATTATACACTATGACCAAGTGATCTGTCATCCTCAAGGAGGCTGACCAAAGCTTCCTTATATGGCAGTCACAGGGGAGCAAGAAAGCAAAGTTGTGAGCAGAAGCCTCAAGACTTCTGGAGCCAAGGCTCAGGAGTCACATATTGCTTCTGCAGTAGACTGTGGATGAGAACAAGTCAAAAGGCCAGAACAAATTCAAGAGTAAGGAAAATAGAGTCCACTCCTTGATGGAGAGGTGGCAAAGTTATATTGCAAAGGGACATGCCTCCAGGAATGGCTCAACTTCTGGCCATCTTTGCAAACACTATACCACATCATATATTAAATTTCCTCAAATTTTGGATCTATTTCTAAACTGTTTTAAAAAATCTATTCCATTAATTTGTATTATTCACATGACAATACAAAACTATTTGGTGGATAAATTAGGAGTTTGGGACTAGCAGATACAAACTACTATATATAAAATATATAAACAACAAGGTCCTACTGTATAGCACAGGGAACTATATTCAATATCTTGTAATAAACTATAATGGAAAAGAATTGGAAAAAATATATATACTGGATCATTTTGTTGTATACCAGAAACTAACACAACATTGTAAATCAACTATAAATTAAAAAAATAAAGTACTACTTCAAGTGCTAGAACTTAATCATATACATAATGAATAAAAGATATCTTAACCGTAAACAAAAAAGTGGACAACCTAAGCTCCGGGTTCACATTGCCTTTCAATAAGACTACACCAGTCTGTACCCCTATCAGTAGTATTATATAAGTACCTTTCTCTCACTGCACCTCTACTGGCAGTCTATTTGAGAGAAGCAAAATGATGATGTTTTTGTTTACTTAGCTATTACACTTAGTAATTACACTTACACCCAATGGCGGAGTCTAAATCCTCATCTGTCAAGTGGCCCTTGCAACGATATTGAATGAGATCTCCTCAGAGTAAGAACCCGTACAGCCTTGCCAGAACTTGTTTTGTTAGAATAGGGTTTCTTTACCTCAGCACTACTGATGTTTTGGATGCGGTAATACTTTGCTGTGGAGGCCTATCTTGTGCACTGAAGAATGTTTAACAGTATCCCCTGGCTTCTGCATGCTTGATGGCAGCTGCACCAGTTTTCCAAGCTGTGATAACTAAAATATTATCACATATCCCTAGGCACAGACAAACATCCTCTCGCAAAACCATCCCCAGTTGGATACCACTGTGTTAGCAGAATAAAATTCTAGGCATCAGATACAAAGTCCATGACCACAGGCATACAATGATGGTTCAGATAAGCTTTTGTTACAGGCAAAGACTGAAAAGACAAAGAACTAAAATGTAGGATAAAATACTCACTTTGCTTTATAGGGTGAGTCTGAGCCAGAATTTTTTGTTTCCAATAAACTCTCGTATTCCTTGGCCCTAAGGAGAAAAGAGTTTTATCATTGTTAGCTATTTTGCTGCTAATTTTTATAACAAAATAAAACTTTGGCTGTTTTTCCTCTCCCAGTACTAGGAACATTACTACACTAATTTTCACACTTAGATTTCTGAGATTGCATCTTTAAAATACTATAAATCTATCAAAAAAGACTTAAAATACATATTTCCTCACAGGATATAAAAGAGATTCATAAAAACACTTCTGAGTTTAGGGTACAGAATGGTGCTATTTTTCAGAAATGTTAAAATCATGATAATTAAATTTAAAACCATACTAAGTTTCTACAAGGTGGTTGAGGTGCCTCAGGAGGCATATAATGCAAGATTAAATACAGGTAAAGAATAGTCACTTAACTCTAGAAATAATTTTAAAAGGCAGTGGAAATGACTTGACCAGATACTCAAAGATCTGTTTTGTTCTGCTTTTGTTATTTATACTGACTAAATACCAAAAGTCTGCAAAAATCTGAGATAACACTCTTCTGCCATTGTCCAACTAAGCTCCACCTTGCCTGTAACTGTAGGCAACAGCCATCAACAGGTCACCAAACTAAGCAGACGTCACTACAGCAATCCATTAACAATGACTTAATTTGTCAATTTCCCTTTTCAGAGGAAAAACAGAAAAATACTAATTTAAATATTAACCATTCACCCAAAGGGTTCTATTTCTAGTCTCAAATATTAGTCCAGTGACCTATGAAAGAATTAGTCACAATGTACACCAATCCATACAGCAATGATAGGTGAAAAAATAAAAACTGTTTCATAAAAAACCTGAAAGATGCAAATTACAACATACCCAATGAGAAAAAAGCAATCTAGCATAGGTTATGCTTGGGAATGAAGAAATAACTAAATTAGAATTAAACATTAAATTATGTATTGTTTCAACCTACGTGTGCTCATTGCTTCAGCCAAAATATTAAGGCATATCAAAATGGGGAAATAACCACATTGTAGTTGCAAGTAATTGTGACCTCATATGAAAGGTGGGGAAAGTAACAATTTTGCAGGATTGAATATGTTCCAAGAGCTGTGCCAAGGAGCTACACATTCATTGTCTCATACAGTCTTACAAACTCAATATATATACTGTCCTCATTTTACAAAAAAGAAATTGAGGCTTAGGAAGATGCCAGTTATATCAAGACATATATTTTATCTGAGCCTTCAAGTGGAAAAAACTGAATACATTCTCCCATTCATGCACACCTAACTAGAAAAATACTACCCAAAGGAATCCTAACTTTACCTGGAATGGTAGTTAACCACTTTTTCCTAACTTGAATCTCACCTTGATTCACTTTTAGCAATCAATTAAATAGTTATTTCCAGAGCCCCTACTCTGTATAAACTAGAGTATGGGGGGATAATGAGAGTTATATATATATATATATCAGGGATGGGGTATATATATATATATATATATACATACATACATACATACATATATATATATATAGGGAATATTCAATGTATTTATTCTCCATAAGGAGGAGGAAGATACAGCATTAAAAGATACATAGTTCTACAAAGCTGAGTAAGTGACTGGTGGGTACTGTCCCAAGTGCTCATTTCCACCTAAGATGCTAGGGGGAGTTTCCTCAAGGAAATGAAAAGTGTACCTTTTTGAAAGATAGGTAGCATCTGAAAACATGAAAAGAAAATGCCATTAATAGGGTAGAGAAGTGAGCAAATAATGCTAGACATGGGAAAAACACAGGTTTTGCTTAGGGAACAGTGTACAGACCCCTTTTGCTGGAGCAAAAGATTAAAATGTGGGAATAATGAGAGATAAGGCTGAAAAGAATTATTTCAGAAACTCTATTATTATTAAATTCTAACTACTTACTCTTTAAGCTAATGACCCACTTTATTAATATTTTAAATTTATTAGTGTTGTGTTGTATACTGCATTCCCTCACTTTTAGTCTCCTTGTCATCATGGTTGTACTCTTTCTTAGTCATAATGTGGGATATTTATTTACTCCGTTTTATTTTTTGTTAGCTTTTCAGAGTTTACCAATATTCTCCAAGAATTAGATCTTATCAACTTCTATTTAATTTCCATTTTTATCTTTATAAAGATATAGTACATTGTAAGTGCCATATGTATATCTGTTAAATAAAAATAAATACATCTATCCTATTTCCCATGAAGAAGATATGAATATTGTTCTAACCCTTGAGTTGTTTAGACTACTACTACTTCAACTGATAAAATAATTTAAGGCTAAAATTTCATTCTGAGTAAAGTTTTGACCATACTCCGTAAGTTTCATGTTCTCATTGTCACAAATTTCAAACAGTTTGTATTTCCATTTTGTCTTACTCCTAAAAACTCTTACTTCAAATAATGTTTTCTGGCCCACTCCCACCCCTTGGTTCCGAAGTGTTAATTTTTTTGTCTTTATAATTCTTTTTTTCATTTTTGGGTCAGCTTTATTGAGGTATAATTTACAAACAATAAAAACTTTAAATTTTAAGTGTATAACTTGATGAGTTTTCACAGTTGTGCCTACCAACATAAGTGAAACCACAATCATGATATAAAGCATTTCCACCACCCCACAAAATTTTCTCATGTTTTTCGGTAATAATTCTCTTCCCCCTGCCCCCACCTTCTTGTTCCTAGGAATAATCCATCTACTTTTTCCCAGTATAGATTTCTGAATATCAAATTACTACAATCATACATACTTTCTTGTGTCTGGATTAATTCATTTAGAATAAATCTCGAGATTCTTTCATAATCAAATATATTATTAGTTAATTCCTTTTCACTGCTTTGCAGTATTCTATTGTTTGGACACCACAATTTATCCACTTCCAGTTGGATATTTTACTTCTTTCCAATCTGGAGCTACCACCTACTCTAAACATTTGTAGACAAGTCACTGCATGGGCAGATGTCTTAATTTCTTTTGGATAAATACCCAGGAATGGGGTTGCTGAGCAATCTGATAAGCATGTGCTTAACCTTAAAATTCAAAAATGTTTACCAAACAGGTCATTCCAATTTGTACTTCTACCAGCAAAGAATGAGAGTTTCAGTTGCTTTAATCCTCAAAGAGTATCTTGCTTAATTTCTTTATAACTGTGAAGTTCTTATATTTCCTTTTGACTTCTAACTTCATTTCTTTGTGGTTAGAGAAGATATCTTGGATGGTTTCAATACTTTAAAATTTATGGAATCTTGTTTTGTGGTCTAATGTATTATCAGTGCTGAAGAGTATTTCATGTACACTCGAGCAGAATATGTATTCTGCTGTTGTGGGGTAGAATGTTCTCTATTCATCTGTTAGGTTTAGTTAGTTGACATTGTTCAAGACTTTTATTTCCTTGTTGATCCCCAGACTGGTTGTCCTATCCATTATTAAAAGTGGGGTATGAAGTATCCAACTATTACTGGTGAACTGTCTATTTCTCCCCTCAATTCTGTCAGTTTTTCCTTCATATAGTTTGTGACTTTCTCAAGTGCATATATGTTTGTAATTGTTACGTATTTTTGATGGATTCATCCTTTCATCACTACATAATATCCTTCTCTTTATTGTACAATTTTGGTCTTAAAGTCTATGTCGCATGATAGCAATATAGTTACTTCAGCTATATTATCTTGCAGAGGGTACTCTTTGCATGAAATATTTCTATCCTTTCACATTAAACCACTTGGGTTCTTATATTTGAAGTGAGTCCCTTGTAGACAGCATATAGTTGAATGATTTTTAAAAATTCATTCTGCCAATTTGTTTCTTTTACTGGAGTCTTTAATGCATCTATATTTAATGTGATTACTGATAAGGACAGATTTACTTCTGCCATTTTTCATTTTCTGTATATCTCTTTGGTCTCCCAATTCCTTCATTACTGCTTTATTTTGTGCTAAATATTTTCTAGTGTACCACTTTCATTCCCTTCTCATTTCTTCAAGCATATGTATATACTTATTTATCTATTGTTTTCTTAACAGTTGTCCTGAATTATAATTAACATCTTAATTCATAACAATCTAGTTAGAATTAATACCAACTTAGTTTCAGTAGTATACAAAAATGTTCCTATATAGCATTTACCTCCTTTATGCTATTATAATGTCATTTCTTTATACATTGTGTGTCCATCAACATAGGTTTATAAATTATTGTTTTGTGTAGTTCTCTTTTAAATCAAATAGGAAAAATGAGGAGATACAAAAATACTACATTTACACTGATTTATACATATATAGTTACTTCTACAGTGTTCTTTATTTCTTTGTGTGGATTCAAGTTACTGTCTACTGTGTTTTTATTGCAGACTAAAGATTTCCGTTAGAGCTTCTTGAAGTACAGGTCTACTAGTGACAATCTCTCAGCTTTTGTTTATCATGGAATGTATTAATTTCTCCTTCATTTTTGAAGTTTTGCCAGATATAGAATTCTTGGTTGACAATTTGTTCTGCTTTTGTGTTTTTCTACCAGGAAACTGAATATGTTTATCCTACTGCCTTCTGACCTCTATAGTTTCTGATGAGAAATAAACTGTTATTATATTGAGGATGTTTTACACATGAAGAATTGCTTCTCTTTTGATGTTTTCAAGATTCTCTGTCTTTATCTTCCAATGTTTGATTATAACGTGTCATAACGTGGATCCCTGCATTTCTCCTACTTACGAGTTTGTTGAACTTCCTGTATCTGCAGATCATATCCTTCATTAAATTTGGAAAACTTTCAGCCATCATTTCTTCAAATGTTCTCTGCCCTTTTCTCTCTGTACTCTTCTCTGGGACTCCCCTTATGTATACGTTGGTATGCTGGATGGTGTCCCACAAGTTTTTGAGACTGTATTCAAATTTTTCCCCATTCTTTATTCTTTCTCTTCCGTGGAGTGGATAATCTCAATTGAGAATCTTCAAGTTCACTGATTCTTTCTTCTATCTGCTCAAATAAGCTGCTGAACTCTTCAAGTAATTTTTTTTCACTTCAATTACTGTACTCTTTAGCTACAAAATTTCTATTCTTTTAAAATTTTTATCTCATTATTAACATTATCCAGTTGGTTACATATCATTCACATGTTTTCCTTTAGTTCTCTGAGTATATTTTAAAAATTTTTAGGGCTTCCCTCGTGATGCAGTGGTTGAGAGTCCACCTGCTGATGCAGGGGACACGGGTTCGTGCCTCGGTCCGGGAAGATCCCACATGCCGTGGAGTGGCTGGGCCCGTGAGCCATGGCTGCTGAGCCTGTGTGTCCGGAGCCTGTGCTCCGCAACGGGAGAGGCCACAACAGTGAGAGGCCCGTGTACCGCAAAAAAAAAAAAAAATTTTTTTTTAATCTTTGTCTAGTAAGGCCAATGTCTGGGCTTCCCCAGGGACACTTTCTAGTAATTTTTTTTTTCCCAGTGTATGGGCCAATTTTCTTTTTTTTTGCATGCCTTGCAACTGTTTCTTGAAAACAAGACATTTTAAATATTATAATGTGGCAACTCTGGAAATCAGATTCTCCTTCCTCTCAGGTTTTGTTTTTGCTACTTGATGTACTTGTTGTACATTTGTTTAGTGAGTTTTCTGAACTAAGTTTCTAAAGTTTATATTCTTTGTCATTATGGCCCCTAAAGTCTCTGTTCTATTACTTTAGCAATCAATTAGTGATCCAAGAGATTTCTTTAAACACCACAAACAATAACATCAAAAGTCCTAATCTAGTCTTGGAAGATGGGCTCTGTGTGTGTGTAGGGGCAAGCCAACAAGACTCAGTCAGGCAGATTAAAACTCTATCTTAGCCCTCACTTCCTGCTTGCATAAAAGACTAATGGTCAGGACCTTCTTGGGTCTTTTCTGATCATGTACCCATCCCTGGGCATGCATATGGCCTTCTAGATTTCTCAGAGTATGTGGGAGGTTTTCAAAGCCCTTGTTCCCCAAGGCATCTCAATCCTCAGTCTTTCCCTGCAAATTTTTTGATTAATTATTCACACTAATTATATACCCTTGCACTGGGCACCACCAACTAATACATTTGCCTTTAAATTGTTTTTGACAATCACCCCCAGGTAGCCTCCTCAGCTCTGGGAGAATCCTGAGTTAGGTAAAAGAAAGACAAATTCTTAGAACTAACCTTTCAGAGAACCATCAGTCAGGTTAAAACAACTACAGTTCTTTGAGTACAAGGTTTGTTCTGCTCCCTCCATTACTAAGTACCTGTAACAGGGATGCTGGGAAGTTGAGACATGATCAGGGTAAGTTAAAATACCACCAGCCTCTTTTTTTAAACTGAAATATAGTTAATTTACAATGTTGTGTTAGTTTCAAGTGTACAGCAAAGTGATTCAGTGATATATATATATAGATTTTTTTCAGATTCTTTTCCATTATAGGTTATTACAAGATATTGAGTATAGTTCCCTGTGCTATACAGTAGATCCTTCTTGTTTATCTATTTTATAATATATAGTAGTGTGTATATGTTAATCCCAAACTCCTAATCTATCCCCCATCCCCCACTATCCCCTTTGGGATACCCACTATCCCCTTTGGGAAACCATACGTTTCTTTTCTATGTCTGTGAATCCATTTCTGTTTCATAAATAAGTTTGTATCATTTGTATCATTTTTTAGATTCTACATATAAGTGATATCATTTGTCTTTCTCTGACTTGTGTCACTTAGTATGATAAACTCTAGGTCCATTCATGTTGCTGCAAATGGCATTATTTCATTCTTTCTTAAGGCTGAGTAGTATTCCATTATATATACACCACATCTTCTTTATTCACTCATTTGTCAATGGACATTTAGGTTGTATCATGGGTTATTCCTCTGTGGGTTAATCCTATATGGAACTCTCTGTGCTTCCTGGACTTGGGTAACTATTCCCTTTCCCAGATTAGGGAAGTTTTCAGCTATTACCTCTTCAAATATTTTCTTAGGCCCTTTCTCACTCTCTTATCCTTCTGGAATCCCTATAACGTGAATATTAGCGTGCTTGATGTCCCAGAGATCTCTTAAACTGTCCTCATTTCTTTTCATTCTTTTTTCTGTTCAGTGGCAGTGATTTCCACTACTCTATCTTCAGCTCACTGATCTGTTCTTCTGCCTCGTTTAGTCTACTATTGATTTCTTCTAGTGTATTTTTCATTTCAGTTATTGTATTCTTCAATTTTGTTTGGTTGTTCTTTATATTTTTTAATTCTTTGTTAAAAACTTCTAATTTCTTGCTCTGTGCATCCATTCTCTTCCCAAGTTCTTTGATCACCTTTATGATCACTACTCTGAACTCCTTCTAGGGTCGACTGCCTATCTCCACATCACTTAGTTCTTCTTCTGGGGTTTTATCTCATTCCTTCATCTGAAACATATTTCTCTGTTGCCTCATTTTGTCTAAACTGCTACTTGTATTTTCCTGTATGTGGTAGGTTTGTTAAGTTTCTCAACCTTGGAGAAGTGGCTCAATGTAGGAGATGTTCTATGCATCCCAGCAGTGCACACCCCTCTCATCACCCAAGAGCCAGGGGCCAGCTGGTCCCAGGGTAGTGTCTGGTCTGGATTTCTGGACTCGGTCTGCAGGCTGTGGGACTGTAGTTTTCTTGCTTCTGGTGTCTGCCCCCTGGTGGATGAGGCTGGTCTAAAGGTTTGGGTAGGGTTCCTGGCAGGAGGGGCCAATGCCTGCCCCCTTGGTGGGTAGAGCTGGATCTTGGTCCTCTGATAGACAGGACCATGCTAGGGGCATGTCTAGAGGTGGCTGTGGGCTCAGAGAGTCTTTAGGCAGCCTGCTTGTAGATGGACACATCCCCACCCAGTTTGTTGTTTGGCCTGAGGTGTGTTGTTTAGCACTTGAGTCTACAGGCTATTGGGTGGGACCAGGTCTTGATGCCAAAATGTCAGATTCCAGGAGAGTTCTTGCAGATGAATGCTCCCCACTGTGTCCGCCACCAGTGTCTCTGTCCCCAGGGGGCCACTGCCACCCCCTACCTCCACAGGAAACCCTCTAAGACTAGCAGGTAGGTCTGGCCCAGGCTTCCATCAAATTACTGCTTTTGCCCTTGGTCCTGGTATGAGTGAGATTTTGTGTGTGCTCTTTAAGAGTAAAGTCTCTATTTCCCCCAATCCTGTGAAGCTCCTGCAATCAAGCCCCGCTGGCTTTCAAAGACAAATGCTCTGGGGGCTCCTCTCCCTGGTGCTGGATCCCTGGGCTGGGGGGCCTAATATGGGGCTCAGAACTCTCACTCCTGTGAGAGAACCTCTGCAAATATAATTATTCTCCAGTTTGTGGGTCACCCACATGAGAGATATGGAATTTTATTATATTTCAAGTCTGCCCCTCCCATGGGTCTAGTTGTGGTTCCATCCTTATATCTTTAGTTGTAGAGGATCTTTTCTGGTAGGTTTCAGTCTTTTTCAATGATGTTTGTTCTTACAGATAGTTGTGATTCTGGTGTGCTCATGAGAGGGGGTAAGCTTGGGGTCCTTCTACTCTGCCATGTTGGCCACTCTCTTCCCTCTCTTAACGAGGTTCATCTGATTTTTCTTAATTGCCTTTTCCCCCAGTAGCAGTAAGCCTTTGATCATTTCCTGAGTTCAAAAAAAGTTGATTCTGACAGTTTTTGGCAGTTGATTCATTATTTTTATGGCAATATGGACTCTTGGAGTTCCCTACCCTACCTTTTTATTCACATCATTCAGGATTTTTAAAATTTTAAATAAAAGACCTTAATTCATATTTACATTATAATTGATGTGTTTAGCATTATTTCTGCCGTTTTATTTTTTAAACCAACTTTGAGATATAATTCAAATACCATATAATTCACCCATTTAAATGTGTAATTCAATGTTTTTAAATATATTCATAGGGTTGTATAGCCAATCATCACATTCTAACTTTAGAAGATTTTTATTTTCCCTGAATAAAATCCAGTAAACTTTAGTACTCAATCCCAGTTTCTCTCCTCCTGCTCACATCCCCAAGCAACACTAATCTGCTTTTTACCTCTATAAAATTTTTTATCCTGTACATTTCATATAAATGGAATCATAAGATACATGACCTTTTCCTGACTGGCTTCTTTCACTTACCATAGTGTTTTCAAGTTTCATCCACATTGCAGCACATGTCAGTATTCATTCCTAAATACTATTTCATTGTATGGATATATCAAATTTTGCTTACCTATTCAACAGTTGATGAACATTTGGGTTGTTTCCACTTTTGGCTCTTATGAATAATGATGCTATGAACATACCTGTACAAGTTTTATTTGATCATGTTTTCAATTCTCTTGGGTATAAATCTAGGCATGGAGTTACTAGGTCATACAGTAATTCTGTGTTTAACTTTTGGGGAACTAACAAACTGTTTTCCAAAGTAGACAGACCATTTTATATTCCCAACAATAAGGTATAAAGATCCTAATTTCTTCACATCCTTGTTACTGTCTATTGAATATAGCCATCCTAGTTGGTGTGAAGTGGAATCTCACTATGGATTTGACTTCCCTGATGACTAATGATGTTGAGCATCTTTTCATGGTCATACTGGCCATTTGTATACCTTGTTAAAGAAATGTCTACTCAGATCCATTGCCCATTCATTATTGGTCAGTCTAGCAAGGCAAAAGAAATAAAAGCAAAAACAAACAAATGGGACCTAATCAAACTCAAAAGCGTTTGCATATCAACAAAATGAAAAGACAACCTACTGAATGGGAGAAAATACTTGCAAATGATGTGACTGACAAGGGGTTAATATCCAAAATATACAATCAGCTCATACAACTCCATATCAAAAAAACACACAACCCAATCAAAAAATAGGCAGATGACCTAAATAGACATTTTTCCAAAGACATACAAATGGCAAACAGGCACATGAAAAGATGCTCAACATTGCTAATTATTAGAGAAATGTAAATCACAACCACAATGAGGTATCACCTCACACTGGTCAGAATGGCTAATATCAAAAAGTCTACAATAAGTAAATGCTGGAGAGGTTATGGAGAATACCGCTGGTGGGAATGTAAAGTGGTGCAGCCACTATGGAAAACAGTATGGAGGTTCCTTATAAAACAAAAAATGGAGATACCATATGATCCAGCAATCCTACTCCTGGGTATATATACAGAAAAAACAAAAACTGTAAGTCGAAAAGGTACATGCACCGCAATGTTCACAGCAGCACTATTTAGAAAAGCCAAGACATGGAAGCTACTCAAGTGCCCGTCAGTGGACGACTGGCTTAAGAATATGTGATATATATATATATATATAGACACACACATATGCAATGGAAAATTACTCAGCCACAAAAAAGAACAAAACATTGCCATTAGCAGCAACATGAATGGACCTAAAGAATATGCTTAGTGAAATAAGTCAAACAGAGAAAGACAAATACTATATGATATCACTTATATGAGGTATCTAAAAAACAATACAAATAAATCTATATACAAAACAGACTCACAGACACAGAAAACAAACTATGCTCACCAAAGAGGACAGGAAAGTGGGAGTGAGAGACAAATTAGGAGTGTTTGATTAACAGATACAAACTACTATACATAAAATAGATAATTAACAGGAACTTACTATATAGCACAGGGAATTATACCCAATATCTATAATAATCTATAATGGAATATAGTCTGCAGAAAAAAACCCAAAGACAAATCAATATGCTGTACACCTGAAACTAACACAATATTGTAAATCAACTACACTTCAATAACAAAAAAATTACTCTGAGCATTAAACACACAGTATATAAAAAGAATGACATGGTAACTATTCTTACTAAGAGTTTACAGTGAGGAGAGTAAATAAAAATCTTAAAAAATAAATAAGGTAATATCTGAGAATAAGATATCCTATAAAGAGAATAGAGTAATTAATATACAGTGGCTGATTATATGTATGTGTCAAGGAGGTGAAGGATTTATAGAGCACAATGAAGGAAGGCCTCTGAGAAGTAAGTCTTTAAGCAGAAACCTGAATCAAGTGAAAGAGCCAGTCACAGGGAAATCTCGGGGAATTTCAGGCTGGCTAGAGGGAACATCAAGTGCCAATACACTAGGGAATATTCAAGGAACAGAATGGCAGCAATGGTAAAACGAATACAGAATTATGCTTATTATATAAACATGCTACTCCATTAAAAATGCTTCCTTGAAAGTCATCAATGATCTCCAGTATTACCAAACACAATGGCTTTTTCTCTGTATTCATTCTCCTTGAACTTTCTGACTATATTTCACATCTCAATGCCTTTCAAATCTCAATGCCTGTGAAATATATTTCACAACTATCAACGCCTTTTTCATGCCCTCATCTCCTTTCACTTCCATTTAACAATTATCTATTGTTACTATTGCAATTTTAATATTATAATAATGAATGCTAAATATATAATTTTAACTTATAGTCCAAATTTCAAACTCCTGAAGCTCTTCACTTGGAAGCTCAACCTTCACCTTGTTCTCTATATCTTTAAAACCAAAATCATTCTTAACATTGTACATCCACTTACCTATATTTTTCAATAGTACTTTGGACTAATATTTCAAAATTATTTTCTATTCTTCATTTTCTTTTCTCAATATTATTATCAAATCACTAATCTTAGATTAAAACATTTCTTGATTGCTTTCTTTACATTTATTGTACTATACACTGTAATGTCAGCCCTATCACTTCATGCCTGAGTTAGTAAAATAATCTCCTATGCACTCAAGCTCTCAACCTTCTAATCCTACCTGTATAGCACAGGTGACAAATCTTCCCAAGTCATTAATTTCCTGATGTTATTCCCTTGGCAATCTATGGTAGTTCTTTCCCCAAAGATATAGTCAATCTTCTAACTAGCATTCAAGGCTCTCCATAATTTGACCCTTTGCTACTTATTCAACTTTATATTCTCTGATACATCAACTGCATTTTATAAATTTGGATTTGCACAGTCCATTATCGAGACATTTTCACGAGTTAGGATACTGCTAGCAGGGAGCAGTACAGCTTAATACCTGCACAGATTAATGCAGAAGGCAAGAAATAGGAGGAAATTATTACTTTTACAAAAATAAACTTCAACTGAAAAGAATAAATAGGCATTTAACAGGCTTACGAATGTGGACACTGTCTACCAGTTCCTCTGGGATATCACTTGGAGAGCTGAAACCTACTTGCTATGTGCTCAGCCACATCATCTCTGTGCCCCTATTTCCTTTTTTCCCCCAAGTTTACTGAGATACGATCAACATACAGCATCGTGTAAGTTTAAGGTGTACCAAGTGATGATTTGATACACATATATACTGTGAAATGATTACCAAAATAAAATTAACACCTCCATCACCTCACATAATTACCATTGTGTGTGTGGTGATCTACTTCCTTAGCAACTTTCAAGTATTAAAATATAGCATTGTTAACTATAGTCACCAGCCTGCACATTAGATTCCCAAAACTTGTTCATCTCATAAGTGGACGTTTGTTCCCTTTGACCAATATCTCCCCATTTCCCCCACCCCTGAGCCCCTGGTCATCACTGTTCTAATCTCTATTTATATGATTTTGACTTTTGTAGGTTCCACAATGAGAAGCCTGCACGCTGCAATGAAGAGTAGCCCCCGCTCGCCGCCAACTAGAGAAAGCCTACATGCAGCAACGAAGACCCAACACAGCCAAAATACAAATAAATAAATAAATTTTAAAAATTGTTAGGTAGATTAGAAGTAGTTGCGAGCTTGCTAAAATGTAGATTCTTCACCTAAAACCAAGTTAATCAGAATCAACTGGCTGAAGCCCAAGAACCTATCTTTTAAATAGGATACCAAGTGATTCGGATGTAAGGGGTCAAAGACTACAGTTTGAAAATCATTGTCCTGTTTCATGATTTGATCTATATTAACAAAACAGCATGAAACTTATTATTTATTGAGTTATCTCTTAGATACTAGGCCAATAGATTTTAGAGTATGATGTGATACTTTCACATCATAGAGAATCTTTCAGAGGTACAAGGTAAAAACTTCCACATCATAGAGAATCTTTCAGAGGTACAAGGTAAAAACTCATTCATTCTCATTCTCTTACAAGCATACAATGGAGGTGAGACTATATGGCATGTGATATTACAACACAGAAGCAAATTTGAGAATCCACCTCTATTTTTTAAGCCAGACATTAAGAAAATTAACATAACTCTCCTTACTAAATTTTTTGCTTGTTTTAGAAAAGTTATTTTTCATAATTTTTTTTTTCATTTTTAGACCCTTTGTTTTATAAATTATGTATTATTGCTTTGGCTAGAACTCACAGAATTATGTTCAAGACCAAGGGGGATAGTCTTTTTGGTTTGCTTCTGGTGCATGGGCTTATTCATGGGCTCTCTATTCTATTTCCATTGATCTATATGTCTGTTCTTGTGCCAGTACCATACTGTTTTGATGACTATTGCTTTATAGTATGCACTTGGCCCTCTGTCTATAGGTTCAACCTCCATGGATTCAACCAACCACAGACTGAAAATATTAGAAAAAAATATTAGACAATATTAGACTGAAAATATTAGAAAGTTCCAAAAAGCTTAAATTCGCTGTGTGTCAGCAACTATTTACAAAGCATTTACAACTATTTACAGAGCATTTAAATTGTATTAGGTATTATAAGTAAGTTAGAGATGATCTAAAGTACATGGGGAGTATGGAGGTTCCTTAAAAACTACAAATGGGGGGACCTTGAAGATGGCGGAAGAGTAAGACGCGGAGATCGCCTTCCTCCCCACGGATACACCAGAAATACATCCACACGTGGAACAACTCCTACAGAACTCCTACTGAAGGCTGGCAGAAGACCTCAGACCTCCCAAAAGGCAAGAAACTCCCCACGTACCTGGGTAGGGCAAAAGAAAAAACAGAGACAAAAGAATAAGGACGGCACCTGCACCAGTGGGAGGGAGCTGTGAAGGAGGAAATGTTTCCACACACTAGGAAGCCCCTCCGCGGGCGGAGACTGCGGGAGGTGGAGGGGGGAGTTTCGGGACCGCGGAGTGGTGCACAGCGACGGGTGCGGAGGGCAAAGCGGGGAGATTCCTGCACAGACGATCGGTGCCGACCAGCACTCACCAACCCGAGAGGCTTGTCTGCTCACCCGCCGGGGCGGGCGGGGCTGCGAGCTGAGGCTCGGGTTTTGGTTTTGGACGCAGCTCAGGGAGAGGACTGGGGTTGGCGGCTTGAACATAGCCTGAAGGGGTTAGTGCACCACGACTAGCCGGGAGGGAGTTCGGGGAAAAGTCTGCACCTGCCGAAGAGGCAAGAGACTTTTTCTTCCCTCTTTGTTTCCTGGTGCGCGAGGAGAGGGGTTTAAGAGCGCTGCTTAAAGGAGCTCCAGAGACGGGCGCGAGCCGCGGCTAAAACCGCGGACCCCAGAGACGGGCGCGAGACGCGGCTAAAAGCGCGAACCCCAGAGACGGGCGCGAGCCGCGGCTAAAACCGCGGACCCCAGAGACGGGCGGGAGACGCTAAGGCTGCTGCTGCTGCCACCAAGGGGCCTGTGTGCGAGCACAGGTCACTCTCCACACCCCTCTTCCGCGGAGCCTGTGCAGCCCGCCACTGCCAGGTTCCCGGGATCCAGGGACAACTTCCCCGGGACAATGCACGGCGCGCCTCAGGCTGGTGCAACGTCACGCCGGCCTCTGCCGCAACGTCACGCTGCCTCTGCCGCCGCAGGCCCGCCCCACATGCAGTGCCCCTCCTTCCCCCATCCCCCAACCCCCGGCCTGAGTGAGCCGGAGGCCCCGAATCAGCGGCTCCTTTAACCCCGTCCTGTCTGAGCGAAAAAACAGACGCCCTCCAGCGACCTACACGCAGAGGCAGGGCCAAATCCAAAGCTGAACTCCTGTGAGCTGTGAGAACAAAGAAGAGAAAGGGAAATCTCTCCCAGCAGCCACAGAAGTAGCGGATTAAAGCTCCACAATCAACTTGATATACCCTGCATCTGTGGAATACCTGAATAGACAAGGAATGATCCCAAATTGAAGAGGTGGAATTTAGGAGCGAGATCTATGATTTTTTTTCCCCTTTTCCTCTTTTTGTGAATGTGTACGTGTATGCTTCTGTGTGAGCTCTTCTCTGTATACTCTTGCTTCCACCATTTGTCCTAGGGCTCTATCCGTCCATGATTTTTTTTTTTAATTCTTTTTCTTAATAATTAAGTTTAATTGTGATAACTTTATTATACTTTACCTTCGTTCTTTCTTTCTTTCTTTCCTTCCTTCCCTCCTTTAGACAACGAATCACCCCAAATTGAGGAGGTGGTCTCTGGGAGCAGGATTTATGATTTTTCCCCCTTTACCTCTTTTTGTGAAGGTGTATGTGTATTCTTCTGTGAAAGATTTTCTCTGTATAGCTTTGCTTCCAACATTTGTCCTAAGGTTCTATCCGTCCCTTTTTTTTTTCTAAATATTTTTTAATTCAATAAATATATTAAACTTTATTTTATTTTTACTGTATCATCTTTCTGACTTTTTTCCTTCTTTCCCTCCTTCCTTCCTTCCTCCCTCCCTCCCTCCCTCCTTTCTTTCCTTCTTTGCTTCTTTCTTCCTTCCTTCCTTTCCTCCTTTCCTTCTCTCTTTCCTCATACTTCTACTAATTCTCTCTACTTTTTTTCCCTTTCATTCTGAGCCGTGTGGATGAAAGGCTCTTGGTGCTCCAGCCAGGAGTCAGGGCTCTGCCTCTGAGGTAGGAGAGCCAACTTCAGGACACTGGTCCACAAGAGACCTCCCAGCTCCACATAATATTAAACGGCGGAAATCTCCCAGAGACCTCCATCTTAACACCAGCACCCAGCTTCACTCAACGACCAGCAAGCCACAGTGCTGGACAACCTATGCCAAACAACTAGCAAAACAGGAACACAACCCCACCCATTAGCAGAGAGGCTGCCTAAAATCATAATAAGGCCACAGACACCCCAAAACACACCACCAGACGTGAACCTGCCCACTAGAGAGACAAGATCCAGCCTCATCCAGCACAACACAGGCACTAGTCCCCTCCACCAGGAAGCCTACACAACCCACTGAAACAACCTTAGCCACTGGAGACAGACATCAAAAACAACGGGAACTACGAACGTGCAGCCTGCAAAAAGGAGACCCCAAACACAGTAAGATAAGAAAAATGAGAAGACAGAAAAACACACAGCCGATGAAGGAGCAAGATAAAAATGCACCAGACCTAACAAATGAAGAGGAAATAGGCAGTCTACCTGAAAAAGAATTCAGAATAATGATAGTAAGGATGATCCGAAATCTTGGAAGTAGAATGGACAAAATGCAAGAAACAGATAACAAGGACCTAGAAGAACTAAAGATGAAACAAGCAACGATGAACAATGCAATAAATGAAATTAAAAGTACTCTAGATGGGATCAATAGCAGAATAACTGAGGCAGAAGAACGGATAAGTGACCTGGAAGATAAAGTAGTGGAAATAACTACTGCAGAGCAGAATAAAGAAAAAAGAATGAAAAGAACTGAGGACAGTCTCAGAGACCTCTGGGACAACATGAAACGCACCAACATTCGAATTATAGGGGTTCCAGAAGAAGAAGAAAGAAAGAAAGGGACTGAGAAAATATTTGAAGAGATTATAGTTGAAAACTTCCCTAATATGGGAAAGGAAATAGTTAATCAAGTCCAGGAAGCACAGAGAGTCCCATACAGGATAAATACAAGGAGAAACACGCCAAGACACATATTAATCAAACTGTCAAAAATTAAATACAAAGAAAGCATATTAAAAGCAGCAAGGGAAAAACAACAAATAACACACAAGGGAATCCCCATAAGGTTAACAGCTGATCTCTCAGCAGAAACCCTACAAGCCAGAAGGGAGTGGCAGGACATACTGAAAGTGATGAAGAAGAAAAGCCTGCAACCAAGACTACTCTACCCAGCAAGGATCTCATTCACATTTGATGGAGAAATTAAAACCTTTACAGACAAGCAAAAGCTGAGAGAGTTCAGCACCACCAAACCAGCTTTACAACAAATGCTAAAGGAACTTCTCTAGACACGAAACACAAGAGAAGGAAACGACCTATAGTAGCGAACCCAAAACAATATAGAAAATGGAAATAGGAACATACATATCGATAATTACCTTAAATGTAAATGGACTAAATGCTCCCACCAAAAGACACAGATTGGCTGAATGGATACAAAAACAAGACCCTTATATATGCTGTCTACAAGAGACCCACTTCAGACCTAGAGACACATACAGACTGAAAGTAAGGGGATGGAAAAAGATATTCCATGCAAATGGAAACCAAAAGAAAGCTGGAGTAGCAATTCTCATATCAGACAAAATAGACTTTAAAATAAGGACTATTAAAAGGGACAAAGAAGGACACTACATAATGATCAAGGGATCGATCCAAGAAGAAGATATAACAATTGTAAATATTTATGCACCCAACATAGGAGCACCTCAATACATAAGGCAAATACTAACAGCCATAAAAGGGGAGATCGACAGTAACACATTCATAGTAGGGGACTTTAACACCCCACTTTCACCCATGGACAGATCATCCAAAATGAAAATAAATAAGGAAACACAAGCTTTAAATGATACATTAAACAAGATGGACTTAATTGATATTTATAGGACACTCCATCCAAAAACAACAGAATACACATTTTTCTCAAGTGCTCATGGAACATTCTCCAGGATAGATCATATCTTGGGTCACAAATCAAGCCTTGGTAAATTTAAGAAAACTGAAATTGTATCAAGTATCTTTTCTGACCACAACGCCATGAGACTAGATATCAATTACAGGAAAAGATCTGTAAAAAATACAAATACATGGAGGCTAAACAATACACTACTTAATAATGAAGTGATCACTGAAGAAATCAAAGAGGAAATAAAAAAATACCTAGAAACAAATGACAATGGAGACACAACGACCCAAAACCTATGGGATGCAGCAAAAGCAGTTCTAAGGGGGAAGTTTATAGCAATACAAGCCCACCTTAAGAAGCAGGAAACATCTCGAATAAACAACCTAACCTTGCACCTCAAGCAATTAGAGAAAGAAGAACAAAAAAACCCCAGAGCTAGCAGAAGGAAAGAAATCATAAAAATCAGACCAGAAATAAATGAAAAAGAAATGAAGGAGACGATAGCAAAGATCAATAAAACTAAAAGCTGGTTCTTTGAGAAGATAAACAAAATAGATAAACCGCTAGCCAGACTCATCAAGAAAAAAAGGGAGAAGACTCAAATCAATAGAATTAGAAATGAAAAAGGAGAAGTAACAACTGACACTGCAGAAATAAAAAAAATCATGAGAGATTACTACAAGCAACTCTATGCCAATAAAATGGACAATCTGGAAGAAATGGACAGATTGTTAGAAATGCACAACCTGCCAAGACTGAATCAGGAAGAAATAGAAAATATGAACAGACCGATCACAAGCACTGAAATTGAAACTGTGATTAAAAATCTTCCAACCAACAAAAGCCCAGGACCAGATGGCTTCACAGGTGAATTCTATCAAACGTTTAGAGAAGAGCTAACACCTATCCTACTCGAACTCTTCCAAAATATAGCAGAGGGAGGAACACTCCCAAATTCCTTCTACAAGGCCACCATCACCTTGATACCAAAACCAGACAAGGATGTCACAAAGAAAGAAAACTACAGGCCAATATCACTGATGAACATAGATGCAAAAATCCTCAACAAAATACTAGCAAACAGAATCCAACAGCACATTAAAAGGATCATACACCATGATCAAGTGGGGTTTATTCCAGGAATGCAAGGATTCTTCAATATACGCAAATCAATCAATGTGATAAACCATATTAACAAATTGAAGGAGAAAAACCATATGATCATCTCAATAGATGCAGAGAAAGCTTTCGACAAAATTCAACACCCATTTACGATAAAAACCCTCCAGAAAGTAGGCATAGAGGGAACTTTCCTCAACATAATAAAGGCCATATATGACAAGCCCACAGCAAACATCATCCTCAATGGTGAAAAACTGAAAGCATTTCCACTAAGATCAGGAACAAGACAAGGTTGCCCACTCTCACCACTCTTATTCAACATAGTTTTGGAAGTTTTAGCCACAGCAATCAGAGAAGAAAAGGAAATAAAAGGAATCCAAATCGGAAAAGAAGAAGTAAAGCTGTCACTGTTTGCTGATGACATGATACTATACATAGAGAATCCTAAAGATGCTACCAGAAAACTACTAGAGCTAATCAATGAATTTGGTAAAGTAGCAGGATACAAAATTAATGCACAGAAATCTCTGGCATTCCTATATACTAATGATGAAAAATCTGAAAGTGAAATCAAGAAAACACTCCCATTTACCATTGCAACAAAAAGAATAAAATATCTAGGAATAAACCTACCTAAGGAGACGAAAGACCTGTATGCAGAAAATTATAAGACACTGATGAAAGAAATTAAAGATGATACAAATAGATGGAGAGATAGACCATGTTCTTGGATGGGAAGAATCAACATTGTGAAAATGACTCTACTACCCAAAGCAATCTACAGATTCAATGCAATCCCTATCAAACTACCACTGGCATTTTTCACAGAACTAGAACAAAAAATTTTGCAATTTGTATGGAAACACAAAAGACCCCGAATAGCCAAAGCAATCTTGAGAACGAAAAAAGGAGCTGGAGGAATCAGGCTCCCTGACTTCAGACTATACTGCAAAGCTACAGTAATGAAGACAGTATGTTACTGGCACAAAAACAGAAAGATAGATCAGTGGAACAGGATAGAAAGCCCAGAGATAAACCCACGCACATATGGACACCTTATCTTTGATAAAGGAGGCAGGAATGTACAGTGGAGAAAGGACAGCCTCTTCAATAAATGGTGCTGGGAAAACTGGACAGGTACATGTAAAAGTATGAGATTAGATCACTCCCTAACACCATACACAAAAATAAGCTCAAAATGGATTAACGACCTAAATGTAAGGCCAGAAACTATCAAACTCTTAGAGGAAAACATAGGCAGAACACTCTATGACATAAATCACAGCAAGATCCTTTCTGACCCACCTCCTAGAGTAATGGAAATAAAAACAAAAATAAACAAATGGGACCTAATGAAACTTCAAAGCTTTTGCACAGCAAAGGAAACCATAACCAAGACCAAAAGACAACCCTCAGAATGGGAGAAAACATTTGCAAATGAAGCAACTGACAAAGGATTAATCTCCAAAATTTACAAGCAGCTCATGCAGCTCAATAACAAAAAAACAAACAACCCCATCCAAAAATGGGCAGAAGATCTAAATAGACATTTCTCCAAAGAAGATATACAGAATGCCAACAAACACATGAAAGAATGCTCAACATCATTAATCATTAGAGAAATGCAAATCAAAACTACAATGAGATATCATCTCACACCAGTCAGAATGGCCATCATCAAAAAATCTATAAACAATAAATGCTGGAGAGGGTGTGGAGAAAAAGGGACACTCTTGCACTGCTGGTGGGAATGTGAAATGGTTCAGCCACTATGGAGAACAGTATGAAGGTTCCTTAAAAAACTACAAATAGAATTACCATATGACCCAGCAATCCCACTACTGGGCATATACCCTGAGAAAACCAAAATTCAAAAAGAGTCATGTACCAAAATGTTCATGGCAGCTCTATTTACAATAGCCCGGAGATGGAAACAACCTAAGCGCCCATCATCGGATGAATGGATAAAGAAGATGTGGCACATATACACAATGGAATATTACTCAGCCTTAAAAAGAAATGAAATTGAGCTATTTGTAATGAGATGGATAGACCTAGAGTCTGTCATACAGAGTGAAGTAAGTCAGAAAGAAAAAGACAAATACCGTATGCTAACACATATATATGGAATTTAAGGAGAAAAAATGTCATGAAGAACCTAGGGGTAAGACAGGAATAAAGATGCAGACCTACTGGAGAACGGACTTGGGGATATGGGGAGGGGGAAGGGTGAGTTTTGACAGGGCGAGTGAGAGTCATGGACATATACACACTAACAAACGTAGTAAGGTAGATAGCTGGGGGGAAGTAGCCGCAAGGCACAGGGATATT
Organism: Phocoena phocoena; assembly: GCF_963924675.1. NCBI lineage: Eukaryota > Metazoa > Chordata > Mammalia > Artiodactyla > Phocoenidae > Phocoena > Phocoena phocoena. Next base: position 118,433,424 of record NC_089220.1, on the reverse strand, counting down.
AGCTCGGTGCTTTGTGATAGCCTGGAGGGGTGGGATGGGGAGAGTGGGAGGGAGGGAGACGCAAGAGGGAAGACATATGGGAACATATGTATATGTATAGCTGATTCACTTTGTTATAAAGCAGAAACTAACACACCATTGTAAAGCAATTATACCCCAATAAAGATTTTTAAAAAAATAAAAAAATAAAAAAATAAAGTACATGGGATGATGTATATAGGTTATATGCAAATAGTATTCCATTTTTATATGGGGGACTTGACCACTCACATAGTTTGGTATCCACAGGGGGTCCTGAAACCAATCTCCTGCACATACTGATGGACAACTGTAGTTTGAAGTCAGGAAGTATGATACCTGTAGATATTTTCTTCCTTCTCAAGATTGCTTTGGCAAGTGTCTATTGACAGATGAATGGATAAAGAAGATGTGGCACATAAATACAAAGGAATATTACTCAGCCATAAAAAGAAACGAAATTGAGTTATTTGTAGTGAGGTGGATGGCCCTAGAGTCTGTCATACAGAGAGTGAAGTAAGTCAGAAAGAGAAAAACAAATACCATATGCTAACACATATATATGGAATCCAAAAAACAAAAAAAGGTTCTGAAGAACCTAGGGGCAGGACAGGAATAAAGACACAGATGTAGAGAATGGACTTAAGGAGGGGGAAGGGTAAGCTGGGACGAAGTGAGAGAGTGGCATGGACTTATACATACTACCAAATGTAGAATAGATAGCTAGTGGGAAGCAGCTGCATAGCACAGGGAGATCAGCTCAGAGCTTTGTGACCACCTAGAGGGGAGGGATGGGAAGGGTGGGAGGGAGACACGAGGGGGAGGAGATGTGGGGATGTATGTGTTTGTATAGTTGATTCACTTTGTTGTAGAGCAGAAACTAGCACACCATTGTAAAGCAACTGTACTCCAATGGGGACTTTAAAAAAAAAAAAAAAAAAAGATTGCTTTGGCTATTCAGGGTCTTTTGTGGTTCCATACAAATTTTAGGATAATTTGTTCCAGTTATATGGAATATGCTATTGGTAGTTTGATAGGGATTACATTGGCTCTGCATATTGTTTTGGGTACTATGGCTATTTTAACAATATTAATCTTTCAATCCATGAACACAGTATAACTTTACATTTATTTATATTATCTTTAAATTCTTTCATCAATGATGACCAGTTTTTATCTTCTTGCTTAAATTTATCCCCAGATAGTTTATTCTTCTTGATACACCTGCAAATGGGATTGTCTTCTTTTTTGTTTTTGTGGTATGTGGGCCTCTCACTGTTGTGGCCTCTCCCCTTGCGGAGCACAGGCTCTGGACGCGCAGGCTCAACAGCCATGGCTCACGGGCCCAGCTGCTCCATGGCATGTGGGATCTTCCCAGACCAGGGCACGAACCCATGTCCCCTGCATCAGCAGGCAAACTCTCAACCACTGTGCCACCAGGGAAGCCCGGGATTGTCTTAATTTCTCTTTCTGATTGATAGTTTATTATTAGTGTATACAAATGCAACGGATTTCTGTGTATTAATTTTGTATCCTGCAACTTCACTGAATTCATTTATTAGGTCTAACAGATTTTTGATGAAGTGTTTATGGTTTCCAATTCATAGTATCATGTCATCTGCAAATAGTGACAGTTTTACTTCTTCCTTTCCAATTCGGATGCCTTTTATTTCTTTTTCTTGTCTGACTGCTATGGCTAGGAGTTCTAATAATATGTTAAATACCAGAGAGTGGGTATCTTTGTCTTGCTCCTGATCTTAGAGGAAAAGCTTTCACCTTTTTACTATTGAAAATGATGTCACTTGTAAATATGTCATATATAGCCTTTATTATGTTGAGGTACATTCTCCCTATGACCACTTTGTTGAGAGTTTTGATCATAAATGTATGTTAAATTTTGTCAAATGCTTTTTCTCCATCTATTGTGGTTATTATATGGTTTTTATCCTCCATTTTGTTAATGTTTTGTATCACACTGATTGATTTGCAGGTGCTAAACAATCCTCGCATCTGTGGAATAAATCCCACTTGATTATGTTATATGATCCTTTATATTGCTGAATTTGGTTTGCTAATATTTTGCTGAAGATTTCTGCCTCTATGTTTATCAAGGATATTGGCCTCTAATTTTCTTATTTTGTAGAGTCTTTTTCTGGTTTTAGCACTAGGTGATACTGGCCTCATAGAATGAGTTTGGAAGCCTTCCTTCCTCTTCAGTTTTTTGGAACAGTTTGAGAAGAACAGGTATTTACTCTTCTTTAAATATTTGGTAGAATTCATCTGTGAAGCTGTCTGGTCCTGGACTTCTGTATGCTGAAAGTTTTTTTTTTTTTTAATTACTGATACACTTTCATTACTAGTGATTGGTCTATTCAGATATTCTATTTCTTCCTGATTCAGTGATGGAAGATGGTATATTTAGGAATTTTATATATAGGAGTTTATCCATTTCTTCTAAATTGCACAATTGTTCATATATAATTGTTTGCAGTAGCCTCTCTTTCATTTCTGATTGTATTTTTTGTGTCCTCTCTTTTTCTTGAAGAGTCTGGCTAAAGGTTTGGCAATTTTGTTTATCTTTGCAAAGAACCAGCCCTTAGTTTCACTGATCTTTTCTATTGTATTTTTCACCTCTATTACATTTATTTCTGTTCTGATCTGTTTTTTTTTTTTACATCTTTATTGGAGTATAATTGCTTTACAATGTTGTGTTAGTTGCTGCTGTATAACAAAGTGAATCAGCTATATGTATACATATATCCCCGTACCTCCTCCCTCTTGCATCTCCCTCCCATCCTCCCTACCCCACCCCTCTAGGTGGACACAAAGCACTGAGCTGATCTCCCTGTGCTATGCAGCTCCTTCCCACTAGCTATCTATTTTACATTTGGTAGTGTATATATGTCCATGCCACACTCTCACTTCATCCCAGCTTACCCTTCCCCCTCCCCATGTCCTCAAGTCCATTCTCTGCGTCTGCATCTTTATTCCTGTCCTGCCCCTAGGTTCTTCAGAACCATTTTCATTTTTTGTTTTAGATTCCATAGATATGTGTTAGCATATGGTATTTTTCTCTTTCTGACTTACTTCACTCTGTATGACAGACTCTAGGTCCATTCACCTCACTACAAATAACTCAATTTCATTTCTTTTTATGGTTGAGTAATATTCCATTGTATATAAGTGCCACATCTTCTTTATCCATTCATCTGTCGATGGACACTTACATTGCTTCCATGTTCCGGCTATTGTAAATAGAGCTGCAATGAACACTGTGACACATGACTCTTTGGGAATTATGGTTATCTCAGGGTATATGCCCGGTAGTGGGATTCTGGGTCATATGGTAGTGGGATTCTGGGTCATATGGTAGTTCTATTTTTAGCTTTTTAAGGAACCTCCATACTGTTCTCCATAGTAGAGGCCACCAACATCCTGATACCAAAACCAGGCAAAGATGTCACAGAAAAAGAAAACTACAGGCCAATATCACTGATGAAGGTAGATGCAAAAATCCTCAACAAAATACTAACAAACAGAATCCAAAAGCACATTAAAAGGATCATATACCATGATCAAGTGGGGTTTATCCCGGGAATGCAAGGATTCTTCAATATATGCAAATCAATCAATGTGATAAACCATATTAACAAACTAAAGGAGAAAAACCATATGATCACCTCAACAGATGCAGAAAAAGCTTTCAACAAAATTCAACACCCATTTATGATAAAAAAAAAACCCTCCAGAAAGTGGGCATGGAGGGAACTCAACATAATAAAAGCCATATATGACAAACCCACAGCCAACATCTTTCTCAATGGTAAAAAACCATTTCCACTAAGATCAGGAACAAGACAAGGCTGCCCACTCTCACCACTATTATTCAACATCGTTTTGGAAGTTTTAGCCACAGCAATCAGAGAAGAAATAAAAGGATTCCAAATCAGAAAAGAAGAATTAAATCTGTCACTGTTTGCAGATGACATGATACTACACACAGAGAATCCTAAAGATGCTACCAGAAAACTACTAGAGCTAATCAATGAATCTGGTAGTAGCAGGATACAAAATTCGTGCACAGAAATCTATTGCATTCCTATACACTAATGATGAAAAATCTGAAAGAGAAATTAAGAAAACACTCCCATTTACCACTGCAACAAAAATAATAAAATACCTAGGAATAAATCTGCTCTGATCTGTATTATTTCCTTCTTTCTACTAACTTTGGCCCTCATTTCTTCTTCTCTTTCTAGCTGCTTTAGGTGTAAAGTTAGATTATTTATTGGAGATTTTTCTTGAGCTAGGTATCTCTATAAATTCCCTGTTAGAACTACTTTTGATGCAACCCATAGGTTTTCAAAGGTTGTTTATACATTTTCATTTATCTCAAGGGACTGATATTTTTTTGACTTTCTCTTTGATTTCGTTGTTGACCCATTGAATAGTTAGTTTCATGTTGTTTAGTCTCCATGTGTGTGGGTTTTTTTTCAGGTTTCTTCTTGTAGTTGATTTCCAGTTTCATACCATGGTGGTCAGAAAATGTTTTAAATTATTTCAATCTTCTTAAATTCAATGAGACTTGTTTTGTGCCCTAGCATGTGACCCATCCTAGAGAATGTTCCATGTGCACTTGAGAAGAATGTAAATTCTGCAGTCTTGGGATGGAATGGCTATACATATCTGTTAAGTCTATCTGGTCTAATGTGTTGTTTAAGGCCAGTGCCCCCTTACTGATTTTCTGTTTTGATGATCTATCCATTGCCAAATTGGGGTACTGAAGTCATATGCTATTAATGTATTGCTATCAATCTGCTTTTTACATCTATTAATATTTGCTTTATATATTTAATATAGGTGCTCCTATGTTGGATGCATAAATATTTACAGATGAATAGACAACAGTGAGATGGCAGACTTAAAACAACCCCAGCAGTAATTTCATTAAATGTAAATTGATTAAAAACTGCAAAAAATAGACACTGTTACACTGGATAAAAAGGGAAGATTAAATCATATGAAAATTATAGGAGATGCTCAAAATATATAAAAAGACACTGGTTATGTTTAAAACTAAAACACTTGGAAAAATTTATCATGTAAATAATAAGTGGAAATGGTAATTATTAGCAAAAGTGGACTTCAGCATAAGGGACAGAAAAAGTGGACTTCAGCATAAGGGATAGTACCAGATATAAAGAAGGACACTTTATAATGGTAATGTGATCAATTTGTCAAGAAGATAAAATAATACTAAATTTGTATATATCTAGCAATAAAGCTTCAAAATTTGAAGCAAAACTGGAAAAAACTAACATAAGAAATAGATAAATCCACATTTATATTTAGAAATGTTAATATTCTTTTTTATGTAACTGATACAAGATGAAATGGACAATACCAGAGATAAAATACAGATTTTAACAACACTATCAACGAAACACACCTAAGTGACAATACAGAAAATGCACTTACCACAAGCAAAATATACACGCTTTTCAAGTAAACATGCAGCATTGACCAAGACAGACCAGATGCTGAAGATAAAGGTCTCAATAAATTTAAAGGAATTGAAATTGTGTGCAGTAGCATCTCTGACCACAGGGAAAAAAAGGCAAAAAGATACATGAAAAGTTGCCAATTATTTGGAAAGTAAGCAATACATTTCTAAGTAGCCAATGGGTCAGTGAAATTGAAAAATATTTTGAACTGAATGAAAATTAAGACACAACATCGAAAATACTGGAATACAGTTTAAGCAGGGCTTAGAGGAAATTTTATAGGTGTAATTTCAAATATTAGAAAAGAAGAGAGGTTGCAAGTCAGTAATCTAAGCTTCCACCTTAGGAATTTAGGAGAAAAGGCAAAATAAATATAGAGTAAAGACAGGTAAAAATAATAAAGTACATAAATCAATAAAATAGAAAACAAAAAAGTAAAGAAAATTCAATGACTGCAAAAGTTCATTCTTGAAAAGATTAATAAAACTGATAAATTCCTGGACAGAGCGACCAAAGAAAAAACACCAATTACAACTTTTAGGAATGAAAAAGTGTATGTCACTACAATCCATACAGGCTTAATAAAATATGTGAATTTTTTTTTTAAACATCTTTATTGGGGTATAATTGCTTTACAATGGTGTGTTAGTTTCTGCTTTATAACAAAGTGAATCAGTTATACATATGTTCCCATATGTCTTCCCTCTTGCGTCTCCCTCCCTCCCACTCTCCCTATCCCACCCCTCCAGGCTGTCACAAAGCACCGAGCTAATATCCCTGTGGCTTGCGGCTGCTTCCCCCTAGCTATCTACCTTACTACGTTTGTTAGTGTGTATATGTCCATGACTCTCTCTCGCCCTGTCAAAGCTCACCCTTCCCCCTCGCAATATCCTCATGTCCGTTCTCCAGTAGGTCTGCGTCTTTAGTCTTGTCTTACCCCTAGGTTCTTCATGACATTTTTTTCCCCTAAAATTCCATATATATGTGTTAACATACGGTATTTGTCTTTTTCTTTCTGACTTACTTCACTCTGTATGACAGACTCTAGGTCTATCCATCTCATTACAAATAGCTCAAATTCATTTCTTTTTAAGGCTGAGTAATATTCCATTGTATATATGTGCCACATCTTCTTTATCCATTCATCTGATGATGGGCGCTTAGGTTGTTTCCATCTCTGGGCTACTGTAAATAGAGCTGCAATGAATATTTTGGTACATGACTCTTTTTGAATTTCGGTTTTCTCAGGGTATATGCCCAGTAGTGGGATTGCTGGGTCATATGGTAATTCTATTTGTAGTTTTTTAAGGAACCTCCATACTGTTCTCCATAATGGTTGAACCAATTCACATTCCCACCAGCAGTGCAAAAGTGTTCCCTTTTCTCCACACCCTCTCCGGCATTTATTGTTTCTAGATTTTTTGATGATGGCCATTCTGACTGGTGTGAGATGATATCTCATTGTAGTTTTGATTTGCATTTCTCTAATGATTAATGATGTTGAGCATTCTTTCATGTGTTTGTTGGCATTCTGTATATCTTCTTTGGAGAAATGTCTATTTAGATCTTCTGTCCATTTTTGGATTGGGTTGTTCGCTTTTTTGTTATTGAGCTGCATGAGCTGCTTGAAAATTTTGGAGATTAATTCCTTGTCAGTTGCTTCATTTGCAAATATTTTCTCCCATTCTGAGGGTTGTCTTTTGGTCTTGATTATGGTTTCCTTTGCTGTGCAAAAGCTTTGAAGTTTCATTAGGTCCCATTTGTTTATTTTTGTTTTTATTTCCATTACTCTAGGAGGTGGGTCAGAAAGGATCTTGCTGTGATTTATGTCATAGAGTGTTCTGCCTATGTTTTCCTCTAAGAGTTTGATAGTTTCTGGCCTTACATTTAGGTCTTTAATCCATTTTCAGCTTATTTTTGTGTATGGTGTTAGGGAGTGATCTAATCTCATACTTTTACATGTACCTGTCCAGTTTTCCCAGCACCATTTATTGAAGAGGCTGTCCTTTCTCCATTGTACATTCCTGCCTACTTTATCAAAGATAAGGTGTCCATATGTGCGTGGGTTTATCTCTGGGCTTTCTATCCTGTTCCATTGATCTATCTTTCTGTTTTTGTGCCAGTAACATACTGTCTTCATTACTGTAGCTTTGCAGTATAGTCTGAAGTCAGGGAGCCTGATTCCTCCAGCTCCATTTTTTGTTCTCAAGATTGCTTTGGCTATTCGGGGTCTTTTGTGTTTCCATACAAATTGCAAAATTTTTTGTTCTAGTTCTGTGAAAAATGCCAGTGGTAGTTTGATAGGGATTCCATTGAATCTGTAGATTGCTTTGGGTAGTAGAGTCATTTTCACAATGTTGATTCTTCCCATCCAAGAACATGGTATAACTCTCCATCTATTTGTATCATCTTTAATTTCTTTCATCAGTGTCTTATAATTTTCTGCATACAGGTCTTTTGTCTCCTTAGGTAGGTTTATTCCTAGATATTTTATTCTTTTTGTTGCAACGGTAAATGGGAGTGTTTTCTTGATTTCACTTTCAGATTTTTCATCATTAGTATATAGGAATGCCAGAGATTTCTGTGTATTAATTTTGTACCCTGCTACTTTACCCAATTCATTGATTAGCTCTAGTAGTTTTCCAGTAGCATCTTTACAATTCTCTATGTATAGTATCATTTCATCTGCAAACAGTGACAGCTTTACTTCTTCTTTTCCGATTTGGATTCCTTTTATTTCCTTTTCTTCTCTGATTGCTGTGGCTAAAACTTCCAAAACTATGTTGAATAAGAGTGGTGAGAGTGGGCAACCTTGTCTTGTTCCTGATCTTAGTGGAAATGCTTTCAGTTTTTCACCATTGAGGATGATGTTTGCTGTGGGCTTGTCATATATGGCCTTTATTATGTTGAGGAAAGTTCCCTCTATGCCTACTTTCTGGAGGGTTTTTATCGTAAATGGGTGTTGAATTTTGTCGAAAGCTTTCTCTGCATCTATTGAGATGATCATATGGTTTTTCTCCTTCAATTTGTTAATATGGTTTATCACATTGATTGATTTGCGTATATTGAAGAATCCTTGCACTTGATCATGGTGTATGATCCTTTTAATGTGCTGCTGGATTCTGTTTGCTAGTATTTTGCTGAGGATTTTTGCATCTATGTTCATCAGTGATATTGGCCTGTAGTTTTCTTTCTTTGTGACATCCTTGTCTGGTTTTGGTATCAAGGTGATGGTGGCCTCGTAGAAGGAATTTGGGAGTGTTCCTCCCTCTGCTATATTTTGGAAGAGTTCGAGAAGGATAGGTGTTAGCTCTTCTCTAAACGTTTGATAGAATTCACCTGTGAAGCCATCTGGTCCTGGGCTTTTGTTGGTTGGAAGATTTTTAATCACAGTTTCAATTTCAGTGCTTGTGATCGGTCTGTTCATATTTTCTATTTCTTCCTGATTCAGTCTTGGCAGGTTGTGCATTTCTAACAATCTGTCCATTTCTTCCAGATTGTCCATTTTATTGGCATAGAGTTGCTTGTAGTAATCTCTCATGATTTTTTTTATTTCTGCAGTGTCAGTTGTTACTTCTCCTTTTTCATTTCTAATTCTATTGATTTGAGTCTTCTCCCTTTTTTTCTTGATGAGTCTGGCTAGCGGTTTATCTATTTTGTTTATCTTCTCAAAGAACCAGCTTTTAGTTTTATTGATCTTTGCTATCGTCTCCTTCATTTCTTTTTCATTTATTTCTGGTCTGATTTTTATGATTTCTTTCCTTCTGCTAGCTCTGGGGTTTTTTTGTTCTTCTTTCTCTAATTGCTTGAGGTGCAAGGTTAGGTTGTTTATTCGAGATGTTTCCTGCTTCTTAAGGTGGGCTTGTATTGCTATAAACTTCCCCCTTAGAACTGCTTTTGCTGCATCCCATAGGTTTTGGGTCGTTGTGTCTCCATTGTCATTTGTTTCTAGGTATTTTTTTATTTCCTCTTTGATTTCTTCAGTGATCACTTCATTATTAAGTAGTGTATTGTTTAGCCTCCATGTATTTGTATTTTTTACAGATCTTTTCCTGTAATTGATATCTAGTCTCATGGCGTTGTGGTCAGAAAAGATACTTGATACAATTTCAGTTTTCTTAAATTTACCAAGGCTTGATTTGTGACCCAAGATATGATCTATCCTGGAGAATGTTCCATGAGCACTTGAGAAAAATGTGTATTCTGTTGTTTTTGGATGGAGTGTCCTATAAATATCAATTAAGTCCATCTTGTTTAATGTATCATTTAAAGCTTGTGTTTCCTTATTTATTTTCATTTTGGATGATCTGTCCATGGGTGAAAGTGGGGTGTTAACGTCTCCTACTATGAATGTGTTACTGTCGATCTCCCCTTTTATGGCTGTTAGTATTTGCCTTATGTATTGAGGTGCTCCTATGTTGGGTGCATAAATCTTTACAATTGTTATATCTTCTTCTTGGATCGATCCCTTGATCATTATGTAGTGTCCTTCTTTGTCTCTTTTAATAGTCCTTATTTTAAAGTCTATTTTGTCTGATATGAGAATTGCTACTCCAGCTTTCTTTTGGTTTCCATTTGCATGGAATATCTTTTTCCATCCCCTTACTTTCAGTCTGTATGTGTCTCTAGGTCTGAAGTGGGTCTCTTGTAGACAGCATATATAAGGGTCTTGTTTTTGTATCCATTCAGCCAATCTGTGTCTTTTGGTGGGAGCATTTAGTCCATTTACATTTAAGGTAATTATCGATATGTATGTTCCTATTCCCATTTTCTATATTGTTTTGGGTTCGTTATTATAGGTCTTTTCCTTCTCTTGTGTTTCGTGTCTAGAGAAGTTCCTTTAGCATTTGTTGTAAAGCTGGTTTGGTGGTGCTGAACTCTCTCAGCTTTTGCTTGTCTGTAAAGCTTTTAATTTCTCCATCAAATCTGAATGAGATCCTTGCTGGGTAGAGTAGTCTTCGTTGCAGGTTTTTCTCCTTCATCACTTTCAGTATGTCCTGCCACTCCCTTCTGGCTTGTAGGGTTTCTGCTGAGAGATCAGCTGTTAACCTTATGGGGATTCCCTTGTGTGTTATTTGTTGTTTTTCCCTTGCTGCTTTTAATATGCTTTCTTTGTATTTAATTTTTGACAGTTTGATTAATATGTGTCTTGGCATATTTCTCCTTGGATTTATCCTGTATGGGACTCTCTGTGCTTCCTGGACTTGATTAACTATTTCCTTTCCCATATTAGGGAAGTTTTCAACTATAATCTCTTCAAATATTTTCTCAGTCCCTTTCTTTTTTCTTCTTCTTCTGGAACCCCTATAATTCGTATGTTGGTGCGTTTAATGTTGTCCCAGAGCTCTCTGAGACTGTCCTCAGTTCTTTTCATTCCTTTTTCTTTATTCTGCTCTGCAGTAGTTATTTCCACTACTTTATCTTCCAGGTCACTTATCCGTTCTTCTGCCTCAGTTATTCTGCTATTGATCCCATCTAGAGTACTTTTAATTTCATTTATTGCATTGTTCATCGTTGCTTGTTTCATCTTTAGTTCTTCTAGGTCCTTGTTATCTGTTTCTTGCATTTTGTCCATTCTACTTCCAAGATTTCGGATCATCCTTACTATCATTATTCTGAATTCTTTTTCAGGTAGACTGCCTATTTCCTCTTCATTTGTTAGGTCTGGTGCATTTTTATCTTGCTCCTTCATCGGCTGTGTGTTTTTCTGTCTTCTCATTTTTCTTATCTTACTGTGTTTGGGGTCTCCTTTTTGCAGGCTGCACGTTCGTAGTTCCCGTTGTTTTTGATGTCTGTCTCCAGTGGCTAAGGTTGTTTCAGTGGGTTGTGTAGGCTTCCTGGTGGAGGGGACTAGTGCCTGTGTTGTGCTGGATGAGGCTGGATCTTGTCTCTCTAGTGGGCAGGTTCACGTCTGGTGGTGTGTTTTGGGGTGTCTGTGGCCTTATTATGATTTTAGGCAGCCTCTCTGCTAATGGGTGGGGTTGTGTTCCTGTTTTGCTAGTTGTTTGGCATAGGTTGTCCAGCACTGTGGCTTGCTGGTCGTTGAGTGAAGCTGGGTGCTGGTGTTAAGATGGAGGTCTCTGGGAGATTTCCGCCGTTTAATATTATGTGGAGCTGGGAGGTCTCTTGTGGACCAGTGTCCTGAAGTTGGCTCTCCTACCTCAGAGGCAGAGCCCTGACTCCTGGCTGGAGCACCAAGAGCCTTTCATCCACACGGCTCAGAATGAAAGGGAAAAAAAGTAGAGAGAATTAGTAGAAGTATGAGGAAAGAGAGAAGGAAAGGAGGAAAGGAAGGAAGGAAGAAAGAAGCAAAGAAGGAAAGAAAGGAGGGAGGGAGGGAGAGAGGGAGGAAGGAAGGAAGGAGGGAAAGAAGGAAAAAAGACAGAAAGAAGATACAGTAAAAATAAAATAAAGTATAATATAGTTATTGAATTAAAAAATATTTAGAAAAAAAAAGGGACGGATAGAACCTTATGACAAATGTTGGAAGCAAAGCTATACAGAGAAAATCTTACACAGAAGCATACACATACACCTTCACAAAAAGAGGTAAAGGGGGAAAAATCATAAATCTTGCTCTCAGAGTCCACCTCCTCAATTTGGGGTGATTCGTTGTCTAAAGGAGGGAAGGGAGGAACGAAAGAAAGAAAGAAAGAACGAATGTAAAGTATAATAAAGTTATTACAATTAAAATTAATTATTAAGAAAAAAATTTTATAAAAAAACCATGGACGGATAGAGCCCTAGGACAAATGGTGGAAGCTAGAGTATACAGACAAGATCTCACACAGAAGCATACATGTATACATTCACAAAAAGAGGAAAAGGGAAAAAAATCATAGATCTCGCTCCTAAATTCCACCTTTTCAATTTGGGATCATTCCTTGTCTATTCAGGTATTCCACAGATGCAGGGTATATCAAGTTGATTGTGGAGCTTTAATCCGCTGCTTCTGAGGCTGCTGGGAGAGATTTCCCCTTCTCTTCTTTGTTCTCACAGCTCACAGGAGCTCAACTTTGGATTTGGCCCTGCCTCTGCGTGTAGGTCGCTGGAGGGCGTCTGTTTTTTGCTCAGACAGGACGGGGTTAAAGGCGCCGCTGATTCGGGGGCCTCCGGCTCACTCAGGCCGGGGGTGGGGGGTGGGGTAGTAGGGGCACTGCGTGCGGGGCGGGCCTGCGGCGGCAGAGGCGACGTGACGTTGCGGCAGAGGCCGGCGTGACGTTGCACCAGCCTGAGGCGCGCCGTGCATTGTCCCGGGGAAGTTGTCCCTGCATCCCGGGAACTTGGCAGTGGCGGGCTGCACAGGCTCCGCGGAAGAGGGGTGTGGAGAGTGACCTGTGCACGCACACAGGCCCCTTGGTGGCGGCAGCAGCAGCCTTAGCGTCTCCCGCCCGTCTCTGGGGTCCGCGGTTTTAGCCGCGGCTCGCGCCCGTCTCTGGAGCTCCTTTAAGCAGCGCTCTTAAACCCCTCTCCTCGCGCACCAGGAAACAAAGAGGGAAGAAAAAGTCTCTTGCCTCTTCGGCTGGTGCAGGCTTTTCCCCGAACGCCCTCCCAGCTAGTCGTGGTGCACTAACCCCTTCAGGCTATGTTCAAGCTGCCAACCCCAGTCCTCTCCCTGCGCTCCGTCCAAAACCGAAACCGGAGCCTCAGCTCGCAGCCCCGCCCGCCCCGGCGGGTGAGCAGACAAGCCTCTCGGGCTGGTGAGTGCCGGTCGGCACCGATCCTCTGTGCGGGAATCTCCCCGCTTTGCCCTCCGCACCCGTCGCTGTGCACTACTCCGCGGTCCCGAAGCTCCCCCCTCCACCTCCCGCAGTCTCCGCCCGCAGAGGGGCTTCCTAGTGTGTGGAAACTTTTCCTCCTTCACAGCTCCCTCCCACTGGTGCAGGTGCCGTCCTTATTCTTTTGTCTCTGTTTTTTCTTTTTTTCTTTTGCCCTACCCAGGTACGTGGGGAGTTTCTTGCCTTTTGGGAGGTCTGAGGTCTTCTGCCAGCCTTCAGTAGGTGTTCTGTAGGGGTTGTTCCATGTGTAGATGTATTTCTGGTGTATCCGTGGGGAGGAAGGCGATCTCCGCGTCTTACTCTTCCGCCATCTTCTACCATACCAGGAATTTTTTTTAAACTAGTTTTTAGAGCAGATTTAGGATCACAATAAAATTGAAAGTTACAGAGATTTCCTATACACCTACTGCCCTGAACATGCATAGCTTCCTGCATGATCAATATCCTCAACATGCACAGCCTCCTGCATGATCAGTGATGATGGCCATTCTGACCAGTGTGAGGTGATAACCTCACTGTAGTTTTGATTTGCATTTCTCTAATAATTAGCGATGTAGAGCATCTTTTCATGTGTGTATTAGCCATATGTATTTCTTCTTTGGAGAAACGTATATTTAGGTCTTCTGCCTATTTTTCGATTGAGTTGTTTTTTTCTTATTGAGCTGTAAGAGCTGTTTGTATATTTTAGAAATTAAGCCCTTGTTGGTAGCATCTATATGGAAAAATAAACTTGGACCAATGCTTCCTATCATACTCACTAATTTATTTGAGATGGATCATAACTTTAAATGCCAAAGCTAAAATTACAAGGCTTCTAGAAAAAAAATATGGAGGCTTTTTTAACCTCTGGTCAGACAAAAACCTCTTAGAACCCAGAAAGCATAAGAACAAAAAAGAACATATTGATTGGGGGACGAGGGGAAGATGGCGGAAGAGTAAGACGTGGAGATCACCTTCCTCCCCACAGATACACTAGAAATACATCTACACGTGGAACAACTACTACAGAACACCTACTGAATGCTGGCAGAAGACCTCAGACCTCCCAAAAGGCAAGAAACTCCCCACATACCTGGGTAGGGCAAAAGAAAAAAGAAAAAACAGAGACAAAAGGATAGGGACGGGACCCGCACCAGTGGGAGGGAGCTGTGAAGGAGGAAAGGTTACCACACACTAGGAAGCCCCTTCGCAGGCGGAGACTGTGGGTGGCAGAGCGGAAAGCTTCAGAGCTGCGGAGGAGAGCACAGCAACAGGGGTGCGGAAAGCAAAGTGGAGAGATCCCTGCACAGAGGATTGGTGCTGACCGGCACTCACCAGCCCGAGAGGCTTGTCTGGCTCACCCTCCGGGGCGGGTGGGGCTGGGAGCTGAGGCTCGGGCTTCGGGGCTTCGGGTCGGAGCGCAGGGAGAGGACTGGGGTTGGCGGCGTGAACACAGCCTGCAGGGAGTTAGTGCACCACCGCTAGCCAAGAGGGAGTCCGGAGAAAAGTCTGGACCTGCTGAAGAGGCAAGGGACTTTTTCTTCCCTCTTTGTTTACTGGTGTGCGAGGAGAGGGGATTAAGAGCACTGCTTAAAGGAGCTCCAGAGACGGGCATGAGCCGCAGCTAAAAGCACGGACCCCAGAGACGGGCATGAGACGTTAAGGCTGCTGCTGCCGCCACAGAGAAGCCTGTGTGCGAGTACAGGTCACTATCCACACCCCCCTTCCGGGGAGCCTGTGCAGCCCTCCACGGCCAGGGTCCCGGGATCCAGGGACAACTTGTCTGGGAGAACGCACGGCGCGCCTCAGGCTGGTGCAACGTCACACCAGCCTCTGCCACCACAGGCTCACCCCTCACTCCGTGCCCCTCTGTCCCCCCAGCCTGAGTGAGCCAAAGTACCCGAAGCAGCTGCTCCTTTAACCCTGTCCTGTCTGAGAGAAGAACAGACGCCCTCCAGTGACCTACACGCAGAGGCGGGGCCAAATCCAAAGCTGAGCCCCTGGCAGCTGTGAGAACAAAGAAGAGAAAGGGAAATCTCTCCTTCTGAGATTGTCATATATGGCTTCTCCGCAGCCTCAGAAGCCATAAAAGCCATATGTGACAAACCCACAGCCAACATCGTCCTCAATGGTGAAAAACTGAAAGCATTTCCACTAAGATCAGGAACAAGACACGGTTGCCCACTCTCACCACTCTTATTCAACATAGTTTTGGAAGTTTTAGCTTCAGCAATCAGAAAAGAAAAGGAAATAAAAGGAATCCAAATTGAAAAGAAATAAAGCTGTCACTGTTTGCAGATGAAATGATACTATACATAGAGAATCCTAAAGATGCTACCAGAAAACTACTAGAGCTAATCAATGAATTTGGTAAAGTAGCAGGGTACAAAATTAATACACAGAAATCTCTGGCATTGTTATATACTAATGATGAAAAATCTCAAAGTGAAATTAAGAAAACACTCCCACTTACCACTGCAACAAAAAGAATAAAATATCTAGGAATATACCTACCTAAGGAGACAAAAGAACTGTATGCAGAAAATTATAAGACACTGATGAAAGAAATTAAAGATGATACAAATAGATGGAGAGATAGACCATGTTCTTGGATTGGAAGAATCAACATTGTGAAAATGACTCTACTACCCAAAGCAATCTACAGATTCAATGCAATCCCTATCAAACTACCACTGGCATTTTTCACAGAAATAGAACAAAAAATTTCACAATTTGTATGGAAACACAAAAGACCCCGAATAGCCAAAGCAATCTTGAGAACGAAAAATGGAGCTGGAGGAATCAGGCTCCCTGACTTCAGACTATACTACAAAGCTACAGTAATCAAGACTGTAAGGTACTGGCACTAAAACAGAAAGATAGATCAATGGAACAGGATAGAAAGCCCAGAGATAAACCCACGCACATATGGTCACCTTATCTTTGATAAAGGAGGCAGGAATGTACAGTGGAGAAAGGACAGCCTCTTCAATAAGTGGTGCTGGGAAAACTGGACAGGTACATGTAAAAGTATGAGATTAGATCACTCCCTAACACCATACACAAAAATAAGCTGAAAATGGATTAAAGACCTAAATGTAAGGCCAGAAACTATCAAACTCTTAGAGGAAAACATAGGTAAAACACTCTATTACATAAATCACAGAAAGATCCTTTTTGACCCACCTCCTAGAGAAATGGAAATAAAAACAAAAATAAACAAATGGGACCTAATGAAACTTCAAAGCTTTTGCACAGCAAAGGAAACCATTAACAAGACCAAAAGACTACCCTCAGAATGGGAGAAAATATTTGCAAATGAAGCAACTGACAAAGGATTAATCTCCAAAATTTACAAGCAGCTCATGCAGCTCAATAACAAAAAAACAAACAACCCATTCCAAAAATGGGCAGAAGACCTAAACAGACATTTCTCCAAAGAAGTTATACAGACTGCCAACAAACACATGAAAGAATGCTCAACATCATTAATCATTAGAGAAATGCAAATCAAAACTACAATGAGATATCATCTCACACCAGTCAGAATGGCCATCATCAAAAAATCTAGAAACAATAAATGCTGGAGAGGGTGTGGAGAAAAGGGAATACTCTTGCAGTGCTGGTGGGAATGTGAATTGGTACAGCCACTATGGAGAACAGTATGGAGGTTCCTTAAAAAACTGCAAATAGAACTACCATATAACCCAGCAATCCCACTACTGGGCATATACCCTGAGAAAACCATAATTCAAATAGAGTCATGTACCAAAATGTTCATTGCAGCTCTATTTACAATAGCCTGGAGATGGAAACAACCTAAGTTTCCATCATCGGATGAATGGATAAAGAAGATGTGGCACATATATACAATGGAATATTACTCAGCCTTAAAAAGAAACAAAATTGAGCTATTTGTAATGAGGTGGATAGACCTAGAGTCTGTCATACAGAGTGAAGTAAGTCAGAAAAAGAAAGACAAGTACTGTATGCTAACACATATATATGGAATTTTAGGGGAAAAAAATGTCATGAAGAACCTAGGGGTACGACAGGAATAAAGACACAGACCTACTAGACAATGGACTTGAGGATATGTGGAGGGGGAAGGGTAAGCTGTGACAAAGCGAGAGAGAGGCATGGACATATACATCACCAAATGTAAGGTAGATAGCTAGTGGGAAGCAGCCACATAGCACAGGGAGATTAACTCGGTGTTTTGTGACTGCCTGGAGGGGTGGGATAGGGAGGGTGGGAGGGAGGGAGACGCAAGAGGGAAGAGATATGGGAACAAATCAGATATGTATAACTGATTCACTTTTTTATAAAACAGAAACTAACACACCATTGTAAAGCAATTATACTCCAATAAAGATGTTAAAAAAAGAACATACTGATAAAATAGACTTCATCACAATTAAAAAACTTTTGCTTATTAAAAGCTATCATTAACAAAATGTATAGGCAAGCTCCAGATTCAGAAAAAAATTCACAAGACACATATCTGACAAAGAACGTGTAGCTAGAATATATAAACAAGTCAAAAATAAAGTGACAACTTTTAACATGTGCAAAAACCTTCAACAGACACATCATAAAGGAAGATATGAATGGTTAAAAAGCACATGTAAAGATACTCAATACATATCATTAGTCACTAGGAAAATGCAAATTAGAATCACAATGAGATACCACTATGTTCACACTGTAATTAGGTTAAAATTTTCAAAACTCACAATACCAAGTACTGACAAATTGTTGAGCAACTGGAACTCCCACAGTTTGCTGATGGGAGTGTAAAACAGTACAACCACTGTGGAAAACAGTGTAGTATTATACTTTTAAGTATTTACCCAAGAGAAATTAAAATGTGTATACACCCAAAAACTTGATAGGAGCTTAATTTACAAATGCCAAAAATTGGAAACCCAAATGTCTATCAACATATGAACAGATAAAAATTTGTGGGACATGCACACAATGGATATGTTCAGCAATGAAAAAGAACAAACTATATACATGCCACAACACAGATAAGTCTGAGAAACAGTATACAGTTGACCCTTGAACAACATGGCTTTTAACTATGTGGGTCTACTTATACATGGATTGTTTCCAATAGTAAATACTATAGTACTACACAATCCCCGGTTGGTTGAACCCATGGCTGTGGAAACATGGATACAGAGGAACTGCAGATACGGAGGACCAATAAGTTATACGTGGATTTTTTGACTGTATGGAGAGTCAGTGCCCCTAACCCTCTCATTGTTCAAGGAGCAACTGTACTTAGTAAAAGAAGCCAGCCACAGAGGAATCTGATTTCATTTGTATGCATTTCTAGAACAGGAAAAACTAATCTATAATGATAGAAAGCAGATCAGTGGTTACCAAGCACCAGGAGTGGTGGAAGACTGACTGGAAAAGAGACACAAAGACACTCTGTGGAGTAATGGAAGTGTTCTAAACTTTGACAGGAGTATGGCTTACGTGAGTATCTAGATTTGGCAAAACTAAACAATCTGTACATTAGAGATCTCTACTTTCACTTAAATAAATCATACTGCAATGAAAAGAAAAGTCTATAGATACAGATAAGTATGCATAAAAAGGATATATATGCCAAAATATTAGTATCAGAATTATAGTGTTTTTCCTATAACTTAAAGATTTTCTTTAATAAACTAGCATTATTACTATATATAGTATATATTACTATATATATTATATTAATATATGTGTGTGTGTATACATATATATATATATATATATATATATATATATATATATATATATAAAAAACTATACTATACTTCCCTGAAGGACCTCACTGAAAAGGTGACATTTGAGCAAAGACCTGAAGGAGGTAAGGGAGCTAAGCCCTATAGATAAAAGTAGGAAGAGCCATCCAGTAAGAGGAAAACTGAAGTACTGAAGTTTAAAAGCCCTGAGGTTTTGAGAAGAGAAGTGACGTGATCTGACATTTTAACAGGTTCACTTTGGCTAGCGTGTTTGGAATAGACAGTAAGGAGCCAAGGATAGAAACAAAGAAACTAGTCAGAGGAGTACAGCAATAATCCAGGTGAGATAGGATGGAGACTTGGTTGAAGGAGGAAGTAGTAATGCTAGAGAAAGACAGTCAAATTCTGAATGTATTTTAAAGCAAAGCTAACATTATTTGCAGTTAGATTGGATGAGTAGTGTGGGAGAAAGAAAAAGGTCAAGGACAACTTCAAGGGTTTTGGCATACACAACTAGAACAGAGCACCTGGTCATTACGATAGGGAAGACTATGGGACAAGAATGGGTTTTTTTTTCGGGAGGGGTGTTGCAGAGAAGAAAGCAGGAGCTTGTTGTTTGGACATACTAAGTTTGAGTAAAACTGAAGATATATAAAATTGGTAGTCATCAGCAAATGGAGAATATTTAAAGCCACAGAACTGGGTCAACTAGCCAAGGGAATGTGTACACAGAGGGAAAAAAAAGAGAGGTCCAAAGAATGGACTCTACAGCATTTCAGGACCTCAGCAAGTTCTTAGCACAAACTAGAAATGAAGGTCAGTAATACCCTGAAGTATATACTGCAAAACTATTTTTAGAAACTTGGAGGAACTTCAAAAAATATAATGAAAAAAGCCTTTTCTATTCTTTGCCTGAATGAGTACTCTCAAGTTTTCACTGATGCTATAAGATGAAATCGACACCTTTTTAAATTACAATCTGAAATTGGAAACTATAGAGAGATAACCCCTGTTCACCATTATTCTAGACCTGTATTTCTGTAATCCCATGGGTGAAGCTTCTCTATCTTTCAAACCATTTGGGAATAAAGGTATAACAACATATTCAGACTACCTTCCTTCAAATAGCAAAGAACTATCTTCTAAGGAGGAACTACATTTGTGTCCTCAAACAAGACTCATCAGTCATCAGATGATGCTCAAAGCTTGTGAGGTAATGATATTCTACACAGCTGTCTGATCCTCAGATATCACTTTGGAGGCAGATGATAAACTACAGATCTGACAACTCACTTTCCATCTCAAGATATTTCTTGAACTTTTTCTTGTTGTGACAGGCTACCAAATTGATTAAACCTAGTCATGGTATTTGACACTATAGCCAGCAGACTTCTATTTGTTGATTGCTATTGATTTTCTTTGATACTTCATTTAAAAATCAATAGTTGGAAAGAAAAATAGGCTTGGTTTACACATACTTAAACATACTGTTGTATGCTGAAGGAGGCACAAGTTTGGCAGGGCTTTGGCATCCAATTATAAGAAGAGCTCTTAACAGGTAAAAGCAAGGGCTTCAGATCGATATGCAGTTTTCTTTCTTAATCAAAGAAAGTGGCTATAAATTAGGCTCATCAGTGTTATTTTCAAGGCTTTCTTGAAGCAAACAAGTTTAAACTTTTTTGGCGGGGAGACAGGGTCTTCCTTGGATTTACATTAAAAAAGATACATCACTAAGAGTTTTTCTTTGTTTTTAAGGATATTTTTAGTACCTGAAGTTCATCCGGGCTTTTATCTTTTTGGCTTTTTTTTTGTTTTTTTGCCGCTCTTCTCCATCTTTCAAAGGCTCTGGTGGAGCTGCGCTTTCAACCACAATGTCAATAATATACTTCTTTAAGGAAAGGTGCTCCTGCAAGATAAATAAATGAAATAATGGTGATGATGATGATGATTAAGAAATAACATAGCATTGATACAGACTACAGTGAGTATGAAAGAATATATAGATGAAAGTAAAAGTAATCTCTATGAAATACTGGTTTCAAAAATTGCTTGGGGAAAAACTGAAGAAACTGTTTTACTTGAGATTTTCATTGACTCACCAAACCTTTGCTGCACATCAATTGCGCTAAATGCTAAGGATACAGCGACATATCCCTGTGCCTTGCAAGCCTACACTGCAGTAGGAGAGGTAAAATATGTACACAAATGTATAATACCAAGCTTGAGAGTTAAGAGTGCTATAGGAGCTCAAAAGGGGAAACAAGATCACTGTTCACTCAGGGTAAAGAGCAAAGATTTTAAGAAGGAAGCACCACGTCTGCTATCCCTTGATTGAATTTGAACATATGGATATTGGGGATGTGTGTATTTGTTTGGGCTGGTAGTTGGTAAAGGCAGCAGGAAGGAGAAAGGAAAAGGGCATCTCAGAAAACAGGCAGAGATGAGAAAGTGGAAGGTGGTTACGGGCAGCAGAAGTTGGCCCCAGTGCCCTCCTTAGCCATCTTGGATTTTACGGCTCATCACTGTAATCACTCCCTTGCATGTACACAACTCGCTTGCCCCTCTGTTCTTCTTTCATACTTGCATGGAAAAATCCTAACCCTAAATCCAACTCCTTCCCTACTCTGTACCCATAACTGAGCAGATTAATATGGCTATAATTACAAACCATGTTGACTACTCTAACTTTAAATTTATGACATTACACCTCAAATGGGCTCCAGTATTGCCAGGCAATCAAGCAACCTTAGTCTACCCACATTCTCCTTCCTAGAAATTATTTTAGACCCTCTCCTTAAATTTCCAACACCATTAGCACTGTAGATCACTTCTTCCTCCCTGACACTCTTTCTTCACTAGGTCACTAGACATCACATTGTCCTCCTAACTCCAGCTGTACCTTCTACGTTTTCCTTGCTAGATCCTTTTCCTCTTCTTGACTGGTAAATGTTAAACATCTCAGACCTATCTTCAGATCCTCCCTCTTCTCTATTCAAACTTATCCATCAAGTGCAGTGACTTGAAACATTATTCACACAGGCAATTCCCAAATTTTTATCCCTAGTCCAGACCTCTCCCCTGAACTCCATTCCTATATCAAACTGTCTCCTGAAAATCTCCACTTAAGTAGAGTATTTCCACCATAAGCATTTCCAAAATAATATTCTACAACAAAACTCTTACGCTCCCAATATAAATTGCTCTTAGAGTGTTCAGTAAATGGTCCCACTATTTGTACAATTGCTCACATCTAATACACTAGTAACTCCTATCAGCTCTACTTTCAAATATACCCATATTAATCCCAATCCAACCACTTCTCCCCACCACCATCACCTAGTCTAAGGCATCATCAGCTCTCATCCATATTATCGCAATAGCCTCTTAAATGTTCTTGCAGCTTCTATGATCTCCAAATCTTTCCTTTACAAAATCAGCGACTTTTAAAAATATAAATCACATCATATCATTCCTCTTATCAAAATCTTGAGTTCTCATCACATTTAGGGTCAAATCCAAAGTCCTTACCATGGCCTACTAAGCCCCCACATCATCAACCTCTCTCACCTCATCTTACACTACTCTCTCCTTTGTTCACTCCTTTCTATCCACAGTGGAGTGGATGCTGTTGTTCCCCACATTCATCAGGAATGGTACTGCGTCAGGACTCTTGTTTCCTTAGCCAAGAATATTCTTCTCCAAGTACTTGCATAGTCTCAGGTAAAATGAACACCCAATCTTAAGTAACACCTTCTATTATTTGCCATCTTCTTATTTTGTTTATTTTTCTTCATAGGACTTGTCTAATATTAGTGCCTAACATCAATATTCATTTGCAATCTCCTGCACTAGAATATAAGTTTCATGAGGGCACTGACTTCGTTTTGCTCAGTGATGTTTCAGTGTCTGGTACTGTGCCTGGCATACGGTAGGCACTCAATAAGTAAATGTTAAATGAATGATGAGAAGAGCATGAGGTAATAAGATCTAAAATAGTATTTGTGGTCAAATGAATGAAGGTGGTCAAAATGTACAAACTTCCAGTTATAAGATAAATAAATCATGGGAATGTAATGTACAACATAGTGACTATAGTTAACAATACTGTATTGTATATTTGAAAGTTGCTAAGAGAATAGATCCTGAAAGTTCTCATCACAAGAAAAAAAAAATGTTAACTATGTGTGGTGATAGACTTTAACTAAACTTATATGGTAAGTAAGTTTACATTTCATACACTATATATATCAAACATTATGTTGTACACCTAAAACTAACACAAATGTTCTGCCAATTATATCTCAATTAAAAAAAGACAAAAATAGTATTTATGAGGGTTTATTCTACAACATATATTGAGGTAAGTACTTTACATACGATCATTTAGTCCTTTATACTAAAAGGTATATATTGTTATTATTCCCATCTTAACTATGAGGAAACAAACACATAATCAAATAACTTTTCTGAAGTTTAAAGGTCAAGATCATGACTAAGCAGCTTTGGAGGTAGTAGTGCTAGAGCCTAAGTTTAAACCCAGACAGTATGATTATGGAGTCTGTATTCTTGACTAGTACCTTACATATATGGCTGGAAAATGAGTTTGAGTCATAGAGTTGTGCTCATTATGAAAATTTTATGCTTAGTGAAGTCAGAGAAAGACAAATCTTTTATGTTCTCTCTTATATGTGGAATCCAAAAAATAAAACAAATGGATATAACAAAACAGAAACAGACTCACAGTCACAGAGAACAAACTAGTGGTTACCACTGGGGCGAGGGATGGGGAGGGACAAGACAATGGAAGGGGATTAAGAGGTACAAGCTACTAGTTATGAAATAAATAAAAGGATGTAGTGTACAGCACAGGGGATATAAATATATATGTTATATAATATATAACTGTAAGTGGAGTATAATCTATGTAAATATTGAATCACTGTGTTGTACAACTGATAAAAAGAAACTTTTCAATTCATAAACCTACCAAAAAAGCAAAACAGAAACACCACAACCAAAGGCAGAAAATATTCTCTCAAATGCAGAAGCAATTATTTTCTTTATTTAATCATTTATTAAATACTTACTGTGACCAGCAAAGGGCCAAAGTGCATACATTATTTCCTAAAATCTTCACAACCCCATAGAACAGGTGGCAATATGTTTACATTTTACAGATATTTAACAAAGGCTCAAAGAGGTTCAATATTATGTCCATGATCACAAAACTCAAGTTCAAAACCACAACTGGCTGACTTCACAAGACCAACCTTTTTTACTACTCCACATTCCCTCCCGCTACACTGCTCATGTGGGCTGAGTCTCTGACATCTAATTTCTATCACTGCATTAAGGAAAGGAAATCTTCCAAATGACATCTTCAATTTTGTGAAAAGTTCAATTATACTATTTTCAGTTGTACATAAATGTTATTTACATATCTAATAGAATCCATTAAGTATTAATAGGATCCTTATTATGAAAATGCAGACATTATATAGAAAAATTTGGATTCTATCCAGAACAAAAAAATTGCATCTTTTAAAAAGACATTACATTAACATACACATTCACACATACAACACACATCATGCCCTCAAATTTATGTTAATTTTTTAAAAACCTCAAAACTAAAAACAAATGAGAATATATATTTTTGTTTAACTTTTTTCTTAATATAAAATCAACATGTTAATTATAGAAAATATGAATAAAACTAAGAAATAAAAATCTCCTATAATCTTAACACCTAAAAATAATTATTTGAGTATATCATCCAGACATTTTTATTCATATATATTTTTATTAAAATGAGCATACCTTTTATATTTTATAATCTGCTTTTTAAATTTAATATTGCAAATATATTCATACCATTAAATACTGTTCTAGAACATAATCTACTGATTATAGCAGTACACCTAATTTTACTAAATGCTTTTTTGTTAGATATTTGGATTTATTTTATTTATTCAATATAATAAATACCAGGGCAATAAATACTCCTATAGTTAAAATTTTAAACACAGAGTATATTATTCCTTTATGATCAAATCATAGAACTGAAATTCCTGGGTTACAGATTACACATATTTTTAAGGCTTCTCATATGTATTCCGAAACAACCAAAATGAGAATTAAGTCCCCACAAGTGATTTGCTAGTATCTAGTGTTTCTGTTTTCTTTTGTCTTTTTTTTTTTGTAAATATGTCAATTTGTTAGCTGAAAAAGTGATATTAGTATGCTTAACAATTTGTTTGTATTTTGTCTTCTGTGACTTAAAATGTGTCTTTTGTCTGGCTTTCTATAGATACATTTCAAGGTTTTATAGATTTGCTTCAGGTGGTTTGCATTATGTTTTCACTTTTTGTAAGAAAGAGACCGCCTTTTGATAAAAGAAATGCATTGTTGGATGTGACACAGGATGATTAGTAGTTATTTTTCCATTAAAACCATGAAGACTATACAGGAAGAAGGTTTTGAGATGGTTTCTGAAGATGGAGAGAATGTACAAAGAAGGTTTTTCACACTGAGAAGTGGTTGAGAAAATTATGGTATATTTCTACGATGAAGTATTAGTCATTAAAACACTTAGGAGAATTCTGAGAAAATGAAGGCAGTGGTAGCAATGTTTAAGATCCTCTCGGAATCATCATATAAATCAGAAAGAAAGATTAGATAGCAAAAACAAAACCCACAGAAAATATTTACAACAAAGTAAGTGACAAGGTATCCCCACAGCCTCCAAATAAAGAGGGTGAGGACAAACTACCAATAGGTCAGCTGTGTTTCAGTGCCTTTGAAGGAGAAATCAGAGGGAAACAACAAGAGTGAATAATGAACTTGAGAACAGAACTCTAAAAGGAACTGTTTTTCACTGGAGAGTTCAATAGGCCAATTTGCGAACAGCATCTAAAACTGAGAGGGGTTTCCCACTCAAATGGCAGGTGAGTAAAAGGTGCCTGCATTAAGAAGGTCTGAACAGTGTGGTGAAGGCTAGGCCCTATGAACTCTTGAAACTGAGCCAAGGAGAAACTGTTAAAAAAGGAACTTAATTAAGCCAACTAGGGATAATTGAGACAAAGGGGGGAAAAGCCTCGATAAAAGCAGAGCAGGGAAACAGAATCAAGAAATTTTAGAAAGCAAGTCACTATATTTTTCACAAAAATAATAGAAGAGGGAGCTCTAAGAAGTTAGAATAGGTACCCTGAGTCACAACTCATTAAAAAAGTCTTATAAAACCAGTTCCACATATAAATAAGCAATACAAAAGTATCAAGGTCAAATGTCAAACTTATTAAAAGAAAAAGAAAATAAGTAGAATAGCAACACTACAACAATGAAAACACACCAAAAAAATCCACAGAAAAGATAAAAATGCAACCTTCTATTTCAAAATAAACTAAAACAAATACAGAAAATGTTCTAACACAAATCGCCATCCTAAGCACCTCAGCATTTAGGTCACAGAACTCAATGAAGACTGCAAAAGAAAATAAATCATTTAAGAAATGAAGATAAAACAGATGACAAAAGATGAATAAACACAACAAATAATGCCTCAGACAACTAAAAGATAAAAGGTGGAAAAATACTTAAAGCAAAAGAAATAAAAATTATTTGAGAGTAAGTGGAAATACAGAAGATAGGGAAAGATGCAGCAAACTGAACAGGAGTGCCTGAAAAAGAAAATCAAACCAAGGGAACAAATCAAATATTAAAAGCTATAATTCAAGAAAACTTTCCTGAAAAAGAATATAATTAAATATTGAAAGAGTACACCACATATCTGAAAATATTGACCCAGAGTGGCTAATACCAAGACATATTGTATTACAATTTCTAAAAATATAATTTATGAAAAAAATTAGATTATCATCAGCCCTTTTGACAGCAATATTTTATGCCAGAAGAAAATGAAGTACAATAGTACCCCCTTATCCTCGGTTTCACTTTCTGTGGTTTCAGTTACCTGTGGTCACCAGGGTCTGAAAATATTAAATGGAAAATTCCAGAAATAAACAATTCATAAGTTTAAAATTGTGTATTGTTCTGAGTAGTGTGATGAAGTCTCACACCAATCTGCTACATGGCCTGGATGTAAATCTTCCTTTGTCCAGTGTTTCCATGCTGCACCTACCCGTTAGTCACTTAGTAGCCATCTAGGTTATCAGATGGATTGTGGTACGGCAGTGCTTGTGTTTAAGTAACACTATTTTACTTAATAATGGTCCCAAAGCACAGGAGTAGTGATACTGGCAATTCAGATATTCTCTTACTTGCCTAATTTATAAATTAAACTTTATCACAGGTATTTATGTATAGAAAAAAACAATACAGCTGACCCTTGAAAAATATGGGGGTTAGTGATGCTAATTCCCACACAGTCAAAAATCTGCATGTAATCTTACAGTTGGCCTTCCATGTTCGCAGATTCAACCAACCACAGATCATTTTATTGAAAATAATCCATGTATAAGTGGACTCGCATAGCTCAAACCCGT
Organism: Phocoena phocoena; assembly: GCF_963924675.1. Classification (NCBI taxonomy): domain Eukaryota; kingdom Metazoa; phylum Chordata; class Mammalia; order Artiodactyla; family Phocoenidae; genus Phocoena; species Phocoena phocoena. The sequence goes on along the minus strand of NC_089220.1, from coordinate 118,405,900 downwards.
GTTGTTCAAGGATTAACTGTATATATAGTATTTGGTACTATCCATGGTTTTAGGCATCCACTAGGGTCTTGGAACATATCCTCCAAGGATGAGAGGGGACTACTGTAATGTATTTAGTATTTTTTAAAGAAAGAAATGTGAGCTAAGGATTTTATATCCAGCAAAACCAACTTTCAAGTATGAAAAGCACAGATAAACTGTTATCAACATTTAAAAAAACCTCAGAGAATATTATTCTCATAAGACGTTCCTGAAGAATCTACTACAGAACAAGCCTCAGAAAACCAAGACTAGAGAGACGCAGACATAAGACTCGTGGTAAACATTACACGTACACTTACAGAACTAAGACTACACTAGTGATTAAAAGTTAAAGAAATATAGTTATATAATGGCTATATGTCAGGCTTTTCACAGCATTACTAATAAAAAAAGATGAGGAGAATGGGGAAAACATGAAAAGAATTTTAAACTGTTCTCAGTAATTAACATTGGTGGTAGGATTATTAGTAATGTCATTCTAAGACTGCTGTGTATGTAATGTGGGATGAAGTAAAGGAGATTATGGGTATTATAATTCTATCATTCCCTGTGTCCTTTATATCCTGAATGCTTGGTATGGAAGAAAAGAGATACAGATACAATATGGAGAAGGTTAAATAAAACCCATGTAGTCCTGAATTTGAATTGTAAGAGTTCATGAGTCCATCGTCATTTAATAAATAATAAACATATATGCACACACATATATGAACTTGTATGTAACATACTCACACACATATCACATATATTTTATTTCTTTATTCTGTAATTCTGTTCACAGTGATCCACCCAGTAGCAATGACCATCCCTTCTTCTGCTCTTAAAATACCCTTTCTCAGTAAAAGTAATTAGGGCTTCTTAATGAAATAGTTAATCATAAACTAAATGTCTTGCCATACCAAGTAGCAAGGTAACTAACAAATTCAACTAGGCTCATGTCAAAAGAACTTGAGAGCAAACTTTAAGAGGCTCCCACTGACCAAAAGATAGCATAATTTGAGCTTTAAAAAAAGGAAATTTTCCAATGACTGAAACCCATCACAAGTGTTTAATTACAGAGTTTATAATGATATATACATTTTAAAACTAATTGTGGACACAGTTGAAGGATAATAGGAAACCAACTCATTATACTGAAAACAGGTAAATAATCAAAATTTTAACCTGCCACTTGATAACCAAATAGTAGATGAGGGAAAGCATCTCCTTATAAATGTATTCCAAATAATAAATGCAAATGAAATGTATAATTAGAATATCCCCATATCCATGAATTAATGGATTTAAGTATCCATTAATCAAAACCCAAGAGCATCAACAGCTAATATGTCAACATCACAAAAAGAAAGACAATCAGACATTAAGTTCATCCTGATGAAAGAACTCAGCACCAAATACAGTTTTTCCAAATGGGTTAAACCTTTTTTAGAGGTTAAAGCCTCTATATCCGCCTGCCCATGAGCAGGCAATAGAGACTACAGAGGAACATACTGCATTGCAGCAGGCTGCACAGTAACAAAGCTTTAGCAAGTCACACAATTCTTCAGCTAGGAACTGAATTTCCCAGTCCCTCTTATAGCTAGTGGTAGCCATGTGACTGAATTCTCATCAATGGTCTATGAATGCATGTTCAGTGTTTGAAGACCATTCACTTTCTTCCCCTTCTGCAAACTGGAACACAGAAGGGCCTATAACACAGCTCTGACTCTGAAGGGAGGGCATATCTTAGGGGATAATAGAGACAGAAGATGGATCTCTGAAAAACAACATGGCATAAAGCCTTGGGACTGCTTACCTCAGGACTGACAACTTGGGATTGCTTACCTCAGGACTTTATTGTGAGAAATAAACTTCTATGTTCTTAAAATCACTGTATTTTTGTCACTATTACAGCAGATTAGTCTTTTCCCTAATTAATGCAATTATGTACAAAATTTTATAATAATTATATATATCTTTGCATTTTTATATGTGTATACGTATGTGCATAGAATGACTATAAGAAAATAAGGCAATGGGAGGGAGGCTCAAGAGGGAGGGGATGTGGGGACATGTGTATGTATATGGCTGATTTGCTCTGTTGTGCAACAGAAATTAACAAAGTATTGTGAAGCAATTATACTCCAATAAAGACCTATTAAAAAAAAAAGGTGGAAAAGTACTAAAAGTTGTCACTAGATGATTGTGATAGATTTTTAATTCTTTCATTTATAATAAGCATGTATAAGTAGAAGGTAAATCATTTTAAAATAGCTCTTATGAGATGAAATCTGGAATTGACTTCAAAAGAGTATTTGTGGAAAGTGAATGGAACGTCAATAAGACAGGATAAGTTTATCATTGTTACAGCTGAGTGATGATTACATGGAGGCTTGTCGTATTATTCTGACTACTATTATAAATGTTTTAAATTCTCCACAATAATCAGTTTAGAAAATCTTGTAACAAGAAATAATTTGTACACATGCATCTTAAAATTCTATGTTTGTCTTTCCAAAAGGAGTAAATGAAATCACAATATTCCTATCTCTCAAGCATCTAAGAACTGGACTTAAAATGAAATTTACATGTTTGTGCACTATTCAAGTGCTGAAAGTGTGTACTCCAAGTTTGAAATCTATTGTAAGGACAGAAGGAGACAATATCCTGCAGAAAATAATCCTTAATGACATTCTTTCTTAAAACACCAAAGAACTGCCTAAGGTAAGAAAAATACAGCAGTCTCATCTCCTTTTACCTGAAATGTTGCATGCTTCAAGTTTTCTATAGTTCTGGCTATCCAAAAATAGAGGTTTTCAGAGATTGATATTCCCGCCTCCATTCTATATGAACAACCAAATAGTTTCACAACAGCCCAGTCTACTTAATAATTAATAAATGTTCAGTTAAAAAAACAAAGAAACTGTAAGTAATTTACTTCTGTAACAATACTACTCTATAAATATATTCACACTGCAGTGAGAGCTACAACAAAATATCAGCAGTAGGGAATTGATTACATAAATTATGGTACATGAATTAATATGATCCTATACAGATTTGATCAGTTTCAAACAACAGTAATGATATTAAAAACATTCATTGTATAATGGTAAATAAAAATTCAGTAGATGCAAAAATCCTCAACAAAATACTAGCAAACAGAATCCAACAACACATTAAAAGGATCATACACCATGACCAAGTGGGATTTATCCCAGGGATGCAAGAATTCTTCAATATACGCAAATCAATCAATGTGATACACCATATTAACACATTGAAGAATAAAAACGATATGATCATCTCAATAGATGCAGAAAAAGATTTTGACAAAATTCAACACCAATTTGTGATTAAAAACTCTCCAGAACGTGGGCACAGAGGGAACCTACCTCAACATAATAAAGGCCATATACGACAAACCCACAGCAAACATCATTCTCAATGGTGAAAAACTGAAAGCATTTCCTCTAAAGTCAGGAACAAGACAAGGATGTCCACTCTTGCCACTATTATTCAACATAGTTTTGGAAGTCCTAGCCACAGCAATCAGAGAAGAAAAAGAAATAAAAGGAATACAAATTGGAAACGAAGAAGTAAAACCGTCACTGTCTGCAGATGACATGATACTATACAGAGAGAATCCTAAAAATGCCACCAGAAAACAACTACAGCTAATCAATGAATTTGGTAAAGTTGCAGGATACAAAATAAATGCACAGAAGTCTCTTGCATTCCTATACACTAATGATGAAAAATCTGAAAGAGAAATTAAGGAAACACTCCCATTTACCACTGCAACAAAAAGAATAAAATACCTAGGAATAAACCTACCTAGGGAGACAAAAGACCTGTATGCAGAAAACTATAAGACACTGAAGAAAAAAATTAAAGATGATACCAACAGATGGAGAGATAGACAATGTTCTTGGATTGGAAGAATCAACATTGTGAAAATGACTATACTACCCAAAGCAATCTACAGATTCAATGCAATCCCTATCAAATTACCAATGGCATTTTTTACGGAGCTAGAACAAAAAATCTTAAAATTTGTATGGAGACACAAAAGACCCCGAACAGCCAAAGCAGTCTTGAGGGAAAACAACAGAGCTGGAGGAATCAGGCTCCCTGACTTCAGACTATACTATAAAGCTACAGTAATCAAGACAATATGGTACTGGCACAAAAACAGAAACATAGATCAATGGAACAAGATAGAAAGCCCAGAGGTAAACCCACACACCTATGGTCAACTAATCTATGACAAAGGAGGCAAGGATATACAATGGAGAAAAGACAGTCTCTTCAATAAGTGGTGCTGGGAAAACTGGACAGCTACATGTAAAAGAATGAAATCAGAACACTCCCTAACACCATACACAAAAATAAACTCAAAATGGATTAGAGACATAAATATAATACTGGACACTATAAAACTCTTAGAGGAAAACATAGGGAGAACACTCTGACATAAATCACAGCAAGAGCTTTTTTGATCCACCTCCTAGAGTAATGGAAATAAAAACAAAAATAAACAAATGGGACCTAATGAAACTTCAAAGCTTTTGCACAGCAAAGGAAACCATAAACAAGATGAAAAGACAACCCTCAGAATGGGAGAAAATATTTGCAAACGAATCAACGGGCAAAGGATTAATCTCCAAAATATATAAATAGCTCATGCAGCTCAATAATAAAGAAACAAACAACCCAATCCAAAAATGGGCAGAATACCTAAATAGATATTTCTCCAAAGAAGGCATACAGATGGCCAAGAAGCACATGAAAAGCAGCTCAACATTACTAATTATTAGAGAAATGCAAATCAAAACTACAATGAGGTATCACCTCACACCAGTTAGAATGGGCATCATCAGAAAATCTACAAACAACAAATGCCGGAGAGGGTGTGGAGAAAAGGGAACCCTCTTGCACTGTTGGTGGCAATGTTAATTGATACAGCCACTATGGAGATCAGTATGGAGGTTCCTTAAAGAACTAAAAATAGAATTACCATATGATCCAGTAATCCCACTACTGGGCATATACCAAGAGAAAACCATAATTCAAAAAGATACATGCACCCCAATGTTCATTGCAGCACTATTTACAATAGCCAGGTCATGGAAGCAACTTAAATGCCCATCGACAGACGAATGGATAACGAAGTTGTGGTACATATATACAACGGAATATTACTCAGCCATAAAAAGGAACGAAATTGGGTCATTTGTTGAGACGTGGATGGATCTAGAGACTGTCATACAGAGTGAAGTAAGTCAGAAAAAAAAAAAACAAATATCGTATATTAATGCATTTATGTGGAACCTAGAAAAATGGTGCAGATGAACTGGTTTGCAGGGCAGAAATTGAGACACAGATGTAGAGAACAAACATATGGACAACAAGCTGGGAAAGCGGTGGGGTGGGGATGGTGATGTGCTGAACTGGGCGATTGGGATTGACTTGTATACATTGATGTGTATAAAATTGATGACTAATAAGAACCTGCTGTACAAAAAGAAAAAATCAGTTATTTAAATATGCAGGTGTAGATCCTTTTATCTACTCTGTTCCACTTGTCTATTTTCCAATCTAGATACTAATACTACACCATTCTGATTGCTATAACTTTTATAATAAGCCTTATAATCAGGTAGCATAAAATCTCCAACTTTGTTCTTTTTCCAAAGTTGTTTTGGTTATGAATCAGCTTGTAAATTGTATTCTGTTCCACTTGTCTATTTTCCAATCTAGATACTAATACTACACCATCTTGATTGATATAACTTTTATAATAAGCCTTATAATCAGGTAGCATAACATCTCCAACTTTGTTCTTCTTTTTCCAAAATGGTCTGGTTATGAATCAGTTTGTAAATTTTTACAAGAAAGTGGAGAAGTACTGAGATCTTCCTGAATGGAACGCTTGTAGGATAGAGCCTTAGGATTTGTCCAAGGTGTTCTCATTTAAGTATTATTTCCTAAGCTCTGTATTTATCTAAAACAGAGATAATGTAGAAAAAAATGTTAAAAAAGCATATATATAATATATATAAAAATTCTCAATTAAAAATGGCTACCCTTTTAATACGTCTGATGAACTTAATGTGATTGAGAGACACCGATATTGCTGTTTCCATTACCTTGTGCGTGAGACCTATTAGATGTTTGAAAATACTGACCCCTTGGAAAAGAAGTCTGTGTTAATATAATTGTACATTCTATGTTGTCATATGTAGCGTATCACGTAGACAATGTCTGGCTGTACTTGGAAGACTTTTTGAAATCTGATTGTTACTCAATGATTTTCTGTTTTAAAGAGTGTGAAACAGATCACATATGCAAGTAATAAGACCAAAAATCTTAAGACCAATGTATACAATTAAACCACATAGCTTATATTCTTAAAAATAAAAAAAATTCAGGATTCAATCCTTGCAATGCAGCTTATATATAAATAAGTGTGTAAGATTCATATATTCATATGTAAAGAGCTGAAAATTAGATCAAAATGTTAACAGCAGGCAAACTATATTTTTCTCAAATTTTCCACAATTGATATATATTAATATTTTAATTATTGTGAAATTAATGCTAATAAGGAAATGCAAGGAAAAGGCAAGCTATTTAAAGAAAAGAAGATTGGTTTGTATTAGGTTACAGTTGCTATAGGCTCACTTGTGCTGCAGAAGAATAAGTATAACTACGTAAAAATACACTCATCTTTCTGTATCTATCCACAATCCTAATTATTATGGAACAGGCACGAGGAAAAGCAAAGTATACTCTTTGAGACACAGTATCTACGACTCATTTCCAAAATATGAATCAATCAGGACCAAAAATCATCCAAAGGCCCCTGGATCTCCTTCTTTCCTATAAAAACTTAAAAAATACAGCTCCTACTGTATACAATACAATCCTCAGTGCAAGTACTTATCTGCTACTAACAAGTCAGAAATGAGTCTTCATTGGCTATTCTCAGTATTTGACACTGTTAATTCTAAATATCCATTAAGAGGGGAGACTGTTTTTCCTTAGGAATAGAAAAGCAAATCAATGCAGTCGAAATAGCACTGAACTGTGAGTCAAGATAGCTATACCAGGATAAATTCTACAACTCATGGCTAAGTGACTTCTCTGGGCCTCAGTTTCCTCAGTAGGAAAAAAAGAAAAGGGATTAGACAGTAAATTGTAAAGTCCCCCATTTTCTAACATTCTGGAAATGAATGTATCAAGCCCAAAAGCTAATTAATGATGGCTCACTGTGTACACATATACACACAGACAAATTTAAGTCTAGTTTTAAAGTCACAGTTGTGACTTTTTATATAAAAACAACATTGCTGCAATAAGAAATACCAGTACAACATATAAGGAAACGAATACCTATACAGATGATCTCATCAAAGTTTATACCCTTATTCTTTTAATTACCTTTTACGGCATACTAGACCAAACCCTGGCCTTTCCAACATAATTTACTATATTCAACGAAATAATTCATATTGAAGTTTATGACCTCGATATTCTATCAGACTCTTCCTAAAGGTTCTCATAGTTCTTTATTTTTTTTAAGAGACAGGAAAAAATTAAGCCATAGATAGGTTCATGATCTTTGGGAAAGAATGTCAAAGCTCTAATAATAGTTGATTAGCAGGAAAATATAAATGACACAATATAGGATTTTATTAAACTATAATTATTATAGGTCTCTCAAGGGTTACCACACAATAAATACATTTCAAAAACTGTGCTACATCAAAGAAAATAATTTGTTTCCCATTATTTAAAAATATTATAATACAGAACTGAGAATTTTTAAGGATGTTATTCTTCTTTGATCAAAAAGCGTTTAAATATGTCTTCTTTGAATAAAAAGGACCAGAATTTCATTACAGTAATACAAATGTATGTTTACTTGAAAATCAAACGTCATGTTCAAGAGGCATATTCCTCTAGAGCCAAAAGTTTACTTTCAAGAGCAGGGTGGATGCCAAGTTACTAATCTAAACAGATGAGAAATTAATGCAAGGGTATTCACATTTTGCTTGGAAAACAACATTTTTCTCTCAACCTCATCCTTTACTTTCTAAACTTTGTAATCTAAAATCCAATGATATGAATCAACTCCAGAACCAAATAATGTTTTCTCTTAAATTCTTAAAAATATTATGAGGCATTCTGCTCTTTGAAGCCTGCCTGGCACAACAAGAAGTAAGATAAATAGGAGGCATTTTACAATATTTTCTCACTGTCTTCTACAAAAACTGGGAAAGGGTGAGAAGGCCTGGAGGGTTGGAACTTGTTTTTCTTGTTTCTCTGGATGATGATGGTAAGAAAATAGAGGGGTGAAGAAGAGGTGGAAGAGTGGAGAGATGAAGGTGTTTGGGAAGGGAAGAAGAAGGAAAATCAGGAGAAAAAGAGGAAGAAGCAGATGAAAGAAGGGAATAAATAAAGAAATACTCAACCACAAACAACATGGCATTTTTAGACAGTACTTTACCACATATTTTGAATACTGACCTCACAGACATAGTATATTGAAAATAATAAGTAACAGGTTAGCTCATTAACATTTAACTTATTAACATTTAATTCAATACTAAGTGCCAAGGGCTTATGCTAACAGCTTAAGTCAAAGAGTCAGAGTTTTACTCAGAATAAGACCAAAAGAATCTAAACTATTATTTTGACTGATATCACTCTTTCATAAAACTATTCCAGCAGATTATCCCCCAGTAAAGCTGATTTGTAATTACTGATTGTTTGGATGGCATTAGCCATATCTACAGACTATTATCATCCAAGCACTATTCAGAAGTGAAAACACCATATACATAAACTAGTTCATTTATATTCAAATGAGTGTTTAGAGATTCATGAAACTATGAAATTTATCAGAGATAGCATAAAATTAAGAGATAGGCTCAAGTGACATTATTTATCTGTATTTCCCTGGTCCCTGGACTAGTGCAGAGTGCACAAGCAGGTGCTGAAGAAATGCTTAAAAAAAAAAATTTGAGAGTTCCATTATATTTAAATAAAATTTTAAATTTAGTCAAACAGTAAATTTAAGAAAATCTGAAATGTAATGCCTTTTATCAAAATAATGCCCTTTGTGACAGCATCATTTTGAAAAATTAAACACATGTGACAATGACAATTTTTAAAACTCGATAGGCTATTTTAATTATACAAAAGATTCAACTCTGCCAAGGTCCCTGTCTACAGGTATAGGATACACTTATGTTCTTATCTACTACAATCTATGTATTATATTGTTTGAAGTGACGGATGAGAAAAATGAAACTAATGAAATACTGTGAAACAGACACCATGTAAAAGAGAAAAGGCCATCTTCTGATAGAATGATAGTCCACCATCTGTCCCCCTGCCACTCAGTGACAATTACAAATACTCCATCAGTTTTCTGATTGGTGGAGATGATAAATGAGGTAAAGACTTCTTTTTCAGATACTGATATTCCTTTCTGATCTAATCTGAGGTTTAACAGATGACTCAAAGAAAAGCCCAGAGTTCAACAAGCTTATAATTTATCATGCTGTGAAGATGGAAAGAGGTCTGAGCTCAATACTACAACAGGGAATGGTTCAGTAGTATTGAACCACGGCTTATAATGAAAAATATATTTGCAGAATTCTCAGATTTCAAATATAGCAACTTAGATTAGTATCAGACTTCATCCTCAGAAATCGTTTCAATAATATCCCAGTAACAATATTACCATAGATCACAAATAACATCACCCTTTCAATACAGAATCAAAGAGACAATAATGCTCATAGACAGAGCTGGAACTCCCCATTTGTGAGTGGCTTTCACAAGCCCTGGGTGACAAGGGCTTGAGAGAGTTAGCAGCTTCACATCATAGTCAACAGTACCAGAATAAACATTCCCTTTAAGTCTATTGACCTTTAAATGTTTAAGAAAAGGATGCATGCGAAAAAATAAATACATAGGTTAAAAATAAAAGGATAAAAAAGGATATACCACTCTAACACTAGATAAAAGAAAGCTGGAGTGGTTATGTTAATATTAGACAACATAGCAAAGAATATTATTAGGAATAAAGAAGGTCATTTGACAATAAAAAGGGGTCAATTAGTCAAGAGGACATAACAATGATTAGCATTTATGAATCTAATAACAAGGCTTTGAACAACATGAAGCAAAAACTGGTTGAATTGCCAAAAGAAATAGAAAAACTAACAGTTAAAATAAAAGATTTCCATATCCCTCTCTCAAAAATTGATAGAACAAAAGTAGGCAGAAAACCAGCAAGGATATAGCAGATGATGAAACTTTTTGAGGTGACAATTATGTTCACTATCTTGATCTTGGTGATGGTTTCACGGGTGTATGACTATGACAAAACTTATTAAATCATAAACTTTAAAGTAAGTGCAGTTTAATGTATAACATTTATACCTCAAAGTGCTTTAAAAACAGCAGGAAATTCCCAATTTGTATGAATCTAGGCACTATAATACTGAGTGGAAAAGAGCTAAGCTCAAAAAGAGCACATACAGCATGGTAACTTTTTATAGAGCAGAAAACAACTAAAATAAAAGTATATTTTTTAGTAACAGATCTAGATGCAAAAATAAAACTATGAAGGGAAGAGGAGGAAAGAGGAAGAATATAAAAGTACATATCAAAAACCTAACCAAACTAGGTTTGCCATAACAATACAAAAAAAAAAAATTCTAGGAGAGAGGCATTAAATAAGAAAGAGGAATGTTTCATATTCTTAAAAGGTATAATTCATCAGTAAGATGAAAAATGTGTAAATAGTTATGACCACAATAATTATTAAACTTTGTGATATATATTGCAAAAACTGATTTTAAGAATACAAGGAGGCAAAAATAAATAATAATAGCATATTGGCAGTCTTCATTTTTGAGAAAAGGATATTAATGAGCACAAAAATAGGTGTAAAAAAGTAAGAATATTCACATAACAATGAACAAATTTGATCTAACATATATTATACATACCCAAAGAGAAAAAAACATATTCTTCTTAAAATTTTACAATGTATGAAGCTATAAAGAAAATCATTAAATTTCCCAAAGTAGAACCTATATAAGGCATAACCTATGACCATAATGAAATAAAAATTGAAATTGAAAACAAAGAATAGTGCTCATTTTGGCATTACATATTTTAAATTAAAGCAATGCACAGAAGATTAGCCTGGCCCCTATGCAAAATATCTGACAGTCAAATCCATGAATCATTTCACACTTTTAAATACACACAAACACTCATATTCATAAAATAAAGCAAAAGGCATTGCCACCACTCTAATCTATAACCTTGGAACTACCTCTTTGTTTAAAAGAAAATAAAAACTGAAATACAAAATACTTGTAAAACCCACTAATTATTGAGAACCAAGCCCAGCAAGAAATGCTTAAGACTTAAATTAAGAAAACTATACACTTTACTGAATGACACATACATACAAATACAATATATGAGTAGACAAACATGTGGCTGGATGGAAAGAAAGAATATTTAAAAGATGTCCACACTTATCTCAATGCAGTCTCAATCAAAATACCAACAGGATTTTCTTAGCTTACAAGTTAATTGCAAAGGTTATGTAGAAATTGAAAAGCAGAGGAATAGCTAAGGAAATTCTGAAAAAGAATAAAGAAGAACAAACTGACCCTATGAGGAGTAGAAGCAAGAAGACAGCAAATGATATCTACTCAATTTTTGGAGAAAATAAATGTAAAATTGCAAATGTCTACCCAGTGAAAATATCTTTCATAAACAAAAGCACATACAAACAAACAAAATTTCCTACTGGGAGATTCTTACTAACCTGAGTAGTAGGCACAAAGACAGTTGTTCTATTATTATTCTACAAACAGTATATATACATCTTATGTACTCTTCTGCTACATAATGAATTTCACCAAAATATTTTAAAGTAGAAAAAGATACACCATGCATATACTAAATAAATGAAATCTAGTATATGTATACTACTGTCAAACAAAATAAGACTTTAAGAAAATTCTTCAGCAGTAGAAAAAAAAGCCAATTTATTTTGTGAATCTATTATGAACTTGATGTTAAAACCAGAAAGCACCTGCAGAAAAAAAGGAAAACTATTCACCTATAGCATTACTCATGCTACAGAGCCATTTCATATAGTAAAAGGCTGAATACATTGAAATATATACAATTGTAAACTTGTATGCTCTTAGTAACCTAGCCTCAAAATATATGAAGCAAAAATGGATGGAACAAGAAAAAATAAATTTATGATCATAGTGAGAGACTTTAATCTCCTCAATCAGTAATTGAAAGTAGACAAAAATCAATATAGATATAGAATATTGTAATATCATGACGAATATGCTTGATAGAATAGGTAACTAGAAAATACAATTTCTCTTCAGGCACAGAACATTTACAAAATCTTACCCTGTGCTATGCTACTTCAGATTTCAAAGGATTTCAAAGACTACATTCTCTGATCTTACTGTAATTAATGTAGAAATCAACAGACAAAACTCTTATGTTTGGAAATTTCAAGTCAATGTTCTAAACAACCAATGGATAAAAGAAAAAATTCTGAAGGAAATTAGAAAATATTTAGAAGTGAGTAATAATGAAAATATATTGTATCAAAAAAGGCCTTAAAGATTAATATCTTTAGGAAAAAAGGCTAAAAATTAATGAGCCAAGCATTCACCTTAAGGAGTTAGAAAAAGACTGGCAAAAATAAACTCAGAGAAAGAAGTAAAAAGGAAATAATAAAACCAAGAAATGACATTTACTGAGTAAAAAACAAAGAAGCGATAGGATCAACAAACTAAAAACCAAATCTTTAGAAATACGAATAAAATAGAAAAACTCATGACAAGAAAGATCAAGAAAAAAAATATAGGCACAGGACTTCCCTGGTAGTCTAGTGGCTAAGACTCCATGCTCCCAATGCAGGGGGCCTGGGTTCGATCCCTGTTCAGGGAACGAGATCTCACATGCCACAACTAAAAGATCCCGCCTGTCGCAACTAAAAGATCCCGCCTGTCGCAACTAAAACGATCCCGCATACTGTAACGATCCCGCATACTCATGCCGCAACTAAGACCCAATGCAGCCAAATAAATAAATAAATAAATATTTTTTAAAAAATATAGGCACAAATTTTAAATGTCAGAAATGAGAAAGGAGACACCGTTAAAGATTCCTTTAAAAATCACAAAGAATACTATCAAAAATGTTTTGCCAAGACCATTGAAAACTTAAAGAAAACATATAATTTCCTAGTAAATGAAAATTTACCAAAATAGATGTAGTAAATCATAGAAAATCAAAATACACTCAAATAAATAATTGCTAATTTAAAATCTGACCAACTCATTAGGATAGCTACTACCAAAAAAACATAAAATAACAATGTTGGCAAGGATGTGGAGAAATTGGTACCCTTGAGCAGTTTATGGGAAAGTAAAACTGCACAGCTACTGTGAAAAAAAGTTTAGTGTCCTCAAAAAATTAAAAATACAATCACAGTACGATCCAGAAATCTACTTCTGGGTATACATATAAATAATTGAAAGCAAGCATTCAAACAGATATTTGTACATGTCCATAGCAGCATTATTTGCCGTAGCCAAATGGTGGAAGCAAACCAAGTGTCTATCAACACATAAATGGATAAACAAGATGTGGTATATACATACAATGGAATATTGCTCTGCCCTAAAAAGGAAGGAAATTCTGACATATGCTACAACATGGTTGAATCTTACGCTGAGTGAAATAAGCCAGTCACAAAAAAACAAATACTATAGGATTCCATCTGTGTGAGGTGTGTGTGGTAGTCAAATCCTGAGACAGAAGGAATGGTGATTGCCAAGGCCTGGGGGGAGGGAGAATGTGGAGTTATTGTTTAAAGGGTAAAGAGTTTCAGTTTTGCACAATGAAAAGATTTCTGTGGCTGGATGTTGGTGATGGCATACGATGTGAATGTACTTAATGCCACTGAACTGTACACTTAAAAATGGATAGGATGATAAATTTTAACTCGTGTATTTTACCACAAATAAAAAACAGAAAATAATTTTTCAGAAAAAACATATACTAAGAACATATAATTTTATAGACACATTAAACAAAACCTTCAAAGAAAAGATTATTTCTATTTTATGCAACCTATCCCAGGAGTTTAAAAAGAAAGGAAAAACTTGTTAGCTTATATTATGAAGCTAATATAATCTTGAGAAAGGAAAATTATGAAAATCTAACTAAAATATTTGCAAAACAAATTCAACTACATATCTTTTTAGTTTTTTCGGTATGTGGGCCTCTCACTGCTGTGGCCTCTCCCGTTGCGGAGCACAGGCTCCGGACGCGCAGGCTCAGCGGCCATGGCTCACGGGCCCAGCCGCTCCGTGGCATGTGGGATCTTCCCGGACCAGGGCACGAACCCGTGTCCCCTGCATTGGCAGGCGGACGCTCAACCACTGCGCCACCAGGGAAGCCCCTCAACTACATATCTTTAAATCAAGACCAAATAAGTTTAATAACAGAAAAGTCATTAATGTAATATATCACATTAAAAAAATTAAGGGATGGCTTCCCTGGTGGCACAGTGGTTGAGAGTCCGCCTGCCGATGCTAGGCGACACGGGTTCGTGCCCCGGTCCGGGAAGATCCCACATGCCACGGAGCGGCTGGGCCCGTGAGCCATGGCCGCTGAGCCTGCGCGTCCGGAGCCTGTGCTCCGCAACGGGAGAGGCCACAGCAGTGAGAGGCCCGCGTACCGCAAAAAAAACAAAAAAAAATTAAGGGAGGGAATTCCCTGGTGGTCCAGTGGTTAAGACTCTGCGCTTTCACTGCCGAGGGCCCGGGTTTGATCTCTGGTGGGCGACCTAAGATCCCACAAGGTGTGCAGTGTGGCCAAAATAATAAATAAAATAAAATATAGGAAAAAGTGAACTTTCCATAAGATCCAGAAAAAAATTTCAATAAAAATTAATACCTACTTATTTTTTAAGACCTTACAAAACTAGGGAACTTCCTTACTTTGATGAGAGCCATTTATAAAAACTTGTAAATTGTTAAAACTCCAAATCAGAAAATAAACAGGGTAAAAAAAGTCTTAATTTCATTCAGCTTAAAATGCCAAGTTACTGAACTAGTTATCAGCATAAATCTAAGGTCACTCTGTACCCCAAATCCTATAGCATGGTTAACACAGATGAAACCCTGGCAAGAGTCAATTGTACATGCTGTAATTCACTTGTTCTACAATGCCAAAAAGCTAAAAAGCCAACTTGAAATTAAGAATACATGCACCTATCTGAGCAAATCTCATCAAAGTGGTCAAAATGGAATCTAGTATTTTGTCTTTTATAATGGCATCAAAGGATATTGCAACAATTTAAAAGAATAAAGAACTAAGGATGTAACTAGCCAAAATACCCAACTTCACCATAATGGTCTTTTATGGTTGCAGATGCATTCATTTATCTAATTTTAACCTTGAACCAAGAAAGAGCAAAAAAGGGAACACAGAAGACTCCGGAGCAACAGGGACACATCTCCATTGTTCTATTTCTTTTTTAATTTTTTAAAATGCTTTTGCTTTTATCAAAGTTACCCATACACATAATTTACACAGTCAATAGTTCAAGGAAAGTAGTTTCCTACTGGTTTCCCCACTTTTTTCCTCAATCCAGACGCAATGATTTTAGCTGGTTATTTTATCTTTTTTTCTCTATACTCCTTAATATATTTTGTGTTGCTACTTCTTCATTTTTCAATTTTAGGATTATCTACTGACTTTTCATTGTGAAACAAGGACTTAAGCTCTACTCCTGGAACCCGGTCCTCCCACCCACACTGTGTACCTCATGTATTCCCCTATCCTTCCAAATGTAAAGAAAAAAAAGAAGTGCTATCACCTAATTATCCAGGTGACAGGAATATGGGGTTTACTACATTACTTTCTTCTTTTTTTGGTGTAAAATTTTAATATCTAAAAAGAAAATTCAGCAATGCTAGTGAAATATGGGAGAAAAGGTAATATGTTTTATCTTTGCATCAAATAATATATATAAATTATCTACAAGGAATGAAATATTAAATTTATATGACTGAAATTTTCACATAACATAATTATATATCTAAAATTTTTTCACTTTATAAAAATTTCTTCAATGTAATTTTAAACTAGGCCACTTTATTTTTATTTTATATTGGAGTATAGTTGATTAACAATGTTGTGTTAATTTCACATGTACAGCAAAGTGATTCAGTTATACATATACATGTATCTATTCTTTTAAAAATTCTTTACGCTAAGATACTTCATAATCTAAAAAAAATCTTTTTCAGAGAGAGGACCAAACTACGGGACTGTGAGAATTCTGCTTTATAGCTTTGTGATTTTCCTAACACAACAGATGTGCCTACTCTGCCAACTGCAAGAGAAGCCAAAGTGACAGAATAATTATTACTAAAACTCAGTAAGTTTGATCAGAGATAGGTGTTCCCTGCTCCTCTATGAATATCTACTTTGGAACTAAAACACTGGCCACTGAATTTCAGATAAAGAACCTAATAAAGTATTAATTAAAGTAAAAGCATTTATAATCACTTATTTATTAAGGAAAATTAGAAGAATTATCTAAATTAGGCACGTAAAATGCTAAATTTGTCATCTATCCTCATTAGGGCAGCAATGTTCCCTCTCATAAACTATCAATAAATCTTTCATTTCCTTTATCCCTCCCACATGAAATCATCACACTATGGATTTCAAGATTATGCAGGCATAAAATTTCTATATAAAGAAATACATATTATAAAATTTTTACAGCATATTCAAGTAGAAGCAGCTTGAGCTGTATAAATTTGTCTCACTGTAACCCTGTTTCAGATCCTCCATCATCCAACTGAAAGACAGCAGCTGAGAAATGGTGATCACAGTTGCTCCGATCTTTTAACATCACCCATGGACACAATTCTGCAGCTCCTTGTAATTGACACTTAAGAGCCAGATGGGAAAGTATCAGCCTATACTCTGTGAATGTATAGAACTAGCCACGGTTCTAGTCATTCCTAGCTACCATGATCTGGATTAAGAGTTTAAGGAGTTTAAGAGTTGTCTTTTATAAAACAATAGCGTTTAGGTATGTAATTAATTTCTTAAAGGCAATGGATACCTGTTGCAAATAACTGCCAAAAACATATTATAGGGACCTCCCTGGTGGTGCAGTGGTTAGAAATCCACCTGCCAATGTAGGGGACACGGGTTCCAGCCCTGGTCCGGGAAGATCCCACATGCCGCGTAGCAACTAAGCCTGTGTGCCACAACTACTGAGCCTGCGCTCTAGAACCAACAAGCCACAACTACTGCGCCCATGTGTCACAACTACTGAAGCCCGCATGCCTAGAGCCCATGCTCCACAGAGAAGCCACCGCAATGAGAAGCCCACGCACCGCAACGAATAATAACGCCTGCTCACCGCAACTAGAGAAAGCCCACGTGCAGCAACAAAGACCCAACACAGCCAAAAATGAATAAATAAATAAATAATTTATATTTTAAAAAAGTATAACCTTTAACACTTAATATATCATCTAGAAAACTCCATTCTAAACTTCAACTAAGCAGATGCCAAAAGGAAAAAATAATCTTAATTAGTTTAAGTAAACTATGAAATTTAGGCAACTACCATGATGCAAAAGAAAAGTAGCATGTATTACAGTATACACGCACCAAGGACTCAGGCAGGAAAATATGGTTGAAATGGCTTTTCACATTTGTACAGGTTAACAGTGTTTTGAGAGCTAAGAGTCACAGAATGAAATTTTATCCAAAACTACATAGTTTAAGTTTCTAAACTGCAGTTATTTGTTACCTATTTAAAAATGCATTTTATAATAGAGCAACTGTTTAAAAGCAAAGATCAGTGGAAGAAATACTGAGACAGTGATTATTAGCAGTGAAAGCACAACACTTAACATTAGAAGAAGCATGAGAAACAGGTATCACTGGAGTAGTATTTCAAAATTATTAATGTGATTATCCATTTTACCTTTCTTAGCACATGGCCTTTGCCCATTTCAACCCAGCTAAACAGGTGATTAGAATTTGTTCCAAAATAAATAAAAGAAAAAAAGCACCTTATAATCAACTTTAGATATGCAGAACAGATATATGCAGCAAGACAAGAGTTTTATAAGCCAAGCTAATATCCTGAGGTTTAATAAATTTATTTACTTTGCCCTTTAGCATGTCAATAATCAAGCCTGGAGGATTCCTATAGCATTTACTTCAAAGTATGGAGAAAGTTCCCTTTTGCAACCTTAAGGCTTAGTTACTTGGTTAGAATAAGGAGGAAAGAGAGGTTAAAGTAAATTTTACTTCTTTCTAGCCAAAAAAAATTGGAGATGAAAGGAGGAAAAAAAATATGTCCCAAGGGAGATAGGTGTGTTAGCTAAATCAGAGTAATGACAAAAGTATTATTTTGATTCTCAAAAGAAACTGTCTCTCTAGGTGTCCCTGGCACCAAATAGGGTATGGTCCATTAATATGGCCGTGCTGTGTGGTTTAGCTTTCCCCAAATGCCCTTACTTCTCATGTGATAGAAGCCAGTAGGATGCCAGGGGCCAGAATGCAGGTTATGGTAAAGTCTCAGAGATATGAAAACAGAGAGAACTGAGGGGTGGCCTGATCAGGAGGAGGTAAATAAATGGCTGATGCTCCAAGTAGAAAGAATAGATCAAGAGTTCACTAGCCACCCTTCCAGATCAGTGGCCCTAAGTAAACTAAGTGAACAGGTAAACAAGCAACTCACACTGGAAATCAGAAAAGACAGAAGATACGATGTAGTACGATCCCAACTTTTCCTCCTAACATGGGGTTACATATGCCATACTCTTACTTCGATACGCAAAGATGCCACCTTAAGGAAATAAGCAAGAGGATGGGGACCAAGGATTGTTATAAAAGAGGCTGGGTACTAACTATGGAAACTAAGTAAATTACCGGATCAAACTAAGGTTTAAAATAAACTGGTTGCCTACTTAAAATTTCTTCCTTAAAAAAAAAAAAAATTTCTTCCTTGAACCAACGAAGAAGACTAAATCGGCTATAGATAGATAGCTACATATTCTCTGCAAATCCCAGGTACAATGTGAGTGAATTTACCACCATAAGAATTCCAAAAGTGAGAAGAAATATACACATTAACAATCAGCTATATGTGTGTGTGAATTATATACACACACAACTATAAAAATTTTCCCATCCTATTAAACAGAAAATGAAGGCAATGGAAACTATGTCTTATAAGAAAGGGTAAGATGTTTTTACATCATTTCTCAAACTAACATAAAATGTACTTATTGAAGTATTGGGGGGAAATGAAGATCCATTCTAAATGAGTTCTAGTTTTCTAATTTGACTTGATTTTCTGTTGAAAGGCAAAGAAGATATTTTCATAACATGATTATAAAAAGAGAGTAAATACTTGTGCTTCTACAAACGTAATAACCAAAGTAAAAAGAAAATGAATCTATTAGGAATTACGGAGTTATCTGTTATTTCTCAGACTGCCATCAATTCTGGGAGACATCTACGACCTCTTTTTTTTTTTTTAATTAATTAATTTATTTTTGGCTGCGTTGGGTCTTCGCTGCTGTGTGCGGGCTTTCTGTAGTTGCGGTGAGCGGGGGCTACTCTCCCTTGTGGTGCGCGGGCTTCTCATTGTGGTGGCTTCTCTTGTTGAGGAGCACGGGCTCTAGGCGCGGGGGCTTCAGTAGTTGTGGCTTGCGAGCTCTAGAGTGCAGGCTCAGTAGTTGTGGCACACGGGCTTAGCTGCTCCGCGGCAAGTGGGATCTTCCCAGACCAGAGCTCAAACCCGTGTCCCCTGTATTGGCAGGTGGATTCTTAACCACTGCACCATCAGGGAAGCCCTTTACTACTTCTTCCACATCAATGCCAGGCACACTCTAGCCAAAGAGATTGGCTTATATCCCATTAAATACAGTGATATCTTTATATTTTTACTAATTAAAATTTTCATTTTTTCCTTCAATCACCTAATTAGCATAATTTTCCAAGCAGAAATACTAATTTGGGATTTGTAAAATCACACTTGGTTGTGTGTGATTCACACAACCAATAATTCAATAAATTATAACTTAAGATTCTTCATAAAAGTTGTTTTCATACTTTCCATGAGTTAAATGAAAATAAACTATTATTTTCTCTATATTTAAATAACATGGTTGACAAACAGATATAATGTATATGCTTTTAGAGCCAAGAAGTCTCACAAACACAGAAATGGATAACTTAAAAAAATTTTTTAAACCTTTTTAATTTCATTTTCTATATGGGTTTAAATGTACTTTATGCAAGTCCCACAAAAATCACTATCAGCTTCCTCATAGAGTGTGAAAACAGGATCACAAAAGAGATCAGAGTTTTAATTATAACTAATACTTTACTATTTCTCTAGTAATGTGCTGAAAAATTAAATTTTGGAATGTATTTAAACTAGCACCAGTTTCTTTTGACCTTTAAAAATCACGTACTTTTATCGTTTGCATTCTAAGATGATGAAAGAGAAAAAAAATCAAACATGTAACAGCTCTTTTTGTGAAGTCTCAAGAAACATAAAAATTTCCTGGTCAAATTACAATAAAAACACAAAACATTAAACCTTTCTTGCTGGGCAGCTACCTATTATGTTTAACAGGCTTGAAACAAAATGTGTCAGAGATCAAGAGTAAGTTATCTGATATGTCAAGTGCATAAGGTCAAAGGTCCAATTTTATTAGGTCAGAGGTGGTATAAATAAAATCTTATATGTCAAAGAAGAAGGGTCACAGATAAAGTGTATATAATATAAAGACATCACAGATGACAAGTAATAACTTTAAGTAGAACAAGTATGTTTACTATAGATACCTTTGCTGATTAAAATGACGTGTGTGTGTAAATATAAAATTGCCTTTCTGTATTACACAACTACATTGCACACTTGTTTTCAGGAAAAGTGGGCTATAACCAAGAATAACTACATGAATTGAGAACTTAAAGAAAATTTAATACTTTTATACTGAAACAGTACACAAAATGAATACATCGATCAAATCTCAAACCACAGCAGCTAAACATCAAACTATGCTTTAGTAGCTAAAAAAGTTAGATAATATTAAACATTTTTCTTCCAAAGTACATGAATTAAATATTCTTTCCTTCTCTACTTCTCTCATTGAGATAAAAACACATAAAATTTGGATTCCAGTTTACATAATAGCAGTGCTCCACAAAAATTTAAAATATTTTTTTGTAAATTGAATAATATATTTAGTTTTTTTTATTAAGAGAACTTAGTTACAAACAATTTTTGTAAGTGGAAGAATTTCCTTTATAATGGGAATAATTAAATTCTAATTAATGAAGCAACTGAGAATTTTTTTTCATAGTGGAACACACATAAACTTGACTCTAGCTCTAAACAGTAAACTTAAGTAGAGAATGGGGATAATCACATGAATGATTCAAGTAAAAAAAAAAATCCATATTACTCTCTCTTAAAATACCCATGTGATTTGATTAAAAGGCAAAAAAATTATTTCAGGTAAACTAAATAGATGATTAGTTCCATTTTTTATTTCACCTTTATTAATGGTACCTAAAGCCATTCTGTATAACCTTTCAGTTCAACTCAACTAAATGAGTTCTTATTAAATACCATACTATGTGTCAAGCATTATGTCAAACAATGGATATTACAGAAGTTAAACATTTAAAGACTTCCAATTTCAGCCACAGTGACTGGCTTATACTGGACTAATCTTCCAACTCCAAAAGTTGCACAAAATATACAAAACATCTAATTAAAGGCATTAAAGAACAGCCAACACAGCCAGAACTTGAGAGACCATGATCCCTAAAAGGAGGGAAGCACATGAGGCGAGCTCCACATTCACTCTGGATTTTTCCCTAAGGGCTTATGCCAATTTTTGGCATGAGAGAACAGTGCAAGGTGAAAGTGGCAGTCTAACTAAGCTGAGGAGACAGAATTTGGTTTAGAGCTGTCAAAACAGTTGGAACTTGAGGGGCAAAAATCCTTAAAAGGAGGAATCATAAAGAAGTGAGCCAAATTAACCATGTGCAATTTCCCCTCAAACACTGGTCATATCCAGAAACTTAGGAGAAAACAGCAGCTTTGTTCCTCCTACCTAGGTAAGATTTATTAAGAACCATCCACAGAATTACCCCTGCTTCCTGACAGCATCCATTCCAGAGCAAAGTCCCATGTCCTTGAACACTCCCCCCCACCTCCAGGTCACCTAGCAAAGATCCAAATCCTATAATAAGTCCTTTCTAACACATTATTGAGAAACTACAACTTCCCATAGTGTGCATTTTCCCTTCTTTTAACAAGTCAATAAACCTAATTTTATTCAACTGTAGATGTGTTCTTGATGGTCTTTGCCTGGAGAGCACTGACAAAAACCCAAGAAAAAGAATGAACTATAGCTTCATATAAACATTAGGGATCAATCTCACAGACTTAAGGATGGGTGAAAGAAGCCAGGTACAAAAAGTACATACTGTATGATATCATTTATATGAAGTTCAAGAACAGGCAAGACTAACTGATTGTGCTAGTAGTCAGAGAACAGTTACCTTTTGGGGGCACGACTGAGATGGGGCATGAGGGAGCCTTCTGGGGTTCAAGAAATTATTTATGTGCTGATATGAGTGGAACAAATGTAAAAATTCATCAAGCTATATACTTTAAATTTGTGTATTCTATTAATATATGCTCTACTTCAAAAAAGAGTTAAACACACATGTACACATACACACAAGTACGGCTCTCAAAGAACCACAATAACCTTTCCTGGACATCTTAAAAGATGCTTGACAAACATGAATTTCTCATCTTTGGGTATGTTTAGAAATTTTCTATTAAAAATAGAACCAACAAATTCAGAGATTAGTAATGTCATACATATCTCAATAACAGTCGAATGAAAAACATATATAAAACTACTTATACAAATCTAAATTCCATGTAAATAGCAATTATAGGTAGATAAATAATGCATTTCCAAAAATTTCTAAGTATTGTACTGATACAAAATTATCAATTTATATGATTTTTATATTGTTAACTGTTTTCCAAGAAACACAGAACATCACTAAATAAAATTATTAAAAAATTTTAATTATTAATATTTTTAAATTATTAAAATACCATAAACCTTTTTTTGCACTGAAATTATATAAACAGTATTAAATTCTTATTTCTATGTTTCTTTTAATATATATACTAAAATAAGGACATTTGTATACTATATTGTAGTAATTAAATATTAAATATAGTTTTAAATAATCACAGAAATACATATGAACATGGATTTCTTCATAATAGAAAAGAACATAGAAGGTACTCAATAAATGAACAAAATTAAAGCTTACCACTTCCTCATCTGAAAGTTCACGCCCTTGGATGCTGCTATTTTCTCTCACAGCTTGCTGGTGTTTTTTTCCTTTAATGTGGCTAAAAAGATACACCTCTGAAGAGATCTAAAAGCATAAAATCAAAGCAATGTAATGAACATATAATTATATCTTACTTTAAATATTACACATTCTATCCAGTATACTATATGCAAGTTGCGATCACTCTAGCATTTACATATTAGTCTTAAAAATATTTTCTTTAGAATACAATTCTGAGAATCCTCTAGAACAGGGGTGCCCAACCCCGGGTTCGCGGACCGTTACTGGACCTCTTAGGAACTGGGCCGCAGAGCAGGAGGTGAAAGGCAGCAGGTGACCGGCCAGCGAGTGAGCGGCTTCATCTGCCGATCCCCGTCGCTTCCGTTACCACCTGAACCATCCCCCCTCCCCTATCCATGGAAAAACTGTCTTCCACGAAATCTGGTCCCTGGTGCCAGAAAGGTTGGGGACCTCTGATCCAGAAGACACATGGTCAAAAAGGCATGTCATCAAAGCCAACCTTAACAGAGTATCATTTCTTCTAAGTATCAAGTTTCAGCACTGAAAATGTTCCTTTTCTTCTGTGGTCATAATACCCAAAAATATTGACTTGGGCTATCATTAAGCAGGTATACATCCATTTTAGCAGCAACTGCATGCTTTGGTTCTTTGCACTACTACTCCTAACTGCTGATACTATTTTTGTACTACTTACTTTGCATAAAAATCATAAAAGAAATCCATGGTAGTCAGCAGATGCCTTAGTATGACTTTTAAAAGAGTGGGAGAATATATTTCCATAGTTTAATAAACTTTAGTAAATAAATTATAACGTATCGTAACAATACTGATACTGACAACCTACCGGGACATTGCAGAGAGAACACTGCTTCTTTCTTTCATAAGGGGTCAATTTGGGGGCATAATCAGTATTTGCATGTCGTCCACTGCTTAACTCAGCAGCTTTTTCTTTTCTTTGCTCAATCTGTTCCATGTGCCTTCTAATGCTTTCATCATGCTGTAAATGAAGTCGAAGTGTGAGAATACAGAAATTTATTCAAGTTATACTGAGAACTTGAAAAAGTAATATTTCCATTAAACTTTCTAATATAACAAAATGTCTTAATTCAGTATTAACTTGGACACTGAGGACAAGAATCTAAATAAAGCCCTTTAATATCTCCTACATGCACAGTAACATTTCCTAAAGTGTACTTCATGGAATTACACTGTGGGTTATTAATAAGTATTGATATTTTGTGGAAGAGGTTCTATGGTCAAATAAACTTGGAAAATATTAAGTTAAAGCTACTTACTTACTCCAGCTTGTCATTGTGCATTATGACTCAATAAACCTAGCTTACACTAAGCAACATTTTACACACTTATTTGACGACAACATACTTTTGAGAAGCACTTCCTGGAACACACTATGGGAAATGTTGCCCCACAGGTAAAGACCAAGCTCATCCTCACAGCAGACAAGGCCCATCATGACACAGACCTTTACCCACATCGACTCCAGTGACTTCCCAGAAAACAAAAAATAAACCAACTAAAAAACACTATTTCAGACTTCTGACTTTGTGCTCATACCATTTCATACGGCTGGATGCCATCCCACCCATCTACCTATTCAATTTGTCTTTCTTTCAAGATTCAGCTCACAAATTATTCTCTAAAATTATTTCCCTGACTTCTGAAATTCTTCATGTTAGCTTAGTATCCTCCTCTGTACTTTCATAGCACTCCATAGCACTCTATCCATATGGAAATTATCTGCTTAGCATCTGAATCTCACACTAGATTGAGTTCTTGAAACTGAGAACCATGTCTTACTCATCTCTGTATCCCCATGCCTAGCACAAGACTCAATAAATATTTGCTGCATTAAATTTAAATACATGATAAAGTTCTAGAGCTATGCAAGTAGTAAAATAGGGTTCTCTACTCCCTGGAATTTACTACCCCTGTGAAAACCCAACATGTAAATAATTGTGACACAAGGTAAAATATTCATACTGCTAGAAACTACTAATGGTAAAGATTTTCTAGAAAATATCAGCTTATCATAATCTCCCAAGCAACAACTGTGCAATTCATAAACATTGAAATAATCTTTTAGTTTATTTCTAAATAATTTAAAGTCTATGAATATAAGAAAGCTAGTAGTAATGTCTTCAAGTCATTAACAAATTAGGTACTAAAATCAAGAAATGCTAAAATTCCTTTACATTATTTCTGTCAATTGCTTTATCTTACTAAAATAATTTCAGTTTTCAGATAGTTGAGTTGGAATTGATCATAGCCAAAACCATATGTCTTATTCTCCAAATACTGATATTAGGAATTCAAATTAATTCAGTTTTTTAAAAAGAAATATGACTGATTCTTTTCTTTTTTTAATAAATTTATTTTATTGATTTATTTTTGGCTGCATTGGGTCTTTGTTGCTGCACGTGGGCTTTCTCTAGTTGTGGCGAGTGGGGGTTAATCTTTGTTGCAGTGCGTGTGCTTCTCATTGCAGTGGCTTCTCTTGTTGCGGAGCACAGGCTCCAGGTGCACGGGCTTCAGTAGTTGTGGCTCCGGGCTCTAAAGAGCAGGCTTAGTAGTTGTGGCGCACGGGCTTAGTTGCTCCGTGGCATGTGGGATCTTCCCGGACCAGGGCTTGAACCCATGTCCCCTACATTGGCAGGTGGATTCTTAACCACTGCGCCACCAGGGAAGCCCTAATTCAGTTTTTTGGGGTTTTTTTTGCGGTACGCGGGCCTCTCACTGTTGTGGCCTCTCCCGTTGTGGAGCACAGGCTCCAGACGCGCAGGCTCAGCGGCCATGGCTCACGGGCCCAGCCGCTCCACGGCATGTGGGATCTTCCCAGACCGGGGCACGAACCCGTGTCCCCTGCATCGGCAGGCGGACTCTCAACCACTGCGCCACCAGGGAAGCCCCTAATTCAGTTATTATACAAGTAATTAAATCGATAAAATTTTAATCTCATGCTACATTAAAATAGCTCTAAAATTTCAAATTAAAATATATAATATTCCTACCTTGAGCTGAATTTTTTTCTGTAGCTCTTCCATAGCTTCTTGTTGAGCAGCTGTGAGTGCTGCCAATCGTTCTTCCCTGTCTCTATAAGAAGATATTTAAAAATTATAAACTCAACTACTTGGAGTAACAAATTTCATGAGGTTAAAAAAATACAATTAGGACACATAGGCGTATATATTCTAGAGAGTTTTTTAAATTATTTTTTTCTGAATGCCTATTAAGTCTCAGATATATTATTGC
The DNA here is from genome assembly GCF_963924675.1 of Phocoena phocoena. Classification (NCBI taxonomy): domain Eukaryota; kingdom Metazoa; phylum Chordata; class Mammalia; order Artiodactyla; family Phocoenidae; genus Phocoena; species Phocoena phocoena. The sequence continues at coordinate 118,379,047 of NC_089220.1, read as the reverse complement.
TCATTAAACATTTGGGAAGCAACAAATAAAAGCAACTTTTATAAATAATAAATTATTATTTATAAAAGTAGGTTTCTGGACCCAAGAATGGGTTTAAATACTAGCTCTGGGCTGTCATTTAAATATGGCATATTGAAAATATATATTTATCTCTTTTCCCTTCCAAAAACCTATAAAACAATATGAAAGGAATAGAAAAGGTAAAAATTCACAAAGACAAAGAGAATACGAGAGGAACCAATCACAAACAAATTATAAGACATACAAAGAAGTATGACCATGTTTAAGAAAAATGCAGTCAAATGAAACTCTCTGAATGAGGCCATATGCTAGATTTATTTGGTATTATAAATACATTATAAGAATTAAAAGAAAGTATGCCAACCTAAGCAAAAATATTGTGACAATGATTCAACAGATAGAGAATCTCAACAGAGAAAGAGAAAACGTTTTTTAAGAACTTTCCAACTAAAGGAACTAGGAGTCCTTAAACAAATGGCTTTCTAGGGATGGAGCAGGGAAAATATAAGATGAATTTGAAGCATCTTGCAGTGCCAGGAAGTAAGGAAGTACTCAAAAAAACAAAATGATGAAGTATGTCAAAGACAAGCAGGGGTCAAACAAAAAAGCTTCCAATGTCCAAAGGTGAAACAATTTGAGCAACAAAATAAATACCATAATACTGGTTTGTAACCCATAGTATAATACAAATATAAACGAGTCCCTGTTGACATAACAAAGGAATTTAATAAATAAATGGGAGAACAAATATCCTGTACAGAAGAACTGCAAATAATTTATGTATGAATTTGTGTCTCAAGGAGGTAGAGAATAACTCCCCATCTCTTCAGCATAGGCTTGCTTCCAAGGAGGACAGCATAGGGAAATTTTTAAACTATACAGTGGAGAAATCTGACAAATACTACCTTAGCCAGGTGATCAAGGTTAACAAAATCAGTGATAAGTCAAGGTGACAGTATGAACCTTAGACATTTAAAAAATGGTAATTCACATTCACCCCTGTGCTCTTCCTCCCAAAACCCATAACCTCAGTCTAACCATGAGAAAATCATCAGACAAATCTTGAGAGGAAAAGTCTACAAAATACCTAACCACTACTCAGAACTGTCAAGGTCATCAAAACCATGGAAAGACTGAGAAACTGTTACAACTCAGAAGAAACTGAAGAGAAATGACAATTAAATAACTGAAGAAATAGTGGCCACTTTCCAAATTTTATGAAAAGCATTAATGTACAGAGTAGGATAATCATGAAGAGAACCAACCTACTGGTGAAAAACAAAGTCAAAAAGAAAATTTTGAAAACAGGAAAAAAACCCCAACAACTCACCATATACAGAGGAAAAACAGTATGATTAATGGCCGACTTTTCATGAGAAACAACAAAAGTAAGAAGATTCAAAGTACTGAAAGAAAAACCAAGAATTCTATATCCATCAAAACTACCATTCAAAAGGAAGCCAAAATAAAAATATTCCCAGATAAGCAAACACCAAGATAATTCAATGAAAGCAAACCTGCCTTACAAGAAATACTGAAGGAAGTCCATCTAGCTAAAAAGATATGCCAGAGGGTAACTTGAATCCACAGAAAGAAATGAAATACACAGGAAATGATAAATATGAGGATAAATATAAAGGAATCTACAAATACATTTTCTCTATTCTAATTCCTTTGAAAAATGTGGGACTGCATTTAAAAAATCGTAACACTGTATTGTTGAGTTTATGACATATATAGATGTAATATATATGACAATACAAGAAGAAAAAGACATAGTGCTATATTGGAACAAAGTTGTTCTATTTTACCAAAATTAAGTTAATTTTAACGTGAAGTAGTTTGTGATAAGTCAAGATGAATACTGTAATAAAGAAAGGAAACACTAAGCAAATAACTAAAGTAATACGGTTTTTAAAATCAAGAGAAAAATGTAAATGATGCCCTAAAAAGTACTGGTTGAGGGACTTCCCTGGTGGCACAGTGGTTAAGAATCCCCCTGCCAATGCAGGGGACACACGTTTGAGCCCTGGTCTGGGAAGATCCCACATGCCACAGAGCAACTAAGCCTGTGCACCACAACTACCAAAGCCTGGGTGCCTAGAGCCTGGGCTCCGCAACAAGAGAAGCCACTGCAATGAGAAGGCCAGGCACCGCAACGAAGAGTGGCCTCCGCTGGCGGCAACTAGAGAAAGCCCATGCACAGCAATGAAGACCCAACACAGCCAAAACTAAATAAATCAATAATTTTTAAAATGTACTGGTTTAACAAAAAAGAAGACAGTAAAGGAGAAAAAAAACTTGAGACATACAGAAAACAAATATCAAAATGGCAGACATTAAATTCAGTCATATCAATAAATTACATTAAATAAGAATGGACTAAACAATCAAAAGGCAGAAAATAGAAGGCCAGATATATAAAAAGAAACCTCAACTATATATAAGTGACACACTTTAGATACAAAGACACAAAAAAATGTTTCCCTTTAGACAGAAAAAGACATATCATGTAAACAATAAACATGGCAATATTTAAAACAGAAGAAAAATTGACTTTAAGACAAGAAATATTTTTTAAAAAACCCAACGAGGGATATTTCATAATGATAAAAGGGTCAATACTTCAAGGAGTTATAATAAGTATAAATTACATGCCTTTAATACTAAGGCACCAAAATACATGAAGCAAAAAACTGTCAAAACTGAAAAGAAAAATAGACAATTCAACAATTACTTTTGGAGATTTCAATAACTCTATCTCAAGAATTAATACAACTAGACAGAAAATCAGTAAGTATACAGAAGACTAAACACTATCAACTAACTTTATTTAACTGACATTTAGAGAACACTCATCCAAAACAGCAGAATACACGTATTTTCCAAGAGCACACAGAACATTCCCTAGGATAGTCTACATTCAAGACCATAAAGTAATAAGTTCAATAAATTTAAAAGGACTGAAATCATACAGAAAACATTCTTCAACCACAAAATATTTAATTAGAAAACAGAAAAACGGGAGACATTCCAAATATTTGGAAACTAAATAACATACTTCTGAATAACTCAGGAATCAGAAATCATAAGAAATATTAGAAAAAATCTTGAATTGAATGAAAATAAAAATACAATGTATCAAAACTGATGAGATGAAATTAAAGAAGTGCTAAGAAGAAAACTGGTAATTCAAATGCTTTTATTAGAAATGCAGAAATATCTAAAATTAATCAACTAAGTTTTGACTTTATAAAAGTAGGAAAAGCAAAGCTAATCAAATCCAAAATAAGCAGAAGGAAAGAAATGATAAATATCAAAGTAGAAATCAATGTAACAGAAAACAGAAACATAATGTAGATATTCAAAGAAACCAAAAGCTGGTTTTTTGGAAAGATCAACAAAATGTACAAACCTTTAGCTAGACTACCAAGAGACAGAGAGACAGAAAGACAGAGACAGAGAGGAGAGACATAAATTAGCAAATAAGGAATGAAAGAGGAACATCACTATAGATCATGTTAAAATTAAAATCCTTATAAGGAGCTATTAACAACTTTATAAAAATACACAACTTAGATGAAAAGGACAAATTCACAGAAAAACACAAATTACCGAAGCTGACTCAATAAGAAACAGAAAAATCTCAATAGATTGATAACATGTTAAGAAAAATTTATTTGGTAATTTAGTCTTCCCCAAAAGATAACTCCAAGCCCAGATGGCTTCACTAGCATATTGAACATTTAGCAAGAAAAAGTAACAATCCTACACAAAGAGTTTCTGTAAATAGTGGAGGAAAAAACACTTCCCATCACATTCTCTGAGGCTAGGATTGCCATGACATGAAAGCCAAAGACATAACAAGAAAATTACACACCAATATTCCTTATGAATACATCCTTAATAAGAATTCAACAACACATAAAAATGATTTTACACTATGACCAAGTGCGAATTAACCCAGGAATGTAAAGTTGGTTTAATATCCAAAAATTAATTAATGTAATAAACCATATTAATAAAAAATGAAAGCTACATGATCATTTCAGTGAATGCCCCCTAAGAAGCATTTATTTAACCAAATTCAAAGTACATGCATGCTAAAAACTCTCAATAAACTAGAAATAGAAGAGAACTTCTTCAACCTGATAATGAGGATTTATGAGAAACCTACAACTACATCATACGTAATAGCGAAAGACTGAATGTTTTCCCCCAAGATCAAGAACAGAATAAGGATATACAATGTCACAACTTCTATTAATGTTATATTGTAGGATCTAGTCAGTGTAATAAGGCAAGAAAAAGAAATTAAAGACATCTGTATTAGAAAGCAAGAAGTAAAACAATCTCAATTTGCAGAGGACATGAGCCTTTATGTAAAATATCCTAAGGAACAACAACAGCAAAAAAGAAAACACTAATAGGAAAATACGCATAGGAAAGTTGTGCAAGATCATAAAAAATTATAAAATAAAATATATAAAAAATTGATTGTATTTCTACATATTAGCAAAAATACTAACAAAAATGAAATAAAATAACTCCATTCACTATGGCTTCAAAAAGAGTACTTAGGAAAATATTTAAGAAAAGAAATGCAAGACCTATTTTCTAAAAACTAAAAAATATTGTTGAGAGAAATTAAAGCAGATAGAGACACATACCATATTCATGGATCATATACAATATTGTAAAGATGGCAATTCTTCCCACAATGACTTATAGATTCAAGGCATTACTATAAAAATGCTTGCAAGCTTTCTTTTTTTAGAAACTGGCAAGCCTACCCTAAAAAATTATTTGGAAAGCAATTCTGAAAGAGAACAACAACATTAGAGAACCCACATTAATTGATTTCAAAACTTGCTATAAAGCTACAGTAGTTAAAACAGTGTGGTGCTGGAGTAAGAACAGACATGTAGATATCAAAAGAACAGGACAGAGTCCAGAAATAAACCCTTACATCTATGATTAACTGACCGTGAACAGGCAGCAAGGATAGTCTCTTAAAAGCTACCCTCTTCAACAAATGGGGCTGTGATAAATGGATATTTATATGCAAATAAATAAATTTATATTTTTGATTCATACCATACATAAAAGGTATCTTAAAAGGAATTAAAACCTAAATGTGTGTCAAACTGAAAAACTATAACATTTTGAAGAATATCTTATGACACAGGGTATAAAAGGATTTCACAAACAAGATCAAAAAGCACAAATCAATTTGGCCAATTAAATGCTTTTTCCTGGGTCTTTGAATCTTAAACAAGTGATTTTAAAATGTAGGGATTGCTGAGTGTCATTTAACATAATCAGGGCGACAACATGTTGACCAGACCGTTTCCATCAAAAGACCACTGCCGTGGCTCCTGGGACCTAGTCTCTGATACTTCACCATGTCCCAGCCTGGTCATCTAACCACCTATCACTTTCACTCCCAATATTTTACTTAAAATGTACTTTGCTTAAGTTAGCCAGAATCAAATTCTATTTCTTACAACTGAAAATATCTTGAAATATCAAGTTTCCCATCCAACAGAAATTTTCAAAAGTTTTCCATTTTGAGTAGGATGTCTTAATTCCTGGAAATCAAAATTCAGTATAACATTTCTGTATATGTAACACTTTCTGAAAATTCTACATGACAGCAAATAGCTTCAAGACTTGATTTGAATATGCACTCACTGCAAATGTTCATCAGGATCAAAATCAAGATAGCAAATGAAGTACCTAGCTCTTTCCCGGGCAGCATCTTCCCGGGCTTTTTCCTTTTCTTGCCTCTGTTGCTCAATTCGGGCTTCTTGTTCTTTCCTCTTCATTAACAATTCTTCTACACGGGCCTGCCGTTCTGCTTCTAGAGCTCTCTTACGTTCCTAATGTCAGAAATATTTTAAAAGATGTTAGAATTATGTGTAAGATGAAAATGATTATAGGTGACACAGCTTTGACATATACTTATATATTCAAGCCAAATAGATCCCTGGCTTGTCATTAGGCATGCTTCTCAGAATTTAAATAAAATCAAATACCAATACTATCTGGTTTTCATATGTCATTTACCAGTGTTACAAATAATTAGAAGAATAAATGCTGGGCTTCCCTGGTGGCGCAGTGGTTAAGAATCCTCCTGCCAATGCAGGGGACATGGGTTCGAGCCCTAGTCCGGGAAGATCCCACATGCCACGGAGCAACTAAGCCCGTGCGCCACAACTACTGAGTCTGCACTCTAGAGCCCGGAGCCACAACTACTGAGCCAGCGTGCTGCAACTACTGACGCCCACACGCCTAGAGCCCATGCTCCACAACAAGAGAAGCCACCGCAATGAGAAGCCTGCGCACCACAACGAAGAGTAGCCCCCACTCGCCACAACTAGAGAAAGCCCGCGCGCAGCAATGAAGACCCAACACAGCTAAAAATAAATAAAATAAAATAAATTTATTAAAAAAAGAATAAATGCTATTTTAAGCAGATACTATCTTATTAGAACCTGATACATATTTTATGGTTAATCATTTCTAAAGCCTTGTGTTTGGACATGGTTATAGAAATAACAGAACATGATGAAGAAAGCATAATTAATAGATTTTATTTCTGAACTAAACTTCCATATAGGACTTAAGTGAAGAAAAGCTTGTGGCAGGGAGAAAGAGGCATTATAATATAGCATAGTGGGTAAGAGAGTGGACACTGTATTAGATTCCCTGATTTTGTTTCCTGATTACATTATTTACCAGCTGGGTGACCCTGGTCTAGTTATATTATATATGTGACTTAGTTTTCTGGAAGACAAGTAACAATAGTGCTTATTTCTTAGGATATTGTGAAGAACACATGAGATAATACATGAAAAGCACTTACACAGGAGTTGGCATATACTAAATTCTCAATAATTATCATCATCATCATCATTAATGGAGAAGATACTTCATTAAAATACTGTGATATGCTTCCTGTGTATTTTTGCCTACTAGGAGTACTTAGCTAATTTTCACCATATTACTAGATGTATTGATATATTTCTTTCAATTCATCCCCATCCCCCAGGGAGCTCACACAACATCTTCCTGGTCCCTAGTCTTTATGATAAATGGAACACACTGCACTGATCTAGGCTCTAGTAACCACTACTTACATAGCCTTGGGCAAGTCATTCTACCTTAAAGAGACCCAGTTTGCTGTCAGATCGAAATTATTAACACAGGTAAACACTTAGCAAAGTGTTTAGTACATAGTAAAGTGTTCGGTAAATGAGAGCAGAAAAGAAATGCTAAAGCAGTTTCTGTTTAGATAACACTGGGGAGAGATGCTAATATTCTTAATAGTTAACTAAGTTACTAATAAGCTCACAATGGTAACTTTATATCTACAACAAGCTGTATCTACCCAGGGGAAGAAAACCTTTTTAAAGTAGTAACACAAAAGTGTCCCTATTTCTTTTCTTTCATTTTTTTTGGCAGGGGGCCTGAGAACTAGAGGGAATGCACTGAATTCATGAGAGCACATCTGACAGATCGCAGACTGTTTCAGGTGGACAATTAGATTTTAAATATAGTCTTTACTTTCTAACATACTATTCATGAACTGGTTATAGCTATTTCTCATTACTAAATATAATATGTAGAAACTTTTTTAGTTATATACTCTCTGAAAAACTCAAGAGTAAAAAACAATCAAACCTTGTACAGAAAATTTTCTCCAATAAAAAACATGAACAGGGACTTCCCTGGTGGTCCATTGGCTAAGACTCCACACTCCCAATGCAGGGGGTCTGGGTTCGATCCCTGGCTGGGGAACTATTCCCTCATGCATGCCTCAACTAAGAGTTTACATGCTGCAACTATGAGTCCACATGCCACAGCTAAGAACTCCACATGCAGAAACTAAAGATCCCACATGCCGCAACAAAGATCCCATGTGCCCCAACTAAGACCTAGTGCAGCCTAAATAAATAAATATTTAAAAACAAAAAACACGAACAAAAGAGTTTTCCCTTAAACTCAAATTTATTTTTTAAAAATCTGCATTATGTCTGAAAACACAACTTTCACACTAAAATGCAAAAGGTTAAAGCATTAAATATAAAGAATTAAACCAGAACTTTTCATTTCATATTTTACAAAACCAAAATCTTGAGGGATATACTTTTAAAAATTATAAGTTGGTCTTATAAATGAAATTTATTAATATTATATACAAACGATTACTTTATGTGTATGTGCAATGTAGCTACGTTGTACGCAAAAATATGATGTCAACTTGCTGACTGTTTTTACGGATATAAGAAATACTCCAACATTGTACTAATAGAAATAACTGGACTTCAAAAAATATCCAATCTTCTAATTTCTGTTTTTAATAAGTGGAAGAGAAAATTAGTAGCTGTATACCTAATGAGTAAAATTAGTAAATTCACCTAGTGTTTTCCTTTCTAAAATTTAAGTTTCCTAAAGATAGGAAACTTTGTACCCCACAAAAGCATCTTGTACAGGGAAGGAGTTCGATAAATATCTATTAAACAAATGAAGCATAACTTTATAATATTCATTATAAATCTATATACTCACAAATAAAAAGCATAAACCTACAGCAAATGAACTGTAAAGATATCTAACTCTCAACCCTTCTGAAACCTCTCAGACTCCCATGTACTTTGTTTCACAGTCGACGATGTGTTTATGGCAGCCTAAGAAAGGATTTTGCAACCCCACCCTTTACGCCTACAAATCAGAAGATTAGGGCAAGAGGACAAGGCAGAATATCTAAGAAAACTGGGCTTAAAACTAATCCATCAATAATTTATATGGCAAAAAAGGGAAATTGAGAATATATGACGGCAGCATTAACTTAGTATTTCACTTACAAAAAACAAGAATCACAATTGCCTTTAACAATTTAACATTTATGTGAATGTTTCAAGAATAAAAGTAAAGCAGATGGAGGGCCTCTGAATTCTTTATTAAGTCAGTATCTTACTATTATTGTATTTACAGAATGTTTGGCATTATCTCCTTGCACATATAGTAATGACTACATATTTTTAAATTTTTTTAATTTTATATATATGTTATATATTACCAATGAATTTTTCTAGTATCAGTTATCTCTTATGTATCTTATGTACATACATTTTAAATTTTTCACTGAAAATTAAATCCATAGGAAATTTCTACATTTTTAAAGATAAAAATTAGTCTGAGTAGTCAAAAAAATTTTACGTGTTAGTGAGTTCAGAAGATTCCTTACTACTTTCAGAAAATAACTGCTTTCCTTTACGCCTTAATAAATGTTCCAAATTATAAAATAAGAGTCGTCATTTTTAAACAGAAGATAACTGTTATATTTCAAATCTGCAAAATAAATGCAGAAAAAGTAACTAAAGATGTCTACTCAAAAATATACAATATTACTCATATATTTCCCCCCAAAATCCAGTTAAGAAGTTACCTCTTCCACTGAACTTTCCCTGACATTCCCCTCCCACCAAGAGAGCTAATTATTCCCTACTCTGTGATACCACTGTAACCTATACAGTACAGGTTTCTATTACACTTTCACACTATGTTGTATTATTTGCCATAAAGGTAAAGATCATATCTCATTTGTTTCTGAATTATTAATGCCTAATGGTTGCTCAAAAGTAACACACAATTTTCAAAATAATAATAATTTTTTTAACATCTTTATTGGCATATAAAAAAATAATTATTTTTATAAATTGGTTTGATGCAGAAAAAGAAAGAGCAATAAAGCTGAAGGGATGGCTCAAATTAAAAATTCAAATATCCTATTTCATTTACTCATTTAAGAATGTTAGTTAATGAGTAATTAACTTTTAAATGATAAAAATGAATTTTTTACTGCTCCTTTGAGAGGAAAAGGTGAAGTTTCTCTAAAAGTAGTATCCTGTATTTTTAAACATAAGTTAGCTTGACACTCAGATTAAAATGAGACCTTGAACTCAAATCAAATAGAGATTGGGGTGAATATGGGACTGCTTGCTAGTGTACAAAAAGAGCATAAAGTAACCAATAAACTTGAAAACTGTAATGATATTTTAATTTCCTAAAATTACCAGTGACATGAAGAAGCATGAAACATCAACAACATCCCTAGCTTTTAACATAACAACAAAGCTCTTCATGGTCAGGTCCCTAACTCTACATGCCATACTCACTCATCTCCTGCATAGAATGCCTACTTTGCACCATTTACGACTGTCTCAGTTTTCAAAACTTAGTTGAGGCACCGCCTCCTCCAGGAAGCTTTTGCTGATGTTCTCACGTCTTTGCCACTCTCAATTTGAGTAACAGGTTCTCCTTTGTGCTTCCAAAAACGTCTTTACTATTACACTAATCCTACGGGTTAAGATTTGTTTACATATATGTCTTCCCATTGAGATCAAGGATATATCTTTTTCATGTCCTTGAGCAAAGCACAGCACACAGATTATAGTAGTAATTCAATAAATGACTGAATGAATAAACAAATAAATATTAGTCATAATAGATTAAGTATGTCTGCATCCATATTTGATCTTGAGGAAGATTTAAATAGTTTAAAACCATCACTAAAGTTTATGTGTTAAGTCTTCTTCCCATCCTGAAAATGGTAGCTAACTTAGGGTATGCTACAGAGGTTAAAGTACCTGATGACACTGCCCAATATATGACAGGTGCTCCTTGTCATAAGCATAAAGATTGCCCAGTTATTAAGGCTATATACATTGGTTCAAACACAATCCATTTGTAAGGGACGAAAGGAACATATTCTTGCCCAACCCAATTAGAAAAGAATAGATAATAATCTGTCCAGAGCAATTTAGTCCTTCATCTGGTTGAGACTAGAGATTCAAATTGACAAAAACACTGATAACCCTTTCTGAAGGAGTACACACTGCCTTGGCAATCAGACTTCCCGTTTCCAAACCGTGCTACACTAAACCATGCATCCTTGGGAACACAGACTTGGTCTTACTCCTTTTTATATCCTCAGCACCTGAGTCAGAGCCTAGGAAATGGCTGGTGCTCAATAAATGCTTGCTGAATAAAATTCTACCTGAACAGCTTCATCACGTGCTTGCTTTTCTTCCTGTCTTCGCTGACGCTCTTCCTGTAACTCATTAAGCCTCTGCTCATATTCCTTCAATTTTGATAAAACATCATGGCGTTTGTTCTGGGCTTCGAGGGTATTTATAAAGGCAATTTCGTTTACCTGCAATAAAAAAAACGGAGAAAGTGAGTTTCAAATCAGGTTAATTCTAAGGCACATCACAAAAATAAGAAACTTAACAGTCTTTATATAATAATACAAACCAGTTTTAAGGCATAGACCAAAAAATGAACGACTTATAGTCTTTTCTTTCAATACTTATCCCCCAAATGGATAATAATCCAGTGTACATAACAAACCCATAGGCCGCAGTAAGAAGTGATTTAGAGAAGTGGTCCCCAACCTTTTTGGCACCACGGACTGGTTTCGTGGAAGACAGTTTTTCCACAGACGGAGGTGGTGGGAGGATGGTTCAGGCATTAATGCAAGTGATGGTACAGGCGGTAATGCAAGCGCTGTTCAGGTGGTAACGGAAGTGATGTGGAGCAGCAGATGAAGCCGCTTGGTTGGCCGCCACTCACCTCCTGCTGTGTGGTCTGGTTCCTAACAGACCACAGGACTGCTAACGGTCCGCAGCCCGGGGGTTGGGGACCCCTGATTTAGAGTAAAGGTCTGCCATGGAAATATATTTTTTTATTGAAGCATAGTTGATTTACAATGTTATGTTAGTTTCGGTGTACAGCAAAGTGATTCAGTTATACATATATTCTTTTCCATTATAGTTTATTACAGGATATTGAATATAATTCCCTGTGCCATACAATATGACCTTGTTGTTTATCCATTCTATATATAATATCAATAGTTTGCATCTGCTAGTCCCAAATTCCCAATCCAACCCTCCCCCTTGGCGACCACAAGTCTGTTCTCTATGTCTGTGAGTCTGTTTCTGTTTCATAGATAAGTTCATTTGTGCCATAGCTTAGATTCTACGAATAATGATATCATATGGTATTTGTCATCTCTTTCTTACTTCACTTAATGTGATAATCTCTAGGTCCATCCACATAGATGCAAATGGTATTATTTCATTCTTTTTATGGCTGAGTAATATCCCATTGTATATATTTAGATCTTCTTTATCCATTCATCTGTCAACAGACATTTAGGTTGTTTCCATGTCTTGGATACTGTAAATAGTGCTGCTATGAACATAGGGGTGCATGTATCTTTTTGAATTATAGTTCTGTCCAGATATATGTCCAGGAGTGGAATTGCTATATCATATGGCAACTCTATTTTTAGTTTTCTGAGGAACCTCCATACTGTTCCCCATAGTGGCTGTACCAATTTACATGGTCACCAATTTTGTAGGAGGGTTCCCTTCCTTCCACACCCTCTCCAGCATTTGTTATTTGTAGACTTTTTAATGATGGCCATTATGACCAGTGTAGGATGGTACCTCATTGTAGTTTTGACTTACATTTCTCTAATAATTAGTGATGGTGAGCAACTTTTCATGTGCCTGTTAGCCATTTATATTGTCTTCCTTGGAGAAATGTCTATTTAGGCCTCCACTGAAATGTTTTTAAGAGACAAATTAAGATTTTTATAGAAACCATTTTATAGTTACTTAATATCATTGTGATTTGACATTATACAAGTTACATTAAGTTTTAATAGGTATGTACATTATTCTAATGAGTTTGAGATGACAAAACAAAGTAAACAAACAAATCATTTTTCTTCAACATACACCAAATAAGTGACAATTAGGTACAAGATATTAAACTATATACCTCATCCTCAACTTCACATATATTGAGTCTGAACAGTAAAGTTTTGCTAGAGAGTACATTTTTTAATAGATCTTTATTGGAGTATAATTGCTTCACAATACTGTGTTAGTTTCTGTTGCACCACGAAGTGAATCAGTCATACACATACACATGTCCCCATATCCCCTTCCTCTTGAGCCTCCATCCCATCCTCCCTATCCCACCCCCCTAGATCATCACAAAACACCAAGCCGATCTCCCTGTGCTATGCTGCTGCTTCCCACCAGCCAACTGTTTTACATTCAGTCGTGTATATATGCTGATGCTACTCTCACTTTGCCCCAGCTTTGCCCTCCCACCCTATGTCCTCAAGTCTATTCTCTATGTCTACCTCTTTATTCCTGCCCTGCAACTAGGTTCATCAGTACCATTTTTTTTTTTTTGGATTCCATATATATGTGTTAGCATACAGTATTTGTTTTTCTCTTTCTGACTGACTTCACTCTGTATGACTCTAGGTCCACCTCACTACAAATAACTCGATTTCATTTTTTTTATGGCTGAGTGATACTCTATCATATGTGTCACGTCTTCTTTATCCATTCATCTGTCGATGGACATTTAGGTTGGTTCCATGTCCTGGCTATAGTAAATAGTACTGCAATGAACACTGTGGTACATGACTCTTTTTGAATTATGGTTTTCTCAGGGTATATGCTCAGTAGTGGAATTGCTGGGTCATATGGTAGTTCTATTATTAGTTTTTTTAAGACACCTCCACACCATTTTCCATAGTGGTTATATCAATTTACACTCCCACCAACATAATTAAATGAAATAAAAACAAAGAAAACAATAGCAAAGATCAATAAAACTAAAAGCTGGTTCTTTGAGAAGATAAACAAAATTGATAAACCCTTAGCCAGACTCATCAAGAAAAAAAGGGAGAGGACTCAAATCAATAAAATTAGAAATGAAAAAGGAGAAATCACAACTGACACTGCAGAAACACAAAGGATTATAAGATACTACTACAAACAACTATAGGCTAATAAAATGGACAATCACAAGAAAATGGATAAATTGTTGGAAAGGTAAAACTTTTCAAGACTGAACCAGGAAGAATTAGAAAATATAAACAGACCCAACACAAGTAATGAAATTGAAGCCATAATTAAAAATCTTCCAAGGGCTTCCCTGGTGGCGGTGTGGGTGCAAGTCCGCCTGCCGATGCAGGGGACACGGGTTTATGCTTGGTCCGGGAAGATTCCACATGCCGCGAAGCGGCTGGGACAGTGAGCCATGGCCGCTGAGCCTGCACATCCGGAGCCTCTGCTCCGCAACGAGAGAGGCCACAACAGTGAGAGGCCTGTGTACCGCAAAAAGAAAAAATCTTCCAAGAAACAAAAGTCCAGGACCAGATGGCTTCACAGGCGACTTCTATCAAACATTTAGAGAAGAGCTAACACCCATTCTTCTCAAACTCTTCCAAAATATTGCAGAGGGAGAAACACTCCCAAATTCATTCTATGAAGCCACCATCACCAAAACCAGAAAAAGGTATCACAAAAAAATAAAATTACAAACCAATGTCACTGATGAACATAGATGCAGAATCCCCAACAAAATACTAGCAAACAGAATCCAACAGCACATTAAAAGAATCATACACCATGATCAAGTGGGATTTATTCCAGGGATGCAAGGATTCTTCAATATATGCAAATCAATGAATGTGATACATCAGATTAACAAATTAAGGAATAAAAACCATATGATCATCTCAATAGATGCAGAAAAAGCTTTTGACAAAATTCAACACCCATTTATGATAAAAACTCTCCAGAAAATGGGCATAGAGAGAACCTACCTCAACATAATAAAGGCCGTTCATGACAAAACCACAGCAAGCATCATACTCAATGGTGAAAAACTGAAATCATTTCCACTAAGATCAGGAACAAGACAAGGATGTCCACTCTTACCACTCTTATTCATCATAGTTTTGGAAGTCCTAGCCACAGCAATCAGAGAAGAAAAAGAAATAAAAGGAATACAAATTGGAAAAGAAGAAGTAAAACTGTCACTGTTTGCCAATGACATGACACCGTAAATAGAAAATCCTAAAGATGCCACCAGAAAACTACTAGAACTAATCAATGAATTTAATGAGGTTGCAGGATACAAAATTAATGCACAGAAATCTCTGGCATTCCTATACAGCAACAACGAAAAATCAGAAAGAGCAATTTATGAAACACTCCCATTTACCACTGCAACAAAAAGAATAAAATACCCAGGAATAAATGTGCCTGAGGAGGCGAAAGACTTGTACTCATAAAACTATAAAACACTGATGAAAGGAATCACAGATGACATAAACAGATGGAGGAATATACCATGTTCTTGGACTGGAAGAATCAATATTGTGAAAATGAATATACTACCCAAGGTAATGTACAGATTCAATGCAATCCCTATCAAACTACCACTGGCATTCTTCAAAGAATTAGAACAAAAAATTTTACAATTCATATGGAAACGTGGAAGACACCAAATATCCAAAGCAATCTTGAGAAAGAAAAATGGAGTTGGAGGAATCAGGCTCCCTGACTTCAAACTATACCACAAAGCTACAGTAATCAAGGCAGTATGGTACTGGCACAAAAACAGAAATATAGATCAATGGTAAAGGAGAGTAAAGTTTTTATGAGTAAAGTACAGTTAATGATAAAAAATTGGAAAATGTCTGTTGGGGTCAAATTTCTCATTCTTGAAAGCCAGAAGGAAGACATGCCACAGTGAAAAAGGTAGAGTGAAATTGGGAAGTAAACAAACTCTGAAGCTTACTCTCTCTGAAAGAAGTATAGACTCCAGGAATCCATGTTGGATGAAATAAAACCTATCACTAGATATGTTACAAACTGAAACAAGAAAGTTTGAATACAGTTCTAGCAAAGATTTCCCAATCTCCATCCCATGTAACTACTTTCATAAGTAAATTAACAATATAATCATTTCTCAAGGTATACTGAAAGTATAAGACAAACAGGTATGCTCAAGGAAAATTAATCATAATGTATCAAGGGTCACATGTTAAACATAATCAAGATGAAAGAAAAAGAAATGAGACCTAATGCTCCAGACAAAATAAATAAAATAAAATTCAGAGGGAAGAATGCGCAAAAGCAGCATAAAAAATACAATCTGTGATGTTTGTCAAGTGCTACAAAATTTTAGTTATGCTAGTTGAATATGTTTGGAGACGTAATGTACAGCATGGTGATAATAGTTAATAGTACTGTACTATATACTTGAAATTTGCTAAGAAGATAGATCTGAAATCTTCTTAGCATGTGTGCGCGCACACACACACAGTAACTAAGTAGAGGTAACAGATATTTTAATTAGTTGGATTGTAGTGATCATCCCACAATGTATATGTATATCAAAATATCAAGCTGTGGGCTTCCCTGGTGGCACAGTGGTTGAGGGTCCGCCTGCCGATGCAGGGGACACGGGTTCGTGCCCTGGTCAGGGAAGATCCCATACGCCACAGAGCGGCTAGGCCTATGAGCCATGGCCGCTGAGCCTGCACGTCTGGAGCCTGTGCTCCACAACAGGAGAGGCCACAACAGCGAGAGGCCCGCGTACCGAAAAAACAAAAAAAAATCAAGTTGTACACCTTAATATATACAATTTTTATATGTCAATGATATCTCAATCAAACTGTAAGTAAGTAAAAAAATAAATAAGACGTTTCATGGAAATTAACTGGAAGAAAACATAACCAAAGAAACAGCAGAATATCTCCTAGGCAAACTTTGTAATGTAAAAAGAAGTCAACACGAACCTGAATTTAAAGGTGCAAAACAGATGATAAAATGACATGATAAAATAAAGAAAGACTAGAGAGTTAAGGAAACTTAGGCCAAAGTAACACAATCACAGAATTAATTAAATTAGAAAAAGCATGAAACAGAGCAAAGATGGTAAAAAGTCAAATCACTAACAGAGGAAAGGCTTGTTATAATCACAGTTAATATGGACTTTAAAATGAAAATTTATGTGTAAGTAATAATTTTTAAACATGGAGAACAAGTTAAGATGACCTAATGTAAGAATAATATCTGTAAAGTTAAGAAAGACAAAATATTCCAATATATAATACAGAAAATTTTCCCTGAAAAAAAGAAATACTGAAAATTGAGAAAGCCCACTTTATTTCATGAAGAATTTATTCAGAAGATCAACACCAAGAATATCCTTATTAAATCACAAAACATTAAGGAACAAGCACAAATTTTTTAAGCTTCCAGGCAGTAAATGCAAGTCATCTATGAGAAAGAGGGAGAAAAAATCTGTCTGGCCTCAGGCTTCTCCACAGAATTAGTTAATGCTAGAAAAACATGGAATAATGCCTACAAAACTTCGAAGGAAAGATATTCTGAACCATGAATCTGATCTCTAGCCAAGATGTACTCAGAAATGCCACAGGCCTTTGATACCTAAGAACTCAAGGAATAGAGCACAATAACCTCTTCCTGAAAAAATTACTTGTTAATAAAATCCAGCCAACCAGGTCAAAACAAAGAACTCATGAATGGAGGATTACGCAAGTTGTGCATCCATTCATACATAGAAGGAAAACTAAACTGTGGAATTTATAGTTTCAGAGCAAAATGTAAATGTTATAAACCTTAACAATGTAAAAATAATGAAACTATGAAAATTGTTGGGAGGAGATCTTGTGATAAAGAAACATTTATTACAAATTCAATAAGTCCCTCCATTTTACTTCCACGTCACTTCCTTCTCTTAAAATGGAACTAAAATAGAAATGAATACTTCTTATTAAGAAGTACCATGGATAGTATAATTCTTTTTTTTAATTAATTAATTAACTTATTTATTTTTTTGGCTGTGTTGGGTCTTCGTTTCTGTGTGAGGGCTTTCTCTAGTTGCAGCAAGCGGGGGCCATTCTTCATCGTGGTGTGCAGGCCCTTCACTGTCGCAGCCTCTCTTGTTGTGGAGCACAGGCTCCAGACCCGCAGGCTCAGCAGTTGTGGCCCACGGGCCTAGCTGCTCTGCGGCATGGGGGATCTTCCCAGACCAGGACTCAAACCCGTGTCCCCTGCATTGGCAGGCAGACTCTCAACCACTGCGCCACCAGGGAAGCCTAATAGTATAATTCTATTTTATAAAGTTATCTATTCATTCAATCTGAACATTATTCTAAAGAGATTTCTGGAAGAGTATTTATAATGTCAATGGTAGCTATTTCTGAGGGTGGGATTTTGAGTTTCCTTTGCTACATATTGCTCGAATTCTTTAAAATGAGAATAAACCATTTTCATAACAATATGGCCACTATTCTACATATAAAACAGTATTAAAGAAAGCTAGACTAATGCATTTACACTAAAACTTAAAGACAAGAGAAAGTCCCTAAAGATTTTTAAGTTGAGAGGTAATACAATAATGCCCTTAAGAAAGATTAATTTGAAGGGAGTAGGGACAAAAGGCAAGAATAACAACTGCAAATATTGATAAATGATCACAAGCTTTCCAAGTCTAGATTAATGAGAGACTAGTGATACCATTCATCTGAAATATGAATTTCAGGAAAGGCAAATGATTTGGGATACAGGGGTGGTGAGCTGATGAGTTTCACTGGATACAATCATCAAGCAATAGGTAACTGAGTCTAGAGCTTCATTGAGAGAGTGGGGTTAAATGCAGATCTAGGAGTCACTACAGAGAGGATAGCTGAAGCAATGAGAATGATTGTGATATTCAAGGAAAGGAATAAGTGAAGTGGACTGAAGGCAGTAACATTTAAGCAGCAAAAGAAAAAGGGAAGATAGTAAAGCATTGGTTAGGAAAGCAGAAGGAAAACCAAGATAGCGCAGAAGAAAGTGTTCTAGAAAAAAATACATAACAGTGTTGATAATGAACAGATCCAGAAAAGGCTTTTAAACATAGTGATAACAGAGTAACATTCTGAAAGGAAAGTACAGTATAGCATAGAGGAAAAATGGTGTCATAAGGAATTCAAGAAGACAGGAGTGATGAGGTAGTGGAAATGAGCACAGACAGCTCTTTCTAGGAATCTAGTGATTTCCAAAAGGAAAGAGTAGGTAATCTATAGAACAGGTGGAAGTAGTCAGTCTAGAGGAAGAAAGCAAAGGAGCAGGCACAAGAAGATAACTGATGAAGCAAATTTTAAAAGCAGGCAAGAGGACACAGCACAAGGAAAAGGCTACTGCCATAAATAAGGAAAAAGATGTCTTTTCCTCAAAAAAAACCCCCAAAACCCTGTAATTATGAGTAGACACATTGCATCTGAAAAGCTATCAATGAGACCATTAAGAAACTGAAAATAAAAGCCACTTTTATACTATTAAATAAATGATAAAATCGGGTGCTGAGTAACTCTGCCTATAATAATAATCACTATCAACTAAATAGTAGATGACTTATTTTCAATCATCTGTGTATC
Source organism: Phocoena phocoena (assembly GCF_963924675.1). NCBI lineage: Eukaryota > Metazoa > Chordata > Mammalia > Artiodactyla > Phocoenidae > Phocoena > Phocoena phocoena. Next base: position 118,359,687 of record NC_089220.1, on the reverse strand, counting down.
CAAGAAAGAACTAAGACATTTGAAAAGACTGTTAATTTATGCCAAGAACTCACAAAAAAGAATATGTGGAAAAAATATCTTACACAGGACTGAAATAAATATATTTGGTATATCTCAAGGACATATTCTTAAGTTCTAGTGGAACTTAAGTATATTTTAAATCACTGGATTATTAGAACTTCTGGATTAGTAATAAAACAACAGAAATGCATTAGGGACTTAAGGAAAAGTTAGGAAGTGGAACACAAATAGGATGTGGCATTCTATGAAATTGTAATATTTTACAGAGTATTTACAGCATACCAAGGATGGCATTAACTGCTTCACAATACGCACAACCTAATTTAATCCTTTCAGCAATTCTTTGAGATATAGGTAAGATTATTCCTATTTTACAGATCAACAAATAGGCTGAGAGGCTGAAATAACACCCAAGACCATTCAGCTACTACGTGGTAGAGTCAGGACCTGAATCCAAATTTATCTAACTCCAGAGACTTCAGTCCTCACTATTATGATGAAAAATTACTTTTGAAGAAGGAGCAACTGTTTGATATATGTGGAACCAAATTTCCTGATCATAAAAATCACCTGGGGGGCTTATAAAAAAATAAAGCTCCTCAGGGGCCACTCTAGCATTACTGAAAAAAACCTGCAAAGTTTGGAAATCTGTCTTTTTAACAACTCATATTACTGTTATAATCAGGCAAGACTGGGAAATATTGGCATGTGATAAAACCAAAGGTAGGAGGAGGTTTTGTCTCATAGATTAAAATGTCTGGGGATGAAAGTAATCAGCAATGTTTCACACAAACTTTTAAGATATTTATGTAATTATACTAAGAACAATTCATTCATAAAATATTTAAATGAATGAGAACAAGAAAAAACTAGATTGTCTATTTTTCTTTTCTTTGTAGATATAATACATTTCAAAAGAGAGTTTCAGAGATTATCGAAGAGAAAGCAATGAAAATTAAGAGAACCAACAGGGCAGCAGTTGGTAGCAGGGTTTTAAAGGAGAATTTCATATTAGCAAAAATCTTAGTACAGACTGTTAACTCAGTGAACCTGGATTATTAAGAATTTTTAAAACTGAAAATGGAGCTGATATCTTTATGTAAAAACAACCAGCAGTCAACCACTTATCTTGACGGAAATTATTTAAACTATAGTTTGGGTTAATATGTTTATAGGAGCCACTTTGGTTTAATGAGATTATAATGAAAGTAAATATATTAGGCAATTAGACAGATCAAAATTCATACAAGTCATATAAAAAAAAGACCACAAAATGAAAATACTAAACCAATAATAAGAACAGTGGTAAAAGCATAGGCTTTGGAACCACAAATATCAGGATTTTAATTCTGACTGTGTGACCATCAACAATCTGCCTTCAGACTGCTCCTCTAAAATATAAAAATAATACATAGTTCAGAATTTCCACTTCCAGCTATGATGGAGTAAGAGGGTCCAGATGCACCCTCCCACCTTAAACAACTAAAAAATTAGACAAATATATAAAATATATGAAATTCAATTAATGTAACACAGCAAATATCAAAAGAACAAAGGACAAAACCACATTATTCTTGCAATAGATGGAGAAAAAGGATTTGACAAAATCCAATACCCCTTCATGATAAAAACACTCAACAAACTAGAAGTAAAAAGGAACTTCCTCAATCTTTGAAGTGTATCTATGAAAACCCCATACCTAACATCATACTTGATGATGAAAGACTAAATGCCTCCCACTCCAAAGATCAGGAACAAGACAAGGATGTCCACTCCTACCACTTCTATTCAGTATTGTATTGCAGGTTGTATCCTGGGCAATAAGCAACAACAACAACAAAAAAATCAAAGCCATCCAGATTGGTAAAGAAGAAGTAAAACTATCTCTAGTTGCAGATGGTATGATCTTGAATATAGAAAATCTTAAGGAATCCACTAAAAAGCTATTACAACTAATGAGCAAGTTCAAGCAAGGTTTCAGGAGATAAGATAAATATATAAAAATCAATTGTATTTCTATACACTAGCAGTAAACAATCTGAAAATGAAATTAAGAAAACAATTCCATTTACAGTCACCTCCAAAAGAGTACAATCAATACTTAGGAATTAATTTAAACAAGAAGGTGAAAGCCTTGTGTGCTGAAAATTAGAAAACACTCCATAAAGAAATTAAGGAAGATTTAAATAAATGGAAAGATATCCTGTGTTCATGGATTAGAAGATCTAATATTATTAAGATGGCAATACTCTCCAAAGCACGGTAAAAATTCAATGCAATCCTAACAAAACTCCAATGGACTTTTTTATGGAAATGGAAAGCTTATCCTCATCCTAACTGCAAGTTGCCCCAAATAGCTAAGATAACATTGAAAAAGAACTAAGTTGGAGGACTATAGTTTCTGATTTCAAAGCTTACTGAAGTGCTACGGTAATCAAAACAGTGTGATACCAGCATAAGGATAGATGTATAGACCAGTGGAATAGAACTGAGAGAAGAGAAATAAACCTGTACACCTATGGCTAATTGATTTCCAGCAAGTGTGCCAAGACCATTCACTGGGGAAAGAATAGTGTCTTCAAGAAGCAGTGCTTGGACAAATGATATCCACCTGCAAAAGAATAAAGGCAGACCCCCTACCTCATTCTGTATATAAAAATTAATTGAAAATGTATCTATGACCTAAATATAAAAGCTAAAACCATAAAACTCTTAGAAGAAAACATGGAGGTAAATCTTCATGACTTTGAATTTTGCAATAATTTCTTAGCACAAAAAGTACAAAAAATAAAACAAAAGATGGATAAATTGGACTTCATCAACATTAAAAACTTTTGTGCAAAGAACGTTATCAACAAAGTGAAAAGGTAACCTACACAGTGTGAGAAAATATCTGCAAATCATATATCTGATAAAGGACTAGTATTGAGAATATACAAAGAACTCTTACAGCTGAACAACAAAAAGACAAACAGCCCAATTTAAAAAAATGAGCAATGGACTTTGAATAGACTTTTTTCTAAGGAAGATATACAAATAGCCAATAAGCACATAAATATATGCTCAATATTGTTAGTCATTAAGGAAATGGACAGATTCCTAGAAAGACACAAATTACACAAGAGAAATAGATACTATGAATAGCCCTATGTATATAAAAAAATGGAATTTTTATTTTAAAAACTCATCCACAAAGAAAACCCCAGGCCCAGACGGCTTCATTGGTAAATTCCACAAAAAATTTAAGGAGGAAATTGTACCAGTTCCACATAAACTACTTTAGAAAACTGAAGAGGATGGAAACCTTCCCAAGTCACTTTAGGAGGCCAGCATATTCTGTTACCAAAAGCAGCCAAAGACATTATAAGAAAAAAAAAGATCAAAATCCCTCACAAACATTGATGCAAAAATTCTTAAAATTTTAGCAAACGAAGCACACCAAAATATAAAACTGATATTATATCATGACCATGTGAGGTTTATCCCAGAATTGCAGTTACTTTGGTATCCGACAATCAAATACTGAAATTCACCATTTTAAGATCTTAAAAAAACACATAATATCATCTCAATAAATGCAGAAAAAGCAGGTAACCAAATTCAAAGTCCATTGTAAAAAATTTTAGTAACTAGGAATAGAAAGGAAGTTTCTCAATCTGATAAAGAACATCTATGAAAGATCTACAGCTAATATCACACTTAATGGTGAAAGACTGAACGCTTTCTTCCTAAAATTAGGAGCACGGCAATGATATTGGTTCTCATCATTAATCAACATTGTGCTAGTACTGGTTAATGCAATAAAGGGAGATTTAAAAATGAAAAACATACAGGAAAAGAAGTAATAAAACTAGAACTAGTAGGTTTAGCAGGGTTGTAGCATATAAGGTAATACACTAAAATCAAATGTGTTTCTATAAGTTAGCAGCAAACAATTAGAAACAAATTTAAAATAAGATACTATTGACAAGAGCATTAAAAATATGAACTGCAGATAAATTTCATAAAATATATACAAACCAAAATAAATGGAGATATATGCCATCAGACATATGGTTCAGAATACTCAATATCATTAGGATGACAAGTCTCCCCCAGATTAATGTATATATTCAATGCAATTCTAATCAAAATACAGGCAGGCCTCTTTTGGGCGGGAGGAGTAGAAATTCATAAGGTGATCCTATAAATTACATGGAAATGCAAAGAACCTAAAAGAGCAAAAGTAGTTTTAGAAGAAAATAAAACTTAAGGATTTATACTTGGTTATGACTTATTATAAAGGTACAGTAATGAAGATAAAGTTTTATTTATAAAGATAAATGTAACAGAATAGAAAATCAGAAATAGACCCACACATATATAGCCAATTGCTTTTCAACAAGGGTCTAAGGCAATTCATTATACAAAAGATAGTCTCTTTAACAACTGACACTGGAACATTATATAACCATATGAAAAAAATGAACCTCAACCCTACCTCACACCATATAAAAAACTTAACTCAAAATGGAACATAGACCTCACTGTAAAATTTAAAACTTCTAGATAAAACTTAAGGAAAAATCTTAGTGACTTTAAGTTTATGTAACTTTTTTAAATAGGGTACAGAAAAACATAAAGTATAGGGAAAAAAAAGTCTATATTGGACCTTTCCAATTTTTTAAACTTCAAAAGACACTTTTAAGAAAATGAAAAGGCAATCCGTAGACTGAGAGAAAATATTTGCAAAACATAGATATTAATATCTAAAATATACAAAGTCCTCTAAGAAATTCTGCTATTTGCCACAACATGGGTGAAACTGGAGGGTATTATGCTAAGTGAAATAAGGCAGAGAAAGAAAGAAAAATACTGCATGGTATCACTTATATTTGGAATATAAAAGAAAAAGTGAAACTCATCGAAACAGATTTTTCTTTCTGTAGTTGATTTCTAGGTTCATATCATTGTGGTTGGAAAAAATGCTTGACATAATTTCTATCCTCTTAAATCTGTTGAGACTTGTTTTGTGGTCTAGTATGTGATCTATCCTGGAGAACATTCCATGTACACATGAAAAGAATGTTTATTTTGCTGTTTTTGAATATAATGTCCTATAGATATCTATTAAGTTCAACTAGTCTATTGCATCATTTAAGACCATCATTGCCTTATTGATTTTCTGTCCAGATATGCAACCAACTGAAATGCCCATCAACAGATGAATGGATAAAAAAGATGTGATATATATATATATATATATACAATGGACTATTACTCAACCATAAAAAAGAACAAAATTCTGCCATTTGCAGCAACATGGATGGACCTAGAGAACGTTATGCTTAGTAAAGTAAGTCAGAGAAAGACAGAAACTGTATGATATCACTTATAATTGGAATCTAAAAAATAATACAAATGAATATATATGCAAAAGAGAAACAGACTCAGATATAGAAAACAAACAGACCAGTGGTAACCAAAGGTAAGAGGGAAGAAGGGAGGGGCAAATTAGGGGTACAGAATTAAGACATACAAACTACTATGTATAAAATAGATAAGCAATAAGGATATATTGCTATTACAGGGAATTACAGCCATTATCATGTAATAATTTTAACGGAGTATAATCTGTAAAAATACTGAATCACTATGCTGTACACCTGAAACTAACACAGTATTGTAAATCAACTATACTTCAATTCAAAAAACTCAAAGAAAGAGCGAACAGAAAAGTAGTTGCCACAGGCCGGGGGGAGGCAGATAGAAATAGGGAGAGATTGGTGAAAGGGGACAAACTTTTAATTATAAGATGAATGAAATCTAAGCATCTAATGTATAACATGGTAGCTATAGTTGATAACACTGTATTGTATTGATATAATTGAAATACGCTAAGAGGGTAGAACTCAAATGTTCACACACACACACACACACACAAAAGATAAATATGTGAGGTGATGGATATGTTAATTAACTGGATGAGGGAAATCCTTTCACAATGTATATGTATATCAAAGCACCATGTAAATATCTATTTTATTTGTCAACTATATCTCAAAAAAGCTGAAAAAGAGAACTGTTTGACTAATAACAAAACAATCTAACTTTAAAAAATGAACAAAGATATTTGAACACTGTACCAAGTAAGAGCTACAGATAGGAAATACACACATGAAAAGATGTTCAAAAAGCAAATTAAAACCACATGACACTATACATAAAGACTAATATGGAATGGTTAGAATTACAGTATGGAACCATGTCAAGTGTTGGTGAGAATGTGGCTAACTAGAACTCTCATCCACTGCTGGTAACAGTATATAAAGTGTTTCTTTAAAAGTTAAACCTATCATAAGACTCTGCCAATATCAGGTATTTACCAGAGAAAATGAAATCACACATCTGCACAAAGATTTGTACACGAATTTACACAGCAGCTATATCTATAACAGCCAAAAACTGGAATGAAAACAAATGTCCATCAACAAGTGACTGGATTAACAAACTATGGTATTTCTACACAATGGTATACTTCTCAGCAATGAAAAGGAAATGATACACAACAGCATGGATAAAATTCAAAATAACTATGTTGAATGAAAGATGCCAGGGGAAAGAGTACATACTCTATGATTCCATTCATATAAAATTCTGGAAAATGCTAACATCCATAGTGACAAAAAGCAGATCAGCAATTGCGTGGTAACAGAGTTGGAGGAAGGAATGAACTACAAAGAGGTATAAGAAACTTTTGAGGGTGATGGAATTTTTTATTATTTTCATTGTACTGATGGTTTCAGGAATATATATGTCAAAACTCAACAAACTGATGCCTCACATATGTGTTATTTATTGTCTGTGAATTATACCTCAATAAACCTGTAAAAAGTAATACATATCTCACATGATTATTGTAAGAATAAGATACTGCACATAATAAGTATCAAATGAGCATGTAAAAATGCTGTTATTCTGGCACAGGATAAACATTTGATAAACATTAGCTTCTCGTGTAACAACTGAAAAAGTACTCAAGTAACTAATTCAATGTTCAAAGCACCTAAGTTATACCTTAGCTTCTTCCTCTTGTGCTTTTTTAACAATTGCTTGTAACTGCACCTCTCGTTTAAATTCAGCATGAAGTAATTTCTCTTCCATCATCCTACGTCGTTGGTCTAGTAACTCTTCTTTCCACTTCCGGACATCTTTCTCCTATATGCAATGAATTATCACATCATTAATTTCAGCATACATAGTCACTTGACAAGAAGTGCAAACAGATAAACAGCTTAGGAATTATAAAGTCAAGAATGCGGAAAGACCTAAAGGATCATGACTAATGATTACGAACACAGCCCATGGAGCCAGACTGATGAGTTCATAATCTACCATGGTCACTTGCTAGATATATAAACTGGGCAACTTTTTTAGCCTATGTCTCAGTTTCCTTATCTATAAAGATAATAGTAGTAGTACCTAACTCATAGGTTTTCAAGATTGAGTGAATATACATAAACTCTTAGAACAGTACATTAGACGTTGCTCAAGAGAAATACTTGCTGTTATTATTATACTGCACTATAAGCACACTTAAAATGAAAATAGTGTATATGTCTTATCCTTATAAACATTAATGGCTCTATAACCCAAATTCAAGACAGATAATTTTATCCTAGAAATTGAAAAAAAGGTGAGAAGTCTGAAAAATAAATATTTGCATAAGAAACATTCTCTGAAGGAACAGAGAGTTTTGACTATAGAAGAATAATTACGTTAGCTCCCTTTACTTCCTTAAAACAATATCAAATAGAAGTAAAAGACTTGTCCTGTGCTCCAAGAAATCAGAACCTGCACCTGCAATAAGAATAAATTATAGAAAATCAATGTTGGCTCAACATGAATGGGAAGAAAACTAACATTTCAGTTGAATTTCATCTATATAATAATGTATTTAACCACCTAAAAAAGTATGATGCAGAAACAGTACTGGATTAGGAGCTAGGAACAGGTCCTTAAAGCTCTAGCTCTACAAATTATTGGTCATGTGATATTGGTAACTAGCTCTGCAAATTATTGGTCATGTGACATTGGAAACAGCCCTTAGGCTCTCCTAGATTCCGTTTTCACATCTATAAAATGGGGTTCAGGGGGACTTCCCTTGTGGCGCAGCGGCTAAGAATCCACCTGCCAATGCAGGAGACATGGGTTCGATCCCTGGTCTGGGAAAATCCCACATGCCACGGAGCAACTAAGCCCGCGAGCCACAGCTACTGAGCCCGCACACCACAACTACTGAAGCCTGCGTGCCTGGAGCCTGTGCTCCACAACAAGAGAGGACATCGCAGTGAGAAGCCCGTGCACTGCAACGAAGACCCAAGGCAGCCAAAACTAAATAAATAAAATAAAATAAATTTTTTAAAAAATGGGGTTCAGGATCTGTTCAACTCTGTGTGCCTCACAGAGGTATTGTGGTGATCAGATGAGACCATATATGTATAGAATAGGGTTGAAACAATAACTCATTATATAAATGGAAGGTGGGATTTATCATTTAATAATTGAAGGGATACCTACATTGATGGGAAAATTAAACCAGAGAACCTCTAACGTCTTGTACAATTTCAAGAATTTACTATTTTGGGGCTTCCCTGGTGGCACAGTGGTTGAGTCTGCGCGTCCGGAGTCTGTGCTCCGCAACAAGAGAGGCCACAACAGTGAGAGGCCCGCGTACCGCAAAAAAAAAAAAAAATTTACTATTTTGTTTGCATGAGTATCTGGAGATTATATTATATAGTGAGAAAATAAAGTATATAATTTTATTTGTATTAAAAATACAATAAGAAGGGAAATTATAATTGTGTTAGAACATTTTCCTAAAGCTTAAAATGAAGTAATATATTAACTCTTATAGAGCCCCATGACATGGAGACTGTTTTTCATATTTGATCTATTCAATCTAAATGATTAAAATCTTGATTGAAATAATTAAATTCTTGAGATTCAGGTAAAGAGAAAAATTACAGATTTTCTTCCTTTCCCAGCCAACTTTTCCACTGTACTAAGGAGAATCTTATGCCACCTCATTTTTACATTCAAATTATTTGGTCCAATTGTTTTTCCCAATTTTAAAACAAACATAAGTAATGCAAATATTTTTAACCAAGGCATATTAGTCCTCCTTTCTAGGACCAGAAGGTAACAAAGGAGTTCACCTATACTATAAAGGTTACCTATCTTCTGTCATGCTATGCTAGGTATATGTAGTTCACAGACTTCAAGATGGCTCCAAATGATCCCAGCCATCTGGTATTCAGACCCTTGTGTATTTCCCTCCAACACTGTACCAGGTTCGTGACCAATACAATTCAGCAAAAGTGATGGTATATCACTTCCAAGATTAGGTTATAAAAGACAGTGCAGCTTCCATTTTGGCAGCTCACTTGTTCATTCTCTATCTTTCTCGTCTTCTCTCAGATTACTCTGTGGGAAAGGTAGCAGCCATGTTATAAGAACATCAGGCTATGGAAAGACCCACATGGCAAGATACTGAGGTCCATAACCAACTGCTAAAGAGGAATCCAGGCCTGCCAATAACCATATGAGAGTTTGGAAGTGGATCCTTCAGCTCCAAATGACAGCTGCCCCAGACAACAGCTTGACTGCAACCTCAGGAGAGACTCTGAACAAAGAAATAACAACACAAGCCACTCCTGGTTTCCATGCCCAAGAAACTTTGAGCAGTTGTTTTAAGTGAAAATGTGTGTTGTTTTAAGCTGCTAAGTCTTGAGGCCCTTTGTTACACAGCACACATAACTAATACAGTACTCATGTCTGCCATGTGTTACTAACAATAAGAATGACCATATGCTGAGCAACAGCCACCCGAGCACCATGGTACTGTTTTACTTGCCACTTTCATCATCACAACTGGTTAACAATGATAATTGTCATTTTATGGATAAAGAAATTAAAAGGCAGTATTGTTATGTAATTTGCCCAGGGCATCATATCCTATTATGTGGTTCAAACCAGGATTTCACCTGATTGGCCATCTCCAGAGCCCATGTTCTTTCCACTACACCACACTGATCAGAAGTTACACTGCTCTAAATACTCCAAGAATCTCTTCCATAAATCTAATTAGTGCCCTACTTATTCAAATCTGACCATCTCAAGCTCAAAACTGTCCTACCAGTTCATTGAACACTTTGCACAAGACTTCCCAAGGAAACCCCCACTGAAAATGGCAAAAGACAAAGCGCAGCTTTAAAATCCATGCGAACTCAGCAAAACATCAATTTACCAGCTTTTTTAAGAATGACAAATTCTATTTTCTTTCTTTAACAGGTAGCTTTCTGTAACTCAGTAGATAGAAATGCTTTTGTTTCCTAGTAAATATATTTTTATTGTTCTTTTAGCTTCTCTCGAACCAGAAGAAGTCAAGTTGAAAATAAGCCCATCAATTTAAGGCAATCATACTTCCCTAAAAATTAAAAACTCACCCTTTCTAACAATTTCTGAAGCTTTAATGTTTTCTCTTCACGTAACTTTTCCCTTAGCTGCTGTGCTTTCATTTGTTTTTCTTCATGTTTCTTCTTAGATTCTGCAATTGTTCTATTAATACAAACAAATGGACAAGAGACACAAATGTTTACATGATAAAGTCAATAATATCTTCTTTAGTCTTCAAAGTTCTTAAAATAAATATAAAAAATATACAAAACTAACTTTGGCCTAAAAGTTCACAGAAACATTGTCACTTTTCAATGGATCTGGAAATGTCTTGAATAATGTACCTTAAAATATTATGTAGTAACTCCATTTAATAGTCAAGAACATCTAGTTCCCTTCCTGTGAAACATTTCAAATTAATTTTCAAAGGCCAGACCTTTTACGAGATGGTGAGGAAAGTTTTTCATGCATGTGAATTCCATGTCCTGGAGGTCTAGCAGGTTCCTCCTCTACAATATCCCCCCAGGATGTATTCTGGCGCCAAGACTCACGAGCTGTTTTCAGAAAAAAGAAAACCGCTATTGCTTAACCACATAATTCTATAAAACCAACATTTGAGAACAGACTTTTAAAAGGCATCCCACTCTTATTAATTTTACACAAAAACCCCAAGTAATAAGATAATCTATTTTATATCCCTCTACCTATACATACAACACACACACACAAACATACAAACATGTAATACCTTCATAATCTGCAAGTACATCGTTCCAATCCATAGACATACCACAGAAAGATACACTTCCACTGCCCATGCTGGCCTAAAATGTAATAAGAAAAATTGAGTAACAAATATTTGAACCAATTATAACCTTATAAAATGAATTATATATGAAATTTTTCTACCTATTGCTCGTATATTTCATTTAGCAAACAGTCCAAAACCAGAAAAAAGTTACATACCTCTTACAGTCACAATAATTACCAAGTTAAAAATACCACAGCCTATACATTTTAAGAGGAAGACTAACCTATGTGCCATTAACAGCAGAGACAAGCCAAGTAATTTTAAAAGAAAACTATTGGGTTTAAACTATTACTACATAAATTCTGACATATTTAGACCATACATCAGAAAAGCTAAAAAGTATTTGTTGGGCATTAAAATTTAATAGGATAACATAGCAAACATTCATGATTACTTTTATTCTTTAAGAAATCCCTCTCATCAACATATATATCCTGAGCGCCTAGTGATAGCAAGGCAATGTATCATTTGCTTTTTATTAGCAGAAGGAAAAATATATCTTCGACTCTTCTTCAATCTGTACAATTATAATCTGAGAAATGTTACGTATTTACTTACTCTGAGATTCATTTTCTTGATTTGTAAAATGAGAAAACAACTTCCAACTTGTCAATTGCATTATATATAAAAACACTTAGTAATGGTAAAGTGCTTAAAAAAAGACTTGCTACTGTTTATTGTATAAGTCTCAATCACCCAGAGAATAAAAATTCTAAAAGCTCACAGAAAAATCACTGTCGTTGTCAGTTTCAATATTGATATCATTGTTTTCTTCAGCTTCAATTTCTCTAGTTAACTGTTCCTCTTCAGCAATAGCACTAGCAATGGCTTCTTCATTGGCCTTTTCTAGACGATCTGCTAGCTCTTCCTTTTTAGCAAGAACTTCTGCCATAGACTATAAAGTTAAAAACAAAATCAGTTGACTGGAAAGTTAAGTAAGTATTTCTTTATGTTCTAATCATAAATAGTATATATAAAAATAGCATTGATCTAGAATTATAAAACTTGGGGTCCAGTTATATGACTCGGAAATTTCTTAAAAGCAAAAGACTATTTTATATTCCATAAAATGATACAATAATCCATGAGACCTTTTTACTAAACTGCTGTGTATGACAAACTGTGAAGTTGTATAAATAATAGTTATTGTTATTAATAATAAACTGTGAATTTCATTTGAGCACCAAAATTCAAAACATTTACAGGTCAAATATTTGAAAAACCAAAGAAAAACATTATACTTTAAAGGGAATATAAAAAAAAAATTATGCCGTACTGGTGATGACACTTTCTGAACATATATACCTTACTTAAAATTATGCATTAGAATTATGTAATACAAATATATGCATCAGAATTATTAATTAATAAATCCCTATAAAAAGCTAAATATGCATACTATAAACCCTAAAGCAAACAGTGAAATAACAAATATTTATGGCTACTAAGCCAACAAAGAAGATAAATTATAAAAGAAAATTAATCAAAAAGATGGGAGAAAAAGGAAAAAGGGGATGAAGAACAGATGAGTCAAAGAGAAAAACAATAAGATGATAGATTTAAAGGAACCATATCAATAATCACATTACACAGAAATAGAGACTCAAATTGGATAAAAGCAAGACCCCAAACCACATGCTGCCCATACGAAACCTAATTTAAATATGAGAATATAAACAGATTACAAATAAAAGAGCTACCATACTAACACTAACCAAAAGAAAGTTGAAGTACTAATATCAGACACAGTAGATTTCAGAGCAAAAAATATGACAAGGGATAAAGAAGGTCATTTCATAATGATAAACTGTTAATTCACTAAGAAGACAAAACAATCCTAAAGGTTTATGAACATAATAATAGATCTTCAAAATGAAAGAAGCAAAAACTGATAGAATTACAAAACAAAATAAACTTGATGGGAATGTAAAATGATGCAGCTACTTTGGAAAACAGTCTGATAGTTTCTCACAAAGGTTAAATGTAAAGTTACCATACGACCCAACAATCCCATTCCTAGATGTATACTCAGGAGAAACGAAACCATATGTTCACACAAAAACTTGTACACAAATATTTAAAGCAGCATTATTCATAAATTCCAAAAAGTGGAGAAAACCTAAATGTCCATCAACTGATGAATGGATAAAATGTGGTATATTCCACATTTTTCAATCAGTGGAATATTATTTGGGCATAAAAAGGAATGAAATACTGATACAGGCTAAAACACAAATGAACCTTGAAAACAATATGCCTAGTGAAAGAAACCATTCACAAAGACCACATATTGTATTCCACTTCTATGAAATGTCCAGAACAGGCAAATCTATAGAGACAAAAGACAGATTAGTGGTTGTATAGAGCTGGGAGGGTGGGGTGAAAGGGAGGACTGCTACTGGGCACTGGGTTTCTTTTTGTAGTGATGGAAGTGTTCTAAAACTAATTATGGTGATGTCTGCACAACTCTGTGAATATACTAAAAAACACTGCACTGTACACTCTAAATGGATAAACTGTATGTTATGTAAATTATATCTCAATAAAGCTGGCTTAAAAAAAGTAGCCCCACAGATATATGCAGAGATTTCAATACCCCTCTCTCAACTAACAGAACAAGTACAGAAAATTGGCAAAGGAAACCTGAACAATATTATCAACAAAACTGACCTAGATATTTTCCCAAGAGAAATGAAAACATATGTTCAAAACAAAGACAAACGTTTATGGTGCCTTTATTCATAATAGAGAAACTGGCAACAACTCAAACATCTGTCAACAATTGAATGGATGAACATACTGAGTTACATGCATACAAAAGAGTACTCCTAAAGACAATAAAAGAAGAAGGAACTATTAATATACACAACTACATGGATGAATCTCAAAATAATTATGCTGAGTGAAAGAAGCTAAACAAAGATTACATTATTCCATATACAGAAATTTCTTAAAATGCTAATTAATATGTAGTAACAGCAGAATAGTGATAACCTTGGGAAGGGGAAACAGGGAAGAGCAGAAAGGAGGGATTACAAAAGAGAAAGTGAAAACTTTTGGAGGCAATCCATACTTTCATTATCTTGATTATAGTGATGATTTCACAGGTATAAACACATGTCAAAATATATCAATGTGTATATCTTAAATATGTGAAGTTTACTGAAAATCAATAACACCTCAATAAAGGTATTAAAAATGCAAGTGCTTGAGCTTCAGCTTATTACTGAATTGGTCTGGAGTGGAGCCTAGACATGGGTATCCTTTTTAAAGCTTCCCCTCCCCACTTCATTTCCCCTGTCGATACTCTGCCCCCTCAAAACATACAAGATTGTCCCTGGGGAAGAGAATGGGGTGAGAGAGTTTAGATGACAGACTATTTCTTTGCATCATAAGCTTTTTCTCTGTAAACGCTAGAATATTACAGAAACTAACTTGTTAAGGTGCCACACAAATATCATACCTAACAATGATTTAAAAAAACTATTAAAGTTAAATATATTTAACTTTGCAGAAAGTAAATTCTCACATAAGCCTATTTCCTTCTCAATTTTATCTTCTCCAGAGAACATTTCTATTTCACCTCTTAAGACCTGAAGAGATTTTAACAGAGTAACAGAGCTTATGGATGAAATAATGATTAAATTATCCATATCCAACTTCTACTATTTTCACACTGTGAAATTCAAATACATACCTGCATAATCATTTTTTAAATTTCTAAATTTTCATTAAAATTTGTAATTTCAGTAAATCTAAAATAATAAATCCATGGTAGCTAGGATTTACATCAGCACATTTTTACAATGGTGGCAAAAGAGGACCTTAAACATAAAGGGTCCTTTATGTTTAATAAATAAATTTTATTATTATAAATTCTTACAGTCATTTTTTGCTTAGGTTTCTGTTTAATAAGAGAACTACAGATTTTTTTAGTTGAACCATGTATGTGACAATACTATATTAAGGGGAAAAAAGAAAACAATTTTCTCAACACTGCAGCAATTCTCTATAACCCTCTATTTAGAACCTAAACAATGACATGCTTATCTAGAGCAACCCACAGAAGTATCTGTGCCAAGACAAATTAAAAACATAAAATTTTCTCAAAATATTAGTTTAGTTAAAATTCCTCTAAGACCTCTAAGGATATGATAATATTCATATGTAAAGCAGAACTTATTTTCCTTCAAGTATGTAAATGTCATTCTCAAAATAACCAAGGGTTTTTAATACTCTACCATAAGCTTATTTTACCTACGTGATCAAAATAAAAATGATGAGAGAAGAATTTTTAAATAATTATTTTATGCTTATTTAACTATAGGATCTTTTTCCTCTTTTGAAATTTGATTCTCATTGAATCCATTTGCAAAATAAATAATTTAATATGATAGCTAGCTATGAAAACAAAAATATAAATATGACCAATTTCTACCGATACATTAAACCCACTATTTACATGACTGTAAATTAGTTAACCTTTAAAACATTCGCACTAAAAAACCTAAGTTAAAAAAAAGTTGCCCTTTATTCCTTTATAATGGAATCTAAATATTTGTTTTTCTTATTACTGTAACTCTTATTTTTCCCTTAAACAATCCATATCAAATTTCAACTCTATCTAATCTTGTTCTCTCTCTAAGATGTATAATTTGGCCTAATATCATCTGCTGGTATCATCTTTCAACATGATGAGGCATTAAGTTTAAAAAGAAATTATAGTATACAGTGGCCAATTAAAAACTAAATTTGGAGTGTAGGAGGAGGAACCAAGATGGCGGAGTAAAGGGACATGCTCTCACCCCCCCTTGCAAGAACACCAAAATAACAACTAGCTGCTGGACAATCATCCACAGGAAGACACTGGAACTCACCAAAAAAGATACCCCACATACAAAGACAAAGGAGAAGCCACAATGAGAAGGTAGGAGGGGCACAATCACAGTAAAATCAAATCCCATAACTGCTGGGTGGGTGACTCACAGACTGGAGAACACTTATACCACAGAAGTCCACACATTGGAGTGAAGGTCCTGAGCCCAACATCAGGCTTCCCAACCTGAGGGTCCAGCAACCGGAGCAGGAATTCCTAGACAATCAAACTTTGAAGCCTAGTGGGAATTGACTGTAGGACTTCTACAGGACTGGGGGAAACAGAGACTCCACTATTGGAGGGCACACACAAAGTAGTGTGCGCATCGGGACCCAGGGGAAGGAGCAATGAGCCCAGGGGAGACTGAATCAGACCTATCTGCTTGTGTTGGAGGGTCTCCTGCAGAGGCGGGGGGAGGGGGACACCGTGGCTTACCGAGGGGACAAGGACACTGGCAGCAAAAGTTCTGGGAAGTACTCCTTGGCTAGAGACCTCCCAGAGTCTGTTAATAGCCCCACCAAAGAGCCCAGGTAGGCTCAAGTGTTTGGTTGCCTCAGGCAAAACAACCACAGGGAGGGAACCAAGCCCCACCCATCAGCAGTCAAGTGGATTAAAGTTTTACTGAGTTCTGCACACCAGAGCAACAGTCAGCTCTACCCACCAACAGTCCCTCCCATCAGGAAACTTACACAAGCCTCTTAGATAGCCTCATCCACCAGAAGGCAGACAGCAGAAGTAAGAAGAACTACAAATCTGCAGCCTGGGAACAAAAACCACATTCACAGAAAGATAGACAAGATGAAAAGGCAGAGGGCTATGTACCAGATGAAGGAACAAGATAAAACCCCAGAAAAACAACTAAATTAAGTGGAGATAGGCAACCTTCCAGAAAAAGAATTCAGAATAATGATAGTGAAGATGATCCAGGACCTCGGAAAAAGAATGGAAGCAAAGATTGAGAAGATGCAAGAAATGCTTAGCAAAGACCTAGAAGAATTAAAGAACAAACAAACAGAGATGAACAATACAATAACTGAAATGAAAAATACACTAGAAGGAATCAATAGCAGAATAACTGACGCAGAAGAACGGATAAGTGACCTGGAAGACAGAATGTTGGAATTCACTGCTGTGGAAAAGAATAAAGAAAAAAAGAATGAAAAGAAATGAAGACAGCCTAAGAGACCTCTGAGACAACATTAAACGCAACAACACTTGCATTATAGGGGTCCCAGAAGGAGAAGAGAAAGGACCAGAGAAAATATTTGAAAAGATTATAGTCAAAAACTTCTCTAATGTGGGAAAGGAAATAGCGACCCAAGTCCAGGAAGCGAAGTGAGTCCCATGCAGGGTAAACCCAAGGAGAAACACGCTGAGACACATAGTAATCAAATTGGCAAAAATTAAAGACAAAGAAAAATTATTGAAAGCAGCAAGGGAAAAATGAAAAAAAAACATACAAGGGAACTCCCATAAGGCTAACAGCTGATTTCTCAGCAGAAACTCTACAAGACAGAAGGGAGTGGCATGAAATACTTAAAGTGATGAAAGGGAAGAACTTACAACCAAGATTACTCTACCAGGTAAGGACCTCATTCAGATTCAATGGAGAAATCAAAAGCTTTACAGACAAGCAAAATCTATGAGAATTCAGCACCACCAAACCAGCTCTACAACAAATGCTAAAGGAACTTTTCTAAGTGGGAAACACAACAGAAGAAAAGGATCTACAAAAACAAACACAAAACAATTAAGAAAATGGTCATAGGAACATACATATCAATAATTACCTTAAATGTGAATGGATTAAATGCTCCAACCAAAAGACACAGGCTTGCTGAATGGATACAAAAACAAGACCCATATATATGCTGTCTACAAGAGACCCACTTCAGACGAAGGGACACATACAGACTGAAAGTGAGGGGATGGACAAAGATATTCCATGCAAATGGAAATCAAGAGAAAGCTGGAGTAGCTATGCTCATATCAGATACAATAGACTTTACAATAAAGAATGTTACATGAGACAAGGAAGGACACTACATAATAATCAAGGGATCAATCCAAGAAGAATATATAACAATTATAATTATATATTCACCCAACATAGGAGCACCTCAATACATAAGGCAACTGCTAACAGCTATAAAAGAGGAAATCGACAGTAACACAATAATAGTGGGGGACTTTAAAACCTCACTTACACCAATGGACAGATCATCCAAAAGGAAATAAATAAGGAAACAGAAGCTTTAAATGACACAATAGATGAGATAGATTTAATTGATATTTACAGGACATTCCATCCAAAAACAACACAATACACTTTCTTCTCAAGTGTGCACATTCTCCGGGATAGATCACATCTTGGGTCACAAATCAAGCCTCAGTAAATTTAAGAAAATTGAAATCATATCAAGCATCTTTTCTGACCACAACGCTATGAGACCAGAAATGAATTACAGGGGAAAAAACGTAAAAAACACAAACACATGGAGGCTAAACAATACGTTACTAAACAACCAAGAAACCACTGAAGAAATCAAAGAGGAAATCAAAAAATCCCTAGAGACAAATGACAACAAAAACACGACGATCCAAAACTTATGGGATGCAGCAAAAGCAGTTCTAACAGGGAAGTTCATAGCTATACAAGCCTACCTCAAGAAACAAAAAAAAAATCTCAAGTAAACAATCTAAACTTACACCTAAAGGAACTAGAGAAAGAATAACAAACAAGGGCTTCCCTGGTGGCGCAGTGGTTGAGAGTCTGCCTGCCGATGCAGGGGACACGGGTTCGTGCCCAGGTCCAGGAGGATCCCACATGCCGCAGAGTGGCTGGGCCCGTGAGCCATGGCCGCTGGGCCTGCACGTCCGGAGCCTGTGCTCCACAGTGGAAGAGGCCACAACAGTGAGAGGCCCATGTACCACAAAAAAAAAAAAAGAATAACAAACAAAACCCAAAGTTAGCAGAAGGAAAGAAATCATAAATATCAGAGCAGAAATAAAGGAAATAGAAACAAAGAAAACAATAGCAAAGATCAATAAAACTAAAAGCTGGTTCTTTGAGAAGACAAAATTGATAAACCATTAGCCAGACTCATGAAGAAAAAGAGGGAGAGGACTCAAATGAATAAAATTAGAAATGAAAAAGAAGTTACAACAGACACCGTAGAAATACAAAACACCCTAAGAGACTACTACAAGCAACTCTATGCCAATAAAATGGACAACCTGGAAGAAATGGACAAATTCCTAGAAAGGTATAACCTTCCAAGACTGAACCAAGAAGAAACAGAAAATACGAACAGGCCAATCACAAGTAATAAAGTTGAAACTGTGATTAAAAATCTTCCAACAGAGCTTCCCTGGTGGTGCAGTGGTTGAGAGTCCACCTGCCGATGCAGGGGACACGGGTTCGTGCCCCGGGCCCGGAAGATCCCTCATGCCGCGGAGCAGCAGGGCCTGTGAGCCATGGCTGCTGAGCCTGCGCATCTGGAGCCTGGGCTCAACAACTGGAGAGAACGCAACAGTGAGAGGCCCATGTACCGCAAAAAAAAAAAAAAATCTCCCAACAAACAAAAGTCCAGAACCACATAGCTTCAGAGCTGAATTCTATCAAACATTTAGAGAAGAGCTAACACCCACCCTTCTCAAACTCTTCCAAAAAACTGCAGAGGGAGGAACACTCCCAAACTCATTCTATGAGGCCACCATCACCCTGATGCCAAAACCAGACAAAGATACAACAAAAAAAGAAAATTACAGACCAATATCACTGATGAATATAGATGCAAAAAACCTCAACAAAATACTAGCAAACAGAATCCAACAACACATTGAAAGGATCATACACCATGACCAAGTGGGATTTATCCCTGGGATGCAAGGATTCTTCACTATATGCAAATCAATCAATGTGATACACCATATTAACAAATTGAAGAATAAAAACGATATGATCATCTCAATAGATGAAGAAAAGGCTTTTGAAAAAATTCAACACCATTTATGATAAAAACTCTCCAGAAAGTGGGCATAGAGGGAACCTACCTCAACATAATAAAGGCCATATATGGCAAACCCACAGCAAACATCATTCTCAATGGTGAAAAACTGAAAGCATTTCCTCTAAGATCAGGAATGAGACAAGGATGTCCATTCTCACCACTATTATTCAACATACTTTTGGAAGTCCTAGCCACAGCAATCAGAGAAGAAAAAGAAATAAAAGGAATACAAATTGGAAAAGAAGTTAAACTGTCACTGTTTGCAGATGACAGGATAATATACATAGAGAATCCTAAGACTGCCACTAGAAAACTACAAGAGCTAATCAATGAATTTGGTAAAGTTGCAGAACAAAATTAATGCACAGAAATCTCTTGCATTTCCTATACACTAATGATGAAAAATTTGTAAGAGAAATTACAGAAACACTCCCACTTACCATTGCAACAAAAAGAATAAAATACCTAGGAATAAACCTACCTAGGGAGACAAAAGACCTGTATGCAGAAAACTATAAGACACTGAAGAAAAAAATTAAATATGATACCAACAGATGGAGAGATATACAATGTTCTTGGATTGGAAGAATCAACATTGTGAAAATGACTATACTACCCAAAGCAATCTACAGATTCAATGCAATACCTATCAAGTTACCAATGGCATTTTCTACGGAACTAGAACAAATCATCTTAAAATTTGTACGGCGACACAAAAGACCCCGAATAGCCAAAGCAGTCTTGTGGGAAAAAAACGGAGCTGGAGGAATCAGACTCTCTGACTTCAGACTATACTACAAAGCTACAGTAACCAAGACAATATGGTACTGGAACAAAAACAGAAGCACAGATCAATGGAACAAGATAGAAAGCCCAGAGACAAACCCACACACCTATGGTCAACTTATCTATGACTAAGGAGGCAAAGATATATAATGGAGTAAAGACAGTCTCTTCAATAAGTGGTGCTGGGAAAACTGGACAGGTACCTGTAAAAGAATGAAATTAGAACACTCCCTAACACCATACAGAAAAATAAACTCAAATTGGATTCGAGACCTAAATGTAAGACCAGACACTATAAAACTCTTAGAGGAAAACATAGGAAGAACACTCTTTGACATAAACCACAGCAAGATCTTTTTTGATCCACCTCCTAGAGCAATGGAAATAAAAACAAAAATAAACAAATCGGACCTAATAAAACTTCAAAGCTTTTGCACAGCAAAGGAAGCCATAAACAAGACAAAAAGACAACCCTCAGAATGGGAGAAAATATTTGCAAATGAATCAACGGACAAAGGATTAATCTCCAAAATATATAGACAGCTCATGCAGCTCAATATTAAAGAAACAAACAACCCAATCCAAAAATGGGCAGAATACCTAAATAGACATTCCTCCAAAGAAGACATACAGATGGCCAAGAGGCACATGAAAAGCTGCTCAACATCACTAATTATTAGAGAAATGCAAATCAAAACTACAATGAGGTATCACCTCACACCAGTTAGAATGCGCATCATCAGAAAATCTACAAACAACAGATGCTGGAGAGGGTGTGGAGGAAAGGGAACCCTCTTGCACTGTTGGTGGGAATGTAAATTGATACAGCCACTATGGAGAACAGTATGGAGGTTCCTTAAAAAACTAAAAATAGAGTTACCGGGCATATACCCTGAGAAAACCATAATTCAAAAAGACACATGCACCCCAATGTTCATTGCAGCACTATTTACAATGGCCAGGTCATGGAAGCAACCTAAATGCCCATCGACAGATGAATGGATAAAGAAGTTGTGGTATATATATGCAATGGAATATTACTCAGCCATAAAAAGGAACGAAATTGGGTCATTTGTTGAGACGCGGATGGACCTAGAGACTGTCATACAGAGTGAAGTAAGTCAGAAAGAGCTAAACAAATATCGTATATTAACGCATTTATGTGGAACCTAGAAAAATGGTACAGATGAACCAGTTTGCAAGGCAGAAGTTGAGACACAGATGTAGAGAACAAACAAATGGACACCAAGGGGGAAATCCGCAGTGGGGTACAGATGGTGGTGTGCTGAAATGGACGATTGGGATCGACATGTTTACACTGATGTGTATAAAACTGATGACTAATAAGAACCTGCAGTATAAAGAAAGAAACAAACAAAACCTAATACTAAACTTTCTTTGGGTTATTTGTATGGAAATATGTTAATATAAATGTTTCAGACATTATGTGAAATTTCTAAAAATCTTATATGTTCTGGTATAATGTTATAAGTCATAATTCTAGTTATTACTTTAAAATGTATATCTCAGAAAAACTAAATTTCCTTGTCAATTGCCAAAAAAAAAACGAACTAAATTTGAATTTTTTCTCAACAACTTTTTATATGTGCCTATTCCTTTTGAAAATTACTTTTTAAACAAACCCAACATGACCTAATCTGAATTATACTCAGGCCAAGTATCTTAATACTAAAATGGGAAGGAGAAAGACATGAGCAGAATTAAATAGTCATCCAAAAACATAAACCTATGTAAGTAATTTTAAGTCAATGCATTTTTAAAGATTCTGCCATAGGGATGATAAATAAATTTCATCTTAAAGACCAACTCCAAGCAAGAGATAATAACTGTCTAAAGTACTCTGTTAAGAGAATTCTAAAAGCTAAGTTCATTAAGCACAATTTCCCATCTATCAGAGTGGTAGATGTTGCATAGAAAACATTATTATGATAGTTTCTTAATGCTAAAGAACATGTGATCAAATCACACACCACGTGAATGATTTTGAACAAGTTATTTAATTCTCACAGTCTCATTTCCTTCCTCTACAAAATAAGAAGAAACTTAACTATATCAAAAGATTGCTATAAGAATAAAATGTTAAAGTGAAATAACATATATAAAATGTTATGTTAAAAAGTGCTTGTAAAGTGTACAGAAATATACATTACAAATTTTTATTATTGGGTTTTATGTCTCTTTAATATATTTACTCAGAATTCCGATAAGTTGTTCTTACCAAGTTAGCAGCACTCACATTTGAAATATCTGAAGGATCCATTTCACTTTCTATTCTTTCTTTCTCTTCTGAAAATTTGTCTTCACTTGCTTGCAAAGGTGTGTCAGCTTGCTGAGTAACTGAAACACACTCTATATCAATGTGAACGGCAGGTATTTCAGAAGTTTGCACAGAATTGTCTTGTAAGAAACTACTGCCAGAGTTCTTGACATCATCCAGTGTACTCACTGTGAACTAACGAAACATATTACAGATTGAATCAGAGATAATAATCAACTTATTTCACTCTAGAAAACCTGATTCTGCTTAACCTATCAACTGTAAAGCAGCAGGTGACTGACAGATGACTCAGTCATTTTTTGGTATGTTTCAAGTATAAGAAGAGAAACCATTAAGCAGCCACAAATTTTATTTGCACATCTACTATGTTTAGGACACCACATAGCACATAATACCAAATCTCAGATATAAAAGAGAAATACACCATAAAAAGTAGAGGATATGTCAGCATGCAGTTTCATTATGCAATTCATATTCTTTAGACTTCAATAGGCTCTCCATTCCCCTTTAGAAATATTTAACACATAACCAAGAGAAACATAAAAACCACTTAAACAAATACAATTTATGCTAAAGTCAAATACATACCCATTTTTTTAAAACTTTCTAGTTTAGTTAATAGGAACAAGCCTTTATTTTCACTTTCTAACAGAGTACAGAAAGAATGGTGCTATGTTTTCCAGCTATACTCAGAGTAACGAACTCCAAGGAGAAGAACTAAAATCTAAAATTGCGACTTTAAAACTTACTCACATCACTACTTAAATAAACATTAGATAAACAGTACAGTGGCCATAAAAACCCTAGTTTGATATAGTATTTATATAAATATTAAACTTGGCCAAGTCATATAAACTACTTCAAAAATCCTACTATTGGTTAGAACTTTAAAGTGTCCCAAAGTGTTCATTTTAGCATAAGCATTATTCAAATTGCATCACAATGTTTATACTGCTATCAACATTATCCATACATCAGTCACCATGGTTTATAATCTTCTCAGTAATATTTACATTAGCATTATTGATCTTCACAATATAGTCAACCCTGTTTATTAAAAAATCAATATCAACTTAAATAACAAAATCAAAGCTAAACTATAATGTTGAAAAATATATAAAAATGCTAATTCCATTTTCAGAATGACAGTGGAGAAAACAATTATTAATATTAGCTTGGCCACCACAAGCAGTGAACTTTTATACTGAAATAATTTAACAATAATTACTCAAAAGTTCTATGTATAGACTATTTCTAAAACCTCAAAAAATCACATAAGTTTATTCATTACACAAAATCAGCATAATTTTTACACTGTTAACTTTTATAGTTAAAATATAATACATGTACCAAGAATGCCAGATGTTAGTTAAGTGATATAGAAAGTGATTTCATCATCAAATTTACCTACATTTAAAAGTTTCTTAAAGTTTCACCCAACAACTATGTACTGATTACTTCCTACGTATCTTTGACTCTGCTCCATATTGTGGGAAATTAAAAGGCAACATAAGATAATGCCCACAAGGAGCTTTCAATCTCATGTGGGCACAAAACATACATACATTAAAGAGTTATAAAACATCAGGAACAATGTACGATTAAGAGTCATTATTATCATTAAGGAAAAAACCCACGGAAGTTGAGTACAGTTTCTAATAAAAATAAATATCCTACAAGTAAAAGGAGAGAATTTTAAAAGGCAGATACTATTCTGGACTGAGAAATATGACAACTATTTTACAACTTTTTTACTTAGTCCCTGTACCTTATCTAAGAATCTCTCTTATATTTCATTGGACATTTTACATAAAATTATACTAACTGAACATAAAATTTTTTTGTAAACAAATATCTTTTAAAAATGCATTGCTGGGACTTCCCTGGCGGTCCAGTGGTTAAGACTTCATGCTTCCAATGCAGGGGGTGCAGGTTCAATCCCTGGTCTCGGAACTAAGATCCCACATGCCATACAGGGTGGCCCAAAAATAATAATAATAATAAAATAAAAATTATTTTAAAGTCCTGTTTTTTAAAAAAAATGCCTTGCTTAACCGAGTAAGTAAAATAAACTTCAAATGGACTGACAGAAGAGTACTGGGAATATTAACTTTAAAGAATTATTTAAATATAAATCACTCTATACTCGAATTGTAGGAAGTAAAAGTAGAGCAAGTGAAAAGTTATTCTACTTTCATCACCATTTAAAATAACACTACAAATGAAGCAGGAGGACACCATTTTAACCAGTAATCAAAGTTAACAAACTTGGGTAAATTGATATGATATGCCTTTAAATGTGAGGCTAAGAACAATCACTTTATTTCTCTCAAAAATGTATAAGCTAAAGTGAATAATGAATAAACAAACTGAAGAACACTGTACAAAAAACCCACAATGTATACTTCAAAAATATTAATGTCATGAAAGACAAAGACAGGCTGAGTAACTGTCCCTGGTGAAAGACATTAAAGAAACAAAGCCAAATACAATGTGTGACTCTAGATTGGATCATGCATCATGGAAAAACATTCTATGAAGAAATTATTGGGACAACTGGAAATTTTTGAATACAGACTATAAATTCAATAACAATATTATATAAATGTCAAATTCCCCGAATTTTATAATTATAGTGTGGTTATGTAAAAGAGTTTCTTTGTTCTTTAGAGATATATGCTATAGCATTTAAAGGTGAATGGTTATGATATTTGCACATTATTCTCAAATGTTTAGCATACAATATGAGTATGTGATATGTAAATAGAGAGAGAAAAGAATGTGGCAAAATGTTAATCTGTGAATCTATGAAAAGGGTACAGGAGAGTTCATTATTCTGTTCTTGCAACTTTTCTGTAGATCTGAAATTTTTCACAATAAAAGTAAAAAATGAAGTAGAAAAATTAAGACATTCCAACATACGTATATATATCCTTTATAAAAAAGCAATAAAAGGATTTTCAGAATGTACTACCTGGGTTCTCTCTGCGAGAGGATGATCACATGAGTGTAATGAGTCTTTGAGCCGAGATTCTACAGTATTAGAAGGTCCACCTCCAACAAATTCACCTTTCTGAATACTTTGGTCAGGTAGAAGACGTACATTTTCTTTATCACTGTCATCCTTTGATCTTAATGCTTCTGTTGGTAATGAAACTTTTGGCATCACTGCTGTTGATCGTGAACGAACAGGCCTTCCTCTCTGAACAGTTTCCCATCCTTCAGCATCTTTCCGTTCTACGCAATTGAGGGAAGAAAATAAATCAAGATTTCTTTGATGATAAACGTTTTCAAAAACCTACAAAATAACATTTTCCAACCTAATTCCCATTAAATATAACTAAAATATAAACATGACACTAATTACTATGCAAGGTGTATTGTGCACAAGTGTGTGTGTGTATTCTCTAGTTCCTACAACCACACTGTGGGGTAGGTATAATTATCCCTATCTTACAAATGATAAAACTGAGATTAAGACTGACCTAAGACCCTGGGACTTCCCTGGTGGTCCAGTGGTAAAGAATTCGCCTTATAATGCAGGGGACATGGGTTCGATCCCTGATCCCACATGCCAAGGGGCAACTAAGCCAGAGCACAACAACTACTGAGTTCACACACCTCAACTAGAGAGCCTGCATGCCGCAAACTACAGAGCCCATGCACCCTGGAGCCTGTGTGCCACAACTAGAGAGAAACCCATGTGCCACAACGAAAGATCCCACATGCCTCAATGAAGATACGGTGTGCTGCAACTAAGGCCCAATGCAGCCAAAAATAAAATAAATAAATCCTTAAAAAACAAAAAAGACTGACCTAAGTCCCCATAGTCAGAAAGTAATAACATTTATACTGTATATACTATGTGCTAGAACCGTTCTAAGTGCCTTAGATGTAACTCTTTTAAATAAACCCTCTTAGAGGGTTCACAACAACCCTCTAAGATCAGTACTATCATTCCCATATTACCAGTGAGGAAACTGAGACAAAGAGAGGTTGAGAAATTTACCCAAGGTCACACACTTAGTAAAGGTAAAGCCAAGATGTAAGTCTAGGCAAATTGGTTCTGATGTCCATACCCAATGAATATGTAAAAACCACCTCCCCTTCTTTTAGAATCCAAACGTAGGCCTTGGTCCAAAATCCACGTTCTTTTTCCCCTGTCTCAGTACTAACAGTATACACTGACGTAGGAAAAAAAGGTAAAAAACTATTTTAATGATCATAAGATTATAGTGTTAAATGAATGAACCCTCAATGATCTAGTCCAGTATTTCACCATACACATAAGAAAATGAAGGCCTGTATCCAAAGTCACAGAGCAAACTAGCCTAAAATAAATAAGCTTCTACCAAAATGTTTCAAAATTTCACAACCTGAGATATATATGTATACAGTGATAGCCACAATTTTTAAAATTTTATAGGCTAATTGTAATCTATCAAAATTAGTATGAAGACTTCCAGTTCTGGCCAAGATGGAGTAGCCTCACCTTCATTTCCACGTCCTCCTACTTACAATTAAGAACTCTGGAAAAAAACATACAAAATAAGCACAGGACGATTTTAAAAGATAGAAAGTAGTAGGTGGACTGCCTAGTGACCCTGGGAATTGAAAAGCAGCACAGCAGTGAGTTCTGTTTTTGTTTATTGCTGACAGGATGCTATAAAAAGCCTCCAATCCAGAAGGACCAACTGACATAGACAAAACAGGCAACAGCAAAACTTGTTTTGCCAAGCCAAAGGACAGAGAAAAGGATGGCCTAAGAAAACAGACAACCATTTTGGCAATATTCCTTCTATTCTAGCCAAACGTCAGTGGAAAACTTCCACCCCATAGTTTCAATAGGGGTAAGCAGAGAGCTGAACTTCCGTTGCCCACCTGGCAGAAGCAGATGGTGGTCCAATTCCCTCACCAAAACAATGTCAGCAAATGTCAGCAAAATGTGAGCTGAGCTCTTACCTCCAATTGGCATTAATAACACTAAACAAAGCAGTAGGAACCGTACTTACTCAGCACTCCACTTTCCCTCACACCTAGTGTCAGTGGGAGCTGAACTTCCACACCCACCAAGCAGCAGTGAGACTTAACGAGGTAGTGAAAGTCAGAACTGGTAGACACTGACCTAGTCAGCTAGCTGGGAGGGAGTCCGGGAAAATGTCTGGAACTGCCTAAGAGGCAAAAGACCATTGTTTCAGAGTGCACGAGGAGAAGGGATTCAGAGCACTGCCTAAACGAGCTCCAGAGATGGGCACGAGCCATGGCTATCAGCACGGACACCAGAGAAGGGCACGAAACACTAAGGCTGCTGCTGCAGCCACCAAGAAGCCTCTGTGCAAGCACAGGTCACTATCCACACCTCCCCTCAGGAGAGCCCGCGCAGCCCACCACTGCCCGGGTCCCATGATACCGGAACAGCATACCCAGGAGAACACACGGCATGCCTCAGGCTGCTGCAACGTCACAGTGGCCTCTGCCACCGCAGGCTCAAGCCGCATACCATACACCTCCCTCCCCCCAGCCTGAGTGAGCCAGAGTCACCTAATCAGCTGCTACTTTAACCCTGTCCTGTCTGAATGGAGAAGATGCCCTCAGGTGACCTACACGCAGAGGCAGGGCCAAATCCAAAGCTGAACCTCAGGAGCGGTACGAACAAGAAGAAAAAGGGAAATTTCTCCCAGCAGCCTCAGGAGCTGCGCATTAAATCTCCACAATCAACTTGATGTACCCTGCACTTGTAGAATGCCTGAGTAGACAACAAATCATCCCAAAATTGAGGCGGCAGACTTTGGGAGAACTGTAGACTTGGGATTTGCTTTCTGCAAATAATTTGTTTCTGGTTATATGTTTATCTTACTTTAGTATTTACAGTTTATTAACATTAGTAGAAGTGTTTATTGATTTCGTTGCTCCCTTATACATACATATAT
Source organism: Phocoena phocoena (assembly GCF_963924675.1). Taxonomy (NCBI): domain Eukaryota; kingdom Metazoa; phylum Chordata; class Mammalia; order Artiodactyla; family Phocoenidae; genus Phocoena; species Phocoena phocoena. Next base: position 118,330,514 of record NC_089220.1, on the reverse strand, counting down.
ATATATATATATATATATATATATATATATATATAATCTTTTCCTTTTTTTGTGAGTGTGTACGTGTACGCTTCTTTGTATGATTTTGTCTGTATAGCTTTGCTTTTACCATTTGTCCTAGGGTTCGGTCTGTCTTTTTTTTTTTTAAGTACATTTTTTAGTGCTGGTTATCATTGGTGGATTTGTTTTTCAGTTTGGTTGCTCTCTTCTTTCTGTCTTTTTATTTCTTTTATTACTTTTTAATAATTATTTTTCATTTTTGATTTTAATAACGTTATTTTATTTTATTTTTTCTGTCTTTCTTTCTTTTTTTCTCCCTTTTCTTCTGTGTCGTGTAGCTGACAGGGTCTTGGCACTCTGACCAGGTGTCAGGCCTGTGCCTCTGAGGTGGGAGAGCCGAGTCTAAGACATTGGTCCACCAGAGACCTCCCGGCTCCACGTTATATCAAATGGCGAAAGAAATCCCAGAGATCTCCATCTCAACTCTTAAACCCAGCTCCACTCAAAGACAAGCAAGCTACAGTGCTTGACACCCTATGCCAAATGACTAGCAAGACAGGAACACAACCCCATGCATTAGCAGAGAGGCTGCCTCCAATCATGATAAGGTCACAGACGCTCCAAAACACACCACAGGACGTGGTCCTGCACACCAGAAAGACAAGATCCAGCCTCATCCACCAGAAAACAGGCACCAGACCCCTCCACCAGGAAGCCTACACAACCCACTGGGGGCAGAAAACAAAAACAACGGGAACTATGCACTTGCACCCTGTTAAAAGGAGACCCCAAACACAGTAAGTTAAGCAAAGTGAGAAGACAGAGAAATACACAGCAGATGAAGGAGCAAGGTAAAAACACACCAGACCAAACAATTAAAGAGGAAATAGGCAGTCTACCTGAAAAAGAATTCAGAATAATGATAGCAAAGACAATCCAAAATCTTGGAAACAAAATGGAGAAAATACAAGAAAACTTTAACAAGGACCTAGAAGAACTGAAGACCAAATAAAAAATGATGAACAACACAATAAATGAAATTAAAAATTCTCTAGAAGGAATCAATAGCCAAAAAACTGAGGCAGAAGAATGGATAAGTAACCTGGAAGATAAAATAGTGCAAATAATAAGCAGCAGAATAAGGCAAAAAGAATGAAAACAACTGAGGACAGTCTCAGAGACCTCTGGGACAACATTAAATGCACCAAGATTCGAACTATATGGGTCCCAGAAGAAGAAGAGAAAAAGAAACGGACTGAGAAAATATTTGAAGAGACTATAGTTGAAAACTTCCCTAATATGGAAAAGGAAATAGTTAAACAAGTCCAGAAAGTGCAGAGAGTCCCATACAGGATAAATCCAAGAAGAAACATGCCAAGACACATATTAATCAAACTATCAAAAATTAAATACAAAGAAAGATATTAAAAGCAGCAAGGGAAAAACTACAAATAACATACAAGGGAATAACCAGAAGGTTAACAGCTGATCTTTCAGCAGAAACTCTGCAAGCCAGAAGACAGTGGCAGGACATATTTAAAGTGATGAAAGGGAAAAACCTACAACCAAGATTACTCTACCCAGCAAAGATGCCATTCAGATTCGATGGAGAAATTAAAACCTTTACAGACAAGCAAAAGCTAACAGAATTCAGCACCACCAAACCAGCTTTACAACAAATGCTAAAGGAACTTCTCTAGGCAGGAAACACAAGAGAAGGAAAAGACCTACAAAAACAAACCCAAAACAATTAACAAAATGGTAAAAGGGACATACATATCAATAACTACCTTAAATGTAAATGCATTAAATGCTCCAACCAAAAGACACAGACTGACTGAATGCATAGAAAAGCAAGACCCATATATATGCTGCCTACAAGAGACCCACTTCAAAACCACGAACACATAGACTGAAAGTGAGGGGATAGACAAAGATATTCCATGCAAATGGAAATCAAAAGAAAGCTGGAGTAGCAATTCTCATATCAGACAAAATACACTTTCAAATAGACTATTACAAGAGACAAAGAAGGACACCACATCATTATCAAGGGATTGATCCAAGAAGAAGATATAATAATGGTAAATATTTATGCACCCAACATAGGAGCACCGCAATACATAAGGCAAATAATATCAGCCATAAAAGGGGAAACTGACAGCAACACAATTATACTAGAGGACTTTAACACACCACTTTCACCAATGGAGAGATCATCCAAAATGAAAATAAATAAGGAAACACAAGTTTTAAATGAAACATTAAACAAGATGGACTTAATTGATATTTATAGGACACTCCATCCAAAAACCAACACAAGACACTTTCTTCTCAAGTGCTCATGGAATTTCTCCAGGATAGATCATGTCTTGGGTCACAAATCAAGCCTTGGTAAATTTAAGAAAATTGAAAGAGTATCAAGTATCTTTTCCAACCACAACGCTATGAGACTAGATGTCAATTACAGGAAAAGATCTGTAAAAAATACCAACACATGGAGGCTACACAATACACTACTTAATAACCAATAGATCACTGAAGAAATCAAAGAGGAAATCAAAAAATACCTAGAAACAAATGACAATGAAAACACAAGGACCCAAAACCTTGGGGATGCAGCAAAAGCAGTTCTAAGAGGGAAGTTTACAGCAATACAGTCCTACCTTAAGAAACAGGAAACATCTCAAATGAACAACCTAACCTTACACCTAAAGCAATTAGAGGAAGAAACAAAAAACCCCCAAAGTTAGCAGAAGGGAAGAAATCATAAAGATCAGATCAGAAATAAATGAAGAAGAAATGAAGGAAACAATAGCAAAGATCAATGAAACTACAAGCTGGGTCTTTGAGATGATAAACAAAATTGATAAACCATTAGCCAGAGTCATCAAGAAAAAGAACAAAAGACTCAAATAAATAGAAATGAAAAAGGAGAAGTAACAATTGACACGGCAGAAATAAAAAGGATCATGAGAGATTACTACAAGCAACTCTATGCCAATAAAACGGACAAACTGGAAGAAAGGGACAAATTCTTAGAAATGCACAACCTGCCAAGACTGAACAAGGAAGAAATAGAAAATATGAACAGTCCAATCACAAGCACTGAAATTGAAACTGTGATTAAAAATCTTCCAACAGAAGGCTTCCGTGATGGCACAGTGGTTGAGAGTCCGCCTGTCGATGCAGGGGACACGGGTTCATGCCCCCGTCCGGGAAGATCCCACATGCCGCGGAGCGGCTGGGCCCGTGAACAATGGCTGCTGAGCCTGCGCGTCCGGAGCCTGTGCTCCACAACAGGAGAGGCCGCAATGGTGAGAGCTCTGCGTACCACAAAAAAAAAAAAAAAAAATCTTCCAACAAACAAAAGCCCAGGACCAGATGGATTCACAGGCAAATTCTATCAAACATTTAGGGAAGAGCTAACACATCTCCTTCTCAAACTCTTCCAAAATATAGCAGAGGGAGGAACACTCCCCAACTCATTCAATGAGGCCACCATCACCCTGACACCAAAACCAGACAAAGATGTCACAAGGAAAGAAAACTACAGGTCAATATCTCTGTTGAACATAAATGCAAAAATCCTGAACAAAATACTAGCAAACAGAATCCAACAGCATATTAAAAGGATCATACACCATGATCAAGTGGGGTTTATCCCAGGAATGCAAGGATCCTTCAATATACGCAAATCCCTGAATGTGATACAGCATATTAACAAACTGAAGGCGAAAAACGATATGATCATCTCAACAGATGCAGAAAAAGCTTTCGACAAAATTCAACACCCATTTATGATAAAAACCCTCCAGAAAGTAGGCATAGAGGGAACTTTCCTCAACATAATAAAGGACATATATGACAAACCCACAGCCAACTTCGTCCTCAATGGGGAAAATCTGAAAGCATTTCCACTATGATCAGGAACAAGACAAGGTTGCCCACTCTCACCACTATTAATTTAACATAGTTTTGGAAGTTTTAGCCACAGCAATCAGAGAAGCAAAAGGAATAAAAGGAATCCAAAACAGAAAAGAAGAAGTAAAGCTGTCACTGTTTGCAGATGACATGATGCTATACATAGAGAACCCTAATGATGCTACCAGAAAACTACTAGAGCTAATCAATGAATTTGGTAAAGTTGCAGGATACAAAATTAATGCACAGAAATCTCTGGCATTTCTATACACTAATGCTGAAAAATCTGAAAGTGAAATTAAGAGAACACTCCCATTTACCATGGCAACGAAAAGAATAAAATATCTAGGAATAAACCTACCTAAGGAGACAAAAGATCTGTGTGCAGAAAATTATAAGACACTGATGAAAGAAATTGAAGATGATACAAATAGATGGAGAGATGTACCATGTTCTTGGATTGGAAGAATCAACATTGTGAAAATGATTCTAGTACCCAAATCAATCTACAGATTCAATGCAATCCCTATCAAACTTCCACTGGCATTTTTCACAGAACTAGAACGAAAAATTTCACGATTTGTATGGAAACACAAAAGACCCTGAGCAGTTAAAGCAATCTTGAGAAAGAAAAATGGAGCTGGAGGAATCAGACTCCCTGACTTCAGACTATACTACAAAGCTACAGTAATCAAGACAGTATGGCACTGGCACAAAAAGAGAAATATAGATCAATGGAACTGGACAGAAAGCTCAGAGATAAACCCACGCACATATGGTCACCTTATCTTTGAGAAAGGAGGCAAGAGTATACAATGTAGGAAAGACTGCCTCTTCAATAAGTGGTGATGGGAAAACTGGACAGGTACATGTAAAAGAATGAAATTAGAATACTCGCTAACACCATACACAAAAATAAACTCAAAATAGATTAAAGATCTAAATGTAAGGCCAGACTCTATAAAACTCTTAGAGGAAAACATAGGCAGAACACTGTATGACATAAATCACAGTAGATCCCTTTTGACCCACCCTCTAGAGAAATGGAAATAAAAACAAAAATAAACAAATGTAACCTCAGGATACTTAAAAGCTTTTTTGCACAGCAAAGGAAAACATAAACAAGATGAAAAGCCAACCCTCATAATGGGAGAAAATATTTACAAATGAAGCAACTGACAAAGGATTAATCTCCAAAATATACAAGCAGCTCATGCAGCTCAATATCAAAAAAACAAACAACCCAATCCAAAAATGGGTAGGAGACCTAAATAGACATTTCTCCAAAGAAGATATACAGATTGCCAACAAACAGATGAAAGGATGCTCAACATCAGTAATCATTAGAAAAATGCAAATTAAAACTCCAGTGAGGTATCACCTCACACCAGTCAGAATGGCCATCATCAAAAAATCTACAAACAATAAATGCTGGAGAGGGTGTGGAGAAAAGGGAACCCTCTTGCACTGTTGGTGGGAATGTAAATTGATACAGCCACTATGGAGAACAATATGGAGGTTCCTTAAAAATCTAAAAATAGAACTACCATATGACCCCGCAATCCCACTACTGGGCATATATCCTGAGAAAACCATAATTCAAAAAGAGTCATGGGCTTCCCTGGTGGCGCAGTGGTTGAGAGTCCGCCTGCCAATGCAGGGGACATGGGTTCGTGCCCCGGTCCGGGAAGATCCCACATGCTGCGGAGCGGCTGGGCCCGTGAGCCATGGCCACTGAGCCTGCGCGTCTGGAGTCTGTGCTCCGCAACGGGAGAGGCCACAACAGTGAGAGGCCCGCGTACCGAAAAAAAAAAAAAAAGTGTCATGTACCACAATGTTCACTGCAGCACTATTTACAACAGCCAGAACAAGGAAGCAACCTAAGTGTCCATCGACAGATGAATGGATAAAGAAGATGTGGCACATATATACAATGGAATGTTACTCAGCCATAAAAAGAAATGAAACTGAGTTATTTGTAGTGAGGTGGATGGACCTAGAGTCGGTCATACAGAGTGAAGTAAGTCAGGAAGGGAAAAAGAAATACCATATGCTTACTCATATATATGGAATTTAAAGGAAAAGAAAGAAAATGGTTCTGATGAACCTAGGGGCAGGACAGGAATGAAAACACAGACATAGAGAATGGACTTGAGGACACGGGGAAGGGAAAGGTAAGCTGAGACTAAGTGAGAGAGTAACACTGACATTAATACACTATCAAATGTAATATAGCTAGTGGGAAGCAGCTGCATAGGACAGGGAGATCAGCTCGGTGTTTTGCAACCACCTAGAGGGGTGGGATATGAAGGGTGGGAATGAGACGCAAAAGGGAGGGTATATGGGGATATACGTATGCATATAGTGATACAACAGAAAGTAACACAACATTGTAAAGCAATTATACTCCAGTAAAGATATTAAAGGAAAAAAGAAAAAGAAAAAAAAAAAGCCCTGGAATAATCCCAACCTGACTGTGATTTGTTATCATTTTTATTTATCGCTGTATTTAATTCACTAATATGTTGTTCAATGTTCAAGAGAAAATGTTTTATTATAATATGCTTTTTAGGTTTTGATATTAAGGTTATAAAATGATCTCTCTTTTATTCTGAGGAAGAGTTTAAGATTGAATGTATCTTTACCTAAAATGTTTGGAAGAATTCACAGGTGAAGACATTTTGACCTGGAATTTTCTTTGTGAAAAAATGTTTCATTATTAACTCACATTTTTTTACATTCCTTCAAGTTTTTCTAATTCTTGATATGCAACTTCTGTTATGTTTTTCAAGTTATTTGTTAATTTCTTCTAAATTTCTAAATTTAGTGTATAATATTGCTCATAATTTCTTTTTAATATTTTGGGGATCTGTGCCAATGCCCCTGTTTCATTCCTGGTGCTAGGCCTTGTCTCCTTTTTTTCTTGGTATTACTAGAAGTCTGTTAATTTTAATGGTCTATTTGAAGAACTACATTTTGGCTTTGTTAATTTTTCTCTATTCTCACCTGTATTTTTCCTTCCATATTCCCTGGGTCTAGCTTGTTCTTTTCTAACTTCTTGAGATGGACAGAGTATGGATTTTAGGTTTTCCTCCTTTCTAATTGGTGTAATTGAAGCTAGAAAATTTCCTCAAAGCATAGCTTTACCCTAATCCCAAAGATTTCAAATGTTCATTTTTATTCAACTGACATTTTCTAATTTTCAGTGTGATTTCTTCCCTGACTCATGGATTATTCAGATATATATTCCAAAATTCCAAAAATCTGAAAATTGTACAGCTACATTTTTGTAATTAATTTCTAACTTCATTCCACTGTGTTAAGACAGGCAGAATAAGTTCAATCATCTGAAAGTTGTTGAAACTTGTTTACTGTGTCAATTTTGGTAAATATTCCATGTGTGCTTGAATATGTATTTGGACTTACAGCCATGACAAAGTAGCCTGTATTAAAATTAATCTTATTCCTGCCAAAGAGAACTACAAGAGCTAGATGAAATATATAAATGAATTGTTTAAAGGCATTGGAAAGCAACCAGTATAGGCAAGACTCGAGGAACTACAATTCCTGAGAATAGGGACAACAACATGAGATCCACATTCACCCTAGAATTTTCCCTGAAGACTGCTGGAATTCACAGTGTAGGAAAGTGAGTTCTAGCAGAAACCAGCAGTCCTATCTAGCTAAGACAGATATTGGAGTTCGATGAGTCTAAAGCAACTGGGGCTTCAGGGGAAAAAATCTTGGAGAGGGGGAAACTGCAGGAAAGTAAGCCAAAAGAATCTGCATTCAATCTTCCCCTAAGAAGTCTGACAACTGCTAAGCTTTGCATATACAGGGCAAGATTCCAAGACACCCAGCAGAAAATAGCAGCTGGGATGCTAATGAACTAAGCAGATATTGTAGCAACTGTATGGTGCTGAGGAAACAAAAGTTGGAACTCAGGAATGAAGTGGTCTTGGCAAGCACCCCAGGTTTTCAATTGAGACTCCAAAAGGAACAAGAAAAAACTAAAACACATCAACTTTAATAAAACCTCAAGCCAAACCTTGACAGGATTAAGGTGTTCTGCTTGTTCTCTACCTTACTGCCATAAAAAACTACATATTTTTAGAAGAAGTCTCTATAACTTTTAGTATACAATGTTAAACATTCAATTAAATATGAGGCATCCTAATCAAAAAGAGTAAAATAACTCTAAACTGCCCCAAAACTGTTTTTTAAACTAACAAACTCACAGATGGTTCAAACATTTTACTTTTCAGACACAAATTTTTTAAATAGCTATTATTAAGATGTTCAAGAAAATATGGATTAGACATAGAGAACAGAGGATGAGTAGAATGACTAGAAGACATATCAGTAAAAAGTTTCCAGATTGAAGTATCAAAAGGGAAAAAAATGGAAAAAAAAAGCATTAGTTGTTAGACATATCAATTATGTCAAGTTCATTAATCAGGTTGTTTAGATATTTTTGATCTTTACTGATCTTTATCTACAGGTACTATCATTTGAGACAGTTATGGTAAAATCTCCCAGTGTAAATACAGACTTTTTTTCAGTTTTTCCTTTCAGTCCTGTCCGGGTTTGCTTTATATGTTTTAAAGATATGTTATGTGCATATAAATTTAGAGTTACTTTATCTCTCTGTTGAAATGACCCTTTAATAATTTTTAAAATCTCTAAAATGTTGCTTGGCTACTCTTATTTCATCTGGTAACAATACTAGCTTTGATTTGAATGGGGTATGTATAGAATATCTTGCCCTGCCTTTTTCTTTTGACTTTTCTACATCTTAATATTGAAGGTGTATCTCTTATAAGCAGAATACAATTGGGCTTTTTTTTGTGTGTGTGTGGTACGCGGGACTCTCACTGTTGTGGCCTCTCCCATTGCGGAGCACAGGCTCCGGATGCGCAGGCTCAGTGGCCATGGCTCACGGGCCCAGCCGCTCCGCAGCATGTGGGATCTTCCCGGACCGGGGCACGAACCCGTGTCCCCTGCATCAGCAGGCGGACTCTCAACCACTGCGCCACCAGGGAAGCCCCTATTTTTAAAAGTGTTATAATCTTCATTTTTAAAATTTAATATTTAGACCATTTACATTTAATGTAGGGATTGATACATTTACTTCTATTACATTATAATTCTTTTTTTGATTTGTCTTATGTGTTTTATGTTTCTTTTTTTCCTCTTCTCTTGCTTTCTTTTGGATTGATCAAAAAGAGTATTAGTTGAACATTTGTTTATTCTTCTTTGTGGTTTTCCTGAATTTATAACACAGTGTTGACTTATGTCTAATGCAAACGAGCACTTCTGTAACTTCTTAGACAATGTTAGAACCTAGAAAATATAAACTCCATTTATTCCTCTCTCATCTTTTGGGTTACTGTCATAAATTTTCATTCTACATATATGTCAAGCTCCACAAGACATTGTTTCACACAGTCAATACACATTTAAGGTTATCTGCATGTTTATTCCTTCTAGTTTTTTTCATTCCTTCATGCATTTCTGGGATGCTATCTGGAATCATTTTCCTGCCATCTGAAGAACTCTGTGGGTTTTTTTAGTGTAGGTCTGACTACAAATTCTCTCAATTTTTATTCATCTAGAACTACCTTTATTTCACCTTCATTTTTGAAGGTTATTTTTTGCTGGATGCAGAATTCTCTCTCCAGTTATTTTCTTTCAGCACCTTAAAGATGTCATTCCACTGCCATCTGGCTTTCATCAGCTATAAGTTGACTCTTGCTCATTTTAAAAGTCTTTTTTTTTACTACAAATAGAATTACCATATGACCCAGCAATCCCACTACTTGGCATATACCCTGAGAAAACCAAAATTCAAAGAGAGTCATGTACCAAAATGTTCATTGCAGCTCTATTTACAATAGCCAGGACATGGAAACAACCTAAGCGCCCATCATCGGATGAATGGATAAAGAAGATGTGGCACATATACACAATGGAATATTACTCAGCCTTAAAAAGAAATGAAATTGAGCTATTTGTAATGAGATGGATAGACCTAGAATCTGTCATACAGAGTGAAGTAAGTCAGAAAGAAAAAGACAAATACCGTATGCTAACACATATATATGGAATTTAAGGGAAAAAAATGTCATGAAGAACCTAGGGGTAAGATAGGAATAAAGACGCAGACCTACTGGAGAACGGACTTAAGGATATGGGGAGGGGGAAGGGTGAGTTTTGACAGGGCGAGAGAGAGTCATGGACATATACACACTAACAAACGTAGTAAGGTAGATAGCTGGGGGGAAGCAGCCGCAAGGCACAGGGATATTAGCTCGGTGCTTTGTGACAGCCTGGAAGGGTGGGATGGGGAGAGTGGGAGGGAGGGAGACACAAGAGGGAAGACATATGGGAACATATGTATATGTATAGCTGATTCACTTTGTTGTAAAGCAGAAACTAACACACCATTGTAAAGCAATTATACCCCAATAAAGATGTTTAAAAAAAAAAAAAACAAAAAACAAAAAAAAAATAAAAATAAAAAAAAATAAAATAAAATAAAATAAAGGGTGAAAAAAAAAAAAAAAGTCTTTATTTTTTTTTTAAAGCTGTGACTACTTGCAAAGATTTTCTCTTTCTTTGATTTTTAATATTTTTATTATATTGCATCTAGGTGAGATTTGTTTTATATTTTTCCTACTTGGAGTTTATAGTGGTTCTTGAATATAAGACAGTATCTTTTGACAGTTTGGGGAAATCTTCAGTGATTACCTCCTCAAAGGTTGCTTTTGTACCATTCATTCCATCCCTTCAGACTCCACTTACAGGTGTGCCTCTTATGCTCTTCTCTGCATTCTCCTCTCTCTCTCTCTTTTCTCTCCATGATATAGCCTCAGTATTTTCTACTGACTTAGAATTAATTCAATCCCAACTCTCCTAAATTTTAAATCTCTTCTCAGTGTGGGTAAACACATTAGTTGTTTTAAGAATTTTATTTATCTTCCTGGATTCCTCCCTTCCAGGGCACTGTGACCATAAAAAAATCTGGACTGGCTGCTATCTAGACATTTACACAGCAATCATCCTGGGATCACCACCACAGAATTATTACCTTTGCCTCTTCTCTGTACTGGCTCCCTCTGGTAGTGACAGTGTCCATAAAGTTAAAAATCTTTTGAGACCTAGAATGTCTGAAAATGTCTTTAATCTACTCTCACATCTCATGGATAATTTGGCTGGACATAGGATTTTAGCTTAGAAATTATTTTCCTCCAGAATTTTGAAGACATAGCTCAATTTTCTTGTGGCTTCTAGTGATAATTCTGCAAAAGCAGGTGTCATCCTGATTCTTGGTCATTTGTATATAAACTGATTCTTTTCTCTAATTTTTTAGAGCCTCTCATCATCTGTAGTACTCATAAATTTCCCAACTTTTTTTTTTTTTTTTTTTTTTGCGATACGCGGGCCTCTCACTGTTGTGGCCTCTCCCGTTGAGGAGCACAGGCTCCGGATGCACAGGCTCAGCAGCCATGGTTCATGGACCCAGCCGCTCCGCAGCATGTGGGATCTTCCTGGACCGGGGTACGAACCCGTGTCCCTTGCATTGGCAAGCAGACTCTCAACCACTGAGCCACTAGGGAAGCCCCTCCCAACATGTTCTGATGTCACTGCAGTTTCATCCATTATAGTGGGCACTTAATGGGCCCTTTTGGTTAAAAACTTATTATCTTTCTGTTAAACAAAATTTCCTTTAATTATTTCATGACTTCTTCCTTTTCCTTTATCTTTCTATAATCCATATTATTCAAATAGTGGATAGTCCAGTATCTATTTTTATATAATAAGCCTAAAACTTAGCATCTTAAAATACTATGTTATTTCCATGCAATTCTTTGACTCAGGAATCTGAAGAGTGCTCAGTTTGGTGGGGGGAGGTGTAGGAGGGGGTTCATCTCATCTCCATATGGTGTCAGCAAGGGTGATTCAACTGAGACCAGAGAATTCATGATAGCTTCACCACATGCCCAAATCTTTCATACTAGTTACTGGCTGAGACTAAGTTCTTCTCCTGGCCACTTTCTCTTCACATGGTCTCTCATTATTCAGCAGCCTATCTTGGGCTTCTTTACATGGTAGCTGGCTTCCAACAAGGAGAAAATTGAAGCTGCAAGCCCTCTTACCAGCTAGGTTGGGAATTTACCAAACCTCGCTCTAGATACATTCTATTGATTATATCAAGTCACAGGACCAACCAAAGATTTAAGGCGAGGGAAAACAGAATCTACCACTTGACGGTGGAAGTGGCATGCATGCACAGGGATGAGAGAAACTGTTCACACCCATCTTTGCAGACAATCTACCACAGTCCACTATCTGGCTTCAGATCGCCTAAGTCTTCCAAGACTCCCAGACATTCATCAATTAGAGAATCAGCCTTGAAGACCAATATCTCATGATCTGTATCAGATTTGGATGTGTTCCTCAGGTGTGGGTTCTCTTGATCTGGAAACCTGGCAGTTCAAGTAGAAGAGGGCTTGAAGTGGAAGCGAGATTGAGGCATCTCAACATTATCTTTATCCATAGTCTTCTACTTAGTCTCGTTGTTTGCAATACAGTACCCCCACCTTCCAATGTGTCTGGTATCTCTCAGGTCAAATACCATCTTTTGTACCTTCTCTAGAAACTAAACCTCCAATGTTCTGTAGGGTGAGAGAGATACATCTACTCTCATCCTACTAGTCAGAGTTATGGGGAAGTGGGGAGGATTCGAGATTCTTCTTATAAACCCTACCTATACCCTCACTTCCAGAGATACCTGCTCCCACCAATTACTGATCCTTTTGGAAATTATGTGGATCAAATTGGATTGCTTGACAGTTTTGCCCACCCTCTGAGCTGAGGATTCAGCTAGCTTACTCAAATGTCACAACTGGTCTTGCTATTTTCCAACTTTCAAAAATTTGTTCATATCATCTCTTCTCCTGTCTCTTTTTCCTTAAGTCCTTTCATATCATTTTAGTTGAGTCTGGGGAAAAAGCAAAGTAACTGCATGTGCTCACTCTATCATCTTTAACAAAAATCAATTTTATAGCATATCATTACAAACTTGAGTACTATACCTACTGTAATTATAAATTACTTAAGATATACACCATAATTCACTGTGCAAAACAGTGCATCAAAACCCCACAACTGAACACCAAAGTGGTCAAAAACAAAATTCCTTGGTATATTAACGAGTATTTTTAAGCCTAGTCATAATGAAGATCTATCATTTCACTTCAACCAAACGGGTCACACTCATAAATAATCTGAGAGTACTGCTTTAAACAAAACCATGATACATGCTAAGACTATAATTCCTTTAAATTCTTTTGCAGTTTTGATTTTTTAACACATTTCTCTCAGACTTTCAAGACACAGACACTAAACTTCATGATTCCACATTTTCCTACCTTTTCCTAAGAACATACCAACTCTCAATTTTCTACTTTCTCAATAGAGAAAGCAAGGGCAATATATTCCATAAAAGTAAGGTATATATCTGAAATAAGCCAATCGCACTTACTGAGACCAAAATGGAAAAACAGCGCAACAACAATATCAATAATGCAAAGGTGGCAATACCTTTGTTATATCCAATAAAACATTTCTTTATGAACCAAAAAACTCCAAAGTGATCCTTCATTGAATAGAAAAGAAAGCAGTATTCTCAAGTTGTTCCTTAACTAATAAGACAAACTCATTATTACTTACTAACTATCACTCTAAAATCCAAGCCTCTAAAGATGTATAAAAATCCACTCTGGATTTATGAAGGAAACTCCTATGGAATCAATTCAGATGAGTCTTCAGAATTACAGCCCTTCTATTTATTTTTGCCCCTTTATTATTCTGATGGTATGGAAAACAGATATGTGAGTAAAGATAAACACATGATATTATTTTAGTACCCAAACAACATTTAAATATTAATGAAATGAAGTACTGACATGACATTTTAAAGTGTATACTACCTAGAAGATGAACTACTTTATTTCTTTTCTACTTATAAATGAACTGACAAAAGATATCATTCTCCTTAAAGTATACACAGGGCAAACCTGAGACTAGAATGACCTCCAAAAGTTTTCATACAGTTTTTAAGATGATTTTATGATTTTAACTGAGGCAAATTAACATCATATAAATGATGCACAAAGATAAATATATAATGTTATTAGCACCAAATTCGAATAAAATAAATATCTTCACATAAATCTACTTGTCTAATACATACAAAGGTTGATTCAAAGTCACTTGCCATTTTTGCGGGAAGGCTTCTGCACTGTCATTGGTGGGCAAGACTGGGCAGGTGCTACATCCGAAGAAGCAGTAGAGCCTGTATGATGAGCCTTTACCTTGTCAGCCCAACTGACACCTGTGGGAGCCAGACGCGGAGCAGCCACTGTGCCAGGTGAACCCCTATGGAGAAAATGACAGCATTTAATAAATCAAATATAAGTTAAAATTTTAAATATATAGTTAATATATTTAAATTTTAAATGCATTATGTGTGTGTGTGCGTGTATCCACATATATAGAATAACATACCACCACAGCAATTTAAGGCAAATATACTCATAAATTTATCTTCTTCTAATACCTCATTAATATACCATATTATATGGGAACAAATATAACAAAAAAGCTCTCACCAGATTGGTTTAAAAGAAAATTTCAGTTAAATGGGGAATCTTAAAAAAATTCATATATTTTTTATTTAAAATTTTATTTTCATTTAAAACTCATAACTTTTAATATAAATGTGCATTAATTTGCCAATTTATCGATGTAGGCATTATTAAAACAGGCTTTTTTTGTGTATATTATTTCATACATGATGCCTCATTGACAATGTCCAATTTTGTTTTCTTTAAAATGGAGTGATACTTTAGTGACACCTATTAAATAATCTTAGTACACAATCCTCCTCAATTTTAATAATAATTTCCCCAATCTTTCACAGTTGTCCTATCCACTCATCTGACAGCAAAACGTTAACAGTTCACTTTATGAAAGCTTTCCAAAAACTTATCTTAGTTTTCACAGAAACAATGACTCTTTTACACTCACATTTTAGTGGTTTACTTAATATTTAAGTTATGAGTTAATATATAGACAACTTGAATAAACAAGTTTGGTAACTAACTGCATAGTCTAAAGCATTTAACTCAACCAGGAAGAACAGAATTGCGCATATATACTAAAGTAAGCCTATAAGCCACAATCTTTCAGCATGCTTAAACATGTTTTACAATGATAATAAAGAGTCTCAATTAATCCAATGACATAATACATGGAGATCAGTATGAGAACCTTTACTATGCATGCATTAAAGACTTCCAGGTTAAAATAAACCATGTACTATACAATACTCTGAACCACAGACTAATGGACTGCATTACAGGGAAATTTCCCTTAAACTGGTGATAGAATATAAAAACATTTGGTTTTATTTGCTTATATGTCTTTCCCCCACTCCACTAAGGTCCAAATATTATAAGGTTCCAAAGTCCATCAACCTTCACCTAAGGCAATATTATCTAATAATCTCATATGAAAGCAAAAAATTGGTTCTACTGAATAACACTTTATGAGCTCTTAGTAAGGGCCAAGTATTGATACAATGCCAGATGCTTGTGATAGAGAAGATATGACAAACATCTTGCCTTAAAGAAGGTCATAATATAAGTACAAAGAATAAACAAACATTAAAAATTTTAACACACTGAGGGTTTGAGGTAGCTGCTGTCGTGGGGTGGATAAGGCAAATCAGCAAGCCACTCCAGTAGCCAGTCACAGGAGAGCAATGCTTTGGACCTGCCATCAGCTTATGACACATGGGATTATGTGTTGCAGAGACCCAGCAAGGAGGTCCACAGTGAGGCTTTTAGTCCTGAGGGAGCCCTTTCTATTCCTTGCTCTTGTGATGTGGATCCAGCTGTGTGGCTGACAGGGTCTTGGTGCTCCTGCCTGAGCCTCTGAGGTGGGAGAGCCAAATACAGAACACTGGACCATCAGAGACCTCCCGGCCCCACATAATATCAATTGGCGAGAGCTCTCACAGACATCTCCGTCTCAATGCTAAGACCCACATGCACCCAACGGCCAGCAAATTCCAGTGCTGGATGTCCCATGCCAAACAACTAGCAAGACAGGAACACAACCCTATCCATTAGCAGAGAGGCTGCCTAAAATCATACTAAGTTCACAGACACCCCAAAGCACACAACCACATGCGGCCCTACCCACCAGAAAGACAAGATCCAGCCCCACCCACCAGAACACAGGCACCAATCCCCTCTGCCAGGAAGCCTATACAAGTCACTAAACCAACCTCACCCACTGAGGGCAGAAACGGAACACAACAGGAACTACGAACATGCAGCCCGCAAAAAGGAGACCCGAAACACAGTAAGTTAAGCAAAATGAGAAGACAGAGAAATACACAGCAGATGAAGGAGCAAAGTAAAAACCCACCACACCAAACAAATGAAGAGGAATTAGGCAGTCTACCTGAAAAAGAATTCAGAGTAATGATAGTAAAGATGATCCAAAATCTTGGAAACAGAATAGAAAAAACAGAAGAAATGTTTAACAAGGACCTAGAAGAACTAAAGAGCAAATGAACAATGATGAACAACACAATAAATGAAATTTAAAATTCTCCAGAAGGAAGCAATAGCAGTACAACTGAGGCAGAAGAATGGATAAGTGCGTAGAAAGTAAAATAGTGGAAATAACTACCACAGATCAGAAGAAAAAAGAATGAAAAGAATTGAGGACAGTCTCAGAGACCTCTGGGACAACACTGAATGCACCAACATTCAAATTATAGGGGTCCCAGAAGAAGAAGAGAAAAAGAAAGGGACTGAGAAAATAGTTGAAGAGATTATGGCTGAAAACTTCACTAATATGGGAAAGGAAATAGTCAATAAAGTAAACGAAGCACAGAGATTCCTATACAGGATAAATCCAAGGAGAAACACGCAAAGACACAAATAATTCAAGCTATCACAAATTAAATACAAAGAAAAAATATTAAAAGCAGCAAGGGAAAAGCAACAAATAACATACAAGAGAATCCCCATAAGGTTAACACCTGATCTTTCAGCAGAAACTCTGCAACCAAGAAGAGAGTGGCAGGACATATTTAAAGTGATGACAAGGAAAAACTCACAACCAAGATTACTCTCCCCAGCAAGGATCTCATTCAGATTCAACAGAGAAATTAAAACCTTTACAGACAAGCAAAAGTTAAGAGAATTCAGCACCACCAAATCAGCTTTACAACAAATGCTAAAGGAACTTCTCTAGGCAGGAAACACAAGAGAAGGAAAAGACCTACAATAACAAACCCACAACAATTAAGAACATGATAGAACTACCATATGAAGCAGCAATCCAACTACTGGGCATATAATCTGAGAAAACCATAATTCAAAGAGTCGTGTACCAAAATGTTCATTGCAGCTGTATTTACAATAGCCAGGACATGGAAGCAACCTAAGTATCCATTAACAGATGAATGGATAAAGAAGATGTGGCACATATATACAATGGAATATTACTCAGCCATAAAAAGAAATGAAATTGAGTTATTTGTAGTAAGGTGGATGGACCTAGAGTCTGTCATACAGAGTGAAGTAAGTCACAAAGAGTAAAACAAATACTGTATGTTAACACATATATATGGAATCTAAGAAAAAAAAAGTCATGAAGAACCTAGGGGTAAGACGGGAATAAAGACACAGAACTACTAGAGCATGGACTTGAGGATATGGGAAGGGGGAAGGGTAAGCTGTGACAAAGTGAGAGAGTGGCATGGACATTATATACACTACCAAACGTAAAACAGATAGCTAGTGGGAAGTAGCCCCATAGCACAGGGAGATCAGCTAGGTGGTTTGTGACCACCTACAGGGGTGGGATAGGGAGGGTGGGAGGGAGGGAGATGCAAGAGGGAAGAGATATGGGGATATATATATGTATAGCTGATTCACTTTGTTATAAAGCAGAAACTGACACACCATTGTAAAGCAGCTATACTCCAATAAAGATGTTAAAATAAAAAGAACATGGTAATAGGAACATACATATCGATAACTACCTTAAATGTAAATGGATTAAATGCTCCAACCAAAAGATATAGACTGGCTGAATGGATACAAATACAAGAAACGTATATATGCTATATACAAGGGACCCACTTCAGACCTAGGGATACATACAGACTGAAAGTGAGGGAGTGGACAGAGATATTCCATGAAAATGGAAATGAAAAGAAAGTTGGAGTAGCAATCCTCATATAAGACAAAATAGACTTTAAAATAAAGACTATTACAAGAGACAAAAAAGGCCACTACATAATGATTAAGGGATAAATCGAAGAAGATATAACAATTGTAAGTATTTGTGCACCCAACACAGGAGCACCTCAATACATAAGGCAAATGCTAACAGCCATAAAAGGGGAAATCGACAATAACACAATGATAGTAGGGGACTATAACATCCCTCTTCCACCAATGCACAGATCATCCAAAATGAAAATATTTAAGGAAACAAAAGCTTTAAATGACATATTAAACAAGATGGACTTAATCTATATTTGTAGGACATTCCATCCAAAAACAAAAGAATACACTTTCTTCTTAAGTGCTCAAGGAACACTCTCTAGGATAAATCATATCTTGGGTCACAAATCAAGACTTGGTAAATTTAAGAAAATTGAAACCGTATCAAGTATCTTTTCTGACCACAATGCTATGTGACTAGAAATCAATTACAGGGAAAAAAAACTGTAAAAATTACAAACACATGGAAGCTAAACAGTACACTACTAAATAACCAAGAGATCACTGAAGAAATCAAAGAGTAAATCAAAAAATACCTAGAAACAAACGACAATGAAAACACAATGACCCTAAACCTAGGGGAGGGAGCAAAAGCAGTTCTAAGAGGGAACTTTATAGCAATACAATCCTACCTCAAGAAACAAGAAACATCTCAAATAAACAACATAACCTTACATCTAAAGCAATTAGAGAAAGAAGAACAAAAAACCCGCAAAGTTAGCAGAAGGAAAGAAATCATAAGGATCAGATCAGAAATAAATGAAAAAGAAATAAAGGAAACAACAGAAAGATCAATAAAACTAAAAGCTGGTACTTTGAGAAGATAAACAAAACTGATAAACCATTAGCCAGACTCATCAAGAAAATACAGAAGAAGACTCAAATCAACAGAATTAGAAATGAAAAAACAGAAGTAACAACTGACACTTCAGAAATACAAAAAATCATGAGATTACTACAAGCAACTATATGCCACTAAAACAGACAACCTGAAAGAAAAGGACAAATTCTTAGAAAAGCACAACCGTCCGAGACTGAACCAGGAAGAAATAGAAAATATAAACAGACCAATCACAAACAATGAAATTGAAACTGTGATTAAAAATCTTGCAATAAACAAAAGCCCAAGACCAGATGGCTTCATAGGCGAATTCTAGAGGATTCATTTAGAAAAGAGCTAATAACACCTATCCTTCTCAAACTCTTCCAAAATATAGCAGAGGGAGGAACACTCCCAAACTCATTCTACAAGGCCACCAACACACTGATACCAAAACCAGACAAAGATATCACAAAAAAAGAAAACTACAGGCCAACATCACTGATGAACATAGACACAAAAATCCTCAACAAAATACTAGCAAACAGAATCCAACAGCACATTAAAAGGATCATATACCATGATCAAGTAGAGTTTATCCCAGGAATGCAAGGATTCTTCAATATATGCAAATCAATCGATGTGATACACCATAATAATAAATTGAAGGATAAAAACCATATGACCATCTCAACAGAGGCAGAAAAAGCTTTCAACGAAATTGAACACCCACTTATGATAAATATGCTCCAGAAAATAGGCACAGAGGGAACCTATCTCAACATAATAAAGGCCATATATGACAAACCCACAGCAACATGGCTCTCAATAGTGAAACTCTGAAACCATTTCCTCTAAGACCAGGAACAAAACAAGGTTGCTGACTCTCACCAAGATTGTTCAACACAGTTTTGGAAGTTTTAGCCACAGCAATCAGAGACAAAAAAGAAATAGAAGGAATCCAAATCCAAAAAGAAAAAGTAAAACTGTCACTGTTTGCAGATGACATGATACTGTACATAGAGAATCCTAAAGATTCACCAGAAAACTACTAGAGCTAATCAATGAATTTGGTAAAGTAGCAGGATAAAAATTAATGCACACAAATCTTTTGCATTCCTATACACTAAGATGAAAAATCTGAAAGAGGAATTAAGGAAACACTCCCATTTACCATTTCAATGAAAAGAATAAAATACCTAGGAATAAACCTACCTAAGGACACAAAACACCAGTATGTGGAAAACTATAAGACACTGATGAAAGAAATTAAAGACAATACAAACAGATAGAGAGATATAGCATGTTCTTGGACTGGAAAAATCAACATTGTGAAAATGACTATACTACCCAAAGCAATCTACAGATTCAGTGCAATTCCTATCAAACTACCACTGGCATTTTTCACAGAACTAGAACAAAAAATTTCACAACTTGTATGGAAGCACAAAAGGCCCCAAATAACCAAAGCAATCTTGAGAAGGAAAAACAGAGCTGGAGGAATAAGGCTCCCTGACTTCAGACTATACTACAAAGCTACAGTAATCAAGACAGTATGGTACTGGCACAAAAATAGAAACACAGATCAATGGAAAAGGATAGAAACCCCAAAGATAAATCCACGCACATATGGTCACCTTATCTTTGAGAACGGAGGCAAAAATATACAATGGAGAAAAGACAGCCTCTTCAATAAGTGGTGCTGGGAAAACTGGACAGGTACATGTAAAAGAATGAAATTAGAACACTTCCTAACACCATACACAAAAATAAACTCAAAATGGATTAAAGACTTAAATATAAGGCCAGACTCCATAAAACTCTCAGAAGAAAACATAGGCAGAACACTCTATGACATAAATCAAAGCAAGATCCTTTTTGACCCACCTTCTAGAGAAATGGAAATAAAAACAAAAATAAACAAATGGGACCTAATGAAACTTAAAAGCTTTTGCACAGCAAAGGAAACCATAAATAAGACGAAAAGACAACCCTCAGAATGGGAGAAAATATTTGCAAATGAAGCAACTGACAAAGGATTAATCTCCAAAATATACAAGCAGCTCATGCAGCTTAATATCAGAAAAACAAACAACACAATCCAAAAATGGTCAGAAGACCTAAATAGACATTTCTCCAAGGAAGATATACAGATTGTCAACAAACAGATGAAAGGATGCTCAACATCACTAATCATTCGAGAAATGCAAATCAAAACTACAATGAGGTATCACCTCACACCAGTCAGAATGGCCATCTTCAAGAAATCTACAAACAATAAATGCTGGAGAGGGTGTGGAGAAAAGGGAACCCTCCTGCACTGTTGGTGGGGATGTAAATTGATACAGCCACTATGGAGAAGAGTATGGAGGTTCCTTAAAAAACTAAAAATAGAACTACCATACGACCCAGCAATTCCACTACTGGGCATATATGCTGAGAAAACCATAATTCAAAAACAGTCATGTACCACAATGTTCACTGCAGCTCTATGTACAATAGCCAGGACATGGAAGCAACCTAAGTGTCCATCGACATATGAAATGGAAAAAGAATATGTGGCACATATATACACTGGAATATTACTCAGCCATAAAAAGAAAAAGAAATTGATTTGTAGTGGTGGATGGACCTAGATTCTGTCATACAGAGTGAAATAAGAAAGAGAAAAACAAATACCATATGCTAATGCATAAATACAGAATCTAAAAAAAAAAAAAGGTCTGATGAACCTAGGGGCAGGATAGGAATAAAAACACAGATGTAGAGAATGGACTTGAGTACATGGGGAGTGGGAAGGGTAAGTTGGGATGAAGTGAGAGAGAAGCATTGACATATATACACCACCAAATGTAAAATAGCTAGTGGGAAGAAGCTGCATAGCACAGAGAGATCAGCTTGGTGCTTTGTGACCACTTAGAGGGGTGGGATAGGGAGGATGGGAGGGAGACGCAATAGGGAGGGGATATGGGGATATATGTGTACATATAGTTGATTCACCTTGTTATACAGCAGAAGCTAACACACCATTGTAAAGCAATTATACTCCAATAAAGATGTTAAAAAATATTTTTAACACATTGAAAATCTAATAATATAAGTATATGCAAGGTTCAGCAGTAACAAGAGATAAAAATGACTGTGACACGGTGGGGTGGGGTGGGGTGGGCAGTGAAGGGAGCAGTAAGAAGCCATGAATAAAGGGTAAGTTTTAACAGAAGAAAGATAACTGACCAAGTAAACTACTCACCAATCCTCACACTACACATCAAATGTTAAGACTCACTCTAAAGAACTAAAGTCCAAACAAATTTTCGTCTTTAAAAACAAATTTTGCCAGGGAAATTTAAGGAAAACAACAGTGATGACTGTGATGAACAATATCATAGATGACAGAGCTGTGAATAGCATTTTGGGCAAACAGGGGCTAACTTAAAAGGAAAAGTTGGAGAAGCTGCCTCAGGAGGCAAAAAGGAGAAATGCTGATAAGTGCTTAAATTAAAAGAGTTGCCTCAGGGCTTCCCTAATCTCTCACCTCTGACTGACCTGGCTCTGAGGAAGCAGGAACTGACAGTAAAGGCAGGATTGTAAACTCCAGAGCACCGGAAGACATAGTGATCACATGTAAGACCAGACAAGGGCTAGGAGATTTACTGGTTCAAGGTGATTTACTGATTCAAGGCATTTAAGGAAACCTCTGTCAAATCATTAGCTGACAACTAAGATAACTGAGCAGAGACTTTAGTGACTACACATGACAAAGAACATAGACTTCATAAAATTAGTTCAAGGAAGTCACTAAACAAACAAATAGCAATAAAACCACCACCACTAAACAGCCACAACAACAAATCCTGGAAAGGGTAGCAATCTGATCCCCAGAGCTGTTGCATTATATGATTTAAAATGTCCAGTTTTTAACAACAACAAAAAAAAACATAAGATATGCAAAGAAACAGGAAGGTATGGCTTACTCACAGACACACAAAAAGAACAGTAACTGAAAGAGGTCCTCAAGGAAGCCTGAACTTTGGACTTGCTAGACAAAGACTTTACATGAGCTATTATAAATATGTTCAAATAATATCTAAGAACAAAAGGCAACCACATCTAAAAATAAAGTATGATAACATTTCATCAAATACAGAATATCAATAAAGAGAGATTAAATATAAAAAAAACTACATAGATGTTCTGGAGTTGAAAAGTACAATAATGGAAATGAAAAGTTCACCAGAGGGGCTCAACAGCATAACTGAGCTTGCAAAATAAAAAAACAGCAAATTTGAAGACAGGTAAAGTGAGACTATCTAACCCAAGAAACACAAAGAAAAAGAATGCAGGCATTTGAACAGAGTCTCAAAGACCTGTGGAACACCATCATGATTACCAGCACAGGTATAGTGGGATTCCCAGAGGAGAGAAAGGGACAGAAGGAATATCTGCAGAAATAATGGACAAAAGCTTCCCAAATTTGATGAAAAACATTCATCTACAAATCCAAAAAGCTCAACAAAAACCAAAGACAAAGAGAGAATTCTGAGAGCAGCAAGAGAAAACTGAGGCATCTCATGAAAGGATTCCCAATAAGAATAACAGTTTATATCTCACCAGAAGCCACGGAAGCCAGAAGGTAGTGAGAGGACATAGTCAAAGTGCTAAAAGAAAAAGACTCTCAACCAAGAATTCTATGCACAGCAAAACTATCCTTCAAAACCTGAAGAATAAGATATTCTCAGATAAACAAAAACTGAGAAAAAATGTCACTAGCAGACCTGCCCAATAAGATATATTAAAGGGAGTTCTTCTGGTTGAAATGATAGGACACTAGACAGTAACTTGAATCCACATGAAGAAATAAAGAGGACCACTAAAAGTAACTACATAGGTAAATTCAAAAGACAATACAAACTTATTTTTTCTTGGAACCCTTTTCTTCTCGTATGTGATATAAAAGTCAACTGCAGGGCTTCCCTGGTGGCGCAGTGGTTGAGAGTCCGCCTGCCGATGCAGGGGATGCGGGTTCATGCCCCGGTCTGGGAAGGCCCCACATGCTGCAGAGCGTCTGGGCCCGTGAGCCATGGCCACTGAGCCTGCGTGTCCGGAGCCTGTGCTCCGCAGCGGGAGAGGCCACAACAGTGAGAGGCCCGCATACCGCAAAAAAAAAAAAAAAAAAAAAGTCAACTGCATAAAACAATAATTATAAAACTGTGTTGATGAGATTATAATGTATAAAGATGTAATCCATATGATAATATGGATAACACAGTTTATGATATATTTAGATCATTTGTTGTGAAAGAAATTGCCAGTTGATGTTACAAATCATTTAGCATGAAATATGTTTATGAGTTTTAATTTTTGGATCCTAATTATGTTTGAATATATAACATTTCCTGAAACTTAAACTTTACTCTCCTGGATTTTTTTAACTTTTTATTCAAACAATTTCAAACATAAACAAAAACATATACATGGATATATTTATAGTGAAATACCAGTTTTATAATACTATATTACCCACAAAAAAATTATTTACTGTAATGCAAGCCTCAGTAGGCTTTTCTGAGTTCATCTCACCCAAAATTTAAGCTTCTTCGAGCATTTGACGTTACACTTATTCTATCTGTTGACGGACTTGGAATCACATGACGTCCTGGGGACATCTTCTTTACTTCCCATGCCAATGAAGTTGGTCTGCCAATTCAAGACATACAGCAGATTAACAGAGAAAAGGGGTGGCAGGGGGAGGGGTAATCTAATCTTTTCTCTTGGTTGTTAGTGCATGAAAACATAAGCAGGTCACAATTTTTCCCTAGCACATTGTTTTCCAGAAAGTTACCACATTACCAGTAAGTAACCCCAGATGATGCATGGTCCAGGATTTTCCACCCACTACAGCACAGCAGCATAACTGTAATTATCTAAAAAAGGGCTATGGGGTTACAAAGACAGGATATAAACTACTTATATTTTAAAAGCTTCCATACACCCAGCTAAAAACACATTAAAAAGGCAATGGTACTAATTCTGGCTGCTTGTGTCTAATATCCTTGGAGAGCTAAGTGTGCAGAACCGAGATCAAGACAGAAATACAGTGGTGAGGGTTAAAATGTAGAATACACAGGAAAATATGAAGTCTTCGTCCTCTACCTCTTAATCACCTGTGAGAGTGACATCATAGACATTTCACTGCTCTTTGTTATAAAAGCTAACTATTCCTCCTTCTTCACTGGCCCCACAACCAATCAGCTGATAGGATGCACAATCTCTACTAAAATGTTTTTTCTGAAGCAACATCTTCTTTATCCTTATGCCCTCAATCAGACCTCCATAACTCCCCAAATCTCCTTGCCTCTTACTTTCCATTTAATCTAGTGATTGTGATTTTTTTCCCATTAAAAAGTAAAATTTATTGTTAGAAAACAAGAAAATTCAGATAGATGATTATCCAAATAAAGTCAAAGCTTTTGATAACTTATTGCTAAATTGCCTTTCAGAAAGGTTGTAACAAATTACACTTCCACCAGATGAAAAGTACCCATTTTACTTTAACGTTGCCAGTAGTTGGTATCTTGTCTTAAATTTTTCGTTGGCTTGTGAAAGAGACAATATTGCTTGCAAAGCCTAAAGTATTTACTATCTGGCACTTTACAGAAAAAGTCTGCTGACTCCCGTGCTAGAGTTTCAGTCTTTGATGAGTTCTTTTTCCTACAAGGACGTCAATAAAGATGTTTAGTTGAAAAAAAACATTCACTGGCAAAATGGTATTTGCTTTTGTTTTTTAAATTATAATACACTTACTATCATTACAAGTGAGGCTGAACTTTTTCACCAGCCATTTAAACTTCATCTTTTGGGATTTGTACATTGGTATCTACTGCCCATTTTATCCACTGATACTTGCATCATTTTCTAATTGATTTGCAATCATTTACTACTACTACTATTATTATTACTATTATGGCTACAAATCTTGTCACATACATGACATAACTGTTTCACTTGTAATTATTTTTTTATGTACAAAGGCATATTTTCTTCCTGTTAAATCAAGCCTATCGATATTTTCCTTTGTGCTTTTTGCCTTTGTCTCACAAAGTCCTTACCCACAATAAAAATATATAAATATTTATACTTTCTTTTCTAAGCATGTACAACATCAGTTTTTACATTTACATTTCAAGTCTGGGTGAAATAAATTTTGATGCATGATTTGAGGAATGAAAGATGGATAATGCCATCTACAGGAAATTTAAGGTTGCTTTCTATATCTGGGAGCTGCCTCAGGAGGCAAAAAGGAGAAATGCTGATAAGTGCGTAAGTTAAAAGAGTCGCCTCAGGGCTTCCCTGGTGGCACAGTGGTTAAGAATCCACCTGCCAATGTAGGGGACACGTGTTTGAGCCCTGGTCCAGGAAGATCCCACATGCTGTGGAGCAAAGAAGCCCGTGCACCACAACTACTGAGCCAGCACTCCAGAGCCCACAAGCCACAACTACTGAAGCCCACGTGCCGCAACTACTGAAGCCCATGCGGCTAGAGCCTGTGCTCTGCAACAAGAGAAGCCACCGCAGTGAGAAGCCCGCGCACCGCAATGAAGAGTAGCCCACGCTCGCCGCAACTAGAGAAAGCCCGCACACAGCAACAAAGACCCAACACAGCCATAAATAAATACGCAATGCAGCCATAAATAAATAAATAAATAAATAAATAAATAAATAGTTGCCTCAAGTATATTTTTGTAGGACATGAATAGCTGTTGGACATGGCCTCACAAGCTTTCTCAATACAATCTTCAACATAGCCACTGTTAGCTTAGAGTTTGCAAGCAAGAAAATTTAAAAATCTAGTTAGCTTTTTTAATGCACTAATGGTTATATTACAAACCCTTTTTGGATATAAGGAACAGGAACTCCATCAAATTAAATAAAAAAGAAAAAAGTAATAAAGACTTATTGTAAGGATACAAACTGTAAAATGTCAAGGACATCCTCAAGGTGGCTCATGATTAGCCACCTGGAAGAGGCAGGCTTTAAAGCAACACTCTTAAACTCTCAAAGACCACATGATTTCTCTCATTTCTGCCTCTCTCTGTACATCTATTCCATTTTCTTTGAAATTGCTTTCCTCTGCTTATCTTTACAAGGGCAATATAGTCACCAATCACAAATCAGCGTGATGATCTCTTAACTTGGTTCAACCCAGTGAAGGAATGTACCCCCCACCCCTGCCCAATCTAATCACCTATTACCAAGGCGTAAAGACGAAACTGCTTGTTACAAAGACAACTAGGCTTGATCCACCCAGGGACAGAGTAAAAAATTTTCATTGTGAGAAAAAAATATTAAAAGGCTCAACATATCATGGCTTCCTTGAATTTGGTTTCCTGGGAATCAAGACTTCCTGGGATTTGTCTCTTGGGATTCCTTCACTCTCTTGATTTCCCCCTGGGGCTGATACACTAGGATGGGATAAAAGATACGTTCTCTATAGGACGGTTCCACTCACTGAGACTGAACCAAGGTTAAATCTAAGGGAAAGAGGCAGCCTAGGCCTGTTTTCTCTGGGTAAAAAGGCATCACTGTAGCTCCATGTGAACTGACCCATTTCACAAGGGCTCAGGTTTCACTTTTAAGTCTAAACGAAATAGTAAATTGTTCTTTTGCCTTTGCACATAACCAAAATGATACTAAATCCAGTTGGATTACCTATCTCTGGAATATCTCTCAACTCTCCCTAGTGCCTTTACTCTAGTCTGAGTAGCCATCATCTATAAACTATACTGATGAATCTCAACCTTCCCACACTACAGCCAGAAAGATCTTATAAAAACACAAGCCTGGTATGTGGTTTCCTTACTTAAGAACCTTTACGGCTCAAAATAAAGTCTAAGGTTTTTATCATGTCTACAGAGTCCTACATAATCTCGTCTCACCCTACCTCTCTAGGCTCCTCTCATGCCACTTTTCCCCTGCTCTCTTCACTCCAGCCCTGCTAAACTTTAAATTCTTGACTACACTGTGCTCTCTTCCACCTCCAGGATATCATACACCATCACCTCTACCTGGAATTACACTTTTCTTCTCTCCTTGTCAAGCTAACTGCTTCTTGATATTTCTGCCCCACTTAAATGTAACCTCCTCCTCCTTGGGGAAGCCCTCCTGGACTTAACAAACTGCATGATGGTGCATTTTCTTATACTCCCAAAGTATACTACATTTCTTTTGGATGACACTTTGTACACTAGTAAGTGTTTACTGTCAATGCACTGTGCACTTCATGAGGGCGGGGACTATGTCTGTTTTCTTCACCACAATAGTCCCAGAGCCTGACACATAGCACTCAGATGTTGTGTGCTGATTCCAAATGAAGGTTTCTAAAATACCTCTAATCTCTCATTATTCCCCTCATCTCATCAATTTTCCTCAGTGCCTACTACATTAAGAAATACTATACCTTTCCCTACATGCTGTCATTTCACACACTCTGCACTTCTATAGCTATCCTTATTTCCTTCATCTGAAAGGCCAACCACTTTGTTAAAATCCATCACTTTCTTTAAACACTTCTGTATTTTCCATGAAATCTTTCCTGATCTATCCCCCAAAAGAAATACGACCCTGTCTTTCACTGAACATCTATAATAGTTTTTCATAGTAGTAAGTTCTATTTTATTCAACCTTTAGACTGAAAATTCATGAAAGGAGTAAATGTATCATATTAGGCAATTAAATTTCTGTACCAGATAAAAGTGCATTGTACTAGTAGGTACCCGATAAATACTTGTTACTTAACTTAAGAAATGCAGCTCCCAACTTTAAGATTTTTACAAGTTTCAAATTAAGCTGAGATCAAGTTCGCTGTCAATTTTAATAATTGTTTTTGAATCTGCTGTCTGTTATAAATATAAAGACCAGAATTCATTACCTGCTTTGAGCATCTGTCTTCTCTAGCTTTTCCTGAAGTTGAATCCAGTCAATCAACGCTTTGAAATCTCTTACATAATTATCCAGCATCATTAGCACCTCCTAATTCAAAACAAACAAACATTAGATTCCATTCTGAAACTAAAGAGTTTCAAGAAAAAATTTTAGAGTAAAAGGACTTAGGAATTAATATTTTTTACACTATATATACTGATTGAGGAAGCAGCAAAACCTACGGATATTTTTTTGAGGGGGGGCTGTTTTATTTTCATTCTCACTCTTTGGTAAGAAATTAGGTGAAGCTGACAGTCTAAAGACCAAGAAATGGTACTGATATTCCTTCAAGACTTTCTCAACTGACCATTCTTTTAACCTTTTTTTATTGTTAAATTTAATAAACAGAAAAGTGCACAAAACATAAATGTACACATGAAAAGATGCTCAACATCACTATTGGAGAAATGCAAATCAAAACTACAATGAGGTACCACTTCACACCAGTCAGAATGGCCATCATTACAAATTCTACAAACAATAAATGCTGGAGAGGTTGTGGAGAAAAGGGAAGCCTCCTGCACTGTTGGTGGGAATGTAAATTGATACAGCCACTATGGAGAACAGTATGGAGGCTCCTTAAAACTAAAAATAGAGCTACCATATGACCCAGTAATCCCAATCCTAGGCATGTATCCAGAAAAAAACATAATTCGAAAGGATACACGCACCCTGATGTTCACTGCAGCACTATTTACAACAGCCAGGACACGGAAGCAACCTAAATGGCCATCAACAGAGGAATAAATAAAGAAGATGTGGTATATATATACAATGGAATATTACTCAGCCATAAAGACGAACAAAATAATGCCATTTGCAGAGACGTGGATGGACCTAGAGATTGTCATACAGAGTGAAGTAAGTCAGAAAGAGAAAAGTATTGTATATTAATGCATATATGTGGAATCTAGAAAAATGGTAGAGATGAACTTATTTGCAAAGCAGAAATAGAGTCACAGATGTAAAGAACAAACCTACGGATACCAAGGGGGGAAGGAGGGTTGGAATGAATTGGGAGATTGGGACTGACATATATACACTACTATGTATAAAATAGATAAATAATGAGAAACTACTGTATAGCACAGGGAACTCTACTCAATGCTCTGTGGTGACCTAAATGGGAAGGAAATCTAAAAAAGCATGGATATATGTATGTATGACTGATTCTGTGGCTTCTTTTGTACGTTTACCACATTCATTCATATTGCAGAGTGTACCTGCGATTCATTTACTGACACTGTCCAAGGTCACTACTAAACAGTATTCTAATGTATTAATATTGGGTTAGCCAAAAGGTTCGTTTGGTTTTTTCCATAAGATGGCTCTAGTAGCACTTAGTTGTCTTTAACTTCATTCAAAACAATTTTGTTAGGCTGTATGTGACAGCTGTCATATCAGTGTGCATTTAAAAAAACACGTCAAAACTGGTGAATTTTTGTGTAGCCATTTCAATACTGAAGATGGAAGAAAAAAAGCAACATTTTCGGTATTTTATGTTTTATTATTTTAAGAAAGGTAAAAACGCAGCTGAAACACAAAAAAAGATCTCTGCTGTGTATGGAGAAGTTGGCTGATGAAACGTGTCAAAAGTGGCTGATGAAACGTGTCAAAAGTGGCTGATGAAACGTGTCAAAAGTGGTTTGTGAAGTTTCGTGCTGGAGATTTCTCACTGGATGATGCCCCATGGTCGGGTAGACCAGTTGAAATTGATAGCAATCAAATCGAGACATTCGTTGAGAACAATCAGTTATACCACGTGGGAGATAGCCAACATACTCAAAATATCCAAATCGAGTGCCAAAAATCATTTGCAGCAGCTTGGTTATGTTAACCGCTTTGATGTTTGGGTTCCACATAACTTAAGCAAAAAAAACCCTCTTGACCATATTTCCACATGCGATTCTCTACTTAAATGTAATGAAAACATTCCGTTTTTAAAATAGATGAAAAGTGGATACTGTACAATAATGTGGAACGGAAGAGATCGTGGGACAAGTGAAATGAACCACCACCAACCACACCAAAGGCTGGTCTTCAACCATAGAAGGTGATGTTGTGTATATGGTGGAATTAGAAGGGAGTCCCCTATTATCCTCCTTCCGGAAAACCAAACAATTAATTCCAACAAGTACTGCTCCCAATTAGACCAACTGAAAGCAGCACTCGACGAAAAGCGTCCGCAATCAGTCAACAGAAAACACATAATCTTCCATCAGGATAATGCAAGACCGCATGTTTCTTTGATGACCAGGCAAAAACTGTTACAGCTTGTGTGGGAAGTTCTGATTCATCCACTGTATTCACCAGACACTGCCCACTGCATCTTCAGATTTCCATTTATTTCGTCTTTACAAAATTCTCTTAATGGAAAAAATTTCAATTCCCTAGAAGACTGTAAAAAGCACCTGGAAACGCTCTTTGTTCAAAAAGATAAAAATAGTTTGGGGAAGATGGAATTATGAAGTTGTCTGAAAAATGGCAGAAGGTAGTGGAACAAAAGGGTGAATACATTTTTCAATAAAGTTCTTGGTGAAAATGAAAAATTTGTCTTTTATTTTTACTTAAAAACCGAAGATGGGACTTCCCTGGTGGTCCAGTGGTTAAGACATCGCCTTCTAATGCAGGGGGTGCAGGTTCACTCCCTGGTCAGGGAGCTAAGATCCCACATGCCTTGCAACCAGAAAACCAAAACATAAAAACAGAAGCAATATTGTAACAAATTCAATACAGACTTTAAAAATGGTCCTCATGCAAAAAAATCTTTAAAAAAAACAAAACCGAAGGCACTTTTTAGCCAACCCCAAATTTATTTATCCAGTTTACTGGTTGGTATTCATTTTAATATTTATTTATCCAATATTTACCCAATCTAATGTTGAAGATTTAAGTGATTTCCAAATTTGGGATATTATAAATTATATGCTGTTATTCATGTACATGTCCTATGCATATGTGTATATATTTCTGTTGAGTGTATGACCAAGAGTGTAATTGTGGAGTCACAGATTAAGCATGTGTTCCACTTTATTTATTGTTTTAAGTTTATTTTATTTTTTTTTGGCTGCTTCGTGTCTTAGTTGCAGCACGCGGGATCTTCATTGAGGCATGCGGGGTCTTTCATTGCAGCACACGGGCTTCTCTCTAGCTGTGGTGTGTGGGTTTCCTCTTCTCTGGTTGTGGCACACAGGCTCCAGGGCACGTAGCCTCTGTAGTTGTGGCGCGCGGGTTTCAGTGTGCATGGGCTCTGTAGTTTGTGGCACGCAGGCTTTCTAGTTGAGGCACGTGAGCAAAGCAGTTGTGACACATAGGCTTAGCTGCCCCGTGACATGTGGGATCTTAGTTCCCTGACCAGGGACTAAACCCGCGTCCCCTGCATTGTAAGGCGGATTCGTTACCACTGGACCACCAGGGAAGTCCCAATGTTCCACTTTAGTATATAATACCAAACTGTTTTCCAAAGTGGTTGCCACTCCCGCCAGCAGTCTATGTGAACTCTACTTGCTGCACACCCTCACCTACACTTGGTATTGTCCATTTGGGGTCTTCTTTGTTTTTAACCTGAGCCATTCTGGTTGATGGGGGTGTAATGGTTTCATTTGGGTTTTCGTATGTATTTCTCTGATTACTAATGATTCTCAGCACTTTTTCATATGCTTCCTGGCCATCCTCTTTTTGTGAAGTGCCTATTCAAGACACTTCCCATTTTTCTAGAGTGTCAACTGTCTTTCTCTTTTTGATGTGTAGAAGTTCTTCACATTTTTTGGATATGTGTCTTTTGTTGATTATATGTGCAGCACATATATACTTGCCTTTTCACCCTCCTAATGGAATGGAATTTTTGATGAACAGAAATTCCTAATTTAAGGTAGTCTCATTTATGAGCCTTTCACCTAAAGACTGATGCAGCAATCTTTTCCTACCACAAGGTCAGGAAGATATTCTCCAAAATTATCTTTTAGAGCATGGGTCTATTTCTAGAATCTCTCCTCTGTTACACTGGTCTGTTTATCTATTCTTATACCAGTACCAAACTATCATACGTTGCTACAGCTCTAAAGTAAATCTCAAAACTCAGTAAATTCCCCAACTGTATCTTTGACTTCAAAGTTGTCTAGGCTAATTCCAGGCTTTTGCATTTCCATATAGATTTTAGAATCAGCGTGTCAATTTCTCAGGGGAAAAAAATCAGAATTTTCATTGCATTTGCATTGATTTTATAGATGACCTGGAAGAAAACCAACATTTTTATAACATTGTTTTTCTAGTCTATGAACAGATCTATAGCTCCATATATTTATCTTACTCAATGTGTCTCAGTAACGTATTACACTTTTCTGTGTAGAGGTCTTACACATCTTCTGTTAGATTTAACCCTAAGAATAAATGGAAGTTGTTTTAAAGTTTTTCTTTTTCAGTTACTGTTGATTTTTTTATTTTGAACTTGTATCCAGCAACTTTAACTCACTCAATACTTCTAATAGCGAATCTTTAGATTCTTCTGGATTTCATAAATATACATATATACATACATACATATATATATATATATATAAAATCTGTGAATAATGACATATTTATTTTTCTCCCTAAGCCTTATACCTTTTATGTCTTATTCTTGTATTCCTCTGCTGGCTAAAATCTTAAGTACAAGGTTGAACAGAAATAAGGTTAGCAGCCTTTCTTGTCTCATTCACAACTGCAGAAGGAAAGCTCTCAACATTTCACCATTAAGTACGATGTTTACTCTAGAATTTTTGGAAGATCCCTTATATCAGTAAGGATGTTCCCTTTTATTCCCAGTTTGCTAGTTTTATCATGAATGGGTGCTGAACTTCATCAAATATTTTTCCTAAATCTACTGAGACAATATGATTTTTCATCTTCACTCATCTAATTTGGTAAATAACATTAATTTCATATTCAAATGTTAAAGGAACACTGCAGGACTGGAAGGAATCTGACTTGATTGTGATGTAGTGTCTAATTTTCAAATAACCAGATTTGATACATCGTTATATGGTTTAGGACTTGTGCACTCTGTACTCCAGAGTGGCCTGTATTTTCCTTTCTCATAAGTGCTTTCGTTATCAAAGTTATGCTGGAAAGAATTCTCTATTTTTCTAGGTTCTAGAAGAATTTGCATAATACTGGCACTTTTTCCTCAATTTAAAAAATTGAGATATAATTCATACACCATAAAACTCACCATTTTGAATTATACAATTCAGAGTTGTGCAACATACATGCAAAGAGTTGTGCAACTATCTAATTCCAGAACATTTTCATCACCCCCAAAAGAAACCATAAGCAGTCACTCCCTTTGCTCCCCTCTCTCCAGGCTTGGAAACCACTAATCAACTTTCTGTCTCTATGGATTGGCCTGTTCTGGACATTTCATATAAACAGCATCATACAATATGTGGTCTTTTGAGGCTGGCTTCTTTTACTTAGTATAATGTTTTCAACGTTTTTCCACCGGGTAGCATGTATCCGTACTTCATTCCTTTTTATAACTAAATAATTGCATGAATAAACACACTTGCTTATTCACTTGTCAGCTCATGGATATTCAGGTTGTTTCCACTTTTTGCCTATTATGAATAATGCTGCTATGTACATTCATGTACAAGTTTTTATGTGAACACATGCTTCAAATTCTCTTGGGTGTATAACTGGAAGTGGATTTACAGGGCCATATGGTAACTCGAAGTTTAACATTTAATATTAATGACCAAACTTTTTTCCACAACAGCTGTACCATTTTACATTGTTATCAGCAATATGAGAGGGTTTTATATTCTTCATATCCTTGCCGAGATTTGCTATTTTCTAACTTCTTGATACTAGTCAACAAAAAGAGGATAAAGTGGTATTATTGTTGTTATTTGAAATTCCCTGATGACTAAAAACGTTGAGCATATATTCATGTGCTTATTGGACATTTGTATATCTTCTTTGGAGAAATGTTTATTCAAATTCTTTTTTTTTACATATTTATGGGAATATAATTGCATTACAATGGTGTGTTAGCTTCTGCTTTATAACAGAGTGAATCAGCTATACATATGCATATATCCCCATATGCCTTCCCTCTTGCGCCTCCCTCCCACGCTCCCTATCCCACCCCCTAGGTGGCCACAAAGTACTGAGCTAATCTCCCTGTGCTATGCGGCTGTTTCCCACTAGCTATCTATTTTACATTTGGTAGTGTATACATGTCCATGCCACTCTCTGACTTCGTCCCAGCTTACACTTCCCCTTCCCCATGTCCTCAAGTCCATTCTCTACATCTGCGCCTTTACTCCTGTCCTGCCCCTAGGTTCTTCATAACCAATTTTTTTTTAGATTCCATATATATGTGTTAGCATATGGTATTTGTTTTTCTCTTTCTAACTTACTTCACTCTGTATGACAGACTCTACGTCCATCCACCTCACTACAAATAACTCAATTTGGCTTCTTTTTATGGCTGAGTAATATTCCATTGTATGTATGTGCCACATCTTCTTTATCCATTCATCTGTCAATGGACACTTAGGTTGCTTCCATGTCCTGGCTGTTGTAAATAGAGCTGCAGTGAACACTGTGGTACATGACTCTTTTTGAATTACGGTTTTCTCAGGGTATATGCTCAGTAATGGGATTGCTGGGTCACATGGTAGTTCTATTTTTAGTTTTTTAAGGAACCTCCATACTGTTCTCCATAGTGGCTGTATCAATTTACATTCCCACCACCAGTGCAAGAGGGTTCCCTTTTCTCCACACCCTCTCCAGCATTTATTGATTCTAGATCTTTTGAGGATGGCCATTCTGACTGGTATGAGGTGATATCTCATTGTAGTTTTGATTTGCATTTCTCTAATGATTAGTGATGTCGAGAATCCTTTCATCTGTTTGTTGACAATCTGTATATCTTCTTTGGAGAAATGTCTATTTAGGTCTTCTAGCCATTTTTGGATTGGGTTGTTTTTTTTTGATATTGAGCTGCATGAGCTGCTTGTAAAATCTGGAGATTAATCCTTTGAGAGTTGCTTCCTTTGCAAATATTTTCTCCAATTCTGAGGACTGCCTTTTCATCCTGTTTATGTTTTCCTTTGCTGTGCTAAAGCTTTTAAGTTTCATTAGGTCTCATTTGTTTATTTTTGTTTTTATTTCCATTTCTCTAGAAGGTGGGTCAAAAAGGATCTTGCTGTGATTTATGTCATAGAGTGTTCTGCCTATGTTTTCCTCTGAGAGTTTTACACTGTCTGGCCTTACATTTAGGTCGTTAATCCATTTTGAGTTTATTTTTGTGTATGGTGCTAGGGAGTGTTCTAATTTCATTCTTTTACACGTAGCTGTCCAGTTTTCCAAGCACCACTTATTGAGGAGGCTGTCTTTTTTCCATTGTATATTCTTGCCTCCTTTATTGAAAATAAAGTGACCATATGTGAGTGGGTTTACCTCTGGGCTTTCCAGCCTGTTCTACTGATCTATATTTCTGTTTCTATGCCAGTACCATACTATCTTGATTACTACAGATTTGTAGTATAGTCTCAAGTCCAGGAGCCTGATTCCTCCAGCTCCGTTTTTCTTTCTCAAGATTGCTTTGGCTATTCAGGGTCTTTTGTGTTTCCATACGAATTGTGAGTTTTGTTCTATTTCTGTGAAAAATGCCATTGGTAGTTTGATAGGGAATGCATTAAATCTGTAGATTGCTTTGGGTAGCATAGTCATTTTCACAATGTTGATTCTTCCAGTCCAAGAACATGCTATATCTCTCCATCTGTTGGTACCGGCTTTAACTTCTTTCATCAGTGTCTTAATAGTTTTCTGCAATAAAGGTCTTTTGTCTCTTTAGGTAGGTTTATTCCTAGGTATTGTGTTCTTTTTGTTTCAGTGGTAAATGAGAGTATTTCCTTAATTTCTCTTTCAGATTGTTCATCATTAGTGTATAGGAATGCAAGAGATTTCTGGCTATTAATTTTGTATCCTGCTACTTTACCAAATTCATTGATTAGTTCTAATAGTTTTCTGGTAGAGTCTTCAGGATACTCTATGCATAGTATCATGTAATCTTCAAACATTGACAGCTTTACTTCTTCTTTTCCTATTTGGATTCCTTTTATTTCTTTTTCTTCTTTGATTGCTGTGGCTAAAACTTCCAAAACTATGGTGAATAATCTTGGTGAGAGTGGGCAATCTGTCTTGTTCCTGATCTTACTGGAAATCGTTTCAGTTTTTCACCATTGAGAACGATGTTGGCTGTGGGTCGGTCATATATGGCCTTTTTTATGTTGAGGTAAGTTCCCTCTATACCCACTTTCTGGAGGATTTTTCTCGTAAACGGGTGTTGAATTTTGTCGAAAGCTTTTTCTACATGACTTGAGTTTATCATATAGTTTTTATTCTTCAGTTTGTTAATATGGTGTATCACATTGATTGATTTGCGTATATTGAAAAATCTGCATTCCCAGGATACATCCCACTTCATCATGGTGTATGATCCTTTTAATGTGCTATTGGATTCTGTTTGCTAGTATTTTCTTTTTTTTTCTTTTTGTGGTACGCGGGCCTCTCACTGTTGTGGCCTCTCCCGTTGTGGAGCACAGGCTCCGGACACGCAGGCTCAGCGGCCATGGCTCACGGGCCCAGCCACTTCATGGCATGTGGGATCTTCCCGCAACAGGGCATGAACCCGTGTCCCCTGCACCGGCAGGCGGACTCTCAACCACTGCGCCACCAGGGAAGCCCTGTTGGCTAATATTTTGTTTAGGATTTTTGCATCTATGTTCATCAGTGATATTGGCCTGTAGTTTTCTTTCTTTGTGACATCTTTGTCTGGTTTTGGTATCAGGGCGATGGTGGTCTCATAGAATGAGTTTGGGAGTGTTCCCCCTTCTGGTAAATTATGGAACAGTTTGAGAAGGAGAGGTGTTAGCTCTTCTCTAAATGTCTGATAGAATTCACCTGTGAAGCCATCTGGTCCTGCGCTTTTGTTTGTTGGAAGATTTTTAATCACAGTCTCAATTTCAGTGCTTGTGATTGGTCTGTTTATATTTTCTTTTTCTTCCTGGTTCAGTCTCGGAAGGTTGTGCTTTTCTAACAATTGGTTCATTTCTTCCAGGTTGTCCATTTTATTGGCACATAGTTGCTTGTAGTAATCTCTCATGATCCTTTGTATTTCTGCAGTGTCACTTGTTACTTCTTTTTCATTTCTAATTCTATTGATTTGAATCTTCTCCTCTTTTTGTTGATGAGACTGGCTAATGGTTTATCAATTTTGTTTATCTTCTCAAAGAACCAGCTTTTAGTTTTCCTGATCTTTGCTACTATTTCCTTCATGTCTTTTGCATTTATTTCTGATCTGATCTTTATGATTCTTTCCTTCTGCTAACTTTGAGGTTTTTTTGTTCTTCTTTCTCTAAGTGCTTTAGGTGTAAGGTTAGATTGTTTATTTGAGATGTTTCTTGAGGTAGGATTGATGTGCTATAAACTTCCCTCTTAGAACTGCTTTTGCTGCATCCCATAGGTTTTGGGTTGTCGTGTTTTCATTGTCATTTGTCTCT
Organism: Phocoena phocoena; assembly: GCF_963924675.1. Lineage (NCBI taxonomy): Eukaryota > Metazoa > Chordata > Mammalia > Artiodactyla > Phocoenidae > Phocoena > Phocoena phocoena. Next base: position 118,291,857 of record NC_089220.1, on the reverse strand, counting down.
AGGTATTTTTTGATTTCCTCTTTGATTTCTTCAGTGATCTCTTGGTTATTAAGTATTGTTTAGCCTCCATGTGTTTGTATTTTTTTACAGAATTTTTCCAGTAATTGATTTCTAGTCTCATAGTGTTGTGGTCAGAAAAGGTACTTGATAATGATTTCTAATTTCTTAAATTTACCAAAGCTTGATTTGTGACCTAGGATATGATCCTGGAGAATGTTCCATGAGCACGTGACAAGAAAGTGTATTCTGTTGTTTTTGGATGGAATGTCCTATAAATATCAATTAAGTCCATCTTGTTTAATGTATCATTTAAAGCTTGTGTTTCCTTATTTATGTTCATTTTGGATGATCTATCCATCAGTGAAAGTGAGGTGTTAAAGTCCCCTACTATAACTGTGTTACTGTCAATTTCTTCTTTTATGGCTGTTAGCATTTGCCTTATGTATTGAGGTGCTCCTTCGTTGCATGTATAAATATTTACAATTGTTATATCTTCTTCTTGGATCGATCCCTTGATCATTATGCAGTGTCCATCGTCATCTCTGGTAATAGTCTTAAAGTCTATTTTGTCTGATATGAGAATTGCTGCTCCAGCTTTCTTTTGATTTCCATTTGCATGGAATAACTTATTCCATCCCCTCACCTTCAGTTTGTATGTGTCCCTAGGTCTGAAGTGGGTCTCTTGTAGACAGCATATATATAGGTCTTGTTTTTGTATCCATTCAGCTAGTCTATGTCTTTTGGTTGAAGCACATATTCCATTTACATTTAAGGTAATTATCAATATGTATGTTTCTATTACCATTTTCTTAATTGTTTTGGGTTTGTTATTCTAGGTTTTTTCCTTCTCTTGTGTTTCCTGCCTAGAGAAGATCCTTTAGCATTTGCTGTAAAGCTGGTTAGGTGGTGCTGAAATCCCCTAACTTTTGCTGTCTTTAAAGGTTTTAGTTTCTCCATCAAATCTGAATGAGATCCTGGCTGCTTAGAGTAACCTTGTTTGTAGGTTTTTTCCTTTCATCACTCTAAATATGTCCTGCCACTCCCTTCTGGCTTGCAGAGTTTCTGCTGAAAGATCAACTGTTAACCTTATGGGGATTCCCTTGTATGTTATTTGTTGTTTTTCCCTTGCTGCTTTTAATATTTTTCCATGTTTTTAATTTTTGATAGCTTGATTAATATGTGTCCTGGCCTGTTCTCCTTGGATTTATCCTGTATGGGACTCTCTGCATTTCCTGGACTTGATTAACTATTTCCTTTCCCATGTTATGGAAGTTTTTAACTATAATCTCCTCAAATATTTTCTCAGTCCCTTTCTTCTTCTTTTCTTCCTCTGGGACCCCTATAATTCGAATGTTGGTGCATTTAATTTTGTCCCAGAGGTCTCTGAGACTGCCCTCAATTCTTTTCATTCTTTTTTCTTTATTCTGCTTTGTGGTAGTTATTTCCACTATTTTATCTTCCAGGTCACTTCTCTGTTCTTCTGCCTCAGCTTTTCTGCTATTGATTCCTTCTAGAGAATTTTTAATTTCATTTATTGTGTTGTTCATCATTGTTTGTTTGCTCTTTAGTTCTTCTAGGTCCTTATTAAACGTTTCTCATATTTTCTCCACTCTATTTCCAGGATTTTGGATCATATTTACTATCATTACTCTGAATTCTTTTTCAAGTAGACTGCCTATTTCCTCTTCATTTCTTTGGTCTGGTGGGTTTTTACCTTGCTCCTTCATCTGCTGTGTATTTCTCTGTCTTGTCATCTTGCTTAACTTACTGTGTTTGGGGTCCCCTTTTTCTGGCTGCAGGTTTGTAGTTCCAGTTGTTTTTGGTGTCTAACCCCAGTGGGTAAGGTTGGTTCAATGGGTTGTGTAGGCTTCCTGGTGGAGGGGAGTAGTGCCTGTGTTCTGGTGCATGAGGCTGGATCTTGTCTTTATGTTGAGGAAGACTGCATCCAGTGGTGTGTTGGGGGTGTCTATGACTTTATTATGATTTTAGGCAGCCTCTCTGATAATGGGTGGTGGTGTGTTCCTGTCCTGCTACTCGTTTGGCATAGGGTGTCCAGCACTGTAGCTTGCTGGTCGTTGAGTGGAGCTGGGTCTTAGCGTTGAGATGGAGATCTCTGGGAGAACTTTCACCATTTGATATTACATGGAGCCAGGAGGTCTCTGGTGGACCAATATCCTGAACTTGGCTCTCCCACCTCCCACCTGTGCCTCCCAGAGGCACAGGCCTGACACCCGGCTGGAGCACCAAGACCCTGTCAGCCACACAGCTCAGAAGAACATGGAGAGCAAAAGAAAGAAAGAAAGAAAAAAATAAAATAGAATAAAATAGTTATTAAAATATAATTATTAAAAATTTTTTAAATTAAGAAGAAAAAAAAGAAAACAAAAAAACGGGTAGAAGAGAGCAACCAAACTGGAAAACAAATCCACCAATAATAACAAGTTCTAAAAACTATACTTAAAAAAAAAACAAAAAAAAAACAGACAGACAGAACCCTAGGACAAATGGTAAGAGCAAAGCTATACAGATAAAATCACACAAAGAAGCATACACATACACATTCAGAAAAAGAGAAAAAGGAAAAAATATATATATATCGCTGCTCCCAAAATCCACCACCTCAATTTTGGGATGATTCGTTGTCTAGTCAGGCATTACACAGATGCAGGGTACATCAAGTAGGTTGTGGAGATTTAATCTACTCCTGAGACCACTGGGAGAGACTTCCCTTTCTCTTCTTTGTTCACACAGCTCCTGGGGTTCAGCTTTGGATGTGGCCCCGCCTCTGCGTGCAGGTTGCCTGAGGCCGTCTGTTCTTCGCTCAGACAGAATGGGGTTAAAGTAGCAGCTGATTAGGGGGCTCTGGCTCACCCAGGCCAGGGTGGAGGGAGGGTTATGGAATACGGGGCGAGCCTGCAGCAGCAGAGGCCAATGTAAAGTTGCACCAGCCTGAGGCACGTCATGTGTTCTCCCAGGGAAGCTGTCCCTGGATCATGAGACCCTGGCAGTGCCGGGCTGCACAGGCTCTCCTGAGGGGAGGTATGCACAGTGACCTGTGCTTGCACACAGGCTTCTTGGTGGCTGCAGCAGCAGCCTTAGCATTTCATGCCCACCTCTGGTGTCCCTGCTAATAGCTGCGGCTCACGCCTGTCTCTGGAGCTCGTTTAGGCAGTGCTCTGAATCCCCTCTCCTTGCGCACCCTGAAACAATGGTCTCTTGCCTCTTAGCCAGGTCCAGACTTTTTCCCGGACTCCCTCTGGCTAGCTGTGGTGCACTAGGCCCCTTCAGGCTGTGTTCACGCAGCCAACCCCAGTCCTCTCCCTGGTATCTGACCTCTGACCTCTGAAGAAGCCAGAGCCTCATCTCCCAGCCCCTACCCGTCCCGGAGGGTGAGCAGACAAGCCTCTCAGGCTGGTGAGTGCTGGTCTGCACCGATCTTCTGTGCGCGAAACTCTCCACTTTGCCCTCTGCACTGCTGTTGCTGTGCTCTCCTCCATGGCTCCAAAGCTTCCCCCCACCAGCCCCCATCTCTCAAGGGGCTTCTTAGTGTGTGGAAACTTTTCCTCCTTTGCAGCTCCCTCCCAGTGGTGCAGGTCCCATTCCTATTCTTTTGCCTGTTTTTTTCTTCTTTTGCCCTACCCAGGTATGTGGGGAGTTTCTTGCCTTTTGGGAAGTCTGAGGTCTTCTGCCAGCATTCAGTAGGTGTTCTGTAGGAGTTGCTCCACATGTAGATGTATTTCTGATGTATCTGTGGGGAGGAAGGTGATCTCCGCGTCTCACTCTTCCGACATCTTGAAGGTCTCTCCTATTTAAATTCTTTGCCTATTTTTTAACTGGGTCAGTTGTCCCTTTTATTGTTGGACTGTAGGAGTTCTTCATATATTCTGTATATTAGACTGTTATCAGACATATGGTTTGAAAATATTTTCTCTCATTCTGTGAGTTGTCTTTTGACTTAATAGTGTTGGCTTAATAGTGGCCTATAACACACATAAGTTTTTACTTCTGTTGAAGTTCAATTTACATATTTTTAATTTAATTATTTGTGCTTTGGGTATCATGTCTAAGAAACTATTGCCCAGTCCAAGGTTACAAAGATTTCCACCTATGTTTTCTTCAAATAGTTTTATAGTTTTATCTCTTACAGTTAGGTCTTTGTTCCATTTTCAGTTAATTTTTTGCACATGGTGTGAGGTAGGTATCCAAATTCATTATTTGCGTGTGGATGTCTAGTTTTCAACACATGGACACCAGCACCATGTGTTGAAAACACTATTCTTTCCCCATGAAATAGTCTTGGCACCCCTGTCAAAAAAACAGTGGCCACAGATGTGTGGATTTATTTCTAGGCTCTCAGTGTTATTGCATTGATCTATATGTCTATCATTGTTCTGGTAACTTACTGCTTTATTATAACTTTGAAGTAAGTTTTGAATTCAGGAAGTGTGGGTCCTTCAAACCACTCACATTTTACCAACTGCCCCCCTACTGTACGTTAGAGAAAAAAATAATCTAATCCAGGATCCAGTCGAGGATCAGGCATTGCATTTAATTGTCCTGACCGCTTAGTTCTGCTACAGTTCTTCCTCAGTCTTTCATGACCTCATATTTATAAAGGATACAGGCCAGTTATTTCATAATATGTCAATCAATTTCAGGTCAAATTAAATTATCAGGAATATCACATTTCTGATGTTGTGGTCTTAGTGCCTTATTTAAAAAGGTACCTGGGGCTTCCCTGGTGGCGCAGTGGTTAAGAATCTGACTGCCGATGCAGGGGGCACGGGTTCAAGCCCTGGTCCAGGAAGATTCCACATGCCACAGAGCAACTAAGCCCATACGCCACAACTACTGAGCCTGCGCTCTAGAACCCGCGAGCCACAACTACTGAAGCCCACGTCCCTAGAGCCTGTGCTCCACAACAAGAGAAGCCACCACAATGAGAAGCCTGCACATCACAACAAAGAGTAGCCCCCATTCGCCGCAACTAGAGAAAACCCACGCACAGCAACGAAGGCCCAATGCAGCCAAAAATAAATAAATAAAAGGACACCTGCTATGTATATGTCCTATTACTGGTGATAATAACCTTGATGATTTGATTAAGTGGTACCTACCAACTCCCCCACCTAAACTTCCTATTTTTCTTTGTAATTAATATTTTATAGAGAGCTATTTTGTGACTATATAAATATCCTGTTCTTCAACAAAATTTCACCCACTAATTTAAGATCCATTGGTGATTCTTGCCTGAATAAATTATTATAATAGTTGCTAAATGATGATTTTCTAATTCCATCATTCCCTCTACTTAGCATCCTATTGTAGGAAAGGTGCTGTCCCTTCTCCCTCATTTGCCTATTTATTCATTTAGTTATTCATAACAGGATGGATTCATCAATTCCTACATTATTGAATGATCCATTACTATATTTGTTTTGATGCTCAAATTGTCCCAGATTTGGACAATCGGAAGTCCTTCATGCTGGCTCCTATGTATTTCTGACATGTCCCCATTATATCAGAGCATTCCCTAGCTTTCTGTCACAAAAAGAATTTTCAGGCTCATCTTGTATTTTCCCTGCCCCTGCTCTGGAACCAGCCATTCCTCTAAGAAGCTCTAGTTCCTCTTATTGGAGAATGGTATCTTGACCACGATTAGGTGTTTAATGTGCTCACTGGTACTGGTGTGTCAACGCTTCAAGGTGCTCCCAGTAGACAATAGAAATATATATATATTTTTTATAAACCCACACACATATATGTATAGTTTACTTTTTTCCCCTAACTTCTTGAGCTGGATACTAAGATCATTGGCTTTTAGCCTTTATTTCATTTCAATTATATGCATTTTAGCACTATAAAGTTTCCTTTAAGCAGGACTTAGGCTCCATCTCACATATATTGTTTTTGTTATCATTCAGTTCAAAATATTTTCTAATTTCTATTGTAACTTCTTCTTTGACCAATGGATTATTCAGAAGTGTTTTGCTGAGGCTTCCCACTAAGGATTTCTATCTTTTCCTGGATCATGCCCCTATAATTCTCCCCTGCTTAAGAATTCTTCCCTCTCCTAAGCTGTCTGTAGATTTGTTATTTATCACCTAGCACTTCCAATCCTCAGAGAGAGTTGACCTGAATTTTCTATTCTATCTCTAGTAGAAGTGAAAGCCCCTCTACCCAAACATTTTTACCAGTGATTTTCATAAAGCAATACAGGGTATGCTCATCTAATTTACAGATGAAATAAATCTATGGTAGACAACAGAATTCGAAAAATATATAAATCTGCACTGTTCAATATGGTAATCACTTGCCACATGCGGCTATTAAGTACATGAAAAGTAGCTCATCTGAACTTACACTTGGACCAAAAGAAAAGGAATGTAAAATACCTTAATGTTCATACTAAAAAATAGTAATAATGGTCATACTGATTACATGTTGAAATAATTTTGATGTATTGGGTTAAATTTAAAATATTAATGTTTCTTTTTGCCTTTTTAATGTAACAAATAGAAAGATTAAAAGTACATATGTGGCTCACATTATATTTCTATTGGGCGGCACTGATCTTGACAGGCTACAATAACTTGGCAAATCTAAAAAGATGAGATTTTTAAATGATAAATTTCTGATTCTACCCTTTGATCCAGTAACTAACTGTACAAGTAAAAGATTGGGGGGAGGTTGGTCTTAACAACACATGACACATATAAAAAGACTGGAATTTTATTTGACACTAAACTCAAGTTGAGTAAATAGTTTGCTGAGTGAGAGGAAAAAGTGAATAAGGCCTCACACTTCAATAATACAAGGATAACAGCAACTATGAAAAGGCTGTGAGTCTCACCAGCACAAGGTAAAATGAGACCATTTCCTCTGTGGGATTTCCATTTGTATTAAACATTTTTTATTGCTAACCAGAATTTTCACTCCCTTTCCAGTTTGGGGAATTGGGTTCTTGCACAGATGTAAAAGGAGAAGATCCTCCTCCTCCTTCCTACTACTTGGCAGTAAGGCTCAGAAATATGATTGGGACTTAACCAATCAGATTCACTTGCCTGGGACTTTGAATCTCAAACTAGTAAGGCAACGATGAAGAGGCAATGGTGTTATTAAAAAACAGCAATACAACCTAGCCAGATGTTTCTCTGCAAAACCTCCCTTGGTTTCTGCCTATTTTCTAACCCTGATTCATCAGTTCTAGTGACAAATCTGTGAACTATCCAATATCCTCCCAATAAATTATTTTTTCTACTTCAATCTGCTAGAGTCTATTTTTGTTGCTAGCTACCAAGAGCCTGACTGATAAGCCATTGTAAGCACAATTTAAGGAGGCTAGATAGATAAAGCAGAACACAATAAAACAAGTGTGATAATAAGGAAGACTTTAACATCACATCATAGTAGGAACTATAGTAAGAACTGGATGACTAGATTTTAAAAGACTAAAGGGATGGTATGATAGATACCTTCACATGTATGAGAGCTTGACATAAAGGGATTATATTATTTCCGTATGAATATAATTTATAGAACAAAGAATGCTTGGTGAAAATTACAGATTTTTACCTGGCAGAGCTGTCTCAAAAGAGAATTAGTTACCCGGGGGAATACGGTCAAGGGTAACTCTGTAATCGGTATGTGGACTAGACAACTTTACTTACAGTTCTAAGATTCTATGATTTACTCACCAAATGCAAATTTGTTAGGAACCCACTATGTGCCAAAATACTGAATCTATGAAACTCAAACCACAGGAGAGATGTATTCTATGCTTTAAAACACTGATAGCATGCCTGCAAATGCTGCTCTTTAGGCTGAGTGAATTAAACAGATTATTCCCTCAGATACCCAATGTAACATTTATCAGTGGTACTTTCTGACAGAATGAATTATAATTTACAATCCCTCTTAAAGCAAATTTCTATCCTCTCCAATCTTTAGAAAGTTTTACTCTAGGACCTGAGGACAAGGGGGCAGGGTGGGAAGGGTAAGGTGGGACAAAGTGAGAGAGTAGCAATGACATACATACACTACCAAATGTAAAATAGATAGCTAGTGCGAAGCAGCTGCATAGCACAGGGAAATCAGCTTGGTACTATGTGACAACTTAGGTGGGACGGGGATGGTGGGAGGGAGGCGCAACAGGGAGGGGATATGGGGATATATGTATACATATAGCTGATTCATTTTATTATAGAGCAGAAACTAACACAACATTGTAAAGCAATTATACTCTAATAAAGATATAAAAAATAAATTAAATAAAAAAAATTTTGTAAGATAATTTTATTCTAAAAAATTGGATTAATAAGTAAAACTATTAGCTGCAAAATATATTAAATAACGAGCAAATCCCACAGAATTATCTGATGAGTAATGAAGTCACACTGTCTGTAGTCAGCCACTTCATTTTCAAGATAACACTGACGTTTAGTGATCTGGATGTGATGGCACAGAACCCAAACCCTACTGACACCTGGCCCACTGCTCTTTCTGCTAAGTCATATCTCCAAGACTTCCTACACCAGCAGCAAGAAAAATAAAAGGAAGAAAAGATAGGAACGAAAAAAATTACTAGCAAAATCCATTATCAAGGGCATGTTTCTTCCAGTGTTCTTTATTAACATTTTTTACATTTACTACTAAACTGAAAGTTTCTGATGTGAAAATTCAAAAAAATAATAATAGTCTCTTCTAAATACTCAGTCTTAAATTCTACTACCATATATGTGAAATCATCAGTTTAAAAACAAATAAATTTGGAAAAGTAAATGTTTAGAATTTTACCAGCATTTCTTATGCGACTGACTCAAAGCTAAATATATCACAGGCAATTATGCATGATTTAAAACCAGTTTTCAATAATATGATGGACTACTTGCATTCTGTTTATCAAATACAGCATTTGCACTGGCAGTGAGCTTCCAATGGCAAAATAAATTTTAAATTGACTGGATTTCACAGGGAATCATTTCTAAATCAGCTTGTCTAGTATAAACAGATCATCTGTGCGCCACTGTACATACTCATGATAATAACCATTGCTGCACTCTAATTTTCTTCTTTATTTTTTTATTAATTTATTTATTTATTTATTTATTTTTGGCTGCGTTGGGTCTTCGTTGCTGAGCACGGGATTTTCTCTAGCTGTGGTGAGTGGCGGCTACTCTTCATTGTGGTACGCAGGTTTCTCAGTGAGGTGGCTTCTCTTGTTGTGGAGCATGGGCTGTAGGTGTGCAGCTTCAGTAGTTGTGGCACGTGGGCTCGGTAGCTGTGGCTCACAGGTGCTAGAGTGCAGGCTCAGTAGTTGTGGTGCAAGGGTTTAGTTGCTCTGTGGCATGTCAGATCTTCCTGGACCAGGGATTGAACCCGTGTCCCCTGCATTGGCAGGTGGATTCTTAACCCCTGTGGCCACCAGGGAAGTCTCTGATTTTCTTCTTTAGATAATCCAAAATAACATTACTGGGACACTACATTCTACACATCTCGCAAAGACTTTTTCTTAGCACAGACTAGTTTTGCATATGAATGACAATGAAAATTTTACACAAGAGTTAAAAGCACAGGCCACTAAGATCTACTCCGTTACTCAGAAACAGGAACTGATTTCAAGTGTAACTATGTGTAGATATTGCTTAATTGGCCAAAGTTGTCATTTAAATGCATAAGACAAAGAACTTCAAAGTGTATTCACTTCACCAGTATCACACCATTCTCATCTTACTATAAAGACTAAAGACATACCACTCTCACTTTACTATAAAAGCCAACTTTCCAATACTCCCAGAAGATGACTATCAGAAAATGCTAACCAGCTATAAAAATGCTTAGGTTTTATAAATACATTACTTTTCTATAACAAAATCTTAGACTGATGTTTTAGTGTCAGTGACCCTCAAAGACCTCAAAAACGCTTTTCACTTATATACGCCTAATTATTCATAAATGAAATATAGTACCAACCTCACTTCAGTCATAAAAGTTATATTCTACTTTAAAAGATTCTTCTGAACAAAGAAGTATTGTTTATTTTCTTTCAAAGGTAATCTTTAGTGCCAAATCACTGGTAATAAAAGTCTTCTTACAATCAGGAAAAGGAAAAATTTTTTAATTTAGTCGGCTTCCTTTTCTCAATTCTACTAACAGATTCAAATTCTTTAACTTAAATGACCTATTTATTTAGGGCACAGAAAGTTTTAATTCAGGATAATTTATTTTAGAAGTTTTCTACTGATTTCCCTTTTTGCTAAAAAAAAAAAAAAAAAAGAAAAAGAAAAAACCCTCTAAAAGGTAAGAATATAAGCAGCTATACTTCTAACACAAGTTGGCACAGAGAAAGTACATTTGGTGGCTTAAACAACCTATTTTAAGGAATGTTTAGCTCAACGTTATCAGAAATGATCAGAGTGGTACCGTGCAGCTGTAATCCGAGTCATGTTTTACGAACAAGGGAATACAAACAAGACAAGCAGCTGGAGCAGCCTCACAGTCACTGATGCACATCTTCCTCCTTACAGCTATGAAGGCCATTTTGTCAAGCAAGATGAAACAGAACAAAAGTGGCTCTGAAAGTAATGTTATAGGCATTCAGATAACTACATATAGATGTACAGCTAAAATTACCAATTAGTTTACCAATTGGCTGCAACGGATTCGATTGGTTTGTAACTAATTCTAGTTACTGGCACACAGGGCAGGATGGTTGGCGCCATCCCTTTGTCCTCCTGACACACAATACTAGTGCAGACCCTTGGGCCCAGGACATCAATACAACCCTCCAATTCAGCTGCAGGAATGAGCACAGTGGTGTACCTCAGTGATGATGAAGAAGTGGAAATAACCATCACATGAGAAGTCAGTGATAAAGGGAATGTTATGAAAGAAAGAGCTTTACAAAAAGTGTAACAAGTTTTAAAAAGCATTATTTTTTAAAAACAGCTAATCTAACTTTTAAAAACTACTAATGAAATAAATAGTTCAAAAGGGAAATCATCTGAAAGCAAAATGGCAAGTAAACCACTAACAAAACTGACTAATTTCAACATTCACAGTCAGGTTCATTCCTTTATCATTCACTTCTTTCAAATATCTTGCCTTAATTTTCAGTATAAGCAACCTGGAAAAAGAATACATTATATGTTCAACAAATGAAAGCCTGTAAATGAAAATCTGCTGATGGAAACCATTCTCCTATAATTTAATCCTTACTAGGATCCTTTTGGATAAATAAAATTTGCAGTTGCCTCGGTAGTGATAAAAAAATATTTTGCTGCAGTGGCTAATTTTTATCTCAACTCATTTGCAAGCTGGCTTGAATAGATGCTTTTCTCTTATGTAATTTCCCACTATGAAAACTGAGAGACCTATTGCAACTAAAAATGAGCAAAGATACTCAAATAAAATTGTTATAATACACAAAATCAACAATACTCAAGTTCAAATTCCCACTGATACTTTCATGGTTACCTCTAAACAACTACTTAATGAATTTCTTATGCCTGGAATATTCTCCCAATACCAAACTAAATGTTCACATTCAGGCTGAAGGTCCTCAGGTGTCATCTAGCCAAACTCTTCATTTACGAACACAAAGGTAGGAAAAGGTTTGGTGATTTTTCCGAAGTCATGCAACTAGAGTAGAGAAAACACTAAAATAACTATTATTCCATGAAATCGACTACTTTCCTTTCAAGGGACAGCACAAATATCAAATGTAAAAACTCTACCAGAATCCTGCAGCCTGTATCTCTCCTTCTATGAATATCAGCATATGTAAAAACTAATGTTAACACATATTCAAAACTCATAAGTGCTACTCATGAACCTGAAAGGGAGAAAAGACTTTTCTCCCTCAAGCCACATATATTGTAATATTGCAACCCACATCCTAAGAGAAAAATAACATAACATTTTTCTAAAATTTTAACCTCCACTAAGTCACCATGCATAGAAGAGCAAAACTTCTTCTGAAGACATAAACTGACTCTCTCCCAGCAAACAAATCTCAAATATTTTTTAAAATCCTGAGGAATAACATGACAGAAATATAACCTTTGCTGCTACACCTTGTGATCTGGACATCAAGAAGAAATGTGTTCTATATTGCAGTCATTACCTGGTAAATTTCCATCATGCAAAATTAACAGTAGAATTCAACTGCAGGAAAAAAACAGTAAAAAAGAAAAACTGTAAAAACGACAAATACATGGAGGCTAAACAGTGAGCTACTAAATAACCAAGAGATCACTGAAGAAATCACAGAAGAAATTAAAAAATACATAGAAACAAACGAAAATGAAAACACAACAGAAAACCTATGGAACACAGCAAAAGCAGCTCTAAGAGGGAAGTTTATAAAAATTCAATCTCACCTCAAGAAACAAGAAAAATCTCAAATAAACAATCTAACCCTACACCTAAATCAACTAAAGAAAGAAAAACAAAGAAAACCCAAAGTCAGTAGCAGGAAAGAAATCATAAACATCAGAGCAGAAATAAATAAAATAGAAACAAAGAAAACAATAGCAAAGATCAGTAAAACTAAAAGCTGGTTCTTTGAGAAGATAAACAAAATTGATAAACCCTTAGCCAGACTCATCAAGAAAAAAAGAAGAGTACCCAAATCAATAAAATTAGAAATGAAAAAGGAGAAATCACAACTGACACCACAGAAATAGAAAGAATTATAAGAGACTACTACAAACAACTATATGCCAATAAACTGAACAACCATGAAAAAATGGACAAATTCTCGGAAAGGTACAATTTTCGAAGAATGAACCAAGAAGAATTAGAAAATATAAACAGACCTATCACAAGTAATGCAATTGAAACTGTAATTAAAAATCTTCCAACAAACAAAAGTCCAGGACCAGATGCCTTCACAGGTGAATTCTACCAAATATTTAAAGAAGAGCCAACACCGATCCTACTCAAACTCTTCCAAAAAATTGCAGAGGGAGGAACACTCCCAAATTCATTCTACGAAGCCAGCATCACCCTGATACCAAAACCAGAAAAAGATATCACACAAAAAAAATTATAGACCAATATCACTGATGAACATAGATTCAAAAATCCTGAACAATATACTAGCAAACAGAATCAAACAACATATTAAAAGGATTGTGCACCATGATCAAGTGGGATTTCTCCCAGGGATGCAAGGATTCTTCAGTATACACAAATCAATAAATGTGATACACTAGATTAACAAATTAAGGAATAAAAAGCATATGATCATCTCAATAGATGGAGAGAAAGCTTTTGACAAAATTCAACGCTCATTTATGATAAAAACTCCCCAGAAAAATGGATAAAGAGGGAACCTACCTCAGCAAAATAAAGGCCACATACGACAAACACACAGCAAGCACCACACTCACTGGTGAAAAGTGAAAGCATTCCACTAAGATCAGGAAGAAAACAAGGATGTCCACTCTAGTCACTCTTATTCAACATATTTCTGGAACTCCTAGCCACAGCAGAGAAGAAAAAGAAATAAAAGGAATACATACTGGAAAAGAAGAAGTAAAACAGTCACTGTCTGCAGATGACATGAGACTATACATAGAAAATCCTAAAGATGCAACCAGGAAACTACTAGAACTAAATAGTGAATTTGGTAAGGTTGCAGGATACAAAATTAATGCACAAAAATCTCTGGCATTCCTACACACTAACAGCAAAAAATTAAAAACAGAAATTAAGGAAACAATCCCATTCACCACGGCAACAAAAAGAATAAAATTCCTAGGAATAAACCTGCCTAAGAAGGCAGAAGACGTGTACTCATAAAACTATAAAACACTAATGAAAGGAATCAAAGATGACATAAAAAGACGGAGAGGGCTTCCCTGGTGGTGCAGTGGTTGAGAGTCCACCTGCCGACGCAGGGGACACAGGTTCATGCCCCAGTCCGGGAAGATCCCACATGCTGCAAAGCGGCTAGGCCCGTGAGCCATGGCCACTGAGCTTGCGCGTCCGGAGCCTGTGCTCCGCAATGGGAGAGGCCCACGTACTGCAAAAAAAAAAAAAAAGATGGAGAAATATACCATGTTCTTGGGTTGGAAGAATCAATATTGTGAAAATAACTATACTACCCAAAGTAACCTAAGATTCAATGCAATTCCTATCAAACTACCAATGGCATTTTTCACAGAACTAGAGTAAAAAATTCACAATTTGTATGGAAACACAAAAGACCCTGAATAGCCAAAGCAATCTTGAGAAAGAAAAACAGAGCTGAAGGAAAAAGGCTCCCTTACTTCAGACTATACTACAAAGCTACAGTAATCAAGACAGTATAGCACTGGCACAAAAACAGAAATATAGATCAATGGAACTGGACAGAGAGCCCAGAGATAAACCCACGCACATATGGTCACCTTATTTTTGATAAAGGAGGCAAGAATATACAATGGAGAAAAGACAGCCTCTTCAATAAGTGGTGCTGGGAAAACTGGACAGCTACATGTAAAAGAATGAAATTAGAACACTCCCTAACACCATATACAAAAATAAACTCAAAATAGATTAAAGACCTAAATGTAAGGCCAGACACTATAAAACTCTTAGAGGAAAACACAAGCAGAACACTCCATGACATAAACCACAGCAAGATCCTTTTTGACCCATCTCCTAGAGAAATGGAAATAAAAACAAAAATAAACAAATGGGACCTAATGAAACTTAAAAGCTTTTGCACAGCAAAGGAAACCATAAACAAGACCAAAAGACAATCCTCAGAATGGGAGAAAATATTTGCAAATGAAGCAACTGACAGAGGATTCATCTCCAAATTTTTCAAGCAGCTCATGCAGCTCAATAACAAAAAACAAACAACCCAATCCAAAAATGGACAGAAGCCCTAAATAGCCATTTCTCCAAAGAAGATATACAGATTGCCAACAAACACATGAAAGAATGCTCCAAATCATTAATCGTTAGAGAAATGCGAATCAAAACTACAATGAGATATCATCTCACACTGGTCAGAGTGGCCATCATCAAAAAATCTAGAAACATTTAATGCTGGAGAGGGTGTGGAGAAAAGGGAGCACTCTTGCACTGTTGGTGGGAATGTAAATTGATACAGCCACTATGGAGAACAGTATGGAGGTTCCTTAAAAAACTAGAAATAGAACTACCACACGACCCAGCAATCCCACTACTGGGCATATACCCTGAGAAAACCATAATTCAAAAAGAGTCGTGTACCAAAAGGTTCATTGCAGCTCTATTTACAATAGCCAGGAGATGGAAGCAACCTAAGTGTCCATCAACAGATGAATGGATAAAGAAGATGTGGCACATATATACAATGGAATATTACTCGTCATAAAAAGAAACGAAACTGAGTTATTTGCAGTGAGGTGGATGGACCTAGAGTCTGTCATACAGAGTGAAGTCAGAAAGAGAAAAATAAACACTGTATGCTAACACATATATATGGAATCTAAGAAAAAAAAAAGTCATCAAGTACCTACGGGTAAGATGGGAATAAAGACACAGACCTACTAGAGCATGGACTTGAGGATATGGGGAGAGAGAAGGGTAAGCTGTGACAAAGTGAGAGAGTGGCATGGACATATATATCAAACTTAAAATAGATAGCTAGTGGGAAGCAGCTGCATAGCACAGGGAGATCAGCTAGGTGGTTTGTGACCACCTAGAGGGGTGGGATAGGGAGGGTGGGATGGAGGGAGACGCAAGAGGGAAGAGATATGGGAACATATGTATATGTATAACTGATTCACTTTGTTATAAAGCAGAAACTAACACTCCATTGTAAAGCAGAAACTAACACATCATTTTAAAGCAATTATACTCCAATAAAGATGTTAAGAAAAGATATTCAAAGAAATGAACAATGAACAATGAACAAATGAATATGACTTTGAAGGAGACAATTTAGTTAAGCTCAATTTCTCTTCTAAACATTTCAAAATTCAATGATAAAAATGATTTTCTGATAACAAAATTACTCTCATTGTACTATGAAGAATATATTTAACAAAGAAATGAAAAAAAAAAAACATGACCCACAAAGTAAAAAGGAAATTCAAGGAACAGGAGAAAATATTTATAAATCATGTATCTAGTAAGGGATTATATGTATCCCTCTATATAGCCTATATATCCAGACTATATAGAGAACTCCTAAAACTTAACAACAACAAAAAAAAACAATTCAAAAACGGGCAAAGGACTTGAATAGACATTGCTCAAAAGAGGATTTACAAGTGGTCAATACACAGATGTAAAGATACTCAACATCACTAATAATCAAGGAAATGCAAATCAAAACAACAAGATATCACCTCACACATGTCAGAATGACTATCATCAAAAAGAACACAACAAATGTTAGCAAACACATGGAAAAATGTGAACCCTTGTACACTGTTGGTGGGAATGTAAACTGGTGCAGCCTCTGTGGAAAACGGTATGGAGGTTTCTCAAAAAAACTAAAAATAGAAATACCATAAGACCCAGCAGTTCCACTCCCGTGTAGATGTCCGAAAAAAAATGTAAACACTAATTCAAAAAGATACATGCACTCCAGTGTGCACAGCAGCATTATTTACAATTGCCAAGATGTGAAAGCAACCTAAGTGTCCATCAACAGGTGAACAGGTAAAGAAGATGCTGTATATACACATACACCACACACACACACACACACACACAATGGAATACTACTCAGCCATAAAAAAGAATGTAATATTGCCATTTGCAACAACATGGATGGACTTGGAGGGTATTATGCTAAGTGAAATAAGTCAGACAGAGAAAGACAAATACTGTATGATATCACTTATATGTGGAATCTAGAAACTACAACAAAGTAGTGAATATAACAAAAAAGAAACAGACTTAGATATAGAGAATAAACTAGCGGTTAACACTGGGGAGAGGGAAGGGTGGAGGGGCAATATAGGGGTAGGCAATTAGGAGGTACAAACCATTATGTATAAAATAAGCTACAAGGATATAATGTACAACCTAGGGAATATAGAAAATATTTTATAATAACTATAAAAGGGAGTATAACCTTTAAAAATTGTGACTCACTATATTGTATGCCTGTAACATATAATACTGTACATCAACTATATTTCAATAAAAAAAGGAAAAAAAGAAAAAGCAATACTGTGATTTAATTGATAGAGAAAACAGCTGTCATGAAGAAACTCAAAGAGCTACAAGAAAACTCAGAAAGGCAGTTCAGTGAGCTCAGAAATAAAATTAATGAGCAAAAGGAATACTTTACCAAAGAGACTAAAACTCTAAAAATGAACCAAATAGAAATTCTGGAGCTGAAGAACTCGATAATACAAGATGAAGAATGCATTAGAAAGTACTGGAAATAGAGCAGACCACATGGAAGAGAAAATTAGAGAGCTCAAAGAAAAAAATCTAGAAATGATACAAGCAGAAGAGGAAAGAGAAATAGGATTTTTTTTTAATGAGGAAATTCTACAAGAGTTATCCAACTCTTTTAGGAAGGGTAACATTAGGGTAATGCACACCCCAGAAGAAGAAAAGGGAGAAGAGGGCAGAGCATTTATTTAAAGAATAATAGCTAAGAACTTAACAAACCTGGGGAAAGAACTAGATATACAAGTTCATGAAGCTAAGAGGACACCTAATTACCTCAATGCAAAAAAGGCCTTCTCCAAGACGTATTAAAATTGCCAAAACCAATGACAGGACTGCCCTGGTGGCGCAGTGCTTAGGAATCCACCTGCCAGTGCAGGGGACAGGGGTTTGAGCCTGGTCCAGAAAGATCCCACATGCTGCAGAGCAACTAAGCCTGTATGCCACAACTACTGAGTCTGTGCTCTAGAGCCCACAAGCCACAAATACTGCGCCCACGTGCCACAACTACTGAAGCCTGCGTGACTAGTGCCCGTGCTCCACCACAAGAGAAGCCCCTGCTAACTGCAACTAGAGAAAGCCCAGGCACAGCAATGAAGACCCAATGCAGCAACCAATCAATCAATAAATAAATAAGAAAAAAAAGCCAATGACAAAGAAAGAATTTTAAAGACACCCAGAGAAAAAAAAGACAGTAACCTATAAAGGAAGCCCCATTAGGCCACCAGCAGATTTCTTAGCAGAAACTCTACAGGCCAGGAGGGTGTGAAATGACATTCTCAAAATATGAAAGATAAAAACTGTCACCCAAAAATACTCTATCCAGCAAAATCATCGTTCAGATATGAAGGAGAAACAAAGACTTCCCCAGACAAACAAAAGCTGAGGGGAGATTCAGGTGAAAGGATGGCAGCACTGAAAGATCCTGAGATGACCTCCTCTCACAAGCCCACCAAAATCACAACTATTTGCAGAACAACCATCAATGAAAAAGACCAGAACCTACCAGAAAAGATCTTCTACAACTAAAGATATAAAGAAAAAAACACAAGTCAGGTAGGAGGGGTGGAGTCATGATATACTCAAGTCCCATACCCCTGGGTGGGTGACCTACAAATGTAAGAATAATTACAATTGCACAGGCTCTCCCAAAACAGTGAGAGGTCCAGCCCCACAACAGGCTCCCCAGCTCAGGGGCCCTGCACCAGAAAGATGAGCCATCAGAGAATCTGGCTTTAAAGGTCAGCAGAGTGCAGTTTCAGGAGACCTCATGGACTGGGGGAAATTGTGACTTCACTCTTAAAGGGTGTGTACAAAATCTTGCTCCAGGACCCAGGGCAGAAATAGTATGATAGGAGCCTGGGTCAGACCTAACTGCTGATCTTAGAGAGTCTCCCAGAGAAGGAGGCACCAACTGCAGTTCACCCTGGGGACACAAACACTGGCAGCAGCCATTTCTGGAAACTCACTTAACTACGTTGGCACTGGTGTTGACAAGTACCATTTGGGAATCCCCCCTCTAGCTTATTAGCCCCAGGACCCAGCCCCATCTTGCCCAACAGTCTGTAGGTGCTAGTGCTGGGACACCTCAGGCTAAACACTAACTGGGTGGGACAAAACCACACCCAGAGACAGACAAGTTACCTTAAGACCCCCTGAGCCCACAGCTGCCCCTGGACAAGCCACTGCCCTCCAGAGGGTCCAGGACCAATCCCAAACATCACTGCACAAGCAATGGACCCCAGGACCCCAAAGGCCCTCCAGACAGAGACTGTGGAAACCACCCTTACCCAACAGGGGGCAGACACCAACCACAAGAAAAGCATAACAGCACAGTCTGTGAAACAGCCCATCTACTAGCATATCAGATCCTGCCCTGAGACTGACTGAGCCCTGGCCCCACCAACTAGTAGGCCAACACAAGCTTCATGAAACCCCAGCCCCCACAGCCAACTGTGTCAGGAACAGGCCCCACCCACCAGCAACATGACACCAGCTCTGAGACCCTTGGGACTTACAACGAGACCCTGGAACATGGCTCTGCCCACCAGTAGGCCAGCACTAGCCCCATGACCTCCTTCACCCACCACTAGGTGGACAATAGCCCAGGGGTCTCCTGGACCCTGACTACACCACCAGTAAGCCAGCACTAGTCCCTGGGGACCCCCAGGGTCCCAGAGTCAGCTGCCTTGTGACCAGGTCCTGCCAACCAGCAGCTGTTAGCTTTCACACAAGCAGAGCCTGGCAACCAACTGGGCTGGGGGCCAACCAAGCCTACCATACCATCCACATAGTCAGCCTGCCATAATAAAAAGACCCACACAGCCCTCATAAGGGGAACCCCAGAGCATATAGCTCTGGTGATGAGAGAGGAGTGTGCTGTTGAGGTGCACAGGACATCTCCTACAGAAGGCCACTTCTCTGAGGTCAAAAAACATAACCAACCTACCAGATACATAAAAATAAAAAGAGCAACTTAGGCAAAATGAGGCAACGAAGGAACATGATCCAAACGAAGGAACAAGACAGAAGCCCAGAAGAAGAGCTAACTGAAGTGGAGACAGGCAATCTACCTGAGAAGAAGTTCAGGGTAGTGATCATAAAGAAACCCAAAGAACTCAGGAGAAGAATGGACACAAAAAGCAAGAAGTTAGAAGCTTTAAACAAAGAGCTAGAAAATATAAAGAAAAACCAAACAGATGAAGAATATAATGACTGAAATGAAAAACACACTAGAAGGAATCAACAGTAGATTAAATGATACAGAGGAATGAATAGAGAGCTGGAAGACAGAGTAGTGGAAATCACTGATGCCAAACAAAAAAAGAAAGAAAGAAAGAGGAATGAAAAGAAATGTGGAAAGTTTAAGAGACCTCTGCAACAACATCAAGCACATTAATATTCACATTATTGGGATCCCAGAAGGAGGAGAGAGAGAGAAAGGCACTGAGAGCATAATTAAAGACATAATTGCTGAAAACTTCCCTAACCTGAGAAAGGAAACACACATTCAAGTCCAGAAAGCATAGAGAATCCCACACAAGACTACCCAAACAGGAACACACCAAGACAAATTGTAATTAAAATGGCAAAAATTAAAAATAAAGAGACTATTAAAAGCATCAAGGGAAAAATAAAAACTTACACATAAGAAAACTCCCATAAGGCTACTTACATCCCCACTTACCTCAATGGACAGACCATCAAGGCCAAAACACCAATAAGGAAACACTAGACTTAAATGACACATAGACCAGATGGACTTAAAAGATATCTACAGCACATTCCATCTGAAAGCAGCAGAATAAACATTCTTTTCAAGTGCACATGGAACATTCTCCAGGACAGATCACATGCTAGGCCACAAAATAAGCCTCAATAAATTTAAGAAAACTGAAATCATATCAAGCATCTTTTCTGACCACAACACTGTGAGACT
Organism: Phocoena phocoena; assembly: GCF_963924675.1. NCBI lineage: Eukaryota > Metazoa > Chordata > Mammalia > Artiodactyla > Phocoenidae > Phocoena > Phocoena phocoena. The sequence continues at coordinate 118,271,027 of NC_089220.1, read as the reverse complement.
ACAAATCACTGCAAGAAAAAAAATGTAAAAGACACAAATCTATGGAAGCTGAACAATATGCAACTAAACAACCAACGGATCACTGAAGAAATCAAAGAGGAAATCAAAAAATGCCTGGAGACAAATTAAAATGAAAAAAAAATGATCAAAAGTCTATGGACTACAAAAGCAGTTCTAAAGACATTTATATTTATACAAGCTTAGCTCAGGAAACAAGAAAAATCTCAAACAACCTAAACTTACACCAAAAGGAGCCAGAAAAAGAAAAACAAACAAAACCCAAAGTTAATAGAAGATAAGAAATCATAAAGATCAGAACAGAAATAAATGAGACTGAAAAAAAAAAGAAGAAAAGATCAATGAAACTAAAAGCTGGTTCTTTGAAAAGATATACAAAATTGATAAACCTTTAGCCAGACTTATCAAGGAAAAAAGATAGGGGGCCCAAATCAATAAAATCAGAGGGGACTTCCCCGGCAGGCCAGTGATTAAGACTTCATCCTTCCAATGCAGGGGACATGGGTTCAATCACTGGTCAGGGAACTAAGATCCCACATGCTGCATCATACATGCAAAAAAAAAAAGACAAAGGAGAATAAAATCAGAGATGAAAAAGGAGAAGTTGCCATGGACACCAGAGAAATACAAAGGATCATAAGAGACTCTACAAACAACTATATATCAGTAAAATGGACAACCTAGAAGGGATGGACAAATTCTTAGAAATGTACAATTTCCCAAGACTGAATGAGGAAGAACTAGAAAATATGAACAGACCAATTACCAGTAAGGAAACAATCAATTAAAACAAAAATTCCCAACAAACCAAAGCCCAGGACAAGATGGCTCCACAGGTGAATTCTACCAAATATTTAGAGGAAAGGGAACACCTACCCTTTTCAAACTATTCCCAAAAATTACAAAGGAAAAAACACTCCTCAACTCATTCTATGAGACCAGCATCACCCTGATACCAAAACCAGACAAAGATATGACAAAAAATGAAAATCACAGGCTAATATCACTGATGAACATGTATGCAAAAATCCTCAACAAAATATTAGCAAACCAAATCCAACAATACATTAAAAGAACCATACACCATGATCAAATGGGATTTATCCCAGGGATACAAGGATTTTTCAATATCTGCAAATCAATGTGATACACCATATTAACAAATCTAATTGAAGAATAAAAACCATATGATCATCTCAAAGGCTGCAGAGAAAGCTTTTGATAAAATTCAGCATCCATTTATGAAAAAAAACTCTCCAGAAAGTGGGCATAGAGGAAACATACCTCAACATAATAAAGGTCATATATGACAAGTCCACAGTTTAACACCATACTCAACAGTGAAAAGCTGAAATCATTTCCTCTAAGATCAGAAACAAGACAAGGAGGTCCACTCTTGCCACGTTTATTCAACATAGTATTGGAAGTCCTAGCCACAGAAATCAGAGAAGAAATAAGATAAGAGGAATCCAAGTTGGAAAGGAAAAAGTAAAACTGTCACCATTTGCAGATGACATGACACTTTACACAGAAAATCCTAAAAATGCCACCAAAAACATACTTGAGCTCATGAATAAATTTGGTAAAGTTGCAGGACACAAAATTAATATATGGAAATCAGTTGCATTTCTATACACTAACATTGTTAGTGTACAGAAATGCACTGTTGTGTAAATTAAGAGAAATAACCCATGAGAAATTAAGGAAACAACCCATGTACAATTGCACCAAAAAAAAAAAAAAATACCTACCTAAGCGGGCAAGAGACCAAACTAGAAGACACTAATACTAGGAATAAGCAACAGTGGAGATACAGAGGAACCAGGAAACAAAAGATAAAATGGCAGTACTAAGTCCTCATCTATCAATAATCACCTTACATGCAAATGGACTGAATCCACAAATCAAAAGATACAGAGTGGCGAGACAGGTTAAAAAACAAAACCCAACTGTATGCTGCTTCCAGAAGACACACCTCAACTCTAAAGATAAACATAAGTGAAGGGATGAAAGAGGATATTCCAAGCAAATGGCATCCCAAAGAAAGCTGGTGTAGACATTCTGCTATCACACAAAATACACTTCAAGGTAAAAAAGGTAAGAGACAAAAATGGATAGTAATAATGATAAAGAGGATACTTCATAAGAACACGTAAGTTATTAACATTTATGCACCTGACATAGGTGCACCAAAATATATAAAACAATGATTAACAAACCTAAAGGTAGAAATTGACAGCAACAGTAATAGTAGGGGACTTTAACACCCCACTTACGTCAATGGATAGATCATCCACACAGAAAGTCAACAAGGAAACAGCAGCCTTAAATGAAATTTTGACAAGATGGATTTTATAGATTTGTACAGAATATTCCATCCAAATGCAGGAGAAATCACATTCTTCTCAAGTCCACATGGAACTTTCTCAAGGGTAGACCATATTTTGGGACACAAAATAAGTCTCAACAAATTTAAGAAGACTGCAATCATATCAAGCATCTTCTCCAATCACGATGGTATGAAACTAGAAATCAAATTCAAGAAGAAATCTGGAAAAATCACATATATGTGGAGACTGAACAACATGCTATGGAATAACTATTGGGTCAATAAAGAAATCAAAGGAGAAATTAAAAATTACCTGAAGGCAAATGAAAATAAAAATATGACATACCAAAATCTACAGGATGCAGCAAAAGCAGTACTAAGAAGGAAGTTTATAGCAAAGGAAAGAAGAAAAACTGTCACTATTTGCAGATGACATAATATATACAGGAAACTGTGGGAGACTCCATCAAAAAACTATTAGAAATAAATAAATGAATTTAGTAAAGTTGTAGGATACAAAATTAATATACAGGAATCTGTTGTATATCTATACACTAATAATAAATTATCACATAGAGAAATTAAGAAAAAAATCCGCTTAGAATTGCATCAAAAAGAATAAAATACCTTGGAATAAATTTAAGCAACAAGGTGAAAGATCTGTACTCTGAAATCTATAAGAGTTTTAAGAATTATTATTATTGATGAAAGAAATTAAACACAACACAAATAAATGTAGAGATATACAGTCCTCATAGACTGGAAGAATTAATATTACTACAATACCTATACTACCCAAAGCAATATACACATTCAATGCGATCACTATCAAAACACCAATAGCATTTTTCACAGAACTGGGAAAAACACTCCTAAAATTTTATGGGAACACAAAAGACCATGAATAGCCAAATAATCTTGAGAAAGAAGAACAAAACTGGGGTTTTGTTCAACATCACTAATTATCAGGGAAAGGCAAATGAAAACCACAGTGAAATATCCCCTTATGTCTGTTAGAAAAGCAATTACTAAAAAGGCAAGAAATAACAAGTATTGGAGAGGATGTGGAGAAAGGGGAAACTCATGCACTGACAGTGGATGTAAACAGGTACAGCCACTATGGAAAACAGTATGGAAATTCCTCAAAAAATTAGGAACAGAATTACCACATGATCCAGCTATCCCACTTCCGGGTATTTATCCAAAGAACAAGAAAACACTAATTTGAAAAGACAATATGCACCCCTATATTCATCACAGGACTATTTACTGTTGCCAAGATATGGAAAAAACCTAAGTGCCCATCAACAGAGGAATGGATAAAGAAGATATGCCATGTCTGTATGTGTACTACATATATATATATATATATTTATTTATTTATATTTATATTTATATACAGCGGATGAAGGAGCAAGGTAAAAACCCACCAGACCAAAGAAATGAAGAGGAAATAGGCAGTCTACCTATAAAATAATTCAGAGTAATGATAGTAAAGATGATCCAAAATCTTGGAAATAATATGGAGAAAATACAAGAAATGTTTAACAAGGACCTAGAAGAACTAAAGAGCAAACACACGATGATGAACAACAATGAAATTTAAAATTCTCTAGAAGGAAGCAATAGCCTAATGACTGAGGCAGAAGAACGGATAAGTGACCTGGAAGATAAAATAGTAGAAATAACTACTGCAGAGCCAAAAAAAGAAGGAAAACAATTGAGGGCAGTCTCAGAGACCTCTGGGACAGCATTAAACACACCAACATTTGAATTATAGAGGTCCCAGAAAAAGAAGAGAAAAAGAAAGGGACTGAGAAAATATTTGACGAGATTATAGTTGAAAATTTCCCTAATATGGGAAAATAAATAGTCAATCAAGTCCAGGAAGCACAGAGAGTCCCATACAGGATAAATCAAGGAGAAACACGCCAGGACACATATTAATCAAACTATCAAAAATTAAATACAAAGAAATAATATTAAAAGCAGCAAGATAAAAGCAACAAACAACATACAAGGGAATCCCAATAAGGTTAACAGCTGATCTTTCAGCAGAAATTCTGCAATCCAGAAGGGAGTGGCAAAACATATTTAAAGTGATGAAAGGGAAAAACCTACAACCAAGATTACTCTACCCAGCAAAGATCTCATTCAGATTTGACAGAGAAATTAAAACATTTACAGACAAGCAAAAGTTGAGAGAATTCAGCATCACCAAACCAGCTTTACAACAAATGCTAAAGGACCTCTCTAGGTGAGAAACACAAGAGGAGGAAAAGAGATACAATAACAAACGCAAAACAATTAAGAAAATGGTAATAGGAACATACATATTGATAATTATCTTAAATGTAAATGGATTCAATGCTCCAAGCAAAGGACACAGACCAGCTGAATGGATATGAAAACAAGACCTGTATATATGCTGTCTGCAAGAGACCCACTTCAGACCTAGGGACACATACAGACTGAAAGTGAGGGGATGGAAAAAGATATTCCATGAAAATGGAAACCAAAAGAAAGCTGGAGTAGCAATTCTCATATCAGACAAAACAGACATTAAAATAAAGACTATTAAAAGAAACAAAGAAGGATACTACATAATGATCAAGGGATGAATCCAAGAAGATATAATAACTGTAAATATTTATGCACCCAATGTAAGAGCACCTCAATACATAAGGCAAATGCTAACAACCATAAAAAGGGAAATCGACAGTAACACAATCATAGTAGGGGACTTTAAAATCCCACTTTCACCAATGGACAGATCATCCAAAATGAAAATAAATAAGGAAACACAAGTTTTAAATGACACATTAAACAAGACAGACTTAATTGATATTCACAGATATTCACAGCCAAAGCCAACAGAATACACTTTCTTCTTAAGTGCTCATGGAACACTCTCCAGGATAGATATCTTGGGTCACAAATCAAGCCTTGGTAAATTTAAGAAAATTGAAAGCGTATCAAGTATCTTTTCCGACCACAATGCTATGAGACTAGATATCAACTACAGAAAGAAAACTGAAAAAAATACAAACACATGGAGGCTAAATAATACACTACTAAATAACCAAGAGCTCATTGAAGAAATCAAAGAGGAAATCAAAAAATACCTAGAAACAAACAACAATGAAAACACAACAATCCAAAACCTATGGTAGGCAACAAAAGCAGTTCTAAGAGGGAAGTTTATAGCGATACAAACCTACCTCAAGAGACAAAATCTCAAATAAACAACCTAAACTTACACCTAAAGCAATTGGAGAAAGAACAAAAAAACCCAAAGTTAGCAGAATGAAAGAAATCATAAAGATCAGAAATAAATTAAAAAGAAATGAAGGAAACAATAGCAAAGATCAATAAAACTAACAGCTGGTACTTTGAGAAGATAAACAAAATTGATAAACCACTAGACAGACTCATCAAGAAAAAAAGGGAGAAGACCTAAATCAACAGAATTAGAAATGAAAAAGGAGAAGTAACAACTGACAGTGCAAAAGTACAAAGGATCATGAGAGATTGCCACTAACCGATTGCCACAACCGATTGCCACTAAAACGGACAACCTGGAAGAAATGGACAAATTCTTAGAAAAGCACAACTTTCAGAGACTGAACCAGGAAGAAATAGAAAATATAAACAGACTAATCACAAACAATGAAATTGAAACTCTGATTAAAAATCTTCCAAAAAGCAAAAGCCCAGGACCAGATGGCCTCACAGGTGATTCTATCAAACATTTAGAGAAGAGCTAACACCTATCCTTCTCAAACGCTTCCAAAATATAGCAGAGGGAGGAACACTACCAAACTCATTCTACAAGGCCACCAACACACTGATACCAAAACCAGACAACGATTCACAAAAAAAGGAAACTACAGGTTAAGGGCCGTCACTGATGAACATAGATGCAAAAATCCTCAACAAAATACTAGCAAACAGAATCCAACAGCACATTAAAAGACTCATACACTATGATCAAGTAAGGTTTATCCCAGGAATACAAGGATTCTTTAATACATGCAAATCAATCAATGTGATACACCATATTAACAAATTGAAGGAGAAAAACCATATGATCATTTCAATAGATGCAGAGAAAGCTTTCAACAAAATTTAACACCCACTTATGATAAAAACTTTCCAGAAAGTAGGCATAGAGGGAACCTACCTCAACATAATAAAGACCATATATGACAAACCCACAGCCAACATCGCTGTCAACAGTGAAAAACTGAAACCATTTCCTCTAAGATCAGGAACAAGAAAAGGCTGCCCACTCTCACCGCTAACATTCAACATAGTTTGGAAGTTTTAGCCACAGCAATCAGAGAAGAAAAAGAAATAAAAGGAATCCAAATCGGAAAAGAAATAAAACTCTCAGTGTTTGCAGATGACATGATACTATACATAGAGAATCCTAAAGGTGCTACCAGAAAACTACTAGAGCTAATCAATGAATTTGGTAAAACAGCAGGATACAAAATTAATACACAGAAATCTCTTGCATTCCTGTACACTAAGATAAAAAATGTGAAATGGAAATTAAGGAAACACTCCCATTTACTACTGCAACAAAAGGAACAAAATACCTAGGAATAAACCTACCTAAGGAGACAAAAGACCTGTATGCAGAAAACTATAAGACACTGATGAAAGAAATTAAAGACGATACAAACAGATGGAGAGATATACCACGTTCTCAGAATGGAAGAATTAACATTGTGAAAATGACTCTACTACCCAAAGCAATCTACAGATTCAATGCAATCCCTATCAGACTACCACTGGCATTTTTCACAGAACTAGAACAAAAAGTTTCACAATTTGCATGGAAACACAAAAGATCCCGTATAGCTAAAGCAATCTTGACAAAGAAAAACGGAGCTGAAGGAATCAGGCTCCCTGACTTCACACTACACTACAAGCTACAGTAATCAAGACAGTATGGTATGGCACAAAAATAGAAATATAGATCAACGGAACAGATTAGAAAGCCTAGAGATAAACCCATGCACATATGGTCACCTTCTCTTTGAGAAAGGAGGCAAGAATATACAACGGAGAAAACACAGCTGCTTCAGTAAGTGCTGCTGGGAAAACTGGACAGCTACATGTACAGGCATGAAATTAGAACACTCCCTAACACCGTATACAAAAATAAACTCAAAATGGATTAAAGACCTAAATGTATGGCCAGACACTATAAAACTCTTAGAGGAAAACATAGGCAGAACACTATATGACATAAATGATAACAAGATCCTTTTTGACCCACCTCTTAGAGAAATGTAAATAAAACCAAAAATAAACAAATGGGACCTAATGAAACTTAAAAGCTTTTGCAAAACAAAGGAAACCATAAACAAGATGAAAAGACAACCCTCAGAATGGGAGAAAATATTTGCAAACGAAGCAACTGACAAAGGATTAATCTCCAAAATATACAAGCAGCTCATGTGGCTCAATATGAAAAAAACAAACAACCCAATCCAAAATTGGGCAGAGACCTAAATAGACATTTCTCCAAAGAACATATACAGATTGTCAACAAACACATGAAAGGATGCTCAACATCACTAATCATTAGAGAAATGCAAATCAAAACTACAAGGAGGTATCACCTCACACCAGTCAGAATGGCCATCATCACAAAATCTACAAACAATAAATGCTAGAGAGGGTGTGGAGAAAAGGGAACCCTCTTGCACTGTTGGTGGGAATGTAAACTGATACAGCCACTATGGAGAACAGTATGGAGGTTCCTCAGAAAACTAAAAACAGAACTACCATACGACTCAGCAATCCCACTACTGGGCATATACCCTTAGCAAACCACAATTTTAAAATAGTCATGTACCACAGTGTTCACTGCAGCTCTATTTACAATAGCCAGGACATGGAAGCAACCTAACCTAAGTGTCAATCACCAGATGAATGGATACAGAAGATGTGGCACATATAGACAATGGAATATTACTCAGACATAAAATAAAATGAAACTGAGTTATCTGTAGCGAGGTGGATGGACTTTGAGACTGTCATACCAAGTGAAGTAAGTCAGAAAGAGAAAAACAAATACTGTATGCTAACACATATATATGGAATTTTTTTTAAAAAGTGGTTCTGAAGAACCTAGGGGCAGGACAGGAATAAAGACGCAGACACAGAGAATGGACTTGAGGACACGGGGAGGGGGAAGGGTAAACTGGGACCAAGTGAGAGAGTAGCACTAACATATATACACTACCAAATGTAAAATAGATAGCTAGTGGGAAGCAGCTGCTTTGCACAGGGAGATCAGTTCAGTGCTTTGTGACCACCTAGAGGGGTGAGATAGGGAGGGTGGGATAGGGAGTGTGGGAGGGAGACGCAAGAGGGAGGAGATATGGGGATGTATATACATGTAGAGCTGATTCACTTTGTTATAAAGCAGAAGCTAACACACCATTTTAAAGCAATTATACTCCAATAAAGATGTTAAAATAAAAATAAGACAAAATGAAAGATTAATGTCATTGGTAAAAAGCACTACAAAAGCAGAAAAAACAACAAAAAAAACAAGACGGGGACATACCCAAAAGGACAAGAAAAATGTTCACCAGAGAGTAATAAGGATCTTTAAAAGGCAATGTATTGACACTAGGAAACAGGGAGGGGATGTGTGAATGGGAAAAAAATGCAAAAAATGAATGAATAGGAACTTTGAAGCTGACAAAGAAGAAAGCATACGTGGCTGGGAGAGTGGTGGTCAGTAACAGAAATAAAGAAATCAGGAAGAAATCTTTTAAAATGAAAGTATAATATGGTTTGATGGCTACTCCTAAGAACTAGGTTACCATTACTAGGAACTTAGCCCAGATAAGTCAGGTTTGACTAACCCCAGTAATAGTTACAACATGGTGATTGTGGGATCAAGTTATTAAGTTATCCCAAATACCCCAAAGAAAAATAATCTATTCTCTATTGATTATAATAAATGAGAACCAAATACAAGGAACAAAGACTTATCAACGAAGATATCATCAATGAAGTGTCATGTTAAATACACTAAAAAATAACAATTCATCTACCTCTACAACTTAAACACTGAATCATAAAATAATGTCTCAGGAAATGTTATATACATAGGAGTAATTATTCTTTAATCAATAAAGATAGCAAATTTTTACTGTAAGCGTACAATGAATGAAAAACAGCAAAGAATACATAACTAGAATAAGACCAGATACAGATAGAGGAAAAGATAGCTATTAATGGGGTGGGAGGTGGGTGAAATGGGTTAGTATGGTCAAAAGGTACAAACTTTCAGTTACAAAATAATGAAGTCCAGGAAATGTAATGTACAGCATGGTGACTATAGTTAATAATAATGTATATTTAAAAGCTGCTAAGAGAGTAGATCTTAAAACTTATCACCAGAAAGAAAAAAAATTGTAACTATGTGTAGTGATGAATGTCAGCTAGAGTTATTGTGGTGATCACTTCACAATTTATACATATACTGAATAAATAAAAAGTAAAAAGTAAATTTTTGAAAGATAGTTATTAATGTAAAACAATGGTAAGGTAACCAAAGCCTAGTCCATAAATGCACAGGTGAACTCTTAGCCTACTCTCCCTGTGCAGAATCTCATGTTCTTTGTAACAAACTGCAATACCCGAGCTAAAGGGCAATAGGCAAATCAAACAAACCAAAAATAGATAGAGAGATTATAATATTAACATCACACAAAACAGAATTCACAAATGTTAAATTCACAATGAAAATACAACTCATATGATCCTTTATCCAACTAATAAGGCAGCAAAATGGCTTAAAAAATCTTAGTACCTTTATTTTATATATTTTCTTTTCAAATTTCTGTAAAAGACCATCAATTTTTACAGCAAAAATTAAGAAATTGAGGCGCTTTCAGTGTATAGAGTAGTAAAATATAAGCAATGAGAACATAAAAGGTGGAGTAGGTCAATGGAATTATGCTGTTGTAATGTCCTTACACTCCTCATGAAACAGTCTGATATTAATTGAAAGTAGATTATGATAAAGTAAACATGCATGTAATACTTATTCCTACAGCAGGTTATTACCTAAAAGTTTTGCCTTAAGTTAAATCTGATTTTCCAATAGAAACAATGGCATTAAATGAAGATGTTTTCCTAGGGACTCAAACTCAAGGCCTCCCTCTGGTGCTCACTGCTGAGTATACTTCGTTGTGGCAATGCCCCAAATTGGCAATGCACAGCCTGAGAGGAGGTCTTCTCCCAGAGCCCGCCCATCCTTGATGCTCCCCACAACTGATCTAACATGGCTCCCCGTCTCCAGGTCAAAGCCTCTGAGGACACTCCTCTAACCACTTCACTCTCCACCCTTCTCTCTCCTACAATCCAAGGCCCTCCAGCCTACTGTTTTGCTGCAAAAACTTCTTTTGCACTTCTAGACTTTTACACTTGTGTGCCTAGATGGGATGATTCTATAAATCTATAAATTCTATAAATTTTGCAACTTAAAAAAAAATCTCAGACATTCAAGGAAATATTGAAGAAACTGCAATAGTAGTGGGAGACTAAAATATCTATGTCTGACAGTTCAAGAAGATTTAAACAAGTAATAAGTTGGAGTATGTAAATAGTAACTTTAAAAATATAAACATCAATTTCTATCTAGAGAGAATCCACCTTACCTATTCCTACCATGTCCAAAGGATATTTGCAAACACTTAGCTTCTTTACTTTCTCCACACCTATCAGGCTTCTGCAATAGTCATTTCCTTCCCCATCCAGCTTAGGTTCCATGGTCCACTACTCCAACTACTCTCTTACCCTCTTCAATCCTTTACTCCAATGAAATTACACTGCATCTGCCTAAAAAATACCTACCCATGATTAATTCATCTACCCACCATCTTTGTGCATTTTTAGCAAGCAACTGAATGCTAAGTATAACTCAGGAGAGAGAGGAATCACATCACTGTGTAAACCAGTGTCTTCACCCCCAAACTCTACGTAGTCTCATTGCTTCACACAGCCTTTTGACATCTATTTACAGAGCATTTACTATGTTTCAACGCCAGTTCCAAGAACTGATGACGGAGGGGTAAACAAAACAGTATGGTTTCTGTCCTCATGGAGCTTACTGTCTAATAAGGGAGACAGATATAAAAACAACAAAATAAACAATTATGTAATTTCAATTGTGATAAGTGCTTCTAGGGAAAGTATTAAGAGTACAGTCGGTCCATACGTGCCCAGGCAGAACCCATGGATACCCAGGGCTGAATGTACTATGTCATTTTATATAAGGGGCTTGAGCATCCATGGATATTGGTATCCACAGGGCAGGGGTTGGGGGAGAAGATGTCCTGGAACCAATCCCCAGCAGATACTGAGGGACGACTGTATATTATAGGGGAACCTGGTTTAGTCTGAAATACCTGGATAGGCTCCCCCTGAGGAAGTGACACTTAAACAGAAACCTAAATTAAGAATAGAAATTAGGTAAAAGGGATGGGGGAGGTGAGGAGGTGCTGGGCAAGGAGAATGAGGGATTAGTGTTCTGGCAGAAAAATCAGAATGTGGAAATGTCTGAAGACTAGTGAGCACATGGCATGTTTGACTAACTGAAAGAAGCTGGTTTAAATGAAGCAGAAGGGAAGAGAGAAAAGTGGTGTGAAATGAGGTTAGCACCGATCAAGTCACTCATGATTTTAAGGTCATGCTGAAGATTTTAATGCTCAGAGCAAAGGGAAACTTTTGAGGAGCTATCATCAAAAAAATTAGAGCTGGGTCTTCCCTGGTGGCACAGTGGTTGAGAGTCCGCCTGCCGATGCAGGGGACACGGGTTCGTGCCCCGGGCCGCGAAGATCCCACATGCCGCGGAGCGGCTGGGCCGTGAGCCATGGCCACTGAGCCTGCGCGTCCGGAGCCTGTGCTCCGCAACCAGAGAGGCCACAACAGTGAGAGGCCCGCATACCGCAAAAATAAAATAAAAATAAAAGTAGAGTTTATTTTTGTGGTTTTTAAGTATCATTTTGCCTATAATGTAGAGAATGGATTGGAAGGATGCAGGGAATCCTGTTACAAGGTTTCAGTTGTAATCCAGGCATTTTTTACTGGTGGCTTGGACTAGAATGGTAGCAGTGGAGAATGAGAGAAGTGGACAGATCAGAAAGATTTAGTAAGTAATCTGAAAGAGGCCAATTCATTGGACAGTGGCTGGTGTGAGGTGAAGGGAGGAGGGGGGAAGAGAAATACATCTCCAGGTTTGGGGCAAAGGAAGCTACCATGAACTTGGTTTTATATACGTCAGTTTGACACGCTTGTGAAACATACAAGTGGAGATGCCAACTAGGCAAGTTGGATATACAAGTCTGAAAATCAGACGAAAGATATAGGCTAGACATATAAATTTAAGAATCATCAGAAAATGAATAGTAAATTAAGCCATGGCATGGAGAAAACTGAAGAGGGAGAAAGATGGTCTAAAAGGAGCCTTAATAACTTCTCAAAAGCTAAAGGTCAGGTGGAAAAGAAAAAGCCAAGAGCAGGCAGAAGCAGCAGCCAACAAAGGAGGAAGAAAACTAGCAGAGGTTGTTCCATAAAAGCCAAAGAAGGGAGTGCTGTAAGAAGAGGGGAGTGGTCAACAGCATGAAATGCTACTCAGAGATCATGGAAGGGACTGAAATACAGCCACTGGACTTAGTAATACTGAGTGACTTTAATAAGAACTTAACAGGAGCTCTGATAGGATGTGACACCAGGTTGGAGTAGACTAATGAGTATCCAGGAGAAAAGGAAATGAAGGCAGCAAATGTAGAAAGTTCTTCTAAGAAACTTGGCTAAGAAGGGGAGGAGGAAAATGGGGACTGGGAGAGTAGATAAAAGGATAAGTAAAGTAGAGAAAGGGTTTGGGGGTTTCTTCTTGTTGTTCTTATTTTTGTAGTTCAGAATGGAAGAGAAATAAGCATGTTGTATGCTGATGGGAAAATAATCTAATAAGGAAAACTAAAGATACAGGAAAGAGAAGAATTTCCAATCTCAACTGTGACCTTCAAGGCTGCTGGGCAATCGGTTTCTGTATGTCAGCCCTTTCATCTCCATCACAGTTATTTCAGACCTTTCCACTCTCTTCAAACTTCCAACCCCACTCCTCCTACTTTTCAAAATAAAGAGAGCAAAGAACCCATCAAATGGAATTTCAAATTCTTATCACAAATTTCCACCTTGATCTCATCTGTTCTTATCCCTCTTGAATGCCAAGTTGAACAAGCTTTCTCTCAACTGCAGTCATTCTTAACCTATGCACCTCTCCTACTTCTTCCATGGCTTTTGGGACATTCCTATTCTCCTATCTCCTTCCTACTTCTATGATGATTCTTTCTCTGTCCTGGACCTATATATTCCTCTTTCTCCATCTGTGACTTCTCCTTTCATCTAATTATAAAATTTATTTTCTTTTTATTGTGTGTCATACCTTTCTAAGCACTTTCTCACATCTCATTTTGATCCTTACTTGTTGAATTGAGAAGTCTCAACTATTGAGATATAAACATAGAATACTTTTATTTTTTCCCCCATATAACTAACTATTCAGTTGAATCCTAAACCTGCTGAGTATGCTCAGTGAAATTCCACAGTTTTTCAGTCACATTCAATTATCAAAGCTTGGTTTTTAAATCCCATCTACAGACAACCTGCCTAGCACAAGTGAGAATTACATGCTTTAGCAGATGCTTGTGGTGGGGAAGAACACAGCTTGTCCTCACTGTGTCTCTCCTCTCGTCCTCCTCTGTACCCCTTCAAACTCTCCTACCTTCACAAACTTATGTCCTTGCCATAAGTGGCAGCTGTGGGAACACGGCAATATCCTACTTATTATAGATCTCACCAGTTATTAGTGATGGATCTACTACAGTCATCAGCCAGTCCTTCTCCAGGGACTAGGGTGATACTGACCACCAAAAGAATCAAGTGCTGCCAGGCAGAGATGCACCCCTCATCTTTCTCTGAATCAATTTGAAGTCAGTGGTCTCTACTGATCTCTGCAGTACATGGTAATTTCTGCACAGGGAACATTCATGGTTCTCTAGGCAGTGGTCAGGTTCACCCTGGCTCCCTCTGCCCAAGCAGTATCTGCCTCAACTCCAACAGAGGTTGGTATATTTTACCTAACCAAGTGTCCCCACAGGAAGCCCCTATTACTCCAACATCTTCACTAATGTACACAATTCTACCCTCACATAAATCGTGAGATGCACTGAGGTTCCTCTTTACTTGGTCAATGACAAGTCCCATCCTATCTCCTTCCAAAGAAAGCATACTACCCTAAAGTCCCTTCAAGCCCAGCTGGCATGAGCTACTCCAGCAAGCTTATTATGCTATGAAACTTCTAAGGGAGATGTAGGTACCACTCTCTATATTCAAGGATGCCCCCAATATTCCAGAGCCACACATCCAGTTCCCCCAGGTTGAAATGGAAAAAAGGGAATGGAAAGTACAATATGTTCCCAGTATGCTTTTCCCCAAAATCTCTCAACATATTCCACAGGCACCAAAATCAGCACGGCAAAGATCCAACCAGAGAACAAGATGCCAGTTTCCTGCAGCCATACACACAAACTTCACAAGCGATTCATGCACCACATCAAACTTCATTAACTGTGCACTCCCCAAAAGGCAATCTCCCCCTAGCCCACTTTATATGGAAGAAGGGGAAATGCAGTGGTGATGGTCAGATTACAGCTTTGCTGGAAAAGTCAGTTCTTAGCAAGTCATGCAGTGAAGTAGCTGATGGCATAACAGGCATGCCTTTAAACGAAAAAAATGAGAATTTTAGCCTCTTGATTAAAGAGACTGGCTCTGGTCAGCAATCCTGGTTGATACAGTTAAGATACTTTTTCATGCTGTACTTATCATATGAATTACATAATACAGGAGTTATTAACTGCACTTTACATATGAGACAAAGAATTGAACTGTGGTTACTTAACAAAGGCGTTGCACAAAAATCACAAAGAAGGATAAATATTGTCAGTAAATCTACAAAATAAAGGCTGAATGCACCTATACAATGAGGATCTATAAAATGAGGGTTATACATCTTACAATGGTACTAATCAAATGAGATAATGGATAGAAGTGCTTTTAAAATGAGAATAGAACAAAACATAAATAGAACTCCAGTTATTATATACCCAGCACATGATAAAGCAAATATTAAACTGTATATTTTTACATCACCACCTGTAAGTCCTAGATGGGGAGAGGAGCAGAGTTGGGTATGAAATTAACTTTTAAGCTCCCAGATTTTATTTCTCAGCATAAACCTTTGAGCATCTTAACACAGTACAAAGAATAGAGAACACATTTCTACTCCTCTGTCAAAATCTTCTCCATTCTTTCTTTCTTTTTTAATTAAAAAAAATATATTTATTTATTAATTTATTTTTGGCTGTGTTGGATCTTCATTGCTGCATGTGGGCTTTCTCTAGTTGCGGTGAGCAGGGGCTACTCTTCCTTTTGGTCCGTGGGCTTCTCATTGTGGTGGCTTCTCTTGTTGCGGAGCACAGGCTCTAAGCACACGGGCTTCAGTAGCTGTGGTACATGGGCTCAGTAGTTGTGGCTCACAGGCTCTAGAGCACAGGCTCAGTAGTTGTGGTGCACAGGCTTAGCTGCTCTGCGGCATGTGGGATCTTCCTGGACCAGGGATCGAACCCATGTCCCCTGGATTGGCAGGCGGATTCTTAACCACGGTGCCAGCAGGGAAGTCCCTATATTGCATTATTCTACTTTGTATTTGAAAATTCTCATAATAAAAAGTTAAAAATTAAAAAAAAATTTTTTTTAATCTTCTCCATTCTCGTAATCTACAACTTGCACAACCAATTTCTATTACTGTTAAACTTTCACAAAGCTTTGACAGGACTGAAAATAAAAGCTACACTGTCTTTGTTTCATAGATATGTTGATTTGTATCATATTTTAGATTCCACATATAAGTGATATCATATGGTATGTGTCTTTCTCTTTCACTAGAGATGATAATCTCTAGGTCCACCAATGTTGCTGCAAATGTCATTATTTCATTCTTTTTGATGGCTGAGTAATATTCCATTGCATATATATAATAATTTTTTTTTAAAAAAAAGCTACACTGTCTTATGGCAAGTCCAGCTTCCCTGAATACAGTATCAGAGATAGGTGCAAGAGTTTCTGCTCATCACAGAGACATGGCTGCAATTGGTCCAACTCACTTCTATAAAGAAGTACACATTTGACAAATTTGATTTCTTCAGTCAACCTTTTGTTATTTTTAATCACAAAATCAAAGAATCTGCTGATCTTATTGATCTCTAGGGATGACCTAAAGATTATCTAGGCCCACATGCTCATTTTATATAAGAAACTATAACCCAAAATTAAATCCAATGGTGTTTTCTACCACAACATGCTGATTCATTCCACCCCAATGATATGATTTTCCTTAAAAATATTTTTCTTAAAACATGAAAAGTTTTACATGCTGATAGTAACAATATTAATTGTGACAACCAAAGCATAAATTTGGGTGATTTCAATCACTGTTCATTCTGTAAACTGTTTCTGAAGAGTCATATTTTTAGGCTAGTTTAAAACATTTTGGCTGTTTCCAGTTTTAGAGGAAACATAGCTGTTGTGTCAACATGTAACTTTGCTTTGACCCTTCGGACATTTCAAAGGTTAAACAATGAATTCCAGGATTTTCAACCATGTTCACTGTAGAAACAGAAGCTACCTCTGTAATATTTCTATGATGATGTATCATTCTGGTTTTTCTCAAAATAATTTTATTTAGTATAAACTAATACAGTATATAGTTTGTATATACTGAAAGGCCAGACTTTCTAGTGAATTTTTAGAGCCATATTATGCTATGTGTCTATTTAATATACTATTACAAATACAAGGTTATCTAAAATTAGAAAACACACCTTACAATGACATCCTAATCCCACCCAGGATTGTTTATGGTTAGCCATCAATCTCACTTTTCCCTGATCACAGTGAATTAGAAGAGTGATAAGTATCTCAACAGAAAAGAAGCAATGCCCAATTAAAGACATTAAACAGGAAACCAAAGAATGTGAAAATCTCACTAATGCCACCTACAGTACCAATGGAGAACACAGATAAGAGATTTTTTAATAAATTGTGTATATGTGTACCTATCCCTTAATTTCTTGCCTAGGACTATGTATCAAGACAACTTTCTACCAAATCTTGCACAGAATATAAAAGTACATAAGTAGGTAATGCAAACAACAACAACAAGGGTACTCTTGAAAAATCAAAACAAAGAAAAACCTGACACACTCACAGAAGCAGAGTAGAACAGTGGTTGCAAGTGATAGGGGAAATGGGGAGATGTTGGTCAAAGGGTACAGACTTTCAGTTATAAGATGAATAAGTTAAGCAGATCTAGCGTATAGCATGGAGACTACAGTTATTATTAAAGTACTGCATACTGAGGCAAATTATCAAGTCAGATGTAGTAAAAATTGGAGAATCTGACTTCAAATGGATTACAAAGCCTCAAAGCAAAGCTTACCTTACATTCCACCACACTCTGATCTGATTCACAAGTTACATAGATTTCATCTACAGCCCGGCGAAGATTGTCAAAAAGGAATGCCCAGTATCGAGCTCTTAGATCAATTTTCCGAGGGTGCCTTGTTTTAGTGGGACTTTTATCAAAGTGTTTATCTCCAGTTGTAGATGACGTTATTTTACAGTCTACTGTAGTGTTCTGATGAAATAAAACAAAACATGAAAAAATATTTTTTAAAAGCCTCCAGGAACTGGATTTTTGTATAAATCAAATTTTTCAACATAAATACTTAAAAACATGACATTCTTCTTTTTAGCTTATATCACACTGAATTCATCAAAACAAAACTTCTCAACTTAAATAAAAGCTGCAGGTTTGTAAGGTCAATTACATGTTTCATTGAAGATTAGGATGATTTTAATGGTGAACAGACTCAGCCAAAAAGGAGCATTAAAGTGGCTCCTGATTTACTAAAATATGTGTATGGCACATTTACATACAGTAACAAATAACAGATACTAATTTCAACATTTTGAAATTGCCTGTATATATTCTTTTCATTTAGAAATGACATATCCTATACTTATATTCAGTTACTTAATTTTACCTTAAACCTTTTTCCACTAAAAGTAAAAATATATAAATACAAAATAATTTACTAGAAAAGAACACTGATTAATAAAACCAAGCATCAGCTACAGAGCAGACTCACCAAATAAAGTAACTATAGTATTCTATGACCCAATGTTTCCTCAGCTGCACAGGCAGACTTTGAAAATACAAGATTATATTCTATACTTTTATAGACTGTACCAAAGAATCATTCCCCCACAAACAGGAGTGTGCAGTTTACATAAAGACCTGAACTTCTCACTAGAAGTACAAAGGAGTTGCTTATCTCTCTGTGGCTACTTAAACTGATAAATAAATAAATACTAACCTTGTACTACAGTTACAACAACAAACAATCTCAAGTTTCTTTGGGTTGTTTTGTATGTGTGTATGTCATTCCTGTTAGCTTGTTTGTTTTTCCTTTTCATAGAAGAGCCCCAGAGTGAAGAATATCCAAAATAGAAGCTAATACTCTCCTGTTTTATTTTAGGCTTTGGCCTTCAATGTAACAGTGATTCCTATACTTCAAAAATCTTTTATAGCCAATCTTCGGTTTATATAGAATCTTCACTATCAAAAGTCAAGCAAACAAAACATATATACGCACAAAGACATGCACACTTAAGAGGCTGAGATGGAGCTGCTCATCCTCCTTCCACAGTCCCCCATCCAGACTAAGGCTGTCAGACTCAGCAATAAAAATTGGTAAATATTTTATCTGACAGCCTTAGTCCAGGCCCAAATTCTCAACACTCAAGCAATAAAATTTAAAGTAATCATCAACAACCCACAAAACCTTTGCTTCAACGGCTCTCCAAGCACTTTCCAAATCTAATAGTAAATGATAAATCATGATGGCAAATACCCCCTCACACAAATTTTAAAGTATGTATTATTAGCTCTACTTTACAGCTTAGAAAATTGAGATTTAGAGGCTGATTTGTCCAAGATCACATAGCCACAGGAGACTATCTTCCAGTTAGAGCTCTGCAATTACACCGCTGACTTCCCATTACACTGCACCCCAAGGCCCTGTGCTAACAACCCTTTACCGAATATTCCAGACCACCTCATTTCTCTTCCTATATACCACCCAAAGTTAAAATTAACTTGAATTTTCCTGAATTATACTTCCTTCACAAACTTCTTAGAGTGATCAGCAAAACACTAGTAGTTTCCTGTGAATTCAGATCCTAATCTTATAAAATTCTCAAAAATAATTTAACTCATCTTCACCCATTTATGTATTTACCCTATCATGCATCCATATGTATATGATTCAAATACTTTAACCAACCTTTCTTAAAATGTAGAATAGGCAAAACTGCTTTTAGGTTAAGATGTTTCTATTCTCCGTGATTGCTCTATGTGAGGCTTTTACTAAGAAAGACTCCAGAAAGGCAGAAACTACAGCTAGGTAATTCCATCTGAAGGGCAATGTACTATACAAATTTGACATTTAAGCTTGACAAAAATAGTAATACTTTATATTTTGCACATTTATTTACATTTTATGAAGGGCTTTTGAAAACATATCATTTAATCATCATAGCAAACTATAAAGACAGGACAAATATTGAAATATTATTATTCCTATTTTGTAGATGACAATATCAGTAAGATTCAATTTCTTGACCAAGTCAAAAGGCTGAGTGACAGAACTGGGACCAGAACCTAGTCTTCCAACTTCTGCTCCAATGTTCATAAAGCATTTCACATAGCACCTAGCACACAGTAGTACCCATATAATGTTAGGTATAATTATAGTGGGAAAGACAAAGAGGTGAAGAAATATGCTCACAGAAAAATGTGAATAAACTAATGGCAAAATTGCCAAATTTGTGAAGAAAGGTAGAAGAAGCATATCAAATTGTAGAGGCTGATAAGTTTGTATACAGTTTCAAAATACAGCGCTCTTACCTACCACTGATAAAAATAACAGCAGTGATAATAACAATTGCAGTGGCATCTAATATTCATGTCATACTTGCTATGTGCCAGACACTGTGCTAAGTGCTTTCCATACAGTTATACTTCATTTAATCTTTGAAGCAATTTTATATCACAGTTACTATTACTTGTTCCATTTTATAGAGGAGAAAACTGAGATTTAGCTAAATTAAATGATAAACCCAAGGTCTCACATTAAGTAAGAGACAAAGCCAAGATTCAAAATCAGGTAACTATCCCATTGTTATGACTTACTGTGCCTGTTTCCAAGACATTCAACAGAAGACAAAGCAACCTAAACTTCTGGAAAAAGCTAGACACAACTGAATCTCATGTTTTAAATAAAATTCAATATAATAAATGTTATACTATTTTAATCAATCACTTCTGAGAGAAAAAGAGGAAAAAAGAAAGAAAGGAGAGGGAAAGGGGAAGGAGGAAATTGAGATTTCTGACTCACCTCTCTTAGAACTCTCGTCAACTCCCCTGAGAATCTGAAGAAACCTATGGACCTAAACCTCTGACAACAACTTGTCTTTTTACTGTCTCCATATTTAGTCTTTTCTAGAATGTCCTAAGGTTGGAATCATACAGTACGCAGCCTTTTCAGATTGGCTTCTTTTACTTAATAATATGCAATTAATTTCCTCCATGTCTTTTCATGGCCTGATAGCTCATTTCTTTTTAGAGCTGAATGTACCACAGTTTATTTATCCATTCACCTACTGGATATCTCGGTGGCTTCCAGGTTTGGCAATTATGAAAAAGGCTGCTATAAACATCCATGTGCATGTTTTTGTTTAGACATAAGTTTTCAACTCATCTACATATATACCAAGGGCATGACTGCTGATCACAAGGTAAGAGTATGTTTACTTGTGTTAAGAAACTGCCAAACTGTCTTCCAAAGTGGCTGAATTTCCACTCTGAATTCCCACCAACATTGAGTAAGAGTTTCTGTGGCTCTTCATCCTCACCAGCATTTGGAGTTATCAGTGTTCCCAATTTTGGTCATTCTAATAGGTGTGTGGTGGTAGCTCATTGTTTTAATTTGCATTTCCCTGATGACATATGATGTGGCACACCTTTTCATATGCTTATCTGCCATCTGTACATTCTCTTTGGTGAGGTGTCTGTTAAGGTCTTCATCTCATTTTTCAATCAGGTTGTTTCAATGATTGAAACATGTTTAAAAAAAAGTCCTTTGTATATTTTGGATAACAGTCTTTTACCAGATATCTTTTTCCAAATATTTTCTCCCAAGTCTGTGACTTGTCTTCTCATTCTCTTGACATTGTCTTTTGCAGAACAGAAGTTTCTAATTTTAATGAAATCCAGCTTATCATTGATTTCTTTCAGAGATCATGCCTTTGATACTGTACCTAAAAAGTCATCACCATATTCAAGGTCATTTAGGTTTTCTCCTATGTTATTGTCTAGGAGTTTTATACTTCTGCATTTATGGTCAATAGTCTATTTTGAGTTAATTTTTGTGAAGAATGTGAGGTCTGTGTCTGGATTCATTTTTTTTTTTTTTGTCGTATGGATGTTCCAGCACCATTTGTTGAAAAGACTACCTTTGCTCCATTGTATTGCCTTTGCTCCTTTGTCAAAGATCAGTTGACTAATTACGTGGGTACATTTCTGGGCTTTCTATTCTGTTCCATATATCTACTTGTCTTTTCTTTTGCCAATATCACACTGCCTTGATTACTGTAGCTTTATAGTAAGTCTTGAAGTTGGTTAGTGTCAGTCCTCCAACTTTGTTCTTCTCCTTCAATATTTTGTTGCCTATTCTGGGTCTTTTGCCCCTCCATATAAACTTTAGAATAAGTTTATTGATATCTACAAAATAATTTGCTGGGATTTATTGAATATATTCTTCAACCTGGGAAGAAATGACATCTTGACCATATTGAGTCTTCCTATTCGTCAACATGGAATGTCTCTCCATTTATTTAGCTCTTTGAGTTCACTCATCAGAGTTTTATAGTTTTCCTCATATAGATCTTATACATATTCTGTTATGTTTATACCTACCTATTTAATTTTGGGGAGTGCTGATATAAATGGTATTGTGGTTTGGGGTTTTTTAAGATTTATTTTATTATTTATTTATTTTATTTATTTTTGGCTGTGTCGGGTCTTCGTTGAGGCATGTGGGATCTTTCACTGCGGCACGCGGGCTCTTCATTGTGGTATGCGGGCTTCTCTCCAGTTGCGGTATGCGGATTTTCTCTCTCTAGTTGTGGTGCGTGGGCTCCAGGGCACGTTGACCCTGTAGTTTGCAGCATGTGAGCTCTCTCGTTGAGGTGCATGAGCTCACTAGTTGTGGCGTGCAGGCTTAGTTAGTTGCCCTGTAGCATGTGGGATCTTAGTTCCCTGACCAGGGATCAAACCCTGCATTGTAAGGCAGCTTCTTTACCACTGGACCACCAAGGAAGTCCCAATGGTATTGTGTTTTTAATTTTAAATACCACTTATTCATTGCTGGTACACAGGAAAGCAACTGACTTTTTTATGTTAATCTTGTATCTTGCAACCTTCTGTAATCAATTATTAGTTATAGGAGTTTTTTTGGTTGATTCTTTCAGATTTCTTACATAGATGATCATGTCATCTATGAACAAAGACAGTTTTATTTCTTCCTTCTCAATCTGTATACCTTTTATTTCCTTTTCTTGTCTTATTGCATTAGCTAGAACTTCCATTATGATGTTGAAAAGCAATGGTGAAAGGGGACATCCTTACCTCCTAACTGATCTTAATGGGAAAGCTTCTAGTTTCTCCCATTAAGTATCATGTTAGCTGTAGGGTTTTGTATTTTTTTTTAATTAAGTTGAATAAGTTCCCCCTCTATTCTTAGTTTAGTAAAAGATTTTTATCATCTTTTCTAGGTGTAGAATTTGGTCAAAGTTTTTTTCTGCATCATTGATATAAAACTAGGTTTTGTCTTTTTTATCCTGTTGCTGTGATGAATTCCATTGATTTATTTTAAATTATGAACCAACCTTGCACCTCTGGGATAAATCCCACTTGCTCATGGTGTATCATTCTTTTTATTGTGGGATATGATTTGCTAATATTTTGTTGAGGATTTTTGTATCTATGTTTGTGAGAGTCACTGGTCTGCAGTTTTCTTGTAATGTCTTTGTCTGGTTTTGGTGTTAGAATAATGCTGGCCTCATAAAATGAGTTAGGAAGCATTCCCTCTGCTTCTACCCTCTAAAATGGATTGTAAAGAATTGGTATAATTTCTTCCTTAAATGCTTGGTAGAAT
Organism: Phocoena phocoena; assembly: GCF_963924675.1. Classification (NCBI taxonomy): domain Eukaryota; kingdom Metazoa; phylum Chordata; class Mammalia; order Artiodactyla; family Phocoenidae; genus Phocoena; species Phocoena phocoena. The sequence goes on along the minus strand of NC_089220.1, from coordinate 118,247,240 downwards.
TCAACAGTGAATCCACCTGGGCCTGGTACTTTCTGTTTTGAAAGGTTATTAATTATTGATTTAATTTCTTTAATACATTTAGGCCTATTCGGAGTGTCTATTTCATCTTGAGTGAGTTTTAACAGATTATGTCTTTCAAGCTATCAGTCCATTTCATCCTAGTTATCAAACCTGTGGCAAAGAGTTGTTCATGGTATTATTTTATTGTCCTTTTAATGCCCATGGGATCTGTACTGAAATGAATAAGTAGGGACATGCAATAGGACTTTGGGACAGTACTATCCATATGAGGTTAGCGGTCATAAGTGTCAAAAGAGCCTTTCAACATAACTGATACTTTTCTCCTGCCACTTTCAAATGCATGGGGCACAGAGCAGAATAGGCAGAAAAGTGGCTGTAATGAGGACAACTCTGTCAAGCGTGTTCTATCAAGGGGCAGGGTAGCCAGACAGTTGGGAGAGTAGGCAAGAAGGCAATTATGACAGACAAACCATAGAATCTCAGGTGGATATCCAGGAAAGTGTGGTCATATGGAGGATATGGGATAATGAAAGGGTGGTAGGATCAGTAAATTATAGATTGCATGGGGTTGAAGAATTGTTAGAGTCACATGATCACAGAGAATAAGGCAGGAGGAGAGATGGCAGGTAGAAGATTGGATGGTTGAGATTGAGATCCTGGAGGGAGAGTAGTTGTTAGTGAGAACAAGGCAAGAGTCTGACCATCGGAATGAGTAGAAGACAAAACTACTGGAGGAAAGATATGCAAGAAATTGAGAGGACAGCAGTAATGGTGTAGAGCATGCAGTGAGCCTGAAAATTATATCTTCAAGGAATAAGAAGTGACCTGGAAATCTGTAAGTGCTGCAACAAGAAGAGGGAGCAGGTGGTATAGTCTGATGGCATGTCCTTCAAATCTGAGGAGTTTTAGGAGATGGGAGGGAGAACTGCCTGAAATGCCAGTAAGGAGCAAGCAGGAAACCTAACCCACCTCTAGGATCACAGGTAGGAGCGCTGTGGGGGAAGAAAACAACTACTACTTAAAACAACTGTGGAGGAAGCAGTATTCCCACACGTGAGTTGGAATTTACCTAAAACAAGAAGGTAAAGGGAATGTGCAGGGAAGAGAGGAACAAAGAAAGTTTTGCTAATGGTAAACCTACTTCTAGAGGGCAAAGTTGTAGGATTTCACAAGTAATCCAGAGGCATTTCCCTGATTACTACTGAAACTGAGCGTTTTTTCACAGGTTTACAGGCTATTCAGGTTTCCCCCATTTTTTATTGGGTTATTTGTCCTTTTTCTGATGAATTTTAGCTCTTTATGAAGTCTTTGATGAATGGTATCTTCTCCCAGTCAATCTCACCTTTAACTTTGTTTAAGTGAGTTTTTTAGTATATAAATTTAATTTTGATATAACATATCCATCAGTTATGCTTTTTGTCTTGTCTAGGAAAGCCTCTTCTAATTCAAGGTCATAAAAATATCCTTCCAGATAATCTTAATTTTTTTGTTTTCTCATTTGGTCTTTAGCCCATCAATAATTTTTTTTATATTACATGAAAATATCCTTATATTTTATTTGTAATTTAATTGCATTACAGTCAGAGAACATGCTGTGTCTGACTTCTATATTCTTGTCTGACTTGTATTTACTGGGACTTCTTTATAACCTAGGATGTGATCAATTTTTGCATGTGCTTTGTGTACACTATTTGAGTGCCAATAAATACACACATATACGTGCATACATATACATACATATATGTATATGTATTTATGAGATCAATCATAATTGCATCTTAATTCTATATTCTTGCTATTTATTCCTGCTTGATCAGTTTCTGAGTAAGGGATATGAATATTTACCACTATGATCATGAATACACTTTTCTCCTTGTAATTCTGTTAGTTTGGGCTTTAAATATTTCAAGTCCATGCTGTTAGGTACCTAAAAGCTTTGTACTTTTATACTTTTTGGATGATTATTCTTTTCACCATTATATAAGTTCTATCTTTCTGTAATCAATGCTTTTCATGTTGAAGTCCATCTGGTTTGATATGAATATTGCTATTCTAGCTTTAGAGCACATCTAGAATATCAAGTATTTTGCCTGGATTTTTTTCTCTTTCTTTGTTTTAAACTTTCCTTGAAGTTTTAAATATGTCTCTTATAAGCAGTATACAGCTCAATCTAAAATGAGAGGTTTAATTCAATCATCTGACTTTTAAGAACTGAATTTAATCAGTTTACATGTATTGATATTATGTTTGCTGAAATATTTATACTTAGTATCTACCATTATCTTTCATGCTTTTCACTTACTATGATTTTTCTTCTTTTTTTCTTTCTCTTTCCTTCTATTTAGTTGAAAAGCTTTGGTTTATTCACTTTCTCTTTTCCTCTGTTTATTTGGAAATTGTGCCCGCTTGTTTTAGTCCTTTAGTAGCTAGCCTTAAACAAAGACTTCTTCCTAAATAAGACAAGGATTTTATCACGTTAACTCCCTTCCAAACTCCCTATGGTCTTCTGTGTTAACACTGTTTAAGATTATAGCTCCACCTTTCTAAATTTAATTGTGTGAGTGTTTTTGAAAACCATCAATAGTTAATGAGATTTACTAAAATATTTTACGGCTATCAAGCTCCCTCCTCCAGGTTACCTTTTCTTCTTGCTGAAGTATGTCTTTAATAGTCCCTTCATTAAGCATCTGTAGGTGGCAAACCCTTAGCCTTTGTACATCTAAAAATGGCTTTATTTCACTCTTGCACTTGAATGATCATTTGAATGGGCACAGACTTCTGGGTTAAAAGTTATTTCGCCTTATAACTCTGTAGGTATCGGTCCACTGTTCTTTTGTTCATTACAAGATTATTGTTATTCCTCTGTGCTTTTGTTTACTTCCTGGTATTTTAAGAGTTTTATCCTTAACATTTTGCAGGTTCTCTAGAATGTATCTAGGTATAAATCTATTTTTATTTATCCTGCTCAGCTCTACAGTTATGCTCTGAATCTCTTGAGAACTCAAAGTAAGGAAAATTTTAAACATCATATTTCCAAATATTGCATGCCCACTATTTATTCTCTATTTCAAAAGTCCTAGAAGGCATATGTTAGAATTTCTCAATCAAATTCTCTTTCCAATTTTCCATCTCTTTAGTTCTCTGAGCTACGTTCTAAATCCTCTTAAGTAGTTAGTGCCTTCCAACTCACAAATTCTCCCTTTAACTAATCTCTCTGTCCAATATATCATTTATTCTTACTAATTGCAGGTACGAAAATTAAAATTTCACGGACACCATTTTCATTTGTAGGATGTTCACTTTTATCTATAAATGTTCAAAATTCATATCCATCTTTTACTTCAGAATTTTCCTTTTTGTGTTATATTTAATCTTTCCTTTGAGGAATTTAAACTTGTTTATTTGAAAGTCCTCTTTAGAAAAATGACCATTTTTCATTACCTCAGGAGTAAATTCTCTCATTTGTGGAATGTGTTGTTTATATCTTACGATATTATTTTCCTCATGTGCCTTGATATTTTGTTTTGCAAACTTATTTTGCATTTAAGTTTCTTTTATTTTAGTTTTTCACTTCGCTCACCCTAACTACATGTGTACTAGTTTTATGGTTACCATCATCTGGCCCACCATGGTCCCCTTCCAGAGGCCTTTTACTGGGGACTTAAAGCTCTCACCCTTCAAGAATATAGCAGACCCAGTCATGAACCAGAGGGCGACTCTCTTTTATTGCTTCAGATGTCAATTATCACAGGCCACAACCCCAGGCAGATTGTAGTGTTCTTTGTCTCCTAGTGCAGAACACTGCACAAGCCTAAAGTTTTATGCCATGAGCCTGGATCTGTTTTCCCACCACAATCAGGGTGTTTCAGCCTCCCTTATATAGGACTTGTCCAGTAAGTGTGTCCCCAACTCCACTTATCTGTGAATATATGTGTTTGTTTTATTTCTGATCCACAGAGATTTTTATTTTATTTTTGAAAATCCTTTGTCTCTTTAATTTTTAAAAAATATTTTATCATTGATGCCTCTTGTATGAGAGGACTAGGGAATATTTTATGAACCCACAATGCCACCTTGATTAGAAGTCCATGTTTTCCTTATGTGTAGTTTGGGGTTTACATAATACATATTGGTATATTTAATAACAGCAAACTAAAATAATATATATAAAAAGTTCAGAGAAAATAACTACAGATTACAGAGCTAACTATAAATATGCCAAAACACTTTTCTTGCTTTTTTTTTTGTGCGGTGCGCGGGCCTCTCACTGCTGTGGCCTCTCCTGTTGCGGAGCACAGGCTCCGGACGCACAGGCTCAGCGGCCATGGCTCACGGGCCCAGCCGCTCCACGGCATATGGGATCTTCCCAGGCCGGGGCACGAACCCGCGTCCCCTGCATCGGCAGGCGGACTCTCAACCACTGTGCCACCAGGGAAACCCGCCAATACACTTTTAAAAATAAGGTAGGCTTGTGTTCTCTAAAATTTTAGTAGAACAATCTGAAAAATTTTAGATTCAATACATCTTTATTATCCTATATCCAAAAGACTTCATTATACCTAGAAAGTAAATCATAGAAGAATCACAAATACGGAATGTGCAGCAGAGGAGTTAAGAGCATAAACTGTAGAAACTGATGGCATGGGTTCAAATCTTGGCTGTGTCACTTACTAGTAAGTTACATAACCTCTCTCTACCTCAGTTTTCTCATTTGTAAGTGAAGAATAATGCCTACATCAAAGGGTTGTTATAAGAAACAAATTAATATCTGTAAAGTATTTAGTACAAGTTAGGCACATAATACTACATACACATTTGTTAAAGGATGTTACATTAAATTTTTATATGAAGATAAAATATGCAATATTCAAATCCTGAAAAATTAGATTTTATAATTGAAATTAATCACAAAAAAGTAAACAGTTGTATATGCTGTACCTGTTTTGTCATTTTATGAGTGCCCTGAATTGTCCTCTTTGATTTTCCACCAGTTTGACATTTAGATTTTCCTTCAAGGCAAAAATAGATAAATATATAGATCAACAAATAGATAATATAAAACTGAACTATGCAAATTACCCAGGCATACTAACACATAATCTCCTTCCAGAGACCATAGAACAATCTATACATGGCCAACATGAACTACAGATGTCATAAAAAACAAATTTCCAAGGTCCCAGAGACTGCTTTTATTGAATGGCTTTCTCAGAATAGGAAGAAAATCAACTTCTTCAAGAAGTCAGATAGTCTGATAATTTAAAAACAAAATCAGGTTAGTGACACTCTTCAGCTTATATATAGCTCCTTTGAAAATAGTTCTTTGAATTCAAATTTTAGTTTGACAATAAAATTAAGGATACATGTTTTGTTTGTTTGTTTGTTTTTGCAGTACGCGGGCCTCTCACTGCTGTGGCCTCTCCCGCTGCAGCGCACAGGCTCCGGACACGCAGGCTCAGCGGCCATGGCTCACGGGCCCAGCCGCTCTGCGGCATGTGAGATCCTCCCGGATCAGGGCACGAACCTGTGTCCCCTGCATCAGCAGGCAGACTCTCAACCACTGCGCCACCAGGGAAGCCCAAGAATACATTTTTTTTACCATATAAAAACTCAGTATTTTCTGTTTTAATTTACCTGATTTATGGAATATATAGTTTCATTTTGAAAAGGGACATTTTCAGTTCTTTGTATTTCTGCAGCAGATACAGCTTTCTCACTTGCTCTTTTTTATAAGAAAGACACTAACTACTGTTTTATAATCACTCTATTCTTGAGAGCTATTCCAAAACAGGAGTAAAATCCTGTAATGTACAACAGACTCGTTTCCCTTTTTGCAAAATAATTTTGGGCCAAGACCCCTGAAGCAGTACAAATGAAATGAACCATAACACCTACTATCAATTTATCTGCACATCAGAGGGCCTCCCTCACTGTTCTACCAGGGGTGGAGGCAGAGAACTCCCTACCCCCTACACAGCCTTTTATTCATCCTTTCATCATAGAGAACAATGTATCAGAGGCTTCTTAGGATATCCAGGAGAATAATCAGCTTAGAACAAGTACCAGAGGAGACAGGAATAAAACAAAGAACAGAAGAAAACTTTTAAAAATTGAATTATCATCCTCAGAAACATCTGAGTATAGATGACCGCCATAAAACAAGAACGAGTTGGTATTTTTTAAAAAGCAAAATAAAAGATTTTTCTGTAAGTGGCAACGTTTTAACAATATAAAATAATCCTTAAAAATTATGAAGTTAACATTTTTCCTTTGTCATCATTATTATAGATATTCAGAACGTTCTAATTCTTTGTGCTCTTATATCCATTAGTTTGCAATAAGCATAAATGAAGCTTTAAAACAGTACTGGCCGGGCTTCCCGGGTGGCGCAGTGGTTGGGAGTCTGCCTGCCAATGCAGGGGACACGGGTTCGAGCCCTGGTCTGGGAGGATCCCACATGCCGTGGAGTAACTGGGCCCGTGAGCCACAACTGCTGAGCCTGCGCGTCTGGAGCCTGTGCTCCGCAACCGGAGAGGCCGTGGCGGTGAGAGGCCCGCGCACCGCGATGAAGAGTGGCCCCTGCTCGCTGCACCCGGAGAGGGCCCTCGCACAGAGGCGAAGACCCAATGCGGCCAAATTAATTAAACGAATTTTTTAAAAAAAATAGTACTGGCCAATTTTTTATGTACTTATGTGCAATATCAGGATATATACAGATATAGGATTCATTATTATATTTTCTTTCCTTTTATGTTTTTTGAGTAGAAGCAATTTTAATAATAACACCTTCAGACTACATTGTGTTCTGAATAACCCATGAAAAATGAGAAAATTTCATAAAACAGTATTTATAACATAGAGCAACCATGAGATATTTCTAGGTTTCTTGCCACTTTTGTACTAAATAATGTTGATATATATTTTCTATAAAAGAAATGAAGTAATAGTAAGCTCCATATGACAATTTTAGCCAGTAAGGAGCTAGATTTAAAAAGAAAAATTTAATTTCCACCTCTATTTAATAGTTTTTGTGATCCAAAAGAACTGCTCTCTAAAAATACCTAATAAGACTGACAAATGAGTGAGGTGGATGGACCTAGAGTCTGTCATACAGAGTGAAATAAGTCAGAAAGAGAAAAACAAATACCACATGCTAACACATATATATAGAATCTAAAAAAGAAAGAAAAGTGGTTCTGAAGAACCTAGGGGCAGGACAGGAATAAAGACAGACGGAGACGTAAAGAATGGACTTGAGGATAGAAAAAAATCTTTATCTCCTAAACTTTAAAAAAAAACTAATCTGCCAGTCATAATAACACACCCAATTTCATTCCTATGTGAAACAGTGAAACTAACAGTATCATTTTCATTTGTGTATTAGGTAAGATAAAAAATCAATTAAAAATTATTTATTTAATACATACTAATTTGCCCAAGACTTCTAATTATAAACAGTCTTCAGTCTGTCTACTGTTCAAGACTAAATACATTCTTCTAATTTACAACAAAAATGAAACTTTTTTTTTAATACATACCATCATCATCTTTGCTTTCTAGTGGAACACTCCAAGCTATTAGGTTTCTTGCTGTACGACCCTCCTCTGCAACTATTCTCCTTACTTTGTCATGACTATTGGAGCGCTGGAATGAAGCCTATGCACAGAAAAGAGAACATATATTAGTTTATTAAATTAGTCAACATAAAAAATACATCTGGCAGACAAATTCATCATTTCTATTATTTTCTCAGAAAGGAAACACTTAAAACTAATTTGGGATCGGAAAGGTGCTTAGACAGAAATAAGAGTAAGTCCCAGATCTTTTTTACTTCTAAAAAGACTGAATTTTACAACTTTAAAAATAAATAAATCATTTCAAGAATGAATTCAACCTAAGGTTTGAAAAACTGTCCTAAGGAGCACAAACACTGCTGTGTACCCATTTCAGCACCACTCCCCCATATGTATCACAGGTTAAAGAGGGTACATATTCCCTCTGAAAGCTCTCGGCAACAAAAAATGTTTTCAAGACTCCTATTTTTTTCCCTACAGATAATGCTAAAGTAAATTTTCACTCAGCTGTAAATTTCCACTGCATAATTTTATCTCCAAGTTATTGGGATCTAAATAATAATTCCTGTAAACTAACATATTTAAGTTGCAAAATTTTAAACTCTGCCCTACTGCACACAATGTGTGTATGTATACATGTAAGTGGTGTGTGTGTGCATGTGTGTATTCTTGCTTTCTCTAGTTCCACACATCTGAAAGCAACACTAGCCTACAGGTTCAGCCCCAACAAAACCCTGGGCCAATGGAAGCCAGATCCAGTAATGTAAAGGAAATTACCTTCCCACTAATGAATGCTATATGAAAATAGCCCACTTTTTTTTTCTGTTGTAATAAGATCATGGATGCCTTTACTGTCTTCTTTTGCTTCTCTATATTTTTACTTTTTTACTTTTTTTTTACTTTATTCTTTTGTAACATCTTTATTAGAGTATAATTGTTTTACAATGGTGTGTTAGTTTCTGCTTTATAACAAAGTGAATCAGCTATACCTATACATATATCCCCATATCTCCTCCCTCTTGCGTCTCCCTCCCACCCTCCCTATCCCACCCCGCTAGGTGGTCACAAAGCATTGAGCTGATCTCGCTGTGCTATGCGGCTGCTTCCCACTAGCTATCTATTTTACATTTGGTAGTATATATAAGTCCATGCCTCTCTCTCACTTCGTCCCAGCTTACCCTTCCCCCTCCCCGTGGCCTCAAGTCAACTCTCTACGTCTGCATCTTTATTCCTGTTCTGCCCCTAGGTTCTTCAGAACCAGAAAATAGCCCATTTTTATAAGTCAAGAATCTATGAAAAGAAAACGGCTCTAAAGCATCCCTATGAGCACAAGGATACAGCCTCCTTGCCCAACCCTTAACTCCATGTGGGAAATATACCTCTTTCTGAAAAGAATTCACTCCTGGCCCAGCCCAAAATCCTAGTCCAACTAATGAGCGAGTTCATCTTCTCTTCTAGTTCTTGCCAGTCTAAACTCTTAGCATCCCTGGAATCCTTAGTCAACAACAAATTTACTGGACAATTACTATGTGCCAAGCACTGTGTAAAACACCAAGAAGAATACAAAAATATAAGGTAATATACGTGTCCTCAAAGAATTAACAATCCAAATGAGTGAACCAAACACATAAAAGCAAAAACTAATGTATGAATTAATCAGTATGGTATCTAATCTCCAGATGCCCCCCTTCCCCTCAATAAACCACTCCTGCTGGTGTTCATGCCCTTGTGTAATCCCCTCCCCTTGAACCTGGCTCTGTGACCTGCTTTTTGACCTATACAATGAGGTGGAAGTGACACTGCGTAATTTCTGAAAATAGGTCATAAGAAGCTTTGTAGTCTCTACCTGGGTCTCTTGGAATGATCCTTCTTGGGATATTCACTCTTGAAACCCAGCCATCCATGCCATGAGAAGCCAAAGCCACCAGTAGAGAGACCACGTAAAGTCAGCACTGATGGACAGGCCCAGCTGAACTCCCAGCTGACAGACAACATCCACTGAGCCATCTTGGACATTCCAGTCCAGTCAAGCCCCCGGATGAATGCTGCCATCCCAGCACCCCAGGCACCCCAGGGCAGAAAAACCACCTAGTCAACCCATAGTATCATGACAGGTAACAGGAACTATATGTATGCACACTAATCCACAATAAACACATCTGTATTTCTGTATCTATCTGTATAGAGATATTGAAAACTGTGAGTTTATATTAATACCTATGATACCTCTGATTTCTTTTTTTAAATATTTATTTATTTATTTTGGCTGCACAGGGTCTTAGTTGCAACACACGGGATCTTCCTTGCAGCATGCGGGATCCTTAGTTGCGGCATGCAGGCTTTTTAGTCGCAGCAAGTGGGCTTCTTAGTTGAGGCATGCAGACTTTTAGCTGCGGCATAAGGAATTCTTAGTTGCAGCATGCGGGCTTCTTAGTTGCAGCATGCAGACTCTTAGTTGTGGCATGCATGCGGGATCTAGTTCCCTGACCAGGGATCAAGCCCAGGCCCACCGCACTGGGAGCTCAGATTCTTACCCACTGGACCAACAGGGAAGTCCCAATACCTCTGATTTCAATCCTACATCATAGGTTCATTTTAGCCTTCCCCTTTCCTTATTTGTAATTTCTTTCTCCAACAGTAAGAAACCCAGCTCTCATCATCTAAAATATATTTACTTACCTGTTCAATTCTAATATATACATAAAGTAGTTTCAAAAAAAAGGGGGGGGGAATTCCCTGGCTGTCCAGTGGTTAGGACTCTGCGCTTTCACTGACGAGGGCCCAGGTTTGATCCCTGCTCAGAGAAGTAAGATCCCACTAGCCACGCCATGCAGCCAAAAGTAATAAAAAATAAATAAATAAAATAAAATAAAGTAGTTTCATAACTGCTAACCCATATCTCTGGGAGAAACACACTTACTAACAAGATTATATTTCTATACAGTTCCGTCTTTAGCCTTACAGTGTCCAAAGTACTAAATTTTGTTTTCCAAAATTACTTAAATTAGTTCGTCTCATCCTCAACCCTTCAGTGTGGTTACATTATATACCTGTAATATGTTACTCTTTAGTTTCTGGGTTCCCCTCACGTACTGGTAAATTTTAATTGCTGGCTTATTTGGGGAGTATGTGAAAGAAAGGCAACACATGTTTCTCAAACAAAAGAACGTATTAATTAGTATGACTTTGAGAGAAGAAAAAAGTCACTACACTCTAGGGCAGGGGTCCACGAACTTCCCCTACAATGGGCCAGACAATAAACAATTATTATTTTAGGCTTTGCAGGCCATACAGTCTCTTATGACAACTACTCAATCATGCCATTTTGTGTGACAGCAGCCATACACAACATGTAAACAAATGGGTGTTGCTCTGTGGGAAATACATATTACTGTTCAGTTTGAAATAAATTCAAATTTTGGAAAAGTTAAAAATTAGCACAAAGAATCCTCAAAATATCCTCATACATTTTTTTTCCTAAAACATCTGAGAATAAACTGCAATCATCATATCTTTTGCCCTTAAGTACTCCAATGTGTATTTCATATATCCAAAGACACTCCCCTATATAAATATACTACAACTATCAAATTAAGAAATTATCATTGATCCAAATTATTATCTAAATTAGAGTAATTATTTAAATTTCACCAACTGTTCCACTAAGGTCTTTGATAATATAAAGTTGACAACAGAGAGAGGGGGAAGATGGTGGAAGAGTAAGACTTGGAGATCACCTTCCTCCCCACAGACATCAGAAATACACCTACATGTGGAACAACTCCTACAGAACACCTACTGAACACTGGCAGAAGACCTTAGACCTCCCAAAAGGCAAGAAACTCCCCACGTACCTGGGTAGGGCAAAAGAAAAAAGAAAAAAAATAGGGACGGTACCTACACCAGTGGGAGGGAGCCATGAAGGAGGAAAGGTTTCCACACACTAGGAAGCCTCTTCGCGGGCGGAGACTCCGGGTGGCAGAGAAGAGCGCAGAGACAGGGGTGCAGAGGGCAAAGCGGAGAGATTCCGCACAAAGAATCGCTGCCGACCAGCACTCACCAGCCTGAGAGGCTTGTCTGCTCACCCGCCGGGACGGGCAGGGGCTGGGAGCTGTGGCTCGGGCTTACCTCGCATCGCAGGGAGAGGACTGGCGGCGTGAACACAGCCTGAAGGGGTTAGTGCACCACGGCTAGCCGGGAGGGAGTCCGGGGAAAAGTCTGGACCTGCCGAAGAGGCAAGAGACTTTTTCTTCCCTCTTTGTTTCCTGGTGCGTGAGAAGAGATTAAGAGCACTGCTTAAAGGAGCTCCAGAGACGGGCACGAGCCGCGGCTAACAGCGCGGACCCCAGAGACGGGCATGAGATGCTAAGGCTGCTGCTGCTTAACCAAGAAGCCTGTGTGCAAACACAGGTCAGTATCCACACCTCCCCTCCAGGGAGCCTGTGCAGTCCGCCACTGCCAGGGTCCCGGGATCCAGGGACAACTTCCCAGGGAGAACGCACGGCGCGCCTCAGGCTGGTGCAACATCCTGAAGGCCTCTGCCGCCGCAGGCTCGCCCCGCACTCTATGCCCCTCCCTCGCCCTGGCCTGAGTGAGCCAGAGCACCTCAATCAGCTGCTCCTTTAACCCCGTCCTGTCTGAGTGAAGAACAGACGCCCTCTGGAGACCTACATGCAGAGGCGGGGCCAAATCCAAAGCTGAACCCCAGGAGCTGTGCGAACAAAGAAGGGAAAAGGAAATTTCTCCCAGCAGCCTCAGAGGCAGAGGATTAAAGCTCCACAATCAACTTGATGTACCCTGCATCTGTGGAATACCTGAATAGACGAGGATCGTACCAAATTGAGAAGGTGGACTTTGCGAGCAAGATTTATTATTTTTTCCCCTTTTCCTCCTTTTGTGAGTGTGTATGTATATGCATCTGTGTGAGATTCTGTCTGTATAGCTTTGCTGTCACCATTTGTCCTAGGATTCTATCCGTCGGTTTTTGTTTTTTTTTTTACTTTTTTAAAATATTTTTTCTTACTATTTTTTAATAACTTTATTTTATTTTATTTTATCCTCTTTCTTTCTTTCTTTGTACTTTTTCTCCCTTTTATTCTGAGCCATGTGGATGAAAGGCTCCTGGTGCTGCAGTCAGGAGTCAGTGCTGTGCCTCTGAGGTAGGAGAGCCAACTTCAGGACACTGGTCCATAGAGACCCCCCAGCTCCACATAATACCAAACGGCGGAAATCTCCCAGAGATCTCCATCTCAACACCAGCACCCAGCTTCACTCAAAAACCAGCAAGCTACAGTGCTGGACACCCTATGGCAAACAACTAGCAAGACAGGAACACAACCCCACCCATTAGCAGAGAGGCTGCCTAAAATCATAATAAGGCCACAGACACCCCAAAACACACCACCACACGTGGACCTGCCCACCAGAAAGACAAGATCAAGCCTCATCCACCAGAACCCAGGAACTAATCCCCTCCACCAGGAAGCCTACGCAACCCACTGAACCAACCTTAGCCACTGGGGACAGACACCAAAAACGAGAACTACAAACCTGCAGCCTGCAAAAAGGAGACACCAAACACAGTAAGATAAGCAAAATGAGAAGACAGAAAAACACACAGCAGATGAAGGAGCAAGATAAAAACCCACCACACCTAACAAATGAAGAGGAAATAGGCAGTCTACCTGAAAAAGAATTCAGAGTAATGATAGTAAAGATGATCCAAAATCTTCAAAATACAATAGAGAAAATGCAAGAAACATTTAACAAGGACCTAGAAGAACTAAAGAGGAAACAAGTAACTATGAACAACACAATAAATGAAATTAAAAATACTCTACAAGGGATCAATAGCAGAATAACTGAGGCAGAAGAACGGATAAGTGACCTGGAAGACAAAATAGTGGAAATAACTACTGCAGAGCAGAATAAAGAAAAAAGAATGAAAAGAACTGAGGACAGTCTCAGAGACCTCTGGGACAACATTAAACACACCAACATTCGAATTATAGGGGTCCCAGAAGAAGAAGAGAAAAAGAAACGGACTGAGGAAATATTTGAAGAGATTATACTTGAAAACTTCCCAAATATGGGAAAGGAAATAGTTAATCAACTCCAGGAAGCAGAGAGAGTCCCATACAGGATAAATCCAAGGAGAAACATGCCAAGAAACAGATTAATCAAACTGTCAAAAATTAAATACAAAGAAAACATATTAAAAGCAGCAAGGGAAAAACAACAAATAACACACAAGGGAATCCCCATAAGGTTAACAGCTGATCTTTCAGCAGAAACTCTGAAAGCCAGGAGAGACTGGCAAGACATATTTAAAGTGATGAAGGAGAAAAACCTACAAGCAAGATTACTCTACCCAGCAAGGATCTCATTCAGATTTGATGGAGAAATTAAAAGCTTTACAGACAAGCAAAAGCTGAGAGAGTTCAGCACCACCAAAGCAGCTTTACAGCAAATGCTAAAGGAACTTCTCTAGGCAAGAAACACAAGAGGAGGAAAAGAGATACAATAACAAACGCAAAACAATTAAGAAAATGGGAATAGGAACATACATATCGATAATTACCTTAAATGTAAATGGATTAAATGCTCCCACCAAAAGACACAGACTGGCTGAATGGATACAAAAACAAGACCCGTATATATGCTGTCTACAAGAGACCCACTTCAGACCTAGGGACACATACAGACTGAAAGTGAGGGGATGGAAAAAGATTCCATGCAAATGGAAACCAAAAGAAAGCTGGAGTAGCAATTCTCATATCAGACAAAATAGACTTCAAAATAAAGACTATTACAAGAGACAAAGAAGGACACTACATAATTATCAAGGGATTGATCCAAGAAGAAGATATAACAATTGTAAAGATTTATGCACCCAACATAGGAGCACCTCAATACATAAGGCAAATACTAACAGCCATAAAAGGGGAAATCGACAGTAACACAATCATAGAATGGGACTTTAACACCCCACTTTCACCAATAGACAGATCATCCAAAATGAAAATAAATAAGGAAACATAAGCTTTAAATGATACATTAAACAAGATGGACTTCACTGATATTTATAGGACATTCCATCCAAAAACAACAGAATATACATTTTTCTCAAGTGCTCATGGAACATTCTCCAGGATAGATCATATCTTGGGTCACAAATCAAGCCTTGGTAAATTCAAGAAAATTGAAATTGTATCAAGTATCTTTTCCAACCACAATGCTATGAGACTAGATATCAATTACAGGAAAACATCTGTAAAAAATACAAACACATGGAGGCTAAACAATGCACTACTTAATAACGAAGTGATCACTGAAGAAAACAAAGAGGAAATCAAAAAATACCTAGAAACAAGTGACAGTGGAGATACAACAACCCAAAACCTATGGGATGCAGCAAAAGAAGTTCTAAGATGGAAGTCTATAGCAATACAATCCTACCTTAAGAAACAGGAAACACCCCAAACAAACAACCTAACCTTGTACCTAAAGCAATTAGAGAAAGGAGAACAAAAAAACCCAAAGTTAGCAGAAGGAAAGAAATCATAAAGATCAGATCAGAAATAAATGAAAAAGAAATGAAGGAAACGATAGCAAAGATCAATAAAACTAAAAGCTGGTTCTTCGAGAAGATAAACAAACTTGATAAACCATTAGCCAGACTATCAAGTAAAAAAGCAAGAAGACTCAAATCAACAGAATTAGAAATGAAAAAGAAGCAGTAACAACTGACACTGCAGAAATACAAAAGATCATGAGAGATTACTACAAGCAACTCTATGCCAATAAAATGGACAACCTGGAAGAAATGGACAAATTCTCAGAAATGCACAACCTGCCAAGACTGAATCAGGAGGAAATAGAAAATATGAACAGACCAATCACAAGCACTGAAATTGAAAGGGTGATTAAAAATCTTCCAACAAACAAAAGCCCAGGACCAGATGGCTTCACAGGTGAATTCTATCAAACGTTTAGAGAAGAGCTAACACCTATCCTTCTCGAACTCTTCCAAAATATAGCAGAGGGGGGAACACTCCCAAACTCATTCTACGAGGCCACCACCACCCTGATACCAAAACCAGACAAGGATGTCACAAAGAAAAAACTACAGGCCAATATCACTGACGAATATAGATGCAAAAAACCTCAACAAAATATTAGCAAACAGAATCCAACAGCACATTAAAAGGATCATACACCATGATCAAGTGGGGTTTATTCCAGGAATGCAAGGATTCTTCAATATATGCATATCAATCAACGTGATACACCATATTAACAAATTGAAGAAGAAAAACCATATGCTCATCTCAATAGATGCAGAGAAAGCTTTCGACAAAATTCAACACGCATTTATGATAAAAACCCTGCAGAAAGTAGGCATAGAGGGAACTTTCCTCAACATAATAAAGGCCATATATGACAAACCCACAGCCAACATCGTCCTCAATGGTGAAAAACTGAAAGCACTTCCACTAAGATCAGGAACAAGACAAGGTTGCCCACTCTCACCACTCCTATTCAACATAGTTTTGGAAGTTTTAGCCACATCAATCAGAGAAGAAAAGGAAATAAAAGGAATCCAAATCGGAAAAGAAGAAGTAAAGCTGTCAGTATTTGCAGATGACATGATACTATACATAGAGAATCCTAAAGATGCTACCAGAAAACTACTGGAGCTAATCAATGTATTTGGTAAAGTAGCAGGATACAAAATTAATGCACAGAAATCTCTGGCATTGTTATACACTAATGATGAAAAATCTCAAAGTGAAATTAAGAAAACACTACCATTTACCATTGCAACAAAAAGAATAAAATATCTAGGAATAAACCTACCTAAGGAGACAAAAGAGCTGTATGCAGAAAATTATAAGACACTGATGAAAGAAATTAAAGACGATACAAATAGATGGAGAGATATACCATGTTCTTGGATTGGAAGAATCAACATTGTGAAAATGACTCTATTACCCAAAGCAATCTACAGATTCCATGCAATCCCTATCAAACTACCACTGGCATTTTTCACAGAAATAGAACAAAAAATCTCACAATTTGTATGGAAACACAAAAGACCCCGAATAGCCAAAGCAATCTTCAGAACGAAAAATGGAGCTGGAGGAATCAGGCTCCCAGACTTCAGCCTATACTACAAAGTTACAATAATCAAGACAGTATGGTACTGGCACAAAAACAGAAATATAGATCAATGGAACAGGATACAAAGCCCAGAGATAAACCCACACACATATGGTCACCTTGTCTTTGATAAAGGAGGCTGGAACGTACAGTGGAGAAAGGACAGACTCTTTAATAAGTGGTGCTGGGAAAACTAGACAGATACATGTAAAAGTATTAGATTAGATCACTCCCTAACACCATACACAAAAATAAGCTCAAAAATGGATTAAAGACTTAAATGTAAGGCCAGAAACTATCAAACTCTTAGAGGAAAACACAGCCAGAACACTCTATGACATAAATCACAGCAAGATCCTTTTTGACCCACCTCCTAGAGAAATGGAAATAAAAACAAAAATAAACAAATGGGACCTAATGAAACTTCAAAGCTTTTGCACAGCAAAGGAAACCATAAACAAGACCAAAAGACAACCCTCAGAATGGAAAATATTTGCAAATGAAGCAACTGACAAAGGATTAATCTCCAAAATTTATAAGCAGCTCATGCAGCTCAATAACAAAAAAACAAACAACCCAATCCAAAAATGGGCACAGACCTAAATAGACATTTCTCCGAAGAAGATATACAGATTGCCAACAAACACATGAAAGAATGCTCCATGTCATTAATCATTAGAGAAATGCAAATCAAAACTACAATGAGATATCATCTCACATGGGTCAGAATGGCCATCATCAAAAAATCTAGAAACAATAAATGGTAGAGAGGGTGTGGAGGAAAGGGAACACTCTTGCACTGCTGGTGGGAATGTGAATTGGTACAGCCACTATGGAGAACAGTATGGAGGTTCCCTAAAAAACTACAAATAGAACTACCATATGACCCAGCAATCCCACTACTGGGCATATACCCTGAGAAAACCATAATTCAAAAAGAGTCAGGTACCAAAATGTTCATTGCAGCTCTATTTACAATAGCCAGGACATGGAAGCAATCTAAGTGTCCATCGACATATGAAATGGAAAAAGAATATGTGGCACATATATACAATGGAATATTACTCAGCCATAAAAAGAAATGAAATTGAGTTATTTGTAGTGAGGTGGATGCACCTAGAGTCTGTCATACAGAGTGAAGTAAGTCAGAAAGAGAAGGACAAATACCGTATGCTAACACATATACATGGAATCTAAGAAGAAAAAATTGTCATGAAGAACCTAGGGGTAAGACAGGAATAAAGACACAGACCTACTAGAGAATGGACTTGAGGATATGGGGAGGGCAAAGGGTAAGTTGTGACAAAGTGAGAGAGTGGCATGGACATATACACTACCAAACGTAAAATAGATAGCTAGTGGGAAGCAGCCACATAGCACAGGGAGATCAGCTCAGTGCTCTGTAACCTCCTAGAGGGGTGGGATAGGCAGGGTGGGAGGGAGGGAGACGCAAGAGGGAAGAGATATGGGAACATATGTATATGTATAACTGATTCACTTTGTTATAAAGCAGAAACTAACACACCATTTTAAAGCAATTATACTCCAATAAAGATGTAAAAAATAAATAAATAAAGGTGACAACAGATATAAGCTCAATTATTCCAGAAGCTCTACAAACTCCAAGCATGATAAATATAAATACAAAGAAAACCATGCCTCAACCAACCACAGAAAAACTGATGATAGCCTGAAACATAGAGAAAAACTTAAAAGCATACAGAGGAGGGAAAAACAGCTCACCTTTAAAGAAGCAATGATACAGTAAGACTGACAGCTTTGAATTGCCCAGGAAGTGATAAAAGTAATAATTTATAATAAATACATGAATAACTTATTACTACCTATTCAGTAGAATAGTAGGGTCAAAACCTTGACTCAAGAGAGTTCAAGAGAATGTTGAGTGAGAAAATGGAGACAGCAAGTATAAATAACTTTTTTTGAGTTCTGTAATACAGGCGAAAAGAGAAAGAAGAAAGCAAAAATGAACAGAGAAGGTTTTTAAGATGGATGATAGTATGTTTTTATGCTGATGGGAATGATCCATAGGAAGTGAAATTGCATATGTAGGGAAATGGAATAACCAAAGAAGCTAAAGCTGCGAGTGACAGGAACTGAGTTTCAGTGTACAGGAATGAACCAACCAGCTCAAACTATTAGGCAAACAAAGACTGCTCTCTTCCACTCCAATACTCTGTGCTATGAAGTTAACCCAAATTTCCCTCTCCAAAACTTGACTTTTTATATTTTTAAAATAAATACCTGCCTCCACATTCCTTCATTCCTCTGACCTTACCCTGGATATCCACATGGCATCTACTCACCTGACTCATAAGCTTTCGCTGAGACTCATTAGTCTGTGACCAATGTTCCAGCTCCATTCTGTGCAAAATACTTGAATGATCTCTTTTCTATTCCCATACTTTCCAATCAGTGTAACATCATAAAATCTCCTTTTGCTTAAAGACATCTCCCAATGATTATATAACTTAGACTGGCATCTATCATTTAGGTTACCTAAGCATTGTTTTAACCAAAATGTATCACTATTCCTTTCAGGCCAGATGAATACATTTAAATAGGTGGTCTACTTTTCATCTCTTTTTCAGATAATTCTCTTATGCAATCACAGAAAATTATATAGATATACATATATATATATATATCAGATCATAAAATCCACTATACTTTACTTTATAACTCAAGAGTCTTCATAAAGTAATGAGTTTCTCGGAACTAAAATGACCACAAGATAGCAACACTGTAGTACTGCTAGACCAGAAAATTGGAAACCTAATATTGTCTTCTTCTATAAACATTTCAGTTCTACCACAAATTTTGTAGTTAGTTCTTTTATACTTAGTACACACACACATATTCAAAGAAAAAGCCACCAGCTTAACACTGTCTTCATTCTTAATTCCAATACTTCATAAGGAAAAACATTATAACACTCATCTTACAACACATGACTGAAAACCATTTTTCAGTTTAAAGCACAAGTGCCTTCTGCAGTATATGCTGAATGGACTCTTTTCAGTAAAAACTCATTTATTATAATCAATTTTAATAATCCTATTCTTATAAAATGTCAGTAGTAACTTAATGCAATTTTAAACATTTTAATTAAAGCATCAGGGTTTGAAATGCAATAAATGAGTCTGAGATACTTCAAAACATTATAGATGTCTATTTCAAACAGTATTTTCACACAGGTTCTTTTCTTCCAAGAGACTTAAACAAAATATATGTATTTTCATCCAAAGTCACAGTGTGCCACCTAGTGCCATAGGGAGATTTTACAGAGGCTTGTTCAAAAACTAAATGTTTCACCCAATCCAAAAATGGGCAGAGGACCTAAACAGACATTGCTCCAAAGAAGATATACAGATTGCCAACAA
The DNA here is from genome assembly GCF_963924675.1 of Phocoena phocoena. Classification (NCBI taxonomy): domain Eukaryota; kingdom Metazoa; phylum Chordata; class Mammalia; order Artiodactyla; family Phocoenidae; genus Phocoena; species Phocoena phocoena. The sequence continues at coordinate 118,227,082 of NC_089220.1, read as the reverse complement.
ACACATGAAAGAATGCTCCACATCATTAATCATTAGAGAAATGCAAATCAAAACTACAATGAGATATCTCACACCAGTCAGAATGGCCATCATCAAAAAATCTACAAACGATAAATGCTAGAGAGGGTGTGGAGAAAAGGGAACCCTCTTGCACTGTTGGTGAGAATGTAAACTGATACAGCCACTATGAAGAACAGTATGGAGGTTCCTTAAAAAACTACAAATAGAACTACCATACGACCCAGCAATCCCACTACTGGGCATATACTCTGAGAAAACCTAAATTCAAAAAGAGTCATGGACCAAAATGTTCATTGCAGCTCTATTTACAATAGCCAGGACATGGAAGCAACCTAAGTGTCCATCATCGGATGAATGGATAAAGAAGATGTGGCACATATATACAATGGAATATTACTCAGCCATAAAAAGGGACGAAACTGAGTTATTCATAGTGAGGTGGATGGACCTAGAGACTGTCGTACAGAGTGAAGTAAGTCAGAAAGAGAAAAACATATACCGTATGCTAACACATATATATGGAATCTAAAAAAAAAAAAAAAAGGAACAAAAAATGGTCAAAAGAACCTAGGGGCAAGATGGGAAAAAAGATGCAGACCTACTAGAGAATGGACTTGAGGATATGGGGAGGGGGAAGGGTAAGCTGGGACAAAGTGAGAGAGTGGCACGGACATATATACACTGCCAAACGTAAAATAGATAGCTAGTGGGAAGCAGCCACATAGCACAGAGAGATCAGCTCAGTGCTTTGTGACTACCTAGAGGGGTGGGATAGGAAGGGTGGGAGGGAGGGGGATGCAAGAGGGAAGAGATATGGTGACATATGTATATGTATAACTGATTCACTTTGTTATAAAACAGAAACTGACACACCATTGTAAAGCAATTATACTCTAATGAAGATGTTAAAAAAAAAAACTAAATGTTTCAATAAAAAGCATACACATCAGCCTTAAAGTTTTTATGTTTGACTCTTCAGTATATAATCTAAGAAAGTGCTCAGAATGTTTACCAAGAAACATATATACCTCTTAGCAAGGCTCATCAAACAAAAGAAAAAAGAAGGCAAAAATAACCAATATCAAGAATAAAAAAGGAACATCACTACAGATTCTAGAATCTCCAGAAGTCAAAAACATAAAAGGATGTTATAAATAGTATCAATAAATTTGAAAATGTTGATGAAATGCACAAAATCCTTGAAAAACACAACCAAACTTGGCATAAAAGGAAACGGGAAAATCTGAGTATTTATTAAAGAAATTTTTAAATTTTAAATACTAAAGAAATATTTACTGAAGAAGTTCCACAAAAGATAATCCAGGCTCAGATAGGTTTCACTGGTGAATTCTCTTAATCACTGAAGGAAAAATTGCACTAAATTCTTCCAGAGAATAAAAAAGAAGGACCAAATCTCAACTCATAGAGTCCCACGTGACGCATTTAGGATATGAGAACCTAAGAGGACAAGAGAAGTAAATTACCCATTCAAATTCTTTCAAAAGTAACAATGTGAAAATTACATATACATACATACACACTCACACTTGCAAACTGAATCCAGGTAAAACATCACAATCAAGTTGATTTTATTTCAGGAAGCAAGGCTGATTTAACATTTTAAAATCAATGAATGTAATTTGCCATATTAACAAAATAAAGGAGAAAAGTTTGATGCTCACTTCAGCAGATGAAAAAAGCATGTGATAAAACTGGACAATCATCCATGATAAAAATTCTTCACAAACTATAGCAAACAGCGTATTTAATGATAAAATCTTGAAAGAGACAAGGATGCCTACCATCACCACTTCCATGAATCACTGTACTGAAGTTCCTAGCCCATGTAATAAGGTGAGAAAAAGAATGAGAGGGAAAATATAAGGTGAACCTGGAACAGCTTGTTACACTAGAAAGTATAGAAGGACTCAAAGAATAATAGGAGCATATGAAAAGACACAAGAGCCAGTTTGAAGGAGTTTCCACCAGCTAAATCAGGGACAATCTGAGCATCAAAATAAATGGTAGTAATAGATTATAACAGTAAATAAATAAAAAATCCAGAAAGCCTGAAAGACAGACAGGCACACAGATAATTGGGAAGAAAGCAAATATTTATTATCTAATTTAATTAATATTTATTATCATCAGTGGATGCTAAAACTAATGGGTAGACAGTTTGATGAGTTGCAGGGTATTTACATAGCATCAAAGTATCTCTTGACAAATTAATTTCTAAAGAGAAAGCAAACTTTAAATAGAAGAACCTGACAATACCCTATATTAACCAAGTGATCAGAGTCAACATGACCAATAGCAGGACAAACTGACATCATATGCTTCATGATGTGATATACTGACAAGGATACATCATCATTCATGTGATATTCTGCCAAAAATACAAAATCTGACTCTAATAATAAGGAAACATGACCCGAATCGAGTGATGTTCTTCAAAATAACTGTCCTGTACTCTTCGAAAATGGCAAAGTCAAAAAGAAGAGGCAAAGAAAGTCTGAGGAATTATTCCAGGTTAAAGGAGACCAAAGAGACATGATAACTAAATGGATCAAGAAAAAAAATAGCTATAAGAGATATTATTGACATAATGACAAACTTTGACTACATTGTGGCTTATATAATAGTATTATATGAATGTTAAACCTCTAGATTTTGATAATTGAATTGTGGTCATGTAAGAGAATGTCCTTGTTCTTAGGAAACATACACTGAATATCTAGGGATAAAGGAGTATGCTAGCTTCAAATTGAGGCAGGAGATAGGTGGGCCCCAGGCTGAGCAGCTGGAATCTGTCCCCTGTGGACAGATACTCCAAGAGAAAGATAATGGCAGGAGCAAGGAAGAGGTGAGTCTTGCTTGGATAAAAGATAAAGAGACCACATATTTCTCATTTTTGAGGACTAGGAGACCTCTCCAACTACACGTGTGCAGAAAGGCTCCTCTGGGGTCAAAAGGGGAGGGGGCGCCACCCCATAACAGGTGGTGACAACCTCTCCAGAGGCCTCTACACTGGAATCCATCTTGGCAAAAAGATGCACACACATTTCAGGGTGGGCCCTAGGACAGGTCCCCTGTGGGAAAGAAATGAGATAATTGGCCAAAGGTAAACAAAGACCAGGAAGAAGTGCCCTATGTAAGTGATTTGAATCACCTCTCTGGTGCACTCCTCCTCAATAGGAAGGACACCCACACCCTTTCTCTTCAGGTGTGTATCTCTGTCTTGCTTCTGTCTTAAATAAACTGTTTCTCTGTGCTCTCCCACTTGTGCTGTGTCTCTAGTAATAAACTTTGTTCCTGTTTTTACAGTTTTTGCCTCCTTGAGAAATTTATTTTTCAGTGAGGGGCAAGAGCCAGGGCAACTTTGCTTCTAGCCTCTAGTCCCTGGTGGTCAAGTGGTTAGGATTCCTGGTTTTCACCCAGGCTACCCAGGTTCACTTTCTGAGCAGGGAACTAGGATCTCTCTTCAGGACCACTCAGTGCTGTCTCCTCGAGATCAAAATATTTTCAAATGGTTCATGGAAGAGTAATATATTTATGCACATAACATGTATATACTATATGCATGTTTGTGCAAATATATGTGTGTGCAAATACATGTACATGTCTATAGGTACATATGTATATGTGTTTGTATGTTTACATGATCATTTTTTTTCTGGCTGTGCTGCATAGCATATGGGATCCTACTTCCCCAACCAGGGATCGAACCTAGGGCCCCTGCAGTGGAAGTGCAGAGTCCTAACCACTGGACCACCAGGGAACTCCCTATGTGTAATTTTAGATACACATATTGTGTATATATACATTTATACACATCTGTATGTTTTATATACACACATACATATAGAAAAAGAGAAAGAGAATATGAGAAAAGAGACAAAATTAGCAATTGGTAAAGTTAGTTAAAGAATATATGAGAATTCCTTGTACTCCTCTTGCAACCTTTCTTAAATTTGAAATTATAGCAAAATAAAAGGTGCTAAAAATAATGATAATAAAGGATGATATTTTCATGAACTTCAGGTAAAGAAAAAAGTCTTAATCGGGACACAAAAAGCACTAATCATAAAGGAAAAAACTAATAAACTGAACTTCACTGAAATTAAGAACAGCTTCTACTAAAAAGACATCATTAAAAGAATGAAAAAGCAAGCCACAAAGAAGATATATGCATAAAAGAAACAAAGGTCTTGTACCCAGGATAGATAGAGAACTCCTTAAATCAATTAGAAAAGGAAAGACAACCCAACAGGAAAATAGGCACTTCACAAAAGATACATAAATAACCAATTACCATACAAAAAGGTACTCAAAAGCAGGCACCGGAAATACTAAATTTTTTTTTTTTAAATAAATGACTATACTGTATGGTGGTGAGGGGTTGGGGCAACTGCTTACACTGCTGACAGGAAGCTAAACTGGTACAACCACTTTGGAAATCTGGCATTATCTACCAAAGCACAAACCAGCCTCTGTTTATCTCTCTAGCCTCATCTTCCATTACTCTTTTCTTTTCTTTTCTTTTCGATAAATTGAGTCTCAGAAATTTTATTTTATTTATTTATTTTTTTAATTTTATTTTTGGCTGCATTGGGTCTTTGTTGCTGCGCATGGGCTTTCTCTAGTTGTGGCAAGTGGGGGCTGCTCTTTGTTGAGGTGCACAGGCTTCTCATTGACTTGTTGCACAGCATGGACTCTAGGTGTGTGGGCTTCAGTAGTTGCAGCACACGGTGCTCAGCAGTTGTGGCACACGGGCCCTAGGGCAAATGGACTTCAGTAGTTGTGGAGCACGGGTTCAGCAGCTGTGGCTCACAGGCTCTAGAGCGCAGGCTCAGTAGTTGTGGTGGATTCTTAACCACTGTGGCGGCAGGGAAGTCCCTCCATTACTCTTCTTGTCTGTCATGCTCCAACCCCACTGACTTCTATTCAGTTCCCTACAGCCACCAAGCTCCCTCCTAATTCAAGGCATTTATATAGAATTCTCTCTGCTATTTAGAATGTTCTGCCATTCTACAATGTACATTTATTGGCTTCCTCCCCAGCATTCACTCCCTACATCTTTCCTAATAGTTCAATTTTGTTGGGGTCTCATGTGGTTCTAGAGAAGTAGACTTCATCCCTAACTCCAGGCAACCCATGACCTTGCCTAAGCCAATCAGCATATTCCACTCCTCCAGGCATAACAAGTGATTCTGGTGTAAGCATGTAACGTAAGGTGATCAATACACAGTGGACTTCAGATCTTCTCCTGAAATATTGGAGAAAAGACTCATTTTCCTACTGGCCATACATGAGGGAATACAAAGTTCTGAAAACTGTCACTAACCAACTGGAGACCTTAAAGGGAGCAAACCTTAAGATTATGGCAACAAAACAGAAGGCAGAACCAAGGGAAGAAAAGCAATCAAATCCTTGGTGAAACTGTTGAGCCAACAGATCAAGTCTTATCTCTACTTGCTACTGAAAGCATCCTAACTAAGACAGTGTTCCTCTTAGCCCAGCCAAGGCCTAATGATCTTTCAAGCCCCAACTTAATGGTACTTTCTCAGAATGAGGTATCTTCAACTCCCAGACTTGGCCAGGACCCCTTTTATATACTCGAATCAACTTGTACACCTTTGTAGCACATCTCACAATTAAATTTTAAATTATATAATTATGTGTTTACCATCTATGCTCCCCATTAGACTGTAAGCTTCTGGAGGACTGGATTTTGTTCATCACTCTAGCTAGTGTGTGCTAGCACAGTGCCCAGCACATAAATACATCATGAATGATGAATAATTGGAATGATAAAGAAATCGTCATAGATAGCTAGTGGGAAGCAGCCGCATAGCATAGGGAGATCAGCTCGGTGCTTTGTGACCACCTAGAGGAGTGGGATAGAGAGGGTGGGAGGGAGGGAGACACAAGAGGGAAGAAATATGGGGACATGTGTATGTATAACTGATTCACTTTGTTATAAAGCAGAAACTAACACACCACTGTAAAGCAATTATACTCCAATAAAGATGTTTTAAAAAAAAGAAATCATCAATAAATAATTGACAAAATAAATATATCATGAATAAATGAACAACATCATTGGGAAATAAGGTGCTCAACATAAATCCACAAGTAAAGTTCTGCCCTGCTAAGCACAAATTCTTTTCGATTTTACCATTTCGGATGAAAATCTCTGAATCACAGTTCCCTGACTTCTGAAACAGAGACTACTGAAGCAACTTCCTCTTTTCTTGAAACTTTCAGGCTATCACTATAAACACCAACTTTTGTATGATATTGTAATATATAGCCTTCAGGAGCTATAGAAGGGCAGTGGATGACTGTCTTAAAATAAATGCACCCAGGCCAAAGTGTTTTTAGACTTTTTGGGCTCTTTACTTCCTACTGATTTTGCAGAAAACAAAAACTTAATTCTTAATTATTTTGTCTTCTTCCCTATCAGGCTATCAGCTGTCAATTCCTATCTGTTAGAATTCTGGGAAATGTACTACTATGTTTCTGAATAAGAAACTCAAGAATTCTACAAGTACAGTGAATATATTTTCTGTATGTGAATTATCTGTTATGGATGATCACAGGCATATTTCATTTACTTTCAGGGTTTTGGCCACATTCTTCAGAGTCACAATAAGCAGTGCTTTACTATACCTTTCCCATTAAGCAGTTTAAAAACAACACAGATCAAAAGGAAATACTATGCAGCTGTAATAAGGAATGAAGATCTCTAATGATCTAGGATATATTGTTAAGTGAGGGAAAAAAGTATTAGAATACGGTATCTTTGAATTTGAGAAAGAGAATGATAAATATATATAAATTATATACATACTTATATATTTTTCTTCTTTTTGAAAATATAAGCAATAAAGGATAAACCAAAAACTAGTCAAAATGATTACCCACGAGACCCATTAGGATAGCTACTACCAAAAAAAATAATAATAATAACAAGGATGTGAAGAAACTGGAACCCTTGCTCACTACTGATCGGAATGTAAAATGGTATAACTGCTGTGGAAAACAGTATGGAGGTTCCTCAAAAAATCTGATATGATCCAGGAATTCTACTTTGGGTATATAGCAAAAAGAATTAAAACTAGGGTCTCAAAGAAATATTTATACATCCATGTTCACAGCAGCATTTTCACAATAGTTAAAATGTGGGAGCAACCCTGTCCGTAGACAAATGAATGGATAAGCAGAATGTAGTATATACATACAATGGAATATTACTCAGTCTTAAAAAGTAAATTCTGACATATGCTACTACCTTAGGATAGTATGCTAAGTGAAATAAACTAGTCACAAAAAGACAAATACTGTATGATTCCACTTATATGAGGTACCTAGAGTAGCCATAATCATAGAGAGAGAAAGTAAAATGGTGGCTGCTAGGGGCTGGGGGAGGAAAGAAATAGGGAGTTATTGTTTAATAGGTATAGAGTTTCAGTTTTGCAAGATGAAAAGAGTTCTGAAGATGGACAGTGGTGATGGTTGCACAACTATATGAATGTACTTAATACCACTGAACTGAACACTTAAAAATGGTCGAGGGGCTTCCCTGGTGGCACAGTGGTTAAGGATCTGCCTGCCAATGCAGGGGACACGGGTTCAAGCCCTGGGCCAGGAAGATCCTACATGCCGCAGAGCAACTAAGCCCATGCACCACAACTACTGAGCCTGTGCTCTAGAGCCTGCCAGCCACAACTACTGAAGCCCACAAGCCACAACTACTGAAGCCCATGTGCCTAGAGCCCGTGCTCCACAACAAGAGATGCCTACGCACCACAACGCAGAGTAGCCCCCGCTCGCCGCAACTAGAGAAAGCCCACGAGCAGCAACGAAGACCCAATGCAGCCAAAACAAATAAATAAATTTTTAAAAATGGGTGAGATGGTAAATTTTCTGCATTTTACCACAATTTAAAACATAGAAAAGAAAAGAAAAGATTGCCCACGAAGGGAAGAAGAGGAAGAAGAAAAGTCATACTTCTCTAAATGAATACTGTTTAATAAGAATTGTGAACCAGGTAAACATTGCATATAATATTAAAACAAAGTAAAATCAAAAAGAAAAAGAAATATCAAAAATCAAAAAGAGGTTGAAAACAGTGGAATAATTTTTTCAGCATACTGAGAGAAAAATTAGTCAATCTAGACTTCTATACTCAGCAGACCATCTTTCAAAATTAGGGCAGGAAAAAAAAGATACCTTAGACAAACAAAAACAGAGCTTATTATAAGCTCAAATTCCTCACTATAAGAATTTCTCAGAATATTAAAGGCAGCAAGAAAACAATCCCAAATGACAGATTTAAAAAATTTTAAACTCAGAGCTTTTTTTATGTCTTTAAGATATAAAAGAAACTGGAGTGTAGAATGGGGCAGGATGAGATAGGAAAGGAGAATATAGGTAGAAACAGCCCCGCCTTTATACCCAAAAGAGGAGGCTCCTGCCCTGAGCCCTACACTTTAGGAGATTACACCTAACAAAATACCAAAACATCAAAAATATCAAAACCCAAAGATAATAAGTAACTAATTGAGGGTACAGGAATTAAGAGAGAGAGATTCACAAACTGAACTGAGACCTCCCCATCCTAAGAGAAGACAATGAAGAGAAGGAAGGAGGCAAAGCACAGCCTCTGTGCTGAGAAACCAAGGTAAAAACATCTAATTTTACTTAAGAATGGCCACCCCCAATCTCCCAAGGAGGTGTCTAGGCAGCCTGGATTCCCCCAGAAACTGCTTTCCCTCCTCCTCCTGGGTTTGAGTGGGATAGTTTAAGAAGATACTTAGAACTGCCTTAAATCTTGAGTTAGAAAAGTAGAATATGGGGAAGGAGAACCCATCTGCCCAGACTCTCCAGGGACTTTCACCACATCAGTCCCCATCTAAGATTTGGAGACCACCCTGGCCCAACTTCCACCCTGCCAACCCCAGGGAGTATATTGCTCCTTTAAGAGCTGGCTGGGCCCTGGGTAGGAAAGTAAGTCAGGCTGCTGACATAAACTGATTTATAACTTTTTAAGATTAAGACATATTGTTAAAAAAAAAAAAAAGCTGACTTCCATTTCTATTCTTGCCCTAGGTTGTACAAATGTTAGGAGTGAGAGTCTATGGCTCTCAAGTTGAACAGTCCATTCACAGTCAGTTACTTTATTGTTGTGCTTTATAACAAATGTGTTCCATAGAGTGTCTTGAAGGTAACAAATATTACATCAAAAAAGAGAATGAATTAAAAATAGAAGGAAGGAAGGGAGGTAGAAGGAGGCTAAAAAAACTAAGGTTAATGCTTAAGGTAGCTTGATCACTTACCATCATTTTTTAATTCCCTTCTATGCCAAGAAGTTCATTTACCACACAAATCCATGGGGTGTGACTCCTATAATAAAAAATACATAGTACATACTCTTAGTCATAACATTGTCATAAAATCATATTTATTCATAAAAGATAAAAATCTCATCCCCGCAAGTTTCTCATTACATTAAACAACAAAAACATCACCCCTTTATATTCCGTTTAGATATACTATAGCATGTTTTAAACACTCTATGCTGAATAATACCTCAATATCTCCAAAAAAAATTAAATGGAAGAGAAAGAGTATTAATTACAAAAATAGCCCATGACATTCCAATCCAAAGGCTTCAAGCTTTTTTTTTACTAAACACACACACACTTTATATCATGACTCAGTTCATACATACATGATTAACTGAAACAAAGTTTCATGAAGTAATATTTATCCCTATTGTGAGAGAGGCACTCTGATTATTTCCTATTCTATTCTATTTCATTTTTTAAATACTGCTTTCACTGAATTGATTTATGACCCACTAATGAACCCCAACTCAGTATACAAAACACTGTGTAACCTCTCCTTAGGAATTTGCAAAAACTGAGATTTTATCATAATATCTCAATTACAGAACATCTAATTCTCTACATACAACAGATCCTACTTTTCAGGAAACCTAGTTAATATTGGTCAACCCTTTATTCAAAGAAATCCAAAGCTAGGAAACTAGGTAAAAAACAAGAGGACAGAGAAATTGTGAGAAAAAATGGCTTAACGCCATAACAAAAGCTACTGAACAAAGAAAAGCAAGCAACAGTTGGAACCCAACCTTCTGGGATGACAGCCTAGGTCCTTTATCTTCGTCAAGTGAATCTGCTCCTTTTAAAACGCAGCACTTCAAATGAAAACATATGTTCACACAATAACTTACATACAAGTATTCACAGCAACATTATTCCTAATAGCCAAAAAGTGGAAAAAACCCAAATGTCCAAAAACTGTTGGATAAATAAAATGTACTATATCCCTGCAATGAAATCTTATTTGGCCATAAAATAGTATAAAGTACTGGTACATGCTACAACATAAAGGAATCTTGAAAACAAGATGCTAAGTGAAAGAAGCCAGTCATAAAAGACCACATATTACATAATTCCACTTATATGTAATGTCCAAAATGGGCAAATCAAGACAGTCAGAAAAACAGATTACTGCTTGCCTAGGGCTAGAGAGTTGGAGGATGATGAGTTACTGCTAATGAATACAGGGTTTCTTTTTGGGATGATGAAAATGTTCTAAAATTCAATATGGTGACGGTTGTACAACTCTGTGAATATACTAAGAACCACTTTTTAAATGGGTGAGTTGTAGGGTACATGGATTATATCCCAGTAAAAATGTTATACTTTTAAAAATATACTACTTCTGTTCACAACTTCTCCAATGCCTCTACATCTCACTCAGAGTAAAAGTCAAAGTCCTCACAGTGGCCTACCACACCCTAAACCTTCTAACTCCCCATAAGTCCCTGACCATACCTCCTACTCCTCTCTTCTCTGGTGTTCATTCCACTTCAACCACACTGGCCTCCTTAAGTTCCCCAACATGCCAGACACACTACCGCCTCAGGGCTTTACAATTTAAAGTCCCCATCTGGAACACTCAAGATTAACTCCATCTTTGCCCACATGTCACTTTCTCAGTGAGGCCTTCTGACACGCTCTTTTAAAAACTGCAACCTGTTTATCCTGACTCCCGCCACTGGCACTCCCTATCCCACTTCTTCTCTAGAGCACTCATTACTTTATATTATTTACTTACTTGGTGGACTGTCCCTCTTTCCCCACAAGAATGTAAACTCCATTATGTTCTTTTTTTTTTTTTTTCCTATTAGATCTCCCTCCCACCCCACCCCCATCAAACGCATCTACGTCATCACAGAGCACCAAGCTAAGCTCCCTGTGTTATACAGCAGGTTCGCACTAGCTCTATTTTACATATGGTAGTGTACTTATGTCAAACCTAATCTCCCAAATTGTCCTACCCTCCCCTTCCCCTCCCTGTGTCCACATGTCCATTCTCTATGTCTACATCTCTACTCCTGTGCTGCAAATAGGTTCATCTGTACCATTTTTCTAGATTCCACAAATATGCATTAATATACAGTATTTGTTTTTCTCTTTCTGGCTTATTTCACTCTATATGACAGACTCTAGGTCCATCCACATCTCCAAAAATGACCCAATTTCGTTCCTTTTTATGGCTGGCTGAGTAATATTCCACTGTATATATGTACCACATCTTCTTTATCCATTCATCTGTTGGACATTTAGGTTGCTTCCATGACCTGGCTAATGTAAACAGTGCTGCAATGAATATTGGGGTACATGTGTCCTACTGAATTATGGTTTTCTCAGGGTATATGCCCCACAGTGGGATTGCTGGGTCGTATGGTAGTTCTATTTTTAGTTTTTTAAGGAACCTCCATACTGTTCTCCATCGTGGCTGTATCAATTTACATTCCCACGAACATAGCAAAAGGGTTCCCTTTCCTCCACACCCTCTCCAGCATTTATTGTTTGTAGATTTTTTGATAATGGCCATTCTGAACAGTGTGATATGATACCTCACTGTAGTTTTGATTTGCATTTCTCTAATAATTAGTGATACTGATCATCTTTTCATGTGCCTCTTGGCCATCTGTATGTCTTCTTTGGAGAAACGTCTGTTTAGGTCTTCTGCCCATTTTTGGATTCGGTTGTTTGTTTCTTTAATATTGAGCTGCATGAGCTGTCTATATATTTTGGAGATTAATCCTTTGTCCGTTGATCCGTTTGCAAATATTTTCTCCCATTCTGAGGGTTGCCTTTTCGTCTTGTTTATGGTTTCCTTTGCTGTGCAAAAGCTTTGAAGTTTCATTAGGTCACATTTGTTTATTTTTGTTTTTATTTCCATTTCTCTAGGAGGTGGATCAAAAAAGATCTTGCTACGATTTATGTCAAAGAGTGTTCTTCCTATGTTTTCCTCTAAGAGTTTTACAGTGTCCAATCTTACATTTAGGTCTTTAATCCATTTTGAGCTTATTTTTGTGTATGGTGCTAGGAAGCATCCTAATTTCATTCTTCTACATGTAGCTGTCCAGTTTTCCCAGCACCAGTTATGGAAGAGGCTGTCTTTTCTCCATTGTATGTTCTTGCCTCCTTTGTCATAAATTAGGTGACCATATGTGCGTGGGTTTATCCCTGGGCTTTCTATCCTGTACCATTGATCTATATTTCTGTTTTTGAGCCAGTACCATACTGTCTTGATTACTGTAGCTGTGTAGTATAATTTGAAGACAGGGAGCCTGATTCCACCAGCTCCATTTTTCTTTCTCAAAATTGCTTTGGCTATTCAGGGTCTTTTGTGTTTCCATACAAATTGTAAAAAAAAATTTTTCTAATTCTGTGAAGAATGTCATTGGTAGTTTGATAGGGATTGCACTGAATATGTAGATTGCTTTGGGTAGTATAGTCATTTTCACAATATTGATTCTTCCAATCCAAGAAAGTGGTATATTTCTCCACCTTTTTATGTCAACTTTGATTTCTTTCATCAGTGTTTTATAGTTTTCTGAGTACAAGTCTTTTGCCTCCTTAGGTAGGTTTATTCCTAGGTATTTTACTCTTTTTGTTGCGATGGTAAATGGAATTGTTTCCTTAATTTATCTTTCTGATTTTTTGTTATTAGTGTATAGGAATGCAAGAGATTCCTGTGCATTAATTTTGTATCCTGCAACCTTACCAAATTCATTGATCAGCTCTAGTAGTTTTCTGGTGGCAACTTTAGAATTTTCTATGTATAGTATCATGTCATCTGCAAACAGTGACAGCTTTACTTCTTCTTTTCCGATTTGTATTCCTTTTATTTCTTTTTCTGCTCTGATTGCTGTGGCTAGGACTTCCAAACTATGTTGAATAAGAGTGGCGAGTGGACATCCATGTCTTGTTCCTGATCTTAGTGGAAATGCTTTCAGTTTTTCACCATTGAGAATGATGTTTGCTGTGGTTTTGTCATGGCCTTTATTATGTTGAGGTAGGTTCTCTCTATGCCCATTTTCTGGAGTGTTTTTATGATAAATGAGTGTTGAATTTTGTCAAAAGCTTTTTCTGCATCTATTGAGATGATCATATGGTTTTTATTCCTTCATTTGTTAATATGGTGTATCACATGGATTGATTTGTGTATACTGAAGAATCCTTGCATCCCTGGGATAAATCCCACTTGATCATGGTGCATGATCCTTTTGACATGCTACTGGATTCTGTTTGCTAGTATTTTGTTGAGGATTTCTGCATCTATGTTCATCAGTGATATTGGTCTGTAATTTTATTTTTTTGTGATATCTTTGCCTGGTGTTGGTATCAGGGTGATGGTGGCCTCATAGAACAAATTTTGGGAGTGTTCCTCCCTCTGCTGTTTTTTGGAAAAGTTTGAGGCTTGGTGTTAGCTATTCTCTAAATGTTAGATAGAATTTGCCTGTGAAGCCATCTGGTTCTGGGCTTTTGCTTATTGGAAGATTTTCAATTACAGTTTCTATTTCATTACTTGTAATACATCTGTCTATATCTTCTAATTCTTCCTGGTTCAGTCTTGGAAAATTGTACCTTTCCAAGAATTTGTCCATTTCTTTTTTTTTTTTTTTTGCGGTACGCGGGCCTCTCACCGTTGTGGCCTCTCCCGTTGCGGAGCACAGGCTCCGGACGCGCAGGCTCAGCGGCCACGGCTCACGGGCCCAGCCGCTCCGCTGCATGTGGGATCTTCCCGGACCGGGGCACGAACCCGTGTCCCCTGCATCGGCAGGCGGACTCTCAACCACTGCGCCACCAGGGAAGCCCTGTCCATTTCTTTGTGGTTGTCCATTTTATTGGCATATAGTTGTTTGTGGTAGTCTCTTCTAACCCTTTACATTTCTGCAGTGTCAGTTGTGATTTCTCCTTTTTCATTTCTAATTTTATTGATTTGAGTCCTCTCCCTTTTTTTCTTGATGAGTCTTGCTAAAGTTTTATCAATTTTGTTTATCTTCTGAAACCATCAACTTTTAGTTTTACTGATCTTTGCTACTGTTTTCTTTTTTTCTACTTATTTCTGCTCTGATCTTTATGATTTCTTTCCTCCTACTGACTTTGGGTTTTCTTTGTTCTTCTTTCTCTAATTGTTTAAGGTGTAATATTAGGTTGTTTATTTGAGATTTTTCTTGTTTCTTGAGGTAGGATTGTATTGCTATATACTTCCCTCTTAGAACAGCTTTTGCTGCATCCCATAGGTTTTGGGTCATCATATTCTCATTGTCATTTGTTTCTAGGTATTTTTTGATTTCCTCTTTGATTTCTTCAGTGATCTCTTGGTTATTTAGTAGTGCACTGTTTAGCCTCCATGTATTTGTGTATTTTACACCTTTTTTTCCTGTAATTGATTTCTAATCTCATATTGTAGTCAGAAGAGATGCTTGATACAATTTCAATTTTCTTAAATTTTCTGAGGCTTGATTTGTGACCCAAGTTGTGATCTATCCTGTAGAATCTTCTGTGTGCACTTGAGAAGAACATGTATTCTGCCACTTTCAAATAGAATGTCCTATAAATATCAATTAAATCTATGTGGTCTACTGTGTCATTTAAAGCTTGTGTTTCCTTATTTATTTTCTGTTTGGATGATCTGTCCATTGGTGTAAGTGAGGTGTTAAAGTCCCCTACCATTATTGTTACTGTTGAATTCCCCTTCTATGGCTGTTAGCATTTCTTATGTATTGATATGCTCCTATGTTTGGTGCATATTTATAATTGTTATATCTTTTTCTTGGATTGATCCCTTGATTATTATGTAGTGTCCTTCCTTATCTCTTGTAACAGCCTTTATTTTAAGGTCTATTTTATCTGATACGAGTATTGCTACTCCAGCTTTCTTTGACTTCCATTTGAATGGAATATCTTTTTCCATCCCTTCACCTCAGTCTGGATGTGTCCCTAAGTCTGAAGTGGGTCTCCTGTACACAGCATATATATGGGTCTTATTTTTGTATCCATTCAGCCAGTCTGTGTCTTTTGGTTGGAGCATTTAATCTATTTACATTCAAGGTTATTATCTATACGTATGTTCCTATTACCATTTTCTTAATTGTTTTAGGTTTGTTTTTGTGGGTCTTTTTTCTTCTCTTGTGTTTCCCGCCTAGAGAAGTTCTTTTAGCATTTGTTGTAAAGCTGGTTTGGTGGTGCTGATTTCTCTTAGCTTTTGCTTGTCTATAAAGTTTTTGATTTCTCCATCAAATCTGAATGAGATCCTTGCTAGGTAATCTTGGTTGTAGGTTTTTCTCTTTCATCATTTTAAGTAGATCTGCCACTCCCTTCTGGCCTGCAGAGTTTCTCCTGAAAAATCAGCTGTTAACCTTATGGGGATTCCTTTGTATGTTATATTTTGATTTTCCCTTGCTGTTTTTAATATTTTTCCTTTGAACTCAATTTTTGTTAGTTTGATTAATATGCATCTCGGTGGGTTTCTCCTAGGGTTTATCCTGTATGGGACTCTCTGTGCTTTCTGGACTTGGGTGATTATTTCCTTTCCCATTTTAGGTAACTTTTCCACAATAATCTCTCCAAATATTTTCTCAGAGCATTTATTTTTCTTTCCTTTTCCTGGGAACCCTATAATTTGAATGTTGGTGCATTTAGTGTTGTCCCAGAGGTCTCTAAGATTTTCTTCAATTCGCTTCATTCTTTTTTCTTTATTCTGCTCCTCAGCAATTATTTCCACCATTCTGTCTTCCAGCTCACTTATTCATTCTTCTGCCCCAGTTATTCTATTATTGATTCCTTCTAGTGAATTTTTCATTTCAGTTATTGTGTTGTCCATCTCTGTTTGTTCTTTATTTTTTCTACATCTTTGTTAAACATTTCTTTTATTTTCTCGCTCTGTGCCTCCATTCTATTTCTGAGATTCTGGATTATCTTTACTATCATTACTCTGAATTCTTTTTCAGGTAGGTTGCCAATTTCCTCTTCATTTATTTGGTCTTGTAGGCTTTTACCTTGCTCCTTCATCTGTAACATATTTTTTTGTCTTTTTTTTTTTTTTTTTTGATGCGTGGGATTGTCTTCCTGTCTTACTGGTTGTTTGGCCTGAGGCTTCCAGCACTGGAGTTTGTAGGCTGTTGTGTAGATCTGGGTCTTGGTGCCAAGATGAGGACCTCCGAAAACCTCACTCCAACGAATATTCCTTGGGACCAGAGGTTCTCTGGTTCTCTGTTACTCCAGTGGTTTGGACACAGGGCTCCCACTGCAGGAGCTCAGGCTCGACCCTCAGCTCATGAACCAAGATCCCGCAAGCTGCGCAGGGCAGCAAAAAGAAAAAAAGGAGAACAATAACAAAGAGTAAAAAATACAATAAGATTAGAAAACTAACAGATGTGTTAGAAAAAAATTTTAAAACAAAAATATAGATGAAACAACAACCGGAAGGTACACTGGAACAGCAGCAAAAAAAAGGAAGGAAAAAAAAGCCAGAAAAGGCCTTGGCTGTTTGGGGCGGGGCTAAGGCAGGGGCAGGGTTTAGGCACTGGGCGGGGCCTATGCTTCAGACTCACAGGGCTGGAAAAGGCACCGGGGGCAGGGGGGCTTAGGCTCATCACAGCAGGAGGGGCCCAGGAGTGCCTCGGGCCTTGGAGGGCAGAGGACCAGGTCCGGAACCCCAGCGGGCTCCCTGGGCACGAGTGGGCAGGGGAAATGCTACACACGTTCCCCTCCGATCCTCCAATCCTGGAGGGTCCCTCCCCACTGGCCTCTCTTTTTCTCCCCACACCCCATCTTATACCACTAGGACCCACACAGCCAGAGGTGGCCCCAGAAGGCAGGGGACCAGGCCCAGAAGCCCAACAGGTTTCCCGAGCTGAGTGGGCAGGGAATATGCCCGCGGCACTTCCCCTGATACCCCAGTCCCGGAGGGTCCCCCCCGGTCCGCCTCTGCTCCCCTTTCTCACTCTTCCCTCCCTACTATGCCCCTAGGCCCCCCACAGCCGGAGGGGTCCTCAGAAGGCAGAGCACCAGGCCCAGAAACCAGCAGGCTTCCAAGGGCCCAAGTGGTGGGGGAAACACCCGGCACGCCTCCCCTGATCCTGTGATCCTGGAGGGGTCCTCCCCATCCACCTCTCCTCTTCTCCCTTCACCTACCTCCTATGCCCCTAGGATCCAGGCAGCCCGGACGGCACCACAGAGAGCAGAAAACCTGGTCTGGGAGCCCAGCAGGCTTCCTGGGGCCTGATTGGGAAGGGGAAATGCTAAGCGTGCTACCCATTGATCCATGAGCCCCAAGGGTCCCCCAGGCGAGGGAACCCCTCCCCTCTGCCAGCCACCCCTCAGGGGCCGTGGTCCTGTCCGGCCTCCACTTCTCCTCCCCCTCTCACTTCCCCCCACATCCAAGCCAGTTTCTTGGGGGCTCCTCCCATTTCCTTGGGCATCAAGGTCCCCCACCAGCATCCAACAGGTGCCCTAGTTGTTGGGAGACGTGAACTCTGCGTCCTCCCACACTGCCATCTTGACTCCACCCCCTTTCTCATCTGATTTTGTTATTGCTATAGCCTCAGAATACAGAACAGAGCCTAGCATTGAATAGGCATTAATTAAACACTTATTTACTATTGAATGAAGCCTGTACTAAAGAATCTTTGCGATCAGAGGGCAGACAGCAGAAGCAAGAAGAACAATCCTGCAGCCTGTGGAACAAAAACCACATTCACAGAAAGACAGAAAAGATGAAAAGGCAGAGGGCTATATACCAGATGAAGGAACAAGATAAAACCCCAGAAAAACAACTAAATGAAGTGGAGATAGGCAACCTTCCAGAAAAAGAATTCAGAATAACGATAGTGAAGATGATCCAGGACCTTGGAAAAAGAATGGAGGCAAAGATCGAGAAGATGCAAGGAATGTTTAAAAAAGACCTAGAAGAATTAAAAAAGAAACAGAGATGAACAATACAATAACGGAAATGAAAAATACACTAGAAGGAATCAATAGCAGAATAACTGAGGCAGAAGAACGGATAAGTGACCTGGAAGACAGAATGGTGGAATTCACTGCTGTGGAACAGAATAAAGAAAAAACAATGAACAGAAATGAAGACAGCCTAAGACACCTCTGGGACAACATTAAACACAACAACATTTGCATTATAGGGATCCCAGAAGGAGAAGATAGAGAAAAAGGACCCGAGAAAATATTTGAAGAGATTATAGTCGAAAACTTCCCTAACATGGGAAAGAAAATAGCCACCCAAGTCCAGGAAGCGCAGAGAGTCTCATACAGGACAAACCCAAGGAGAAACACACTGAGACACATAGTAATCACATTGGCAAAAATTAAAGACAAAGAAAAATTACTGAAAGCAGCAAGGGAAAAACAACAAATAACATACAAGGAAACTCCCATAAGGTTAACAGCTGACTGCTCAGCAGAAACTCTACAAGCCAGAAGAGAATGGCATGATATACTTAATGTGATGAAAGGAAAGAACCTACAACCAAGATTACACTACCCAGCAAGGATCTCATTCAGATTCGATGGAGAAATCAAAAGCTTTACAGACAAGCAAAAGCTAAGAGATTTCAGTACCACCAAACCAGCTCTACAACAAATGCTAAAGGAACGTCTCTAAGTGGGAAGTACAAGAGAAGAAAAGGACCTACAAAAATAAACCCAAAACAATTAAGAATATGGTCATAGGAACATACATATCAATAATTACCTTAAACATGAATGGATTAAATGCTCCAACCAAAACACACAGGTTTGCTGAATGGATACAAAAACAAGACCCATATATATGCGCTGTCTACAAGAGACCCACTTCAGATCTAGGGACACATACAGGCTGAAAGTGAGGAGATGGAAGAAGATATTCCATGCAAATGGAAATCAAAAGAAAGCTGGAGTAGCAACACTCGTATCAGAAAAAATAGACCTTAAAATAAAGAATGTTACAACAGACAAGGAAGGACACTACATAATGATCAAGGGATCAATCCAAGAAGAAAATATAACAATTATAAATATATATGCACCCAACATAGGAGCACCTCAAACATAAGGCAACTGTTAACAGCTCTAAAAGAGGAAATCAACAGTAACATAATAATAGTGGGAGACTTTAACACCTCACTTACACCAATGGACAAATCATCCAAAATGAAAATAAATAAGAAAACAGAAGCTTTAAATGACACAAAAGACCAGATAGATTTAATTGATATTTAAAAGACATTCATCCAAAAACAACAGATTACACTTTCTTCTGAAGTGCGCATGGAACACTCTCCAGGAGAGATCACATCTTGGGTCACAAATCAAGACTCAATAAATTTAAAAAATTTGAAATCATATCAAGCACCTTTTCTGACCACAACGCTATGAGATCAGAAATGAATTACAGGGGAAAAAACGTAAAAAACACAAACACATGGAGGTTAAACAATACGTTACTAAATGACCAAGAGATCACTGAAGAAATCAAAGACAAAATCAAAAAATACCTAGAGACAAATGACAATGAAAACATGATGATCCAAAACCTACGGGACGCAGCAAAAGCAGTTCTAAGAGGGAAGTTTATAGCTATACGAGCCTACCTCAAGAAACAAGAAAAATCTCAAGTAAACAATCTAACGTTACACCCAAAGGAACCAGAGAAAGAAGAATGAAGAAAACCCAAAGTTAGCAGAAGGAAAGAAATCAGAAAGATCAGAGCAGAAATAAATGAAATAGAAACAAAGAAAACAATAGCAAAGATCAATAAAACTGAAAGCTGGTTCTTTGAAAAGATAAACAAAATTGATAAACCATTAGCCAGACTCAGCAAGAGAAAAACGAAGACTTAAATCAATAAAGTTAGTAATGAAAACGGAGAAGTTACAACAGACACTGCAGAAATACAAAGCATCCTAAGAGACTACTACAAGCAACTCTATGCCAATAAAATGGACAACCTAGAAGAAATGGACAAATTCTTAGAAACGTATAAACTTCCAAGACTAAACCAGGAAGAAACAGAAAATATGAACAGACCAATCACAAGTAATGAAATTGAAACTGGGATTAAAAATCTTCCAACAAACAAAAGTCCAGGACCAGATGGCTTCACAGGTGAATTCTATCATACATTTAGAGAAGAGCTAACACCCATCCTTCTCAAACTCTTCCAAAAAATTGCAGAGGAAGGAACACTCCCAAACTCATTCTATGAGGCCACCATCACCCTGATACCAAAACCAGACAAAGATACTACAAAAAAAGGAAATTACAGACCAATATCACTGATGAATATAGATGCAAAAATCCTCAACAAAATACTAGCAAACAGACTCCAACAACACATAAAAAGGATCATACACCATGACCAAGTGGGATTTATCCCAGGGATGCAAGGATTCTTCAATATACGCAAATCAATCAATGTGATATACCGTATTGACAAATCAAAGAATAAAAACCATATGACCATCTCAATAGATGCAGAAAAAGGTTTTGACAAAATTCAACACCCATTTATGATAAAAACTCTCCAGAAAGTGGGCATAGAGGGAACCTACCTCAACATAATAAAGGCCATATATGACAAACCCACAGCAAACATCATTCTCAATGGTGAAAAACTGAAAGCGTTTCCTCTAAGATCAGGAAGGAGACAAGGATGTCCACTCTCACCACTATTATTCAACATATTTTTGGAAGTCCTAGCCATGGAAATCAGAGAAGAAAAAGAAATAAAAGGAATACAAATTGGAAAAGAAGAAGTAAAACTGTCACGGTTTGCAGATGACATGATACGATACATAGAAATTCCTTAAAATGCCACTAGAAAACTACTAGAGCTAATCAATGAATTTGGTAAAGTTGCAGGATACAAAATTAATGCACAGAAATCTCTTGCATTTCCTATACACCAATGATGAAAAATCTGAAAGAGATATTATGGAAACACTCCCACTTACCACTGCAACAAAAGAATACAATACCTAGAAATAAACCTACCAAGGGAGACAAAAGACCTGTATGCAGAAAACTATAAGACACTGATGAAAGAAATTAAAGATGATACCAACAGATGGAAAGATATACCATGTTCTTCGATTGGAAGAATCAATATTGTGAAAATGACTATACTACCCAAAGCAATCTACAGATTCAATACAATCCCTGTCAAATTACCAATGGCATTTTCTACGGAACTAGAACAAATCATCTTAAAATTTGTACGGAGACACAGAAGACCCCAAATAGCCAAAGGAGTCTTGAGGGAAAGAAACGGAGCTGGAGGAATCAGACTCCCTGACTTCAGACTATACTACAAAGCTACAGTAATCAAGACAATATGGTACTGGCACAAAAACAGATGCATAGATCAATGGAACAAGATAGAAAGCCCAGAGATAAACCCACACACCTATGGTCAACTAATCTATGACAAAGGAGGCAAAGATATACAATGGAGAAAAGACAGTTTCTTCAATGAGTGGTGCTTGGAAAACTGGACAGGTACTTGTAAAAGCATAAAATTAGAACACTCCCTAACACCATACACAAAAATAAACTCAAATTGGATTCGAGACCTAAATGTAAGACCGGACAGTATAAAACTCTTAGAGGAAAACATAGGAAGAACACTCTTTGACATAAATCACAGCAAGATCTTTTTTGATCTATCTCCTAGAGTAATAGAAATAAAAACAAAAATAAACAAATCAGACCTAATAAAACTTCAAAGCTTTTGCACAGCAAAGGAAGCCATAAACAAGACAAAAAGACAACCCTCAGAATGGGAGAAAATATTTGCAAACGAATCAACGGACAAAGGATTAATCTCCAAAATATATAAACAGTTCATACAGCTCAATATTAAAGAAACAAACAACCGAATCCAAAAATGGGCAGAAGACCTAAACAGACACTTCTCCAAAGAAGACATACAGTTTCCCAGGAAGCACATGAAAAGCTGCCCCACATCACTAATTATTAGAGAAATGCAAATCAAAACTACAATGAGGTATCACCTCACACCAGTTAGAATGGACATCATCAGTAAATCTACAAACAACAAATGCTGGAGAGAGTGCGGAGAAAAGGGAACCCTCTTGCACTGCTGGTAGGAATGTAAATTGATACAGCCACTATGGAGAACAGTATGGAGGTTCCTTAAAAAACTAAAAATAGAATTACCATATAACACAGCAATCCCACTACTGGGTATATACCCTGAGAAAACCATAATTCAAAACGACACATGCACCCCAATGTTCATTGCAGCACTATTTACAATAGCCAGGTCATGGAAGCAACCTAAATGCCCATCGACAGACGAATGGATAACGAAGTTGTGGTACATATATACAATGGAATATTACTCAGCCATAAAGAGGAACGAAACTGAGTCATTTGTTGAGATGTGGACGGATCTAGAGACTGTCATACAGAGTGAAGTAAGTCAGAAAGAGAAAAACAAATATCGTATATTAATGCATGTATGTGGAACCTAGAAAAATGGTACAGATGAACCGGTTTGCAAGGCAGAAGTTGAGACACAGATGTAGAGAACAGACGTATGGACACTAAGGGGCGCAAAACCATGGTGGGGTGGGGGTGGGGGTGTGCTGAATTGGGCGATTGGGATGGACATGTATACACTGATGTGTATAAAATTGATGACTAATAGAACCTGCAGTATAAGCAAACAAACAAAAAAACAACTAATACAGAACTTTCTTTGGGTTATTTGTATGGAAATATGTTAATATAAATGTTTCAGATACTACATGAAATTTCTAAAACTCTTATATGTTCTGGTATAATGTTATAAGTAATAATACTAGTTATTACTTTAAAATGTATATCTCAGAAATAACTAAATTTCCTTGTCAATTGCATTATTATGAACTTTCATCAAATCTTTAACTGTGGTCATTTTTAAGTCTTTTGTCATTTACAGACAGTTCTGGGTGTACTCTGATGCTTTTGCAAATATGCTCCTATAAAAGGGTTTCATCTTCAAGGAATTCATGGAAAAGACTTCGACAAGTACAGGTTTCTGGTAACTGACTATAGTGCTGAACTGAATGAATAAGCATTTTCAGAACTCTAATGGAAAACTGATGAACTCATAAAAGTGCTAACAAAAGATCAAGATGAAAAAAAATTAATTACATGGGACTGAGTGAACTGATGAGGATGATTATAATTGTTGTGACTTTCTGTTTGAATTAAAAAAAAAATCCCACAAGGACTCAGAGGCAAAAAATATACAAATCAATTTTCACTGCGAAGTAAAGGAGCTGTTACAGTGGAGGATTACTGGACTGAATGTCAATATTATGACATAGTATGAGTGTGTTTCGTGTTTGGTAATTGCAATCCTTGCTGCTTCTGTTGTGGTCATCCATTTATAATGCTTGGTGTCAGTCTATTTATCTCTTGTAAAAATAAAATACAGTGTGTGTGTGTGAAAAAAAAAAACAATCTTTGCTCACAATATTCGTTTCTTCTCACCCTATATGTATTCAAAGCCTATCAATTCTTCAAGGCCAACTCAAAAGTCATCTTCATGAAACCCATTTTGATATCCCCAGCTGACAGAGATCTTCATCTGAATTCCCAGGTCACTTCATCTGTAATCATTACCTCTAAAAAGTGGGGGAAAGTGTGATACAGTGGAAAAAGAGTATATAGGCACAGGAGTCAACCAAATCACTGGTCATGTGACCTTGAGAAGTCATTCAACCCTTTTGAGTATCGGTATTCCCACCTATAAAAATTAAGGCTGGGTTGTTTACCCAAGAGAATTTTTTCCACACAAAGACCTATATACAAATGTTGAAAGCAGCTTTATTCATAATATCTCCAAACTGGAAACAACCGAAATATCAAAAAGAAAAGAGATAATCCAATTGTGGCATAAATGTATAACAGAATAGAAAGCAATACAAAGGAATGAACTATTGATATATGCAATAAAATGGATATCACAGACATTATGTTCAGAAAAAGAACCTGAACACAAAAGAATACTGTATATCATTTATATCAAGTTTTAGAACATGCAAAACTAATCCTAGGTGAAAATATCAAAAGAGGATTGCCTCAGTTGGAAGGGAAGGACTGGGGAGAAGTACAAGGCAGCTTTCTGGGAAGATGGATTGTGGTAGTGGTTCCCAATTATATATAAATGTGTCAATACTCATTTAACTGCCCACTTAAAAAGTGGTTATACTTTTTGTTTGTAAATTATACCAGTAAAATTGATTAAAGAAAAGGGCACACAGCTTAAGGGGAAAAAATAAAGGCTATCCTTAATTTATAAGGTTGTTAGGAGGATTAGATGAGAAACACTTCTACTGAAATCAGTATGGCACAGTGGGAAAGACTACACACTGATACGGAACTGAATCTCAATTTAGCAGATTACTATAGCTACTAGTTACATAACCTTGGACAACTCATTAATCCCTCAGAACTTCAGTTTTCTCTTTTGTAAAGAGAATAATATCTACTTTTTAGAGTTAAATGGTAGCATACTAGAGTTTCCACCAGTTAAGAAAATATCTGTTACATAACAAGTACCCCAATAGTTTTTTAAGTAATACATAAAATCCAGCACATAGTAGATGCTCAATTAGTGTTATACTCTTTTCCCCATTTTCCTTGGATGAGAATTTCCTCCTCTACTATATTTTAGGATCCTGAAGGACATGATCAGCATCTCAGTGATCTTCTCTTTCCTCTACTTAAGATTCTATCTAAAAAATGGTAGTCACTCAACAAAGATTTTGAAGGAAAGGAAGGAAGGAAGTAGGCTGGCTTGTTGATTAAGCAGAATTACCTCTTTTTCTTTTGGTAATTCCAGAATCAATTACTGAGCTTTTCAGTAAAGACAGTTGTAGGCTAGATACCAATAACTTTTTTAAGGCAGACACAAAACTTATGTACTATATGATCTATATGCACTGGAAAACAGATTTGAAATAGACAAGAAGCAATGTGAAGTAAAGAATGGGTCTCTGAAGTCAGACCCAAATACATATCCCAAAACTGACACTTAAAAATCTATGTAACGCAGGACTTCCCTCATGGCGCAGTGGTTAAGCGTCTGCCTATGTTTGTTCTTTGCTATTTTCCAGATTTTTCTGAAATACAACTGGAGTACAATTACAACCTTAAAAGATTATAATGATATAAATTGAAATGTATGCAGGGGAGGAGATCAAGACAGCAGGATAGGAGGATGCTGAGCTCACCTCCCCCCAAGAACATATTAAAAAAAAAAGAAAGAAACACACCAATTCTCACAGAAAACAGACTGGAGACTGGCATAAAGACTCTTACATAACCAAGGCTGTAAAGAAAGATCCACACAGAGTCAGGA
Organism: Phocoena phocoena; assembly: GCF_963924675.1. Taxonomy (NCBI): domain Eukaryota; kingdom Metazoa; phylum Chordata; class Mammalia; order Artiodactyla; family Phocoenidae; genus Phocoena; species Phocoena phocoena. Next base: position 118,201,294 of record NC_089220.1, on the reverse strand, counting down.
AAGAAGGGAAGAGTAGTGATCAGGTTGGAACCCACACCTGAAGGAGGGGACACAGAAGTAGGGGAATTACTTGGTTTTGGAGATCCTCTTTGGAAATAGAGGGGTTTGAACCACATATTGGGCACTCCAGGCCCAGAGTCCAACACCAGAAAGACAAATCCCCTTCACTGGTTTGAAGACAAGTGGGACTGGCAGGGGGACTGTGAGAAACGTGAACTCCACTCATTAAGAGCATGCACATGCTTGCTTGCTCCCAAAACAAGGCAGAGGAAGCAGGCTGAGACTGCCTGGGACTCTAGCTGGTTTCCACAACCACCCCAGTGCACGCCCTGGCCTACCTTGCTCCGCCACACAGCTCCCGACTAGGGTGAAGGCTGCCGCTGCCAAGGAAAGTGTGCAGTTGTGGGGGATGGCGCCAACTTGGACCCAGCTCTGCATCTGAATGGGGCAAGGGCAGCCATTACTGGCACTCCCAGAGGCAGCAGATTGGGAGTGGTCTGGACTGTGACTGTAAGGCTTGGACAGCCCCAGCGCATGCCCCAATCCACACTGAGTGCCCGCTCCAGCCCCTCTTGCTCCAGTGCAGCTCTGCAACTACTGAAGCCCGCATGCCTAGAGCCTGTGCTCCGCGACAAGAGAAGCTACTGCAGTGAGAGTCACACGCACCGCAACGAAGAGTAGCCCCCACTTGCCACAACTAAAGAAAGCCCACATGCAGCAATGAAGACCCAATGCAGCCAAAAATAAATATAATTTATTTTTTTAAATTTACATCAAGCAATATTCCAACCATAATAGTATGAAACTAGAATTAATTACAGGAAGAAAAATGAGAAAAAAAAAACCACAAGGGGACCAAACAGACTACTAAAAAAAATAGATCAATGAAAAAATCAAAGAGGAAATCAAAAATTACCTTCAGATAGATGAAAATAAAAACACAACTCTCCAAAGTCTATGGGATGCAGCAAAAGCAGACCTAAGAGGGAAGTTTATAGCAATACAGACCTATGTCAGGGAACAAGAAAAATCTCAAATAAAAATCCTAACCTACCATCTATAGGAATTAGAAAAAGAAGAACAAAAAAGCCAAAAGTGAGCAGAAGGAAGGAAATAATAAAGATCAGAGAGGAAACAAATAAAACAGAGACCAAAAAAACAATAAAAAGGATCAATAAAACCAAGACCTGGTTTTCTGAAATGACAAACAAAATTTAAAGCCATTAACCAGGCTCATCAAGAAAAAAAGAGAGCAGACCCAAATAAACAAAATAAGAAATTAAACAGGAGAAATTACAACTAATATCACAGAGATACAAAAAATCAGAATACTACAAGCAGTTATATGGTAACAAATTGGACAATACAGAAGAAATGGATAAATTTCTAGAAACATACAAACGTCCAAGATGGAATCAACAAGAAATAGATAATCTGAACAGACTGATAACTAGCAGTGAAACTGAATTAATAATAAAAAAAACTGACAGCAAACAAAAGTTCAGGAACTCACAGCTTCATAGAGAAATTCTACAAAACATATGAAGAAGGGCTAATACCTATCCTTCTCAAACTATTCCAAAAAGTTGAAGAGGAGGAAACACTCCCAAATTCATCCTACAATGCCACCATTATGCTGATAACAAAAAGAGACACAGATACTCCAAAAAAATAAAATTATGGGTCAATATCTCTGATGAATATAGATGCAAAAATGCTCAACAAAATATTAGCAAACTGATTTCAACAATATATAAAAAGAATCATACACATGATCAAGCAAGATTTATTCCAAGGATACAAGGACAGTTCGATATCTGCAAATCAATGTAATATGCAACATTAACAAAAGGAACAATAAAAATCACAATCATAGATGCAGAAAAAGTATCTGACAAAATTCAACATCGATTTATGACAAAAACTTTCATCAAAGCTGGTTTAGAAGGAACATATCTGAACATAATAAACGCTATTTATGACAAATTCACAGTTAACACCATACTCAATGATGAAAAGTTGAAAGTTTTTCCTCTAAACTCAGGAACAAGGATTCCCACCTCCACCACTTCTATTTAACAAAGTATTGTAAATCCTAGCCACAGCAATTGGACAAAAAAAAAGAAACGAAACGCATCCAGATTGGAAGAAAAGAAGTAAAACTGTCCCTATTTGCAAATGACATGATGCTATATATAGAAAACCCTAAAGTCCCAACCAAAAAACCATTAGAACTAAGAAGTGAATTCAGTAAAGATTCAGGATACAAGGCTAATATACAGAAATATGTTGTTGTTCTACACACTAATAATAAACTATCAGGGAAAGAAAAAAAACATTTAAAATCACATCAAAAAGAATAAAATATCTAGAAATAAACTTAATCCAGGAGATGAAAGACCTATACTCTGAAAACTATAAAATACTGATGAAGGAAACTGAAGATGATACAGAGAGATGGAAAGATAACCCATGTTTATGGACTGGAAGAGTTTATTGTTAATATGCCCATATAACCCAAAGCAATCTACATATTTAATGCAATCTCTATCAAAATACCCATGACATTTTTGCACAAAACTAGAACAAAAAATCCTAAAAATCATTTGGAATCACAAAGGAAACTAAATAGCCAAGGCAATGTTTAGAAAAAAGAACAAATCTGAACTCACACTCCCTGACTTCAGACTATACTACAAAGCTACAGAAATCAAAACAATATGCCACTGACACAAAAACAGACACATATATCAATTGAAGAGAATAGGGAGCCCAGAAATAAACCCGTGCACTTGCAGTCAATTAATCTACAACAAAGGAGGCAGGAATATATAATAGAAAAAAGCCAGTCTCTTCAATAACTGCTGCTGGGAAAACTGGACGGCTACATGTAAAAGAATGAAATTAGAACATTTTCTCACTCAAAATATAAAAATAAACTCAAAATGGATTAAAGACCTAAGTGTAAGACTGGAAACCATAAAACTACAAGAAAGTGCAGGCAGAACACTCTTTGATATAAACTGCAGCAGTATTTTTTTGGATCTGCCTCCTAAGGCAAAGGAAACAAAAGGAAAAATAAGCAAATGCGACCTAATTTAACTTACTTGGGTAAACTATAATGTGTAGATTAATAAACATAAATAAGGGATGTGTGTGTCACGTAGAGTATTTAAATACAGTGGATTTCTGGGGAGCAATCCACTTGAATAAAAAAAAACCAATAGAGTGAGCAAGCACATGAGTGACACCAAGAGCCACGTCAGGTTAAATGTCACTATTACATCAGGTTAGAAAGGCCATGTTCTCATTTCTCCCAAAAAGATAAATAAATGGCTAATAAGAACATCAAAAGATGTTAAACATCATTAGTCATTAGTGAAATACAAATCACAACCTCACAACTACAATGAGATACCTCTTCACAACTACCAGAATGACTATAATCCAAAAGACAGACAAAACCAGTGTTATAGAGGATGTGAAAAAACTGGAACCACCATACACTGTGGATTGTGAATGCAATATAGTGCAGCTGGTTTTGTAAACATTCTGGCAGTTCCTAAAAAGGTTAAATACAGAGTTACAGTATAACCCAGCAATTCCACTCCTAGAAACATACCCAAGAGAAATGAAAATATAGCCCCACAAAAAAATGCTTATACACAGATATTCATAGCAGCATTGTCCATAGAATTCAAAAAGTGCAACAACCCAAATGACTATCAACTGATGAATGAATAAATAAAATGTGGTACATCCATAAAAGAAATGAAGTTCCTGGAAAAGTCAAAATTACCAAGACAAGAAAAACATCAATGGTTGCCAGGGATTCAAGGGGAAGGAGGAATGAATAGGTAGAGCACAGAGAATTTTTATGTCAGTGAAAGTACTCTGTATGATACTATTATGGTGGACACATGCCATTATACATTCGTCCTAACCCATAAAATGTAAAACACCAAGACTAAACAGTAATGTAAACTATGGACTTTCGGTGACAATCATTTGTCAATGTAGGTTCATCAATTGTAACCAATGTACCACTCTGGCAGGGGATGTTGATAATGGGGAGGCTATGCATGAGTGGAGACAGGGAGTACATGGGAAGTCTCTATATGTGTCTCATAATTTTGCTGCAATTCTAACACCGCTCTAAGAAAAAAGTTTTATTTAAAAAAAAAAAAAAAGGTTCGGGAGCATTCACATGGTGCTGCAGGAAGATCCTGAACTCACCTCCTCCTACAGACACAATGAATCTAAAACTACATATGGAATAATTTCCTTGGAAAGGGACATGAAAACTGGGTAAACAGAACCTCCACAACAAAAGGTAAAAGGACAACATCAAGACAGATAGGAGAGGCAGAGGATCAGAGAGGCAGAGATAGTTTCACCAAGGAAAACCCACCCACCAGCTGTGTCAATTCACAATCGGGAGGGACCACAAAGGTATGGATCTTTGCCTGAAAAGTGAGGGATGTGAGCTCCACATCAAGCACTCCAACCTGTAGACCCTTCACAGGAGAGATGAGCCCCCCAAACTGTCTTCAAATACCAATAGAAAATATGCCCAGGAAACCTATAGAACTTCAGAGTATGGACAACCCACTCTTAAAGGGCTCATAGGTAGACTTAACCCAAGAATCAGCGTAAAAACACCTGATTAAAAAGCGTGGACCCTAAGTAATGAGGACCCACTTACTATCTTGAAGCATCTGCCAGAGAGGCAGAATCCAATTAGAACATTCCCCAGGGACTGAGACACTGACAGGAGACTTTTTTTTAAGATTTATTTTTTGAGGTAACCTGGTTCATAACATTATATAATTTTGTGTATACAACATTATATTTCTACTTTTGTATACCCTACAGTGTGCTCACCACCAAAAATTTAGATTCCATGTGTCAACACACAGTTAATCTCCTTTATGCATTTTACCCTACTCCTTTCTGTCCCTTCCCCTCTGGTAACCACTATTCTGTTCTCTTTATCCACGTTTCTTTTGATTTGGTTTGTTCACTTATTTTTTGTTTGTTTTTATATTCCACGTAAGTGAAATTTTACAGTATTTGTCTTTCTCCATGTGGTTTATTTCACTTAGCATAATACACTCAAGTTCCATCCATGTGGTTGTAAATGGCAAGATTTCATCTTTTTGTGGCTGAGTAGTATCCCATTGTGTGTGTGTGTATACAAATCCATATCCATATCCATATATATATGTATCACATCTGTAACCATTCATCTGTTGATGGGCACTTAGGTTGTTTCCATATCTTAGTGATTATAAATAATGTTGCAGGGACTTCCCTGGTGGCACAGTGGTTAAGAACCCACCTGCCAATGCAGGGGGCTTGGGTTCGAGCCCTGGTCCAGGAAGATCCCACATGCCATGGATCAACTAAGCCTGTGCACCACAACTACTGAGCCTGCACTCTAGAGCCCACAAGCCACAACTACTGAGCCCGTGTGCTACAACTACTGAAGCCCACACACCTAGAGCCTGTGCTCCACTATAGGAGAAGCTACCGCAATGAGAAGCCCGTGCACTGCAACGGAAGAGGAGCCCCCGCTCACCGCAACTACAGAAAGCCTGCGTGCAGCAACAAAGACCCAATGCATCCAATAAATAAATAAATAAATAAAATGTTTAAAAATTATTTTAAAACAAATAATTCTGTGATGAACATAGGGATACAGCTATCTTTTCAGATTAGTGTTTTCATATTCTTTAGATAAATACCAGGAAGTGGGATAGCTGGATCATATGGTAGATCTATTCCTAATTTTTTGAAGAATATCCATAATGTCTTCCACAGTGGCTGCACCAATTTACAGTCCCACCAACAGTGCATAAGGGTTCCCTTTTTTCCACATCCTCACCAACATTTGTTATTTCTTGGCTTTCTGAATAGTTATTCTAACAGGCATGAGGGGTATCTTGTTATAGTTTAGATTTGCATCTCCCTATTAATGATGTTGAACACCTCTTCATGTGCCTATTGCCATCTGTATGTCTTCATTGGAAAAATGTCTATTCAGATCCTCTGCCCATTTTTTAATTGGGTTGTTGCTTTTTGTTATTAAGTTGTATGAATTCTTTATATATTTTGGATACTAACCCCTTATCAGATACATCATTTGCAAGTATCTTCTCCCCCTTAGTAGGCTGTCTTTGTTTTGCTGACTGTTTCCTTTGCTGCACATAATCTTTTCAGTTTGATGTAGTCCCATTTGTTTAGTTTTGCTTTTGTTTCCCTTGCCTGAAGAGACAAATCTAGAAAGATATTGCTAAGACCAATGTCAAAGAGCATACTGCCTGTGTTTTCTTCCGGAGTTTTACGGTTTCAGGTCTTACATTCAAATCATTAATCCATTTTGAGTTAATTTTTGTGTATGGTGTGAGCTAATGATTTTTGCGTATGATGTGAGCTAGAGTTTCATTTTTTTGCACATGGCTGTCAAGTTTTCCTAGCACCATTTGTTGAAGAAGTCAGCCTTTCTTCATTGTATGTTCTATGCTCCTTTGTCATAAATCAATTCTCCATATATGAGTGGGTTTATTTCTGGCCTCGCAAATCTCTTCCACTGACCAGTTTATCTATTTTTCTGCCAATACCATTCTGTTTTGCTTACTATAGCTTTGTAATATAGTTTGAAATTAGGGAGTGTGATACCTCCAGCTTTGTTCTTTTTTCTCAGGATTGCCTTGGCTATTCAGTATCTTGTGGTTCCATGTAAATTTTAATATTACGTAAATTTTATAATTTTTGGCTCTATTTCTCTGAAAATTGTCCTTGGAATGTTGATAGGTATTGCACTGAATCTGCAGATTGCATTAGGTAATATGGACATTTTAACAATATTACTTCTTCCAATCCATAAGCACGGAATATCTATTTATTTATGTCTTCTTCAATTTCTTTCAACAATGTCTTCCACTTTTGAGTGTAAAGGTCTTTCAAATCCGTAGTTAAGTTTATTCCTACATATTTTTTTCTTTTTGTTGTAATTTAAATAGGATTCTTTTCCTAATTTCTCTTCCTGCTAGCTCATTGCTAGCAGATAGAAACACAACAAATTTTTGTATTTTGATTTTGTACCCTGCAACTTTACTGTATTTATTCTTTCTTTCTTTCTTTCTTCTTTCTTTTTTGGCCATGCAGCATGCAAAATCTTAGTTCCCCAACCAGGGATCAAACCTGTGACCCCCACAGTGGAAGCATGAAGCGCCAACAAATGGACCACCAGAGAATTCCCCTGTTATTTATTATTTCTAATAGCTTTTTGGTGGAGTCTTTAAGAGTTTTCTATTTATAAAATCATGTCATCTGCAAATAGTGGTGAATTTACTTCTTTCCAATTTGGATGACTTCTACTTCTCTTTCTTGCCTAAGTGCTCTGGCTAGGACTTCCAATACTATGCTGAATAAGAGTGGCAAGAGTTGGCATGCTTGTCTTGCCCCAATTTTAGAGAGATAGCTTTAAATTTTTCACCATTAAGTATGATGTTATCTGAAGGTTTGTTTTATATATGGCCTTTATTATGTTGAGGTATGTCCCTCCTATGTTGAGAGTTTTTATTATAAATTAGCATTAAATCTTGTCAAATGTTTTTTCTGCATCTATTGAGATAATCATATGATTTGGGGCCTTCATTTTGCTAATGTGGTATATCACATTTACTGATTTATAAATGTTGAATAAATCCCACTTGATTATGGTAAATGATCCTTTCAATGTACTGTTGAATTCAGTCTGAATACTTTTTGCTGACTCAACAATACTTTGTTGCAGATTTTTGCTTGTATTGAAATGTTCATCAAAGATATTGGCCTGTAATTTACTGTGTTTGGTATCAAAGTGATATTGGCCTCACAAAGTGAGTTAGGAAGTGTCAGTGGGAGCCATTTTTGTGATGTCAGGCTACCTTGCTAATGTCAGCACTGGCGGGCATGCATTTGAAATTCTCCATGTAACCTGTTAGTGCCAGTGGCCATGCCCCACTTAGAGTTCTGCCTACCCCTGTGCCTAAGCCAGGCCTCATAGCCAGCTGAGTGATAGCCCTGCCCACCAGTGCCCCACAGTCACTGTGGCCCTGCCACAATAGGAGGCCCATGCAGTCCACCTAGGAACACCTGGCTCTGGTGGCCAGGCAGAATTACACTTCTGAGCCCCACAGGACATCTAAATAAGACCACTCCTTCAGGATTGGGAAACAGCTGATACAGCTAATACACAGAAGCAAACACAGAGACTTAGGCAAAATGAGGAAATAGAGAAATATGTTCCAACTGAAAAACCAAGGGAAAAAACCTCAAGAAAAGAACTAAATCATAGAGAGATAAACAATCTACTTGATAAAGAGTTAAAAGTAATGTCATAAAAATGCTCACCAGGGACTTCCTTGGTGGCGCAGTGGTTAAGAATCCACTTGCCAATGCAGGTGGCACAGGTTCAAGCCCTGGTCAAGGAAGATCCCACATGCCATGGAGCAACTAAGCCCATGCACCACAACTACTGAGCCCACGTGCCACAACTAATGAAGCCCATGCACCTAGAGCCTGTGCTCTGCAACAAGAGGAGCCACCACAACAAAGAGTAGCCCCCGCTCACTGCACTAGAGACAGCCCGTGTGCAGCAACAAAGACCCAATGCAGCAAAAAATAGTAATAATAATAGTAATAAAATGCTCACCGAACTTGGAAGAATGGAAAAACACAGTGAGACCTTCAACAAAAAGATAGAAGACATAAGAAAGTACCAAACAGAAATTATAACTGAACTGAAAAATACACTACAGGGGTTCAACAGCAGACTTGATGAGGTAGAACCAATCATCAAGCTGGAAGACTAAAGAATGGAATTCACCCAGACATAGCAGCAAAGTGAAGAAAGAATTTTAAAAAGTGAAGATACGATAAGGGACCTTTCGGACAACATTAAGCAGCATAATATTCACATTATAGGGGTCCCAGAAGAAGAAGAGACAGAGAAAGGGCCAAAAAAAATTATTTAAATAGTGGCTCAGAAATTCCCTAATCTAGGGAAGGAAACAGACATCCAGGACCAGGAAGCCCCAAGAGTTCCAAATAAGGTGAATCAAAAGACATACATAACAAGACACATTATGATTAAAATGCTGAAAGTTAAAGGTGAAGAGAAAATCCTAAAACCAGCAAGAGAATAACAACTTGTTACATAGAAGTGAAAACCCCAAAAGGCTATCAGCAGATTTTTCAGCAGAAACTTCACAGACCAGAAGGGAATGGCATAACATATTCAAAGTAAAGAGAAAAAACTTCCAATCAAGAATGCTCTACCCAGCAAGGTTGTCATTCAGAATTCAGTAAGACATCAAGAGATTCCCAGAGAAGCAAAAGCTAAAAGAACTCATCATCACTATACTGGCTCTAAAAGAAATATTAAAGGGACTTCTTTAAGCTGAAAAGAAATGACACTAATTAATAAGAAAATTTATGGAAGGAAACATCACACTGGAAAAGGTAAATAAGTAACAAAGGTAGTGGATCAATCACTCAGAAAGCAAGCATGAAAATTAAAAGACAAAAAGTAATAAAATCAACTATAACTGCAATTAGTTAAGAGATACACAAAATAAAATGTAAAATGTGTCATCAAAGTATAAAATGTTGGGGGTAGTAAAAAGATAAACCTTTGGAATTTGTTCAAATTTAAGTTGCTACCAAGCCAATACATAGCACTAATTACAAAGTAAGTAGGATATTGTATGTGAACTTCAGAGTAACAGCAACGAAAAAACTTATAGTAAATACACAAAAGAAAATGAGAAAGGAATCTAAATATAACTCTAAAGAAAACCACCAACACACAAGGGAAGAGAGAAAGAAAATAAGCAACAGGGAGGAACTACAATAACATCCAGTAAACAGTTAACAAAATGGCAATAAGTACCCATCAATAATTACTTTAAATGTAAATGGACTAAATTCACAAATCCAAAGACACAGAGTGGCTGAAGGGATTTTAAAAAAAAAATCTATATGCTGTCTACAAGAGACTCACTTCAGAAGAAAGAACACACACAGACTGAAAGTAAGAGGATGGAAAAAGATATTCCATGGAAATAGAAATGAAAAGAAAGCTGGAATAGCTATACTCATAACAGACAAACTTTAAAACAAAGATGGTATTAAAAGACAAAGACATTATATAAGGATAAAGGGGTCAATCCAGCAAGACTGTATAACATTTCTAAATGTACATGCACCTAACAGGGGAGAACCAAAATATATAAGGCAAATATTAACAGACTTAAAGGGAGAAATGGAAAGCAATACAATAATAGTAGGGGAATTTAACACCCCACTTACATCAATAGATAGATCATCCAGACAGAAAATCAATAAGGAAACATCAGGTTTAAACAACAAATTATACTAAGTAGATTTAATAGATAAATAGAGTACATTCCATCAAAAGCAACTGATTACACATTCTTCTCAAGTGCACATGGAACATTCTCCAAGACAGATCACATGTTAGGTCACAAAACAAGTCTCAATAAAGTCAAGAAGACTGAAATCATGTCAAGTATCTTCTGCAACCAAATAGTATGAAACTAGAAATCAATAGCAAGGAAAAAAAATGGGAAAAATCACAGAAACATGGACAGTAAAACAACATGTTACTTAACAACCAATGGGTCACTGAAGAAATCAAAGGAGAATTTAATACCCAGAGACAAATGAAAACAGAAATGTGATATACCTAATTCAGTGGGATGAAGCAAAAGCAGTTCTAAGGGAAGTTCATAGCAATACAGGCCTACCTTAAGGAACAAGAAAAATCCCAAATAAACAATCTAACCTAACACCTAAAGGAACTACAAAAAGAAGAACAAATGAAGCCCCAAATTAGTAGAAGGAAATAATAAAGATAGGAAGAAAACAAATAAAATAGAAAATAAAACAAAAAAAAAACAGGAAAGATCAATGAAACTAAGTACTGGTTCTTTGAAAAGATAAACAAATTCAACAAACTTTTAGCTGGACTAACCAAGAAAAAAAGGAGGAGGACTCAAATTAAATCATAAATGAAAGAGGAGATGTTAAAATTGATACCTCAGAAATACAAAGGATCAAAAGAGACTATTATAAATAATTATACACCAACAAATTTGACAACCTAGAAGAAATGGATAAATTCCCAGAAATATATAATCTTTCAAGACAATCATGAAAAAAAGAAAATCTGAATAGACAGATTTCTATTAAGGAGTCTGACACAGAAATAAAAAACCTTCCAATAAACAAAAGTCCATGACCAAATGGCACCACTGGTGAATTCTACAAAACAGTCAAAGAAAATTTAACACCTATCCTTTTCAAACTCTTTCAAAAAACTGAGGAGGAGGAAAACCTTCTAAACACATTTTACGAAGCCAGCATTACCTTGATACTAAAACCAGACAAGGATGTGACCAAAAAAACAAAAAAAATTTACAGGTCAGTATCTTTGATAAACACAGATTAAAAAATCCTCAACAAAACATCAGCAAACGGTGTCCAACAATACAGTAAAAGGATCATACACCAAGTACACCACAATCAAGTGGGACTTATTCCATGGTCGCAAGGATGGTTCAAAATTCACAAATCAATAAATGTGATACATCACAATAACAAAAGGAAGGATAAATACCACATGATCATTTTGATAGATGCAGAAAAGCATTTGACAAAAGTCAACATCTCCTTATAATAAAAACTCTCTACAAAGTGGGTACAGAGCAAACATACCTCAACATAATAAAGGCTACATACAACAAACCCACAGCTAACATACTGAACAGTGAAAAGTTGAAAACTTTTCATCTAAGAACAGGAACAAGACAAGAATGCCCACCTTCACCACTCTTATTCAACATGGTATTGGAAATCCTAGCCACAGCAATTAGGCAAGAAAAAGAAATAAAAGGCATCCAAAATGGAAAGGAAGAAGTAAAACTGTCACTATTTGTAGATGGCATGATACTATACATAGAAAACCCTGAAGATGTCACCATAAACTGTTAAGACCAATAAATGAATTCAGTAAAGTTGCAGGATACAAAATCAATACACAGAAATCTGTGGTATTTCTACACAATAATAAACTATCAGAAAGAGAAATTAAGAAAACATTCCCATGTATAACTGCATCAAAAAGAATAAAATACCTAGGAATAAATTTAACCAAGGAGATGAAAGACCTGTAAACTGAAAACTATATAAGACACTGGTGAAAGAAAATGAAAAAGACACAAATAAATGGAAAGATGCTCTATGCTCTTGGATTGGAAGCATTAATATTGTTAAAATGTCCAAATGACCCAATGTGATCTACAGATTCAATGCAATCCCTATCAAAATTCAAATGGCAAAATTTACAGAACTAAAACAAACACTTCCAAAATTTGTATGGAACCACAAACAATCCTGAATAGCCAAAAAAATCCTGAGAAAGAAGAAGAAGGCTAGAGGTATCATGCTCCCTGATTTCAAACTATACTACAAAGCTACAGCAATCAAAACAGTGTGGTATTGCCACAGAAACAGAGACATAGATCAGTGGAACAGAATTCACAGTCCAGAAATAAACCCACTCATATATGGACAATTGATTTACACCAAAGGAGCAAATGATTGTCTCTTTAATAAATGGTGGTTGGGAAACTGGACAGTCACACACAAGAAAATGAAACTAGACCACCATCTTACACCATACACAAAAATTAACTCAAAACAGATTAAAGGCTTGAATGTAAGATCTGAAACCATAAAACTCTTAGAAGAAAACATAGGCAGTAACCTCACTGATCAGTCTTTAGATGTTTTTGTGGATCTGACTCCAAAGGCAAGGAAAACAAAAGCAAAAATAAACAAATGGGACTACATCAAACTGAAAAGTTTATCCACAGCAAAGGAAACCATCAATAAAACAAAAAGGCAACCTACCAAATGGGAGAAGATATTTGCAAATGATACATCTGATAAGGGGTTAATATCCAAAACATATAAAGAACTCACACAACTCAACAACAACAGAAAAAACTCAATTTAAAAATGGGCAAAGGATCTGAATAGACATTTTTCCAGAAAAGAAATACAGATAGCCAACAGGCACATGAAAAAAAATGTCCAACATCACTAACTATCAGGGAAATGCAAATCAAAACCACAATGAGATATCCCCTCATGCCTGTTGGAATGGCCATTATCAAAAAAAGCAAGAAATAACAAATGTTGGAGAGGATGCCGAGGAAGGACAACTCTTATACACTATTGGTGGGACTGTAAATTGGTGCAGCCACTACGGAAAACACTATGGAGATTCCTCAAAAAATTAAGAATAAAACTATCATTTGACCCAGCTATTCCACCTCCAGGTATTTATTGGGAGAACAAGAAAACACTATTTTAAAAAGATACATGCACCTCTACGTTCACTGTAGCATTATTCACAATAGCCAAGGTAAGGAAACCACCTAAGTCTCCATCGATGGATGAGTGGATAAAGATGTGATATACATATACAATGGAATATTATTCAGTAACAGAAAAGAATGAAATCCTACAATTCTCAACAACATGGATGGACCATGAAGGTATTATGATAGGTGAAATATGTTAGAAGGAGAAAGAGAAAAAACTGTATGATTTCATTCATATGTGGAATGAAAAAAAACCCAAACAAAATAAAACAATGACGAACTCACAGATACAGAGAACAAATTAGTAGTTACCAGAGGGGTAGGGGATTGGTGGGGGGTGGGGGGGAAGTGGACGAAGGAGGGGGCAACTACATGGTGATAGATGGTAACTATAATTATGGTGGTGGTCACTTCATAGTGTATACAGATGGTAACTTATAATGCTGTACACCTAAAACTTATATTTTAAAAAAAGGAATAAGGTGCTGATACATGCTACAACATAGATGAACCTTGTAAATGTTACGTTAAATGGAAAAAGTCAGACATAAAAATCTGCATACTCCATGATTCTATTTGCCAAAATAAGCAAATTCATAGAGAAAGAAAGTAGATTAGTAGTTGCCTGGGGCAGAGGTAGGGAGTAGGATGGAAAAGTGGGGAGGGAAGTCAGGAATAGGGAATGAATGCTAATAGTTATGGGGCTTCATAGTGGGATACTGAAATGTTCTAAAATTGATTGTGGTGATGGTTGCACGATTCCATGAATACACTAAAAACCACTGAAGTGTACACTTTAATGATTGAATTTAATGGTATGTTAAATATCTCAATAAAGCTGTTCTCTAAAAATAGAACTTACAATTTCCAAAATTTCAATCAGTTACTTGTTTCATGACATTTGCCATAACTACCACCCATACTATTATCTACAAAACATTTTTCTATAAAAAGAACTACATTTCTACTTAAATTTTAAAAGAAAATTTATAACACTAACCTAAATGAAAAATCAGCTAATATAAAAAAATGGATATGGCAATATATTGGCAGTGCTACTCAAATTAAATTTGAGAACCCAGGCTATGGCAAAACAATGGCCACGTAGAAAATAGAGCACAAAAAACAAAATAAGTCAGTAAACAGGGAATGAACACTAGGACTAACTGGCCCCAACGTTTCTGAACAAGCTGCTGCCTGTGATGAACTGAGGTCTCACTTGTCCTACCCTGCCCTGCAGTCCCAGAATGTAGAGACACCTGAGAGTCCTAGAGATAAAAATGTGAAGACTGGCTCAAGTGCCAGGAAAGGCTTCTCTCTTCTCTAAGTTCGGTCACCAGGCTCTGAAAAGGCAAGAATCAAATGGCAGGCCCAAAATAGTGAGAAGCCTGCTAGTAGCACTATTCTAAAAATTATAGGCCCAATTAACTGAAGTCAGGACAGTACATCTATGAATTGTATCATGCTTGTCAATAAATTCTAGAAAAATCGGGATTTCAATCAGTTCCTCTCCAATGTTCATAAAATCTATCACCCATGTTTTTGCTTTTTCTGAAATATAAGAAAATCTTAGTATTTACCTTTCTAAGACTGGTACTTAAACAATGCTGATGTCCACATACTCCAAAACTATCAGTAATTTTTCACATGTTTCCTAATGGAAAGTAAGCGTATTACAGTAAAATAAGTAGTATTTTGAAGAGCAACACAGACATTTTATAAGTCCAAGTTGTTTAATGAGGTTTTCAATTCTGATCACACCTATATTTACTACCATGAAAACATCAAGTAAAAGGCATTTATTTTCTCCCATGAACCTGGCATGCCTCTTTGAAAATATCAAAATTACTTCTCTTTCCAATAGTATATTAAAAGCTGGCTGGACACATACAGAAATCTTTACAAATGAAATATGATGTCTGAGATTTGCTTCAAAACAATGGGGAGTGATAGCTTTTATGGGACAAGACTGTCCGTGCATAGGTAACTGCTGAAATAAACTGGTATATAGAAATTAATTTTTCTATTCTCTCCATTTCACAAAATATATAATATTAAATATATAATAAACTTAGTGCTTTAAGAAGTTAGGGGACTTCCCTGGTGGCACAGTGGTTAAGAATCCACCTGCCAATGCAGGGGACACAGGTTCCAGCCCTGGTCCGGGAAGATTCCACATGCTGCGGAGCAACTAAGCCCGTACACCACAACTACTGAGCCTGCACTCTAGAGCCCATGAGCCACAACTACTGAGCCCACGCGCCACAACTACTGAAGCCCAGGCACCTAGAGCCCATGCTCCGCAACAAGAGAAGCCAACACAATGAGAGGCACCGCAACGATGAGTAGCCTCCGCTCACTGCAACTAGAGAAAGCCCATGCACAGCAACGAAGACCCAATGAAGCCACAAATAAATAAATAAACATATATATTTTTTAAAGTTATCATTAAAAAGTAGTAATTATTTTAGCAAAGCTTCATGAAATCTTTAGTGTTTCACGTCACAGAGGGGAAAGTCTGCCTATAAATCATTTCCTTCTAATATTTTTTTAAGGTTGTCTCCACCAATGGACTGTAGATCTTTTGCTTATATTCCATAAGACTTACTGCCAAAGCCAAACACGCTTGTGAAAAAGGTTACCATCCCAGCATAAAACTGGAAACAGATTTCTATTAGTGACTTATTTTGTTATACATGCCATCTGCCGTTTTCACTTCTACAATTTCAGAAATGCCAATTTCACAATGGATATTAGATTGCACCATTAAAGAAAATTCTATTTAACTTCCCACTAAATACCACCATCACTTTCTAGGTGTTTAAAGAATGTTCCCATGTGATTCCCAAAGAATTTTTGCTTCTCCTTTAAACTAGGTTGGGTTGTGGTTGGGTATGAAGGTGAAAGAAAAGACAGACTCTCAAGTCCCTTAATCTTATCCTTAAAACATTAAAGTGGTTAAATGAAGGAATTAATAAAGTCAATATCAAATCAACATTTTAGTGATTCTTAAATATCTATGAAGCTGTAAGGACAAATATTTTTGAAGTCTATGTTTAAAACACTAGATCCTTTGGAGACCAATCAACAAATTATTCATAACTGCATTCATATAGCAACACTGATTATGCTTCCATGCATAATCCACCAGGTAGACTGACCTAAACCACCAGGGTTTAGAGAATTTTAGAGAACAAAGAATGGCAGCTCAGTGGAGTGGAGAGAAAGAAGGAAAGGAGCATGCATTTGCTGAGTGCTTACTACGGGCCAGGAGCAGTTCTAAACGCTTTACAGACACCTCATTTACTTGCTATCAACAAATTTATGAGGTGGATAATAATATCCATACTTTATAGATGAGGAAACCAAGACTCAGAAAAATTAATCTGTCCAAGAACAAGTAGGAGAGCTGGGATTCAAACTCAGATCAGTTTGCCTTCAAGGCCATGATACCACACTTCCTCCCACAAAGACACCTTTCCAAATCATATTAAAAATTCTTTGATTAATTAAAATATTAATTCCTTAGTCGATATTATTCAGATCATTTCAATATGCAGCATAAATCAATCTGCACCACTACATTTTGAGGAAAAGTCATAGTTACCCGGAGGAAAAAAAAAAAATAACAAGGGCCAGAGCATCAATATAAACCAGACAGGGACACTGGTCAGAATACCAACCTCAGGTCTGAAAACTTAATTCCAGATGAACCATTCACCAGTGGGTGATTTGGAGCAAGTAATGACCTCAGTTTCCCCACTGGTAAAATGGTCGTAACGCTTAACCCATCCTTCCACCTCGGATTGTTTATGAGAATGAAATTAATGTTGGTGAAATCAATATGTAAACTGTAACAAACCATAATACACATAAGGAACTACTATCTACTCAGTAAGATGACTATACTGAACAGCTATTTTCATGTTAGAATAACTTAGCACAAACAGAATGAGGAATATAGTTCACAAACGACAGGAAGCTGCTCTCAGGCGGGCAGGCCCCACCTCAGCGAGAGCCACTTGACAGCAGCAGGTGCTGCCTGGAGGACCAGTTTTCTGCCTGCTTTCAAACAATCCCGTCCCTCACTCCGTCCCTCACTGGTAGGGGAGGGTAGGCGGGAATAAAGTGCTGGGAAAAGAGCGCTAAAACAGGCAGAAGGCTGGGTTCTACTACACCCAGGTGCCAGGCCCTGGTTAAACTCTTTACCCCTGCAGACCTCAGTTTACCCATTTGTAAGATGGAGAGACCTTTCCCGCCCTACTTCCCGGGGAGAGCTAATACCCGAGTCACTGTGCAGGGAAAGCGTGGTAAACCTCGCTGAGAATGAGATGATGACGATCACCTGTCAAATGAAAGGCTGGGAGGGCGGCTCCTCCGCTAGCCCTTCGCAGTTTAGATATTCCAGAAACCTCGGACCGGGCCGCCCCTCTGAGGAGTAACGCAGCCCCCCTGTCCACCTCTCGGCCCGCGGGGTGCGCGCAGTCCCCTGTCGCTCACACCCCGAGATGAGTCCACAGGGCAGGCCCAAAGCCTGCCCACCCCCGCCCCCAGGCCTCCTCAGAGGACCCCAAGGCCCTCCCGAGTAGCCGCGGCTCCCCTCCCCCAGCAGTGTTCCCTGCCCTTCTCCGCTTCCACTCCCAGGTGAGGGGAGGGGGTGAAAGGGCGTACCCCGCCGCCATTTTGTCCCCTTGGCCCCCGCTAAGCATTCCGCCGGCCCGCACCCCAGCCCAGGCCCGCCCAGCTCTGTGCAACGCGCGCCCCTCGCGGACACTCACCCCTGACCGCCCTGCGCAGTTCAGCGCGGCTCCGAGCGTCCCGCCGGGAAAGGGGCGGGGCGGGGGCGGGGCGGCTGCACAGGGGCGGGGCGGCTGGCCGCTGCACCACGTGACTTCCAGCGGCAGCCGCGCCTCTCCCCGCTCCCCTCTTCGGCAGTCCGCGCGCAAGCGCAGCCCGGTTCCCGCCTATGGGCCGCCGAAGCGGGAGGCAGGGCGTGGGCGCCCTTCGTGGCCCGGTCACGGCTGCTTGTAGGTGGCTGGCTATTCCACCTCCTAGGCTATGCGATTGCACGCGCTTTTGGCCGCACGGTTCTCTCTCTGTCTTTCGGAATCAGCCCCTTCCCCCTGCCTCCCTTATCACCACAGTCTGTCCCATAGATAAAGGACCTAGAAGTACGCCTCAAAAATCTGTGACTGAAAGCGCTTCAGAAAAGCAGCAGCCCTAAGCTGAACACAGTTTATTCTCTGCCGCAAAGCTTTATTCAGCTTCTCTTGGGCGCCAAGCTTGAAAGGCTCAAAGTACAAAGACCTAACAATTTAACGGTGTTAAATTAGAGCTCTGAACAACGCAGACCATAATTATCACATGAATATTCCCCCATCACTTTTCATACATCTGAGAAACTCTCTTTACCTTTACCTCTCCTTTGCTTCCCACAATGAGCAGGAAGTTATGGAATCCAATGGAGTCTACTTCACAACTAGACTGTAAGTACTGTGAGGGCAGGAACCATATTGTTGGCTGTTCTGGCTCCTCTTCCCTCTTGCCTTCTTAGAAAACTTGCTCTTTCGTTCATTTATTTAACAAGTGTTTTTTGAGTACCTACTATATGTCAGATGCTATTCTAGATGCTTGGACTTAAGAAATAAAAGAGATAAAAGAAATAAGAAATAAAAGAGCCTGTGCTCCACAACAAGAGAAGCCACCGCAATGAGAAGCCTGCTCACCACAACAAAGAGTAGTCCCACTCTCTGTAACTAGAGAAAGCCCGCATGCAGCAATGAAGACCCAGCACAGCCAAATAAATAAATACTCATGTTACTGCCCTCCGGTTTCTGCCCCACCACCTTATGAAAACCACTCTTCAAAGTCACTAGGGATCTCCCTACTGCAGATCCTATGGGCGTTATCATCATGACCTAACTTAATTTCTCTGAATCAGTTGACACTCCTTACATTTGGAAACACTCTTTTTTTGCCTTCCACTTTTACTCTCTTGATCTCACTTCTCCATCTCTAACCACTCCCTCTCCACCTCTTTTGAAGTCTCCTGTTATTTCTCTCACCCCTTAAATGTTGGTATCCCTCAGGGATAGGTGTAGGCCCTCTCTTTTCCAGCTGGACACACTCTGTCTGGTGATTGCTTCTTTTCAAATTCAGTTAGTATCTTTGTCCCCTATATTTCCCAATATATATCTCCAGCCCTGATTTCTGCTTTGAGCTCCAGAGCCACATGGTTAACTACCTGGTCATCTCCACTTGAACCTCTCGAAATCAAGAAGACAAAAACAAAAATCACTCATCTTTCTTATATACATATAAAACAGCTTGAGATATTTTATTTATTACACAGTTCACTCAAAGTGTTCAATGGTGTTTAGTACATTCACAGAGTTGTGCAACCGTCACTATAATCAATTTTAGGACATTTTCATCACCCCAAAAACGAACCCAATGCTCATTAAAAGTCACTTGCCCACTTCCTCTCAGCCATAAACAACCACTAATCTATTTTTTCCATATATAGATTTGCCTATTCTGGACATTCTATGCAAAAGGAATCATGCAATATGTGGTATTTTGTGACTGGCTTCTTTCACTTAGCATGTTTTTCAAGCTACAACCACATTATAACATGTATCAATACGTCAATCCTTTTATGGCTGAATAATATTCCATTGTATGGATATACCTCATATTATTTATCCATTCATCAGTTGATGGACATTTAGGTTACCTCCATTTGGGGGCTATTATGAATAATGCTGCTATGAACATTTGTGTACAAGTTCTGTGTAGACATATGTTTTCATTTCTCTTGGATAAATACCTAGGAGTGGAATTGATGGGTCATATGGTAACTCTATGTTTAACTTTTTGGAAAACTGCCAGACTATTTATAAAACCAGCTGTATCATTTTACATTCCCACCAGCAGTATACGAAGTTTCCAATTTCTTGATATCCTCTCCAACACTTGAATTGCCTGTCTTTTTTATTACAGCCAACCTAGTAGGTGTGAAGTGGTATTTCACTGTGATTGTGATTTGTATTTCCCTAATGACTAATGATGTTCAGCACCTTTTCATGTGCTTATTGGCCATTTGTGCACGTCTGTAGAGAAATGTCTATTCAAATCCTTTGCCTATTTTTAAATTGGGTTCCCACTCATTATTTTATGCACAAAATCTGTTCCTATTATTGTTCTGACAAATACTCTGGTGCCCCTCCATGAAATGCCCCTTCTTTAGCCCCACTGGTGGCAGGTTTGACCATGTGACTTGCTTTGGCCAATAAAATTTGAGAAGAAGGATCAACTCCAAGCAGAAGCTTTAAGCACCAGCTGGTGGGTTCACCATGTCTCCTTTTTGTATGCCACAAGACTAGCAATCTGTTTCAGAGAGAAGTTGTTCCATCAGCCTGGGTTCCAGAGTGAAGATGACATGGAACAGAACCACAGCTGATCCCCAAAGGACTTGTAGCATTTTTCTTTGTAAGCCACTCAGATGTGTGTGGACATTTGTTACTGCAGCATAACCTAGCCTGTGCTAAAGGATACACCTGTCCTATGTGCTGTGTGAGTGCCTCTACTATCCCTCCAGCCTCCTTGACATGGCCTACCAGGCCATGAAGATCAGGCCTGTTGACCTCTCCAGGCTCATTTCCAGGCCATTCCCTCAACCACCCTATACTCCAGACAGAATAAAATACGTTGAGACCCTGGAATTCACTTCTTCCTCTCTTTCTCTCCCCATCCTGGACCTTTGTCCAATTTGTTCCTTACTACTGGAATAACAGTAATATCTATCTTTCCCTGAGTATTTTCTATGTGCAAGGCAATATTTATATATGGTCTCATTTTGTCTGACAGCAACCCTGAGAATTAGGTAATCTATCCCACTTTACAAATCAACAAAGTCCCTAGGCTTACTTTTCCTAGAGCAAACAGCTAGAAAGGGGCAGAGACAGGATTTGAACCCAGGTCTGTTTGACTCCAAAGCTCCTCTTTGAATCATTATGCTATAAAAATAGATAGAGTTATTTATCTTTTATTGAGCGTTTACCATGTGGCAGGCATTACACTGAAGCACTTTGCATGGACTAAATTTAACCCATGTAAAGAAATCACATACAATAAAACTATAGAATTGTGGTATCCCATAGCAGTTAAGACTCTGACTTTGGGGTCAGATCATGTAATTGTGTGACCTTGAAAAAATTACTAAACTCTCTAAACTTCATTTTCCTCATCTGTAAAATATAGCAGTAAGATGTACCTCAATGGGTTTTTGTGAGTATTAAATGAATCAATTTTTAGAAAGCACTTAGAATAGCTTAGTCTATAGTTAGAGCTCAAATTATATCAGCTATAGTGTTTATTTTCTCATCTAGCCTCGCAACATATATATATGAGGTTGGTACTATTATGTAACTGTCCCCTTTCCTTCAGCTGCCCTGTCCTTTCCCACCTCTTGACTTCTGACACACTACTCCCTCCAGAATGCGCCTGCTCTTCTTTGCCACCTGGCAGACTCCCACTCACCTCTGGGACCTCAGATATCCTTTCCTGCACTGCTGCAGCAAGCTTGGTTGCTCTCCCCACTGGGCTTCCAAAACACTTTGTTCAAAGTCTGATAGTTAGATCCCCTTGAAAACTAGGAACAAGAACCCAGTAAAAAGTAGAGTTTACTGTAAGACTGGAATTGAAATGTGGAGGCCTTCGAAACCAGTCTCTCTTGCTTCTCTCAGGTGGATTCCCTGGCTTCTCTGCTTCTTTCTGTTTTTGGCAGTAGGAGAGGTGAAGCCAAGAGATTTCCCCTCACTTGCTCTCCCTCAGGCACCATCTCCAATGGTTAATACATCTTGTCCATGGCTCCAGCTCCAACTGGGAACCTCTTGCCATGGCTCTAGATTCTGCCTGACAGCCTTGGCTTTGAGGTTCTGATAACATCACATCTTTCCATTGTTCACCAGCAGATTAATTTGCTCACCTGTTTGATTTGAATGCTGTTATCACCTCCAACGAGTGGAAAATAAAATTCTAGTAATCCATGGCAGACAATTGTACTGTAATTGCTTGAATTAGTATCTGTGGTTGCTTGAAATAAAGTGCCAGATGAAGGTAAGGAAATTAGAAAATTTGGAGCTACTGTAATGATAATTACAAGGACTACAGAGTAGGCTGACAAGCACTAGACACAAGCATTAGGCAGCTTAGAGAACAAAAATGTTAAATTCAGGACGTTAAACTCTCAGCTCAGGGTGTGATCAGAGAACCAGAAAGCTTGTACAGTGTAGTAGAGAATCTCTTATTTCTTATGACTTAAGGACAGACCATGGCTGAGGATCAGAACAAATTTATTTGTCCAAGTTGCTAGAGTATAATGACATTGAACTCACAGCCTTTCTAAGTCACTGCCTTAAAGTTAGGACATCAGTTGGAAATTAGCAGGGCCCTGTGACTTAGGATGGGGACATTTGAGGTGACTTCCAACTAGCCCCCTAAATATCCCTGTGCCCCCTCTCCTTTATAAGGAAACTGACTTTTCCTTTTTTAAAGATTCTACATGCAGCAGTTGCCTTGCAAAGAGATATCTAGTCTCCCTTAAATCCTAGCCCCCCGCCCCATTACCTCCAAACCCAATTCTAAAGTTAAATCCGGGGACTTCCCTGGTGGTCCGGTGGTTAAGACTTTGCCTTCCAATGCAGGGGGCATGGGTTCAATCCCTGGTCAGGGAGCTAAGATCCCACATGCCTCCCGGCCAAAAACCCAAAACAGAAGCAATATTGTAACAAATTCAATAAAGACTTTAAAAATGGTCCACATTAAAAAAATCTTTAATAAAAAAATTAATAAATAAAAAATAAACTTAAATCCAGGGACCCAGGAGAGAATTGTAAGGTATATTCCAGAAAATAAATAAACTCATACACCCAAACAATTACAGTGTCTTTTATATTTACATTACCGATAACCTGGAAAACTATACCCGAGTAGATTCTACTGGTATTATATGAGAAAAGATAGAATAAAATGATGAGTCAGGTTAAATTTAAACACAGGTATCCTTCTTCTTTTAATGTGCTAAACTGAGCCTTTCTAACAGCTTGCCTGATTTGGTTGACTGAAAGTAAGATTCAGTAGTGGCCTACATTCAATGAAGCTGAGATGCCAGAACTTCACTCACATAATGGGGAGAAAGAAATGTAAAGAGTCTTGTACAAAAAGGTCAAGCCACAGTGTCACATATGAAAGAGTCAAGGTGATGGGAATATTAGAGTGAATGTGTTATGTGTAACCTGCTCACCCTCCTCCTATTCTTCCTGGAAGGGCACAGAGGGCACTAACGCGCTGAGAAAACATTAGTGAGAGAAACATGGGCATCCTTGAAAGCCCTGCAATGCCCTCAGGGGTCTGTGGGGGTACCAGCTTGATGACAGGGTCCCTAGGGATGAAATAGATGGGTAACCTACTAAAGTATTACTTGATAGACACAACTGGGAAAACTAAAGTTCTAGCACACAGAAACCCGACTTGAGTAGCCACAAAAGGAAGTCATAGCCTCTCATTTAGTTCCCAGTTACGGCACATACCCAGGGCCCAGTGATTGAAGGAGAAACTGGGCTCTCTTGAGGAAGGACACTGTGACATTGTCACAACTGTATACCATAAATATTTCTCCAAGCCTCTCCCCAAAGGACCTGTGGCTATTAATAGAATGAGCATGCACTGAGGGAAGGGACATACCCAGACTTTGAAGGATTATTAGACACTGATCTGAATTTATGCTAATCCTTGGGGGCCCCCGGATAGATTGAGGGCTTTGGGTAATCAGATAATAAATTAAATTTATATCCAAGTCCATCACACAGAGGGCTCAGCGGGTTCTGTAGACCCATGCTGAGGTAATTTCACCAGGTCCTAAATGTATATTTAGACTAGACATATTTGGCAACTGGCAGATCTCCTGCACTAGCTCCCTGTAACTTGCAGAGAGGACTATTTTGGTAGGCAGAGCCAAGTAGCCCCTGGAACTGCCCTTCCCTAACAAAATGGTAAGCCAAAAGCAATACCACAGACCTGTGGGAACTGCAGGGATCGGTGCCACCATCTAAGATTTGATAGATGCAGAAGTGATGACTCTCTTCTCACCTCTGTTTAATTCCTGTGTTTGACAGTGGCAAAACTAGACAGTGATTGGGATTATTCAAGCTTCTACTCAGGAGATTTCTAACCCTTGTTAATAGATAAATATAAATACATGATTGTTCACAAATATATTCTTAGTACCTAGAACAGTGTTGAATGTGTGATAGGTGCCTCAATAAATATTTGTCAAATGAAAATAAAAAAAAACGAGACAGTATCTTCACTTGAAGCTTCTGATCCAGATATGGCATTTTTGCTGGGGCAAATCAACATAATCCTGCCCACGTAGCATGCAGTTGTTGATCTGGCAAATCATTTTTCCCTCAAATCAATTAGCAAAGAAAATCAGAAGCAACAAATTTTCATGTCAGGAACAGTGACTGACCTTTACAGTTTTACTTCAGGGCCATGTCAGCTCTCAAATTCTGTCACAGTATAGTCCACAAGGACCTTGATCATCTGGACATCCCATAAAACATCACTCTGATCCACTACATTGATAATATCATGTTGATTAGCTTGGTGAAGAGGAAGTAGCAAATATTCTTAGTAAGACATAAGAATGCCAGAGACACAAAAATTCCATGAAGGGAATATTGCGATATCCCTGTATAGCAGTGGTTCTCAACCAGAGGCAATTTTGTCCCCTACTGAACATTTGGCAGGCAATATCTGGAGATGTTTTTGGTTGTCACAGCTGGAGGTAAGGGAGTTAGTGGCTATTGACATCTAGTGGGTAGAGGCCACTGCTAAACAACTTGAAATGCACAGGACACCTCCCCACAACCAAGAATTATCAAGCCCAAAACGTCAAGATCAAGGTCAAGAATCTATTTAAAATTCACTTTTAAAAATTCAGGTTAAAAAGTCTACAAATAACAAATGCTGGAGAGGGTGTGTAGAGAAGGGAACCCTCCTACACTGTTGGTGGGAACGTAAGTTGGTGTAGCCATTATGGAAAACAGTAAGGAGGCTCCTCAAAAAAGCTAAAAATAGAGTTGCCGTATTATCCAGCAATTCCACTCCTGGGCATACATCCAGACAAAACTATAATTCGAAATACATGCACCCCAATGTTCATAGCAGCACTATTTACAGTAGCCAAGACATGGAAGCAACCTAAGTGTCCATCAACAGATGAATGGATAAAGAAGATGTGGTGTATGTATATACAATGGAATATTATTCCGCCATAAAAAAGAATGAAGGACTTCCCTGTTGGCGCAGTGGTTGAGAGTCCGCCTGCCGATGCAGGGGATGCGGGTTCGTGCACCGGTCCCGGAAGATCCCACGTGCCGTGGAGCGGCTGGGCCCGTGAGCCATGGCCGCTGAGCCTGCGCGTCCGGAGCCTGTGCTCCGCAACGGGAGAGGCCACAACAGTGAGAGGCCCGCATACCGCAAAAAAAAAAAAAAAAAGAATGAAATATTGCCATTTGCAGCAACATGGATGGACCTAGAGATTATCATGCTAAGTGAAGTAAGTCACGCAGAGAAAGACAAATATCATATGATATCACTTATATGTGGAATATAAAAAATAATACAAATGAATTTATTTACAAAACAGAAATACAGACATAGAAAATGAAACATGGCTACCAAAGGGGAAAGGGAGGGGTGCAGGATACATTAGGAGCTTGAGATTAGCAGATACAAACTACAATATACAGATACAAACTACTTTGTAGATATACCATAAACAACAAGGATTTACTGTATAGCACAGGAAACTATATACAATATCTTGTAATAACATACAATGCAAAAGAACCTGAAAAATGTATATATATATATGTAACTGAATCACTTTGTTGTACACCTGAAACTAACACAATATTGTAAATCAACTATACTTCAATTAATTAAGTTTTGAAAAGAGAGAAAGCTCTTAATAATCAGGGAGGTGACCCATCTTGTGGATGTTGGGCAGCTTCATTATTCAGCCACTGAGTCCTTGTTCACTGGGCTTGTGTACTAGTAGCCAGGGCAGCAGGCATAATGGCTCAACAACATGGACTTCCCTCTCCCAGGCAGAAAGCTCAGACTGCCAAGAGCAGAAGCCAACATTGAACCCTTGCTATCGCACCATTCCTCAGTGCACTGGGGGCATGCCGATTATATTGGACCTCTTCCATCATAATGGGGCAGAAATTTGTTCTCACTGAAATAGATACTTCTTTCCCTATCCAAAATGGTTCTGCCAGCAACACCATTTGTGGACTTATGGAATGTCCTGATTCCATGACTCATTATCATGATGTCCTATACAAGATTGCTTCTCACCAAGGATCTCATTTGAAAACAAGAGAAATTGTCTCAGACTCTTGTATTTCACTAATATTACACATACCCCATCATCTGAGAACATCTAATCTGGTAGATTGATGGAATAACCTACTGAACTCATACTTACAGCACTACTTGTGGAACACACCCTGTGAGGTCCAGTGCTATCTTAACAGGATGGAGTTTATGTTTTGAGCCAGTGACCAACAGATGGTGCTGTTTCTCTTACAGCCAAAATACCCAGGTACTAGAAGCTATTACACCTAATAACCCTCTGACAAAATTTAGTTTCCCTTCTCCCCAGCCATAGATTCCACTGGTTTAGAGGTCTTGGTTCCTGTCTTAGTTTGGGTTCTTGCCCTAAGACAGGGTCTTGGGTGCAGGCAGTTTACCTGGAAGATGATTCCAATAAGCACAAGTAGTGAAGGGAGGAAAGTGAGACAGAGAAAGGAGAAAAAGCCAGTAAGGTGTGTGATGATGAGCAGGTGATTACTGTGGGCAACTGAAGCTCAATCTCACCAAAATCCCTCTGAAAAACAGTATGGAACAAGCTTCAGAATTGTCCTTTTGGAGGACAGGAAGGCAAGGCATATACCCACCAACTCCAATTAAAGGACATTAACTCCCTTGCATTTCTGGGCTGTTTTCCTTTGGCAGAGTGTGAGAAAAAACTCACAGGAAGAGACTAGAGAAGGGGGGAAGCTGTCGTTGTGCAGGGAGCCTCTATTGCAGCTGCAGGTGACTCAGGTGGACCAAGGGGATATGGACAGAGGCATCCACCTCATCTGCTACAGCCCCAAGGGAGGCGTGCTTTCATGAGGGGACACAATAATGGTCCAATTGAGTGAGAAATTGAAACTGATACCTGACTGTTTTGGGGTCCTCATGCCACTAAACCAATAGCCAGAGGAGAGGTTACAATACTGGTTGGAGTGGTCAGTCCCAACTAACAAGGGCGATTTAAGTTGCTGCCACACAATGAGGGCAGAGAGGATTCTGGTACCCAGAAGGAATCATTGGGGAATCCCTTGTTTTTCCATCTCTAGTAGAAACGATTAAAGGAAGAACCCAATAAAGGCAAGACCACTGAGGATTTGGATCCTTCAGGAATGAAGGTTTGGCTCACTACCCAGGCAAAGAGCCACCACCAGCCAAATCATTGACTAAGGACAAGGGAAGCATGGAATAAATAGTGACAGAAGGAAGTAATAAATATCAACTCTGCCCTATGACCGGTTATAGAGATGATTAACAGCTATGCATATTTTTGTTATGTATATATTAATATTTACCGATTATTTCTTTTTTCCCTTTCCTAGGCTATTTTGTACAAAGGTCAATGATATTTAACTTTGCCAATTGGTTCATATGTCACCAGACCATGAGAAGCCATGGTTTACTGGGGAAGACTGTGAATTCCCTAGAGATCTTGGACTTAAAAAGAGCAATGATGACTTGCCTCACCCATGCTGAAGAGATGACGAGGGCATCTTCATTTTTGTGAACCACAGTTGCATCCTGCTAGAAAGAAGGATGAAGTTGTAATATAGGTGGTAAATATTATGAATAGCAAAAGGCGTGGACTGTGACACTTTGTTTGCCTGTTTGCTCTTGGTCTGTTCCCTGATCTTCCCCTGCTCCACTCTAACTCTCAGAGAACTACATTTCCTAGCATCCCTCGACAAAGGGCTTCCAGATAGATTAGGCCAATGGGAGGCCCTGGCAGAACACTGGAGAGTGGAAGGAAGGGAGAATCAGGGTATTTCCCTCTCTTACTCCTCCCTCCTCAGGCAACATCTCCAATAGTAGCTATGTTTTCTCCATATCTCCAGCTCTCACCAAACGGTCCCTTCATTCATGGTCCAAAATCCTTGCCATGGTCTAACTCTTGGGTGGTGCCAATTTCAGACAACACCACCTCCTTCTAGTCTCCTTCCGTCATTACAAGTGGTAGCAGCTGTGTAATGTTGCCAATCTGTGGTTTGTCTCACTATCTATTGTTGAATTTCTCAGCTCTTCCATCAACTGGTATAATTTCCAAAATTAAAAATCCCTCTTCTTTTAAAACGTAGGGTAGATTATGTTTTCTTGACTGTATCCTAACTGACACATAACCTGAGGTTAATCCCATGCTCAGTCTGGTTTTATGGGGTGTTTATAACACACTGGTGGCAGCCTTGGCACACTGACAAGGATTTGAGGCAGTTGTCATCAACTTGGTAGTGGATATAAGCAGAATGAGGTGTAGGCTATAGCTGCTGAAACATGGGTTTGATGTGAAGACTATACGGTCCAACCCACCCTGGGCCCTTTTAATTTTACAGCCCTCCAGATCTGCACTATCCAATACAGTAGCCACTAGCCACATGTGGCCATAGAGCAATTGATATGTGGTTAGTCTGAATGAGATTTGCAGTAAGTGTAAATTGTATACTGGATTTTTACAGTATTTTAAGAAAGGAGGTAATATATTGCATTAATAATTTTTATACTAACTGCATGTTGAAATGATAGTATTTGGGGGCATGTTGGTTTAAAAATTCATTAAAGTTAATTTCACCTGTTTCATTTTACTCATTTTTAATGTGGATATTAGAAAATTTTACACATATGCATCACATTATATTTCTGTTGGACACACTGCTCAAGACACCAAATGGGTTCTTTAAAAAGATAGTAAGGGTTGGTGATAAAAGGAACTGTGGTCGGGTGAATAACAGCTCCCAAAGTTATCCAGGTCTCTGGGTCTGTGAATGTTACCTTATATGATAACAGAATTTGCAGATATGATTAAGTTAAGGATTTTAAGATTTAGAGATTATCCTAGATTATGCAAGTAGACCTTAACTGTAAATCACAAGTAAGAGGAGAGTGTGATTTGACCTAGCTATGTGAGGACTGGAGCAAGATACTGTACTGCCGGCTTCAAACGTGGAGGAAGAGCCCAACAGCCAAAGAAGGCAACTCTAGAAGGTGGAAAAGGCAAGTAATCTGATTCTCCCCTAGAGCTTCCAGGAAGAGTGTAACCCTGCCAATGCCTTGATTTTGGCCCAGTGAAACTGATGTTGGATTTCTGATGTCCAGAACTGTAAGAGATTAATTTTAAATTAAATTTGTTGTTTCAAACCACTAAGTTTATCATAATTTATTACAGCAGCCATAGGAAACTAGTAAAAGAACCAACATTTCTTTTTTTAAAAAATAAATTTATTTATTTATTTTTGGCTGCGTTGGGTCTTGCTTGCTGCGCGCAGGCTTTCTCTGCCTGCAGCAAGCGGGCTTCTCATTGCCGTGGCTTCTCTTGTTATGGAGCACTGGCTCTAGGTGCGCAGGCTTCAGTAGTTGTGGCACGTGGGCTCAGTAGTTGTGGCGCACAGGTTTAGTCTCCGCAGCATGTGGGATCTTCCCAGACCAGGGCTGGAACCCATGTCCCCTACACTGGCAGGCAGATTCTTAGCCACTGCGCCACCAGGGAAGCCCTTTCTTTTTTTTTTAATTTTATATTCTTTTTTTGAATTAGCATTATCATTATGATAATTATATCATGTTATCATATAGTCTTGCTTTTTTTATTAGAGTTTCTTTTTATAGGTTTCTTTTTTTTTTTTTTGGCTGTGTCGGGTCTTAGTTGCGGCACGTGGGATCTTCGTTGGAGTGGGTGGGCTTCTCTCTAGTTGTGGCGTTCAGGTTTTCTCTTCTCTAGTTGTGGTGTGCAGGCTCCAGAGTGTGTGGGCTCTGTAGTTTGTGGCTCACGGACTCTCTCGTTGAGGCGCGAGCTCAGTAGTTGCGGCATGCGGGCTTAGTTGCCCCGTGGTATGTGGGATCTTAATTCCCCAACCAGGGATCTAACCCGTGTCCCCTGCATTGGAAGGCAGATTCTTTACCACTGGACCACCAGGGAAGTCCCAAGAACCAACATTTCTTTGTGTACTTTTAGGTACCTGCACTTAACATGTGTTATCTAATTTAATCCTCATGACCATCCTATGAGATAGGTATTTTAAAGATGAGGAAACCAAGATATAGAGAGACTAAGGAACTTGCTCCTGGTATTACATTTAGTAAGAGGCACGATCTGGATTCAAATCTAAAGCCATGTGAAAATAAAGTTCATGCTCTTTCCATGATGTTGCACACATCTCCTCATCTCTCTGGGCTTTGTTTTCTCCACTTTTCTTCCACCACATTGACCCCAGAAGTCACAGGGGTACCTGGAAAATGAGTTAGCATGTTACTGCCACCTCCAGAGGGAGGAACATCCAAGTTGGTCACGTGACTGCCATTTTCTCAGGCAGAAAACTGCTCAGAGGGTAAGTGATTCTGAAGCAGTCAACCAAGGCATACTTCATTCCATTCCCCGGGAGTACTAAATTTAACCCTCTAAATTTAATCTCATGGTGAAGAGGTGCTACCACCTCCATCCAAGGGGAGAATCTTGGTGTCAGGGAGGAGTTGAGGATTACATACCTGTGTCTAGCTTCAGCAACCTCATGAATGGGGATGCCAGTGTGGTACATACTGGGAATTAACTCAGTCTCCATAGGATGCATTACAGGGACTGGGTAGCTGAAAAGTACATATTCCTGACTCCTTTGCAACAGGGTTTCTGAATGTGAATTGATTTCTGATAATGGGATGACCTCATGAAATATAAGGCAGAAGTGAGATAAAGTCTAAAGCCATCTTTTTACCCCTTACACTGTCAAGAAAACTTGGGAAAATGTGAATTTTTTTCTGTAGTGGGATTCTAGTAGCCATTTTCCATCTTTCTGAGTGCTGAGAGACAGTGCAATCATCCACGGTGCCAATAGCAGCAGCTTCTTGATTACAGTTTCCTGACCCCTGGATCAAAACTATGGAGGGGTATGTCTTGAATAATTCAAATGATGACCTTGGAGTGTTGGTGACGGTCCATTCTGTATTTTTCTGGGAATAATTTCTAGTAGTCCAGCCTAGATCTTTCTCTCCTAAACCTTATATGCATCAATTTCCTGCAATAAATCTCTTCCTGTAAAAAATACCTAGAGTGGTTTCTACTTTGCATTGAACCTTGACAGATACAGCTGTCAACTGAAAGAGGGAAAATGACAAATACAACTTAGAACATATTTCATCTTAATTGCCGCTAAAGTGTGCAGATCTAGTTGTTCAACAAATATTCATGAGTATCTACTATATGTCAGAAACAGTTCTAGTCAGTGAAGAAAGACCAGTGAAAAAGAGACATACCTGCCTTTTAAGTGGCTTGATTCAGGTTGGAGAGGCCAACACAATCAGGGATAGAGTGTTAGAAATACACTGGTAGGTAAAGTACCCTGTATTATCAGGGTACATAAGAGAGTTGCCTAACCCAAAGTTGGGGTCCAGGAACATATGCTGGAGGAAGTGATTTCTGAGACTGCAAATTAATTAGAGCTCACAGAAGCTAACACCGACTCACTTAAGCAGTAAAGAAATTTGTTTAAGTGATATAGGAATTTGAATATGAAGTATGGATTAGATAATAGTTTTATATCAATGTTACATTTTCTGATTTAGATAATTGTATGGTGCTATGTAAGAGAATATCCATGTTCTTACAAAATATACACTGAAGTATTTACGAATACAGAACTATGATATTTGCAACTTACTCTCAAATGACTCAGAAAAAAGGTGTGTGTGTGTATGTGTGTGTGTGTTGCAAGAATAGTTAAGGAACTCCCATATTCCCTTTATTTAAATTTACCAGTTGTTTACACTTTGCCTCACTTGCTTTAATATTCTCCCCCCCAGCTCCTCTCATCCCCTCTCTCCCTCTCTGTATCCCTCTCTTCCTTTCTCAAGGGTATATGATTCCTTAACTATTCTTGCAATGTTGTGTTGCTAAGTATGAATTTATATAAAAATTAAACTTTGTAAACCAAAAAAGTGATGTTGAATTGCCAGGAGGGCTAGAAATATCTCAGGCTCAGGGCTACGCAGCCAGGAACAATACCCAAAATTCACACCCCAGAATTTGTCAGTGAGAGCACCACTACTGCTCAAAGAACTTGATCTTTCTATAATGTTGTAGCTGTCGAAGAGTCCCTCGCAGTCTTCCTGTGGCTTACTTCTGATATAGTTTTGGGAGATTGTTTCCAGTTAGTGGTGGATCCTAGATAATGTACCCACACACTAACTTTAAGGAAGGTGAGAAAGTGAGTATATGCCATTTTCAGCTTCTAGAGTGAGAGACAGACTTTAAGGTGGGAAACTCTGCAATCATCCAAAGGAAAGCAAACACTCGATTGAAAAAAAGTGACAACATTCACTAGAGTGCACTTCTTTGCTACCCATGCCAAATATTAACATAAACCCTTCTTCCCATACTTAATCCTCCAGAAGAAAAAATACTGCCAGTTAACATAATGCAGCTGTTCCTTATAAAATCAAAATGTGCTCACTTTCTCCCTAAAGGGATGATAACTTGGAATCTTACTGGTGGCTGAATCCAGCTTATATAGAATCTCTGTATGATGTTCAGTCCTCTTCTGGTTCCATCATGATCCTGTCTCAGAATTCTGTAACCCATGAACAATATTATAAAGCTAACCACTGTCAGCATGCCCTGGAAGAAACGGATAGAAAAGAAAAGAAAAATTAGTTTAAATATATGCATGGCAGAACAAGTGAGAAAATGAGGCAGATCCTATCATCTTTATTTCTGCAAGAACTCACAAACCTATTTCAAGGGCAGGAATAGAGACGCAGATGTAGAGAATGGATGTGTGGACACGGGGGTGGGGGGATGAATTGGGAGCTTAGGTTTGGCGTAAATACACTACCCTGTAAAATAGATAGCTAGTGGGAACCTGCTGTACAGCACAGGGAGCTCAGCTCAGTGCTCTGTGATGACCTAGATGAGCAGAATGGTGGGCTGGGGGGTGGCAGTGATGGGCAGGAGGTCCAAGAGGAAGGCGATATATGTATACATATAGCTGATTCACTTTGTTGTACAGCAGAAACGAACACAACATTGTAAAACAATTATACTCCAATAAAAATAAAATAAAATAAAAATTAAAAAAAAGAAGTCACAGGGCTATAATTGATATTTCTAACTTCCATCCCCTACCACACATTTTATGTTCTCCTGCCCAGAGCCACCAGCTGCAACTAGTCAGGCTTCATTACTTGGGTTGAAGAACCCGAACCCTCATTCCCAAGGGATCTGAGCCCTTGATGGTCTTATAAGACTGTTGGAGCCCTCCATTAACTTTACCAGCAGACATGGCAGTACTAAGAGTCAACCCCAGGAGATCTGTGAGTCCCAGCCATAGTCCTTTAAGCCTCTGTGTTTATCGGTGACACTATCTCCTCTTGATAGTGAGAATCAGTCATCCCAGCTGGCACCTTTTTTGGCCTGTATTCCTGGTGACGTGAAGAGCTTTAGGCATCCAGGTGGTAGTCTTAATTTCCAATCAGTGGAACCATGGTGTGTCCCCTGGTAGAAGCATTCCTCTCATGCTTACCAACACCTCTACACCAGCACTCTAGAATCATAGGGGTAGAAAACAAAACATTTTCCAGTTTGCATTACGTGCGAAAGGTACACTTTCCACTTCCATCTTGGAGACTATACTTTTGCAGTGGAAAAAAAAATAGGACCATATCTTGGTAGCTGACTTAGAACATATAGCACATCTTGTAGAATAGCACCGTAACCTCGCAAAATCTCCCTACTAGCATTTTAACTGAGTTTTCAGTAGACCATCCTACCTCTCTACATTTCTCTATATTTCTATTTCCAGGTGATGGAATAAATGATAAGACCAGTGAATTCCATAGACATCAGTTCATCGCCTTAACTCTTTCACCATAAAGAAAGTTTTCTTAGTCAGAAGCAATGTTATATGGGATACCATGATGGTGTATACGACATTTAAGGCTATGGATGGTGGTATGGTCTGAGGCATGGTGAGCAGGGATGTTGAATGATGCCATCAGAGAGCAGTCATCCAAACACTCCCATATATCCTACTTCAATTCTAGGCATCCTACTTTCCAATCAATGCCCTAATTTTCACATAAGAGAAAGGCTATTGTTTCAAAAAGTGCCTAAATTCAACAAATGGAATTTAAATTTGGCTTTCAACCATCTACAGGTATAGAAAGCCCATGGTTTTCAGTCCACACCTTCAGTCACGGTCACTGCCCAGCACAACTCATTGAAGGATCCCATAGGCTAGTGTTGGTTATATATTTGAACAACAGTTTTTACCATAAAAATGAGATTTGGTTAAAGAGAAATGTATATATAACAAATGATGAACTTAATACTGGTTACTAGAAAGCAAAACAAAAAGAATAGAAAACGTATAGAAAAAGTAAATTATTGGAAATAATAATTTCTCAGTTGAATCTCCAACAAAAAGAGGGTTCAAAATATCATAGTTAAGTTCCTGAATATAGATGATAACTATAATCACCTGCATCAACTAGCTACCAGTTTAATGCTTCTGATGCCTGAAGAGCACTTTATTCTGTTTTCACCAAGTGATTGTTCAGCTTGTGTTTGGAAATCTAAGATGACACGAAATTCAACCCAACCTGAGGCTGCCCTAATAGCTACAAGTTCTCCCTTGTGTTAAATGAAATTTCTTCTCACTGAAATTTACACCATTGAAACTAATTTCACATCTTGAAGTTTTTCATGTCATTGTTAGTGACATTTCTGCAAACACACCTGATCTTCCATACAGAAAGTGAGTCAAAGTCTATTAAAATCCATTAAAAGTACAAAGTATAGTTATGTATACCAAGATAATCTGTGATTCCATTTTAATGATTTTTATAATAGTTGAAGTTCCCCTATTATAACTTAGGGTTATGTGGTCTTCTCAGCTATTAAAATTCATTGAATGAATGATTTCCTTCTTATTTTAGAGAAGAAATTGGGTGCAGGTAGTTTCTTTGGGAGAAGTCTTTGGTAAGATTCCCTAGAAACAACCTGAGATGGATATTTTTTTGCATGTAATTTATTGAGAATGTACTCAGAACAGACAGGTAAGGGAGGGAAGGAAGCAGGATGGGAAAGGAACTATGCAAGAATGAAGTTTCAGGTGAAATCTATCTTCAGTCTCATCCTACAAGAAGCTATGGAGTATAAAGTGTACTGCAAAGCCCTTTTTGCCTTGAAGCAAGGGAGTGGAATTTTTGTACCCCTACCCCATCTAGACATTAGTCATGGTCCAAGAAATGGGAAGTTGGTATAACTCCCAGGAATCTCCAGCCCCAGAGGCTTCAAACATACAAGGGAAATCTTCCAGAGAACGTTGCAGGTATGACCCTTTACCCCAAGTATATGGCAGCTGGGCACTGAACACAAAAACTAAAGTAGTTAAAGGAATCTCACAAGGTCTGGGTAGAGCATCAACAATGTCTGCCAAGGCCCACCTCTTGCACCATTCAGATCCATGTGTTTTTCACATTAGTTTCACTCCATTCTATCACAGCTTCTCCAGGATTCTGGTCAGTTATAATTTCTGGCAAAACATAAGGCAGGAGGGTTTGTGAGATGAGCTATAGCCCCTGTTGCTGCAGTTAGACCCTAGGCTATCATTGATACTTATCATCTCTCACCTCTACTGCCCAATCTAGATTTCCCTCATCCTCAGGTAGTGTTTGTGCTGGTCTATATGGTTTGCCTAGTGGATGACCTAGATCCTCATCTCTGGGGATCCTGAGCTCCTGATTACCATGCCATTAATAGGTCGTGGTTGCTGAATTTTTCCATTTACAGTTAAAACTGGCCATGGAATATCAAGAGACTCCTTAGTGGATCACCAAAGTTTCAAATGTTTCTGCCTGCTCCATTATGTAGCAGTAGCCCCACCTCCTCATGATATCAAAGTCAGTTTCCCCCCACAAGGTGGTAGCTCCTTTTCACTGGCACAAAGACCCCAAAGTGGCAAGGTGGCAGTCAGAGTATTAAGTTAAGTAGGATTCTTTGTTCCCTGGTGGAAGAGTCCTCTTTCTGGAAACTAGGATCTACAGGACCTAAAAATTGTGGGGCTAGGAAGAACAAATTCTTCAAACAGTTTTCTGAGAGCGATGGTGAGTGGAGTCACTCCAACTTCCACTCTTTGATTCTCAGACCCATGTATTGTACTGACTGGGGACACAGTACCACACAACGATTGCTGGTTTAAGGTAAAGAAGGATAGAGACCCATCCTCACAAAATGTCATCATAGTCAGATGTTCATTCCTTACCAAGGCACAATAGCATAATTTTAGATGCTTTTCAAGGTTAAAATAGAGTTTCACTCTATGCTTCAATAAAATTCTCTGCTACAGATGTCATGACTCTGCTCTAGAACCCAAGCGGTCTTCACCATGACTCTCCTACTAGAATTGCTAGGATAAATATGACTCTGAATAAATATTGACTTATGAAATAATAATAATAACAATACCTTATAGAGTTTAACATGTAGAAAGAATTATAATACCTGACAACAATAGCAGTAAGGTATGCAGTGGGTAGTAAATTGTAATTAAAGGGTTCTAAAATCCTTGCATTGTTCAAGAATTGGGAAAAGTACTAATTTATATTAGAGAAATTTCCATTAAGTCAAGGATGCATATTATAATCTCTTTTATAACACTAAAAGACAGTAAAAGAATGTACAACTAGCAAGTTAATAGACGAAAAAAATAGAATAATAAAAAAATTTTTAATTTAAATTTTATTTTGAAAAGGAAAGAAAAGAGAGAAAAAGGAACATAGAATGTATTGGACAGGTAGAAAACAAACAGGAAGATAGTTGGTTTAAACCCAAATCTCTCAGTCTATCAAATACTCTATCAAATATAAATAGAATAAATACTCCTATTAGAAAGGCAAAGATTTTAAGACTTAATGTAAAACTTCAACTATAGGCTGAGTTCAAGAAATACACCTTAAGTATAAAAATACAATGAGGCTGAAAGTGAATGAATAGAATAGAAAAATGTATACTTGCAACCAGTAATCAAAAGAACCCTGATGTCGTTATACTAACAACCTTATGATGAAAGGCTTTATTAAAGGTAAAGATAACATTTCATAATGTTAAAGTATCAGTCCACCAGGAAAATATAAATTTGTATGTTCTTAATGACATAGCCTCAAAATATGCATAACAAAAATTGAGAAAACCAAAAGTAGAGAAATATACAACCATAGTAGGAGATTATGAAACATATCCCTCAGTAACTGATAAAACAAGTGGACAAAATATCAGTATAGATATAAAAGATTCACACCACACAATGAGCAGATGTTACCTAATTGACATATATAGAAAACTGCAATCAATGACTTCAGAATACAGATTTTTTTTCCCCCAGTGCACATGGGTGGGAACTCTTCAGAAGTTCCTGAGCAACAGGAATCTGAGATCCAGCCTCTCTAATAGAATAAATAACAGATACAGTCATGTCCGTCTTTCCTCCCTGCAGATTTGTGTTTTAATTCTACTCTCCTATTGAGTACCAGGTGGGAGTTTGTTTAGCCAGGGCATGTGAGACATATCTCATTTGGGTATTATGAGTAAAAAGTGAGCGTAGGGCTTCCCTGGTTGCGCAGTGGTTGAGAGTCCGCCTGCCGATGCAGGGGACACGGGTTCGTGCCCCGGTCCAGGAAGATCCCACATGCCGCGGAGTGGCTGGGCCCGTGAGCCATGACTGCTGAGCCTGTGTGTCCGGAGCCTGTGCT
This sequence comes from Phocoena phocoena, assembly GCF_963924675.1. NCBI lineage: Eukaryota > Metazoa > Chordata > Mammalia > Artiodactyla > Phocoenidae > Phocoena > Phocoena phocoena. The sequence continues at coordinate 118,162,679 of NC_089220.1, read as the reverse complement.
CCGCAATGGGAGAGGCCACAACAGTGAGAGGCCCGCGTACCGCATTAAAAAAAAAAAAAAAAAAAAAAAAGTGAGCGTAGATACCAGGAGTCATACTTTGGAGGAGACTCAAAGGTCTAGCTTGTTACTCTCAATTCCAAAATAGATTACATGTTCCCAGAGATGAGATGGATCTGGTAAAGCACACTTGTGGTGGGAGATGGAGACACACAACCAGGGAGATAGAAGACAAGGAAAAGCAAATCAGGCAAAAGTGAATTGACACAAAGAAACCCTGAGATGGAATGTGAATACTTGCTGAGGAGTTTTAAGGGCTCCCCAGACCTTGTAGGTCATTCTGGGCTATGCTCCTCTGCTTTCTTGAGCTATTTCAGTGATAGTAGTAGCTTCCTTTTTAATCCTATTTTTTGCATAAGGCATATCTGCCTTTAAAAGTGTACATAATGCATACAGAAAAACTGTGAAGTTCAACACCAATGTTTATAGCAGTCATTTATAAGAATGGGATTTATGATCATTTCTTTTCTTTTTGCTTATATACTCATTTTGCTAAAGTAAATAAGTAAGCATGCATTACTCGTGTAACTCCTTTGTTTCTGCACTTACATTGTAGGACAAATCTTTTTTTTTTTTTTTTTTTTTAACAGCGACCAACCTCAAAAGCCCACAGACCTGAATCAAAAAACTCGAAGCACTAAGTTCCTGAACACTGTCTTGTGATGGAGCTGGAATTGTAGGAACGTTTTCTCTTTGTCAGTTGGATCTAACAACATGTAAGCCTTGAAGGCCTGGTGTGACTATAAAGCAATCCTGCGTCTGGTTCCCACAAACACTCCAAAACGTATAGGTTCAGGAAGTGGTGTCTTTCAAAGAAGTCACTCTGCTCGTATCAGTTTTGGATTTCCTCTCACAAAATTTTCTTCAGAGCTAGTTTAGTAATGCCAAAAGAAAATCAATTTCATTATAATTTGTAAGAAATTCCTTATTAGTACACAATGTTACTCCAGTTTTTACTCCTTCTTTCACTACCTTCTTTAACTAAATTTCATCCCTTCCTTCTTTGTATACTTTGTTTTTACTGCTAATGTGTTTGACTAAGACTTCAAGGACCTATTGTTGAGAACCTGGGGAAAAGAGTGTGGGAAAGGGTTCTGAAGCTTAATAAAGCCTGGGACTTGGGGAGGGGGGCTGGGAGGGGGCTGGACAGTTTGCATGTGAGGCCCAAAGGTAAGGTGATGTTATAATTTATCACCCCATTCTGGGATGGGGACATGATTAATAATTATTCCAGGTCAACCAAGATGTATGGTCACCCAATGGGTATAGGGAGCAAGTCAGGGAAGGCACTCTGACTATTATCTGTCCACTTGGGCTGCCTTTAGGGCCAGAGATGGGTGTAACTGCCTTAGGGTCATAAATGTGAATTGCCGGTTGTAGAGGATGGCTTCTGTTTGAGGATGGAGCTATCATTACATTTGATTATTTGATCACTGGGACAGATCCATGTTTAATTTAGGGAAATCTCATTCAGTAAGAAACAAACTGAATTTGTTGGAATTATTTCTAATAGGTTATTACAATTTTATGACTACCTACACACATTTTTGTTGTTTGTTTTTGCAGTACGCGGGCCTCTCACTGTTGTGGCCTCTCCCGTTGCAGAGCGCAGGCTCTGGATGCGCGGGCTCAGCAGCCATGGCTCACGGGCCCAGCCGCTCCGCGGCATGTGGGATCTTCCCGGATCAGGGCACGAACCTGCGTCCCCTGCATCAGCAGGTGGACTCTCAAACACTGTACCACCAGAGAAGCCCCCTACACACTTTTGGATACTCCTTAGTATTGGAGTATATTTTCTAGGTATTATGACACACCCACCCACCTACATATTTTCTGTCATCTTCTAAGACCCCACTATAACCCTGGAATTTTCATATCTCCTTCTCTTCTCAAAAGACTAATAAAAGATTAAACAACCAACAAAATCCCTCTAATTGTGTGATCATTCAGTCTAAGTTGTTCCTTCATTCACTGCCCTGTAGTCTATTCCTTTGTCTTGTGTTTTCCGACTTTGGAAAAGCTACAAATTCATTCAGTTTGTTGGCCTTTCCACATAAGTTGTGTATTGTGCCAAATCTCATTCATTCTCATGGAAATGGGCCTATAACACAGTGTCCATACCAATATATTCAGTAAGTATTGCTTTGTTTCTTAAGCCACTATTCATTGTAACGCACGTTTTAAAAAACTCAAAATCTACAAATTCCCTCTTTTAATAGTTTCAAAGCTAACCCTGCTATCTGTAGTACATACTTTTAAAAGAATGCCAACAGAGCAGAATTCATTCATTCCACAAAAGTTTATTGAGTTCCTCTTATTAGTAGGGGCACTGATGAAATACAGGTGAAAACACACAGTTCCTGACCTCAAGACTCTCAAATTCTTGTAGTAATATCAACAAATAGCTACAGCAGACTGTACTAAATGCTGTAGCAGAGGAACATACAAAGCACAATAATGGAACAAAGAGACTTGAGAGACCAACAATTTTGCTTGGTAGGGAGTTAGAAAAGGCTTCCTTTAGGAAACACTTGTGCTGGGTCTGGAAGGTGGAGTGGAAATTTTCTAGGGGGAAAGAAAGAAAAATTTAAAAATTTGAGCCCCTTCTATGAGCCAGACACCTTACATAGAGTATTTAATATACTACTCTCATAAGACTTATCAGACAGGTTTTTATTATTACATTTTTAACAGAATTTTTAAAAGATTAAGTCATCTGTTCAATGTTACAAAGTGGGTGAGCTATGGAGACTGATTCAAGTTCTGTGTGTCTGATTCCAAAATTGTCTATGCTCTTTCCATACTGCTTCCCAGCAGGGCAGAAGGGTATATGATTCGTAGGCCTGAAGGGTATATGATTCGTAGGTTTTTGTTTTGTTTTGTTTCTATTTAATTTTTATTTTATTTATTTTTTATCGTTATTATTTTTTCTGGCTGTGTTGGGTCTTTGTTGCTGTGCGCGGGCTTTCTCTTTGTTGCGGTGCATGGGCTTCTCATTGTGGTGGCTTCTCGCTGCAGAGCATGGGCTCTAGGTATGCGGACTTCAGTAGTTGCAGCACTCGGGCTCAGTAGTTGCGGCACCTGGGTTCTAGGGCACGCGGGCTCAGTAGTTGTGGTGCACGGGCTTAGTTGCTCCGTGGCATGTGGGATCTTCCTGGACCAGGGATTGAACCCATGTCCCCCACGTTGGCAGGCGGAGTCTTAACCACTGCACCACCAGGGAAGTCCCCTGATTAGTAGTTCTAAATCCTGTATGACACCATCTACATAAAGTTCAAGAACAGGCAAAACTTAGCTATGATGAAAGATGTCAGAATAGTAACTATGTTTGGCAGAGGTAATATTTGGGGAGCAGGAGGGAGACTTTTGGTGTACAGTCTTCACAGGTTTATATATGTATAAATTCGTTGAGCTGTACATGTAAGATTTGTGCACTTTATTGTATGTAAATTACACCTCAAAAATCTACATGAAAACGTATTTACTACATGCTCTGGCTTTTATAGGTCAAGAAAGTTGATCTCTGTATTCTCATAATGCCTTTTTTATTGACAGGCTGCTTGTTGTAGATACTTATTTTTCTCTAAATAAAATGGATTAATTACAAGTAGTGACAGTGGATCAGTCTTGCCTTTCTTAAGCATAGGTCTTTACTATCATCTGCTTCCTAACAATCCTAACTGCCAAGATAATAAAATTGTGGATTTTAAGAGATGAAGAGCTGCTTAGAGGCTTCTAGAAGGGTTGCCACGTGGGTCTTTTTGAGACTTTGATGAACGTGAAACTATAGACCTCCTCCCCAAAAATGTACTATGCACAAAATTTTGCATGGGATTTTGAGATTATCACACCACTTAGGACCCACCTAGCAGCCAAAGATCTCAAATTAAGATTTTCTGAACTAACACAATCATTTTCCAACAGGTGAAAAAAAAATAGGCCCAAGGAAGGAAAGGAGCCTGTTTAGATGCTGAGGGAAGACAGGACCCAGACATTCTGATGCTCAGACATTTATACTGTTCACTCCAACAGCACCTCTTTAGATATCATTAGATCTCCTTTGCCCCAAAGCCTCTATCTGGGGAGATCCTGAGTTCAGAAGAACTTCCATAATATCTTGTATCCTACCCTTTGTAATTGGAATCACATCAGGAGCTGGTCAAATTTTACCTTGTGCTTATTGGAGAACAATACGTGCAAAACTGAGTTGTGACATTAGTCCTTCTTTTTTCACAGACTACCTCAAAGCCCAGAACTAAAGTTAAAATTAAAATGTAATAAAAGTGTTAAAAGTTTTTCTTGGGCTTCCCTGGTGGCGCAGTGGTTGAGAGTCCGCCTGCCGATGCAGGGGACACGGGTTCGTGCCCCAGTCCGGGAAGATACCACATGCCGTGGAGCGGCTGGGCCTGTGAGCCATGGCCGCTGAGCCTGCTCGTCCGGAGCCTGTGCTCTGCAACGGGAGAGGCCACAACAGTGAGAGGCCCGCATACCGCAAAAAAAAAAAAAAAAATGATAAAAGTTTTTCTTTTCTTTTTTGTTTTTTAATTGTTTGTTTTAGAGAAATCAACCCTAAAGTGTTGCCTATATTTACACTCTGAAACTTAAAACTTTATTCTGTGCTGATCTTTATAACACTGGAAAGATCCCACTGAACTTACTCTTTGTTCTCTAAACTTTTCAATGGTCTCTGATTAAAAAAATAAAATTCCAGCCTGACCCAGGAAATTTGTCCAATCTGTGCCCATTCAGTTTTTCAGTCTGGAGCAGAATTCTTGCACCCAATCCAAACAGAGACTGTGAGAAGTGAGAGGACCCAGAGAGCCTTTTCTTCTGTGTGAAAAGGCCTGATCTTAAGTGGACCAATCAATGAAAGAAAAGGGCTCAAGCTGCAGCCTACAAATTACTTTGAGTTTACTGTGTTTGGGATGAGGTGCAGAAATCACATAGAACTGTAGGTAGACATGGAATAAAAACCACGTGCACATGCATTCTATCTGCAAAGGATTTCCTAGGTACTCACTAAACTATTCCTTCTGCGCAACCATCTTTTGCTTTTCTAGCAGCATGATGCAAGCTTACATTTCTTGAACACTTTACCATATGTGCCAGGTACTGTTCTAAACGCGTATTATTTTAATTTAATCTTCATAATAACCCTTTAAGGTAGTCTTATTACTATGATCATTTTATAAATGAGCAAACAGGTTTTCAAAGGCCAAGTAACTTGGCGAAGTTCACAGAACTTGTAAGTCGCGAAATTGAGCATCACATACAAACATCTGGCTTAAGTACTTGGGTTCGTTCGTCCTTCTCTGGTCAAATAAATAAGTACTGATACATTAAAGACTGGCAAAAACAAAGATTTTCCTAGGTACTGTATTATTTTCACCCAAATCTCCAGCCTTTCTTATTGATGGAAACCGGGTCGGACACACGGAGTGGACAGGGGGCTTCTGGTAGGAACGAGGCTGACGGAAAGAGACAGGGAGGGGTTGGGGTGGGGGCGTGTCTTTTAGAGGGCGTCGTGGCGCAAGGAAAGGCTTCTCCGGGGGTCTCCCCTCCCGGCCCCGACCGCCAGGCTCCTGTAGCCTCTGGGCCCGCAGCAGACCGCCACATCGCTGCGGCCCGGCCCCAGCGCCGTGCGGTCCAATCATCGGCGCGGCCTGGCGCCCCGCCCCTCCGCCGGGGCTATATAGGCCTCGGCCTTGCCTGATGCATCACCGCAGTTGTCGCTCCGGCTTCAGACAGGGATCACCCGAGGAACGGAGGCCACGGACCTGTTCGCGTTCGGTTCCACCCTCCCCACGTACCGCGCGCCGCCTCTCTGCGGCCGCCCGCTGAGCGCCGCAGCCGGCCTGAGCCCCCTCCCGCCTCCCTCCTCACCTCTCTATGTGTCCGCGGCTGGCCAGCGCGATGCGGCTGGGCCCGAGGCCCGCCACGCTGGGGCTGCTCCTGCTGTGCGCCGCGGCAGCCGGCGCCGGGGAGGCCGAGGAGTTGCACTACCCACAGGGAGAACACCGCGCCGACTACGACCGCGAGGCGCTGCTGGGCGGCAAGGTGAGGCGGCCAGGCCGGGGGCTGGGAGGGCCGGGCCTCGCAGCGCGGCTGCCGCGGGCTTTGTCCCGGGACAAAGGGGGCGGCCGGGCGAGGCCTGGCCGGGGCAGCCTGACAATGGGGCCCGGGCGGGGCGCAGCTCACTCTCCCGTGGACCCCGGGGGCTGTAAGGCTGAGAAAATAGCGCGGCCGAGGAGCCGGATCCCTTCTACCCTCCCTACGAGAGGCAGAATCAGTGAGGTTGTGTAGGGGGCAGGGGCCTTGGAGAGCAGGTGTGGGTCACCCCAAAAGCCCTCGGCAAGGGTAGCTCTATTTTTCTCCACCATTTTGCCCTCCTGATAGTAATGCTTGACCACCCCCTGTATATCGCTTACCCCCCAAAGGAAGAAGTCGATGAATATGTTAAACTCACCCCCGAAGAGCAACACAAAAGACTGCAGTCAATCATAAAGAAAATTGACTTGGACTCAGATGGCTTTCTCACCGAAAGTAAGGACGTCCTACACAACTAACAATGGAGACAGCCCTTTGTAGGAGACAGAAATACAAACATTTAAGCAGGGTGTCTGTTGAGTGTAGATTGCTAGTGTTCCAATCAATTACAGGTACTGTGTGAGAGGGAAAAAAGGACATGGTGAGTAGGTTTTATACTTGGAAATCTTTAGACATAGGATACCAATTAACACTCAGTGCTTTCTCCAGTAATATATAAACATCACTGACCCTACATGGTATGGGCAAGTCATACCTAGAGCAAACGCCCTGCTCCTCACATGACTTTTTATCAATATCAACATGATTCACTTTCGAGAAACATGCTAAAAACCTTAAGGCATTAAGTTGTTTATAGCTCTTTTGATATATGCTTCATTAGAATCTTAACAACTTGCTTCTTTTTATAAGCAAGTAGAAAAGGACCTGTTGCATGTGAATTATGTTTATCACAAATTATTATAACTGATAGAGGCCTTAGAATCATTATGTCCACCTCTTTTTGTAAGAAGCTGAAGCCCAGAGGCATTAAGTGCCTTGCTCCAAGGAGTGGCAAAGCCAGGATTAGAACCCATATCTCCTGCACTTAATTCAGTCTTTAATATCCTTCACTTAAAAAAACAAAGAAGCAAAAACCAAGTGAGTGCTCTTAGGTAGATTCTAGAGTCAGAAATGAAATGCACAGATTCTTAAAAGAATATTCCAAATAAATTGCTCTGCATCTGCCTCACCTCATTGCTTAATTCATGTGATGAACCCGATCAACTTTCGACCAACCTCAACAAAAATTCAGGAGCTGTTTTCTTATAACTCTTATTTAAATGCTGTTCAGCATCTGAAGAATGAAGTTGCTGGAGAGAGAATTATAAGCTGATTAGTAAATTAAAGATGTGTTGTCAATGAAGTATTCACATTGGTGCCCTCAGGAATATTAAGGTTTTGTTCCTTGTACTTAAAACAAACAACAGAACCTTTAGACTAATTATCCAATAAGAATAGGTCCATCTTTTGTTACACTAGAGAGCACATAAAACAAGTTGATTTGGAAGACTTGGTGCTATTTATCTGTAAGGGCCTACATGTGTTCAAATATTTAATAGTAAGCTTTTAAAAAAGTTAAAATTAAAAGGAATTTAGTCCAAATCTTCATTTTATAGATGAGAAAACAAAACCTAGAGAGGGTAAACTTATTCCTTACGGCAGAGCTGAAGTATGGACCCCTGTTTCTGACCTGTTTCGTTCTGTATTCTGTTAAGCCATGATGATCATTCCACTTGAGGACTGTTCAGGGAATTTTGCTTATTTGCACTTTAAGGGCCAGGACTGGACTCAGGTTCTTGAGAGACAGCTAAGTTCAGTTTGGGCTTTGAAGCCAAACATAGGTTTGAATCTAGACTCTGCTACTTACTAGCCATGAGTCCTCAATTCCTAACCTCAATTTCCTGAACTGTGAAACAATTATTATAATTGCCTTGTTTTGAAGATTAGAGACAAAGTATATAGAGGACTTGATATATAATAATTGTTCAGTACATGGTTGCCATAATTATTCTGCCCTGATTTAGAGTTTCAGGAGAGACAACATGTCTTTACTTTTCTATTCACCTGACCTCCCCCAAACCAATAGAGGAGTACCACTCTTTAAACCAAATGGTGTATTATCTTTAAACCAAATGGGTACTCTTGCTTCCTTGCAAATATTCATGTTTTTCTTCCCCTCCCCTTTTTTCTATAACGCAGTATAGTAAATATTCCTATGATAGATTTTTAAAAGTTGATCTGAAAGTGGACATTTGCGATTTAGAAACTTTTCCCCTATGTCTTCAGGTACCCAGTTAAGACAGACAGCTATTATAAGAAGGGCATAAATCATAATTGCTACCCATAACTTTTTAAAATTTCCTCCAGATGCTTTATGACATAGTTAAAGGGAATGTACTGTAACAATATTTCTCAAACTTCAGTCACTTGAGTACATTTTTCACAATTTAGGCCCTATTTACTTATCTATTATTTCCTTAATATAGTCTTGATTCAAGTTAATGTAAAATGTATTTTAAAGGAACACTTTATATTTCATAAATGAAGAACACTATTTTTTCCAATACATATTAAAATAAATGGGCAGTTATTCAAATATTTGTGCTTCCTGAGATATCTGTGATAATTAGCAAAAGTTATCTACAATTTTTTGGATAATATGTTTTAAAAGTCAAGTGCTATTTTGGCCAATTGGTAGTTTATTTAATAAATACTTGTTGAGCCAGGTGCTTTCTAGGCATTTGGAGTACCTCCAAAACATACCAAAACATACCAAAACTCTCTGTACTCAAAGAGCTTACATTCTGTGTAGATCACATATTATAACATTCTTAAGACTCCAAACCGCTCTCCCCACCTCCTACTCCTATTTCTATGAATACAACTAGGCCAGTTCTCACTCACTATTTATATGCATTAAAGATTTTTTTCTTCTTTTAAAGAATGTTTAGAAATTCTCACTCGTTTTAAGTATCAGAATTACTATCACATTGTGTTCTGGGAAATTCTCATAGGTGAACTCAGTTCATGGATTCAAATGTCTTTTAAACATTATGCTATGCAAGAAGCGAAACAACAGTTTGTTGAATATGATAAAAACAGTGATGGTATTGTGTCGTGGGATGAATACAATATTCAGATGTATGATCGCGTAATCGACTTTGATGAGAACACTGCTCTGGATGATACAGAAGAGGAGTCTTTTAGGCAGGTGAGTACAAGTGCACAAGCTTTTGATCCTATCAGTTCACTTTACCTTCCTGCATGAGTGAGCACAAGAGGCCTGAGGTCATTGATTGCTTTGTTCTCTAGGCAATCACCTGTTTCACTTCAGTGGTCATTTTGATGGTTTCCTTTCTAGCCAGATTTAGGACTCTTATTCTGGACTACTTCAGTTATCCTTGCATCTGTATTTCTCAGCTGCATCATTTGTCCTCATTTCCAGGGTTGCTTTTTTTAGTGTATTTTGAATATGTATCTCAATATTTTACTTTTTTTGTTATTGAACAATTGGTTTTATTATTATATTAAGAAGACTGTAGAGGCCTATTCCCATTTTTAAGCACGTAGTTTTATATAAAATAACTAAAATTTTTTTAAATTGTGGTAAGGTACACATAACAAAATTTACATTTTAACTACTTTTAAGTGTGCAGGTCAGTATTGTTTAGTACATTCACATTGTTAGGCAACCACCACTCGACTTTCTGTCTCTGAATTCAACTATTCAGGGTACCTCGTATAAGTGGAATCATAACATTTGTGTGTGTGTGTGACTAGCTTATTTAACTTAACGTTCTCAAGGTTCGTCCATGTTGTAGTATGTGTTGGAATTTCCTTTTAAAGACAATAATATTCCATTATATGTATATATCACATTTTGTTTATCCATTCATCAATCAATGGACAGTTGAGTTGCTTCAGCTTTTTGGCTGTTGTGAGTAATGTTGCTGTGAACGTGGGTGTACAAATATGTCTTTGTGACCCTGCCTTTAATTCTTTTGGGTATATATCCGGAAGTGGAATTGCTAGATCATATGGTAATTCTATTTTTAATTTTCTGAGGAACTACAATACTGTCTTCTATAGTGGCTGCACCATTTAAAATAACTTATTTTTGAAGATTCAGTATCACTATGAGTTCTGTTGTGTCTCATTGTTTAATTTGTTGAAATATATTTCTTAAGCAGAGTTGAGGAAGACAATATTTAGGAATCACTAGGAACTTTTAAAGACTTTTTACTTAGTAATTACTAGGAACTTTTTAAGACAAATTACTATAAGCTTGAGAAATTACTATTTCAGATACTGTTGTACTTCAGAGGTAATTTTAAAGACTTTTTTTTTGCGGTACGTGGGCCTCTCACTGTTGTGGCCTCTCCCGTTGCGGAGCACAGGCTCCGGACGCGCAGGCTCAGTGGCTATGGCTCATGGGCCAAGCCGCTCCGCGGCATGTGGGATCTTCCCAGACTGGGGCACGAACCCGTGGTCCCTGCATCGGTAGGCGGACTCTCAACCACTGCGCCACCAGGGGAGCCGCAAAGACTTTTTTTAAAAGAGTTTTTTGTATGTGGAAAAAATAAAACCAAACACCTTGTTGCAAATGTTGTGTCCCAAAATATTAATCAAGGGTGCTTGGAAAACATTTGAGGCTCCTCTATTCCTTAACTTACCTATCCCATTATTAGTATCTACCTTTTAGTTTTTACCATGGCCATATTTTATCAGTGTATATGCTATGTATTTTAGAATCATATTGTCCACTTGGACTCTGTAGGCCATCACTAACTCAAAATTGGTTGTTTCTCTGCTAATGATTATGCATATGCTATGCATATACCACTGGTGTGGAGGTTAAGAGCTCCAGCTTTGGAACCAGTCTGCTTGGCTTCACATTCAGGCAGACCACTTAACAGTGGTGCAGCTTTAGGTTAAGTCAGACCTCCTTATGCCTCGGTTTCCTCATATCTAAAAATGGGAATGATAATAGTATGGAGAAACGGTAATAAATATTGAGAGTAGCAGTTGGACTGGAAAACTCTTCTGAGTTGATTTGAAAGAATACTGTTGAAGAAAGCAGGTGTGATTCACATGTTTATCTTTAATATTTATATACAATCAGCTTTTGAAAGTTGTTTAAGCATTTGTTAACTATATCAGCTTTAGATTAGTTAGGATTTAATATATAGGGGAAAAATGTCTTTGCTCCTTTTTTTCTCCTTATTTGGGTCTTCATCTTACAGCAGACTGAAAAGAGTGCAAATCAGTCTTTTCACTACTTAGTGCTAAAAAGAAAACAAATGATAATAATGAGATCTGGGATTTGTCTACTAGTTATTCTTCTTTACTATAGGAATTAACTCATCTTAAAAGCATCATTCGCATTCCAAGACTTTTCTAAAACCAGACCATGGTATGATATTATGACTTCCCTTCCAGAGAATAATACAGAAGTTAAATACAGTATTTTAAAATTTACTAGAATTATATTCTGTCCTTTTTTTTTTTTTTTCACTCAAAAGATTCAATTATCATCCCATCAAAAATAAGAAACGTGTGTGGTTTTTAAAATCTGTATTCTTTTGGGGGTTGGGGGTGTGGGATGAAATAATACATGATGTTGAGGAGAAAATCTTCACTTTGAAGAGGTACATGACTTGTTAATATAAAGTATTTATGAACAGTTTTTCTTTTAAAAGATGTCTAGTTCTAATGCTATGTTTCCCAGCCAGGTACTCAGTACATGTTGATTATAAGACTCTACTTTTAAAGAATGAATTAGATGGACCTTAATAGCCTAGAGGAATTTATGGATCCCTAAAATGAACACTTCTCAATGGGAGTCCTAATGGTTATTCTTTGACAACACAGGAATATGTCTCTGCATGAAGCTCTATTTATAATACTTTATTAGATTTTGATATATATAGATATAACCCACTAAAAGTGGATGTGGGGTGTAAAGATGAGCCCAGACACAGCTGCATTATTATTCAAAATAAAAAATCAAGGATGAAGAATGAATCGGTCTTAATCGAAGTAACAAACTAAACATTATACCATAAAATAATCAAAAAGTAATTGGATATCTAAATAAAATAAAATGTTTCTATATGGAAGCCTAATAATAAACAAAAATCAACTTGATACCTGAATTTTATCTTATTTTTGATGTTTCATATAGAGAATAGAGATAGCCTGGAATAATGACCCTCTCAGGCTGTGAAATGTCTGAAAAAGCATTTCTTTATGATCTGATGAACAAGTATAGTCAGCACTTTTAAGCAGGATAATTAAAGTTTGAGGACCAACCTGGCAGAAGCTCAATTGCTCTAACTTCTAAAGCCAGCTGCTGAATGTGCATGTATAAGCAACATTTATTTATATAAGATATTATCTTGCATGTGGTTAATCAGAATAAGACCTAGACTTTTTTTCTGGTATCACAGGTTACATACTTCCTCATGTAAAATTTTTAGTCTACCAAAAGATGGCAGTTTTGTTCTTCACAAGTTTCTTTTACATTATAAAATAAACGAGTATGGTAGTTTCTATCTTTTTACTACTGTGTATAGTACTTCCTACTCTCGACTAAAACACAAGGTCTTTATACAGAAGAGAAAAGTGTTGAGCTTTTATGAAACTGATAGTCTTTTGTTCTCTTTTAGAAATTTGCCACTTTGAAAAACGTCTTTCAGTGTATTGGCTTCTTTAATATGAGTCTCTTAAATTGTGTTCCTCAAATGACTAAAACTTTTAAAAATCACATTATTTCATTTTATTTTTAAAACTGAGAAATGTAAACCAGAAAATACCTTTTTTTTAAAGAAATCTTAGCTGTTGAAAGAGATCCTTTCTTTCCATAGGCAAATTTGGCCAAATTCCGCTCCGTCTGCTGAAACATGGACCTCTTGCTCTGAATTGAAGGGTTCTTTCATAAGGAAGTCTAAGCACTTAGTATTTTGAATAGTGATTTATTCAAAAAGTACTTGATTGACTCAACAAAGTACCTCAAGTTCTTATTTTTCTACTTTTCCCCATGTTAAACCTGCACATAATGTAAATTATTTGGTCTAATTATTTAAAATTATGAAATGTTAAGTTAAAAGAGCTATTTGGAAACAGTGTTTTCCCCCTGTCGTGACTGGGTGGATATAACTGGCTAGTGGAATCGGGATGTTTAAAAGACAAATTCTTTGGGGAAAGAAATGAGCCTCTCCACTGTAAATCAATCATCGTAAAAGAACTAGTGTTTCAGTAAATGACTGCTACCTAACCTCTAGTATTCCAAAAAACCGAAAAGAGTATTTCTTTTCAACAGTGAATCACGTAAGTTAAGAGCTTCTAAAATATTTGAAATTGTACTTTTTCAAAAATGTGCAGTTTAATACACTTAAGTTTATAGAAAGTTATTCCCAGAAATTCTCAAAATAGAATTTATGCAGGATTAGCAATATGCCACTATTGGCTTCCAAGGCTCTTAATCACAGAATTACCTTTGAGAAATTCATTAAAAGCAGCCTTGTCCCTAATAGCTGCTACGTCTTGATTTCCTATCAGAGTGTACTTGGGGGAAAAAAAGGAAGATGGGTGTGAGAAAGTAGAAAAGGGTATGATTATTTAACCTCGACCTCAAGATAGGCCCTTTTCAGCTTTTGATGTGTTTTATCTGGACATACAGAATTAGCACTGTAAAGAGCCTACAAAGAGTAGACTTCCAAATATTATGTACATTTATCAAAAGTATTCTCATTAAAGGACTATTTTTTGAAACCTGTTAACCTGTTTTTGAAAAGTCATTTTGAAGACCAGAAATAGTTAGAAATAGACATACCAAGAATTAATACATAGTCTAAATTTATTGCTTTGGGGACATTTAAAAAATTATTGAGATTGTTAAAGAAGATAGTGTGTAGTACTGTAGAAAGAACAGGGAGGATCCAAGTTCAACATATTTTAGCTGTTTTCCTGACATCCCTTTCAATAAATCATTTTATTTTAATCTCAGTTTTTCTATCAATAATAGTAATATGTGACATTTGTTTAATACCTAATACTTAAGGTTTCTAATTGCTTGATAGGAATTCTCATCTCAGTTGCTTAACAGAGATTTTTTTTCTTATTTATTATAAATTGTTCAATTTATTTAAACTAAAAAAAAAAACAGTTCACCCATTTCTGTCATCTCCCCACCTCCCCACCTCTGGCAACCACCAGTCTGTTCTCTGTATCTTGAGCTTGGTTTGGGGGGAGTTTTTTGTTTGTTTGGTTTTAGATTCCACATATAAGAGATCATACAGTATTTGTCTTTCTCTGACTTATTTCACTTAGCATAATGCCCTCAAGGTACATCCATATTGTCTCAAATGGCAAGATTTTATTCTTTTTTATGGCTGAATAATAAGTCCCCTACATTCAAATGAGTTCCATTTGTAAGTCTGATTTGTTTTGTTCGTTAAGTCCAACAAAGTTAGCCTGGGTACCCACCTAACACAATCGGCTCTATAGTACTGTACTGTAATAGGTTTATAATACTTTTCACACAAATAATACATAAACACAAACAAGAGAACATTTTTAATCTTACAGCACAGTACCTTGAAAAGTACAGTGGTACAGTACAACAGCTGGCATACAGGGGCTGGCATCCAGTGAACAGGCAAGAAGAGTTACTGACTGGAGGAGGGAGAGGAGGTGGGAGACGGTAGAGCTGAAGGATCGTCAGCAATAGGAGATGGAGGGCAAGCTGCAATTTCACTCACGCCTGACGCTGATGCCACAGGTTCTGGTTGCTTTCTGGATTCAATTCTATCTGCCGTCTTGAAAAAACGATCCAGTGATATCTGGGTAGTAGCTCTTTCTTTCTTGTCACAGATGACACGGTAGCACTGGGTTGCATTCTGAACGGCTACTGCAACCTTCGTGTACCATTCTACGTTTGGGTCCTGTGCCTCGAAAAGTAACAGTGCCTCCTCAAATAAAGAAAATCCCCTTGCCATTTCCTGTATCGTGAATCTCTTCAGTTCTTTAGTTACTTCTTCTTTTTGTCTCTCTTCATCCTTTCTCTGGGCCTCCAATTCCATCTTTTCGCCTCGTTCCACTCTCTCAATTATTTTCACTTTTGTTTCTATTGTTATCACTTGGTGCTTCTTAGCAGTACCAGCTACATTACCACTGCTTTTACACTTGCTTCCGGACATCCTGGGCTTGAAATAAAGATACTGTACTACTGTACTGTATACAGTATTGTACAATAAAGTACACAAAAGCACAACCACTTGTAGAGGATGCACGCACGTGACAGTGTATGCCCGTCATGTAAACTAATTTACGTGATTGGACATACTATATATTGGCTATTGTAAATAATGCTGCAGTGAACATAGAGGCGCATATATCTTTTTGAGTTAGTGTTTTCATCTTCTTTGGATGAATACCCAGAAGTGGAATTCCTGGATCAGATGGTAGTTCCATTTTTAATTTTTTGAGGAATCTCTATAACTGTTTTCCGTAGTAGCTGCATCAATTTACATTCCCACCAACAGTGCACCAGAGTTCTCTTTTCTCCATATCCTTACCAACACCTGTTATTTCTTGTCTTTTTTGTAACAACCAGGTGTGATATCTCATTGTGGTTTTCATTTGCATTTCCCTGATTTATGATGTTGAGCATCTTTTCATTTACCTGTTGGCCATCTGTATGTATTTGGAAAATGTCTATTCAGATCTGCCCATTTTTTTAGTTGGACTGTTTGGGTTTTTTTCTATTGAGTTGTACAAGTTTTTTATATATTTCGGATATCAGCCTCTTATCATATATATGATTTGCAAATATTTTCTCCCATTCAGTAGCTTTCATTTTATTGATGGTTTCTTTTGCTGTGCAGAAGCCTTTTAGTTTGATGTAGTCCCACTTGTTTAGTTTTGCTTTTGGTGTCAGATTATCCCAGTTGTATAGGTGAGGAGACCAGAGAGGTTAAGCAGTTTGCCCTAAGTAATAAGCTAGTGAGTGGCATTGCTGGAATTCAGATCTGAGTTTCTCTGACTCTAGAGCCTGTGTCTCTGTACTGCTTCTAACAAATGTTTGTTATTTGCCCAACTTACCTTCAGAGGAATGACGTGAAGATAAAATATGATAATGGGTGTAAATGTACTTTAGATTTCACATAGTTGTATTTTTCGAAGTATTTTTAATGATGTTATGGTATGGATGAGACCTTTAAACGTGTTCAATATTTAATTTTCAAAGCTTCATTTAAAGGACAAGAAGAGATTTGAAAAAGCTAACCAGGATTCAGGTCCTGGTTTGAATCTTGAAGAATTTATTGCTTTTGAGCATCCTGAAGAAGTTGATTACATGACGGTAAGGAAGAAACATTTCAAGATGACTATTGAATGACCAAAACTTTAAAACTTGCTTTTACAAAGTAATTAAAATGAATTGTATGGCCAACAGAATTTTGAGAGACAGGAAGATCTAGTTTTCCCTGCTTAAGATAAGGAGTGGGAAGAAGGAGGTTTTCTGGTGGGGTGGGGTGGGGTGTGCTCATTGGGAGGAAGAAGGTAAGGAATGAGTTTTCTGTAATCTCTGTAACATATATGAGCATCAGTCTTTCCCTGGCTAGTTTCTGTTTCATAACCACATTATCTTCAGTGCCTTCCTTGTCTTTTTGTAGTTTTCCGACTTTCCTCTGGTGTTTCAGTATTAGTAACACTAGAACTTCCCATTTAGTTTACAGCATCACTTGTGAAAACTTTTGGTCTGGGAAGATGTATCACATTTGGATCCCCTTTCATAGGGTGTGGGGGGGTAGGGTAGGGAGTACAGCTGCTAATGACTAATGATGTTTTTGCAACTTCAGGCATAATGAGTCCTCTCATCCCTTTAGTGCTTAAAAGAAGTACCAGCTCTTCAAAATTTTGTTGGACTCCAGGTTTAATTTAACACTGATTAAGTCCCTCCTATGACTTGATAAGCTTCTTGAGAACAGAAACTATCGTATTGGAGGGTAAAGATTAATATAAGACATGGCTTTTAAAAAATAGGCTAAACATTTATATTGAGGTCTGTTGCCTGGCATCAGCCTCCAGCCGTGTGGCTTAGTTCCCTGGACATTTCAGGGAGGGGAGATGTAGCTTTTTGTTTAATGGGTCATGGTCAGATGCTGCTACCTTGTTAGCCAGGCTGCAGATATGTTTTTCATGACCTAGTTTAAGAACATTGGCACAATTTGTTTAATTAGGGCCAAAAATTGAGCCCTAGCATGGTAGGCAGAGGATGTTGGATCTTGATTGAGGAATAAGGAACAGTTGAAGACTGAGGAGGGAAATGACCAATGAAAGCAATGAAATAATTTAGGCATTATATGTTATGGCCCCGGAATACAAGGTGGCAATGGAATGAATTAGACTTGACCAACATTTTGAAGAAAGCATAGACAGGAATGTTGACTGACTAAGCACGGGAAGGGAGGGGGGCAAGAGTCAGAGATGACTGTGAGGTTTGGGGCTGGCGTAACAATGAAAGCCCATTGCAGAATGGGGTGTGTCAGTATGGGGAAGTATGTTCTTTGTGCTGAGTTGGCCTTGATGGCAGCATATAAGGTGTGTGACCATAAATTGGTGTCTCATTCAGAGCAGCTTCATTAATTCCTATTTACCTTAATTGTTTTTGCATATCCCTTTTTCCCTTTAAGGATATGTTTGATATAGGAAAAGGCAGGAGTACAAGATCAACTAAGTGATTCTACTTTGGATTAAAATTTGGAATTTAAAGATATTTTCATTCACGTAGTTCCAAAAATTATTTTAACCAAGGCAACATTATTGTAATAAGTCTATTGTTTCCCAAGAGGATTACTTGAATGGAGGAATAATCATTTTGATCAGTGATTCTTTCACTGGGTCACAGACTTCTTAAAAAATATGATGCAAACTATTGTTTCCCAAGAGGATTACTTGAATGGAGGAATAATCATTTTGATCAGTGATTCTTTTACTGGGTCACAGACTCCTTAAAAAATATGATGCAAACTATATACTGTGTCCCAGAAAAATCCTATGTATGTCCATGCTCATACACGTGAAGTATTGGATTATAATTTCAAGAGATTCTCAGATCCTCTCTCTAAAACCAATCTTTGGATATCCAGGTTAAGATCCCCTGGTTTCTATATGTAAAATCTGTAATATTTGATTTTAAAAAACGCCAACAACTTGTATTGCAGTGTTATTTCATACAGATGTAGATAAAGCCCCTGGGTTTGACTAGAATGGTAGACTTTTGAGAATACATTTCATTATAGTTGTGATGCTAGAATCCAGATTGAAAGGTATTTGGGTGTCAGTAGGTAATGAGGAAACAAGAACAGTAAGGTATAACCTATGAGAGGAAAAGAAAACCCAGGATGGTGGCTAAAGAATGCAGCATAGTCATTGGGGACTTGAATGTTTTTAAAGGCATAGAAGAAGGAGCTAGTGGAAAAGAGATTGGAGCCTTGGGAGAGGCTGGAGTTAAGAGTGAAAGAAAGCACTCAGGAAATGGGGTAGTATGGGATCTAGGAAGACAGTTGAGGGCTTCACCCTAGAGAAGAGGGGGAGAGAGCTTTAACTGCTGAGATCAAAGGCCTAAAATGATGAGAGGAAAAGGCATATATAGAGGTAATTAAAGGTGAGGATGCAATGCTGGGAAACAAGGAAGCATTTCAGAAGACCTGTACCATGTTTAGAAAAACAGGAGGGTCTTTGTCAAGAGTGTATCGGAGAGAGTTAGGGTGAGGCCCAAGGAAAATGGAGGTTTCAAAAAACAGCTGTAGAGTGTATGTTAGGGAAAGTGAGGCAGAGATAGACTTCCAAGCTGCAGTGATACCCCACCAAAATCGCAAATTAATTTACAAGGACTAGTTTCTATTTTTGTATCTTTCTCTGATTCTGGAATAAAGGAGAAAGTGAAGTGAGTCTGATGTACTAGATGGGGATTGGCATAATAAGAAGAGGGTACAAGGGGATATAGGAATATAATAAGAGAAGTACTGAAGCAGCTGGCCATTAAATGGGTCATCTTGGGTCAAGTATAACGAGAAAGGGTGTGGTCTCTGGGTCAGAGGGGAGTGGTTGGTAAGAAGCCTTGGTAAGCGTGAGGAACAGATTTGGGGGCAATCTGGTGTGGATAGGGTAGATTGGTAGAAGAAGAAGCAGGGAAGTTGAGGTTTTATAGGGGACTGCCCCATTTCAGGTCTGGGGGTAGAACAGCAGCTCTATTCAAAGACATCTGAGACAACGGTTCTTTTGGGGTTGTTAATAGATTTGAGGGAAAGTGGAATTAAAGAACACAAAGGTAGTAAGATACGTCATTCTTCAGAAGGAGGGTAATGTGCAGAAAATAGGAGTGTGAGTTTGGTGCCGAGGCTGTTCAGGAGGGTGAAGTGGAGTGCTCAATAATAGAAACTTAAGGATGTTGAATTTTAAGCCACTTAACATTTGGGGTTTTATTCCTGCTTCTAAATTCCAGTGTTTAGAAAGATTGTCTTGCAAGTATGGACAACCAAAATAATTATTCCTAAATAAGTTCTGTAGTAGCATTGATTCAGATGGTGGTGGGATTGAAACTTTTGTGACTAATTTTTTTTTTTTGTGTGTGTGTGTGAACGGACATGCAATAGGAATTTGTCATTCAAGAGGCTTTAGAAGAACATGACAAAAATGGTGATGGATTTGTCAGTTTGGAAGAATTTCTTGGTGACTACAGGCGGGACCCAAGTAAGTAGCTTGGGGATGTGTGGAAGGGGGTGGGGAAGACAGAGGAAAATGGAAGAAGAACTAGGCCTGATTCCTCCTTGTTCTGCCAAGTTCAGTAAAATACAAGGGAAACAAAGGAACTTAAAGCTTATCTGAGAATGCCATTTTTACTCACTTTTAGTTCCACATCTAGATCCAAGCATTTTTATTCCTTTTCAAACAAATACAATGTAATCATTAATCCAAATGGGTGAGGAAGTAAAGGTTGATATTTTTAAATAGACTTCTGTACCCTTGCATGTAGATCTTGAAAGAGAAGAAAATATAGAATCCTATAAATACTGGAGTAAGACTGGAAGGTGGCTTACTGTGTGTTTGAAATTTGAGGAGTTTTTAAATGCAGCTTTTTCTGAAAGCAGCTGTCTTTTCAGAATTGTTGCTTTAAAGCATCACTTATTGTGAATGTCACTTTAAAATTACACATGGCATTGCTTTGTAAGAGCACGCAGGAAGCTTTTGTCACATGATGTACGTAAAAACATTGCCTAGCTCAAACTTGGGAAAACTGTATCCGAACAAGTAGCAACAGTTACCAAAATTACTAGTTTGTGATAATAAGCAACAATTTTAAAACTCTGAGTATCACTTTTGAAAATTACTATAGAGTTTATACTTATTTCAGGACTTTTCAGTTAAGTACCTCTGTTTCTTTGGGCCTCCTTTATTTGGTGAGCTTTAAATTCATTTCCTTTATTCTAGGGGTATACCAAACTTCTTATTGGATACATGTGATATTCTTGCATATGCATGTTTATGTTCTTGGGGTTTTTTTTAATATATTAAAGCAGCAAATGAAGATCCAGAGTGGATACTCGTTGAGAAAGATAGATTCCTGAATGATTATGACAAAGATGCTGACGGCAGGCTTGATCCCCAGGAGCTGTTGTCTTGGGTAGTACCCAACAATCAAGGCATTGCACAAGAAGAGGTAAGTGTTACAGAATTACTCTCTCATCCCCAAATTGGTGGTACTGGTAGTAAAGGAAACTCAAAATCTTAAGCCAAAGAAAGAAGTAGTGGAGTTATTTATTTAGGAATAATGCATTGCTATTTATTGATTTAAATCTATGATCTGTTTTAGATTTTCAAGGGGACAAAGAAGTTAAGATTGTATCATGTATTAATCTGATAGCACAATAGAATAATAAAAATTTGTATTTACCTATAGGGGCTCAAAATGAGTTATATTAATTTTGCTTTACTTTGAGATATCCTGAATTGGATTTGAGTTGGGAGGAGGCAGAACCCAGCAGAAATTAAGGAAGGAGGTAATGAGAGACTCCGTAGACAGACCTGGTCACAATGGTTAATATTTTTAGATACTTAGACAATAATGAGTACTTGGCATACCTGAATGGTTTTGACAAATCACATCACATTAAAATGTGAACATCTTGCTGAAAACGCTTATTACACTTGACACCTTTTTGTTTTGTTTTATTTTAAAGGCTCTTCATCTAATTGATGAAGTGGATTTGAATAGTGACAGAAAGCTGTCTGAAGCAGAGATTCTGGAGAACCAGGACTTGTTTCTTACCAGCGAAGCCACAGATTATGGCAGACAGCTTCAGGATGAATATTTCTATCACGATGAGCTTTAATCCCTGGGTATATCTGAGTAGAGTACTGGCTCCTTTTATAGTTTGTTACCAGCTTTACTTTTGTGATAAAATGTTGATGTTATATTTTACATTCTTACGTCTTACCACAGTCAAGATTAATGTACACTAAAATTTTGGCCTTTTAGAAGAAACGTAAAACAAAAACCTGATATTTATTTCAAAACATATTGAAGAAATGAAACAATATTGTGCCATATGACAACATAGTCTTTCCTAAATATTCCATTTGTTTAGTACTGTATTATGGAATATTTGAGTTCTGTTTCCATACTTGAAAAAATGGAGAATTCTAGAGGTGGCTGAACAATGTTATTTAAGTAGTATATGACTGAGCTATCAGTTTTTGTTTTAAGTAGATTTAATTTGGGAACTGACAGAAGGACATTGTGTTTAGTTTTAGCATTTTTGTTTTAAAACCTTTAAAGGAACCTTAGAAGGACTTATGCCTCACATGTTAATGTTGAGAAGTTCTGCTTAATTTTAAAATGGTTTCTATAAAAGGTTTTATTGTATGAAATAGAACTTTATATTTTTGCATATGTATAGATAGTAATTATATTTAATGTGTAACTATAGCATTATGGTGTGTGGAATTTGACATTGTCCAGAACTCTTTTCTTTTTTTTGACTGATTAAAAATGAAATGTCCTATCTTTTTATATGTGTGTTTGTTTTTCTTTAACCTTTCACGTAAACCTTGAATTTAGCAAAAGTTTTGTTGTATTATACATTACTTCACCTCATCCATTCCTGTATTTTATTTGGGAAGTGAATGTTCTCAAAACTCTGTTAAATTATATTCTTGCTGCATATTCTTATTTTGCCTTTTTTTTTTTTCCAGATAAAAGAATCATATTATAATTGAATGTGCACCTGACACATTTCAGTTGCTGTTGTGGCAAATGTGGTCTTGCTCTTTGGGGCTAGAAATAATCATAAGAACTACACAGGTTGAAATCACCAGTAGAGAGCTGGTTAGTTATCAGCAGTAGAGCTCAAGATCAGTCATACTGAAATTAAAATCATACTTGATAAGCATTTGTCCACACCTAAATGGTCAGTTTTAACCTTATTCAGGAAGTCAACTTGTTACCTTTGTGGGGAGTAAGAAAAGTGAGAAGGTGAGAAATTCATTTTTTCATAGCTTTGACTCACAGATAGTTTTTCTGTTTTCTTAAATTACTTTTATTTGTGGGTGAAGAGGTCAGCTATGCATTCTGTTAATCTTTTCCCAATCTAAAGTTGTCTCCTTTATAGCACACACAGCACTGGAGGGATCAGCCAGTCTTTATGAGTTATTAGAGAAAATCTGAAGCCCTTTTCTAATAGAATTAACTGCATCAGCTTACCTTTCTACTGCTCCCACCTCTGCTGATGTGAGTCGCGAATGCAAGTTGTAACCTCTCACACTTTAGTGATAGCTTGCTTACCCTGGTATCTAAAGTATATGGTTTTCATTTTAACTTACACAATACCTGTCTAGCCTTTTAAGAATTAAAGATATACTATTATCACTCATCTGCTACTTGTCAGACTTATTGAAGTTGGGATATTTGGAATAACCAGTTTGATTAGCATGCTAACCATTTGTTTTTCTCACTAGATTCTCCAAAATCTATACCAGAATTGTTAGATCATTGGATATGGCTTTTATTTTTAATCTTAATGAGTTAAGAGTTAGCATTCTACATTGTCTTGATTTCATGCAGATATAAGAATTTTGGTGACATTATTAGCGGTCACAAATATCTGTACTCCTTCGGTTCCTGGCATAAAGAAAATTACACTTTCCAGCCCCCATGTGGGTGAGCAAGGGCTAGTTCTGACTAGTTAAATGTGAGTAGAAGTAGTATGTGTCACTCCCAGACCAGGCCAGTGACAAACCTTTGCCATGGCATTGTAGAGGATGCCTCACTTGAAATGGTGAAGCCACAAGATCAAAGTAGTCTTGATTTCTGAGTGACCACATGGAGGTCAGTTGGACCATCAGTGGACTTTGCATGATCAAAAAATAGACTTTTATTATGTTAAGCTACTAAGATTTTGGTGTGTGTGTTTTGGTTTTTTGTTTTTTAAACTACAGCAGAGCCCAGCCTATCCTTACTGAGTGAAGATTTAGTATTAAACAATTGGCTTTTATAAGCATATGGAGAAGAATCATCATCTACTTGAACGGAGTTTCTATATCTTCTGCTAATTCAAAATAGAAAAGTTTATTTTTAAGGCCTTTATTTGGATTTAACTTTTAAATAAGCCTCTTTAAAAATAAAACTTTAGGGCTTCCCTGGTGGCGCAGTGGTTGGGAGTCTGCCTGCTGATGCAGGGGACACGGGTTCGTGCCCCGGTCTGGGAAGATCTCACATGTGGAGCGGCTAGGCCCGTGAGCCATGGCCGCTGAGCCTGTGCTCCGCAACGGGAGAGGCCACAACAGTGAGAGGCCCGCATACCGTGCAAAAAAATAAAATAAAATAAAAATAATTTAATAGAATTAGGATAATTTGAATTTATTCTTATGGAATGAGAGTAAAGATAGAATGAGGCTTTTTGAATAAGCTGATTCTGGCTGAAGGACTTAATTACTTCCATTGTTTGACTTCAGGTACTACTTCAAAATGGAAAAGTTGGCAGTATTTGCACAAATCAGTTCATATGTGGCTCTGATTGGGCAAATATACAGGACAGAAAATGACTTTCTAGTTTGTGGTATGAACTTAAAGGAAGCCAGTATATTCATAGTAAAAGCCATGATGTCATGTTTGCCTTACTTATTTGTTCTTTCCTTTGCAGTTTTGTTTTTTTTTGAACAGAATTTATTTTTCGAGCAGTCTTAGATTCACAGCAAAATTGAGCAAAAAGGTAGTTATTTCCCATACACTCTGCTCTTTGCATATGTACAACCCCCTCCACTATCAAAATCCTGCACCGGAGTGGTATATTTGTTACAATTGATGAGCCTACATTGACACATTATTATCACCCAAAGGTCACAGTTTACATTAGGATTCACTCTTGGCCTGGTACATTCTGTGGGTTTGGACAAATGTATAATGACAAATCCACCTTTATACAGAGTAGTTTCACTGCCCTAAAATCCTCTGTGCTCTGCCTTTATTCATTCCTCCTGCACCAAACCCCTGGCAAACACTAAACTTACTGTCTCCTTAGTTTTGCCTTTTCCAGAACATCGTATAGTTAGAATTATACAATATATAGCCTTTTAAGGTTACTTTGCAGTTTTGAATGTACACCATTGTTCCTCTAGGTTTTTGTGTTACCATATTTCCTTTTAAGTGAGAAATTACTACCTAAACTTCCATAAGATCTTTTCACCTTTGGAAAATGATTTGGGAAAGCCAGTAAGAGTCAAATTTTTGAAACAAGTATAACAACTAGTGTGCTTCATTTCAACATTGAGTTTTTGTCTAATATTTGGCCAGATTTCCTGGCTGCTATGAAATTTTTTACAACTGATATCAGTGAGTAGCTCAACTACTTAAGAGCCACCAGAACAGCTACTAAAATGTCTCAATTTGATTTGGAAAAAAAGACAATTCAAGTACAGAGGAAAACAAGTATGGTGAAATACCTAGAGTTCGCCATATCTATTTCAAATTAACTAAAATTAGTTCATGAGCTGTCGAAAGTAAACCACTTGAATTTATAAAACTTTAAAAATGGTTAAAGAGATTGTTTAAAAATCACATAGCCTTTAGTCTTGGTTTTATGTACCCTAGACGAAAAAAATCATCCTAGTTCTGTTTTGTTCTATTTTTCTTTTCTTCTGAGGCCAGGATCCAATGAACGTAAAGCATCATTCTTTTGCTGTGTAGTACCATTAGCAGTGATTGGTAACACAGGTAAAGAGACCATCTCACTACAAGGATACACTAAAAGCATGAACAAAGGTGTTTTTTGTGCCAGCTGCTGGCCTGCCTGAATTGATGTTTTGTTGTTCTAACAACAAATGACCTCATACAAGTGATTGATTTTGTAAGAGTACTCTGTAATAAAAAAACTTGATTATATTTAATTGTAGACTTGCCTTCGTGGTGGTAAGGAAAGGGAAGCTGGGCTAAGCTGAGGCTGAGCTGTGACTAAGCTGTTTACAGGTATTTCACGTCACCGG
This sequence comes from Phocoena phocoena, assembly GCF_963924675.1. NCBI lineage: Eukaryota > Metazoa > Chordata > Mammalia > Artiodactyla > Phocoenidae > Phocoena > Phocoena phocoena. Next base: position 118,136,990 of record NC_089220.1, on the reverse strand, counting down.
CATATAGCAATTAGTCTTCCACCTGTGCTCCTTCAACCCTTCCTTTTTTTTTTTTTTTTTTGCGGTACGCGGGCCTCTCACTGTTGTGGCCTCTCCCGTTGCGGAGCACAGGCTCCGGACGTGCAGGCTCAGCGGCCATGGCTCATGCACGGGCCCAGCCGTTCCGTGGCATGTGGGATTTTCCCAGACCGGGGCACGAACCCGCGTCCCCTGCATCGGCAGGCGGACTCTCAACCACTGCGCCACCAGGGAAGCCCGCGGCCCTTCCACTTTTTAAACCCCAGCACCGCAGCAAAGCTCCTAAATCCCAAACAACCCACCAAAGCAAAACAGCAAATACTGCGAGCTTAGAAAAGAGATGAGGGTGATTTGTATTAATGCCACTTTCCTACTCAATTTAAAGACATGATAAACATTTATTTATAAAATTTCCTGTATGACAAAGAGAAAAAATATAACAGTTTATCTGGAAATCAATGTGTTATCCTCCCTTAAAGTTAAAAGAATGGAATGTAAGTTTCTTGAGGACTGCAGCTGTATCTTTATCATTGTGTTTCCAGTGCCAGTATGTGATTAGCACATAGTAGATATTTACTGAATGAAGTTACTAGTGACACAAGATGAGAGGAAGCTGACATAATATCAGTTTGTTTCAATGACTAATTTTTTAAATGTCTCAGCCTGTTCTTGCCTTGTGGTCTCTCTTTAAAAAAAAATTCTTTGGATGTTTAAATATATTTGTTTAAGTATCTTTGAGATTATTCTGTTAGTTCCAGGTGTACTCCCACTTGTCAGTTCACTGACTCCCCCTCATGGTTTGCAAGTTTTGACTGACTTCACATTTAGTGAGAGCTGTTTGCATAGAGTCTCGTGTGTCCAAGGTTGTAGACATGTCATTTGTTAGGTCCTGTGGGTTTTATCAGTTCTAGACAGGTTTCTGTGTTAAATTTCTTAGCCTGAAGTTTCTGAACCTCACAGTAGTGTGAATTTGGACTCCATATATCTGCATGGGCACAGTTTTGGTGTCTGATTTCTCATCAGTGACCTTATTTACCCACGATTGGCAGATACTGTACTTCCTTGTTCCTTTTTAGACCCGTGAGTCAGTTTTTCTAGTCTTCATTTCAAAGAGAGCCTCCTTCATGGTCCTGGCCAGCTCCCCACTGTAGAAGCATCATCTCCTTTCCTTTTCTTTGACATTAAGACCTCAGCCCCAGTGGTTAAGGCCCATATTCAGGTGCCGTATGTGATTCCCCTGTGAACCATCGTGCCCTTGTTCATTCCTTTGTTTTTATTCCTTCTTTGTTCTAGTACCTGGAGATTTCTCTTTCTTGCTCTTATACTCTGATTTATATTCTTAAATGTTTTGGATTGTATTTTGTCTAGCATTTAAGTTAGTTTGGAGCAGGATTTCAGTCGCCATGATGACTAAGAAGCTTTACTGTTAATTTATACTGAAAGAGCTGGATTTTTAATGTGACTATAAGCTAGTAGCATAAAATAATGCAAAGTATATAATGCAATCTTAAATGCTTTAAAAATAAATGCAATGTGCAGATTGTGAGAAAAGTCCTACTGCTAGTTATATCTCATTTGCATTTTATTTCTTAGACTTAGCCATGAGGTCTGAGCAAACCAGAGGCCAGTTGAGTCAACTAAATGACTAAACTGGAATTCTTAAAATTCCTTGAAAGAAGAATGAGGGGGACATATCAAAATGATGCTGGACTCAGCTTATAGGGGTTCCCACTGGCCAAATATGGTATAATTTAAGCATCAAAATAAATCATGATAATAGATTATAACATTCGAATAAAATAAAAATCTATGAGTCCATGGTGAAATAAAGTAATGAATTAAAAAATAAATGGGGGAGAAGGGAACGCTCTTCCATACAGTAGAATGCCAACTTGTAAAACAATGCTGGAGTTAGAAAATCATCAAGGGATGCCAAAACTAGTAGGTGAAAGTTTGATGAGGAACATTATATTTACAGTTTCAAAGTATCTTCACACAAATTACTTTTTTTTTTTTTTAATGTTGAGGTTTCTTTTAATTATTTTTATTTTTGGCTGTGTTCGTTTCTGTGCAAGGGCTTCCTCCAGTTTTGGCAAGCGGGGGCCACTCTTCATCGCTGTGCGCGGGCCTCTTACTGCCGTGGCCCCCCCTGTTGTGGGGCACAGGCTCCAGACACGCAGGCTCAGTAGTTGTGGCTCACAGGCCCAGTTGCTCCGCTGCATGTGGGATCCTCCCAGAGCAGGGCTCAAACCCTCATCCCCTGCATTAGCAGGCAGACTCTCAACCACCGCGCCACCAGGGAAGCCCTACTTTTTCATTATAAAGAAAAAGATAGTAACTATAGCTGAGAAACCTGGTGGACACCACCTTAACCAAGTAGTCCAAGTTAACATCACCAATACTGGAACAAACCAACATTGTGTTTCTGATATGGTCATTGAGAAGGACACACCATCACTTTTGTGGTATTCCTGAAAAAATACAGCTGACCCTTGAACAACATGGACTTGAACTGCGGGGGTCCACTTACACATGGACTTTTTTCCCAGTAGTGAACACTACAGTACTACATGATCCGCTGTTGGTTGAATCCGGGGGTGCAGAGGAACCGCTGACAGACAGGGCCGTGTGAAAATTATACTCAGATTTTCCACTGTGCAGAGAGTTGGCACCCCTAACCCCCCTCGTTGTTCAAGGGTCAACACTACATAGTCTGAATCTAACCACAGGAAACTCACAGAAACAAAGTGAGGGACATTCCACAAAATAGTTGACCTATGTTCTTCAAAAATGACAAGGTCAAGAAAGACAAAAAAGGCCAAAGAGCTCTTCTAGTTTAAAAGAGACTAAAAAACTATGACAGCTAGATACAGCATGTGATCCTGGACTGGATCCTGAAGAAAGGAAAAATAGGTATTAATGTTGTTAATGGAGCAATCCTGACATTTGAAAATGTTCTGTGGTTAATATTGTATCAATGATAAATGTCCTTATTTTGACAGTTGAACAGTGGGTATTTATGAGAATGTCCTTGTCCTTGGCAAAGTATTTTTAGAAGAGCAAGGAGTATGATGTCTGCAACTTACTTTCAAATAGTTCAGAAAAGAAAAAAGGTCTGTGTTCATGCATAGGGAGGAGGAGGGAGGGGAAACAGAGAGAATAAGGCTGCAAATGGGGCAAAATATAAACAGTTGGTGAATCTAAGTCAAAGTTATAATTTCAAACTTAAGAAGAGTTTCAAGAATACATCAAAATTTAAGAATTAGCCCTCTCCCTAAAATACCTTCTAACAATAAGATTGATTGTACACCATTCAGCAACTGTTGGTTCTGCAGATGGATTTAATTAGGAGGTAATGGCAGGAAACCAGGTGGGTCACTTCAGAGTTTAGTGGGTAATGCCACCAAGTGTATGAGATTGTCAGGTTGACTTTGAGAAGATCATTTTGGTTCTGGCGATAAAATGATCTAGAATAGGCACGTGTAGCAAAAGTGTAGGGCCACCAGAGTTTGTCTCTGCCTTTCTGAGTCCTAACCCCCATCCCATCCTCCTCCAGATACTCAGTATTCTGATGACATCTTGTGCTCTCAATCCCTTCCTTCCCACTACTAACCTGCCTTGTAAATTTCCATACCCATCAATATTATCTTACCTGTTGGTTTCTGTCCCTACCCTCTTGAGAGCTTTTAAAACAGAAAAAATATTTTCTCTTTCAATTGTATTTGTATCACATGAAGTTTACATTATAACTGAACAGGTTGGCAGAAGAGAAAGGGACCAGAAACACTTTGGTGTACAGTGACTCTATTCAAAACTGCGTGAGAGAATAGAGTTCACCAATGATAGGGATAGGATAGTATCCTAGGCAAACAGGATCACAGGAGAGTAAACATCTAGTTTTGATGACAGAAACCTTGAATCCAAACCATTGCTGGCTCCAACTAGAGAAACTGGATCCCCTTTCCTGCTTGCTCACCTGGGTTGGCATTCCTATGGCAACACAGTCCAAACAGAAGCTCAACTATGGAGTTTACATAAGGTTTCTTGAGCATATGTCTCCTGATTGCAGCCTCCTGAAAAATGCTTTTTTTCTTTTGGTTTTCATGATGCCATGCTTTTCTAATTTTTCTCCTTCCTGTTTGATCACTACTTCTCAGACTCTTTTATTGGCTTTTCATCCACCACCTGGGGTTTTATCCATGGCTTTCTCTCTTTACACACTTTGCCCAGACTATTTCCACTACCCCCATAACTTGGAGAACTTTTCTGAGACTCCCAAATCCATATCTCAGTGTTGAAGGAGCCTGCACATCCATCTTTTGGCATATATGAATACTTGAGCTTTTCATGAGTTGAGAAGTCCTTGAAAATGGGCTCGTTATCTCATCTGTGAGGACTGTTTGCTTTGTGGGCCAGCAGTAAGAGGATATGGGGTAAATCCCTGTGGTGTCTGCAATGGAGCGAATGAGAGAGGTTGAAAAGGAGCTGGATCTCCCATATCAGGGGAAGTATGAAATGGGGGAGGCCCTTGGAAGGTCCATTTTAGAACCCATATGGGTATAGTAATCAAGTAGTGTGGCACTGACATAAGTATAGGCTTATAGATCAGTGAGTAGAATTGAGAGTCCAGAAATAAAACCATGTTGACAGACAAGGGTGCCAAGACAATTCAGTGGGGAAAGAATAGTCTCTTCAACAAATGGTGCTGGGACAACTGGATAGCCACATGCAAAAGAATGAAGTTGGACCCCTTCTTCAAGCCATATACAAAAATTAACTCAAAATGGATCATAGGCCTAAGTGTAAGAGCTGAAACTATAAAACTCTTAGAAGAAATTGTATGAGTAAATCTTTGTGACCTTGGTTTGGGCGAAGCCTTCTTAGATATGACACCAAAGCATGAGTAACAAAAGAAAAAATAGATAAACTGAATTGCATCAAAATTTAAAACTTTTGTGCTTCAAAGGCACCATCAAGAAAGTGAAAAGACAACCCACAGAATAAGAGAAAATACTTGTGAATCATACCTGAGAAACTACTTATAAAAAACTACTTATAAAAACTACTTATAAAACTACTTATAAAAATAAATTATCCAGTTAAAACATGGACAAATTTTCTGAATAAACATTTATCCAGAGAATATATACAAATGGCCAACAAGCACTTGAAAAGATGCTCAACATCACTAATCATTAGCCACGGTGAAATATCACGTCGCACCTACTCAGTATGTATATAATCAAAAAGGCAGATAATAACAAGCATTTGTGCAGAAGTGGAGAAATTAAAACCCTTATACACTGCTGGTGGGAATGTAAAATTATGGAGCTGCTTTGGAAAACAGTCTAGCATTTCCTTAAAAGGTTAAACATAGAAATATGTATGTCCCAGCAATTCCACTCCTAGGTCTATACCCAGAGGAAATGAAAACATACATACACACAAAAACTTGTATAATATGTTCACAGCAGCATTACTCATAATAGTCAAAAGCATGGAATCAATCCAAATGTGCATCAACTGATGAATGGATAAATAAAAGGTGGTATATTCATATAATGGAATATTATCTGGCTATAGAAGGGAATGAAGTACTGATAACAAACTACAACATGGATAAACCTGTATATAATCTGCTAAGTGAAAGAAGCCAGTCACAAAAGACCACATATTGTATGATTCCAAAATCTTCAGAGACAGAAAGTAGATTAGTGGTTGCCTGGGGCTGGGGGTACAGTATGAATAACGACTGCTATTGAGTCCCTGATTTATTTGGGGGTGATGAAAATGTTCTAAAATTAGATTGCGGTGACAGTTGCAGAACTCTCTAAAAATTGTTGAGTTGTACGCTTTAATTTTCTGGTATGTGAATTATATCTCAAAAAGATCATTTAAAAAAGAAAACATCAAACTCACATGAGTTCCACAGAAGACTTGCCTGATCGGTCACTGCGAGCCACAGAATCATGATAACCACCTGAGAGAGGAGAGAATCCTCACTACAGACAGTGATCTCTCCCCACCCCCTGCCATCCCACCTCTCCTCCCAGACTCCAACGCCAGAAAGGAGCAGAGGGCAGCAGAGGCCACAACTACCCCACCCCACTTGCAATCCCCTGGAATTTTGTGCTTGGGGGGCACACCCTGGGGGCACTTTGGGAGCATTTGAAGGGCAGGGTCAGGGGTCCTAGGTGCCCTGCCATTTTTGGGACAGTCCTGCACAAGAAATAAGTGTCCTTTGTCCCACATGGTTTTAGAATGTCCCAGTGGACATTCATGTAGGTAAAAGACCTGCATATGATCATCTGAGCCTAGAAGCAAACTCCATTTTAAACAAAGTAGTTTTTACATGGTTTTAATGTACACTGCATTTCCAGAAATTCAACTACTATGTAAATCAAAGGAAAGTTGGGCTTCCTTTTATTTAGAACTTTTCCAGGAGTTGTTCACCATTGCAGAAAACCAGGTCCCAAATGACACGGCCACTAGCGGTATTTTAGTCTCTGATAAAAACCCCGGTATCCATATCCATGATCCATCCAAGCCCATTCATGGTGCAAAGAGCTGACAGCAGTACTTCAAGATGTCTTCTGGGGACAGTCATTCCCAAGTATTTACATGTTGAGATAATACCCTTCCCAAATTCATACTCTGAAGTCCTAAACCCCCAGTACCTCAGGATGTGACTGCATTTGGAGACAGGACCTTTAAAGATGAAAGGGTGGGACGCTAATCCAATAGGATTGGGGTCCATATAAGAAGAGAGGGAGACACCAGGGACAGAAGAAAGGCCATGTGAAGTCACAGAGAAGGTAGCTGTCTTCAAGCTAAGGAGAAAGGCCTTACCAAAAATCAACCCTGTAGGCACCTTGACCTTGGACTTCCAGCCTCCAGAACTGTGAGAAAATAAATGTCTGTTGTTGAAGCCACACAGCCTGTGGTTATGGCAGCCTTAGCAGGCTAGTTCACCCCACACACACATGAGCTGTGACTATATGTCTACAGAGATATGTCAACACTGTTGGTACCTCAGTGGGGCAGGGAATAAATACCCTCACCTCTCTCCTTTTGCTGTGGCCTTTGTATCAGTGCCTCCTATTGGCCTAATGCAACAGGAGCCCCTGGTGGATACAGTCTGTGGAGGTTGCCTCTCTGGGCCCAGAGCAGGCCATAAGAGCATGGAGAATACATGGGGGGAGAAGGGACGATCAATATATATTGATTTTAAAAAATTTTATATGTAGATAAGTTATACTACATATGAATTCTATTTCAACATAGTAAAGCAGCTATTAACCACATAATTGTTATTACAAGGAGTGTTGGGTCTGTTTAGAGTTGAAAACCACTGCCTATAGCCACCAGTGCCTGTAGGGAGGGGGGGAAACAGGTTTTGAATAGACACTAGTTTAAAAATGAAAAAGACTATGTCTTAGATACTGTGTCCTATACTGTGAAGTGAAGGAGTTGTAACCACAAAAATGACAGGCAAGTTAAAGAATCTGAACAAGATATCCTTAAGGGACACAATTCCCAATGGGAAAGATGGGTTTAATTAACCCAATAACTGTAAGGGGACAATTATATTCTTAATGTATCAGTTACACCGAATTGCATGTATAATTTTTTTTAAAAAGCAATAAAGCAGTCTCTCGGGGCTTAGTAACGCACATACATTATATTTAATATTATTAAATCATGTATAATTATAATTTGGAGGGTAAAGTAACATACCTTAAAAGGTTAACCCAATTCTAGCAGACTGAAAAAAATAAGGCTTTTTCTGATCATAGAAGTAAATGTATACAAAGATGCAAAATGAGTGAAGTAGTCCCACCAATAAACTCACCTTTGGTGACAACTCAGGAGCCCTCTGATTTCTCACGGCTCTTTGCTGCCTTCTCTTTGCTAAAGCCCTTCCTCCTCTTCATTCTTTGGGAATGAAGATCCCGAAGGAGTGGATCTTCATTCGTCACCTAAATAACCCACAACAAATGAGTGATTCCTGGTCTGTTCTTCATCCAGACTGTGAGCCCCCTAAGGCAAGGACTGTGCTGTGAAGTGCTTTATATCTCCTCCAGTTTCTGGTGGACACATAGTAAGGGCTAAATATCTTCTTCGGTTGGTGGTGTGATTCATTTTCCAATTTGTAGGGGTTGAACCAGTGATTTTCAAACTTTGGGTACATTATGATCACCTGGAGAGCTTTCCAAAAACACTGATGCTCGACCCCCTCTCCTAGAGATTCTGATTCATTGGTCTGCGGACACCCAGGTGATTCTAAAATGCAGCTGAGTGTTGACAAACTGGTTCTAGTTCAGGGTTTCTTCATCTTGGCACTGTTGACTTTGGGGACTGAATTATCCTTTGTTGGGGACAAGGAAGGGCTGTACACGGTAGGATATTTAGCAGCATCCTTGGCCTCTACTTGTGAGATGCCAGTAGCACCCTCACTTCAGTTGTAACAGATAAAAAAAAAAAAAAAACGTCTCCAGACGTTGCCAGAAGTCCCCCAAGGGCAAAATCGCCCCACTTAGAAACACTGGTCTAGTTGCTGTGCATATTGCTTTAAGAGTCTAGGTTTGAAAGCCCATAATTTTGTTTGCTGTGTCTTTTCTGACACAGAAAAGACTGTGTATGGGTAAAGCACTAGGCTGGTGTCTGAAGGTGGACCTGAGCTTCAGCCACTTAACCTCAGTGCAATCCAGGCAGCTCTCTTCCTTCCCAGGTCTGGTTTCTCATCAGAGGGCTATGGAAGAGATCAGAGGAGTCGATCTTTATATTTCCTTCCAGCTCTGACGCTTTGTCTTTGCTGCTTTACCTAGCAACCAGTTGGAAATGGAGTGTGTTTTATATTTAATACATTTACTGAAAAGAATTTTATATTTCCCATTTAATTAAGAAAAAGTAGATTAAATTGCTTTATGGTTATGACTTTACTGATTCCCCACTCCACCTCCTGTAGCAATCTCCCAGGAGACATACGAAAAGTAAGGCATGACATTGTTTTCATTCCTAAGTTACATAACCAATTTCAGTGTGGAATATGATTTAAACAGACAGGAAGAAACACAGCCTTTTTATGAGAGGAATTTAAAAGTGGAGATGATGGATTTAACTTTCAAAAAGTGTCTGTAGGAAATTTAAAAGGTGAAAGTTATTTTTAGAAACTGTAATGCTAGTATTAAATGAAGTTAAATGAACTATTTCCTATTTGGGGTGTGTGATTTCAAATGAATCTGTGATAATTTAAAGAGACTCCTGTGTACCTGCAAGGAGGCAGAGTAGAATTAGAGGAAGGCGGGGTTAGGCACTTAGTTCTCTAAATCACTCTCCAAAGCCCAAAACTTTTAGAGTCCAGACACTTGTCACCCCTCCACTACTACTGCCTGGATTCATGTAATTGCCTCTTATTCCTTGCTTCCATCTTTGACTCCCCTTCTCCATAATCTCTTTCCTACTAGGCGACCAGAGAATAGACTTGGTCCCGCCCACCCCACCACTTTACCATTTTACTCAGAGTAAAAACCAAATAGCTACAGGATTCTACACGATCTGGCTTCTCACGTATCTTTCTGACCTCATCCCCTGCCTTTTTCCTTTATTCACTCCTCTCCCTCCACATTGGACACCATTACAATTCCTAAACACACCAGGCACTTGGCACGTTCCAGTCTCAGGACTTTTGCACTTGCTCTTCCCTCTCACAAGGATGCTCTTCCCCCAGATAGCATAGGGTAACTCCTTTTATTTCCTTCAGGTCTTGGTAAAAAGTCACCTGCTTAATGCAGCCACCCTGACCACCCTATTTAATACCGTAACCTGCCGCCCACATACTGACTCGTCATTCCCTAAGTTCTGCTCCTCTTTTGTTCCCATAGTACTCATCACCTTCGAACACACTATATAATTTACTTATAATGTCTGTTCTCGTGTCCATTTCCCTCCACCAGAATGTAAGCTCCATGAGGGCAGAGTTCTTTGTTTTCTTCTCTCATGTTTTCTGAGCATCGAGGACAATGCCTGGAACATAATAGGTGCTCCAAAAACTATTTGAATGAATGAAGGAATGAATGAATGAATGAACCATGAAACCTGAACTTGGGCAAGTTGCTTAACTTCTCTGAGTCTCTGTCTCATGACTGTTAAATGGAGTTGATGAGTTGCTGTATTTACCTAGTAGAGTCATGTGTGAATCAAATGAGTTCTTACCTGAAAGGACTTAGCACAGTGCCTGGCATACAAAGAGTCCTCAGTAAATATTGGCTGTTCTTATTGTTATTATTAACCTGTTGCCCAAGATCAAAATCAGGGTGTAGTGTGTGCCAACGAATGAATGAGCTCCTGGTTGCACGACTTAATAAGCAACGCGTCTGAGGCAAGAGCTGAACCGTGAGACTGGGCAAGGTGGAGCTGGAAAGGCAGGTCAGGTACAGGAAACGCACCTTGAAGGTAGCTCAGGGTGCTGCCCTGGTGCACTTCCTCCACTCCCCCAAGAGGTGTGTGGAGCTGATCTGTGGGCCCTAGGAGAGGATCTGTGTTTGGGGGAGTGTGTGGAGAGTGATCATTAGCAAGATGAGAAGGGAAGGGGAGTGGAAGTGGGGAGATCATGTAAGAGGGGTTTGACTCATCTAGGAAGCAATAACGAGCCCTAGGGAAGACAACTGTGGTTGCAACAGATGGTAGAGATGTTTTGGAGACAGAACCAACTCCTTCAAAGCAAACTCAGAAAGAGAATCTACTTTTTATGCTCTATCAGGTAGCAGAAATACGATTAACATGAATGATGTGATTCTTACCTACCATTAATTTCTAAACAGACTTTGATTTTTATTAACAGGCTTTGGGGCCTATTATTCAACAGAGAAGCAGACTGTTTTTCTCATGGGGAATGATTAGACTAGAAAAAAAAAAAAAGGAAATTCTTTCCTTGCTAGGTAATAATAGAGAGATGAAGCAAGCGTGGCCAAAATACAACATGAAGGAAAGCTCTGGAACCCACTGTTGTGAAACAGTTCTTGTCAAACCTCAGTGAGTACTGTAGCAGTTTCTCTCAGAAGTTAAAACAGGAAATACACACCTGATTAAACTCCTTTAAGTTCAGATAGCTGCTGCTGCAGGTTTGAAAACCCTGGCATTTCAAAATCTCAATAAAGTGACTTTCGAAGCAACAGAAGGGCAAACCTTTGATAAGGCTGCAAGGTGAGATGCCAGAGATGAAGGTTCCTTTTATATATATATTGGCCACCAATTGACAGCTTCTGCCCTTTAAACTTAATTGCCCGCTCTCTTTGGGACTAGGAGATTTCACAGTCTGTTGTCAGTCTTTGATGCTCAGGTGGTGTTAAATATTTTAAAAACCAACAAAACAAATTCCCCAGACTCTAACACCTCTTTGCCCTGATGACAGCCCAGCCTCCTACTTTGCAGGTAATTCTAGGGGTCAAGTGTGAGAACCATGTATCTGGCCTGCTGTTCTATTGGTGTGGTCCTCAAATTGCTTTGCTAACAATAGTTTAGAAAGTCGGCTTTGTATTTCTGTGCATCTGAATTCGCCTCGTTGTAAGGGCTGCAGCTACTCTCTGACAGCCACAGCCTCCATGACAGGAGGGGGAGAGGGGGGCGAGTGCTGTGAAACAAACGCCTGGCGAGGAAATCTCAGACCTGCCAGCGTCTGCTTTGAATCTTCACACCTTTGAAAAGGGAGAGCACTCAACAACTGGGAAAAAAAATAAAACCCATTAAAGGGACACACAGCTGCTATTTTGAATCAGTAGCACAGCAAATTGAAGTGATAGCCATAAAACATTTTTACTTCTGACAAGAGAATCCCTTTATGGCAGGTAATGATCTGTTAAATATCAAAGGAGCAGACCAAGGACCCTAGGACATTTAATAGGGAGAAGTGAGGTGCGGAGAGCGGGGAGGAGGTGAGTTCCGCCTTCAACAGGCCACAGCTTGGACCTGGGGAAGTTGACCAGGAACAGGACCAATGCAGAGAACCACGGAGAGGTGTGCGGGGATCCTTTTGATCATTAGAGCTGCCCGACAATGGGATGGCATCTTAGGGGCGATAGGGAGCCCCCTGGCTCCGGGAGCACGTAAGTCTAGGTGACCCTGTAACAGAGACGCCATAATAAAGGAAATTCTTGTATCAGGCAAGAAGCTGCACGAGGGTCAATATTTTGCAGATTTAAAAAAAATCAGAACTCTTTCTTCAAGTGAGATAGTACCCCTTGGTACTTAAATTTATAAAACAGATTAAACAGGGGCCTCTTTTGTGATCCCTGGGACACATCCTCTTTGGAACGTCCTAGGTGAGTATCAAAATCCCTTGCAATATGAGCTCCTCTGATTCTGTGGTTCTTTGACCTCTTTTCAAACCAGAACTTCTCTCTCTTCTCCCCAGGCTTCTCTTGAGCTGCCCACGAGCTTCCTTGGATGTGTGTCACCAAAATAGCAATGGTTACAGAAGGTGAGACAAACCTAAGAGTGCATGCAGCCACACGCCTCACACGCCCCTCCCCAGGGATGGTGCACAGTGAGGACTTGGCATGCTGAGGCTTGATTCCTAGTGGCATGCGAGGGCAGAGGCCCCGAGCAGGACACGCCTGTCTTTAGCCACCTTCAGTGCAGACAGGAAAAAAGGCAGGCAGACTAAAGCCTGAGCCAACAGGTAGACCTAAATGGAATGGGTTTTCCAAGCTGTGAGAGACCCACCTTGAAAGTGGCCCAGATGCTGTCTGGGCCTGCCCTGGTGGGGGTCTCAGAAGTGAAGAGGGGGCCTTCCTGAACTCTGAAGGGACCAAATGTGAGATGGACCCCGGACCCGTGGTAGGGAGGGCTGTCAGCCAGGGCCTTCCCTTCTCTGCCCAACATTGTTGGCTCTGAGTCTGTTTTTTTCCAACAGAACCAGATTTTTTGTCATAAAATTCTTGGACTACTTGAGCTTCTGGATTATAACGTCCTTTTTTTTTTTTTTTTTTTTTTTTCCACAGTGATGATAGCTTTGGCCTCTCTTATAAACACCTAATTGGCAGAAATTTTCTCCTTCAGAAGAATAACAAAAAGAAAACACCAAGGAGATTTCATTATAGTTCAGCTTCTTCTCTGGTTGACGAGAGGCATGACTGTGACCTGAAGCTGATTCTGTTTATTTGAAAGGAAAGACAATTGTTCATTCACTCAGCAAACATTTACTAAACACATAGAGCTGCTGGGCTTCTGCTTGGCGTTGGGCATATTGTCAGCTCCAGCTCTGAAGGAACCATGAGGTGAGGGGATAAACATGGGAAAAATCACAGTTCAGGCATCCATGTACTGATAGCAACTGGTTTACACAGGCTGAATAAAAGAAGGTGAATAAAAGAAGAACAAAAAGCCTTCTAAGCAGACAATAGAGAATGTGTAAGCAGCATGAAGTCAGGGGTAGTGAAACCAAGACCCCTAAAACCGAGTTCCCCTGCTGAGTTTGATTAACCTCTCTGTCTAAAATTATTCCCTTTCTTGCTCCTTCTGACCTCAATCCTGTGCTAACTGAACACTAATCAACCAGAGTCAGATGACTAAAACTGCTGTTGTTGATAACATCGTTAACCTACAAACTCAGGTTGTTTCTCCAGGACGAGATGAGCTAACAGACCCCCAAGCCATGGACCACCTGGCCAGAGATAGTAAACCAGAGACGTCCTGACTCCTGAAACTACGATTAAGAAATGTCACAAGACCGTGATTAACCCCAGCTTCTGTGTTCTTCCCCTTAAAAAACCCTCTAACTCAAAGACCGAGTGGGAGTGAATCTGAGGCGTGTCTCCCACTCCCTCGCTTGGCGCCCTGCAATAAACCCTCACTTTGCCGCTAACACACACTGTCAGGAGTTTGACTTTCTGCGCTGTGGACGCACAAGGCCTTCTTGCTTGGTTACAGACGTATGGACCTGTCCTCCTGGGTGGAGAGGGGCATGAGAGGTGCTAGGGAGAGAGCAGCAGCAGGTGGCTTGGTGAGCTGGGCAAGGTAGGATCTGGTAGGGCACTGTCTGCTGAGCTAGGGAATTTGGACTTTATCTTAAGAGTGAGGAGGAACCATTGATGGATTCTAAGCAGAGGAGAGTCCTGACCACATCTGTACTTTAGAAAGATTTCTCTGTGAAAAGATAATGTCTAGGATTCGCATCCAAATGACCTCAGACCAAAATGCAAAAATCAATTAATTGCAGGACTTTGTAATGGGAAACAGCCCACTTGTCTATCAAAAGGCTGGTCGAATAAAGAAGTACTAGGCAGCTGTAGAAGGGAATGAGGGATATCTCCACTTATGATATATTTCTGAGTAAAAAAGGAATGTGTGGGACTTCCCCGGTGGTCCAGTGGTTAAGACTCTGTGTTCCCAATGCAGGGGTCACAGACTCGATCCCTTGTCGGGGAACTCAGATCCTGCATGCCACACGGCCCGGCCAAAATAAATAAATAAAATAAAAGTAAATAAAACAGAGAAAATTAAAAAAACCAAAAAGGAATGTGTGTATAGTATTTATCTAAGAAAGGCAGGGAGGGCTTCCCTGGTGGCGCAGTGGTTGAGAGTCCGCCTGCTGATGCAGGGGACACGGGTTCGTGTCCCGGTCTGGGAAGATCCCACATGCCGCGGAGCGGCTGGGCCCGTGAGCCATGGACGCTGAGCCTGCGTGTCCGGAGCCGCCAAAAAAAAAAAAAAAAAAAAAAGAAGAAAGGCAGGGATACAAATATATAAACATACAAATGTATCTACTTATATTTAAAACAGACAAGCAATGGATAAACCAATGAAAAGTGGTTACCTATAGGGGGAGGGAGAGTACAGTGTGGAGGAGATGGGGAGAAAAGCTGGACTTCTTTGAATAAAGCTTGGCTTGTGTATTTGACTTTGGAACCAAGTAAAAATTTCATGTAAAAAACAAAATTATAGGGCTTCCCTGGTGGCACAGTGGTTGAGAGTCCGCCTGCCGATGCAGGGGACGCGGGTTTGTGCCCCGGTCCGGGAAGATCCCACATGCTGCGGAGCGGCTAGGCCCGAGAGCCATGGCCGCTGAGCCTGCGCGTCCGGAGCCTGTGCTCCGCAATGGGAGAAGCCACAACAGTGAGAGGCCTGCGTACCGCAAAAAAAATAAAATAAAAAGAAAGAAAGAATTCCTAAAAGTAAAATGGAACAAATGAGCATAAGTGTGCATATGGTTAGTGGGGTAAGCACACAGGGGAACTGTTCCAAACACAGTAATTTGACTGTACACCTATAGAGAGATATGACTTAAGGAATTTGAGTTGAAAGTATCAGTACGAACTTATATGTTTTATCTTTAAGACTAACAGAAAACATTATTCCCTAGCTCTGATCTCTGAAAAGACCTAGGAATAGTAATCAATCCTATAGCAGTGAACACCCTCGGTGCCCAGATCTTAGTCTTGAAATTCCATTTCCCGACAAAAGACTAGAGCTCCATGAAGAAATGTTAATTCCAGGGCTGGGATAGGAAATGAACATGAGGAACCTATCATACCAGATGGGAAGGAAGTCCTCAAAGCGGCTAGGATAGTGTCAGAAGGACTCAGAAGTCAACTTGAAGAGGCTCCTTCTGGCCAAAGGTGGACACTTTTAGCATCAATAACGGCAAAACTTCAATGGATTGAATACATCAAATATGTTTAATTCCATGAGTTCATAATGATACTAAAACAAATTTAATTGGTCACTTTTGGAGTATGGTCATGAGCAAATTCATTATTTTGAAAATTAATAAAGACATATAATTATCTTTGAGCATTTATCTGTCTTTCCTATACAGGCTGTACTACTGGGTAACCAAATAGTAGATGAGGGGAAGTTTCTCTTTATAGAAGTAATTCAGTTCATAAACGAAGAAGGAATTATAGAATTGGAATATCACCATTTGGCAACTCCTAATTAATTAATGGGTAGTGACACTGGATCAGCAATATCTGCTAATATCACAAACAAAGACAAGCAGATATCACATGGCTCCTGTGAAGTATTCTTGCCAAAACTTTCAACCTAAATCTAGATTCAAGTAGCAATTTACAGGAAATACATGGGACAGAAGAAAATATTAAAAGACACCATGGAGATGCAATCAGTAAAATCTATATTGTGGAAACCTCTATAGGATAAATGATCTAGTTTCCTTGCAAATAAATTGCAAGGAAAAAATAGAGGAGGAAACTGATATTTAAAAGAAACTTAAGGTAGACAACAAATGTATGGATACAAGGGGGAAAGGGGTGGGGTGAGAGGAATTGGAAGACTGGAACTGACACATATACATTATTGACACTATGTATAAAATAGACAACTGATGGGAACGTTGCTGTATAGCACAGGGAATTCTACCTAATACACTGTGGTAACCTAAATGGGAGGGAAGTCCAAAAGGGAGGAGATATCTGTATGCCTATGGCTGATTCATTTTGTTGGGCAGTGGAGGTTAACACAACATTGTAAAGCAACCATACTCCAATAAAAATTAATAAAAAGAAAAAAACTTAAGAAACATGTCACCAATTACTGTGTACAGGACTTATTTATTTAGATCAAGATTCAAACAAACTAAAAAAATAAAATAAAAATTTTGTGCCATTTAAAAACAGTTGGAAATTTGAAAGCTGGCTGGATATTTGATGACATTAACATTATTAATTGTTTTTAGGTGTGATGTTATGGTGGTTATGTTTTTCTCCAACAATCCTTATCTTTTAGAAATATACACAGAAATAGTTACATATAAAATGCGATATCTGAGATTTGCTTCGGAATAATAGAGGAGGGGCAGGATGTGGGTGGGGATGGAGAAGGAACAAGTTTAGCCATCAGTTGACAATGACTCAGGTGGGTGATGGGGACATGAGAGTTCATTCTTCTATTCTACTTTTGGATACGTTTGAGATTTTCCACAATCAAATGTTTAAAAACATAAATACAAAGCAATGAAGCCGAAAAGAATGATCCCTGCAGCAACCTGTGAAAGATGGACTGGAGGGAATATTTAGAGGCGTTGATTTTCCTCTACCCTCTTCTCAAGACCCTTTTGCATCTCCTTCTCTACTCCCACGCCTCATATTCCATAACATCTGACAGAAAAACCCGAACGAACTTTTTGGCCAACCCAATAGAACAAGAGAACGGCTGATTGTACATCAACCTCACAAGAGAAGGCCTGGTTAGGCCTGCCCCCAATATTTGCAGGGTTCAAGATAAGAGTACAAATGTAAGTCACATGCCATGGGACATCTAAATAACAAAAGTTATAAATCAAGCTAACAAATTGCTAAGTAAAATATGTTTTATCCTCTTACCCTGGAAAATATATTTGCCTACAGATCTGGAACACCAGGTTTGAGTTAAAAATTCTTGAATTCTGTGCTGGAACACAGAATCTGGAAAAGGAGTCCCTTTTTTCTCCCACCCCCCGCCCCCAGCTTTGTCTCACGTTGTAAAGAACATTGTGTACATGTGTGTATACATCCCGGGTCACATGTCCAAGCTCTGTCCACATCCTCTGCCAAAGCTGCCCCTTGGCCATCCTTTGGGCCTAGGGCTGCACACACCAACAGTTCAGTTTACACTTAGGGGGACAGAATTGTGAGGAAGAAGCCCTTGAAAGATTTGGGGCCATGTGGGCATGCTATTCCAGAGTCTCAGGGATCTGAAATTTGTTCTAGAAAGGAGACACAGCTCTGTGTGGTTACATCTCCTTGGTTCTGTTGACTTCTTATGCTGTGGAAAAGGGTATGGTTGAGGGAGGGCCATAGTGGGGCTCAGGGTCCACGAGTCCCCAGGGTGACACCAGCAATGGCTGGTGGGAGGATGGGAATTTTATCTCAGATGAAGCAAAATTCGAAGGCCCTTGGAGTTTTCAAAATCCCAATTTAAATACATGACTTTCACCTAAAGGATGATGGAAAGAGGATAATTTCCTTGGCCCCCAGCCCTAACCCCACAGCAAGATGAGAAGCCACAGAGAAATCAAGGCCTATGGTTGGAGAGGGTGTCCTAGAAGACATCTTAAAGGGACTGATTTATCCTTTAGGATTAAAAACCTGACAGTTTGGAGTAACATTATAATAATACAATTATTTTGGTTTGGGAAAAATACAAGATCAATTATACACATCTTACCTTCGAGAAAGTCACAGTGCTTATTGAAACTGAATTCATATCATGCCTCCAAGATGAAACTGGCATACTTTCCAAGACCAAACAGCAGGGGAAGTTGCCCCCTAAGAGTTGTTGGTATGGCTGGTCAGGTGGTTGTCTCTCAGGCTCATTTGAACAATCTTTGCTTTTCAGCTGCCTGAAGTCCCACCCTCAGTACTTGTTCCCTTGGCATTAGCAGCAATACTGTCAAACAGTAATCAGCATCCAGGCTGTAAAGAACAAAGAGCTTTATGTGGGTCTTAAGAATTGCAATTTTGGGGCTTCCCTGGTGGTGCAGTGGTTAAGAATCCGCCTGCCTAATACAGGGGACACGGGTTCGAGCCCTCGTCCAGGAAGATCCCACATGCCGCGGAGCAACAAAGCTTTTGTGCCACAACTACTGAGCCCACGTGCCACAACTACTGAAGCCTGCGCGCCTAGAGCCCGTACTCCGCAACAAGTGAAGCCACCGCGATGAGAAGCCTGCACACCAAGAGAATTGTAATTTAGGATACACAGATTTGGGTAGAAGGGAAAGAGTGTTCCAGGGAAGAAAAAGAGTCAGGGGTTTATAAAGGCGAAGACCGTAAGGTTGTTAAACTTGTCTGGCAGGAATTATGATTGGCTCTGATACAGGAAAGGAAATATTTCTCCTAAAGGGATAGGCTGTCACGAGTTATTTGGGGTAAGGGTCCATATGATATCTTGAGTGTCTGGAACATTGGGCAGATGTTCTGGATGCCTGAGTTGAGACATAAGTGATCAAAGGCCAGATTCCGTCTGGGCTGAGGTGTGCATAAATCACACTCACTCAGTGCCTCCTGGCTCCATTTTAGAGAATTAGCAATACCGACTCCATTTTAATTTTCCTTTCACAGTACATGCCAGGCTCTTAAAGCAGCATGCAACTTGTTCTAGGAAGGGAAACCTTTCGGATCCTTATACCTTACTGAGAACAAGTTCATCAGCTTTTCCCACAGGGAGGGCCGGGGCAGCCAGGGAGCCCCTGACCCCTGCATGGAAGGGCTGAAGAATGAGCACAGGACTTTAGAAACGGTACAGATTTCCACCCAAGTTTGTCTTTATAATTTTGCTGAGGGCTCCTATACCATGGAAGGATGTGATACAGAATGTATCACAGACATAAAAGGTCAGTACTTCTTCAGGGCTCTTTAAGCAAGGCAGCGCTCTTGAGGCTTGTGTCCTTGGAATCCTGGCTGATGTGGGAGCTGGATGTACAGGGCCAAAGCACAGCAGGCTTCGGGTTGACTAGTGCTCTGCCGGGCCAGTTCCTGCCCTCACAGCCACGGCAGCCTGACCACTGCTGGGAGCTAGAGCTGTTGGGCAGTCAAGGACTTCGAGGTAGGCCAGGACAGACTGCCTAGGCTCCGTTCTCCTGAAATTTTGGTTCAACTCAAATAGACCTCTGACCACATTTCTGGCCTCTAGGGGGCACGTTTCTCAGTCTCACAGTCTTTTTTAGGGTGAAATTTCTTGAGCCTTGACCACAAGCTTCTAGGAATTTTCTGGATGGGTGGGTGATAAACCACAGGCCACTGTGCTTTTTTTTTTTTTTTTTTTTTTCCGGTACGCGGGCCTCTCACTGTTGTGGCCCCTCCCGTTGCGGAGCACAAGGCTCCAGACGCGCAGGCTCAGCGGCCATGGCTCGTGGGCCCAGCCACTCCGCGACATGTGGGATCTTCCCGTACCGGGGCACGAACCCGTGTCCCCTGCATCGGCAGGCGGACTCTCCACCACTGCGCCACCACGAAAGCCCGCCGCTGTGCTTTTGACTCAAACTCTTGGAAGACCTTGGGCCCCAGAGCTGAAGCAGATGAACTTGGCCTGGAACCTGGAGACAGGAACTTTGCAGGGTTTTTCCTTTGTTTCGCCCTTAGGTATGGACAGGAAGGTTGAGTTACTTAGCCTCATGGTCCATTATCATCTTTGAGCAAGGCCCCTTCCTTGATTTTAAATTAATGAATTCCCTCTTATCCCGTAGTTCCCTCCCATCCCCCTCTCCTCTATAGGTAAGCACACTAATGGGCTTAATGCACATCTTATTATTTGCATGTGTCCTTGCATGTATTTTGTGTGAGTATATATTTTCTAACTTGGAAAATAATTTATTTTTCTTAAATGTAAGGGGAAATTAGAAGCACTAATACCTTATCAGGACTTTACGCAAATGTAGAATAAGCATGTTATTCCAAATTCAGGGCCCAGGTGATGTGAAAATGAAAAATAATTGGGGGCACAAAAATACATTGTGAATAACACATACATTTCCATTTCCATTTAGGTATATTATGCCAAAGTCAGTTTATAGTATTTTGGTACGTTTGAAATAGTACTGACTTATTGAGAGTAACCACTGAAATACCTTTCAACTATGTGAAGTATGGAAAATTGCAAAATTAAAAAAAAAATTAACATAGGAGGAATGTTATACTGTTGTGCTGGCTTACAATGTTAGCGTCCAGATTTTGGATGAAAATATGTTCCCCTAGTATCCTAAAACTAAGCAAAGTCTTTGAAATCTTTTACACACTGGTATTAGATAGTCGTGTTTACTTTACTCACACCAGAGGCAAGGGTACAATGCTAAAAATAAGCACGCACCTATGCCTGTATTATTAATGTATGGAAATTGCATTCTGTTATAAAGTCTCATCTGGTTTCCCACTTTTTTCACTAAGCACTCTGATTTTAAGATGCATCCACGTTGCTGAGTGTGCCCGCAGCTCCTGGGCCACGTTTTACTCATCCACTCCCCCGCCGGTGGACTCTCAGGCTGCCCCTCCCTCATCCATCATGGGCACAGGAACAGAATTTCTGGGTCATAGGACTGAGATGGAGGCTTTAGTCTGGAAACCTATTAGCACAGCAAGTGCCAAAACCCCTTTCTTGTGCCTGGAAGAGATGTTTTGGAAGTCTGAAGAGCCACCACGCCTCGCATCCTCCCTGTAGCACTGGGCTTAACTCCTAAAACTGCAGGATTTGAGGTGGGAAAGCTGGATTTGAGGAGCAGCCTTACTGCCCTCCTCTGCGCCAGGAGAAGACATCCCGGGGTCCAGGTGAGAGGCCCAACATCGCCAAAGAATTTGCTGGCAAGCCCTGAACGCTGAGCTGGCCCCTCCTGCACAGCTCAGGGTAGGGGGACAGCCAGCCCTCACCCCAAGGCTGGGAAGTGACTGGGGCCAGGCCCGAGCAGGCAGAAGACTTGAGCAGGAATACCCTGGGATCAGTAGGCACCCCTGCACCTGCCCCTGCCCCCGGGCGAGCCTTTGGGGAGCAGCTTCTCCAACTATTGGACTGAAGCCATAGTCCAAGAAGCTCAGGCTTCTGGCACTAAACAAAATTCAGAAACACCCAGATTGACTCCAGCAAGAAGCTCTTCCAGCCCTAAGATGGGGCCTATGGGCTCTTGCTGATTTGCACTGCCCGACCCTGCCAGCCTTCGGGGGGCGCTGTTTCTCTAACATTAGAGGTTCTGAGCCAGAACCAAGGGCAGCTCTCAGGTGACAGCTCAGTGGTGCCTCACATTGATGGTAAAGACCTCTCAGACAAAGCCTTGGGGAGAATGAAGGGAAATTGGCTCAGGCAGAAACCTGACAACTAGCACTGCCTTTTCCTCCTTGCTCCAGGAGACCCTCCTATTCATCCAGACGCTTCCAAATGCAGACCGAAAGAGGCTGAGCCCTCCCTACACACTGCCCTGTCCTGCAGTTCCATATCCTGCCTCCTCTCCTCCCTAGCAGGAGAGCAGGGACCTTCCCCGGCAGGACCCAAGGATGGCCTTCTCCAGGAGGACACAACCACAAATTCTGTGTACAACAGGCACACAGCAAATAGTAGGAAGACAGTGTAGGGGAGGACTTTTCTTGGCCCTCTGGACCCTTGTCCCATGGGCATGACTTTCAGTTAAGGACAGCCTGGGGCAAGGCCAGTGAGATTGGGGTGGGAGAGTGGGGAAGTGAGTAGGAGCCCATGGGGTGTGAGCCCTTCTGGGGCAGCCTAGGGTGGGAGTGGGTGGCAGACTCATAGGGAATAAGCATGGTCCCTGCCCGGAGAAAGGGCACTCGCTATGAGGGTAACAACCATTTGTGCCACAACTATTCTCTAAGCATCTCTTATGTGTCAGGCACTGGGCTAGTTGCAGGATACTGCTGTGAACAAGAGCTGTGTGGTTCCAGTGATCTGGATCTGACACTGGAGAGCAGAGAAGTCAAACAGTAAGTAAGCAAATACATAATTCTAAATAGCAGTGCGAACAATGCTTGCAGTCCTATGGTCCTCAAGGCTCCAGACTGCCTCCAGTGGCCTGGGGTGGGGTGTGCAAAGGAAAGGGGGGTTTGAGTTGGGGCGTTTTATCATCATGAGCTATCTGTCCAGAGGGAAGTTGGGAGGGTGTTGAGATGGAGAATAATGGGGAGGAGGGAGCTACTTTAGAACTCAAGGCCTTCGAGGTCGGCCAGGACAGTGGGCATGACCTCACCTGGCCTCATGTGCTGATCAGGAAAGGAGGCACAGAGGCTGAAGCAGTGATTATGGAGGTTTTCCCCTGCCCAGGATCCCTTTCCCTCTTCTTATACAGCCCTCTCAGTTCCCTTCTCTACTCTTGATCCACAAGGGCTCCTGGAGAGGACATGTGACCCAGATCTGGCCAATCAGGGCAACCCATCCCACACTGGCCACAGTGATTGGTTCAGAGATGGACCCATGACCCAAATCAGTCAAAGGAGAGTCAGGCTGGAAACTTTGGCTGGACCATTGGATAAGAAGCTGTCTCTTTTCGTCGGAGGATGCTAAACAAGGATATAAGCCTTGAACAGCCATGGGTGGCCACATAGAAAGAGCCTGCCTGAGAATAGAGCCAACCCCAAGGAAAGCAGAGCTGAGAATTGGTGAGGGAGGGAGAGAGAGATCTGTTGACGAAGCCCTAATGCTACTTTTGATTATCTGAATCTGCAGGAGGGAAGAGGAAAAGAAACATCAGCATTCCCCAAAACTCTCTTCAAAATCATCTTCACCAGCCTTCTCTCTGCCCTCAACTCTATAAGAAGCTGGAGGCAGGTAGTGGGCAGCAGTGCAGGGTCTGTTTGGAGCCCCCTTTTGGCAAGTCCTGCAAACACAGGTAGTTTCCTAATGTCTTTTCTCATCTTCACCTTTGGACATCAGCCAAAACTCTGAGAGAGCAGCAAAGCCCCATTTTTAACATCCTGTTTTGTGAGTATTGTTGGCTCATTTCTATAAATGAAGAAAATGAGGCTCAGAGAGTTTGAGTAACTTGCCAAGAACACAGAGCTGGTCAGGGACAGAGCTGAATTCACGCCCCAGTTTGTCTGGCTTCAAATCTTCCTCCCCCTTTCTATTACTCCAGTCTAGGGCGTGGTATGGCCCGGCAGGCAGGTGGCCCCTAGCATTGTGGCTATAGGCAGCTTGACCTGGGATTCAGGGCCATTTAACTCCAGCTCTGGCAGGCTGTGGGCAGGGCAGTCCCACATTCAGAGAAAGTGACATCTATGGGGTCTGGAAAGTGCACCTCAGAGTCTAGGGTTACCACCATGGGCTGAGTGCCCACTGCGTGTTACTGTGTTTCATCCAGATAAGAAACTGACTACCAGCCAGAGCTGATGAGACCTACTGCTGGATACCTTCTTATCCTCCTTTCCTGAGTCAAGACTGACCCCTGTGGTGGCATGAGGCTGAGGCTGGCCAGCAGGGAACCCCAGCTGTTAGGAGCAGAGGAAGGCAGTGTCAGAGCCAGGCCCACACGCCTTTCTCCCACATCCATCCCATCCCAGACCTGGGCCAGCCTCCTCAGGTCTCTCCAGACTCCTCCCCTGCCTCTCTGCCTCCAGCCTTACCCCTCACCCTTATCCACCAGAGCTGCCATCGTTAGCCTGATTGTTCACTGTCTTGTTGCCAAATGAATGGTCCAAAAGCATGTTTTAAAACGGCAACCTTTATCTACAGAAGATCTTTGAAACTTCTTGGCCTGGCATTTACAGTGGTTCAAAATGTGGCCATACTGAACTTTTTCAACTTTGTTTCTCCTTTCTTTCAGATGCATACCCTGCATGTGTGTCAAACTGTGTGTGCTATTCCTACTGCTACTCCTTGGCTCAGGTGATGTCTGCCATCCCTGCCCTCCCCTCTCCATTGTTAATATTGACAATTCACTCCTTCAGTCTGTCCACCTTTCCTTCAACAGGTATTCCAGGAGTCTCGCTCTGCTCCTGACATTCCGGGCAGCTTCACCGACCCACAGCTCTGACACCTCATCCCTTGTGTTGTGATCTCTTTAACCCTCTCGTATTAACCTCCTGCATGAGACATCCTTCTTCCCCTGCTCCACTCAACTGCAAATCCTTCAAGGGCAGAGACCCTTCAAGGGTCTCACCCATTTTGCAGCTCCTGTGACAGGGGTTAATAAATGTGTGTTGGTTGAATGGGACAAACACAGGCTCTGGCAGGAAAGCACTAAAAACACTGGCTTGAGAGGCTAGAGCTTAGTCCCAGCTCTGCCACTTCCTAGTGTGGCTTGAGGAGAGCTACTGTCCTTCTCTGGGCCTCAAGATGCCCATCTGTAAAATGGAACTACCACCCTGTCCTGACCACCTTACTAGGCTGGGGTGGGTGGGAGACTATGCAGGTGTCGGCTGTTATTACAATGGTTTCTCCCGTAGGCAGGGTGTGTATTGAGGGTGGAGGGAGATGATTGTGTTTCTTGGAGCCCTTTAGCCATAAGAGCTGAGTTGAGCAAAGACAGCAGGAGGCCCCTCCCAGGACCCTCAGATGCCAGTCCCGGGGGTTACGGCAGGGGAAATGACCAGCGACTTGGTGCACGTGTGTCTTTCTGAGGCATGGATGCTCCAGGGCTCTCTGCCAGTATCCTGGGAGGGGGGCAGGCAGGAGCTCTTCTCCAGCCCCAGACTGCCTGTGAAGGGTCAGTGGGCATGACCTCACTTGGCCTGCTTGCAGTCCTATGGTCCTCAAGGCTCCAGACTGCCTCCAGTGACCTGGGTTGGGGTGTGCAAAGGAAGCGGGGGTTTGAGTCGGGGCGTTTTATCATCATGGGCTATCTGTCCAGAGGGGAAGCCGAGGTTCACACTGGAGAAAGGACTCGCTGAGGTCACTTTTACAGTCCTGGTGTGGATTTTAGAGACAGAGACAATTGAATCTTAGCTCTGCCACTTACTCCTGTAAGAGCTGGAGCAAATTACAACCCTGAGTCTCAGGTTCCATAAATGTTAATGGGGGCTTACAATTCTAATGTTGTAGAGCTATGAGGATTGGAGGGAATGATGTGTATAAGGTGCCCATTCCCAGTGGCAGCTCAGGCATCTGGCTCCATTCCCCAGGGTGATGGGGATGCTCCCTCCTGGACATCCTGCACTGCTCTGGGCAAATATCTCCCCGTTTCTCAGGTGACAAGGCTGCCAAAGGCTTTAGGAGAGAACCAGGTCGGCTTTGGACCCAGGACAGGCGGTGGCAGGTCTAAGATTCTGCAAGTCAGGAGACTGATTCTGAGGAAGTGAGCGGCTTAGGGCCTGGGACACCTTTCCCACCACTTCCTTTCCTTCATTTGCTCATTCATTCCGCAGATATGGATTGACTGTGCACTCAGGAACAGATTCTGTCCTGGCTGCTGCTCCATCAGGGAGGACGAAGACCCAGATGCTCCCCACCCAAAATGCTCACGTTCCAGTGGGGAGAGAGACAAAGCAAGGAGACACAATGAGAGTGGGATTGCTATGGGAGTTATGTGCACAAGGCAGGGGATACCGAGGTAGTGGAGCTGCGGAAGACTCACGCTTCCTTTTTTTCTCATTTTAATTGCAGAGCACATTTTCGTGGTTGAGATCGAGCTGTATAATTTTATAACCTGCTATTTTCATTTGGCATTATGTTATAAATATTTCCTCCCTGTGATTATTGAACTCTTTATTTTTTTTAATTTATTTATTTTATTTATTTATTTTTGGCTGCGTTGGGTCTTCATTGCTGTGCGCGGGCTTTCTCTAGTTGCATCGAGTGGGGGCTACTCTTCTTTGCGGTGCACGGGCTTCTCATTGTGGTGGCTTCTGTTGTTGCAGAGAGCGGGTTCAGTAGTTGTGGCGCACGGGCTTAGTTGCTCCGCAGCATGTGGGAGCTTCCCAGACCAGGGCTCGAACCCATGTTCCCTGCCCTGGCAGGTGGATTCTTAACCACTGCACCACCAGGGAAACCCCAATTGAACTCTTTATAAATATTTTCAATGGCTGCGGTGTATTTTCAGTAGATCAATGCCCTAATTTAATTAGGCTTGGGCATGTAGATTGTTTTGGGCTGTTTTTTTTTCCTATGATAAATAGTACTGTTACAAGCATCTTTGTACATAAATTGTTTCCCATGTTTCTTGTTATTTCCTTGGGGTAGATTTCTAGTCATGGAATTCCTGGACATGGTATATCAAATTTTTTAAATCCCTCAGTAATTCCTTGATACCTACTGCAAAATGTCTTTCTGAGTCGGTCTTTCGGGTGCACCCTAGAGCAACTGTGGCACTGTTTAGACTTAAGTCTGTATGGAGGTAGGGGATTCTCGTAGGAAGATAGGTTGGGGTGGGGGTTTGAATCATACAGACTTGGAGGTTCCAGTCCCAGCCCCTTCACTTACTCATCCCATAGCCCTGGCCACGTCGGTTCTCCCACGACAGGTGTGATAACACTATCCTTGACCAGTTTTCTGCAGATGAGAGATGGTGGATGTGAAGCACACAGCTCAGTGCCTGGCACACAGTAGGAGCACAGTAACTGGTTACTGCTGTGGAATGACAGCCTCCTGGTCGGGCCTGGGGTGAAGTCATGCCCTCTGGAAGCTGAGGCTGCAGGGTGAGGCCTCAGCTCCAGCCTCCGCTGGCCCAGGCCCAGGTGCCCCTACACTGACCAGGCCAGGGCCCCCAGGAGCACTGCAGGCAGCAGGGCAGAAGGCAAAGGCCAAGACCGGAGTCTAGAGAAAGTGAACAAAGGGCTCTGGGGGCAAAACAGAGGGAGGAAGTGATTTCCAGGCTGATTGAGGAGGGGAGCTGGGAAGGAGAGGGAGGAGGGAGGGGTAGAGGTCTCAGGGGCCACAGGAAAAGGCAGGACCAAGGTGATGAGAGCCAAAGGGAAGGGCTGGTTCAATGCCAGGATGTAAGGTGAATCCAGGTACCAACCAGGTCCCCAGAGGCTGGCCCAAGGGCAGGGGTGGGCACCAGGGGGCTCTGACAGGCTGCCCAGCACCTGATTCTATGACTAGCTCACTGAGTGCCCCTGGACAAGAACCTGACCCTTGCCGGGCACTGACGCACCCATCTGCAGAAGTCTCTGGTGTCCTTCTGTCTCTGACATCCTCTGGCCTAGCAATGCCCTGAAGAGATGAATGACTTCCCATCTGGTCCTCTGAGTAAGTGTAAATACCTACCAAACAGTTTTTCTGCTTCAGACAGGAGACAGAACTTCCCTGGGTCTCTTGGATCAGTGGGAAGACTTTTCTGAAGGATTATTGGAAAGGGGAAGGGCAGAGGTCAGAGGGAAAGGGCTTGCTTAGAGAGAGTGACCACAGCCAGAGCAGAGTGGACAGGGCAGCCCCAAGTCAGGCTCGAGGAGAATTAGAAAACGCCTGCTTTGGTGGGTAAAGTCCCATGTTCATACTGCTTGGCTAGAGAAACCAGCTCTGGTTTTCAGCCCTCACTCATCCCCTTGACTTGATACTCTGTGTTGCAGGTTGAGTTGTGCAAGAGCAGACACTGAGGCAGAGTTTGGAGCACGTGGTGTGTACTAGAGACCCACAACTATGAAAGGAA
The DNA here is from genome assembly GCF_963924675.1 of Phocoena phocoena. Taxonomy (NCBI): domain Eukaryota; kingdom Metazoa; phylum Chordata; class Mammalia; order Artiodactyla; family Phocoenidae; genus Phocoena; species Phocoena phocoena. Next base: position 118,108,957 of record NC_089220.1, on the reverse strand, counting down.
GGGGGAGAAAGCAGGACTGGGCAGAGAAAAGTCAACCTGTGTTCTAGGCTCAATCAAGTCTCAGCAAACCCAGCACCAGGTCATCTGAGTTGTCCAGCATCAGACCTAAATGGAGGGGCCTCTATCCTCTTGTCTCCATCAGTCACCAGATTTGAGCTGCCCCAGGACAGCTGTGATCTCAGGTAAGGCGGCCCCCTGCAGCTGCGATGAGCTTGGAAGGAATCGACAGGAGGTTGTGTGCTGAGCACTCTCCCTCCCTTCACTCTTTGAAGGGGGATCTGGGCAGCACAGCTTCATGTCTTTCACAGCTTGGGCAGTGAACCACCTGCTCAACTGTACATGGCAGCCCTGTGGGAGAGAAATTTTAGAGGATACAAACCTGTGCCTTGTCTAGATGCTTTGAAAAGTGTGGAAGGAGGAAAACAAAATCAAATAACACATCATTGTCTTTGTACTAAGGGAGTCCCTGTCAGGAGAGTCACATCCTCTGAGCATGCTGGTTCCTGATTTTCTGGCCTGGAAGTTTTGAAATGTCCGGTTGTCTTATCTCACCACTTCCTGCCCTCCCCCTGCACTAGCTCCTGGGCCTCGTAACACGCTTTCTGCTGGGAAAGTGTGTCAGATCATTCTTCCATTTCTCTCCTTTTCCCCTCTCTGTGTGATTTGTCCACAAGTTCTTGACATCAGGGAGTGAGGAGGCAGCCCTAGAAAGAGACGTGACCTTCACAAGAAGAAGGGAGATGGAACCCTCTGGCTCCAAGGTCTTCAGCGGCCCCCTAGTGCTCTTAGTTTGAAGTCCAAACCCTCAACATGGCATGTAACGCCTGCATGAGCTGGCCCTGCCTCTTCCCAGCCTGGCACAGAGCATCACTGAATGAATGGAATTTTTTATTTTTATTAATAGTGATGATGAAGATGAAGATGATAAAAGAACTCATGTTTCTCTAGGCTCCATCAAACCATGTGCACTCCTCGGGGCTCAGATCAGTAATGACCTAAAAATTCTTGGCTCACCTGCTCATACAAAATTCTGACTCTCTCCTTAAAATCTATTCCAACCATTTCTGGGAGACAAGAGGTAAAGAGCAATGAGTTAAGAGCAAAAACTTTGGACTCACCCTTGGAAGGAACCAGGATCCTTGGAGAAAGCTTGATTCCAGAGCTGGGGACAGGTAATATATAAGATGAGTCTGAAAAATCTCATGCCAGAAAGTAAGGAAGTGCTCAAAAACTAATAGTGCCACATCGAAAGGAAACACAAGCCACCCTAAAGGGGCTCACACTGGCCAATCTGGGACAGTTTGAGCATCAAAATAAATAACAATAACAACAGATTATAACCCATCGAAAGAGAAATTCTCGAGTCCTCATTAATATAAGTAAATGAATAAATAAATGAGGAAAAGGGAACATTCTTCTGTTCAGTAGGATGTCAACTAATACACATAGATGGAAGGGTGGAGTTGGGTGACATCAATGAATGTCAAAACCAGTGGGTGTGGGGCTTCCCTGGTGGCACAGTGGTTGAGAGTCCGCCTGCCGATGCAGGGGACGCGTGTTCGTGCCCCGGTCCGGGAAGAAACCACATTGCCGCGGGGTGGCTGGGCCCGTGAGCCATGGCCGCTGAGCCTGCATGTCCGGAGCCCGTGCTCCGCAACGGGAGAGGCCACAGCAGTGAGAAGCCCACGTACCGCAAAAAAAACCCCCAAAAAAGCTAGTGGGTGAAGATGTGATGAGGAACAGGATACATGTATTTACATAGCCTCAAAGAATTTTCCTATAAGATACTTATTAATCACAAAGGGGAAAACAGTAACTCTATGGTGAAGAAAACTGGTAGACACCACTGAAATCGAGTGACCAAAGTTAACATCACCAACAATGGGACCAGCTGACATCATGTGCCTCCTGATATGATGCACTGAGAAGAGCACAGAAGCACTTATGTGGCGTTCCTACCAAAAGAGCATGATCTGAATCTAATCATGAGGGAAGAACCAGACACAAATCCAAATGCTGAGACATTCCTTTTTTTTAAATTAATTTATTTACTTATTTATTTTTGACCATGTTGGGTCTTCATTGCTGTGCACAGGCTTTCTCTAGTTGCAGCGAGTGGGGGCTACTCTTCGTTGTGGTGCGTGGGCTCCTCTCACTGCAGTGGCTTCTCTTGTTGCAGAGAATGGGCTCTAGGTGCGCGGGCTTCAGTAGTTGTAGCACAAAGGCTCAGCAGTTGTGGCTCACAGGATCTAGAGCGCAGGCTCAGTAGTTGTGGCACACAGGCTTAGTTGCTCTGCGGCATATGGGAACTTCGCGGACCAGGGCTCGAACCCCTGTCCCCTGCAGTGGCAGGCAGATTCTTAACCACTGTGCCAGCAGGGAAGTCCCAAAATGTTGAGACATTCTACAAAATGACCAGCCTGCTGCTTTCCGAAGTGTCAATGTCATGAATGGCAAGGGAAAATAGAGGAACCGTCAGAGATTGAAGGAGACCAGGAGGGAAAAAATAGACTTAAGGGACATTACAATTGATGGAATTAAATTTGAATGAGAAGTGCAGACTAGACAAGAGCATTGTGTCAATGTTAAATTGTGCTGTGGTTATGTAAGAGAATGTCCTTTTTCTCGGGAAATATACACTAAAGAATTTAGGGGTGAAGAGTTCCATGTCTCCAGCTTACTCAGATAATACATACTCTATTATTAAGCATATATAGTTAATTAATATGCATATGTAAGTATATAGAGAGACATCATAATAAAGCGATTGGGTAAAATTTAAATGATCTGCTGAATCTGGGGAAAGAGGACAAGAGTTCTTTGTACTCTTTACTTTTAAAATTATATCAAAATAAAAATGTAAAAATTTTAAAAGCCAAACCAAAACATGAGAAAATGTGCCTTTTACTGATGACCATAGCAGAGTGCTGGTGAGGACAGGGCTTAGGAGGAAACTAGGGAGATGGGCACCTGCACCCCAGGAATGTGGGGTCTCACCGTCTGGTGAGAGTCTACTGTCACGCCGTCCATGACGCTCAGGCTACCAGTCACTCCTCGGCTTTGTTCTGCTGTTTGAAGTCCTGGGAATGAGGCTTTTCCAGTCGATCCTGAGAGGACAGGGCCTCAGCAGCAACAATGCCAGGTCAGGTCTGTGGGTGCAGCATCACTGTGGGCTGAAAGCCCGCTCTGCGCGGGATCTGAGCTAGATGCCTTTTCATGTTCTCAAGCACTGGGCTAGGCACGTTAGAAACATCTTATTTAAATTTTAGAGCAACCCTATTAAATACATAGACTTATCATCCCTGTGTTCCAGATGAGGAACTCAGTCTCGGTGAGGTGAGGCTGGAGCCGGGATTCAAACCCCGCTCTTCGGACTCCCAGTCTAGTGCTCTCCCTGCTCCCCCCTCCCCGCCCCGGCTGGACATGCCTGGAACCCTCCTGTTTCCGCACTTTGGCCCATGCTGTCTCGTTTGCCTGCATCCGTGCTTCCTTCCCCATCTCTCAACTTAGTGATTTTCTGGCCCAGCCAAGACTGAAGTCCAGGTCTCCTACCTCTGAATCCCAGGTTCTCAGTGATAATTGAACACCAGCTGGGCCACAATCAAGCCTTGCCTTACTGTGAACAAGGCATTTTCTGACTAAATTAAGACCAGCCCAACTGAGGAGAGGAGAGGATGCCGAAAAACTGTTTTGATGCTCTGTTTTGAGACAGAAAAGAGCTATGATGGAAAACACAAAACAAAGCAGGCTGGAAAGGACGGGGGCAGGTGTTGGCGTGGGAGGTGGTTATACCATGCCTTCCCTGTTAGAATCAGGTCAGTTGTTCTGTCCCACTGGGCCTCAGTTTCCCCATCTGTAAAATGAAGCAGTAAGAGGATAGAAGGAGTTCCCATCCGAGCGTGTATGTCTGACTCACGGACTGTGACTAGAAACTAGGTGGAGTCCGTGTCCCCGACCCAGTCAGGCGCTCTAAGTTGGAGCCTGGCCTTATGTTTTCTAACAAAGTCCCACAGGGCTTCTGATAGGTACCCTTCCTCCATTTGAGAACCTCCAGATCGTCTCTGCGGGCCCTTCCACCACTGCAGTCCTCCACCCTCTGACCAGTGAGCGGTGGTGGTTCTCAGCCCTCACTGAAGGAGCCCTTCCCCCATGTCTACCGGGCTGGGCAGGGGGTCCTGATTACTCTGCTGGCTGCCCACTGGCCACTTTGCACTTCTTTGATGCCTTTTAAGGATCCTGGCCAACAACACCCAGCTTCTGAAGACCAATGATGATTGGAAACTCAGAGTCACACCCTGGTTGCTGCACATTAGTAAATCTGAAAGCACCTTGTCAACTCAGAAAAGCTGTGTGAGCGGGAAGAAGCTTTATTTTTTGCAACTGCTTTCCTGGGGCAAACTGAAAAACAGAATCTGTATCACATCCTGAGGGCCAAGAGCCACACCCTCAGTCCCCTCCGAAGATCTGGGGCCAGGATGTCTCCAGGCGGCAGACATACTTTCTGGGAGCCCTGGCCCCCATCCTGCATGGCCCCTTGTCCCCATACTTCCTCCTCTGCTACTGACTTCCCTTCTCTCCCCTTCCTCCTCATCATGCTTCTGCTCCAGACCCTGCCCTGGCCCCTCACCCCCAGCCCCACACTCTAGGAAGGAAAGGCTCCGCTTAGGATGGAACTCAGACAAGTTAACTGAACTCTCTGAGCCTCAGTTTCCTTATCTGTTGGATTAGGTGAGACCTCAGGCATGTGACGTGCTTAGCACAGGGCCCTGGGCAGTGAGACCCCAGCAGGCTTACCGCTGTCGTCCTGGAACTCCCTGTTGCCTGGTTTCACCAGTGAGCTTGTTCTGGTTAATCAGGCCCCAGCTCCCCTCCTGAGGTAGAACTTCCCAGGCAGAGCCCCTCTCTCCTTGCACCCACTGCTGTCCTGCCGTTCGGCACATTTCCCCACCTGGGCTGCCTCCCCGCCGAGACAGGCAGAAGCCCTGCCTTGTTTGTTTCCAGGTCTCCAGACAAGAAGGCTCAGTAAATGCTGGTGGGTGCCCTGCAGCGGAGCTTGTTCTATTCTGGGCCAGGGTAGCTGCAGTCGAGAGTGGGAGCCCCAGCCCAGTGGACCTGGCCCCCTGGAGGGACCCTACAGGCATTTCCCCCAGGAACAGTGGACCACAGTAGCTGGGTACATGAACATTCCAGTTCAACCATGGGGTAGGTGGGGTGGGAGGGTACGCCACAGCCATGCCAGCATCATGGCAGTGCACTCTGTTCCTCCAGGAAGGAAGGAGATACATGTGTCACCTGGCCTGCCTACAGAATGGCAGATATTATCAAGACAGCATGTTAGCAATGAAAGGGCCAAAACAAATTGTCCCTTGGACCAGTGGTGATGCTGTTTCCAAATGAAATTCGTGTTAAGGGCCTTCCGGATTCCTGATGTCACCAAGGAGCTTTGAAATGCTCTGTTTCTACAGCCCCTTCCCCTTTCCAGAAGGCTCCAAGCTATTGCTTTAAGATTCTTCCTGTATGAGATGAGGTTGAAGGGTAGCCTGGGGCCAGATCATGCAGGCCATGTAAGGACAATGACCATTATTCTAAGAGCAATGGGAAATCATAGCAAGGTGACAACGGGAAGGTGATGATTAGATTTGGGTCTGAAAATGTCACCCTGCTGTGTGGAGAACTGACAGTAGTGAGCAGGGTTGGCTACAGGGATGTGCATCTTGAAATTCCTAATAATATTATCTTTGGATTTGTATTTTTAAGTGAAGTCTGATGGGACAATGAAGCATGGATTCAGGGCTCGGAGCCTCGGCTCATGCGTGGTCCTGTCTCCTACTACCACCCCTGATGGGTTCTCAGCTTTCCCCTCCCCACTCCTGCCTAGCAACCACTGCCACCCTCTGCCCCCAGCAGGAACCTGGTGCAGGTGTGGGGAGGCTCAGGGTTGACTGGTGGCATCTCAGGACGGGGCACTGCAGTGGTCGTCCCTGTGCCGTGCTGGCAGCACCATGGCGCATTCAGCAGGTGACTCGGGACATTGGTTCTCCTGCTCACTTCTGCTCCGGGTACCTAGGGCATCCTGGCATGAGTTTGCAATATTCTTGGGGATCACCCTCCGCCTTGACTTCTCTGCCCCCCCACCCCCACCGCCGCTGGGGAATGCAGTCTGGTAACTGGCAGGATGGAAAACCCAGCAGCTTGGGTCTCCTACAGAAGTGAGTCAAGAGATGGAGGGTGCTTGTCCTTCACGTATTCCTATGCGCAAGGGAGTGTAACATTAAATAGCAAGTGAAGCACCAGGACAGGTTGAGAGAACATGGGAAAGGAAAAGACTTATATTTTAGGGCCTTGAATGGCAATTTTTCCCTTACCTTTTTAATAATAGGCCCCATACTTTCATTTTACATTGATGCTGCAAATTACATGGCTGGTCCTGGTAGAGAGCATTCAATGAGATCAAGCATGTAAAATACATGCAGGCCCTGCAGGCAGTAATAGTCCCTTGGTGCTGGCTAGTATTATTGTTTTTGTTGTTTCTTTGGCTCAAAAGGATGGATGAAGTGGCTTCAGGAGCCGAACCCCGCCAGAGGGCTTGCTGTGGCAATCAATGTTGTAATAACTGAGTTTGCATTTTATTCTCAATCCTCAGACCTACTACCTCTTAAATTCTTCAAGTAGATGTGTTCAAATGTCATGCAAAACAGGATGGGGCTCTGCCTGCACAGGGGGACTCCCCCTTTAAAAAAAAGGAGCAAAGCTTGCCTCAAGCACAGCTGCCCAGACCTTAAGGCAAATTGTGTTTTGAGGCAATTGTGATAGTGATTTTCAGGACTGGATCCCCCTCCCTGGGGGAGCTGGTGATGAAGGGAGTCCTGAGGGCAGCTCCCTTTTCTGAGGGGAGCTCAGATGACTCCGTCCCCCTCTTCCACCTCCCTGATGTCCCACCAATCCATCCCCTCCTCCCTGCCTGCCCATCTAGGCCTCATCCCTCTCTCAGAGTTACAACAACACCCTCTTCTTGTCTCACCCCCTCCCAACCACTTCCCCTCTGGAGACATCTTTCTAGAACTTGTCTGTGGGTCCTCCAGGGCAGAGACCAGGTCTGTGTCCTCTCTGAGCCCCAGTCCCAGCAGGGCCTGCCAGGAGTTGGTACCTAGCAGTGTTCATGGACCTGATTGGGAGAAGGCTGTAGTGGTCACGGTGGTTGGCTCCCAATACCCCAATCAAGACATCCCCTTCCTGAGGCCAGTGATGGTGGTATATGGGCATGTGACTCAGTCTCATTCTGGCCAGTGAGACACATGGGGAGGTCTCCCGGGAGACTGGGTGGGGAGGACTTTGGAGAAAATGAGACAAGGAGAGGGGTCCCGTTTCTTCCTCTGTGGCTGTGTCGAGTTGTAGACCAGAGCCGTTGCAGATGGAGGAGGGAGACAGTCAATGAGGAGAATCACAGAGAAACTGAGCTGGGGCTCTAATGCACTTCACCTGGAGGCCATGCTGCCTCCAAACCCCTTGTGTGGGTGATAACACATGTCCTCCATGTCAGACCCTCTGGTTTTATGTTCCTTGCGGCCAAGCCGTCCTCAATGGGTGCAAATGACAAAGTGAACCTGGAAGATCACGTGCCAGGGCTGGACTCTCACCCAATGTCACCACCAGCCCCAGCAGCCTCCCTGGACTCAGCTTTTCCTGCTACGGATCAGGGTGACAGGTTCTGGAGGCAGAATTGGAGAAAGGAAGGATGAAACCCATTGTTACGAGAGGGCTGTTGATTACAGACACCTGTGAAGGTTAAGACATGGGCTTTGGCGTCAGGCAGACCTGGGTCTGAAGCCTAGCGCTTTACTTACTGGCCTTGGGCAAGTTGCATAAACTCTTTAGTTTGCTCCTGAAGTGAGGATGATGATAATGTGTGCCCCACAGGATGGGGTGAGGACTAAGTGAGGTTGTCCATGTAAAAAGCTTCAGCAAGTGCTCCAAAGCCGAGCTGGCTGTCCTGGTGGCCCAAACTTGGGAGCCGCAAAAGGTGAGGTGTGGGGAGGGAGAAAACCTCTCTGCAGCAGGGTACTTTAGATTGGTGTCTCCTGTTACTTCCTTCCCCAGTTGCTTCACCCCACAACCAGCATGGCCATCCGTCTGGGGCTGCCCTGACTGGACCAGAGCAGCTGGGAAAGGAAGGCCTCATGTGTGGGAGCCTTGAGATGGACCTTGGGGGATGGGAGGATTGGCCCAGGGAAGGAAGATGAAGGAAGGCATGAGGCTGGGGAGCAGAGGGCCAAAGCTGTGGAGGTAGGAGTAGAGAGGGTACCTTTGGGGAGAGGGAAGAGGCCTGTTTGGAGCAGAAATTTGTGAGGGGTGATGGGAGGAGCCCCTGGAGAGGCAGGGGAGAGAGCCTGGCTATGAAGTTTCCTGCTGATAAGAGGGTAAGAGCCGTCTGTCGACAGAAAGTTTCTAGTCCGCCTCCAGAACTAGAAGCGTCACCCCATTTGGTAGATGGAAAAACCAAGGCCAGGGAGGCTGAGTCGGTGCTATCAGAGGTGGTGATACCATTGGGATGAGGAACAACCTCAGCACTTGGCCTTCGGGGTTCAGAGTTATATTTACATTAGCTGTCTTCAGCTGCAAGCAGCAGACAGCCTGACTGGGGTGCCTTCAATGCTGGAGATGTTTATTAGCTTGACCCCAAGGATTCTGGAGGTAGGGGGCTACCACGGTAGCCCCACTGCCCTGCAGCTCTCCCTGACGTGTTCTCTCTTGGGTGGTTATTGCAGAAGTGTGGGTGTGCCCCACCTCTAACCCTGGGCTTACTTAACTGGCACTTGGGCTCTTAGTTCTCTCCTGCGGCAGCTCTCATCCATCTAATCACCACCAGTCAATGGTAAGGGAGGCATCGCCAAGGGTGGTGATTTGTGGACGAGCCTGATTCATCCCTTCTTGCCAACCCACCCTGGGCTCCGGCCCCCCTGCTGATGTCTTCTGCTGAGTGGGCAGGCCCTGGCTCCCCAGGGCAGTATCTGGAGCTCCAGCGCAGGGCTCTTCCCAAGTTGATACCAGACAGAGCCCCCAGCACCTGCCCCATCAAAACCAGAAACTCCAGTAATGTTCTCAACATTACTTTGTGTCTTTTCCAAAGACTGGGGGTGACAGATGGGGAAACTGAGGCTCAGAGAGTTGGAGGGTGGATTAAGGTCCCTCTGAAGGGTAAGGCTCAGACAGAACAGAAACTGGGGCCTCAACCTGGCTTTTTAAACTCCCACGTTTATGCCTTTGTAATCCTGTGTCTCTCGGTCCAACCACATTCTTCCAGCCTGAAGACTCCATCTTCAGAGGGGGGCTTCCTGCCCCAGAGAGTGCCTAACCTGGGGACTTGGAGGGAAGGCAGTATCCGTAGGCTGTTACCCCTTGGCTAGTTACCTGCTCACCCCACTTCTGTGCTTTTACGGCTCCCCCCAGCACAAAGCTCTGTCTGCGCCCAGACCGTGAGCTCCTTGAGTTCAGGATGTGGATTGGGGCAACGTTCACCCAGGGTTTGATGATGTTCTTGGTTTGCTGGTGAGGCGTGGAGAGTCTAGTGTCTCTGGACCCAGTCTGGGGTGAGGCTTGCGGTGGTAGGTGACAGCACCTGGGATCCTGCCCTCCTCCTTACCCACAGCTTCAGTGGGCCTCAGGCTCCCTAAGTTTATGGCCTCTGAGAATGGCCCAGCTAGGGCATCGGAAGGAGGCAAGTGGAGGCAAGTAGCTGGGTGGCAGATGGCAGGCGGGGCTGCACAGGGGAGCACGGCAGCTCCACTTCCTGTGGGGCGACAGCCCTGGAGCCTGCCCTGGGGGAGGTTGCACAAACCTACCTGCACAGGCCCCGGGCTGCGTCTCCCACTGACCCCTGCCTCCCTACAGCCCGGGGCTGGCATCCCTGCTCTCAGTCCTGAAGCCTGGGCTGTGTCCTCCGTCTCCACGGGGCTGGTGAGGGGCCGGGCCGGACACTGGGACCCGCCCTCCCATCACTGGGCACCAGCCCTTCCTCATTTTGCTGCTGATTCTAGCCCCAAACAAAACAGGTTGAGCCCTTTTCCTCCCTCCAGCAGTCTCTGGCTTACAGCTGCCTTCTGAGGCACTGCAGACGGCGCCGGCCTGGAAGGGGGGCCCTGGGCCAGCGCTGCCAGGACGGGGACGGTGCGCCTGCCTCCTGGCCCTCGTTCAGCCCTGTCTGTGGCAGGAGAGGGAGCTTTGCCGTGGCAGTCGGCTGAGGAAGATGCCCCAGCTTCAGTTCAAAGATGCCTTTTGGGTGAGTGAAGACGGCTGCCGGCTTGAGCCAGTGGTGTGGGCCCTGGGGAGGCCAGTCCGGCTGAAGTTTCCCCGGGGGTGGTGGGTGGGGATGCGGCTCCAAGAGGGGGATTTCTCATAAAAATAGTGGTTGATTTTTGGTCTTTATCATCGTGGAGGTGACTTGGGCTGCTTCTGAGTCAGAAGATGAAGGGGATCCTCAGTCTGGGGTACTGATTTCTCTGCAAACTTCAACACAGTGAGTGGGGGATAGTCTCTGTGCTCCCAGGGCTGGTTTTTCCCCTGAGTGACCCTCTCCCCACAGCAGGAACTTTTTAGGAGTGTCTGATATATAGGTGGGAGCTCGAGGAGGTCTTGTGAGGCAAAGGAGGGAGGGGGTCAGGTTTGGGGACCAGAAAAACTTGACTTTGGATGTTGGCTCTGCTATTTAGAGGCTGGACAAGTCATTTAACCTATCTGAGTTCCATTTTCCCCCATCTATATAGTAGAGAGAGATATTAATAAACGCACCAACTGGATGGGAGGGTTAAAACAAGGTGAGGTAACAAACTCCCCCACGCCTTGCTGGAGCGCCAAATGGGAATTCTCTTCCCCTCACCCAACCCCTCTTCCTCGCAGACCTCAGGGGTCCTTTGAAGAGGCAACAGGGCTGGGCAATTCCTTGCTGGCTTTCTTAAATCCAGTGCACATGTAAATCAAGCCTTTTCCTTGTGAAATTCCAGCACCCAGCTGGCTCGTGGGGGTGAAATGCTTGGCCCAGGCCACACAGCCCGCAAGCCCAGTTTGGACCCCAGATCCCTTCAGCTTTTTTCCAGCTGTCTCTCAACCTCTCCCTCTGCTCCCCAAGCTCTGGCTGTTCCCAGTGGCTCACAGGAAAAAGCTGAGACCTCTCTGGTTAGCGCTGGGGAACGTGGCTGTCCTGAGGGAACCCCTCCAGCCCTGCAGAGGACACCTGGCTCTTTGCTCACTTCGCACGGCCTCAGTCAACAGCCTGGCCTCCCTGGGCTCTTTCCTGGGGCCTCCGGCCAGGAGGACGAAAGCTAACGAGCCAGGTCTTCCTTGCCTTCCAGACTACGCTCTGCTTGGGGCCCGTGGCCAGCGTGTGAGTGGCCTGCTTCCCGCCGGCACTGAATGCACAGTGGGCAGAGGGATGCCTCTCTGGGCCTCCGTTTCCCCATATCTACAAAGAGGGGCTGGGACCGGCCCAGAGAAACCAAGGGAGGCAGACCTGGCTCGGCCCATTCCAAGCACCAGGCTGGCAAATGGGGCCCGTGCAAGGGGCAAGGGGCGAGGGGCTGCAGGGGTGGGGTGACAGGCCGGACAGTGGGTCACTACATCACTGCTCTGACTTGGAGTGCAAAGTCTGGGGAAAGAACAGGGCCTGAAAATCCAGGTGCTTAGTAGCCCAAGGCAGGCCAGGACATCTTGACTATATTTTAGCTCCAGGACATCTGTCCCAGCCCAGAGCCCCTGGGTCCACCTTCCCTAGGACAGAGCTGGGCCAAGGAATAGCCCTAAGGCAGGATCTGGGCAGCGGGGGATGGTACATGAGGGAGAGCCGGGTATGGTGGCAGCAGCCCACCTGTGGCAGCTTCCTGAGCGGTATCCCACCCACGCTCTGTGCTCTCCCCACCTCTGAGCTGCTGCGGGCTTCACGGCCTACAGGTGCCCCCTCTCCGCCACTGCTCGCTTCCTGGGCCTGGGGTGAGGATGCAGCTTCCCTAGGGAAGGCTGGAGCAGAACGGGAGAAGTGGCCAGTGGGAGCCTCTCACACTGAGCCTGGGCAGATGCCCCAGAAGGTCGGTGGCAGCACCACTGCCCCCAGGGCTCTGAATTCTAACACCTCTCACGGGAGCTCAGCCCCACCCAGCCCACGAAGACAGCTAACAGTTACTGAGCCTTAAAGGTGTGCCAGCCGCCCGTTCTCAGGACTATGTATCTATTCACCCATTTAAACCAAGGAGGTAGATGCTATTGTTATCCCTATTATTCACAAGAGAAGGCTGAGGCACAGAGAGCCTAAGTCATTTGCCCAAGGTCATGTAGCTGGGATGAAACCGGACAGGTTGGCCCCAGTGTGTGGACTCTCACCCAGGTGCTCCATTGCTCTTCTAGCAACAGGGCCCATCACTGGATCTTTGGGCCACGTTGGTGGAAGAGGGAGAAAAACTGTCCTTCTCACCTCCCAGAGAAGTAAGATCAGATGAGGTCCATAGAAGTCTTTTAAAGCCCAATTTACAGACAAATCTGTTAAATGGAAAAGACTTAATGATCTAACTGCCATGGGGGTGTTAGGGACAGGGGCCTGCCTGCCCCTCCCCCTGGATTTCCCCCACCCCAGTCCAAGGCGCACCAGCTCCGTTGTGAGGAGGGAAACAGAAGTGTTTTCTGAGGAGCTAAGAGCTTGCATTGAAGCTTATACACTTTACTCATACGAGACGCCCTATAGTGGTTAGGGCCCATGAACTCTGATTTTACCCACAGTTATAACAAGCTTGGTCGTGTGGTCTTTTAACCTATAGATACAGCAAATAGTAGGGATCTACATTTGGTTAAATACTGGTGCGCCTGAACTGTTAGAGATGGTTTCACAGATAGCTGGTAGCCTGATAGCAAGAGGAGACAAAAAAATTATAAAAGGCAGAAGTGGTGGGAACATTCAGCATGGGAACAGACCAGTCCCGTCCCTCAGTACACCGATATTTGCAACTATTGCCAGTGTGGCCACACGGTGTTTATTTATAGCCTGCGTCTATCTTCAGCAGAACATTCAGAGGCAGGCTGCTGTGGGAGTGAGGCAGGGGCGGGCCTAGCCACAGCGGGAGGGAAGGGATCATTTGATGTCTGTTATACACGCACAGTGATAAAGAACATCACGGCTTTGCAGGAAGTTTGTGGCTGAGCCTCAGAGCAGGGGTTGTTGGTGAGACAAGGCTGAGGATGAGAATACCAGGTGCTCGAGCTGAGGGGGACTTCGAGCTCATATAACCTGACTCAGCACCGAGCGGCACAGAAGCCCCCAGAATGCGGGGATACCACCCCCCTTCCCCAGTACACACAGCTTTCCTTGCCAAACTGTATTGCAAGAAACACCTGTCTGCCTCCTCAGTATAGGGCTGGCGAGTGGGGTATGTGTTCAGTCAATGTTTATAGAATAAGTGAATGAACGGTAAATGCATCCACGGTCCTAATGCCTTCCTGAACCTATCTTCTCCTTCATTTTACTTTAGTTATGTTCTACAAATGTCTGTTGAGAAGGGTTCACTACCAGGTAGCCTAAGCTGGGCCTCCCACCCCCACGTCCAATCAGATGAATGAGACTGTCTTGCCCTCAAGGAGGCCAGAATCCAGTGCTGGAGACTGAGCTTCTCTGATAACACGGCCGGGCACGGGGCATACCCAGAGGGGTGCTCCGAGCTGAGCTTTCCCCTCCTACCCCCTCATTGCCTCCCAGACCTATATGTCCAACTGCCTTTGCAAAGAAGTCACTGGATATTGCTTCAAGAGGGAAAATCTACGTCTGGACCAGGTTTTATTAAGATCCACATCCTGTCCCACTTGGGGTTGTTAAAAGGAAAAGTAAGGGTCGCATATACTACCTCTCACTCCCTGCCCTTTCCCTCCCTGCCGCCCGGCTTTCGGGACAGAGAGAACAGGCCTGAACTTTTCCCTCTGACCTGAGATCACATCTCTCCCCTTTGAGGCTGGGCTCCAGCTTCATCTGGAAACCTCTGTGCCAAGCTGGGAGGAGCTGAGCTCCCCAACAGAGGACAGAAGGAGGTACCACATCCTTGGGTGGGGGAATGACTCACCCAGGATGCACCGGGTGAGGGTGGGGAGAGGGGACTCAGGCCCCGTGTGTCTGATCAGCTACTGTTGCCTCTTCTCCTTCCCAGTTCTGAGACTCTGAGGTTCCCCACAGAGGGGGAGACTGAGGTGGGGACGACCCTCTTTTCAGCATAATTCTGTTTTGAATGTGTGTGGGCCTGGGTATGATTTCCTCATCTTCAAAACACCATTGTTAATGACTGCATGGTCCTCCGGCTTGTGGATTTGGTGGACATGCTGTGATTTATTTATCCAATCCCCTATTGTTGGACATTTAGGTTACTACCAATTATTTATTATTCTGGACAGTGATGTACTGGGTAGATCTTTGTGTATCAAGGTTTTGCACTTGAGGACTATGTCTTTGGGTAGCTTCCCAGAAGAGGAGGCATTCCTGGGTGAGAGAGTGGGCCCGGTTCTCTAGCATTTGGCACTAGCCGTCACTTTGGGACCCTTCATAGTCCTCTGGCTGGGCAGGAGCCTTTTCATCCAGGAAAGAGGGACCAGAGGGACCTGGAAGGGGCTGGGAAGACTGGGCCTGGAGGGGCTCTGCTGGGAACCTAAGGCCGCTCAGGCTTTGTGGGTGGACTTGCAGCAGGGCAGGGCCCTGTGGCCTTGAAGGCTGAGGGGGCCAGTGGCTGAGGAGGGGGTCTTCCCAAGAAACAGGGGATTGTAGAGGCAGGAGGTGGGAGAGGGAGGCCCCTGGCTGTCCTTCCTTTGCCGCCACCTACTGCCTTCCCAATGTCTCCCTGGCCATGGCTGTCAGAAGGGGTGAGGATGGACTCTCTTTCTGTGCTGGTTGCAAAGCTCTTCAAGGCATGGCGCTCTGTGTAAAAAGCATAGAGCCAAGCGGTGTGTCTTGCATGCAACCTGTTGTGAAAAATGGGGGAAATAAGCATTTATGTCGGCACAGGCTTGTATTAACAACGAGAGTCTCTGGAAAGACACACAGAGAACTAATTAAATTGATGACCTTGCGGGGAGTCAGAGAAAAGCGATTGATGGGTTACAGGGCTGGGTGGCAGTGAGCGTTGTCACTATGTATCTTTTTATAGTTTTTAATTTTTGAACCATGCAAATGTATTACCTATTGAAAAATTAAATTACACAACTAAAAATGAAAAAGAGAATGCTTATTTCCTGTTCTGTGAAGATATTTTTCTCTGAGTCCCAGCTACTTAAATCCTCCCCAGAGGAGCGGCAACAGTGCCTATTAGGTGCCAAGCACTGCGACAGTCATTCCATGTGTGTCCCCAAACCCACCCTGCAGGGAAAGACTTGCCAAAGTCCTCCTGTCTGCAGAACGGAGGCATGGGCAGGTCAAGGGCCTAGTTCATGGTCATATGTCCAGGACAAAGCAGGGGCACCTACCTAGCTCTGTCGGACCCCGTCCCGTTCTGCCCCTGACTCCAAGGAGATTGACCAGTTCTTGGTTCAATTGTAACTCCTGTTGGATATAAGGGCGGCTCCCTATAGGTTAACACTGGTTTCCATGGTTTTGGAAGTAATGTGATTTTTCTCTCCATAATTTTCTGCAAGTGATCACGGATTACGCATTTCATTAAAAGGAAAATATTTAAAAACACAGCTAAGCAATTCCTGTTTTCAAGGCCAAGATGGTGTTTTTAGGCGACATTTGTAGCTCAATAGCATGAACTCTTCCACGTACTCTGTGCACACTCCGTGGCGCGTGTGCCCGCTGGGACCTGAGAACTTGGTTCTTCAGCGCCCACTCCACAGGACACGGCTGGCTGTCTAATGGCAATAGGTAACTGCAGAGGTCTGTGGTTGTGTTTGCCCTGCCGTTGCGATACCTGCAGATGCTCTCCTGTAGGATTTCCTGGAGGCGGTGTCCTGGGCCAAGAACATAACCCACACGTTTGATTTTATTATTGGTGGAAAACAAGATCTGCTTCTCCAGACCCTCTTTTTGATCCAATTCCCAGGAACTCATGGACTTTTCCTAGCTGCTCCTGGCACCTCCCCCCAGCCGGGGTTGCCAGCTCCTGGGATGGAGAGGGAGAGCCTTGCTTGGGTTTGGAAGGGTTGGTGAGGATTTGGGAGGTGGCAGGAGGGCAGAGGGTGCTCCAGGTGGAAGGAATGGAGCAGGCAGAGGTGTGGAAGGGGGAGAGGGCACAGTGGGTTTGCAAGATGGTTTTCTGGCCCAGAGGACTGTGCAGGGTGACTGGTAGGAAGGGAAGGCCCTTGCCGGCTTGTGAAAGGTCTTGACCAACCTTGAGTGAAGGCAAAGATGCTTTCTTCCTTTTTGCACCCTCTCCAGGGATGGATGTTTCCACTCATGCAGAGGCTTGGAGGCGGCAGGCTGTGGGTAGGATGCCCGCCCACCTCGCCTAGAGCCTGGCTGACGCTGCAAACCACATGATGGAGGGAACTTGTGGAAACTGAAACTGCCTCACGTCCAGCTAGAGAGAGTGGTGTGCCCTGTGCCCTGTGCCCTGTGCCCTGGGGGCTGCCCATGCTAGGGCTCCCTGCTGTGCTAGCTCCGGAAGGTCCCTCCCTCATGGGCTCAGTCACTCCCTGTCTTCCAGTCTCAGAATGGGGAATAGGCCTCTGTGAAGCTTCCACCCTCACTCGCTGAGGGGAACCTGGAGAATCCTTTCCCCTCTCTGAACTTCAGTTACCTCATCTGTAGGATGTCGGAGTGATTCTCACCTAAGATAAAGGCTTTGAAGATGGAGAGGCTCAGGGGACCACATTCTTCTGCTCAGCATCAGGAGTTAGCAGACCAGTAACAGATCCCAAGGGATCCCCACTTATAATTGGATAGGCACCTACAGGGTGAGCCTCATATGTGGATCCTCCCAGTCTCAGGATGCCCCCCCAACTCCGTTCACCGTTGCATATTAAATTCCACCATTAGAGAGTCACTCCTATGGCTTCAGGTGACAAGATGCAATAGCCCCATGAGGTTGGTATTCTTATTCCTGCTTTATAGAGAAGACTGAGGCTTATAGAGGGGATGTGGGCCTGGGGATACCACCCCGTTGGACTTTGGGGCTGCTGGGCTAGGCCTGACTGCTACCTTCCCAGGCCAGTTCAGAAAGCCCTTGGCGTCAGTGAGAGTGTGTGGTGGTTTGCCGAGACCTGGTACCCTGAGCAATGAGTGACAGAGGAGGCGGGTGAGTGACATCCTCTTCTGCTGGTGTTGACAGGCCACCCGCTATTGGGCAACAGGAAGTGTCTGCTGGTGCTCCAGAGACTAGCAGCCTGGGTGGGGATGGGGCAGCCAGATGGGATCAGGGCTTCCCAACTGCAGAAATGGAAAAGCGGAAGCTGAGCTATACTGGAGAGGAAAAGGGGGTGATGGGCTGAGTCAGGAGAATGCTTGACCTCTTCAAGGGACAAGGAGGCCTGTGTGGCTGGGGCAGAGCGACAGAGGTAGAGAGAAGTTGGAGATAAGATCAGAAATGTGACAGGGATCAAAAATACCAATGCCCAGGCACTGCCACAGGTCAATTGCATGCAAATTTCGGGGTGGAGGAGCAGTATTTTTCAAAGTTCTCCAGTTTCCAAAGTGCAACCAAGGCTGAGAACCATTGATGTAGATAACTTTGGTGTTCTGGATGCATCGCTGTTGCTGACGATGAGCATATATCTGGCTTTTACCATTTACGTGACCGCATCACGTAACCATTTACGTGATGCTTTTACCATTTACGTGACTCACTTGTGAATGAGTAGAGGGTAGAGGGTTGTTTTTCTTTTAACCTTATACAATTACTTTTTTTGTGGTCAGTATACGTAACGTAAAATTTACCATCTTAACCATTTTTGAGTGAGCAGTTGAGTGGCATTAGTACATTCACAATGTTGTACCACCATCACCACTATCTATTTCCAGAACTTTTTCAAGTTTCAAACAGAAATTCTGTACCCCTTAAATAATTACTCCCTATATCCCTCTTCTCACCTCCTACTCTGCTTTCTGTCTCTATGAATTTGCCGTGCTAGGGACCACATATAAGTAGAATCAGACAGTATTTGTCCTATTTCATTTAGCATAATGTCTTTAAGGTTCATCCATATTTTAGCATGTGTCAGAATTTCATTCCTTTTTATGGCTGAAAAATATTCCATTCTACGTATATACCTCATTTTGTTTATCCATTTATCTGTTATTGGGCACTTGGGTTGTTCCCTCACTTTGAATATTGTGAATAATGCCGCTGTGAACACAGGTGTACTAATACTGGTTTGAATCCCTGCTTTCAATTCTCTTGGGTATATACCTAGGAGTGGAGTTGCTGGATCATATGGTAATCCTATGTTTAACATGTTGAGTAACTGCTAAATTATTTTCCCCAGCAGCTGCTCCATTTACATTCCCATCAGCAATGCACGAAGGTTTCAAACAAACAGACAAAAAAAAAAAACCCAAAACAAAACAATGCACAGGGTTCTGATTTCTCCACATCTTCACCAACACTTGTTATTTTCTGTGTGTTTTTTCCCCAATCATAGCCATCCTAGTAGGTATGAAGTGGTATCTCTTTGGTGTTTTTTTTTAAACTTTGCCTTTTTATTTTATTTTTTAAAAATTTATTTATATGGCCGTGCCACGCTGCATGCGGGATCTTAGTTCCCCTTCCAGGGATTGAACCGTGCCCCTTGCAGTGGAAGCTCTGAGCCTTAACCACTGGACTGCCAGGGAAGTCCCTCATTGGTGTTTTGATTTGTATTTCCCTAGTGACCAATGATGTTGAGCATATTTTTTTATATTTATTGGCCATCTGTATATCTTCTTTAGAGAAATGTTTATTCAAGTCCTTTGCCTACTTTTGAATTGGGTTGTTTATCTTTTTGTTGTTCAGTTTTAAGAGTTAGTTTTTGTATATGGTGTTAGGAGTCCAATTCCATTCTTTTGCACGTGCATATCCAGTTTCTCCAGCACTATTTGTTGAAAAGACTGTCTTTTCCACATTGAATGGTCTTGCCACCCTTGTTGAAAATCAGTTGACCATATATGTGAGTGCTTATTTCTTGCTCTCTGTTCCATTCCATTGGTCTGTATGTCTGTCCTTATGGCAGTACCACACTATATTAATTACTGTAGCTTTGTAGTAAGTTTTGAAATCAGGAATTGTGAGTCTTCCAACTTTGTTCTTTTTCTTTTTTTTTCAAAATTATCAGCTATTGAGGTCCTGAGTTGAGGTGTTTTTATTTTTTTAATTTATTTTTAATTTTTTAAAATATAGTTGATTTACAATGTTGTATTAGTTTCAAGTATACAGCAAAGTGATTCAGTTATACATATTATATATTGATATATTCTTTTTCAGATTCTTTTCCATTATAGGTTATACAAAATATTGAGTGTAGTTCCCTGTGCTATATGGTAGATCCTTGTTGGTTATCTATTTTATATATAGTAATGTACATCTATCTGATAATCCCGAACTCCTAATTTATCCCTTCCCCCCTTTTCCCCTTTGGTAACCATAAGTTTGTTTTCTATGTCTGCAGATCTATTTCTGTTTTGTAAATAAGTTCATTTGTATATATTTTTTTATATTCCACATATAAGCGGTATCATATGATATTTGTCTTTCTCTGTCTGGCTTACTTCACTTAGTATGATAATCTCTAGGTCCATCCATGTTGCTGCAAATGGCATTATTTCATTCTTTTTTATGGCTGAATAGTATTCCATTATATATATGTATCATACCTTCTTTATCCATTCATCTGTCGATGGACATTTAGGTTGCTTCCACATCCTGACTATTGTAAACAGTGCTGCTATGAACATTGGGGTGCGTGTTCTTTATGAATTACGGTTTTCTCTGAATATATGCCCAGAAGTGGGATTGCTGGGTCATAATGGTAGTTCTGTTTTTAGTTTTTTAAGGAACCTCCATACTGTTCTCCATAGTGGCTGCACCAATTTACATTCCCACCAGCAGTGTAGGAGAGTTCCTTTTTCTCCACACTAGAGATGTTTTTATAGGTGAGGAAACTGAGGTTTGAGCCTTCCTGAGGTTGCCAACCTGGACTGGCCACCAGTCTATGACAAACCCCCTATAACTCTCCCAAACCTGGACATACTTGGAGAGACACCATCCTTAGAGAGAATCCCCTGGGGATGGTGGGCTCCTCCTTACAGTTGCCCTACCTCTGGCCCCCTGAGAAGGCCCATGACTTCTGAGCTTCCTTGAGGCCCCACCAGCTCTCACTCTTCAAGGAGGATTGTCCCACAGGCTGGGGTCACCGACTTCTTCAGTGGATCATGAGACGGCCCTGAGGGAATTGATGTCCACCCTGGCCTGGGCCTGCCTAGACCTGAGGGGTCTTTGAAAACCAGGACTTCTACCCCCAACTGCCCAGATGGCAGCCACTGAAGCAGAAGGGGTCCTCTTCTTTGTCACCTCTTGAATGTTTTCCCTTCATTTGGACCAGCTCTGAGCCCACTCTTCCAGGCCTGGGGCCCCCAGACTGCAGGTGGTAGGAAGGTCCAGGAGATCAGCTGGGGTCAGTCCATGCAAGCAGGGTTGAGGTGGTAGGCAGGGGATCAGCAGAGAAGTCTGGATCCGTGTCTCTGGAGCTGTCGTGAACACTAACAGCTTGGGCTGTGGGGGTCTGCACAGCGTAGAGCAGCACCGTAGTAGGTGCTGTGTTGGTGTCTGCAGTTGTTCTCAGTCTGACCCAGAAGAGGATGGAAATTGACACTGGAACCAAAGGAAGAGTGTGGCTAATTCCAGGGCCAGGGGAAGACCAGCAGCTGAGACTCGGTCTTGGGTCAGGGCGGGAGCTGCCATGAGGCTGCTGGAATTTTATTTTAGTCCTCAGATCACCCCCAACCTTAGAGGGACTGCAGATTCATTGAGGGGAGGAGTTTGCATTCCAGGGTCCAAAGGTCTTGGTTTGAGTCCTACCAACGTACGGGTGCAAGTGAGGGGCTGAGTGGGAAAGGTAAGCAGTGAATGGTTCCAGAGAGCACAGGCTTCCCTCAGGCAGCCCCAGGGCCCCAGAACCCTGGAGGTGGCATCTTGCTCCACTTAGAGATGTATTTTCCCACAGTGCGGCGCAATGCCGGATGCACACTGGCTGTGTTGGGCAGGGTGAAGCAATTTCCCAGTCTCCAACACAGAACCCTTGCTTGGAAGGCGCCGTCTTTGTCTCTCACACTGCCTTTAGAACCCGATGCACTGCTTGGATTCCGCTGCATTCACGGTGTGGCCCTGGTGAGTCCCTCCACTCTCTCAGCCTCTGGCTCCTTGTCTGTATTAAATCCATTACCGTGGTTAAAAGATAGACGTGGTGAAATGAATGTTAATGGCCTAGGGCAAGAAGCCCCGCATATAGACCCTCGGCAGGTAGAGGAGCCCAGGAAGCCCCTGGGCTTGGAAGGCGTTGGAGCCAGAGCCCAGGGTCAGCTCTGAGGCCCAGAACCTACCAAGGCCAGCAGAGGAGGCTGAGGGACCTAATCCAGGGGCTGTGGGTGTCTGTTCCTGCCTTTGGGGAAAGGTGTGAGGAGTGGGGGTCTCCTGCACCCCAGGGGCCCATCTCTGTCTCTTGAGCAAGTCTCAAGCCCAGAGGAGGCTGTCAGTCCTCACCCTGAAGCAATTCACAGCTACCAAGCAAGACACCCCACGTCAGCCCAGTGAGGGCTTGGAGTCCAGTGTGCGTTCCACTATACGGGTGAAAAAATTAAGGCTGAGAGATCGGAAGCAAGCAGTCGATTGGATTCCAACCAGCTAGGATTCAAACCCAGCTCTCCTTTTTTATTTCCTTTCTTGGTTTTTACTTTTACTTGATATGTACTAATCACCATGGCCACCATTTTCCAGGAGCTCCTTAAGTTTCAGGGTGCCCTTTGTTGGGCTCCTACATATATTATATCATTTAGTCCTCAGAGTCCCAGGGAAAGTGGACAGTGTGTTCACACTCATTTTACAGAGGAGGGAATCTGTGCACAGGAGCTTAAGTAACTCGCTCAACTTGTGCGCATGGGACTGGCCAGGACGAGGACGCAGTGCCTGGGGTCTTCCCACACCCCCTCCCTGGACTTTCTCTTGTCGAGGTGTTCCCTGTGGGCCATCCTCTGGCAGGTGTAGGAGGTGTGGGAGGGGTGATAATTGCAGAAGGAGACGTGCAGAGACAGCGCCTGGGCTACAGACGCCGGTCCCCAGTCCCTGGCCGGTTACTCACAAGCTGGAGGCCGTGCAGCAAGGAGCCCTGTGCAGCTGGCCACGCGCAGGGGATGGTCAGTGCCTGCCCTTGCTGACAGGTCAGAGTCTCCTCCGGGGCTCAGCATGTTCCCTACCTGCCCTCAGCCCTGGCCACTGCTGGATCCTACAAACCCCCCGCCTAATCAACTTGAGTGGGGGGCACTACAGAGGAGCTGTGTGACCTGGGCAAGTCACTCACCTTGCTGAGCCTCCGTTGCTCATCTGTGACGTGGGGCAGTAAGGGCACAGTCCTGACATTGCAGGCTTCTCTGGGAATTAGAGGCATGGAGAACACTGGCCTCTACCCATCCACATCCCGTCCATCCTGTTCCCTTCCCCTGAATTTGGAACCTGGCCCTGGATCCTCGTTACCTCCAGGGAGGGCCCCACCACTTGGTCTGCCTGACTCAGGGCTCCACCTCAGCTGGCCTCAGGCTACCTCTTCAGACACCTGCTCCAGCCCCTCAGACCCCTCACTGCTGCTTTCTGCTGGGCTTGTAGCCACTCACAGCTCTGAGCATCAAGCTTCCGGTCTCCTAAACCCGAGAGGCTCATCCCCACCTCCAGGCCTCTGCCCCAACTCGTGTTCACTCCCTGCCCCACCTCTTGTGCTAACTACTACACGTTTTGGTTTCATAAAGCAGGAGAGAGAAGTGGGGGATCGAGCTGGGCTTTTAAGAGCAGAGGGGAAGTGAGAAGTACATCACAGAATGGGGGAGGGCAGTGCAGTAGAGGAGGCCCTTCCTGCTTCACACTGGAAGAGGCCTATTTAAAAGAACAAAGTCGGAAGCCACACACACCCACACAATTGCTGTTTGAGCCTGGACAAGTTACATAACCTCTCTCATCCTTGCATTCTCCCCGGGTCGGTATTACTGAGATAAGAGGCCCCAGGTATGCACAGTTGGTCCCCTTCTGTTGCTTGTGTTGTTCCCCTGGCCCCCACACCCGGCTCCGTGGGATTCCTGAGAGCTCCTGAACATTCACAGGGCTCCAACGGGGCCCCCTGAAGGCCGCAGGTAACCATCAGCACCCCGCCTCCAGATTCCCCAAATCTTGGGGCCCAGCTGAGCCCCAGGTCAAGGGCCTGGATGTCTCAGGGGCCCATCCAGCAGGGTTGCTTGAGTAAGGGGCCCTCTAAGGCCCAGGGCAGGCCTCAGACTGGGGCTCAGTGGAGAGCTAGAGCCCTCTGGAAACTCATTTCTAATCCCAAGCCCCCGTCAACCCAGCTGAACCCAGAGTAGCTCATCTAACCACACTCAATGTGCTTTTGTTCCTTAAAAGGAAGCTTTCTTGGCTCTCTCCCTTTGCCACCTATCCTGGGCCATCTTAGAAAAGCTGTAAATCACCCCCCTATTTGTCTGCTTATGAATGGACTCCTCCAGTCTTTGAGTCAGGGGACACCTAGACCCAGAACACCTAGTCCAGCACATCACCTGAGGCTCGAGTCCTCTCTGCGGAATCCCTAACCTGATCATAGAGCCGGCGATGGGGCATTCTCCATGCATCAGAGCGGCTCACCTGTATTGCACATTTGGGGCCACCTGGGCTCTTGGAGTTGGCCTCTCTGGGGGCACCAACCACGGACACGCCCTCTGCTCCTGATGGCCCCACAAAGCTCTGCAAATGACCACATTCCCCAATGGCTCCTCAAGGGCTGAGACTAGGGAACTTCTCTTTACCCAACCCTCCTCCTGGGGTACTCTGGGTAAGAAACCGGCTTGCTCACTTAAGTCTCTGACCCATCCATTCATCCATCCATCCATCCATCCATCCATCCATCCAACCAAGCCATACATGGGTGTCTGGTCCTTTGCTTTTCCTCAGTTTAGCAGCCAATAATGGTGGAGATGCGGGGTACCAGCTGTGAGGCAGTGGAAAGAGCCCAGTTGCTATTCATTGGCTTATCCTCTCTGAGCCTCAGTTTCCTTATCTGTACAACAGGGATAATAATACATTGTACAAAGTAGAGGGGACAAGTCTGTCTGGCTTCTTTAAAGGTGCTGGATAACGAGTCATTGAATTGCAAACAAATGGTCTGGTGTTCTCCATGGGGCAGCTCAGGAGCTGTCATAAACCCACGTCAGCTCGAGGGCCTCCCTCAGACGCTTCCTCAGCCGTTGTCCAGTGTATTTGCTGAGTGTTGCCGTGCAGACCAGGGCACCAGGACCCAGTGGGCAAACAGACCCACATTCTGCCTCCAGGGGGCTGCCTTCTCCAGAGTTCAGTGCTTACTACCTCAGGTGTGCTGACAATCCCAGTGGTTTGGTCTCTCAGCCCACAGCAGACAAGCAACAGTGGACTAGTTGTTAATAAACCAGCCATGGTAGGCACCTTGGCCGCAGAGAACTGTTAAACTGCGGTAAAAGGAGAGGGCAAAGCAGCCTGGGCACCATGAGGCCTGTAACTGTGTTCAAAATCGCAGCCCTTGGCTTCTGGGGCTTCCTGAGATGAAGGGAGTAAGTCCAGTCTCCCTGTTCTGTCTCCTCTTCACTAGTAAAAGGTGATTTTTTTAAAAAAAGAAAGAAAGAAAAATGTTAGAAAAAATATATAGGGCTACCCTGGTGGTCCAGTGGTTAAGATTCCACGCTTCCACTGCAGGGGGTGTGGGTTCAATTGGGGAAGTTCTGCATGCCGTGCAGAGCAGTCAAAAAAAAAAAAAAATATATATATATACATATATATATATAGAGAGAGAGCGCCTAGCAACCCAAGAGCACATCAGTTATTAGAAAGGTTTTTGACAAGCATGGCTAGCATTTTACAGAAGGTTTCTGAACTTGGTTAGGGTGCAAGCAGGAAACTTAATGTTTTTCCTTCCACCTTCCAAAGCCACTGGTAGCTCTCCCTTCCTCTACCCTGGGCACGTGTTAGAGCGTTTCTAGTCCTTTTCAGGTCTAACTCCCTCCAGTTCCACCACATATCAAAATCTCACTCTTGTTCACTTGAAAGTTTCCCAGTCTCCCCACTTGGCCTGTGATTGGAAGCCGATGCCGGGGGACAGAGAACGGGTCCGTCTCTGCACTCGCCGTGTTCTGCCACCTCCACTGCCTGCTGCTTCTGTGTCTTCACAGATGGCGTGGGGCGCGGGCTTGGAAGCTCTAAAGGGGTACTTCACCCCTTATTTCCCTGGTGCTGCTGTAGCTGGTGCGGCGGGTAGCAAACGCACACAGGTCAGCTCTTCCTCTCCTGGCTGCCTCGGCGGGCTCTGTCCCCTGCAGCTGTCCATGTCTGACCCCTCCCAGCTGCTCCCCACCGTCCACTCCAGGCAGCTTCTTTCGGGGACTCTTCCCTCGCTTACTACCGGCAGCTCTTCCCAGCCACCTTCCCGGCCTCCACTTGGTTCCCAGGAAACACATGGTGCCAGTTCCCAACTGCTCCCTCCCCAGGCCTCACTCCCCTCAGGCAGCTCCAGCCCACCCCGGACTTCAGACTTCTCTAGGTAAGATGCAGCCATGGTTGCCATGGCTTCCAAAAGCCAGCAGACAGACAGCAGCCTCCCTACTGGAAGGGCAATTAAAGGCCACTTCCTGTCCCTAAACCTGTTTCACAGTCAGGAGGCCCCAGAGAAGGCAAGGGACTTTACTAAGACTACCCAGCTTCTTCCTGGCAGATCAGACCTGGTACCAAAACCCAGGCCTCTCCCTCTAAGGTTAGAGGTTTCGCTGTCCTCTGAGGGACTTTATATTCTGGAATTCCACATAAGGGAACATTTGAAAAGGCTTCTGCAGCCTTTTAAATGGACCCTCTGGTGGGGGAGGGTGTGTGGTAGGGAGATAACTTGTTTTTTCCAGCCTGGCACATCTGGGTTCTATCTGGTGGGGGGGCGGGGAGGCGTGGTGAGAGGCAGGCAGGGACAGGGTAGGGCATATGGGGAGCTACCACTTGCTGAACAGCCCCTGAGCCTGGGGCTTTGCAGAGGGGTGAGGGAATGAACCAAGATCTGGTCTGGGGGAGCTGGGTTCAAATCCCTGCTGTGCCCTTCAGGGCCCCTGAGCAGATTAGGTAACCTTTCTGGGTTCCATTTTTCTCATCTGTAAGATGGGGGTAATCCTGGCTCAGGGCAACCACGGACCTTGCTTTTACTATTCTCACCTGTGTACATTATTTCACTGGCTTCTCAGATCAAACCTAGGTGGTGGGAACAATTAGGCTTCTCTTTACAGGGAGGGAAGTAGAGGCTGAGAATGACCAGGACCACAGGGTGGGGTGTGAACCTGTATCTGGTCTGCTGAACTCTGTCCAATCTCTCAGGCCAGGCCCGGGCCCCCTCCCTGACTGGGCGGCCAATCTGCCCTGATAGGGCTGTGCCCTAGAGGGTGGGCTGTCAGGGCTAGGAGAGGTTGGCCTCTGCCCTCACTTCCTCCATGAGGAAACCAGGTCCCAAGAAGGGAAGTGGCTTGCTTGGCACCCTGGTCTCTGTGGCCTAGCCCATGCAGCCACCAAGAATTGTACGGGTATAAAAAGGAGGAAGTGGCAGTGTGTACAAAGGCTAGCTCTCTACCCACCCAGTGGGGGCATGGCAGGGCCGGGGTCAGCTGGTGGGCCTGGACAGTGGCTCACAGCCAGAGCCACCCAGAGAAGGGAGCAGGTGGGCTGTCCCTGAGCACAACCCAGCACCCAGGCCTCCCACATGCTGCCTTCAGGCTGAGGTAGGACCATGCTTCCTCCTGCCAGAGCTGTCCTGAGCACCTCCTCCTGCAGCCCCGATCTGACCCCTCTATGGGGAAAAGGAGGTCCAGAATGGCCACACAGTGAGGGTGGCAAGGCCTGGGGTCCCACATCTGGCTTGAGGGAGGTCTCCCAAAAGAGGGGACCGCACCTGCCTGCCACCTGGCACCCTCCCCTGGGGTGGATCGCCCTAGTGCCACACGGTGAGGGCGGGGCCTCTGGCTGCTTGCCGGCTCTCAGCAGCTTATCTGCAGAGCCGGCACGGCCCTTCTCCAGGGCAGCGTTCCTCTGACCCAGCCTGGCACAGAGCTGGCCTCTGTGAATCCATGGTAACTGAATGACAGACCGAAACACAGCTTTGGTTTGAAGCAGAGAGAATTTGGGAAATCATTTTCAAAAGTTTTTTTTTTTTTTTGCGCTACGCGGGCCTCTTACTGTTGTGGCCTCTCCCGTTGCGGAGCACAGGCTCCGGACGCGCAGGCTCAGCGGCCATGGCTCACGGGCCCAGCCGCTCCGTGGCATGTGGGATCTTCCCGGACCGGGGCACGAACCCGTGTCCCCTGCATCGGCAGGCGGACTCTCAACCACTGGGCCACCAGGGAAGCCCCTTTAATCATTTTTTGATGTTTCAAAATGTAAAAGAGCTGCTGGACTGTCTACTGAATGACTGATGTCGGTATGTGAGTTTGGGGACAAGCTGACCTGGGTTCACATCCCAGATTCTGATCTTTACCAGCTGAGGGACTTGGGCAGTCACTTCCCCTCTTTTCCTCCTTATCACCATCCTTACCTCCCTGGGTGTGTGGTGTTTTCAATAAGAAAACAGCTGTGATATTCTTGGTATGGTGTGTGGTAAGTGGACTCAATAAATAGCAATTTCACAGAGAGCAAGGCCACAGGCAGGTCTCAGGTGACAGAGGCTGCAGGTAGACAGAAGGAGATGGGAGGCCCTGCCTTCTGGTAGCTTCTGCACTGTGGAAATGGCAGCCTGAGCCTGTCAGCAAGGGCCCTGAAAGGGAGCCCTGGATGCCTAGAGGATGGAGCTGGGTAGGTGCAGGGAGGAAAGGCCAGGATGCGCCCCCTGGAGGAGGTGACTCTGGTGCTGGGCCTTAGACAGTAAGCCTGCAGGGCTGATTGATTAACTGATTGAATGATTGGTTAGTTCATTTGCTCAGCGGCTTCCTGAGCCCAGCTGTGCCCAGCTCTGAACCATGAGTCAGAAGCCCTGGAGGGAGAGGCAGTGGTGGGGTGGAGGAGGGGTACAGGCTGGCAGGGAGCAGGCCCCAGGGACTCAGGCACTTCCTTGGAACAATCTAGTCACTTGTGACGGTGGCTCACTTGGCCAAAGCCCCTGCCGGCACCAGCGCACTCTGAGCAGGGGCTGGACCAGACTCTCAAGCCTGGAGTGCTTTGGGGACTTGAGCTCCTGAGGACCCAGTCTGCAGGACCCCTCTGCCTGCTACCTCCTCCAGAATGGCCAATGTAGGTTTGCTTTTGCTTCTCTTTCCACTCTGGGGGTCTCAGGAAGGACAGTGGGGTTTCCCTGGGGAGTGGGAACTGGGCATGGGGCTGGGAGGGAAGAGCAGAGTGTCCGCTGCAGGGCTGGGCTTGGTCAGCGTCTCCCTGCTCAGGCCCCCCTCCCAGAGGCATCGGGGAGTAACAGCAGGTGCCCTGCAAGTCCAAATCCTTGTCCTGCCTCTGCCAGTAGGACCTCAGGCAGGTCCTTCCCTTCTCTGGGCCTCAGTTTCCCCAAGGACTGAGGGGCACTGGACAAGATGCTTCCCAGTTCTGGTGGTCTATGGAATTTGGCCCTGAATACTGGTGTCCAGCTCAGAGTGACCCCCTTAGGGGGGAGGGCAGATCCATTTTCCTCGCTGGCTGCCACAGGCTTTAGTCCTGGGGGTCCGGAGGGAGGACAGAGGCTGAGGGGCAGGAAGCCGTGGTCTGCTGCCTGGTTAGTAGGCAAGTGGCCCATGGAAGCCTGGTGCACACTAGCCTGGACATTGTGGTGGACAGGCCTGCAGGAGTTGGGGGGTTGACTCCCTCCTGCTGGGGTTCTGAGTAGTCAGCCAAGGCCCAGGCCCGCTGCTTGTCACCCAGTGGGCAGCTGAACCTGGGTCTCAGGCATTTCTAGTGCTGCTTAAGGAGGAGGGTGTGAGCTTGGGATCCTAACCATCCTACAGGCCTGCAGATTCCATTATTCTGAGTTTGCTGAAGGTGGGCTGGGCCTGGCACGGGGCCATCTGGAGCAATCTGTGGCATCTCTGCCCTTCTCTACCACGTCTGATTCTCCTTAGACCTTGAAGAAAAACACCCTCTCCTCAAGTACTACCTCCCGCCCCCAGCTTCCTACACCAGCAGCTCAGAACCCACTCCAGGGGTGAGAGTCAGATCAACAGCAGGACGGCTGGCAGAGAGGCAGCTGTGTCCTGTGAATTCTCCAAGATGGCCCTCTCCCCACCATCCCGGCTAAGAGGCGGACCTAGGGAGTGCTGGGTGTCCTGGGCTACTAGGTGTGTCCTAAGTGTGTGCTAGGATGTGCCCTAGCCCTGACCCTCAAGGCCCACCTCAGCAGATGGGTGCAGGAGCCCGGCATGGCATCCGGTACACAGTGGATGATCAGGGAACAGAAGTTGCTCTTGTCTCTGCAGAGGCTGTAGAGTGCAGGGGGGTGAAGGGCACGGACCCGAATAAGACAGCCTGGGTTCAATGCCACACCTGCTGCTTTCAATCTGTGTCCCCCTGGGTGCACTTCACCCATCTGTGCCTCAGTTTTCTTACTTGGACCCCTGAGATAAGAGGGTAATTGAGAAGGTGACAGGAGTGAGCAGTGTGGGGCACCCCATAAAGGCTGTCATCATGGAGCCTTGGTTGGGACCCTTCCCATGGCTGTCTTAGATTAGAGTTGCTGTGTCCTGACTGTGAGCTCTGATCCACAAGGGGCTCACCTACACCTGGTACCTCCACAGATGGGGGACCTACTGTGTGCCTGTGTGAAGCTGTTACCAACCAGCGTTCTTGGCTTCCTTAATAAATAGAAATTGATCAGAGGCCAGACAAGAAATTCAGGCAAGGTTTTATTGGGGCCCCTGCCGCAGCACCGGGGAGCGAGAACAAACAACACGTTCCCTTGTTTGCCCGCTCGCTCAAGGGGGGAGAACTTGTTCTTTATACGGGGTGAGGGTAGGGGTGTGTCCAGGGGTCGGGCTGGAGGGGTAGCTTAGGTGGTTTGCCCACCCCTTAGCTGGTATTGTGTGCAAGGAGCTTTTGCTCCCCCGGCTCTTCAGAAGTGGCAGTTGAGGTTTTCTTGGTCTTTTGTATCTTTTGGTCCAGAATTTGCCCCAAATGCACATGCACGCCGTTATTTTTAGTCCCACATAATTTCTTTGTATTTTGTAGCTTGAGGAGAGGTGTGTCCAGGTGCCAGCACTGCAGCACTGCAGCAAAGGGGCCCAGGTCCCAGCCTGTCTCAAAGCCAGGTCCTGAGTCCCAAGAGCTCGTTCTTGGCTAGGGCAGACGGGGAGGCCAGGCTGGAGGAGGTCAGCAGGGTCCTCGCCAGGCTGCAGTCTGCATTCCCCCGACCCACGCAGCCCGGCTGCGGCCCTCACACGTCCCTCTGTCCTGTGCTCCAGTGCAGGGACTTCACGGCCCACACGGGCTACGAGGTGCTGCTGCAGCGGCTGCTGGACGGCAGGAGGACCTGCAAGGACGTGGAGGAGCTGCTGAGGCAGAGGTGAGCCCCTCCCCCAGCCCCTGGGAAGTGGCCGAGCCCCCATCCTGGCTGCGCCCCACCCCACGCCCCGCTGTAAGAAGTCAGGAGCGCGACTCTCCTGTTTGTCCCGGCCTGGGCCTCCCCCAAGTGGGCAAATAATCTAATGTTCCTCCAGATGTCCTTGAATTTAGCCAACACTTATTTAGACGAAGGGCTGGAGGCTTATCCTTCTCAAGGAGGAGCCCGCCGGCCAGCTGACCCCCAGAGGCTGAGCGGGTGGACCGTCAGGTCCTCCTGCCACCGCCGGCGGACTCTGAGCCGCGGGCGGCGGAAGTGGAGGAGACGCAGCGCCCATGGGTTGTCATTGCAGGGCCCAGGCAGAGGAACGGTATGGGAAGGACCTGGTGCAGATCGCCCGGAAGGCAGGCGGCCAGACAGAGATCAAGTAAGAGGGCCCCTCCTGCTTCGCCAGGCACTTTCCACAGGGTTTAGGGCCTCCCCGTGTGGGGTGGACTGGGGAGGGCCGGGGAGGGTCTGGATGGCTCCCAGGGCAGGGTGCCTGGAGGGCATCTCTCTTGGGAGTCAGGCATTCTGAGTGAGGTCAGGTTCTGTGTGTGGGAAGAAAGCCAGCAGTCTGAGCACCAAGGAGGCCCTGGGCAGGGGGTGAGGTCATCTGTCCTCAGGTGCCTGCACACAGCCCGCACCCTCTGGGCGGCCTCCATCTAAGTCCTGAGAGCCCTGAGGGGAGGTGACAGGACCCCACTGGCTGCCCGAGACCCCGCAGCATCGGCTCAGGCTTCCAGGAGGGACTGTGTGGCCACAGGTGGGGGTGCCAGTTCCTCACCCGTTAGCCCTGGGACCTTGGTGGGGGGGGGGTCACTGACACTCTGTGCCTCCATTTCCTCATCGGTGAGCAGATGACAGTACAACCTTCCTCAGAGGAATATGTGAGTCCAGGGCTGGCTCAGGCCTGGCTGGGAGGGAAGGTAGTAAGGGCACTTGCTGCTGTGAAGCCGCTGGGCCTCTCTGGCCCTGGGGCCTGGGCCTCTGTGTGCGGACTGTCAGGCGGGGACGCAGATGGAGACAGAATGATGATTTGAGGGCAGCTAAGGAGAACTTTCTAACAGTGGAGTGGAGGGGCTGCCTCGGGACGTGTGGACTCTCCCTACTGCATGAGGACCGAGCCAGGCTGAGGAGCAGACAGGACCCTGGACTCCAAGTCCTGGTAGGGCTCTGATGAGTCCTTCTCCTCCTACCCCAGAGCCGCAAGACCTCACTCAGCCTACGGCTGCCATAGCAACCCCTGCCCCCTGCCCCTGCTCCCACAGGGGTCAGGCCTGTGAGCGTCTGACTCTGCCCAAGGAAAGTGGCCCTGGACCCCGTCAGCTGCAAAGCCCAGAACCGGGTCCCCTTGTTTGAGTGTCTGAATAAACAACACGCTTTAAGTCTCCTAAAGACATAGGCAACCCTGGCTGGTCCCTGCTTCCAACCTGGAGTCGGGGAAAACTTAGGGAGGGCTAGAGGAAGGTTGAAGAGTGGTGTGAGCCAGGGGAGTTGAATGCTCAAGGCCCAAGGGTCCTGTGCTGGACCACAGAGTGTGAACGGCAGCTTCAGGAGTACGAACGCAGGAGCCCCAGTCCCCACTTGACCTTTGTGAGCTGTGTGACTGGGAGCAAGTCACTTAACCTCTCTGAATTGGGTTCTCATCTGTCCACTCCAGTGGGCTGTCGAGCAGATAAAGATGGCAGGGCCGAGGATGAATACCAGTGCAGAGGAGGGCTCAGGACATGGTGAGGAACGAATGGAAGTCTGTGGGGACCTTCTTTGTCTTCCAGGCAGGGGGTGGAATCAAGGGAGCGTGACCCAGGGGGAGTCCCTGCCCACCTCCTGCCCTCCCAGGCCTGCTGGAAAAGGAGAACTTTCCCAACAAGAGAGGAGACCTCCTGGGGGAAGTGCTCCAGGCAGGGTCACGGTGGGAGGTCAGGCTGGAGATGGACTGCGTGAAGCACACTCAGGGGGCTGTGAGTCACAGGGGACTTAAAATAGGGAAGGAGAAGCCACCAATGAAGAGAATAAAGTGGGAATGGAGCCAGGTGAGCAGTGGGAAGGGTGGAGAGGTGCACAGAAGTGGCCAGGGCGAGGCTGTGGGCAGCACTGATTCCCTGCGTGGTTATAGGAGGCCGAGTGGGTCAAGGTCTGCCCTACCCTATATGCTGTGTGACCCTGGGATGGTCACTCCCCCTCTCTGAGCCCTGGGTCCTCAGCTGTGAAAGGGGACAATCACTCCCAAGAGTTGCTCTGGACAGTCACAATGTCAAGCAGAGAGCGCCAAGCCACAGCGATGCTCAATAAACAGCAGGGGTCTTTACGATCTCATGGGCCCCTCTATAAGTAAGATAAATTGGGGTCACCCGGTTTAGTTTAACGCTAAGGAGCCTGCCTGGCCAGCCCAGACCATTTCCTCTGAGGCCCAGCCCCTCCCTGGCCCTGGCCCTATCCTTAGAGACACAGCTTCCATCCAAGGTGGGAGCACCAGGGTGGGGCCCCAGGCCAGGGAAGGGAGGAGAGTCAGGGTCCACCTTGCTGCCTACCAAGGAGGAGCTGGTGCCTGGGCTGGGAGGGCCAGGCCCTAAGGCTCAGCCTAACCAGTGGAAGGAGAGGCAGGAACAAAACCCACAGGGGCACCGCTGCACAGCCACACGGGTTCCAGAGCAGGCTGGGAGCAGTGCATGCATACCAGCATTGCCCCGAGTTCCCCATCGAGCTGGGGTGGCCAGAGGAGCAGGGCAGAGCAGAGGGCACCTCCTGGGAGAGGTGGAGAGGAAGGGAAGGCACTTTCCTGACAGAGGACCGGCACGGACAAAGGCTGGAGGTTGCAAAGCTCAGGGCACGTTCAGAACCAGAGAGTCAGGAGGCAGGAGGCAGACCATCCCGGCTCACCTGCTGCTTCCCGTAGGGCTGTGCCCCTTGCAGCTCCCAGACTATGCACAGTAGGTACTTCACAATTATTGCTGTTGATCCACAAGGCATGTACTAGGGTTGGTGACACCATTAAGTCATTCCTTTCTTTAACCGTGGGCCAAGCATCCATCATCCAGCCAAGCATGTTTGGAGCACCTACTATGTGCCGTGCCCTAGGCTGAGTTGGGAGGGATTCAGAATTTTTAAAATAAAGGGCCTCACTGTTCTGAAGCCGGGGTCTAGCACATTGAGGGTAACTTCACTCTCGTCCCCAGTCCTTTGCATCAGAACATCACTCCAAGGGCCCTCTCATGCCCCACCTCCTCCAGGAAGCTCTCCCAGACACTCTGGCCTTGCCTGCCTGTCAGGGTCTTGACTTAGACCAGGTTGCCCCATCCCACACCAACGTGGAGGGAGGGCTCTTTCTGGGTAGGGTGAGTGGCAACCATGACAACATGGGTCGCTTCCTTGTCGCCGTGGAGACTTATGGGGTTGGCACCTGGCAAAGCTGGCCTGGCCACTCCATGTGGGGACTGGTAGCTCATCCTGCAGGGCCTGTCTCCTGGTCAGGGGGAGCCCTCTGCCTCCCCATGGCCAAGGCCCCTGTGTCCCATGCGATGCTTATTCTCAGCCCCTGGGAGGGTGGGCGGAGGGCTGGGGGTGCATAGGCTGGATGCGGTGAACGAGGAGGACAAAAGCCAAGGGGTGAAGTGACCCCAGAAATAGCCCAGCGAGAGCTGAGAGGGTGAAGCAGGCCAGCCTCCCCACCCCTGCTGCCTGAAATAGAGCATTTCTGTGTCATCCCCTGACCTCAGACTGGTCAGAAGGCCGGAGACTCAGCCACATATATTAAAACAAGGTTACTCCCACCTTCAAGTGATTTTTAGCATTCTCCTCCTTCACACATTGACTCAGCAAGCATCTGCTGGGCAGTGGCAATGGAGGACACACAAATAAGACCTGGTCCCCAACTCGAGGGATCCCCACAAGCCCTTTCAAATGCATCTTAAAGAAGCACTAGGTGGGTGCAGGGGGCTTACCCATAACATCTAAACCACACATCCAGCCCTTACAGAAAGTTCACCTTGACTCTCCTTCCAACCTTGGGGCCTTTGCTCTGGCTGTTGCCTTCATTTCTCCCCTGCGAGGTCTAGCTGAAATACCACCTCCCCCAGAAAGCTGTCACCTCCCCCCACCTCTTGTTCATCCTGCGCCACGTAGGGTGCCGAGTGTCACAAGCTGCAGAAGCTGCATGGGGCAGGGGTTCAGGAAATAAAGGGGAATTGAGGCAGGGCTGGGGGCAGCTTCCTGCGAGCCCCTTCACAGTAGCCGCGAGCAAGGACGGCCCCCACCTGAGTCCTCACACCCTCTCGTCCCTGCTTCACCCCCACTTGTCACAGCCTAAAACGCTGTGTTTTCCTGTCAAAAGAGAGGGATTTTTTTCATGATCTCTCTTCCTCTGAGCTCAGAGCATGAAGGTATCACTGAGGATATTGGAGGGAGAGAGGCGGGCCCTGTTCCCATCAGGGCTCCTCTGGGGTCAGCTCACTCAGGCCCAGCCTCCAGCAAGGGGAGCAAGAGGCCCATCTCCTGTGAGCTGGGAGGCAGGGGCCTCCTGGCTGGCTGGTGCGCAGGGGGTGGGATGGCAAAGCAGGGACCACGAGATGATGCGTGTCCCATGGTGGTACAGAAGTACAGAAGGAGACATTTACACTGGAAATTCAGACTGTTTGGAACAGAATTCCAGGCTGAGTGTCCTGAGAGCAGGGTTGAAAGGGGCAATGGGATGAGTTACACACGAGGACACTGGTGACTGATAACAGAGGTCAGAGGCTTGCCAGGGGTCCCCATCCTTGACATGTGATGGAGACACGGTAGAGGAGAGCTCTGGGAAATCTGGGTCATGGTTTCCCTGAGTGGTTTGGAGTTGAGAAAGGCCTTGGAAGTTATCGCTCTGGGCTGTAATCCTAGGGACAATGGGGAGGAGAACCAGGCATTGCCGCTGTTCAGTGGCCTCACAGTTCAGTGCTGTGACAGACACTCAAGGTATCAACCCAAGATGACAATAGGAACAAGTGCTCCGAAGGGACAGAAGAGGAAGCCAGGCAAAGATGCTGCACATAGGGCATTAGCATGTGCAAAGGCCCTGCGCAAGAAGGAACATGGGATATAGAAGGAACTGGTAGGTGGCCAAAGAACAGGGATAACAGGTGAGAAGTGAAGCTGGAGGGTTGGAGGTGATGGGGCAGGGGCTCGGGGTGGTGGCAGTGAGAGGTGGACACATAGGAGATTTGGGAAGTGAAAAAGAAGGTAACAGAGGGGGAGGAGGGTGGAGTCAAGGGCGGCTCGTAAGTTTCTGGTGTGCATAACCTGGTAGACAGTGGTGCCTTTGCTGAGAAGGGAGCCCTGCAGGAGGAGCAGGTTTGTAGGGCGATGAGTCCAGTTTCGGACACTCTGAGTTTGAAGTGTCTGTGAGACGTGAAGTCTAAAAGGAGGTGAGGACCGAGCAGTGGGTGTGCAAGCCCCAGCCTGTGGGAGGGGTCTGGGCAGGGTGTGGTCATGCTGTGGGTCATGATGGGGCATGGAGAAGTGGCCATACTGGACCTAGAGAGGCTCTAACCATGGACGGGGAGACTGAGGCAGGAGATGAGTGTGTGAGAAGGAGGTGTAACTGCTGGCAAGGTGTCAGTTCTGTCAAAGAGTCCTGACCTCTCCACCCCCCGCCAGGGCAGGTGGGGTCACCATGGCAATCACCCCTTCCTTCCTCTGGTAAGAAGCAGAAGGCTCCAGCTCTCTCCACTTGTGTGGCCATGGTCGGTTTCTTTACCTCTCTGACCCTTGTTTTTCTCATCCGTAAAATGCGGATAATGATGGTACCCTCCCTGCCTGGCAGAGGTGTGAGGATTACATAATTTAGGCCAGCATTTGAACGTACATCAGCAGCACCTGGAGATTTGTTAAAACACAGTGTGCTGGGCCCCTCTTCCAAGCTTCCGCTTCAGGAGGACTGGGGTGGAGCCTGAAATCTGCGTTTCTAACAAACTCCCAGGTGATGCTGCTGCTGCTGGTCTGCTGCTCCTCCATGGCCTCAGTTTCCCTAACTGTCCCCATGGGAGGAGGGAGCCCCCCCTGTGAAGCCTGCCTTGCAAGGATTGAGGGGAAATGCAGGCGGGCGGGCAGGGCTGTCTCACTGGGTGTCATGTGGCCATATGGCCACCAGTGGGCGGGAGCGCTGCTCCGCAGAGAGGCTGGATCCTCGCCGCTGCCTGTGTGTGAGTGACCCCAGCAAGCCTGGCCACACTCGGGCCTCAGTTCCCCTATCGGCCTCCACTGACTGTGGCTCCTCAGGCGTCCTGGTGAGGGGGGAGTTAAGGGGCCATAAACACAGGCAGAGAATTTTACCCTTGAGATAGACAAGCCTCACTTCAGGGCCAATCTGCAACCTCCACACACCGTCTCTGTGCACTTGGAGTCTTAGTACCCACAGGGCTGCAGGGAGTGGGGGTGAAAGGTGCCCAATCTATGGGGCTGCCTCAAGGGGACCCCCTACCTGAAGGCAAATCCAGTGGGGGTTTCTGATAAGAGGGGGCATGCAGTAAGCCCTTAGGTGGGGCACTTTGGAGCTACAGCTCAGGTCAGGTTAAGAGGCCTGGGGGACCCCCAGGTCAGGGTGTGCAGTAGTGGGCTCAGGGGAGGGTGGCACAACAGCAACCCTTGTAAAGCATCTTCTTTGCACCAGCTCAGAGGTGCTTTATACATATACATTCATTTAATCCTCATAACCATTCTGTTTGTGCTATTATCCCCATTTTACAGAAGGGGAAAGTGAGGCACAGAGAGGCTACGTAACTTGCCCAAGGTCATACAAAGAGTCAGTGGCAGAGCCTGGATTGAACTCAGGCCGTCTGGCTCCAGGGTCTGCTTCTAACGCACCTGGGAGTCCAGAGCAGGAAGCCCCTACCCAGGTTCCTGGCCTGGGATTCCAAGTCACCTCCCTCCTCTGCCAGGAGGGGGAGCTCACTCCTCTGAGAGGCCCCTGCCCCTGAGAGCTGATGGGCTGGGGCGAGGCACTTTACCGTCAGTCCTGCTCTAAGCAGCAGACAAGGCTGGGCCCTGAGTGGGCTCCGACATCTTTGCTCAGATCTCAACTCCGTTGGTAGCTCTGGGAAACAGCCCCCTGGCAGGACTGCCAGATAAAATATAGAATGCCCCGTTAAATTTCAGATAGACAACAAATATTTTTAAAATTTAAGTGTGTTCCAAATATTACATGGGGCATGTTGACATTCAAAAACTATTTGTTGTTTATCTGAAATTTGAACTTAACTGGGTGGCCTGTATTTTTATTTGCTCCATCTGGCAACCCTACCCTTGGGCATAACCCCCTCACACCTCCTATGCTCAGCCAGCCCCTTCCCTTTCCTTTCTCCTTGGTGCCCT
Organism: Phocoena phocoena; assembly: GCF_963924675.1. Classification (NCBI taxonomy): domain Eukaryota; kingdom Metazoa; phylum Chordata; class Mammalia; order Artiodactyla; family Phocoenidae; genus Phocoena; species Phocoena phocoena. Next base: position 118,070,881 of record NC_089220.1, on the reverse strand, counting down.
CTCTGGAGTGGGCAGTGTCTGCATGTCTGCTTCAGACTGGACACCTGGTGCCTCCTAACTCCTCCTACTGGGTTTTCTCAGGCACCCCAAGCTTAGTGCACCCTAAAATAACTCCCCATTTTCCCTCCTTGGCCCCTCTCAGAGGTGTCACCACCATCTACCCAGCCACCTAGCCAGGGACCTGGGAGCCCCTCAGTTTCTCACTGTCCTCACCTGTACCTCCTATTCATCCTGTCCGAAGGCCCCTACATCTCTCCCCTCCATCACCTCTGCCCTGCTTGTCCCCCTCTTCCCCCACAGCCCCCTCCAAAATGTCCTCAGGTCACCTGCCAGGTCTGAACCCCACCCTCTCCTGCTTCGAGGCAGGGCCCTGAAGATGTGCAGAAGCCAAGAGCATTCTGTCACAGTGGGAGGTTTGATTTCTGAGCGATGGTCACAGTCTGGCTAGAGGGTCCCTGGGATCTAGGTCAGTGTGTGTGAGTAAGCCAGGGCCCTCCGACCAAAATAAAAGTCCCCGGGCCCAGCCAGGACTTCAGGTTCCCCGGCACTGTCCTCCTGCTGACCCTGGTCTTTCTGTTTTGCAGCTCCCTGAGGGCCTCCTTTGACTCTCTGAAGCAGCGTAAGTCCCACCTGCTCCCCACTCCAGGCTGCAGGGTGACAGGACCTTCTGGGAACACCAGATCCCCCACCGTTGGGGATGGATGGATGCTGGCCGGGAGTTGAGGCTGGTGGAGGACTTGGGGGTGACAGAGATGAGCTGTGGGGTGGGGGTGGGCTGGCCCAGGCAGGGGCAAATATGTGAGTGGCTGGGGCCCACCAGGTCTGACACCGGGGACCACTGTCCTTACTCCACCCCCAGAAATGGAGAACGTGGGCAGCGCCCACATCCAGCTGGCCCTGGCCCTGCGTGAGGAGTTGCGGAGCCTGGAGGAGTTTCGTGAGAGGCAGAAGGAGCAGAGGAGGAAGGTAAGGGGCCGCGGGGATGGGCCTCGAGTGGGTGGTGGCTGTTGTCGCTGTGGAGGCAGTAGGGGACGGGCTCTCCCGATGGGCAGCACCCCAGGCTTGCGGGTGATGGCGATTTGAAGGAGGAGAGGGGGCTGTGGACAGACGCCTGGTACTGGGACCAGGGCCCAGCTCTCGGGCCTGAAAGCCCCACTGGGGGTCTTCCCCCTGCACTGTCTCAGGCCAGGAAGAGGGAAAGACCTTGGTCTTTTTGATCATCCTACTACAACAGGCTATAGAGGGTCCATGACAGCTTGGGGGTATCCAAAGGAGGCAACCTAAGTTGGCGAGTCACCAGAAACTGGTCCTGAGCCCAAGGATCAGGGCTGTTTACCTGGGAGAAAGGAAGACTTGGGAGTCAGTCACTGCAGCCACTCTGCAGGGCTGCCTGAGGCTGAGGGGAACAGACAGAGCTTGTGGGGAGTGGGGGCTGCCGAGCCTACCTCAGCATCCAAAGGTACTGTTCACCCATCTGTAGGGTGTGGCTGTCCCTAGATGGAGGGATTGCATGGAGAGGAAGTGAGGTCCCCATCATGGGAGGTATACAAACAGAGGCTGGAGGCTACTTGTCAGGGAAGCTGCAGAGGTTGGATGGGAGGTGGGCTTGGTGACCCCTGTGTCCCAGGGCCCCCTCCCAAGTCTGAGACTCTCTGACTGGCTGAGCACGTGGCCCTCTGGGAAGGCAGGTACGGACACATGATCAGCCTCTCAGGGCCTTAGTGATGAGCGTGGCGCCTTGGACAGGGTGGGAGAGGCCAGGGCACAGGAGCACTTCTTGCTTGGAGAGGAAGCATTATTGTAAACTGTCCAAAGAACTGAAAATGGAAAATTCCACACAACTGAGCTGTGAAGGGACAGAAGGCAACAGTTCATGGCTGGGGCCAGGCTGGGACTGGGTGTCCCGGCCAAGCCACTTACCCTCTCTGTGCCTGTTTCCCTCTTGTGGGATGGCACACTTACATCCACCTGCCAAGCTTTGGGGGACCCAGCCCAGAACTAGGCCCCTTGCAGTCTTCACATGCAGGGTGCTGACTCCGATTAGTAGCTCTGGCCACAGAAATTTAGTGTGGCTGTACTCCCTGTCTGCCCATCTGGCCAGCTGGGGCCTCAGGCTTTCACGATTCTAAATTTGGGTTCCTGAGCAGACGATGGGTCCTCCAAGCCAGTCCCAGAAGTTGGCCCAGCCTTAAGGAGCTGCAGCAGGCGACCCCTCTGAGCTGGGACTTGCTTGCAGAGCATCTACTGTGACAGCGAGGCCCCAGGATGGCCGTTTTGAGCTTTCCTGTGGCCAGTGGGGCTGTGATGTCTGAAAAAGCTGTTCTGGACAGAGGGACAGTTCCAGGGTGTGATCAGGGCTCCCACAAGCGAAGGACAGCCGTGGTGTAGTGTGCGGGGAGGGCTGCCTGGGTGTGTGTGCACACGTGTGCATGTATGGACGTGGGTGTGCACCCAGGAGAACGAGAGGACACCTCTGCACACCTGTGAACATGGGCATGTGTTTCAGTGTGTGTGTGTGTGTGTGACCAGGTGGCTTCTCGAGGTCTCCCCGCTGGCACCGGCCCCACTGAGACCCCAGGCACGAACCGGCTCCAGCCCCAACACGAGAGGTGTTTGATTTCCCATTATCCTTAGAGCCAATCTCTGTCCAGGCCGAGTTCCATCCTCTCCGTCTGTACAAGGAGCCTGGGAGGCGAGGTGGAGGTGCGGGGGCCCCGTGTGCACCAGCGGGTGACCATGACCAAGTCTGGGGTGTGTACACAGGGCCCATGGCTGTGTGTGGCGGACACGGGAGAGTGTACGTATGTGTACTTGTGAGCGGTGTCTGCGGTTGCTCTGTGAAGGCCTTGTGTATATGCAAGGGGGAGTGTGGGGGCCTATTAACGTTTACTTGTGTGTGTGTGTGTGTGTGTAACTCTGTGTGCGTGTGTGTGCCAGCGTGTGTACACGGGGTATGATGGCTTTGAGTGGGTACAGAGGCTTGTGAGTGAAGGACAGCATGCGTGTATGTGCACGTAGGTAGGTTGGGTATTCCCGGGCTAGAGACCAAGTCCTGGCTGGGGTCTGCAGGGAGAGGACACACCATGTGTGTCCATGCCCCGGGCTCCTCTAGCTTTCTGTTCTGAGCAGTAGTTGTGAAAGAGCAGGCTGCGGGAGAGGGAGGGCATCTTGTCACCACCCGCTTCAGAGCCAGGAAGAAATGCTGGGCCTCATCCCAAGGACACCCCGTCCTCTGGGCCTAAGGGAGTGTCCTGAGGCCACGGCCCCAAGCTCAGAGCCTCATGTCCCCCGCAGTATGAGGCCATCATGGACCGTGTCCAGAAGAGCAAGCTGTTGCTCCACAAGAAGGCCATGGAGGTGAGTGCAAGGGTCTTAGGCCTGGAGGGGTGGCAGGGGTCAGGGTGTGGATCCCAGGAGCCCTGGACTGGGCACCTGGGACAGGGCTTGCCTCAGGCCTCCATCCAGCAACAGGCACAGTGGCCTGTTGGGTTCTTGGTGTTGCACTCGCTCCCAGGGTGCCATGCAGATTGGCCCACGGCCTGACCTTGGGGGGCTCCTGACTGATGGGCAAGCAGCCAGTCCCGGACAGCGGTCTACAGGGTCATCCAGGCTGTCAGCTGGGGACTCCAGGGGCGGAGGGAGAAGGGACCCCTGAGCTGTGTCTCCTAGTTCACTGAGTAAGGAGAAAAATAGCTCCACCACGTGTGCAGAGGCTGGCATCGTGATGATGCATGGCATTTTAAGGGCCCTGCTGGCGGTTTGATGTGACCACACCTGTGAAGAGGCTGGGGCTGTGGGCAGGGCTACATTGTCCCCACTGGGAAGGGGCCTGGGAACAAGACTCACTTCTCCATCTCCATTCTGGATCCCCAAATCCTTGTCCCTGGTGAGGAGGCCCCCAACCCACCCGCAGCCCCCAACAGGGAGAAGGGAGGTTGGGCTCAGGAGCCTCACTGGGGCCCCCAAGTCACGCCCCTCCACACACACCCCCCAGTCCAAGAAGACATATGAGCAGAAGTGCCGAGATGCAGACGATGCCGAGCAGGCCTTCGAGCGCATTAGCACCAACGGTCAGCAGAAGCAGGTGGAGAAGGTGCGTGGAGCCCCTGAGGCCATGTGGTGTCACAGGGCTGGGGCAGGGTGGGGAGGGAGGGAAGGGGTGCCACAGACACTCCAAGGCAAGGTCTGCATCTGGGATATCCTGGCTGCTCACCTCGCTCTGAACCATCATCCCTCTGTCTGTGAAATGGGTTTCCTAGAATCTCAGGGTCTAGATAGACAGTCAGCTTGATCCCCTTTGCCATCTCCAGGCTGCACCCAAGGACCCATTCCTCAGAGCAGGCCCACTGCAGCCCAGGCCCAGAGCTCACAGGGCAATGAGAGCAGATGCTAACCCTCACACAACCCTTTGGAGAAGGGCTCAGTAGGCGCATGTCACAGAGAGGAAACAGGCCCAGAGATGGTAAGTGACTTGTTCAAGGTCTGAGGGCCAGGCAGAAACAGAGAAAGGACCCAAACCCAGGTCGTCCAGAACCCAAGCTCTTGACTGCTCTGGCCTCTTGGCCAGGGTGGGAGTGTCAGAGATGCCAGGGCTCAAGAACACATTTTGCGCATTGCACAGACAGGAAAGCTGAGGCCCAGAGAGGGCAGGGGCCTGCAGGTGAGTTGGTGGCAGCAAGTCAGGGACAGAGCCCCAGCCTCAGCCAGTGGGTTCAGCAGTGGGCGTGGGGCCCCAGGGCCCGGCCCCTGGTCTACATTTCTCCCTCTAGGTCTCAACATCTAGTTTTCACATGAACCTGCATGAAGTGCAGGTTTTTGTTTTATTCCTTTTTTACTGGAACCAGGCTGTGGGCCCTTGTAGGGTGAGGCTGGAGTTAATGATAGAACTTGCCCACAGTTGGCTCCTGAGTGTCCCCCTGTGTGGCCAGAGAGGGGGTGACAGAGTCCCTTCAGGGTTGCCCAGGGAAACTCGGAGCCCAAGGGCTGGGCTGGGGGGTTCCCGGGGGCGGGGCTTCAATGCTGCTTTCCCTCTGTCTCTTCAGAGCCAGAACAAAGCCAAGCAGTGCAAGGACTCAGCCATGGAGGCAGGTACGTGGCTAGCCCACCTCCTCAGCTTAGGGGGTAGGGTGGCTTGGACATCCCTTCCCCCACAGCACACTTCCTTCACCCTGGGGACACAGTCACGCTCATCACTCTCATTTCCATACTTACGCAAGTAAAACGAAACCATTCGTTTTCTCACATTTGCCAAGACTGTTCTTGGTGCTTTGCATGTTTTAACTAACACTCACAACAATCCTGCAAGGTGGTCATTATTACTATCCCCTTTTTTTTAACAGACAAGGAAACTGTGGCACAGAGAGGTTAATTAACTTGCCCAAGGTCACACAGCCAATAAGTGGTAGTAACTGTATTTGAACGCAAGCCATCTGGCTCCAGGGCCCAGGACTTTCACAGCCACAATCAAGGGAGACAGGCCCACTCATCGCACACACCTCTCTCTCTCTTACATACACTGAAACCCATCAGAGCCTTCTCTGGGCTTCTGTCTCCTCTATCCTTCTCCTGATGCCAGAAGACCCCAACACCCCTATCTCTGCTGACACAACTCCTAGGACAGAGAGCTTACCGTTGCTCCCTTTCCCTGGGAAGGCTCTCCCTCCTGCTAGCACTGCCTTTCCCAGGACCCAGCTGCTCCCTTGGCTGGGGGCACAGAGGTCATGGTCCAAGCTTGCTGGCTTCCCGGCCCGATAGCTCCCAATGCTCCCCTTCACCCCTCCTCCAGGGCTGCCCTCTCTGAGCCTGTTTCCCATCTGGAAAGTGAGACGGTGGGACCTGGGGATGGTGAGAGGCCCAGATTCTGACTTTGGGTGTATGAGGCTCTGCTCCAGCCCCAGGCAGCTGGACCACAGGGGGAGCTGAGAGTCACCCTAAGGGCAGTACCACAGTGAGTGGCCCTTAGGAGCGTTCAGATGTAGCACCAGCAGCCAGGGCAGGTCTCTCTAAGGAGGGGGAGGGCACTCTGGGCAGGGGCACTGCAGGAGCAAAGGGGTGGCCTGTGGGGGGTGTCTAGGCCGCTGGCCTCCCCAAGGACTGCCTGTGCTTCCAGAGCGCGTGTATAGGCAGAACATCGAGCAGCTGGAGAAGGTGCGGGGCGAGTGGGAGCAGGAGCACCGGGCCACCTGTGAGGTGAGACACTCCCGGCGTGGAGGCTGCTCCCGAGCCACGAAATGGGAGGGACGCCCGTCCCCGCTCCCGCCGCTTCACGGGGGGGGGGGGGGGGGGGGGGGGGGAAGAGGCAGTGCTGCGGGAAAGGCATCATTCCTTCATTCATTCACTCATCCACTCACTCCACAGGCCCTGTGCTGAGTCCCTGCCCCTGGGGAGCTCACCGCCTGGCTTTGTGCTCTGGGTCCCCTTTTGCAGGCAGGCATCCTTCACCCCTTTTGGCTGAAGCCGAAACTGAGGCTCAGACAAAACCCATAGCTTCCCTGGGCTCTGCTGATGAGCAGGGCCTGGGAGACAGGCCTCAGGATTCAGGGTCCAGGGCTCCTCTTAAGACACTCCCCAGGGTTACACTCCCCCACGCCTGGAGGAAGGACGGGGCAGGAAGCCCACAGGCAGTTCAACTTCCCTCCCCAGAAGCCTCAGGAGCTGGCACAGAGGTGGGGGTGGGGATGCCCAGGAAGAGTCTTTCCTTTCGGCTTGGCTTCAGCAGAAGGGGTCTGGCTGGTCAGCCCCAGCTGAGCTGAGTGGGGCCTGGCCTGGCCCAGCCCTGCAGCAGCCCCCACCCCCCGCCCCTGCTTCTCCCCCAGGCCTTTCAGCTGCAAGAGTTTGACCGGCTGACCATCCTCCGCAATGCTCTGTGGGTGCACTGCAACCAGCTCTCCATGCAGTGCGTCAAGGATGATGAGGTAGGGGCTGAGGGCAGGGAGGGGTAGGGAGTGGGAGGGGGGCGTGAGGAGAGGGCAGCCTCCTAGCAATGGCGCACCCAGGTCCACCTGAGCCTGTCAGCAAATACCTAGTCCTCTGTGGTCCGAGCCCTGGCCTCAGGGGTCTCCGACCTCAGTGCTGAGCCGCTGCCCCAGGCCCCGAGTACAGGGAGCTCAGTACCACAAAGGGCCACAGCCTCTCTGCCTGCAGACTGGGCTTTGTGGTTACTCTGGCATCTGCCCTCTCTGCTCACCCCTGCTCCAAGGCCTTGGCTCTGCTATCGGAGCCACAGAGCACATGCTCCCTCTGCTGGGATGCAGAAGGGAGGTGGACACAGCACCTCAGAGGTTTGCAGAGAGGCTGGGGGACCCTCGGTTGCCCTGCTCCAGGCCTGGCGCTTGCAGGAGCCAAGGTCCAGTCCCTCTTCTGTCTCTAGACATCTCCAGGGTGTCCTGGTTCCCCCTTACTGAGCTCTACATGCCCGGTGGGCTGGGTGGGTCCTCCTCAGCAGAGAGGGGCCGCCACCTCCCTTGCCAGGGGCCTTGCAGTCCTAGAGCCATAAGTTCCCTCTCTCATGGCAGCCCTGACTCCCTGATGCCCGCTGTTGTTACTTGCCTAACCCCTTCTGCCTATGGGGTGAGGAGTTTTGGGGGTTTTCTCCCCAAATGACTTGAGCCCACCTGGTGACCTACTTGTAGCGGAGGAAGGAGTGTGGGCTCTGAATCCTCTCATACCGGATCCAAAGCCCAGCACACTGAATTCCTGCTTTGTGACCTTGGGCAAGTCACTCTCCTCTGAATTTCCTCATCTGTAAAATGAGGAAGCAGTGTCTACCTCAGAGAACAGGAGTGGGGTAAATCCCTTGCAAAGCAACTTGTGCACAGTAGGTGTTCTGGAAACAGGAGAAGCTGTCAGCCAGGGCTCTAACCCCTCAGGCAGGCCTGGGGCAGTTACACCTCAAGGCCCCTGGTCAGAGTTCAGACCCGAAGTGGGGGCAGGCTTGACAATGTGGGCATGGAGGTGAGGCCTGGCCCCTCAGCCTCTGCTTTTCCCTGCCCCCAGCTTTACGAAGAGGTGCGAGTGACGCTAGAAGGCTGCAGTGTGGATGCCGACATAGACAGCTTCATCCAGGCCAAGAGCACGGGCACTGAGCCCCCAGGTGAGGCCCACGTACGGGCAGCACAGCCTCTGGGTCCAGGCCCGCCTTCCCTAGGCCTGGCCCAGGTTCTCTGAGCCTCAACTGCCAGGACAGAACTGGGGTGGCTCACAGCTCCTTTCTGGGTGGAGAAGCCTTGGCCAGGCCCGGGGAAGGGGTCAGGGACAGTGCAGTCCCCTGGTTGGGTCCTTAGCCTGCCACCTCATCCAAGATAGAGGATGAACAGAGCTTAAGAACACTGACACTGGAGGGGGAGATGAGGATAGGGGCAGAGGCAGGAAGCCTCTCCAGAGCACCTGCTCCAGCCTGCTTGGTACCACTAAATCTTGAGTCTAGACTATTTGGTCTTGGTGGTACCCACAGTGAGATATCTCTAGGAAGGGAGCAGGCCCTGTCCTCAAGCACCAAGGTGGTCAGGGCAAGGATGGTAAGGTGGGGCCCCAGTCTGGGTCTCCGGATGGGGAGAGGATGGGGTGCCGAGTGGCACAGGTCCTGCCTGCCCTGCCCTTGCCACCCTCGGCCTCATGCGCTTGCTGCCTGCAGCTCCGGTGCCCTACCAGAACTACTATGATCGGGAGGTGGCCCCGTTGTCCAGCAGCCCTGGTGTTCAGCCGTCCTGTGGCATGATAAAGAGGTGAGCCGCCTGCTGGGTGCCAGCCGGACGGGATACGGAGGGTGGGGCCAGGGGTGGGGAACGGGGGCTGCCAGGGAGGGAGGCCAGCCTCTCCTCCTGCAACTGACTCTTCCACATGTATTTATTGGGCATCTATTATGTGCCTGGTGCCAGGGTTTAGGTGCTGGGCACTCTTCGGGGACAAGACAGGCTCAATCTAATCTCATGACACCCTCAGCCCGAGGGGACCTAGGCATTAAAGAATCACAGCTCCCTTATTCACTAGCGACTATGCTCAGAGCTCCAGGGAGACCCCAGGCTGGCTGACCGCTTGGGCTCTGCTGCTAGCCTGGTTGGAGCCTTGGACGGTCAGGCTGCAGTGGCAACCCTCTCCCACTGGCATGGGATCAGGGCATAGGAGAAGGCCCTACAGCCAGTACTCTTGGAGAATTCTCCAGGTTTTTCCAGGGCCCCTTCCCTGGCCTGGCTGTGGTAGGTGCCAGGGTCCTGGTGTCAGGCCCCAGCGTGTCACTTGCACAAGTCACACACCTCCTCTAGGCCCGGGGCCTATGCGTGTTGGGGGCAGACTCAGACCTAAGGACCCTCTTGGTTCAGGCCTTGGGTGACGACGGTGACAGCCCACTGGGAGCGCCATGGCCTGCTCAGGGAGCCCCCCTGCCCAGGAGCCAGTTCCCTGAGTTCCCCATCTGTACACATCTAGGAGCATCCATGGGCTTCACATGGTGCCTGCGCCCCACCCCCATCCCCAGGCCTCTGTGACCTCCTCCCTCCCTCCAACCCACTGCAGAGAAGGCCCTGCCTTTGAGAGGCGGGTGGGGTGGAGGTGACAGGCTCCCAGTCCTCTGAGGACAGCTCATTTCTGAGGCCTCTGGAGCCGCCCTGCAGGAAGGGTCCTGGGAGGCAGAGGCTTGTGGGCACCATGGCATGCTCCTCTGGGAACCCTGAGAAAGTAAGAACCCCAGGAGGAGGGCATTCCTACCCTCGCTATCATTCCAAAATCTTAGGGGACTCAGACCTCCCTGCACTCCCAGTGAGGACCCAGATCCCAACACACGTGGTCACTTAAACAACGGGACAGAAGAGCTCAGCTGGGGCAGTATCAAGAAAGGACAGAAAGGGGTCTGATGAGGATGAAAGATAAAGAGGGAAAGAGGTCGCACAGGCAGATGCCTGGCTGTTGCAGGGGACAGGCAGGGACCACCGTGTGGGGACCAGAAGCCAGGCAGGGCTGGGGAGGGGCAGGGGCCACTGGCTAGGAAGTGAGTGGACAGAGGAACGGAGTCAAAAGCGCAGACAGCCCTGGCACACACAGCCTCGACGAGCTGCTCCTCCAGCCCCAGCCCTGCTGGGTTAACCCTACCTGGCAGGGGCAGGAGTGCCACAGGCACTAAGTCTGCAGGGCCCAAGTTAGCATCAGGCCTTCCCACGTATGCCAAGTCCACGCATGCCTGTCCATGTGTTTCCATCCTGGGCCCTCAGCTCCACAAACCCTGCAAGGGGGCGGGGGGTCCCGGATTCTCCCACCCTGGGAAAGGTCTCTGTGTCCCACCTGGCACTACAGAACAGCCTCCTACGGGCCCAGCCCCTTACTGGGCACTCAAGACCCCTGGCGGGTCTGGCCTGGTCCCTATTTCAGTCTTATCTCCTGTACACCCCAAACTGGTCCACTCCACTTCCCAAATTCCTCTGTCGGTACAATCTGCACCTTTGCACTCCTCTCCCATTCACCAGCAATGCCTTGCACTCCAGTCTCTACCTGATAAAGTTGAGTCTTTGCAGACTTGGCTTGACCCCACCAGGCCAGGAAGCCTTTCCTGAGCGGGGGAAGTAGCATCAGCCTCTACTCATTTAGCCCTTAGCACTGTCTGCTTCGGGGCACCCACATCTGGTTCCTTACTAGGTACCCCAGTGTCTGCCTCTGCCTCTTGATTCTTGCCTTTTTTTTCTCTCTTTTATTCAACAAACTTCCATGACTCCAGCTCAGTCCAGGTCTGAGCCAGGCACAAGGTAAGGGGTGAATTAGCCCAGCACTGCCTCCTGGACCTCACTTTGTGTGGTCAGGGAGCGGCTGGGCTGCCCAGGCTGGTGAAGGTCCTAGCGAGGTGTGAGTGGGCCAAGCTCTAGGGGGCAGCTCCTTTGCCCATAGGGGAGGCTGGAGCAGGGGCCTGGTGGGTGTAGGGCCTGGGCCCTGGAGCACAGAGGTCTTAGAGCCCCCAGTTAGGCCCTGCAGGGAGCAGGTACTGAGAAGATGTCTACAGGGTGAGGGACTGGGAGAGTGCGGCTGGGCAAGAGCCACTGGACCACTCTTTAGGGAGCCCTCATGGTGAGAGGCACCCCATAAATCACATCTGTGCCTGGAGGCTAGGGGCAACCCCAGCCCTGGAGCCCTGTGGGCTCCCTGCCTCGTCTACTCCCCCCATCCCACCCCGACTCACCTGCTTTCCTCCCTGTCCCCAGGTTCTCTGGGCTGCTGCATGGAAGTCCCAAAACAACATCGTCAGCAACTTCTGCGGGTAATTGGGGGTGACAACTGTCAACCTGGGGTGAAGGGGAGGATGCCTACTTAGCACAGATGGGCCTTCCAACAGCTGGGAGGTTGGGGGTTGGGAAGAGGCTGGGCCAAGTCTGGGGAAGCTGCACGTCAGGGGGGCCTCCAGGGACCACTGTTCTTTGTAAGGGGCGGGTGCCAGGCCTCACCCTGCTCTCAGCCTCCACAGAGACCCTGACTCCCACCTCTGATCGGAATGAGGGTGTCTATGCCGCCATCGCTGTGCAGGAGGTGCCAGGACCCCACACCCTGCCAGCCCAGGATTACAGGGCGCTCTATGACTACACAGCCCAGGTGAGGCCCCGCCCTCCCCTCCTTGGGAGGGCACCAGCATGCCCAAGGGTGTGCTCGCACATAGGCACATGCACTGAGTGGGCTGGGGTGGGTGCCCTTAGAACAGCACCTGGCCCTTGGGCGGGGCCCAGTGCGGACGTGCTGAGTGAAAGATGATGAACGGCACGAGGGCCTTGGTCACAAGCACACGCGGTGTACAGGCAGGTGTGCGCGTGTGCAGCAGCTGGCAGAGCTGCAGCTATCTGAGGAAGCGGTCTGAGGATCAGGCTCTGCACCCACGGGTGAGGGCCTTGTTCTCCGTGACCACGGGCGCCCAGAACAAGCCATGGTCGGAACGAGGCCCTCAGCTGTGCCAGGGTTGATTTTCTGAAGCCCACAAGTGGAGGATGAGTAAAGGAGCCACAGGGCAGCTGTGCCCAGATCCCCAAAGAGTCTAATCTGCTCCCAGTTTGAGGTGAGGGAGTACAGAGCTGGACTCCAGATCCACTGGGACTGAGGCCAAGCATCTCCTTGGGGCTCGGCGGGCTGCACTGACTCCCGAAGCCTGGTTCCCTGGACAGGGAGACAGCCCAGGAGAATGATGGTGTGCCTGTATGACAAGGGCTAGCAGAGGTGCGGGTGTGGCAAACACACCTGACTTGCTGGGTTGCAGCGTCTGAAGCAGGGAGGGGAAGAAGGGATTGGCAGGGAGGTAAAGCGGGGGAAGAAGCCCCAGGTTGTGTGGGAGGCCCACAATGACAAACCAGAGGGAACAAGAGGCTGAGCCCCACGAGGCACCCCACACCCTATGTCTCCAGGGCTGCCTTAGCCCAGAGTGGCCTTGTCTTGCAGCCCCAGGAGGCCAGCATGTCTCAGCTGACAGCCCATCTGGGAAACAGGCTGGCATTTACCGCCTGGGGTTGGGGGAACGCCTGACCAGAGGCCCTCCCAGCAGGCCCCCTTCAGCCTGATGCGTTTTCATTCTCTTGCCCAGAATTCCGATGAGCTGAACATCTCTGCAGGGGACATCCTGGAGGTCATCCAGGAAGGGGAGGATGGCTGGTGGACAGTGCAACGGAATGGGCAGCGTGGCTTTGTTCCTGGCTCCTACCTGGAGAAGCTTTAAGGAAGGGGCAGTAGCCCCCGCCTGGACCTGTCCTGTCCATGGGGCCAGCAGTGCCCCCACCGCTGCCCTGGCCTCGCAGGGGCCTCAAGACAGAACCTACCCTCAGGAAAGGTACCGGCTGCTCCCGAGCAGTCCTTCCCACAGGGAATAAAGGAGCGCTCTTTTTCCTCCTTGCACCCGTGTCCAAGTGCTCAATTCGGAGGAGGCAAAGGAGGGGAGAAGCCCAGGAGAGCAGAGCTCCCCACCTGCAGTGTTGTCACTGAGGCCCCAGCTCAGGTCTGTCCCTGGTCTGCTGGGGATGGGGAGGTACCCCAGCCCTGGGTCCCGGGGAACTGCCAGGGAGACACGTTCACAGCGGGCAATGGGAGAAGGCCACAGCGGTCAGGGAGGATGGGGTAGGGGCAAGGAGACGCTCGGGACAGCTGGGATGGGGAGACCAGGCTTCCTGGGGCAGAGGCACTAGACCAGGGCAGCAGCAGACAGAACACAGGGAAGGCAAGAGCAGCAGGACAGGGCAGGTGTGTGAGCACAGGGAGGAGGGACACCTGGAACGTTCTGGGGATGAGCCAAGCTTAGTTCCAGGCAGGAAACAGGTGACAGGTCTGCCGAGGCGGAGGGGCTGTGGCATTGTTGCTTAGGCAGGCCTGGAGTCTATGCGGGCTGACCTGGGCACAGAGGTGGCCAAGCTTTTCTTCCGCTCTTGGTGCTCTCCAGCCTTTGTCTTTTTGGCCCCAGAAACGTAACTTCTACTGCTGCCCAAGGCCTGCCACGGCCCTGCTCCAGCCATGCCAAGGGCCTGGGGAGTGACTGCGGGGGGGGAGAGCCAGTGGGAACCGGCCGCACCGCAGTCCTAGGCCTCCCCAGCGCTTGCCTGTGGGAGCCCCAACACTCTGCCAGCACAGCAGGCCAGCCGACTCAGGGCCAGACATGCGGGGGGGCCTCCTCCACTGGGCACACCTTGAGTGAGCCTGTTACTGTCCCCGTAGACCACCTTCCCTGGGACTTCATCACTTCGCTTGCTCGTTCGTTAACCTTTGTGGCCCACCCCCTGTGAGCTCAAGAGGAGGAATGCCTCAGACACTGGCTTTACTCAAGGGGCCCTTGACCTGGTGGAGGGGAACAGATAGACCAGAAAGCTGGTGGCAGTACAGGAAACGTCCTGATGTGCCGAGCAGTCCTGAGGCTTCTGGGAACAAGTGACCAAGATAAGCCAAGGAAAAGGGGAAGTTGTTCCAGGAAAGGAAAGAGGGGGGTTCCTTTCTGCTCCTGCCTGCCTGTGATGGCAGGGACAGAGAAGGGAGCGAGGGGCATCACTAAATTCTCCAGGATTTAGAACTAGAAGAGACTCTGGGGGAATCTAATCTGACGTCCTGCACGACTGGGCACCAGGCACTCCTGTCAGCTTCAACATCTCTGTGACTGGGAGCTCATGGCACCCACGGAAGCCTGCCGTGGACCTGTGGCTTCCCACGGGTCCTGGCTCTGCCTGGCCAGCCATCCACCTGGCAGCCATACGGAGGAACATTCCACGTGCTCAGGCAAACATCAGATGCCACAGTAGCAAAAATGAGGCCTTTGACCAAGCTCTGCCCTAGGAAGATGACCAGGAGGGGCTGGTAAAGAGGGCTGTTCCTCTGTTTATTGCAGACGTCCATCTTTATGCCCTTATCTTCATCACTTAAGCAAAAAAGTGGGTTTGATTAAGCAAACATGACACCTGGTCAAGGAGAGGGAATGGCCAGACTGTGGCCTCTGACCTCAGACTCAGGTGTGAGAACACCTCGAAAGTCTACAAAGCATGAAAGGGTTGTTTCCACCCAGTGTTATTCATGCTGGGACCAGGCAGAGGTGAAAAGGCACAGGGCAGCCCCTGGGTGCAGGGTAGGGTCCTGGAAGCACAGCTCCAACTACCCTCCGCTAGATGCCACCCCACCACTGCTTCCGCCAGAGGGTGGGAAAGGGCTTTGGGCCTCTGAAAAAAATCAGACTGAGGCTTAAATCCTTCCTGAAATGTAAATAAATTGTCTTTTATAAAGCATATTGTACAAGTGAACTGACCAAATGACCATACCTGTCCCTGACACAGCTGAGGTTTATAAATAGGGATGTTTGGAAAGAAAAATGTAAACTTGCGCTTGCTTTTATGCTCCCTGAAGGAGAGAGAGAGAAGTCAGTGACTAAAGCCCTGCTTACACAAATGCTTGCCTGGGCCAGAAACGTTGCCCAGGACAGCCAGATATGAGAGCTGTCAGAAGTAATTCAATCAAGCAAGGTATTTTGATGACTTCTGTGTGACTGACACTGTATTTGAAAATGGGGGGGTGGGTACTAAGATAAGGGGGTGCTGTCAAAGAGCTCACTCACCCCAGAAGTAGTACAGAGACACTATTGCCCCTCTGATACAAGGCAGACAGTGAGTAGGGCACGAGTAGGACCGGGAGACCAGGTGCAGGCCGTCCAACACAGAGATGATGGTGGCTTCTCCAGGAAGTGGCAACTGGGCTGGAGAGCAATTCTGGAAGAATGAGGGAAATAGATCAACAGGACTTGGTAACTTACAGGATGTGAGCCAGGAATGGAAAGAGTGGAAAGGAAGGAGATGAGAAGCGATTCCCCTTCCCAGGTGGACTAGAAGGTGGAGGAGGAGTAGCAGCAGGGACAAAGTCTGCGCAAAGGCCCAGAAGAGGCAGGACAGCCAAGTAGACTGACCACTGGCATCAGATCATATATGGGCAGCCAAGAGGAAAGAAAAGAGGAGAAAGTTAGGTTATCAGTGCTTTATTTATTCCTTGAAAATACCTTGTCATCTTGATTGAGCATTCCATTCAACTGCAAAGATTTTTTAAAAAACCTTTGGCCTAGATATTTATCATCATCTCTGATAGGTGCCGCAGTGTCTACAGTCCTGGAGGGTGATGGGTAATGAGTGTTAGATAACAGAGCCTGCACTCCGGTCATTTAGGCAGCCAGAGAATAAAATTGACAAAGGCAACTCTGGGGTCACAATTTATACCAGGAAAAAAGAAACCCACGAATGAATCTAAGTCAGATTCATTGCCTCTGCAGCCTTCTCCAATCTCTGTGCACCAGGTCACAACCTCAGCTGGACAGACAGCCTTCCCAGCAGAGGAGATGGTGACAGATAAAGAGGTTGCTGGTGTGTGTGTAATTGGGTGTATAAATAACTGCGGCCCACTTCTTGACAGAGGGCTGCTCAAAGCCAGAATGGAGCAGGAGGAAAAGCATGGCCTCTGAAGTCAGACTATCAGGGTCTGAATCCACGCTCATGCTTCCTTGTGTGGTCTTAGGCAAGGTACAACTTCTCTGGACCTCAGTATCATCATCAGTAAGATGGGTGCAATAAGCCCCTGTGTAAGTTGCTATCCTTGTAAAGTTCAAAATTAGATATAAGCGCTAATTAAAAGCATGAGATGATCATTTTTAATAAAAAAGTCCACCACCTCCAAATCTTGGCTATAATCAACAGTAGCTTTGCGCTTGGTATAGCATCCTCACTTAACGTGCCCTCTGGAGAGTGTTGGTTATGTCGGTAATTCCTTCCCAAAGGTGACAAGGAGGAAAGGAGAAGCAATGCACTATTTGACCGAACTGGACACATGCACCACTGGGGTCTAACACTTAACTCCAACCACCTTCCCACAGCTATTCTCAGGCCTGGCAACCTCAGCACAGGGGTAGCTGTTAGGCTCCGTCTGGCTGAACCAGAATATCTGCCTATTTCCCATCCTGGCACGTGAAGCAGCAGCACAGGCCCAGAACAAGGTCACCACCAGCAGGTGGGCACCCCATCCTCAGCACCCTCACACGATTCTCAAGACCACAGGGATGTGGCTTTCAAACTGTGCTCTACAAAGCCCTAGCAGGGGCCAAAGGGAGGAGAAGCAGCGCTCCCACTCCATTTCAAGCTCTACTTGTAGAGTTTACCTATTGGACCAGCAGTGGTTCTCATCCCTGGCTGCTCAATGGAATCACCTAACAAGTTTTTTTTAAATGTTGATGCTTTGGTCTCACCTTAGACGAACTGAATCCAATTCTCTGCCAGCTGAGCTTGAGCATAAATATTTCGAACATTGAGAACTTTTCTAGCTAATGGGCTCTTCAGCTGAAAAAAGAAAGTTTGAAAACCATCTTCTTATGGCACCATAGTGACATTTCAGACACTGAGTGTCCCACTATGGTGCTGGGGATACAAACATAAACAAGTCTCTTTTCTATCCTATTATAAATTCTGTATCTATTTTACTTTCAGTGGATAAACTCAAGAGACCAGGACCTGTGTATGAGTTAATTTCCCCCACGACTAGCCATGTACTCAGCCCTGCCCAAAAAGGTATTCAGTAGGTAAACACAGAAAATTTCTGCAAGGTACTGCACAGTACCCTCAGGAAATCTCAGGGACACTGCAATAAAGAACCACACAGAACATGCAAATTATTTTCAAGAACTGCAAGGATGCTGCATATAAGATCAAGTATCCAAAAAGTAGGGGCTCCTTCGCACCAACAGTAACCAATTAGCAAATGTATCAGCAACATTACCCCATTCACAGTAGCAACAGACATTGAGTTTCACAGAAAAGTTTCCCAAGTAAACTTAACTCTGTTCAAATCTATAAGAAAAACAAAAACAACCTATCAGGACTTCCCTGGTGGCGCAGTGGTTGAGAGTCCGCCTGCCGATGCAGGGGACACGGGTTCATGCCCCGGTCCGGGAAGATCCCACATGCCGCGGAGCGGCTGGGCCCGTGAGCCATGGCCGCTGAGCCTGTGCGTCCGGAGCCTGTGCTCCGCAACGGGAGAGGCCACAACAGTGAGAGGCCCACGTACTGCAAAAAAAAACCCCAAAAAAAACCTATCAAACTGGGCAGATGATACAAACTGGAAATCCAGGAGATACAAATGGCTGAAACAGCTTTAAGAGTCCTAGCTAAGAGTCAAAGACATACATATTTTCATCTACTGGATGGGAAGAAAAGGTAAAGGCTGATAATATCCAAAGTGTCAAAAACAGATCAAGATGGTGGAGTAGGATGGGGGACTCACCTCCCCCAGTGAACACATCACAAATACATCTACATGTGGAACAATGCTCACTGAAAATTAACTGGAGACTGGCAGAAAGACTCCTGTGCAACCAAGGCTGTAAGAAAGATGCACAAAGAATCAGGCAGGAAGGTAAGAGAAGTGATCAGGTTGGGACCTGTGCCCTCGGGAGGGGACTCAAACAAGCACGGAGATTACACGGGCAGAGATCCTTCCTGTGGAGTGAGCGGTTCCAGCCACATATTGGGTGCCCCAGGAAGATGAGATCCCTTGGTTGGCTGGAGGGCCGATGGCACTAACAGAAGGGCTGGGGGAAGCCTGGACTCGACTCATGAGGAACAAGCACAGACTTGCTTACTCTTGAAACAGGGCAGATTGAAACTACATAGGTCTCTGACCAGTTTCCCACCACTGCGCTGGCATGCACCCAGCCTGAGCCGAGCAACAGCTCTGGCCTCACTTGTTCCAAAAAGCAGCTCCACACTGGGGCAAGGGCTGTCTTGGCCAAGAGGAAAGCTCGTCTGTGAGGCACAAAGGTAGCCCAGACCCAGAGCAGTGTCTAAGTAGGGCAGGGGCAGCCATGACTGGCGCTTACACAGGCAGCCCATTCAGAAGCTGTCTGCTGACTATGGCCAGACCTCCACAGCCCAGGCCCGACCCACACCGAGTGCCCACACACGCCCCACTTGCTCTAAGGTGCAGCTGCACACCAGGGTGAGCATGGCAGCGGCTGAGTGAAGAGACAGAGGAGGCTCAGATGTGGAGCAGCATCTGAACAGGGGAGAGGCAGCCATTACTGTTGCTTACACAGGCAGCACGTCAGAAGCAGTCTAGATCCCTGACTGTGGCCAAACTGCCACAGCCTGCGCCAGCACTGCTCCGCTCTGGGGTGAGTGTGCCAGCGATGGCATCAGAGGGCACACACTTTAAAGGGAACAGAGCTAGCTCGGACCTGACCCTCAGAACTTCTGCTCCAGCAACTTGAGACCCAACCTGCCCCTAATAGCATGGTGACAGCCATTGAGAATAAGGCACATCACCTCTCACACCTGGCTCTGGCCCTAGCCCCTCTCTCTGCAGTCCCACCTTCTACCAAGGTGACAGCTGCCAGCATGCCCTGGAGAAAGATGTGACTTGTGTTCACGTCAGATCTAGCTTCCCCACCAAAGCCACTGGGCATGTGCAGACTGTATAGGGTTGCTCCCACACAAGGATACCCCTTTTCAAGACTGCAGTAGGTAACTGTTTCACCTAATTTCACAGAGACAGAGAAAGTTAAAATGAGAAGACAGAGGAGTTTGTTTCAACTGGAAGAGCAAGCGAAAACCTCTGCAAAAAATAACTAATGAAACAGAAATAAACAATTTACCAGATAAAGAGTTCAAAGCATTAGTAATAAGAATGCTAACTGAATTAGCAAAAAGAATACATACACACAGTGGGAATTTTAACAAGGAACTAGAAAATATAAAAAAGAACCAGTCAGTACTGAAGAATGCAATAACAGAAATGAATAACACACTAGAAGGAATTAGCAGCAGGTTAGGTGATACAGAAGAATGTGAAAGTGATCTGCAAGAGAGAATAATGGAAATCACCCAATCAGAACAGCAAAAAAAACCAAAAAACAGTAAAAAATGAGAACAGTTTAAGGCATCTCTGAGACAATATCAATCATACCGACATTCATGTTACAGGGGTCGCTGAAGAAGAGAGAAAGATAAAGGTCAAAAAGGTATTTGATGAAATTATGTATGAAAACTTTCCAAACCTGAAGAAGGAAACAGATAACCAGATATAGGAAGCCCATAGGGTCCCAAACAAGATGAACCCAAACAAACCCACACCAAAACATATCATGATTAAAATGGCAAAAGTTAAAGAGAAAATTCTAAAGGCAACAAGAGAAAAATAAAGAGTCATATACAAGGGAACCCCCATAAGGCTATCAGCTGATTTTTCTATAGAAAGCTTGCAGACCAGACGGGATTAAATATTCAAAGCGCCGAAAAAGGGCTTCCCTGGTGGCGCAGTGGTTGAGAGTCCGCCTGCCGATGCAGGGGACACGGGTTCGTGCCCCGGTCCGGGAAGATCCCACATGCCGTGGAGCAGCTAGGCCCGTGAGCCATGGCCGCTGAGCCTGTGCGTCCAGAGCCTGTGCTCTGCAACGGGAGAGGCCACAGCAGTGAGACGCCCGTGTACCGCAAAAAAAAAGGCGCCGAAAAAGGGAAAAATCTGCAACCTCACATACCCAGCAAAATAATCATTTAGAATTGAAGGAGAGAGAAAGAACTCGTCAGACAAGCAGAAACTAAGAATTCATCAATACTAAACCAACCCTAAAAGAAATGTTAAATGGTCTTCCCTAAGTGTAAAGGAAGAGGCTACAACAAGAAGTATCTACAGGAAAGGAGAAATCCCACTAGTAAAAGCAAATATATAGTAAAGGCTGAGGATCAACCACTTAAATAAGCTAGTAGGAAGATTAAAAAACAAACAAAAAAACTGTAAAAACAACTATAACTACAACAATCAGTAAAGGGATAAACATGAAGGTGCAAAATAGGACATCAAAAACAAAATATGGAGAAGGGGAGTAGAAAATATACACCTTTTGGAATGTGTTTGAATGTAAATGACTACCTGTTTGAAATAGGCAGATATAGTTACAGATCAGCATATATAAACCCCATGGTAACCACAAATCAAAACCCTAAAATAGACACACAAAAACTAGAGAGAAAGGCACACAAGCATACCAGTAAAGAAAGTCATCAAATCACAAGGGAAGAGACTAAAAGAACACAGAAGAGCTACAAAAACAAGTAATAAAATGGCAGTAAGTACATACCTACCAATAATCACTTTAAATGTCAATGGACTAAATGCTCCAATCAAAATACAGAGTGGCTGACTGGACGAAAATACAAAACTCAACTATATCCTGCTTATAAGAGACTCCCTTCAGAGCTAAAGACACACAAAGACTGTAAGTGAGGAAATGGAAAAAGATATTTCATGCAAATGGAAATGACAAGAAAGCAGAGGTAGCAATACTCATATCAGACAAAACAGACTTTAAAACAAAGTCTGTAACAAAAGACAAAGAAGGACTCTATATAATGATAAAGGGATCAATACAAGAGGATATAACACTCATTAACATATATGCACCTATTACAGGAGCACCTAAATACATAAAGCAAATATTAACAGACATAAAAGGAGAAATTGACAATAATACAATAATAGTAGGGGACTTTAAGACCCCACTTACATCAACGGAGAGATCATCCACACAGAAAATCAGTAAGGAAAGAGTGGTTGTAACACACTAGACCAGTTGGACTTAATAGATAGCTACAGGACCCTACATCCAAAAAAAGCAGAATACACATTCTTTTCAAGTACACATGGAATGTTTTCCAGGATAGATCACAAAACAAGTCTCAACAAATTTAAGAGGATAGAAATTACATCAAGCATTTTTTTCCAACCATAACAGCCTGAAACTAGAAATCAATTACGGGAAGAAAAACAGGAAAAGCACAAACACATGGAGACTAAGCAACACACTATTAAAAATACAATGGGTCAAAGAAGAAATCAAAGAGACAATCAGAAAATGCTTTGAGACAAATGAAAATGGAAACACCACTTTCCAAAATCCATGGGATGCAGCAAAAGCAGTTCTAAGAGGGAAGTTAATAATGATACAGGCCTTCCTCAAGAAACAAGAAAAACCTTGTTTCTAACCTAACCAACCATCCAAATAAATTAGAAAAAGAATAAAGAAAGCCCAAAGTCGGCAGCAGGAAGGGCCTAATAAAGATCAGAGAGGGGGCTTCCCTGGTGGCGCAGTGGTTGAGAATCTGCCTGCCAATGCAGGGGACACGGGTTCGAGCCCTGGTCTGGGAAGATCCCACATGCCGCGGAGCAACTGGGCCCGTGAGCCACAATTACTGAGCCTGCGCGTCTGGAGCCTGTGCTCTGCAACAAGAGAGGCCGCGATAGTGAGAAGCCCGCGCACCGCGATGAAGAGTGGCCCCCGCTTGCCACAACTAGAGAAAGCCCTCACACAGAAACGTAGACCCAACACTGCCATAAATAAATAAATAAAGCAAACTGTAAAAAAAAAAAAAAAAAAAAAAAAAAAGATCAGAGAGGAAATAAATAAAATAGAGACCAAAACGTAACAAACGAACATCAGAAATGATCAACGAAACCAAGAGCCGTTTTTTTTGAAAAGATAAACATAATTGAAAAACCTTTAGTCAGGCTCATCAAGAAAATAAGAGAGAGGACTCAAACAAAGTAAGAAATGAAAAAGGATAAATAACCCCCAAAATCACAGAGATACAAAAAATCGTAAGAGACTACTATGAATAGTTATATGACAACAAACTGGACAACCTAGAAGAAATAGACAAATTTCTAGAAACATACAATCTTCCAATACCCAAAGTATCAACAAGGCTGTAGGAAAATGCAGAATTTCATATACTGCTAGTGGGAATATAAACTGGTATAACTTTTCTGAGGGTAACTGGATGTATCTAAAAGTACAAAGTAAACCACTACTAAGAATCTATCCTTGAGTCCACACAAAGATGTAGAACACAGGGTAATGAAAATGCTTCGGAACTAGATAGAGGGGGTGGCCACACAATACTGTGAACGTACTAAACGCCACTTAGTTGTTCACTTTAAAATGTTAACTTTATGCTGTGTGAATTTCACCTCAATAAAGTTTTTTAAAATCAAAAAAACATTCTAAATGCCTGACAGCATGTGTACGAAGGTGTTCACTGCAGTGAGGCTGGAATCAACGAGTGCCTGTCCACTGTACATTGGTTAATCATACTATTACTATATCTATGCAGCTAACAAAACGCAAGAACAAATTCTACAGACTGATACAGGTAAGAGTACACATTTTGCTGAGAAGAAAAAAAGAGCACCTATAGAATAGAATTCATATAATAGCAAAAAGCAAAACCACAAACCATGACCAAGTCTGGTTTTTTTGCTTTTTTTTTTGTGGTACGCGGGCCTCTCACTGTTGTGGCCTCTCCCGTTGCAGAGCACAGGCTCCGGACGCGTAGGCCCAGCGGCCATGGCTCACGGGCCCAGCTGCTCCACGGCATGTGGGATCTTCCTGGACCGGGGCACGAACCCGTGTCCCCTGCATCGGTAGGCGGACTCTCAACCACTGCACCACCAGGGAAGCCCCCCAAGTCTATTTTTGTATATGTAGAGAAACAGTTTAGAAGGGTACATATCACTGCTAAACTTGCTTACCTGTGGGCACATTTTCCTTATAGGTGTCTGTATGGTTTACATTTTTTAAAGCACTATTACTTTTGTTTAAAAAATTAGGAACAACTTTTAAAAGGCAGTAAGATAACTCTGATAGAATGAGAAGCAAAGACACCCCTGTAGTGATGAGTACAGCTAGAGCCAGGGACCAGGGCTCCTTGGAGAAACAACGATTCCAGGGCTGAGGGGAGGTGGGTACAAGATGAATCTGGAACATCTCATTATGTCAGAAGTAATAGAAGTGTTAAAAAAAATGTTGGGATGTAGGAGACAACTTAAAGGGGCTCCCACTGGTTACATCTGGAACTATTTAAGAACCAAAAACAAAACAAAAAAACAAAAGGACAATAATGAATTACAGACCATTGAAAAAAGGAGAATCCATCAGTTCACAATGAATATAAATAAGATATATAAAAATAAATAATTGGGGAAGAGAGAGGGAGGGCAGACTGGTAAATGAGGAAGGAGTGCTGAATTGGAAAAAAGTATTTCACAATCATCATTTTAAGATGGAATCTAAAACAACAATCATCATAGGAAAGATTGAATCAGGCCAGAGTCAGCAATATTTGCTAAATCTAGGCAGAAGTTTGGTGAGGAGTGGAATATTTACATGGTCTTATACCTCCAGAGGTTGCTTGAGTTGGAAGGGGAAAAACAATAACTATACCATGGAGAAAGTGGAAAACATCCTGTCCAGGTGTGCTAGGTATGAATTTGTTGCCTCTTAGCTCCAAACTTGCCTTCCTTTCCCTTCCTTGCCACACTGAAGCTGGGACTCTGCAAACTACATTTCTCTTCACCAGCTGGCCAACAGGGGCCTCTGAAGGGGAAAGCAGGGCTGGAAGAGACCATTAGTGTTTCAGTCTGGCCTCGATCCCAGCAGCATCCTCCACAGCGATTGTTCTTTGCTCTCATGTCTCGACAGGCACCTCCAGGGAGTTGATTCTGCAGCACAGGGCAGGCAGCATGTTCCTGTTGGTCAGGCTTACAGGGCCCTCCTCTGAGGTTCTAAGTTCCTTCCTTGTCTTCTCGTCCCTTGATCTTCGGTGTGGTAGCTGTTTTCTATTCAGACGCTCTAGAGCTCTCTTCTTTCCCTTTTAGTCATTAACTACCTCTTACTCAGTTAACAATTATTTATGTTAAAGTTTTCCTATTTACTTTTTCCCCCTCACTGGACTCTGAATGATACACCAGGTGATCAAAATTAAGATCACCACTGAGGGGCAGATGACATTGTGCTTCCTGAGAGGACATATGACATAGTGTTCCAGCCACCTGGAATGCAAAACTCAATCTAATCTAATCAAGAGGAAACATCGGATAAACCCAAAATGAGCGGCATCATTTAAAAGGAGAAACTGTATTCTTCCAAAATGTCAATATCATAAGTGACAAAACTATGGAAATGCTCCAGATTAAAGGAGACCAAAGAGACATGACAACTACCTATAATACTTGATCTTAGACCAGATCTAGAACTGGGTGGGGGTGAGCTTCTACAAAGGACATTATGAGATCAATTAGAATATGAATCGTATTTTAAACTATTTTATCAGTGTTAAATGTACTGAATTTGATAACTGTATTGGGGTTGTTACAGAGTATCTTTATTCTTAGGGAATACCCGCTGAAGTATTAGAGTTAAAGGGCCATGATGCATGCGCAGAGAGAGAGCATATGCAAGAATACAAATGACAAATCAAATGGGGTAAATGTCACTCAGTGGATCTAAGTAAAGGATATTTGGGCCTCGTATGTACAATTCTTATTCCTGCAACTCTTTTGTAACTCCGCATTTCCAAATAAAATTAACTTTAAAAAAAAGGCAACAGGTTACAGCAGTAGTTCTCAGCCTTCACTGCACTCTGGACACCCCAAGCCACTTCCGAAGCTCTGGGACCCAGGCATCTGTATTCTCCAAGTTCCCTGGGTGATTCCAATGTGCAGACAAGGGTGGGAAATACTGGTGCAGTGGGGGAGCTCACTCATTAAATTCAGACATAAAAAGTGGCTCTTTTGCCCTCCAGAGCAGCAGTCCCCAACCTTTGTGGCACCAGGGACCACTTTTGTGGAAGATAATTTTTCCATGGACCGGGGGCGGAGGGGAATGGTTTCAGGATGATTCAAGCGCATTCCATTTACTGTACACTTTATTTCTATTATTATTGCATTGTAATATATAATGAAATAATTATACAGCTCACCAAAATGCAGAATCAGCGGGAGCCCTGAGCTTGTTTTCACTTGCCACTCACTGATAGGGTTTTGACATAAGTCTGCAGGCAATTAATTTATGATGGTCTCTGTGCAGTCAAACCTCTCCGCTAATGATAACCTGTACTTGCAGCCGCTAGCATCACCGTCTCAGCTCCATCTCAGATCATCAGGCATTAGATGCTCATAAGGAGCACGCAGCCTAGATCCCTCGCATGTACAGCTCACAGGAGGGTTCGCGCTCCTATGAGAATCTAACGCCGCGCTGATCGGACAAGAGGTGGAGCTCAGGCGGTAATGCGAGCGATGGGGAGCGTCTGTAAATACAGATGAAGCTTCGTTCACTTGCCTGCGGCACACCTCCTGCTGTGCGGCCTGGTTCCTAACAGGCCATGGACCGCTACTGGTCCGTGGCCCAGGGGTTGGGGACCCCTGCTCTAGAGAATAGCCCTGGGGATTAGGGTCTCAGGGTAACACAAACTCCTAGTCTCAGCACCATGTGGTATGGCAGAGACCCTGAAGACCCTGAAGCAGGTAGAAGGTGAATTTGTATGGCCCTGGTCAACATGGAGAGATCACCCATCCAGAGGTTCCAAAGGAAAAAGGCATTTCCATGACTATGACAGGTATTAAGCACAATTTAAAGCTGGCAGGAATTAGAATGGTTTAAATGGCCCCAGAGCTACCATCTCCCCTTGTCTTTCTGGTTGCACTGTTAGCATGGTCGATCTGGGTCCCGCTGACAGAGCACAGGAGAGGATGCTGCTCTCTCTCATCAGGCAAGCCAGGGAATGAGTGAAGGACAGCGGTGTGGAATTAGCCTCTTGGGAAGTTCAAGGAGTGGGTTACCAATTGGCATATTTTCCCAAAGCATTTTCCTACCGTGGAGGCTCAGCTAGGTAGGTCAACGCAGAAAGAGCTGAGGGCAACCAACGATCACAGTCCAGCTATTGCTCGCCTCAGCTCCAACCTGTGATAGGGTAGCCATAGAATGCTACATATGGAAAACTGGAAGCAAGGCTGGGGAGAGACAGGACTGGGGAATGGGGAAGGTGGTAGTCAAAGGCCACAAAGACAAGCAAAACATTCTTGCCCAACGTGCAATGGGTAGGAACAAGAGATGCGACGGGTCAAGAGAACACAGCAAATCTCCTACAGTTCTCTAAAATCAGGCATGTTTTGGTTAACTTCCACTTTGTGAACAGAAGTTAGTTTTTACTCCTCTCCTTTCTCACATCATCTCCATTTTCAGGCAGGACAGATTTGTACAATATTTAGGCATCTCAAAACTGATGGATCCAAAACTGAACATGAACTCATGTCCCTAGATGTGGTCCTTACTGGCTCCATATCTCTGCAACAATTCTGCTTCCCCAGTTGACTGAGCCAGAAACGTGGGACTCATCCTAGATTCCTTCCTTCCTCCCCTTTCTCTCTGCCCCATGGCCAATCAATGATCAAATCCTGCCATTCTGCGTGACTCCTAATTCCTCCTGAGTCCACGCCCCACACCATCTCCACCAACAGGGCGCCACTCCAAAGAGCCTTCGAGCTCTCTCCTAAACTACTACATCCACCTCACTGAGGCCTCGCATGGCCCCTTTAGCCCATCTCCACAGCTACAGGGACGCCTATGACAGGTCCGCCTGCACCACTACCACGTTCACACATGGCTGCTTCTACCTTCAAGTAAAATCTGACTTCCACAGGATGTCATATAAGACCCTAGAGGACCTGGGCTTTGCCAATTTAACTTCTTTTCGTTTTATTTTAAGCCCCAGGCACAATGAGTTACTTGTAGCTCCCTGCACTTTCCATCCCATTTCACATTCCTGTATACCCTCTCCTACAAAGCCTATTCAGCCTCTGGGCTTGGGCCTCTCCTCCAGGAAGTTGCCTCTGACCTCTCCAGGCACCTCCTCTGGGCTCCCATTCTTTTACCACTACAATCACTGCACTGTATGGAAATTATCTGCTTCTGTGTGTGTCTCTGATACTAGCATTCCACACTCCTTGAAGAGGACAGCACCATCACTGTATCCCCAATGCCATGCACACAGTAGGTGCTCCATATTTGTGGGATATACTGGACTGAAAAGCATCTGTAGTTTTTTGAATATCAAGGCCTTTAGAATTTAGCAACAGATATAATTAAAACACATGCAAAGCATAATGAACTGCAGATAGCACCAACATTTAAAACACACTGCTGCTCTGCAATTGAAGTATCTCCAAATAATTAAAACCTACATGTTGAGGGGGTGATACAGAGTTTATTGAATTAGATTTTTCTATTTACAACTGAGATCACATCTACATACTATTTTGCTAGTCTACATGGGTACATTATTTCTAACGAGTTTAGACTTACAATGAATGGGCTCAATCATACAAAAAAACACACGCACACACTCATTGTTTTAAAACAGTAGTGCATACATTACACTCCTCCTATAAAGCCAGCTTTGATTAAAAACCGCTAGTTTCAAAGATCAGTCTGATTTTGAAGATGAACCAAGATACACGCTGTATGATTCTAAAATCTATTTTAGCCATTTTGTACAGTTGCTATCTTACTGAACTATAGTATATATTTTTTAAAAGGACACTGATGAGGGGCACCATCTGGTATTAACTTTAACCAGACAGCTGACTGTCTCCCCCTCCCCGCAAAAACCTTTGGCCAAGAGTTCTCCATTGTGAAGACTGAAAGGACCCGGTGATACTTCAGCAGCAGTCCCATTACTGCTTGGAGGTAACAGAAGCAGGCTCATGTCTGCCTTTAATTCTACCACACTACGCAACTCGCAAATGGTTCTGAGATTAGAACATTTACCACCGTACTTAAACACTTACGGACATGGAGAGTCAGCTAGAACAGGGGAAAAGAAACTCACAGGTGGGTAGGTAAGAAGGTGGACACGTGAAGAGCCAAACTGCTCTGTCCGACACCTGTGTACGTGTGCTTTAACTAAATGAACTCAGGAGGCCAATAGCAGTGGACCTGCTCAATTCACCTTCCAAATCAGAACAAGACTGAAAAAGCTCAGGTTTGAGTTTTCTACTATGCATAGGTTCCACCGGTGATGAGCAGCTCATAAGCAGGATCTCTACTCCTTCTGCACAATACGATGCAGGCACACAGCATGCCCAGCAGCTGTGGGAAGAAAACAACAATGGAAAAAAAAAGGCTGAAAACCCTCTTACAGCAAGTGCGTATTTCTTTGTTGGCAATGGAACTGTTTCTAAGTTCAAAGATCTCAAATCATCAAAAAAGCACTAACAGTAACGGAAGCAATTTCAAATGAATACATTATCTTTTTAGGATCTAAGTACCAAGTTTTAGTTTCCCTGCTTCACACCTAAGAACAATTTGTGAAGCCAGCAGAGAATCAAGTCTCTCCTAGTGCCATTCCCATCTCAATCTAGAGCAGTGCTGTATGAAAGAACTTTCTGCAGTGATGCAAACAGTCTATACTGAGCTGTCAAATATGGCAGCCACTAGCCACGTGTGGCTACTGAGCACTTGAAATGTAACTAGCGCAACTAAGGCGTTGCAATTTTTATTTTATTAAAATTAATTTAAATTTAGACATATGTGGCTAGTGGCTACAATACTGAACAGCAAAGGTCTAGGGAGCGGAATGATCAAGACTATGTATGGTGAGCAAATTTAATGGTGGTGGGTTTTTTTGGGTTTTTTTTTTGCGGTACACGGGCCTCTCACTGCTGTGGCCTCTCCCGTTGCAGAGCACAGGCTCTGGACGCACAGGCTCAGCGGCCATGGCTTATGGGCCCAGCGGCTCCGCGGCATGTGGGATCTTCCCGGACCGGGGCACAAACCCGTGTCCCCTGCATCGGCAGGCGGACTCTCAACTACTGCGCCACCAGGGAAGCCCTCATGGTGGTGTTTTTAAGCATCTGGATTTGAGGGAAATAAACTTTATAACAAACCACAAAGTGAAAAGCCCAATAAATGAGTAGCCCAAAAGCCCTATGGGGGAAAACCAATCCTGATACTAAAAAGTATAGTTCAAAGGTTTTTGTTCCACAATTATTTACTATTTTTGAAATCTACATTTGGCTCTGTGGTATTATATACATATTACTTTTTAAAGGTCACTTTTCCTTCATCATTTTATTTTAATAAGGCCTAATCCTTCTGTGGTAGCAAACTGGAATAGTAGTACCATGTTATTTTGGATAAGCGAGAGGATTAAGCTGGATTAAAAAGAAACGATCCTAGGGCTTCCCTGGTGGCGCAGTGGTTGAGAGTCCGCCTGCCGATGCAGGGGACGCGGGTTCGTGCCCCGGTCCGGGAAGATCCCACATGCCGCGGAGTGGCTAGGCCCATGAGCCATGGCCGCTGAGCCTGCGTGTCCGGAGCCTGTGCTCCGCAACGGGAGAGGCCACAACAGTGAGAGGCCCGCGTACCGCAAAAAGGAAAAAAAAAAAAAGAAACGATTCTAGAATTTTTGACCTGGCTTCTTACAAAATATAAACAGGTACTAAAGAGCTAAATAAATTAATTTGCTGCTCTAACTTTTCATAGACAGTGAAAGGTCTCAGTTATTTGATTTTTAAAAGGCAGGGCCCTCTGTACATATGGGGTCAATCTAATTTCAACAAAGTGTACCTGATCCATAAACAAGACTCTCAAAGTCTGAAGTGGAAGATTACTAATGAGACACATGTACAGAGAAAAAGGATGTCCTCAAACTGACTTCTCCATGATAAAGTCATACTCTCCAATTTCTGCCCTTATTTATTAGCCTCTATTCTACCCATTCAGGATATATACTTGCTGCTTGAATTCATCAGTTTCATTATATCAATATTTGCTGAGTGCTTACTAGCGCAAAGCACCTTAAAGACATTTTAAAAGTGGATATTGTTGAAAGTTTACTAAATATCTTAAGCCAATTCTAGACATGTTTAGTATCTAATTCCTAAAGAAATACATTTCCATTCACTGTACAGCAAAACATTCTTAGAACAGCTATAAGATCAAACACAATTATGTTCCCAGGCAATGTTAAATTGAGCAATAAAAATGCTAAGCTCTGAAGTTACTGATTAGCTTGGGGAAAAGATCTCTTCCCATCCCCACTTCCTCACATTCCTTTCAGTTGGTTAACTTCTACCGAAGCAGTCAGCATTCTCAAAATGGGGTCTGAAATAAGTATCCTTTTTTTCCTGACTTTAATTTCAATTAAATCAACTTGCACTGATTTAAAAACAATTAAATAAATTTGATAAAACCCTACTCATGCTTGGAAATGAGTCTGTTTAGGAACATTAAATACTACAATTTAAAAAAAAAACATTAAGCACTACACAATAACTTCTTATAGTGCAAACCTCATCACTAGGTATTACAGGTCCATTTCCAAAGCTTTGTTATACTAAAATCTCATCAATTATTGAAATTTTCCAAAAACAGACTTTAAAATATCACACAAATATTTTAGCTCCAGTGTGATTTCTTGCAACGAAACTTTCCCCTGTAGTAGTCACATCATGAGAACTAATCTACACTTAGTCCAAATATAACACCCAGTAACTGCAAAAAATGATTAGTAAATACATAGGCAAGTGGTGATTAAAAAAACTGCCAAGGACTAAAATGCTCTATGATACACTAGGTAGGTGGCATTATGGGGAAGTAGGTATTTTATATAAGGTAATTAGAACTGCACACTGAAAACACTCTTTTCTGAGGAAAATTTAGAAATACCTATCAAAAAGTCATCCATATTCTCTGACCCCTCAATTTCATGACTACAAATTTTTTGCTACAGACTTTGCCCATATATACAGAGGAAATTCACTACTTGCATTTCTGTAATAGCAACACTTCCATAAGTGCCCATTAATGCAGATTAAATTATGAAGTATGTCCAAAAAATGGAATACTATATTGCCACAGTAGCATATTAATTTGTTTTTAAGAAGGTACAAAAGGTTACATATCATATATTATATGTAACCTTTTGTACCTTTTATGATACTTTTGAAATGATAAAATAAAATTTTAGATATGGAGGACAGATTAGTGGTTACCAGGGTATGGGGGAGGGGGCATAGGACAGAGGTGGGTGCAATTATAAGAGTTATCAGGCAGACATTTGTAGTGTTGCAACTGTTCAGTATTTTGACTATGGTGATGGATACAAGAACCAAACAGGTCATAAAGTTGTACAGAATTGAATACACACATAGAAATGAGAAATCTAAAAAAAATCAGTGGATTGTATCAAGGCCAATATCCTGGTTGTGATACGTAATAGTTTTGCAAAATGTTAACCACTAAAGGAAACTGAGCAAGGCATACAGGATTCTGTCTGCATTGTTTCTCAAAACTGGAGGTTGCATACAATTATCTTAAGAAAGAAAGGTAGAAGATGGCATCCTATAAGCTTCTATTTGCATAAAAAATATTTATGTGCTTGTCTAACCACAAACTACTTCTGGAAGGATATACAGGAAACTGGGAACAGTGGTTGCCTCTGCAAGGGGGGACTCGAGAGCTGGGGTCAAGACTTGAGAGGGAGGCTTACCTCTTACTAAATTTGTATCTTTGAAGAAAATTTTATCAAATGGGTTTTTCAATTAAGAAATTTTCAAGAAGTTAACGATTAAGATTAATTTCCCCAAAATTAAAAAAAAAAATCTTAGCCACTCAAGAATTAGCTTCCCAAGCTTTGGTTTTAAGTTTTTAAGGAAGAATTACTTGAAATACTTTTTTAAAATGACTGTCAGAATCAAGCCACTCAATTTTAACTATCTGGGGGCCCAATCTGAAGTGCTACTCATTTATGTATTTTAACTCATTTTAATGAATTAAAATAGAAGTCAGAAGAGGCAGGAAGGAAATGACAGTCTCAACCTCCTTCACACTTGGCATACAGACCAGAAAAAAGGCCTTGGGAACCAGTTCTCTGTGAAATTTTGCTTTCCATCATTCCATCTTAAGGACATGCCAACATTGTGAGACTCCAAAGACTGACAATTCCCATTTTCCCCATACTGCCTTTGCAGTGAGCCTTATACACAGCTGAAACTTAAGAGTTTGCCAAATCAAAATCTAGATTTTATTATTATCACCAGACTGTTGAAATATAAAATTTATAGCTGATCATTTGTTCATTTAAGAGGCTGGCTACTCTCAAAGAAGTGAAATACCTTGCTCATTAAGAAACTAACAGTATAATGGGTATAGCAAAATTTTAAAAATCTCATTCTCTTATAGTTTTCAGGTTTTTCTTTCTTGGTAATTTTGGTCCTACCCAAACCTAGACCACTTAACAAGACTAGAACAAGGGTGGGCAGATGTTTCATAAAGGGCAATACAGTAAATATCTTAGGCTTTGTGAACCAAGAGACAAAACTGGTCTCTGCTGCAACTATTCAACTCTGTCACCATAACACAAAAGCAGTCATGGACAATACATAAAATGTGTGGGGCTCACACAAAAAGAGGTGGTGGGCTAGACTGGCCCACAGATGACCAACACTCAAACAAGAGGCTTTTACTGGTAAATTAAGTTTATGGGAAAATTTCTTCTTAAATTCACCTTTATGCCTTAGAACATCAATGAAATGTAGTTTAATAGTACCACAAATCACACTCAAAATCAAAGGAGACAACGCTTAAATATTTTTGATACTCACAACACTACCAAAAATCAATCAATTTTTCCCATTATTTAAAATTGAATTTTCTGTGATAGCTCTTAGAGCTTCCCCACTTTAGAACCTGAAGAAAAGTGCTAATCATTTTTCAATGCTATTACATTGTGTATTCTAACCAGTTTAAGTGTCAATTTGCTGTCAGATTTCATTAACAGAATTTAGGAATTTAATCTTCTGAGAATCTTAATTCTTCAATTTGTAATTGGAGGCAGAGTACACATGGAGACGGGGTTCAAGCTTTAGTGATGGTCGTAAGTCATGCTATCCTTGCTCTCCCTCATTTTCATGGCCTTTAAAACCAGGGACTGCAGAATCTCCAAGCATCCTTCTAGCTCTTTCTCTATCAGGATAAGTATACAAGCATAAAGTCTCCCTGCTCTTTGAGTTGTTTCTGCCTTCATTCAGGTTTTCCACACACATGGCACCAATCTACATCAGATTTTGAATATCAAAAGTTTAAACATTTATAGGTACTCTTAAAAAAAAAAGTAGAAAATTCTTTTATTTCAAATGGATGTTTTTCCCTTTAAAACCAGTTTTTAAATTTTCAAAACCACTCGGTTTTGAGGCTGTAAAAGCTCTGAATCCCTGACTTAGTTTTGCTGAACTGAAAACATCAAAGCTTCATCAGCCATTATTTAAGTCAGGGTGATTTAAGTATAAAATGCATATGAGAAGGCATACTTAAAAGACCAGTTAGAATATTTATTAGCCCCCATTAAAAAATATTTAATGAAGAAATATCTGACTGGTTAATAAGCTTAACTAGACGAGGGACATATCTAAAGTGTTGATTTCATCAGTCTTCTATATACATGTTGCACATTTCATGATCAAAAGCACCATACAGTTCTAAAGTTTTTTTGCTGCATGCTAATACATGCAGCTTTATTACCACACATAAAATCATTAAAAATGCACAGATCAGGATTTCACTTGGGAAAAGAGACCTCCCTCACGTTTCATTATTTTTAGCTAAATGAATGTGTTTACACAAAGAAAATATGAAGTACACCCTTGCTGATCAACAGATTACTGCTATGCTGAGCCAAAAAGTAAATGCTTAGAAGGGCAGAGACCATAGCAAATAGAGCTCGGCTTTTCAATGAATCATTTCAGAGCTCTGAGTTATCAGCAAAGTAAACATTCACCCTTTTGCCATTTTATAAGGCACTTCCTGTTCAATACACTAGTTTCTGTTCAAATATACAGAGAGCAGACAAGCCAAGCAACTTACATATAAACTAGCAATTATGTTGGTTTTTCTAACAATTAAATGATATCAAAACTTTCTTCAAGTAGATTCTCTAGACCTGAAGCATGTTTCAAGAACATACTAAAAGAACACTAAAGAACACTCTGAGAACTAGATCTGATGCAAAGGATTTTCAAATAGTTGTAATATCCTCTAACAGAATCTCTAAGATATAATGTATATACCCAAGAAACTAGGAATGTAGATTATACTGGGCAGAAAAATAGCCATCTTTCTTACTTGTTTTTTATGTGGGTATGAGGGATAAAGGATGTGTATGGGTTTTTTTCTTTGATAAAGTGACAGGTAATTAAAACAATTACCAGCTACTTTGTACAAGCTCTTATTAAGGGGGAAAAAGACTGTTTTCACTGGTAGGAGCTGGGACAAGTCCCCTCAGCTACCAGAAAGACATGGTACATTTCCAAATATGCCAAGTGGTATAACAGACTTCTTGATGACAGTCCTTCTAAAAAAACTAAGTCCACAAATACAAGGGAGGTTAGAATCTCAGTTTTTAATTAAAGGTCTTTGCTGTAAAGTGATAAAATTGCTCCCGTTACTGTAAGAGACTAGTGTAGTGCCACTAGTCTTGATTTATGTATATGAACATATAAAACCCTTGACGACAGAAAAGCAAGAAATGGAAGGAGAAATTTTAAAAAGATTAAAATAGAACTTTCCACTTCCAAGCTGAAATACAGCAGTTTGATTTTTTTTAATTCTGTGAAGTTCTACTGAAGTACCTCCCAAGAATACATTATGACAACAGTTTGTATTTTGAACAGGTCACTCACTAATCAAGTCAAGAAAATAAGATAAGGAGTCCCCTCGCACATGGTTCCCCCATCCAGATCTCTGGTTTCTGGGACCATTCTGGGTCTATGTCTAGAGACAGGAAATGGAAGATGCTGGAAACTGGTGTCTGGTACCTCAATCACTTCCAAGTTATCTATATGCACAAAGCTTAACTGTACTTAGTGATTAAAACCATTCAGGGCTGCCACCAGAGAATCGGTGCACTCTGAAAACTCCTTGGCTAGCTGTGCTTACCTGAATAGCTGCAAATGCCAGTGCTGCCCAGATAACGTGCATCATGATTTCTTGTAGCTTCTTCACAACTAGAGCCTCACACCCCTAAAACACCCAAAGTCATCCTCATTAGTCTTTTTAAAAAGCGAAAGCTGCAAGGTCACATATTACTACTCACTGGCAGAAATGGAAATGACAGAAACTAAAAGAGGGAAAAAAGATAATGCATTTGAAAATAATTTATATTAAAATTAAATGGCATTAAAGACAAGTAAAAGAAGGTAGAAAAGAAGTTCCAGGTAGAGATAATTCACCAAGAAAAAAAGCTACCAGGCTAGATTCAAGTGTTGGCCAAGAAACTGAACTTACCTCGGCATAGAGGTCAGAGGGGTGGGCCAGACTGCCATTACAGCTGCTGGCGGTCTCTCTGCAACAGCTAAGAGGGACACTCTGGTTTTTGGTTTCTTTGAACCAGTCTGTATTTTCCCAGTCTGAATAGTTGTGAATTCCACAACAATGCAGCTAACAGAGAAGAGAACAGAGATATTACTTGTCACAGAACACATACCCCTGTGCTGAACTTTAGAGTTCCATGCACTGAAGAGCTTTAAGCTACTTTTAGACCAGTGATGTCCAACAGAACTTTCTGCAATGATAGAAATGTTCTGTGTCTGTATGCTCAGTATGGTAGCACCCAGCCACATGGGGCTATTGAGCAATTAAAATGTGGCTAGTGTGACTAAGGAACTGAATTTTTAATTTTAATTTAAATAGCCACATGTAATTAAATAGTGGCTCTAGAACCTCCATTTGAGAAATCATATTGCCCACAAGGGGTAGTTTACAGCTAAGAAAAATCTTTA
The DNA here is from genome assembly GCF_963924675.1 of Phocoena phocoena. Lineage (NCBI taxonomy): Eukaryota > Metazoa > Chordata > Mammalia > Artiodactyla > Phocoenidae > Phocoena > Phocoena phocoena. Next base: position 118,034,764 of record NC_089220.1, on the reverse strand, counting down.
CACTTTGCCTGTTAAACATCTAATCCTGAGTTAAATATTATTTCCAATGACAAAGTATTTAAAATATTTTGTCTGAAATGTCTGGGACTTACTTTAAGTTAATCTGGCAAACGATATGTGGGAGTAATAGATGAAACAAGATTGACAAAAAGCTGACAATTTTGAGGTGGGTTTATGGATACAAAGATCTACTATACGATTCTCTCTACCTTCAGGTATGTTTCAAATTGTCTACAATAATTTTTTTTTAATGGTTTTGTCTGTTATCCTTTCTGGTCTTGCTTTCTCAAGGTATATAAAGACTTCTCACCTCCTCTAAAGTCCATCTGGATGCTGAACTTTCCTGTGACACGTACCGCTCTTCCATTATCACCTCTTTAGCTAATTATTTTTACGGGAAAATCAGATGCTTCTTATCTGGCTGTGACTAGGTAATGGTGGGGAAAAAAACTTTCCAAGGGTGAAGGTAAGATTATCGGACTTGGACTTCACTGGTGGCGCAGAGGTTAAGAATCCGCTTGCCAATGCAGGGGACATGGGTTTGAGCCCTGGTCCAGGAAGATCCCACATGCCGTGGAGCAACTAAGCCTGTGCGCCACAACTACTGAGCCTGCGCTCTAAAGCCTGCGAGCCACAACTACTGAGCCTGTGAGCCACAACTACTGAGCCCACGTGCCACAACTACTGAAGCCCAAGTGCCTAGAGCCCGTGCTCTGCAATAAGAGAAGCCACCTCAATGAGAAGCCGTGCTCCTCAAGGAAGAGTAGCCCCTGCTCGCTGCAACTAGAGAAAGCCCATGCACAGAAACAAAGACCCAAGGCAGCCAAAAAATAAATTTATATTTTAAAAAAATAGCATTGATCATTTAGTTTAACAACTCATGTGTAGCTGCATTTGAAAAAGAAAAGGTTATTGGACTCATCACAAAGCTAACCATAGCTGTACATGTATACTGCTAATTTACACAGTAACAGAGTTAAGTTTAATGTTTGCTCAACGGTGATTGGTCCTCAAAAACAAATTAGCCTCAGAAGAACTCACCTGTCTCTGTACATAATCAATAGCCCGGCTAGCAGCATCAGGGTTGGTTCCATTGTAGGTCTTATATACTTTCTGAATGCTGCGATCAACCTCATTTTCCACCTGAATTAAAACAAAGAATTCAGTCCCTCAAAAATACTGATAAAAGTAACATTAGTCAAGGCTCCAGCTAAAATGCCCTAATGGCATGTGTGCAAAGTGGCAAGATATTTCCATGAATTTCTTGTAAGAAAAAAGTTTTCTCCCTTCCTGCCTTCATGTAGATTCAGGTAAACCTTCAGACATATTATATCACACAGATTAAAAGCAATCACAGAGAAGATTGTGTGCAAGATGGCAGGCTACCAATTTATTCAAGAGGGAGAAAGCAGTTGAGCCTTGAGATAGGTGTCCTAACTTATAAACAGACCACCTTCTTTTTCAAATAAGTTTTCAGTGGGTTCTCAGAAGACCTACTCATTTTCCTTTCCTAAAGGAGGTAAAAATTAAACAACTTAAAAAGCCCCCACAAGATACTTTTGGGACAAATACCAACATTATTTCCATTTTACTTATTTAACGTTTAATTAGACTTGGGCAAATATGTAAAAGTAATCAGCAGGTTAAAAAAAAAAATCAGTCCTTAAAAGCGGCACCTTATGAAGAGCTGCAGTTCAATGTATGTGAATGAGAAGACAGGAAATAAACTCTCCATGATGTATTGCCAAGTGGCAACTAAAGTGTCATTTAATAAAGTTTGCTTGTACCAGATTCTCCTTACCCTTCTAAGATGATTAGACCTATTTGGTAATTTTATCAGTGATGTGGTAAGACTATAAAATTGATAACCAGATCATAGGTAGGGGCATAATCCACTGCATTCTTTTTTTGGCATAGCTCTCTGGTACCTTATGTAGCAATGGTTGAATATTAAATTGGCATATCATGCCATTGACTCAAAATCATAAGAGAATAACCCTACTATGAGAATAACCCTACTACGCCTTTATAACAGCTCTACAGTTATCCCCAAATTAATTTAAAGCAGCCTGTTTAGCCTTAAATGGTACTGTAGATGGAAAGCAAAAGCAGGAAAAATAGAAAGGAAAGGGGAAAGAAAAGAAGAATGACCAGAAAAGAGGAAAGAGGGGCAAGAAGGGAGTGGCTGGCAACAGTTGCCTTAGTGTTTGAGTTGGTAGGACCCCTTTTTCCTCAGGAACAAATTGCAGGATTACAACTCCCAATCACCTTTTTCTATGTCCAGAACCAACGCATTTTTTTAAAAAAGAGGCAATGGAAAATGAAATCCTCAGTTTAGTTCTTCTAAACAGAAATCTGGGAATCTATATAGGGAATCTATAGGCTGAGGAAATTTGAATCAAGTTCTCAGCTGACCAACTATTCATTTGCAGATCATCCTATGGTCATTTAAAGAAAACTACCTACAAACTAGGACAGTAGTAGAATTAACACTTTGCTATATTAAATGAGACTAGAAGTCCTGACATATAATTTCTAATTATCCTTACATTTTCAAAGCAGTGGCTAAAGTGAAGTCAGGCAAAAGAAAATGTTTACTCTCAAAATGAGTTTGTTCTATTTCACTTGAAACACTTAAGCCACCTTTTAAAACATATACATTCCAGTAGACAACATACCTTTGCTCTGTAAACATATCCCAAAACCACTACAACAACTTCTGTGACAAAAACCAAGAGTAGGATGATGACAAACTGTAAGGAAAATGTAAGGAAACATTGTTAAAAATTAAATACAAATGAAAAAATAACTCTAAATACTCTCTTGATAAAAAGCAATTATCTGAGATAACTGCTGGAAGTTTAAGACAAGTGCTAATTCTGTTCCAATTATAAAGAGAGTCAAATAGAAAATGGAGTTTCATGCTCAATTCAAGCAAGTAACACAAATGAATATTCCCACATACTATGACGACACATGCGATTAGTGAAGAGCTAACTTACCGTGGCAAGTCCACAGCGGCTTTCCCGGATTGTGGCACAGCAGCCAATTAGCCCAATAATGAAGAGCAGGGCTCCTACAGCTATGATCACCACAGCAGGGATGAGAGTGTACACATCTTCAAAGAAGTGGTCATAGTCGTCATAAGTGATGAAGACATAGGCTCCCACATAGCATAAAATGCCAGCTGCTCCCTGTAGAAAACAAGGTCAGAGCGCTGGTAAAATTCTCCAACCCCTGCTGGTAAAAATCCCCACTATTTCTTAGCATGTTATAACTCAATGAGATTTTCCACCACTTTTAAATCTTTGTAGACGTTTTTTCTGTGAAGCTGAAAATTATTCATTAGTAAGAGCATTTCGTTACTAAAGTTGTAAAGTTTTCCAAGCTCCATCTACTTTTCAATAACTGCTGGTTCATCTAGGACCAAGAAACCATGAATCCAGTAAGTAAGACTGATGACAAGAATGAAAACACACACACGTCCCAAAGCGCTTCTGTAGCTCAATTACATGTCCAATAAGGGTCAGTGTGAAGGTGGGGACTGCCCCCAGCAAATGGGGAAATCGGGTACAAGTGGCAAAGGCAGGATTTGAACCCAGGCGATCTGACTCCAGAATCTGCATTTATAATCTCCATCTAATGATTTGGGGAAAGAAAATACAATAGCAACTAATAACCATGATACCCATATCTAAAACATTTGCTGTCCTAGTTGAGGCTATGAAATTTACCATTTTCATAGCTAGAGGGCTACGTTACTAAAGAACTGTACAAACCCTTTAGGTCTATTTATTCTTTAGAATCGTGTTTCTCAAACTACATGAATAGGAATCACCTGAAGATCTTATTAAACTGCAGACTGATTCAGTAGGTCTGGGGGTGGGGCCTGAGATTCTGCATTTCCAACAAGCTCCCAGGTGATGCTGATGCTGCTGATTCTTGAACTACACTTTTGAGTAACAAGGTTTTAGAGCACCTAAAGGCAAACAATGCAGAAAGTCATGGAACAGCTGCTGCTCGACACAATGCTCCAGTTACAGAGTTTTACATACATTTTCCTCTTATCGTTGTCAATTTTGCTATCATTGTGTACCAGCACAATACTGACAGCCCAATGCTGCTTGTTTTTATGTGAATGAGCAAATACAGTGTGAGTTTAAGTGTTAAAACATTTGGTTTAATGAATTATCATTTACAGAGCACTCTGAGACATTCACGTGAAAAGAATTATTTCACCATTCTTCAAAATTTTAACACATAAATCATTAATCTTCAAACTAGAAAAGAGCCTCCACAATGATACTGGAAATATTGTTAACTCCTCTCAACCTGGAAACTCAGTTGTTTTTTTTAAAATAAGTTTATTCATTTATTTTTGGCTGCATTGGGTCTTCGTTGCTGTGCACGGGCTTTCCTCTAGCTGCAGCGAGCAGAGGGCCACTCTTCGTTGCGGCGCACAGTCTCATCGCGGTGGCTTCTCTTGTTGCGGAGCACCAGTCCCAGGCACGCGGGCTCAGTAGTTGTGGTGCGGGCTCCAGGGTGCGGGCTCCAGAGTGCAGGCTCAGCAGCTGTGGCGCTCAGGCTTAGATGCTCCGTGGCATGTGGGATCCCCCCGGACCAGGGCTCGAACCCGTGACCCCCGCATCGGCAGGCGGACTCTCAACCACTGTGCCACGGGGGAAGCCCTCAGTTTATTTCTTAAGTCTGTGGGACCCTGTAAGCTTGGGCGTCATCAGTATATTTTCATATACCAGGCCAACAGAATCATTCATATCTGGAAGAAAAAGACCCCATTTATGGAAAGTTGAGAAAGTAAGTTGATTTTTAAAAAAAATAATAATGAACTTTTAAAAAGAGAAGACAAGACTAGAGTAATGGAGGCAATTTAAAAAACCATAATCTTTTTTTTAAAGCTTTTTAAAATTTTTTATTTATTTTATTTATTTTTGGCTGCATTGGGTCTTTGTTGCTGCACGCGGGCTTTCTCTAGTTGCAGCGAGCGGGGGCTACTCTTCATTGCGGTGCACAGGCTTCTCATTGCGGTGGCTTCTCTTGTCGCGGAGCACGGGCTCTAGGTGCGTGGGCTTCAGTAGTTGCGGCTCGCGGGCTCAGTGGTTGTGGCTTGCAGGCTCTAGAGCGCAGGCTCAGTAGTTGTGGCGCATGGGCTTAGCTGCTCCACGGCACGTGGGATCTTCCCAGACCAGGGCTCGAACCCATGTCCCCTGCATTGGCAGGTGGATTCTTAACCACTGCGCCACCAGGGAAGTCCAAAAAACCATATTCTTTTAAAACTCTCCTCTGGCTTTCAAGAGGCCCCACTGCTGGCTTTCTTCCTATTTCTCTCACTGCTTGCTCTCTCATTCTCTTCATGGACTCTTCTTTACCAGACAAATGTTAGTGATCTCCAGGGTTCTACCTTTGGCCCTATTTAAATAGTTCTCATTTTGTAGGCTCTCCTTGGGCTATATTAGCCATGGCTTCACCAGCCACTGCAGCTCTCTACCTAAGCCATCATCTCAGGACTACACATCCCCATCTGGAAGCCCCACAGACACCTTGCCCTCAACTTACCTCAAACCCTCTCTGCCTTCCTGCCCACTCCATTAAACCTTCCCTCATATTCTGTATTTCAGAGCAAATGGCACCAGACAGTTATTTTTTTCTAGTCAAATGCCTGAGAGTTACTCTATTTTCTTTCTTTGTCCTACCTCTACATCCCATCAATCACCAAACTCCTTCAGATTTACTTTCCAAACACTACCTGAATACCGTAACTTCTCTTCAACCCTCTGCAGTGCTTCTGTCTTAATGTGGGCCTTACCATTGTTCACCCTAAACCTTACTTGCTGACCCTCCCTGTCCCTTAATAATATGTTCTTCATATGATCAGTTATTTTTGTAAACATACAAAACAGATCAAGGCATTAGCATGTTTAAAATCAAGATGAGGCAAATAAGGCCCCTGATAAACTAAGCTGTTCCTCCCTGCTTTTCAGGCTCAGACTCCATTACCTCTCATGTACCCTGAACAACAGAAAGCTGTTATTTCCAAATGTACCACATATCTTCTTGCTTCTTTACTTCTGCTGTTCTCTTTGGAATGCCCTCTCTTCATCTGCCTGGGAACTCCCTGTCACCCATTAAAACGCAGTTTAAATATCACCTCTTCCTTTTGGAAGCCATTCTCGACCATTTCAGGTTGGATTAGGTGCACTTGGTCACATACCACCCCCTACACAGCTCTAACAGAGCATTTATTACAACTGTTGTAATTATAACTATATATGTCTCAGCATGCCATTGGGGCACAAACTTTGCCTGTCAGTCTTTCAGCCCTGTACCACCATCCAGCACCTAGAACGGTGCCTGGCACATAGAAGGTATTCGTCAAAATTCATTGAGTACACTTCATTTCATCCAGTCCCTTGAAATTGCCCTCCTATCTCAATCATAAAGCTTTGGTTTGAATTTGCTTTGTTTCTCTTCAGTCTAATGCTTATAGTTTTTAGTCCACCATTCAAACAAGATTTGGCAACTTAATCCAGCTTACTATTAATTCCTGATGGCCATGACACCTGGAATACATTAGTTTATAAATGCTTCACCTACAGCAGCTGTACCTGTTCAAAGGCCCTCAGTTCACTGACATACTTACTTTGGTGACATATTATTATGGGATGATGGAAGGCATAGGAGAGGGGAGAGAGGAGAAACAGCTTAATAGTCTGGGTGCATTAACTACCGAAGTACATGGAATACTTAACACTCTTACCAAACATTACTTTTTCTTGACTACATATGTGTGATATACAAACACACACGTGTATACACACACACATTTTGTTACAGTAAATACTTTTAGTCCCCAAACAGAATTAGAAGAATACTAAATATGAAGCAATCAAATACTGTCCAGTTTGTCTTCACTAGTCATCTCTCTATCCTTTGGACTCTTAGCTTTTCTTACTCTAATAGGCAATCTTCATTTCTTAAATGGCTTAAATTAAAATGAATTCCATCTTTGAGCTGCTAGTAAATGAAATTTAAGACTACATAAATTTGAATAGGGCTTCCCTGATGGCACAGTGGTTGAGAGTCCGCCTGCCGATGCAGGGGACACGGGTTCGTGCCCTGGTCTGGGAAGATCCCACATGCCGTGGAGCGGCTGGGCCCGTGAGCCATGGCCGCTGAGCCTGCGCATCCAGAGCCTGTGCTCCGCAACGGGAGAGGCCACGAAAGTGAGAGGCCCGCGTACCACAAAAAAAAAAAAAAAAAAGAATAAAAACAGGATAAAACTGGAAGATATATGTGCTCAACAATTAATCTGAAGCATGGGAAAGTGAAGCACCATCTGCATTTTAAACATGAAATGATGAGTTCTCAACCTAAAGAGATCCCTAGAAGGCTCACACTTGGTGCTGCCTGGGAGTGGGCCAAGTGAAATGCTTCCAGTGCAGACATCCTCCACCCATACAGATAAGGAATGCAATGGAAGGCTAGGAGGAAATGCCATTTGTAAAGCCGCCTGTTCTTTTCTAATAGACTTGAAAGCAGTTTCTTTTCCCAGGCTGCAAACTAGTCAACATCCAAATCACACAGCAGAGTTGAAAACATAACGCTTCTGTTTTGACAACATACAGTGGGAAGCAACTTAGCAGTTGCACACACCAAAGCAGAAACTGCACTGATTGCTGATATGAAACTATATCAATCAAATTACTGACAGAGACTGTCTCCTAAATTGAAGGTAACTTCAAAAATTTCTTCTTTTAACAACATGTATATATAGTGCTTAATGTAAGTTGTATAGTAAACAATCTATGAAATGACATCAGTTACTCTGAAAATATAGAGAAGGTGTCCCTACAACAGCTGAAGACCTAAAAACAGCAATAAACAACTGCTTTAATGACATCCAACCATCAGTATGAAAAACATAGGTAGAGTTTATACGGTAAATGGAAGAAGGTTATAAGTAATTCCTAACTAGGGACTTTATAGTCATGCAGATTTTTGATATAGGAGTTGTGGCTATTAGAAAGCCTAAAAGGTAAGCAGGGTTAAATCCTTCTGAAGGGTAATGCTGGGATTGAGATGTATCAGAGGATCTGGGCTTTGCCAACAAACCAGCTGCAGGGGGGGAAGAGGAGGTGCAGCAGAAGAGAGAATGAAATGTAGAACTTGGAAGCAGCTGAACTGCATTAGTCATCGCTGAGAAAATCTGAGCCTATAAGGAGGATTTGTGCCAGGACAGTATACTAAAAATACTCATCCTTTTTACAAATGAGTGAAGGGAAATTTAACGGAAAGGCTGAGAGCTGAAACTATGGAAAAAAGAATTTTTTGAAAACCATTCTTCTTTACCTTTTAATAAACTCATGTTCTAAATTAAGTCACAAAATTTTAAAACTTTAGGAAAGCCAGTGCTTTTGCACAACCCTAAGCTGTTCCTCCAGAAATAAAGCTACCTGTCAGAAAACTTTAGAAGTATGAGTTCCAGAAGTATGACACTTCACTTTATCCTTTTACCCTTCCACTATATATTCAATACATACAAATGTGAAGCCCCTTTAAAATTAGAAATTTCAATGTTATGTAAGATTGATTTTTCTACAGTTTAGAAACCAGTGTTTTGGTTTTACAAACTAATTGTTTTGTTTTTGTACTTTTGAAATCCTCTGTGAAAGATGATGAAATGCTAAAATCCACAAAACTCCTAAATTCTTTACTTTTCTAAGGAAGAAGGAATATGAAATGAAAGGGAGCACATCAACCACAGTGAAACTTGCCACTGGAATCAGGGAACATTAAAAACAAAACAGCCTTGTTACAAGCCAGGAGGTAAAACACCCCTGTTGTGAAAAGTGCATCTATATGGAAATTTAGAAATGGGAAGGTGCATCCCACATCCCACAGAGCATATGGGTGAAGATAAAGCAAAGAAGAACAGGAGTGATTTTCTTGCAGTGGTATACAGTAGTCATGGATTCATTTGTAGAAGGGAAAGAATCAGGACAGTGTAAAGATGAGGGGACCGTCTGAAGTCATTCAGCTAAAAAGCACAGTGTCTCACAAGTTCTTGTTGCCTGCAAGAACTACTCCTTCAGTGTGATTTTTGCCTCCAACAATCAACTGGTAAAGCAGAAGCGACTGGAATGTTGGAAGAAAGACCTGGCAAAAACCACCATGTATTCTAGACTTCGTAAGAATGCAGATTTCAAAAAGTAAAGAGGGGAAAAACAGCAGCAGAAATCCATCTTATGTACCTATCTTTTAACATTTAATTCAGAGTCTCCTGTACGGTCATATTAGTTTTTCATGTACCTCGCTTCTCTCCTACAAAGAACCCATTGGTAATTCTATGCAGTGCATTTCTGAAAGCTTTTCCAAACTCCATCCCTCCTTGTGCCATTACAAGTGTCTTAAAATCACCTCAAATCTTTCAGCATTCTACTTACCATAATATTCTCTAGTCAAACCTATTTGTTTCAATTCTGACTTACTCTGACGAAATACTTCATATCATTAAATATAATTACTCTTACCAAGTCCAATACCTACATATTTCATTTACTCTCTTATCACTCAAGAAAAAAAACTATCCCAAAGATTTCAAATCCGGGCTTCCCTGGTGGCGCAGTGGTTGAGAGTCCACCTGCCGATGCAGGGCACACGGGTTCGTGCCCCGGTCCGGGAAGATCCCACATGCCGCAGAGCGGCTAGGCCCGTAAGCCATGGCCGCTGAGCCTGCGCATCCAGAGCCTGTGCTCCGCAGCGGGAGAGGCCACAACAGTGAGAGGCCCGCGTACCGCAAAAAAAAAAAAAAAAAGATTTCAAATCCTCTTTCAGAGATTAAAGCTACTCTAACCAAGAATTTCTGAAGCTATTAAAATATATCATTTTCAACCTAACAAATTGGTCAATAATAAAGGCAAGCAGTATTCAAAGATATGTAAGGGTACAGAGAGAAGAGCCCACAGAAGTATAGAATAATATAGAATAATCTTTCTGGAGAGCTATCTGGCAACACATTATTAGCCTCAGCATTTATACTTTTGTACCTACTAACTGCACTTCTAGGAGTCTATTCTTAAGAAAATAAGTCAGATGAAAACAAAGATTTGTATAAGGTATGTTCATCAAAATGTTATAATATTATAACAAAATTATAATAGCGAAAACAAAAGAAAAAACCCTAGCATCCAGAGGTATATTTGCATTATAGCCCTTAAATATGTTAAAGCATAATTTACTAATATGTTTGTGGTGTGTTAGGGGAAAAACACACTTACATGCAGACATTAAAAAAAAAAGGAAAAAAACCCACCAAAATGTTAATACTGGTTGTCTCTGAGTGGTGGAATTATGGTAACGTTAGCTTAAAATACTTTTTAGTGTCTTCTTTAAAAGGCAAATATATTATTTGCATAATCATAAAAGTAAATATTTAAAATTATATCTGAAATTGAGACTTTGTTGTTCTTTCACAAACGAATTCTTAGATCTGTCCTTAACCAGCAACATAAAACAGGTATCTCTTCAATCCCAAATATTTTAGGCACTTCTGCAAATCTTCCCTGTTTATCACTTTTCTTGGGTCTGCCTGGCTTTGACTCATCTTTAGATGTTTTCTGACTATCTAACACAATTCTGATCCTTTCAGTACACATCCTTTTTTCCCCCCCATAAATGTTACCTATTAAGGAGACAAGTGAAAAACAAACAAACAAACCCTACTTGGAGGGGTAAAATTTTGACAGTAAGCCACTTCTGCCATCATTATCAATATCACCATCATTATTGCCATTATTCTTAAAGAAAAAGTATTTTAATCCTTTAAACCAATATTACTCAGATGATATTCCAAAGGTCATGTTCCTCAATTTTGTCCTATTTTCACTGTTTCTGTATTTGCTTTTTATAATCACTGTTCATCTAGCTTAACAAAGTTGTTCTATTTAATCCAATTTATATCCACGAGTTGAAAGACCCCAAATGTTTAGGTTGCAATGAAATTGGAGATCCGCAACTGCCACAGCCAAATTATTTTAACAGCATGGAAATTAAATATTTTCAGATTGCAGGGCTCCAGGGGTCATCTGAGAAGCACGTAATTTAAACATGCATTTTTCTTTGAGACCCTCTGTCTTCACACCCTACTCTAACTGTAAAAAGAGTCAGTTATTACTACTGCAGCCTGAGGTCCTTAAGCTTTATAATAGTAGAGTTTGTCCTTGCTTGGGTTATGTGTTTAATCAGTAGCAGCAACAATGTAAAATACAGTATGTCAGCATTTACTACAGATTCCCTTTTAGTAAATCAAGAACAAATACATCAATGCAAATAATTGTTCTCATCTACTGACTCTACAAAACTATTAAGGAGGGGCAAGGTGGAAAGAGACGATATTTTTAAAGGAAGACTTGAGACTCTCCGTGAGTATAAGGGGAAGGAGGAGGGGGAGGAGCAGCTAGAAATTAAATTCAATAGAATATTAAATGATTTTGCCTGTCTGACCCCTCTTCCTATAAGCTGTCAGAGAGCAGGAACTGTACCTTTTTGCATTTCTCAGAAACATGTAAAGCACAGATATTCAACAAGTATTTACTGAGTGAATGATTCTTAGAATATACTTGTTTGATGCAAGTATAAATTTTATGGAATAAAATTTCTGCAAAAATCCTAAGCTAAGTTGGATCTTATGGAATAAAATTCATTAAAATATTTCAAAGCATGATAAATATCCTAAAGAGCTACTAAACAACCTCTTCCTTAAACTGCCAACTAAAGAGAGCTTTCCTAAGTTCCCAATGCGATGCGCTCTTCCAGTTAATGATTACTCAGAGCCACAAGGCTCTCGGTATGGTGGACAGCTGACTGAGAATGTAGGAAGACTGGAAGCATTCATTTTCTTAACTGTCAAAGTTAAGAAACCGGTCTCCTAATATACACCATAACTTGCTTTTCTTCTAGTGAATTGAAAAATAACTATGAAAAAAGAAATGTTAGCTGAAGGTGTGTTCCAATGACATATTCTTTGTCAGAGCAGTCATTCATGATGATAGGAATACAGGAGGTGGAGAAACAAATTCCAGGATGTTTGATGAAGGTTCCGGTTTAAAAGTATCATATTATCAACTCAAATGTGCAAGATGTGCTAGAAAAGACAAAATATGTATATGGAGATTTGTGAAGAAGAAGTCTTCCTTGAAATATTTCATTATAAATTTTTATCTTTTAAACAAAAGCATGAAAGTATAGTTAAGCTTTCTTTTGGTAATTTGAACACACCAAGTATATTCTTGCCTTAGAGCCTGTAGGCTGTTCCTTGTCTTACATGTCCCCCATCTCCTCCAAATAACCCCAAAATCTGTTCCTTCACATATTCCAGATTAAATTTCACCTCCTTGGAGAAGACTTCTTTGCCAACCTAAAGCAGCCATCCAATCACTCTTATCACATCACCCTGTTCTAAGTCTCTGCATAACACATCACTATCTGATATATTTCCCTTGCTTTTTTTTTTTTTTTTGCGGTACGCAGGCCTCTCACTGTTGTGGCCTCTCCCGCTGCGGAGCACAGGTTCCGGATGCGCAGGCTCAGTGGCCATGGCTCACGGGCCTAGCCGCTCTGCGGCATGTGGGATCTTCCCGGACCGGGGCATGAACCGGTGTCCCCTGCATTGGCAGGCAGACTCTCAACCACTGCGCCACCAGGGAAGCCCTCCTTGCTTATTTTTAATTGCCTTGCTCCACCAAAAAAAAAAGTTCTGTAAGAACAGAGATATTCATTTTTCCACCATTCTATCAGTAATATAAGCACAAAGTAGGTATTTAAACATTTGTATTTGTTTAACAAAGCAATTTTCCTTAATTATATGTATTCACAGAGGGAAGGGTAATATGAAACTTTTTTAAGATAAGGTAAATTTTAATGCTTATATAAGGCTTTTAAATATGATTTGTATGTAAAGGGTATTTCATATGAGTGAATGATGATTAGTGAAGGTGCCACATTCCAAAGTTGTTTCCAAAAGCGTTTAAAAGGTGTTTAACCTTGTGGTATTTCCCACTCCACAGCTGTGTTAGTGTTACTATGGCCTTTCATACTGATGAAAAACAACACCCTAAGCAGATGTGCCAGACTATAAATTCTGCAAGCATGGACAAAGCTTTCTCTTGTACTCCCTATAATGCCTAAGACACATATGAGCAAAATAAATACTAGCCAATTGGTTTTTCTCACAGGGTAGAAAAAGTAAAAGTAATTTCTATAACATGGGTCTTCATTAAGTACTCAATTAACTTGCCAGAATAAAAACCTGAAATTATAAAGTACTGATTTAAACTTGTTTTAGATGAGGCCCCCTGGGTCAGATCAAATGACCCACTGAATTAAGACCCTTGTCTGACCTTGGTGCAAAAGTGCAGTTTAGAGAAGAGGTTAATGACTGTTCCAAGAGCCTTCAAAATTTAGTCATGTAACTCAAACACTCCTGTCTCCCAAAAATTATCATGGGTCTAGAACTAATACGCTTACATTTAAAGCTATGCCACTCCATAAAAGACAAAGAGATCCAAGTTGTACATCCCTTCACTAGTCCAAAATTACCTTTCATGCTATAGGCCCTAATATTTTGGAATCTGGTGAGGCACTCTCAATTTCCACTAAGACAACCTTCAGGACTTTAGAACCCACTGTTTCCCCTTTGTCTGAGCCTTTCCATAGTAACTTCCTTAGACTGCACTGTTCAAAATAATCTACACCAAGTCGACATTAACAGCTTTGGCTGTCAGATCATTTAATACCGATCCTAAGTATTTCAAGTACATATCTATTTGCACATCACAGCTCTTTGAACAAGCTGCCAATGGAACCAGGATATCATGATATAGAGAGGTGTAGTTTAAAGATGTTGACAAAGCAATTAAACTTTAACACTTATCAACAATCAGTCATTACCATCCGATAGTGAAGAGCCAGTGCAACAGAGCCTGGGCAACTTTGCTGAAGTTGCCCAAGGGAACCTAGATAAACTTTACAGATGCTCTGTGTAGGGAATGCTTATTCTTCCACTTATAGATTAAGGCATTAAAAGGAGGAAGGGGCCACTATATAAGAATATACTTATTAGAACTGAAGAATGCATTAGAAATTCCCAGGAAGAACAGGTTAACATCTGTTTTATGTACTTCCTCATAATGACCTAATTTTTTAAACTGACAAGTTAAATAGTGTAGTTTAAATGCTGGGGCAGGTTCTAAACAAGGTTAAAATCAGTGTTTTAGAGCAAGTGAGTCTAACACAGCCTAAAGAGTTCCTTCCCCTTTCCAAATCTTTTGAAATTCCACTTTGCTCTACCACCACCGGCTCTAGAGCACAGGACAACCCGGGTGTGAAGGCTGGCTCTGCCCCAGCTTGCGTGTGCCCCTTTAAGTAAACTTTAATGTCCTCATCTGTAAAAGCAGCACGATATTCCCTGCCAGAAGGAGTTGTTATGAGGATACTCCATGTAAAGTGCTTAGCACAGTGCCTGGGTTTGAAAAGCACTCAAATATTAGCTATGATTACCAACAGCGTCAGACTCCAACAGCTGGTCCTTAAACTAATACTCCGGCATGAGACATATCTAATATTGTTTCCTCCTTAGTTATGTTGCACTAATCCTGCTGTACGCCACAGTTTTTTTCCCTGCATGTCTGCTTAACTTCCTCATCACAGCTCACAAATGTTTTATTATCCTACTAACCTAGATAAAGAGTGTTTTTACCACACAGTTTAACTTCAGTCTTGGCAGGAAGCCACTATGAAAAGCACAACTGAAGTTCATCATAACCTTCTTCACTAAGTGCCAATAGTACCTATACTTACATAGTTTCCAAAGATTAATGAACCTTTGAATTAACTGCTATTTTAAATGAAAATTTAATTATTTAAAGAAAATGGCTCCTGCATTTCGAATATTTTGTTTCATTAGCAATTCCAGTCCCTGCGCTTGAATAGCCTAGAACTCACCTGACAGTACACAGACTCTTCTCCAAAATCAAACTGTTATGCCCATAAAAATCACAAGGAACTGTAAAGGCTACAAAGCTAAGTCTATACCTAAGAATCTTCTTATCTAATAGTGTTTCTCATCTGGAGAGCCCTGGAAACTCTTTTAGCTTTTAAAAAGGCTTGTAAGTCAAACTAAAGTATAAGAAACACTGCTCTAATTGGAAAAGAAGAAATCATGGAAACATCAATGACATGTGGGTGATTCTGAACAGTACTATCGGCCCTACCAGTCAGGATTCTTTCCATCACACCATAAATATCCTGAAAGACTCTACGGCAATACATGTGTGTAGTAAGTGCCTTATTATATGTAATTATCCTTTTATGCTAGAGCAGTCAGGATATGAAAAGTTTCCTCCTTTGTTGGGGGAGGGGGGAATGTGTTGTAAGAAGGAAAGGATTCCTCCTAATTTAGGTATGTTTGTAGGAAAGAGTTGAATGGGGACATACAAAAGTATGGGAAGTGGGAATGTTCAAGAAGTGTCCTGGGGACTGGGGACAGGGAAGTGTGTCCAGGACAGCAAGTGTTTAAGAACATGGTCAATGGTGAGGAAGGAAAGGTGACTGAGGACTTTAATTGCAATACCAAGAGGAGGTTGAACCTTAATCTACTGCTGAAGCTTTTGGGGTGTGGGCGGGTGTTTATTTTTTAAATGAAATAAAGTGATGTGAGGGAAGAAATGCTTAATAAGATTTATCCGGGTGCAAGGTCCAGATGAACTAGAGGGTGGAGAGACTGACAGGAGTAACACAGGTTATTACAAAAGTCCTTGGCGAGATAAGGACCTGAAGTAAGATGAAGGGGCTATAAACAGCCCTTTCTTTGAGGGCGTGTCCAAAAAATGTGTAAGCCACCCTTTATTGAAAGTGAACTAACTCATCGCTTTCAAGATCTTGTGACATCCGAGTCATATTTAACCAAGGTTTATAATCTCAGGCTACCCATCCCCAGGACCAAACAAACAGACTAATTTTCTGGTTACAGGATTATTTGGCTTCTCAAATTGAAACCGTTCCATTTTCTGGGCTGGTAACCAGTCAACCAGTTCTCCATACACAAAAAGCTCTAAGGCAAAATCCCTCACCCCTGAGTCGGTAGTGTCCCCGCACTTCTGCACCGTTTGCTCGCACGCCTCGGGGCTGCCACTGGAGCTGCCAGGGCTCCGGGCCCCGACAAAGAAAGCAGAGCCCGACCCTTTGGGGAATATCCTATTTCGAGCCTGGTGTCCTGAAAGAATCTGCAATGAGAGCTCTCCGTCCAGCAGACTGCTCCGGGGAGGGGGGAGGCCGGGGGGCCTCTCAGCGCCGGCCCCTGGCACAGAGCTCGTCGGCGGGGGCACCGGGCCCGAGCGCGGAGGCCGCAAGAAGCCCCCGATGGCCTCCTCTCACCGCCATCTACGCCCGGAGCCTTCGTCCCGGCCAGTGAGGGACCTAACGAAGAAGCCCCCGGGGCCGGCCCGGGCCCCCTCCCCTCGCGCCTCCGCCACAGGGCCCCTGGCTCCCTCAGCGCCAGCCCCGGCCCAGCCTGGGTCCCCGCTGGGCCCCACAGGCGCTTCAGCCGAGGCCTCCTTCGGGCCGCACCGCCGGCCCCCCGCCCTCTCCCGCCCGCCGGCCACGCTCACCCAGAAGATGAGGTTGAGAAACACCAGCACGGTCTTGGAGGAGGTGATGCCGCACTGGCCCATGGTGCCGGCGGTCGGCTGAGGCCCTGCTCGGCGAGCGGGACGCGCTCACCGAGCGAGGCGTCAATGGCGACGGCGCCTTCCCTGTGGGAACTGCACGGCCTGCGAAGCGTTCACCGCAGCCCCCGGAGCCGTCGCCCACCCCTAGCCCAGCAAGCACCTCGCTCCTCCGCGCAGCCGCCGCAGTCTCCGCCAGGCCACCGCGCCACACCCCGGCAACCGAGTCCCGCCCCCGGACAGGCAGCTTCAGCCAATCACTCCCGTGGTTCTACAGCGAAGCCACGCCTCTTAAAGGAGACGAAAGCTCAGGGTCCTTCTTGGCCTCTGGCCGCCCTTGGATGCAGACGGCTCCTCAGGGAAGTTTCAGAGGACCAAACCCAGTCCCCTCCTATTGAGCTGCGTTTACTATGCCAGGCTTACAGGTGATTCAGAGTCCGAAGAACGCTGTCTTTCTACCTAGCCCGTTCTCCCCTAAGGAGGCCGGTCCTGACAAAGTAACACCTAAGCATTGTCTGGGAGAAGTGCAGTAAACATCAACAAATATTTATGGAGAACTTATTGTGCCAAGCGCTAGACTAGCTCTCAGAAGAGTCATTGGAAAGGAGAAAAGGCTGGTGAGGGGTTGGCAATGAGGAGACATTTTCGTGTAGATGTGCGTTGGGAGCAAGGTAACACATGAAGTCTATTCCTGGGTAGGGCATTTTGGAACAAGACTTAGAAAGATTACAGAAACATCTTTTCACATTGCAGCATTTCACACTCTTCCCCCAATCTTGCATCGATCATAGTAATGAACAGTTACTGAGAGCTTACCCCATGCCAGACTTTTTATGGCCATTTGCTCAATTAACCTCCATCACAACCTTAGGTGAAGGTATTATGGTTATCAGCTTCATTTTACTGGTGGAGGAATTGAGGCTTAGAAAGATTAACAAACTTACCCAGAGCCACACAGAGACTAGGTGGTCTAGGGCAGAAAACCACATTCTCAGCCACACACGAAACTGCCTGTTTACTGTCTTACCTGCCATTACAACCCTGCACTCCCTCCTCAGTTGGCCCTTAAAGATGCCCATTTGCTCGTCCTTAATCATCTCATTCTCCTGAAATCTCCCTGGCTAGCACCTTTCCCAGGTACTCTCACCAATACCTTTTCATCTCAGCCTCCTATTGATTTGTACCAACCAGCAGCAGCAGCCAGTTATTCACTCATTAATAAGCACCACCTCTGTGCCTCACTGTTCTAGGTAGTGGGCATTTCACAGTGAGCAAGACAATCCTTGCCCCCATGGAGCTCACATTCTGTTAAAGGAGGTAGACCTCAAACAAATAGGCAGGTTAGGTTTATGACATGATATTGAGTAGTGATAGAAAATAATTCAGAGGAAGGGGATAGAGAGTGATGAGGGAAGTTATCCGAACAGAAGATGTTGGAGGAGAACCAACTAAAGTGAGTGAGCAGGCCATGTGAATATTTAGAGGAAGAATAGCCCAAAGGTGGGAATAGCAAGTACAAGGGCCCCGAGCAGGAACATGACCCGTAGGAAAAAGAACATTAAAGAGCCTGATGTGCAGGAGGTCAGTGGAGAGCAGAGAATGAAGTGAGCAAGGGCAGATCACCAAGGGCCTACTAAGCCATATGCAGCGGAAAGATACTGCAAGGCTTTGAGCAGGCCAGTAACAACATCTAAGTTTTTTTTTTTTGGTTGCATTGGGTCTTTGTTGCGGCACGCGGGCTTTCTCCAGTTGTGGCGAGCAGGGGCTACTCTTCATTGCGGTGTGTGGGCTTCTCATTATGCTGGCTTCTCTTGTGGATCATGGGCTTTAGGAGCATGGGCTTCAGTAGTTGTGGCACACGGGCTTCAGTAGTTGTGGCTTGCAGGCTGTAGCGTGCAGGCTCAGTAGTTGTGGCACAAGGGCTTAGTTGCTCTGCGGCATGTGGGATCTTCCTGGACCAGGGCTCGAACCTGTGTCCCCTGCATTGGCAGGTGGATTCTTTTTTTAATTTTTAGTTTTAGTTTCTGCTTTATAACAAAGTGAATCAACTATACGTATACATATATCCCCATATCTCCTCCCTCTTGCGTCTCCCTCCCACCCCTCTAGGTGGACACAAAGCTCCGAGCTGATCTCCCTGTGCTATGCGGCTGCTTCCCACTAGCTATCTATTTTACACTTCATAGCGTATATATGTCCATGCCACTTTGTCTCAGTTTACCCTTCCCCTCCCCATGTCCTCAAGTCCATTCTCTACGTCTGCATCTTTATTCCTGTCCTGTCCCTAGGTTCTTCAAAACCTTTTTTTTTTTTTTTTTGGATTCCATATATATGTGTTAGCATACAGTATTTGTTTTTCTCAAATAACTCAATTTTCTTTCTTTTTATGGCTGAGTAATGTTCCATTGTATATATGTGCCACATGTTCTTGATCCAGTCATCTGTTGACAGATGCTTAGGTTGCTTCCATGTCCTGGCTCTTGTAAATAGAGCTGCAGTGAACATTGTGGTACATGACTCTTTTTGAATTATGGTTTTCTCAGGGTATATGCCTGGTAGTGGGATTGCTGGATCATATGGTAGTTCTATTTTTAAAGGAACCTCCATACTGTTCTCCATAGTGGCTGTATCCATTTACATTCCCACCAACAGTGCAAGAGGGTTCCCTGTTCTCCACATCCTCTCCAGCATTTATTGTTTGTAGATTTTTTGGTGATGGCCATTTGACCAGTGTGAGGTGATACCTCATTGTATCACCTCAAATGAGGTGATACCTCATTTTGCTTTGAATTTCTCTAATGATTAGTGATGTTGAGCATCTTTTCATGTGTTTGTTGGCAACCTGTATATCTTCTTTGGAGAAATGTCTGTTTAGGTCTTTGCCCATTTTTGGATTGTGTTGTTTGTTTTTTTGATATTGAGCTGCATGAGCTGCTTGTAAATTTTGGAGATTAATCCTTTGTCAGTTGCTTCATTTGCAAATATTTTCTCCCATTCTGAGGGTTGTCTTTTGGTCTTCTTTTTGGTTTCTTTTGCTGTGCAAAAGCTTTTAAGTTTCATTAGGTCCCATTTGTTTATTTTTGTTTTATTTCCATTTCTCTAGGAGGTGGGTCAAAAATGATCTTGCTGTGATTTATGTCATAGAGTGTTCTGCCTATGTTTTTCTCTAAGAGTTTTAGAGTGTTAGGCCTTACATTTAGGTCTTTAATCCATTTTGAGTTTATTTTTGTGTATGGTGTTAGGGAGTGTTCTAATTTCATTCTTTTACATGTAGTTTTCCAGTTTTCCGAGCATCACTTATTGAAGAGGCTGTGTTTTCTCCACTGTATATTCTTGCCTCCTTTATCAAAGATAAGGTGACCAGATGTGTGTGGGTTTATCTCCGGGCTTTCTATCCTGTTCTATTGATCTATGTTTCTGTTTTTGTGCCAGTACCATACTGTCTTGATTACTGTAGATTTATAGTATAGTCTGAAGTCTAGGAGCCTGACTCCTCCAGCTCCGTTTTTCTTTCTCAAGATTGCTTTGGTTATTTGGGGTCTTTTGTGTTTCCATACAAATTGTGAAATTTTTTGTTCTAGTTCTATGAAAAATGCCATTGGTAGTTTGATAGGGATTGCATTGAATCTATAGATTGCTTTGGATAGTATAGTCATTTTCACAATATTGATTCTTCCAATCCAAGAACATGCTATACCTCTCCATCTGTTTTTATCATCTTTAATTTTTTCATCAGTGTCTTATAGTTTTCTGCATACAGGTTTTTGGCTCCTTAGGTAAGTTTATTCCTAGGTATTTTATTCTTTTTGTTGCAATGGTAAATGGGAGTGTTTCCTTAATTTCTCTTTCAGATTTTTCATTATTAGTGTGTAGGAATGCAAGAGATTTCTGTGCATTAATTTTGTGTCCTGCTATTTTACCAGATTCATTGATTAGCTCTAGTAGTTTTCTGTTGGCATCTTTAGGATTCTCTATGTATAGTATCATATCATCTGCAAACAGTGACAGTTTTACTTCTTCTTTTCCAATTTGGATTCCTTTTACTTTTTCATCTCTGATTGCTGTGGCTAAAACTTCCAAAACTATGTTGAATAATAGTGGTGAGAGTGGGCACCTTTGTCTTGTTCCTTATCTTAGTGGAAACGGTTTCAGTTTATCCCCATTGAGATAGATGTTGGCTGTGGGTTTCTCATATATGGCCTTTATTATATGGAGGTACGTTGCCTCTTTGCATACTTTCAGGAAGGTTTTTATCATAAATGGGTGTTGAATTTTGTCGAAAGCTTTTCCTACATCTATTGAGTTGATCATATGGTTTTTCTCCTTCAATTTGTTAATATGGTTTATCACATTGATTGATTTGAGTATATTGAAGAATCCTTGCATTCCTGGGGTAAAACCCACTTGATCATGGTGTATGATCCTTTTGATCTGCTGTTGGATTCTGTTTGCTAGTATTTTGTTGAGGATTTTTGCATCTATGTTCATCAGTGATATTGGGCTGTAGTTTTCTTTCTTTGTGACATCTTTGTCTGGTTTTGGTATTAGGGTGATGGTGGCCTTGTAGAATGAGTTGGGGAGTGTTCGTCCCTCTGCTGTATTTTGGAAGAGTTTGAGAAGGATAGGTGTTAGCTCTTCTCTAAATGTTTGATAGAATTCACCTATGAAGCCATCTGGTCCTGGGCTTTTGTTTGATGGAAGACTTTTAATCAATCACCGTTTCAATTTCAGTGCTTGTGATCGTCTGTTTATACTTTCTGTTTCTTCCTGGTTCAGTCTTGGAAGGTTGTACTTTTCTAAGAATTTGTCCATTTCTTCCAGGTTGTCCATTTTATTGCCATAGAGTTGCTTGTAGGAATCTCTCATGATCCTTTGTATTTCTGCAGTGTCAATTGTTACTTCTCCTTTTTCATTTCTAAGTCTACGGATTTCAGTCTTCTCCCTTTTTTTCTTGATGAGTCTGGCTAATGATTTATCAATTTTGTTTATCTTCTCAAAGAACCAGCTTTTAGTTTTATTGATCTTTGCTATCATTGCCTTCATTTCTTTTTCATTTATTTCTGATCTGATCTTTATGATTTCTTTCCTTCTGCTAACTTTGGGGTTTTTTTGTTCTTCTTTCTCTAATTGCTTTAGGTGTAAGGTTAGGTTGTTTATTTGAGATTTTTCTTGTGTCTTGAGGTAGGATTGTATTGCTATAAACTTCCCTCTTAGAACTGCTTTTGCTGCATCCTAAGGTTTTGGGTCATCGTGTTTTCATTATCATTTGTTTCTAGGTATTTTTTGGTTTCCTCTTTGATTTATTCAGTGATCCCTTGGTTATTTAGTAGTGTATTGTTTAGCCTCCATGTATTTGTAGTTTTTACAGATTTTTTTTCTGTAATTGTTATCTAGTCTCATAGTGTTGTGGTCAGAAAAGATACTTGATACTCTTTCAATTTTCTTAAATTTACCAGGGCTTGATTTGTGACCCAAGATATGATCTATCCTGGAGAATGTTCCATGAGCACGTGAGAAGAAAGTGTATTCTGTTGTTTTGGGATGGAATGTCCTATAAATATCAATTAAGTCCATCGTGTTTAATGTATCATTTAAAGCTAGTGTTTCCTTATTTATTTTCATTTTGGATGATCTGTCCATCAGTGAAAGTGGGGTGTTAAAGTCCCCTACTATGATTGTGTTACTGTCGATTTCCCCTTTTATGGCTGTTAGCATTTGCCTTATGTGTTGAGGTGCTCCTATTTGGGGTGCATAAATATTTCAATCGTTACATTTTCTTCTTGGATTGATCCCTTGATCATTATGGAGTGTCCTTCTTTGTCTCTTGTAATAGTCTTTATTTTAAAATCTATTTTGTCTGATATGAGAATTGCTGCTCCAGTTTTCTTTTGATTTCCATTTGCATGGAATATCTTTTTCCATCGCCTCACTTTCAGTCTGTATGTGTCCCTAGGTCTGAAGTGGGTCTCTTGTAGACAGCATAATAACGGGTCTTGTTTTTGTATCCATTCAGCCAGTCTATGTCTTTTGTTTGGAGCATTTAATCCATTTACATTTAAGGTAGTTATTGATATGTATGTTCCTATTACCATTTTCTTAATTGTTTTGGGTTTGTTGCTGTAGATCTTTTTCTTCTCTGGTGTTTCCTGCCTAGAAAAGTTCCTTTAGCATTTGTTATAAAGCTGGTTTGGTGGTGCTGAATTCTCTTAGCTTTTGCCTGTCTGTAAAGGTTTGAATTTCTCAGTCGAATCTGAATGAGATCCTTGCTGGGTTGAGTAATCTTCGTTGTAGGTTTTTCCCTTTCATCACTTTAAATATGTCCTGCCACTCCCTTCTGGCTTGCAGAGTTTCTGCTGAAAGAACAGCTCTTAATCGTATGTTGATTCCCTTGTATGTTATTTGTTGTTTTTCTCTTACTGCTTTTCATATTCTTTCTTTGTGTTTAATTTTTGATAGTTTTGATTAGTATGTGTCTTGGTGTGTTTCTCCTTGGATTTATCCTGTATGGGACTGTCTGTACTTCCTGGACTTGATTGACTATTTCCCTTCCCATATCAGGGAAGTTTTCAACTCTAATCTCTTCAAATATTTTCTCAGTCCGTTTCTTTTTCTCTTCTTCTTCTGGGACCCCTGTAATTCAAATGTTGGTGTGTTTAATGTTGTCCCAGAGGTCTCTGAGACTATGCTCAATTCTTTTCTTTGTTTTTTCTTTAATCTGCTCTGCACTCGTTATTTCCACTATTTTATCTTCCAGGTCACCTATCCGTTCTCCTGCTTCAGTTATTTGGCTATTGATCCCTTTTAGAGAATTTTCAATTTCATTTATTGTGTTGTTCATCATTGTTTGTTTGCGCTTTAGTTTTTCCAGGTCCTTGTTAAACGTTTCTTGTATTCTCCATTCTATTTCCAAGATTTTGGATCATCTTTACTATCATTATTCTGAATTCTTTTTCAGGTAGACTGCCTATTTCCTCTTCATCTGTTTGGTCTGGTGAGTTTTTACCTTCCTCCTTCATCTGCTGTGTATTTCTCTGTCTTCTCATTTTGCTTAACTTACTGTTTGGGGTCTCCTTTTTGCAGGCTGCAAGTCCGTAGTTCCTGTTGTTTTTGGTGTCTGCCCCCAGTTGGTAAGGTTGGTTCAATGGTTTGTGTAGGCTTCCTGTGGAGGAGACTGGTGACTGTGTTCTGGTGGATGAGGTTGGATCTTGTCTTTCTGGTGGGCAGTACCGCATCTGGTGGTGTGTTTTGGGGTGTCTGTGAACTTATTATGATTTTAGGCAGCCTCTCTTCTAGTGGGTGGGGTTGTGTTCCTGTCTTGGTAGTTGTTTGGCCTGGGGTATCTAGTACTGGAGCTTGCTGGTCATTGAGTGGAGCTGGATCTTAGTGTTGAGATGGAGATCTCTGGGAGAGCTTTCGCCATTTGATATCACATGGAGCTGGGAGGTCTCTGGTGGACCATGTCCTGAACTCGGCTCTCCCACCTCAGAGGCTCAGGGCTGACACCCAGCTGGAGCACCAAGACCCTGTCAACCACACAGCTGCTAGTGTTGGAGGGTCTCCTGCAGAGGTGGGGGGTGGCTGTGGCTCACCACAGGGACAAGGACACTGGCAGCAGAAGTTCTAGAAAGTACTCCTTGGCGTGAGCTCTTCCGGAGTCCGGCAAGTGGATTCTTAAGCACTGCGCCACCAGGAAAATCCCCTGATTTACGTTTTTAAAGTACCTTTCTTGCCACACCATATCCCAGTTAAAATTTAAGAAATCAATCAACCAATTAATCACAGCTCTCAGATGTGATTCCTTGTGAGTGTCTGTCTCCTTGCTGGTCCCCACCTCTACAAATTTCTCTCTCTCTGCTTTACTGTGACGCTGTTCCTCCTTCCCCAAAGCATCTCCTTTGCATTTCTTCAGCCTCATCCCTTCCCATTTATCTGAGGAGGCCTGAATTCCCTGGCACCTGCACCTCCATCCTGTCCTTCCTTACTATGACCCCTTGGGTGGGTCTTCCTACCATATCCCCCCTCAATATTAGAATCAGCTGGGTCACAAGACATTCTTCTGGGCATGGGTTTCAGCACCCCACGTGCTTCTAATGTGCTGCCAGGGTTGCAAACCACTGTTCTAAGTTTACAAACATGCTCCAGTCTCTCCATCCTAAAAAGAAAAAGCTTTTAGTTAATACTGCAGTTTTCTTTCTCTCTTTCTTCTCTCATCCAAAGTTCCTGATAGCTCATCTAGCTCTGAAAGATCAGCTCTTTTCAGACTTCACCGTGCATGTGGATCACCTGAGGAGCTTGTTAAATGTAGGGGCTGTTTCAGAAGATGGGGGTGGGACCAAGGTGCTGCATGTCTAATGGGCTCCCAGGTGATGCAGCTGGACCACTCTTTGTAGTTAAGAGCTGGCCTTCTGATCCTGACTCTCTTGCTTCCAACTCACTTTTTTAATTTTGTTTTTACTTACTGCCTTGTGGTTTCACCCCGTAGTGCTACTGAAATTGCTCCTGCCAATGTTACCAATGACCCATCTGTTACCCCTGCTCTGAGGCAGCACGTATAACAGTGAAGAGCACAGACTCAGAGAACAGAGAGCCTGGGTTCAAACTACTTACGAACTGGGTGACCTCTCTGTGCCTCAATACCCTCGTCTTCGGGAAGGGATCATGATGATAGCCCCTACCTCACCTGGCCGTTGAGAGAATTAAGTGAGTTATTACACATAGAGCTGTCAGAACAGCGTCTGGCACCCAAGTGCTTGGTAAGCATTGGTGTTTTTCATCTCACAAGGCCTCTCATCGGTGTTTGACTCTGCTGACTTCTCTCTGCTTAATCCTCTCTCTTCCTGTAGCTTCCAGAACACCCCCCTCTCTTAGTTCTCCACCTTCCTCTCTGGCTGCTCTTCTTCCTTGGCCCCCTTGGATGATGGTGTTTCCCAGGACTGTGGCTTAGGCTCTTGGATTTTCTCACTCCACCTGGGCCATCTCACCCAGTGCCTTGGATTCAGTTACCACCTAAGTGCATAACTCTGCTGAATCTAGAGCTCCATCCCAGCTCTTTCTGTCAGTTTCCTATACACGTATCCAACTGCCTGCTGCATGGCTCCAGGTAGATTCATTAATTCATTCAGCACATATTTATTGGTTTCCCGCTCTGTGCCTGATCCTATGCCAGGTGCTGGGGATACAGCAGTGAAATGGTTAGATCCGGGCCAAGGCATCAGGGAGCTCGCAATCCAGAAGAGAGATTCAACACTAATCATGCCATTATTGACTTATTGCAATGGGGATAAGCAATATAAACAAAGGCGCAGGCTGCTATGAGAGTGAATGATGGGGCCCCTGACTTTGTCTGGTGGTGACTCATGTGTACTCTGGACATGGCATGTCCCTAACTGAACTCATTGTTTCCCTGCCCCTCCTCTGCCTGTGTTCCTTAGATCAATGAACAACACACCTAACAACTTAACCCAGGTCAAGTCCTGGACCTCATGAGTCCCACTTTCCCTCACTGACTGCTTCCACCCAATAAGAGAATCCTTCCTTTTGGAAAATCAGCCTTCTAACTCCTGGCACCCTAAATTCCAACTGCCTAATGCTCAAGCAGGCTGGTGTTATCCCCTGGCAAAGCTGCACCTAGAAAAAGAGAAAATGAGGGGGTGAGGTTCATCCCCAGAAATGCAGACCTACTGTGTGTCCTGCTGTACCTGACTGGCACGTCTATTTGGGGGGCGAGGGGAGGATGAAACATGCATGCCTTCTCTTACTGACCCCTGGCTTATAACTTTCCCCAATAAACCATGTTTCTTAATCTATATTGTGTGAAGTAAAATGCACTCTGATCCACATTGTCTGACACAAAGGGGCTATGTTTTACCAAAAAAGAAAAAGACTTATTTATTTTTTCCATTATAAAAGTAATGTCTCACAGGGAGATCAGCTCAGTGCTTTGTGACCACCTAGAGGGGTGGGATAGGGAGGGTATATGGGGATATATGTATATGTATAGCTGATTCACTTTGTTATAAAGCAGAAACTAACACACCATTGTAAAGCAATTATACTCCAATAAAGATGTTTAAAAAATAATAAAATAAAATAAAAGCAATGTCTGCTTAGAGCGATTAGTGAGTGTCTTTATTAGACCAGCTCTGCAGCCCGATTTGGGACACTGGGGAATAAAACCATAGATACAAATGATAGAGAGTAATAATACCTGCTTGTAGTAGATATTTGTCTTTTATAGCTATCCCACATTTGAACATCCTACCTATTTGGAAGGATCCCCATTGTATGAATCTCGTGGGAAGCCCAGCTAAGAGCTAGAAACCTCTTCTGCCTGCACTCAGGCAGCTAGAACATGGGCACATGATTGATGCCGAATCAGATGATCCTGCTTAGAAATCTGAACCTTGAGAGAGTGACACAAAGACACAAGGACAGTTAGAGGGGGCATTGGGAGTCCAGCAGTAGGGGTGGCTATGAGTGCTTTGGTGGCAGTGCCAGTGGCAGTCTTCTAACCAAACCATTAACCTTGGTTTGACCTTGGCTGGGCTGTCTCCTGCTAAGCTTTCCTTGGCTTCCAGCATTCCTAAAGATGCTGGGAACTACCTAATATTTTTACAATAAATCCTTTTCTACTCAGGCTAGTTGGAGTCAATTTCTATTGTTTATCATCAAGAATCTTGACTGATACGACGATCATTACAGAAAAAAGTGGAAAATTCCATAAAGTAGGAGGAAGACAGAAACTCATTGCTCTACATCCAGAACAAAAACTATTAACACTTTCTTCCAGTCTTTTACCACATACATATTTTGACATAATTGCAATTATTTAATTAAATAAAAATTTATATATTCTAAGCTAATTTTAAATTGTTGTATTATTTCAAAGATGATATATATTCATTGTAGAAATTTTGAGAATACAAGAAAAAAAAAGCTACAACCAGAGATAATTGCTGTTAATAATTTTGTGTATTTCCTAAAAAATTTTCTCTATATTTTTACACTTTACCTAACCAAGAATACACTGATGATTCCAACTGTTTATGCATAGCTAACTGAGAAACTTTAACAGTTCCTACATAAAAGATGATATGAAGAGGAGCCAGGAGATAGATGTGGATAATATCTGCCATTCACGTGGTGTATTACTCAATACGAATTAAAAAGCCTTAATGGATTCAGGGCTTTAAAGATGCAGAAGATCATTATGCAAGTTTCTTGGCAGTGAACACGCATATTATGCTTCCCTTCACAACTCTGCTTCTACTGACAAAAATACAGAAGCCTTTTTGTTCAGCTATTTTCCTGGCACAGTGTTCCAAGCTCTTAAAAACTTGTCCATTATGGGCAAGTGCTGAAACACAATAGGAATCATTATTGTTTTCAGTGTCATCAAACATGGCAAAGATACCACATGAATTGTGGAATGAATTATGGAGCTTGAGAAACACTTCTCCAGGAACTGGGAGAGGAGTGGGACAGAAGAGAAACAGCTGACAGGCTGATTCAGTGAAGTGACAAGGAACATGCATCCTGGGACCGAACTGCTCAGGCTGACTCTTGGTTCTTACCCCTCGGTTGTTTGGTGACCTTGGAGAAGTTACTTTAAACTCTCTGGCCTGTTTCCTCATCTGCAAAATAAGGAATGATGCTTGCTAATACTTTCAGATTTTGCAACTCTCTTCAAAATGAGGGTGAGGTGGGTGATAAGAATAATACAAATTTCATAGACCACTGATTATTTGGAGAGAATTGAGTAAGTGAAAAAATAGTACTCAGCTCTACTACTGAGTGGCAGGGTCCATATATGACAGAATTCAACTGGCTCACGGCATTTGAGAAGCCTTATAAGTTCTTTATATCACAAGTTTCCATTTCTTAAATTATCCATTTTTTATTAAAACTTTTACTGAATGAAAACATTACATTCAGAAAAATGCACAAACCGTAAGTGCACAGCTTGATTGCAACAGAGTGAACACATTTGTGAAACCACCACCCAGGTCAAGAAACAGGATGACCAGCATCAGAAATCTTCTCTCACAGCCCCTCTTGGTCATTATCCTCTACTATCCTGACTTCTACACCATAGATAAGTTTTGTCTGTTTTTAAGCTTTTTATAAATGAAATCATATGGTATGTACTCTTCTGAGTTTAGCTTCCTTCACTCCATGTTATGTTTATGGAATTCATCCATGTTGCTGTATGTAGTAGTAGTGTCTTCATTCTCATTGCTGAATACATTCAATTGTATTATTATATTATGATGAACTGACACATTCTATTGTTGAAGAACATTTGGGTTGTTTCCAGTCTTTAGGTTATTTAGAGTGGTGCTTCTGTGAATATTCTTGGGCCTTCCAATCCATGAACATGGTATCTCCCTCCCTTCCTTTATTTAGGTCTTCATTCATTTCTCTCAGTAATGTTGTGTATCATCTTGTACACTTTTCATTAGACTTTTTCCTATATATTTATATATAGGAATAAATATATTTATATATTTATATATAGCAATATATATTGCTTTTTTGATGTCATTATAAATGGTCTCATTTTTGAATTTCAGAAATTGTGGCAGGTTAATAGAAGTACTGCTGACTTTTGTATATAGACAGTGTTTCCAGCAACACTGCTAAATTTAACTAATAAATTAATTGTTTTTCTCTATTGTTTATTTTCCTATTTCATTCATTTTTGTTATTATTATTTCCTTCCTTCTACTTTGTTTGGGCTTAGTTTTCTGTGTTTTGTTTTTTTTTCTTCCTAGCTTCTTGCTCCGTAGAGAGATGGGGGTGGGGGTCCTCTTCTGTTCCCATTGTCTGGTCTCTGCCATTCTGGATCAATTGGAGCCTGTGAAAAACTGTGCCCTACCTCATGGATCATTACCAGTTCTTCCCCTTCCGTACCTGCTCCCACCTCAGTGCTTTACCTTGAGATTCTTCACCTTCAGTATGCTAAGTGCCAGCCCCAGGCTTTCCTACTTTCTCTCCTTTTGTTATTTTGGGATTGAGACCTCATTTAGTTGCAGAAAGGTAGATGCAAGAAGGACAGGAATTTCAGAACACTGGGCTGGCTATCTCAAAAAGCAGCCCATTTACAGCACAGGGGCAGTTGCACAATTTTCTAGTTGTTAGATAGTTTGGGTCTCTGGACGACAGGAAAATTAAGTGTATTTCTAGCTTTATTTACGTGAATGGATTGTTCTGTTTCCTAGTTGAAGCACGGACAAGCAAAATTGTTTTGCCTTTCAGATTCTAGTAATTGATTGTCTGTCAGTTTTGATTTTCAAAATTGTTTTTCATTTTTGTGTTTTTCAGGTAAGAAGTGCAGAAGGCTGTAATGGGGGCTGCTCTCCAGACACCGTTTAGAACAAGACATCTCACAGGAGAATCTTTCTAAAATGCAACTCTGACCATGCCTTACCCTCACTTAAAGGATTTTAATAATTCTCACTGTCTACTGAATAGAGACCAAACTCCCAGCTTGGCTAAATGATCCTTTGTAACAGAGCCCCTGGCTGAGACTCAGGACACACTGAGCTACTTTCAGTTTTCAAAAACTGCCTTGCCCTCGCTCCCCTCCTGGCCTTTGAATATGTTACGCATGTGGCCTGGAATGCCCACTCTCATCCCCTTTTACCTTGAAGGACTGCTCATCCTTCAAGATTCAGCTCAGACTTCACTTCCAGAAAGGCTTCCTGATCTACCCCCTGAAGCTGGGTTAAATCCTCTTCCCTGAATTCTGACAACCCCCCTCCCCCCATGCATTCTGCTATCAAACCACTTGCCACATTGGCTTGTGATAGACTGTGCTATGAGCTCCTTTTGAAAAAGGACTGTTTCTTATGCATTTCTTTATCCCATGCCCCTGGGAGGAATTCAGTAATGGTCTGTAGGTTGAACAGTGTGGCTCCTGCTGGGCTAGGAGCTCCTATCAGATGTGATTCTGGTGGTATTAAGGCTGCCACACATATGAAGATGCTGGTGCACTGAAAAGGCAAGGACAGCCCCATTTACTTCCATAAGACCTACTGCCCCTGCTAGCTGTGCCCCGGTGTGCGCGCAGACAAATGACAAGTATTGCCTCCCATGCCTCACACTGTGCAGGCTAATTGCCCTCTTCCATCCATCAGGGTCCCTCTCTGTTAACACCTCCAGTCTGTTTCACTGAGGGTAGAAGAGAGACAGGAACAAGTGTGAAAGCTGCTCCTTTCTACCACCAGAGCGGAGAGAAGGCTGCTTCAACCAGTGGAAGGAGCACGGCCTTGGGGTCAAATATCTTGGATTGAAATCCTGGCTCTGCATCTACTATGACACCTTGAGCACAGAGGGTTTTCAGGGCAGTGAAGCTACTCTATACGATACTACAATGGTGGATACATGCCATTATATATTTGTCAAAACCCACAGAATGTACGGCACAAAAAATGAACCCTAATCTAAACTACGGACTTTGGTTGTAAAAAGAAATTGTATCACTTTATGATATGCAATGATTGCCAGGACTGTTAAGTGAAAAAAGCAAGATACAGAACAATATATATAGTATGTTACCTTTGTGTAAGGAAGAGGGTTGTGGAATAAGAAATATATATTCACAATTGCTTATATCTGCATAAAGAAAACTGGAAAAGGTATACCAGAAATTATAAAAGTGGTTACCTCTAGGGACTAAGGAATAGGGTATATGGGGACAGGGGTGGAAGCACAACTTCCCAATGTATCCCTTTCTGCTTTGTTTTGATTTGTGAACCATATGAATGTATTACCCATTAAACCTGTTTAAAAAAAATTAATTCATTCTATAACGTCTAAATTGCATGGTACAAAAACCTACTCATGAGACTCAATGGGGGAAGTGTGCTAACGTATCACACGGAAAAATAACCTGGACCCACGTAGTGCTTAGGAATCGTGGGATTGGGGAACTTACAGGACAGTGGCTCGTCTCTTACTCATGCTTCTGCCTTTCTACCAAGGGGCTCTGCAGTTGCATCTGTCTGGGCTTCTTCTCCACCACTTAGACTCCCCACCTACTCATGCCTCAGCACCAGAGCGAAGCCTCTTCTCCCTGTTCATTTGAAGCTGTGGTTAGAGACAGTTTCAAAGAACAGGGGTTTGGGCAGGAGCACAATGATAGGCTTGCGTGGTACAGGCTATTGCTGGACAAGTTACTCAGATGTTAGGGCAAAGAGCCAACCGGAACTGGGCTCCCCTAGACATGGATGAGCAGATGATGGCTCTAGGGTGCCTGGAGAAGAGAGGCAGAGAGACAAACCTGACAGGTTAGGAGTCTGTCCCCACTTCCTGTGTGACCTGGGCAAATCCCTTCTTCTCTCTGAGCTTCAGTTTCTCATTTGTGGGACAAGGGGATTGGACTAGATCCCTTCGGTCTCAAAAGGGGAAAGCAGCAAAGTGCAGTGAAAAGAACATTGAACTAGGGGTGGGGAGACCTGGTTTCCAGGGCCTCTACTCCCATAGCCTTGCTATTGGGCCTTCATCAGGCCATGTGACCTCCATGAACCTCAGTTTCCTCTACCAGAAAATGGGGATAACACTCTGCAGATTGCTGTGAGTTAAATAAACTCATGTGCATGAAAGTGCCTTGTCAACTGTCCTGTGAGTGTAGGTATGAGGGGTGATTATAAAGGCTACCACCTCTATAAAACTGAGGTATAACCCCTTCCTTGTCCCTCTGTCAGGATGACTGTGGGGGGCACGTGAGACAGTATAGGATGGGTGCAGTGACTGAGCCCTGGACTGGGACACAAGAGCTGGGCTCTAACACTTGCCACCTGTGTGACCGTGACCAAGGGTCCTTTCTCTCTGGGCTTCCGTTTTCCATCTGTGGCCTGGGAATGATAGTGCCTGCCTGACAGGTTATAGTGAGGATGGATGCAATGGTGAGCCTGAGGGTGTTGTGTGGACTGTGGTGTGATTTTTGGTGAGAGGAATGATTAATGGGACTGTTCCCTGGCTCCCCAGTTCCCGATGGAAACTATTCTGTGATGTTAATTAAGCTCACTTACACAGGCCTCCTCCAAGGCCCTGGGAGGGGGCCAGCAATGTATTTACACGGTCATAATGTTTCTGTAAAACTTATAGAAGTAAAATGTTTCAGTTAAGACCACTGTCTCTTCCACTCTGAGGTTTCTGTCAGATTTCCACTCATGTTGGATGGTTGTGGGCATTTTTGGGATCTGACTAAGGGGAGGTTGAGTTGAAGGTACATTTATTTGACTTAGTGGATATATTTATGTAGTTTATAGTCACTTCTGGGTATACTCACTTCTGTGTATTGCTAGCCATTCTGGCAATAATACTTCTACCCACCAATACCCACCACGCAGACTCACCCATTATCATGACATGAAGGTGCAGGCCAGAGGCCATGTTGAAATATGAACGTGTCAATGCCCAGCACTGGCAGGCTGTGGAGGAGAAACAAAGTGTGAAGTGTATAGAGCCAGAAGCTAGTCTGTGGAAAATTCTTCCATCATCAGAACGTCGATTTATTTCTCATGGATGCCCAGTCAAAATGGAAATTCCCTCCTCTCAAAAAATATACTCAGTAATGCCACGTATACAATTATAAATGCACCACACATTTTGCTTCTCTTTAATGGGATTCATGCAAAATAAAATATATCAGAAGTCCATTGTTTGTAGGGCTTCAGCACTATAGCAGTCCTACTAACAGGAGGTATTTCTGTGTGTGAAGCTGCATGTTTTATGCATCCCAATATGTGGAATCACATTTTGGTGTAACTAACGCATCATGTCCTGATGAGGTCTGGCAGTTCCAGATGAAATGGCACACAAAATTGCCCAACACAGCAAGACGGCCTGGAGAAACAAGGACTGCAGTGACAAAACGCCTGCACATACTCATCAATAAGTACAGTGTATGTAGCGTAAGAGTCATTTTATTACACAATCATGTAGCTCAAAGCAATGTAGTAGCAATTTAAGAATGCATCTGAATTGCTCTGGTTAACGAGCCGTCAGTTCAGAGTTTTTAAGACTGGTCCTTACCCTGAAATCTTACAGTTCACTTATAAAAGTGGGATAGAAGTTTCCCCCAATTTGAAAACAATCCTAAAAATTTACAACTTTACCAACAAGCTGTGAAGCTGAAAGAAACTTTCCTAAACGATTAACAATAAAATAACAGATTGGCTAACACACAAGAGGAAACACTGAATGATCTTTTGTTTTGCTTTCTTTTCTCATTCTAAGTGCTAGTCACGCTTGTACCTGATTTTGTATTTATAATTTTTTATTATTTTTCCTTTTGGAAGGCCTCCAGTTGTATAAACTCAGGGCCCCACAGAACTTGGATCTGCTGCTGCCTGAAGGGCTGCACTGACTCCCACCCCCAACAGACCCCTCCAGAACGGCCCCCCCCACCGTTCTCTCCAGCCACCTTGGACCTTGCACGCTGCACCCTGCAGCTGGTGCCCTGCATCTGAGCCAGCCCCAGCCCCAGCCCCGGGCACAGCAGGCAGCAGTAACAGGCACCTCCCAGGAGGAACAGGACCTGGCCCTGGGAGCGCCCACCCTCTCGCACACTCTGTATTCCGCTTCCTAACCCGGGCCTCACTGCTCTCACATCTTCTCTGGCTCTTCAACACCTTCAGGACAAGATTGTCTGAAGTCTGGGTCTTCTGGGTCTTCTGGGTCTGGTTTTATTTTACATTGAAAATGGGATTTTAAAAATTACATTTCCTTGGAGAATAAAGTTAATAAATAGGAAAGCAGTTTTGTATCTGGTCACCACAGTAAATTATTTCATGTATTGTTTTTTCTTTTTTGTCTATTTTTTCCCTGTTGATTCTCTAGGTATTTCTAGGAAGGCAAGCACGTCATCTGCAAATAGCCGTGTGGACTATTCTTTGCCGATATTTATATTTCTGTACCAGGCAGAGGTTTTGTTTGCGAACAACAGAAACCAACTCTACTTTAACATTGGAAGGCTATTGGAAGAGCCAAACTCTGGGAAGTCAAAATAACCAACCAAGTCCCACTAGAAATTCAGACTTCTTTCCATGTAAGTATAATTCCATGGTTTATTTTGTGTATCAGATTTCAGTACGCCAGCTTTGCAAAAGAGTCTCTTTCCATCTTTATGTCCTACATAGGTTAAATAAGAATATCAGTGCCTCGAAACTTTGTCAGATTTTACTTTGAAATCATTTATGTAGTTTTGTGTTTTGGTGGGTAGAAATTGAACAATCTTTACAATTTTTTCTGTAGTTATTGGACCACTTCAGTTTTCCACCACTTACTGAGTCAACTTAGGTAATTTACATATTTCTAGTAATTTTTCCATTTTATCCATAATAGCTTTCTATTTTACCTAAGTTTTCAAAAAATGTTTGACATTGTGTTACACATATCATTTGCCTAAAATCTGTATAATCTCTTCTGTACCCGCAGCTGTATCATTCCCTTTGCCATTTCTAACGATATGTATCTATGATTTCTCTCCTTTTTCTTAGTCGACTTGGCAGTCTGATCAGATCTTAACTTTATCAATTCTGTTTTACTTTTCTGTCATAAATTTTTTACATTTTCTTTACTCCTCTCTCTTACTTTCCTGAGAATATTTTATTGTTCCTTTCCAGCTTCTCGAATTGAATACTCAGGATATTTTAAAAAATAATTCTTACAATTATCCACTTGGATGTAAGCTCCACAAAGAGAAACTTTCTCTCTTTTGGTCATTGCTCTATCCTCAGCACCAGAGCAGTGCTGGCCTATAAGAGACACTCGAAATATCTTTGTGGAATGCATGAATGAGTTATTGACTTTACACAAAAGAGCTTAAGACTATGACACTGCTCTGAGGAAACTTTCAGTCAGATTATCTAGGTTTTGGTATAAAATACTCTCATTGTTAACAATTTCATGCATTTTGCAATCAGAATTTTTATTTTTCAATTTAACTTGAGCTATTTAGAGGAACGTTTGAAAATTTCCAAGTAGTTACACTTGAGATGAAAACCTTCTCTTTTTGTTGTGAACTTCTAGATTTATTATGTTATGAGCAGGGAATGTGGCCCATCTGATTTTTACTTTTTGGTTTCTGAGATCTTTGTGGCCTGGTATGCAGTCAATTTTTGTTACTGTTCCATGAGGATCTAAAAATAAAACAGATAGTTTGCTTTTGGGCTACACATGAAGCTTGTAAAATTTGATATTCAAAATCTTCTCTTTACTAAATTTGATTCTGGGTTATGATAAATCCTTCCACTATGCCTATGGTTTGGTTGAAGTCACTGTGTATTTCATATCTTCTTGGCAGACTATATCTTTTATTTGAAAAAAATTATGTTCTTTATCTTGCTTAATGCATCTTGTCTTGAATTCTCTTTTGTCTGATATGAGCATACCCTACATTGCTTTCTTTTTGTCAGCTTTTTCCGGGGATATCTTTGCCAGACCTTTAATGTTAATCTTCGTCATTTTGTTTTAAGTGAGTATTTTGTGACTGATTGGTGTGTAACTAGATTTGTGTGTGTGAGTGTGTATAAGAATATGTGTGTGCGTGCCCAATAAAGAGATTTAACTATAAGTCACAGGTATACTGTAACAATGAAATGTTTGGTCTTCCTGACATTTAATTTCATGTTTTCTGTTTATTATTCTTTCTCAATATTTCCCTTTTCTGAATTTTGTTGGGTTGACAAAGCATTGTCTGTTCCTTGTTTTTCCTCTTGTGGTTTTTAACTTCCATATCATACCCATATTATTAGTGCTTATCTTTATTTATCCACTGAATAAGACAAGTCTTTTATAAGAGATAGATACCCAGCTTAAACTGGCTTAAGAAAGATTTTCATAACCGAGGAGCCCAGATGTCCAGACAAAGTTTAGATGTCAGCTTCTCAGAGAGCTGTCCAGGAATACTAACTGCTGGCATCTGGTGGCATGGTGAAAAACTGAACTGTGGCTGCTGAGCTAAGGGTAGCCTTCAGTGGACATTCAGCTTGTTACCAGGCAACATGAGCTTCCACAGTCATTTGCTGGGTAATCCCTCTCTATCTCTTCATGTCCTTATTTTTTCTGTTCCCTGGAATAATTTAATGAGCTTTGAGAATGTCTGTTCCTTCAACTTTGTAGAACTCCCCTCTGAAATCTTTTTTAGGGATTAGCTCTTTAACAACTTTCTCTATTTCTTTTATTCAGATTTATCTATTTAGACTTTCTATCTCTTCTGGGGTCAGTTTTGATAAATAATGGAAAATCCTGGAAAATCAATATTTCAACTAGAGTTTTCAAACTTATTTGCACAGTTATGCAGAGAAACCTTTTATAATTTTGAAATTCCCTCCGTTTCAAAGGTTATTCCCACTGTCTTTCTTGTTTTGGATGTGTGTGCTTTCTCATGCATAATCCTCTCATTCTTTGACGGATGGATGTCAATGCTCAGAGCAACGTTGGAGCTCACTTGTTGAAGGTGACAGTGCTTCTTTCAGCCTGGGTCTTGAGAAAACTGTGGGCAGCAAAATCCCCACCTCACTCTACTCCCTTCAGTTGGACTCCACATGAGCAAAAACTAAACTATTGTGCTAAGCCACTGATATTTTTGGAATTTACCCATTACAGCACCTTATCTAATATCCACGTTTTCTTCTATTATTTTTATAATTTCATTTTTACAATTAAGATCCATCTGGAATTTGTTTTAGAATAAGAAGTAACATGGAAAGCCATCTTTTTTTTTTCTTCTAGATACATGGTGAGTTATAACAAAACCCTTTATTGAATGGTATTTCCCCCTGCTGACTTAAAGTACCATCTTTACCTTAAACTAAATTCTCCTATTATTTCTGTCCTTTTTTTGAGGTCTTAATTTTTTCTTTAATCTGCTGACATGCCAAGACCAAATGCTGTTGGTCTTGTTTGTTCTTTATCAAGTTTTCTCTGAGATGTACTGTACTTTTTCAAAATGTTAATTCAAGTCTTCCCTTACTTTAGGAGATTTTCCTCTAACTTTCTTGAGCTCTTTGTTCTCTCTCCACGTCACCTTTTGCATTTTCAGCATTATCCTTTTGGATGCTTCTTAACTGACCTTCATTTTGGCAGTCATGCTAGTAATTTCCAAATTCTCTTTCTCCTTCATAGCAGCCTGCTCCAGTTTTATCTATGTGACATCCTTCAAATCTCTCAAACAATGCAGCTCAGAATTTTTCCAAAGTTACCTCTTATTTACTGAACTCAAACATTTCCACTGGAGGCCTGTTCTCAGTTCTTGCCTTTGTCCCCTCTTTTGAGCTTCTCTTCTCTCTCCTCTCATTCTGATTTATTGTAGCTAATTTTTTTTTGAATTTTATTTATTTTTTGTATAGCAGGTTCTTATTAGTTATCCATTTTATACATCTTAGTGTATATATGTCAAACTCAATCTCCCAATTCATCACACCACCACCCTCCCTGCCACTTTCCCCCCTTGGGGTCCATATGTTTGTTCTCTACATCTGTGTCCTGCAAACCAGTTCATCTGTACAATTTTTCTAGGTTCCACATATATGCGTTAATATACGATATTCGTTTTTCACTTTCTGACTAACTTCACTCTGTATGACAGTCTCTAGATCCATCCACGTCTCTACAAATGACCCAATTTCGTTCCTTTTTATGTCTGAGTAATATTCCATTGTATATATGTACCACATCTTCTTTATCCATTCATCTGTCGATGGGTATTTAGGTTGCTTCCATGACCTGGCTATTGTAAATAGTGTTGCAATGAACATTGGGGTACATAACTCTTTTTGAATTATGGTTTTCTCAGGGTATATGCCCAGTAGTGGGATTGCTGGGTCATATGATAATTCTATTTTCAGTTTTTTAAGGAACCTCCATAGTGCCTGTATCAATTTACATTCCCACCAACAGTGTAAGAGGGTTTGCTTTTCTCCACACACTCTCCAGCATTTGTTGTTTGTAGATTTTCTGATGATGCCCATTCTAACTAGTATGAGGTGATACCTCATTGTACTTTTGATTTGCATTTCTCTAATAATTAGTGATGTTGAGCAGCTTTCCATGTGCTTCTTGGCCATCTGTATGTCTTCTTTGGAGAAATGCCTATTTAGGTCTTCTGCCCATTTTTGGATTGGGTTGTTTTTTTTTCATATTGAGCTGCATGAGCTGTTTATATATTTTGGAGATTATTCCTTTGTCAGTTGCTTCATTTGCAAATATTTTCTCCCATTCTGAGTGTTGTCTTTTCGTCTCGTTTGTAGTTTCCATTGCTTTGCAAAAGTAAGTTTCATTAGGTCCCATTAGTTTATTTTCGTTTTAATTTCCATTACTTTAGGAGGTGGATCACAAAAGATCTTGCTGTGATTTATGTCAAAGGGTGCTATTCCTATGTTTTCCTCTAAGAGTTTTATAGTGTCGGGCCTTACATTTAGGTCTTTAATCCATTTTGAGTTAATTTTTGTGTATGGTGTTAGGGAGTGTTCTAATTTCATTCTTTTACATGTAGCTGCCCAGTTTTTCCAGCACCACTTTTTGAAGAGGCTGTCTTTTCTCCATTGTATATCCTTGCCTCCTTTGTCATAGATTAGTTGACCATAGGTGCGTGGGTTTATCTCTGGGCTTTCTATCCTGTTCCATTGATCTATATTTGTTTTTGTGCCAGTACCATATTGTCTTGATTACTATAGCTTTGTAGTATAGTTTGAAGTCAGGGAGTCAGATTCCTCCAGCTCCGTTTTTTTCCCTCAAGACTGCTTTGGCTATTTGGGGTCTTTTGTGTTTCCATACTAATTTTAAGACTTTTTGTTCTAGTTCTGTAAAAAATGCCAGTGGTAATTTGATAGGGATTGCACTGAATCTGTAGATTGCTTTGGATAGTATAGTCATTTTCACGATATTGATACTTCCAATCCAAGAACATGGTATATCTTTTGATCTGTTTATATCATATTTAATTTCTTTCATCAGTGTCTTATAGATTTCTGCATACAGGTCTTTTGTCTCCCTTGGTAGGTTTATTCCTAGGTATTTTATTCTTTTTGTTGCAGTGGTAAATGGGAGTGTTTCCTTAATATCTCTTTCAGATTTTTCATCATTAGTGTATAGGAATGCAAGAGATTTCTGTGCATTAATTTTGTATCCTGCAACTTTACCAAATTCATTGATTAGCTCAAGTAGATTTCTGTTGGCATCTTTAGGATTTTCTATGTATAGTATCATGCCATCTGCAAACAGTGACAGTTTTACTTCTTCTTTTCCAATTAGGATGCCTTTTACTTCTTTTTCTTCTCTGATTGCCATGGCTAGGACTTCCGAAACCATGTTGAATAATAGTGGTGAGAGTGGACATCCTTGTCTCGTTCCTGATCTTAGAGGAAATGCTTTCAGTTTTTCACAATTGAGAATGATGTTTGCTGTGGGTTTGTTGTATATGGCCTTTATTGTGTTGAGGTAGTTTCCCTCTATGCCCACTTTCTGGAGAGTTCTTATCATAAATGGGTGTTGAATTTTGTCAAAACCTTTTTCTGCATTTATTGAGATGATCATATGATTTTTATTCTTCAATTTGTTAATATGGTGTATCACACTGATTGATTTGCATATATTGAAGAATCCTTGCATCCCTGGGATAAATCCCACTTGATCATGGTGTATGATCCTTTTAATGTGTTGTTGGATTCTGTTTGCTAGTATTTTGTTGAGGATTTCTGCATCTATATTCATCAGTGATATCGGTCTGTAATTTTCATTTTTTTGTAGTATCTTTGTCTGGTTTTGGTATCAGGGTGATG
Source organism: Phocoena phocoena (assembly GCF_963924675.1). Taxonomy (NCBI): domain Eukaryota; kingdom Metazoa; phylum Chordata; class Mammalia; order Artiodactyla; family Phocoenidae; genus Phocoena; species Phocoena phocoena. Next base: position 117,994,236 of record NC_089220.1, on the reverse strand, counting down.
GTGGTCTCATAGGATGAGTTTAGGAGTGTTCCTTCCTCTGCAATTTTTTGGAAGAGTTTCAGAAGGATGAGTGTTAGCTCTTCTCTAAATGTTTGATAGAATTCACCTATGAAGCCATCTGGTCTTGCACTTTTTTTTACTGGAAGATTTTTAATCCGTTTCAATTTCATTACTTGTGATTGGTCTGTTCATATTTTCTGTTTCTTCCTGGTTCAGTCTTGGAAGGTAATACCTTTCTACGAATTTGTCTACTTCTTCCAGGTTGTCCATTTTATTGGCATAGAGTTGCTTGTAGTAGTTTCTTAGGATGCTTTGTATTTCTGCGATGTCTGTTGTAACTTCTCCCTTTCCATTTCTAATTTTATTGATTTGAGTCCTTTCCCTCTTTTTCTTGATGAGTCTGGCTAATGTTTTATCAATTTTGTTTATCTTCTCAAAGAACCAGCTTTTAATTTTATTGATCTGTGCTATTGTTTCTATTTCATTTATTTCTGCTCTGATCTTTATGATTTCTTTCCTTCTACTAACTTTGAGTTTTGTTTGTTCTTTTTTCTTTAGTTCTTTTAGGTGTAAGTTTAGATTGTTTATTTGAGATTTTTGTTGTTTCTTGAGGGGTGCTTGTATTGCTATAAACTTCCCTCTTAGAACTGCTTTTGCTGCATCCCATAGGTTTTGGATCGTCGTGTTTTCATTGTCATTTGTCTCTAGGTATTTTTTGGTTTCCTCTTTGATTTCTTCAGTGATCTCTTGGTTATTTAGTAATGTATTGTTTAGCTTCCATGTGTTTGTGTTTTTTACATTTTTTTTCCCTGTAACTGATTTCTAATCTCATAGCGTTGTGGTCAGAAAAGATGCTTGATACGATTTCAATTTCCTTAAATTTACTGAGGCTTGATTTGTGACCCAAGATGTGATCTATCCTGGAGAATGTTCTGTGCACACTTGAGTAGAAAGTGTAATCTGCTGTTTTTGGGTGGAATGTCCTATAAATATCAATTAAATCTGTCTCGTCTATTGTGTCACTTAAAGCTTCTGTTTCCTTATTTTCTGTCTGGATGATTTGTCCACTGGTGTAAGTGACGTGTTAAAGTCCATCACTATTATTGTGTTACTGTCGATTTCCTCTTTTATAGCTGTTAGCAGTTGCCTTATGTATTGAGGTGCTCCTATGTTGGGTGCATATATATTTATAATTGTTATATCTTCTTCTTGGATTGATCCCTTGATCATTATGCAGAGACTTTCTTTGTCTCTTGTAACAGTCTTTATTTTAAAGTCTGTTTTATCTGATATGAGTATTGCTACTCCAGCTTTCTTGTGATTTCCATTTGCATGGAATATCTTTTCCATTCCCTCACGTTCAGTCTGTATGTGTCCCTAGGTCTGAAGTGGGTCTCTTGTAGACAGCATATATATGGGTCTTGTTTTTGTATCCATTCAGTGAGCCTGTGTCTTTTGGTTGGAGCATTTAATCCATTCATGTTTAAGGTAATTATTGATATGTATGTTCCTATTACCATTTTCTTAATTGTTATGGGTTTGTTTTTGTAGGTCCTTTTCTTCTCTTGTGTTTTCCACTTAGAGAAGTTCCTTCAGCATTTGTTGTACAGCTGGTTTGGTGGTGCTGAATTCTCTTAGCTTTTGCTTGTCTGTAAAACTTTTGATTTCTCCATGGAATCTGAATGAGATCCTTGCCGGGTAGAGTAATCTTGGTTGTAGGTTCTTCCCTTTCATCACTTTAAATATATCATGCCACTCCCTTCTGGTAGAGTTTCTGCTGAGAAATCAACTCTTAACCTTATAGGAGTTTCCTTGTATGTTATTTGTCATTTTTCCCTTGTTGCTTTCAATGATTTTTCTTTGTCTTTAATTTTTGCCAATTTGATTACTATGTGTCTCGGTGTGTTTCTCCTTAGGTTTATTCTGCCTGGGACTCTCTGTGCTTCCTGGACTTGGGTGGCTATTTCCTTTCCCATGTTAGGGAAATTTTTGACTATAATCTCTTCAAATATTTTCTTGGGTCCTTTCTCTCTCTCTTCTCCTTCTGGGACCCCTATGATGAGAATGTTGTTGAGTTTAATGTTGTCCCAGAGGTGTCTTAGGCTGTCTTCATTTCTTTTCATTCTTTTTTCTTTATTCTGTTTTGCACCAGTGAATTCCACCATTCTGTCTTCCAGGTCACTTATCCGTTCTTCTGCCTCAGTTATTCTGCTACTGATTCCTTCTAGTGTATTTTTTCATTTCAGTTATTGCATTGTTCATCTCTGTTTGTTTGTTCTTTAATTCTTCTAGGTGTATGTTCTTTAATTCTTCTAGGTCTTTGCTAAACATTTCTTGCATCTCTTGATCTTTGCCTCTATTCTTTTTCCGAGGTCCTGGATCATATTCACTACCATTATTCTGAATTCTTTTTCTGGAAGGTTGCCTATCTCCACTTCATTTAGTTGTTTTTCTGGGGTTTTATCTTGTTCCTTCATCTGGTACATAGCTCTCTGCCTTTTCATCTTGTCTGTCTTTCTGTGAATGTGGTTTTTGTTCCACAGGCTACGGGATTGTTGTTCTTCTTGTTTCTGCTGTCTGCCCTCTGGTGGATGAGGCTGTCTAAGAGGTTTGTGCAAGTTTCCTGATGGGAGGGACTGGTGGTGGGTAGAGCTGGGTGTTGCTCTGTTGGGCAGAGCTCAGTAAAACTTTAATTCGATTGTCTGCTGATGGGTGGGGCTGGGTTCCCTCCCTGTTGGTTGTTTGGCCTGAGACGACCCAACACTGGAGCCTACCCAGGCATTTTGGTGGGGCTAATGGCAGACTCTGGGAGGGCTCACGCCAAGGAGTACTTCCCAGAACTTCTGCTGCCAGTGTCCTTGTCCTCACAGTGAGCCACAGCCACCCCCTGCCTCTGCGGGAGACCCTCCAACACCAGCAGGTAGGTCTGGTTCAGTGTCCTATGGGGTCACTGCTTCTTACCCTGGGTCCCGACGCGCACACTACTTTGTGTGTGCCCTCCAGGAGTGGAGTCTCTGTTTCCCCCAGTTCTGTCAAAGTCCTGCAATCCAGTCCCACTAGCCTTCAAAGTCTGATTCTCTCGAAATTCCTCCTCCCGTTGCCGGACCTCCAGGTTGGGAAGCCTGACGTGGGGCTCAGAACCTTCAGTTCAGTGGGTGGACTTCTGTGGTATGTGTTCTGCAGTTTGTGAGTCACCCACGCAGCAGTTATGGGATTTGCTTTTGTTGTGATTGCGCCCCTCCTACCGTCTCATTGTGGCTTCTCCTTTGTCTTTGGATATGGGGTATCTTTTTTGGTGAGTTCCAGTGTCTTCCTGTTGATGGTTGTTCAGCAGTTAGCTGTGATTCCGGTGCTCTCGCAAGAGGGAGTGAGAGCACGTCCTACGACTCTGCCATCTTGAACCAATCTCTCTAGCTAATGTTTCGATTTCTCCTATTTATAAATGCAGGTCTAGAGCCTTACTCAAATCTGCTGCACACCGGTTCCGTGGGATATTAAAAGAGATCATAAGAAAAAAGTTCTGCAAGTGTGAGAAATGATGAGTTAAACAAAATATTTTTTAAAGTTACTGAAGAAATAACACTAAATAATGGTGAGGCTATGGAGCCTCAGAAACTCTCACACGTTTCTGGGGGGAGAGTGTAAACTGGTACTCTGGAAACTAGTTTGGCAGTTTGCATACACCTGTAAATTCCATTTCTGGGTGTAACGATCCAGGAAAAAGGTGAAACTTGTTCACAAAAAGTGTAGTACGGAGAAGTATTTATAGCAACTTTGTTCAAGCAAAAACTGGAAAACTCTATTTACCAACAGGAAAAGAGATAAACACATTGTAATAAATATGTATCTTACAGTGGAATACTCCTCAACCGTTAAAAGTAATGAACCACAGACACATGCAGCAACATGGGTGGACTGTACAGATACTATATTGAGTGAAAGAAGCCAGACACAGAAGAGCACACGCTGTATAAGAATCCATATACGTGAAGCTTTAGAATAGGCAAAACGAATCTATCGTTATAAAGCAGTTGACTTGGGGGTGGGGGTAGGGGTGATGGGCAAGGGATGTGAGGGGACTTTCTGGGGTGATGAAAATGTTCAAAATCTTGATACAAATGTGGGTTATACGGGTGTAATCTTTTGTCAAAATTCACTGAACGTGGTAACTGCACTGAATGTCAATTAGACAATGCAAGTGACTGCAAGATCTCTCGGAACCTTTGATAAGCTAAGACATATTACGAATGTCAAGAGCGGGGTGTGGCACACAGTGTTTCCCGGCCTAATCTGAGCCTTGCTGGAGGGGTGTGGGCAGAAAGTGTTCCCTCCTAAGTGTAGGAACTGGGAGCAAATGGCTGTGTCGGGCACGAGCCACAGGATTCCTTGTGCCTAGTGTCCCAGGTCTCTTAGAGTGCTGCCTGCACCAAGAGGCTGGGGCTGGGGAGGGGCAGGTCTCTGTGCCCTGCTCTGGGGAGTCCAGGCCATGCCACCTGCTCCCCACCCACCCAGTCCTACAGCTTCTGCTAGTGGGGCCTCAGGGTGTCCACAAGGGGATTAGGCTGTAATAGTCAATAGCAGTAGAGAAATTTCTGGCATGGCAGGAGCTACCACTGCTACCAAGACCCACTTATGCTTCCCTCTGTGGTGGTTGTGGGGTCCTATCCCCTCTGTCCTGTGCAGGCCTTCCAGAGCCCTCACTGACTCAGCACACAGTCCTAATCCGGCAAAGCCTGGAGACAAAGGCTGGGCTGGGTCCAGCTCCAGAGGCCCCCTCCCACCCCTTTGCTCAGCCCTTCCGCCCAGACTCAGGAGGCTCTCAGGGCTCTGGTGGAAAAACTGGTCCCCAGACTTCTCTTAGTGGGTCATGGGCTATGCTGCTCCAGTGGGCTTCTCATTTTGCTTGTTCTCATCTGCTTCTCAGCTTCTAGAAATCCTGCAGAATGACTAATTTGTCAATGGTACCTTTGCCGTTTTCGAACACTGCTATAGAGATGTTCTTATTTTTCTCTTCTGTCAATGCAAATGGGGCAGAACAGGTAATTTATGAATGAACCAGGGTGTGTGTGTGTGAATGTCCATTCAGCCTGAGCCCAGGCGAAAAGAAGGGGCTGGAGGAGAGACCGGGGAGGCGGCCTGGCAGGCAGTGGACAGCCAGCCCCATGAAAGGTCCTTGCTACTCACGGGAATGACATTGCTGTGTGGTGGGGCTGACAGATGCTCCACGGGAGATTAGGAAATAAGTCTGCATCTCCCCTGGGCCCTGATACCATCAGCGGTTAAGAGGCCTGTCTGATTTCATTACAAATCTTCCATTCCCAGGGCTTAGAGCTCAGCCTCCAGACTCACAGGTGTGGGAGGACAGTGGGCCACAGCAAGGGCATTTTGCTTTTAATTGTGGTCATTAATCTGACACCAACAGCTGGTCTATCCTGCAGGTGAAGGGGGGGGTGGTGACAGGAAAGCCATCAACTGGGAGCCCGCGGACTCTGCTGCTTTGCTCTCTAGGAAGTGGGGAGAGAGAGGGAAAAGCTTCCTAATCTTGCTTTCAGGGCCCCCTTTCCTGGCCTCACTGGGAAGGATCTAGGTTTGCTTTCTCCCCGGATTTTGTGGGAGTTTCCTGGAGCCTGTAGATGACTAGCTCCCAAGTCATGTTCCTCTTATTTTCCCAGGGCCACAGTGGTGTATGGTGGCACCTTGCCTCAGGCCAGGCCCTGTCCCAAAGTCAGGTTATGTCCCAGTGAGAAGGGTGGAGTGGGACTCCTTACCAGGGCTTACCAGGTAAGCATCTGGAGCAGCCCAATGAGGCGCACGACACAGTAGGGAGAGGCCCAGAGCCAGATGGGACAGAGCTAGAGAGAAGGCCAGCATAGCCACAAAATGGGAAGGTGGGCCAGACAGCGTATGTGTGTGCACACGTGTGCGTGTGATGGGGAGGGTGGACAGGAGAATTTCACCCTGGCAAATTCTATCCTGTCTCCATCCATCCACAACCCTGAGCTGGCACTCCACAGGAACAGCTCTGACAGGCCCTGGGGGCGATTTAGAGGCATGGGTCCGCCCTGGGAGCTTGCCAGCATCGGACAAGTACCCAGTGGCAGATGGGCCAGAATGGGGCAGAGAGCAGGTGGGGAGAGGTCCCATGGGATTGGGGAGGATGTAGGCAGATAGAGACCTTGAAGGTTGAATGGAATCCTGACAGGCAGAGACAGCGTGGTGAGTGCATGGGGAAGGGGTGTACTGCTGGGTCTCCTGGCAAAGCACCGACCAAAGGGTTTGCTGAAGGGTGGGGACCTACTGAAAAGAGGGTCCACTAACAGTGAGCTTGATTCCTAGGTGGCAGGCCTGGGGTCCAATTTCTGGTGTTAGAGGCTGCCTCTGTGAGGACACCTTTCGGAAGATGGTCCTCAGACCCCCTCAGCCTGAAGGGGGCCAAGAGCAAGGCTGAGGCAGCCATAATCACACCAGTCACCAACTACCATGTGCCAGGACCCTGGGGACCCCACGCCAGCCCTGGGGGCTGGGGCTGATGCTGGCGTGGTGAGTCGATGAGGCTTGGAGAGGACGGGACTTGTCCAGGGTCACACAGGGCGAAGCGTGTTTGAACCCAGGCCCTTCTTGCTATACTGTGGGGCCTTCAAGAGGGAAGTGCAGCCTGGCTCAACTCCCCCCACCAGCAAGAAGGGCCTGGGCATGGATGGGGGAGGAAACAAGATGCCCAGGTCGGCCCTGGTGCTTGTTTGGCGCTGGGAAGGTCTTTCGATTCCTCAAAGGAAAACCTAGACACTTGTCATCTATTAGGGATAATTTGGGATAAAGAGTCAATAAGGCCCCATTTGAACGTGGAGCACATTTATTTGGGGTGGGTCTGGCTCAGCCTGGGGAGCTGCTGCTTGCTCTCCCACTTGCGAAGCTTAGTGACCTTGGGCAAGTCATCGCCCCTCTCCGTGCCCAGGCTTTCTCACTGGTGAAATAGGGTAAGAACAGGATCCACCTCACAGGGTTATACTGAAGATGGAATGCATCATGCAGGCAAAGCACATGTAATGGTATCTGGCTGAAGAAAGCTGCTAGAGGTGAGCTATTGCTGCTATTGCAAGTCTTAGCACCTCGCAGAACCATTCAGAGGAAGAACAACCACCATTCAACAACAACTTGGCTCCAAGTTGCCAAGGAGCTTGTCCAAAAGGGAAGGTGTCACCTGCTCCCTCCCAGGGTTTCCTCGGGACACCTGACCAAGCCAGGAAACGTTGACCCTACTTCCTAAATATTTCAGGACCTGGCCCTGCTCTTCCATCTCTATGGCAATGAGCTGAGCTGAGGGGCTCCCAGCTTCCCTCACCTTACAGGCAGGTTCTCCCTGCCCATAGGTTCCCCCTCTGGACCCTCCTCTACTGCAGCAGCTAGAGGGATTTTCCTCCAGTGCAAATCTGAGCTTCTGAGAGCCTCCTGTGACTCTCACGTGTTTGCCAGAACATGCCAGAATAAACTTGGCTTTGCACTTGCAGACATTCCTCTGTCTGGAATGCCCTTCTCCCCATTTTGTCCACCTGCTGAACTCCCTTTTATCCTTCAAAATCTAGTGCTGACACGCCTCATCCTGAAGGCTTCCAGACCACCCTTCCTCCCCAACAAGTCTGAGGGAATATGCCTGGTCTTTTATGCTGCCTTTTATGTTGTGTGGACCCCTCTGTTGTCACCCAGTTTACATAATCGTTACCATTGTGCAAGCTCCTTTGGACCTATCTCCACCCTCACCCCTAATCCAGGGTCTGGCTCGTGTCAGTTTTAGCTGACCCAAAATGAATTTGTTATTAGTCAAAGACTCCATGAGCTATAGACGTCACTAGATCAGGGCCACACTGTGTGGCCTTGGTCATGCCCTTTCCCTCTCTGGGCTGCCGTTTCAGCATCTCTATAATGAGGAAGCTGCCAGGGTCTCTGGGTTGTTCTGAGTTTCTGGAACTTCCCAGGTCTGCCTGCCTACTCTAGGGGTGGACAAAAAGTTTGGGGGGTCTCCATGCCTCGCAGACCACCTACTTCTCTGGTCAGCTGTGCCCACGGGAACCAGCAACTTCATCCCCCTGGAATCTGGTGACTAGCATTCTTGGGAAACGCAAGGATGTTTTCAGAACTTAATATTTCTTTCTTTTCCCCCAAGCAATGGATAAACCTCATTAAGCCAAGACAAGAGAACTGGGTCATGCCCTGCTGATGCCAAGCAGGGGCTTGTGAATGAAGCAGGCTGCTGAACTTCAGACATAAGAAATAATCTGCTCCTTGCACCCGCCTGATCACTTTATTAGCACAAAAGATAAATTTAAACCTCTGACTTATGACAAAAGGAAGTAAGTCTGCACTATCCCCCTGATTAAACCAAGGGAAGCCAGCTAGATGCAAGGACACCAGGCCCACTCAATTAATTAACATTTATTACAATCAGAAAATAATCTAGTTCAATTAAAATGTCTCCACAAAAGCGGTTTAATGACTTTCCCCAAAATAAAGTACATTCGACTGGAGCATTTATTATGCCAGGGACCAGTGTCATTCATGAGGGAGCTGAAATGACAGCCCTGACGTGGCTCTGTGGAAAGGGGAGGACAGGGCAGACGGGGCCGGGGAGGGCTTGGCTGAGCCCCTCGTCAAGAGAGAGGGGATGCTTCTGGACAGCAACCCTCTAGTGAAGAGTCAGGCCCAGAGCCAGAGGAGCTGCCCACAGCTGCCTTCACCCTCACCCCCACTTCCTGCTTCAGCCCCCTTCCCTCCTGCCAGCTCATCACTGTGCCTGGTACCCCCTTCCCCTTATAGGATCAAGCTTGGGTAAGGTAAGGAATTAAGGGGCAGGCTTGGATTCAGGAGCCTGAGCCCCTTTCTGCCTGTGTCACCTTGGGCAGGTAGGAGGTGTTTAGAGAAAGGACTGTTAGCAGGGCTTTCTGAAACTTAGCCAGGAGATATTTGCAAAGCTGGAGAAACTGCCATTTGAAAGCTGCAAGCAGTTTTCTGACTCTCATGAGGCAGAGATTTGAATTCATAGTGCCTTTGTTCAGCAAAAATCCCTTGATGGGTCCTTAGTTATAAAAACAGAAAGCAAATACTTGGAGCTCATCCTTTGGAGCTAACAATATCTGAGCACATACTATCGCCAGGCAGAGGGCTAAACACATTTGTTGGACTACGTCCTTTAATCCTCACAACAACCCTGCAAGTTAGAACTCTCCATTGAAACCAAGGCTCAAAGTGTGCCTGAGGACCACGGTTAGTTAGAGGTGAACCCTGGATCCAAACCTGGGCAGCCAGACTCAGGTCAGAGAGGCCCCCGGCAAGCTCAGAATAACTGTGGGACTCGGTGGGGGTGGGGGTGGGGGCGGAGGGAGGCCTCTGTCATTGGACTTGGGTGAGGTCCCAGAGTCTGTCCTTTTGAAAAGCCCCCTGGAGACTCTGGTGCTCTGATCTTGGAGACTGAAATCTCTACATCCACCCTGTCTCCTGGCGTCACACCTTGCCCGACACCCCTGCTCAGCTGTGGCCTCAGAAAAAGGACAGTATGAATTAAGCCCCTTCTCATCCAATTCAATTGCACCTAAATTGTCTGAACTTTATACAGTCACCAGCATTGAGTATAAGCTTTAAAAAGAGCTCTGTTAACTTGATAGGCAGAAAATGGGAGGCCAACAACAGGATCCTAACTAAAAAAGAAAAAGGCGGAGGAAACAACACTTGCGGGATATATAGCAAATGTTAGTGATGGTCACTTCTGGACGGTGACCAGCTTCTGGTGGGTCAACTTTATTTTCGATTTTCTACTGTAAACAGACATCACTTTTATAATCAGAAAAAGCTATTAAAATGGTTTTTAGGTATGCCCTCTTAGTTTTTCATTTCTCTTATTTCTAGAAAGTTTAAGTGTTTGGATTCTTTTATGACTTGTCTGTTCTCATCTCTCTATTGGCATTTTATGTTCTTAATGATGTGTATAAGCTTTTTATAACAGGATTTTAACCCTATGTCCATTATATTTGTTGAAATGGTTTTCCTGGCTGGTTATTTACTTTTCAATTTTGTTTCTAATGTTTTCAGTGGACGAAGGTTTATCATCTTTATGTAGTCAAACCTATTGATCTTTTCCTTTCAGGTGCCTTCTGTTGCTTTATAAGTTAGAAAATCCTTTATCAACAGCAGATAAAACAGGTATTGACTTAGCTTTCTTCCTAGTTCTTAGGGTTTCTTTTCTCTTTTCTTTCCTTTGTGCCATGTAGCTCCTTGTTTGATCTGCTTGGATTTATTTGAGTTTACAGAGTGCAGATTATTTTCCAAATAGCTAACTGATTGTACCAGCACATCTTATTGGATAAGACTTTCTTTCCCTTCCATATGGTAATATCTTACTGATCTTATATTGCATTTTTGTAGATAATAAGCTTTGTTTTTAAGTTACCTATTCCATTACACTGACCTTTTTTTTCTTGTATCTGTATCACACTGTTTTATTGATCATAGCTTTTTCATATACTTAAATAGCCTCTCAATTTCAATAATTCCTGGGTTTCTTTCACCTATTCATTCTTCCAAGTGCCTCTGAGAGCCATTCCGTAAAGGTCAAAACAGCAACAACAACCCACTGAGGTTTAAGATTCAAATTTCATTGAAATATTTGAGGAGATACATGGTCTTTCTACCCAACCTGGGGGCTCATCTCTCTATCTGCGCATCTTCCATTATAATTCTTGGGAGAGTTTTGTAGTTTCTCGTATTTCTTTGTTTACCCATCCCTACAAGAATGTGACTAGATGCCCAGAGAAGCAGAAATGATAAGAAGAAGAAGAAATTTACATATATGTATGTTATATAGTACTGTCATTTTTAGTGAGAGAAGCTGTCTTTTGAAAAGTGCCATGATCGTGATGTCCACTGGGTCAGCCCTTAAGTGAGTTAAGTGAGGAAAGCAATTTGAAGAATATTGTACACGTTGTACAGGTGTATGTGTATGTTTTGTGTATATTTGCACAAAAAAGGGGCAAGGGGTTGAGCATTTTACCATCTAGATCACCACGGCATGGGGGGAATGGAGTGGGTGGAGGAATGGAAGGTAGATTCCCGTCCACCCCTTTGCTTCCCACCCCCACCCCCTACACACAGGAAAAGAAAGTTGCCAAAGTGGCCAGTTACCTCTATGGTGGCTGATGGTCACTCAGTTGCCTTCTTTTGTCCCAGAAGCAGTCCTAGGAGGCCCCCATGGTAGGCACCTGCTGGGTGGGTGAAACTGGGGTTTACTTGCTTGGCAAACTTTGCCCCTCTCCACCTGCAGAGTTGGGGGTGGGGGAGGCAAGTCTGCTCTGGGGCATCTTGAGTGGGAAGTTTCCACAGGCGGCCAGTACCTCCCTCTCCTCAGCAGACACCCCGTTCCTGGCCAGCTCCTTACAGGAGCCAGGATCTGACTGCTCAGCCTGGCAGGCCCTTTCTGGATTTGCCCCCTTCCCCATCCCCACTCTGCTTGCTTCAGGAAGCCTTCCTAGGCTGCCCCAGTCTGTCACGGTTGGAGTGAATGACCCTAGGACCCAGAATTATACATTGGCATAGAAACAGGCTAGCAGACTTGTGACGTGGTGGGGAAGAGAACTGGCTTCTGAGTGAGCCAGACTGGGCTTGAATCTCAGCCCTACTACTTACCAGCTGTGGAGCCTTGGACAAGTTTTTCTTTTTTTTTTTTTTTTTAACATCTTTATTGGAGTATAATTGCTTTACAATGATGTGTTAGTTTCTGCTGTATAACAAAGTGAATCAGCCATACATATACATACATCCCTATATCTCCTCCCTCTTGCATCTCCCTCCCACCCTCCCTATCCCACCCCTCTAGGTGGTCACAGAGCACCGAGCTGATCTCCCTGTGCTATGTAGCTGCTTCCCACTAGCTATCTATTTTACACTTGATAGTGTATATATGTCCATGCCACTCTCTCACTTCGTCCCAGCTTCCCCTTCCCCCTCCCTGTGTCCTTAAGTCCATTCTCTACGTCTGCGTCTTTATTTGGACAAGTTTCTCACTCACTCTGAGTTTCAATCTCCTCATGTGTAGAATGGGGGTCAGAGGGCTGGAGTGAGGATGGGCAGTGGGGAAGCCCGGCCCAGGACCCGTGGGCCGCAGTTCTGCCCCTGCCCCTCCTGCGAGTCTCGCTCAGCCTCTTGAGGAGACAGATGGGAGGAGAGAGCGGAGGCAGGAGGCAGGACACACACCAGGCCGAGAGCTGAGTCTGAGGCGCAAGTTGGCGATTGCAGATAGCTGAGGGAACACTTCCAGTTGGAGTCACCCCAACAGCTTCTTGGCTGAATGGGGCCCTGAAGAATGGGGAGGAAAAAGGACAAGAACCCTGCGGGCAGGGGAATCTCCAGGTGTGTTTGACGAGCAGCAAGGAGGCCAGCCGAAGCAGGGCCTGGGGGTCTGGTCAGCAGTAAGCATGACCGGGTGGCGGGACTCGGGCTCTGCAATTGGGTTGTCTTCTCTGGGCACCAGGAAGCCACTGATGATTCTGGGGCAACAGCAAGGGGTGAGGGAGGAAGGCCATGAGCTCTGGGAAGCTGGGAGGAGGAGCCGGACCGTCTTGAGGACAAATGCTAGTTCCCTCACTAGGGATTGGGGCAAACAAAACCTCTCTGGCTTGTCTTCTCATGGGTAAAATGCGGATAATTCTAGAACCTACCTCATAGGGTTGTTGTGAAGATAAAATGAAGCTAGTTCAACCCTAAGAAGCTCTCCCTTGCTCTCCTTTGCGCTCCTAGGAAACAGCACTGACAAGAAGGCACACAGATCTGGGTTCATACCCTGAGTCTGATTAGTTGAGTGAAAATGGGCAGAATGGAGCCATCTCCTTGGAAGGTTGTGGGGATGAAGCACACTCTCACCTTTGGTAGTGTTGACGCTCCCACCGGCGGCAGCCCAGGGCCTCTCTGAGCAGTGCCCAGGCCACAGAGCGTGGGGGAAAGGCTGGCTGCCCTGACCTGCAGGAGGCCCAGGGTCAGGAGGCAGAGGTAAGTCAGTGGGGGATGCTGAGCCACTCAGAGCCTGAGGGAAAGAGGCCTGCAGAGCCTGACACCCACAGTGGGGCTCTGTCCTCAGCATCGGGGAGGGGTCTGAGTGGCCTGGCCTGGGATGGCCGTGGCAGCAGGGTTAGGGTGTTTTCGGATGTGCCCTGGGTGTGTGGTGGAGGGAGGCACAGGGAGGAAAGGCGCTTGTGGGGAGAGGAAGAGCTGATAAGGAGCCACGGCCTTGCAGGTTTTCACTCTGCCTGACCTCCGACCCCTGGTTCCAAGACTCCAGCCCAGGTGTAGGCTGCTGAGTGATGGGTGGTGGAGGTGATGGACTCAGAGAGCTGACAGCTCTGCTCCCCGAAAGAGATTCGGAGCCCCTCTACTCCTGGGGCCCCCGGGTCCCCCTCACCGAGCACATTCCCCAGCACCCAGTAGCTCTGCTTGGATTCTCAAACTGGGACTGGTGACCAGTAAGGAAGGCTCAGCCTTTTGGTTGCTTCCATGTACCTTCCAGAGGGTAAGGGAATAGTTGGTTGGGATATGTGTGTACAGACAGTTATGTTATCTCCAGGAGATCGGGGGTTCTACCCAGGCAGCCTGTTTCCACTCAGAGGTCTGCAAGTTTGAGAGAACCAGACCTTGGCAGCCAACTCCCTACTCACCACCCCCACCCCCACCCCCGTATGCAATCCAATTTTTAAGTTTCAGCTGTTAATTACCTCGACCTGCTCTTACTGGCAACCTGTGATCCGCCAACTGCAGTTCTTGGCTCCTGAGGCACTAATGAAGTTCTTCCCCTTGTAGAGCACAGGCTCACGTAAAAGGAAGCATAATTTGCTAGGCCTTGGAAAGCAGCAAGAGCTCCCGGAGCAGAGGGTGTACACTCAGTGCCAGGCACCCGGAGAGCTTCTCGTACCAGTTAATTCCAGGTAGGAAAGAACTCAAGATTCTTTGTGGCCTGCGTTGAAAGAAGCCAGTTCTCAGGCATGTAGGAAGCCAAAGGCCCTACTCAAATGTCAGTGGCCCATCACCTCTGGACAACCCAGAATCAAAAGGGAAGAGTGGTCTTCCTGAGGGCCCACTAACGGAATTCCTAGGAATGGATCCCATGCTGTGCAAGGTGATGGAGGGGAAATAGGATCTGTCTCCAGCTATACCCAAGGACAAAGTGATCCCATTGATGACTGTGTTCCACCTCACTTGGAGTCAGGCTTGGGCAGCCCTGAACTGGTCCCACCGTCCAAGCTTGTATCTTTTCAGGGGCCCCGGTTGGCCACTCACCAGCAGAGCAGTAGACAGTAACCCAAGCCTAGTGTGCTCCATCCCTGGAACAGCTCCAGCTGTCTGTCTTTGTCTTTGGTTCTCTTCCTCCAGAAGCCAGCGTGCTGTGCTCACAACGAGGAAGGCTAGCTCCCCGGCTCCTCTGCAGCAAGCAGAGCCCGTGTCCCTGGGGGTCGTCTCTCAGTTTTGTTGCTGACCCTTCCTCCTAGGCCCAGGCAACAGAGAGAGCTCTGAGGCCCACATGAATATGGGTGTTGCCTCCTCAGCAACATAAAACTTGAGTATGGCCATCAGTTTTCTGGAATATCCCTTAAATACCATGTCTGAAAAGTCCAGAGTGCTTGCTAGTGGAGAGAAGCAGAAACACTGGGCTGGAGACAGTGCCCACTGTCTGGGGTTTAGAGCTCATGTTTGCACTTTCACTCATTCTACTCCAATAACGTGCCAGCTGTCACTGCCACCGCCCACTGCCGACTCGTCCTGCCTGAGCCCGGTGGCCTCCACTCTCGGCTCCTGAACTGTCTCTGCACATTGGCTTGTCTGCCTTTGTGAGGACACTGTGTGTGACCGTGTACCTTTAGGAACAGGCAAACGATGTGGATTCTGTAGCAGATGATATTGTACAAGGCCCTGCCTTGCTCATATTGTCTGCAGAGCTCTCAGATGGCCACTCAGAGGCTCAGCCACAGCCTGCTAACCAAACCTCTCAAACGTGTAATAGTACAAACCCGGGAAGTCTATATGGTGACTGGTCACCAGGGGGCGATCTCACACAGCAAACCCGCAGCCCTCTGAGCTCTGGGGGAAAGCTGAAGGCCTTCTCGTTCCCTTCCATGCCTAGTTTTCTCAGTTTAGGGAGGGAACGAATCGAAACATAGTCCAGGTCAGCAGGGAGGACCATTCAAGAGGGCATGCATCCTGGGATTTAAGATGTAACCATGTCTGCAACCAAACTCCCCCTCCCCCGCAGCACGTCAGTGTGGGAGAGCTGCTGAAAGGACAAGCGCTCGTCTGGTTTTTAGTGTATATGAAAATGAATTTATTTACACAGTAACATGATGCCACAGAGAACACAGCAAAGTACCACAGCAAACCAAAGGGCGGCGCCACCTGGTGACAGAGGGGACCTTTCATTGGTAGGTTTATACAACTCCAAAACATGTTAAGTAGAGGTGAAGCTCCAGGAAAGAGCAAAAGAAAAAAGATTTTCAAAAAGAGAGCATGGGCAGAGCCACGGGGAATGAAAGAGAGAGTGGAATGAGGGCTGCCATGATTCAAATCACTGAGAAGGACAACATCTGGCTTCTGCCCTCATCTCACGCCAAAATGCCCGGCATATCATCAACAGAAAAATCCCATCCCAGTGTGTTCACACATCTGCTAAGGGAAGGGATAACCAAGTAGTATTTGGAGCAAGTTTCCTGAAGCAGTGTGGTTTATCTTTCAAAAACGCTACCCTGAAGCCATAGGACTGGTTCAACATTCAAGTTATCATGAGTGCGGACACACACATACTTTCCACACACTACACGGGCAAAGTGGATTTTCCATAATATATTTGTAGCAAAATATATGACTCTGTACTTCTGCTAGGTTAGAAAACGTCCGACCTCTTTGGATTCCCTGAAACTTTCTGGATTAAAAAAAAAAACAACAACAAACATGGAAGCAAATGGATGGGTAAAGGTGAGAAGCTGGAATAAACGCGGAGGCTCTCTGGAGTGGGAAACATGCGATGGGATGTCTGGATGCAAGCCCCTGCCGCCAGCCCAGGTGGGGAAAGCTTCTAGCAGTGGCTGACGCAAAAACCTACTCTAATTTCAAACAGCTGCAGAGAGGGGGGTGTTTAACAGCTGTATAGCACCTTGTACATTATGGGCACTTATAAATATTAAATGGTGGTGATGGTGAGTGATAAACACCTCAGTAGGAAGGTTTATAAAAAAATATTATAATTTGTTAAGAAATTTCCCAAGAGTTCTTTAAACAAACCTATGGAAACTACCATATCTCTTTTAAAAAATTCCTCAGCTCTCAGTATTACGTGGATATGATGTTCCCAAACTGAAGTTTGGGCAGTAGTCACAACCATGTCAACGAGAGAGGAAACAGTTCCTTCTCCTTAAATACTGGGGAACTTTATAATCTGCGCAAGGTTTTCTTCTTCGTCGTCATCATCATCATCATCACCTTTTTTTCCCTAATACACAAAATGGACTTGTTTTAAAAAAATAGGTGCTTATTTGAGGATGCATTATTTTATCAGCTGAATACCTGGATGTGGAATGTATGTGAATTCTCCTCCCATGGCATCTGTCATAACTCAACCTCATCATCTAAGAAGCATCGGGACAAAAAGGCTTGATTTCTTTGGCATAATCTCTACCTAGGATCTTGCACTGCACCTCTTGTGGCTTCCCTTATGGCATCATTTTTGGTCCAACGGAATCCCCACTTTCAGCGCTGCCATCAGCGTGGACAGCTGGGCTGCAGTGCCCACTTCAGCAAGGGCGGCACTTGGATTCGTCTCAGCACAGCACTTAGGGCCTTTGAGAATATGAGCTTCAATGAGGTAAAACTAATAACCCGGTTTCGTGGGCAGCCATCCTGTTTACACATTAGGCTGAACCAGAATCTTTAATCCTTATCAACTAGTGAGGGGAATAAAAAACATGTCAGAGTTAACCCAGGGAGTCAAGTTCCTCCCCCCCACCCCAAAGTATGCATACTTCATTTATACATCTAGAATCATTTGGAATATAGTGCAGAATAATAAGTCCATCCCAATTTCTGGAACTAGCCTGTATTTTTTCAGATCACTGCTGGTAACATCTAGGGAAAAATCCTAGTTTCAGGTTATCAGCAAAACCAAGTCAGGTTACTTCCCAGCACCAAAGTATTCTTAATTCAAATTTGGGAAGCTGAGTGCAATCCTTCTACGTCCTACCATTTAGTAGGCCCCAAAGGTCTTTCATGGAAAATTTTACAATGCTGGAAACTTTAAAATACAATTTTAGGTAGTTTAACTCCCAGAAATATCATTAATATTTCTAGAGGTTCAGATCTCTTGGCTTAGAGTTTTCTAAGTTCACAAACTTATTCTGAGTTTGGAAGCACAACTGTCGCCCACGGACAATGAAAGGTTACTCAGAGTCTTGAAATCCTAACAAATAGGTTTTACTTTTAGCCCCTCAACATCAGTAGGCTAGGGAGTGTGGGTGCTTGTGCCCCCCCATATATCTCACCCGGTTTATCTTCCGAGGGCAAAACTTGAAACCCACTGCCATATTCCTGGCTTCCAATTCAGACTTAGCCTAGGGGTTGGCGGACGTCCTTCCCGATTCTTTTGTTGTTGATTCCACATGTTGCGACTGCTCTTTTCCCCATCCTGCTGTTATTCTTGACGAATTAGCTTCTGGACATCACACTAGTACACCAAAGGGGCTCTCCTCAGGCTAGCAAAAGAGCCCTCTCACAGCCCCCGTCCTTCCTGTGGAACATCTAATTCCCTTCCTTCCCAGACGAGGTTATCATGCTAACAAGGCACTCTGCTGTACATTCAGTCTTGGTCTTGGCTACTCCAGCCATTGTCCTGTTTCTCTAGTACCCAAATGTGTACGAGAGATTATTCTTGCTCATGTGGCTTAAGGAAAAGTTCCAATAGCGGCTTAATTGTTCAAATTCTCAATATAAATGGAAGAATCTATAGTATAAACTTCAATAGAAGAGAAAAAATCCAATCCGTATTGAAGACAATAACTTGACATTACTTGAGAAAACAAAGTGCTATACTAGTCACAATCCAAAACTCATATATATATATATAAAAATAGGTATGTATGTCTGTCTGTGTCTGAGGGCAGGATTTCTTTCCAGTTGATGAATGTATTCGAAGTTCCCACTACAATTAAAATGGAAATGTAAAATATTTGTGATAATATGAGATTGACTGAATTTCACAATATTTGGAAAACTATTCGGAGGACCACCTGATGTAAATACTTCTTGCCTAGAAATAGGGTTATTTTGCCTATTCTGCTCTAACCTGTAACACCTTCTTCCCTCCCCACCTTACATTCCCTGGCCCTCACTCAGAGAGCTGTTAATCTAGCCACCTGTCTCAGGGAAGCCTGAGTCCCTTCTCTGACTAGTTGGCGTTACTCTTTTGCCCTTAACAAATCTGAATATGAAAACAGTACTAAACACATCTGATGTGAAGAGGTGCTCGGTTTGCCAGTGCTATGAGATAACGGTAGTGGAGGGTGTCCATGATTATAACACTATAGAGTTAAAATGAAGAAGACTGGGTCCAAGGCAAAACAGAAACAGAGAAAAAAAGTGTGTGTGGTGGGGGAGGGAGGATACCTAGAGAACAAATAGAGGGACCAGGAAAGATTCTTCATTAAATATGAAACCTCATTAAATAGTCAACATTCAAATTTGCATGGGCAAGGCACCACGAGAGTGACATTGAGAAAGTGTCTCAGTATGAAAACCACGGAGGGGGGCTGCTAAGGGAACGTGCTGGCTGACAGGGTCAGTGGTCTGTGCACTGCCACTTCAGTGTATAATTGGGCAGGGAGTTATGTGCACATGGGCTATGCTAAGGTGAACCGAACACCAGCCTGCTAGGCAAGGTGTGGCCATGTCACAGGACACCGAGAGAGAGAGTGGACTGCTGGCCTGCAGCGGCATGCCCACCTTGTGGCCATTCCTAGGGGCAGAGACAAGACTCTTTGTGGGCCAACCAGCTCTCTTCCCTGGAAGTCCTGTACTGCTGGCCAGGAGGACAGGCACATGTTCCATAGGGAGCCTCACATGTCCCATTCTCTAAAAAAAAAAAAAAAAAAGAAAAAGAAACAAAGAAGAGCACAATAAAATACATTCTTCTCCTTTCTTGATCCTCTTTGATATAGGTGAATCACATGAAAGGTTGTTAATAATGTTAAAAGTTTAGAAATTACCAAAAGGCCACTAACGTGCTATCTAAGTAATACTGCACAATCAGGCTTGGCTTTAACAAACTCTGCACCGGTAGATGAGGGGCCCAGGGCTGTCTCACCAACCAGTGCAGAGAACGCGTCTATCAACCCTGCCACAGGTTGCTCCCCCAGAGGCCTGGCCTCTACTTCCAGCATGCATGTGCACACACACGGGTACATACGTGTACACACTCTCACACTGTCTGAGTGACTCTTGGGATTTCACGGTTGAAGTAAACAGAACAGATACTCACAGTTTGGAATAAAACACACACACACACACACACACACACACATACACGCACACACCTCGGTGGAAGGAACACTCGTCACTCAGCTCAAATATGTGCCAAGGGAAGAAGGGGAGGGTTTCTGGAGATATTGCTTCAGGTGAAGTTGCAACATAAACATTGTATATACAGCGAAAAAAAAATACATACCCAAATTGCACATATATCCATAGAGGAGGAGCACAGACCCCACGTGCGGTGAACAGCTCTCAGCCACCCACCTCAGCAATCCAAGTTCCCTGGGAGCTGTCCTCCAGAGCCATTTCAGAGGGTCACAAGGAGCAATGTGCCTGGGCACTGGGAGGCGGTCTCTCTAGAAAAGGCCGGCATTCTGGGGAGGAGGTCAGCAGTCCCATCAGCGGCCTTCTCCCCTTCCCCTGCCTTCTGGCCATCCTAACAGCCAGCCACGCCATGCCCTCTAAGGAGACGTCACAGCTCCACTGACAGCCGTTTCGCGCAGGGCTGTTGTCTACAGCATTTGGTAGACTAGTTAACGCGGGCTACTGACAGAAGGAAGCTGGCCAATTACTGCTCGAGGGAAAACTGTGATCTGGGCACTGGCAGCCCTGGCTGCCAACGTTGACAGCTCTGACAGTAATCAAAGAACAGTACTTTAAACTCTGTTCCCCTGATGTCCCCTAGAGAATTGCACATGCAGGAAAATCATCTCCTTGTGTCCTGCCAGCTATTTATAAGATCTGAACTGCACTCCACCCTGCTGAGGCACTGGTGACACCACCTTGGGTCAGCTCTGTAATGGGCCACAAGTGGCCGATAAACCCAAACTTCATTGGCAAGCGGGGAGAGAGTAGAGGTGAAGGAGAATCAGGCAGTGGCAGCAGAGGGGAGACGGTTAGGGCCGCCCTCCATGCAGTGCACACACTTATCAATAATAGAAATGAAAATGGGTTCATGACCCAGAGGATGGGATCTCTCCTCGTCCTTCTACTCCTCCTGGAACAAAGGATACAGTCCCCGGAACCAAAACTGGGCTGATGCTAGGGATGGCAGTTCCGCCTGGTAAGAGAGTCAGTTATTGATCCTTTAAAGGAAGAAAGTCTGTTGTGAGAGCTTAGTGGATGGTGGTAAGGACTGGTTAAATCCGTCTATTGCTAGTGAGAATAAATACACGGTGTTAAAAAGACAGGAGCTATTCAGAATTATGGAGGAACTGGACCCAGCTCACTGAGTTCAAACCAGAGGAGCTGTCCCTTCAAGGACATGTCTTCACTTTCCCTGCATTTGGGGGACAGTTAGGGCAGAAGGCATTCCCATGGAAGGCAGCTGCATGTTTGTGCGGCTGACTTTCTGTGAAATTAAGAGGGACTCAGAGTCTCACTGGATTCAGAGCTCAGGACAACCTTTCAGAGTGGACTCATCTGTTCATGGATGGGGATGGAAGGCTCGTCTCTCCCCTTTCCTTGAATTCT
Source organism: Phocoena phocoena (assembly GCF_963924675.1). NCBI lineage: Eukaryota > Metazoa > Chordata > Mammalia > Artiodactyla > Phocoenidae > Phocoena > Phocoena phocoena. The sequence continues at coordinate 117,973,224 of NC_089220.1, read as the reverse complement.
GTGTGAGTGCTAGGAAGGGGAAGTGTGTGAGCCACTTGAAGAAGGCGACAATGAAGTAAGAGCAGCAACTGGGACACGTTAACGGGGCTGCAGGATTTTCACGACGCAGCTGAGGGAGTCTGGAGTAGCAAAAGCCAAATACTGAGCACAAAGCCAGTCCTCCAGGCTGACGCCACCTTCCCTGTCCAGGGACTTCTCAGCAAACTTGATCATGAGCAGTGTTCGCCTGATGTCTAGCCAGTTTTGGAGCAGAGCATTCCTCTGCACTGGGCTCGGGGAGGCAGTGAAAGTCTGGAAGAGGCCTTCCCGGGGGCCCCAGAGCAGACACTGGAGGATGCCTTTGGCGCCTGAAATGAGGAGTCGCTCAGAAGGGTTGGGGTTCAAGAGGCAGCTGGCCAGCTGCTGCAGGCCCCGGGAATAGGGGGAGCGGAGTGGGATGCGAGGCAGGTCTGCTCGAGTGTATTCCTTCTCCTTCAGCTCTGGGTTCTCATCGAAGGGGTTGGGCAGGTGCAGCATCTCGTAGATGAGGATGCCTGTCTGGAACTCATCACACTTTTTATACTGGGTGGCTGTGATGATCTCTGGGGCGAGGCGGGACTGGTCCCGGAGGATCTCAGGGTCTACCAGATGGCTCTTCTGCTTGGCTTGAGAGAAGTTGCTTACTATGAGCCTCGTGGGACAAGAAGAGGTGGGGCTGGGCTCCGCAGGCCCAAGGCCCTGGGCGGGTCCCCCGGGCTGGTAATGGACAAGCAGCAGGTTCTCCAGACGCAGATCGCAGTGAGTGACGTGGTAGGGTTTGAGGTGCTCCAGGCCGGAGCACAGCTGTAAGAGCAGCAGACACACTTGCCTCTCATACACGTCAGGGCTTTTCCCATGCTGCGCTAGAGAGTCTCGCACAAAGTCGGCCACGGTGAGACAGGGAACCTCTCTGGTGATGACCACGACGTGGCTTCTCTGCTTCCTGCTAACGACTGCCTGGCTTTCTTTGCGGGATGACTCTGCTTCAGAGCCGGGCTCTGGGCTTTTTCCATCAGTTCCTCCTTTCACCTCTTCTGTGGCTTCCATTTCATCCTCTTCCTCTTCCGGGGCATCAGGGTCCTCCCAGGGAAGCAGACGTTTAGGAACTTCAGCAAGGAAGTGACCACAGTCCTGCTGGATGTTAAAATGGACAGCCAGACTCTGCCGGACAGCCAAGCTGTGATAATACTGCTGCGATTCTTTAGCTTTGCTCTTACAGATCTGTAAGAAGAAAGCAAAGAACACAATTTAAAATGCACACTTTCATAATAAGGCTTATGATGTGTAAAGAAGTGTTACCTGGAAGGTGACTGGTGGGAGTCTGGAGTGGCAAAGGCAACAGTGTTGCAGTGAAGACACAGCGTTAGAGCTGAGTCATCAGAAAGGGTCTTGGCAATCCTGTGCTGACTGACAGCAACAGTGTCTACATGCTTAAGTTCATGTGCATTATCTCTAGTCCTTACACTAACTCTTCAAAGTAGGCAGAGGGGCTTCCCCGGTGGCGCAGTGGTTGAGAGTCCGCCTGCCGATGCAGGGGACTCGGGTTCGTGCCCCGGTCCGGGAAGATCCCACATGCCGCAGAGCGGCTGGGCCCGTGAGCCATGGCCGCTGAGCCTGCGCGTCCGGAGCCTGTGCTCTGCGGCGGGAGAGGCCACAACGGTGAGAGGCCCGCGTACCAAAAAAAAAAAAAAAAAAAAAAAAAAAGTAGGCAGAGGACCTAAGCATTAAAGAAACAAACCAAAACCAAAACAAAGCAAAACAAAAAAAGCCCAGGGCCACCAGTTTGCAAACCTAAGTCTGTCTAACACCAAAGCTTCCTCTTTCCACTGTACCTTGCCCCTCATCTAGAAAACTGAACAACAAAAAGTCATTTTCCACCCGCTTTCTGTGGAGGTTTACAGCCTAGACTTATACAGCAGCTCAATAAATGGCTCATAAAGTGGGCCAGAATACCTTATTATATCACCGGTCAGGAGAGTGACATACAATTGGCCAGGTAAACTGTGGGTTTTCCTAACTTTTTAACGAATGTCATTGTGATGGTCACAACTCAGGCACTCATGGTTCACTGGCAGGGTAGAGATGAAATAGTGAGAGAATCGTTGGTCTCAACTAGTCAGAGCAAAACCAACATTTCAATGGCAGGGGTCTGAGTTTTACACTTTCTCTTAACAGCCCTCACTGAAGGCCTAATATTCAAGCAATAAGGCCTCTCAAAAAGACCTTAAGTGGTTACGGATCAAGGAAGAGTTGCTTGATCAAAAACATTAGCCAAGAGTTCTACATACTAAAACAACGATTGTATTTCTGGTCTTAAAGGGTTAGAAAAGCAAAGAGTAAATAAAATCACCCCTAAATGGATTCTCCTCATGATATGATATGAGAAGTTGACAACGGAAGGCTGAGTCTCCAACGCCAGTTCATAGATCATAATAGTCTGGTCCAGACAGATCCTCCACGACCCTGGGAAGCAGGTACGCACTTGCCACTCCTCCTCCCCAGCAGGAGCACGCTGCCGCATCTCACAAACACCAAAGCCTCCCAGCAACAGGTGCTCTGTAGTGTTTACATTTGCCCGTTTATTGCAGTAACACAGAAATGCAAATTTTAAAAAGCTTTTCTAGTCATTTCTATTTAAAAAGAAAAATGTACATCTTAGGAGGACGCTGATGGGTTCTCAGTTCGGAGAAGCAGTATGCTCTGATTTCCATTCAAATAGATATTAAAAAAAAAAAGGACCAAAGGCAAAGGAGTCTCAAGAGAGAGGAACATCCCTCTCTCATTTACTGTATTTATACATATTTATTACAGTTAGAGACTTGAAATGAGTGATTCAGTGCCACACACACACACGCATGCGCGCGCACACACACAGAGGTCTGAAAACAAGTTTCTTCAAGTCTTCTACCACCTACCTAATAAGTTTGAGGGCACAGTAAGCATCTCTTCTTTACGCAAACTTCTGGTCTTAAAAAGAGATATCCCCAGACTGAGTTCAAGTTCAAACATATATCTTTCGGAAAGTATTATCTTTGGAAAGCTCTCAAAGTCTCAGCACATGCAGTATTAATATATAATCCTATACACTCATTAATCACAACATGAATTCTTTCTATACTATACTGTTGGCAATATTTCATATTTATACATCACTAGGTATTCAAAAATCCTATACTAGTCATCACTTAGTTGTATGGGAGTTAGATCCAGGACATGGTACCATTAACCCCATTTCCAGTTTTAATAATTTGCTCAATATCACACTGCCTACTGGAATGAAAGTTCAAAGGTCCCAACTCCTCAGCCTTTGAAAAGTCAATCAAATACCACTGAGTTTGGCTGAATTAGACTGTGTAGTTAAACTCTCGCGGTCATCCTATAGAAAGGACACTCACCAAAGACTTGAGAGGCCTAGCATTTAGCCTCGCTACTAGCTGTGTAACCTTGGGCATTTCTCTTAATTTCTCTGGGTCCCAGTCTTTCTAATAAAGGAGACAATATAAAGAATACTGAAACGTACTTCACAGGGCAATTATGAGAATCAAATGAGATCAAGTATGTAGAGCATATCTGTAAACTACAAAGCTGTACAAATGTAACATTCATAATGACTAAAACAGTTAACAGGGCTTCCCTGGTGGCGCAGTGGTTGGGGGTCCGCCTGCCGATGCAGGGGACGTGGGTTCGTGCCCCGGTCCGGGAGGATACCACATGCCGCGGAGCAGCTGGGCCCGTGAGCCATGGCCGCTGAGCCTGCGCGTCCGGAGCCTGTGCTCCGCAGCGGGAGAGGCCACAGCAGTGAGAGGCCCGCGTACCGCAAAAAAAAAAAAAAAAAAAAAAAACAGTTAACAACTTGTAAATGCTAAAATGATGCATTATAGAATCCTCATATTTTTTCGAACAAAGAGAGCAAGACAGAAAAATGCATCTTTGTTTTGAGTCTGAGAGCCACTAGCCCCAGCAAGGAGGCTCTCTGACCATAGGTTTCATAGAGGGCAGCTAAAGAGGGACCGTTAAAGTTTCACACCTCCATGCCAGGTTAGCCCTGACAAACAAGTCAAGATCAACAGCATGTTCTGATCTAAGATGGGCCAACCTAAGGCTAAGAGAGAGAGAACTGTTTGGCCCAACTGTAGTTTTCACTATGCCAAGTTGCACTGAAAAGAACTTGCCACCTTGTGGTTTGGCATTAGAAGCAGAGATGATACTCTGATTGTTATTTCTATTCTAATTTTATCTACACACACACACACACACACACACACATTTATATAAGATATCCTAGAGCTTTGTCAGTAGACAAGTGCATGGATCCTACAACAAGAATTTATGTTTAAAAGAATTTATGAGATAAAAGTTCAAAGTGATTTACAAAGAAGAAATGATAAATAGTTCAGTCATTTTGGATGCTCTGAAGGAAAATGGTCTGCTTAAATAGCCAAGCTGAGGAGGCAGCACTTCCTTATCTCTTCATCTTATAATATGTAGACAGGCTGGAGAATAATGGGTCGCTCTAGTTGTAAGGGCAAAGGAGAAAGGGAGAAGACTGGAGTGTGAAAGAGGAAAACAAAATACCAGGGCTTCTGATTGGCTCATAACCATGAGAACAGTTACAACCAAAACACAGACCTATGGAGATTTCCATAATAGGATTTCTCATATGATGAGTATCTCATAAATCTTTATTATGGAGCCTGCGATGACGTTAATTTAGGTAGGAGTATTATGTTATTCTATGTACCACATAGTAGCCATTTTTCTTCAGATGATAAATTAATAGTCCAAAAGTCATTTCAGAAAACGAGCCACTCTTTTCAGAACAAATGGACAGGGTTCTTCCAGCTGGTTGTTGTTTTTTTCCTTCTTCCCTTACCCAGTATTTTCTCTAGCAGAGATCAAAGTAACTTCTTCTTGGCCTCCCATTTTTATTTACTTTTCTTGAAAGGAATTCATACTCCTTCCTTACAAAGCGTAGCTGGCTTGAACTGAAAGATCCACTCCTCAGGAAGAATGATTGCCACAGGACTCCTAGGCTTCACAAACTTTTGAAATAGGAACAAAACTGGAGCTGGAATGGTCCCATATCTTCATGTAAGATTCCCTTTTGTAATGGGAGAAAAATCATCTCATATTTGTTTTGACTATGTATGGGAAAGCCTATTTAAAATGCTGCCAGTTTTGACAGACTGTACTGTGTACATTTTCTGAATGGGAAGAAAAGCCCTAGGAGAGCCTGAGTCACAGTGACACTAGAGGGCGCTGCAACATCAAGATCCTGGAGTCGTTTGCATGGAGACTGCAGCAAGAGAACAAAACCAGGCTGGTGAAGGTTGAATCTTGTAAAATATGCCATAGGTCCTCTTTGTGGACAAGTTCTCGGTTCTATGAAGGTGGCAATGCCTAATTCATGAAAAGGCACGAAGGGATGCCCATCCTGGGTACAGTGACTCTCGCCTCTCTGCCCACTCACAAGGCACACCTTCTGGAGCTACCTCTCCAGAGGAAGCCAGAAGAACATCAAAAGGGACAGTCAGCCACCTGGTAGCTCCACGCCCACCAATGTGGACAATACATTGTCACAAAAACAGAGGTTTGGGGGAAACTGAGTGCTTGTCTGAGTTAATAAAGATGAGTGAGAACAGAGAAGGGGAAGGAGAAATATTGATTCCTATCAATTGTGCATTCAAACAAGTTATCCGACAGCTCCTTAAGCTTCCTATCTGTGGAACACAGCATCCTGAAGCAATCTGGCCAGACCCCCTAAATACAGTGGGGTGGGGGACTCCTCAACCACTGTTAAATCATCTGTTGGAAAATGGGGGAAAAAATGCTTCCAGAATCAGAGCCAAATTAATCTCTCCTGAGACCTTCTTAGACCCAGGTCAAAATATACAACACTTAACACAAGCCTGATCTTAGTGGGGAAACAGAGCTGACAATGGATCCTCACACACAACCTGAGAAGTTTAACTCCAAACATTCATTTCAGTGCAGGAGCTCATTTTCTGTGTTGCTCATGGTAACTACTCTGCATATCTTTGAGGCAAATTTGCCATTATAAAGCATTTATGTTTGTTATAATAATCTCAACCTAGATAGCTAACTTTAAAAAAGTAGACTGTGGGGGGGAGCTTTGACTGTAAAGCCTCATTAAAAGCAGCTGGGAAGGAGAAGACAGCGTTATGTGTCTAATGCTACTGACCCCTTCAGAATGCCTACGATGCCTGGGATCTGTAAAGAGGGGGTACATCTTGCTGCCCTTTCAGTATTGGGGAGTGGAATAGATATTCAGTTTAAGGCAACAAAGTAGGGAGGTGGGGGGAAAAGGTGGACATTTGGCAAAACAGGATGGCTATGGAATAAATCAGTTGTTGAATGGGGAGTGGTATTATCTGTTCTTACTTACTCTACCTTCCTCCCAAAGGCTTCCTGAAATGCTGGTGTTTGAGGGGTCTGCTCTCTATCCTCTTCTCTCATTGACATACTCCCTTCAGTAAGCTCATGGCTTCAGCCATCTTGATATACTGCTGGCTTTCACATCTACATTTGCAATCCAAACTTGTCTCTGAGCTTCAGACGTATCTATACAACGGCCTACTTGATTTCTCTCCATGTATGTCCCATCCTATAGATGGATGCCTTAAACTCAACATAACCAAACCTGAACTTTTCCCCACCAAATTCCCTGTTATTCCAGTACGCCCTCTATTGGTGAATGGCTCTGTTATCTGTCCCAACAACTAGATGAGATACGAAGTTCACTCTGGATTTCTCCTCCATCTTCATTCCCTGCATCTAGTTAATTACCAACTTCTACTGATTTTGTTCCCATATAACTTTCAAATTATCCTCTTTTCTCCATCTCTATGGCTACCACTATCATTTGCTGGTCTACTACTAAAGATTTCCAACTGGTCTCCCTGCCTCTCATGTGATTCCCCTCAAATACACCTTCTACGTGGTCACCAGAGCCACCTTTCAAAAAAAAAAAAAATTGGATAAACTTCCTCGTAGTTCCTCATTATCTTCACAGGATAAGGTCCTGGCTTGGCCTCTGTTTCTAGTCTTAGTTCTCACCCCTCTTCCACTTTTGCCACACTAAACTACATGCAGCCAGAGCCCTACTCCTACCCTCCAGGTGTTCTCTCTGACGTAGGCTCCTCTTCTCCCCTCATATGCCTGAGGGATTCCCACTTACTTTTTTCAAAGTCATCACATGCATCATGTGTGTCCAGGAGAGAAAGTGCTATATACCCTAAACCTCCTTTCTGTTTCACCTGCATCTCATGTACATGTCCCTGTTATTACAGCTATCACATTTTTCTTTTGTCTGTCTTAAGAGCAGATATTTGTATCTTTGGGTTCCAGCACAGAGCAAGGCACCTAGTGCATGCTCAGTATGTCTGCACAAATACTAAGAAAGGTGACATCTGGCCTGGTGTAGCCATAAGGCTTATTTACTCAGAACAGCTAGAATATATGCATAGCTTTTATTAAACACATGGAAGCTGGCAAGGTGATGGGGAGGGGGCAATGGCTGACAAATCTGGGTAATAAACACTCATGACCTGACCACACAAATGAGTAAAATCTGAACAGTGAGGGCTGTCTGCTGAGTCCAGGCTGCCTTGGAGGCTCAGGGGTTTTGTATTGCACAAAACCACACAAAACGACACTGTTCTTCATCATTCTATTCAATTTTCTCTTTTCCCCAAAGAAAGCAATAATTACAAAATACAGGACTCTTCAAAAATATTCTACATTAGCTTTTATTTTTCTATTATGGGCCCAGTCGGCCTAGTATGCCTTCAGCTGACTTCCACTTTATCAGCAGGGATTCTCATTTCCAGCTCGCACTATGCACTTTACAGTTTCTCAGTCAACTTTAAGTGAGGTGGATATGGTAGGGAATGAATGGTAGAGGGACAGAAATGAGAAACACTGAAGATCTCACACACACACTATACCATCTGTGGTATTTTGTCACATTACCCAAAAGCACAACTCCATACAGGAAAGAGTATAGAATGAAAACTGGCAAATTCTAAATTGATATCCATTATTTGGTACAACCTCACTCTAAGAATACAGGCTGATCACCGATTGACCTCAATTCCTTGATCTGCCCAGGAGGAGTACTGCTTTACTTGCTGCTACACAGCTAAGACCTATACACACTCAATGCTGTTACAAATATATTCAAAATGGATTAAGTGTTTAATATATAAATGCTGTCTGGGCCCCAAGTACTCAGAACTCCATGCTTTAGGAATCTGCTATGAGACCTGTCAGGTAGGTCAGGATTTTTACAGCTTAAATTGCTGCAAAAATATTCACATACCCAGAAAACATTTTGGAGTCTAGAAGAGAGATTCAAGAAGGCAACTGTATAAGATTTTACTATTTTATTTGTGATTTGTACTCATCAAATCTTTTTATGCTCCCACTCAGCAGATGGATCAGAAGAAAATCACCTGTAATCACCTGTTCCTGAGCCAGTCATTTAGGCTGACAGAATGACACCCAGGATGATCACACTAGAGAAACTGAGGCACAGCACAGTTCAATAACCTGCTGAGGGCCCAGATTAGGAATTCACTTAATTTGAACCCCAATTTATAATTCCTATCTATGTCCTCTCACCTCATTAATTAAATCTATGGCTCTCTTTTCCTACTAGACAATTCATTTTGATTCTAGGTTTACATGAGTACTCCAAACTTCTCCTTTCCAAATCAATTTCCAGTTGAGACTTTAAGGCACTTCTGTATGCATTCAGCTCTGAAATAAAGTGAATGCTGACCTAGGATGGCTATGAGTCCGTAGAGCTGGCTGCCGATTAATCACTTTCTGTGGAGTTCTAACTCTGGGCGTATTTGTGTTGAATTATGATAATGAAAGTGGTTTCCTCTATAGCTTTTTCCTTGTCACTAAGCCAGTAATTAATTGCCTGATCCTATAGTCTGAACTAGTTGTAAATTCCTACCAACCATAGTTATTCCTATTAATGCTTTTTCATTTAGTGTCTTGCTTTCTCAGCATCCACCTAAATGAGATCATCGGAGACTCCAGAGTCAAAATGCAATAAAAGATGCTGGTCTCCACAGTTCACCTCTACTTTATTACAAGCTTTTAACAAGATTCTTGGCATAGCTGGAAGAAAAGAAGCTGCTCCGGTGCTGTAATAGGAAAGTGTACCTCTTCACTGAGCTTTGTGTGCTCTATCCCTGAGAACAAAGACCAGGACTACTTTAAAAAGAGAAGATACCTAGTACCACAGAGTTGGAACTACTGGAAAAATAAGTCAGAAATTTATACTTTTTGCTTATAAAAGATTTTCATCACCTTCCTCGAGGTAATTTCATCAATTTCTCATGTGGTCACACATAGCAGTGTTTGTTATAAAATGATCTCATGACAACAGTGAAAAAAGAACGTCCCACTGACACTGAGTCATAATTTTACCAACTGTCCACCTTGCTTCTAGGCAAAAGGCTGTCATTTGTCCATTCAGGGATAACACTGAGACACAGCAGGGTCAATCTGTTGACTCAGGTATGATATAACAAGACAAGTTCCACGTAGGAATAAGGAGGTAGCCTGCCATAAAGCTAATGACGATATGCAAAAATAATTGTTCCTCTCTGTTCTCAGTTTCTTCCTGTGTAGAATGACGAAGGCCCGCCCTTCTAAAGTTGATGAGTGTACTTTGAAGACTACATGTTTGGTCAGTGGCTACCCAGATTCTTTGAAAGGTGGCAAAAGCAAGGTGGATTTTATTTAGAGCAGGGAAGTTAAGGGCTGGAGGCCAGCCAGCGTGTAGCCACAGAGACAGACGGTCCAATCTACCGCGTGGTGGCTCACCAAATGGTGACGAGGGGATAAAAGGAGACACGAATAACACAGAAACAGGAGTTGAACGTTAAATATTGTCTGGGAATCAATTTGGCCTTTCTTCACCAAAATACTTAAAAATACACTGTGCTCACTGCCTCCTCAGCCTCCCCGTTCCATATTCCCACTAACTCACTGCATTGGATATCCACTTCCACTAGTACCAAGATTGTATTTTTTTTGAGGTTTACCAGAGATTCAACTCCTGCCTTCTCCTCATTCTGCTCAAGCCTTCTGCAATCTTGGACTCTGATCTGTGGGCCCTTGTTCTTTGCTACATCCTCTCCGAATTTTCCTGCTTTAGGTCACTTAGCTGTGTGGCCCTTTTCCCAATCTGCAGACTCTACCACTACAATCTCATACATTCCCACAGTTTGAACTAAATCAAGTTTATGAGAGGACTAGGTAAACTTGACCTCCCTTCTGAGTACCGAACTCACATTTTTGTCTGGTTACAGGCTTTCTCTTTACTTGGCTATCTCATGGGCATGCTCCACAGAGAGCTCATCTTTCTGGCTTTTCTGATTCATATTTCAGTTAATGGCATCACCATCCTCCTGGGGTTGCTCCTCCGTGAAATCTTAGCACAGTGCCCTCATCCTACATCCAGCCACGCACCAGACATGGTCGACGGCCTGCCTCAGCTCTTTCACTGCCTGTCTCTTCTTTTCCATGGTCCTACTTCAGGATCTCTTTATTATTTACCTGGATAATTGCAATAGTATAATGACTGGCTTCCCTGCTTCCGATTCTTCCGGACTCTTCCACTGCAGTTTACTTCCAAAATCATTAATCTTATGTCATCTTTCTGTTTAAAAATCCTTAATGGCTTCCCACAAAACACAAAATAAAGCCTAACCTCTTAAGTTCATCAATCAAAGCCTCTAAATTTGGTCCCAGATCTTGCCATGGTTCAATTTTCCACTATTCTCTCCATACACTGTATTCACCCCTAAGAATCGTGTGAAAGGGACACTAGAGGCCCTTTTTTATTGGCCCTGAGGTAAGTGTTAACAATGACTTCTTTCATTCATTAATCTTTATTTATCTTTACATCTCCACACCACTGTGAACCTTTATTATACGTCTTGTTTAAAAGTTATTTATGCCTTTGTCTTTCCCACTGGAATATATGCTCTTTGAGGGCAAGGTTTTGGTCTTATTCATATGTATTTCTGTATTCTGTTAAATGTGATATAACAGAGATATCACAATGTTTTATACAGTAAATGTTTGCTGAAAGGTCAAGAAATATTTATTGAATGCCCATTATGTACACGTGGTGCGGTGGATAAGATGCTGCACTCCCAATGCAGGGGGCCTGGGTTCTAACCCTGGTCAGGGAGCTAGATCCCACATGCATGCCACAACTAAGAGTTTGCATGCCACAATTAAGGAGCCTGCTAGTCGCAACTAAGGAGCCCGCCTGCCACAACTAAGACCTGGTGTAAATAAATAAATAAATAAATAAGAAGATCAGAGAAGAAAATTCACAGAGCTGGATTCTTTAAGAAAATAGAGGTGTTTTCTAGGTACATGAGAAGAAGGGTGGTAAAATAAATAGCTACCATTTACTGAATGCTTACTGTGTGTCAAATGATGCTCTGAGCACTATATACATCTCTATGTACATACTGACTCTTGTGATTTTTCACAATGGCTTTAAGAAGAATGAAGTTTTTTCTCCATTTTACAGATAAAGACACTAGGCTTAGAAAAGGCAAGTAACTGGGCCAAGGTAGCACAGCTAATAAGCTGCTAAAGCACAAATTTAAAGCTCAGCATCAAATGATCCCAAATCTCCAATTCCTTAGCTTTTTCAATGAAAAGACATTATGACATCATTTTTAAACAAAATAAAAACTGCCTATAATCCTCACCACTCTAAATTTAGAAATTATTTGCATATTATGGTCATAGTATTTGGTATTCTGCTATATTAATGTGACATTTTACAAAACATGTTTTCCATGATTTTATACAGTCTTCATGATGACCATTTTTAATGGCTGCAAACATTCCATTGGGATGATATACCATAATTTATTACATTGTTTCCTTAATATCAGGCACTTTGTTTCCAATTTTTGGCAGTGCTAAAATTCTGAGGGATTGTAACATTAGTAGCTTTCTCTCATAATATTAAGGAAAGATGTTTATGACTTTGAAGGAATGAGAAAGGAAATATCTAAGTGCAGAGCCTATTAAAAATATGCTCAGGCTAGTGCCTAATATTAATGAATAATAATAGAGAGTGACAAAAGAATGTTGAGAAGTAATTTTCCATTATTGTTAACAACAATAATGCAGTTTTATTATATTTTATATATACTTCATAGTTTACAAAAGCAGTTTCACTACATAAACACATACACATATAACAATCTTACAAGGTAGGAAGGGCAGTGAAAATCAAGGGAGATTACATGACTTGTTTGGGAATACACAATGATAGATTCAGAATTTGGACTCATGTCAGCTGACTACTTTTAGTTGAAGACTGATACAATTCAGATATCACACTGAATGAAAAACAGAATAAAGCTATGAACTGAACTGTGTCTTCCCAAGATTCATATGTTAAAGCCCCAACCCCCAGTGTGACATATTCTCTCCCCCACCCTCCCAAGCCCTGACATAAGGACACAGAAAGAAGGTGGCTGTCTATAAGCCAGGAACAGAATCCTCCTTTCCAGTCTCCAGAACTGGGAGGAAATAAATTTCTGTTGTTCCTAAAGCCATCCAGTCTATGGTATTTTGTTATGGCAGCCCAAGCAGACTAAGACCTTGTTACTGAGAAGCGGGGCACTGCTGTAACCAACACCCAAAAATGTAGAAGTGGGTTTGGAATTGGGTAGCAGCTGGAAGAGTTTTAAGATTCATAATAGAAAAAGCCTAGATACTTATGAACAGACTGTTGCTAGAAATATGGACATTAAGGGTGATTCTGGTGAGGTCTCGGAAACAAGGAACATATTATTAGAAAATAGAAAAAATGGTGAGCTTTCTAATAAAATGGCAAAGAACCTGGCTAAACTGTGTTCCAGTATTTTGCGAAAGGTAGAACTAGTGAGCAATGAAATTGGATATTTAGCTGAGAGACTTCTAAATAAAGGGTTAAAGGAACGACTTGTTTCCTTTTGGCTGCTTATAGTGAAGTGCAAAGGGAGAAAGAACTGAAGAAGGAATTGTTAAGCAAAAACGAACCAGGGCTTGAAGATTTAGAAAACTCTCAACCTACTCACAGATTGGGAAGGCTGGGAGGAACCTGCTCAGTGCCTCAGGGGTAGGCTGCCCTGGCAGAGAGTCATGTGGGCGGGGCCCTTACAAAGAGCCAAAGGATCAGGATGCCCAGCAGAGCCACAGCGGTGATGCTATTATCTCAGTGGGCCTGGAGGGCAGAGTACTGAGTCAAAGAGGATTATTCTTGAGCCTTAATATCTAACAGAATTTGCCTTGCAAGGTTTTGGACTTGCTTGGGACCCATCGTCCTTTCCTTCCTTCTGATTTCTCCCTTTTAGAATGGGATTGTGTGTCCTATCCTTGTCCGCCACTGTATTTTGGAAGCACATACCTTGACTAGTTTCACAGGTTTACAGTTGGAAAGGAAATTTGTCTCAGGATTTAACAGACCTTGAATTTCACACATATCTCATTTAGATAATATTTAGATGAGACTTTGGACTTTAGACTTCAGAGTTGATGCTAGAATGAGTTAAGACCTTTGGGGCTGTTGGGATGGACTGAACATATTTTGCATGTGTTAAGAACATGAATTTTGGGGGACCAGGAGCAAAATGCTATGGACTGAATTGTGAACCCCCCAATTCATATGTTGACATGTTAACCCCCAATGTTACTATATTTAGAGATAGGGCCTACAAAGAGGTAATTAGGGTTAAATGAGATCACAAGGGTGGGGCCTTGATATGGATTAGTGTCCTTATAAGAAGAGACACTAGACAGCCCCCACCCCTTCAGCCATGTGGGGACTTAGGAAGAAGGCAGCCACCTGCAAGGCAGAAAGAGAGCCCTGACTAGAAACTAAATCAGCTGGAAACTTGATCTTGGACTTTCCAGCATTCGGAACTGTGAGAAAATAAATTTATGTTGTTTAAGCCATCCAGTCTTAGTATTTTGTTACGGCTAAGACAACACCCAAAGTTAAGATCTTAGTACTCTATCACTGCAGTGGACTTGTTATTTAAGGGGTAGTATCCTTTGATTTTCAAATTGTTAAATTCTAGCACCAACTTCCTTTTGTAACATTTGAAAAGACCTTTCAGTCTCTTCAACAGACATACAGAAGAGACTTGTGGTTGTGGAGTTGGCAGGGGGTGTGGGGTATGGGATGTGGGTAGGGGGAGGGAGGGAGGGGCTGGGAGTTTGGGGTTACTAGATGCAAACTATTACATATAGAATGGATGGACAACAAGGTCCTACTGTATAGCACAGGGAACTATATTCAATGTCCTGGGATAAATCATAATGGAAAAGAATATAAAAAAAGAATGCATATATATGTATAACTGAGTCACCTTGTTGTACAGCAGAAATTAACACAACGTTGTAGATCAACTATACTTCAATTAAAACAAAAAGAGAGAGAGAAAGACAGTCATACCTGTTAAGCTACTCTAAATTCCATTAGTACGGAAAGGGATATTTTAAGAAGACAAACAGTAAAAAGTTGTTTGTGTGAGCCAACTGCTGGTCTTTTTTGCTTATCTCTGCAAAGGTAGGGTTCACAGTGTGCTAGTAGTTTATCCCTTTAAGGTTGTACTATCAACTGGATCCTTCTACAAATGCCTAGAGGGTCTTCAAGGAGACATTTATAGTCACCATTTAGGGCAAAACATCCTTTCCCAAACCTGCCAAGAACCCTCAGTATATAACCACTTGCCACCTGTTCTTTGGAGATTGCTTTTGCATCATTACAAGCAAAGAAATCGATACCAAACCATTGATTTGGGAAAGAGACAAGATTGCACAGCAATAAATACATAAAGTTAGTCAAGCCCTACTTCTTAGTTGTTTTGAACAACAGATAGCTCAATGTCCCTTTCTGAAACAGATACTCATCTTGCTTGCACTGGCGATCTTGTAGCAATACAGGCCCAAGATAGATGAGGCCCCATAACTCCAACCGGTATAACAGCTCTTGAATGCTACACAGTATCTCAAAATTCCTTTTTAGACTCAACAGTAACGTATTAACTCGAATCTAGATCCTCTCTCTGCAGTTTACCCCTCAGTTTAATTTAAAAAGTGTGCGCTAGGGCACAGGGTCACTCTGCGAGTGTCACCAGAGGGTGAAGTGGCTTAGGTGCTGCAAATGCAGGGAGCAGCCAGCTGAAGGTCTGGTGCAAAAATATATTCTGTCTTGATAGACAGGCAAGACCAATCGTTTACCTTATCCATTAATTTACTAAGACACCATCTGGTCTTTCTAAGTCAAATTAACACGTACAAGTCCTTTAGATATGTTAATTAGTTTTGAACCAGTGAACAGAATCAGTAAAAAGGGACTATGGGAAGGGAGAACACTACCTTAAGTTTACACAGAGCTTTATGTTTTTAGAAACTCTTTCACATGCATTATCTTACTTGATCCTAACCTCAATCCCACAAAGTAGATGGATCATTGTTGTAAACATCTGAAAGAGGAGGAAACTGAGGCTCAAAAGATTGTTATTCTCCTAAAATAATCTAGGGAAGAAGCTAAGGGATAGTGAAATAAGTGAATACCTATCAGGGGCATTTTGTTCTCTTTTAGCCAAACGGCCCCATAAGATGGGTATCATTATTATTCCTTTCTAAAGCTGAGGAAACTGAGACTTAGAACAGCAACTTATATCAGGGCTACTAAGTGGCAGAGTCAAGATTTGAACCCAGATCTTTTGGACTTCAAAGTCCATGCTTTATTTATTACATTGATGAAGCCTATGGCTTACTGTTACAGTGAATGTAATTGCTCAAGAATTCTTGATTTTAAGAGTTTTAGCGTTCTTAAAGAAGTGTGTTGTCTGGTATGGGTGATATACATTTAAGAAGTTAATATGTGACATAACAGACAAAGTGTAGGCTATGGAGTCAGAGAGATCTGTGTTTAAATCCTAGCTCTACTGCTAGCTGTGTGACCCTAAGCTTTATTCTCCTCATCTGTCAAATGGATAAAAAGATCTTAACCCCATGAAGTTGATGTGAAGATTAAATTATATAACACTAAAAAGCTCCTGGTACATCAACAAATATTGGTTACCTTCCTCTATAAAAATGTTTCTCCAGGGCGTCCCTGGTGGCACAGTGGTTGAGAGTCCGCCTGCCGATGCAGGGGACACAGGTTTGTGCCCCGGTCCGGGAAGATCCCACATGCCGTGGAGCGGCTGGGCCCGTGAGCCACGGCTGCTGAGCCTGCGCGTCTGGAGCCTGTGCTCCGCAATGGGAGAGAGGCCATAGCAGTGAGGCCTGAGTACCGCAAAAAAAAAAAAACAAAAAAACAAAAAAAACCTTCTCCAGGAAGCAGAGGAGTTAGAAAGTAGGGATAGAAAAGAGTCTCTTATTTGCTAGAGGATAAAGACAGAAGTATAGAATGGAAGGCACATAACAGACCTCATTTGTACAGGAAATCTTTGCAAACAATCACAGCTCAAGTATTACCTACTTCAAGAAGAATTCTCTGGCATCGAGAGTCTGGGTTAAGGTCCTTCTAAGCTCCCACAGAATTCTGTTTACTTCTATCTTAGCATTCAGTATACTGTGTTATGTCTGTCTCTTTACATATCTGTTTTCTCCTCTAGATAATAAGTTAACCTCTCTTTTATCACAATATCTGGTGTAAGGTAGATGCTCAGTAAGTTTCTGCTGATTGGAGGAATGAAGAAAAATAAAATGAAACCAGACCCATCTCAATAACAGTGTGTCAGAGAAGATTAAAATCAGATTTATAAAATTTTCTTACCTTGACTGCATAGTTATTAAGTGGATCTTTTGCATATGAAGCTGTGTAGTAAACTGCATCGCCTGCCTCACAACATGGCTTGTCACTGGTTAGCCTGAAGTCTGACCAGCTGTCCACCCCAAAACGGAGCTGGTCTTTCTGTCCAGCCATGAAGAGGTCTTCACATTTAATAGCCAGTTTCTTCAAGGCATCTGTATGAAGGCTTCGGATTTTACCCACCACTTCTTCACGATTCTCAAGTCCTCGATAAAGTGCTTGTCTCTGTGGCTTCTGGATACTCCGGCCCTGTCTACAAGAGGGACCACGCCGGCTGGACAGGGACTCTGTGCTATTGGAAAATCTATCCTTAATACTGAGAGTGGTTAAGCTGGAGATGCTGTTTGCTGCTGAGGGCACAGGTCTCTCCTTGTGCAAAGGTCTCTCCAAGGAGTCATAAGACTCAATGTCCAGTCCCTTGAGTTCATAACTGATTGAAGAGCCAGCACTGCTGGCATCCCAGTTGGGGTCGATATCATAGGTGGGATTAGCCATGACACAAAGAGTAGTTTCCAGGGATTTTTGGAGGTCTTTGGAGATTGGCTCTGTATTGGCTCTTATGATCATTTTCTTTGGCAGTGGGGGTGGTGTAGGTTGAGAAGCATTAGGTGCTTCTTGATCTGTTTTCCCACCAAAGGCAATGGCATCATCCAAAGCTCCCTTAAGCTGCCGTGGATGCTTGGGAGGTATCATGGCTGCTCTAGATTGCCCTGTATTGTTTTAAAATAAAGAAAGAAAGGGAAAAGAAAGAATAAGTAAAGTTTTCATTCTTGTTACATAATTGAAACTTAAGCAGAGGTGGCCACGAGAATATAAGAAGTCAATGCTTTAATCCAAAAATGGTAAAAGAAAACAAAGAACAAATAGCTTAATTTAAAGGTAAGAGTTCAAGACTTGATGGAAGCAACAAATGTGAACAATGTCTCTGTACTTCTTTGCCATAGGAACAGGGCAATGGGCTTTGTTTTCAAGAAGGAATTCATATTCTCCATTCCTGGCCCCAAGAGTGCTGTATTCACCACTCTAGAGTACTAACGAGTGACAGACACTCAAATAACTGTACTGTGACAGAACAGAGATGATAGTATTTGTGCATAAAAAAAAATTACTTGGGAGCATTATTAAAAACAATTGGGATTAGCAAATGAGACCGCTAGACTGGTGCTCAGAAGATACTATTCTATTCTTTTAACTTTGCTCCAAAGTTACATTGTATTGTATAGAGCACCTGTCATTCTCCAGCCAATACATATGAATACAATTTCATAAACCATATTATTTCACTTCACTACAGAGATGGATTCCAGCACCACTTAAACTGGTCTATGTATAAGATCCCTGAGATTGTGGTAAGGGGAACCATGTATATGAGCAGTCAACTGCTGTTTCAAGCATCATTCACAAACTCTTACATGATTCTGTTTTATTTTGGGGGACATATAAACTGTGATTTGAGGGATGCTACTTTTGAAATTCTCTTACAACAAGCCCTAGTTACAGGACCAGTCATCTTTGTTTCCTTTCTAGAATTTACGCTTAGAAGAAGATAAAACGCATAAGTATGTGATCAATGACACCTTCAGGACCTATTGTATAATGGGGAAGGAGCATTATTTTTTTAAAGACAGAGAAATATACCATGAAAGTTTAATAAAAGCTATTAAAATCAGTAATGCTACTAAAATGAAATCTCCACTCAATATTTCAGAGTTAGAGCATAATGCTCTGTTATGGGTGGAATTATGTCCTCTCTCCCAAAATATACTGAAGTCCTAACCTCTGGTACCTGTGAATGTGATCTTATTCGGAAATAGAATCTTTGTAGAGGTAATCAAGTTAAGATGAGGTCATTAGGGTGGGCCTCAATCCAATATGGCTGGTGTCCTTATAAGAAGGGGAAAATGTGATATAAAGACAGACACACAGGGAGAACACCATGTGATGACGGAGGCAGAGACTGGAGTAATGCAGTTGCAAGCCAGGGATGCTAAGGATTGATGGCCACCACCAGATGCTAGGAAGAAATAAGGAAGAATTCTACCTAGAATCTCAGAGGGAACGTGACCTTGCTAACACCTTAATTCTCCTCCAAGCTGCCAGAACTACAGGAGAATAAATTTCTCTTGTTTTAAGCCACCCACTTTGTGGTACTTTGTTATAGAAGCCGTAGGAAACTATGCTACTACTGATGATTAGACAGAACAGAAGGCATCAGATGGTCTTGAGGATGATAATGAATAAAGATCGTGGCTTGTTTTATTAAAAATCATGTCCTTGTAGCAATGCCAAGGGGAAGCACCATACAAACTGTGATTGTAACAACAATATACTCCATTTCCCACATATGCAACTCTCTTCAAGAACATCCAAGAGTTTACACAAACTATGACAATATATAAGCACACCTAAGGATGCCCTTTCTCCATCAATGGCATGTAGCAATATTCTTTTTTTTTTTTGGCAGTACGTGGGCCTCTCACTGTTGTGGCCTCTCCCGTTGCAGAGCACAGGCTCCGGACGCGCAGGCTCAGCGGCCATGGCTCACGGGCCCAGCCGCTCCGCAGCATGTGGGATCTTCCCGGACCGGGGCACAAACCCGTGTCCCATGCATCGGCAGGCGGACTCTCAACCACTGCGCCACCAGGGAAGCCCAGCAATATTCTCTTACAAGGAACAGAGCTATATTACATATAAATAAGAAATATGAATATATAGACAGCATGAGAATGAGACAGAGAAAGAGTATGAGAATGCCAAACTCTAAGAGGGCCAGGACTTTTGTTTTACTAATTGCTGTACCCTCTGTGTCAAAAACCAGGGCCTGTATTTAATTGATGCTCAATAAATATTTCTTGAATGACTAAAGGAATAAATATTTAGGGCTAAAAGAGGCAAAACTGTATAGGTACCTGTAACAAGTAAAGATACTGAATTAATAATTTACAAAATCCCCACAAAGAAAAGTCCAGGACCATATGGCTTCATTGATGAATTCTACCAAACATTTAAAGAAGTATTAAAACCAATCATTCACCAACTCTTCCAAAAAAATATAAAGGGAGGGAACACTTACCAACTTGAAACCTATGAAAGGCCAATATTACCTATATATCAAAACAAGAGAAAGACATTACAAGAAAACTGTAGACTAATATCCCTTATTACTAGGCACAAAAATCCTCACAAAATACTAGCAAACTGAATCCAGCAACATATGAAAAGGATTACACATCACAACAAACTTGGATTTATCCCAGGAATGCAAGGTTGGTTTAACATCTGAAAATCAATCAATGTAATACACCATGCAAACAAAATAAAGAGTGAAAAAACCTCACATGGTCAGCTCAACAGATGCGGAAAAAGCATTTCAGCAAATCCAATACTTTTCATAATAAAAACACTGAACAAACTGGGAAAAGAAGGGATCATCCTCATCCTGATAAAGGTCACCTATGAAAAACCAAGAGCTAAATTATACTTAATGGCAAAAGACTCGATTTTTCCCCATGAAGATCAGGAACAAGACAATGATTTCCATTCTTGTCACTTCTAGTCTACATTGTACTGGAGGACCTAGCCAGGGAAATCATGAAAGGAAAAGAAATAAGGACATGCTGATTGGAAAAGAGGTAAAATTATCTCTATTCACAGGTGACATAATCTTGTATATAGGAAAGGCTAAGGAATCCACAAAAAAACTATTAGAACTAATATACCAGTTCAGCAAGATTGCAGGATATAAGATCAATATAAAAAATCAATTGTAACCTAAACAGACATTTCTCCAAAGAAGATGTACAGATGGCCAGCAAACACATGAAAAGATGCTCAATATCACTAACCATTAGAGAAAAGCAAATCAAAAGTACAATGAGGTATCACCTCACACCGGTCAGAATGGCCATCATCAAAAAATCTAGAAACAATAAATGGAGAGCGTGTAGAGAAAAGGGAACCCTCCTGAACTGCTGGTGGGAATGTAAATTGATACAGCTACCATGGAGATTCCTTAAAAAACTAAAAACAGAATTACCATATGACCCAGCAATCCCACTACTGGGCATCTACCCTGAGAAAACCGTAATTCAAAAAGAGACATGTACCACACTGTTCATTGCAGCACTATTTACAACAGCCAGGACATGGAAGCAACCTAAATGTCCATCGACAGATGAATGGATAAAGAAGATGTGGTACATATATACAATGGAGTATTACTCAGCCATAAAAAGGAGTGAAACTGAGTTATTTGTAGTGAGGTGGATGGACCTAGAGTCTATCATACAGAGTGAAGTAAGTCAGAAAGAGAAAAACAAATACCGTATATGCTAACGCATATGTATGGAACATAAAAAAACCCTACTGATGAACCTAGTGGCAGGGCAGGAATAAAGACAGAGACATAGAGAACGGACTTGAGGACACAGGTGGGGAAGGGGAAGCTGGGACAAAGTGAGAGAGTAACACTGACATATATACACTACCAAATGTAAAATGGATGTCTAGTGGGAAGCTTCTGCATAGCACAGGGAGATCAACTCAATGCTTGTGATGACCTAGAGGGGTGGGATAGGGAGGGTGGGAGGGAGGCTCAAGAGGGAGGGGATATAGGGAGATATTTATACATATAGCAGATTCACTTTGTTGTACAGTGGAAACTAACACAACATTGTAAAGCAATTATACTCCAATAAAGATGTGAAAAAAATCTATTGTATTTCTACACACTGGCAATGAATAATCCAAAAGTTAAATTAAGAAAACAATTCCATTTACAATATCATCAAAAAGAATAAAGTATTTAGGAAAAAAATTAGGAAATTAAGTGTAAGACTTATACATGGAAAACTACCAAACACTGATGAAGGACATTAAAGATCTAAATAAATGAAAAGACATCTTATGTTCATGGATTAGACTTAATATATTCAGATGGAAATATTCCTCAAATTAATCTAAAAATTTAATGTAATCCCCATCAAAATCCCAGCTGGCCTTCTTGCAGAAATTGACAGGATGATCCTAAAATTTATATGGAAACACAAAGGATCAAGAGTAGGCCTCCCTGCCCAAATCTTGAAAAAGAGAACAGTCGAAGAACCCACATTTCCCGACTTCAAAACTTACTTCACAACTACAGTAATCAAGACTGTGGGGTACTGGCATAAGAATAGAAATACAGATGAATGGAATAGAATTGAGAGTCCAGAAATAAACTCATATTTATGGTCAACTGATTTTCAACAAGGATGCCAAGACAATTCAATGGAGAAAGAGAAGTCTTTTCAACAAATGGTGCTGGGACAACTTGGTATCCACATGCAAAAGAATGAAGTTGCACCCCTGCGTCATAGTATACACAAAAATTAACTCAAAATGTATGAAAGATCTAAATGTTAAGGGCTAAATCTATAAAACTCCTGGAAGAAAACATAGGAATAAATTTTTTCGACCTTGGGTCAGGCAATGATTACTTAAATATAACACCTAAAGCAACAAAAGAAAAGCAACAAGAGAAAAAAATAAATTGGAATTCATAAAAATGAAAAACTTTTGTGCTTCAAAGGTTAACTTCAAGAAAGTGAAAAGACAGCCCTTAGAATGGGAGAGAATATGTGTACATCATATATCTGATAAGAGACTTGTATCTAGAATTTATAAATAACTCTTACAATGAAAATATAAATAACCCATTAAAAGTGGGTAAAGGATTTGCATAGACATTTCTCCAAAGAAGATATACAAATGGCCAATAAGCACATGTAAAGGTGCTCAGCATTTCTCACTAGGTAAATGCAATCTAAAACCACGAGACATCACTTCACATCCACAAAGCTGGCTTCAATTAAATAGATGAGCAAGTATTAGTAAAGATATGGAGAAATTCAAACCCTTATACATTGCTAGTGGGAATATAAAACGGTGCCACCACCTTGGAAAACAGTTTGGTAGTTACTCAAAAAATAAAACACAGAGTTACCACATGACCCAGCATTTCTAATCCTAGGGATATATCTGAGAGAAATGAAAGCATATGTTCACACAAAAACTTGTACTCAAATGTTCACAGCAACACTTGAGACGAAGTACAAGATAAGAGCCCAAAAGTGGAAACAACTCAAACGTCCATCAACTGATGATGAATGGATAAACAAAACGTAGCATAGCCACACAACGGAATATTATTCAGCCATAAAAAGAAATGAAGTACTGATATGTGCTACAACCTGTATGAACCTTGGAAACATTATGCTAAGTGAGAGAAGCCAGTAATAAAAAACCACATATCATATGTTTCCACTTATATGAAATGTCTAGAAATACACAAATTCATAGAGACAGACAGTAGATTAGTGGTTGCCATGGCTCGGGAGAAGGGAGAATGGAAACAGACAGTGATTGTTAATGGGTTTCTGTTTGGGGTGATGAAAATGTTCTGGAATTAGATACTGGTAGTGGCTGTAAAATTCTGTTAACATACTAAAACTCGTTGAATTGCACACTCAAAAAGGGTGAATTTTATGGTATGTAAATTATATCTAAATAAAGCAAATCAACAATCCATTTTTAGAAACCACCATAAATTCAGTTTTCAGTCATATCTTCCCATTTTTCTGTGCTCTTAACAATACGAAGGGTGTAGGGGCTTGGCATTTACTGAACTCTTCCTGTGATGGTGAGGCCTCCCTCCCAGTGGTCAGCAAAGTAGGTCAGCCCTACTTTGCCTCAGCTAATGTGAGAAGTCAGAAGCACAGTTTATTTACAAGATGACAGAAATATGCTTTGTAACAAATCTCCATTTTCCACTTGCTGACTCAGACAGTGGAAAAGGTTAGAAGTAGTGAACTGCACCAGCACCTTATCTTCCTGTCCTGACTACTGTGGCAGTGTCCTGTTACCACTGTCTCCAGTTTTGCCTTCCTCACCACACTAGCCATTAGAGACTTTATTCAAACACCAAAGCTGATCATGGCACTCCTCTACTTCAAAAATTCCGTCCTTGAGAATTTGGACTTGATCCTGGGGATGGAGTTTTGTTTGCTTCAGCACAGAAAGCAAGGCTTTTATGACCTTGCCCTGGTTGTTCTGTTCCTCTCATAGCATTTCCCCTTGTGTCGTAAGTTGGGGCTACCAAACTGCTTGTGGTTTCTCCAGCACTCTTGGCTACTTCATGTTGTGTCTGTGTTCATGTTGACCCTCTTCCAGGAATGATTTCCCTCTCCTCTCATCTTTAAACATTCTGCCCCTGAGGAATGTTTCTTACTCCACTTCGCAAAACTGACCTCTCCTTCCTTGGGACCACAGATACATTCTGTGAACGTTTCTCTCTAAGCACTTAGAATACTTGACTTGTGTCCCTGTCTGAATTCCCCATGGGTTTGTTCATTGAGGACAGAGACCTGCCTCATTTGTACACCCAGAACAAAGCAAAGAGTCTGGCTCAGGGGGAAATGGAAGGAAGAAAGGAATTAATAGAAAAACTAGAAACATGAACCTATTCTCACTCCTTCCAATGTGGACCTTAGGAGAATCTTTATGGGATGGTCATTTTCTTTCCATTTTTCTAAATCAGAACAAACGAAAACAATCATGGACACAGAAGGAATGGAGGATTCCAAAAGTGCTTTTCTTTTCTTTTAAATGACCTCAGAACTGACAGGTGAGACAAGGTCTATCATCAGCAGCAGCTCTTTAGTGCTTATCAGAGGAGGTAGAAGAGGGCTGATCATACCACTTTCCACCACCTTCAGAATAAAGTCCAAACTCCTCAGGAAGTTGGTCAAGGCTGTCGGCCTTATCTACCACTACTTCTCATCAACCCTCCCACAAGAATCACTCAATTCCTGTTCTTTTGATATGCTCCATGTTTTTATTCTTACATCTCTGCCTTAGTAAAGGTGTTCCGTCCTAAGCCCAGCTCAAATAACCCTTTCTCTACTGAAACCCTCCCTCCTCTCTAATCCCCACCTCCAAACTGGGAGCCATCCCTTCTTCCTCTGTGTTCTCTTACCACTTTTCACTCTATGATAGCATTTTTAGCCTTTTATGATGTGTATTTATTTATTTATTACATTTCCTCAGAACTTCAGGCACGGTGTGAGACACGCAGCAAGTGTGCAGGAAACAGCTGCCAGACTGAAGGGCAGAGTGTCAGCAGAGTTGGTCATCATTCCGAAATGAAAATGGACAGCCAAGGCAGCAAGAGGGTAAAGATAATTAATAGTGGTTTCTCTCCCTAAACAGTGGGATATGGTCTCCTGGGAGCTAAGATTTCCACATAGGAATAAGAAATGTTTGCGTTCCAAATGAAACCATGAACATTCTACAGCCCATGCAAGTAGGTCAAGCCATTTGCCCAAGTCTAAAAGTGTCCTGTGTTTTTTAATTTTTTTCTTCTGAGAAGGACAAGTTCTCCTAACTGAATTCCAATCATCTGGGTCAACGTTTTAAAAGCTTGGTATCTTAGTTGTTTTTATTTTAAACTTTTAATCCTGTACATTCTTCTCAAGCCTCCGGGACCAGATGCTAAGCTCAGCTTTCAGCAGGCCTGATATAACATCACATACTCTACATTTTTGTGGCATGCCAGCTCTCTAAACAGAAAGAAAAATAGATTGTGCTCTAAACCTTGCCTTATAGACTAAAAAGTTCTTTTGGACAAATATATTTGACTAAACCACACTCAATCTTTCCTTTCCTTTCTTTTTGAGTTTCTAAACTCTATCTTTATACTTTCTCTTCACTTAAAAATGTCTTCAGACTGACAAATAAGGCCTTATATCACATTCTGAAAAGCAAATGATGAAAGATGGATTAAAAGGGAATAATTTAATGACACTACTTCAAAGAAGCAAAAAGGTGTTTAAAACTCCTCAGGAAGGAAGATTATTGATATAGGCTCTAAAAACTTACACAATTGGTATAATAAATAGAAAGGAAATAAGAAAAATATTATCTCTAAAGATCAACATTTTAAAGATGGTTATACAGTAAAAAACTCAAAATAATAATTACATCACTATAGACATCTACTGGAAGGCACTATCATTTGAAGACACACTCAGGACAAATCACAGCAAATGTTTGCTTAAGACCTGACAAACGCTAGAATCTTAGGGTGCTAGGGATTAAAGGCACTTAAGGATAACCCATTTAGACAGGAACAGTATGTTAATGAGTACAATTAGCTCTTTATTCCAGTAAGACAGGAATGTCATGGTCTCCTGGTCAGTCTCCCTGCCTCCAGTCATTCTGTAGGTAGCTTCCAGAATGATCTTTAAAAAATCCCGATCATGTCCCTCTATCCAAAATTCTTCAGTGGCTCTCCATTTCCTATAGGTAAAAGATACACTCATTGTGATACATACATACCATTTATGATCTGGCCTTGCTTTTCCACTCTGCCCCATTTTGCCAACTCTGCCTCTTTCACTCTGCACTTAAGCTACCTTTAATTAATTACTGGTAGTTAACTGAACATTCATTTTTCTATCAAGCTTCAGGCCTTTGTACATACTCTTCCCTCTACCTGGAATGTTCTCCCTTGCTTGTCAATCTGGCAAACAACTACTCTTCTTTCAAGCTTGAAAACTTAGTGACCCTCTCCTAGACTCCTCAAGGCAGGGGCTTTTATTGAACCTTTAAATACCTGCATCACAGCAACTATCACACAAGCTCCTAAGAGGCCAGCCCCCATGGCTGTCTTTCCCAAAGAGCAGAAGTCCTTGAAGATAGCACTAGTATTCCCAGTGCCTAGCCTGGTTCCCAGGAGATAGCTGGCACTCAACAAATGAAAGTGTTAAAGCCAAAATAAATGGAATATATTTTTCTATTTAAATTGTAATTTCAATATTCACCCTTAATCTTTTCCTAGGGCTCATGACAAGTAACACAGATGAGAACAGGAAGGGAGAGGACAACAGAAGAGATGATCATCACCAAACTGGGAAAGATGCACTGGAGTTTATAAATATAGATGCCACATAGCACACTGTGCACCAGCCTTGTCAAATAAGTAGGCCTCTCCTTGGCTGCCCCCAGCACTCACTGTATCACCCCCTGGCAGTGGGCATCAGCAACTTAGGAGGAAGGGTCTTAATCTATCTGGGCATTATTACTGTGCTAGGTCCCACCACAGTTAAATGCAAGCACCAGCTGGCAAACCACAGGGGACATCAACTTCATGCCAAATGATAAAACGAAGCTTTAGGACCACTTCAGGCTCAGGCTTAGCCTCAAATAAAGAGATACATGGACCAATTTAAAGAATGTCAGTGGTGTAGCAGCTGACAGACTCAATTTTTAAAGATCTCATTAATGAGAACCTCTCCAGGAACAGAGATTATTTATTTGGGGGTAAGTTATCTATGTAATTTGAATATTGTACTCTGCCAACCAATTCCAGTACATGGGAAACTATTTTTAAATGTGAATGAAGCTAACTTAAAAGATAGGAACACAGTCTATAGTTTCTTTTTAAATAGAGATAATTACATTTTTAGGAAGTACAACAAATGCACAAACAAATGTTCAGAGCTGTCACTCTCACTTTGTTAAAAAACATCCAGATAATCTAAAAATGTGCAATTCTTTCATCTTTGGTTCAAATAGTTAACTTTGCATTGTGTGGCACAGAATTGTTATTCCTCAATAATTATTTGTTCAGTAAATGAATGAATGATATACTTTTCAGAATGATTCTTTTTAAAGCTGCCATTTATGATGACATTACTCCATAATTACAACCATCAAGGCTGGCAATGTAATGACATTCCTTTAAGTTTATCTATTCTTTAAAATTTAACACCGATGGTCAATACATTGCCAAAGGAAGTTCTGGAGATAGAAGACTTTCAGGTGTTTTCTTTCAGTGTTTGAACAGTGCAGCCTTGAGGAGATGCTCTAGGTAAGTAAGATGAGAAATGTGGACAGTTTCACGTGGAAAGGAAACTGAGGTATGGCTTACATAATTCCTTAATTAGGAAACCCATGATTAAGTCTCATTTTAGAAAAAAAAGCCAGTTGATAAATGGAACACACAAACTAGGACTTGAAATTTTCCTGTATGAACTTTCCTCAGGAGAGCTCAGTTTCCCTAACCGGAAACTTACATAGTCAAATGCTAAGTCATTTTTGGCACATTCATCCAAACATGTTCTCAGCACCTTCTGTGTGTTTTAGATAACGTGCTAGGTTGTAGGCACAAAGAAAGAGGAACAAGCCAAAATTCTGTCCAGTAAAGGGAGACTAGATAGATCTTTCTAAAAAGTAACGTCTAGAGTACTCGGTTAAAAAGTGAGTAAAGGAGAGCTAAAGTCACCAACTAATTTCCAACAGAGTAGAAGTTATTACAAGATCCTGATTTCAGCAGGCTGATAAAGTAGTCAGGTGTGCCACATAAAAATCTAGCGATATTCTAGACATTTTGAGACAGACATAAGAAACGTGGGGAAATGTTGAAGGTCTGATTAAAAAAACTTTCTATCACTTCTTTAGGAAATCATTTTGGTGGCAGATACCCTGCTAAATTCAGTTTCGGGTGTATTAAAGTGTTATAGATCAGAGTTTGTCCAGTGATCATCACATATCACCATCACCCAGAGGAAAACCATCACTCTATAAGGGGCAACCTTCCTAAGCAGTTGTCAAGTGCATAAAAACCAATAATGATTTTTGTGCCCACAGAAGACAATACAAATCCCCCAAATAAGCAAGTCTTTAAAGCAATGCTGTCCAACAGAACTTTCTGTGATGACAGAAATGTTCTGTATCTCTGCATGTTGAATACGGTAGCTATTAGCCACATGTGGCTACTGAGCGCTTGAAATGTTGCTAGTCAGACTGAATTTTTATTTACATTTTAATGAATTTAAATTTAAATAGCCAGATGTGGCTAGTGGCTACCATACTGTATACTGTAGCTCTAAAATCTATAATTAATACTGTTATAAACAAAATAAAGTTTGCTTTATTTATGTTAAGGACAAGAAAAAAGGCAGCTGAATTAACCCTGGAGAGGAATCTCTAAGGTGAAAAACAAATGGATGGTTCGCATAAGTCGGTAGCTTTTTGTGGGAATGGTTGAATCACAACAGCTCTTGTTATACCATAGCAGAGAAAGGAAGCTGTCTCAAAGGTAGAGGTCTAACAGGAGATTCTGACGTACGGTAATCAAGGCCTATTCCAATCCAGTTTTTTTTTTTTTTGACTTATTAGTTTTCAGAACTATCTAGGAAATGTGGGAACTACAAAACAAATGCAAACCATGTCTCTTTGTTTCGCTATAACTAGCAGACCTTGGGGGACTGGGTCTGTCGCAGTACTTCGCTGTTATTTGTTATGTCTCCTCTGGTCCCTGTTGGCCACCTTGGTGTCCTGTCTCCTCTATCATGTTTCACTCTTCCAGTCATCAGTTGTATAGGCAGTCCACAACTTTTTGGACTTGGATTTTGTTGCTCTGCTTATTCAACATTTCTAATAAACATTCAAAATTATTTCTGCTTTATGCTACATTTTCTGGCTAGCACATCAAACATATTGAAAAAAAGAAAGCAACAGTATATTTTGGTGTAGAAATAAAGGAACTTCACAAGTATTAAGCACTTCTATGTATCAAGTACTTCTTTTGCCATCAGCCCTACAAAGCAGATGCTACTATTCCCTCATGTCAGATGAGGAAACTGAAGCTCAGAGATGGTAAATAACTGACCCACAATCATGTAGGCAGGCAGTGATACAGCTGTCATATAAACCTAAACCTGTCTGATCCCCCAAACCTACGTTTTTTTCCTACTATATAACACTGCTTCCTAAGTCCACTTCACAATGCAATTTTCAGAAATAAATTCCACAGCAAAAATTATGGTAACCCTTAACTTCCCTCCTTCAGTTTCTTCCATCAGTCCATCGGTCCTCTGACTCATTTTTTTAAAAAAAGAAGAAGAAATTAGGAAAGAAAATGAAAAAGAAATATGTAACTATACACCTAGACATAAATGAGTATATCCTAGAGATAGAAGACTTTACAACTAAAAATAGAAAAGTATACTGTTAGAGATAGAAGACTTTACACCTATAGATAGAGCAGTATACTCCTAGACATAGAAGACTTTACACCTACAGATAGAAGATTATACTTCTAGAGATAGAACACTATACAGCTAGAGACAAAAGAGTGTACTCCTAGAGATAGAAGACATTATACATAGAGATAGAAGATTATACTTCTAGAGATAGAAAACTATACACCTAGAGATAGAAGACTAGACTTTACAGCTAGGGATAAAAGATTATACTTCTAGAGATAGAAGACTGTACATCTAGAGATAGAAGAGTATACTCCTAGAGATAGAAGACTTTACGTCTAAAGATAGAACTGTATACTCCTAGACATAGAAGACTTTACACGTAGAGATAGAAGAGTATACTTCTAGAGATAGAGGACTATACACACACACACACACACAAAAAAATAAAATAAAAAATAAAAAATAAAAAAAAAAAATAAGAAGAAATTAGGAAAGAAAATGAAAAAGAAATATGTAACGTGTTTGTGGAATGGTTCTAGAATATTTAAAAGGATCTGAAGCTATTATATTAGGTTTTGTTTCCTTTTGGTCTTAAAACACATTTTTTTTTTTTAAAGCTACCAGGGCATTAAATTATAAGAAATTACTCCAAGGGATAGTTTAAAACTTCATGCAAATGATTTATTGAAAATATTAAAAAAGGTAAGTTCCAAATGCCACCTGAAATACTTTTTCCATTAGGAAAAATAACAACAACAAAACAAAAAATAACACCTATCAGTTTGTAGAACTGATGGAGCCAATCCTATCTATTATTCAGTTATTATTTTACTCACATAGTAAAACCTTTCCAAAGAAGCAACTAACCATGTATCATATCCTATGGAGTCAAGTTATCACCACTTAAGCACTTAAGGAAAGTTAGGCAACATTTTATGAGTATCACATACCTTTAAAAGTAAAGCAATAGGTAGAAAGAAAGCTATTTTTCTGATGGGGCATCTGTAACTTGGTATTTTTGTACCCTATCATAATCTTTTTAAAAAAAAGTCTTAAATTTTGTGTCTCAAAGTAGATGACTTAAAAAAAAAGGGGAGACAGCTGCAGCCCTTCAGTAACTTCTAAGAATTTAGTGGCTGCAATCATTATAGTCTAGTAATATAGACCAACTGGGTTCCAATCTTGGTTCAGTTCTTACAGGTTCTGTGACTCTGGGCACGGCACTCTGAGGTACTTTCCTCATCTGAAAAATGGGGATAATAATTCCTAAGGTTGTTGTGAGGATTAAATGAGTTAATATGTAAGGCACTTAGCGTATTCTTGAAAGCAATGCTCTATTTTTTTCTAACAATCTACATAACTGGGACGATAATAAGCTAAAACAGTTAACTTTAACTGATGTGGGCAAATGGATATTTTTAAAGAAAAGATGCCATAAGATAACATACAATCAGTAAAAATTTGTATATATTTTACTGAGGATGTCATGAAAGAAATTTCAGTGCAGTAAGAATGTCTGAAATATAATTCCTGATATATTTGCTATCTGAGGACATATACTAAATAAAAAATAAAAAAATAAAATTTTCATCTCATAATATGTCTCATAAAATGTAAAAGAATGGAAAAAGTTCAATAAACCACTTGACTATAAAATCTATTCCAACTGGAAAATGGTATCCAAGATGGTTGCTTGGGTAAACTGCAAGGGTTTACTCTCCCCTACCCACAAATCACAGAAGGCTTCAGGAACTTAGAATGGAAGTCTTCTCCTTATGGAATGTATTTTCAACTGCATGTGGGTTGTTATGATTGAGTTTCCCAAAAGGACATAGTAGAGGGCTTCCCTAGTGGCGCAGTGGTTGGGGGTCTGCCTGCCGATGCAGGGGACGCGGGTTCGTGCCCCTGTCCGAGAGGATCCCGCGTGCCGCGGAGCGGCTGGGCCCGTGAGCCATGGCCCCTGAGCCTGTGCGTCCGGAGCCTATGCTCCGCGGTGGGAGGGGCCGCAGCAGTGAGGGGCCCGCATACCGCAAAAAAAAAAAAAAGGACATAGTAGAGCATTTCTCCAATAGTTTTACCTAACCTTTTGGTCCTCTTAAGGATGTCCTTATTTCCAAGTACACTAGCTGATCGTAGAATGATTTATCCTTACAATAACCTGACAGAGGAAAAAGACAAAGAAAGGAGGTGAGACACTAGGTAGAAGAACGCTTTGATATTATATTCACTGGTTTCCAGACAGATGTGAGAATTGGTCAGTGGTCCATAAGAATCTTACTAGTGCTACGCATGTGGCAGTGCAGCTCATGCTACTCATCTCTCTCTTGACTTCATGGGAGAAGAGCACTAAGAAATCCTTGTCCAGCCCCAAGCTTTGCTTTTCAGAAGGAAACTCGGTGACCCTCAAGGGAGAGACAGATCAGAAGTCACTGGGCAGTCAAGGAAGAAGACTGAAGACGATTTCAAAACTGAATAATCTTTGCATTGATAAGTACATTAGAGATAATTTAGTTCAACCCTCTGTGTAGTGCAGGATTCGCCTTCACAGCATCTCTGAGAGATGATTCCTCAGGCTCTGCCTGAACACCTCCAATAACTGGGATCTTCCCTCCTCAAATCTGCTAGCCCCAAGCCAGAAATCTGGGATATATTATAGATTCTTTTTTTTTTTTAAACATCTTTATTGGAGTATAATTGCTTTACAGTGGCGTGTTAGTTTCTGCTTTATAACAAAGTAAATCAGTTATACATATACATATGTTCCCATATCTCTTCCGTCTTGCGTCTCCCTCCCCCCCACCCTCCCTATTATTGTAGATTCTTTACATCATTCATATCCAATTAACCACTGAGGTATTTTACCTGTCAAATCTCTCTTAAATCTGTTCACTGTTCCCCCTCCCCACTATCTTAGTTGAGGCCTTTCTTTCTCATCCCTTTATGTGGTTCTGCAATAGTATCCAACTACCAGATTTCCTGCTACCAAATAATTTGCCTCTAATTCATCCTCACATGGCAGCCTGCAGTGGACATTCTAAAACACAAATCTTTTTTTAGATTTTCTTTTTTTTGATGTGGACCATATCGAATTTATTACGATATTGCTTCTGTTTTATGTTTTGGTTTTTTGGTTGCAAGGCATGTGGGATCTTAGCTCCCTGACCGGGATCAAACCTACACCCCCTGCATTGGAAGGTGAAGTCGTTTTTTTTTTTTTTAATAAATTTATTTATTTATTTTTGGCTGCGTTGGGTCTTGGTTGCTGCTCGCGGGCTTTCTCTAGTTGCAGTGAGCAGGGGCTACTCTTAGTTGTGGTGCCTGGGCTTCTCATTGAGGTGGCTTCTCTTGTTGAGGAGCACGGGCTCTAGACGTGCAGGCGTCGGTAGTTGTGGCTCGTGGGCTCTAGAGCGCGGGCTCAGTAGTTGTGGCGCACCGGCTTAATTGTTCTGAGGCATGTGGGATCTTCCTGGAACAGGCCTTGAACCCATGTCCCCTGCATTGGCAGGTGGATTCTTAACCACTGTGCCACCAGGGAGGTCCTGGAAGGCGAAGTCTTAACCACTGGACTTCCAGGGAAGTCCCTAAAACACAAATCTAATCATATCATTCCTCTGCTTAAAACCCTTTACCCTTTAGTGGTTCACTACCACAAACAGCAAAAAAAATCCAAGGTTTTAGCCTGAAATGCATGATCTTGTCTAACTCTCCAGGGCACACCTCAGCAACACTAAATGGTTGTGTTATCCACACGTACCAAGCCGTTTCGCATCTCCATACTTTTTGCTCATGTGTTGCCTCTTCTTTGCTCATGTTGTTACTCTTCTTTCCCTCTGTCAACCAGCTAAATAAGTTCAGAAATTATCTCCAGGAAGGCATCTTTCTTCCTTTTTAAAAAAATTTTAATTTTATTAATTATTTGTGTGTGTGTGTGGCTGCATCGTGCGGCATGTGGGATCTTAGTTCCCTGACCAGGGATCGAACCCACACCCCCTGCACTGGACTGCCAGGGAAGTCCCCTGGAAGGCATCTTTTGACACCCTTCCCTGTGTAATATAAAAATATTCTGTGTGGGGAATTCCCTGGCAGTCCATTGGTTGGGACTCTGCGCTTTCACTGCTGCAGGCCCAGGTTCAATCCCTGGTCGGGGAACTAGGATCCCGCTAGCTGCATGGCATGGCCAAAAAAGCAAAACAAAAAAATTCCGTGTGTATTCTCTATCACTGCACTCATTATATTATACTGAAATCATTAACTAGCTCATCTCTTTCCCTCCAGGTGAGTCTCTCAAGGCAGGGACTATGTCAGAATCCTAGCACATGGCACAGGACTCATGGTAACAGGTGTTTAATATATGCCTAGTAAAAATTAAATACAGGACTTTTTCTGATGTGAGTTAAAATTTGTAACTCCAATTTCCAACTTTTGCCCCATGGAACAATAAAAACCATCTTTCCAGGGAAATAAGCATTAGGCTGGTACATAAAAAGACAAACTTTAAATACTCTTTACGTGACATTTGCACTTACCTAAGTTGCTGTATGTTGCACTACAGGGATTCGGGTCCATAGGACCTGAAATGTCTCCCTTTTCCTCTTCCTTTTCCAGTTCAGGCAGCGGCAATGCCGATGTGACTGAAGTACAGCCCCCACCATCTTGCTTCACAACAGTGCTTGGATTCCGAGGAGAAAAATCCTCTGTCACTTCGTGGGTCACGTGACTGAAACAAATCAGACCACCATCACACTGGCATTCAAAGGTTTTTGCTAAAATTTAGATTTATGGAAGGCACATATTGCCATAAATGTAAATAACTGGCCCTATAGTCACAGCAATGGGTCATAAACCCCAACATACCTGTCTGAATATAAGGCAGTCTTTCATGCAGGCAGATACTTCTATCATATATATATTGGGATACTTGATACATACTTGATTCATACATATTGAGAATTCAGTTTGGTAGAGGAGCTATAGTAGGCTCAGAGGGAAGTTTGAGAATAACAGGTAAGGAGTGGAACTTTTTTTTTAGGTAGTAGGGGTAGAGGGAACTGAATGCTTAACTTGTTAAAGAGTAATACACTAAAGTATTTAAGAAAGTATTTAGCATATTTACTATATTTACCATACTATAGTACAGTCATCCCTTGGTATCTGAAGGGGGCCGGTTCTAGGACCACCCACAGGATATCAAAATCCACAGATGCTCAAGTCCCTTATATAAAATGGCATTTGCATATAACCTACACACATCCTCCCATATACTTTATTTTTTTTTTTTTTAAATTTATTCATTTAATTTTTATTTTTGGCTGCGTTGGGGCTTCGTTGCTGTGTGCGGGCTTTGTCTAATTGCAACGAGCAGGGGCTACTCTTCTTTGTGGTGTGCAGGCTTGTCACATGGTGGCTTCTCTTGTTGCGGAGCACGGGCTCTAGGTTCGTGGGCTCCAGTAGTTGTGGCTTGCAGGCTTTAGAGCACAGTCTCAGTAGTTGTGGCACACAGGCTTAGTTGCTCCGCGGCATGTGGGATCTTCCCGGACCAGGGCTCAAACCCGTGTCCCCTGCGTTGGCAGGCGGACTCTCAACCACTGCGCCACCAGGGAAGCCCCTCCCATATACTTTAAATCATCTCTAGATTACTTATAATACCCAATACAATGTAAATGCTATGTAAGCAGTTGCCAGTGCACTGCGAATTCAATTTTTGCTTTTTGGAACTTTCTGGAATTTCTTTTCCCCTAATATTTTTAATCCATGGTTGGTTGAATCTGCAGATGTGGAACTTGCAAATAAAAAGGGTGAACTGTGCTACAGTACTATAATAAATATGAAATACTTTACAGTATTTACTTTATTTAGTATATAATATTTACTACACACTAAAGTATTTATGAAACTATTTAGTAAAGGATCAGGAGTAAAGTTGAGATTTGAAAAAGGAAGTAAAGCAATTATTTTAGGTAAACTGAGGCCTGGAAGCCTTGTTGCTAGGAGCACAGTGAAGCATCAACCTTTTGCCTGTATGCAATGCAGCAGGCAAGGCAAATGGAAAAGAAAGTTCTGACCTCCAGTTAATCTCATCTATTAAAATGAATCTGAAGCATCCCATTGGCCACATACCAGAGGATGGTCATCCATAGTGCTTTGTGTTTCCCGATCTTGTTTCACTGCTGCCTGCTCATTTGCTTATAGCTATCTCTTCCAGTCTTCCCCACATCCCACTCTGCCTGAACTTCCAATTCTGTTGCTATAGAGTACAAGGGGGTGTAATGATTATTAAATGTTGGTGGAGAAAACCGGCCTAGTTAGAAAATCTCATTGGGCTGGTTCAATGAAACAAATTCAAAATCAGGCACCTTTAATGGTTTCTGGGTCTACTAAAAGTATTCCTAGACTGTCACACACTCACCAGCTAGCTCTTCTTCCTGTTTTTTTTTTTGTTTTGTTTTAATGGGCAAAGAGAAAGAATGAAAGGGAACATCTTATATACTGTGACATGTTATTTCTGGATTTTCAAATGGCAGTGAGTCATGGTGACATTTACAAGTTTCTTTAAAAGAGGTACTTTGTTTGATCATGTGTCATCAGAACATATATCACCTGTGGATTTGAGGGAGTAGA
Source organism: Phocoena phocoena (assembly GCF_963924675.1). NCBI lineage: Eukaryota > Metazoa > Chordata > Mammalia > Artiodactyla > Phocoenidae > Phocoena > Phocoena phocoena. Next base: position 117,936,666 of record NC_089220.1, on the reverse strand, counting down.
TCTGAAGGAGGAGTACTTTCTTATCAATTTTTCATTATGGAAATTATGCATGTGCCAGAACAGAAAAATAAGCCTTGAAGTCTGCTGGATACACAACTTCAAAAATATTCTTTCAAAGCTGGCAGAGCCAGAGGTCTCTCTGTACTGAGAGTAAGCAATGCGTAGGAGGTACCATTATGGAATCTGGCTCTTGGGGATAGGGTGAGGTGGGAAGGGATCAGTTCACTAGCAGTCAGCAGGGTGGTTTATGTAAAGGAGGCCTCACATGCTAAAGCATGCTGACTCTTCTTAATGGGCTGCCTTAGGTTATCAACCCAAAACAAAGCTAGTTTCTCATAATATGGAACATCATAAATTCAAGGTAACAAGGGGCTCTACTTCCACGCGTTAGCGAAGAAAGCAAAGTGACACTTCTGAGACCCTCTTAGACGCCACTTAGTGTCACTGAGAAGTTATCAACATGCTTCAGGAGAGGGAAAATGATCTTTGCTGGGCAAAAGTTAATTTAAGCCATTTTAAATTTCAAAGCAATAAATATAGTGATTAAAAAACATCATCCCCCTTTGACAGGAAAAACATTAAACCTCCAGACGCTCTCTTCTTATTCTCGAGTCAACTTGAGAGGTTTCTAAAAAGGTGTTTTTAGGCTCCTAATCTCTGCAGCCTTGCTCTTGCCTTTTCTCTTACTTCCCCCAATCTCATCGTTATTACTAAAAGGAAGCTCTCTTTTCCATTTGTCAAAAATGATTGGTGAAGGCGGGTTCAGAAACCATGACTCCACCCTTGCTTGTCTGTTTTCCTCCCAGGGAACGGGCTACTTATATTAAGCCTATTGTAAAAACTACAAGAAAGAGTTGCTGCTATTAACCAGTGAGGAATTCCCTGGGCCTGTTCCCACATACATGAAACATAGCTCTGTACTCTTAAGGGGTTCTCAAAACAAAATATGGATGCTAAAAAAGCAAGAAATATCAAAGACTCACCCACTGTACGCACTCATACAATTCCCCATTAAAGGAAATTCTACAGGGCCTTCTTCAGTCTGTTAATCATGTTCTGGAGCTCTGATGAACCACAGCTCCCACTGAGCTCTGGAGGACTACAAGTGGGGCAAGATATAAGAGGCTCGAATCCTGCACCTTAATATAACCCACTGCACCTTGACCTTTACCTGAGGGGTTTGGTCTGGGAAATGAGCCAAATTACCTTTGGGAAACTAAGCAAAGTGAAAGCTAGTTTTATTAACTCTTTGAGGACCAGGGCAGCACAACCCATATTCTCTACAAAGGTCAGTTTTCACAAGCACATTTTAAATAAGTGCACTGGTATATTAAATCACCAGTTAAAACAATTGTCATCTATGAAGAACTATGCAAAAGAGCTGATGAAAGTTAAATCACATGGATTTGCAAATGGATACTAAGACGTTTAACCTGCATTTACAGTGACAGCAGTGTCTAAAAGGAAGAACTTTAAAAAATGCATCAATGATATGTCATGTCGATGCTTGAGGGAAGAAAAGCTCTTTGTATGATTAAAATGGTAAAAGAGAGAGGAAAGGGGAAAGGAAGAGGTTTTGAGAGTTCAAGCTTAGATGTGGTAACATGCTGTGACTAAAAAATGAAAAAGAATCAAGAACAGCATCAGAGAAGGGGATTCAGTCACTACAAATAAACAAATTGTCCAGGAAGAAAAAAGGAAGTAAAATCCTATAATTAATTTATCTTAGGCATATTAATTTTATAAGGGAATATAATTTTTGACCATTGACTTTTTTAATGTTTCATATTTAGATATAAAATCAGAAAACCCTCCCAAATAGTAATATGACACTTTCCAAATACAGGCTTTATCTCCTAACAAAGTGGTTCACCACTGACCTTTCATTGGGAAATGTTTGATGTAATGGAGAAAACACCAAAACAGGAATCAGAGAACCCAGATTCTGTTTCCCTATTACTTTGATCTTCTGTACAAACTAGATGACAACATCAGGAGGGAGATAATGGAGAAAATGAAAAGTCCCCCATTTCGCCCATGAGATAGATGGTTAAAAAAAAAAATTCTTTAAAATGAAATTACAAGAAATCTACTAGGATTTCTAATACAATATATCTTAGCACATGTCTTGAAGTAGCAAATAATGATGAAGGTAATGATTTTTTTCAGGATAAGTACAAGTTGATATTCATTATTATAAAACAGAACTGTTAACTGATAAATGGCCCACAGAGAGGAAGTTATGGCTTTTCTATTCCTGCTATTCAAATTCATGTTGAAACAATCCCTAGTTCTGTAATGCAATGTAGGATATCTGTAGTAACTATGGCATTGACATCTAGGTCCTTGATCATCAGGCTGGGTCAAACCCTGACTTTGTCTCTCTTTTCCTGACCCTCAGCATTTATTCTACTTTCAGAATGGGAGATAGCACACATTTCTTTTTACCTCAAACTCTTTGACCAACGTTTCATTAATGACCAGTTTTTAATTGAGATTTGGTAATGTCTGACCTGACACACAAAAAATCACGTCACTATCTCCACAAAGACACATCTCATTTTCTGAACATGGAGGATGAACTTAAGGTATTCAAAGGAAATGGTAACATTGTTACAGATCTGTCTGTAATACAAATGAATCCCTTGGTAAGTTTATATCTCAACAGTCTGCAATAGTCATACATAATTCAAAGCCGCAGAAGCAATCTCCTGTGGGAAGCTCACTTGGCTTACCCAGGTAGTAGGATTAATCATTACACCATCAAATGAAATAATCCTTCCCCACCCACCCCCCACCCCCCCCCCCCCCGGGCAAATTCATTCAAGACAGATTTTGGTAGAAATTCTGTTAATGTCTGAATATACTTTTTAAAAAGGCAAATCAAATGCCACATTAGAAAGGATTAAAGGCCTTTATGTATCCAAGTATTTCCATGATTTCAGTTCAACTTTTTCTTCAAATTCAACCACCTTCATTCAGCTTCAGAAGGGACAGTAAATGAAATCAGGCTTCTGTAGAGACCATCTGCCTCTTGGGGCAAATGGTATCCTAAATTCTCATTTGCCAGCTCTCTTCAGCAGCTGCATCTGTCTTTAGTTGTCCAGGTCAGCCAATAAGCAAATGCGTGATTTTTAAAACCTCCTTTTACCCCTAAAGATAAGATCAAAGCAATCAGAAACAGCATTTCATGGTTTTATTACTGGTTTCCAAAGCTGCTTATTTCTGGAGTTGCTGGGGATGATGGACCTTTGCAGAAACGGGATGTGAATCAACACGAGGAGGAAGGATCAAAGTTATCGAATCCCACACTGTTTATTTACTGAAAGGGGGAAAAACTCCATTTCCTTCTGTCTCCCTACCTCTAGGACCTCCCACCAATATGACATTTCTTAATCCTATCTTAGTTTCCAGGTCATCTACTTGATTTCGTTACACTTTCCAATTACTGGCATTCTCAGGTAGAAAAGTGTTGTGTCCATTGATCACTATCTTAGTGTCTCCAATTTTCCACTAAGCCTTCTGTCGTCTAACTGAAAACTTCAAACTTCTTATCCTGGACTGAGATTAACCTTTAACTGAGATCCGATGAGTTCTTGCTAATACGTCTAACATAGTCTGGTCAGACAAAGGTAGCTCTTCCTGGTGTGAATGAAGTGGCTAGGTCTTGGGATGGGGAAGACTGGCAGCCATGTGCAAGGTCTTGAATAGACTCTAATTTCCAGATACTGCACAGTTTCAATTTTTTTTTTCTTTAACAAATGTGTTTTTTTTTTTTCTTTAACAAATTTTTTCTTTAGCAAATTACAAGTGTCTTTAAGGCACTAGGCTGTAAGACAGCAAAGTAGATAAAAACACAGGCCACTGTAAATCACTGTCACCTTCATAATACTAAGAAAAATTACAGTTTTAAAATTCTATGAAATAAAAATTCAGAATGGCATCTGTACAAATTAACAGAAAAGATAAATTAATCTTGGAAAAGAGCAATAAAATAGGGCTGCTTTTCTCAATAACAGAGGTGTGGAAGGAGATTCTCAGCGTCACCATTTGGCCTTAGCTCACTTCTAAAGAATGGGGTCAGATATTGATGTTTATTTCCTGGAAAGGCAAGGTATGAGAAGAAGCTATCCACAGGCCTCTCTAACAGGACTAACCTAAGGACGATATGGAACAGTCCTTTTCGGGTCCTGGACTTTTCCCGCATGCCCAGAAGCTCTGGAGAAGTGAGTCACTGCACCTTTCCCCAGTGTCCTCTTATCTCCCTCAACTGCCCGTTTGCCCTTTGAGTCAGGGGAGCGAGATGATTATGTACACTAAACTCTCCAGAACATGGCACGCTCGCTGGAGGAATGGATATAGGGAGGGAACAGGAACAAACACTGCTCAGAACCTGTTCCTACTCTACGCTACACAAGCCGCACACCGTTCTGCTTAACTCACAAAAACACCTCAAGAGGTAAAGGCGGTTATTCTCACTTTACAGATGGGGAAACCAAGACTGAAAAAAGTGAAATGAATTGTCTAAGGTTATGTGTGTACTTAGGTGACAGAGTCAGGATCTGAATTCGATACTATGCAACTCTAACACCCGTGTTCTTTCCACCACACCGATACCATTAGGTAAGCCTGGTGCATTGTAAAGATTCAAGAATAAATGCTTGATTATGAAGATGAAGAAGTAAAAGTGTTTTGAAAAGAAAAAAGCTATTATTGAAATGTGGGGTATTAATGATTACAGATGGATTCTTTTGAAAAATTCTAAACAAAGTCATTGTTTACATTGCAAAAGGATTTCTTTACATGGGAACTGCTCTGGTATAGAAAGACTGTGTTTATAGATGTTTGGCTTCCTAATAATAATCACCACCACTACCTCCACATCTGCTGACTGCTAGGTACTGTGTGCTTAAATATATATCTCCTAACAATAATACTCTGAGTAAGGGTTGTTATTCCCGTAATAGCAAATGATAATAGTAGCCAAAACTTACACAGTGCTTATTATGTCCCTGTTCTAAGCCATGTCTCTCAACAGTGGCACTACTGACATTTTGGACCAGATAATCGTCGTGGAGGGCTTTCCTGTGCATAGTAGAATCACACTAACATCTCTTACCTTCTATCCAATAGGTGTTGGAATTACTCTTCCCCAGTTGTGACAACCAAATAGTCTCCAGACATTGCCAAATATACCCTAGGGGTATAAAAATCCCTTCCCCTCCCCTCCTGTTTAACACTTAACATTAATTCTTTTAAGTCATACAAGGTTATTATCTCTGTTTTACAAATGAAGAAATATTAAGCCCAGAGCGGTTAAGTTATTTGCCTCAGGTAACACAGCTAATACCTGGTGGAGCTGAGATTCAAATCCAGCACTTCAGCTCTAGTCTGTGTTCTAAACAGATACATTATTCTGTCTCTCTAAGAGAGCAGAGCTCAAGAAACTTGTCCCAGATGACACAGCTAATAAGTGGTGAAAGCAGGATACAAATCCAGGTCTGAGTGACTTCAAAGCCTATGTTCTAATATATTATGCCAATTGTTATCAGACTTTAACATGTCTAAGAGTTACCTTGTTAAAGATGCAGATTTGCGGCCCTCACCCCCAGGGGTTGATTCTACAGCTCTGTGGTATGATCCAGGAATCTGCATTTATATAAACACCCCAGGTGATTCTGATGCAGTTGTTCCTAGGGCCACAATTTGAGAAACTATTTTTTACTGCCTCTCTCTCTGCAGAGAGAAGAGGGAAATTAAGTATAAAAGGAGTAAAGTATAAGAAGTGAGGAAGAAACTTTTAAGTAAAGGAGCATCATTGCTCAGAAGCAATATGGCTGAACAGGGGAAATAAAATAATTTAAGTAGTCACAGATAAGAGATTCATAATGGGCTATTAAAAAAGGGAGGGAGTGCTTTGGGACCAATCCTTACCTTCTGAGGTTTATTCTTAGAATACAATTATACAAACTTATAAAATGTTAGGAAATGAGGATATGGCCTAGTATGACATTTATGATTTTTATTAGAAGGACTGGCTGGATGAAGACCACTCTGAAAATAGGAAATGGCATCTGTGACACCAGCAATAAGTCTTCCAACATGCAGTACTATCCCAGTTCTTTGTATCAACAGAGGACAGAGGTAAACACAAAAGGCAGGCCCCTATGACTGAAAAAGCTGCTCCAAGACAGACCACAGCACCTGTACCTTCTACCCACCCTACCAGGGGACTCTTCTTAAAATCTCTCTTTTGTTCTGCTGTTCCTCTGTTCTATATCAGCCATTGATCCTTGTGACCTGTTGAGGTCAGGTCCAGACTACGTGCAGGACTTCAAAGCCCTTCATCATGAGGCTGCAACATATGTTTTTATCTTTATGCCAGACTTTCTGAGACACAATCCTTCAGCTCCAGACAATGTATTTACATAATTCCCTGTCCCTTGGACACACCATATTCTACGTTTCTGCTGTACCTACTTTCCCTTCCTAGAGTTGCCTCCCTTCTTCTTTCCATCTATTCCAAACTCAGCCAGTCATTAAAGACTATTCAAATCTCACATTACCCATGATGTCTTACTGTCCATGGGGACTCTTCCTTCTCTGAACACCCATGGCAGATGTTATAGACTGTTTGTGTCCCCTCCAGATTCATATGTGGAAACTCTAACCCCCAGTGTGGCTGTAGTTGGAGATGGGGCCTCTAAGGAAATAATATTAAATGAGGTCATAAGGATGGGGCCCTGTCAGACAGGATTTGTGTCCTTTTAAGAAGAGGCACCAGAGAGCGTGGTTTCTCTCTCTGTACACATTATGGAGGAAAGTGAGGACATAATGAGAAAGTGGCCATCGAGTCAGAAAGAGAGCCCTCACCAGAAACCAAATCAGCTGGAAACTTAATCTTGGACTTTTGGCCTCCAGACTGTGAGAAAATAAATTTCTGCTGTTTAAGCCACATGTCTGTGGTATTTTGTTATGGAGCCCAAGCTAAGGCAGCAGGGACTGAGGATCACAGAAAGCACTCAGTAAATGGGTGCTGAATAAATCAAATCAGTTGGGATCTGGGCAGCAAGGCACTAGAAAGTAGCACCAGGATCTGTATCTACATTCCTCCCAGCAAAATTTCTGCCTATATCACGATGGAGAATGGAATAGGGACAGGTTCCAATGTGGAGCATCCAAAGAGGGGTTCCTCTCCCCAACCAGGAAGTCAGAGGAACAAAACATCTTCTCTGATGCAGAGTGGAGCTTCTCCATGCGCCAGCAGCACAGAAAGGCCAACGGCTGATTCTTCAGGCTGTTTCACTCTATGATAACTAGGAGTTGGTGTGGGGAGCAGATCAGTGTGCACTGCTATCATCACTTTGCTCTTTTCAGGCAAGCCTTTCTCCCTGCTATTAACAAATCACCATTATAGAGGTACCATATGAGGATAAACTGCTTGTCCTGGGTTAAACCTTTAAATATCACCTGATGACTCTAATCAATATTCTACTGCAGTTATATTAAATAATCACTGACTGAAACTGTGGCCTAGAGGTTTGAATAAAGGCCTAGAAATTAGAAACTCAAATTTAATCCCAGCTCTGCCACCGATGCTACTCTGTCCATGTCTCCCATTATTCATCTATAAAATGGGTGTAGCGACATTTACAGGAGTATATATTAACTAGGAATTTCACATAAAGTGCTTCGAAGAGAGTGAACAACTGTGCCAATGTTGAGAACTTTAAGAGTGCTCGACAGGTCAATGAATCAGTATGCATCACTGTGGCCCTTAGTGGTCACAGACATGCCTCCTTGAACTTAGGCTGCCTTTATAAAAGACATGGTAGATGCCTACAGACTCAATGATCACCAAAAGAGTGCAACAAAAATTACTAACAGGCCAAACATCTCTAAAGTCAGAGTCTGGCTCTGACACCTACTTGCAGAGTGGCCCTGGGACTGTCGATGAGCCTCTCTGTTTCTCAATTTCCTATAATAGGAAGAATGCACTGTCAGAGATACTGGGACAACTGAGGTAACGTGAATGAAAATTACGAATTACATAATAAGATACAGGTATTTGACTTCAGATTCATTAGGCGAACAAGGAAACAAAACGGACCAAATAAGTAGAGGAATTCTCAGTTTGATTCTTCACTTTGTAGTACATTCATTATGAGACTCTAAACAAGTCAGTTTACTTCTCTGGATTTTTAATCACCTCCCCAAAGAGAAAGGAACATAAAGCTATCTGAAGACCACCCCATAACCATTCTGCATCATTTTGTGATTACAATAAAGTGAGATATTTATCAGTTTTCTCTAAAAGAGGATTATTTAAAAATTCAATAGTAAGGACTTTATGAACTCATCTAAGCTTTAGGAACAATATGTCAGCAAACGTAGATGTGCTGATAGTCTAGAAGTTTCTTTAGAGCAAAGAACATATGATCAGAAGAACGAGCTGCTACTTTCAGCTTCTGTCTCCAATTTTTTTCTTTATGAGAAATAGGAATTTGATCTTCAAGGCCAGTTTGGTCTGAAAAGATGACTTTGATAGGTCGTCTTAGCAAAGAGCAGATAATACAAATTAAGATATAACTAGAGCACACCTGAAACTAATATAACATTGTAAATCAACTATACTTCAATTAAAAAAAGTGTTCTTGGGCTTCCCTGGTGGTGCAGTGGTTGAGAGTCTGCCTGCCGATGCAGGGGACACGGGTTCGAGCCCTGGTCTGGGAAGATCCCGCATGCCGCGGAGCAACTAGGCCCGTGAGCCACAACTACTGAGCCTGCGCATCTGGAGCCTGTGCTCCGCAACAAGAGAGGCCAAGATAGTGAGAGGCCCGCGCACCGTGATGAAGAGTGGCCCCCACTTGCCGCAACTGGAGAAAGCCCTCGCACAGAAACAAAGACCCAACACAGCCAAAAATAAATAAATAAACAAAAAAAAAAAAAAAAAGTGTTCTTAAAAAATTTTTTAAAAGAAGATTGTACATACCAAAAAAAAAAAAAAAAAGATGTATAACTGGAGCATAAACATTAAAAAAAAAATTCTAGCTGAACTTTCCAGAGAGAAGGACATCACATTGTACCATAATCTAAGAAGTATTTGGACTTTCTTTTCCCATACTCTGTGTGCATACACACATGTATATAAAGAGACTCAGACTCTGGTTATTTTAGTGAGTAGCAAACCTGACTAGTGTTTGACCAGAATGGCTACAGGCCACTAGCATGCCTGATGACTACAGACAAATCAGATATTATAACTTAGTCCAGGGGTCAGCAAACTTTTCTGTGAAGAGTCAGATAGTAAATATTTTAGGCTTTAGAGGCCATATGGTGTCTATTGCAACTATTCAACCCTGCTGTTATGGTGCAAAAGCAGCTGTAGATAACATGTAAAAAAAAAAATGAGTGTGGCTGTTTTCCGGTAAAACTTCATTTATAGAAACAGGTGAAAGGTCAGATTTGGCCCACAGGTCACAGTTTGCCAATTCCTGGTCTATACCCCTGAACCTTGGAGTGGATTAGAGGGACTCCGAGGATTGACTCCTGGATTATTTAGGAATATAGCTGAGTTCTAAGGACCCTAAGAAGATCAAAATGGTCTTGGAAGGGTATAAGAAGGCTTATACAGATGACTAGCATTCCTAAGGGAGCAAAGGTGTGCCAAATCTAATCTGCGTGTCCAGAACAGAAGCTGGCTGAGGTTTGGACAGCAGTGTAAGGCATAGCTGGATTCCTGAAATGGTTCTGGGAGTCCTAAAGAAACTGGACTTATATGGTATCCAGGATGGATACATGGTAGGGGTCTTTGCTAATTAGGAACATGATGTGCAGGGATGGTGGAGCTAGAAAGGTTAGTCAAAGGTCAAGAGGCCATTCAGGGGGCAAATGATATCCTTAACTTCGGCTGAGAGTGTTATCGTTATTTTAGGCGAGTTACAGTGATTTTCTTAGTTATTGACTATTTTTCTAATTGATTAGAAAGAAAATTTTTGAGCTAAATTTTTTTTGTTTTTCTTTTATGGGCTGTGCTGTGCAGCATGCGGGATTTTAGTTCCTGACCAGGGATTGAACCCATGCCCCCTGCAGGGGAAGCATGGAGTCTTAACCTTTAGTTAGACATGGAGTCTTAGTCTCTTGAGCTAAATTTTTAAGTACATGTATGTGACTGGCAATAGATATTGCCTACCAATTATGAAGTAAATACGATTTTAGTTAATAATCAAGAATTTACCACCAGTTTACTGGAAAGACTACTAAAAGGGTATATACTTTGGGAAGAAGTAAATTGAATCCAGAAGGGAAGAATGAAATAAAGATGGAATAGTTTAAAAAAAAAGTGATAAACGTGATTAAATCTAAAATTAAAAAAGATGATGCAATGTGATGGGGAGTGACTGAGAGTGGGGGGAGTTTCTTATGATTGGGCAGCCAGTGAAGAATCTTCTGAGGGAGTGACATTTAAATCGAGAGCTGAATGACAAGGAGCCAGCCATGCAAAGATCTGAACGAAGCATACCAAACAGAGTGAATAGCTGGTATAAAGGGATTAGGCCTGGCACTTCTGGAGAACAGAAAGAAAACTCCTATTGTGAGAAGTTTATGAGCAAGGTGGTGAGCAGGAGACAGGTTATATTGGTAGTTAGAGGTCAGATTGTATAGGGACTTCCTTCACTGTGTTGAAACAATGGGATCTGCATTTTAGAAAGAGTACAAGACTGTTCCAGAGAGACTAGAAGGGGTGAGAGATTAGGCAGGGAGATCAATTAGGAAAACACTTTATGATATTTTGGGTGTAGGGGATGAAGGGAAGAGAAAAATCAAAGATGGCTCCTGGGCTTCCCTGGTGGCGCAGTGGTTGAGAGTCCGCCTGCCGATGCAGGGGCCACTGGTTCGTGCCCCGGTCCGGGAAGATCCCACATGCCGCGGAGTGGCTAGGCCCGTGGGCCATGGCCGAGGAGCCTGCGCGTCCAGAGCCTGTGCTCCGCAACGGGAGAGGCCACAACAGTGAGAGAGAGGCCCGCATACCGCAAAGAAAAAAAAAAAAAAAGATGACTCCTAGTTTTCTAATCCGAGCGACTAGATGGATGGTGGGACCATTTATCAAGGGAAGGCTTGGGATTGAATAGATTTGTAGGGAAAAATCAAGAGTTATGTTTTGAACACGTTTCATCTGAGATGTCCAGTTGATGTTTAAGTGGAGATATCAAGTGGATAAGTTATATGTGAATCATGGGGGAAAGAGATCAGGAGTGGAGATATAAATTTGGGGTCAAAAGAATATATGTAATATTTAAAATCTTGATACCAGATGATGTTTAGCCAGGGGTTAGCCATTAAAGTTTAAAGAACCCTTTAGGCATATGGATATGAGGGGGAAAAAAACACACCTATCTTTTAGAGCTACCTACTGAAATTTTTACAAATGAAATGATGCCTGGTATTTGCTTCAAAATAATGGGGGTGCGGGGACTTCCCTGGTGGCACAGTGGTTGAGAGTCTGCCTGCCGATGCAGGGGACGCGGGTTCGTGCCCCGGTCTGGGAAGATCCCACATGCCACGAGCGGCTGGGCCCGTGAGCCATGACCGCTGAGCCTGCGCGTCCGGAGTCTGTGCTCCGCAACGGGAGAGGCCACAACAGTGAGAGGCCAGCGTACTGCAAAAATAATAATAATAATAATAATAGGGGGAATGGGATGAGGTATAGATGAAACAAGATTGGCCATAAATTGATAGTTGTTGAAGTGTGGTTTTGGGGTAAATGGTGGTTCATTTTATGAATCTATCTACTTTTGTATATGTTTAGAATTTTCTATCATAAAAAGTTTAAAATAAAAAGAGGGGAGGGCTTCCCTGGTGGCGCAGTGGTTGGGAGTCCGCCTGCCGATGCAGGGGACGTGGGGTTCGTGCCCCGGTCCGGAAGGATCCCACATACCGCGGAGCGGCTGCGCCCGTGAGCCATGGCCGCTGAGCCTGCACATCCGGAGCCTGTGCTCCGCGGTGGGAGTGGCCGCAACGGTGGGGGGCCCGCGTACCGCAAAAAAAAAACCAAAACACACACACACACACACACACACACAAAACCCAAAACAAAACAAAACAAAAAAAAGGGGGGAATTCCCTGGCAGTCCAGTGGTTAGGACTCTGCGCTGTCACTGCTGAGGGCCCGGATTCAATCCCTGGTCAGGGAACTAAGATCTCACAAGCTGTGCGGTGTGGCCAAAAATAAAAAACAAATTTTTTTAAAGAAAGTAAATAAAAGGAACTATTTTAAGCTAGTCTCCATTAAAAGTGGTAGAAGCAGAGATGGAGAGAAGTAAATAGATTTGGGATTAAAAGGTGGTCCCCCATTAAAAGGTGGTAACAATTCCATGGTCAACATTTTAAACAAGGCACTCAGGAAGAAAGCAAGCCCGAATAACCGGAGGTACATGAGCAAGAGGGTAAGTAAGATTAATCAGGTAGACAGAGGTCACATATATAGGGCCTTCTTCAGTTTGGAGATATGACTGGTTTTATATTTAAGAAAGGGCACTTAGCTGTTCTAAGAATAGAATGCAGGGGGGAAACATTAAGCAAGGATTATCTTAAATTCTGATGTCCTAAGCATAATTTGTAAAGAAGTCAACTGTTATTGCTAGGTACTCTGCTAGATGCTTTACAGATATCTATTTAGTCCTCATAATATCTCTATAAGGTAGGTATTATCATCACTGTGGTACACGTTGGGAAACTTCAGCTCAGAGAGGTTAAGTCAAAAGTCACACAACTACCAGTGGTATAATTAGAATTCAAATTTTTGTCTGTCTGACTCCAGTGCTTGCATTTTTCTCACTATGCAATATTATTCCCCATGCTATGGACACCAAAGAGTTGTAGAGATGGGAGGTAAACTAGTGCTTTTAAAAACGATAATGGAGAAATTCCCACCTGGTCACAGACCAGACTAACCACTAAATTAATTTCTCTTGATCCAGACTAGCCGGATGGAAATGATGCCTATGGATACATTGTTGAGCCAAAATTTGACTGGTATCCCTGTCACCAATATTTTGCCCTTCCAGTTCATTTTAAATACTTCTGCCAGTAGAGATTTTATTTAAAAAAGAAAATCACACTACTTTCATCCTTAAAAACTGTTTCTGCTACAAAATCTATAACATAAAGGGCCAAACATTTCAATGTAGCATGCAAGGCTCTTCAGTCTTTCTCAGCAGTTCTCAAACTTTTTCTCTTAAAAATTATTGAGAACTGTAAGGGCTCTTGCTTATGTGGATTATATCTATTGACATTTATTACATTAGAAATTAAAACTGAAAATTAATTAATTCATTAAAAAATAGTAAACACTTTAAATATTAACCAAAATAATATTTTTTTCAAATCGATTTAATATCTGGCTTAATAGAAGACAGCTGAATGCTCATATGTGCCACTGCATTTGATCTGCTGTGATATGTTGCTTTGGTTAAAGTATATGAAACAGATCTGGTCTCATCCACATATGTAGGTGGGAAAGGTAGTATTTATAGTCTTCTAGATAATCGTGGATATTCTTCTTTGGTACTATATCAGAACTTGGCAAGTGGTAGTTTCTTAAAAGTTACTTGCAATATGGAATCTAAAACAATACCAATGAACTTTTTGTACTCAGTTACATTAAATCCCTTGGTCTAACTTGCAGTTTCAATGGATCTTTTACTCATGCATAATTCTGTAACATCCTGCATTGGGTCATTTGGAAATAACCGGTTCACTGAGTTATGTGGATCTTCCAAATGTTGACACATTTCATTATATAATTTTAACAATCTTTTTTGCTAATGCCACCACCAATCTCATCAGAAAAAATGTTTAAGTATTAGGAAGCTGTCACGGTAGCAGATACAAGTTTGCAAAAGTTCTTATTTTGCTTGAAAGTGTGAATTTTATTATTGACAACAAATACTGTCAGTTGTTTTCCTTGAAGTAATAGGCCCACTATGTTCATTAAGAAAATATCTGCCAAACACCCAGGTCTGTATAACCACAGCTGGTCTGCCCCTTGTTCTTTCAAGATGGTCCATGAAAAAGGTGCTGGTTCAGCTTTGTAATTCAAATTTTGAAACTCAAACTATTTTACAAGAGTTTTTCCTTGAGACAGCCATACTTTGGTATGCAGCGTAAGTACTCCCTGTGTACTTCTCATTTTATCACACAGAATTTTTAAACAGACATATATTCAAGGGTTGAGATTTAATAAAATTTAGTACTTTATCAAGGACTTTCTTAAGTGAAAATGGTGTTTGTTTTTTAAAGCTACTAGTACCATATGGTGCCATGGTTTTGATTTGTGCAGGTATAAGTAGTTTTACCCATTATTGTTTTTGCATCATCAGTGCAAATGTCAACACAGTGAAAAAGACAAATAATGTCTTAGTATTATTATGAAAATGGTGACTTTTACATGGTCACTATTTGACCTTGCATGGACCACATTTGAAGAACCACTGGTCTATTCATTATCCTTTTCCAGTCACCGGTCCTGCTTCTGTTTGTCATCATCATCTATGACTGCATATATTGTTCCTTTCGCCTACAGTGTCTTCCTCAGCCTGCTGGCAAAATCTTATTTGTCTTTTAAGATCTGGTTTGTATTTCATCTCTGAGAAGCTGATTTCATGTCCTTTTTTTTAGCGGTACGCGGGCCCCTCACTGTTGTGGCCTCTCCCGTTGCGGAGCACAGGTTCCGGACACGCAGGCTCAGCGACCATGGCTCACGGGCCCAGCCACTCCGTGGCATGTGGGATCTTCCCGGAGCGGGGCACGAACCCGTGTCCCCTGCATTGGCAGGTGGACTCTCAACCACTGCGCCACCAGGGAAGCCCTGATTTCATGTCTTTTAAGCTGATTTAATCCTTCTGATTTTTGCGCTTCTGTGCCACTCTGAACATACGTTGTTTTAGCATTTATCACATTGAGGGCAGAGGGGTTAGTATCATTTTCAAGCACCCACTATGTGCCAGACCCTGTGCTAAGTCTTTTACATATTTTCTTATTATATCCTCAATCAATTCTATGTGATAGGTATCATTACAGCCACTGTACACTGAAGGACCAGATAGATAGCTGAAGCTGAAGTCAAACCCAAGCCCACTATTTCGGCAGTGTGGTAATCTTTCCCCCTATTTATCCCTATGGCACATATACAGCACAGTTAAGATATTCAATTTATGTCGCCTGAACAGGCAAATAAATGAACTTCGTAACAATCTCATCTCATAATGCAAGACTCTACAAAGTCCCTCATCTTTCAGAGCCTAGAGTTTGGCCTTTAGTAGAGTATTTTTCATTCCTTATATACCGTTTAGATTTGGAATCTTCATTTACTTATAGAAAAACTGGCATTTTGATTATATACCGTTTAGATTTGGAATCTTCATTTACTTATAGAAAAACTGGCATTTCCATTTCTTCCAGCAATGTGTTCCCAGCCGTGGGATGGTAATTTAATGATTACACTGCCATCAAGCTGGAAACATAAATGTTGACATTTGACAGTAATGTTTTTCCCTCTCAAAGATGCTTCAAGTAAATACTAATGGTGTATCCAAGTAAATGAAGTAACTGTTGGAAAAGCAAATGTATATTTTTCAACATGAGTATTCAAGTTTTAAAAAGTTAAAAAAAAAAACCTATTTGATGCTAATACCTCTTTTTCTACTTAGTCTGGGACCTTATGAAATGTGAAAATTCCAGTGTGCCTCTACAAAAAGCTTAATACCTCAAATTTGCTTTACTTAGACTACAGTACATTATCTTAAGAATGGTGGGAAGACCAGTGGTTCTCAAAGTGTGGCCCCAGGATTAGCAACAGCATCATCTCCTGGGAACTTGTTAGAAAGGACCCAACTCAGACCAACTGAATCAAAAACTCTGGGGGCGGGGCCCAGCAATTTGTGTTTTAATAGCCCTCCATTTATTGTGATGCATGGTTAAATTTGACAACCAATGGGGCAAATGTGCTGCATCATTTGGATAAATGGATGTTACATATAAAGAACTAATAAATTTTGGAAGATACGATTGGCCCATATACAAGCAAATCTGTGAAAATATAAGCTGTATAGTAAGAGGTCTGCCATACCAAGGACCCAGGCTATCCTCAAGCCTATATACAGTGGCACGCAGCCAAAGTAGAGAAATCTCATTCCACGGAAGAGAAGCCAAATTATTCCTTGACTCTGCCTTCCAGGATGCGGATAAACATATCACAGCCATACTTAATGAGGAGTAAAGCCATTTGTTGATCTGCAAGAACTATCTGCCATTCCGTCATAGGTGACTCCAACCATGTGCTGTTTAAATTGCTTATTTTCTATATAAAACAGCAACCTGCAATACATGTGTTTTATTACTACTACTTTCAAGTACCAATGACAAGCCTATTCTACCCAGAAATATATTCTACTTGCTTTGTTATTACATGGATTTAAGGAAAATAGGGACTTGTTAGCATTTTGACTAGTTGGGGGTATGTAAAAAGCTTATTTTAGTAAAGAATATATATAAAACTTCCTGGCATTTTGCTAGAAAAAGTGAAGGCATTAAGTGTTCATTTTTATTTACATTTTTCTAAAGAAAAGCTGGTGAGAGAATCTGCTCTGAATCAGAGTTTTCTGTCTTTGCTGGGAGGAAGCCAGGCCTGGTAGAGAAGGCTCACTGTAACTCAAGAGGGAGGAAGACTCAGAATCAGATGAATGGACTACTCAGGACATATCTTTGCTAAGAACAGAAAGGACAGGTGATATAAGGAAATCATCCCATTTGTTAATACAAACTTGGATAACAGTTCCTTGTTTTTATTGGCAGTACATTAATTTTGATTAAAATACAAATGAGAAAGAAAAAACTTAGGCTTCCTAAACATAAATGTTTATGTGAATGATTACAAGTGAAAATATAAAAATTTTGTTTGATTTTATGTTCGTTAACAATGCAACATTATAGGAAGAATACCAGTTTTACAGTGAGACAGATCAAGGTTTGAATTCTCCCTCTGACAATTACTAACTGTATGAATCTGGCCAATTCTAATTTCTCTAATTTTCAGTTTGTAGGGCTGTTACAAGGATTTGAGATAAATATTTGGGATGTGCCTTATACAGGCTAGGTGATCAATAAACAGTTATTCAAGTATTAAAGAAAACTGATGCTTAGAGAACTGGTGTGGGTGTACAATTTGCCTAGTTGGATTGAGAATTATATCACTGGGTCACAATCTCAGTAACCAACTTCTCTTATTTCACCTACATGTTAAAAAACTATAAACTGCTTGCCCTTTCCCCCACCTTTCCACAACACATGAAATAAGGACAGAAAGAGACAGAAATTAAAAAAAACAAATATTCCCTTAAAAAAAATAATGGAGATAGAGATAACACCTTGGTGAAAGCCAAAAAAAAAAAAAAGGTTAAGAGTTTGATTTCATTTATAGTGAAGGAAAGAATAGTATCACCATTTATTCATTTGATCCTGTTTCTTCCTCACACTATCATAGCAGTTCAAAGCAACAAATTATTTATTGCTCTTAAAGTACTATGGATTTGCTTTTCTTTTAAAGCCCCTCTGCATTTATCAGAATGCAGCAGGCTACTTTAGCTAAAGATCCAGGGCCATAAACCTTGTTCAGTGCAATAAGATCACTTTAATAATATTCTAATCTTGAAATGCAGTTGAAAAGATAGATGATGGTCGCTGAGTGCTACTTACAAACAAAAATGGCTCTCCAACAATCTTAAAGATGCAAAAAACTTAGCAACTGAAAATGTGTTTTAAAAAATTCCCACATTCTGCCAGTATATTTTACATACCTGAGAATTTTCTTAGGAATCTGTGATGGAGAAGAATGACTCCTCTTCTTCTTCTCTGAGTCCTGTAGTAACCCATCCTCTGCTCTACCCTTCTCTGTGACTGCTGACTGCTCTGCCCTGGCTTTGCCCTGATCCACACTGAGCTGGCCTTGGGCAGGGTCACACCTGTACATGAAGACGATGGCTGGCTTCTCGCTGGACTCTCCTTTTGCCTCTGTGAACCAGTGATGGCGCTGAACTGGAGGAGGGGGCAGCATGTGGATGACTGTGCCGTCCAGGCCCACCAGTTTCCCTTTCTCTCGGTCTTTCTCTTTGTCGTCCTCTTCATCTGTTTTCCGACGGCGGAAGAAACTTTTAAATGATATCCAGCGTTTAGGTTTTGCATCAGCGGCCCGCCTGCTGCCTTCAGAGTGCAAAACTGATTCAGCTTCCGTTGACCTGGTAGGGCTAGTTGGCTTGGTCCAGTTGGTGAAATGCCTCTGCAAAAGGTTACTTGCATGGTAAGGGGAGGAAGTCGAGCGTGGTGGGGGAAAGGGGGGTGGCGGCTCACCTTGGGGGTTAGTCACTAATTTGGAGGGAGGGGTGGTGACTGGCTTTGTGAGTGGATCTTTCTGTACTTTGGTGGTAGGACTTTCTGTGGTCTGAGGTGCTTCAGCCTCACCACTGGGCTGGGATGTGAAGAGAGACTTGGGCCGGACTGGTGTACTCTTAGGTGTACTCTTAGCAGCACTGGCATCGGGAGGAATGGCATAAAGCTCTTCCACACTGCAAGCTTTAGGGCCAGACTGGGGCATTTCTGGAGGAGACTGTGGGGGCTGGATAGAAGCCACGATCTGAGAAAGCACGGTGCTTGCCTTCTCCCTGGCGCTGCTGCTGCTCACTATCGGAGACTCCTGAGTGCTTTCTGTTTTGGCCACAGGCTCTTGAGTGGTTCTCTGGAGCTTTGTTGGGGAGCTGTGGCTGGAACTGTAGCTCCTCTGTGGTGAGGACTGACCTCTGTTAAGACAGCTGTTAAACTCCTGAACCTTCTGAGCCACTGAACCCCTTTTACGCTCTGTGCTGTTTAAAAACCCTTTAGCTTGGGGACATTCAGTGGCTTTGCTAGTGGTGTTATCAGACACTTTGCTTTCAGTTTCTATTTCTTCATAAGTATGGCTTATTACACTTGTGGTTTTTTCCTTCACTGAAAGTTCTCCACTTGTTCCGAGAAAACTTTTGTAAATGGCTAGATTGTCATATGCATTTGGATTGATTACAATGGGAACTTTGATAGCATTTTTGGAACTCCGAGCATAAGTTGGCTCATCGTGAATGATAATTGGAAAAGGTGGCATACCGGCATTGTTGTAACTATTAAATTTTATTTCAGACAAATTAGGTGACTTAACAGGGATGGTTTTGGAGGAAATGTTTGTAGCTGTGGGTGAAGTAGGTGCTGATTTGTGACAGTTTTTCCTTGGAGGGACATTTGGTCCAGTCCCACCGCTAATTATTTCCACCTTAGGTATCTTTTGTCGTGGACTGGTACTGGAAGTCCATACTTCCTGGTAGCGGATTGCACTGGATTTTTGGAAATGGGCACTTATTTGTCCTGATGTCAGTGTGGGTGATGTCACTGGAGAGTTTGGAGTAGAAGATGAGCTTTTCGTCTTGGGACTGTTAATAGGGCCCTCGAGGTGCTCACTGGCCATGGCTGCTGACACATCCACGACAGTATATGGCTTGCACAAAGGCTGTTCCAGATTCACAACTCGGTAGGGCTTTGCTTGCTCTTCTACAGGAACGAGGTTTATTGTTACTGCTTGCCCAGTAATATCAGTAGGGGCTTTACTTTCTTGCTTCTCAGTTTGTACGGCAATCTTGCCATCCTTCTCTTCCAATCGGAGAGCAAGGACTGCTTTGTGTGTCTCTGGAACTTTTACTGAGCTTTTGGATGCTTGTGCTGAGTCCTTCTCCTGATTATTACCAGAGAGGCTTTCATAATTGGGCTCACTTTCCTTCATGTCCTTAGAATCTCCCGGGTTACCAGGAGCTATTCCCACATTACAAATCTTCTGGGATAAGCTACTGGCTGTCTCAGAACGTGATTCTTCTGTTAAAGAGGAATCTGGGGATGTGGAGTCAGACGACACTATGCTCTGAATGCTTCCTGGTCCATAGGAGACCACAGAATTCTCTTCATAACCATTCAGGATTTCATCATAACTGTCATCATAGTCTACAGCACAGATTCTTTGCAGAGATTTATTTCGCAGGGGGACAGTATTCCATTTTTTGTCCACAAAGAATCGAACAGGAGACAAAGTGTTTGCCCTAAAGTTGGCAAAGCGAGGTTGCCCTCTCATGCGAATCTCCATGGCCAGCAGTTCTTCATCACTCTCATCCCAGCTCTCGTGCTCCTCCTCCATGTTACTCAAAAGCACATCTTCCTCACTCTCTTCGCCACTAGAAAACTCTGGGTAACAGAATCGACCCCCTTCATTACTGATCACTTCTGTGCTCCCACTCAGAATAACATGCTTGCCCTGAGTATCCTTTATTCCGCCCATCATGCAACTTGGTGGAAGTTTTCTTTCCAGTGATCGTTTATAGCAATCATTTATTCTTCCTAAGAATGTTTCTCTGGAGTTTGTTTCATTTCCTTTTATTTGAGGGGTGGTATCCAAGCCTGCTATCTCCTTTAACACCTCAGTTAGTCCACTATTGTTATTTGATATCTTCTTTGCACTATCATTATTCCCATAAGGCTTAGGAACATGGCTAAATCCTTCAATGTCATCTTCATTATTATTATTAAGTGGTTTCTGATTCAAGGCCATCCTGTTTCGGTTCCAGCCTATGATGACAGGTTTGTTCTCACAGTGTTCTTGGATACTAAGCTCACCACACATACTTTGCCCATCTGCCACCATCATAGTGGGCTTCACAGCTATAGTGGGTTTTTTAGCCACAGGAGGCCGGAAATTTCCGGTGTTCCTGATTCGGTGGTTGTTACTCTGATTGGCATTAGTTTTATTGCCATGGGTGATGGGTGCCTTCTCAGGGTCTGGGGGGAGCTGATGTAAGCTTTTAGGTTTAAAGCAGTTCTTGCATTCACCAGGTTTCCAAACGTGTTCAGTAAAGGTATTACAAGCAGACATTTTTAAAAATAGAACTTCACAGACAATGCTTTCCTTTCAGTGCATGGCAAAACTTTCATCTGTTAGTTTTCACCTCCCCTATGTTTCATAGCAGCTCTTGTAAGTGTGATCAATCTGTTGGGGGAAGGGGGAGAGAAGAAGAAAATCTGAATGGAAAAGGTACTGTGAGGCTTATCATGCTGAATAATTTGAAAATACTGGCTCCAACTTTTCCTTAAAATAAAAGATTGAGAGATAAACTAATTTGGGCACTTTATGAACTCTCTTTGGCTAATGAGCAGTTTTGGAATGTTAGTTTTTTAACCATAATTTTATGCACTCTCATTGAACCAAGTATAACATTTCATTTGATGTCTCTGTGACAATGATACTGTGAGCTTCCCCTCCCAGAAATGTCTTTGAAACCGTTCTTTCTGTTATCCTCCAACCTGAAGCTTCTTGGTCCATTGTGGGTTCCTCTTCTTCTGCCCACCCTTTATATTTGGATATCTCATAGACTCCTCAAACACAATGCATTCAGGACTAATCTTCTGTCCACCTCTTTTCTCAACTCTAAGGAACTTTTGTACTCTAACCAGCCCTCCTCTACCCTCGAGGCCACCTTCTTCCTCTGTCTTTATCCTAGTTCAGTTACTGTCACTATCATCCACCTACATAGCTAAGCTTCAACCTTCAGACCATTCTTGACACCCCTCCCCTCACTTCTAACGCCACATCCTAAATCCTTTTGTAAATTAATCTTGCCAATTTTTTAATATTTTGTAAAAATATTTATTTAGGGCTTCTCTGGTGGCGCAGTGGTTGAGAGTCCGCCTGCCGATGCAGGGGACACAGGTTCGTGCCCCGGTCTGGGAAGATCCCACATGCCGTGGAGCGGCTAGGCCCGTGAGCCATGGCCGCTGAGCCTGCGCGTCCAGAGCCTGTGCTCTGCAATGGGAGAGGCCACAACAGTGAGAGGCCCGCGTACCACAAAAAAAAAAAAAAATATATATATATATATATATATATATATATATTTATTTTGGCTGCGCTAGGTCTTCGTTGCGGCATGTGGGCTCTTTTTTTAGTTGTGGCGTGCAGACTTCTTAGTTGCGGCATCTAGTTCCCTGACCAGGGATCAAACCTGGGCCCCATGCATTGGGAGCACAGTGTCTTACCCACTGGACCACCAGGGAAGTCCCTAGTCTTGCCAATTTTATCTATTACATTTCACTGGAACTCCTTTCCATTACCAGACACTGCCAGTAGTTCAGATGCCCACCATCTTTTGCCTAGATTCCTGCAGTAGGTTGCTAACTGATCTCCATGCCTATAGTCTCACCCCTTTCCAATCCAACCTCTCTACCCTTGCTACTCAAATTATGGTCCTCAGACAAGCAGTATCAGCCTCATCTTGAAGCTTGTTAGAAATGTATTATCTTAGACTTGCAGTTTATCCTCAAGATCCTTAAAGAATCTGAAAACGAATGAATATATGTATAACTGAATCACTTTGCTGTACACTTGAAACTAACACAACATTGTAAATCAACTATACTCCAATAAAAATTTGAAAAAAAGAAAAAAAAAGAAATTTAGTATCTTAGGTCCAATTCCAGACCTACTGGATCAGAATTTGCATTTTAATGAATTCTCAGGTTGACTCCATTGTTTTGTACTACTATCAGATTTTCCTTCCTAAAATGCTAATATGATCATCTTATTACCTAGCTTAACTATTCTGTGGTTCAATATTACCTAATGCATTGGCTCCCAAAGGTCAGATAGGGGTTGCTAGATAGGTAAGAACCACCTGGGGAAACACCCAAGTCAATCTCTAAGGGAAGAGTCCAGGAATCTGATTTCTACTACAGGTAATTCTATGTGCATTGAGGTAATGGAACCTCTGAGTCACAGGATGGAATACAATCCCCTTAGGTTTGCATGATATAGTCCTTGCCTCCCTTCTAGCCTTATGTATTAAAAATCAACTAGTCTTATCATACTCTAAATGCCGCTGGGCCACTCATTTCTCCTGGGTACCATCGAAGCCACTTGGACATACCTCCATGAACAAGCACTTTCATTTTTAATTATCTGTTTTCTCACTAGTTTTTGAGCTTCTTTAAGCCTGGGATATATCATACTCATCTCTGTATGTCTAGCATAAGGAGCTGGATAAACACTGGTTGATTAAATGTGCTGGTTTTGAGGCTTATCTTTAAAAAATAATCTCGTGGCTCTCTCTCTCTCTGTCTCTCTGTCTCTCTCTCTCTCTCTCTCTCTCTCTCTCTCTCGTCTCTCTCTTAGGCACATAGCTATAGACCTTCCCACAGAACACCACTACAGTCTTACATTTCCACTTTGGATATTATCATAAAGCTGGCAGTAGGCATGTACATGTAAGAACTATTTTAATAGCTGAAAAGTTTAACTTCATTCCTGTACAATGACAGTGACAGGATCCTTGGTTTGGTCAGAAACGCAGCCTTTACCCAAGTTTCAGCACATTTTTAAGGAAGGAAAGAACATTTTATTTAGTTAATATATACAGAGCTACGCCCCTTGTAAACAACACTCATAGAGCACTTTGCCTCAGTGGATGAAGTACAGACAAAGATCAAAGAATTCCACACAGAGAGCCCAATGACTTGGCCAAAATCTAAGTTCACTCTTTGCTGGAGACCACTGAATGGCTTTTTTCAATAAAGTAAAAATATATTTTTCAAGTGTCTGTTTGAAAATATTTATTTATTCTTTCAGATATTCAAAAAGCTATATCCCTTAGTTGATAAAAACATTTCCTGCTAGTCTGAGACTGAAACATTTTGAGCAAGGAGAAGAATGGCATAAAATTAGGCTGAAAATGAGAGCAGGGTCCAGATCATGTGGGGCCTTTTATAAGCTTTTAAAGATTATGGAGTTTATCCTAAGAACAGCAGGAACCCACCAAAGGGTTTTAAACAGGGGAAACAAGATGATATAATCGGCATTTAAAAAAGACAGCTCTGACCAAAAATCATGAAATACTTAGGTATAAGTCTAACAAAACATGTGCAAAATCTAAAATCTATATGCGGAAAACTATAAAAGACTGAAGATATCAAAGACCTAAATAGAGAAATATATCAAGTTCTCTCCATGTTGTTAAGATGTCAATTCTCCCCAAGCTGCTCTGCAGGTTCAATGCAATTCTAACCAAAATCCGAGTAGGATTTTCTGTAGAAATCAACAAGCTGATTCTAAAACGTACATGGAAAGGCAAAGAAGCTAAAATAGCCAGAAACAATTTCAAAAAAGAACAAAGTTGGAGGACTCATATTACCTGATTTCAAAACTTTTTAGCTACAGTAATCCTGATAATGTGGTATTGGCAAAAGGACAGAAACATAGATGGGGGAAATGGGATAGGCAAACTACAACCCATATGCCAAATCTAGCCTGTTGCCTGTTTTTGTATGTCCCTAAGCTAAAGATGTTTTTTAAATGGTTGAAAAAAAATTTTTTTTTAATATTTTGTGACAAGTGAAAATTATATGAAACTCAGATTTCAGTGCCCATAAATAAAGCTTTATTGGAACATAGCCAGGCTCATTTGTTTGCATATTGTCTCTGGTGGCTTTTGTGCTACAACGGAGAGCTGAGTAGTTATGACAAAATATGTGGCCCTCTCATCACTTTGCAGTGCTTTTTAGCACTCTACAAATTGCAGCGTTTCCACTGCTACATGAATCACATGTGTGAAAAGACATTTTCTTTTTTTCATAAATTAATTTTTTTATTTTTGGCTGCGTTGGGTCTTCACTGCTGTGCGCGGGCTTTCTCTAGTTTTGGCGAGCGGGGGCTACTCTTCGTTGCGGTGCACGGGCTTCTCATTGCAGTGGCTTCTCTTGTTGCGGAGCACGGGTTCTATGCACGTGGGCTTCAGCAGTTGTGGTGCATGGGCTCAGTAGTTGTGGCTCGCTGGCTTAGTTGCTCCATGGCATGTGGGATCTTCCTGGACCAGGGATCGAACCCGTGTCCCCTGCATTCAGGTGGATTCTTAACCACTGAGCCACCCGGGAAGTCCCGAAAAGACATTTTCAAAGATAAAAATATGTGAAATTTCATTACAGATATGCATCAATAGATGAACATGTGTAATCAGTTTTTTTTTTTTTTTTTTTTTTTTTTTGCGGTATGTGGGCCTCTCACTGTTGTGGCCTCTCCCGTTGCGGAGCACAGGCTCCGGACGCGCAGGCTCAGCAGCCATGGCTCACGGGCCCAGCCACTCCGCGGCATGTGGGATCCTCCCGCACTGGGGCACGAACCCATGTCCCCTGCATCGGCAGGTGGACTCTCAACCACTGTGCCACCAGGGAAGCCCTGTAATCAATTCTGATGACAGGAAGCACTAACTTTGAACACGAATTAAGCAAAATTAATCATTGGTGATCTTAGCACAAATTATCCCTGTCCCCAAAAAAGAATTCCATTCTTCTTATTAAGTAGAGCTGTGTTACAAAAAATTATACTCAATTTTTATATATTGAATTTTGTCCAAAAAAATTCATGGCAATTTATTTTCTTTCCTGTTATACAAGTACCTATATAATACCTTGGTTTTTGCTTTTTGGCCTGCAAAACCTAAAATGTTTATGATTTGGTTCTTTAAAGAAAAAGGTTGCTTGACGCCAGATATAGATCAGAATAGACATAGAACAGAATAGAGACCAGAAATAGAGCCTCACAAATATAGTTAACTGATTTTTGATATAGGTGAAAAGGATACTCTTCAACAAATGTGCTAGAAAAACTGGATATCCATAGGCAAAAAAATGAACCTTGATCCATACATCACACCCCATACACAAAAAGGAACTCAAAAGGGATCACAGATTGAAGTACAAAATGTAAAGCTACAAAACTTTTGGAAGAAAACATAGAAGAAAATCTTTGCAACCCTGGGATAGGGAGAGTTCTTAGATACAACATCAAAAGCATGATCCATAAAAGAAAAAACAGATAACTTGGTCTTCATCAAAATTAAAAACCTTTGTTCTTGTATATGTATAACTGATTCATTTTGTTATAAAGCAGAAACTAACACAGCATTGTAAAGCAATTATACTCCAATAAAGATGTTAAAAAAAAAAAGAATTCAATTCACAGCTATTGACTTTTTTCCTCCTGTATTTTTCTTCCCTCTTATAAAAGAAATAAACGATACTGATATATTAAAAAAAAAAACACCTTTGTTCTGACAAAGGTACTGATAGTAAGAGAATGAAAAGACAAGCCCCAGATGAGAAATTTTTTGCAAAATACATAACTGACAAAGAACTTTGTATCCAGAATATACAAAGAACTTTCAAAATTCAACAAAACAAATCCGATAAAAATAAATAGGCAAAAGATTTGAGCAGATATTCCACCAAAGGTAAATGGATTGTATATAAACACCAGAATATCGTTAGTCGTACAGAAACACAAATTAAAACTACAATGAGTACCACCATACATCTATCAGAATGATTAAAATAAATTAAAACAAAACCAAAAACTGGGGCTAGGGAGGATGTGGAGCAAATGAGATTCCCATAGTGCTGGTGGGAATGCTAATGGTCCAGCCACTTTAGAAAACAGTTTGGCAGTTTCTTATGAAGTTAAACATAAACTTTCCATGTAACCCAGCGATCACATTCCTAGGTATGAAAAATTGTGTTTACACTAAACACTGTACACAAAGGTTGACAGGCAAAAACTGGAAACAATCCAAATGTTGTGTGGTGGTTATATGCCTGCATGCATTTGTCAAAACTCATAGAATTGGACAGTTAAAAAAAAGGTGTTTTACTGTATATAAATCAAACCTCAATAAATCTGACTTAAAAAAATAAAAGGCAGTTCTGGTTGCTCTATAGAGAATGCACTGGGGGGAGAACAGTACAGGAGGCCAGGAGACTGTTTAAAGGGCTGTTGTGGACAAAATGAGATATGATAAGGATCTGGATTAGGATGTAGCTTCAGGGAAGGCAGATAAAGGTATATGAATGAAACACTGGATTTTGGATCTTGAGGTTTTGGGTTTATGTATTCAAATGATTTGTGGGGCCATTTATTGAGACAGACAATATTGGAGGATGTGTAACTTTTGGAGGGAAGATTGTGAGTCCGTATTTTGTTAGCCTGCATACTATACAGCAAGTAGCTGAATTTAGAAGTTTGGAACACAGAAGGGAAATCTGCTGTTCTTGTCTGTTTGGGAACTACTAGTATAGGAATCTCTAGGCCAAAAAGAAATTAGAGTGAGCTGGGGAGGTAGCCTTGGTGGGTGAACAAGGGAGAAGAGGATAATCCCCAAAGAAAACTCAAAAATAACAGCCGTAAGTGTGATGATATAGAAGCCGGATGAGATTTCATTGTAGCGGGGAGGGGCTGGTGGGGGGAGCAGAAGACTTCAAATGCTGCTGAGAGGTAACAGAGAATGAGGACTTAAATGTGCCCACTGAACTTGGCAATGTGAGCTCACTGGTGATCTCAGCACAGAGTATTTTGGTGCGGTGGTGGGGATGGAAAGCAGACTGCAGTGAGTTGAAGAGGGAAGAGATAGAGTAATTTTAGATAACTTTTTGGAAAAATTTAAGTGGGAGGTGGAAGAAAGAAAGAGCTGGGAGTACGGAGGAGGGGGTCCAGAAAGGATTTCCTTATTTTAAGATGGCAGAAACTAGATCATGTTGACTACAAATACTGGAAAAAGACACAGGGGAGTGGGAGAGGCTGAAAAGACAGAAAAAAAAGCAGTAGATAATTACAAACCTTAGAATGTTAAAACTGAGCAGGCCCCTAGTTCAATACTTCTTTTTTATGGACAAGGGAAACTGAAGCCCAGAATAGGCCACACAAGTGAATGAGAAAGACTGAGAACAGCAACTCAAGGCTATAGCTACCTACAATATGTTTTATTTTTAAATTACTTTTTTTTGTTGTTATATAAGATAATTTTTCTTTTCTTATGTACGCTCACTGTGAAAACTCAGAAAAGCATAAAGAAAATGAAATCATGCATAATCCTGTTATTCTGAAGTAACTTCTATTAGCAGTTTGAGGAAGTTCCTGTCAGTCACCAAGAATCTTTAAAAAAAAAAAAAAATTCCTGTCTATGTGGTACTGACGACAAAGAATACAGCGTCCTGGCCTAAATCTTGTTAACCAAGTTAAAACCCACTGATGATAAGAGAGGGACTAAATTTCTCTTTATAAGTAGTACAGTATATTTTCTTTTTCCAAGACTGGTAGATAAATAGTAAAAATAATTCTCCACTTTGAGTGCAAGTAAATTAATTCAGTCAAGAGATGCTGTTGAATTGATAAGCAGCTATCACATTACCAACAGGACAAACAAATAAGATTCACCGGGAACACAATTAGCTTATGTCAGTGTTGTGTGCAGTAAAAAGCCATCAATAAAACTGAGACCTTGGATTTGACATTCTAAGTTCTGTGTACATCTGTATTCATGCTGTTATAAAACCAAGAGATGAACCAAGCAAAAGCGTTAGCAAGCACCAGATGGGGCTGCTGTCTAAGCCACAAAGCCTTAACTATGAGGGTTTCATTTTTCAATACTAATTATGTTTGGAGACAAAGATGTGCACTTAAAGATACTGTCAAAACTATTTTAACTTATAACAGGCTCTCAGAAAGAGAAGCCATACCAGTTGTAGCTCTGTCCAAAGAGCAATCCTTGGGCCTTACTGCCTTTGTAAAATGACTTCAATGGCAATCAATAACTAGCAGCTTTGCCTGCTCAACACTGACACCTCCAAAATAGGAAACTCTAGCCACCAAAGTTATGCTTGAGAAATAAAAAATGTGCCTCCTGAGGCACTTAAGCAAGGATTTTTGACAGTCTACCCTGGTGTCTTCTATTTATTTGCCAAAAGAGGTCTGCTATGGAGCATCAAAATGGAATGTTTGATAAGAAAAAACTCATTTGCCTCCACATTCCTTATAATCTCAAAGCAAATCCTGCAGATGAAATGGTCGATGGGAGAGTTTAATGGCTGAAGCTGCCCTGAGGAGCTAGCTAGGATTCCATGATCTAAAATCTGATTTCATATTTGACAGTTTTCAAGACCAAAGCCCTTCGGGCTATAGATGAAGCTATTCAAGAGTAGCCTAATTTCACTTCCAGTCATGACAGCTTTTTTAAGAATCTATTACTGTTTTTTACTCTCTCTATTGCTATATGGACAATGACATAATTACTTTGCTTCTAGTCTAACAGTTTCAAGCAGACTTGATACAAAACAACCAAATCCACACAGGATTTCAATCTTGAATAGACTCCTCAAGCTAGATGCAATTTTCAAGTCAGTGAAGAAGGTGAGAGTGGGTAGGTGGTATATTAAATACCATATATGGAGCATTTCCTAAAGGCACCCAAGGAGAATCTGTTAATAAGCGAGGATGGGGAATGGACTGCTCAGCTCCTTCCCCAATCCTGTGACTCCCAGAGTCCATTATCTCTCTTCATAAAATCTGTCACATCACCAAAGAGGCAGAATCAAGAATCCTCGCTGTTGTACATGGGCTTTTAAGGATACTCTTCAATGAGAAACTATCGCCCATATGTCATCCGACACATTACTGTAGTCCATCTCCTGGCTACTAAAGTAAAATTTACAAGCCAAGGTTCTCATTAGGCTTCTGTAATGGAGGAAGTAGGTCACTTAAATAAAAAAAGGAAAGGAAAATGTGACAAGTACCCCCATGTCACTGTTTCTAACCTTTCCTCCTTCCACAGAGAAAAATGCTGACCCGATACCTCAACCAGCTGCCAAACCCTTCAGTATATGACTAAAAGGGTGGGGAGAGGAAGTGAAAGCAAAGCTGCAGGAAAAGGCTTTGTAGGAGATAAAACACAGCTTTAATTTGGTGCACAAATGGAAATTCCATGAGTAAAAGGAACCTTCTTAATTTGAGATCTGACCAAAAAAAAAAAAAAAAAAAATCACAGCTCTTTGCTATGACAAGAATAGGTAAGATCTTAAGACATAAGGTTCTTCTGTCTAAAGAAGAAACCAAGGTAAAACCTGCTTAATTTAGAAAACTTAACCAAAGCTCTGTTGAAAGGAGGAAACCCATCCACTTCCAGTTGTTCTAACCACAAATTTTTTCTAACAATTTATTGTTCCTGTCACATGGTAGTCATCTCAGGATAAGAATTGTGAAATAGCAGATGCTCCACCGTAAAGAGGCACTGCTAAGGTCCCAACTCATCTTCTAAGTTCAAACTCTTTGATGAACCAGTTAAATAATCATCATCATCATCATTATTATAAACTAGGTAACAGCTAGTTGTAAGATTGTAAGTTCCAAAATGTTCACTGAACCCACCTCAGACCCCTACTTAAGAAGGCATACATCAGAGAGCAATTTAAAATGTTATCTAATAACAGCCAAGCACTCCATAGTCTTTTACAGTTTTACTATGTTCACAAACGATTCCCTCTGCTTGGAATGTATATTCTCTAATGCTGTTCCATTTGGCAACACCCTGTTTACCCTTCGAGACCCAGTTCAAAATTTACCTGTGATGAAGCTTTACCTAACTCCCTAAATACCTTTATTATAAGACCATGTTGTATTATGTAAGTCCCTAGAAGGCAGGTTGTGCCTTTTTGATCTTTATATCTTTTGGATTGCTTGGAATATACTAGATACTAAATAAGTGCTTCCTGAATAATAATAATTTTAGCTAGCATTTACTACTAAATGCCAGGCACCATTTAAAGCTCTTTACCCATGAAAACTGTTAATTCTCACAAAACCCTATGATGTACATACTATTATTAGCCCCACCTTACTGATGAAGAAACTGAGATATATCCAAGATCACATAGCTAACACGGCAGAGCCAGAATGGATGAACGCATGTACACATAAATGGTAGAGTTTAGCTACCCATGGCATCTGGAGGCTGCTTTAGATGTAAGCATGGTGGTACCTGAAAAGCAGTCCCCTCAGCAGCAGCAGCAGCACTGCTTACCATAGTGGAATTCCATCTTGAACAAAGAAATGTTAGAAGCAAGCACAACCATACCTTCCCCTGCTCACCTCTGAGGTGGCAGGGTCCATGTACTCATTGCAGAGCAAGCTAGGAGTAAACTAAGAGGCAAAGAGCTAGCTGGGCTGCCCCAAAGGGGTTTTTTTTTTCTGCTTCAGAGTGTTGGAGTGAATATTCTGAGGTAAATTAGGTATGATCTTCCATCCAGCCCAGCCTGAGTCAGGAGCCACCCTTATTTGGAAGGGCCTATGAAGTTGCTGGTTGAGAGCGAATGGTGAGATGCTGCTAGAAGTTGCTTTGCTGTGTTCTTCTTCACTGACCTCAACTGTCAAGTGAATAAAGCCGGACTGTAGGCTAATTGAGATGTGAAAAGATAGGTGATGTCTGGTTTGAAAGAAGGGAATAAGGAAGAGGGGAAATGAGAGCAGTGAAAGATTCAAAGGTAAGAGAAAGTAGAAAAGGAGAGGAGGAAGAGGTTGGGAAGGAAAAAGAATAAGAAACAGCTAATTACTTTGAGAGAAATTCCACTTGAATGTTTACAGCAACATAATCAGAGGAAGTAATAACGTCCTTTGTTAACACTCTTCACCATTTCTGGAGGCTTTATTGTCTTGCATGACTTGTACATTTGGTAGGAGGCATTATTTTTCCAGTCAAACTAAAATTTACCTTCCCCAGTTACAGAACAGAGTGAACAATACATTCTGTAAGACATTTATAACTTAGACTTTTAAAGGGAAAAAGTACTTCTAAATTATTGAAAATCTGAATTATACAGTACTTTAAAGGAATATGAATTTATTGCTTTCAAAGAGATACCATAATAAGTTATCAATAGTATAACAGTCTTTCCTGGTTGAGGTATCTGGAGGACTTTTCTAATAAATGTATAAGAATTATTTTTATAATGGTTATAAATAAATAATGGCTTAAAATACATTAAGAGTATCTTTCAACCTGGGATCCAGGATGTATTTTCAAGGGTCTATGAGTTCTCCAAAACAGTTCTCATATTGAACTGAAAGCAAAGTTTACAATATAAAATAAATTAATGTAAACATATGATAGAGTATTGCAATGGCCACTTATTAACTAAGCACAGCAACATGATTTGTAACATTATTACAAATGTACATATACATTTATTTGTTTTCTTAATCTGAGCTGGTGTCAAGCACACTGCTTTAATTGTATGGAATAATGAGAAAAGGAGGCTCACTTAATATGTAAATGACACAGTCCCACTAAGTAAAGACCAAAATGACATCACTGGTACACTGTACCAATCTTGGATTTTCAATATCCTAGAAAGAAGTGTGGCAGAAGAAGGGAGCCAAAGGTAATGAAAACTGCCAAGAAGCCCGTGGGGCTGCAGGCAGCTCCATATTCATAGTGTGAGCTGCAATTGTTTCAGCAAAACATCATCTATCATATAAAAATAATGTTGTTAATTTGAATTTTATTAGTTTTATAGGCTTTTTTTTCTACTTAACTTTTAAACTTGTTTCAGTTTATAGCTAAACGAGAAATACAAGCATAAAGAATTTATACCTAATTTTATGTTTGTTCATATTTAAGTAAAATAAAAATAATGTACATCAATACTAAAAGACTGCAATTTTAAAATCAATTAAAAGCAGCCTATAAATTACTAAAGTCTGAAAAGCAGTGCTTAAAAACAATATTCTCTTATGTCAGGTAAGCATTCCTCTTGTATTCTCATTTACATTATTAATTTGCTAAGCATCTGTTAAAGGAGTATAATAATCATCTACGCCACAGAGCTGCTGTTAAAATGAATTAAGATAACATATATTGGGATTGAATTGAATCTACAGATAGCTTTGGGTAGTAAGGACATTTTAACAATATTAATTCTTCTAATCCACAAACACAGAATATCTTTCCATTTGTGTCTTCTTCAATTTCTTGCAACAAAATCTTGTTTTCATTGTACAGATCTTTCACCTCCTTGGTTAAATTTATTCCTAAGTATTTTACTGTCTTTGATACTATTGTAAATGGGATTGTTTTATTTATTTTTTAGATATTTCATTGTTAGTGTGTAGAATCACAACTGATTTCTGTACATTGATTTTATATATCAAAACTTTGCTGAATTCATTGATTAGTTTCAAGTGTTTTTGGTTGAGTCTTTAGGATTTTCTATATATGAGATCATATCATATGCTGTTTAAATTTTAATAGCATTTTTCACAGAAATAGAAAAAACAAACCCTAAAATTTGTATGGAACCACAAAAGACCCTGAATAGCCAAAGCAATTCTGAGAAAGAAAAAGGCAGAGGCATCACACATTCTGATCTCAAAGTATACTGCAAAGCTATAGTAACTAAAACAGTATGGTACTGGCATAAAACTAGACATACAGACAAATGGAACAGAGAGCCCAGAATTAAACCCATGCATATATAGCCAACTAGTTTATGACAAAGGAGCCAAGAATAATACAGTGGAGAAAGGACAGTCTCTTCAATAAATGGTGTTGGGAAAACTGGACAGCCACATGCAAAAGAATGAAACTGGACCCCTATCTTAGAACACACACAAAAACGATTCAAAATGGACTGAAGAGTTAAACATAAGACCTGAAACTGTTAAACTTCTAGAAGAAAACCTAGGGAAAA
Source organism: Phocoena phocoena (assembly GCF_963924675.1). Taxonomy (NCBI): domain Eukaryota; kingdom Metazoa; phylum Chordata; class Mammalia; order Artiodactyla; family Phocoenidae; genus Phocoena; species Phocoena phocoena. Next base: position 117,902,994 of record NC_089220.1, on the reverse strand, counting down.
AGCTCCTTGACATTGGTTTTGGCAATGATTTTTTGGATATACATCAAAGGTACAAGCAACAAAAGCAAAAATTGACAAATGGAACTACATTACACTAAAAAGCTTTTGCAAAGAAAAAGAAACAATCAACAAAATGAAAAGGGAACCTACGGAATGGGAGAAAATATTTGCAAACCATATACTGGATAAGGGGCTAATATCCAAATATATAAAGAACTCAAACAACTCAATAATAAAAAGACAAAAATATGATTTAAAAATGAGCAGAAGAACTGAACAGATATTTTTCCAAAGAAGACATCCAAATGGTATATGAAAAGATGCTCAACATCACTAGTCATCAGGAAATGCAAATCAAAACCACAATGAGATATCACCTCACACCTGTTAGAATGACTATCATCAAGAAGACAAGAGATAAAAAGTATTGATGAGGATGTGGAGAAAAGGGAATTTTTGTGCACTGCTGAAAGGAATGTAAATTGGTTAGGCCACTATGGAAAACAGTATGGAGGTTCCTCAAAAAATTAAAAAACAGGACTGCAATATGATCCAGCAATTCCACTTCTGTGTGTATATATATATATATATATATATATATATATATATATATATATCTCCAAAGGAAATGAAAACAGGTTATTGAAAAGACATCTGCACTCTCACATTTGCTGCAGCATTATTTACAATAGACAAGAAATGGAAACAACTTGAGAGTCCATCAGCAGATGAATAGCTAAAGAAGATGTGGTATATATATACAATGCCATATTATTCAGCCATGAGAAGGAAGGAATCCTGCCATTTGTGACAACATGGATAGACCTTGAGGGTGTTATGTTAAGTGAGATAATTCAGACAGAGAAAGACAAATACTATATCACTTATATGTACACTCTAAAAAAAAGTCAATCTCATAGAAACAGAGTAAAATGGTGGTTACCAGGGACTGAAGGGTGGGAGAATTAGGGAGATGTTGGTCAAAAGATACAAACTTGCAGTTAGATGAATAAGTTTTGGAGATCTAATGCAGAGCATAGTGATTATAGTCAACAATACTGTATTTATTACATATTTAAAAGTTGCTAAGAGACTAGATCTTAAATGTTCTACCACAAAAAAGAAATGATGATTATATGATGTGATAGTGGTGATAGCTAATGCTATGGTATGCTATGGTGGTAATCATACTGCAATATATAAATGTATCAAATCAACACACTGTATACCTTAAACTTATACAATGTTAAATGTCAATTATATCTCAAAAACGATAAATTATATAACATGCCTAACAGAGGCTGATGAATAATAAGCACTTAATAAATATTAGTTCTTTCCTCCTTTACTAAATCTCTATATCCAATGGAGGACAGGAAAGGAAATGACCTCTTCCAATAGCTTCTACACATATTTGGACCCCATCTTGACATTCCAGGTGAAAAGCTATTTCTATGGGAACCCTGTTAACTATGCTGGCAAGCTTCAATTATCATGGATGGTTTAACTGAAAGTTTCAGCTATCTTGTAAACCTATCTACCATTTATTCTTTCTACAGGAAAATGTATGCCAAGCTCTGAACAAATGATTTGCAAAGAAACTTTAGCATCCCATTTTGGACTTGTGTTTTGCATTATTTGCAAGAGATGCTGTCAGATTGTATCAGGAAGGAGTTGTTGAGCAATAGGGTAATATGATACTACTGTGCTTTAAGAATTCAGGTGGATATGGAAAGGATACATTGATAAGAGGCAAGGTTGAAGAAGATGTGGCTGGTTCAACTTTTATAATACCAGACCAGGTAAGGCCCCAAACTAATGCGTGGCAGTAGGAATTAATGGGCAGGGGTTAATTTGAGAGGCTGAATGGACACCACATATCAACCAGCAGGACATTGGGGGAGAGGGACAGTGACTTAAGATGACCCTGGGGTCTCCCTAGATGAAGACCCAGGATGATTTTCCCAGAGGCATACTGAGAAGTGTGGACAGTTAAGTTAGCAACAATTGTACTACTTCAACTGTGGAAAATGAGAAAACTGATGTTTGAATGAAAATATTTAACACATAGTCTAAAATCAAATAGTATTTGATTAAAATTCTTCCCATTAAAAAAAGTTTAATTGCTATTTTCTTATATAAACCTGATTCTAAATCTTGAGTGCAAATGGTTTAATGAGAGTAATATAAAAGATCCAGGATACTGACATGGATATGGGAAGGAAAGAAAAAGGCAAAGTGACAATTTTCTAGTTACCTTTATTTTAATATAGATAAAGGCAGAAAAATAAAACTTGGGCTGAGTAACTGAAGTGATGGAGCCAGTGATGGAGCATGAAGGATGTCAACTGTGGCCAAAGGATTCACACTGCCCAGATGGGCATGAGCATATGCCAACAGGTTTCCTCAGGGCTGATCTCAAGAAAACAGCAAAAGCTTGGACTCCAGGGAGTTTATTAGATACTAATATATAAAAGGACCACAGTCTGATAGAAGAAAAGCTAAATTACCTTCAAAAGTATGCTGGGGGTCTTCCCTGGTGGCGCAGTGGTTGAGAATCTGCCTGCTAATGCACGGGACACAGGTTCGAGCCCTGGTCTGGGAAGATCCCACATGCCGCAGAGCAACTAAGCTAACGCACCACAACTACTGAGCCTGCACATCTGGAGCCTGTGCTCCGCAACAAGAGAGGCCGCGATAGTGAGAGGCCCGCGCATCACGATGAAGAGTGGCCCCCGCTTGCCACAACTAGAGAAAGCCCTCGCACAGAAATGAAGACCCAACATAGCCAAAAATAAATTAAAAAAAAAAAGCCAAGCATTTGAAGCCTTTTTTTTTTTTTTTTTTTTTGGTACGTGGGTCTCTCACTGTTGTGGCCTCTCCCATTGCGGAGCACAGGCTCCGGAAGCGCAGGCTCAGCGGCCATGGCTCATGGGCCTAGCCACTCCACGGCATGTGGGATCTTCCCGGACCGGGGCACGAACCCGTGTCCCCTGCATCGGCAGGTGGACTGAACCACTGCGCCACCAGGGGAGCCCTTGAAGCCCTTTTATTGAAAAAAAAAAAGTATGTTGGGTCTTTAATCTCCTTATCAGTAAACATACTTGCCTGTGGTCTGTAACACTGGACCACTACAGAGAGCCAATGCTTCTCTGCATGGAAAGTGACAGGTAGGATACCAGACATTTCTAAATAGGTGCTGAGCTGCTGGTCCTTGTGGTTGCCAGAATATCGGGTAGCATTTCCATTCCTATCATAACAACCTACCAATCAATCGAACCCTCAGAGGCACAAATGAACAAGGCTCAAGGCCATTACTAATTGGATATAAGTTTATACAAGTTATCAAACTCTCTAGGTCTCCTGGCTATTATCTTTTTTAAAAAAAATGAGAAATAACTTAATTTCTTATATTATGAAAGCAATTGGAAAATACAGTAATGCAAACAAACAAAACCCCAAACCAAAAATCTTACTATTTGCCCTTCCAGGTCTTTTTCCTGTACACAGATCAGTTGTACACACATTGATACACAGGCATATTTAACACAATGAACATGCTGTTTGATAACACAAATATCTTTAAAATTGTTTCCAAAATTTACTACCAATTCAAAATTATGTAAATGTGTATTAAAATGCCAATTTGAATCATTCAATTTTTTTTTTTTTCGTTTGGGCTGCGCCGTGTGGCTTGCAGGATCTTAGTTTTTTGACCAGGGATTGAATCTCCGGGCCCACAGCAGTGAAAGTGCCCAAGTCCTAACCACTGGACTGCCAGGAAATTCCCCATTCAAACAAATTTAACAATGAAAGAAATGAAGTTGTAGTCAGAGCCCTTCAACAACCTTAAACAATTAAAAATATTTCTCATATATAATAAGAAACAACTCTCCCTATGGAAATAGTTACCTGGCAAGATTACCTATTCAGGGCATATTTGAAAACTAGACAAAGTAGGAAAGAGCCTTAAGGTCTCATTTATAGTCTCTTTACTCTTGTTTTACACACAAATTTAACTTGAGCAACTGAAATCAGTATTTTTGTACAGAACTAATAATGAATGCTCTACTTATAATCTGATGAATTATAACTATCTCTCTCATGCTGCCCTTGACTTGTATACCCCCTATCTACTTTACTATGAACCCATTGAGATAACAGTGTTATTTTATTTGAATGGAGATAGGTGTGCCCCATTGCTCTTTCAAAAAGATGCCCAAACGCCCCTTCCACTATCACCCTTTATGAAAGACTCTTTTTCTGATCATCTATTCTGTGACCTTGTCTATTCCCAAATATATAAGGGTGAAATATCTCCCCAGAACCTATACCTCTTACTCCTGGTCCTCTGAAGCTCCAGACTTCAGCTTCCAAATGTCTACTAGACCACTCAAAACAAAACTAATTCTCCCTCCTCCAAAATGTGCTCCACCTTTTTCAGGGCACTACAACAATTAATGGTATCACAACAGTGGTAGGCTTTCAGGTTGGGTCAACTTGATTGTCCTGGTCCTCCTCATACTATAAACAATCAGTGCCAGGTTCTGTCTCTCAAATCTGTCCTCTCCCTTTAACAACCCTAGGTACAACTTAAGTCCTGGATTTTATCACTCTTTGTCTGAAGCACTGGGATAGTATCTTGTTGTCTCCTAATTCCTCTAAAATACAAATCTTTACCACTTACTTCTTCATAAAACCCTTAGTGGTTCTCAGATGCCAATACAATACATTTGAACTCTTTAGAATAAAGTATAATGCTCTTCTGTGATCAGATACTGTTTTACCCTTTAAGAAAATCATCTCCTACATGTCCACCATATAACAACTGTTCAAAATTCTACAAAACTTTTGCTGCTTCAGTCAAATGCCAACTCCCCTGTGAAGTTATGGATCATCTTCTTAGAATTAACTGTTTCCTCCTCAAATTTCCCATTATGTGGTATTTATGCCTATTTGTATACAACTTTCTCTCTCACACTCACTAGTCTTAGCTCCTTGAAGACAGGAGACATTAGTTTTGGTACTTTATATTTCTTGAACAGATGAATAAATGATGCTTTATTATCTGGTTTCAGAGATCAAAATAACTTCGAAAGGGACAGAAGAATTCAGACAGAAATGGCAAGTGACAAGTGACTACCTGACAGCAAAGGGGGAGGAAAAAAATACAAAAAAAAATCCTTAAGAACTCAAAAAGAATTTCCGTGTGGGGCAAATAGCCCTGTATCTTTTAGGGGCATCACTCTATTTTCCAGAATAGCACTGTGATTGACACTGACATTAATTATAGCAAGATATCAAGAAAATGTTAAACTATGTTTGGTATCCTATATTTAAGAAGGGAAGAAAACAGCAGAAGTTTGAGATGTATTTTAGAAAGACTTTTATACAAATGGTTTTATTATTTAAAGGTTTATTTATCCAATTATAAAATAAATACCCATTATAGCAAACTTGGAGATAAACAAAGATAGACAGAATGAAGAAAAAGCACCCCAAATCTTAGTCTGTATTTTTAAAAAAATATAGGTCACATAAGCACCAAATGATTATTCTAACTAAAAACACTTTAATGCTTAAAGAGCTCAAACTAACAGTTACCCAGAAAAATTTGGCCAACTAGAACTCATTCTAGTTCTAGGACACAGAGAGCTAATGTTTTACTGAATCACTACATAGTTATTCATCCAACACTTCTGTTTTTAATGGGTGATTGAAGAATGATGGGGTGGGGAAGAGATAAGGAAATGGGGAACAACAAAATTGAAAAAAGGTGGATAAAAATGGAGGGTGAGAGAGAAAGAAAGGGAACACAAAATAAAGAAAAGGTGGGAGGACAATTAAGAAAAGTGTGTGCCAGGAAGAATAGGAACACAAAGAGAAAGCCCAATATATGAGCAGACACATTCAGAAAAAGGACAGACAGCTCTTCTTGAATTTCCCCTCTCTTGACTTCCTTTGTTGTAATTGATTTCAAGCTGATGTGTATACCCTTAGATGCATGCTGAATTCCAATGAAGTCCTCCTACACATATACTTTATACCAACACAATCCAGTTAAAAGGATTTTAATTGGTGTACACCATTCCCTATAATTTCAACATTTTAAAAAATGAATAGTCTCACTAAGTACCAGATGGTGACATGTACTAATTCATCAGGCCTATTCAATGAATGAACATATTAAAATGAATGCACCTATTAGACATGTGTTGCCAACGCTCCATCCGGAGGAAGCCTCCCCTTAAATGAGTGCTCATGGAAGGTGCAGATTTACTGTGCAATACTCACAAGTGCCTCCTGCAATTATTTGCAGCAGCAATACCATCACTCTTGCAATTCCCTCTAGATCACTCGATATTTCATGCTAAACAGCCTGTGAGCCCTGCTATTCCTCTATAAACTATTTGACCTTTGTAGGCAAGAGTCAGCTAAATATTGGGTCTACCATTTTTCTACTAAAGAGAAGATTTTATAAGCTTATGAAGGTCATTTGTTAAGTGGACAAACAGGTGAGGGATAGGTCAAAGGAAGCTCTTGATCCAACTCCCTTTTTCCTCAATTTGTCTGTATGGCAGTGAAAGCCTTAGCTTTGCTAGGTCAGGGAATAAAACAGTGCAAGTGGAAATCCTGCATGACAGGTTACCATGCTCTGATTTTCTTTAAATATTGCTAGCATTGAAGAGAAAGGTATAATCTACTGGTAGGTCTCAAAATACTACTAGGTACAATTTTTGTTAGAGAAAGAACTCCTAGAAGCCGTTTGTTTTCTTAGCTTCTCTTATCACTCTTCCATTTTATATTATCTTGGATCATTACAATTCCAAATATATTCTAATGGTAGCAAATTTCCCAAATCTTTGTAGATGTACAGAGAGAGACTAGTTTCTGATTTGCTGATGGCACTAAAAACCGAGCGGCTGATTAAGTAAGGAAGCAGCAAAGCACAGACAAAACCTAGACTTTGGAGAAGAAAGGGGTATTGTGAAACACGTATGTTATGTGGTGCACAGCAGGCACTGACAAATGTTAGTTCCTTCCCCAAATAATAACAAATAGTAGGGAAAATTTCTGTTTGCTCATTAAAAAATCAACCTGAAGGGAAACCTAACTGAAGAGAAGTCTAAATATGAATACATTTGGAGAATTTTGAGATTATGGTAGAAAATGTGATCTTGGGGCATACCTTTAAAATTAAAGACAATATACTTTACCTTACAAAATAAGCCTAGAAGACAGAATTTTGAGAAATCTGTGCTTGTTTATGATAAAGGGCAATGGTTATTGCTTAAAATCAGAATATCACCCAAAAGAATTCTTAGGGGAGGGTAAACCAATAATAGAAGCAACAAAATTTATAGTTATAGACTAGAAAAGCCTCCCTAATGGCAAAGGCCATTTAAATTTTATTACTTTCCCTGGGCTCTTGCCTAAAAATGAGGGGTAGAAATAATTAATTATTCAAGCAGAATTTAATTAATTTAGACACAATTAAAAGTCCAAAATAACATGAACATTTTCATCAAGAGGTTTTTGTGCAATGCTTCAATAATTACTTTTTTCTATTATTTTAATTAATAATTTTGGTAATTTCTATTATTTTTCAAATTTTGGTTCTACCTTTTTCCCCCTTAAATAAGAGGATATTTTGGTAGAGTGTTCAGCAGACAAACAAATTCTTCTTATGAGTTCTGTGTTCTGAGACAAGACAAAACTCAGGACGACAAGGTATCAAAACCAATCACAATTCCTAGCCCAAATACTTAGGAAACATGTTAGAAAAATGGAACTCTGCCTAACTGGAGAGAAAGCAATGATTTATACTAACCTAGGTAGACTGAGACGACTTTTGGACAACTCAAAAAAATAATCTATTGTTAAATTATGAAGAGCACAATTACCCCACAAATCCAGACAGAAAGGCAGAAAACACAACGCTTCTTGAACATAGAGGGTATGAATAGCTTACTGTGAAACTATCTGATAAAAGGCACAGCACCCACTTTCATTTTACAGGTAGCTCTAACTAGAAGACTGCATTAATATTAAAGCTTAACTTGATTTGGAACAATATAAGAGTCTAAAGTAAACACTGAGTTTGACAAAAAGCAGATGAGTCAGATGCACAAAGGGAGCTGGTGTGGTCTAAGTCTGACATCTAACACTGGGTTGGGGATTCTACTTCTGCCTCTGTCTTTAAGACACAACTCTGTAGTAACATTTATGCCTCTGGCTACATGGCAAGCTACCTCCAAGGTGCCTGGAATTCCTTGGAAAGGTGCCATCAATATATTAATGTAAAGACAAACTGAATTAGCTTTTCCCAGATGATATACACCAAAACAATGAAAAGACAATATTTAAAATGTTAGTTTATCTCTTGTCTTTTAATTGTCTGATTGGTAGATCTGAAACGAACAGACTCAACATAAATGAAGAAAAAAAAAAAAAAACTTCCACATCCTGACTGTGGTCTTCAAATTGTGAGGGGACTTTCAAATTGTAAAATGTGAAGTTACTATGCCATATTCATGGTTAGATAAAACTTGTTTTTTACAGTAGGGCTTCTTCAACTTTAATGTGCCTGCAAAGCAACTGAGTGTATTGTAAAATTCAGATTCTGATTTAGTAGGTCTGGAGACACAGATCATTCTTTGAGTAGCAGGTTTTAGAGTATATACAAAATATGGGGATGATAAAAATCTGGGAAAAATAGTATTATATGGAAAAATAATTTATACTGCTCTTTGGACATGTAGCTAAGGTAGAATACCATGATGAAGTTTTATTCCAGAGCTACATAACATAGTCTATGGAATTAAAATCAAGAGCACAACTCAGAAGAGCCAACATAATTTTGAAGAAGAAGAAAACTGGAGGACTGATACTACCCATCTTTAACACTAACTATAAAGCTACAATAATCAAGACAGTGTGGTATTGGTGAAAGAACAGACAAATGAATCAGTGGAACACAAAAGAGAGTCCAGAAATAGATCCATACAAATATAGTAAATTGATTTTTGACAAAGGAGCAAATGCAATTCAATGGAGAAAATATAGTCATTTCCACAAATAATATTGGAACAACTAGAAATCTATATGAAAGAAAGAGAAGAAAGGAAGGAAGGAAGGAAGAAAGGAAAGAAGGACGGAAGGAAGGAAGGAAGGAAGGAAGGAAAAGAAAGAATGGAAGGAAGGGACGGAGGGAGGGAATCTACACAAAACATTATACCCTTTACAAAAATTAACTCAAAATGAATCAAAGACTTAAATGAAAATGCATCACTATAAAATTCCTAAAAGGTAACACAGGAAAAATCTAGATGACCTTGGGTTTAGCAATGACTTTTTAGATATTATACCAAAGGCACGATCCATGAAAGAAAGAATTAATAAATTGGACTTCATTAAATTAAAAATATCTGTTCAGTGAAAGACAATGTCAAGAGAATGAGAAGATGAGCCACATAATGGCAGAAAATATTTGCAAAAGATAGATCTGAAAAAGAACTGCTGGGGCTTCCCTGGTGGCGCAATGGTTAAGAATCCGCCTGCCAATGCAGGGGACACAGGTTTGAGCCCTGGTCTGGGAAGATCCCACATGTCGCGGAGCAACTAAGCCCATGAGCCACAACTACTGAAGCCCGTGCGCCTGGAGCCCATGCTCTGCAACAAGAGAAGCCACCCAACGAGAAGCCCACACACTGCAGCAAAGAGTAGCCACCGCTTGCCGCAACCAGAGAAAAGCCCATGTGCAGCAACAAAGACCCAACGCAGCCAAAAATAAACTTATTAAAAAAAAAAAAGAACTTCTATCCAAAATATACAGAGAATTCTTAAAACATAACAACAAGAAAACAAACAACCCAACTAAAAAATGGGCAAAAGATCTGAAAAGATACATAATTCACCAAAGAAGATATACAGATAACAAATAAGTATGTGAAAAGATGCTCAAAATCATATGTTGAGCAATCATCCTCCTTGGTGTTTACCCAAAAGAGTTGAAAATTTATGTCCATACAAAACATGCACACAAATGTTTATAGTGGCTTTATTCATAATTGTTAAAATTTGGAAGCAACCAAGATGTCCTTCAGTAGATGAGTGGATAAACTGTGGTACACTGATAAAATGGCATATTATTCAGTGATAGAAATAAATGAGCTGGCAAGCCATGAAGATATGTAAGAATCTTAAATGTGCATTACTAAGTAAAAATAGTCATCTGAAAACACTTCATACTAGTATATGATTCCAACTGGTATATGATATTCTGGAAAAGGCAAAACTATGGAGACAGTAAAAAGATTAGTGGTTGCCAGGGGTTTTGGGGAAGAGAAGCATGAATAGGTGGAGCACAAGGGAATTTCAGGGCAGTGAAACTATTCTGAATCGCAGTATAATGGTAGATACATGTCATTATATATTTGTCAAAATCCACAGAATGTACAACACAAAGAATGAAACACTGGGCTTTGGCTGATAATGATGTGTCAATGTTGGTTCATTTGATTGTAATGAACGTACCACATTAGTGTGCGATCTTGATGGTGGGGGAGGGTGTGTACGTGTGTGAAGAGCAGATATATGGGAACCCTCCTTACTTTCTGCTCAGTTTTGCTGTAAACCTAAAACTGCTCTAAAAAAGGTCTATTAATTAAAGAAAATTAAGAGCACACATATCTCTAATGCTTAAGAAAAGAATTAATGGTTCACTATAAGCATGGAAATTGTCCATAGCTAAATTAGTATAGCAGTAAAATAATTTTAGCTTATAAAAGATGGCACATAATTTTTTTTTAATTTAAAAATTTTCAATGAGACTTTGTTTTCCAAAAGGGTATTGTTTGATTGATTGACGAGACAGAAGGGAGTCCTTCCTTCAACAACAGGGATCCATAAGAGAGCATCCCCTGGTAGTGCCGTGGGTACTAGAGGCGAATGTGCAGGGATGATGGAGGGTTTCTTTCAAAGAGCGCTATGTTTTCCATTTCCAGTTATATTTTCAATTTTCCCTTCAGGACTCTCACAGTGCTCCTCCTCAGCTCCAGGCTCAGTGCAGGTCTGCCTGAGACCAGGCTGGGCTGAAAATGGACCTGTGCTACTCTGAAATAAGGGGCAAGGCTCTGAGTGCAGCTCTTTCCCCTAAGACTTTCTAGACAGAGTTGGTGAGAAAAATCCAACTTTAAGCAAACTCTGCTATGCCTCTGCCCACCAACTGCAATCTACTGTTTTTTATCCTTTTTATCTACTTTTTTTAATCCTTTTTATTTACTGGGCTACTACTAATATGAATACTATGTATGTCATATCTCTACTACTACTAATATGAATACTATGTATGTCATATCTCTAATTCATACAATAACCTTGAGGGGCAGCAATTACCATTTTAGTAAATGAAGTGAGGGATTGAAGAGATTAAGTTCCTTGCCCAGTGCCACACAGCTTTTTAGTAGTAAGCTGAGATATGAACCCAGTCCTGACTCGCTTCAAAGTCCCACACAATTCTATTAAATCGTACTGTTTCTATATTCCTTGATAACCACCATGTGCCCTCTTTGCTGAGTTGAAACACTTCTCCAGTTTCTGATCCTAGCATATCCCATTCCACTCTGTACTTGGCCACTCCCTTAGCGAAAGCCACCAGTAGCTCTGGGAAAATGATATCCCCATTCTCAGTATTGTTTCCATGGGACTTACACTGGCCAGGACAGTAGCTTCTTCTCAAGGTGAAGATTATTAGTCATTGTTAACTATTGTGTTCATCTTTCCTTCCAGTCTTGTTAGTTTAACTGCTGACATTATCTAGAAGATCTATGAGTTCTAGGCAATAGTACAGAGGAAAAACACTGTCCTTCTTGCTCAGGAAAAAAGCTAGGAAAATGGCTCAAAAATCAAAACGCTGTTTAGAATAACAGAAACCAAACACAACAATAAAAAATGATGGATTATGGAACAAAGTCTAATGTGTGAAATGTGTGAAAATATCTGGTTTTGGTAAGATAGAAACATCTAACTACGAGAGCTAACCTATGGATGAAAAACTGAAGTCATGGCCTAAAAAAGAAAACAAATCAAGTCATAAGCAATTAGCAAATAACACATGTCCTTTACCTCCTCCATTACCACTTTGTATAGTAGTTATAAAATAAAGGTTCTGTAAAGGGTTCCTTTTAATTGTTATTCATTTCTGAAACACTATCTTCTCTCTATTGCTACTATTTTTGAAAATAAGAGTTAGGTATCTACCGAATAGCAAGTAAATTTACAGTACAGATTTAACTACCTACTGGCATAATGGAAAGACAGGATATAAGCGATGAAAAAAGTTCTATAAAAAGAAAATAAATTGAAACCAGATTTTTAAAGAAACTGTATTGTAAGATAACCCTTTTATCTCTCTTTTTAATACAATACTTAAAATTTTTATTTGTGACATATAGAGATGATATAGAAAGTTCAATATTTCCATATACCCTCAAACATTGAGTCTAAACACTAGCAAAGAGAGATTTTCAAAGTAAGTGATTAAAGTCAAACCTCTGCATCCATTTTATCCTTAGCATATTTCTTTATCTTTTAGGAAAAGATGCCCCCCCCCCTTTTTTTTACCAGAAACTATCAAACAAGCTAACAGATGGCAAGGGCATCAAATCAAGTCTAATTTGGGTTGAATTCAAGTTTGATTATCTAGAGACATGAAAGCAATTTACTTATATTAGCATCAAATGCCTAATACTGATAAAAATCTTATGGAAGTATGATCCAGTAGAAAGCCTTCTGTATTGGGAGGTAAAAGGCCCCCCTCAGGCTAACTAGTTATAAAACTGCAGCAAAGTCACACATTACTTCTGCCTCAGGATCCTTTATCTGCCCAAAGGGATGACAATAACTAGTCCTCCTTTCTATGAGATACTGAGAGGATAAAATCTTAAAAAAATTTTTTTCTTCACTGGGTACGGTAGGCAGAATAATGGCCTTGCAAAGATATCCACATCCTAATCCCCAGAACCTGTGAAAATGTTACCTTATATACCAAAAGGATCTTTGCAGATATGATTACATTAGGATCTTGAGAAGAGGAAGTTATCCAGGATTATCTGGGTGAGTCTAAAGTAATGACAAGGGTCCTTAAAAATGAAGGAGAGAGGTAGAAGGATTAGAGACTGACTGATGCAATAAGACAAAGACTTGACCAGCCATTGTTGGCTTTTAAGATGGAAATGGGCCATAAGAGTGATGGTGGCCTCGTAGAATGAGTTTGGGAGTGTTCCTCCCTCTGCTATATTCTGGAAGAGTTTGAGAAGGATAGGTGTTAGCTCTTCTCTAAATGTTTGACAGAATTCACCTGTGAAGCCACCTGGTCCTGGGCTTTTGTTTGTTGGAAGATTTTTAATCACAGTTTCAATTTCAGTGCTTGTGATTGGTCTGTTCATATTTTCTATTTCTTCCTGGTTCAGTCTCGGAAGGTTGTACATTTCTAAGAATTTGTCCATTTCTTCCAGGTTGTCCATTTTATTGCCATAGAGTTCCTTGTACTAATCAATAATGATCCTTTGTATTTCTGCAGTGTCAGTTGTTACTTCTTTTTCACTTCTAATTCTATTGATTTGAGTCTTCTCCCTTTTTTTCTTGATAAGTCTGGCTAATGGTTTATCAATTCTGTTTATCTTCTCAAAGAACCAGCTTTTAGTTTTACTGATCTAGTTTTATTCACCTTTGCTGTTGTTTCCTTCATTTCTTTTTCATTTACTTCTAATCTGATCTTTATGATTTCTTTCTTTCTGCTAATTTTGGGTATTTTTTGTTCTTCTTTCTCTAATTGCATTAGGTGTAAGGTTAGATTGTTTATTTGAGATGTTTCCTGTTTCTTAAGGTAGGCTTGTATAGCTATAAACTTCCCTCTTAGAACTGCTTTTGCTGCATCCCATAAGGTTTTGGGTCGTTGTGTTTTCATTGTCATTTATTTCTAGGTATTTTTTGATTTCCTCTTTGATTTCTTCAGTGATCTCCTGGTTATGAAGTAGTGTGTTGTTTAGCCTCCATGTGTTTGTATTTCTTACAGATTTTCCCCTGTAATTGATATCTAGTCTCATAGCATTGCGGTTGCAAAACATACTTGATACAATTTCAGTTTTCTTAAATTAACCAAGGCTTGATTTTGTGACCCAAGATACGATCTATCCTGGAGAATATTCCATGAGCACTTGAGAAGAATGTGTATTCTGTTGTTTTTGGGTGGAATGTCCTATAAATATCAATTAAGTCCATCTTGCTTAATGTATCATTTAAGGCTTGTGTTTCCTTATTTATTTTCATTTTGGATGATCTGTCTATTGGTGAAAGTGGGGTGTTAAAGTCTCCTACTATGATTGTGTTAGTGTCGAGCTCACCTTGCATGTCTGTTAGTATTCGCCTTATGTATTGAGGTGCTCCTATGTTGGGTGCATAAATATTTACAATTGTTATATCTTCTTCTTGGAATGATCCCTTGATCATTATGTAGTGTCCTTCTTTGTCTCTTTAATAGTCTTTGTTTTAAAGTCTATTTTGTCTGATATAAGAATTGCTACTCCAGCTTTCTTTTGATTTCCATTTGCATGGAATATCTGTTTCCATCCCCTCACTTTCAGTCTGTATGTGTCCCTAGGTCAGAAGTGGGTCTCTTGTAGACAGCATATATATGGGTCTTGTTTTTGTATCCATTCAGCCAGTCTATGTCTTTTGGTTGGAGCATTTAATCCATTTACATTTAAGGTAGTTATCGAAATGTATGTTCCTATTACCATTTTCTTAATTGTTTTGGGTTTATTATTGTAGTTCTTTTCCTTCTCTTGTGTTTCCTGCCTAGAGAAGTTCCTTTAGCATTTGTTGTAAAGCTGGTTTGGTGGTGCTGAATTCTCTTAGCTATTACTTGCCTGTAAAGCTTTTAATTTCTCCATCAAATCTGAAAGAGTTCCATGCTGGCTAGAGTAATCTTGGTTGTAGGTTTTTCTCTTTCATCACTTTAAATATGTCCTGGCACTCCCTTCTGGCTTACAGAGTTTCTGCTGAAAGATCAGCTGTTAACCTTATGGGGATTCCCTTATGTGCTACTTGTTGCTTTTCCCTTGCTGATTTTAATATTTGTTCTTTGTATTTAATTTTTGATAGTTTGATTAATATGTGTCTTGGTGTGTTTCTCCTTGGATTTATCCTGTATGGGACTCTCTGTGCTTCCTGGACTTGACTAATCCTTTCCCATACTAGAACAAAAAATTTCACAATTTGTATGGAAACACAAAAGACCCCGATTAGCCAAAGCAATCTTGAGAAAGAAAAACGGAGCTGGAGGAATCAGGCTCCCTGACTTCAGACTATACTACAAAGCTACAGTAATCAAGACAGTATGGTACTGGCATAAAAATAGAAATATAGATCAAGGGAACAGGATAGAAAGCCCAGAGATAAACCTACGCACATATGGTCACCTTATTTTTGATAAAGGAGGCAAGAATACACAGTGGAGAAAAGACAGCCTCTTCAATAAGCGGTGCTGGGAAAACTGGACAGCTACATGTAAAAGAATGAAATTAGAACATTCCCTAATACCACACACAAAAAAACTCAAAATGGATTAAAGATCTAAATGTAAGGCCAGATACCAACAACTCTTAGAGGAAAATATAGGCAGAACACTCTATGACATAAATCACAGCAAGATCCTTTGTGACCCACCTCCTAGAGAAATGGAAATAAAAACAGAAATAAACAAATGGGACCTAATGAAACTTAAAAGCTTTTCCACAGCAAATGAAACCATAAACAAGACGAAAAGACAACCCTCAGAATGGGAGAAAATATTTGCAAATGAAGCAACTGACAAAGGATTAATCTCCAAAACATACAAACAACTCATGAAGCTCAATATCAAAAAAGCAAACAACCCAACCCAAAAATGGGCAGAAGACCTAAATAGACATTTCTCCAAAGAAGATATACAGATTGCCAACAAACACATGAAAGAATGCTCAACATCATTAATCATTAGAGAAATGCAAATCAAAACTACAATGAGATATCATCTCACACCAGTCAGAATGGCCATCATCAAAAAATCTACAAACAATAAATGCTGTAGAGGGTGTGGAGAAAAGGAAAGCCTCCTGCACTGTTGGTGGGAATATAATTGATACAGCCACTATGGAGAACAGTATGGAGATTCCTTGAAAAACTAATAATAGAACTAGCATACGACCCAGCAGTCCCACTACTGGGCATATACCCCGAGAAAACCATAATTCAAAAAGAGTCATGTACCAAAATGTTCATTGCAGCTCTATTCACAGTAGCCAGGACATGGAAGCAACCTAAGTGTCCATCAACAGATGAATGGATAAAGAAGATGTGGCACATATATACAACGGAATATTACTCAGTCATAAAATGGAATGAAACTGAGTTATTAGTAGTGAGGTGGATGGACCTAGAGACTGTCATTCAGAGTGAAGTAAGTCAGAAAGAGAAAAACAAATACCGTATGCTAACACATATATATCGAATCTAAAATAAACAAAAAACAGAAAAACGTCAGAAGAAACTAGGTGCAAGATGGGAATAAAGATGAAGACCTACTAGAGAATGGACTTGAGGATACGGCGAGGGGGAAGGGTAAGCTAGGACAAAGTGAGAGAGTGGCATGGACATATATACACTACCAAACCTAAAACAGATAGCTAGTGGGAAGCAGCCACATAGCACAGGGAGATCAGCTCGGTGCTTTGTGACCACCTAGAGGGGTGGGATGGGTGGGAGGGAGGGAGGGAGAAGCAAGAGGGAAGAGATATGGGGACATATGTATACATATAATTGATTCACTTTGTTATAAAGCAGAAACTGACACACCATTGTAAAGCAATTATACTCTAATAAAGATGCTAAAAAAAGAAATGGGCCATAAGGCAAGGAATGCAAGGCAGCCTTTAGAAGCTGGAAAAGGCAAGCAAAAGAACTCTCCTTCAAAAGGAATGCAACCCTGACAAAAATGCGATTCTAAAACACTGAGACTAATTTTAGACTTCTGATCTCCAGAACTGTTAAGATAATAAATTTGTGTTGTTTTAAACCACTAAGTCCACTATAATTTCTTAGAGCAGTAATAGGAAACTAATGCACTGGGATCAATCTCAGCTCTGACACTTGGGTCAGTTTTTAATGTTTCTGAACTTTAGTTTCCTTATCTGGAAAATGGGGATTAAGATTGACAACTACTTGTTGCAACAGATATCAAATAGGATAAGTGCTGAGTGCTATTCAGTGATTTTTAAAAAAAAGTTAGCTATTTGTTTACTACTTCTTATGTTACACTAAGGCAATATAATGCAATTACTTTACAAAATCTAAATGCAACTCATAGTTTCCGTATACTGTGCACAAGAAATGTGCATTAAAGCTTCTATCATTATATAGAAGTCATTGGCTTGTTCTCATAGACTGTAAGGTTCATGTTCTTTTAGATCTCAAATTTACCAAAGAAGAAATATGTGTGTAATTTGTTTTAAACCCGGTTTATACATCCAGTATAAAGTCAAGACTCACCACTAATTTTTATTCTTTTTTTCTCTTTATCCTTCAGGAAAAGGTGTCTTATATACCACAAAACTTTCAACGACAAAGATTATAAAATTTAAGATAGAAAGACAGATCATCATACTCCCACCTTTTTTTTTTTTTTTTTTTTTTTTTGCGGTATGCAGGCCTCTCACTGTTGTGACCTCTCCCGTTGCGGAGCACAGGCTCCGGACGCGCAGGCTCAGTGGCCATGGCTCACGGACCCAGCCGCTCCGTGGCATGTGGGATCTTCCCGGACCAGGGCACGAACCTGTGTCCCCTGCATCGGCAGGCAGACTCTCAACCACTGCGCCACCAGGGAAGCCCCCATACTCCCACCTTTTAGTTTTACTAATAAAGAAAGAAATTCATGAGGAAGTTAAATGGATTTGGTTTGTTACCAATACTCAGCCAGTTCATGTCAGGGATGGATTACGCCCTGGGTTTTCTACCTCCAGATTTGTGCTATTTTTTTACAGTAGGGATTAACAAACTACAGCCCATGGGTCAAATCTTGTCTGCCACCTGTTTTTTGTAAATAAAATTTTATTGGAACACAGGCACACCCATCATTTACATATTGTCTGCAGCTGTTTTCCTAATACCAAGGCAGAGCTGAGCAGTTGCACAGAGACTGTGTGGATGGCAAAGCTTAAGGTATTTATGACCTGGCCCTTTTACAGGAAGAGTGCTGATCCCTGTACTACAGTGCATTGCTTCTCAAGGCATGGAAGCTTAATTTATCTTATAAAAGGTTTCAAAACAATAGATTTTGAAAATGAACTTGCAGCAAAGTTTAACACACATAAAGGAATACTATGGCTTAATGTATCATACAACATTAAATATGTATGAAATTCTGTGCAGTGCAGGTACTATGGCTCCACTAAGATACCATGGGGGTGAGTTCAACAACTTTGACTAAATGATGTTGATTTAATAACAGCAAAAAATTCACCTCAGCATACAAATGCCAAGCAAAATTAGGTAATAACTTGTCATTGCTGTAATCATTATTTAATAGGAACTACTGTAAACATATTTGATCATAATTTATCTTAAACATTGATAATTATTAAAAATAATGTAAAACACTATGTTTCCTTCATAAAACATTTATTCATTAATATTTATTGAGTACCTCATCCTAGTGGGATTAAACACCTTTTATAAGACAAACACCCATGTTTTCTTATGATCAAGTAAGGGGAAAGGCACTAATAATTATTGGGTGTGAAGAAGTACCAGGAACTAAAACATATAACCACTGAATTTTCAAAATAAACATATGAAGAAAGAATTCTTATTTCCATCTTTACAGCTGAAGAAACAGACTCAGGGAAAGTGAGCATCCCACCAAGGTTACACCAGTAGGGCTATTAGGTGGCTGAGCTGGGACTTTGGCTCAAGCTTTTCAGTCTCTAAGATTCCCTTTTCATTACTTCTCCTACGGTTAATAATGTGTTCAGATTCAACAATCTCTTGTATATTTGGTATAGAACTGTGGGTCTCAGATGACTACTTGTTCAAGTACTTTGGATTCAAAGTGCCTTCTGAGAAAATTAAAAATTGGCCTTGCCTTTAGTTACTTTCCATGGTGAAGTGAAACAGTCCTAAGTTTGGGCAAAAAGATAAATCAGGCTCCTAAATTTTTAAAAACTAAATGTCAATTTTGCCATTTATACAATTTCATCATGCAAAGTATGTTGATCTCCCTTGGACTCAGTAATACAGGATACAGGAGAGAGACCTTTGAGATGGCAGAGGAGTAAGACGTGGAGATCACCTTCCTCCCCACAAATACATCAGAAATACATCTACATGTGGAACAACTCCTACAGAACACCTACTGAACGCTGGCAGAAGACCTCAGACTTCCCCAAAGGCAAGAAAGTTCCCACGTACCTGGGTAGGGCAAAAGAAAAAACAGAGCCAAAAGAATGGGGACGGGACCTGCACCTCGGGTAGGAGCTGTAAAGGAGGAAAAGTTTCCACACACTAGGAAGCCCCTTCACTGGTGGAGACAGGGGGTGGCTGTGGGGAAGCTTCAGAGCCACGGAGAGCGCAGCAACAGGGGTGCAGAGGGCAAAGCGGAGAGATTCCCGCACAGAGGATCGGTGCCGACCAGCACTCACCAGCCGGAGAGGTTTGCCTGCTCACCCGCCGGGGCGGGTGGGGGCTGGGAACTAAGGCTCCGGCTTCGGAGGTCAGATCCCAGGGAGAGGACTGAGGTTGGCTGCGTGAACACAGCCTGAAGGGGGCTAGTGCACCACAGCTAGCCCAGAGGGAGTCCGGGAAAAAGTCTGGAACTGCCTAAGGGGCAAGAGACCATTGTTTCGGGGTGCGCGAGGAGAGGATTCACAGCACCGCCTAAACGAGCTCCAGAGACAGGCACAAGCTGTGGCTATCAGCGTGGACCCCACAGACGGGCATGAAATGCTAAGGCTGCTGCTGAAGTCACCAAGAAGCCTGTGTGTGAGCACAGGTCACTATCCACACTTCCTCTCCCCACAGCCTGTGCAGCCCGCCACTGCCAGGGTCCCATAATCCAGGGACAACTGCCCCAGAAGAACGCGGCGCGCCTCAGACTGTTGCAACATCACGCTGGCCTCTGCCGCCTCAGGCTCGCCCTGCATTCCGTACCCGCCTTCCCCCTAGCCTGAGTGAGGCAGAGGCCCTGAATCAGCTGCTACTTTAACACCGTCCTGTCTGGGAAGAAACAGAGGCACTCAGGCAACCAACACGCAGAGGCGGGGCCAGTGCAAAGCTGAACCCCAGGAGCTGTGCGAACAAAGAAGAGGAAGGGAAATTTCTCACAGCAGCCTCAGGAGCAGTGGATTAAATCTCCACAATCAACTTGATGTACCCTGCATCTGTGGAATACCTGAATAGACAACGAATCATCCCAAATTGAGGCAGTGGACTTTGGGAGCAACTGTACACTTGGAGTTTGCTTTCTGCAAATAATTTGTTTCTGGTTATATGTTTATCTTAGTTTAGTATTTAGAGTTTATTTTCATTGGTAGATTTGTTTATTGATTTCGTTGCTCTCTTCCTTTCTTTTTTATATATATACAGATATATATATATATATATTTTTTTTTCCTTTTTCTCTTTTTGTGAGTGTGTATGTGTATGCTTCTTTGTGTGATTTTGTCTGTATAGCTTTGCTTTTACTATTTGTCCTAGGGCTCTCTCTGTCCATTTTTTTTTTAAATATAGTTTTTAGCGCTTGTTATCATTGGTGAATTTGTTTTTTGGTTTGGTTGCTCTCTTTCTTTCTTTCTTTTCTATTTTGTTAAAATTACTTTTTAATTTTTTAATAATTTTAAACTTTTTTCAATTTAAGAACTTTATTTTATTTTTTCTTTCTTTCTTATTTTTTTCTCCCTTTTGCTCTGAGCCGTGTAGCTGACAGGGTCCTGTTGCTCCGGACAGGTGTCAGGCCTGTGCCTCTGAGGAGGGAGAGCCGAGTTCAGGACATTGATTCACCAGAGACCTCCCAACTCCACATAATATCAAATGGCGAGAACTCTCCCAGAGACCTCCATCTCAACGCTAAGACTCAGCTCCACTCAACAACCAGCAAGCTCCAGTGTTGGACACCCTATGCCAAACAAATAGCAAGACAGCAATACAACCCCACCCATTAGCAGAGAGGCTGCCTACAATCATAAGAAGGTCACAGAAACCCCAAAACACATCACAGGATGTGGTTCTGCCCACCAGAATGACAAGATCCAGCCTCATCAACCAGAACACAGGCACAAGTCCCCTCCACCAGGAGGCCTACACAACCCACTAAATCAAACTTAGACACTGGGGGAAGACACCAAAAACAATGGGAACTACAAACCTGCAGCCTGCAAAAAAGGAGACCCCAGGGCTTCCCTGGTGGCACAGTAGTTGAGAATCTGCCTGCCAACGCAGGGGACACGGGTTCGAGCCCTGGTCTGGGAAGATCCCACATGCCCCGAAGCAACTAGGCCCGTGAGCCACAACTACCGAGCCTGCACGTCTGGAGCCTGTGCTCCACAACAAGAGAGGCTGCGATAGTGAGAGGCCCGCGGCCCCCACTTGCCGCAACTAGAGTAAGCCCTCGCACAGAAACGAAGACCCAACACAGCCAAAAATAAATAAATAATTAATTAAGACCACATATTAAAAATAAATGAATAAAATCTTTAAAAAAAAAAAAAAGGAGACCTCAAACACAGTAAGTTAAGCAAAATGAGAAGACAGAGAAACACACAGCAGATGAAGGAGCAAGGTAAAAACCCACCAGACCAAACAAAGAGGAAATAGGCAGTCTACCTGAAAAAGAATTCAGAGTAATTATAGTAAAGATGATCCAAAATCTTGGAAATAGAATAGAGAAAATACAAGAAACATTTAACAAGGAACTAGAAGAACTAAAGAGCAAACAAACAGTGATGAAGAACACAATAAATGAAATTAAAAATTCTCTAGAAAGAATCAGTAGCAGAATAACTGCGGCAGAACGGATAAGTGATCTGGAAGACAAAATAGTGGAAATAATGACTGCAGAGCAGAATAAAGAAAAAACAATGAAAACAAGTGAGGACCGTCTTGGAGACCTCTGGGACAACATTAAATGCACCAGCATTTGAATTATAGGGGTCCCAGAAGAAGAAGAGAAAAAGAAAGGGACTGAGAAAATATTTGAAGAGATTATAGTTGAAAACTTACCTAATATGGGAGAGGAAATAGTCAATCAAGTCCAGGTAGTGCAGAGAGTCCCATACAGGATATATCCAAGGAGAAACATGCCAAGACACACATTAATCAAACTATCAAAAATTAAATACAAAGAACAAATATTAAAAGCAGCAAGGGAAAAGCAACAAATAACATACAAGGGAATCCCCATAAGGTTAACAGCTGATCTTTCAACAGAAACTCTGCAAGCCAGAATGGAGTGGCAAGATATATTTAAAGTGATGAAAGGGAAAAACCTACAACCACGATTACTCTACCCAGAAAGGATCTCACTCAGATTCAACAGAGAAATTAAAACCTTTACAGACAAGCAAAAGCTAAGAGAACTCAGCAACAAATGCTAAAGGAACTTCTCTAGGCAGGAAACACAAGAGAAGGAAAAGACCTAAAATAACAAACCCAACACAATTAAGAAAATGGTAATAGGAACATACATTTCGATAACTACCTTAAATGTAAATGGTTAAAATGCTCCAACCAAAAGACACAGACTGGCTGAATGGATACAAAAACAAGACCCATATATATGCTGTCTACAAGAGACCCACTTCAGACCTAGGGACACATACAGACTGAAAGTGAGGAGATGGAAAAAGATATTCTATGCAAATGGAAATCAGAAGAAAGCTGGAGTTGCAATTCTCATATCAGACAAAAGAGACTTTAAAATAAAGACTATTACAAGAGACGAAGAAGGACACTACATAATGATCAAGGGATCATTCCAAGAAGAAGATATAACAATTGTAAATATTTATACACTCAACACAGGAGCACCTCAAAACATAAGGCAAATGCTAACAGCCATAAAAGGGGAAATCAACAGTAACACAATCATAGTAGGGGGCTTTAAAACCTCACTTTCACCAATGGACAGATCACCCAAAATGAAAATAAATAAGGAAACACAAGCTTTAAATGAAACATTAAACAAGATGCACTTAATTGATATTTATAGGACATCCCATATAAAAACAGCAGAATACACTTTCTTCTCAAATGCTCATGGAATATTCTCCAGGATAGATCATATCTTGGGTCATAAATCAAGCCTTGGTAAATCTAAGAAAACTGAAATTGTATCAGGTATCTTTTCCAACCACAATGCTATGAGGCTAGATATCAATTACAGGAAAAAATCTGTAAAAAATACAAACACATGGAGGCTACACAGTACACTACTTAATAACCAAGAGATCACTGAAGAAATCAAAGAGGAAATCAAAAAATACCTAGAAACAAATGACAATGAAAAAACGATGACTGCAAACCTATGGGATGTAGCAAAAGCAGTTCTAAGACGGAAGTTTATAACAATACAATCCTACCTGAAGAACAAGAAACATCTCAAATAAATAACCTAACCTCACATCTAAAGAAATTAGAGAAAGAAGAACAAGAAACCCTCAAAGTTAGGAGAAGGAAAGAAATCATAAAGATCAGATCAGAAATAAATGAAAAAGAAATGAAGGAAATGATAGCAAATATCAATAAAACTAAAAGTTGGTTCTTTGAGATGATAAACAACATTGATAAACCATTAGCCAGACTCATCAAGAAAAAACAGGGGAAGATTTTGGGCTTCCTTGGTGGCGCAGTGGTTGAGAGCCTGCCTGCTGATGTGGGGGACGTGGGTTTGTGCCCCGGTCCGGCAGGATCCCGCATGCTGGGGAGCAGCTGGGACCATGAGCCATGGCCGCTGAGCCTGTATGTCCGGAGCCTGTGCTCCGCAACGGGAGAGGCCACAACAGTGAGCAGCCCGCATACCGCAAAAAAACAAAACAAAACAAAACAGAAGATTCAAATCAACAGAATTAGAAATGAAAAAGGAGAAGTAACAACTGACACTGCAGAAAAACAAAGGATCATGAGACACTACTACAAGTGACTTAATGCCAATAAAATGGACAACCTGGAAGAAATTGGCAAATTGTTAGAAAAACACAACCTTCCAAGACTGAACCAGGAAGAAACAGAAAATATAAACAGACCAATCACAAGCACTGAAATTGAGACTGTGATTAAAAATCTTCCAACAAAAAAAAGCCCAGGATCAGATGGCTTCACAGGCGAATTCTATCAAACATTTAGAGAAGAGCTAACACCTTCTCAAACTCTTCCAAAATACAACAGAGGGAGGAACACTACCAAACTCATTCTACGAGGCCACCATCATCCTGATACCAAAACCAGACAAAGATGTCAAAAAGAAAAAAAACTACAGGCCAATATCACTGATGAATATAGATACAAAAATCCTCAATAAAATACTAGCAAGCAGAATCCAACAGCACATTAAAATGATTATACATCATGATCAAGTGGGCTTTACCCCAGGAATGCAAGGATTCTTCAATATATGCAAATCAATCAATGTGATAAACCATATTAACAAATTGAAGGAGAAAAACCATATGATCATCTCAATAGATGCAGAAAAAGCTTTTGACAAAATCCAACACCCATTTATGATAACAGCCCTCCAGAAAGTAGGCATAGAGGGAACTTACCTCAACAAAATAAAGGCCATATGTGACAAACCCACAGCCAACATCGTCCTCAATGGTGAAAAACTGAAACCATTTCCACTAAGATCAGGAACAAGAGAAGGTTGCTCACTCACACCACTATTATTCAACATTGTTTTGGAAGTTTTAGTCACAGCAATCAGAAGAAAAAGAAATAAAAGGAATCCAAGTTGGAAAAGAAGTAAAGCTGTCACTTTGCAGGTGACATGATACTATACATAGAGAATCCTAAAGATGCTACCAGAAAACTACTAGAGCTAATCAATGAATTTGGTAAAGTAGCAGGATACAAAATTAATGCACAGAAATCTCTTGCATTCCTATACACTAATAATGAAAAATCTGAAAGAGAAATTAAGGAAACACTCCCATTTACCACTGCAACAAAAAGAATAATATACCTAGAAATAAACCTACCTAAGGAGACAAAAGACCTGTATGCAGAAAACTATAAGACACTGATGAAAGAAATTAAAGATGATAAAAACAGATGGAGAGATATACCATGTTCTTGTATTGGAAGAATCAACATTGTGAAAATGACTGTACTACGCAAAGCAAACTACAGATTCAATGCAATCCATATCAATTTACCAATGGCATTTTTCACAGAGCTAGAACAAAAAACTTCACAATTTGTATGGAAACACAAAAGACTCCGAATAGCCAAGGCAATCTTGAGAAAGAAAAATGGAGCTGAAGGAATCAGGCTCCCGGATTTTAGACTATACTACAAAGCTACAGTAATCAAGAGAGTATGGTACTGGCACAAAAATAGAAACATACATCAATAGAACAGGATAGAAAGCCCAAAAGAGAAACCCACGCACATATGGTCACCTTAAGTTTGATAAAGTAGGCAAGAATATACAATGGAGAAAAGACACCCTCTTCAATAAGTGGTGCTGGGAAAACTGGAAAGCTACATGTAAAAGAATGTAATTAGAACACTCCCTAACACCATACACAAAAATAAACTCAAAATGGATTAAAGACGTAAATGTAAGGCCAGACACCATCAAACTCTTAGAGGAAAACATAGGTAGAACAATCTGTGACATAAGTCACAGCAAGATCCTTTTTGACCCACCTCCTAGGGAAATGGAAATAAAAACAAATGGGGCCTAATGAAACTTAAAAGCTTTGCACAGCAAAGGAAATCATAAACAAGACAAAAAGACAACCCTCAGAATGGGAGAAAATATTTGCAAATGAAGCAACTGACAAAGGATTAATCTCCAAAATTAACAAGCAGCTCATGCAGCTCAATATCAAAAAACAAACAACCCAACCCAAAAATGGGCAGAAGATCTAAATAGACATTTCTCCAAAGAAGATATACAGATTGCCAACAAACACATGAAAGAATGCTTATCATCACTAATCATTAGAGAAATGCAAATCAAAAGTACAATGAGGTATCACCTCACACCAGTCAGAATGGCCATCATCGAAAAATCTACAAACAGTAAATGCTGGAGAGGGTGTGGAGAAAAGGGAACCCTCTTTCACTGTTGGTGGGAATGTAAATTGATACAGCCACTATGGAGAACAGTATGGAGGTTCCTTAAAAAACTAAAAATAGAACTACCATACGACCCAGCAATCCCACTACTGGGCATATACCCTGAGAAAACCATAATTCAAAAAGAGTCATATACCACAATGTTCACTGCAGCTCTATTTACAACAGCCAGGACATGGAAGCAACCTAAGTGTCCAGGGACAGATGAATGGGTAAAGAAAATGTGGCACATATATACAATGAAGTATTACTCAGCCATAAAAAGAAATGAAATTGAGTTATTTGTAGTGAGGTGGATGGACTTAGAGTCTGTCATACAGAGTGAAGTAAGCCAGAAGGAGAAATACAAATACCGTATGCTAACACATATATATGGAATCTAAGAAAAAAAAAAATGGTCATGAAGAACCCAGGGGCAGGACGGGAATAGAGACACACACCTACTAGAGAATGGACTTGACATGGGTAGGGGGAAGGGTAAGCTGGGACAAAGTGAGAGAGTGGCATGGACATATATACAGTACCAAATGTAA
Organism: Phocoena phocoena; assembly: GCF_963924675.1. Lineage (NCBI taxonomy): Eukaryota > Metazoa > Chordata > Mammalia > Artiodactyla > Phocoenidae > Phocoena > Phocoena phocoena. The sequence continues at coordinate 117,876,067 of NC_089220.1, read as the reverse complement.
ATCCGATAGCTAGTGGGAAAACAGCTGCATAGCACAGGGAGATCAGCTCGGTGCTTTGTGACCACCTAGAGGGGTGGGATAGGGAGGGTGGGAGGGAGGGAGGCTCAAGAGGGAAGAGATATGGGGATATATATATGTATAGCTGATTCGCTTTGTTATAAAGCAGAAACTGACACACCATTGCAAAGCAATTATACTCCAATAAAGATGTTTAAAAGATTTATATATATGGAAATTGAAAGAGAAAAAAATAACACAGGATACAAGAATATCTGAGACTCATGAAAGAATCTGATAAAATTGATGAAATCCAGTTTATTCTGACAGTCTGCTTGCTACTCTTTGGTAGAAGCCAAACAAGGGAGATTTTCATTATCTGGCCCCTTCACTAAATTCTATACATGTGTATACATCATCTACAAGCAAGAAAATAGGGCAATGTTATCCCAAAAGTCCTGTTGAAAGGTCTCCAATGAATTTGGACTTAATATTATGCATCTGGCTTTTTTATTAAAAAGCAATATGGGAAACATCTAATCCGAGACCATTTATAGCTCTTTTGCAAAACCCCACTGAGTTGTTTATTATACCCAATGTCCCATACATAGGATCCATGTAATATCTCCTAGAGTTTAGTGTAAGCAAAAATCATCTTTTTCATTTATCAAATGAGAAACTTTTTAAAGAAACATATAAACTAGTAATCTGAAAAAAAATAGGAAATTCGTTTGTTGGATAAAGTAAATTTTGAGACATCACAATTCCCTATGCTAAATTCCCAAAGCAATATGTCTGCAATCAGAAAAGACTGAAATCCAGTTAACTGGAACCTTTCATTAAATGGAATGATGTTCTACCCACTGCTTTCGAAAAGAGAAAATAAATAACAAGATATGCAAAAATCAGATTCTGGGGGATCTAAGATAAATTAGAAATGGTCCCTGACTCCATTCACCTCAAAATTAGCCTAGTAGGGGAGCTGAAATATACAAATAAAATGACAAAATATAGAAACATAGAAAATGAGAAGTAGCATCCCAAGACTTATAGATAAAGAATTCCGGGAGTTCAGAGAAATGAACTAGTGCCCAGGTATTTAGAATGTCTGATGTTCTTATTCTTTACTAAATGTTCAAGTTTCCATCTAGAATTATTTATCTCCAGTCTAAAGAACTTCCTTTAGCATTTCTTGTGGTGCAGGTCCCTTGGTAGTAAATTCTCCCTGATTTTTTTATCTGAAAATGTAATTTGTCTTCATTGTTTTTATTAAATTGATGTATAATTTACATATCATTAGTTTTAGGTGCACAATGTAATGTGATACTTGAATATTGTATGTATTGCAAAATGATCACCACAGTAAGTCCAGCCTTCCTTCTTGAATAATGTTTTTGCTTGGTATAGAATTCTAGGTTGACAGTTCATTTTTTTCCAGATGCTATTCTACTCTTTTCTGTCCTCAGTGATTTCTGATGAGAATCCAACTATTATATACCTACCATCTAACAGATCTTTGAGGCTTTGTTCATTTCCCCCATCTTTCTTTTTTTTCTCTTGGATAATTAATATTCATTGATTTGAGATCACTTACTCTTTCCTCTGTTATGTCCACTCAGCTGTTTTTCAGTTCTAGAACTTCCATTTGGTCTTTTGTTGTTTCTGTTTTACTGCCAAGACTTTCCATTTCTCTGCTGAGATTTTCATGCATTGAAAACATGTTTTACTTCATTGATAACAGTTATAATAGCTGTTTTGAAACCCTTGTATATTAATTCCAACACCTGGTTCGCCTTGATGTTGGAAACAACAGATCGTCTTTTCAACTGAGAATGTGTTTCATTTTCCTGCTTCTTTGTATATCAAATAATTTTGGATTGTGTTGTGGAGACTTTGGCTTCTGTTATTTTTCTCTCGTACTTTTTTGTTTTAGTGATTCTTTTCTTTATTTAAAAAATTTTTTTGGCTAGTCTCTAACTGTAAACATTTCCTTTTGTATAGATCTTTTGCTTTCAGTTGGGCTGGGCTGAGTCTATTCTAGGCATGTATGGTTCAAAGGTCAATCATAGATGTAGGCAGACAAATACCTGGAGACCTTCTGTCTGGCTCTTTCTTTTGCACACCACACTCTCTTCAGCATTCCCAGTTTCTCATTTTCTCTTTTCTGGTTCACCAGACCACGAAGGCTACAGGTTTTTCTGTGTCTGCACCATTGTCATCCATTTTGCACTGCAAAGACTGCATTTACTCCCTGGTTGAAAGGGACTTAGTTGTATAGCTCCTTGTCTCCCTTCTCCAAGTGAGTATGGGTTATTTCTAAGGGTGGTATGGAGAAAGAAGTGTAGGGCATTCTAAGCTATTTAAGGAAAGGTATGTAGGTAAGAAAGCATATGAACAGTGAGATGCAGTGAGGTGGGAAATAATGATGAAATGTTAAGTTAGAATTAAATTATGTAACTTGTTGAATGCTAGTTATGCCTAGGAGTATGACCAATAAAATACACATTTCAGGTAGAAGGATGATATGCTTGTATCTATATTTTAGCTTGAGATAAATCTATCTGTACTGTTTAAAATGAACTACAATATGGAGGATGATGGGAGGTAGGGAGAGTAGTAAGGTAGCAGTTCCAGTAGGGCAGGTGGGAGGTAATGAGGTCTTAACTAGGCTACTGGCAGAGGGAATAGAAAGGAAGGAATAGAAATGAAATGATTTAGCAAATGACTTACTGATGACTCTAAGATTCATCAATAATCTGAATTACCACAAAAGAATAAATCTTCCTGTTATTAGGCAGGGAGTATCCCTTTCATTATTTATTTCATAGTGAGGACTACTATAAAAGCAAATCAATGTAAAATTACTCTTTAGATGTATGAGTCTGGTTCATCTGGTGAGCAACAGATAATTATAGACTGTAGTTATCTATATCAGATACCATATAGCAGGTATCCTTCTATCAGGATATACCTATATGGTGGGAAATGAAAACCAAACTTATTTCCCACACCCACATCCTAATAGGGTGTAAAGCTGCCATTAATGCAAGCCCAGTTATAGGACTGTTCATACTACTGTCTCATCAGTACTTCTATAACCGAAGAATCTGAACCGTAGACTGGAAAAGAACTAAAACCTCTTTTTGATTGATACTGCAAAAACAAAATTGACTTTCAAGCCATCATAGGTTCAATCCCCTGGTCAGGGAACTAAGATCCCACATGCCGCGAGGAGCAGCTCCCTGCACCCCCCCCACCCCCCAAAAAAGTAGAAGTCTTTTCAAGGGTGATAAGACATACATAAAACATCCCCAAACATACAAAGAAACAAAGGTAAAAACAAAAATAAGCACATTAAATACATGTGTTTTGATCTTGCAATTTCTAAGAATTTATCTAAAGGAAGGCATGCTATGCTTTATGATTAACTTACATGCACAAACAATTTTCTATAGGATGTTCAGTACAGTGTTATTTATGATAGGGAAATGAGAGACAACTTAAATATCCCATAATAGGGTATTGGTAACTTAAGAGAGTATGGCGATATGACAGAATATTATACAGTTAATGAAATAGAGATGGTTACTTAAAGACATTGAAAATAGTCTATAAAACATAACTAGGTTTAAAAAGTATACTACATCTAGAATAATCCCAGTTTTGCTAAAAACAATGCACATAAATCTAATAAAAAAGGTTGAAAGACTAATAAATAAAATGTTAAATGAAAATGTATATATTCCAGATTTTCTACTACAAGCATATTTCACTCAACATTACTTTCATAATCTGAAAAAAATTACATTGAGTTACTAAAAAAGAGTCTCATATGCCCTTTACCCACATGCAATATACTCTAGATATTCTTGCTCTGATGGCTACACATAAACCTTCTGCTCTGTCACTGCAGTTCTGAATGAGTCTGGCAAAGATAATTCTGAATGTCTATCAATAGTCAGTCACCTGGGAGGGATTACATCAAACTGTTATGAGTTTGGGGACCCAAATGACCGCCCTCTATTGCGGACCAATACTAAAGTAAGACTATGTGTGTCCTAGGCAATATTTGTTATCTAGAGGTGAGAGGCTAGTGCATTAACCAGGTTTTATATTAAATGTCTTCATCATTTGTGAGCAGCCAGATGGTTGGTAATATGTGTAGGTATTTTGAAACATAGGCTGGCTGATTTCAATTAGCTTTGAAGTGAGACAAATGATAGTGCAGATCTAAGCCCAGGGGTACTGAGAGAATATTTTCTTTCAGATGAATACCCCAACCTAGAGTTCCCAATTATATAACAAAGCTAATGGGTTATCCTGGAACATGTGCTGTTAGAAAGAATCTCTGTTATGAAGCACCTAACTGAGCAAATAATTCATGCCCAGGGTCAGGAAAACCAGCTAATGTGAGGAAAGGGAAGTTTTTTTAAAAAAAACCAGTATAGCCTATATGCTTGTGTTTCAGAGTGCACTAAGGTTTGTGAGGGATTTCGACAGCAAATAAAAATACTTCTATGGGAAGGTGAAGTAGTTTTGGGCCAAATCAAAGGCTCTGCCTGAAAAGATTAGTAACTGAACAAATGTTGGCTTTTCCAGGCTTAGCATACAATGCCAATTTTATGTCATTTTCCTCAAGATGCCAGCTGTGCTGTTCCTGATGATTCTCCTCTCTACTATACTGAGAAAAAGGACACAGAAGAGTCCTTGAGAATGTCACTATGTGGGCATATCTTGGCCTCAAAAATTCAGACAAGTCAGGATAGAATGGAATTAATTCTCTTTTTCAAAATAGGCTGAGAATCTAGAATTTAATTTCATTTATGAATCATAGGGATCTAACGGTCATTGAGAAAAGTGATTTGACTCCAAGTCTCCCAAAGAAATCAAATGAGTTATCTTTTTAAAAACATAAAGTAAAACAGAAACATAAATAAAAATTAAACATAATTTTAACTTTTAATTTTCTTTCACAGGAAACAGTTCACTTTTTTTCCCCCTCCTTGTTAGCTACATTGCTAATGAAATCCCTGATGTTAAGCAAATTAAATGGTTTTTAATGCTTGTTTCATCCCATTCAGTGACTAAGATGCTTATTATTAACTGCTAAATGCCTACCATACTATAGGTACTATACCAGGTACTTCATACACATTATTGCTAATCACTAACCATCCCAATGACCTTATGTAGGTAACTATTTTCAGTTTACAGACTAATGAATTGAGAGTCAAAGAAATTAAGTAACCTGACCAAGATCACACAGTCCAGGTCCCACTCCAAAACCCATGCCCTCTCCATATAACCATAATTAAATGGAAAGATCTCTGTTAGTCAATTGCTCTCAGTGACTCAATTATCTTACAATGAAGAAACAATGAAAGACCACTATGGCTTGAGACAAAGCATGGAGTTTCCACTAATAAAGGGGCACACCTTCCAGGTGCAATTTTCTTTCTCATAGGATAAATAAGCATTCTGAAATAGTCTGAAGTGGCCAAATAAACGGCAAACAGCTAATCTTTTTTTTTAATGCTTAATTTTTTTTTTTTTGGCCACACCACGCAGCATGTGGGGAACTTAGTTCCCTGACCAGGGATCGAACCCATGCCCCCTCCAGTGGAAGCGTGCAGTCTTAACCACTGGACCGCCAGGGAAGTTCCCCAAACAGCCAATCTTATAGGCAAAAAGGCAAACACAGTAAGGAGACAGGAGCTACAAGGTAATAAGAACAATTATTTAGACTCCTCCTACTCAAAATGTGGTCCAGTAACCTGCAGCATTGGTACACACATGCTGGCTTGTTAGAAATGCAGACTCTCAGGCCCCACTCCAGACCTACTAAATCAGTGTTTTAAAAGATCAGTATGTTCATGAAAGCTTGAGAAGCAACTGTTTTAATTATAATTAAGCTAGTAATGACTAAATTATGCTCAAAACTAGTCTGAAGGGGTAGAAATTAGCCTATGGCCAACAATACTTCCAGGAATAAAACAAGTATTTTCATGCATTTCCATCACGTGATTAAGTCTGTAAATTATGAACAGTAACTTTACAGGCTCCGGACGTGCAGGCTCAGCGGCCATGGCTCACGGGCCCAGCCGCTCCGCGGCATGTGGGATCTTCCCGGACCGGGGCACGAACCCGTGTCCCCTGCATCGGCAGGCGGACTCAACCACTGCGCCACCAGGGAAGCCCCTGAACAGTAGCTTTTGCTTCACTTGCTAAGAGTACTTTTGCAGCAAATTTTGAAGTCATTATTCCATTCTTTGATTCCTACCTGGTAAGAACTTAGTTTCATCTCTCACTTTTCGCCCACTCATTCTTAGAAAACATTCAAGTCTAAACAGAAAAGAAATAGCACATGCCTAGTCAGAGTTTTACCTGAGATTGATAAGGGCCAAAGGGCCATGATATGACCTACAGGAATGAAATGCATTTATAAGCAGTAGCTGCCCTCACCTAAATTCAAGGTTTTCCTTATGATTTAACTATAGTAGCAAGCAACCTGGATATCACCCTACAAAATAGAATTTTCTCTATCAGTGGTGGTCTCTAATACCATGGCTAACCGAAAGGATTTATGATTTGTCAAGACAAAAGATCTTGTAAAAATATCTTACTTCTCTTATACATCTAGCTGCTACCCAAACCACTAAGACTAGTGGGAAGAGTAAAATGCATCTGATTATAGAGCGAAGACAATTACAATTAAGTAATTGATTGAAAATAAAATTACCACTGTCCTGTTACATAAACTAAAACATAAAATTACTGAGGGATGCCTCTCCTCACTGAAAACAGGAGCTTTGTCAGACAGTTAAAAACAACCTGCTTGAAGTAACTGACCAGATGACAATGTGTTAATTTTAAAGGGAGAACAATAGCCTTGCTTGAGAGATTTTTAAAAACTTATTATTTACAATTGTTAGGTTTATAAAGTACTCATGTGGGACAACAATAAAGACTACCTATGAGTCGAAATCTATGTCTTTGAGTATAATTTAAGGGAATTCTCTCTTAAACCAACATTCTTACTTTTTGTCAGGGTTATTCTATACCATATATAAACATAAAAAATATCTGAGTCAAAATCCTCAAAAATCTTAAAAATTAGGTAGAATATTGTTTTTTTCTACTTTAACGCCAAGAATCTCTCTAACCAAAGAAAAACAAATTCAGACAGAGATACTGAGACACTATGTGGTTTCTAATTCCAGATTCTTCTACTTCATCATAATCTTATAAATCTAACATTCTTATATCCTAACAACAAAAAGGACTGAAAAAGACTGGTGTCACCCAGATAATACCATAAAAACAAGAAAAGATTAGTAATACAATTCAATGTTTAAATTATAATAAAATTTTCTTAATTGACTGGTTTTCACTAATACAGCGTTCTTTTGTCTGATGGTGCCTTCTGTCTTTGCTTCTTTTCTCCTTCAAAAGGATTGTTGACCCTGCTTAAAAGAGGGCTGATTTGTCTCTGACTTATCAGATGGTAAAAGTCTGCCTAATTTGAGTAAGCTCTTAAAAAAATGCTGCTTTAGAAAGGTCAATTAGTTCTAAACAAAGGCATTCAGTTCAGTAAGCATCTCCTATAGAGACAGGTCCTACAGGGATAAGCCAGTATTTCCTGTTGTGCTCTAGTGTATAAAGGGGCAAAGGAAGCTGTAAGTGAATGCACACATTACCAGCTGGAGTCCCCAGAGTTTATAATTTCTGACAGCACTTACAGGAGATTTCCACTGAGCTGCTACACCAGCATTTTCTAAGATTTTGCTGAATTATGCCATTTGTAGGGAGAGGGGTGTTTAAAGACACATCCAATCCATCACAAAATCTGGATGTTTTTTCCTCCACAGTGATTTCTGGTCTTGCCCATCTATTTCCACTTCTACAGTTGCACCTTTCATGTTTACAGTGCTCTGGCATCTTCTGAGCTGGTGTCTTTGCCTCTAGGCCCTCTCACTCCATCCATATACACTTATTAAAATAATGTTCCTCAACTAATTTAATCATGTAACTTGTCTGTTCAAAAAATTACCATGACTTCCTGTTTCTCAGGGCACTGAACCCAAATTTCTTAACTTGGGTCTCAAAACCCTCCACACTTCAAATCAATTACTATCTCCACTTTAAAGATGAAGCACTTTGAGATCTTGACCAGGGTCACACAGTTAGTAGAGGAGTTGGGATTTCAGCCCAGGCTATCTGGTTTCAAAGTTTATGCTCTCAAGCATTATACTACATTACCCCTGTTAAGAGTCTGGTGTGTGATGTTACCTTGCAATTGCATTTATGGGTCTCTGGATAGTTTCCCCACTACATTATTCTCTTAGTCCACTTCTTTGATATGTTCACACAAAGGCTATACAAAATAGACAACTTAATGTTTCATTGACTGGTGTTACACTAGGATGATTGTTCAGGTCTCTGAATGTATAAGGTGGTTAAAATGGTTTTTGTCTATTCATATCCTCATCTGCTAAAGTTTGTGCATTTCCTTGTCTAACAATAGCTGCGGTTTTAAATTCTCCTATATGCTGTTCTGGTCTAGAAATATGCAATGGTGCAATCTCAGCAGAGATTTATGAAGAAAAAAATCAAATAACTAATGGAAGACCAGTCCTGATGTGTGAAAGGTAATCCTAGAAATAAAACAAGTAGGAAGGCTACATCAAGCATGATGTTATGTAATCTCTAGCACTTGCAACGCTTAAATTCGAAATAACATTTAATACACTGTTTTCTATATATGATGAAGCCAACAAAGTAAATAAAGGGGGAGCCCTTGCTGAGAAGGAATTGTGAATATACATTTCATGAGAGAAATCAGTTAGCCATAGCCTGGTTAAATCCTAGGTAGAGTTTGTGTAAATTAAATATTCATGCTTAGCATTGTGCTCTAAGTATTTGATCAATCCTTAACTAAGAAACAAAAAAGGAAATCAATACTTTCCTTTTAATTCTGTCGAGTTTGCAGCAACTGAAAATAAAAGGATATGTGGGTGATATTATACAGACAGAAAGACCATAACCAGGAACAGAACAGTCTCTCTCCTCTTCTTTCTCTTGTAGTTTTTCACCATTATCAGTTAAATTTACCTGAGATGTTTCAAAAGAAATCTGAAACATTATCATTTACAAATCTACAGAGATTAACCATATAAACATATATGATAGAGTTGCCAGTATAAAGAATTAAGCATCCATATGTTCTTTCATTAACAAAAACCCATTGTTCTAAGGTTTTGGAACTAACAAGTTTATGTCCCAAGTTCAGGATATACCAATAGGCCTGTTTTTATTTTTTTTTAATTTTTTTTTTTCAAGTGCAACTTATTTATTTTTTAACATCTTTATTGGAGTATAAGTGCTTTACAATGTTGTATTAGTTTCTGCTGTATAACAAAGTGAATCAGCTATATGTATACATATATCCCCATATACCCTCCCTCTTGCATCTCCCTCCCACCCTTCCTATCCCACCCTTCTAGGTGGTCACAAAGCACGGAGCTGAGCTCCCTGTGCTATGCAGCTGCTTCCCATTAGCTATCTATTTTACATTTGGTAGTGTATATATGTCCATGCTACTCTCTCACTTCGTCCCAGCTTACCCTTCCCTCTCCCCGTGTCCTCAAGTCCATTCTCTACCTGTGTCTTTATTCCTGCCCTGCCCCTAAGCTCGTCAGAACCTTTTTTTTTTTTTTTTAGATTCCATATATATGTGTGTTAGCATACGGTATTTGTTCTTCTCTTTCTGACTTACTTCACTCTGTGTGACAGACTCTAGGTCCATCCACCTCACTACAAATAGTTCAATTTTGTTTCTTTTTATGGCTGAGTAATATTCCATTGTATATATGTGCCACATCTTCTTTAGCCATTCATCTGTCGATGGATACTTAGGTTGCTTCCATATCCTGGCTATCGTAAATAGTGAGGCCTGTTTTTAAAATAAGACAATGAATAACTTTGAAACTAGATCCAGAGGTAATTAGCTACTCCAGAGGATGCTAAGGAAACTGAAAGCCAAGATGACACCTACTTTCTCTATTATTTTCAGAGTAGTCCGAATGCAAACTTGGAGGAAAGTTTAAAGCCCAAAGTAAATCTGTCTAATTAAAAGATAGTTGGAGGAAGTTCTGCATAAATATTTTTCTGGATGCAGAAAAGAGCTATTGTGAGAAAAACCTCACTCTTTATAAGTCAACATGAAAACAGGATAACTTCACACTATTAGAATAACAATACTAGCTATCACTTACTGTCAAGAACTTTTATTATCTCCTTTAATCCCCCCAACTACTGTATTACCATTCCTATTTTATAGACAAGAAAACTGAAGCTCAGAGAAATTAAGTAACTTGGTCATAGACCTAGGTCTTGGTTCACACAACTAGATTGTGGTAGACCTGGACTCTGGACTCAGATGTATCTAAGTCTAAAGTCTATGCTTCTTTCTATTTTACTATACTTCAGAAGTTCTCAACCTTTAGTGCCTGTCACAATCATCTGGGATCTTTTTCAAAATACAGATGCATGGGATACATCCCCATAGATCCTAAACCAGCAGGTCTGAGATGGCACCGAAATATCTTTATTTTTTTAAAATGTAGTTCAGGTGCTTCTGATGTACATCAAAAGACTAGACTGGAAAAAAAAAAGGCAATCTAGAAGTAAATTCTTCGTCATTTTGTAATACCTGTTTTTCAGCATATTTACCTTTCTAATCATATGTTTTGTAGGCATCCATTAAATCATCTTGTTTTCTATCAGTATGTTATCCCTAAGCAAATAAGGAGGTTGGAGTAGTATAACTGACACAAAGGCCCATTTACTATAGGAGGAACATCAAATAGGCATTGACCATTTTCCACAAATAATCTAAAAAATGGACAATATACAGACAGTAGAGGTAGAAGTTAGAGAAATACTGTTCTAATATCTTAATATAGCACACATTTTGGATTATACAGAAAAGGTTAAAACCTTATAAGTAAACAGAAAATAACAATTTAATTCTGGGCTTAATCTTCAGAATCTTACAATTTGTAGAAATGAAATTTAAATATTTTATATACAACCATCTCCAAAACGTTTTCTGCTATTTTCCTGTAGAGAATAAGAAAAAAAAAATCCCACAGGTTAATACTTTTTCTGGTAAATACAGATTTCTCTTAAGAAAATAAGCTAATATTATATATATATCATTATTTTATCCATTCATTTTTACTGAGTACTTACAACATACAAGGCATTTTACTACTTCTAATTTTTTACCAGTTGCATTCTAATACCACATAAAGTGGTATGCTTTTATCATTTCTGAACTTGTACTTCTAACTGGACTCAAAAAATATAGGGTGGTTTTCAGGCCTATTCTGTGTCTATATGGGTTCTCAAAGGACCTGAGTTCACAATAAGGTCATGTTAGATAACCTGCTTTGGCCTGCAACTTTTCCAGAGCTTCTGATGCAGGACTTCAGTGAACAAAGTTTGACTTGCAAAAACCCTCACAGGTTGTTTGATCCATACTCCTCATCAGGCAGATGAAGATACTAAGATGCAGAGAGGGAGAAGAAGTGGATTAAAATATCATACATCTGGCCAAACCTGCTGCTCTTTCACAGTCTAGCACCAACCTTGAGAGGTGGGTAGGTCTCAGGCAGCAATGCATTGTGACTTTCATGGGCCCTGGACACTTTGTTTATCTAAGTCTTTGTCCTTCACACAAAAAATGAAAAATCATATGTTATGGCTGTTTTGGTATGAGGACAAATATATTAATGTCGTTTGTTAAAATGTTTTGTTCATTTTTTCCTTCTGACTTTAAAAGATTTTAAACATTTTCATGAGCCCCTAAAAGTACTGAGGGCCCTTGGGCACTAATGGATAAAATGGCCCTGGTTTTAGATGACCCATTTGACAGTCGAAACCAGCTTTACTCTCCTCCAGGAGACATGGTTCTGCCACAGGGGACTATCCATGTGGCTTCTCTATCGCTCAGAATGTACCAGCCACAGAAAGCTCAGCCTTTTATCAGGCTATTCCAGTGATTCTCATTCCAGCAGCTCTTCAGAACCTACCTCCTCATTCTAAACCAGGCAGTCCCCTACAAAACCGTTCTGAGAGAGTGTGGAGTACTCAACAGAGATCAGCTGCCAGGCCTATGGGAATGAAAACCATCTTCAGAGTCCCACATGCATTTGAAAGGAATATTAGGCAGATCACTTCACTGGGATTTACGGTATTTCACAACATAGCTGGTTATCACCCACAGAGACACCTTTACTCTGAGAACAGGTACGTGCATTTTCTAGATTAGATAAGATTTTGTGTCCAGTATATTCACTATGTGAAAAGGCTGTATCATTTGTAAAATGGAGAAAGCTATAACTCTATTGTAACCAGGGAAAATCAAAGACTATCAAATCTCCCAATATTTACCCACTTTAAGAAAACTGCCATTTAAAAATGGAATTTATCATTCTTGTAGCACCTGCTCTGATTGGTTTTACTTTAGGGTCCTCAGGTATGAGGCCTAACTCAAGTCCTATCTTCCTCTGCAGTAACTCAACATTGATCACCGCTCTCATGGTCAGAGGTATTTGACTCTTGACCCCTTTTGTCACATATGTTATTTTTCTTTAGCTACTTTTCTGATTCTTTAATTCAACATACATTATTTTGTGACTACTAAATGCCAGGTATGACATGGTGTATACAAAGGTCAGTAAAATAAGACACTACTCTTGAGGAGCTAATTTCAAGTAAGGGGGAGAATAATATAAAATATATTAATATTTAAAACAGGGCAATATAAGTGCCACTATAGGGAATTTATTGGATGAAGGAAGTGTCTGGAAAGATATCATGCAGGTGATAGCATTTGAGATGAGTGTGTTAATGAGGAAAGATTACCCAGAATTGGAAATGAGGTGGAAGAGAAACAGTACAGCAAAGACACAAAACAGCAAAGTGTCCAATATATTTATAAAACAGCAAACAGTATAATTTGTTTTACAACAGGCAGTACTAGTATTAAGAAGTGAAAAGCAAAATTAGGGGTGAAATATAAACAACTAAAAGGCATATTAACATCTGGGACCTCATTTTGTATTTTGTTTGTATTCTTTTTTTTTTTTTTTTTTTTTTTGCAGTACGCGGGCCTCTCACTGTTGTGGCCTCTCCCGTTGCGAAGCACGGGCTCCGGACACGCATGCTCAGCGGCCATGGCCCATGGGCCCAGCCACTCTGTGGCATGTAGGATCCTCCCGGACTGGGGCACGAACCCGCGTCCCCTGCATCGGCAGGCGGATTCTCAACCACTGCGCCACCAGGGAAGCCCTGTTTGTATTCTTAAAGCCCAGCCTAGTGCTGGCCATTTATAACACCTGGTAATTGATTTAAGCTGCTAGAAAAAGCATCAACAATGTACATAATAAGGCGTCACCTGTCCAAAAGCATCTAATAATTACAGTAAATATACAATGACATAAGGCACTTGGAAAAAAGTGCCCCCAAATTCAGTATAAAATAGTTGTAGTTAACAAAAAATAGATTTGGGGGAAATCATTCTAACCTTTCTTTTAATAAAATTTGATAGTTTGAAATATTCCAATAGGCCCCACTAATTTCATGACATTTCCTTCACTGAAGCTCAGAAAAAAAATATGTGAAAAACTACATATGCACGTACGTTTCAATAAAAAAGAATGTCTAGTGGTTTAGCCTACTCAGTCCACTTTTCATCAAGTCTTCCGAGACAGGTGAAATTTAATTTAATAAAGGAAAACTGCAATGGCTTACAAAGCAAAGGGAGGCAGCTAAAACTAAAGACAAAGTTTTACTGAGAACAATTTGCAATTGGATAATTAGGTATAACACAGGGAATTAAAGATGGCATCCTTCAATTTGAGAAACTGCCCAGATTAAACTAAAATTCAGAATTTTCTTGCAGTAAAAAAAAGTTTATTTTCAGATGTAGGCAAAATATTGTAATTACAATACACAAATAGATTCAAAATTCCAGAAATCCATAAATGGAAGTTAACTATTTGAGCAATATAATTATTTTACATGAAAAATTATAATGCATGCAGGTACAACATAATAGCTGTTCAATTAACAATATGTTTTAAAAGCTAAATTTGTGGTAAAACAATTGTTATACTCATTTTCTCTGACAGTTAATCTAGTTACTTCTAAAGTCTTGATGATTAATATCTTCTAACACACATGTATAAGTTCACTTTTTCTTACAAGCACCTCTGCCTGTATTTAAATAGATATACTGTGAAAGTTGAACAAAAACAGATATTTGCTCTAAGACTACCATTATGACTCAAAACTATTGTCAACGTTTCTTCAAGAGTGGCCCACATTCCACATGAATCATATCACACCTGGGATGTTTGCTCGAAATGCAGATCTTTATTCCAACAATTCTTGGATCGAACCAAGATACAAAATCATTGCCCTTATTGTTGTAATGAGCATTCTTATTTCCCTCTTACTTGGAATAAATTCCACGAACAATTATGTTTTCCACTTTGCAAACATTCTCTTGTCCTTTCTTCCCCTTCTCTACTAGTAAAATGCCAATTCAACCCTCTAAGCCTGCTTCTGAGTTGATGAACAGCACCAGAGAAAAACCACACCACTGTGCTGACTGTATTCACTTAAAATGTATTACTATATTACTACAGGTCTCAAATGGGGACTTAACACTGTCAGAAACAGAATTCAAATCAGTTCTTTCTATATGCTTACTTTGCCACTTTGAGATAACTACTTCACAATTTTTCTTGTCTCCTCCAATCTCTGATATCCTTTTCCCAGGTCACTTATTACTGATGACCCTGCCTCATACTTGAGTGGGAAAATAGATCCAAACAGATGAATTTTATCTCATCTTCCCATTAATTCTACCAACCTGATTTCATACACTTTACCTTCACTGCCCTTACAATGGAAGAAGCGTTTGTGTCCCTCTTTAAGTCCAACCCTTCTAGCTGTGGTCAGAATCTCACCCATTTGTGACTTCTCAAGGACTGTTCCTGCAATATCTTTTCTCTTCTGCATCATCAATTTCTTCATTCCAGATAATTCCCACGGGCATATGAATATATATTAATCTCATTCATTTTAAAAAACAAAACAACTTTCCCCGCACTCATGTCTCCCTCTAGGTACTGCTGGATTACTTCATTACCTTCCACAACAAAACTGCTCAAGAAGAGTACCCTCTCCCTACAAATTTTAAAATTTTTTCTAGTTCTGTGAAAAATGCCATTGGTAATGTGATAGGGGTTGCACTAAATCTGAAGATTGCCTTGAAGAGTACAGTCATTTTAACAATATTGATTCTTCCAATCCAGGAACACAGTATACATCTCCATCTGTTTGTGTCATCTTTAATTTCTTTCACCAGTCTCTTATAGTTTTCAGAGTACAGGTCTTTTGCCTCCTTCAGTAGGTTTATTCCTAGTGTTTTATTCTTTTTGATGTGATGGTAAATGGGAATGATTCCTTAACTTCTCCTTCTATCTTTCATTGCTCGTGTATAGAAATGCAACAGATTTCTATGTATTAAATTTGTATCCTGCAACTTTACCAAATTCATTGATGAGCTCTAGTAGTTTTCTGGTAGCATCTTTAAGATTTTCTATGTATAGTATCATGTCATCTGCAAACAGTGACAGTTTTACTTCTTCTTTTCCAATTTGGATTCCTTTTATTTCTTTTTCTTCTCTGATTGCTGTGGCTAGGACTTCGAATAGTATGTTGAATACGAGTGGCAAGAGTGGGCATCCTTGCCTTGCTCCTGATCTTAGAGGATATACTTTCAGCTTTTCACCATTGAGTATGATGTTAGCCTTGGGTTTGTCATATATGGCCTTTATTACTTGATGTATGTTCCCTCTATGTCCACTTTCTGGACACTTTTTATCATAAATGGATGTTGAATTTTATCAAAAAGCTTTTCCTGCATCTATTGATATGACCATATGGTTTTTATTCTTCAATTTCTTAATGTGGTGTATCACACTGATTGATTTGTGGATACTGAATAATCCTTGCATTCCTGGGATAAGTCCCACTTGATCATGGTGTATAATCCTGTTAATGTAATTTTAAAATTTGTATGGAATCACAAAGGACCTTGAACAGCCAAAGCAATCTTGAGGAAAGACAAATGAAGCTGGAGGAATCAGACTCCCTGACTTCAGCCTATACTACCAAGCTACAGTAATCAAAACAGTATAGTACTGGCACAAAAACAGACATATAGATCAATGGAACAGGATAGAAAGCCCAGAAATAAACCTACACACCTATGGTCAATTAATCTACAGTAAAGGAGGCAAGAATATATTAATACAAGAGAGAAAAGACAGTCTCTTCAATAAGTGGTGCTGGGAAAACTGGACAGCTAAATGTAAAAGAATGAAATTAGAACATTCTCTAATACCATATACAAAAATAAACTCAAAATGGATTAAAAACCTAAATGTAAGACTGGATACTATAAAACTCCTAGAGGAATACATAGGCAGAACACTCTTTGACATAAATCACAGCAATATCTTTTTGGATCTGTCTCCTAGAGTAATGGAAATAAAAACAAAAATAAACAAATGGGACCTAATTAACCTTAAAAGCTTTTGTACAACAAAAGAAACTACAAACAAAATGAAAAGGCAACCTACAGAATGGGAGAAAATATTTGCAAATGATGTGACCAAGAAGGCATTAATTTCCAAAATATACAAACAACTCATACAGCTCAATATCAAAAAAACAAACCAATCAAAAAATGGGCAGAATATCTAAACAGACATTTCTCCAAAGAAGATATACAGATGGCCAAGAGGCAGATGAAAACATGCTCAACAGTGCTAATTATTAGAGAAATGCAAATCAAAACTACAACGAGGTATCCCTGCACACTAGTCAGAATGGCCATCATCAAAAAGTCTACAAATAGACTGAACTACCCTGGAGCCCGAGGGGAGGGTGGCCTCACTGAGGCTGCCAGCTCTGGAGGGGCCCCACCAGCTGAAGCCACAACAGTCCTTGGGACTGCAGACCAGGAGTTGCCAGTCTGCCACCTGCTAAAGAAGAGGATGTGTCACCAATACCTGCCATTGGAATTTCTCCCCGGGCAGAGAGTGAGTACAACTTGGAGGAGCTTCAAGATGGCGGAAGAGTAAGGCACAGAGATCACCTTCCTCTCTGCAAATACATCAGAAATACATCTACATGTGGAACAACTCCTACAGAACACCTACTGAACGCTGGCAGAAGACCTCAGACCTCCCAAAAGGCAAGAAACTCCCCACGTACCTGGGTAGGGTAAAAGGAAAAAAAAAACAGAGACAAAGAATAGGGACGGTACCGCTCCAGTGGGAGGGAGCTGTGAAGGAGGAAAGGTTTCCACACACTAGGAAGCCCCTTCGCGGGCGGAGACTGCTGGTGGCGGAGGGGGTGAAGCTTCAGAGCCATGGAGGAGAGCGCAGCAACAGGGGTGCAAAGGGCAAAGCGGAGAGATTCCCGCATAGAGGATTGGTGCAGACCAGCACTCACCAGCCTCAGAGGCTTGTCTGCTCACCCGCCGGGGCCGGTGGGGGCTGGGAACTAAGGCTCTGGCTTCGGAGGTCAGACCCCAGGGAGAGGACTGAGGTTGGCTGCGTAAACACAGGCTGAAGGGGGCTCGTGCACCACAGCTAGCCTGGAGGGAGTCCGGGAAAAAGTCTGGAGCTACCAAAGAGACAAAAGACATTTTCATGCCTCTTTGTTTCCTGGTGCGGGAGGAGAGGGGATTAAGAGCGCCGCTTAAAGGAGCTCCAGAGATGGGCACGAGCCATGGCTATCAGCGCGGACCCAGAAACGGGCATGGGACGCTAAGACTGCTGCTGCAGCCACCAAGAAGCCTGTGTGCAAGCACAGGTCACAGTTCACACACCCCCTCCCGGGAGCCTGTGCATCCCGCCACTGCCAGGGTCCCGTGATCCAGGGACAACTTCCCCGGGAGAACACACAGCGTGCCTCAGGCTGGTGCAACATCACGCTGGCTTCTGCCGCCGCAGGCTCGCCCTGCATCCGTACCTCACCCTTCCCATGGCCTGAGTGAGCCAGAGCCCCCGAATCAGCTGCTACTTTAACCGCGTCCTGTCTGAGAGAAGAACAGATGCCCTCAGGCGACCTACACGCAGAGGCGGGGCCAAATCCAAAGCTGAACGCCAGGAGCTGTGCAAAGAAGAGACAGGGAAATTTCTCCCAGCAGCCTCAGGAGCAGTGGATTAAATTTCCACAATCAACTTGATGTACCCTGCATCTGTGGAATACCTGAATAGACAACGAATCATCCCAAATTGAGGAGGTGGACTTAGGGAGCAAAGATATATATATTTTTTCCCCCTTTTTCTCTTTTTGTGAGTGTGTATGTGTATGCTTCTGTGTGTGATTTTGTCTGTATAGCTTTGCTTTTACCATTTGTCCTAGGGTTCTGTCGGTCCGTTTTTTGTTGTTTTTTTTTTTTTACTTAAAAAATTCTTTTTATCTTAATAATTATTTTTTATTTTAATAACTTTATTTTATTTTATCTTCTTCTTTCTTTCTTTCTGTTTTTCTCCTTTTATTCTGAGCCATGTGGAGGACAGGCTCTTGGTGCTACAGCCAGGAGTCAGGGCTGTGCCACTGAGGTAGGGGAGCCAAGTTCAGGACACTGGTCCACAAGAGACCTCCCAGCTCCATGTAATATCAAACGGCGAAAATCTCCAAGAGGTCTCCATCTCAACGCCAAGACCCAGCTCCACTCAACGACCAGCAAGCTACAGTGCAGGGCACCCTATGCCAAACAACTAGAAACACAGGAACACAACCCCATCCATTAGCACACAGGCTGCCTAAAATCATAAAAAGGCCACAGACACCCCAAACCACACCTACAGACGTGGACCTGCCCACCAGAAAGACAAGACCCAGCCTCATCCACCAGAACACAGGCACTAGTCCCCTCCACCAGGAAGGCTACACAACCCACTAAACCAACATTAGACACTGGGGACAGACACCAAAAACAATGGAAACTACGAACCTGCAGCCTGCAAAAAGGAGACCCCAAACACAGTAAGTTAAGCAAAATGAGAAGACAGAGAAACACACAGCAGATGAAGGAGCAAGGTAAAAACCCATCAGACTAAACAAGTGAAGAGGAAATAGGCAGTCTACCTGAAAAAGACTTCAGAATAATGATAGTAAAGATGATCCAAAATCTCGGAAACAGAATGGAGAACATACAAGAAATGTTGAACAAGGACGTAGAAAAAATAAGGAGCAAACAAACAGAGATGAACAACACAATAAATGAAACTAAAACTTATCTAGAAGGGATCAAGAGCATAATAACTGAGGCAGAAGAACGGATAAGTGACCTGGAAGTTAAAATAGTGGAAATAGCTACTACAGAGCAGAAAAAAGAAATAAGAGTGAAGAGAATTGAGGACAGTCTCAGAGACCGCTGGGACAAAATTAAATGCACCAGCATTCGAATTATAGGGGTCCCAGAAGAAGAAGAGAAAAAGGGACTGAGAAAATATTTGAAGAGATTATAGTTGAAAACTTCCCTAACATGGGAAAGGAAATAGTTAATCAAGTCCAGGAAGCACAGAGAGCCCCATACAGGATAAATCCAAGGAGAAACATGCCAAAACATATTAATCAAACTATCAAAAATTAAATACAAAGAACAAATATTAAAATCAGCAAGGGAAAAACAACAAGTAACACACAAGGGAATCCCCATAAGGTTAACAGCTGATCTTTCGGCAGAAATTCTGCAAGCCATAAGGGAGTGGCAGGACATATTTAAAGTGATGAAAGAGAAAAACCTACAACCAAGATGACTCTACCCAGCAAGGATCTCATTCAGATTTGACGGAGAAATTAAAAGCTTTACAGGCAAGCAACAGCTAAGAGAATTCAGCACCACCAAACCACCTTTACAACAAACGCTAAAGGAACTTCCCTAGGCAGGAAGCACAAGAGAAGGAAAAGACCTACAATAATAAACCCAAAACAATTAAGAAAATGGTAAAAGGAACATACATATCAATAATTACCTTAAATGTAAGTGGATTAAATGCTCCAACCAAAAGACACAGACTGGCTGAATGGATACAGAAACAAGTCCCGTATATATGCCAGCTACAAGAGACCCGCTTCAGACCAAAGGACACATACAGACTGAAAGTGAGGGAAAGAGATATTCCATGCAAATGGAAATCAAAAGAAAGCTGGAGTAGCAATTCTCATATCAGACAAAATAGACTTTAAAATAAAGACTATTATAAGAGACAAAGAAGGACACTACATAATGATCAAGGGATCAATCCAAGAAGAAGATACAATAATTGTAAATATGTATTCACCCAACATAGGAGCACCTAAATACATAAGGCAAATACTAACAGCCGTAAGAGGTGAAATCGACAGTAACACAATCATATTAGGGGACTTCAAAACCCCACTTTCACCAATGGACAGATCATCCAAAATGAAAATAAATAAGAAAACACAAGCTTTTTTACTTTTTAAATTTTTATTTATTTAGCTGCACGCAGGCCTTGCACTGTTTTGGCCTCTCCCTTTGCTGAGCACAGGCTCCGGACACGCAGCCCCAGCAGACATGGCTCACGGGCCCAGCACAGGCATGTGGGATCTTCCCAGAACGGGGCATGAACCCGTGTCCCCTGCATCGGCAGGTGGACTCCCAACCACTGCGCCACCAGGGAAGCCCAGGAAACACAAGCTTTAAATGATACATTAAACGAGATGGACTTAATATTTATAGGACATTCCACCCAAAACAACAGAATATACATTTTTCTCAAGTGCTCATGGAACATTCTCCAGGGTAGATCATATCTTGGGTCACAAATCAAGCCCTGGTAAATTTTAAAAAATTGAAATCATATCAAGTATCTTTTCCGACCACAACACCATGAGACTAGATATCAATTACAGGAAAAAATCTGTAAGAAATACAAACACATGGAGGCTAAACAACACACTACTTAAAAACGGAGAGATCACTGAAGAAATCAAAGAGGAAATCAAAAAATACCTAGAAACAAATGACAACGAAAACACAACGACCCAAAACCTATGGGATGCAGCAAAAGCAGTTCTAAGAGGGAAGTTTATAGCTATACAAGGCTACCTTAAGAAACAAGAAACATCTCAAATAAACAACCTAACCTTACACCTAAAGTAATTAGAGAAAGAAGAACAAAAACCCCCCAAAGTTAGCAGAAGGAATGCAATCATAAAGATCAGATCAGAAATAAATGAAAAAGAAATGAAGGAAACAAGAGCAAAGATCAAGAAAACTAAAAGCTGATTCTTTGAGAAGATAAACAATATTGATAAACCATTAGCCAGACTCATCAAGAAAAAAAGGGAGAAGACTCAAATCAATAAAATTAGAAATGAAAGAGGAGAAGTAACAACTGACACTGCAGAAATACAAAGGATCATGAGAGATTACTACAATCAACTACATGCCAATAAAATGGACAACCTGGAAGAAATGGACAAATTCTTAAAAATGCACAACCTTCCAAGACTGAACCAGGAAAAAATAGAAAATATGAACAGACCAATCCAAGCAGTGAAATTGAAACTGTGATTAAAAACCTTCCAACAAACAAAAGCGCAGGGCCAGATGGCTTCACAGGCAAATTCTATCAAACATTTAGAGAAGAGCAAACACCTATCCTTCTCAAACTCTTCCAAAATATAGCAGAGGGAGGAACTCATTCTACAAGGCCACCATCACTCTGATACCAAAAGCAGACAAAGATGTAACAAAGAAAGAAAACTACAGGCCAATATCACTGATGAACATAGATGCAAAAATCCTCAACAAAATACTAGCAAACAGAATCCAACAGCACATTAAAGGATCATACATTATGAACAAGTGGGGTTTATCCCAGTAATGCAAGGATTCTTCAATATATGCAAATAAATCAACGTGATACACCATATTAACAAAATGAAGGAGAAAAACCATATGATCATCTCAATAGATGCAGAGAAAGCTTTCAACAAAATTCAACACCACTTTATGATAAAAACCCTTCAGAGAGTAGGCACAGAGGGAACTTTCCTCAACGTAGTAAAGGCTATATATGACAAACCCACAGCCAACATTGTCCTCAATGGTGAAAAACTGAAACCATTTCCACTAAGATCAGGAACAAGACAGGTTGCCCACTCTCACCACTATTTTTCAACATAGTCTTGGAACTTTTAGCCACAGCAATCAGAGAAGAAAAAGAAATAAAAGGAACCCAAATTGGAAAAGAAGAAGTAAAACTGTCACTGTTTGCAGATGACATGATACTATACATAGAGAATCCTAAAGATGCTACCAGAAAACTACTAGAGCTAATCAATGAATTTGGTAATGTAGCAGGATACAAAATTAATGCACAGAAATCTCTTGCATTCCTATACACTAATGATGAAAAATCTGAAAGTGAAATTAAGAAAACACTCCCATTTACAATTGCAACAAAAAGAATACAATATCTAGGGATAAACCTACCTAAAGAGACAGAAGACCTGTATGCAGAAAACTATAAGACACTGATGAAAGAAATTAAAGATGATACAAATAGATGGAGAGATATACCATGTTCTTGGATTGGAAGAATCAACATTATGAAAATGACTCTACTACACAAAGCAATCTACAGATTCAATGCAATCCCTATCAAACTACCACTGGCATTTTTCACAGAACTAGAACTAAAAATTTCACAATTTGTATGGAAACACAAAAGACCCTGAATAGCCAAAGCAATCTTGAGAAAGAAAAACGGAGCTGGAGGAATCAGGCTCCCTGACTTCAGACTATACTACAAAGCTACAGTAATCAAGACAGTATGGTACTGGCACGAAAACAGAAATATTGATAAATGAAACAGGATACAAAGCCCAGAGATAAACCCACGCACATATGGTCATCTTATCTTTGATAAAGGAGGCAAGAATATACAGTGGAGAAAAGACAGCCTCTTCAATAAGTGGTGCTAGGAAAACTGAACAGGTTCACGTAAATGAATGAAATTAGACACTCCCTAATACCATACACACAAAAGAACTCAAAATGGATTAAAGACCTAAATGTAAGGCCAGACACCATCAAACTCTTAGAGGAAAACATAGGCAGAACACTCTACGACATAAATCACCGCAAGATCCTTTGTGACCCACCTCCTAGAGAAATGGAATTAAAAACAGAAATAAACAAATGGGACCTAATGAAACTTCAAAGCTTTTGCACAGCAAAGGAAACCATAAACAAGACGAAAAGACAACCCTCAGAATGGGAGAAAATATTTGCACATGAACCAACTGACAAAGGATTAATCTCCAAAACATACATGCAACTCATGCAGCTCAATATCAAAAAAAAAATAACCCAATCCACAAATGGCCGGAAGACCTAAATAGCCATTTCTCCAAAGAAGATATACAGATTGCCAACAAACACATGAAAGAATGCTCAACATCATTAATCATTAGAGAAATGCAAATCAAAACTAAAATGAGATATCATCTCACACCAGTCAGAATGGCCATCATCAAAAAATCTACAAACAATAAGTGCTGGAGAAGGTGTGGAGAAAAGGGAACCCTCTTGCCCTGTTGGTGGGAATGTAAATTGACATAGCCGCTATGGAGAACAGTATGGAGGTTCCTTAAAAAACTAAAAACAGAACTACCATATGACCCAGCAATCTTACTACTAGGCATATACCCTGAGAAAACCATAATTCAAAAAGAGTCATGTTCTGAAATGTTCATTGCAGCTCTATTTACAATAGCCACGATATGGAAGCAACCTAAGTGTCCATCAACAGATGAATGGATAAAGAACATGTGGCACATATATATACAATGGAATATTACTCAGCCATAAAATGGAACAAAACTGAGTTATTTGTAGTGAGGTGGATGGACCTAGAGACTGTCATACAGAGTGAAGTAAATCAGAAAGAGAAAAGCAAATACCGTATGCTAACACATATATATGAAATCTAAAAAAAAAAAGGTCAGAAGAACCTAGGGGCAAGATGGGAATAAAGTTGCAGAACTACTAGAGAGTGGACTTGATGATACGGGGAGGGGGAAGGGTAAGCTGGGACAAAGTGAGAGAGTGGCATGGACATATATACACTACCAAACATAAAATAGATAGCTAGTGGGAAGCAACCGTATAGCACAGGGAGATCAGCTCAGTGCTTTGTGATCACCTAGAGGGGTGGGAGGGAGGGAGATGCAAGAGGGAAGAGATATGGGGACATATGTATATGTATAACTGATTCACTTTGTTATAAAGCAGAAACTGACACACCATTGTAAAGCAATTATACTCTAATAACGGTGTTAAAAAAAAAAGTCTAAAAATAATAAATGCTGGAGAGGGTGTAGAAAAAAAGGAACCCTCTTACACTGTCGGTGGAAATGTAAATTGGTACAGCCACTATGGAGAACAGTATGGAGGTTCCTTAAAAAACTAAAAATAGAGTTACTGTATGATCCAGGATCCCACTCCTGGGCGTATATCCAGAACAAACTCTTAATTCGAAAAGGTACATGTACCCCAGTGTTCACTGCAGCAGTATTTACAATAGCCAAGACATGGAAGCAACCTAAATGTTCATCAAAAGATGAATGGATAAAGAAGATGTGATGTATATATTTTATAAACACACACACACACACACACACACACACACACACACACACACAATGGAATATTAGTCAGCCATGAAAAAGAATGAAACAATGCCATTTGTGCAATATGGAGGGACCTAGAGGTTATCATACTAAGTGAAGCAACCCAGATAAAGACAAATATCATATGATATCACTTATATGTGGAATCTTAAAAAAAGTGATACAAAGGAACTTATTTACAAAACAGAAATAGACCCATAGATATAGAGAACAAACTTATAGTTACCAAAAGGGAAAGGGGGGCGAGGGATAAATTAGGAGTTTGGGGTTATCATATACACACTACTGAAACAGAAGAGAAAGTGGAAGGGCACAACCTTTAAAAGAATGACACAGTCCTTGTGGATACAACATAAACTGGTAAGAACTTCCAAGACGACGGAAGAATTGACTTCCGGTATACCTTGAGCCTCATTATATGCTCATTGTAATATATTAGCATGCTAAATGACACACCCACAGGTGCCATGACAGTTCCGAGGTTAATCATAAAAAGCCAAAAAGTGGGCGGTGGCCCAATTCCTGGAAATCTTTGCCCCTTCTCCAAATCTCATATCTGATATGGGTAAGCTGAAAGTGAGTCCCTTTTACACATCTGAAGCCAGGTTCTATGTTGTGTCAACTCCACTTCCATGCCCCTTATCCCTGTCTTCTCCTTGTCAAATTTACAGTTACCAGTATAGTTCAAAGTCCTCATTTTCTCATTTAAACAACTGCCTCAGCCATCTAACTAGTCTTTCTGTCTCAAATCTCTCACTGTAAGCCACTCTTCACACTGTTATTAGTCAGTGCTCTAAAACCTTTGGTGGATCCTCAACATTAATGGAACAAAACCTAACTTTCTTGTTAGGATATTCAAAACTCTTCCATGATTTTAATTCATCTTGTCTTTTCAGTCCCATCTCTCAGGTCATTTCCTTCAACTATCCTTTAATATGCAAGACTGCATGCCTTAGACATGATATGTACTGAACTACCGCTAACCTTTGGCTCATGCTATTCCTTCGCCCTAGGAACAATCATGGAATACAAAGAATACTGCACTGGCATTAGGAGACTTGGGTAAGAGTTCCAACTCTGCCATGTGTCCTCTCTGAGTTCAATTCTTGATAGGTAAAATAAGGACAAAGTACCAGCCCCAGGATTAAATAAGAACGCATTTCAGGGTTCTTTATGAATTCTACAGGTACACAAAATACTGCCAAATTCTTCTAGATAATGACTTTCCAATTTTACAACCCACAATTATTAAGAGGATATCCATTTCTCTACATACTTGCCACCACTGGATATATCAATTTAAAAATTTTCTGCCAATCTGGTAGAATAAAACAATTTTATTATCTTTAAAATTTGCATTTCCCTATTAGTGATATTGAACATCTTTCCCAATGTTTATTGGCTATATTCTTTTCTTTGAATTCCCTACTCATATTCTTTGCCCATTTTTCTATTTCCTCCTCCCTTTTTCTTATTATGGATATATAACTGTTCTGTTCCATCCATTCGAAATATTTTTTTTAGGTCTGGCACTTGTCCTCTTAATTTATTGAAAGTGTCTTTTGTTATTGAGAAGTTTTTATTTTGTTATATCTAAGTTTAACAATCTATTTTTTTAATGGTTTTTGATCTTGATAGCTGATTTTAAGGCCTTCCCTACCTCATGGTCACAAACATTTTCTTCTAACATTTGCTAACTGTTTCTTATATATTTAGAATTTTATTACATTTTGATTTTATTTTTTGTTAATGGTGTGAAAATTTTATATATCTTTCTAAATGCACACCATTTATTGAATAGTCCTTTCCTTAAATATTGATTTAAAATACCACATGTATTCTACATTTAAATTGGGAGATATACGTGAGTCTGTCTCATAATCTTTTTCTTTTTTTTTTTTGCGGTATGTGGGCCTCTCACTGTTGTGGCCTCCCTCGTTGCGGAGCACAGGCTCCGGACGCGCAGGCTCAACGGCCATGGCTCAAGGACCCAGCTGCTCCGCGGCATGTGGGGTCTTCCCAGACCAGGGCACGAACCCATGTCCCCTGCTTTGGCAGGCGGACTCTCAACCACTGCGCCACCAGGGAAGCTCTGTCTCAGAATCTTTACTCTGTTTTTTATCTAGTTGTCTTTCCCTATGCCAAAACCACACTGTTGCATTTTACTGAATGCTTTCGGGGGTGTTATAGAGAGGATTGCGAAGTTTCCTCCTCTAATAACTACAAAATAAGTTATACAAATAGATTTTATAGTGCTGACTCATCTTTACATTCTTGGGATAAATCCTAACTAAATAATACTTTAATTCAATATTCTAATATTTTATTTATGATTTTTTTAGTCCTATCTCCAGAAGTAAGGTAGCCCTGTAGTTTTCCTTTCCTTTCTGCACCCCCACCCTCTTTTCTCTCTCTCTCTTTTTCTGTGTCTCTCTTTGGTTTGGGTATTAGTGCTAATATATTAGCATCATAAAACCAGTTGGGTAGGGTCCTATCTTTTTATATATTATCCAAGTTTATATGAGTTCTTTAAAAGTTTCCTAGAACTCACCTGTAAAACCTGGGCCGTTGTAGGGACAAATCTTTAAATTTCTTCTCAATTTCTTCTTATAATTATTAGTTAACTCAAGGTTTTTACCTTTTCTTGTGATAACTGGAATAAGTCATATATTTCTGAAAAATTACCCACTGAATCTCAGCTTTCACATTTTATTAGTATACATTTATACAGAGTTCTTGCAACTTTACAAATCTCTGTATATTTAGTCGTGCTTACTTTTTAATTTTTAATATTAATATTTTTTTGTTCTTTTCCAGACCTGCCATGATTTATCCATGTTATAAATTTTTCAATCAATCAAAACTGCTGCTAATTTCTGATCTTACCCTTATTAATCTGGACCTTTATTTTCTTTGAATTATTTTATCAATTTCTTTTTTAAATCTTTAAGTCAATTATTTAATTCATTAATTTTATTTAAGCAAATGACTTAATTTTTATGAAGCGAAACATGCTTCCATAAAAACTTTAATAACCCAAAAGTACAATATAGTAAGCAACAAACCAACCAGCACCCCATTACCCAGAAAGAAAAAGTGTCAATATTAATTGAATGTCATTCCACACATCTCTCTAAGCATTTATGGAGATGAATGGATGACTCCAAGCCTAATTTATCCTTTTTCTTCCCAATTTTATGGTCTTTCCTTTTAAACTGTTCTTAATTTCAAAAAGCTCTAAAATTTCCTTTTTTAATAAATGCAGTGTCATCCTGCATGTCTCTGCGGATATTATATTTATTCTAAAGTTCCGTTTTGCTCTATTAACTCTGATTCCTTGGGTATTAGTTCTTCCATTTGCATAGTTCAGTATCCTCCTTCACAGTAGTAGTTTTCTTTAAATATTTTATGATAATTGGGTTGTGGGCTCATCTTTGTTTAGACTTTAGAGATATCTTGTTCGTCTGATGTATGTGATTACAGCAGCATTTTTTTAGGGGAAGGGCAAAATTTTCCATTGGGTAGTGAACATGGTTAGTATTTGGGGGGGCTCCCTATCCTTTCTGAATATTGACAACACTGGGGAATTGCCTTGGCTTTTAAAGCACCCACACTTCCTGGTTTTGCATCATACACACTAAGGAGAAATGAAGGTAGGAAGAGGTAGAGCCATATGTTTGCTTGCCCAGCAGGCTAGACATAAAGCACCCCTATAATCTCACATCTTTTATAGTATTCCACTACTGTGCGTGTTTTCTCATCTGCATTCCAATCCTATTTTCAAGGGTTTTTTTCATGGGTTTTGGCCAATTTTGCTTCTTTTCACAGTTGTGTTTGATTGGTACCATACATTTTTTGGAGGAGGAAGGAAGGATCACTTTTAGGAATGAGCAGTAGCAAAGGGAGGCTTCAGCATGTTCTCAGTGCATTGGAAGTTTCACATAGATGTTTTGGCAGAGATAAATGAACAATACTGTACATACTTTTAAAGGAAAATATGGGTTTTTTTTAAACTATACTTTCTCTTCTATTGATGTATGGTCTCATAATAGTAAGCACAGGGTGTTATCCAGTGGTTTCTAACCCTTGATGCACATTACTTATCTGGGAGAGCTACTCAAACATATTAAAACCTAACCCCAGAAATTCCATTTTAATTGGGCTGGGGTAAGAAACACTGGTATAGTGGGAAAACTACAGGCTTTAGGATTAGATAAATTTGAGTTCAAATCACCCCTTACTGTGGTCTGTGTCTTTAGGCAAGAAACAAACTCTTAAAAACAAACAACAACAAAAAAGAAACAAACTCTTGAGCTTTAGTTTCATCTGTAAATTGGGTTTACAAGATTGTGGTAAGGATTAGAGATAATGTAAGAAGAGAGACTAGCACCATGCAAGACAAATAGCAAATGGTTAACAAATGTTAGCTCTTCTAAATACAGTTATAAGTAAGCAGACAAAAAACCATGGCATTAGGAAAGAGACCAAGTAAAATAGGACATCCCTTCATATGCTAAAATCTTACAAATGACAAATTTAACTCCAAAAGTCACAAAACTGTTCATAGGAGTTGACGATCATTCCCAGATATTCCAAACTAAGAGAGACTGTGAGATTTACAGAGTGCTCCTACTACATTTTATTGTACTCCCTGGGCTCTTTTAACATGCTTATTTCAATGCATTTTTTTTTTCAAAGGATAACTCTCTAGGCTATTACAAGGTTTCTGAGCCATTCTTCATTCCTACATTTCAATACCTGAGAGTAAAAACAGCAGCTAATAATAGTGGCAACCTGGTTATACATTTCTGTCTGTACTCATTCAAATATTTTGTGAGAAATAGATGAGCACTTTGAAGTTGCAGGAAATGAGCAAAATAACTAGAAAACTGTGGGACCCATGAATTGAACCAACTTTAGTGTCTCTGATGCATGAAACAATCCAATCCAGCTGGAGACAACTCCATTTTCAGAGATATTACCCAAACACAATGATGCCCATTTGCTGACAAGTAAATGCGCATACTTTATCATCTGTATCATTCAGAAGCACAAGTATGCCATTTGGCATAATATAACTTCTTAATTAGTAATATCAACCGAATTCTTTAAAAAGTTTTAATGTATGCCCAATTACAGCTATAATTATTCACCTATCAACAACAGAAGAAAATTATTTTCTTCTTGTTCTTTAAAATGTTTAAATGTTCAGAAGTTATTAATGTTCATATACATTACATAATAGGACTTAAATTTGTCAAACCTTTAGTATAAAAGTAGACCCAAAGCAATACTAACAGTCAATTTGACAATAACACCTTAATTTAGAGGCCCATACTAAACATTAAGAGGGCATGACTCCTATTGTATTCAATGTACATTTACATGGTAAATTATCTGACATTGATTTTCAATGTGAAGACCCTCTCAAAAACAAATTCTATGGCCAAGAAACACATGGAAAAGTGTCCAATGTCATTAGTCACCAGTGAAAAACAAATTAGAATTCCAACGAAATACAACTACAGACTGACTAGAATGGCTAAAATGATACAGCATAATAATACCAAATGCTGGAAAGTATGTGGAATAACTGCAACTCTAATATCTTCAAGGTGGGAGTGAAAGACACGATAAAGGATATTTATGCAAAACCCAGAGCCAACATTATATTCAATGAAGAAAAACTGAAAGATTTCCCCTTAAGATCAAGAATAAGACATGAATCCCCATTTTCACTACTTCTATTCAGCATTGTCCTGGAAGTTCTAGCCAGAGCAATGTTAGGCAAGAAAAAAAATAAGAAGCATCCCAACTGAACAGGAAGAAGTAAAATTATCTTTACTCACAGATAACAAGACCTTATAGATAAAAAATCCTAAAGAATAGACACACACACAAAACTATTAGAACAAATAAAAAATTTTGCAAGAATTTCAGGATACAAGACCAACACACAAAAATCAGTTGTATTTCTATACACTAAAAATGAACATGAAAATGAAATTAAGAAAACAATTCCATTCACAATAGCATAAAAAAAGAATAAAATACTTAGGAAAAAATTCAACCAAGGAGGTGCAAGACTGTATACTAAAAACCACAAAACATAAGTGAAAGAAATTAAAGGAAACCTAAATAAAAAAGTATCCTATGTTCATGGATTGGAAAACTTAATATTGTTAAGATGTCAATATTTCCAAAACTGATCCTGTGATTCAATGCAATCCCTATCAAAACCTCAGTTTCCCTTTATGTAGAAATTAACAAGCTGATTACAAAATTCATATGGAATCTCAAGGGACCCTGAATAACCAAGAAGATCTGATGAAAAACAAAACTGAAAGCCTCACACTTCCCCAGTTCAAAACTTATTACAAAGCTACAGTAATCAAAGTAGTGTGGTATGGGCATAAGAACAGACAAATGGAACAGAATTGGGAATTCAGAAATAAACCCATACATCTTTGGTCAACTGAGTTTTGACAAGGATGCCAAGATCATCCAATGGGCCAAAGAACAGTTTCTTCAACAAATAGTGCTGGTACAACTAATATCAACATGTAAAAGAATGAAGTTGGACCCCTACCTCATATCATATACAAAAATTCATTCAAAATGGGTCAACAACCTAAATGTAAGCACTAAAACTATAAAATTTTTAGAAGAAAACACAGGGGAAAGTTTCATTATTTTGGCTTTGGCAATGGATGCTTAGTTATGACACCAAAAGCACAAGAAATAAAAGAAAAAACAGATATACTGGGCTCCATCAAAATTAAAATTTTTGTGCATCAAAAGACACTATCAAGAATATGAACAGGGCTTCCCTGGTGGCGCAGTGGTTGAGAGTCCACGTGCTGAGGCAGGGGACACGGGTTCGTGCTCCGGTCCGGGAAGATCCCACGTGCCGCGGAGCGGCTGGGCCCGTGAGCCGTGGCCGCTGAGCCTGCGCGTCTGGAGCCTGTGCTCCGCAATCGGAGAGGCCACAACAGTGAGAGGCCTGCGTACCGCAAAAAAAAAAAAAAAAAAAAAAAGAAAGAAAATGAACAAACCCATACAATGGGAGAAAATATTTGAAAATCATATATCTAATAAAAGATTTGTATCTAAGAAATATCAAGAACTCTCACAACTCAATAGCAAAAAGACAAGCAACCCAATTAAAAAATGAGCAAAGACTTGAATACATTTCTCCAAAAGAGGTACAAAATGGCCAACAAGCAAACAAAAAGGTGCTCAACATCATCAGTCATAAGTAAAGTGCAAATCAAAACCATGAGATACTACTTTAATCCACTAGCATGGCCACAATCATAAAAACAAAAAAACAGGTATTGGTGAGGATATGGATCTTGTACATTGATGGTGGGAAAGTAAAATGGTGCAGCCACTGTGGAAAGCAGTGTGGAAGTTCCTCAAAATTTAAACATAGAATTACCATATCACCCAGCAGTTCTACTGCTCGCTGTTTACCTCAAAGAACTAAAAAGAGGGACTCAGACAAATACTTGTATGTGAATGTTCATGGCAGCATTATTCTCAATAGCCAAAAGGTGGAAGCAACCCAAGTGTCCACTGACAGATGAATGGATAAACAAAACACAGCATATTCATATCATGGAACATTATTCAGCCATCGAAATGAATGAAGTATTGATACATGCCACAAACATAGATGAAACTCAAAAACATTATGATAAGTAAGGAAGCCAGACACAAAAGATCACAGATGTTAGTACATTTCTATGAAATCTGAAGAATAGTTAAAACCAGATAGAAAGCAGATTAGTTGACAGGGGCTGAGAGAAGGTGGGAATGGAGAATGGATAGGTCTCCTTTTGGGGTGATGAAATGTTTTGAAACTTGACAGAGGTGGTAGTTGCCCAACATTGTGAATGTACTAAATGCCACTGAATTATGACTTTAAAATGGATAATATTATGTTACATCCATTCTGCCTCAATGAAAATAAATAAAGGAATAAGAAAAAATTCTGATGCCTCTTATGAGCAGTTATTAGAACTATTCTGGGTCTTGGCCAAAGAGGACACACACAGTAAAAAGGATTTAGAAATTACAAGAAGAAAATGATTATAGCTGCATTACAAAAAGTAATCTTTTATTTCACTTAGGAAAGTACAAGAGCAAATACCTTGAGGGATAAACAACCACTAATCATATAAACACTGTTCTGTTTAGTTTTCTATATAATTACTCTTAACAGAACTTTTGAATCAAATGTAAAACTAGAAAGTCTCAGCAAAGAGATAGAAGATATGCAGAATAATTAAATGGAAATTTTGGAATTGAAAAATACATTTTAAATGAAAAAATTCACTGGGAAGGCTCAATAGCAGACGATAAAGGAAAGTCAGTGAATTTGCGGATAGTTCAATAGAAATTATACAATTTGAAAAATAGAAATAAATTTGAGCCAAAAAAAAAAAAAGAAAGAAAGAAAGAAAAAGAAGAGAGCCTCAGAGACCTGTAGAAAAATAACCAAAGGCCTATCATCGATGTTACTGGAGTTCCAGAAGGAAAGGAAAAAGAATATCGTGCTAAAAATACATTAGAAGAAACTTCCCAACTTTGGCAAAAGACATAATCCTACAGATTTAAAAAGCCCAGTGAACTCAATAAAGGACAAGCCCAAAGAAATCCACACCCAGGATATCATAATCAAACTGATGAAAACTAAGAAACAAAAGTTGAAACCAGCCAAAGAAAAACAACATTTTTAGGGAATCAATTGGAATGACTATAGATTACTCATCAGAAACAGCGGAGGACAGTTGGAAGCGACACAATATTTTTAAAGTCCTGGAAGAAAAGAACTGTCAACTAAGAATTCTATATTCAACAAAAATGTCCTTCACCTGAAGGTCAAATAACGACACTTTAGATGAAGGAGAACAGGAGAAGAGGTTGCCAGCAGATATGCTATAAAATAATTGCTTTTTCTGTTGCCCAGAGAGAAGCTATCAGAAGGAAATTTGGAGGATTAAGATAAAGAATGAGAAAATGGTAACTATCTGGATAAACATAACAGACTATTCTCCCCTCTTGAATTTTTAAAAATATGTTTGACATCTGAAAGCAAAAAATAATATTGTCTGATAGAGTTTTCAATGCATGTAGTGTAATATATAAGTAACTATAACCCAAAGGGGGCAAAGATAAAGCCATTTATATGGTGATATGGTTTCTACATTTTACTTGAAATGGTAAAATATTGATTCTCAGTAGATTGTACAAGGTTTAGTATGTACATGGTAATCCTTACAGTATCTACAAAGACACAGAGTAAAACACACAACAGGTAAGTTAAATAGAATACCAAAAGATGTTCAAATAAATCAGGAAAGAGAAAACAGGATAAAAAACAAAGGGAACAAACAGAAAATAAATGGTCAACCTAGGGACTTCCCTGGTGGTGAAGTGGTTAAGAATCCACCTGCCAATGCAGGGGACACAGGTTTGATCCCTGGCCTGGGAAGATCCCACATGCCGCGGAGCAACTAAACACATGCGCCACAACTACTGAGCCCGTGCACCACAACTACTGAAACCTGTGCACCCTAGAGCTTGTGTACCACAACTACTAAGCCTGCGTGCCAAGAGCCTGTGCTCCACAATAGAGGAAGCCACCACAATGAGAAGCCCATGCATTGCAACGAAGAGTAGCCCTCACTTGCCGCAACTAGAGAAAGCCTGTGTGCAGCAACGAAGACCCAACACAGCCTAGATAAATTAATAAATTAATTAAATGGTCGCCCTAAACTTAAATGTCAATTACATTAAATGTAAATAGTATAAACATTAAAGAAATTATCAGAATGGATTTGGAAAATCATGACCCAATTACTTGGTAACTACAAGAAACACACTTCAAATATAATTATATAGGTAGGTTAAAAGTTTTTTTTAAAAGAGGAAAAAGATAGATATAACATGAAACCATTAATCAAAATAAAGCTGGAGTGGTTATATTATCAAAGTAGACTTCAGAGTAAAGAAAATTAACAGGAACAAAGAGCAACCCTTATATACTAATAAAATGTAAATTCTCCAAGAAGGCACAATAATTCTGAATGTGTATGCATCTAACAAGAGAGATTCAAAATACATGAAGCAAAAACTGACAGATCTGAAAGGAGAAATAGACAAACCTACAATTACATTTGGAAATCTCAGCATTCCTCTCTCAGTAAACAACAGTGAACAATCAGCAATGATACAGAAGAGTTAAACAACACCATCAACCTACTGAATCTGACATTTAAAGACATTTATCCAACAACAGCAGAATATACATTCTTCTCAATTTTACATGAAACATTCGCCAAGACACACCATATCCTAGGTCATGAAAGAAATCTTAAGAAATTTAAAAGAAATCAAGAATATTCTCTGCCCATAACAAATAGAAATTAATAACAGGAATTACCAAGAAAATCTCCAAATACCTGGAAACTGCCTAAACCAACAATCTATGATTCAAAGAGGAAGATTCAAGGGAAATTAGAAAATATTTTGAACTGAACAAAGATAAATATAAAATTTCAAAAATTTGTGGAATACAGTTAAAGCAGTATTTACAGGGAAACTTAAATAGTAAATATTTATATTACAAAAGGAAAGTCTCAAACCAATAATCTAATGCCCTCCTAATTAAATCTTTGCAAACATCTTTATCTCCTTAGATTTTACAGGTATATATATATATTAAAAATTTTTTTGGTATATATTGCTTAAACGCCCTCAGGAAGGTCTTTAAATTTTGACTCAAAACTTACCTTCACTAAAACTTTCTCTAATTAGCCTTTTCCCACTGTTCCATCTGTGTAACTATTTGGTCTCATTAAATTACTATTATATTTATTGGACCATATAAGCAATTACTGCTTTAATAAGACATTAAGCCTCTAAGCTATCTGCTTACAAAGCACATGATATTTTAGAGGAAATCTAAGTGAGGGGATAATAAATCTATGGGCTATGAAATGGGTAGCAAAATTGGCATAAAAAGATGAGTTATTAGGATTAATTTTAACACCCCATTTCCATGAATAGAGCATATTCTAATCATTTTTAGATTTTCCTATTGCTCTAGTTTGTGTGCCCCATAAAAGGCAGTGGCTGCAGGTACAGTCTGCATTGTCTGTATTATCTTTGGAATTAGTAAAAAAAAAAAAAGTTCAAACTCTGAAAAATTGTGTCAAATTATCCATATCTTCAAAGTCCATATATGCCCTCTCTAGATTTCTATCGTGCCTCATTTATACAGCATGAAATTGAAAGCTAACTGCTGTCCTGTGACAGAAAAGTATAATAATAATTCAGAAACACTCCCTATTGTGTTTTATTCCACTTGTGAAATGAAATCACATACATTAAAATAAGAATAAAGTCTCAAACTGTGCATTTTCAGCATCTGACATCACTCACAAACAATTAGCTAGTACTAATTCGGTCCAATATTGTGAATGTTTCATTAATAAAAATTAATTAGCTCTGTTAGTTATGAATGTCACAGGAAAACCCAGCCTCGGGCACTCTGATTGTTACTGTTATTTGTTTTCAGGAATCACTTGCTGAGAATTGCTTCCCCTAGTTTTATTTCTATGCCTCAATTATACAACCTTAAAATATGGCAGCCCCTTGTATTATACATTTCCTGCAAATATTAAGCAAATATGCTAAAGCAGAGCATATTTTACATAACCACATATGTCAGGCTAAATTTGAGCCAAGAAAGAGAATGAATGTACTCACATCTGAATTATATTTGGCAAACACAGAGATATCATAAGCTCCTGGTTTAAATGCCTACATGCTATTTCCATGGCAACTACATAAACATTTTCCTCATAACACAAAGCTATCTTCATTCTTTATATCCCATTATTTATTTTTTCACTCTCAGGGGAAAGCCTAATTTATTCCCTAGGAAAAATCAATCAATGGTTTCTTAATCAGTGGCATTTGAAGAGTAGGTGGCACAGTTCTTTTTATGGAAAAGCAATTTCCACCAACGCTCTTGTTACGTGACAGAAGACTAGAGGAGAATAAAAGTAGTACTTGCTTTAAGGAAAGTGTGTGTATAAGTTGCAATGAACAGTCCTTCAAAGAGAGATGAGAATGTGCATTAGAAACCCACAAAAGGTTGGCCAAAGTGATCACGTGCAACTCCAACTTCTCTTTTGGAGAAGTATGTGAGTGGAGTATCATGGAAACTCCCTTATGGAAAAAAAAAAAAGTGATATTTCATTCCTACAGAGTTTTGGCAGTCTTTAAAAAAATTCCTTTGCTGCTTTCCTTGTGTGATAGAGATTATATAAAGAATGGTCAGCAACTAGAGGCAAGAGAAAGACTACCTACTTAAAAGCAGATCAAATGACAGTTAAAAGGAAAGGTAAAGGGAAACCACATCAGGTTCCTTCACTTTGTCTACTCTTTGAGCCTGAGGTAGCTATCACAGATTCAAACAGCACCAGATGGAAGAGATCCCTTATTGCATTTTAGCTATCAAATGAACAACAATTTCTCAAAGTGCTCTAAGGGACAGTGGATCAACTAACATTCTTCAGTGTACTCAGAGCTCAGTGGGAAGCCCATTCAGGATGAGTGTAGATATTAGCCAGTCCCTTCCTCTGAGCTTCCCTGGCACCACTATGATAGCACTTATCACTGTTTTGTTATTGTTTATATATGATTCCCTCAAGGGACCTTTATAATACCCCTCCAATCTAACACAGTGCTCTGTGAATGGTAGGGTGCTTAATAAGCTAGTGGATTAAATGCATATTTAGCTATAATGTATACACATTTCCTACAATACACAATGCTCCTCATTCAAAAGATTAAACTGTTTTACAATAATTCCCTCTACCATTTTGATGTTTCAATTCTCATGGCAGTTTTATTACTTCCTCTATTTCTACAAGGCAAATTTCTTACAATCTCCTCTCTTTCATTTATCTCCAAGGCCTATGTCCAGTTATGAGGCAAGGGCTTTTTGTTTCTTTTTGGTTTAGCTTCTAATGTTCCAGTACCATTTGTTGGAAAGACTAATCTTTCTTCACTGGGCTGCTTCTGCACCTTTGTCAAAAATCAATTGATCATATATATACATATCTAAACAAAGCATCCACATCTGGTTTCCTTTTAAATATTCCCCATATGAAACTTACCTGTGCTTTAGCACTAGTTACACAATGGCCCATTATATATCATCAGAGAGTTCTAAAGCACCAGAATGTTTCATGTTTTCCTTCCTATGTATGTCAAACCAACAGAAGGAAACAAAAGCTGGGCCTGACTCCAAGAAGAATGAGTTTCTTAGGGATCAAGTGTTTCCTTTCATTTCTACAATTTGGTATTTTTAGATAAGCTTTCCTGTGACCATGTGCCAGAATTGTTAAACATCAAAATGTACAAGCCAGAATGATAATACTAACTTTTTCCCTCCATTATTCTGTTGCTACTGCATGGGGACAACTACTTCAGAATTCAAATACCAGTGAGGTTAGGAATAACTGGCTTGTTTATTACAAGCATTTGTGCAGATTTCTAGTTTTTCACTGTTATAGAATGTGGTGGGTGAATCTCCCTTCTAGTAACAGAAACAAGGGGACTCTTTGCATTTATTATGCTCCTCAATCCCCACATGTTTAGTGGTATTCCAGCTGATTGTCATTAACTTAAAACATTTACTGCTAATTACAGTTGGCACAATAAATCAAAGGGTAAAAATGTGTTCTCAACACCCACAGTAATCCTCTCCTTCACAATAAAATTTCTATCTCTTCCCCCATCATCCCCCATGCCAGGACCAGGCCCTTGGTGAAAGGACTTCTAAGCTCTTTTCGAAGTCCAGATTAACATCCTCTTCCTGGGTCATCCTGTCATGGCGTTTTCAGAGGCTAACTCTTCCCACACATCACGACTGACTTCTTACTACCTAGCATTGTTGTCTTGCCAGCAATACACGTGTGAAGGGAGACTTTATGCCAGATGGTATAGTCATTTCTTGGTCATTTGACTCTACTAGAGAGTATTCCTGCTACAACAATCTCAGTAGTAAAGAGTTAAAAGAGCTAATGTGAGAGATGTAAGCTCACAGAAATAACTGTTTTCCCAACAAAAGCCTTAAAAATACATTTGAAAACCTACAGAATGAAAGAATTACATTCTTTCAAAACAGTGCAGAATTAACAAGAAGACGGTGGCACTTTAGGTACCAAGAAGAAAACACAAGAGGACAAAGTCACAACACAACAGCAAATCTGCACTATTGACTAGAGTATGTTGCCTACTCATCTATGCTATGTTTTATTTTGAGCTCATATGAAAAAATACAGTTAAATAAATATCACACATCAATGAAAGATGCAGAACGTACATCTAGTATATCATCATTTATACTTCATATTGTTTATGAGTACTTACATAAGAATATATATTCACCAACCTCATAGAGCATTTTCTCTGGAGAAGGAGGCTAGGAATGAAATTGGAGAGAGATACAAAGAGGATTTCAATCATTCCTAAATTGTTTTGTTTCTTTTAGCAAAAATGACAAAATGTTAGCATTCAATTAATTCTTGGTGGTAAGATAACAGATGTTTGTTATATGATTCTGAATTCATGGAATTTCATAATAAAAAAAGTTTAAGAGAAATAGAAACAACACCTAATTACATTTTAGCCTAGAAGTAAAGCAGATTTATAAACACAGAAAACATGAGGAAGAACCTTCTTTCTTGAAATAGCATTATAGCTGACCAAAATACATTTTGAACTACATAAGTCTGAAAGAATACTTAAAATGATACTGTAATTTCTAAGTAATATTGGGCAAGTAGATTTGCCTCCAAGAGCTTCCATTTAATTTTATGTAAAGCAAGGATGTTGAAGTAAAATATCTTGGATAACCTCTTCAACTTTAAAAGTCTGTAACTCTTTTTCCCCAAGAGGAGGTAAGTGTATCTCTGTACATGTTATTCCTTTTGCCTAGAATAGGAATACTCTTTTCCTCTAGCTTGTTCCCTGGCAGTAAAATCCTATTTATCCGGTAACACTCAGTACACAGGATACCTTCGTGCTTTGGGAAGCCTTCCCTCACCCTTCCTAAGGAGGAAAAAACACAGTCACAGCTCTGTTCTCATACTCCCATTAAGCACTTGATACACTATCTTTCCATTTATGTGTTGCCTGTTCTGTTAGATGGTGAGCCACTGATGACGGGACCTGCACTCTACCCTTCTTTGTATCCCCTGAACCTTCCACACTATTGCAAATATTGTTTTCCCCAAGTAAATGATGAATGAGTGAATGAGTCAGTATGTAAAATGGCATGAAGTTCACTCCATCATTCAGGTCAGTTGATCGTGCCACTAGAAGGTAGGGGTGTAACCCAGACGATCACTTAATATTCTTTCCAAAAGAATCCACAGGATCATTTCGAATTTTATGCTCTTAGTTTAGAAAGCAAGGATGACATAACTTTTCTTCTTCTCCTTTTGCTTTTCCTCATACTACACAGCTTTTTACAAAGAACATGAAACACTCTTCTTACTTAAGCAAAATATCAGAAACTTAAGATACACTAAACCTTGAACTGAAAAACTGTTACAAAGAAGTGAAACATTTTATCATATATATTTGGATAATATGCAGTTGGCTGCAACAGTTCATTCAACCCTTGTTCTCAAATGGGGCTGGCTACAGTTCCTAAGGTGGAAGAGGGATAGTGTGATAACATGGAGGGGAGAGAGAACTTGGTGGAAAATAGCCAGTAATCCCTCCCAGGAACCCAAGGAAGCAGGAGGGTAGATCTCAGCACCCCTAGTTCTTTCTTGGATCAATCTCCCCAGATTTGGCTCCTGAAATAGTTGTTAACTGGGAGATTCTTGGAATCAATGGGAGTGTCCTGGGAGTCTGCCAACCAGCCACAAGACCTAGAAATGCCCTTGACAATATTTAAGCCAAAGCAGACAACTGCCACCAGATGCGATGGGGGGAATTTGGAGCTCAAAGTTGCACCCCCAGAACTTCTAACCAGGTACTAGTGTAGCTCACCCTAGTCATTTCATTAATTCAGAAGTAACATGACCTTGCATTTTACAGGACTGAATATTCTGGACCATACTTATTAATTATAAC
This sequence comes from Phocoena phocoena, assembly GCF_963924675.1. NCBI lineage: Eukaryota > Metazoa > Chordata > Mammalia > Artiodactyla > Phocoenidae > Phocoena > Phocoena phocoena. Next base: position 117,835,072 of record NC_089220.1, on the reverse strand, counting down.
AGGGTTATTTTTTTAAACTTTTTATTTTGAAATTGAAGATTCACAGGAAGTTGCAAAGATAGTACTGAGAAGCCTCATTTACCCTTAAACAAGTTTGCCCCAATAGTCACATCTTGTGTAAATACAATACAATATCAAAACCAGGAAATTGACATGGGTACAATGTATGTGTATTCACTGTCACTTTATGACACATGTAGATTACTCTAGCTATCACCACAATCAAGATAGACTATCCCTTCACTGCAAAGATACCCCTTGGTGCTATCTCTTTAAAGTCACACCCATCCACCTACCCCTCAACCTTCCCAAACCCCTGGCAACAACTGTCTTGTTCTCCATCATCATAATTTTGTCATTTTGAGAATGTCATATAAATGGAATAATACATTATGTGACTTTTTGAGACTGGCTTTTTTCATTCAGCATAATGTTCTTGAGATCCGTCCAAGCTGTGGTGTATATCAGTAGATCATTCCTTTTTATTACTGATATCATATTCCATGGTATGGATATACCACAGTTTGTTTAACCATTTACCTATTGTAGAACACGTTGGTTGGTACAATCTGTGGCTAGTACAAATAAAGCTAGTATGAAAAACAATGCACATGTTTTTGTGTGGATATGTTTCCATTTTACTGGGTTTAATGCCCAAGAGTGGGATTGCTGCATCATATGGTAAGTGTACATTTAATTTTTAAAGAAACTATCAAATTATTTTCCAGTGTCTGTACCATTTTATATTCTACCAGCAATATATGAAAGATCTAGTTTCTCTGCATCCTCACCAGCATTTGGTACTGCTACTATTTTTTATTTTAGCTATTCTAACAAGTGTATAGTGATAACTCATCATGGCATTAATTTTCATTTCCCTAATAGCAAGTGATGTTGAACATCTTTTTAATATGCTTATCTGCCAATGCTATTAAGAATATATCCTCTTTGGTGAAATATTTCATGTCTTTTGCCCATTTTTTAATTGATTGTTTTAACTGTTGAGTTTTGAGAGCACTTTAAGTATTCTACATATGACTGTTTTGTCTTCTCATCCTTTTAACTGGGTCTCCTACAGAGTAAAAGTTTTAAATTTGGATCAAGTCCAACTTACCCATTTTTCCTTCTTTTATAGATTGTACTTTGCTGTACTATCTAACTACTCTTCACTAAGCCCCAGATCCTAAAGATTTTCTCCCATATAAAACTTCTAAAAACTTTTATAGTTTTACATTTAAATCTATGATCCACTTTGAGTTAATTTTTGTATAAGGTGTGAGACTTAGGCTGAGGTTCTTTTTTTCCACCCCCATGAATATTCAATTGTTCTGCACTATTTGATGAAAAGACAATCCATTCTCCATTGAATTGCCTTTACACTTTTGTTAAAAAAAAAAAAATTAGCTGGCTATACTTGTGTGGGGTTATCTATTCTGTTATTGATTTATGTGCCTATCCTACTGCCAATACCAGTCTTGAGTATTGTGGCTATATAAATTTTGCAATCAGGTGGAGTGGTTCCTTCCATTTTTTTCTTCTCTTTCAAAATCGTTTTAGCTGTTCTAATTTGCCTTTCCATATAAATTTTAAAATCTTGCCAGGATTTTAGGAATTGAGTTAAGTCTATATATCAAATTAGGGAGAACTGATATCTTTAATATGTTGAGCCTTGATGATAAATTTTACCATCTTAAACTTTGATAATAGGTTAATGTACTTAGTTTTCTACCATTTGGACAAGAAGTACCTATTTGAAAAGGACTGTATATAAATTTAACAGAAAATTTACGCCACTACTATATTTAACATAGATAACCAACAAGGACCTACTGTATAGCCATAGCACAGGAAACACTGATCAATATTCTGTAATAACCTAAATGGGAAAAGAATTTGAAAAAGAATAGATATGTGTATATGTGTAACTGAATCACTTTATTGTACACCTGAAACTAACACAACATTGTTAATCAACTGTGCTCCAATATAAAATAAAAATTTTTAAAAAGACAAACTGGTTTCCAGATTCATTACTATTTTAGTTTTTAGTAACAGTATCAGTTACTGAGACTGAAAAACAAGGAAGAATTTTCTTGGGATAAAGAGAAAGGCAAATAATACTTCAAGGGAGGACAGCTGAGTAAAGAGGTCAGTTTTGCATTTTTTTCCTCACCCATGTCTCCTATCTTTCTCTGTCTTCTGTTATCTCAGATAAAATGCGTGTCTAATGATATCATCTTCAAGTAATTTAACCTTTACTTAGTAGATTAAGTTGCCTTTTCCATTAAGTAATAACTAACACTTTAAGAACATAATCAAAACAATGATAAATTATTGACAAAATAAAACTGATGTTGCAAAAGAAAAATACTGTGTATCTAAAGGGAACATAATTTTACAAAGCTGAAATGAGAATGCTGCTAATAAGACCTTTCGCTTAAAAAAAAAAAAAGACCTCTCCTTATCTGCCACTAGGTAAATAAAAACTTCACAAGTTGAAGTTTTGAAATATTGAATGTTTGTGAACTAGAATAAACTCCTAGTTAAGAGCTCAGGTCATGGAGTCAGATAGACCTGGCTCTACCTTGAACTAGCAACTTGATGTAGGGCAATTTACATAACTTCTTTGAGAATGTGTTTCCTCGTATGTAAGATGGATATATTTAATAATAGGACCTATGTCAAATAGAGTGGTGAAGCTTCAGATAATGTATATTAAGCACTAATTCAAATGCTTGGCATATGGTAATCACTCAATACACATGAATTACTATTATTTTTAATTCCTTTTTGTCTGGGCAAATTACATTTAGGCTTCCCTCCATAAGGACAGTTGTCCTAAATGGAGCCTATCAAGCTTTATGAATTTTAAGATTCCTGATAGATACATTGTTTAGAGTGGTCTTACTGTCTGCAAGTATACACTTCCCTTACTCCCAAGAACCATAATTTTAAGCTAATGAACTGAACTTAGATAAAACTGGGTGTTTGGTTCAACTTTAACATAGCTAGAACCCATCTTTTGAATTTCAGCCTCTTCAAAGTGGCCATGATAGTTTGCATAGTTACAAATATGAATTTCTAATTGTACAAATTAGAAATTCTGTCAGTTGCACAATCAGAAGTCTGATTCCATTCCTTCATCAAAAGCCACAGTAGATTTGGGATTTTGGAGGCACCCAGCTTAGATGGGGCCAGAAAAATTAAATAATATGTAATTCAGGTGGTCTCATGTAGGTGAATTACATGACCTCTGAACTGGACTTGATGGGAGAATCAAGGCAATTCTTTTGTTTTATTTTGTAGAGAGGTCAAGTTCTAATTTAATCTGTTCCTTGTTAATATTATGAGACTAAAAACAAATTTGGTAGTTAAAAAAAGTGGAAATTAATGATTAAAAAAATCCACTGCCTATGGATTTCAATGATCCTATCCATGGTTACCAAAAATCACTGAGAGATGAATTTAAATAGAATTAAGAGTTTGATAAGGAGTAGTAAAAGTATCATGATAAAAATTTTGATAATGTTATTTGTTTTTGGTTCATTAATGAACCTGTGGTTATATGAGATTATAGAATCAAATATAATCAAACGGGTAAAGAAAACTCAGATCATTAATGGAGAAGACAGAGACGTTTGGTGACTTTCTTTTTTTCTTTTTTTTTTGGCCACACCATGTGGCTTGTGGGATCTTAGTTCCCTGATCAGGGATCGAACCCAGGCCCAGGGCAGTGAAAGCGCAGAGTCCTAACCACTGGACTGCCAGGGAATTCCCCAGGGACTTTCTGCGTATTTTCTTGCTTGTATGAGTGAACATTCAGCACTTAAATTTCTGCTGTGTTTCAAAAGTTACGTTCTCCAACTTTAATTTTTTAATGGTTCAGGACTAGAAAGAATTTGCTGGACATGTTTAAAATGCCACATGCTGGTACATGGTTGGTAGTGAAAAGAACATGGAAAGTTCTAATTATGCCATAAGTAGAAGTTTAACCAATAATTGGATAATTTTTTTTAAAAAATCAAGGTATTTTCTATCCAGGTTAATGTTAACACAGGGAAGAGTGATTAGAACATTCATTCCTTACATACTACTTATCCTGGGTTACACTTGCCAATTGAAATCATTTTCTTGAAATAATAGGTCCTGCATTCCTTAGAATCATTAGGACTAGTAATGGATACTGTATTTGACTGATTTTTCACATGCCCTGATTTCACAGCAAGGACCTAGTTGTACTCAATTACACCCACTCACTACCAAGACACACTGACTCAAGCAAACAAATGATTATACCTCAAAATCAAATTAATAGAATTCCAATGAATAAAAGTTCTAATTCTTCACTAGGATGTGATTAAAAAATTGTAAACATTTGAGTCTTTACAAAACATGTACTGAAACAATTTTGGCCTAAGATCAAGGAGATTTAAGAAGGCTGACAAAGAATCTTTAAGTCTTTCTATAATTGCTTTCCACTCTACTTAAAATATAACAGTCACTGCAATTTCATAATAAGAAATAATTTTATAATCTTTTCAAACTTCTCTCTCCTTTTCTATTTTGGATCCTTGTGTCTTTTTTTTTTTTAATGACATAAAGACTTAAAACCTTGTATCTTTTATAAACCTAAATTCCTAAGAAACAGGGGCAGAGGATAAAATAAAGATTAAATTAAAATAAGATGTCAGATATGAAAGGAAAAAGATCAAGAGACCAGATGTCACATAAGGAAACTAAAAAATAATATGAAAACAAAACTAAAAACCATTTGCATGTGTGATAGGATACCACCATTTACGCTCCCTGGGTTATTTCTATGAAAGGAAAAAATATCTGGTAAAGGATGGACCTATAAGTATACTAGTACTATGCCATATTCTTACTCAAATAAGCTTACCTGTTTCTGTGTTAAGAAGTTCATAACCTGGGAAAAAAGCAACATTCTTTTGGCTAATATCAGGGTCAAGCATTAAGAAGCAAAATAAAATCCTGACTATGCTAAATAAGTTATAAAATTATCTGCTCTATCTACACTTTGGTATTTGTAAGGTAAATATTTAAACTTAAAAATAGACCCTTTCAAGTCATCTAAAGTTCTTGGTGGAAATGTAACATGATATGATTAATTTGGTTACCATTTAAATTTGAAGTACTTCATCCATTTTGGTGACAAAGGCGGTTTTAGCAGCTATCATTACATTCATTTAAATTTCAAAGTGCTTTGGGTCCTTCCAAGATGAACGTCCTTTCTTCCTTGCCTCTCATTCCTTAACTTATTTTCTGAAGACAGCAATATTTACTGCAAGAGAACAACAAAAAATAGAGCTAAACTGGAGAAGTAAACTAGTTTTAAATATACTGGACATTTTCTTTCCTTTAGGATATTCTTAATTTCACACTCACTCAACCGTTAAAATTAGACTTATTCATTTAAGAAGTAACTTCCTTACTCAGGAAGAGACATGGATAGAATCTTACACACTCAAGAACTATCCATGCCACACCTAAGAACCAAGTAACTTATAGGAATCAAACTAGCTAGCACTGATGCACTTGAGGCTTTCTAAGACTTCATCTGATTGTTCTTGTATATTTCATTTTTTGGCTAGAAATATAAAAATAAGAAACATTAAACTCTATTTCACCTTTATAAAAATCCAATTCTAACCTCCTAGAGTAATGGAAATAAAAACAAAAATAAACAAATGGGACCTAATGAAACTTCAAAGCTTTTGCACAGCAAAGGAAACCATAACCAAGACCAAAAGACAACCCTCAGAATGGGAGAAAACATTTGCAAATGAAGCAACTGACAAAGGATTAATCTCCAAAATTTACAAGCAGCTCATGCAGCTCAATAACAAAAAAACAAACAACCCCATCCAAAAATGGGCAGAAGACCTAAATAGACATTTCTCCAAAGAAGATATACAGAATGCCAACAAACACATGAAAGAATGCTCAACATCATTAATCATTAGAGAAATGCAAATCAAAACTACAATGAGATATCATCTCACACCAGTCAGAATGGCCATCATCAAAAAATCAAGAAACAATAAATGCTGGAGAGGGTGTGGAGAAAAGGGGACACTCTTGCACTGCTGGTGGGAATGTGAATTGGTTCAGCCACTGTGGAGAACAGTATGGAGGTTCCTTAAAAAACTACAAATAGAATTACCATATGACCCAGCAATCCCACTACTTGGCATATACCCTGAGAAAACCAAAATTCAAAGAGAGTCATGTACCAAAATGTTCATTGCAGCTCTATTTACAATAGCCAGGACATGGAAACAACCTAAGCGCCCATCATCGGATGAATGGATAAAGAAGATGTGGCACATATACACAATGGAATATTACTCAGCCTTAAAAAGAAATGAAATTGAGCTATTTGTAATGAGATGGATAGACCTAGAATCTGTCATACAGAGTGAAGTAAGTCAGAAAGAAAAAGACAAATACCATATGCTAACACATATATATGGAATTTAAGGGAAAAAAATGTCATGAAGAACCTAGGGGTAAGATAGGAATAAAGACGCAGACCTACTGGAGAACGGACTTAAGGATATGGGGAGGGGGAAGGGTGAGTTTTGACAGGGCGAGAGAGAGTCATGGACATATACACACTAACAAACGTAGTAAGGTAGATAGCTGGGGGGAAGCAGCTGCAAGGCACAGGGATATTAGCTCAGTGCTTTGTGACAGCCTGGAAGGGTGGGATGGGGAGAGTGGGAGGGAGGGAGACGCAAGAGGGAAGACATATGGGAACATATGTATATGTATAGCTGATTCACTTTGTGGTAAAGCAGAAACTAACACACCATTGTAAAGCAATTATACCCCAATAAAGATGTTGAAAAAAAAAAAAAAATCCAATTCTAACAGTCACAATTTCCAACTTTGATATAGCCTCTGTTAAATATGAAAGTAGACATCTCCAATTGCAAAAGTTTCTCTAGCCACTTTGTAGTTTTACTTTAGGCTTAAGTATAAAATATATTTATAATTTGGTATACAAAACATCAATGTGCAGAGACATGGATAGATCTGGAGACTGTCATACAGAGTGAAGTAAGTCAGAAAGAGAAAAGCAAATATTGAATATTAACACATATATGTGGAATCTAGAAAAATGGTAAAGATGAACCTATTTGCAAAGCAGAAATAGAGACATAGATGTAAAGAACAAACACGGGCACCAAGGGAGGAAGCGGGGGTGGGATGCTGGGAGACTGGGATTGACATATACACACTACTATGTATAAAATAGATAACTAATGAGAACCTACTATATAGCACAGGGAACTCTACTTAATGCTCTGTGGTGACCTAAATGGAAAGGAAATCCAAAAAGGAGGGGATATATGTATAGTTATAGCTGATTCACTTTGCTGTACAGCAGAAACTAACACAACATAGTAAAGCAACTATACTCCAAAAAAAAAAGTTTAAATTAATAACTTCTTATTTCTGACTCTTGAGCACCAATTACATGCATGTTTAAACTGGCCCAACCCCTAATTTGTTTTCTCTATAACACCAAATACAAGGAAAATAATTGGAAAAGTTAAGAAGAAAGAAAAAGATAATGTGATCACTCTTTTTTTAACTTTTTAATATGGGAATTTTCAAATACATATACAAAAGTAAAGAGAATGATGAACCCACATACCCATCACCCAACTTTAACAGTTATCAACATTTTGCCATTCATCTTCATCTGTCCCTCACCTCAATTCATTCTCTCTCCTGGAATTATTTTTTTTGTTGTTGTTATTTTCTGCTTTATAACAAAGTGAATCAGCGATACATATACATACGTTCCCATAACTCCTCCCTCTTGCGCCTCCCTCCCACCCTCCCTATCCCACCCTTCTAGGTGGTCACAAAGCACGGAGCTGATCTCCCTGTGCTATGCAGCTGCTGCCCACTAGCTATCTATTTTCATTTGGTACTGTATATATGTCCATGCCACTCTCTCATTTCGTCCCAGTTTACCCTTGTCCCTCCCCGTGTTCTCAAGTCCATTCTCTACGTCTGCGTCTTTATTCCTGTCCTGTCCTGAAATTCTTCAGAACCACTTTTTTTTTTTTTTTTAGATTCTATATATATGTGTTAGCATACAGTATTCACTCTGTATCACAGACTCTAGGCCTATCCACCTCACTACAAATAACAATTTTGATTCTTTCTATGGCTGAGTAATATTCCATTGTATATATGTGCCACATCTTCTTTATCCATTCATCTGTCGATGGACACTTAAGCTGCTTCCATGTCCTGGCTATTGTAAATAGAGCTGCAATGAACATTGTGGTACATGACTCTTTGAATTACGGTCTTCAATGTGATCACTTTTAAATGATTCATGACTGTGCTTACATACTGTAGAACTGAACCTCTCAATAAATTTTAAGAAACAAAAAAGCATTTTAAAAAGGACGTTTTTGTTTGTGCAACATCAAACAATATCTAACTCTGACACAGCTGGGTTATTCATGATGAAAACAATACCCAATGTTCTTACAGTGCTTAAATCCACCACTTCATGTGGTACGTAACAGTGATGAGCAGCATGTAGGAGAAATATTACCAAGAAAAAATATATATAGATCACCAATACATAGATGAAATGATGATGCCCAGTATCACATAAAGAGTGGCAAAATTAGTCTTCTTTCCATTATAAGTCTTTACAGAAGAAAAATGCAATTAATGCCTATTTTATTTTGAAATTTGAATATGAAAAGAAATTGAACTTATGGATATACAAATACTGATAACCTAGAAAAGTACTGATAGAGAAGTGAAGTGATTTCCCACGGGTAAGTGTTGGTTAGTGGAAAAACTGAAATGAGAACATACATCTCCTTACTCTTTCCTAATGCAGTGATTGATTATCCTTCCATAATCCACCCTGCATTCCTTTCCTCTCAGTCCCCAAAATAGTCTTTTTCTGAACGCTTTATTCTGATGTGTTTGGTAGAACTCAAACTCCAAATCTGAAATATCACCTCAACAACTTCCCATGTCAGCTATTACTTTCCACTAGGCTCTACGGAGTCTCCTCTACACAAATGAACTTAGTGATCAAAGATATGAAAGGAAAAGACATATGCAGATTTTGAGGCTGCCTACTCTGTGCCTCCCTCCTTCCTAGGGATGCTCACCAATGAATTCCAGAAAAACTGGCATGACTTGAACAGGGTTGTAGGTTAGATGGTAGTAACCTATCAACATTGAATTCCTGATTGTGATTATTTTATCCTGGTTACGTGGCAGAATGTCTTTGTAGGAAATATACTCTAAAGAATTCAGAGGTGATGCAGTATAATGTCAGCAACTTACACTCAAGTGATTTAGGAAAAATTATCTGTACTATTCTTACAATTTGTATATAAGTTTGAAATTATTATAATATAAAAGGAAAAAAACAATTAAATATATCAGTACATCTGTCACATTTCCAAAATGTCTTCTGTGGAAGTCTAATACAGCTAAATGCTTAAAGAAAAAGTAGTTCTACAGTGAAATAAATCTGGGTAAAGTTACTCACTGTATTCTTTCTTGGTGACTCACAATACATGCGAGCCTATCAAATATTCCTACAGATCATGCATTAGACATACTTTCAATTATCCATCCTTCCGGCCACATATAAATTACATACTTAAGGCCTACTATATGAAAGAAAATGTTCTGGGTAGTACAGATAGACAGATAATAGGGAAGGCAAGATCTCTCACCTCAGAGAGCTTACTGTTTTAATACAGAAAGAGACAAATAAATAAATAAACTAATTTCAGATGGTGATAAGTGCTTTGAAGAAAATAAAACTGGGTGTTAGAGACTGGGAAGGTGGAGGTGCTGTTTTAGACAGTGTATCAAGGAAGGCTCTCTGAAGAGATGATGTTCAAGTTGAAATGAGCCAGAAATGGAAAAGTTTAGGGGAAGCATCTTCCAGACATAGGGCATACACGTCATTAAGATAGGAATAAGCTTATAATACTCATGGGGAAAAGTTTCTAAATTATCAAAATAATGAAATTTGTATAAAAAATTTCTTAAAAATCATAACTTTTTTTAAAGTAACTAGGCAAATTCTCTTTGGATGATGATTTTCTATTACTTCATAGCTTCTTTCAGAACCAATCCTTATTTTTATTTTATATTTGAAAACAAAGGTTATTCTCTCTCTGCATGTAAAAAGAAATAAATTGCCTGTTTTTTTTTTTTCTTGGTTTTTTTGTTTTCTGTTTGTTTTTTCCTGGATGGTGTACTAGTGTGTTGGGAAAACATCATGAAGACATGTAGGCAGCAAAAGTATCCCCTGAATGAATGACTATATGCAGCTATGTTACTACCCACTCACTGTGGCAACAGCAGCATATACCTAAATTCAAGTCCTCTCTTCTAGAATTTCCACAGCACTGGATTTTGCGTATTGCCAAAGAACAACTTCAATTATATACCTTAAGGAAGGAAAATACACTTATTAGAGAATACAAACTACATAATCATTCAAGTGTGGCTCGAGTTAACTGTGTGAACATAACACCAAACAAAGTCATAGACTGTATATATCGACACTGCTTTACATATTAGACAAATTTCGAGTATTCTAAGAGGGGCCTGACTAGTATGCTAAGCTACAACAGGTAGAAAGAGAGAATATGCTTTGAAATGTGTTTTGTGTTCTAACTGGTTAACAGGGTTATGTGGAGGACAATACAGAAGCAAAGATGATGAAGAGAAGAGGCTGTATTCTCAAAATTGTGAACTAAGAAGAAAAATCCCTAGATCCTGTAAGTGGGGACAGCATGAAGTTAAAAATGATATAATGCTGGTGCTGGGGGGGGGGGGCATTTTGTTTATGAGTACCAGGGCAACTTCATCACAAAATAAATAAATTTAGGATACATATATGCCAATTTTTAAACATTAATAAGATAGGCATATTGAAACAAAATAGGAAGGAAGGAATTTAACCTTGCATAATTAAAAAGAGAAAAAGTGCCACTTTGAGAGTAAGATAAACTGGACATTAGCCCCAATTCCCCATTAACTGAGGAACCTCTGATATAACCTTTGACATTTTAAAATCTATCAAAGTCCTATAGGCTCAGTACTGTGTGATCTTATTTTCTTTGCTATTTAATTTAATAGTAGGGAACTATTTATTTAGTTCCCTAAGTAAAAGCATTACTTAGAATGAAAACACAACAGTCCAACAGGAATCCTACCGCTTACTTGGGAGCTTTTTATTCACATAGAGCAGGGACTGTCAAACTGTGACCCAGGGGCCAAGTCTGACCAGCCACCTGTTTATGTATGACCTGCAAGGTAAGAATGTAGTTTTTACATTTTTAAATAGCAGGAAAAAAAGATCAAAAGAAGAAAAATATTTTGAGGCATAAAAATCATATGAAACTCAAATTTCATTTTTATAGATAAAGTTTTATCAGAACACAGCTAGCACATTTAAAAATGTATCATCTAAGGGGCTTCCCTTGTGGCGCAGTGGTTGAGAGTCCGCCTGCCGATGCAGGGGACACGGGTTCGTGCCCCGGTCCGGGAAGATCCCACATGCCGCAGAGCGGCTAGGCCCGTGAGCCATGGCTGCTGAGCCTGCGCGTCCGGAGCCTGTGCTCCACAACGGGAGAGGCCATAACAGTGAGAGGCCCACGTACCGCAAAAAAAAAAAAAAAAAAATCATCTAACGCTGCTTTTGTACTACGAAGGATTAGCTGAGTGGGTGCAACAAGGGCTGTATGGCCCACAAAGTCTAAAATATACACTATCTGGCCCTTTCCAGATAACATTTGCTGGTTCCTGATATAAAGTACATATACTCACATGGTTATGCTCTAAAATGATAGGTCTTATATTTTAACACTAGATCAAATGGTTCATTTTTTCCTTATCTCCAAGTATTTCATTCCAAGTCTTTCATGTTTCTAATGAAATATTAACTAATAATTTTATATTTAAAATGACTATTCCATAATATTGAGAGAATTTTTGTATACTCGAAAATCCATTTTCCTGATTTGTGAGATTTCTTAGGTATGATAAATTATTTTCTTTGGGTCAGCTTCTGATTTAAAGTTTGTAATGGGCTCCCTGAATTGAAAAATAAATAATAGTTCCTACAGTCGATACAAGATCTTTATAACAATACTGAGGAAAAAGTGAATAAATGGTTAAAAGTTATGTAAAAAATAATAACTGCTTGAGAGCTTCACTATTTTGTAAAAGTGTTAGCATTAAAACTCATTCTAGAATGATTCAACTTCTGCTTCTGAGGGCATGAGGGGGTAAAAAGTCCAGAGTAATCCTCTCACTGCAAACAACTAGAACACCGTATAAAATATAGGAGAGGACTATTTTCAGACACTAGCAGTGCAGGACTGTGATCCCTGAGAAAAGGGAAACAAACAAGGCGAGCCCTACCATCACCCAAGGCTCTCAGCCAGGAAGCAATTTACTACTCCAGTACAGGAGGAAGAACCCAAATAGAGTCTGGCAATCTTGTTGACGTGAGGATAAGGAGAAAAAAGTACAAGGAGGCCAAGGTAGCTAGAATTTATGGGGTAGAGTTCCAGAGAGCAGCGAAAGTGTTCCAGCAGTTTAAATGAGGGTTCCCTTGAGTATTTAGCTAAATAAAAACCTGTACCTGAGAAGGGTAAATTTCTTGAGACCAGCCAAGAAGAACTTCTAAGGAAAAACGTTACCAGGGAGTTCTAAGACAAAGGATTCACAGAGCTGATATGGGACCAATATTTCAACAAGTTCCCTCCAGCAAGAGGGGAAAAACCTCACTGAATATACAAGGCTATCAGTAATGACCCCAGAAGGGCCACGTGCAGAAGCAGGGGAAAAGTAGCCCCAAAATAAAAGTTCCTCTAGACCCTCCTGAAAGGTGCTTGGAAGCCTAGAAAGCCTAGAAAGGATTAAACTAATATGCAATTTAAAATGCCTATTAGGAAAAAGTCCAATACACTTTAAAGAAATACTACAAAATCAAGAACTCAACACGTAAAATTCACAAACACCTGACATTTAATTAAAAATTACTGGACATACAAAGAAGTAGGAAAATGTGGCCCATAACCAGAAAAGTATCTGTCAACACAGAGAGACCCAGAAATGACAGACATGGTGGAATTAACAGGCAAAGACATTGAAAGGGTGTTACAAATATGCTCCATATAAATGAATACAGGGAAGAGAGAAATGGGAGAATTTTCAAAAAGACCCAAATAGAACTTCTAGAGATAAAATATATATATAATACCTGAAGTGAAAATTTCACTGGATGAGATAAGCACTGCAGAAAAAAAGAAATCAGTGAACTTGAAGACACAGCAATAAAATCTAGCCAAAATGAAGTTCAGAGAAAAAAAGATGACTGTTAGACAAAGGAAGAATACTGTTATAAATGTACTGCATTATATGAGATGGTATAAAATTATTTGATAGTAGAATGCAATAATAGGCATATTACAAATCCTAGAGCAACTACTAAAATAAGTAAATAAAAAGGTAGAGAAAAGAATAAGCCAATAAAGGAAAAAAACAACAGAGAAGATTAAATGGAATTCAAAGTAAAATTAATTCAAAGGAATGGTTAATAGAAAAAGAACAGCAAAGATGGTAGATATAAACCTAACCACATTAATATATACATTAAATGTAAATTATCTAAATACTCCAATTAAAAGACAGATTAAAAAAGCAAAACCAAATATATGCTATGGGAATCTCACACTAAAATAAGGAAATAGTTAAAAAATAAAAGGATAGAAGATATACCATGCAAACCAAAATCTTAAGAAATAGCCACATTTATATCAGAGAAGATAGAAGACAACAGAAAAATAGTATCAGAGATGATGAGGGATATTTCATAATGATCAAGGGATCGCTTCATTTGGAAGATGGAATAATTCTAAATGTATATGTACATAACACCAGAACTACAAAATACATTAAACAAAAACTGACAGAACTGAGGGGAGAAACAAACAAGCACCCAAAACAGTTGGAGACATCAACACTCCTCCCTCAGTCCCTGAAAAGAACAGGTACACTGAAAGTCCAGCAAAGATAAAGAAGACTCGAACAGCACTATCAACTGAATTGATGTTTATAGAACATTTCAACCAACAACAGCAAAATATAAACTTTTATACTGCCCATGAAACACTCACCAAGATAGCCCGTCTACTGAACCAGGAATAAGTCTTAATAAATTTTAAAAAAATTAAAACTACACATAGTATATTATATGCCCTTAGCACAGTGGAATTAAATCAGAAATCAAAACCAAAATGATACTTGGAAAATTCCCAAACATTTAGAAATTTAACATCTTCTAAAATAACCTAAGTGCCAGAAATCACAAGGGAAATTAGAAAATACTTTGAAATGAATGAAAATGAAACCTAACCTATCAAAATTCTTGATGCAGCTAACAAGATGCTTTGAGGAAATTTAGTTTTCTATGCATATATTAGGCAGAAAGGACCTAAAATCAATTATCTAAGCTACCATGGTAAGAGGCTACAAATTAAACCGAATAAGTAGATAGTTACAAATTAACAAAGAATAGAAACCAATGAAATAGATAACTGAAAAACAGAGAAATATCAATGAAACCAAAAACAGGTTCTCTGAAAAAAAAAAATAGTGTAATTGACAGACCTCTAACTAGACTGAATGAGAAAAGACAGAAATCAGCAATATTAGGAACAAAAGGGGAAACATTACTAAAGAGTCTACAAATATTAAAAGAACAAGAGACCATTTATGAATGATTTTTTTTTAATTAAGTTATTTATTTATTTTTGGCTGTGTTGGGTCTTCGTTGCTGTGCACAGGCTTTCTCTGGCTGTGGCGAGTGGGGGCTATTCTTTGTTGCAGTGCACGGGCTTCTCATTGTGGTGGCTTCTCTTGTTGTGGAGCACGGGCTCTAGGCACGCGGACTTCAGTAGTTGTGGTTCATGGACTCAGTAGTTGTGGCTCACGAGCTCTAGAGCTCAGGCTCAGTAGTTGTGGTACACGGGCTTAGCTGCTCCGTGGCATGTGGGATCTTCCTGGACCAGGGCTCGAACCCGTGTCCCCTGCATTGGCAGGCAGATTCTTAACCACTGCGCCACCAGGGAAGTCCCTATGAATGCTTTTATCTCAATAAATTTGACAACTATGATGAAATGAACAAATTCCTTAAAAGACACATTACCATAATGACTCAGGAAATAATACCTAACCCAAATAACACTGTATCTATTAAAGAAATTGAATTTGTAATTTAAAATATTCCCACAATGTAAACTCCAGTCCCCAATACTTCATTGTAAATCTTATCTAACATATAAAGACAGAAGTAATACAAATCCTACATAAATTCTCCCAGAAAGTAGAGGAGGACACATTTCTCAACTGATTTTATAGGGCCAGCATTAGATTGATTCCAAAACCAGAAAAAGACATTATGAGAAAACTACACACCAATATCTCTCATAAACATACTTTCAAAAATCTTCAACAAAATAGCAAAATCAAATTCAGCAATATATAAGAAGAAATACAAGGTTGATTTTACATTTAAAAAATCAATGTTATTAACTATATTAACAGAATAGAAGAGAAAAACAACATAATCCTCTCAATAGAGAAAAAATATTTAATAAATTTCAACACATATTCATAATAGAAACTTCAGAAAACTCAGAATGGAAAAGAACTACCATTTGATAAAGGGCATCTGTAAAATACTGACATAATAATAAATAATAAATGTTCTGTTCAACATTATACTGGAGATCATAGCTATACGGAGGCACAAAAAGGAAATGAAAAGCATAAAGATGGGAAAGGAAGAAGTTAAAATGTCTTTATTTACAGGAGACAAAATTATTGGCATAGGAAATCCTAAGGCATATACAAACTATATAGTGATTTCAGCAAGACTGTAGAACTTGTGTTCAATATACATATATCCATTGTATTTCTATATCAACAAACAACTAGAAATTAAAATTTTTTTAAATGCCATTATAATAGCATTAAACAAAATTAAATACCTGAGTTTATCCCTAACAAAATATGTGTAAGACCTATAAAATGAAAGCTACAAAACAAAGCTAAGACAAATTACAGAAAACTGAAATAAATAAAAATATATAACATAGTCATGAATTGGAAGATTCAAAATTGTTAATATGGCAATTCTTCGCAAATTCATCTACACATTCAATTCAATCTAAATCAAAATCCCAGTTTTTTTTGTAGAAATGTACAAGCTGATTCTAAAATGTATATGAATATCCAAATGAACAGAATAATTAAAATAATTTTGAAAATGAAGAACAAGGTAGGAATACTTACAATACCTGATTTCTGGAGTTAACATTAACTTACAGCAATCCATATAGTTTGGTAATAGCCTAATCATAACATATAGAAAACTGGAACTGAACAGAGAATCCAAAAATAGACTATAAAATACTTGGTCAATTAATTTTTAAAAGTGCCATAGTAACTCAATGCAGAAAGAAAATATTTTCAGCAAGTGTTGCTGAAACAACTGGATATTCATATGGAATAAAAATGAATTTTGTTTTTACATGACAGGATTTTGTATATGTAAAAATACTACATGAAAATACATCATAAACCTAAGAGTAGAATGTAAAACTATAAAGCTTCAAGAAGAAAACAGGGAAAAGTTTTTATGACTTTAGGATAGACAAAGATTCAAAAGCATGAACCATAAAAAAAAAAAAAAGAAATATAGAAACAGTCACCTGATAAACCATACTTTATCAAATTAAAAACTTCTGCTGTTTTAAAAACATCATTATAGGGACTTTCCTGGTGGTCCAGTGGGTAAGACTCCATGCTCCCAATGCAGGGGGCCTGGGTCCCATCCTTGGTCAGGGAACTAGATCCTGCATGCATGCCACAACTAAGAGTCCACATGCAACAACTAAGAAACCCACATGCTGCAACTAAAGGTCCTGCATGCCACAACTAAGACTCAGCACAGTCAAAATAAATAAATAAATAATTTTTTTAAAAAGTCAACAAACAAAAATAATTGCATTTCAAAAAAATCATTATAAAAATTAAGTGGCCAATAATTACATTAAATGATTAAAACCACAAGATACCATTTCACACTCATTAAATGGCTAAATTTAAAAGACTGACAATTCTAAATATTGGTGAGGACATACAGCTGTGGTGCCTAAATACTGGTGAGGCTGTAGAGCTGCACTGATTCACCTTCTAATACAGCAGCCACTAGCCACATGTAGCCATTTAAATTTAAACTGATAAACTGAATAAAATAAAAAATTCACTTCCTCAGATGTACTAGCCATATTTCACCTGCTCAACAGCCACATGTGGCTAGTGGCTACAGTATTAGACAGTGCTGATATAGAACATTTTCATTATTGCAGAAAGTTCTATAGGATAACATTAATTTAGAACATCTAAAATGTTCACAAATTGCTGGTAGGTATGTAAAATTTTACCACCACTTTAAAAAAGTTTGACACCTTCTTTGAAAGTTGAACAAAACTTACCATATAACCCAACAATTCCACTCCTAGGTATTTACCCAGCAGGGTTGGTGTCATTAGAGTGGGGAGCTGGAACTTCCACCCCTGCCCAGAAGTACAGCCATCTCCTCCTCAGATGTCAATGGAGGGTAAGTGGGACTCTGAACTTATACTTCTAGGTGGCAATAATGAGGCAGCACCCTTTCACCCTGGCAGGGGAGTATCAAAAGAGGCCTGCTAAATTGATATAAAGTATAAAGCCTCATGACATAATACCCAAAATGTTCAGGTTTTAACTGAAAACCACTCATCATACCCCAAATCAGGAAAACGTCAACATAAATGAGAAAAGACAAACAATGGATGCCAATACCAAGATGACAAAGATTTAAGAATTATCTCACAAGGATTTTAAAGCAGCCACAATAAAAAGTTTCAATGAGAATTTTTAAGGGAGACAACACACTGGAAACAAATGAAAAATAGAAAGTCTAAGAAACAGAAGGTCTTAGCAAAGAAATAGAAGATACAAAGAATAAAATTACAGAACTGAAATTAAAAAGCCAAAGGATGGGCTAAACAGGAGAATGGAGGGGACAGAAGAAAGAACCAGTGAACTAAAAGATAAAACAACAGAAGTTACCCAGTCTAAATAACAAAAGACATAGACTGAATACAAATGAACAGAGCTTCAGGGAGCTGTGAAATTATAACAAAAGATCCAACATTAATGTCATCAGAGTCTTGGAAGTAGAGGAGAAAAAGGGTAGGGCTGAAAAAATATTGGAAAAAATATGGTTGAAAAAAGTTTCCCAAATTTGGCAAAAGACATAAACCTATAGATTCAAGAAGCTGAACAAATCTCAAACAACATAAATCCGTAGAAATCCACACCACATATAGTCAAATTTCTGAAAACTAAAAACAATGAAAAAATCTCAAAAGCAGCAAGAGAAAAATGATCCTTTACCTACAGGGGAAAACCAATTTGACTATCAGTGGATTTCTCATAAAAAGCTATAGAGGTCAGAAGGAACTGGCACAATCTCTTTCAGGCGCTGAAAGAAAAAGAACTGTCAAGCCAGAATTTTTCCTCTAGAAAAATATCCTTAAGGAATGAAGAGAAAATCAACACATTCTTAGATAAAGGAAAGCTAAGAGAATTTTTTGCTAGTAGACTTGCCCTAAAAGAATGGATAAAGGAAGTTCTCTAAATAGAAAGGGAGTGAAAAAAGATGGAATCTTGGAACATCAGGAAGAAGGCCAAAAAGAGTAAAAATATGGATACATACAGTAAGAGTTCTTCTCCTCTTGTCTTCCAAATTATGCCTGACTGTTTAAGCAAAAATTATAACACTGTCTGATATGGTTCACAATGTATATAAAGGAAATATTTAAAACAAGTACATATAAAATACATGTATGCATGCATATAATATATACCTATAAATAATACATCTACACATAAAAATATTAATTAAATGAGGGAGGATAAAGGAACTAAAGGAAGGTAAGGGTTCTACACTTTGCTTGAAGTAGTAAAATGTAGCAGTGCCAGTGGTACTGTGGTACAGGAGACTGATCTGCTATAAATATACAATGTAATATCTAAAGCAATGATGAAAAAGTTATACAAAGAAATACATTTTAAAACACTATAGTAAATCAACATGGAATTCTAAAAAGTATTTAAGTAACCCACAGGAAAGCAGGAAAAGGAAAAGAGAAATGAAAAAGAGGAAACAAACAGAAAACAAAAAATTAAATGGCAGACTTATTATTTCTTAACATATCAATAATACCTTCATTAGCAACAGACCCAAATTGGAAACAACTAAAATGTCCTAAAATAGGTGAACTGTTAAACAAATTGTGGTACATCTATACCATGAAATATACTAAATCAGCCATAAAAAGGAATGAACACACCACAATTTGGGTGGATCTCAAGGGCATTATGCTAAATGAAAATAGCCAATCTCAAAGTTTATATATATACTATATCATTCCATTTTTATGACATTCTTGAAATGACAAAATTATAGAGATAGATAACAGATTACTGGTTTCCAGGGGTGAAGGGTGTGTGTGTGTGTGTGTGTGTGTGTGTGTGTGTGTGTGTGTGTGTGTGTGACTATAAAGGGACAGAAGGAGGGAAATCTTTCTGGTGAGATTGCAGTCTTGGTTACATGAATGTACACATGTGATAAAATGCCAAAGAACTATTATTCACTTTATATCAATATCAATTTCTTGATTTTGGTATTATTATTCTATAGTTATATAAGATGCAACTAATAGGAGAAACTGGGTGAATGGTACAAGGGACATCTCTGTACGATACTATCTTTGCAACTTCCTGTGAATCTATAATTATTTCAAAGTATGAAGTGAATCACCTTTGTGAATACTTTAGGAGCTCACTATTGGGGTCCCTATAATATGTATGAATAAAATTTTTTCCTTTTCTCTTTAAAAAAAACGATCACAACAGCTTTATTCATAATAGCTAAAACCTGGAAACAACTCAAATGTTCATTAACAGGTGAATGGCTAAACAAATGGTTATGTAGTTGTACAATGGAATACTACTCATAAATTTAAAAAAGAATAAACCACTATACCCACAACATGGATGAATCTCAAAAATATTAAGCTGAGAGAAAGAAGCCACACACAAAAGAGCTCACAGTGAACAGTTCCATTTATACAACATTCTGGAATAGGCAAAACTAAGGCGATCAGTAGTTGCTAGGGCTTAAATGTAGGTAGAGGTTTTGAAAAAAAAGGGGCAGTTTGAAGTTTTCTGGGATGATGGATCTACCTGTATCCTGTTTATAGCAGTAGTTTACATGGATCTGTACATGTGTTAAAGCTCACAGAACTAATAAAAAAGTAAATTTTACTGTATGTAGAAATTTAAAACAACAATAAAAACCATCATTTCCCATCACAGCTTTTAAGTCCCATCTTCAATTATTTGATAGATAAGAGTTGAACCTTGAACAACATTAGTTTGAACGGCATGGGTCCACTTACATGCAGATATTTTTTAATACTAAATTCAATACTCAATATTTTTCAGTACTACATGGTCCATGGTTGGTTGAATCCGTGGATGTGTTTACGAAATGGAGATACAGAGGGCTGACTATAAATGACACCTGGATCAACCCCTCTGTTATTCAAGGGTGAGCTGTATTCTACTCCTACTACTGTCACTACCTAGTTGGTGCTGAGTAAGTAATTTACCCCCTAAACCTTGGGTTCTTTTTGTAAAATGAAAGGAAATAATTAAATGATCTGTAAAGCTTCCTATTCCGTGCTTCTGTTAAATTTGTATTATCTCATAATTAATAAGGAACACAAAATATTTCCATGCACTCAAGCGGATTCTATAATCTTGCTTCAGACAGTGTGGTCTAGCTTTCAATATTCTCTGCTATTGGTTTTCTGTGATCTTTTTATGGGCTCTTAATGTCTGACCTTAGTTACTAGCTTTGAGTAGATGACTCAGACTATATGGGCTATACAAGATTTCTATTCTCTTTATCACATCAGACCTTCTCTATATTTTGCTTTTAAGAAGTCTGTGAACCAGTATTCATGCTAGAAAAATGACATCTGCTATTTTTAATTTTATAAGACATGTGGTATTAGCATTACTGGAAAAGAGACAGTAAGCCACTTTAAATGGTTTCACTCAATAGAATAAATTACTTTTTTTTTTAAACCTGTATGGAAAATCTGCAGTTCTCCAAATCTCTTACAATCCTTCATATCTCCTGTAGAAGACCAGCAGACTAGCAACATCTCAGACTACCAAGTCTTATATTGAAATGTTCTGTTCCTATATAAGAATGAGCAAAGCCAGCAAAGGAATTCATACAATTTTAATTTCAAATTCAGTGTTCATAGAAAACCCTGGCTGCAATCCCAAATGGCCTTTGGTTTAATTTTTTTTTTTTTTGGAGATGGGTTTTCATAAAAGAAATAAGACTAGAGAAAAAATAAGTATCTATTTTCAACAACACTCAATTACATCCAACAGAATAATTTCTGAATACTTATAAAAATTATCCAATCTTCTCACTTTGAGAAATAAGAAAAATAAAAGTGGCATATATATATGCCAACAAATATTCCATTAACTATACTTGCTTGATACTATTTTTCTCTGATAAATCCAAATAACCAGGCAACTACAGATGAACTGATAATACAAATGTAGGCCAACTGATTCTGTTACTCTCCTTTATCACCTACATTTCTTTTCTTTTTTTTTTTTCTTTTTTTGCGGTATGCGGGCCTCTCACTGTTGTGGCCTCTCCCATTGCAGAGCACAGGATCTGGACGCACAGGCTCAGTGACCATGGCTCACGGGCCCAGCCGCTCCGCGGCATGCGGGATCCTCCCGGACCGGGGCACGAACCCATGTCCCCTGTATCGGCAGGTGGACTCTCAACCACTGCGCCACCAGAGAAGCCCTACATTTCTTTTTTAAAAAATATGAATCAATTCATTTAATTCTTTAAAATACATACTAAGATATAAAATAAGTCCTGAGCTACATATAACTGTTAAATAGCAATACATTTGGAAAAGGAAAACTAATCAGTATTTCCTTATAACTCCACTGTCATGTTAACCTTTAAGAAGGAAGCTGCAAATCTAAGTTTATCGCACCTCCTCAGTGTTGAGACCACACATGCCAACACACATACATACACCCACACACACAAACCAACATCTCTGTGTTTCCCTCACTGCCATCCTTAGATTTACTGAAGATGACATTGAAAAGGATCTGAGAGTTCCTCAAATTTCCATACATCTATTAAGAACTTATCTCATTCTTAGAAAGTACCCTGGTACAGAAACTAAACCCCATATAAAAAAGCAAATCTATTGATATATTAATACTGAATCAATCTCCTGGCAGAACATTTTATTTAGTGCTACCAAATTTGTAAACAAGACTGAAAAAAAAGTGTTTCAACAATTTCTTTATAGAAGTAGTTTTATAAAAAATTAAAAGGCTTAATGTATTGAACCCATGTCTTCTGAACTACTGGTATACTGAGGGAATCTTTTAAAATGAATGAGGCACCATCCTGGAAGCCTGGCTCTTTAACCCTAAAGCCAAACAAGGGAAACCCAAAAATCACAGGAAAAAAAAAAAAAAATCAAAGTCCTCAGCTCAATATCATAACTTTATTATGACCACTAAATCACAGCTGGCCAATGAAAAGCTAACTGTAGTCCTTAAAACTCACTGTAGTCTGGGTAAGCAAGATAGTCATACTATAATAGGTACAATTCAGTAAAAAAAAAACTGTTTATGTCAGGTGTTTAAAGTTTCCAGGAGACTAGCTCTTGAGTTATCTCAAAACAAAACCTAAATATCAACTACTGTGAAGTGGCCTTTTCATTTTTTCCTTTAAAGAGCTTTAAAAGCAGTGGTTGAAAAAACCCTTGCGCATGTTTTGAGGCCAGATTCAAAACTGAGAACTAAAGACCAGTCTATTCAAGTTTTCCTCAAATGCCATTTCCCTGGATACCATGGATCTGATGACATTAGAATGGGAGCTGGTTGCGAGGCGGGGCTCTGTAGGGAAGGGCATGTCGAAGAAACGTCAGCCAACAGGGGAAAAGAATCTTTAAAATTCTCTTAAGGAAGAAAGACTTTAGGAAAAACATTTTTCTTCTCTAACTTAAGAGAAGTTAAGAAATCTTACACTGTTAAGAAGTTAAGAAATCTTACACTTAAGAAATCTTACACTGTTACTTTCAATTTTGTTGTGTACCTATTCCATCCTTTATTGTTTTATTTGATTAGAAACATATGGAAGATCCTCCTTCCATTTATTAGTTCTATAGAATATAGTTTATAAAAAACTTTAATATAGAATAAAAATAGAAATTTTATTAATGACCGAATTTTCATTTCCACAGAGAAAGCACCATCACATCATGTAATCTAGAAAATCACCTCCTTTTAAAGGAAGGAAAATTGGGGGTCAAGACTATAAAAGAATAACTGCTAACATCTATATTCTAGTTTTAAGATAATTTTCTTTCCAATTAAAAAAATACATATTATTTACAGAAAGCTACCAAGGTAAAGCAATTTGTTGTTCTGCACAGCAGGACACAGCATGGGGACAGTTAATGTTTCCACAGCTACAGAGTGGAAATAGGAAAGAAAATTCAGTTCACATCACGAAAGGCAATGAAATAATTAAATAATTTCGTGTAAAATTTAGCTTCCTACACGAATTTGTTCGTTTGTCTTATATCCTTTTGAATTAACTGTCTTAAGTTCTCCTTAGCTCATGTACAATTTACAAGTACTTTATTACGAAATATGGTTTCTCTATGAATTATCAATACTTTGTTGAGGATAAAACAATTCAAATAGTACACTATTGATAAACACAAAAATACTAAAAGTCAATTATACCTACTCCTAATCCAGGAATAAATGAAAACAAATATTAAATCAACTTGTAGATCCTAGTTTTTGCCCCCCTCCTTCCCTCTTTGTTTCTGCTATTTATACTGCTGTAGTCATTACTACTTTTATACTAGGGAATGTTTCTTTTTCCTGCTTGGATTTGTTTCATAAATCATTGAATTCTCACTTTCTCCCACAATAGGACTTCATCACAAAGATGTAATTAATCCCATTAAAGCAAGGAAACATGGCAAACTTTAGGCTGACAGTCAGTCATTTAGTTTAGGCTCAGCTATGTGACCCTAGACCAATTCAATTGCTCATCTGCACAATGATGATGATGATATTTAATCCTCAAGATTGTGGTGAAGCTTGTATGAGATTAATGTATGTGAAAGAGCTTTGGATGTTTAAAGTGTCATACAAATGCAAGGGTCTCAGTTTCTTCATCTATCATATAGAAGGATTCAGTTAGGTGATCTCTAAAGACTTCTCATCTCTAAAAAGTCTTTGATATTTAAGTATGAATCACATTAAAAAATCTACTTACTCTTGGGATAATATCATAGTTCTAAGAGACTTAGGGAACAATTAACTCAACCTTCTCATCTCACAAAATGAGTCCAAAAGCAGGCTAAGAGACTGGCAGATCACATAAGTCAGTAGGAAAGTTGGGAGTAGGAAGGACTCAGACCTGACTCCTACCTCAACATCCTTTCTATCATGTGATGTTGTTCACTATTCTGTGAGTTCAAACTCTCTCTTCATCACAGCTTAAACAATTATCTTTACAAACAGATTACAATGAAAAGCTTATTAAGAAAATGTGAATATTACTCTGGTGAAGATGACCTATTAATAGTCCAATTAAAAATGTTTACAAATGTCACTAATAGCAAAAGGAGCTTAGATCAAACTGTCCAGCTATTCAGTTGGTTTGTGTGATATTCAATTTTAAGTCAATAGGTATGATGTAAATCCTACCTAACCTTTCACAGTACAGAGTTTTAATTCTGCTTTTGTTACTTACTAGCTATGTGATTTTAGGCAATTTATTTCTCTGAGCTTCAGTCTCTTCCTGTTTCTTTAAAACAGGGATAATACCAAGTATGTCACCTGGCTGTTGTGAATTAAGTGATCTAGCTCATGTTAAGACCCTATGACAGTGTCTGGCACATACTAAGTGCTCTACAAATATTAGTTTCCTTCTCTAATCTTCTAAGCTTTAGGAGAATAGAGACTGTTTCCTCTCCTTTTACTTTATCATAAATATTTATTAAATTAAATATATGGGGTCCTGGTCCTCAACTTCAGTTATAAGCAATTGTACAACTAAACCTAAATAAAATGAGGAGCAGTGTGACAAAATGGAAGGTAAATGGGGTTTGGAGTCAACAAATCTGAGTTTGAATCCTTGACTGACTATCTAATAGCTTTTTTACCTTGAGCAATTTACCAGACCTCTCAAGCTTCTTATCTGAAAATGTGACTTTTATCTAGCTTTTTATGATTCTGTTATTCATATTAACAGACATCACAAATACCTAGAAAGGGGCCTATCTTATTCATCTTTGTCTCTTCCATACTAAGGCAAAGTTCAAAATTATAAGTTCTGCTGTTGGAATAAGGCAGGAGATTGAAAAAAAAAAAAGAGATTCAAGATTAGAATAAATGTGTTACATTAAGAAAAGAAAAAGTACAAACCCAGTTTAACTGGCACCAACTCTAGGCATTATGTCATTGCTTCCTTTTCTTTCCTGAGGAATGGACCTCAAATATTCTTTTCCTACAGGAAGAGCAAAGTGGGGAATGTTTATTAGTGAAGGTCATTTGACTCACACTTTAAAACTGAGCATTTTAAAATTTACCATAACGAAGTGAGAGAGTGGCATGGACATATATATACTACCAAATGTAAAATAGATAACTATGGGAAGCAGCCACATAGCACAGGGAGATCAGCTCCGTGCTTTGTGACCACCTACAGGGGTGGGATAGGGAGGGTGGGAGGGAGGGAGACGCAAGACGGAAGAGATATGGGGATATATGTATATATATAGCTGATTCACTTTGTTATAAAGCAGAAACTAACACACCATTGTAAAGCAATCATACTCCAATAAAGATGTTAAAAATAAAATAAAATTTACTATAAGACAGTACTTACCATAAGCCAATACTCATTCTATTTAATGGACTTGTTTTTAAGAGATAAAATAACCAAGAGGTGTTTTACTTTAGAAAATACTACAGGTCTAAATAGCCAAAAACTATCCTTACCTCAAAAATTACTTTCAATGAATAACAATGCTTTGTTAAAGATGACTTAAACTACTCAGAAAAGGATGGCACAAAGCACTGTAGTTTATTACAGTATGCAAAAATACTTCTAGAGCTATACTTAATCTTTTGAGTGAAGGGTGAGTGGTGAGGTATACACAATTATGAGAATCTGATGAAAACTATGAATTGATGCCCAGAAAAATGCACATACGTGCATCAAATTTTGCATATAATTTTAGCTGAGTCATGAAACACAGTCATTATCCTATAGATCTCTAAAACCTGTTAGCAGATGCTAAGCAACCTCTGTTTTTGAGTTTTTCAAAATAATGGACTTATAGGATTTTAGAACCTTAAGCAATTTAGCAGTCATCTAATGCAAACTGCTAACAGAATAATGAAAAAATAGTCCCCCAGAAAGTTAAAAAGAATTAGGTAAAGCCTTACTGCACTCAGGAACAGAGAGGTGTCCAACTACCATGCCCATCCAAATAAGACTGACAGTGCAAAATTTAGTATAAGTCAGTGCCTTTGGGTCAGAGTAATTATCACAATGGAACCAGAATTGACTTTCAAATGGTTGTTTGGTCTAAACACATAATAGATCATCATTGATGGTTAAGAAAATGAAATCTGGACATGTGAAAAAGTTGATCAAGTCATTTAATCTTTCTTATCCTCAGGTTCTTCAAAACAAAATGGAAATAATAAAACCTACCGTTGTAGGATTATTTTAAGGATAAAATCTGATAATATGCATAAAGTATTTAACACAGTGCCTAGGTACATAGTAGGTGCTCATGAAATGATATGAATTTTAAAATATTTCTTGTCAAGTCATGGAATTGGGTAAAATATTAAATAAAATCTCAAAGTAAATGAGATGCTTTCCAGCTAAACAAAATAACTAGCAAACATTTACTGAGTATCTATACTATATTATTCAAGGTGTTACCGAGGATACAAAAAGGATAAAGTTGTTCTCCTTTCAAGGGAAACTAGGCAAAGACACAGAGTTTTTTTCCTTCTCAGTTTCCTTCTTGGGTTCCTTTTTCATTTCCCCTCAGGGCTCAGCTTTCTGCCCACTTCATACTCTACCCATATTCTCTGTACTCCCACCAGGACTGAGAGGACCTTCACATGAATACCTCTAATCCTGACCTTTCACCTGAGCATCAGACTCCTATATCTTGTTGTCTTCTGTATGTTTCCAACTGAAAGTACCATAGTAAAATACATTAAAAACTTTTCCTAACATCTATTCCTTCTTTAAATTCCCTGCTATAGTTATTAACAGCCACTTAGACACTCAAATCAAAGTCCAACGGTAATCTCACATTTCACCAATCACTTTAAATGTCTGATTCATTTCTACTCTAAACACTTTCCATGTCTATGTCCTCAATTCATCCCTATTAATAGTATCCAAATCCAGGGCATTATCTCTCAATATGACTAAATCAGTAATCTAACTGGTCTACCCACCTCTACTCTTACCCTACCTCAAAATCATTTACCATACTCCTGCCAAAATGATTACTCTAAAATGAAAATCTTGCCACACCGTGAGTATGTCAAACCCTTCAATAGCTATCTATTATCCACAGAATAAAGTCCAAGTTCACCCAAAAAATAAATGCCCAAGTATGACATATAAAGTCCTCAATGACCTGGCTCATGCCTCTCTCTTCAGCTTCATTTCCTATCTCCCACTTCATCACACTACGGCCATACTGAACTATTTGTCAAGCTTCACGCTGTTCTCTTTGTTGATATAAACCTACACTTCTTCCATGAATAGGAAATTCTTACTTGTTCTTCAAGATTCAGGTCCAAGATCATCTTCTCTGGGAAGCTTCCAGAGTATACTTCCCTCCCCCACCAAGCTCACGCATTATCACAACAGGCACTCAGGAGATATTTGTTAAACGGAACTGAAACTAAGAAAACTAACAACAAACAGCAAATAATTTATACATATCAAGCCAGTGAGAAGGGCAACGAGATGGATTTCAGTGTTTCTTTGGAAAAAAGTCTTGATCTAGGGATACGAGGAGTAATAGTTCAGATTGTTGAAGAAAGGAAATTAAAGTATTTGAGTGAGTAAAACAGAGATGGAAATGGACACATTTAGAGGAGACGTGTAAGACAAGACTGGAGGGATAGTAAACAGCAGATATAAACTCACGAATGTAGCCATCCATATAAAAAAATTTAGAGACACAACCAATAAATCACCAAAGATTTTTAAACAGTTTTCTCTGAAACTGTATGATGTAGTTGCCATTTACAGACACTACCCTCTACTTCAATTAAAGAGATATTAGTTTAGAAAGATGTTTTCATCTTTTAGCTAATCTCTTGCATTTTTATAAGTTTGAGGAGATACTCTCATTTAATTAGCATGTACTGAAGAACTTTACATAAAATCCTGAAATTATAACATATCTCTATATGGCACAATAGTTTACTGAAATTGGAATAAGGTAACACAGACTCTCTCTTTCATTTAGTTCAAGGGCTAGTCAATCTCATTAAATAATCTTTAATATTAGAACATTAGGTTGCTCCAAATCAGCAGGGGAAAATGAAAATATAGTAAGCTTAATGCCAATTCACAGAGGAATTCAACTGTAAATATTTTGCTTTCTGAATGCAGAATTAAAGAATATCAATCCTGAAACTTAAATACACTAGTCATAGTACAGAAGAACAGATGTATGAGGTATTCCCATATGAAGAGTGAAGATTAAGGTTATCTACCATGAATAAGAAGAGGAAAAAAATGCTGTTATCCCTGAGCTATACTTCATGACACAAAATCTACTGCTTGCAGTAAAAACAGAGAAGACTCACCCTAATATATTAACTAGAAAACCACACAATAGTCAGAAGAGGATCACGTTAGAGGAATAAATAAAACAATTAAATCAGCCACCCCAAACTGAAGCATCTCTAAGTGGATGTCTGTATCACTGTATCATTGTTATTTTATATACTTGACAATATAGCTGTATAAGATAATAACAACCCTAGGCACATCTTCTATATCAAGAGGAAAGGTGCTTAGAAAACAGATATATGTAAATAAGCACAGAAGCACTTCGGAGCTTAAAAATCATTTGCATGGAGTTGTATGTCTTCTTGTCCTTGATTGTAAATGCCAATTCCCTGCTTTCAGGTTTGCAGACAGTAAAAAGAGAGATACCAAGCTGAATGTTAATTTTCAACATAAAACTGATGTTATGACAGAAGAGATGGGTGATTCTCACTCTCACATCATACCTGCCATTTTAAAACACCCCTACTGATATGAACTAACATTCATGAATAACAGGTTAAAAAAAATCCTTTTGAGCTGTTGTATTTAAGCAAATTGACAGATATGAATGCAGAAACACTAGTCTTGGATCATGAAATCCCCTCACACATGAACATCACTGTAAAATAAATTTTTCTAAGAGAATAGACACTGAAAATATTGCAAGTCTGCTAAAGAGAAAAACATCAAGCTATAAAAGAAACTGGCAGCCTACCAATATGATGGTGATGAACATGTTATGCTCAAGTGTGCTGTAAATGATCATTTAAGATGCTGTCAGTCAATGTCACCTATATTTCTTTAATATTCTGTTTTGTGAAAAGACCATTGGCTTAGGGAATATGGAATCATCCATCTGCAAGAGCAAACTGTTTTTGTCTGATATGGATTTATTTTTTCAACAAGAAAAGAGATATATATTTCTTGGGACCATAATCTCAAGCATACATTGGGACTAATGTCTGTACTGTACAAGTGTAAGGATTATTCATAAAAGAGTAGATTTTATACACACACAGTCGGTTCTTGCTATGTGTGGTAGTTAGGTTCTATAAAGTTTCTGTGAACACTGAATTGGTGAATACTGTGCTTCCACTGCTTCTAGGAAATGGGAAACACAGGGTTAGGTTCCTGCAAGCCTCTGCTTACAACATTTTATCAACCTATCAATATGTAGGTTTTTTTTTAATGTGTACTTCTGTTAAGAGATACCTTATTTAATATATACTGTTGATTCATTAAAATCGAACTCACAGCCAACAGCACAGCTCATAACTGAACAAAAGCTTCTCTAACACACTTCCTTTCGCCATTAGGCACATCACAACCTTCTTGTGCTTAAGCACACTACACAGTACTTCAGCACAATATCTGGAGGCCACGTTAAACAGTGACATCACTCCCCAAAAAAGCATAAAAATGTGAAAAACATGGCACTAAGGAGATGGCAAAAAAGATGCTTCTTTATAGTACATGAGTTGAAATAAGAAGGCAAGATGTCACCTTGCTCAACCTCAGCTGAGAATGTACACATCAGGCATCTCAATTTTTTTGCCACTCTGCCTATGTCTGCAAATGATTGTGAAAGCACAATTACTGATTTGGGAGTTTAAATCTTAGCAAGTAAGTGAATTTGCAAATATGGAATCCATGAATAATGAGGATCAAATGTGTATATATATATACATATGTGTGTGTGTATATGTACACACACATATGAACGATGTGATATACGACATCTGGCAGGAAAGACAAGTTATGGGACTCTCTGGTTTGAGACTCCCCTAAGGTCCAGTCCTATATTTCCTTTTGGCATACCAGATACATCTACCTGAATGTCCTACCAGCACTTCAAACTTAAAAGACCAAGCTCATCTTCTGCACCTACCCTAAACCTGTCTTCTGCTATATTACTTCTCCAATAATAGCACCATCTCATCTACTCATTGTGACTCTGACTCCCTTCTCCACCCTAGCCAGGGAGTAAATCATGTTGATTCTTCCTCTGAAATATCTCTTAAAGTTATCTCCCCCTGCCCAACCCCACTACAGTTATCACTAAATGCTTTTCTATCATATGGACCACTGGCACAGTTTACTGTCTTCCCTCTCTATCTTCTACCCCAGAATCACAGGTGATATTATTGTCAGTGTTATTTTTCCAAACCTAATTACACTCTCTTGTACCTATAAGATGAGCTTGAGACTTCTTGGTATGGTATACACATTCTTTTATGACTTGACACCAAACCATCTTTTTAGACTCACCTACTGACACGCTTCTCTGATAAACTGTATATTCTAGCCATGATAATTTATTTCCCATTATTTGAATATATCATACTTTTTAAAGGCCCTTTATGCATGCTATAAATTTCACTAGCAATCTTCTTTCTTCCATTTTCTACTTGCCCTTAAGGCTTCTGCTGATGGTACCTCCTCTGTGAAGTCTTTCCTGATAAGCCTCTATCTCCACCTCAGGCCAAGTTAGTCAGTCTTGCCTGTTCTTCCACAGTATTTTCACATACTTCTATTACAGAATTCCTTAAGTTAAGTTCTAATTATTAACAGAGAAAGTACGAGAATGCACAAGGTTGGCCAATTACTATTATAGTTAGGTGGTGACGGGGATTCATTATACCACTGTGTACCACAGTGTGTATGTTAAATGTCCATTAAAGGAAAGCTACAAAATTTAGGGTGGGGGTGGGGGGAGGAAGGGGGAGGGAAGAAGGGAAGGTGGGAGGGAGGGAGGGAGAGAATTTGTCTACAAGTAATCGAAAACCTGACTTATGTGTGACTTAAACAAATAGGGTACTAATTTTTTCCTCCCACATAAGAAGTCCAGAGATAGGTAGTCAAGGGTTGGTATCGAGGCTCAAGAAGACCAAGGCTCTTTCTATCTTTTTGCTCCATTAATTGTGTTGATTTGCTGCTTCAAAGCTGTTTGCTATAGATGCAGGCATTACCTCTGCATTCAAGGCAAGAAAAAGGACAGTGTCAGTCACACCTTTACCTCTTCAATAGAAAAAACAAAAGCTTTTTTCAGTGCCCTCAGGAAACTCAGCTTATATCACATTGTCTATGGCTGTCCAACAGTGCCTTAATGGCCTGATCCCCTTGAGGGCAGAGACAATTTTACTTTAGCAACCAATAGAGGTTCTTTGTAATTAATGAATGTATGAGTCTAATAAAGGAAACAGTGGCAAGTATCATAACACAAACTCTGCTTTCCTAATTTTCTTTTTTGTTAAATAATATAATAAAAGGTGCTCTAAAAATTACCAGTGCTATACAAATAAGAGATTATTAGTATTACAGTAGTTTGACATCTATAATCATGAAATATTTTACAATTATCGCTCTCTCTGTAGAGTACCAGAGGATTAATAAGAAGTCAAGAGACCTGAATTTTTGTCCAAGCAAAACACCCAATCTTGATGAACCTCAGTTTACCTAAAAAATAATGTTTATTTCCTAGGGTTGTTCTCAGGATAAGTAAATATAAATAATATGAATGCACACTAAAATATATAAAACACTATAAACACATGCATTATAAAAATAATGGTTCTGTTAAGTCTTGAGAGGAATCTTACAGTTCTTACGTAGTATGCATAGAGTTATTTACCATCTGGCACACCAATAATATCAATTGAAACTTAAAACACTATCAATATCTGGTATGGATGCTGGGCATTAGTCCATGGGTAGATGAGATTCTGGACTTGCCCCGGTTCTTTCATGACTATAGGGAAGTAAACTAATAACTGTACCTTACATTTACACCTATTAAAGAAAGAATGCTTTATAAAATAAAATTGGTGTCTCAATGCAATTATATAATACATACAATTTGCAAAGCAGGATATGAAAAACAAAATAAACTGGTTAACACAGAACAGATGACATCAAATCCCAATTCATCAATTAATAATTGCTACCAGTAAATATGAACAGCACTAAAGTATGCCAAGGTCCTAAAGCACTTTTAAGTTAAGTCAAGTGAGACTTAAAACAGTAGAAACATTGAATACTAATTTTCCTCTGGCTTTAATAACCCTGACTGAGGTGATAAAGAATACGCCTCAAGGTGACCTTATAGTTCATACATACAGGCAACACTGGTGGTCAGAACTATTTCTGATAAATGATAACCTCAGTGGCCTGGTTTCCAGGCTTTTATTAAGCTGTATATTTCCTCATATGTGAGAATGTTATATTAAAATAAGCATTGCATATATATAACAAAAAACACAGGCCAATACTAAAGAAGAGAAAAATGACAGTTCTAAATCAATAAAGTCTCCACAGAATATTATAGTAAGAACTGATGCATCTTCACTTTTATTGGATTTGGAGACAACAGCTGCTGTGAAGAAAAACAGTCTTCTGTCAAGTCTGTTTAATTAACTCTCACTTCTCAAACACTCAAATACCTTACTTAACCTTATTACTAAAGGCTTACCATTTCCTGATTCATTTAAGCAGAAACTATTCTCTGTGTAGGTTACCATGGAATTATTTAATACTGGAAACTGACTCATCTTACTACAAAAAACTGCACCAAGACACAGGCCAGTAAATTCCAGCAGAGCACTGCATAAAGCCTCATTAGGTCATAAACAGAACTGAAAAATTCTAAGAGTGGATCAGACTTCTTACTGTACAATTATGCCCACAGGAGGAACATCTATTTCAGTAAGTGACGTAAATGTTAGAATGGTAAGAATGAGTTTATGTTTTACAGCTGTTAACTACCCAGTTTCAACTACTTTGATTCTTGTTTTTAAACAGGGAGAAACACAAGGCTTCTCTTTCTGTTTTATGTGCATACATAGCTTTATCAGCTAAAACTTCAACAGGGAATGCTTCTCCAATAAGAATTTAGAAGTACCTGATATAAGCAATAAATTATTTGTCAATGTTTGTAAAAATAAAAGTTATAAGTGATATGTTTACAATGAGGAACTATTTAAAATATTTAACTTTGTAAATGAAGGAGGAAGTATATTAAAGATTCATTGTTCTTTAAAATACTCATTTTCTCTCATTAAAAAAGAGGATATCATATATTAATAAAAGGTTCAATACAGCAAGAAGATATAACAATTATGAATGTTAACCCACCTACTGACAGACCATCAAAATATATGAAGCAAAAATCGACAAAATTGAAAGGTGAAATAGACAATTCTACAATAATAGTTGGAAACTTCAATATCCCACTCACAATAATGGACAGAACGACCAGATGGAAGTAAGGAAACAGAGGATTTAACATAATAAACCAACTAGATCTAACAGACAAATACAGAACGCTCTACCCAACAACAGAATACACAAACACATTCTTCTCAAGTGTACATGGGACATTTTCCAGGACAGACCATATTTTAGGCCACAAATTAAGTCTCAACAGACTTAGGAAGATAAATATCATACAAAATATCTTTTCTGACCACAACAAGATGAACTTAGAAACCAACAACAAAAGTGAAACTGGAAAATCCACAAATTTGTGGAAATTAAACAACACACTTTTCAACAACCAACGGATCAAAGAAGAAATCACATGGGAAATTAGAAAATCCTTAGGGATGAATGAAAATGAAAGCAAAACATACCCAAATTTATGGAATGCAGGGAAATTTCATAGCTATAAATGCTTACATTAAAAAACAGAAAAGATCTCAAATTAACAACTTAACTTTACAACTTAAGGAACTAGAAAAAGAAGAACAAACTTAACCCAAATTTAGCAGAAAGAAGGAAATAATAAAGATTAGAGCAGAGATAAATGAAGTAGAGAAAAAGAACACAGAAAAATCAATGAACCCAAAAGTTGCTTCTTTAAAAAGATCAACAAAACTGACAAACATTTAGCTAGATGAACGAAGAAAAAAAGAGAGAAGACTCAAATTACTACAATCAGAATTGGAAGTGGGGACATTAGTACCAACTACACAGAAATAAAAGGGATTATAAAAGAGTACTATGAACATTTGTATGCAAACAAATTGGATAACCTACCTGAAATGGACAAATTCCTAGAAATACAAAACCTACCAAGACTGAATCACAAAGAAATAGAAAATATGAGTAGACCTATAACTAGTATGGAGATTGAATCAGTAATTTAAAAATTCTCCCAAAACAAAAGCCCTGTACCTGATGGCTTCACTGCTGAAATCTACCAAACATTTAACGAAGAACTAATACTAGTCCTTTTCAAACTCTTCGCAAAAATTGAAGAGGAGGGAATACTTCCAAACTCATTCTATGAGGCCAGCAGTACCCTGATACCAAAGCCAAAGACACTACAAAAGAGAAAACCACACACCAATATCTCTTAAGAACACTGAAGCAAATATCGTCCACAAAACAGCAAACCAAGTTCATATTAATCGGATGATACATCATGACCAAGTGGAATTTATTCCTAAAACACAAGGATGGTTCAACATATGACAACTGCTCGATGTAATACACCACATTAATAGAATGAAGGGAAAAAAACATATGATCATCTCAACTGATGCAGAAAAAGCATTTGACAGAATTCAACACCCTTTCATGATAAAAACACTTAACAAACTAAAAATGGAAGGAAATATTAACCTCAACATAACAAAAATCATATATAAAATAACTCACAGGGAACATCATACTCAATGGTGAAAGACTGAAAGTTTTTCCTCTAAGATCATGAATAAGTGAAGGATACCAGCTTTTGCCACTTCTATTCAACACAGTACTGGAAGTTCTAGCTAGAGTAATTTAGGCAAGAAAAAGAAATAAATGGCAACACAAAAATCTGTTGCATTTCTATAAACTGACAATGAACAATCTGAAAAGAAAAATACAAAAACAATTCCATTTATGATAACATCAAAAGGAATAAA
This sequence comes from Phocoena phocoena, assembly GCF_963924675.1. Taxonomy (NCBI): domain Eukaryota; kingdom Metazoa; phylum Chordata; class Mammalia; order Artiodactyla; family Phocoenidae; genus Phocoena; species Phocoena phocoena. The sequence continues at coordinate 117,799,021 of NC_089220.1, read as the reverse complement.
ATACTTAGGAATTAACCAAAGAGATGAAACATTTGTACACTGAAAACTACAAAAAACATTATTGAACAAAATTAAGAAATAACTAAATCAATGGAAACACATTCCATCTTAATGGATTGGAAAAGTTAGTTGTGTTAGAATGGACATCCAAAAAGCAATCTGGGACTTCCCCTGGTGGTGCAGTGGTTAAGAATCCGCCTGCCAATGCAGGGGACACAGGTTCAAGCTCTGGTCCAGGAAGATTCCACATGCCTGGGAGCAACTAAGCCCGTGCGCCAAAACTACCGAGCCTGCACTCTAGAACCCGCGAGCCACAACTACTGAGCCCATGTGCCACAACTACCAAAGCCCATGCGCCTAGAGCCCATGCTCCATAACAAGAGAAGCCACTGCAAAAACAAACCCACGCACCTCAACGAAGAGTAGCCCCCACTCACCACAGCTAGAGAAAAGCCCACGCGCAGCAACGAAGACCCAAAGCAGCCAAAAATAAATAAATAAATAAATTTATTACAAACAAACAAAAAAACCCAAAAAGCAATCTATAGATTCAATGCAATCCCTATCAATATCTCAATGACATTTTTTGCAGAAATAGAAAAAGTCATCCTAAAATTCATATGAGATCTCAAGGGACTCTGAAGAGCCAAAACAATCTTGAAAAAGAAGAACAAAGCTAGAGGACTTATACTTCCTGGTTTTAAAATTTATTACAGTGCTAGTATGGTACTAGCATTAAAACAAGACAAAAAGAGCAATGGAACACAATAAAGAGCCCAGATATAAACCTTTGTATATATGGTCAAATGATTTTTGACAAGGGTGCCAAGATAATTCAATGGGGAAAGGACAATCTTTTCAACAAATGGTGCTGGGAAAACTGGATATCCACATGCCAAAGAATGATGTTGGACCCTTACCTAACACCATATACAAAAATGAACTCAAAATGGACCAAAGACCTAAATGTAAAACCTAAAACTGTAAAACTCATAGAAGAAAAGATAAAGCAAAAGCTTCATAACATTGGATTTTGCAGTGATTTCTTGACATAACACCAAAAGCACAGGCAACCAAAGAAAAAATAAACAAGTTGGAATTCATGAAAATTTTTAAATTTTGTGCATCAAAAGACACTATCCACAGAGTAAAAAGACAAGTCTCAGAGTGGGAGAACGTATCTTCATATCTGCACATCATATATCTGATAAAGGATTAATATTCAGAATATATAGAGAACTCCTAAAACTCAACAACAAAAAACCAAACAACCCAGCTCAAAAATGGGCTAAGGACTCGAAATGACATTTCTCCAAAGATGCCATATAAATGGCCAGTATACACACGAAAAGAAATGTAAAGAAGTTTAACATCACTGTTTATTCAGAAAATGAAAATCAATCAAAACTACAGTAAGATACCACCTCACATCCATTAGGATGGCTACTATTAAAAAAAAAAATAGAAAGTAACAAGGGCTGGTGAGGATGTGGAGAAAATGGAACCCTTGTGCACTATTGGTGGGAACTTAAAATGATACAAGCTGCTGTGGAAAACAGTACAGTGGTTCCAGAAAAATTAAAATAGAATATTATCCAGCAATTCCACTTCTGGGTACATACCCAAAAAAATTGAAAGCAAGGTCTTGAAGAGATATTTGTATACCCACATTCATAGCAACACTACTCACAAAAGAAAAAAATGAGAAAGCAACCTAAGTGTCCATTGACAGGTAAATGCATAAACAAAATGAGGTATATACATACAATGGAATATCATTCAGTCTTAAAAAGGAAGGGTATTATGCAACATGCTACAACATGGATGAACCTTGAAGACATTATGCTAAGTGAAATAATACAGTCACAAAAAGACAAATACTGTATGATTCCAGTTATATAAGGTACTTAAAGTAGTCAAAATCATAGAGTTGGAAAGCAGAATGATGGTTGCCAGGAGCTGGGTGGGGGAAGGTGAATGGGGAGTTGTTTACTGGGTATTTCAGTTTTACAAGATGAAAAGAGTTATAGAGATGGGTGGTGGTGATGGTTCATCAACATTATGAATGTATTTAATACTAACTTTATATCTAAAATGGTTAAGATGGTACATTTTATGCTAAATGTATTTTAGCTCATTTTAAAAAATGGAAAAAATTAAAAGGAGGGTGAGGATGGGGGAGACGGAGGAGTAAGTGGGCCACTGGGGAACAAGGAAAATATAAATGTCATCAGGAAGGAGAAAACAGTATAAGAAAGGAAGGAAGAGAGGAAGGAAGGAAGGAAGGAAGAGGAAGGGAGGGAGGGAGGGAAGAAGGAAGGAAGAAAGGAACGCAGGAGGGAAAGAGAGAGGAAGAGAAGTAGGAATGGACACACAAAAACATACACACACATACACACACTCTGAACTTTGGCCCAAAGCACCAGGTACTGAGCAGAGAGAATGCCCCAGGAGATCACTGTCATATTCTGACATCAAGATCAAAATTCCAGCCTAGACTAAAATAGACAAAATTGGCCTTAATCAGAAGAAATCAGCTGTAAAAACTGCAGATCTGAAAGGTCCAGACTGTGTTCCACTGTCATCCCCAGTTAGAATATCAAATTGAATTTGGAAGAGTTTAGTATGACTTGCATCTGTTAAAATTCAGGGTACACACAGAATGTGAATGCTCCTTGGAGCAGCTGACTTGATGGATGTTATGGGGAAGTATACTTCTGCCATTCACAGGAAAAAGCACATATTTCACAGAAGCTACTTAAAATCAACATTTTCACTGCTTTAAATGGTAAGTGAAGTAAAAATTCTAATTTCAAACTCACTCTAAGCTGCAAATGAAAAATGTATGTTCTTATACACTTCTGTTTACAAGACCAGAAAGGAATGTGTTTCTAACACCTGTGACTGCTGTGTCCCTAAAGCATGTGTCACTTCAGCTAACACACAAGCTCATCCTCCTTGGAGAAATTCAATCACTCTGTCAATAGTCCCGGTCAAGCAGGTGAAAATATTTCTCGCGGGATTCTCTTAGTGCAATAAGATGTCTCAGCAACTCTTTAAAATCTGTAGGCACATGAAATCTGAGGACAGGATGAAAAAAGAAGAAATGTACTACATTTTTACCTCAAAAGTCCCAGTGATACTGCTTTACAAACTACGTAAGTCAGTGGGTTCTAAGAATATATACTTTGTAAATTGTAATGGATAAACAAATAACCAGTAGCATTAATAAAACAGGTATACTAAAAATTTCAGTTACTCCTGGCCCTTATTTTTCTGCCTATGCTAAGTTCCAGATAATTAATATCTGTAAGGAAAACAAATGGACTGAATTTAGATTATTAAAGGAAAAAATGGCTCTTTAGTTCAGATATTTTTAAAAACCCTATTTAGTTGCTGATTTATTAAGAAATATTAATTTTTTAAAGTTACCCTCTCTTTTTCATCTACGCCTTTAAATAAAAACAAAATTTATGACAGATTATAGGTTCCCTTTGGAGTTTTGCACAAAAATTTTGCTTACCAATATCCTAATTACAAACCAGGACAACTGCAGGATATTTAAAGCAGGTAATCTAGCTGAAAATCACAAAGAATCCTCGAAGAAAATGTAGCTTAAGAGTACTTGCTGCCTCTTTTCCTTTGGGTACTTCGATGATTGTCCTAAGATAAAGGAGTCTTTCTCTTGTAAAACAGAAAAACTTCTCTGCCATATTCTTCCTTACATTTCACACTGCCCTATTTTGCTATATTTCAGCTCCTACAGGAAATTATTACATGACATGACTGTCATTTCCTATAACCAAGATATTTGTGCACCTGAATGAGCCGACTGCAGAGAGATTTCAGATGTACAAGCTCAAATATACCAATCTTCTCATAATATTGGCTTGGGGTAGGGCTGGGGAGGATGAGGATAGCTTGAGGAAAAAGAAAACTGCTTGCAAAGAAGGAATTCTGCTATAAACAGGCAGAATTTTCTATTTTTCTGGCAGCCACAGGGACATAACAATATAAAAAAAACTATGCGCTGGAAAGGATTTCTGCTATGACCTAAGAAAGTAAACTAGGCAATATACCACGTCAATCATTCTAGTTTGCCACCAGCCACTGGCAGCACAGTAGATTTAGTAACATAGGTTTTTAAATATTTTTAAAATTTATTTATTCATTTTTTTTGGCTGTGTTGGGTCTTTGTTGCTGTGCGTGGCTTTTCTCTAGTTGAGGTGAGCGGGGGCTACTCTTCATTGCGGTGCGTGGGCTTCTCATTGCGGTGGCTTCTCTTGTTGCAGAGCACGGGCTCTAGGTGTGCCGGCTTCAGTAGTTGTGGCACGCAGGCTCAGTAGTTGTGCCTTGCAGGCTCTAGAGTGCAGGGTCAGTAGTTGTGGCACACGGGCTTAGTTGCTCCGTGGTATGTGGGATCTTCCCGGAGGGCTCGAACCCGTGTCCTCTGCACTGGCAGGTGGATTCTTAACCACTGAGCCACCAGGGACATCCCAGAGGTTTTTAAATGGTAATAGATTTTAGAAGTCTCTTTGAAAATGGGCAGTATCACTGCAGCTATGCTGTATGCTACATTTTTTAAAATTGTGGCAAAGAAAATGAAACTGATCTTGCTGTTTAATGATTAGGTTTTTTCCCTCTACGTGATTTCCATTAAAGATTAACATGAATACCTTCCATTTATATCACATCCTAAATTCTTTACTGAGTAGAAAACAAGAACTGAATAATATGGGTAAGACATTTCTTCTTTCTCAATGAGAAATTAATGCCAATCTTTTTAGATTATTCAACATTCATTGAACCTACTATACTCCAGGGACTTCAATCATCCAAAGAACATAAGCACTATATTTTTAAAATTTTCAGGTACTGTTAAACACATGGTTTCCAAGGAGGTAGCTATTTTTATTACATTTTAGGTTTTCAATTTAAAGTTTTTAGGAAAACTCAGCCATTTTAAAATAGTCTAACAACTGTACTGCTGTCAGATATTCTAGCATTTTAAACTAGACAAATATGGAACAAAGATGTATTGTTGGTTTACATGTTGATTACATATTGAACTAGCAACATAAGAGAGAATAAACATTTTCAGCAATTTGGGGGGAATAAAAATCACAGTATTTCAGGTCAAGTCACAGAAATTTGCCCTCTGACCATTTTTATTATTAATGGAAAAAGTCCTATGGTTTCTTTTGTTTGTTATCTTTAATTCCAACTTTAAGGAGACCCAGTAATTGTCCTGTATCATATTTCTTACCTAGGCTGATTGCTGGGTGGAATATAATGGATTAAATGGTCCTTTAAAAATTATTCTTTCTTAAAACTCTTAATTCAAACTGCGTAATAGGAAACCACATGCCTCAGATATCAAGGATCATGGTTTAGGATAGCAGAATGGTATAGTCCAAATTATTCTATCAATTCTACCTCAAATTTTCATTCTTTTCTTCATCACTGGTAGCTTCTCCTCAGTCAATGTTTTTTCCTTACCTCCAAAAAACTGTCCCTCCTCTGTGTTTCCCTGGTTTTAGCAGGGCCCACTGGAAGTTAAACTTCCATTCTCCTGGACAGCACCTAGGCAGAACACGACAGCACAAAGTGGTGCTAGGTGGCACGTCGATTCCCCTCCTTCCCTAACTCCTGTGCCAGCGGGACCCAGCAGGAAGCTAAACTTCCACTCCCTCCCTTGGTAATGAGGAAGGCCAATGAAAAGCTTTAACTACCAAAATGCATTCAATATAAAGTTTCCAAGGCAATTTATAAATTTTTTTTCTTACAAAAAATTCTCTCCATGAGCTCTTACTTCTACAATTGATACCTGATCATCTTAGTATTTCCTTTAATGTCTGCAATTTTCCTCAAGGTCTGGAAATCTTTAATTGATCAGAGCTATTCTGAATAAATTCCTCCTCTAATCCTCTTAACCCACATTGTCTTTTATCAAGTTTTTAAAGACAATTTTTTTAAAATTTCAGAAAATTTCAAAAACAGTATGAAGAACATTTTTTTCTGAACCATTTGAGAGTTGCTGACATTATGTCCCATCATCCCTGAAAACTTAGGTTTATAATTCCTCCAATAAAGATAGTCTCCCAAATATCCATGATACAATCATCAAAATCAACAAATTAATGATATGTTACCACCTTGTAATCTATCTTCCCTACTGAAGTTTCACCAATCATCCCATTAATGTCTTTTTTTTAAAATTTTGGAGTATAGTTGCTTTACAATATTTTGTTAGTTTATACTGTACAGCAAAGTGAATCAGCTATACGTATACATGTATCCCCTCTTTTTTGGATTTCCTTCTCATTTAGGTCACCACAGAGCATTGAGTAGAGTTCCCTGTGCTATACAGTATGTTCTCATTAGTTATCTATTTTATACATAGTATCAACAGTGTATATATGTCAATCCCAATCTCCCAATTCATCCCCCCCTCTTCCCCCTTGGAATCCATATGTTTGTTCTCTATGTTTCTATTTCTGCTTTGTAAATAAGATCGTCTATACCATTTTTTTCAGATTCCACATATATGCGTTAACGTAAGATCTTTTTTTCTCTTTCCTACTTGCTTCACTCTGTATGACAGTCTCTAGGTCCATCCATGTCTCTACATATGACCCAATTTCGTTCCTTTTTATGGCTGAGTAATAGTCCATTGTATATATGTACCACATCTTCTTTATCCATTCCTCTGCTGATGGACATTTAGATTGCACTGTCTTTTGTAGCAAAGGGATCAGATCTAGTATCATGAGTTGCATTTAATTTTCATGTTTCTGTATTGTCTAAATATGGAATAGTTTTAAACTTTTTCCTTGACTTTCATAAACTTTAAAAATTTGAAAGTTATAGGCCAGGTATCTTGTAGACAGTCTCTCCTTTTGGAATTCTCTGATGTTTCCTCAAGGTTAGACTTAGGTTATGCATTTTTGGTAGAAGTACTGAACAAACTGATTATACTATACCAGTTCTCAAACTGTGATTTTTCTAATACCATAATTCATTTTCTTCTCTCCATTAATTTACTCCATGACTACAAATTTCTATTTTATTCAACAGGCTATAATTTGATAATGAGTATTATTTTGAGGCTCAATATGTTCAAAAATTGGCCAGCAGGTGCTACTTCAAGGTGACTTCCATTTCCTTCAGATACAACCCCTCATTCTGTGAACAATACCCTACTTTCTGGTACAGGATGATGTGTCCAGCATATCTTGTCATGTTCTTTCTCTACCCTAGCCCTAGAATCAGCTATTTCTCCAAGCAGCCCTACCACAAACACCTACCTTCTCAGGCCCTGTCTGATGACTTCTAGACTGAATTATTCAGGAAGGAAAGGACAGCAATAAGAAAGCCAAAGGGCTACTTTGTTTAGAATGGGTGACTTGCACTGATTCCCTCTGTAGCTGGATAGGTCTGTCTCCCCAGTGACCTCATCTGCCTTGAATGGCAAGGCTGACTACATGCTCTGTTTAAGAAATAGAAGAGTCCTGTTAATAGGCAAACTTCCCCCAGCTCATAATTACAACAGTAAGGAGACACTTGCTCTGGGAGTAGAATATTCTGGGTTCATTTTATTCCCTGGAAAGGTACCTCTTCCTTTTCTTAATACATCTTTTATTTTAGAACAGCTTTAGATATGTAGACAAATTATGAAGACAGTAGAGAGTTCCCATGTGTCCTCCACCAAGTTTCCCTTATTAACATCCTATATTAGTATGATACACTTGTCAGAATTAATGAACCCATATAAATATTATTAACTAAAGTCCATACTTTATTCAGATATCCTCAGTTTTCCTCCAACATCCATTTTCTGTTTCAGGATCCCATCCAAGATAACGTATTACATTTAGTAGTTACATCTCCTTAGGCTACCCTTGGTTGTGACAGTTTCTCAAACTTTTCTTGTCTTTAATGACTGTATTAGTTTCCTGTGACTGCTGTAACAAATTACCATAAACTTGACATCTTAAAAAAAGAGAAATTTATTCTCTTACAGTTTTTGAGGCCATAAGCCTGAAATCAAGCTATCAGGGCCTCTGAAGGCCTTCAGGAAAAATCATTCCATGCCTCTTCTACCTCTGGTAGCTTAAAGGCATCCCTTGGTTTGTGGCTGACTCACTCCAGTCTCTGCCTCTGTCTTCTCTGTGTCTGTCTTTTTTTCTGTGTCTTATAAGGACACACCATTTGATTTACAATCCACCCAGATAATCTGGGATGATCTCATTTTAAAGTCCTTACCTTAAATACATCTGCAAAGACTCTTTTTCCAAATAAAGTCACATTCATAGGTTCTGAAGGTTAGGACATGGACACATCTTTTGAGGGTCATCACCATTCAACCTACTACAATGAAGTCTACAGTTTTGAGGATCATTTGTCAGATATTCTGTAGAACTGTGATTTGCCTTCTCATGGTTAGACTGGGATAATGCATTTGAGTACCATACAGATAAAGTGTCATGTGTATGATATCATACCAGGGGCACATACTATCAACAAGACTTATCATTGTTGACGTTGACCTCGATCACCTGGCATTAGAGTTTGTCAGGTTTCGGCACTATATCGTTACCCTTTCCACACTGTTCTCTTTGGAGAAAAGTCACTATGAGCAGCTCAACTTAAGGAGTTGGGGAGTTATGTCTCACTTCGTTGAGGGTGGGGTAGCTAAACAAATTATTTGCAATTCTTCTATATGGGAGATTTGCATTTTTTCCTCCAAAGTCAACATCAATCATTTGTTTATATCAGTATGGACTCATCGATATTTACTTTATACTTAGGGTTTTAACCTAATATTACTTTATGTATTTTGTTGCTCAAACTGTTATAGCTTTGGTCATTGGGAGATCTTTCAGTTGGCTCTTTTGTCCCTTTGGCATACTCCTGTTATCATGTTTTATTTTATTTTTTGGCACTGCAAGATGCTCCAGGCTCATCTTGTATATTTCCTGCCCAACTGCAAGAATCAGCCACTTCTCCAAGAAGCCGATTCCTCCTATTGGAGAATGGTATTAGAAACCAAACTTTGCACACTAGGTGTGGTCACTGCTACTGGGGTTTCATTGCTTCTAGGCCCTCTCAGCTGACAGAGCAATTAGATGTAGATATATGTCTACGTATATATGTATACATAGACATATATCTACAGGCATACCTCAGAGATATTGTAGGTTCAGTTCCAGAACACTGCAATAAAGCAAATATCACAACAGTCACAAATTTTTTTGTTTTCAAGTGCACATAAAAGTTATGTTTACACTACGCTGTAGTCTATTAAATGCACAAAAGCATTATATCTAAAAAACGATGTACATACCTTAATTTTTTTTTTTTTTTTTTTTGCAGTACACGGGCCTCTCACTGTTGTGGCCTCTCCCGTTGCGGAGGACAGGCTCCGGACGCACAGGCTCAGCGGCCATGGCTCACGGGCCCAGCCGCTCCGCGGCATATGGGATCTTCCCGGACCGGGGCACGAACCTGTGTCCCCTGCATCGGCAGGCGGACTCTCAACCACTGTGCCACCAGGGAAGCCCCATACCTTAATTTTAAAAATATTTTATTGCTAAAAAATGCTAACCATCATCTGGACCTTCAGTGAGTCATAATCCTTTTACTGGTGGAGGATTTAAAATATATTGAGAATTACCAAAATGTACCAGAGGGACATGAAATGAGCAAATGCTGTTGGAAAAATGGCACCCACAGACTTGTTTTATGCAGGGTTGCCACAAACCTTCAATTTGTAGAAAAAGCAATATCTGTGAAATGCAATAAACAAGGTATGCCTGTATAAACATTTCTATATGTAACCACCTGTATCTGTATTAAGCTAACATGAATTCATACTGTCTCCAGCTCTACTCCATTACCACATGGATGATTCTAGTCTCTTCTCCTTGCTTACTTGTACACTATAACAGTGAGAAACCTGACTTCCACCAATACATGTATATTAGTTTCAGAATTCTTAACCCATACCCTGCCCCTTATGGAATACAACTTTATCAACTAGAGTACAGTCCTTTTGTATACAGTTCCTTTTGCCTTTTAGTCTTATAGATTCCACTCATTTCCAAAATTACTTAGGTCAGCACCTTATTCTGCCACCCCCTTCAGTAAGATGGTTTCATTTATTTGTAATATATTTAGAGTCTTTTGTCACATTTTATATTTCATCCTGGAATCCCTGAGGTTTTAAATGAGGTTTAAAAGATTCCTATATGTTAAGGTAGAAGTCTCCAACCTTTTTGGCACCAAGAACCAGTTTTGTGGAAGACAATTTTTCCATGGACTGGGGGTGGGGTGGGGTGGGGGATGGTTTCGGGATGATTCAAGCACATTACAGTTATTGTGCACTTTATTTCTATTATTATTACACTGAATATATAATGAAATAATTATACAACTCAACATAATACAGAATCAGTGGGAGCCCTGAGTTTATTTTCCTGCAACTAGATGGTCCCATCTGGGGGTCACAGGGGACAGTGATACCCGAAGGGTGTTGCTTATGTCCAGTCTACTCTGTAATCTCGTTTTGGTTGCTGTCACTGCAGAAAACCCTGCTTCACAAAGATAGGATGTCGGAAATGGAAGCAGGCTTTTCAGTGCTTTTGTAGCAATCTCAGGATACTCCGCCTTGACTTTAATCCAGAACGTATGGAGATTTGAAGTTGTCTCAAACATACTTTTAAGGCCACTGTCATTTGCGATCTCAAGCAGTTGATGATCCTCTTCTAGCACAGACAAAGTCGATTCACCCGGCTTATTCACAGATGGGTTGCGGATCCATTCCTTCCCAGTTCGGGGGTCGTTTGTGGTTGGGAAGTAATGCTCAAACTCTTTTGAAAGCTGAGATAGGTGAGCAGTTTTGAAGGTTTCATGGCTTTGTTGGATAGTCGGTCGCCACATATTATACAAAGCAGTCTTGGAGAATGTGAATCACCTGTTGCAATGAACCCATAGTTTAAGTAGAACTCTTGGTATTTTCTTTTAAATGCAGCTTTCTTTTTGTTGATAGTCTTTGAGTCTTCTGCTGTCTCATCATTGGGTCTTTCCCCCTTTTCAAAGAAGCTCTCCAGCAACGTTTGCTTTTTACTCATTTTAGCTAGGGTTAGCTTGTGGGCTTACCAAAACTGTGACTGAGACAAGTGCGCAGTGCAGGAAAGAGGCACGGACAAAAGTGGTAAATAAAATAATGGGTGGGCCATGCACGGACCAAAATAAGTGTCAGATTCTGACTTAAAGCCTGCCACCAGATGCAGCTGTACAGTTGCATCAACTCACTTGCCACTATAAAGCCTGACACCAGATGCAGCTTAATTGTCACTTGCCACTCATTGACAGAGTTTTGATATGGGTCTGCAACTGATTTATTATGGTCTCTGTGCAGTCAAACCTCTCTGCTAATGATAATCTGTATTTGCAGCCACTCCCCAGCGCTAGCATCACTGCCTCAGCTCCACCTCAGATCATCAAAGCGTTAGATTCTCATAAGGAGCGCACAACCTAGATCCCTCGCATGCGCAGTTCACAGCAGCGTTTGTGCTCCTGTGAGAACCTAATGCGGCAGCTGATCTGACAGGAGGCAGAGCTGAGGCAGTAATGCGAGCGATGGGCAGAGGCTGTAAATACAGATGAAGCGTCGCTTGCTCGCCCACGGCTCACCTTCTGCTGGTGCAGCCTGGTTCCTAACAGGCCACGGACTGGTACCGGCCCATGGCCCGGGGATTGGGGACCCCTGTGTTAAGGTCCACTCTTTCTGTCATTAAGTTCTATAGATTTTGGCAAATGCTTAATGTCTTATATCCACCATTACAGTATAATACAAAATAGTTTTAGTACCCTAAAAAAGCCCCTGGGCTTCACCTTCCCCTAACTCCCTGCTCCCCCAGGCTCCTGGCAACTACGGATCTTTTCACTGACTCTATTTTTTTGCTTTTTTCCAGAATGTCATATAACTGGACTCACATAGTATGTGGCATTTTCAGACTGGTTTCTATAAGTGGGCAATATTTAAGATTCATTTATGTCTTTTCATGGTCTAATAGTTTTATTCTTTTTATCACTGAATAATATTCCATTGTATGGGTGTTTATCCCTTCACCTACTGAAGGATATCTTGGCTGCTTCCAGTTTGGGGAGATTATGAATAAAGCTGCTATAAATGTCTGTGTGCAGGTTTGGTGGATATAAGTTTTCAAATTAGTTGGGTAAGTACCTGGGAGCATGCTTGCTGATTTGGATGGTAAGTCACATTTTGTAAGAACTGTCACACTGTTTTCCAAAGTGGCTGTACCATTTTGCATTCCCACTAGCAATGCATGAAAGTTCTAATTGCTCCACATCCTTGCCATAATCTGGTCTTGTCAGTGTTTTGGATTTTAGCCATTCTAACATGTATGTAATGGTATCTCACTATCGTTTCAACTTGCAATTCAGTAATAACGTGGTGCTGAACATCTTTTTATATACTTATTTGCCATCTGAATATCTTCTTTGATGAGGTGTCTCTTCAAAACTTTTGCTCATTTTTAAATTGGGTTGATTATTTTCTTACTGTTGAGTTTTAAGACTTCTTTATGTATTTTGGATACAAGTTCTTTATCAGATGTGTTTTGCAAATATTTTCTCCCCGTCTGTGGCTTTTCATTGTCTTACTAATGTCTTGCATTGAACAGTTTTCTATTTTAACTAAGCCCCTTATCCATTTTTTTCTTGCATGGATTGTGTTACTAATGTATTTTAAAACTCATTGCCAAACCCAAGGTCATATAGATTTTCTCCTATGTTTTCTTTAATAACTGTTTCCGTTTTGCATTTTACATTTAGGTCTATGATCCATTCTGAGTTAATTATTGTGTAAATTGTAAGGTCTGTGTCTGAGTTCACTTCTTTTTCACAGGGATATCCAATTGTTCCAGCACCATTTATTGAAAAGACTATCCTTTCTCCACTGAACTACCTTTGCTCTTTTGTCAAAAATCGGTTGACGATATTGTGCCGATTTATTTTGTACTCCCTTTCTGTTCTATTAATCTGTGGGTCTATTCTTTTGCTCATACCATTGTCTTGATTACTGTAGCCTAACATTAAGTCTTGAAATCGGGTGGTGTGAGTACTCCAACTTTGTTCATTTTCAGTACTGTGTTAGCTACCCTAGGTCTTTTGTTTTCCATTAAAACTTTAGAATCAGAATGTTGATATCTACAAAATAGCTTGGTAGGGTTTTGACTGGGGTCATGTTGTATCTATAGATTGAACTGGAAAAATTTGACATTTTAATAATATTGAGCCTTCCAACACAGAAGGCTCAATGAACACACAACACATGAACACAGAATATTTCTCCATTTATTTAGATCTTCTTTGATTTGTTTTTCTTAAAACAATGTTTTATAGTTTTCCACTTATAGATCTGTTTATATTTTCTTAGAGTTACACCTAAGTATTTCATTTCAGGGGGGTCTATTGTAAATGGTATTTTCTGTGCTCATTACTTGAAAGGGTTACTGTAAAGATGAAATGACAATATATGGAAAAATTGTATGCAAACTAGAAATCACTAAACAAGTATAAGGGTCATTGAATCCATTATCCTTTTTATAAGGGTGAAGAAACTAAATTCCAGAGAAATTAAGTCACTTGACAAAACTTTATTTGGAGCATGGAACAATTTAGAGTGCACACAGCAGAGTTGAAGGATATTAAATAAACAAAACTGGCCAGAGGGGAAGATTCTTAAAGAGTGGTAGGAAGGGCAGTTAGAAGCAGAATTCAGGCTCAATTACATATATAATGAGGGCCCACTAAAAAAGACAAAGAAATTGATAATTAATGTAGTGTTTTCTGGAAATTAATATGACTGATAGGGCAGAATAAAATGGAAAATGGAAGGACTTAGAACTGTGTAATAGATGAGGGTCTTTGTAAGAATTTTAGAACATGAAAGGGATTTAAAATTTTTTGTATACACTGCAGGTTATTTTCACTAGCAAAGATATATGCTAGTATAATAGATGAGCAAAGACATATGACACCACCTGCTTTGTTCTACTTTTAACTGCAGTTAACATGTGCATTTTTGCTCAGCCATTTTCGTTTTTTGGTCTTGAATTTATTTTGAGTATTTTTAAGAAAAGTGAAGGAGAAGGAATAACTAGTCAGGAAGAGTTTAAAGACATAAGTGATGGAGTCAATAAGACCTCTTAAATACTTCCAAAGTCTAAACCCTGCCTTGGACTTTACTATGGAAATTCTGAGGACACCTTTTATCTTTTTGCTCTTACATCATTTGCATTGTTTTTCAGAAATTATTTGGCTCTATCCGAACACATTCTATCTCCTGGGTAAGGCACTAGAAGAAAGCTGACAGTAGACCCTGAATACTTTTCTTTTTTTTTTTTCACATGTTTTGATTTTTGTTTCTTAGAGTTCAAATGTCCACCATTCACCTTGGTCTAAGCTTAAGGAACCATTCAAGGAGATACAATGCAGATGGGAGGAGAAAACAGAACCCTCACACAAGCTGTGCCGCGTTGCAATCAGGCTTCCGTTTGAAAAATAATCTTCTCTATAACTTTAAAGTGAATTTTGTACCGGCAATGCTTATTTCAAACTGATTTTCTCTGGCTCTTCCTGAACACTTTCTGAGGAATGATAGACCTCTTCGATTTCTGAGGAGGAAGGACTCTCTACTGTCACAGTCACAGGAAATTCTGATGGAACTTTGTTAACATAGTTACGTCTCTCTCTCTCAGAACTAGCCCACTTAGCTCCACGTTCCTTAGTGCACCCGACTCCCTTATACAGCATTTATGAGCTTTATACAACTGGAAGGTCACATCTTTATTTCTTATCGCAGGAACACGACTTCTGTAAACTTTATTTCTGTCATAACCTGTCTTGACAAGTCGTGGCTGGAAGAAGCTCTGGATACAGATCAGGGGCAGCAGGTACTCAGGAGCGGCGCCCAGTCCACCCCGTGGAGGCGGTTGGCGTTAAGTCCAGCAGGCCCTCCCGCAGGGAAGCGCGCACGGCGGGCATAGGCACCAAGTCCTGCAGCGCACACAGGTCCTCAGAGCACAAGAAGAAGTTGGTCGCGCTGTCCCAGCGCAGCTTCACCGAGTGATCATGGCCCGAGCACGGCCTCGGGGATGCTGGCTGCGGACACGATGCCCACACCCGCCTGGGGGACCCGGCTTGCCTCCCGGCCCCTCGGGCGCCCACTGCCCGGCGGCTGTGGCCCCACAGCGTGTGCAGGACCGGCATTGCAGCCAGAAGACATAGGGCCATGGGCCCCAGCTAGGCCAGGCCCTCCATGCTGCGCTCCAGAGCCCCCGCACGGCCTGGTGTCGGCGCTGGCATCCCCAAATACTTTCTTATGCCATTCAGAATTGAAGTGCATTTGCAGATTCAGAAAAAGAACAGCTATGATCATTTAAAATCCCAAGAAATGGCTCTGTGATAGAATTTGGCATTTACATTTCGAACTGCTTAATCATTCTTTTATAGACTAACTGACTGCTATTTTGTCTCTCTGGCATTTTCTTATGTCTCAGCTGCCTTCCTCTGTCATCCAGGTCTCAGTTTCAAGGGTGAAATACATTATGATAATCACAGTCAACCAAGACAACCCAGTTCCAAACTCTCTATAACTTCATGCTTTTCCCATCAATTTTACTTCAGTTAAAAGGCCAGTTAAAGGAAGAATGTATGAATAAATCTGAGCTTACAAGTTCTATTGCCACTATTACCTCACATGATAAGGCTTTTTAGTCAATTCACCATCTTCACACTATATTATATACTGTAAAGATGGCATGTACATAAACATCTTCAGAAATTAAATGACTTTACTTTAGAAATACGAACTTTCTGAAGTAAAGGTTCCACATGCTTTACCTAAATAAATTATTGTCCATATTCCATCTTAAATATTTCCATTACTTCATATTTCTTCAATTACTTCTCTCTGCAAGCCAATGAAGAAAAACAATAAAAAGAAATATAAACTATTTTAAAGTATTAAACCACTACTAACCTTCATGCATTTTTCAACAAGAGCTTCAGGACAGAAACCGTGACTATAAGCCAAGCCAAGTCCCAGGTCTGATGCTTACAGTATCTGACATTAAGCACCTCACAGCTTATTTGGGCCTTGGCTTCTTTGTGTGCAATATGAGGGAACTGGAAATGATGATTGGCAAATTTTCTTAAACATCAACAATCCAAAGTTTTTAACTTCTATTGCTGACATTTTCACAAAGAATGTACGGCCCTTTTGAAAACATTACTGGAATAAAAGATCTACAGAATCATAGTAGATCACAAAGAAAGAGTAATATAAGCAATTGATAGATATAAACATTTGGGTTAATAAAACGTGAGAATCCTAACAAAACTCTTCCCTTAGATTCTGTACTAACCAGGTTTCCTTTGTCTTGGTTCAAATGACAATTTTTCTGTAAAACCTCTCCAGCTTGAGGAGGTCTTATGCTAACCACCTCTCTAGGTTCTCATTGCACACGATTTCCCCTCTATCAAAGCATTTTAAACAGACTATGAGCTCCTTCCTCACTCATCCTTGTGAGCTGATCATACAGATGTCCATTGGGCTGCCTGTTTTAGCTTTTGTGTGTACTTTCCCATCTCAGCAGAAGGGGGATAATTTGGAGGGGTCTAGCTAACAGTCACAAAATACTGAAAAAAAGAACCTTGCTCTCTTTGATTCCACTTTGAAATTGTGTGTGTATAAGGCTGAAATATTTATCCGTTTCTAAACTCTGAGGGGGGAAAACTGGGTCTTCTTACTTGGTACAGCCCTCATAATACTTATCAAGTGTTAGGAAAATACTAGCTGCTTAATAATATTGAACATGGAACAAATAAAAGGTTAAAAATTTATGAATTAACACAGCACAAATCAACTTTTCAGGTATACTATTGGGTATTCAGCAGAATTAATATGAAAAAATGACTATTTTAACATAAGCTTTCATCTGAAAAACAGTTTGAAGTAATGGAGAGTACAGGTATAATGAGACACACCTGTGTAACAATGGCTATGAGCCTCTGTGTCTTCATTCTAAAACTGGAACCAACTTAGTTTACAGAATTGCTATAAACATTAATGATAACATAAGGAAACCATCTATTAGCCCAGGTCCCACAGCAGGTGTTCAACAAATACATGGCAATATTATGTGACTTGTTCCTCAGTATAATTTCAGACTTTAAATAGAGATTAAACCTTTTTCTTCCTGCTTCATTTTCAACATATCCCTCATTTGTATTTAAGTCCCTTCTTAAAACTTTCAAGTATGTATGCTTTTCTCAAATATTAGCTTCATTACAAAGTTCTATTAAGAGGAAAACCTTCCCTACTTTAACGGTAGAGAAAAAAATCAGTTTTGATATTTCACTGCTTTTCTGAAGTCCTAGAAAAGTAATAATATTTATGACACTGAGCACTGAGGTTTATGAAGCAGTAAATAGCTTTTGTGGCTGATTAAGCATCTCTGTTTCACTTCACATACCCTGGTACCATAGGCATTACCCCTTAATTAAATGCTTGTTTACGGTACACAAGGACCTTTTCTGATCATACACTTTTCAACAAATATTAGAATGAGGGAGAAGGAACAAAAAAGCTAAATTACTGGAGGAGATGTTATTAATACTGAAACTTCCGCTCAAAGCCTGGTCAACAAGATGATATGATGCAAAAGTTTTACTGTTTAAAAAACAAAATCAAAACGAAAAAAATCATCCAGAAAAAGCTACACTTTAGAAAGGTATCAATTACATTTGAAATGTTTGAGTTTAGGGATACAAGTAAAACCACAAACATCACAGAAAAGAAGGAGAATGTTCCTTTCCCAATTTTTGTTGGAAATAAAATAATTAGTTATAAATTCATTTTATAATTTTCATTTGATATAAATATCTTAGCACTTGAGTGGCAAAAAATCAGAAAGGCACTAGTTTGTGTCATTACCAAAGATGAATGTGTCTTCTCTCATCTGTGGGGTTTTTATCCCAGAGTAAAATAAAGGAAAAGTTAAAAGAGAAACCTTAGAAATCCCTGACGAATTATCCTCAGGGCTGAACAGTTCACAGGATGTTCAGCTGCCACCAGTACTTTCGACTCTCCTAATTCAGGCAGCAGCTGATAAATCTGTACTTTTGCACAGACAGGAGGAATGACATGTTAAGGCTGCCACAACTTATAATTCATGATAGAAAGTGAGTTTTTCAGCAACGGAAACAAACAAACAAAAACCCCACCTTTACAGTTCTAGAAAAAAAACAGTCTATATGTCCTGCATGGCAAAATGTTGGATATACTGTATTTATGAAATTGAACAACTGATCACAGATTGAAAATGATGGTGCTATGCAAATGTAATGGTGTAATAAAGTGAAAGAAGTGATCATACATCAGATAAATCATCACCTATACCAGTTTCCATCACTCAAATGTTCTCTGCCTCTACCCCCTATTTAACCCACCAAAAAAGTTTGGGTAGAGAGCTTTTTCTGATCTGTAAGCTAAACACCCAATTGTATATCATAGGTTCTCTCAACTAATTTGCCTTTGTATATTTTGCATTTGCCATAAATACCTATCAACTTGTTTTATTTGCAATCACCTTTATTATTTACACCAATGGAAAGGAGACAGAGTAGTAAATAATCTAAAACATTCAAAAATAAAAATTTTATAAATTCAAATAAGATGATAAAAGAACGCTAAGCCATGATATATGAGGAACTGGGGCTACTCTTCCTGGAGAAAAACAACTTATGGAGGACATGATGGGTGTCTTCAAACACATGAGTTGTCATAACACAAACACTGCTAAGAATTAAAGCTGGTAGATGAAAACTGAGGCAAGTTTCAGTTCATTGAAAAAAAGAGAATCTCTTATATATGGGTGATAAGAGAACACTCAGAAACCAAATGACATTGTATAGAGAGGTGGTTGGTCTAAAACTAAATGATAGGGACTTCCCTTGTGGCACAGTGAATACGACTCTGCACTCCCAATGCAGGGAGCCTGGGTTTGATTCCTGGTCAGGGAACTAGATCTCACATGCATGCCACAACTAAGGAGCCCACGTGCCGCAACTAAGGAGATGGCCTGCCGCAACTTAGACCCAGAGCAACCAAATAAATAAATAAATATTTTTTAAAATAAAATAAAATGCAATGATCCCTAAAACCTCTTTCAACTCTTGAGTCTATGATTTTGCTATATGTGTTTAAATTATGATCAAATCTGAATGTCTGACAGCAGTTCACGAAATCACACAAAGTAAAGTTTGGGCCTGAGGGTCAGTGAGAAACAGAATGCTGGCCCTGAATCATTCCTTTTAATGTTCCTACCTTGTTCATAGTACCCATTTAAGCAGAGCTTATATTACTCAGAACTTTTCTGAACAAAGCAAACAATTGCTAACTTTCTCTATGAGTTTCTTACCAAAACATGAAAAACAAAGTAAACCGAAACTAAAGAATTGGAGAGAAAAATGGGTTGGTCTGTAAAAAAGGTTTTAAGCAAAAGAATCTAGAGTTCTGACAAGAGCCATATTTAAGGAATTGATCATGAAGTCTAGACAGGACACGAATCTAATGGGATGAGTGAAATGAGTAGTTTGTACAGAAGGAACAAAGGTTTCTAGAAGGGTAGATGCAGAAAAGCTACTTTTAAAGAAAGGAGCTATAATCATTGTTGAAAATTAAATGCAGCTATATGCTCTCCACCTTGCTCAATTCTACAAGTTGATGCAAAAGGCAGAGTAAATGAAACACATAACAAAGGACTCTGACCTAGAGTTGGGTGGAGATATCCTGAAGAAGTATTGAGATTGGAAGGATGAGATCTAAGTGATAACTGTTTCAGATAAGAGAATGACATGTGCAAAGGCCCTAAAATGAGAGGGAGCATAGTATGTCTAAAGAATGAAAACAAGTGAGGCTAGAGAAGTAGGTTTGCAGGAACCAATTTGTACAGTACATTACAGGCGACGTTAGGATTTAGTTTGTAGCCTAAGATCATTAGGAAATCAGGGAAGGACTTTCAAACACAGGGCCATAATGATCAGATCTGGAGTTTAAAAAGATTACTGGATACTGGGTAAAGAATGTACTTTTACAAATTACCAAAGCTGAGCAGAGGGACCATTTAAATAGGTTATGATGATGGTGGTCTAGAACAAACAAAGTGGTGGTAATGGAGATGGAAAGTAGATGAATTCAAGAGGTATTTCAAATATAACAGCCAGTTATGGGATAACAGAGGTTGAGTACAGGGGTCTTTGAGAAGGATGGGAGAGAATTACGGAAGGTCTTCTGAAACACCAGCTCTGAGTCTTAAAAAACTAAAGGCATGGAGGGTAATAAGGATTCCTGGCTGAAGGAATGTTCTGAGATAAATAAGGACAAAGAAAACTAAAGACAGAACTCGTTACATGTTTGGGATGAAGCTGGGGGGTGGTATGTCCTGTGGGGTGGTGTGTGTGTGGGGACACTGCCATAAGATGAATTGGACAGCCAGGCAAAGTCAGATCCAAAAGGCTTTCAAGAGAAAAAAATTTGAATTTTATACTAGAGACTATACAAATCTAAACATGACTTTACTGAAGACAGAAACAAGATTTTATATGCCTTTTGGAAAGACTCCTTTGCCAGTGGTGTGGGGAGAAATCGTTACCGAGCACAAGTCCGTGTGTCCAACGCACAGTGAGGCCAAACAATACCAAAACATCAGAGTTTTTGAGCAGAGAAAGGTTTATTGCAGAGCCATGCAAAGAGACGAATGGTTCATGCCTTTAAAAAAAAAACCCAAACTCCCCGAAAGCTTTCAGCAAAGTCCTCTTATAGGAAAGGTGAGGGAGGGGTATGGTTAGTTGTTGCAAACTTCTTGGTGTCAGATTCTTTGTTCTTGAGGTCAGGTCACAATGTTCCTGTTAACCTCCACCAAAACAAATGTTATTCTCTGTTCTGACAAGAAAGGGCAAGGTAGTGAATACCAATCAGGTTAATTCCCAACTCACAACAATTGCCCTTCTTTGAGAATAGCACCAACCACAGAGGTGGACCTGAAGTAATGATGTGCAATGTCCTTGCAACTTAAACCTGATCTCTGGCCACCTCCTAGAAGTAGACAACTGATCTGAGCTGTACCAATGTTTTTTTAATTAATTAATTTATTTTTTGGCTGCATTAGGTGTTCGTTGCTGTGTGCAGGCTTTCTCTAGTTGCAGCTAGCAGGGGCTACTCTTTGTTGTGATGCACGGGCTTCTCATTGCAGTGGCTTCTCTGTTGTGGAGCACGGGCTCTAGGCATGCGGGCATCAGTAGTTGTGGCACACGGGCTCAGTAGCTGTGGCTCGCAGGCTCTAGAGTGCAGGCTCAGTAGTTGTGGCGCATGGGCTTAGTTGCTCTGAGGCATGTGGAATCTTCCCAGACCAGGGCTCAAACCCCTGTCCCCTGCATTGGCAGGCGGATTCTGAACCACTTCACCACCAGGGAAGTCCTAAGCTGTACCAATTTTTGAAACTTGAACGGAGAGACTGAAGCTGGTTGAAGCTGTTACCTTAATGGCAGTGTTCATATACTTCAGTTGCTGAGACCTCCATGGACTGAGACCCATGCAGACTGCTGCTGCCGTTAGGTTGCAAAGGTCGGGGTTGGGGAGAGGTTCGCTGCTGCTTCAAGGCCTGGGCCTGGCCAGTGGCCGGCCGTGGCGAGGGCTCTGGAGCTCTGCAGGAGACAGCCATCAGCCTGTCCCCAGGTCACCCAGCTCACCCGCCGGCCCCGAGGAGAAGGCCAAGATCCACCTCTCACTGCACTTTCTGCTGGCAGGGCCACCCAGAGCCTGAATATTAGAGCAGGACCTCTAGCCGCCCCGCTAAGGATCTCACGCTAATGCTCATGTACTAAGGGCTGGGCACCTGCTCCGCCCCGTTACACCCTGGGAGGGCACAGCAGGGACCTGGATTGCAGCCAAGCGAGGGGGTTGCACCATCTAGTAGCATATGCCTGGCATGTGGGTGGGCGGGCAGAGGCTGGTATCTTGGGCCCCAGGCCGGGGCACCAAACGTCCCCTATACTGGAGTGAAGGGGCCATGGGGAGTGGTATGTGTCAAATCCTGGATCCTAGCGGGGCAGCCCCAACAGGCCCGCCTGTCCAAGTAGGCATGCAGCCTGGCCTTGGGGATAGCTTGGTAGGAACTGGCAGGCCAGACATGCAGGCAGCTGCATTATCACCTCCAGGGCCATTTCCTCTCCTCCCTGACCTCGAGAGGGCAAATGCCAGTGCCTCCTGGCCTCCCTCTACTCCTGGTGGCGCCCCCACGGTGGCCTCCGCGCGTCCAACTGGAGGAGCCCCACCGGGCCACGTCCGCCTCTATTACAAAATGAACTGGGGGCAGGGAAACTAGGTATAAAGGGTCATAATGTTCTGTATGAGAGATATTTATGAGGTTCGATATTAGTAGAGGACCAAAGGAATTTTAAAAGATGGGACAAAAAATATTTAAAAGGAAAGAAAACGGGCTGTGGTAACCAAATGGATATGGAGAGTGAGAGAAAAGGAAGAGACTAGGACTATTCTTATGTTTCCGTCCTGGAACTAGGTAAACTGTGAAAATATTTGCATATACAAAGAACAGAGTAAGATAAATTGAAGGGACAATGAGTAACTGTGACCAAGTAAATAACAAATATTACTATATTCTGGTTTTAATCACAGTTGCTCATATAATTATCCTATTCTACATACCATTACTAAACGTGGATTCAGTGGGAACAGGGATAATATCAACAGAGTTCCTCTATTTTCACCCCATATTATGGAGGCTTACACGTGGTAGGTCCTCAACAAATATGTCTTAAATGAATAATAATTTTGTCAACCAAGTTGATATGTGAATCAGCTAAGACTGTGTGCTTAAGCTGTAGCAATTACAGGCAAACCAAGTAACAACAGTTTAAACACACAGGAGTTTATTTTATTTCAGGCAACAAGCAATCTGGAGCTGGGCAGACCAGGGATGGTTCAACCCTAAGTCAGCAACGACATCACAGAGCAAGGTTCGTTCTGTTGCCCTATTGTGCATTCCCTAGCATTTGCTTTCATATTCATGCTCAACACCCAGGTATCAGTTCCATTTTCCTGATGGGAAGAAGGCTGAAGGGCCCAAAGATATCTCCCTTCAGGTTTTGAATTTCAGTTTTACAAAGAAAGCCCTTCCCAGGATATTTATACTTACATCTCCCTGTCCAGCACTATGTCACACTGCCAACCCTGAAAGATGTCTAAAGGAGAAGGGAGGGAGGGAGAGAGAAGGTAGTTGGAAACATATTTAATGAGGCAACCTAAATTTGCCATGGTAGAATTCATATTTCTTTTACCAGAGGTTTTAAGGGGAAAAGAGAGGGAGAGAGAGAACCAGAGTTAGGAAAAAAAATAGTAAGAGAAAAATGCAATAGCACCCAACTCTTGGTTTCTAATACCAGTCCCCAATAAAAGGAAGCAAGGCTCCTTGGAAAAATGGCTGATTCTTGGTCTGTGGCAGGAAATACACAAGATAAGCCTGGAACATGTTGTAGTGTCATAAAATAAGGAAGTGCTTAGAAAATAAACAAACAAAACCTTGTTAACGGGGGTATGTCCAAGGGGCGCACAAGAGGCAATTGAAAGCCAATTTAATGGCCCAACGCTTGAACAATTTGAACAATAAAGTAGTATTGGATTAAAACCCAAAGCATAAAATACATCTCCATGAGTCCATCCTCATGATTGAATATGTAAATAAATGGAGGAGAAAAGATAAATCTTCTGTGCAGAAGAAATCCAAGTAATTTATGTAGATACTCTTCCCTCAAGGAAGTGAAGCATAACTCTCTTTAAGTGTAGGCTGTGCATAGAGACTTCCTTGTAAAAAGCAGTATATGGAAAAGAGAGGGGCAAAAAAACTTTACCATGGAGAAACCTGACAAACACTACTTCAGCCAGTTGATCAAGGATAACATCAACGGTGATGAATCATGTTGGTAGTATGTACTTTTGATATGATGAGAATAGCACTTTACCTCTATGGACTCCTCCCAAAAACCCACATTGCAGTATGATCATGAAAAAAACAGACAAATTCCAATAGAGGGACATTCTACAAAATACTAGTACGCCTCAGAACTGTCAAGAACATCAAAAATAAAGTCTGAGAAACTGTCACAGCCAAAAGGAGTCTAAAGAGACATGAAAACTAAACATAATGTGGCACCTTGGATGGGCTCCTGGAACAGAAGAAGTATATTAAGTAAAAACTAAAGCAACCTGAATAAACACTGGGTGGTTAATAGTAATGTATCAATATTGGTTTATTAATTGTAACAAATGTCCACACTACTGTAAAATGTTAATAGGGAAAGTGTGTGTGTGTGTGTGTGTGTGTGTGTGTGTGTGCGCGCGTTTTGGCAGGGGAGGGTATATGGGAACTCTCTATACCATCTTCTCAATTTTTCAATAAAGCCAATGCTGCTCTTAAAAAGTCTGTTTAAAAAAAAAAAAGGTACCTGTAACACCACCACAGTATTAACACTTTGAGATATATTTTACCAATTTTGTTTTCCTCTATGAGCATGTGTATTCAAACATCCAATCGGTTTATGGCTTTTCATTTTAGTTAAATGATAAATACATTAATATCTACTCATCTATGTATTACCCCTTCATCACCCATACCCTAATTCACACATAGTTATCCTTAGGTTTTAGCTCAGAAGTTATATTCTCTGGGAGATCCTCCTTGTTTCCCAGACCTGGTTGAGTCCCTCTGACAGGCACATGCATGGCTCTTTATACTGCTTTTCCCTAGTGCATATTACATTTGTAATCAAATAATCAATTAAGAAATTAATCATTATTAATGTCTGTCTTCCCTCTAAAATGTAAGCTTCATGTATTATTAATCACAGTTTCCCCAGCATGGTGCCTTGAGCACAGCAGGCATTGGATGAAGAGTAACTAAATAAATGAAAGAACAGTACATGTGCACAGTGAAGTAACTATATAGCTATTAAAGTCATGTGTACAGATATGGAAAAATGTTCAAGATACCTTAGTAAAAAAGAAAGATGCAAAACAACGTGCATAGGAAATTCTTATTTTTGTTTTAACAATAATAACTAAAGCTTACTCTATGTATACCAAAACAAATAAACAAACAATAGTTCATAGTAGTTAACTTTGGGTGAGAAATTTAAGTACGCTCTCACTTTCTTTTTTTTTTTTTTTCTCACTTTCTAATGTATATAATTGTTATGTTTCAATTTTTAATAAGTATGCATTATTTTTATAAATAGAAAAACAAAGATAAAATGCATTCATTATGGAGATGTTGGAAAATAAAGACAAGTTATTTTTTTAAAAACACATACCACCTCTTATTGTCAATCTCGTTACACCAAACAGAACCACAGTTAACATTTGTACCTTACATACTTACTTTTGTTTGCCATGGAATGGAAAAATTTATATTTTGAGTTTTATGTCTCATTTCATTCACATAATCACTCACTCAGGTAGGGAGCCCTTGGCCACAGACAAAGGGGTTAAATTTGAGCATGTGATGCCAGGACTGGTTAGAAACAGTCAGAAGAATGGTGTCTCCTGACACTCAGTCTTGCACTCCTTATTAGCCTTGACAGTTCAGCAATAAATGGTGAAAGCTGAAATTTCATGCATACTGTGTAACAACTCAATTTGAATTTAACAGCTCTACAAGTTTAAATCACTTTTATAATATTTCAAATGTCATTCATATAGACAAATATTTATTGTGGCCTTAAAGAAGACATCAATAATGATTAAACAAAATTGGGATAACTGTTGATACTGTGACAACTTGGATATACCTCAAGGGAATTATGCTGGGTGAAAAAAGCCAATCTCAAAGGCTATATACTATATGGTTCCATTTATATAAAATTCTTGAAATGACAAAATTTCAGAGAGAGGCAGCAGGTAAGTGTTTGCCCGGGAAAGGGGGAGAGGACTGGGTGTGACTATAAAGGGGTAGTATGAGGGAGCTCTTTGTGTGTATGGAACAGTTCTATATCTTGACTATAGTGGTAGTTAGACAAATCTACACATAACAAAATTGTAGAGAACCCCCCCACGCCCCCCCACACACAGAAATACATGTAAGACAGGTGAACTCTAAATAAGGTTTATGAATTGTACGGATATCAATTTCCTGGTTTTGCTACAGTACTATAGTTTTGTAAGAAGTTACCATTGGGGAAAACTAGGTAAAGAACACACAAGAACTCTGTACTATTTTGACAACTTACTGTGAATATTTACCAATTTGAAATTAAAAATTTTTAATGGGCAAATAAAAAAGTTGATAAATGATACCAAAAAAGACACCTCTCATAATTTACCCTTGCCAGAAACCCTGTATATCAGGTTTTCATGAACATGCAATACATAAAGCAATAACTGGATTGGAAGAAATATGATACTGCAGAACTGTCTGGCAACAGAATGGGATCTCGGGCAGGCAGTGAGCTCCTCGCTGGAGGTATTTCAACAAAGAGAGGATGATTTTCTGACAAGGGATATGGTAAGAATGACTCATATTAGTTTTTAAGTGGGGCTAAATACCTACTCGAAGGCACCTTTATGGATTTGGCTAACATATGGCATAGGTAACACAAATCCCACTCCCTCCTTCCCCAACTTGCGATCATATCAGACATTAAGAGATTGTACCACTTCTTTCCAAATGTCCCCTAAAAGCCTCCTAATCGTTAACCGATACTCTAGGCAGTTACTGATAGTCAGTCAGAGTTGACACCTCCTTAACAATGCAGTCAATATTCTATAAAATCTCCAATAATGGCAAAATGATAAACTTTAATTCAAAATAAAGCTTTGCCAAACCTTTCACTAGAAGCAAGAAGACTAATAACCTAACAGGTTCTAGAGAAGACTGTCTCCAGCTGCAAGAGTAATCATAATCACTATGATAATGCTTTGAAATTTAATAGCCACTCTGATCTAATGACCTATTAGTACTTTATCACTCAAAATAAATTAGACTTACCTTTTAAACTATTCTTACAGAAAAGGTGAGAAATTATTCTTGGTCTATAACAGGTGAAATTCTAGCACATGGAAAGTGAGCAATAATTTGCTCCAAACATAGTTAAAAACAAGCAAACAAAAAAGCATACCCTAGTACCACCACCTATAAAACTCAGGACTTTGAATCTTTTGAGTGTTCTAAAAACATTTTAATTTCAAAAGGATTATTTAAAAAAATATCTCAAATAGGAAAAATAAGTTTATACTCAGTAATTAAAACTATTATCTCTGAAGTAAACAAAGAGTTAATAACTAATTTTGAAAGTTCCTAAATAAAGTAAAGGGAATCAAAACTGGCTGTAACTGCCAGGTAGGAAAACTTTTGTTGGATACATAGAATTCTAGGAGCAGCTCATGATACTAATGGAAAAGTACACTTCAGCTAATAAACAGATCTAAAGCATAGAGATTAAGGGTTCTTTGAAGTGTTTCATGGTTTCTTAAGATGTTTTAAGGAATAAGAAAGGTTAATACCACCACTTTAGCTAGCTGAGAAGTGAAATAAAAATATCAGATGTGTACCTCCCATAGACCTCCATTTTCTAATTTGGTCCATCATCGAGAACTGCATCAAATAGCAGTTCTACTCCACAAGGCTATTTGTCCCAATGTTCTGGGCCTGCTAACACCAAATTTACAGATGTACCTACTTAGAGCAGAGCAAACTGATTGCCATTTTTGGCAGTATCACTATAGATGGTCCTTTATTCTTTCTTTATTCATTTTTTTTACTTGCAAAATAAGAAGTTGCTCCCAAAAGAAAATACCTTTAAAGGGTCAACTACAAAGCAAGGCCAATATATGAGGTTTTATTATGATAGCCAAAATCCTTCTTTGTAACAAAAATATTCTCATGTTTTATGAAATATTTTGATTTTCCTCTTGGTAAGCATCATTGAAATTGCTGATACATGATGTAAAAGTAAAGAAGAGCTTTTGAAAGATTCTCCTAGGCAAGAATGGCTATCTCCCTCAGTCAGCAGTGACTTTTGACCTCCTGACCCTAGTCTCTCCTTATTCCCTAGTGTCACTGCAAGCAAGAGAAATCACTTGGTACAAAATTTGGTAATAATCTGTCTACCCCTACCGTATTATAATTATTTGTATATATACCTCTCCCTCCCACTGTCCTCGTTTAGAATAAAACACTTTATCTCATACACTTTATATCCCTAGTGTTGAGCATGATACTTGCACATAGTAGGCCTTGGATAAATGTTTATGAAAACATTTAATAATCACTGCAAAACCCTCTAGAGAGGAACAAGTCCGCTGTTTATGAGAATTCTATTTTCCAGGTTTTTCTAGACAAAATAAAACAGAACAGCAACATCCAACAGCTCGTGCTTTGCCTCTGCAGTTCATTATTTTTCACATCCAGGAGACTAGCTAGTTGAGTCTCTAACTTCTTTGTGTCAAAGTTTAAGACTTTCGAGGCAGACAATGAGCTCCTCAAGGACAGGAATCACATCTTATTTATCTCTGTACTCCTAGTACCTGTTTATGGAATATGAGCTCAATAAATGTCTGCTGAGTAAATGCATTATTAAATTGATCCACAGTGTATTTTCCATACTGGCTAAAAATAATTTCTAATATTGTACCCATAATCCATGTAGAAAAATCCTGAAATATTTGTCCCACTAGTGTTTATAAGGCAATTTGGTGCAGAGCAGTGATGCATCAAATTGAATTCAGTTCCTAAGTCCCATGTAGAGTAAAATCTGAAGATAGTATGTTTAAGAAAAAGAGGGAAAAAAAACCCCAGCTAGAATACATTCTGAAAACCCTTGCCTTAGCATGACCACAGCAAATAGGTGGAGCTGAGCAGCCAAGCACTTTTATATTGAGAGGATAAATGAGCAGTGATAGGGCCACAGAAGAGCCAGAAGCAGTTCAACTCCTTGTAAACTCTACATTTTCTGGGCAAATTAAAGTTCTCAAGAGGAAGTCCTACCTTCCTATTTTGGAAGTGGTTTTAAAAAGATGTTTGTGAAGTCTTTGGATCTAGTTCTCTTCAGCAATATACAGATGAAATTTTCTCAGCTTATAAGTTGAAAGATGATTTTTCTAACTGGGATCTGAAAATCCACCTGCATCCTACTCACTGCTTTTTTTTTATAGCTCTCCCTTTCAGTGACTAAGATTCTTTGATATGAATGTAATCAACATAAATTTTGTTAAGTTACTTGAAGTTAAAGTCATTACGAAGAATGGATTAAGGTTAAAAAATGGTTACAAATATAAGATAATAATATAAATAGGACAGAGAACTGGAGCAAACTAATTTTTCAAAAATAAACTATAACCATAGACTGCATCTAACTTCTACAGTTTAGAAACCTAATACTATATAGTTTGAATTTGCCTATTAAATGTTCTAAATTTTAAGAGAAATAGGATCTCAAAATATTCTCCACAGACTACAGGACATAAAATCTCCCCATTTGCTAAGCCATTTCAGCCATCTATCTTAAGCACCTAACATCCTTCTCCCGCTTCCCTGGCCCACTCCCACCCAGATTCATCTTTGGATTTTAGAGAATGATATAATGAACTCCATCATTACTGGCCTATTAACTTTGAAAAAGGGACTCTCTAAAACATCAATAACAAACACTTTCAACTATTCTCTTGTGATAAAAAACCACAATACTCTGGGTCTTGACAATCTTTCAAACAGATGAGTAAACACAGCATTTTTAAATTAAAGAGAAATAAAAGAAAGGACACAAAGTCCTTTATATCCAATAAAAACATAAATGCCAGAACCATTTCAAAACAAAGTCATACCCACTTCATTAGAATGAAAATTAATCCACATTTTCTCCTGGCATAAATGAAACATAGGGCTAGAAAGTTTTGTTCTGAGACTCCCACACACCTTATTTCAATTTGTACTTTCCATCTGATGACAGCATTCTCTGAATGTAGGGAATATTTCCCTCATCATAGAAACTTCCTGACTGGTAATCTAGGAGGAAAAAAATCACTCTTGGCTCCCAATCCAATAGCCTAGCAATGGTAGAAAGACGACTCCCTAAGATAGTAAGATGGTTCTGAAACTGATATTTCATTTACCCCAAAACATAGAATCAATCAGGGTCTGTATTCTTGATATTATTCTGTTTAGAAAGCAGCTTGTCATTTGGGATGTATAAAAAAAATTATCTGTGACAAATGAGTTCTTGCTATAGGCAGACGGAAGAAAAACTATTTCATGTATACTACATTTTGAAAATCCTCAGAAATTAAGTTTAGTAAGGCAAAATAATCCCAATGGATTCCACGACTATTTCCTTCAAGTAAACATATTTAACAACAAGCTACATCCAAGAATATTTATCACAATAATGATATTCAACTATCATTTAAAGTAAGCCTTCAGAATATGCAATGAAAATCCAAATACTTCTGATAGGGCCCACTGTTTTCCACGGAAATTAATAATACCATCGGACAAATTATATTTTGAAAAGGCCAAAAATAAGTAACCAGGATTTTAGAAATAAGAACCAAACCTTTTCATACTAAAAAGTATTCCCAAATGATTACCAACACAATGGTGAATAGCTTATATTGATTTTTTTAATAACTATAGAATCAAATATTTGGATGCTAAGTTAAACTAGTCCCTGCACTCATCAGATTACTGTTCTAAATTAAGTAAGTCATTGTTGGGAAAAGGGTATATTTAAACTGAAACCAGTCAGTTAAATAAAGAAACGACCCAATGAATCATTGTAAATTTCTATGCCAATAAGATAAAAACTCAAACTTGGCTCTAATGTACTCAAAACATCTGTCTGTGTTTCTGTTACACTCAGAGTCTTTGTAAATAAGAGGCAGATAATTATGAAACAAGTTCCCTTTTATAACTTATATATAAATATGTGTAACAACTGAGCAATTTTAAACATTAGTGGAACATTATGTCAGCAACAAAATACACTAAAACCATAATTAAATATTTAACAGAATAAAATTAAGTATAGCTTATTATTGAATTCTTTTATGTGACTCCTGAAAAACTAAAACACTATACCAACTTTAAAAAAATACACTAGATTTTCCTTTTGATATAATCAGAATCATTAAAAAGAATCTGTTTTAAGGGGAAAACAACGTTATTACAAAAGCCAAAGATAAAATGATTAAAATTAAGGAAGATACAGTATGAAGATTTAAGAATTAACTGACACACCTATGGACAATTAATCTTCGACAAAAGAGGTAAGAATACACAATGGGGAAAGGACAGTCTCTTCAGCAAGTGGTGTTAGGAAAGTTGAACAGGCGCATGTAAATCAATGAAGCTAGGACACACCCTCACACCTTAAACAAAAATAGACTCAAAATGGTTTAAAGACTTATAAATATAAAACAAGACACCATAAAACTCCTAGATGAGAAAATAGGCAAAACATTCTCTGACATAAATGGTATCAATGTTTTCTTAGGTCAGTCTCCCAAGGCAATAGAAATAGAAGTTTGGGACCTATCAAACTTACAAGCTTTTGCACAGCAAAGGAAACCATAAGCAAAATGAAAAGACAGCCTACGGAGTAGGAGAAAATATTTACAAATGATGTGACTGACGAGAGCTAATTTCCAAAATACACAAACAGCTCCTACAATTCAATAACAAAAAAGCAAACAACCCAATTGAAAAATGGGCAGAAGACCTAAGTAGGCATTTCTCCAAAGAAGACATACAGATGGCCACTAGGCACATGGAAAGATGCTCATCATCACTAATTATTAGAGAAATGCAAATCAAAACAACAATGAGGTACCACCTCACACTTGTCAGAATGGCAATCATTAAAAAGTCTACAAATAATAAATGCTAGAGAGGGGGTGGAGAAAAGGGAACCCTCTTACACTGTTGGTGGGAATGTAAATTGGTACAGTCACTATGGAAAACGTATGGAGGTTCCTCAAAAAACTGAAACAGGGCTTCCCTGGTGGCGCAGTGGTTGAGAGTCCGCCTGCCGATGCAGGGGACATGGGTTCGTGCACCGGTCCGGGAAGATCCCACATGCCGCTGAGTGGCTAGGCCCGTGAGCCATGGCCGCTGAGCCTGCCAATGCAGGGTACACAGGTTTGAGCCCTGGTCCGGGAGGATCTCACATGCCACCGAGCAACTAGGCCTATGCGCCACAACTACTGAGCCTGCACTTTGGGGCCCGCGAGCCACAACTACTGAGCCCACATGCTACAACTTCTGAAGCCTGCTTACCTAGAGCCCGTGCTCCACAGCGAGCCAGGCCACCGCAATGAGAAGCCTGCACACTGCAATGAAGAGTAGCCTCGGTTCTCCGCAACTAGAGAGAGCCCGCACGTAGCAACAAAGACCTAATGCAGCCAAAAAAAAAAAAAAAAAAAATACAGAGGATAGATTTGTGGTTGCCAAGGAGGAGGTGGGTGGGGGAGGGAAGGATTAGGAGTTTGGGATTAGCAGATGCAAACTATTACGTACAGGATAAGCAACAAGGTCCTACCGTATATCACAGGGAACTATATTCAGTACCCTGTCACAAACCATTATGGAAAAGAATATGAAAAAGAATACATATATGTATAACCGAGTCACTTTGCTGTACAGCAGATATTAAACATAACACTGTAAATCAACTATACTTCAATAAAATCTAAAAAAAAAAAAAGAATTAATTGATAACATATTATGGGAAAAGGGGGGAGCCCTCTAACAGTTCATCATGACTTCACGGATGATTTAATATCACAAGTAACAGCAAAGGCTCAACTCCCTCACAGCTTCTTAACAACCACTACTCTGAAGTCCAGTGGAAATGACTCTAGTCTAATAATGGAAGCTTCACTCTCCAATAACATGGCAGAAGATCAGTTTACAGTATACCATATGGATTTTAATCCATAACTATAGGTCCATTATTATACACACATTTTTTAAAGCTTTCCAGATATGATCCTAAGTTTTCTGTTCAATGAAAAAAAGTGTATCTACCCTATACTGTTGTGGGAATTAGAGACAACGTTTACAAAGCTTCTAGCACAGAGAACTTGCAGGGAATGTGGCACAATTACATGTTTTGAATATACTATGAAACTGCACGTTAAACATCCTTAAAAAGAATGAAAAAAGCAAGACTTGAGGTAAAGATCTAACATCACGTAGACCAAATTTAGTAACTAACATTCCTTTTTTTAAATTAACTAATTTATTTATTTTTGGCTGCGTTGGGTCTTTGTTGCTGCACGCGGGGGCTACTCTTCGCTGCGGTGCGCGGGCTTATTGCAGTGGCTTCTCTTGTTGCGGAGCACGGGCTCTAGGTGCGCAGGCTTCAGTAGTTGTGGCATGTGGGCTCAGTAGTTGTGGCTCATGGGCTCTAGAGCACAGGCTCAGTAGTTGCGGTGCACAGGCTTAGTTGTTTTGCAGCATGTGGGATCTTCCCGGACCAGGGCTCGAACCCATGTCTCCTGCATTGGCAGATGGATTCTTAACCACTGCGCCACCAGGGAAGCCCATTAACTAACATTCTTTTTTTTTTTAAGATGTTCGGGGTAGGAGTTTATTAATAATCTTATTTTTGCTGTGTTGGGTCTTCGTTTCTGTGCAAGGGCTTTCACTAGTTGGGGCAAGCGGGGGCCACTCTTCATCGCGGTACATGGGCCTCTCACTATCTCGGCCTCTCTTGTTGCGGAGCACAGGCTCCAGACACGCAGGCTTAGTAGTTGAGCTCACGGGCTTAGTTGCTCCGCGGCATGTGGGATCCTCCCAGACCAGGGTTCGAACCCATGTCCCCTGTATTAGCAGGCAGATTCTCAACCACTGCGCCACCAGGGAAGTCCAACTGACATTTTTTTGTACAGTGTTCTGTACAAAAACTTTCTTACATTGTAACAAAATCACCAAAGGTTCTAGTCAATATAGGAGCCAAATTAAAAACATAAATAAAGAAAACAGAACAAGTAATATTTACTGGCTGCCTACTACCACACACTAGGCATAATGCTAGAGGCATATCACAACAAATCTGCAATATGGTTTTATTGATGAGGAAACTGAGGCTCTGACAGCTATTTATATAGCTATTCAGTGGCAGAGCTGGGACTCAACAGGGTCTGAGTGATGGCAGACTACTTCCTTTCCACAGTACCACACAAAATTCATAGAAAAGTATTGATAATTAAGAAATTCAGAAAGCATAAACAAAATAGGCAAGTTAGTTGTTTTTGAAGCAAAGGAATTATTCTCACTTAAACATTCAGGGAACAACAAAAACACCAGTTTTAGATCATTGGAAAACTTAACTGAAAAATCTACATGCCAATTAGGCAAACAAACAAACAGAACAAGTCAAAAGCAACCACACCCCAATAAAAATTAAAAAAAAAAAAGATTTAGGATCACATTTAAAAAACAAAAACAAAAAACTCGGACGTAGCAAAACATCTACCATCAAGTTGCTTAATAGGTATACAAAGATACAGAAGGTATACAAAGATTTTTAGACTACAGAAACAGTAGTTCATGTATTAAATTTCTTCATAATCTATAATTTAAGATATTTCTTTTTCTATAAAAAAGAAAAAAATCGGGCTTCCCTGGTGGCACTGTGGTTGAGAGTCCGCCTGCCGGTGCAGGGGACACGGGTTCGTGCCCCGGTCCAGGAAGATCCCACATGCCGCGGAGCGGCTAGGCCCGTGAGCCATGGCCGCTGAGCCTGCGCGTCCGGAGCCTGTGCTCCGCAATGGGAGAGGCCACAACAGTGAGAGGCCCGCGTACCGCAAAAAAAAAGAAAAAAAGAAAAAAATCATATTTATTGTTAATGTATAACCAACAGGCCATGAAGTAATTTTGTTATTTGTAAAACAAGTGCCACTATATATTTGCAATTTACAAGTAAAGCATGATTTCAAACCAAAATACAAAGCAAAACAAAATTTTATCTTGGCCACTGTGTTCCTTACATCACCTGGAGAGGTACTCCTCAGAGCAAAAAGCCAGAATCTCCATTTTCTAGGTAATGTTAGAGGACTAAACACTGCCAATCAAAGCAAGGGCTACTATTTTCCAGCAATCCAAAACTCAAATTATGCTTCCAGATAATGAGAGTTTTGTTGATTTATCATTTAAGAACTCAATTATGCAACTAGAGATTGTCATACCAAGTGAAGTCAGAAAGAGAAAGACAAATACCATATGATATCACTTATTTGTGGAATCTAAAATATGACACAAATGAACCTATTCACAAAACAGAAACAGACTCATGGACATAGAGAATAGACTTGTGGTTGCCAAGGGGGTGGGGAGGTGGGGAAGGGATGGACTGAGAATTTGGGGTTAGTAGAGACAAACTATTACATATAGAATGGATAAAAAACAAGGTCCTACTATATAGCACAGAGAACTATATTCAATATCCTATGATAAACCATAATGAGGAATATAAAAAATGAATGTATATATATGTATAACTGAATCACTTTGCTGTACAGCAGAAATTAGCACAACATTGTAAATCAACTACACTTCCATTAAAAAAAAAAAACTCAATCATCCAGATTATCTATAGCCAAGTCTGAATTCCAGTCTTTTATTTTTCCTCTCTGCCAATCAGCACGTTCCAGATCAATACAACTCTCACCTAGGTTAGACTGAGCTGGTTTATAAGTATTCTAATATTTGATATAATCAAGCAAATCAGAAAGGTAAGCCAGAGGAGAAAATTCATAGTACATTTAACAATCTGTACAAACAATTTTCAGGAAATCAGCAGCACAACTCACATTCATTAGCAAGGATGACCTAGACGTGACCATTCTGTTGATCTATACTGCAGTTTTCTGTCACTGAGTTATTCTGCATCAGTGATGATGTAAGAACAGCAGAAGACATAAGTAAAAATGTAACCCTGCAGCACCAAATTTACAAAAAATGTAATAAAGCAGGTTTCTAAAAGTTTACTTCAGAAAGGAAAACAAGGATGATAGGGGAAATGCTGACTACAGTCCTCCCTGCGTTGAAAAAAAGGTGTAATTTCCTTCCTCAATCAATTTCACTAGTCAGTTAACTAACCATCTTGGTTCTAATTTAAGGGTTGGACCTACTCACTGTCTGAATCACCAGACAGAAGGGAATGGCTAACACTAAAAGGAAAGATATATCAAATTTTAAAATGTGTATAGTACTTTCAAGTCAGGGGAAAAAGGCAGGAAAAACAATAGTTGCTTTCAATTTTTTTTCTGATTTTAAAAGTAATAGTTACAGAAAATTTGAAAAACACAGGTCTGTATAAAGAAAAAGCAAGTCATCAGCAACCCCACCAGAGATAATTAAATATATACATCAACATGTAAACAGTTATTTCTTCAAAAAAATGTTTGTGGGTACAAATCCAGAATTAAACCTCTTTTCATCATTGGTCCAAACTACCATTATCTCTTGACAGGGTTATTACAATAGCCTCTTAACTCCATTCTCCCAACCCTGCTCCTCTCCTGTCTATTCTACACAAAACAGCCAAAACGATCTTTTTAAACATCAATCATATTTCATTTCCCTGCTCAAAATCCTACAATGGCTTCTCATCTTCGAATCTTAAAGGCCAAAGTGCTTACAACACCCTATAAGATAACTCTAATGGCCCTCCATTTTCACCCTCAGTCTTCACTTCTCTTACCTTATTTCCTACACTCTTTCTCCCTTGGTTTATCTGTGTCGGCTACACTGACCTCCAAACTGCTGGAACACATACACATCTCTGCCTGAAGTCTTTGGACCTGTAGTTCCCTCCATCAGGAATACTCTTCCC
This sequence comes from Phocoena phocoena, assembly GCF_963924675.1. Lineage (NCBI taxonomy): Eukaryota > Metazoa > Chordata > Mammalia > Artiodactyla > Phocoenidae > Phocoena > Phocoena phocoena. Next base: position 117,762,022 of record NC_089220.1, on the reverse strand, counting down.
CCAGATAAAAACATTGCATTCTGTCTCTCTCCTTGGCTTTTTTCAGGTCTCTATTCAAATGTCACTTTTCAGAGACTTCCCTGACTCACCTTATATAAAATGGCAAACTTCCTGCTCCCTTTCCTTGGTATTCCCTATTTACTTTACCCTGTTATATTTTTCTCCAAAGCGGTATTACTGACAAATTATTTGTTTATTGTTCTGACTCTCCTGACTAGACTGTAAGTTCCATGAAGTCAAAGAAACGGTCTGTTTTGGTTTTTCCCCCACATAGCACTATACCTCTAAATTCTAGAACAATGCCTGGACTGTCACTAAGTATTTGTGAATGAATGGCTGAATAACTGCATGAGTAATTGGGATCAGAGTGTACCTAAAATTTATACTCATCTGTTGTCATTTACTACTATCTGGCAAAGCATTCCTAATTTTTGCATAGCATTCCATTATAGATATAGACCACAGTATATTCAATTTTCTAGGTTGTTTCTAAATTTATAATATCATAAATATCCTTGTGTACAGTTGTATATCCTTGCATATACCAAATATCCTTGAATATATATCTCCTTGCACAGCTTTGATAATTTCTCTAGGATAAATTATTTTAAGTAAAATTGTTGGGTCAAAAGGTATGAATATCATGAATGCTTTTAATACATTTTTCTAAACTATCCTAGAGAGTGGCTGTATCAATTTATTCTACCCCTAGTGATATAGGACTACTATACTTCTCCTCACCAACAATGAGTATTTGGGTCCCTTTTTACCAAAACACAAAAGCCAATTATTTTTCCTGAACCAAAAAAGTCACCACAGCCATCATATAATATTTTCTGTTTAATGTGTTTCATTCTATTAAAAAATTTTTTAAACAGGAAAGTTTGAGAAAATATAAATTTTATTAGTTAATGACAGTGGCTGTTTCCAAGCATCATCTTCCACACTAGTATTTTTAGTTTAAAAAGCTTTAGAGATCTGGTAGATTTTAAAAGGTATCTCAATTCAAAAAAAAACCAAGGTACCTTGCTGTTTTCTTTTCAATTTTTTTGTTTGCTAATGAGATTGACAATGGTTTCCCATGTTTATTGGTTGTTTCTGTGTTTTCTTTGACAAACTGCCTATTCATCACTGCCCACTTTCCTATTCAGGTATTCACTTTCTCACTGACTTGTGAGAGCTCGTCTTGCATTAAACGTGTTATACTTTTATCATGTGGCATACATATTTATTCATAGTTAACATTTGCGTTTTAATTTTGTTAATGGTATTTGAAACACATTAATTGTTTTGCACAGTCAAATCAAGTATTTTTATGTGTGGTTTCTTCATTTCATTTTACATTTGAAAGAACCCTCCTGTATACAACCAACATGCTATCATGTCTCTGATTGGGTGGAATTCTGGATATTTTTTCTTCTTTTTGCTTACCTTTAATAAATAAATAATTTTTTAAATGATTGCTTTTATTTATTTATATTACTTTTGGCTGCATTGGGTCTTCGTTGCTGCACACGGGCTTTCTCTAGTTGTGGCAAGTGGAGGACTACTCTTCGTTGCGGTGTGCAGCCTTCTCATTGCGGTGCCTTCTCTTGTTGCGGAGCATGGGCTCTAGGCGCATGGGCTTCAGTAGTTGTGGCATGCAGGCTCAGTAGTTGTGGTTCACGGGCTCTAGAGCGCAGGCTCAGCAGTTGTGGCGCACAGGCTTAGTTGCTCATGTTAGTTGTGGCATGTGGGATCTTCCCAGACCAGGGCTCAAACCCGTATCCCCTGCACTGGCAGGCAGATTCTTAAGCACTGCACCACCAGGGAAGTCCCTAAATATTTTCTTAAATGTTAAAAATAGGAAAGGCTTTCTCTACTACTTGATCATATATTTATGATCTATTCTTCTATTCCATTATGAGAATATTAGATCATATATTTATGATCTAATTCTTCTATTCCATTATGAGAATATTGCATTATCTTATCCATCCAAAATCTTAGTTTATGATGTGAAGTATGATTATAATTTTATAGTCTTCCAATTTCTAAACCAATTTTCCTAGCACCATTTGTTAACCAATTCATTCTTTCTCCCAATGAATTGAAATGACATCATTATCATATACTAATATGTCTTTTTTCAGAATTGTAGCTTGTTCTATTACGGTCATTATCATATGGTTTTAATTATTGCAGGTTCATAAAAATATGGTAGTGCAATTCCAACTTTATAAAACTATTACTTCAAAAATGTTCTCTTAAGGGCTTCCCTGGTGGCGCAGTGGTTGAGAGTCCACCTGCCGATGCAGGGGACACGGGTTCGTGCCCCAGTCCAGGAAGATCCCACATGCCGCGGAGTGGCTAGGCCCGTGGGCCATGGCCGCTGAGCCTGCGCATCCGAAGCCTGTGCTCTGCAACGGGAGAGGCCACAACAGTGAGAGGCCCGAGTACAGCAAAAAAAAAAAAAAAAAAATGTTCTCTTAAATTTATCCTTCTAGGTCCATTTCAGAAAAATCTGTTAAATTTCCCTATGCACTCCACCTCTGGATCAAAAACAGTTGGTTAGGATTTTGACTAGGATTGCATTAAATCATGGATTTGGAAAGAATCTGTATAATACTGAGTCTTCCTAATCAGAAACATGTTTAATCTTTCTACTTATTCAAGTCTCTTTATATTCTGATGTAAAATTAAGTTTCCTTAAAATAATTCCTATACTTTTTGGGTTTTTTTCTCTCTAAATACTTATGGGATTTCTTTTTTCCATTACAGTTTCTAAATAGGTATTGCTAGAATATTGAAAAATCACTAATTTTGGTATGCTTAGTTGGTAAACAACCATGTAACTTAATATTAGTTCAGATAGGTTTTCAGGTAATTTTCTTTAGATTTTTAGGTACATCATTGTATCAGCTGTGAATAATGATAATTCTTTCTTCTCTTTTCTAATGATCATATCCCAACGTGTAGTCTTTCTGGTCCTGACTACCCTTTATTCCAGGATGAAAGCCTCCCATCTTGCCAGCTTTCTACCTGTTGCTCCTGCTTGTTCTTGTCCTCAGAAGTGGAGCATATTTAGTAGGATATACTTAGCATCACTTCCATTTACAACCCAGGTAGTCTGCTCTTTCATGGGAGGAGAATTTAGGAATTGGCTCTCTGTACCTCCATCAGTTCAGTTCCTTTTATACTGTCACTAGTAGAAATGCCTCCAAATCTGAAAAGTCCAGTAGGATACAGTTTCATTTTTGTTTGTATTAATTTTGGGTCAGCAATGTTTTCTTCTATTATTTCTCTGAACAATGTATCTGCTGCATCTCTTTCTCTCTGAAAGCCCTACAATTTGTACACTTTTTCTCCCTACCTATCCTTCCTTTATCTTATTTTCCGATCATTTTCATTGCCCCATCTTTTGCCTTTGTAGTTTGGAAAACATTTCACAAGTTGGTCTTTCTGTAGTGTCTAATTTGTTATCTACTGCATCCATAGCAGATTTTAACTTGGTCACTATAGTTTTCATCCCTCAGAATCCTTTCAGATTGCTCCCTTCCCACAACTGATATTCAGCTTTCACACCTTTTAATGACAATGTTTCTGAGAACAAAAACCTTACTAGATTGATAGGTGGGAGATCCAGCAACCAGAATGGAGGTTGGAAACGGTGGTGTTGGTAGCTGGGAACTTAGTGACTAGACCACTTATATGGACAGGCTCCTTTTAGGGAGGTACTAGAGACAAACTCTGGATCTATGAACACTGTTTACAAAGTATCAATACTTCTGGTCCAAGAGACCAGAGAGAAATTTAAGTGTTGTGCCTTGTAGGACCATTCTTCTAGACTTGGCCCCTCCCAAATGAGGAGTTCTCTCTCAGGAAGGTTCTCCTCAGGTGTACTCCATCACTTCTTTCATTCATCAACAATGCTGCTTAACAAAAATTATTCTGGGTTTTTTGGCATGTGAGTGGCATCAAGCTTTAGTTTCCAACACATATGCAGGTATTTCCCCATCCATCTATTCATCTATTGGTTTTTTCAATGGGAACTTAGGTGTGTAAAGATTGGAAGGTGTGTTTTGTCTGCTATTTTGCCCAACACTATTATCTGTATTCTTGCCACTATACAATAATATACTTTTAATTAATCCATGTTTCTAGATAATATTTTCTGATTTCCATTTCACCAATTCAAAGGGATTTACCAACATGCCATCCCTCACACCCCAATCATCACACTTCAGGATACAAATGCCACACAAATAACACCCCTTCCTAAGGGATCTTTTACCAGGTCAGGTACGATGATAACTGGTGAGATCCCAGAAAGCAAGGTAGAAAGAATTAACAGTGACCAAGGAGGGCTGCCATGAAAGACTGCATGATCAAATATAACTTCTCACAGATGAAGCAAAGAAGTCTCCTGAAAAAAGAGATAACCACACAGTACTGCATCCACTTGCCCTACAACCAAAGAGCTTCAGGAGCAGAGGGTCTGCTTCATCCACATCTGGATGACAAAAACCATGCTTGACACAAAGAATCTAATCATGCACAGCTTGCTGAGCTAAACTCCACATGGCTGGTAGGCCAAGGTATTTGGTAATGAGGGCTCACCTTCACAGTCTCTCATCAAAAATCTCCCTTTACAGAGAAGTTTACTAGGAACAATGGCAGCTTTTCCACTCATGAGTCCCTTCTCAGTGGAGGACTGATAGCAACCTGTTTTGGTTTTATCTTATTCATAGACAAATAATTTGGGAGCTTACTAATCATGCCCATAAAAGCAACTCCTCAGGCCAGTTAGGTGGCCACATTGCTTACATGGAAAATGGTCTGTGAGCCCTCATGCACAGCTCAAAGGAGTATAAACTGTCTAGTCTTTCTACAGAGCAATCTGGTAATACTTAGCAAACTTAATAATGGAAACCCCAAAACCCACCAATCCCACTCTTCAGTATATATCTCCATAAAATAAAACAAAGATTATTACTGTAGCATTGTTTATGGAACATAAACATCAGTAGGGGAGTATAAGTAAGATGGATATGTAGCATGCATGGATAAGAGTATGCACATAGAATACAACAGTCAGAAGTAAGGAACCAGAATTACATACAGCCACAGGATAAATCATTTAAATGCAGGGCTGAATTTTTTTAAAAAGAATAAAGTAAGATGTACAGTCAATGCCATTTATGAAAATTACAAACTATACACAGAAAACACTATGTATTTTCCAAAGATATAGAAAGATCTAAAGACGTATATTAGAGATTTCCCTGGTGGTGCAGTGGATAAGCCTCTACACTCCCAATGCAGGGGGCCTGGGTTCAATCCCTGGTCAGGGAACTAGATCCCACATGCATGCCACAACTAAGGAGGCTGCATGCCACAACTAAGGAGCTGGCAAGCCGCAACTAAGACCCAGAGCAACCAAATAAACAAATAAATATTTTTAAAAATAAAATAGGGCTTCCCTGGTGGCGCAGTGGTTGAGAGTCCACCTGCCGATGCAGGGGACATGGGTTCGTGTCCCGGTCCGGGAGGATCCCACATGCCACGGAGTGGCCGGGCCCGTGAGCCATGGCCGCTGAGCCTGCGTGTCCAGAGCCTGCACGTCCGGAGCCTGTGCTCCACAATGGGAGAGGCCACAACAGTGAGAGGCCTGCGTACCGCAAAAAAATAAATAAATAAATAAATAAAATAAAGATGTATACTACCTAGATTAGAGTGGGTGCTTATGGGAGGAAGTAAAATGAGTAGAAACAGGGAAATGAGTGGGATAAAAATAACAACAAAATAACCAATCAAGACATGGGTCTAGCCCTTGGGATGCCAGAAGTGAGAAGCATGACTCTTCTCCTAAAGTTTAGGAAATAGGTAAGGGAGAAAAAGAAATCCAAATAAACTCACCTGGGACAATATATTCGTAAGAGCTCTACTTAAACAAAAAACTGTTCTAAGTATGCTAAGACAAAATTAATATAATTTATTTTTAAAGGAGCCAGGAATATTTTACATATTTGAGAGAAAAATTCAGTAAATACTGATTTTTTTTAATCAAGAAAGTATGATCATTAAGATTATAATCAATAATCTAAAGCAACCATATGACCAAACTGACCAAACGGAGAATTTGATGATTTGTCTGAAATTAATAGGTCTATAACATCCTAAGATTAATCTGAGTACAACACCTGCCATATAAAGACCCTGAAGACAAAATCCCGAACAGGGGATACACTATAACCTGGCACAGAGAATCTACACAAACTCAATTTTTAATTTACACACTTGTCATAGAAATCATGTTACAAAATGTTTATACCACGGACCAATTCCTGTGAATGAAATAACATCTAAAACCATGGCATCATGTAGAAAATGAACTTTAGAAAATTCAGTAGGAAGAAAGTCACTGTTCAGTACCCCTTTATTAGTATAGCACTGATACAAACACAGTCTTAAACAGAAGGGGTGGGGAGAAAAACTGGAACACATTTCATCCTTGAAATGGACAAAGAGGAAGAAACTACTTTAGCATTTCACACAACACAGCTGAGCAGGAAGAAGAACTTAAAAAATCACTTCCCTTGGCATATTGGTCTATTCTCATTAAATTACAACTGAATCTGCCAGTGATGCTTTACAATATAATAGGTTCTTCAGGATGTCATTAGCAAAATAATTTGGATTGGACGTGCCATTACACAGCTTTCTGAAATCTATAATAAATGATCTGGGGGAAGAGGGAGGTCATTATTTTTCAAGTATACAAAACAGCAGAAACTTCAAGCTTTTTTTGCTACTGAACCCAAACTATACACCAAAGTTTGTAAAATGAGCAACAATAATCAAATCAACACATGCACAATTAATACAACAGACAAAGGGAGTAGCCTTCTCTAAAGACTGCAATCCTGTGTGATGCAGATTTAATTTAGGTCACAGAAAATTCTACAAAGACCTGACAGCTTCTGCTTTGACTGGATGAAACTTGCTGCATACATCAGCATAAATAGTTAGGTTCAACCTTACCTACACCAAGCAAAATCAAGTAACCTTCCTAAAGCTGAGAGAGGAAGCTACATCTTTACCTCCACCTTGAATTGTAGGGATCTTTTGATTTATCCTAGAAATGGTGCTCTCTTTCAGAAACTGATGATTATAGTAAAGAAAACCCACAGCTTAAAAAGAGCCCCCAGGGCTTCCCTGGTGGCGCAGTGGTTGAGAGTCCGCCTGCCGATGCAGGGGACACGGGTTCGTGCCTCGGTCTGGGAAGATCCCACATGCCGCGGAGCAGCTGGGCCCGTGAGCCATGGCTGCTGAGCCTGCACGTCCGGAGCCTGTGCTCCGCAACGGGAGAGGCCACAACAGTGAGAAGCCCACGTACCGCAAAAAAAAAAAAAAAAAAAAAGAGCCCCCAGAAAGAAATCTATAAAAGGTAAGCTCTCCAACTAGAAGCACGCTTTAAATAATTAAGTCTTTCTGGCTTCTGTTGAGTATCCTTAACAGGGTAGCTGTGGAACACCATATCACTGATCTAATGTCACTTGTGTTTGCATTCTAAAAACCTCCCACACACACACCAAAAAAAAAAAAAAAAAAAAAATTCGTAAAACAAAAAATAGCTTTTTAGAATCACTTCAGTACACCTCTAAAAAACACATCCTATAATAAAGTTTAAATACAATGTTTGAGGGTTGAAAAATTTAATCCACAGGTCAGAACTAGTCTGTCTATACTAATATAGGAAACCAAGATAAAATACAACTGCTAATAATTAATTATTTAACATTAAATTGCTCACTAATTAAAGAAACATTCTTTCCTACAGTAAAAAAAAAAAAAAAAAAAAAAAATCCCCTAAATCGCAAAAACAATGCAGAGTTTGAAATAAGTTGCTGAAATAGGTTGTAACATACACAATGTTGGGTTTTTAAAAAATATTTATTTACTTATTTGGTTGCACCAGGTCTTACTTGTGGCAGGTGGGCTCCTTAGTTGTGGCTCCAGGGCTCCTTAGTTGTGGCATGCAAACTCCTAGTTGCAGCATGCATGTGGGATCTAGTTCCCTCAACAGGGATCGAACCCAGGCCCACTGCGTTGGAAGCGTGGAGTCTTATTCACTGCACCACCAGGGAAATTTCCATAATGTTGTTAATGTGAAATTTTGAAACTTATAAAAGCACCATATAATATGATACACAAATATTTAGTAAACTATAAAAACATGCATAGGTTTGAAAAACAGCAAATTCATAAAACTGATTACTTCTGAGACAGGGAGAGGGATGAGACTGGGAGGGATGCACAGGGGTCTCAACTACCTTGATTTTATAATCTGTATATTTATAAGATAAACTGGTAATATATTTTTGGCAGGCACTTTATATATTGGTCAATATGTTAGTCTTAATATGGATCTGCATGCTTCAAATATCTTATAATTTTTAAAAAATGAAAACAAAACACACAAAATTAACTCAAAATAGATCACAAAGCTAAATGTAAAACACAAAACTAAAATTCTGGAAAATAACAGGAAAAAAAATCTAAGTGACCTTGGGTTTGATGATGACTTTTTTTTTTTTAAGATTTTTTTGATGTGGACCATTTTTAAAGTCTTTATTCAATTTGTTACAATATTGCTTCTGCTTTATGTTTTGGTTTTTTGGCCGTGAGGCATGTGGGATCTTGTGGGATCTTACCTCCCTGACCAGGGATTAAACTTGCATCCCCTGCACTGGAAGGCAAAGTCCTAAGCACTGGACCACAAGGGAAGTCCCTAATGATGATTTTTTAGATACAACACCAAAAGCATGATCCAAGTAATAAAGAAACCTATAAGTTGGACTTCATTAAAATTAAAAACTTCTGTTCTGTGAAAGACATAGTTAATGAAAAGACAAGTCACACACTGGGAGAAATATTAGCAAAAGTAAATCTGATAAAGGAGTGTTACCCAAAATATACAAAGAACTCAAACTCAACAATAAGAAAACAAAAACATGATTAAAAGTAGATGGAGGGGGGCTTCCCTGGCGGTACAGTGGTTGGGAATGTGCCTGCCAATGCAGGGAACACGGGTTCGAGCCCTGGTCTGGGAAGATCCCACATGCCACGGAGCAACTAGGCGCATGAGCCACAACTACTGAGCCTGCGCATCTGGAGCCCGTGCTCTGCAACACGAGAGGCCGCGATAGTGAGAGGCCCACGCACTGCGATGAAGAGTGGCCCCCGCTTGCTGCAACTAGAGAAAGCCCTCGCACAGAAATGAAGACCCAACACAGCCAAAAATAAATAAATAAAGAGTGAAGTAAGTCAGAAAGAGAAAGACAAATACCGTATGCTAACACATAAATATGGAATCTAAGAAAAAAAAATGCCATGAAGAACCTAGGGGTAAGACGGGAATAAAGACACAGACCTACTAGAGAATGGACTTGAAGATATGGGGAGGGGGAACGGTAAGCTGTGACAAAGTGATAGAGTGGCATGGACACATATACACTACCAAACGTAAAACAGATAGCTAGTGGGAAGCAGCCGCATAGCACAGGGAGATCAGCTCCGTGCTTTGTGACCACCTAGAGGGGTGGGATAGGGAGGGTGACGCAAGAGGGAAGAGATATGGGAACATACGTATATGTATAACTGATTCACTTTGTTATAAAGCAGAAACTAACACACCATTGTAAAGCAATTATACTCCAATAAAGATGTTAAAAAAATAAAAAATAGATAGATGAGCATTTTAAAAAAAAAGTAGATGAGGGACTTCCCTGGTGGTGCAACGGATAAGAATCTGCCTGCCAATGCAGAGGACATGGGTTTGAGCCCTGGGAGATCCCACATGCCACGGAGCAACTGAGCCCATGTGCCACAACTACTGAGCCTGCACTCTAGAGCCCATGAGCTGCAACTACTGAGCCTGCGAGCCACAACTACTGAGCCTGTGCACCACAACTACTGAAGCCCATGTGCTGCAACTACTGAAGCCCGCATGCCTAGAGCCTGCACTCCGCAACAAGAGAAGATACCTCAATGAGAAGCCTGCACACCGCAATGAAGAGCAGCCCCTGCTTGCCACAACTAGAGAAAGCCTGCAGGCAGTAACGAGAACCCAACAAAGCCAAAAAACAAAAAAAAAAAGGAGATGGGACTTCCCTGGTGGTCCAGTGGTTAAGACTCTGTGCTCCCAATGGAGGGGGCAAGGGTTTAATCTCTGGTCAGGGAACTAAGATCCTGCATGCCACGTGGCGCAACAAAAAAATAAATAAATAAATAAATAAATAAAAAGTAAACAAAAGACCTAAAGACACCTAACCAAAAAAGATATACATGTGAAAAAATAAACACATGTAAAGATGCTCAACATCATAGGCCATTAGGGAACTGCAAATTAAAACGACGAGATACTACACCATACACCTATTAGAATGGCTAAAATTCAAAACACTGACAACACCAAATGCTGACAAGGATGTGGAGCAACAGGAACTCTCGTTCATTGCTGGTAAGTATGCAAAATGGTACAATCACTTTGGAAAACAGTTTGGCAATTTCTTACAATGCTAAACTGAGTCTTATTATATGATCTAGCAATTGCAGTCTGATTTGAGAACCAATGTCCACAAAAAAATCTGCACATGAATGTTTACAGCAGCTTTATTCATAATTGCAAAAACCTGGAAGAAATCAAGATATCCTTCAATTGGTAAATGGATAAACTATGGTAAATGCACACAATGAAGTATTATTCAGCAATGAAAATAAACGAGTTATCAAGTCACAAAAAGACATGGAGGAACCTTAAAGGTATACTGCTAAGTGAAAGAAGCCAGTGTGAAAAGACTATATTATATGATTTCAACTATATGACAGTCTGAAAAAGGCAAAACTATAGAAACAGTAAAAAGATGAGTGGCCGTATCAGCAGTCTGGGGGCAAGAGAGGGAGGGATGAACAGGTAGAACACAGAGGATTTACTGGGCAGTAAAACTATTCTGTATGATACTATAATGGTAGACCCAGGACATTATGAATTTGTCAAAACCCATGAAGGTGTACAACATAAAGAGTGAACCCTAATGCAAACTTTGGGCTTTAGTTCATATAATATATCAATATTGGTTCATTAATGATAACAAATGTACCACTATTCTGCTTCAACCTTAAATGAGTGTACTGCAATTCAATTTTAGCACTAACCACTCAGAGTTAGTCTAGAACCCACAAACCAAAGGGCATTATCCCAAACAAGACTGCACTTACTTTAGATGCCAGCCACACTTCAGGGATCTCCAGGCCACCTGCATTTCTAATCAACTGGCCACAAATTCAGAGATTTCTATGATCACTTCAGTTTGATAACTTGCTAGGACAACTCCCATAACTCAGAAAAGCATTATACTTATGATTATAGTTTTATTATAAAGGATACACATATTGCAAGGTCTGAGATGGTCCTGAATGAAGGGCTTCCATGCCCTCTCCCCATGAATGAGGGTGCATCATCCTCCCAACACATCAATATCTTAACCAATCAAAAAACGCCACTGAGCTTTGGTATCCAGAGTTCTTATTAGGGTTTCATTACATAGGCATAATTGACTAAATCACTGGCCACATGATTAAACTCAATCTCCAAACCTTCTCTACCTCCCCAGAAGTCAGGCTGGCCCAAAGTCCCAACCCTCTAATCATGTGGTTGGTGTTTCTGGTGACCAGGTCCCATCCTGAAGTTACCTAGAGGAACACCATGAACTCCCATATTAGCATAACAAAAGCACATCTCATTCATCCAAAAACTAAGTTAATACCCTCACTGTGCAAGAATCTTCTCTTAATTTTTTGACAAAATATTAAAGCAAAGTTTAATGACACAAACTCTTTTAGCTTCCTAAGAGGCCAGTGATACAAAAGGGATAAAAGGAAGGGAGTACTGACTAGAAGGCAACGTTCAAGGGGAGCACATTTCACAACTAGCTCAGATTGGAAATCACATCAAATAAAAGTTATCAAAAAGAATCAAGAGGGGGCTTCCCTGGTGGCACAGTGGTTAAGAATCCACCTGCCAATGCAGTGGACATGGGTTCGAGACCTGGTCCAGGAAGATTCCACGTGCCACAGAGCAACTAAGCCCGTGCACCACAACTACTGAGCCTGTGCTCTAGAGCTGGCGTGCCACAACTACTGAGCCCACGTGCCACAACTAATGAAGCCCACATGCCTACAGCCCATGCTCCACAACAACAGAAGCCACCACAATGAGAAGCCCGTACACCGCAATGAAGAGTAGCCCCCGCTCGCAGCAACCAGAGAAAGCCTGCGCACAGCAATGAAGACCCAACACAGCCAAAAATAAATAAATGAATTTATTTTAAAAAAAAAGAATCAAGAGAAACCAATGCCATGTTTGCTAACATTGAGGCATATGTCAATATAAAACCCAGAACTGGCATACTGTTAATATAAAACCCATTTAAATCCATTTTTAAATGCATACATTGGTTATAGCACATAACAATGGCTATGGTCTATCATGATCAAATGGAATCCATACTGAATGAATTAACAATAGGGGAATAAAATGGAATGTAAATCAAGTTGCATTCTTTCCAAAATCTGCCCCTTTCCATAGAGTTAAGTGAAGGAGCAAGGACTCAAAAACTATGTCACAAACCAAAGCGTTGAGGGTCAAAAATTATATTTTATAGAACTGTCATTTTCCTCACCAACACCAATAAATAAGTTATTAAATCTACCCTTTTGGCAAAATAAAGTCATTTCAATAGAACTAAAAGTTCTACGGTTTCAATGTCAACTCTTCTAAAAATAAACATTGCTGCCGTGCCTCATAATTCAAATTGCAGCAGCAAGTCATTATTCTGTTTTATTCTTTTGACACATTTTAACTCATTTTATACACCAAGAATTTGTTTCTGTTCTATAATCCTTGAAAAAAATGTTTATGGGAAGGCAATTTCATTTTGCTAGGTTGACAGTGACAGTCCCTTGGGGGAGAGACCAACTCAAGCAGGACTGAAGCAGCTGTTAGGAGCCAATTTTCCTACCTGTTAATTGCTTTTGTGACTAGGCTACACCAGCTCAGACATCCACCTGGCAAGCAGCAGATAAATCGAAATAGTCATATCTCAGGAGTTTGAAAATTAGAAGGCTTTCCCCTTTCCGCTGAAAGAATTTAACTAGGGAACAGAACAGCAAAGAAAGAGAAAAACGTCAAAAGTACATAAACATTTATTGCAAAAACACTCATTGTACCTTCCTGATTACCAGAAAATAAAGAAAAGAAAAAGCTTTAAAAAGAAGAATTTTATAAACAGCCAATAGAAAAAGCATTCTTTTGGTCATTCAACAAATATTAACTGGAATGCCTACTATGGCAGATATTGTTCTAAGCGCTGGGGATACAGCATTAAACAAAACAGAATGTCTATGTCCCCAACAGAGGAGATAAACAAGAAATAAATAACTATCAGTTAGTCATTAGGTGCTAAGAAGAAAATAAAATATGGCCATTTGATAGTGTTGGAGAAGCACTAATTTATAGCGAGTTGTCAAGGAAAACCTCTTTGAAGAAGGAACATTTAAAGCTGAGACTTAAAAATGACAAGAAGGATATAGCCAAGCAACAGTCTGGGGGAAAATGATTCCCACAGAGCTACAAGTAGTAGAAGTCCCTGAAGCTAGAATGACTTTACAGAACAGAAAAGAAGGTCTATGTGGCTGGAGTTTCATGAATAGGGTTAAGAATGACAGCAGATAAGGTCTCCTTCAAAATGCCACAGCCATTTCAAAGTCATCAGTTGGGAAGATAAAAATAAAACTGTGACCAATGAGCTATTCATGGGAACTTGCTTTTGGACTAGTAATGACCACCAGGAAACTGTCAATAGAAAAAAAGAGAAACATGAGTTAAGGGCAGAGGTTTCTGAATCAGAAAGGATCAGCATCACAGTCTTAGCAGAACCAGTGTTTCAGTCACTCTAAGAGCAATAATGTTCTAAGTAAGATCAATATCTAAGGCTGGCATGTTAAAACACAGAAATCATAAATGAACTCTAGACGGAAATGAATGTTTCTGGACATGCTTGTCCTAATCCCTGCCAGATCTACTTATTCCAGATAGTCCAGAGATAGATCTCTTTTTAAAATTTAAATATAAACAATGGATACCATAAAATAATACCTGCCTAGAATAGAAATTTCTGAAAAGTTTGCCATGGGTAATGTTTTTCCTAGAATCACAAATTAGGATTTTAAAAACAAAAACAAATTTAGTAAGTACTGGTAAGCACAAAGTAAGTCTTTGAGTTTAAAAGCATCTATAACATTAAACGGTGCTATATTTTAAAAATAAAACACATCTATTAAAATAGAACTCATCTTATTTGAAGGACAAACTATATTTTCCAGCACTGAAAGATTCATGGATATACAGCACTGCTGCATAACGCCAACAAGATTTTTTGTAATGGTGCTATAATGTAAAAATTCCCGAACCATGCTTACTGCTATTGAATAGACACATTTCTCTACAAAAGCATTTTGGTAAGGCTCTATTCATTTTGGGAAAAAAGAATAGAAAAATAATGGAGATCAAAAGTTTGCTTTAGATGAGGTATGTGGCAATGTGTCTTCAAGCCACATGCTATTTAAAAAAAAAGAACACTGGCATCTAGAATCCTACCTCTAACACTAAATTGAACCTCAGTTTTCCTCATCAGTAAAATGAGGATAATACCAACTCCTTTCACAAGATTGAGAGGAAGATTAAATGAAACGTAATAGGTAAAGATTAATGGAATCCAGTCTTACACGGTAATCACAATATCCATTAAAGGAATAGGGGCAAACACATGTTAAAAAGAGAAAGAGAAAAAAATCATAAATTATAGGTTATAAGCAATAAATACAATGTAAATAGTACTCCTCCCGTTGAATATACTACAGGCCAAACTCCTCTGTTTTACCTATGAAGAAATAAAAGCTCAGAGAGGTTAAGTGACCAGCCCAAAGTTAAAAAGCAGGCAGAAAAGGGGCTAAAATCTTGCTTAACTACTAAATCTGGCACACATTTTATAGAGGACTTTCACATACAAGATCCAGTTGATCTTCACTATGAGGTAGTTAATTTGACCCATGAGAAAACCCAAGGCACCAAAGTTAGCTAGCCAGTTAGTGATGGAACCATGAGTAAAACCCAGGACACTGAATACTGCTTCTCTTAAGACAGAGACTGAAAGCCTTTCTTACTCATAACTTGACTAATACAAAAAACTATGCCTTAGCAAGCAATCACATTCTTGTACTCAATTAATAATTATGTTAAAGTCATACTACAAAGACATAAATGTTTCCATTCTGTATTTAATAGAATCAATCAGCTTCTTAACATAAAAATGCTCAAATCAAAGACAAGTTTTTTGACATATTTCCCAAACTAAAACCTCAGTAGATACTGGTTTAGTGCACGGCAGCAAGAATTATTTTTATTCTGTTTGTTCATAGATTATTTAAACAGGACAGCTGGGTTAGTGAGTTGCTGAATATTTTATCATAATCAAGCAGTAGGTTGTTTCTATCACTGATGACCCCAATATTCACATTCTTAAAAATTACTTAATCCTTTAAATTGCCCTTTCTTTCATGTAAGATTCTGTAGTTAACCCGTAGGTCAATCAGTTCTTGTACTTAAGATGATTCACTTTCATAAAATAATTATGCTACAAATACTGCATTATTATGCAGCTGAAGGGACAGGCTGGGAAACTGATTAAAAGGACTCAAGTAGAGATGAGCCAATTGAAAAATACAGCATATAAATAACAGTTACACTTACAATACATTTTTCTGAATGTCATTAAAAATATATATACATCTGCTTGATATTCCGAATTCTTGCTTTAAAAGGGATCAAGCTTTGAAGGAAGATTTCTAGGTTTAACAAGAGAACATGGCACAGCAATGTAGGAGGTCAGAGCTCAGCTACCATGAAGGTTTTCAGACCGTTTGTGCAAATAAGAGCGTGTTCCCTGAGTTCCAAACAGGTCTCTGCTCAAAACCACGTTCAAAGATGTGAAAATGGAGGGCCAAATGCATAAAAGTAATTTCTGAGTTTTGCAACTAATAACTGGCAACATTATTTTTGGGTGAGTGAGAGAAAAGAACCATTACATTAACACGCAAATGAGCAGCAATCACTCACACTACCTTCCTATGTAAGAGAAGAACAAATATATAACTGGGGTGGGGATCAAGCACTTGAAATAGTTATGGCCAGAGATTACCATCAAAGTAACTGCTTAGCTCAGTTCATAAGACTTCACTTGGACTCATCAAGGATTGTCATCCAAAAGGCACAGCCTGAATGCACTAAGCTTTCTGGTGAATTGAGATTGTGCATACGTACGTTGCTTGCCTGTCTTCTGAGCATTTTTAAAACTATATTTGATAATAATGCAATTTTGAATCCCTTTTACCTAGTGTTAATTTTATAGTATACTTTTTAGGTAGACAAAACACTCAATAAATGGGTTAGAGATTCAACTGATAAAACAAGGCCCAGCTTGTGAAAAAGCAACACTACACGTAACACTTGATCCTCACAGCTTCCTCAGCCATAGCTCTAAAAAAGACACACAATTCAGAATGATCATGCTGAAGCATCTTATGAATTAATACAGATAAATTCTGTATTAATCCACTTTTTTCTGTATTAAAATTATCTAAAATTGATCATTTGAAATTGACTGTTATGTAGCATAATCAATAATTGAAATACTCCATTCCTCAATCACCTTGGTTATGCAGGAGTTTTCTGCAAACATAGTTCTCTAGAGAAATTCACATTTAAAGGGTTCCACTAATTACAGTCTTCATCCAACACACGTTTATTAAGCACTTATTGTGTACCACGCACTATCAGTACAAGAAACAGCATGCTGAATCAAATTAGCCCTTGCCTTTGGAGGTAGAGGGCATGGCTTACAGAAAGGCAAATATTACATAATGCAACAAGTACTATAAGAAATGTGCACTAATCACTGAGCATTAAACGATTAGTAGGAGTTTGGTAAATATACTAGAGATTGCTCATGAGGAGAGGGGAGTAGGACAGACCTACAGCCTGTGCAAAGTTGTATAGGTAGAAAAGAGTACTTATTTGGCAGGGCAACAACAGAGCTCAATAATAGCAAAAGTAAGCAATGACCAGAACAGGGCACAAAGGATGTTCAAAAAGCCACGTCAGGAGTTTAGCCTTTATCTCAACGAAAATGTGAAGCACTAAAAAGTTTCAAGCAGGGATGTGATAATGATTTTGGTTTAGAGAAATCCTTCTGGCTACACAACAGAAGGAAGGAATAAACTTGGAGGCAATCAAATCTAGTAGATTTATTAAAAGACTATTAAAATCACTACTACCTTTAGATCAAGGCAACAGGATCTGGCCTTCCTGTGGCCACACCTCTCTCCATGTAATAAGCAGAGAAAAGGGCCAAGAGGAACTGTCACTTTACTTGGTCTCACCCCAAGAGACCACTTTCCACCGACCTGGAATCCCAGAACTCCTAGCCTAAATGTCAGAGCCCATTTCCAGGAAAGGTCCTCATGCAGGTATGTGCAACCCTAGGCCTGAAAGGTAGCCAAAGGGCAGGTGCTGAGGGAAGATAGGGGCTGTGGAGAAAGCTTAGACATTTTACCACAATTTTAAATATATATATGTATGTATATATATAATATTTGTAATACTGTATATATTATAAATAAACATTTAAGAAATATTTTATTGCGGTAAAATATATTTTATAATATATAAGGATATATATACATAAGTATATATAATATAGACAATATTACAATATTGCATATATTATATGCAATATTGAAAATTAGCAATTTCATACCATACTCATGTATAAATGAATATTTGTGCCTAGAAACCTAACTTTTTTAATGATATATAGTCCTGATCTGAAATTTTAAATTTTTTAACTTTTTGAGAGTTTCTGACGAATTCTCTGACAGAAAATATTTCCCCTATAAAACAGACATACTAAAGTCAGGATCAACATACTAGAAAGTCAAAGCAATCTGAAGATAGATAAGCCAACCAGGTGTTAATAACAGGCTGGTGAAACAAAAAAGAAAAATCATTTAGTGAAGGATCAATGTGTGGCTAAAGGCAGATATTTGTTATACACAAATGAGCTACTGTATTGCACAGCTCTTCTCATGAGTGTACAGAGATGCATTACCCTCACATTAAATAAAGACTCAGTGAGCAAAACACTGTGGCAAGCATCTGTTGGCTAATGACAAAGAAAACCATAGACCTTTTGAGGCCAACTTCCATCCAGCTGTAAGCATGGAAGCAGCAAACACACATACTGCTTTTCAATATCAATCCCAAATAACCATGAAAAAGAAGCTTCTCGGCTTTCAAAGGCGTTACAAGTATTAATTACATATGCTAAACAATACACTTAGAAAAAGTTAACTCTAAATAAGCAGATATCGAAATATATAACTGCATTTTATTCTCATTCCACCTTTGTCTCCACATCCATAGTAAGGAGAATTGGCCTACAGAAGGCACTAAACAAAACTGTAAACTAGGCAAAGTTTGTCTTCTGCATCCAATCACTTACATTATCAGTTACTTTTTTCTGTCTTTATTTCACTACCTTTTCCTGCCTACCCTAACCCCAACATTCTTTTATTTTCCAGGACCTCTGCTGTAATGTTCTCTGAGGCCCGCCTTGGCCTCCCTTGCTCCTGTGTTGAATTTATTTATCTATATTTTTCTCAATGCATGTGACCTGATAAAAGAACAGCACCTGCAAACATCCATAACTCCCTTCCTTTTGCCTCTCCTTCCATCCAGGACTAATGCTTTCACCTAAGCTCAAGACCACACTCTCTCTTGCCTTCTCAGAAACCTTTGAAATACCCTTTATCTTACCAATGTATTCAACTTTCTCTCTTCACTAGCATCTTTCCTTCATTACATAAACACATTTAAGTCTCTACCTAAAAAAACAACAAAACCTTTAGCTTAAAAGGCAAATAAATCCTACTATATGGAACTTACCCTATGGTGTCCTCCCTTTCGTCTCTGCCCTCACGCAAATTCCCTCTCCAGTCCACAGCAATACGACTTCTGCTAACACCATTATATTAATCCAAGAGTTCTTAGCCTATGGCAGTAGGGTCTGTGGATAGAATTCAGAAGATCCATGAACTTAGATGGCAAAATAAATTATTTCTTTATTTTCTCCAAACCTCTAAAATTACTAATATATATATTGTACTTACAAATTTACTAAATTACTATTGGCCTGCCACTATATCTTGTTGTGTAGTATGTTAATTAAGCACATATTACTTTATCACAATTTGTTTGGTAATGATATTTTAGTATAATTGCTTTCCTTTGTAATCCTATGTATTTTATTTCATCCATCTGGGGCAAACTGTATTTTCCAAATATGCTGCAAAAATATCTCCCATTCCACATGCTCTTCTATGATGTAAATTTGCCACTTCCCCATAAAGAGGTAGAGCCTAATTCCCTTCTCCTTAAATCCAGAGTGGCACTTAACTTGCTAGTAACCAAGAGAGTGTGGTGGAAGTGACACTGAGTGACTTCTAATGCTGGTTAAGGAAAAGTCATGCAGGTTCTGGGACTAGGTTTGGGGTGATTTGTTAAACAGCGATTAACCAGTGATTACCAGAACAAAATTCAGTACCTGGAACTAGAGTACTAACATAACAAAAACATGTGATACTGGCTTTGGGATTGGGTGGTAGACACAAGGTGGAAGGGCCCTAAGAATCTCATTAGCAAAAGCTTGATGAGCCTTGGGAAGGTTACTCGAGAAGCCTTAAAGGAGTGAGTAAAATGCTCTCAGAAGCTGGAGGAAAGAAGACCCTTGTTATAAAGCGGCAGAAAATTTAGTAAAACTGTTGCCTCTGCTAAGTTAAAAAGCAGAAAATGTTGATAATGAACTGTTACTTCTAGCTAAGGTAATTCCCAAGCAGAAGGTCCAAAGTGTCAACTGATTTCTTTTATATGTATAGTATTGTAGAAGGTACAGATAGAGAGATGAGTTAAAGAAAGTATTCTGTTTTCAAGCAAAATTTAAGGAAATATAAAGGAACCAGCAATTGCTGCGTTCAAAAGTAAAACTATTTTCATCTACAATCTCTCCCAGCAGAGAATGCTCAAAGTAAGAAAAGGTCTGAAGACAAAGATCAAATAGAGGGTGTTGAAAGGAAAATCTGGTCTCCAGGAAGAGAGGAAGCCAACGGTGTTACTGAAAAATCCTTTATTAACACCCGGTTTCTCCTTGATCTCCTTCCCAGTGCCTTTTTCTGTACTTGTCCACTAAAACTAGATGTGCTCAAGGCTTTTGTACTCAAATCCTGAGCAATTTCTTCTTCAACCACTCCTGAAAAATCTACTAACCCAAAAATCTCTCCCTCAAGCCCCCACCTCTCTCCAAGAATTGTACACAGATCTGCACATCTCCACTTGAATATCTCAGAGAAACCTCAAACTAAATTATTTCAAAACCCTATCCATCCCTACTCCACAAGTTATTTCTACACATGAACATGCATTGGGAATAAATAGCACTACCATCCATTTAATTGCACAATGTAGGAGTCATCCCTGATTTCTTCCTCTCCTTCTCCCTGCCCCCATCCTCCCCCAACCAAGAGTTAATAATATCAGTCATCAAGTTCTATAGATTCTACCTGCTAAACCTCTCTGGAGTCTACCCCCTCTTCAGTTACATCCTGCCTGGACTACCTTCCAAGCAGTCTCTCTGTTCCAATATATATTTCATACTATTCTCAAAATCACCTTCTTAAAACAAAATATTAAACATGTTAACCTCCTGCTTAAGACCCTTCAGAGATCCCTATCAAAACCTTTTGACAGGGTTTCCCTGGTGGCACAGTGGTGGAGAGTCCACCTGCCGATGCAGGCCACACGGGTTCATGCCCCAGTCCGGGAAGATCCCACATGCCGCGGAGCAGCTAGGCACGTGAGCCATGGCCGCTGAGCCTGCACGTCCAGAGCCTGTGCTCCGCAACGGGAGAGGCCACAACAGTGAGAGGCCCACGTACCGCAAAAAAAAAAAAAAACCTTTTGACATAGCTTACAAGTAAGTACTTTTCGATCCAGCCCTCCCCTACAAACTACCCCACATACCATTTATTCTAAGTACGCCAAAATAAGGACCCAACATGATTAGGAGTACATACTTTTCCCCCTAGGAAGCAACTCCTGTTATGAATCCTAAGTACTCTGCTATGTATTTACTGCTTCAACAATTATAGAGCACCTACTCTGTGGCAAGTCTGGCAGGACCTATGCCAGGGCTAGGAATACAAAAATAAATGAGAAACAGGTCCTGGCCTCTTCCCTGGAAGCGCACAGAAAGAAGGAAAATAAGTACAACACGTGGATTTATAATGGAAGATAGCATGATGTGGTGGATTGACTATTCGAGGGGGGCAGAGAGGTAGAGCAGAGAGTAAGAAAAACAACAGGATAAATATAGTACTTTCTCCTGGAGCAGCAAGTCTCTTTGATGTAGAAACTTAAAACATTTTAATATTAATATACTCATTATAAGCAGAATACAAATTACATGAAAGATGCAATAAAATACTTTAAAATTCACGGGCCATTTTGGGTAAGAATGACTATCCAGAGTTAAAATTTAAAGTAATATGACTAAGCAGAAAGATAGCCACGTTAAGTCAGAGACCCTCTTAGAATTGAGCAACTCACACCACCTAAAGGCTGGCTTTTTGGCTCCACCTATCCAAAAAGCCAACACTAGCTGGGTGAAAATTCAGTGAAATACCACTGGATGGTCAAAAAGATTCTGTAGGACTCTTTGTTACAGCCAGCCTACACCTCTACACAGCCTCTATAGAGGGCTTCAGACATGGCAAGAAGGCTTACAGGTGACTGAGGAATCTTCAACTTACTCACTTGGCTCGGTCAGATTAAAGTTACCTGTAATTATACAAAGGAAGTCTAAGAAGACCAGGAAAAATTATACACTGGCTCCAACTCCTACAGAGATGATGAGTTAGCAAAACTGCTGATGCCCTTTCAGAAGATCAGCCCTTGGGGAAGTTACACAGGAAAAATGGAGAGACCTATGAGAAACACCTGCGGTGACAAGGACCCATTTTGAACTGGTATGTGTGGAATGGTGGCTTTGGCCTGAGGCAAGAGGCAGCCCACCAAAGCCATTGGATAACAAAACAGAAAAAGAACTACTGAAGTTCTGTTTTTGCTTTTCTTGTGTCCCAGCAACTATGTGCACACGACGTGGTCCCATATATGGGACAACCTCTGGTCTCTGGTCCTCAGGAAAATAGGAGCTGAGAAAAACAGCTGGATACACACTAACCTCCCTTGGCTGCTTCTTCACATCACCCTCTGCTCCTACACAAACCTCTTCCTCAAGAGAAACAGTAAAGAAGTGACCTGAGATTATATTGTATGGGGTTAGGAGTGACTGACTGACTCAAGCTCTCTGAGGCCTGGGGCTCTCTAACTCCTACCCTGATATCACTGGGACATAAACCTGATTATCCCCACAGAAGCACTGTCTGACAGAGTAAAATATCAAGTACCAAAGAGTAAGTGTAAAACAAGATATTTTAGTCTGTTCGAGCTACCATTACAAAATACCATAGACAAGATAGCTTAAACAACAGAAATACTTCCTCACAGTTCTGGAGGCTGGAGGTCTGCAATTAGGGTGCCAGCACGGTCAGGTTCTGGTGAGAGCTCCCTTTCTGGCTTGCAGATGGCCACCTTCTGGCTATGTCCACATAGAAGACAGAAAGGAACAGCAAGCTCTCTGGTTATCTATTCTTATAAAAGCACTAACCTCACTGAACCAGGGCCCCACCTTCATGACCTCATCTAACCCTAATTATCTCCCAAAGGCCCCACCTCCAAATACCACACATTGGACGTTAGAGCTTCAACACACGAATTTGGGGTAGGGGGAATGACATACAGTCAGTCTATAACATCTATTTATTTTTAAAAAGGTGAAATTTGATCCTAACATTGTACCATATGAAAAATCAACACCAGATGGATCAAAGACTTAAACATCGAAAACAACTTTAAAAAACTTAGTGGAAAAGATGACTATCTTTTGACCACAGGGTAAGGAAAATTTTCTTAAATAAGAAAAATTTGACTATACTAAGAACCACTGTTCATCAAAAAATACCTTCAAGAAAGTAAAAATACAAGTTATAAACTAGCAAAAAGTGTTCACAATACACACAACTTGTAATGCACTATTATCAATAACATATAAAGAAGTAACACACACAATCAGAACATGGCCAGAAAAATGGGCAAGAGACAATGAAGAGGCATTTCACAGCAGAATGCAACATATAACCAACACATGTACGAAAAACTGTTCATCACTGGGGATCACAGATTTTCAAAGCAAGACCCTGTGTCACGAAAAACCATGGAAAGCTTTGTAATGGACCAAAAAACAAAGAAACAAACAAATAAAAATCAGTCAATCTTCTCTCAAGTTCATACATACATCACCTCCATCTTTCATTGCCTTTGAGCAATTTTTCAATTTGATGCAATGTAGAAAACTGATGATAATGTGAATTATTCTTGTGTACAACAGAGCAAATTACTTGTGTCCAGTGGATTATAATTGGTAATTGCACAGGAGATATACTAATTTTTGCATTTATTTGAAAATGTTATTTCAGCATTCCTTTACTACACATAAATGAGTAACTCTTCAAATTTCCCTTTGAACTGATTTTAACATCTTACCAGTTTCCTCAATAGTGAGTTAAATAAAATACTTGACAAGTGACAATTTTATATCTGTATGAGAGTCACAATTATATCTCCTTTTAAAAATCCTTTATGACCACAATTAAAATTCAACATCACCCACTATGATTTAAAAAAAAACAAAAAACAAAAAACCTTACAGCAAACGAGGAATAGAAAGGGTTACTCAACCCAAGGATAACACCTTCATGGTGAAAGACTGAAAACTTTCTCCCCCAAATCAGGAACAATCCAAGGATGTCTGCTCTCACCACTTGCATTCAAAATTGTACTAGAGGTTCTAGTTAGTAAATAAGGCAAGGGAAAAATGATAAGATGATAGAAAGAATTTAAAAAATAAATGATAGGAAGAAGTAAAACTGTCTTTACTTACAAACATATCAGTTACATAGTAAAGCCTAGAAAATCTTAAGAAAAAAAAAGGCTACTAAAACTTACAAAGGCCAATATACAAAATTAAATGATATACTAGTAATGAACAACTGGAAATGAAACACTTTTAAAATGCCATTACAATAGCATTAAAAAAATCAAAGTAGAAGACTTGTACACTGAATACTAAAAAAAATACATAGCTCTTGAGAAATTAAAGATGATCTAAATAAGTGGAGTGAGATATCATGTTTATAAAGTGTTAAGATGCCTACTCACGCCAAATTGACCTGTGGAGTAAGTACAGTGTGAAGCAAAATCTACAAACGTTTTTTCAGAAAATGAAAAGCTAATCCTAAAACCTAAGTGGTAAAGTGGATTTTAATATTTAAATGAAAATACAAGGAGCCTAGAAGAGCCAAAACAAATCTTTAAGAAAAACAAAATTAGAGAACTTACACTATCTGACTTCCAAACTTATAAAGCTACTGTAATCAAGATAGTATGGTATCAGCAAAAAGAAGAAAAATACATCAATGGAACAGAAGACAGAACCCAGACACACACATACACAGTCAACTGACTTTTTTTTTTTTTTTTTTTGGCTGCATTGGATCTTTGTTGCTGCATGCAGGCTTTCTCTAATTGCGGTGAGCGGGAGTCACTCTTTGTTGAGGTGTGCGGGTTTCTCACTGCGGTGGCTTATCTTGCTACGGAGCATGGGCTCTAGGCACACGGGCTTCAGTAGTTGTGGCACACTGGCTCAGTAGTTGTGGCTCGCGGGCTCTAGAGCGCAGGCTCAGTAGTTGTGGCGCACAGGCTTAGTTGCTCTGCGGCATGTGGGATCTTCCCGGACCAGGGCTCGAACCCACGTTCCCTGCGTTGGCAGGCAGATTCTTAACCACTGTGCCACCAGGGAAGTCCCTGTCAACTGATTTTTGACAAAGTCATCAAAGCAATTCAATGAGGAAAAGAAAATCTTTTCAACAAATGGTACTGGGAAAACTGGTTGTCCACATGCAAAAGAATGAAGTTGAACCCTCACCAGCACCATATACAAAAGTTAACTCAAAATGGATCAAATACTTAAATGTAAGACCTAAAACAAATACTTAAATATAAGACCTTTCTCTTAGAAGAAAACATATGGCAAAAGTTTCAGAGCATTGGATTTGGCAATGATTTCTTGGATTTAACACCAAAGGCATATGTAACAAAAGACAAAACAGACAAATTGGACTTCGTGAAAATTTTTGTTTCGTGCATCCAAAGACACTATTCATGGGGTAAAAAGGCAAGCCACAGAATGGGAGAAAATATTTGCAAATCATATATATGATAAGGGATTAATATCGAAAATATATAGAGAACTCCTAAAACTCAACAACAACAACAAAAATAACCCTATTCAAAAATGGGCAAAGGACTTGAATAGACATTTCCCCAAGAAGATATATGAATGGCCAATAAGCACAGGAAAAGATGCTCAACATCACTAATCATTAGGGAAATGCAAAACAAAACTACATCTCACACCCACTAGTATGGCTACTATGAAAAAAATAGTAAACAAGTTTTGGCAAAATGTGGAGAAACTGGAAGTCCTGTGCACTGTTCAGGGGAATTTTAAATGGTACTTCTGCTGTGGAAAGCAATATGGTGATTCCTCAAAAATGAAAATAGAATTACCAAATCCACTTCTGGGTATAAACCCAAAAGAACTGAAAGCAGGATCATGAAGAGATATTGGTACACCCAAGTTCACAGGAGCATTTTTCATAATAGCTAAATCATAGAAGCAACCCAAGTATCCATCAACAGATGAATAGATAAGCAAAATATGGTATATACATATAATGGAATATTATTCAGCTTTACAAAGAAAGGGAAAATATACTACAACACAGATTAACCTTGAGGACATTAGGCTAAGTGAAATAAGCCAGTCACTAAAAGACAAATACTGTATGATTCCACTTACATGAGGTACTTAGAGTAGTCAAAGTCATAAAGACAGAAAGCATTATTGTGGTTGCCTGGGACTGGGGGGAGGGGAAAATGGGGGTTTGTTTCACAAGATGAAAGGAGTTATGGGGATAGATGGTGGTGATCGCTGCACAACGTGAAAGCATTTAATACCACTGAACTGTACACTTAAATATGGTTATGATAAATTTTTTGTTACGTATTTTGACCACAAATTTTTTAAAAGACATATTAAGAAAGACAGTGAGAAAAGATGATTTTTTTAAAAAAAAAATTGATAGAAATCAGAATAGTGGTTCACGAAGGAGCCTGAGGAAACTGAAGGGGTAATAAAAGTGTTCTAAATTTTTATAGGGGATTGGATTATATAGGTA
This sequence comes from Phocoena phocoena, assembly GCF_963924675.1. Taxonomy (NCBI): domain Eukaryota; kingdom Metazoa; phylum Chordata; class Mammalia; order Artiodactyla; family Phocoenidae; genus Phocoena; species Phocoena phocoena. The sequence continues at coordinate 117,735,391 of NC_089220.1, read as the reverse complement.
TATGCACATGTCAAAACTCACTGAACTGTATATTTAAGATCTGTGCATTTTATTGTAAAGTTGTAAATTATATCTCGCTTTTAAAGTTTTTTTAAAGATCACAACTAGATACTATTTTAGATCATTCAACTAGCAAATTTTTAAAGTCTGAAAACACCAAGTACTGGAAAGACTGTAAAACAACAGGATCTCTTATACACTGATGGTATGGTAGAAGGATAAAATGGGGCAATCACTCTAGAAATAAACTTTGGATTATCTTTTTAAGTTTAATATTTACTACTGATACCGTATGACCCAGCAATTCCATTCACAGTTCCATACCCAGGAGAACCTCTTGCACATGAACTATAAGAGTCATGTGCAGGAATGTTTCTTGCATCAGTGTTAAAAATAGCAAACACCTGAAGACAGAATTTTTTATGACTCAAACCCAGAAATAAATTGAGCGTGATAACTAAGGGTATCAGTTTCAAATATTGAAGATGTCTTTATGTTTTAAAGACAACTCAGTTTTAGTATGTATATATTATCAGTTTGTTCAAGGTGTGTGTGTACAGAACAAATCCAAACTTAAGGCACAGAATTAAGGTACTATAATGAATTTTTATTTTAAAAGGTAGAATTTATTCATTCAACATGGCTTTTATGAGAGTAAAGATTGGAACTTATCTAAATGCTGGTTACATCATCTATACTATATTCATACACAAAATATCCTGCAGCTGTAAACATGAATGAAGTAGATCTAAATATACAGAAAGATCTCCAAGTCATGAAAGGAAGTTGAAAAAGGAAGAAGTAGAACAGTACATTCTCATGGATTAAAATAAATTCCAATACAGATACTTTAAAATTTATATTTACATTTGCAAAAATAATTTGAAAGCTAATAAACTGCTAATGGAACTTCCTTCTGAAAATAAGAACAGGGGATCTAAGGTGAAAGGAAGATTTACTTTTCACTGTAAATCCTTTGGTACCATCTGTATTTCTGACCACATACCTGCTTTTTCAATTTACATGGAGGGAGGGGAGAAAGAGGCTCTCAGACTTCCATGTTTCTGGCAAGCAACCTCTCCCATGCCTCACAGCAGATATGCCAAACCTTTACCACTCCCTTCAAACTCCATATCTCACCCCTGTTGCCTCCCTCCAGAACATCGCCAACCACAACATCACCAAGCCAAGGACTTTGTTTTCCACTTCAGAGAAAAGGGGAACTGCCTATATTTCCTAATTCATTCCCATAAATTTATCTCTGGCTACATCCATGGACATATCCTTCCCTCAGAAGAAACAGGCCACTTCAGGCAAATATGTATTCCAGATGCAATCTTTCACCTCTGCAGGGGAGCCTATTCTCTGTGTCATTCCTCTCTCCACTTCCACAAGCTTGCTCGTAACTGGCCCCTTCTCCCACCAGCTCTGTACATACACATGCTCAAAAGTCTCTCCTATATTAAAAAATATCTTATGTTCTCCTCTATGTAGCACCCTAAACTCATTCTTCCCCTTCACAGTTAAACCTCTCACAACAGTAGTCCTTAATCCCTGACAGTCTCTTCTTCATTTCCCATTCACTGCTTAACCTACCAGAATCTTGTTTCCCTCCTCACCACTAAAAAAACAAAAACAAAAACCACTTTTGTTACTCTTGCTAAAATCACTAAAAGACTAAACCAATAGTCATTTTGTGAACCTTACTTTACTTGATCTCTCTGCAGTATCTGACACTGCTGACGTCTGCCACTCTGTTTTTTTTTTTAAATAAATTTTTATTTATTTATTTTTGGCTGTGTTGCTGCGCGCGGGCTTTCTCTAGTTGCGGCAAGCGGGAGCTACTCTTCGTTGTGGTGCGTGGCCTTCTCATTGTGGTGGCTTCTCTTGTTGCAGAGCACGGGCTCTAGGTGCACGGTCTTCAGTAGCTGTGGCTCACAGGCTCTAGAACGCACGCTCAGTAGTTGTGGCGCACAGGCTTAGTTGCTCTGTGGCATGTGGGATCCTCCCGGAGGGCTCAAGCCTGTGTCCCCTGCATTAGCAGGCGGATTCTTAACCACTGAGCCACCAGGGAAGTTCCTGACACTCTTCTTGAAACCCTCTAATCCCCTGGCTTCTGTGACACATCTCTCTTCTATCTCTACGATATGCACTGGAGATTCAAAGATGTATACGACAAAGTCCCTGACTTCAAGGAGCACAGATTCTAAAATGAGAGAAATACATGCAAATGATCACAACACAGTGAAATAGTACTATGATAGTTATAGGTACAAAGTGCTGCAGTAGCTGCATGATGGAGAAAGAGAGGGAGCATGAATTCTAAGAGGCAGCAACTAGAATGTATAAAGTCCCACATATAAATCAGCATGGTATGTACAGGGAATTTAATTGATAATCGTTCAGCATACAAGTTCTGAAATCTGATTCTACTATTTACCAGCTCAATGACATAAAATAACAATCTCTATTTCAAAGGACTACTATGAAAATTAAATTAAATAGGGTCTGGCATATATTGAAAGGTCTCAATAAATGTTAACTTTTTCATGACAAAAACACTGAACAAACTAGGAATAAAAGGGAACTTCCTCAACCTGATAAAGGGCAGTTAGGAAAAACCCACAGGTAACATCGTACTTAATGCTAAAAGACTGAATTCTTTCCCCCTAAGATCAGGAACAAGATGAGGATGACTGCTCTCACCACTTCTATTTAACACTGTGCTGAAGGTTTTAGTCAGGGCAATTAGGTAATAAAAAGACATAAAAGGCATCCAGATTGGAAAGGAAGAAATAAAACTATCACTATTTGCAGATGACAAGATATTAAATATAAAAAAATTCTAAGTAATAACTACTAGAACTAATAGTTGAACTAAGAGTTCAGCAAGGGTGCACGATTTAAAAATCAATTACATTTCTATACTCCAGCAATGAACAATCCAAAAACAAAAGTAAAGAAACTATGCCATTCACAATACTATGAAAAAGAGTAAAGGACTTAAGAATAAATTTGACAAAAAAAGCACAACACATACATTGAAAATTATAAAACATCATTGAAAGAAATTAAAGAACACCTAAATAAATGAAGAGACCTCCAATGTTCATGGATTGGAAGGCTTAATATTGTAAAGTTTCCAAACTGATTTACAGATTCATAATACAGATCAACACAGTCTCTATCGAAATCCCAGACGGATCTTTTTATGTAGAACTTGACAAGCTGATCCTAAAATTCATATGAAAATGCAAGGGGGGACTTCCGTGGTGGTCCAGTGGTTAAGAATCCATCTTGCAATGCACGGACACCCGTTCAATCCCTGGTCCGGGAACTAAGATCCCACATGCCGTGGGGCAACCAAGCCTGCACGCCACAACTACAGAGCCCATGCGCTCTGGAGACTGTGCACCACAACTAGAGAGAAGCCCACATGTGCACTGCAATGAAGAGCCCGCATGCCACAACTAAGACCTGACACAGCCATAAAATAAATAAATATTTTAAAAAAAGGAAAGAAAGAAAGAAAATGCAAGCACCAGAAGACAACCTTGAATAAGAACAAACTTGGAGAATTCACACTTCGTGATTTCAAAACTTCCTACAAAACTACAGTAATCAGACAATGTGATACTAGCACAAGGAAAGACGTATAAATCAATGGAATCAAATGAAAAGTCCAGAAATAAATCCTTACATTTATGGTCAACTGATATTCTTTAAGGGTGCCAAGATAATCCAATGGCCTAGGACAAGTAGATATCTGAATGCAAAAGAATGAAGCTGAGCCTCTACTTCACTCCATACATAAAAATTAACTGAAAATGAATCATAGACCTAAATTTAAGAACTAAAACAATAAAACTTACATTTAGAAGAAAATATGAATAAATCTCCATCACGTTGGATTAGGCAATGGCTTCTTAGATAAAACACCAAAATCATAAGCAACAAAAGAAACATAGATAAAATTAAAAACTTTTGTGCTTTAAAGAACAATATTGAGAAAGTGAAAAGACAACTCACAGAATGGGAGAAAATATTTGCAAATCATGTATTTCATAAGTGACTTGTATCCAGAATATATAAAGAACTCTTACAATAAAAGGATAACCTAATTTTTAAATGGGCAAAGGATTTGAATAGACATTTCTCAAAGTAAGATATACAAATGGCCATTAAGCGCATGAAAAGGTATTCAACATCATTAGCCACTAGGGAAATACAAATCAAAAGCACAATGAGGGCTTCCCTGGTGGCGCAGTGGTTGAGAGTCCACCTGCCGATGCAGGGGACACGGGTTCGTGCCCCGGTCCGGGAAGATCCCACATGCGGCGGAGCGGCTGGGCCCATGAGCCATGGCCGCTGAGCCTGTGCGTCCGGAGCCTGTGCTCCGCAATGGGAGAGGCCACAACAGTGAGAGGCCCGTGTACCGCAAAAAAAAAAAAAAAAAAAAAAAAAAAAGCACAATGAGACCACTTTACATCCATTAGAATGGCTGTAATTTAAAAAAAGAAAAAAAGGAAGAGGATAATAACAAATGTTGGTGACGATATGGAGAAACAAATCCTCATACATCACTGGTGGGAATGAAAAATGATACAGTCTCTTTGGAAAACTGTTTGGCAGCTCCTCAAAATGTTAAACATGAATTTACCAAATGACCCAGCAATTCCACTCTTAGGTATGTACCCAAGAGAAATGAAAACATGTACACACAAAAACTTATACACAAATGTTCATAGCAAAATATTCATAATAACCCAAATGTAGAAACAACCTAAATGTCCACCAACTGATGAACAGATAAGCAAAATATGGTACATGCATATTGCGGAGTCCAGCTCCTGACCAACAAATCGACGTGTGACTTTTCCAACCCGTCCATAAATGACTACAAAGGCCCTGGCAGGCCTCACATAGGTAATCTGCCCTCCCCTGACTAGACCTGGCACACAGTCAGTGCACTGCTGTCTCTGAAGAGAGTTGCAGTCAAGGACCCAGGCATCCCTGACTGACCATGCTCTTTAGCACAGCTGTATCCCTAGCCCAGGTACCTTCTTCCAGAAGTTTCTTTATATGTGGCCTGCAGCTGAGGCCTTTCTTCAGGTGCCTCTTCTGAGATCTTCTCATTAGGAAGGAAACATTAAAGACATTTTTTTCTCTACTCTGACTCAGTACTTTTCCACTCCAAGTCCTTCCATCTCACCCTCCAACCAGCCCTGGGTCCATAAAACTGCAGGAACCTTTTGTTTGGGGCTCCCTCAGCAGTGAGACAACCCCCCCACCCCCGTACTGATTCACCTGAGTGAGAGGGCCTGCACTTTCTCAGGTTTAGCCTCTTGCTTATACTATCTCAGTAAGTGAATAAAGACTAGAATGTTACTTTCATTTTGGAATGTTGTTTTTAATCAGCTACCTTGATACCTGGAAGCTCAGCACTTACCCCTGCCCCCCAACCCACTTCTCTCTCACAAGCTCAGCTAAACTCCTGACACATAAAATATAATATTATTTAGCCATAAAAAGGAATGAAGTACTGGTTCATGATGAACCATGGATGAACCTTGAAAACTTTATGCTAAATGGAAGAAGTAAGTCACAAAAGACCACATACTGTACAATTCCATTTATATGAAATGTCCGGAATTGGCAGCTCTATAGAGAGAAAGTAGATTAGTAGCTGCCAGGGACTGAGTAGAGAGAGGAATGGATAGTGACTGCTAATGAGTTCTGATGTCTCTTTGAAGTGATGAAAATATTCTAGAATTAGACTGTGGTGATAGTTGCATAATGCTGTAAATACAATAAATTACATCAAATTTAAATAAATGGATGAATTTCATGGTATGTAAATTATTTCTCAGTAAAGCTGTTTTCTTAAAATGTTAGTTCCTAACATTCCTAGAGCACTAGTGAGATGGAAAAATGGATATAAAACAGATTATACTGCTCTGCAGGAGTCTAAAATATCCTTTGAACACTGTAAAGGTACTGAAGGATTCTGAGTCATGGACTAACATGATGACATTTATCTTTTAGAAAAAGCACCCTCGTAAGTGTGACAAGAATGGCTTAGAGAGCAGCTGGACTCAAGGTGGAAAGACCAGATGATGGACTTATAATGTTACATTTAAAAACTTAAAAGATGAAGAAGATTTGAGCCAAGACATGTAAGAAAAGGGAAAGAGCTATGATACGATCTTTAGAGTGGAATGCTATCTATAGAAACCAAACACTAACATACTAAAGGATATATCCTTATTGTATTAGCACCCCCCCAAACAGAGGGAACTAGAGAAAATAATCAACTCCAAGAGAAGAGAGTGGTAGAAAACTCTTAATAACTGAACTATTAAAATAGTTACCAGTTGTTGTAATCTATGACTTAACTAATTGAAGGTTTGCCTTCAAGAATATCAGATTATAATGCCACTATCTTTCTCAAGTGCGTGTCAGGGAACAGCAGTGTGAACTTCAAACTTTGAGTATAAAAAACAAAGGAAAAATTCACTCAAAACTATTTTAATGGCTAGAACCAGCTTCATTTGTTTCAATCAAATGTCCTACAAAGTAAAAGTAAGCATGCTATATATGTAGCTTTATAATAAATAGTATTTGCCTCCTATTAAAACTCTCAGAGGAAAAGACATTAAATTTTTAATGCCTTAAATTTTTCAGAAACAATTATTTCTCATTATAAAATATATCTTAAAAGGCAAATGCATTTATAAAATATCTCACCTTAGGTTTTCAGACAAATCCACAAAGAAATCTCTACAGCATAACTTCCAGTTTAGGCAGATACCTGAATTGAAAAAAAGGAAAAAGACATGGTCAATATGACTAAATCTGAGTAGGGAACTTCATTTTTTCAAGAGAAGAACCCTAACTTGATCGTTTACCCCCTAAAATTTTGTGCTCAAGTTGTTCTTTAGAAGCTTGTAAAATGTCAAGGATCTTAATTCTGCTAGACTTTCTATTGTCTATAATTATTTAAACATTTTGACAAATCTTGAAATATAAAACTTATCAAAACATATACTATATTAACAAGGGTGAGGGGGATCAATTCAAGAAAAATAATTTTTGTTCACCTGTTCAAGTTTTCAAAACAGAAGGCATTTTCTAAAAGTCTGCACTCCCCATAATACCACCACCATGACCTCCTATCCTCACAAAAATGACAGAATTCAAAAATATGGAAATATAAAAGTAAACCAACAGCATGTGTTTATAAAACAAGTAAAAGGGAAGATTAAATAAAACAAATGGCTAATAAGTTATGAAAATTTCACCTACATTGGCAAAGGAAATCAAATTGAGATAGCATCTTTCATCAATAAAATTTGAGTTGTTTTTTAAATAAGATGTTAGTTATTAGTGCTGTTCCAGTCCTCCTCCTTCCTAGACTCACAGTAGAACTGCACTTCACTGCCCTGTTTCAACTTAGTTCTGGCTACATGACTTGCTTTAGCCACTAAAATGTACATAGACATGATATATTATTAGGCATAAGCTTTAGGAACCAGTACACAACTGGAAGACCTACCCACTGCTGCAGTGATTATGGAAAGAAGTAATCAGATGGAGCTCTGATCAGGATGGTTCACTAAATGACTCCAAAGAGAGAGAGAAGACCCCCTGCTGATATGTGTTAGACATGTAGCACAAGCAAAAAGTAAACATGGTTGTATTAAACCACTGAGATTTTGGGGATTGTTACTATACCATAATCTACAGCTATACTGATAGCTACAAATTATAATGTAATATAATAACATAATTATAGTAATATAATGATACAATATAATGGGCATCTTTGCAGATACCCCTATTGTGGTAGTGTAAATAGGTAAAGTCTTTCTGGAAAGCAATTTTGCAATACACAAGAGCTTTAAAAAGTTCAAACCCTTTGACCTAGTAACTTCTCTCTCAGAACTCTGTTCTAAATAATAAAAAATCCAAAGATTTATATCATAGCACATTGATGACTGTAAAGAACTGGAAATAAACTGAAAGTTCATGGCCCAATTCAACATTCATGACACCATCAAGAAGCTTATAATTCAAAAGAAAACATAGTTCAGGTACATACAAAAAAAGTAAAAAATAAATATCCCAAAAGGTGCAACAAACAAAATGTTATAGAAATTCCAAAGAGTAAAATGTCAAGGGAAATGTTTAGGTAAGGTTTTGGGAAAGACGTTGATAAGAAAAGGGGGCATTCCAGGAAGTAGAAATGGAATGAACAAAGGTACAAATGGGCAATTTGTTACAGCAAGGATTCTCACCATCTTTTTGTTTCCCTAGATCTGGCTCTAGCCAAATGATAGCATACAGAATGTCCTTAATTTCTAAAGTAACTGAGCTACCCACAATATGAAATAAGTAAAAAGAAAAACACAGATGTAATATGCTGGTTAAGGTAATCAGTATTCAAAAAGTAGACAGTCTACACCTTCTTAAGTTTTCCGATAGCCTCTGTGAACAACAACAAAAATACAACATACCTGCAAAACCAAATGTAAATTCTGTGCATTTAAGACTGACTGTTATTTTCATAACATTAAGCATACCAAAAGAGCTGAAAGTTTTCAGGTTTTTATTATTTTATCTTCCTTTCTACTGAGTAATTTTATTCTATGGATAGCAAACTTTGCTATTCAGCTCACTCCATACCTAGGGCCTAGTAGATGCTATCTAAATACTTGTTGAATTAATATTGGGATTTAATATATATTTCACAGAAAATACTCCTCATTTCTAATTATTCAGAGTAATGGGAAGTAGAAAGAAAATAAGTAACATTAATTGAAAATGCTGTAAAAAATGAAGCCATAAAAGAACTTAAACCATTATTTTCAAAACGCTCCTTGAAGCAAATAATCTGTTTACCAGTAACTCAAGCCTTTATTGTAGCCTTTGTTGTTATGCTACACACATACACCATCAAGACAGTCATTTTTACTAAATATAGCTTGAGAGAAAAAAATCACATAATTTGATACCCAGAAAAATGCCAGTAGTTCACCTTTGTATTCCACACAATTCCTAGCACATAGTGGGTGCTTTCAAATCATTCACTGAGTTGAACAGTCACAGAGAAAATGTTTATTCTGCTGTCCATATGAGTTCATTATATTTCAAAGGTATGAGTCATCAACTCTGACAATAAAAGCAAAACTTACACCCCTACAAATCCTTGACATATCTCAAGAGCTCTCAGAAATGAGAAGAGATATCCATAGACATGTTCCCTAAGTTACACAAATGTAAGAAGATAAAGCGTTTTCACTGTTGTAGATTTGCTATATTTAGATGGCTCTGAATTGAATTATTCAAGCATATACAAATACAACGTTGAAGGGGTCCACATACTTGCTCCTGACAGTCTGGAAACAAAAGCTGCTATTCAGATAAAAGATGATAGGCAACAGGAATCTGACAGGCCAGTAATTTACTTCCTTTTCCACACGTTTGAATTTGTAGGCCTCCACAGTTATTAAGCAAAATTAGTTTCATGATGTCAGCCAAAAAGCCTCATGGGCAACAGTTTTATGTCATTAAAAAAAAAAACTACCATCCTCAATCTGTTTGAATTTGTGTTTGCTCATTAGAAGCCTCTCAGTGAATCAGCAGAGAAGTTTTTTCATTGCACTCTTGCTCTATCAATCTTTAGTATAGCCCTGAACTGTAACAAATTCCTATTCTCCCTTCTTTCCCTACACCTAAAATAATTAGATACAGTTAAAGAAGCTGAATATCAAATAGTCTTGCAGTTCTTTACCAAAAATGGAGCAATTTCAAAGATACAAATGTGGTCTTAATATATATTTATTCAGCTTAAAAAATCAACGGTCAGAGAAAGACATCTTCATCTTCCATCTCTCCTATTTGTTCATGTCTGAATCCACCATGCTCTTTCACACTCCTTTGCCTCTGCAAATGCTATTTTCCCCTCAGCTTGGTTAGAACCTCCTCCTCAAATCTGACTATGGCAAATTTCTAGTCACCATAGAAGTCTTTACTAGTTTTCCCCCAAAAGGCTCATGCAAACCTTCCCCTATGTACTGTCTATACACTTTCATTAAGTACTTCTCAAACTGGGTAGTAACTCTGACTCTACAGTCAGAGAACTGAACACCCCTTGGCAGAGCTAATAGTCAGCTGGTACATACCAGTACAGCATTAAGGGTTGTGCTGAAATACTTCCATAATATGGTCTGGCAAACAGTCACTGCCCCAAACTTCACCAGCTCTAAGGTACCTGCTGATGGCCCAGTCTTCCCACCCCACCATCACCACCACCACCACGCCAACTCAACAACAAAAGCAGCAAAGCCTGATGCAGTATAAAGAATGCAGGGGTCCTGAATCCAGTGCTATGGCCATCTTGATTGGCTGGTGTCTGTGTTGTAGTGACTGACAAATACTCTGAAAATCATTCCTGCCTCTTTGTACCCAAAGCCTAGCATATGGTAGACCTTTAATGAACTGTTTTCTATCAAAATAATGAACGAATTAATACCAGCTCTACTCAATGACCCAAGGCCAATGGGTATGCTGTCAAAATTATGCAGACAGTGATCAGACTGGCAAGAAAAATCCAGGTGCTTAAGTACAAGACAGGAAAAGTGGTCAAGTCTGCCTATTTTCTATGCTTGTCTTCAGCCTCTGATAAAATAAATGCTTAATTTGACAATGTGGGCAAAAATCTTCAGTGTGATACTTTATAGAGCATATGATTCAAGGTTTGTTTTTTTTTTACATTATTAAGCAAAGTTTAAAAACAAAGTTCTTATAAAAGCCATACTCTCTATAAAAATACCACAGTGATCACTGAACTCTCATCAGTGTCTTGAACATGAAGACAGGTATCACTAAGAAAGAACACAAGTAATTAATTCAAATGGAGAGGAAAAGGCAAGAATAAGAGTCAGTTAATTATGAATCACATGTCTAATTACAGATTTTGCCAGGGGTTTCAGATACTTCTAATTAGTTTTACTTGGTATATTAATTATAAATAGAACACCATGAGAGAATTTTCTAATCACAGGAATTTACTGAGTATGTAAAATCAGATTTTAAGTTATCATCTTTCTAATTTAATAATTAAATGTTCAATAATGCATGACAGGACTTCCCTGGTGGCGCAGTGGTTAAGAATCCGCCTGCCAATGCAGGGGACACGGGTTCGAGCCCTGGTCCGGGAAGATCCCACATGCCGTGGATCAACTAAGCCCATGCGCCACAACTACTGAGCCTGCGCTCTGGAGCCTGCAAGCCAAAACTATTGAGTCTGCGTGCCACAACTACTGAAGCCCGCGTGCCTAGAGCCCGTGCTCCACAACAAGAGAAACCACCACAGTGAGAAGGCTGCGCACCACAATGAAGAGTAGCCCCCGCTTAACACAACTAGAGAAAGCCCGCACACAGCAACAAAGACCCAATACAGGGCTTCCCTGGTGGCGCAGTGGTTGAGAGTCCGCCTGCTGATGCAGGGGACACGGGTTCATGCCCCGGTCCAGGAAGATCCCACATGCCGCAGAGCGGCTGGGCCCATGAGCCATGGCCGCTGAGCCTGCAAGTCTGGAGCCTGTTGCTCCGCAACGGGAGAGGCCACAACAGTGAGAGGCCCGCGTACCGCAAAAAAAAAAAAAAAAAAAAAAAGACCCAATACAGCCAAAAATAAATAAATAATTTTTTTTTAAAAAAATGCATGATAATTTTTTGAAAGTCATCAGTAAAATACACAGCACATTAAAGTCAAGCTACTCAAACACTACTAAGGTAGTGACAGAATCTTTAAAAAATCCATAAGGTAGAAGATGTATAGCTGAAAGAAGGATGAATACGGAGCTTTAATAAGAATTTTGAACTTATAAGTGGTGATATACCGATCATTTTAGGCCACTTTCTGGTAGGAAAATCATCTTTCAGTCATCCTATAGGGAGTTTCAGAGAGTTATAAAATTTAAGTATTATAAAAATCATGATGCAAGGAAGAATAATAGCAACATTTTCTACAAGAGAAGCTTAATTATCTAATTTCACATTGTCCCATTAATTATCAATCTTTAGTAAAACAAGGCTGATCAACATACATAGCTGCTAATGAAAAATTCTAGAAGGTAACAAAATCTCAAAAAGCATCATGTAGTATATAGAACAAATCGAGGAAAACCAGCCTGAATTTTCTTTTTGGTAGTTATTAAATTAGAAACAAGAGAAGAGAAAACAATACTATAATGATTTTAATGTTAATAAATGCTTTTAAAGTCTCACTAATCCTAATTTGAAACAACCATGTAAATTATCTTGGCTATTAGCACAACCATATGAATTTAAACAGCAACTGTATACAATGAATAGGTTAAGTAATAGTAACAGTAGCTACCACTACTGAGTAACTATATACTATACCAGATAGAATTCAAGGTGCTTTACATAGTTCAAATATCAAAAAGATAAGAGAAAATCAATTATTAAGTAACAATTGTTTGTCCCTCAAAGACAGGCATTCCCCTACTATTACAAACAAAAAAATGGATAGGTGTGTTTCTGGAAACCCTGAAACACCATGTTCACCAACCTAAGACTATCTACCCCCAATCACACGACCTTCTATGAGGGACTTATGCCTTAGGTAACTTTAGATTGAAGGATGTTTGCCAAGGGAAAAAAAGTTTTATTTAGACAATACAAATTAATAATACGATTTGTTTTATTAGGTCAGACTCAATTCCCCAGCACATCCCAAGCTTTCCTCTCCCCATTCACAGAGAATAATACAGAGATTCTAAGGAGCTCAAAAAGACCAATAAATAAATAAATAATTTTTAAAATGGTAGTATGGATTTTTAAATTAAGGGAATAACATAATGAAAATCGTGTTTTAAGAAGATTAGCGTAAGGGGGGGATAAATTGGGAGATTGGGAATGACAATACACACACTACTACATATAAAATAGATAACTAATAAGGACCTACTGTATAGCACAAGGAACTCTACTCAATACTCTGTAATGGCCTATATGGGGAAAGAATTTTAAAAAGAGTGGATATATGTAGATATCAAACTTTGCTGTATACCTGAAACTAACACAACATTGTAAATCAACTATACTCCAACAACAATTTTTTAAAAAAGAAGATTAATAACATGACAAAACAATCTGAGACTGCAGCTGGGAGATAATGGAAGCAAGTAGACCAACTCAACATGAGACGATAACTGGTCCATTCGGAATAAGACAATGGCTGATGGAATAGTAAAGAAGAGCTGAACCTGACATTACCAACAACTTTCACCTTTCTATTACAAGTTCAGTTCATCCTGGGAATAAGGTAGATGCAAATTATTATTTTCTTAATTTGTCTGATAGAAGAAAGGGAACTTTAAGAGTTCACTTGTGAGGTCTTAAGGTCTTCATTTTCTACCCAGGTTACAGAGCGCCTGAAATTCAACCACCAGGAAATCATCCTTCTCAATTACAACGTCCTACTGTCCTGGCATTTTCTGCCAAAATACCCTAGAAAGAATAATTTCAGAAGTACTCACTTAACCATTATTGATGGAAATTAGCTTGCTTGCCTGCCTTCTCCATGAGCACCCACCTCCATCCCCACCCCCATCTTCATAAACAGGACCAGGGCAGAAACAAGGGTCCAAGAACCTAATTTTATCCGACCTGGATGTGAGACTAAAAGAGACTAGATGCTCTGCCAAAATTAGTAATGAAATCAGAATCAGAGCCAAAAGCTTTAAACTCCTAATCTCAGAGCTTTAAGATAACTCATATTTTCTCTGCCATTGGATATAATAAAAATTTTTTTAAACTTCTTAATGTAATAATAACAAAAAAAAAATCACAGAGCTTTCAAACTAGACTCCATCCTCCTTTGTTGTTGTTGTTTTAACACATTAGTGGGGCAAGAACAGTAATAAACACAGCTAAGGGCTTCCCTGGTGGCGCAGTGGTGGAGAGTCCGCCTGCTGATGCAGGGTACACAGGTTCGTGCCCCGGTCCGGGAAGATCCCACATGCCGCAGAGCGGCTGGGCCCATAAGCCATGGCCGTTGAGCCTGCGCATCCGGAGCCTGTGCTCCACAATGGAAGAGGCCACAATAGTGAGAGGCCCACATACCGCAAAAAATAAAAAATAAACACAACTAATAAATCAAAGAGGATATGAATCTAAGTTTCCTTCAGGGACTCCCTGCCACAGTCAAGGCAAAGTTCTGATGCTATAGCCTGGTAAATAAGGTCCTTAGTATTTAAAACCCAACAATCCTTTTCAACCTCATCCTTCACCACACCACTTTCCACTTCCTCATTTATCACCATATCTACTGAATGAATACAGATGCCCAGTGTTCAACGTCTTCTCATACCTCCATGTCTTAACTCATTCCACTTTTCTTCATAGAACACTCTTTTCCCCTGCTGGCATGGCTACGTTGAGCTCCTGCTCTCTCTTAGAAATAATTTCTTGACAGGCCTCCTGTTGGACCCTGAAACACATTCCTCCCCTAACCCACACCAAGTCTGAAATAGGCTCCCTCCTTTATGCACATCTCTACCAAACTTCTCAGAGGGTATTTCAATTCCCAAACTAGTGAATTAGTTTTGTACATTATAGGTACTAAAATAATCATTAGTTCCCAGTGCTGTGTTCTTTCTACATAACAGTATTCAATCTACTCCATCATGATGTACGTCTGAGGCTTCTTCCCCTTCTTTTTGTATTTTGGTTTGCTAAGAATCCTCAGTATATTTCCTATTAACTCGACAGGTTTAAGCACATTTAGAATGTGGTTATTAGCTTCTTAAAAGAGAATCCAACTGAAATTAAATACAAATGGAAGTTTTTCCATTATAAGGCTTGATGGGTCAATCTGACCAAAAAAGGAACTTTTATGAATATTCATAATCTTGCTAAAAAAAACTTCACTTAAAATGTTCTCTGGGGCTTCCCTGGTGGCGCAGCGGTTGAGAGTCCACCTGCCAATGCAGGGGACACAGGTTCGTGCCCCAGTCCGGGAAGATCCCACATGCCATGGAGCGGCTAGGCCCGTGAGCCATGGCCGCTGAGCCTGTGCGTCCAGAGCCTTTGCTCCACAACAGGAGAGGCCACAGCAGTGAGAGGCCCGTGTACGGAAAAAAAAAAAAAGTTCTCTGTATCTACTTGGAAAATGTATTCATACAACAGCTTCTGAATGATCAAAAAGGTGAAATATCAAACCAGTTTATGTCATTATTTTAAATAGAGAATGGTATCCACACTGCAATAGGAAATATCTGCCTTCAGAAAAAACATCAGAGTTAAAACTTGCAACATCCAATTCCATGTTCCCCTGATTTTTTTAGGTAGGATAATTGTTAAAGGATACATCAAAATCTGACAACCACACTCCTCAGAACCCTGTTCAAAACTTTCCTACTAGGGTACCAAAATGTTCATTGCAGCTCTATTTACAATAGCCAGGACATGGAAGCAAACTAAGTGTCCATCAACAGAGGAATGGATAAAGAAGATGTAGTACATATATACAATGGAATATTACTCAGCCATAAAATGGAATGAAACTGAGTTATTTGTAGTGAGGTGGATGGACCCAGAGTCTGTCATACAGAGTGAAGTAAGTCAGAAAGAGAAAAACAAATACCGTATGCTAACACATATATATGGAATCTAAAAAAAAAAAAAAAATGGTCATGAAGAACCTAGGGGCAAGACGAGAATAAAGATGCAGACGTAGAGAGAATGGACTTGAGGATATGGGGAGGGGGAAGGGTAAGCTGGGACAAAGTGAGAGAGTGGCATGGACATATATACACTACCAAATGTAAAACAGATAGCTAGCAGGAAGCAGCCGCATAGCACAGGGAGATCAGCTCCGTGCTTTGTGACCACCTAGAGGGGTGGGATAGAGAGGGTGGGAGGGAGGGAGATGCAAGAGGGAAGAGATATGGGGACATATGTATATGTATAACTGATTCACTTTGTTATAAAGCAGAAACTAACACACCATTGTAAAGCAATTATACTCCAATAAAGATGTTTAAAAAAAAAAACAAAAAACTTTCCTACTAGGGATTCAGACTAGGGCTCCATGACACCCCAATGCCACTACTGTAAAACAAACAAATAGCAGCTTCAAACAAAACACCATCCAAAACTACACCCAGCTATAGCCTGAAATTGGTGACAAACCCCAAGTCTGTTGCAACCCCATATTCAAAACAGTTTCTATAATAATACTACGTTGAGAGCTTTTACCAAATCAATGGTTCTAATAAAAGCACAAAATGTAGTCTAAGATAAAATACTCATATGGGTGTTACTTTGCTTTTCAGAATGACTTTGGTTAATCTATTTAACCTATTCTGTCTACACATTAAGGTCTAAAATGTAGTACTTGTAAAGTTACTATTTTAAAATGTTTTCTAAGCCATTTGGCACACCTTAAGTCCATTATTACTCTTGTTCTAAAACAGAATTACTACTCACTGAAGGGAACATACTTAGAATTAAACTTCTTAAGATACAGATCACAAATAATAATATTAGTCAACTTGAATCAGAAGGTTAAAATCTAACAAAATGATTTATTACCGTACCTCAAAAATAAAGATATGTTACTGAACTCATTCTAATTGTAATAAGATGGAATTTCCTTTATTTACTTGAGGGGGATATAGAATGTAGAAAATAAACTAGGTACTCTAAAGATCAGAGTGAAAGAAAATACAACCTAACTAGATGTGAAATTTAGTACCAAACATCCCCACACACACACACACACAAAACAAGCTCACAAAGTATTATATTTTTGCCCTCTCCTTCACTTTTCCCTGCTGCCAGTTGCCTGTTTCAGATGTTCTCGTGCAGAGGAAATAGCAACAATGCCATTTTCCTTCCAAATGCAATCAGGTTTTGGCAAACTTAAGTCAGTATGTCAGTTAAAAATAGAAACTCAACTCAAAATGTGTTTGGCAAATATCTACTTAAGTATTGAGTAGCTCTCCTCTCTTGAATGGTATTGAATTTTCCACTTATCATTTTTAAATGTACAAATAAAACTAAAAACCTGCACATGTAGCTGACCAAGTAATAGCTTCCAAATTAATAATACATTTTGCAAGACTCTTTTATAAGCATTCACTGAGAGCAAAATTATGCCATTTTGGAAAGAGAATTCCTGTGAGATTGGTCCTTAGTAGCCATGATATTTCAAAACACTGCTTTTGTTTTTATATAAACACTATTGTGACTCCTTTATAAGTTGGCAGGCAACTTTGCCAGAAGCTCAAACAACTGTTTTCATCAAATAAGTGTCTTCACTGGACCCTCCACCAGATCCATTCAAGAGTATTAAAATAGGTCTACATAAATAAAGTTTTATTGAAACATAGTCACACCCATATGGTTATGTTTTGCTATGGCTACTTGTGCTCTACAAAGGCAGAGTTGAGTAGAGACAACATGAGTTGTGACAGAAATTATATGGCCTACAAAACCTAAAATATTTACTCTCTAGCCCTTTACAGAAAAAAATCACCTATACCAGAACTTTTTCAAAATAAACTGGATAAAATTATCTCACCATTATCTCCACTGTTCACCTGTCTATGAAATGAAAGTGACAGAGTACTTACAGAATTTCTTAAATGCAATTCACTCTTTAATATTTATATTACTAGGAACCCATGTATAAGATACTGTTCTGAAATACTGAACAAAGACTCAGCAACTCAGATGAAGCTAAAATCTTCTCAGACTCAAAATGCAAAATGTCTACACCCAGCACCATCCTAATTACTATTACTCAGCATTAAGTATGGTATTGTCATAGGAGGTTCAGTAATGACAGAAGCCTATTTGTGTGCCATTATTTCTGTTAAAGGATTTTCAAGGGACAAAAAACAAAACTGGCTATAGGTAGTTAAAACAAATGCAGTTTAAAGTTTTGTAAATACAGAATAATCGGTGTTAAATTTTCAATGAGGCTGTTTCACTGTAAAGCCGTTTTTAAGTTTTCAAATGAAAAATCCAAGATCTAAACCCCAGATTAAAATGTCAGATACCTAGATATTCAAAAAGTATCTGGTGACGGGCTTCCCTGGTGGCACAGTGGTTGAGAGTCCACCTGCCGATGCAGGGGACACGGGTTCGTGCCCCGGTCCGGGAAGATCCCACATGCTGCAGAGAAGCTGGGCCCGTGAGCCATGGCCGTTGAGCCTGCGCGTCAGGAGCCTGTGCTCCGCAACGGGAGAGGTCACAACAGTGAGAAACCCGCGTACCGCCAAAAAAAAAAAAAAAAATCTGGTGAATAAAGCAAGAGTTATATGGATGGTCAGGTTATTACCTTCACTGCAATTATTTTTGTATGTTACAATTTTCACTCTCCTCAGTTAAGGATAGACCTAGCAAAGGAGTCTTTTCTAATCCAGCCCAGATACTCCCCAAGACCATTGTCAAACAAAGCCTATATGGGACTGGGTGCTGATACTGCCTCAGTCTGCAGAGGAGATGGAAAAAAAAAAAAAAAAAACATTGTACGAAAACAATTCACAGAAAACCCTGAGGCCTGAAAGACACATCACTTTTTCCTGGTGATAAAAGAGGCATTCAGATGCGATCTGGGCCTTTGGTCTCACCAATTGCCTCCTTAAGTCAAAGCCCAGCGACTAATTAACAGCATTTAGAATTTCCAAAAGACTGGGCTTAGAGCAGTATATATAAATAAGGAAGGAGCCTGGGTTTTGGAATGAGTCAGAAAGACCTACTAGTTTCATGACTCTAGCATCTATTTCCTATGTGATGCAAGTTATTTAACCTCTCTGAGCCTCTGTCTCTTTATGAGGATAATGATGGTACTACTTTCATAGGATTATTATGATGATTAAAGGAGATATCGTAGGAGCGCCTGAACCCTGGAATGTAAAAATAATTAATACATAGTAGCACCTAAGTATATATAGAACCATAGGCCAGGCATATATTCATTCCTCAGCAAACCTATTAGGTAGGTACTGTCACTAAAACTTGCTCAAAGTCACAAAATGAGCAAGGGGCAGAGCCAGATGTGGGGCAGAGCCAGATGTGGGCCAGGAAGTACAGCTCCAGTGTCCATGCTCTTAACTATACCTCATTATACATACTGCAGTTATTATTAGAATGAGCATCCCAGATATTCGTAAGAATGGCTCTATGTAAAACAAAGTGTTTGAAGCCCTTCTACGTCAACATTTGAATTATAATAGATTTCTAGTTTGGGAATAATCCTGCTCTTGCTAAAATGCTGTTGGTAGCACAAAGCTAATACTACGGTCAAAGTTCAGTACCTGTTTAGGTCATGTAACTTCAAACAGAGAAAAAAAATTTCCAAAACTCCAGAACATTTAGGCTGGCTTTGAGAGACCATAAAAGGCTATGGAACAAACACCTCCTCTCCAAGAAAACACTTCAAAAGTGACTTGAGTGGCACCACAAAAATCAGAGACTCAGAGCTGGAAAGGTCCTCAGTTTAATTCTTATACTACAGAGTGGAAATCGAAGCCAAGAGAGAAGTATGGCTTCCTTCATGTCCTACAGCTAGTCATCCATCATGTCAGACAACTTTCCCACTACACCACTCTGTCTAGATTCCTACTGAACTGCAAACTCAGTGCCTCATTAATGTAATACCTCAACTGAAAAGTCATGTATAGTTTGTTGCACAACATAAATACACTGGAAATCAGTGATGGGGAAGGAGTCTTTTACCAACAATCTTTAAACAATCTATCTGAACAAGACATAGTCAACTTGTTGACTCTGAATAAACTGCAGACATATATTAGTACACATTCCTAATGTCCTTCTGACTGTTGCTGTGTTCTCAACATATACCAAGCCTCCAACAAAAATTATCTCCTTTTTAGTATTACCAACAAGAAAATTGCCATTAAGGCCCAATTATTGCCATTAAGGCCCAAAGATTCCTGGTAATCTTTCCTACAAAAACACTGCCCCCATAAATTAATAAATTATAAAACTCATTCTTCTTGAAAACAAAATACATCAACACTTTTAAAATAAAATGATCGTATACTTTACCATCCTCTCAGATAACCCAGGTGTAAACATAATTAGCTTGCTCCAAAAATAATTTTGTAAGGTAGAAATTCCCTCATAGTAAGCTACACATATGTGTCTTCAAACATATCTTACCTTTGGTTTAAGGCAAAACAGATGAATTTGTTGTTCAAATTCAAAACAATCACATAGGGAAAGTGATTTTATTACTGTTAACAGCTGATGTTTTCAACTCCTCTTATGCCACCCCTGACTAACACCAATGCCTATGGTCTCCTCCTTTAGCAGAACTGAAACTTACAGTTCCGATAGGGAGCTAACTCTTCAGTGACATAACTCTAGCCGCAAAACTAAGGTGAAATAACTAAAGCAAAAAAAGAAAGGCACTATCCAGAAAGATGTCTTTCAAAAATTACTTGGAGAGCCTTATGGGAATTCTTGAAAAACAAGAAACAACTATCTTTTCCTCTATAGTGAAAAAAGGAAAAAATTCAACTAGTCGTGATGAACAGAAAAGGACAAACAATACATTCCAAAGGAAGAACTACGAGACTTGGCAAGATACCAAGATGAGGAGTTGATGAATCAAAAGTGACCTCAGTATTTTTGTGTCTGGGCAGCCATATAGATGAGAACGTCCCTGACAAACTCAGAAGCCAGAAAAGAGCTTGTTGATGGGGAAGGGAGGTCAGGCCATTTGTCCCCTGTAAGTGAATGTTAGCAAGTGGGTATATTTAATACATCTTAAGTATGTGCAGCTGGATATAGGTAAGTTGAAGATGCATAATTTGAACGTCTTGCTGGGGTTTAAACACGTGAAAATGTTAAATGAAGAAGGTGGGCCTCTTAGGTAAAAGCTAAAGCCTCAGAGTGACAGATATGATGTGCTTAATATACAGGTAATGAAATGCACTTCTGAACCCTTAGTGTATTACAAATACCTCCTCAGAGTTGCAGCAGTTACTCAGCGTTTACCTCCTTGCCCCCTGCTTAAAACAAATTCCAAATAAAAAACAGAAGGCCTCACAATGGAATCTCATTTCTAGAAAGATGTAATTTAACACTATGGCAACAAACTCCAGAATGCTCATCTGAATCTTCTCTCCCTGAATCAAAGAATGTTTGTAATTATTCTCTGAACCATATCTACATTAAACCCCCACTTAGCCCATATATCTTTATCTCGATACACCTTAGCTAGATCACTTTTCTATTAAATATACATAACATTTCTATTTCTACATTTTCCTTTCCACTGATAATATTATTTTCACCCTCTGCTCTAGATATATTTTTAACTTTTAATTCTGAATCTCCAAGTTAAAATGTGACAACTATCAAAGAAAAAAAATCCTCTATCATACAGGACAACTGCCTTGTAAGAATTGTTTCAATTCCAGAAGCGCTTCAATGATATTTTCAGCTTCCTTTTATAGTTGATCCACAATATCAACTTAACCTTCTTCACACTTTCTTTCCACCTATTTACTTTCTTTTACCTATTCTCTTTATTTAGTCATACCATTTATAAGTTTCTCTAGGAAAAATTTTGACCCTAACTTTTGGGATTCAACTTTCTAATTTTGGAGGAAAAAAAAAAATCTGTGGAGTGAATCAACTCTGTCTCTCTAAACAGCTGTGCAATCTTAGACAAATTGTTTAACCTTTCTGAGCCTCCATTTTCTCATTTGTAAATGGGAGATGATACCACCCATCATGCAGGGATGTTTTTCAAATTAAAGGAAAAGAAATGTAACAAATCTAGGATGATAAGTGGTAAAAAGTATTTAATAAACTGGTGGTTATACATAAAAAATTTGTGTTATTATCAAAGTAATTATCTCATAGGCCATTACAGAACTTTCCTACCAAAAGCACTGCATGTACTTCCTAATTCTGGCCTCACTTCAAGGTCAAAATACAAATTACATTGCTGCAATTTTAATGGAGAAGCCATCAAAGGGAGTGTGTAATGGAAATCTGGGCTACAACATTTGGGTAGAAAGAAGCTGGAATACAGGACCAGGAAAGCCGACTCTCAGGGTTTACTGTGTTCCACAATTCCTATATGTACACCCTTGAAGGCAGTAAAATCTTGACTGCTAAAGAAAGGTTACAGTACATGTCAAGCAGAGAGTAGCTACATTTCATTTAGTTTCCCAATTCCAAGCAGAAATGAGGATTCGTGCGAGTTTGCCTTTCACCGCTGATTTAAAACATGGAAAAACAATGACCACAGTGATGATGTTGACAGATATATTAACTCTGCAACTAATATTTGAGACTTACTACATGCCAGTATGCACACTATGCTAAGTGTTTTGTATTCATCATTAACTCTCACAACAATCCTATGACGTGGATACTTTTATCCTGTTTAACAAACAAAAGAAACAAAAAGACCCTGAAGCTTAGCAGAGCTGGGATTCAAACCCAGGTAACAGTAAAAATTTAATAACACAAGTTATGTGCTGACAGTAAGATACCTAATATTTCAGCAGTCAGAGCTATTTGGGTATCTGTGTGGGAAGCAGAGCATCGTATTCACTCAACTGTATAAGCAAAAGCAGGAGAGAGGTAGAAAAAGAAAGGGTTACATCCCATAGTAGCAATTCTGAAACTTTCAAATATTAAAAATCATGACACTGTCAAATTGAGCATGGCCTACTATGGGGATAATTAGAGCCCCCCAGATCAAAGGTTCTCTACTGTTTTCCACCTTACACATGCTGATGGATGAGGGCATTAGAAGCTGATGCTATGTGCCATCATACGCTCAAAACACCTCCATAAGCCTCCACACGCCTCCACACACCTCCTGTGTGAGATTTTCAGAACATCACCTGCACCTCTTGGCCTTCTCACCCTTTTCAGGAAAGCACATTAGAGTGAAAATGAGTTAAAATAGGTATGAATTTTCTCTGCATCAACTAAGTAAATATTAATATTTATTGAACAGTGGTACTATATACCAGGCATGTTCTAAGCCCTTTGCCTATATTAATCCTCAAATGACATTATATATTAGGTATTATTTTATTCCCATTTTACAGATGAGGTAACTGAGATGCAAAATAAGTAACTTGCTGAAGATCACACATAAGAAAAATGACAGTGCCAAGATTCCAACAAGGAGGTCTGGTTGCAGATCCTCAGCTCTTAAACACAAAAATAAACTGCATCTCAGCTTTGCTGGGACATAACCTAGTGGACAGGTACCCTGGGAAATTCCAGAAACTCTCTGCACCATGCCACAACTGAAAAGATAAGAACTTCTGCCTCTGTGGATACACCCAAAAGGCTGGTCTCTAAAATCTTGCACAAGGATTTTAGTTTAATGTCACAAGGACCTCAGATCCCAAACCCAAGGGCCAGAAGAAGACTTCATTTCGAACCTCTCCTCTTATCCCTGGGTAAACCGAGCAACAGGAATTTTCTTAGTAGCCCAGCAAATGATACTGGTTATGAGACAGTCCAGGCCCATAATGCTATTGCTGGACTATAAGGAATCAACAAAGCTTCACATAAAGAATAAGAACACAACGCCTTGCTCTGAAAAGATCTATGCATTAAAGATTCATTCAGTCTTCTGGGTAGGGTTGTTCACATACTGTCCAGGCACTATGTTAAGTGCTGGAATATAGAGGTCCTACACTCATGGAGCTTCTATTCTAGTGTCACAGAAAAATGGGTCTATATGGACCCTATATTTGGAGTCCCTATAAAGGTCAACTCCAAATATAAGAGGAAAGGGTGCTGGCACCATCCTGAATTCAGGGTGGAAAAAAGATGTGAGGAAATGGGGCTCTATTACTCTGAATGGCATGAATGCTGGAATCTTTTCAACTACAACTTGGAACACCAGGCCAAACTACTGCACTGCTGCCAAAGCTGCTGCCAACTTGAAATGAAAAGCAATATAGTTGGATGGCACTGTTTCAACCTCAGGCTGAGATTAACAGTGCCCACCTGCAAGTACCTGAAGGGAGAAAGGGAAAGGACAAAGACATAGAAGCTTGGATTGTTTTTCTCTTCTTAGAACCTCCTCCCAAAATAGGGAAAAGAAATCACTAGCAGAGGATCCTAAATTCTGCTGTATCTTGACAATGTTAATATCAGTGTTCAAACTAATAAAAGGAAAAAGGATAACAAACAACATCAAAGAAATGATAATGGGAGACAAGTTCCTTTTCCAATAGCAGGTGGAAGCTGAGGCCAGACATGGCTTATAGTCTTTTCTCTGACAGAGCAGTTCATACACAAGAAATCGAAAGAGGGAGAAGAGAACACCACACACATACTGAAAACTGGTTATTCACCTGTAGGTTCTCCTTAAGTAATAATGCCAGAATGTAAAACATGATGAAGTGTTAGAGATACTTTAAACTCCAGGCCTACAGACTGTCTCAATCTCAGAATGGCCAAACTGACACCAAATCACAAAATTCTGGTTCAGGGACTTCCCTAGTGGCGCAGTGGTTGAGAGTCTGCCTGCCGATGCAGGGGACATGGGTTCGTGCCCCGGTCTGGGAGGATCCCATATGCTGCGGAACCTGCGCGTCCAGAGCCTCTGCTCCGCAGCGGGAGAGGCCACAACAGTGAAAGGCCCGCTTACCACAAAAAAAAAAAAAAAAAAAAAAAATTCTGGTTCAGCATATATCCCTACAATTGCACTTTGTACTCCCCTCTGGGCACTGAGATGCAGGAAGGCCAAGAAGGTACTTCATTCATTTTTTTGAACCCCAGCATCTACCATCAGCCCTGTTACAAGGCAGGCACTCAAAAAGTGCTTCTTTCTAAGCTGAACTAAAAACAGCAATCATCCTCAATAGGGAAATAATTAAAATAGGAACCACTGGTGGGAGACACACCAAAAACTACTCATCATGATTGTTCATTTTGAATGGTTTGGCCAAAGTTTTCCTAAGTAAATGTAACTTAGGTAATAACTTAGATATGCTAATCCACCTGAAAAAAAGAGAAACAGTACTTATAAAAGAAAGTAAAGCATAGCAGGAGAGCAAAATAACTCAAATTTCTGATAATTTATCAAACAGCTTAGGTGCTCAGCATGATAGATGTGTTAATACCAATGCAATTCAAGGCCAATCTCTGCAGCCTTAACTGCTGGGTTATTTTCAACTCATGGCTCAAAGACTGACATGCTTCATATATATGGTATTTATGCACTCATTCACTCATTCATACATCTTCCTGTCTTTGTCACACTAGGCACAATGGGAGGTGCAGGGGATCTAACATTGAACAGGAAAATACAGGGCTCCTACCTTCATGGATGGGCTTTCTTTCTGGTCACATTCATCAAAGAAGATCTATATAGCTTAAATATAAGCTGCTTTTATCCATTCTGTCTCACTGCAGAAAAACTGTAATCATTTTTGTTCTCCCCAACTCCAAGTGGAAAACCAGTGATGCAAGTGCAACTCAGTGTCAATTGCATTAAATCATATACCTAGATACCTAGGACAATATGACACAATCCAGGCGTTTTAAAAAGAAGTTGAAGTAATCCAACTATGGATTAACCAATTTTTGCTTCCTCCCACAGTTCTGATAAAAAACTTAATGTGTTCTGCCTACTTAGAGAACAAAATTAAAGAAACCAAATGGTTTTCACCATTTCCAGATTAAAAGCTCTAAGCTTGAGCACAATGGGTCTATTTCAAGAGCATCGTTTTTAATTTTTCAAAAGATGTAATAAACTTAAACGATAATAACTATGCTAAGGAATACTATGTAGCAGTTAAAGAATGACTCAGAACTATATGTAGTGACATGAAAAGATATTCTATATTGGCATAGAGGATAAAATGCAGAACAATATATGCAACATGTTAAAAATACAGAGACAAAGTAAAACTGCACACACACATACACACGCACACAGAATAAAAGATCTGGAAAGATATCAAGCTGACTGCAGTGATTACCCCTGGGATGCAAATAAAGAAAGGGAGAGATATGCAGGAGGAATTTGGCTCCTTTTTCTATATATTGCAGTATCATTTGATTTCTTCTGAGATATTATTCATCTATTACTTGTTTAATTTTAAAAAAATTTTAAACTGTCTCTAAAACCAGATAAACATCCAAAATTAGTTATTTGGTCCTTAACATTCCTACAGAAAGAAACAATCTTGTTTGAATAATCAGAATAAATGACATAGCATTTTTTAATATAATTTTTATTTTCTGTTGGAATATAGTTGATTTACAATATTGTATTAGTTTCAGGTGTACAGCAAAGTGATTTAGTTATACATATATCTATTCTTTTCCCATATAGGTTATTACAGCATACTGAGTAGAGTTTACTGTGCTATACACTAGGTCCTTGTTGATTATATAATAGTGCATGTATGTTAATCCTAACCTCCTAATTTATTCTTCCCCCCACCTTTCCTCTTTTGTAACTATAAGTTTGTTTTCTAAGTCTGTGAGTCTGTTTCTGTTTTGTAAATAAGTTCATTTGTATCACTTTTTAGATTTCACATATAAGTGATATCATATGATATTTGTCTTTCTCTGTCTGACATACTTCACTTAGTATGATAATCTCTAGGTCCATCCATGTTGCTGCAAATGGCATTATTTCATTCTTCTTTTATGACTGAGTAATATTCCATTACATCTTCTTTATCCATTCATCTGTCGATGGACATTTAGGTTGCTTCCATGTCTTGGCTATTGTAAATAGTGCTGCAATGAGCATTGGGGTGCGTGTATCTTTTCCAAGTATGGTTTTCTACAGATATATGCCCAGGAGTGGGATTGCTGGATCATATGGTAGCTCTATTTTCAGTTTTTTAAGGAACCACTATACTGTTCTCCATAGTGGCTGTACCAATTTACATTCCCACCAACAGCATAGGAGGGTTCCCTTTTCTCCTCACCTTCTCTAGCATTTATTGTTTACAGACTTTTTTTTTTTTTGGCCACACTGTGTGGCATGCAGGATCTTAGTTCCCCAACCAGGGATCAAACCCGCACCCCCTGCAGTGGAAGCACAGAAACTCAACCACTGGACTGCCAGGGAGTCCCTGTAGACTTTTTAATTGTAGCCATTCTGACTGGTGTGAGGTGATGTCTCATTGTAGTTTTGATTTGCATTTCTCTAGTAATTAGCAATTCTGAGCATCTTTTCACGTGCTTCTTGGTCAACTGTATGTCTTCTTTGGAGAAACGTGACATAGCATTTAGACCCAACAAAACACATTATACAATAAATGGCAGGAACTTGGAAAAATTAAACTCTAAAAGGAGTAGGTCAGAGAAAGAAATCCTATATTACTTTCAAAATACATACTCTAAGCTACTGGAACTAGGTTAGATACTATAAAAACTGCTTTCAGATATACCCTGTAACTTATTTATTATAAATGTGCTTTACAGATTAACAGTTCACAATATCCTAAACTGAAAACTACTATCTCCAAAATAATCATCTTATAAAGATGAGCACCTCTTTTTTCTTCCCTAAAGTTTTGCTATATATACATACCATTTCTTTTCCTCTGAACAGTTCAATTTGCTGGCAATTCAAGCAGTGGTTCAACTATAGCACTCAACCTTAAGAATATATTGTCCTCTTATTCTCTCAATATCTTCCCAGAAATGATATCTAAGGACCAGCAATTGAAATATCAATCAGCAACTGACAGTCAATCTGCTCTAGTCATAATACAACTGTTAAGGGTATGAAAAGTACTCGTGACTAAAATCATGTTCCTTTTCTTCTGCTTCTTTAAAAACTCAACACAAAAGTCGTAGCTCATGGCTCAACTACATTCCCAAATCAGCTAGGAATATATATTTTTTATTTTTCACAGATTATTATTCATTTGAACTCATCAGTCAGACATTAACATCAAAGAACCAAAACTTAATGCAGAGCATATTGTCAAATGCATGAGTTACAATTTGGTATATATTAAATGTGCCAGTTTACTGTTCTTGGGAGCTTTTGCTGATTTGGATTCAAATTTTTAAGGGCCTAATAAAAAAATTATTCAGAACTAGATTACAATCAGCAGTTATGAAGTTAACGTCTTGTTTTAACCAATTATTATTAGCATTTTCTAAGCAAAGAATGAGCAGATGCAAGATACATAAGAAACAAAATTAAAGAAAAAGGACAAGATTTCAATCCTCTTGCCCTTATGCCTGAGCACAGTACCAAACAGTAAAATTCAGAATGGAATAGAAATAAGCAGAGAATTTTTCATAACAGAATTGCCTAAAAAATGCATATCTAGCCATCAGGAGGAAAGATCAACAAGGGAAGAAAAGGAGCTAGTTCCCTTTTCCCTGCTTGAACTAAGGCAAATCATTTCATTTCATCAATAGATCATGCATTTTTCATTTGGCCAACTGATCTACACTGTCACTGCATATATGTTTTAGTAATATGCACTGTATTTCTTCTCATCAAAAATTTTAACATTTACTGTCATGTGGAGAAAAAGAAAAAAAAAGTCAAGTGTGATTTGTTATCTTTCTGTTACCAAATACCCAAAGATACTCAAAGTTTTGGGGTAAAGGTAGAAGTGGGGGAATATAATGAAAACAGAAAACTATTCCTACTACTCCCAGAGAGTATCATTTAGATAATGGTGTCCTAGTACACTGCCAACATTTAGCTGCTCCCTAAAGTTCCTCACTTACTCCCAGGAAACAAGGCATATGTCACAGTGCACATGCTATCTCACATGGAGGTTGCTTCCTTCATTCATAATAGGTAAAAGAAATATACCCTGAAAATGAGAAATATCCCTAAAAATGGGAAATATCCCTAAAAATGGGGAAATGTACCCTGAAAATGGGAAATATCCAAAGTTTCAATTGCTACAGATGGCTCAGTAAGCGTGCAGTTACAGAAACTCATAACTGATGCTAGAAAAAGCTAATGTTTTCCTGAAGATCACTTTGAAATGCTGTTCTGGGTGAACATTACTTGCTCTTTCATTATAATTTTGTTTTAGTTCCACACTAAGCATTTATGAAGTGCTGCATCCCTTGTAGAGGAAAAAGATGGAGTTTCTCCCATCATTATAGAAATAAGAAAGCCATATTTTTTAAATTATTTTTTATTTTGTTCGCTGCATTGGCTCTTCATTGCTGCACATGGGTTTTCTCTAGTTGCAGCGAGCAGGGGCTACTCTTCATTGCAGTGCGTGGGCTTCTCATCGCAGTGGCTTCTCTTGTGGCGGAGCACGGGCTCTAGGCGTGCGGGCTTCAGTAGTTGCAGCACGCAGACTCAGTAGTTGCAGCACACAGGCCCTAGTGCATCCGGGCTTCAGTAGTTGCCATGCATGGGCTCAGTAGTTGTGGCTCGTGGGCTCTAGAGCGCAGGCTCAGTAGTTGTGGCCCACGGGCTTAGTTGCTCCACGGCATGTGGGATCTTCCCAGACCAGGGCTCAAACCTGTGTCTCCTGCGCTGGCAGGTGGATTCTTAACCACTGTGCCACCAGGGAAGTCCCAAGAAAGCCATTCTTATTGGAGGCATTTTCTAGTTACTAGACCATAGTCAAGTAATTTAAATATTGCTCCTTTGCCTCCACAATTTTGGCATTCGATGAGCTTGCATTTGTGTCTCAATTAGTCTTATTTTTAAGCTGATAAAAGACTGGGCACAGTAAAAACAGTCATGTCTATCTCACAATAACAACAAAATTTCTAACTGTATACTCTTAACAGATGTAAAGATATTTAAGTGCTAAACATCTTTTAAAATAAAATTATAACGTATTTTAGAAATATATATAATGTTTAAAACAAAATTTGATAAATAAAATATTAATAGTATGGAAAAATACAACCACAATGGGCAATCCTATTCATTGATTGTATAGGTAAATATTAATTATTATACTTCTCATATTCCAGTAAATAACTTAAATAAGAAGAAATAGTACAAAGGAAGTACAGTAAAAATAATAGCTTCCAGTTGTAGGACTCTCAGTTTAGAAAGTTCTTTTATATATATCCAGCCTTTGAATTCAATATTTATAGGGTATCAGCATGTCCGACCCTATACTAAATCCTGGTGACAAAAAGATGAATAAGGTACGTCCCTTTAGCCTTCATTCATCCAATTTGATAATCAAAATCATATTAAGAAAAAAGGACAGGATTGGGGCACTTCCCTGGTGGCTCAGTGGTTAAGAAGCCGCCTGCCATGCAGGGGACACAGGTTCTAGCCCTGGTCCGGGAAGATCCCACATGCCGTGGAGCAACTAAGCCCGTGTGCCACAACTACTGAGCCTGCGCTCTAGAGCCAGTGAGCCACAACTACTGAAGCCTGCATGCCACAATTACTGAAGCCCACAGGCCTAGAGATCGTGCACCGCAACAAGAGAAGCCACTGCAGTGAGAAGCTGGCACACCGCAATGAAGAGTAGCCGCTGCTCACACCACAACTAGAGAAAGCCTGCACACAGCAATGAAGACCCAACACAGCCATAAATAGACAGATAGATAGATAGATAGATAGATAGATAGATAGATAGATAGAAAGAACAGAATAAAAGAAAAAAGGGCAGGATTATCTCCATCTTACAGAACAAAATAAAGCTTAGAAATGTTAAGGAATTTTTTTTGTCACATGATCACAAACTAAATTAAAGCAAAGCTTTTTCAATATTGTTCTACTTTATATTATACATTGAGTTTATATCACTAACCTTAGGAATGTTCCTGGTCATGCTACATCTTTCTTATCATGTTACAAATTCATTTTAAAAAGAAGAGAATGATTTTAATTGCTCCTGTTTCTTGAGAGTAATGATAAGGATTATGATAAATGGGTGCATGTATGTATATATATAGATATATAATTTATATATGCATATGTAACACGTACATGTGTATATGTCTTTGTTACTCACTTCATAAAGGTTTTCTGTACAGGATTAATAAAAATTTATTTCTCCTCAGGTCTTAAACTCTTGCAAACTCTTCGTTATCCAAAATCCTTAGTATATGGATTTGATCTTACTGACTATCTGAGAATTACTTCAAGTATTAGACCCAGTAAACCTTTCGGCAACTACAAATTTAACATTATTATGTAACATGAAGATCTGTAAGTACAGGAAGATGTATTTTTATTGAGGCAAAGTTTTAAAATTTCATGAGACACCAAAATGAGTACTCAGCATCCATGGTGCACCCTGGATTTGCTATTTTCTTCTCTTTACACCCCTCTCTAGAGTACCTGCAAAGTGCTATCTTATCACATCTTATGGGGAAAATAATATACTCCAGGACAGCGGTCCCCAACCTTTTTGGCACCAGGGACAGGTTTCATGGAAGACAATTTTTCCATGGATGAGTCAGGGGGAGGAAGAGGGGATGGTTCCAGTGGTAATGAGAGCGATGGGGAGTGGCAGATGAAGCTTCACTCACTCGCCCACCACTCACCTCCTGCTGTGCAGCCTCGCTCCTAACAGGCCATGGACCAGTACTGGTCTGTGGCCTAGGGGGTGGGGACCCCTGCTCTAGGACTGTGCTAATACTAGCCACATGTAACTACGGAGCACTTGAAATGTGGCTAGTCTGAATTGATATGTGCTGTTAAGTGGAAAATATAAGCTGGAGTTTGAAGGCTTAATAAGAAAAAGAAGACTATAAAACAGCTCAATAATTTTTTATATTGAATATATGTTGCAATGATAATATTTTAGTTATACTGGACTAAATAAAATATATTAAAATTAATTTCACCTATTTTCTTTGTACTTTTTAAAATGCAGCTACTATAAAATTTGAAATTACATATGTAGCATACATCATTTCTATTGGACAGCACAATTTTAAGATATGCCCAAGAGATGTGAGACATATTCTTTTAGACTATCAAGGGCCTATTCAACTAATATATCCTATATCACTGCCAGTTCTCAGTCTATCAGATGGTAAACATGGAGTGGGAAAAAAGTAGGATTTTTTGATACGGGAAAATGTCCATAATATGTTATCTGAAAAAAGGAGGATAAGAGATTATTAAAAAGCGGAGCTGCTTCAAACATGCATGTAAGTTATTCAGATTTAGCCATATGAAAAAAAAAAAGAAACATACCAATTCCTCTAAATGAAAAGCACCTCCTGGTGAGCATGAATGTACTGTCTCCTCAGCCAGACTAAGCCCTGCATCCTCTCACCTGCTTACTGCACTGACTATGCTGATACATTAACCGTATCTCTACAATATACAGTATGATGTCAACTAGGTATTTTGAAAAGCAATACATGCTAAAAAAAAGTGGTGTGGGGAGGCAACAAATTATTAGTACTGGTTATCCCTGGATGGTAGAATAACAGATTTCCTCTTATTTACTTATTCTATAAATTTTTTCTACAATAAAAGTTAACTTTGAAAGGGTTGAAGGTGGTGGTGTAGGAAGATCCTAAACTCACCACCTCTGATGAACACAACAAATCTACAACTACATATGGAATAATTCCCTCAGAAAGGGACCTGAAAACTGGATAAACAGAAACTCTACAACAAAGGGTAAAAGGACATCATTGAGATGGGGAATAGAGGTAGAGACTCAGTCTCACTCACCAAGGAAAAACCCATACCCCAGCCACAGTGATTCACAATTGGAAGGGATCACAAAAGAACAAATCTTTTCCCTCAGGGACAAGGGATTTGAGCTCCACACCAACCCCTAGGTCCTGCACAGGAAATATGAGCCCTCAAAAGACCTGGCTTTGAAAATCAACAGAAAATATGTCCAGGAAAACTACAGAGCTTCAGAGAACAGAAAACATACTCTTAAAGGGCTCACGCATAAATTCACTGTACCTGAAAACCAGTGCAAAAACAACAGACTGGAAAGCCCATGGACCATAAGTGAAAGGGACATACTTATTAATCTTGAAGCAACTGCCGGAGAGGCAGGAACCAGTTAGGATACTTCCCAGGGACTGAGTCACTGGCAGGAGCCATTTATGCAATTTCAGTCTACCCTGCTAATATCAGCACTGGCAGGTGCTATTTTAGAATTCTCCACCTAACCTGATAGCACCAGTGGGCATGCCCCAATGAGAGCCCTACCCACCCCTGTGTCTTGGCCAGACCTCACAGCCAGCCAAGCAATAACCATGCCCACCAGCACCCCACAGTAGCTGCTTCAGGGCCACACAGCAAGTCCAGAAGCCAGGCCTGCCCACCAGCGGCCCCTGGCAACAACAGTAGGGTGTACACAGCCCACATATGGGTTGAGCACCTAGCTCTGGTGGCCAGGTGACACTGCACTTCTGAGCCCCAAAGGACATCTCCTAAATAAGGCCACTCCTTTAAAACTGGGAGAGATAGCTGATATACTCAATACATAGAAATAAACAGAGAATCAGGCAAAATGAGAAGACAAAGGAATATGTTCCAATTGAAAAAATAAGACAAACCTCAGAAAAAGAACTAAAACAAAACATTGTTAAGCAACCTACCTGAAAAAGAGTTCAAAGTAATGGGCATAAATATATTCACTGAACTGAAGAGAAGAATGGATGAACACAGTGAGAACTTAACAAAAAAATTAAAAATATAAGCAAGTATCAAACAGAAGTTATACCTGAACTGAAAAATACACCAGAGGGATTCAGCAACTGACTGGATGAATTACAGTGAAGAAGTGAGCTAGAAGACAAAACAATGGAACTCACCAGACAGAGAAGCAAAATGAAAAAGAAAGAAAAAAGTAAAGATACCTTAAGGGACTTTTGGGACAATACCAAGCAGAATAACATTCACATTATAGGGGTCCTAGAAGGAGAAGAGAAAAAGAAAGGGCAAAAAAATTATCTGAAGAAAGAATCACTGAAAACTTCCCTAATCTAAGGAAAGAAACAGATATTCAGGTCCAGCAAGCCCAGAGAACTCCAAATAAGATGAAGACAAAGAGACAAACACGAAGACACATCATAATTGAAATGGTAAAAGTTAAGAATAAAGAGAGACTCCTAAAAGCAGCAAGAAAAAAACAACGTGTTATATACAAGGGAAATGAAATAAGGCTTTCAGCAGATTTTTCAGCAGAAACTTTACAGGCCAGAAGGAAGTAGCACGACATATTCAAAGTTCTGAAAAGGAAAGAATTCCAACCAAAATTCTCTACCCAGTAAGGTTATCATTCAGAATTGAAGGACAGATCAAGATAAGCAAAAGCTAAATGAATTATCACCACTAAAACAGCCTTAGAAGAAATACTGAAGGGACTTCTTTAAGCTGAAAGGAAATGGCACTGATCAATAATAAAAAAAATATGAAAGTAAAAATCTCACTGGAAAAGGCAAATATATAATAAAGGTACTAGATCAATCACTTATTAAGCAAGCATGAAAATTAAAAGACTAGTAAAAGTAACTAAAATTACAATATTTATTAAGGGATGTATAAAATAAAAAGATATAAAATGTGTCATCAAAAGTATAAAACGTTGGAGGGAGGGAGTAAAAAGATAAATTTGAATCCATTCCAAAGCCTTAAGTTGCTACCAACTTAAAACAGGCTACTATTTACATAGGATGTCACATATGAATCTCACAGCAACCACAAGGAAAAAACTTATAGTACATACACAAAAGAATATGAGGAAGGAATAACATAACACTAAAGAAAAACACCAAAACATAAAGGAAGAGAAAAAGAACAGAAGAAAGGAACAGAGAAGAACTACAAAAACAACCAGAAAACATTTAACAAAATGGCAGTAAGTACATACCTATCAATTACTTTAAATGTAAATAGACTAAATTTGCCAATCAAAAGAGAGTGGCTGAATGGATGAAAAAACAAGGCCCATCTATATGCTTGCTGCCTACAAGAGACTCACTTCAGAAGAAAGGACACACATAGACTGAAACTGAAGGGTTGGAAAAAGATATTCCTTGGCTAACAGGCATGAAAAGAAAGCTGGAGTAGCTAACTTTCAGACAAAATACACTTTAAGACAAAGATTTTAATAAAAAACAAAGAAAGGCATTACATAATGATGATGGGGTCAATTCAGCAAGAAGATACAACATTTATAAATATATATGCACCCAACATAGAAGCACCAGGATACATATAAAGCAAATATTAATGAACTTAGAGAGAAACTGAAGGCAATACAATAATAGCAGGGAATTTAACATCCCCCTTACATCAATGTACAGATCATCCAGATAGAAAATCAATAAGAAAATACTGAACTTAAATGATACATTAAAGCAGAGGTACTTAATGGAAATATACAGAACACTGCATCCAAAAGCAGAATACACATTCTCAAATGCACATGGAACACTCTCCAGGATAGCTCACGTCAGGTCACAAAGCAAGTCTCAATAAATTCAAGAAGACTGAAATCATGTCAAACATATTCTCTGACCACAGTGCTATGAAACTGGAAATCAATCACAAGAAAAAGAAAATGAGAAAACACACAAAAACATGGAGATTAGACAACTCACTACTGAACAACCAATGGGTCATCAAAGGCATCAAAGAAGAAATCAAAAAATACCTAGAGACGAAAACAAATTCGACATACCAAAATCTATGGGATGCAGCAAAAGCAGTTCTAAGAGAAAAGTTCATACCAACACAGATCTAATTCAAGAAACAAATGAACAACAACTACAACAAAATAAAAAAACAATCTAACTATACACCTAAAGGAACTAGAAAAAGGACAAATGAAGCTCAAAATCAGTAGAAGGAAGGAAATAATAAAGATCAGACTGGAAATAAATAAAATAGAGATTAAAAAACAATTTTAATTTAAAAAACAATTTTAAAATATCAGTGAAACTAAGAACTGGTTCTTTGAAAAGATAAACAAAATCAACAAACCTTTAGCTAGATTAACCAAGAAAAAGAGAGAACTCAAATAAATTAAATCAGAGATAAAAGAGAAGTTACAACTGATACCACAGAACTACAAAGGATCATAAGAGACTACTATGAACAATTATATGCCCACAAATTGGACAACTAGAAGAAATGGATAGAAACATATAATCTTGCAAGACTGAATCATAAAGAACTATAAAATCTTAATAGATCAATTACTAGTAGGAAGATTGAAACAGTAATCAAAAATCTCCCAACAAACAAAAGCCCAGGACCAGGCAGCTTCACTGGTGAATTCTACAAAACATTCAAAGACTTACCCTTCTCAAACTCTACCCAAAATAACTGAATGGGAGGAAAACCTTCCAAACATATTTTATGAAGCCAGCATTACCCTGATACCAAAACCATACAAAGACAACAAGACAACAACAAGAAAGAAAGGAAGAAAGAAAGAAAGAAAGGAAAGAAGAACAGGAAATTGAAGGCCAATACCCTTGATGAACATAGATGCAAAAATACTCAACAAAATACTAGCAAACCAAATCCAACAATACGTTAAAAAGATCATACACCATGATCAAGTAGGATTTATTCCAGGGATGCAAGGATGGGTGGATATCCACAAAAATCAATCAATGTGATACATCATACTAACAAAATGAAGAATAAAGATCATATGATCATCTCAATAGACCTATTCAGGATTAAAAACTCTCAACAAAGTGGATATAGAAAATGAACTTCAACATACAAAAGCCATATATGACAAACCCACAGCTAACATCCTACTCAATGCTGAAAAGCCGAAAGCTTTCCTCTAAGATTAAGAACAAGACAAGGACGCCTACTCTTACCACTTTTATTCAACACAGTACTGGAAGTGCTAGCCACAGCAATTAGGAAAGAAAATGAAATAAAAGTCATCCAAAGTGGAAAAAAAGGAGTAAAACCTACTATTTGCAGATGACATGATACTATATATAAAAAGCCCTAAAGAGAGAGATGCGAGTCTGACAAAGGTGTGATGAACTGTTGGTGGCTGTCAGACTGGGGGCCCTGAGTGGGGTCTCTAGGAGCTAAGGATGGTACGCAGTTGACAGCCAGACAGGAAACCCGACCTCAGCCCTTCCACTCCATGGAACTTTATTCCACCACCAACGTGAGTGAACTTGCAAGCAGATTCTTTCCAGAGCCTCCCAACGACAACCCAGGACGGCTGACACCCCGGTTCTGTCCTACAACTTGCAGCAGAGACCAGTCAAGATGACCCGCATTCTTCACCGACAGAATGTCTAAAACTGATACAAGAGGAGGAGCTTCAAGATGGAGGAAGGGTAAGAAATGGAGATCACCTTCCTCCCCACAAAATACATCAGAAATACATCTACATGTGGAACAATTCCTACACAACACCTACTGAACGCTGGCAGAAGACCTGAGACCTCCAAAAAGGCAAGAAACTCCCCACATACCTGGGTAGGGCAAAAGAAAAAAGAAAAAACAGAAACAAAAGGATAGGGATGGGACCTGCACCTCTGGGAGGGAGCTGTGAAGGAGGAAAGGTTCCCACACACTAGGAAACCCTTTCGTGGGCAGAGACTGCAGGCAGCAGAGGGGGGAAGCTTCCGAGCCATGGAGGAGAGGGCAGCAACAGGGGTGCGGAGGGCAAGGCGGAGAGATTCCCACACAGAGGATCGGTGCCAACCAGCACTGACCAGCCAGAGAGGCTTGCCTGCTCACATGCCGGGGTGGACAGGGGCTGGGAGCTGAGGCTCAGGCTTCGGAGGTCAGACCCCAGGGAGAGGATCGGGGTTGGCTGCGTGAACACAGCCTGAAGGGGGCTAGTGCGCCACAGCTAGCTGGGAGGGAGTCCGGGAAAAAGTCTGGAGCTGCCAAAGAGGCAAGAGACTTTTTCTTGCCACTTTGTTTCCTGGTGTGCAAGGAGAGGGGATTAAGAGCTCCACTTAAAGAAGCTCCAGAGATGGGCGTGAGCTGCAGCTACCAGCATGGACTCCAGAGATGGCATGGGACACTAAGACTGCTGCTGCAGCCACCAAGAAGCCTGTTTGCAAGCACAGGTCACTATCCACACCTCCCCTCCAGGGAGCCTGTGCAGCCCGCCACTGCCAGGGTCCCATGATCCAGGGACAACTTCCCCGGGAGAACACACGGCGTGCCTCAGGCTGCTGCAATGTCACACTGGCCTCTGCGGCCACAGGCTCGCCCCACACTCCGTACCCCATCCTCCCCCCAGCCTGAGTGAGCCAGAGCCCCCGAATCAGCTGCTACTTTAACCCTGTCCTGTCTGAGCAAAGGACAGACCCCCTCAGGCGACCTACACGCAGAGGCTTGGCCAGATCCAAAACTGAACCCCAGGAGCTGTGAGAACAAAGAAGAGAAAGGGAAATTTCTCCCAGCAGCCTCAGGAGCAGAAGATTAAATCTCCACAATCAACTCGATGTACGCTGCAACTGCAGAATACCTGAATAGACAACGAATCATCCCAAATTGAGGAGGTGGAGTTTGAGAGCAACGATATATTTTTTTTTTCCCTTTTTCTCTTTTTCTGACTGTGTATGTGTATGATTCTGGGTGTGATTTTGTCTGTATAGCTTTGCTTTTACCATTTGTTCTAGGGTTCTGCCAGTCTGTTTTTTTGTTTTGTTTTAATTTTTAGTATAGTTTTTGCGCTTGTTATCATTGGTGGATTTGTTTTTTGGTTTGGCTGCTCTTTTCTTTTTTTTTGTTACTTTAAAAAAATTATTTTAATAATTATCTTTTATTTTAATAACATTATTTTATTTTACCTTCTTCTTTCTTTCTTTGTTCCTTTTTCTCTCTTTTATTCTGAGCTGTGTGGATGACAGGCTCTTGGTGCTCCAGCCAGGCATCAGGGCTGGGCCTCAGAGGTGGGACAGCCAAGTACAGGACATTGGTCCACAAGAGACCTCCCAGCTCCACATAATATCAAACGGCAAAAATCTCCCAGGGATCTCTATCTCAAGGCCAAGACCAAGCTCCACTCAACAACCAGCAAGCTACAGTGCTGAACACCCTATACCAAACAACTAGCAAGACAGGAACACAACACCACCCATTAGCAGAGAGGCTGCCTAAAATCACAATAAGGCCACAGACACCCCAAAACACACCACCAGACGTGGACCTCCCCACCAGAAAGACAAGATCCAGCCTCATCCACCAGAACACAGGCACTAGTCCCCACCACCAGGAAACCTACACAACTCACTAAACCAACCTTAGCCACTGGGGGCAGACACCAAAAATGGGAACTAGAACATGCAGCCTGAGGAAAGGAGATCCCTTACTCCCCGAAAAGGAGTAAGTTAAGCAAAAAGAGAAGACAGAGAAACACACAGCAGATAAAGGTAAAAACCCACCACACCTAACAAATGAAGAGGAAATAGACAGTCTACCTGAAAAAGAATTCAGAATAATGATAGTAAAGATGATCCAAAATCTTGGAAACAAAATGGAGAAAATACAAGAAACGTTTAACAAAGGCCTAGAAAAACTAAAGAGCAAACAAACAGTCATGAACAACACAATAAATGAAATTAAAAATTCTCTAGAAGGGATCAATAGCAGAATAACTGAGGCAGAAGAACAAATAAGCGACCTGGAAGATAAAATAGTGGAAATAACAACTGCAGAGCACTATAAAGAAAAAAGAATGAAAAGAATTGAGGAGAATCTCAGAGACCTCTGGGACAACATTAAACACACCAACATTCGAATTATAGGGGTTCCAGAAGAAGAGAAAAAGAAAGGGACTGAGAAAATATTTGAGGAGATTATAGTTGAAAACTTCCCTAATATGGGAAAGGAAACAGTTAATCAAGTCCAGGAAGCACAGAGAGTTCCATACAGGATAAATCCAAGGAGAAACATACCAAGACACATATTAATCAAACTATCAAAAAGTAAATACAAAGAACAAATATTAAAAGCAACAAGGGAAAAACAACAAAAAACACAGAAGGAAATCCCCATAAGGTTAACAGCTGATCTTTCAGCAGAAACTCTGCAAGCCAGAAGGGAGTGGCAGGACATATTTAAATTGTTGAAGGGGAAAAACCTACAACCAAGATTACTCTACCTAGCAAGGATCTCATTCAGATTTGACAGAGAAATTAAAACCTTTACACACAAGCAAAAGCTAAGAGAATTCAGCACCACCAAACCAGCTTTACAACAAATGCTAAAGGAACTTCTCTAGGCAGGAAACACAAAAGAAGGAAAACACCTACAATAACAAACCCAAAACAATTAAGAAAATGGTAATAAGAACATACATATAGATAATTAACTTAAATGCAACTGGATTAAATGTTCCAACCAAAAGACATAGACTGGCTGAATGGATACAAAATCAAGACCCGTATATATACTGCCTACAAGAGACCCACTTCAGACCTAGGGACACATACAGACTGAAAGTGAGGGGATGGAAAAAGATATTCCATGCAAATGTAAATCAAAAGAAAGCTGGAGTAGCAATTCTCATATCAGACAAAATAGACTTTAAAACAAAAACTATTGCAAGACACAAAGAAGGGCATTACATAATGATCAAGGGATCAATCCAAGAAGCAGATACAACAATTGTAAATACTTATGCACCCAACATAGGAGTACCTCAATACATAAGACAAATACTAAAAGCCGTAAGAGGGGAAATTGACAGTAACACAATCATGGTAGGGGACTTTAACACCCCATTTTCACCAATGGACAGACAGATCATCCAAAATGAAAATAAATAAGGAAACACAAGCTTAAAATGATACATTAAACAGGATGGACTTATTGATATTTATAGGACATTCCAACCAAAAACAACAGAATACACTTTCTTCTCAAGTGCTCATGGAACATTCTCCAGGATAGATCATATCTTGGGTCACAAATCAAGCTTTGGTAAACTTAAGAAAATTGAAATCGCATCAAATATCTTTTCTGACCACAACGCTATGAGACTAGATATCAATTACAGGAAAAACCTGTAAAAAATACAAACACATGGAGGTTAAACAATGCACTACTTAATACCCGAGATCACTGAAGAAGTCAACAAGGAAATCAAAAAATACGTAGAAACAAATGACTATGAAAACACAACAACCCAAAACCTATGGGATGCAGCAAAAGCAGTTCTAAGAGGGAAGTTTATAGCAATACAGTCCTACCTTAACAAACAAGAAAAATCTCAAACAAACAACCTAACCTTACACCTAAAGCAATTAGAGAAAGAAAAAACAAAAAAAAACCCCAAAGTTAGCAGAAGGAAAGAAATCATAAAGATCAGATAAGAATAAATGAAAAAGAAACGAAGGAAACAATAGCAAAGATCAATAAAACTAAAATCTGGTTCTTTGAGAAGATAAACAAAATTGATAAACCATTAGCCAGACTCATCAAGAAAAAAAGTGAGAAGACCCAAATCAATAGAATGAGAAATGAAAAAGGAGAAGTAACAACTGACACTGCAGAAATACAAAGGATCATGAGAGATTACTACAAGCAACTACAAGCCAATAAAATGGACAACCTGGAAGAAATGGACAAATTCTTAGAAATGCACAACCTTCCAAGACTGAACCAGGAAGAAATAGAAAATATGAACAGACCAATCACAGGTACTGAAATTGAAACCGTGATTAAAAATCTTTCAACAAACAAAAGCCCAGGACCAGACGGCTTCACAGGTGAATTCTATCAAACATTTAGAGAAGAGCTAACACCTATCCTTCTCAAACTCTTCCAAAATATAGCAGAGGGAGGAACACTCCGAAACTCATTCTATGAGGCCACCATCACCCTGATATCAAAA
This sequence comes from Phocoena phocoena, assembly GCF_963924675.1. NCBI lineage: Eukaryota > Metazoa > Chordata > Mammalia > Artiodactyla > Phocoenidae > Phocoena > Phocoena phocoena. The sequence goes on along the minus strand of NC_089220.1, from coordinate 117,693,575 downwards.
TCAAACAAAGATGTCACAAAGAAAGAAAACTAAAGGCGAATATCACTAATGAACATAGATGCAAAAATCCTCAACAAAATACTAGCAAACAGAATCCAACAGTAGATTAAAAGGATCATACACCATGGTCAAGTGTTTATCCTAGGAATGCAAGGATTCTTCAATGCAAATCAATCAATGCGATACATCACATTAACAAACTGAAGGAGAAAAACCATATGATCATCTCAATAGACGCACAGAAAGCTTTCGACAAAATTCAACACCACTTTATGATAAAAACCCTCCAGGAAGCAGGCATACAGGGAACTTACCTCAACATGATAAAGGCCATATATGACAAACCCTCAGCCAAAATCGTTCGCAATGGTGAAAAACTGAAACCATTTCCACTAAGATCAAGAACAATACAAGGTTGCCCACTCTCACCACTATTATTCAACATAGTTCTGTAAGTTTTAGCCACAGCCATCAGAGAAGAAAAAGAAATAAAAGGAATCCAAATTGGAAAAGAAGAAGTAAAGCTGTCACTGTTTGCAGATGACACGATACTATACATAGAGAATCATAAAGATGCTACCAGAGAACTACTAGAGCTAATCAATGAATTTGGTAAAGCAGCAGGATACAAAATTAATGCACAGAAATCTCTTGCATTCCTATACACTAATAATGAAAAACCTGAAAGTGAAATTACGAAAACACTCCCATTTACCACTGCAACAAAAAGAATAAAATATCTAGGAATAAACCTACCTAAGAAGACAAAAGACCTGTATGCAGAAAATTATAAGACACTGACAGAAGAAATTAAAGATGATACAAACAGATGGAGAGATATACCATGTTCTTGGATTGGAAGAAACAACATTGTAAAAATGACTATACTATCCAAAGCAATCTACAGCTTCAATGCAATCCCTATCAAACTACCACTGGCATTTTTCACAGAACTAGAACAAAAAATTTCAGTTTGTATGGAAACACAAAAGACCCCGAATAGCCAAAACAATCTTGAGAAAGAAAAATGGAGCTGGAGGAATCAGGCTCCCTGACTTCAGACTATACTACAAAGCTACACTCATCAAGATGGTATGGTACTGGCACAAAAACAGAAAGATCGATCAATGGAACAGGATAGAAAGCCCAGAGATAAACCCACGCACATATGGTCACCTTATCTTTGATAAAGGAGGCAAGAATATACAGTGGAGAAAAGACAGCCTCTTCAATAAGTGGTGCTGGGAAAACTGGACAGCTACACGTAAAAGAATGAAATTAGAACACTCCCTATCACCATACACAAAAATAAACTCCAAATGGATTAAAAACCTAAATGTAAGGCCAGACACTATCAAACTCTTAGAGGAAAACATAGGCAGAACACTCTATGACATAAATCACAGCATGATCCTTTTTTACCCACCTCCTAGAGAAATGGAAATAAAAATAAACAAATGGGACCTAGTGAAACTTAAAAGCCTTCACACAGCAAAGGAAACCATAAACAAGACGAAAAGACAACCCTCAGAATGGGAGAAAATATTTGCAAATGAAGCAACTGACAAAGGATTCATCTCCAAAAGTTACAAGCAGCTTATGCAGCTCTATATCAAAAAAATAAACAACCCAATCCAAAAATGGGCAGAAGACCTAAGTCGACATTTCTCCAAGGAAGATATACAGATTGCCAACAAAAACATGAAAGAATGCTCACCATCGTTAATCATTAGAGAAATGCAAATCAAAACGACAATGAGATATCATCTCACACCAGTCAGAATGGCCATCATCAAAAAATCTCCAAACAATAAATGCTGGAGAGAGTGTGGAGAAAAGGGAACACTCTTGCACTGTTGGTGGGACTGTAAATTGATACAGCCACTATGGAGAAAAGTATGGAGGTTCCTTAAAAAACTATAAATAGAACTACCATATGACCCAGCAATCCCACTACGGGGCATATACCCTGAGAAAACCATAATTCAAAAAGAGTCATGTACCAAAATGTTCACTGCAGCTCTATTTACAATAGCCAGGATATGGAAGCAAACTAAGTGTCCATCAACAGAGGAATGGATAAAGAAGATGTGGCATATATATACAATGGAATATTACTCAGCCATAAAAGTAACGAAATTGAGTCATTTGTAGTGAGGTGGATGGACCCAGAGTCTGTCATACAGATTGAAGTAAGTCAGAAAGAGAAAGACAAATACTGTATGCTAACACATATATATGGAATCTAAACAACAAATGCTCATTAAGAACCTAGGGGCAAGATGGGAATAAAGACACAGATCTACTAGAGAATGGACTTGAGGATACGGGGAGGGGGAAGGGTAAGCTGGGACAAAGTGAGAGAGCGGCATGGACATATATACACTACTAAATGTAAAACAGATAGCTGGTGGCAGGCAGCCGCATAGCACAGGGAGATAAACTCAGTGCCCTGTGGCCACCTAGAGGGGTGGGATAGGGACAGTGGGAGGGAGGGAGACTCAAGAGGGAGGAGATATGGGGATATATGTCTATGTATTACTGATTCACTTTGTTATAAAGCAGAAACTAACACACCATTGTAAAGCAATTATACTCCAATAACGATGTTTAAAAAACCTAAAGACTCCACTAAAAAACTGTTAGAACTAACAAATGAATTCAGTAAAGCTACAGGATACAAGATCAACATACAGAAATCTGTGCTATTTCTATACACTAATAATGAACTATCAGAAAGAGAAATTAAGGAAACAATCCCATTTATAAGTGCATCAAAAAGCATAAAATACCTGGAAATAACTTTAACCAAGGAGATGAAAGACCTGTACAATGAACACTGTAAGACACAGCAAAAAAAACTGAAGAAGATACAAAAAAAATGGAAAGATATTCTGTGTTCATGGATAGAAAGAACAGATATTGTTACAATGTCCGTATTACCCAAAGCAATCTACAGATTCAATACAATCCCTATCAAAATTCCAACAGCACATTTCAGTGAACTAAAACAAACAAATCTAAAATTTGTATGGAACCACAAAAGATCCCAAATAGCCAAAACAACACTGAGAAAGAACAAAGCTGGAAACATCATGTTCCTTGATTTCAAACTATACTACAAAGCTTTAGTAATCAAAATGGTATGGTACCAGCACAAAAACAGACACACAGATCAACAGAACAGAATTGAGAGCCCAGAAATAAACCCACACATATATGTAAATTAATTTATGACAAGGGAGCAAAGAACATACAGTGGAGGAAGGATAGTCTCTTCAGTAAATAGTATTGGGAAAACTGAACAGCCACGTGCAAGAGAATGAAACTAGACCACTGTCTTACACTAGACACAAAAATTAACTCAAAATGGATTAAAGACTTGAATGTAAGACATGAAACTATAAAATTCCTAGAAGAAAACAAAAGCAGTAATTTCACTGATACCAGTTTTAGCAATGTTTTGTGTGTTCTGACTTCAAAGGCAAGGGAAACAAAAGCAAAAATAAACAAACAGGATATCAAACTAAAAAAGCTTCTGCTTTTAGGAAACCATCATCAAAACAAAAAGGCAACTTACTGAATGGGAAAAGGTATTTGCAAATCACATATCCAAAAAGGGGTTAATATCCAAAATATATAAAGAACTCACACAACTCAAGAACAAAAAAACAAAACAAAACAAAAAAAGCCTGATTAAAAAATGGGCAAAAGATCTGAGTACATTTTTCCAAAGAAGACAAACAGATGGCCAACAGGCACATGAAAAGATGCTCAACATCACTAATTATGAGGAAAATGCCAATCAAACCCACAATGAGATATTATTTCACATTTGTTAGAATGGTTATCATTGAAAAGGCAAGAAATAAAAAAAATTTAAAAAAAGAAAAGACAAGAAATAACAAATGTTGGACAGGATGTGGAGAAAAGGGAACCCTTGTATAATGTTGGTGGGACTGTAAATTGGTGTGGCCACTATGGAAAACATTATGGAGATGTCTCAAAAAAAAAATAATAATAATAGAACTACCATATGATCCAGCTATTCCACTTCTGGGTATTTATCTGATGAACACAAAAACACTAATTGAAAAGATATATATATACAGCTATGTTTACTGCAGTACTATTTACAATAGCCAACATATGGAAACAACTGTCCACTGATGAATGTATATGTGTGTGTACACACACACACACACACACACACAGACACAATGGACTATTAACTCACCATGAAAAAGAATAGAATCCTGCCATTTGTGACAACATGGATAGACCATAAAGGTATTATACCAAGTGAAATAAGTCAGATGGAAAAATAAAAATACTATATGATGTCACTCATATGTGGAATCTAAAAAAAACAAAACAAATGAACAAACAAAATAAAACAGAAACAAACTCAAAAATACAGAGAACAGATTAGTGGTTACCAGAGGGGAAGAGGATTAAGGGGTGGGCAAAGTGGGCGAAGGAAGTCAACAGTATTGTGACGGATGGGAACTAGACTTGCGGTGGTGACCACTTTGTAGTATATACAGATGTCAAATTATAATGCTGTACACCTGAAACTTACATAATTTTTAAAAAGCTAATTTTTTCTATCATAAAATTTAAAGTCGTATAGTATAATAGGTAATATCAAACTCTACTTCAGATCTGAAGCCAAAAAAGACAGAGAGAATTAGAAGGAAATCTGTACAGTAGGATTCGGTTTCCTAGTCAGACAGCTAGTCCATGAAAACACAGACCATGCAGTCCCATAGGAGATAAGAGAAGAGAGGGTCAACATTCCTGCAACATAAAACCCTGTAGTTGCCTTTTACAAAAGAATACAAAACACATCCTTTTCTAGATGACAAGATCTTTTAACAGACTTTTGGAATGCAAAACTGACAACAGAACTACAAGTTGCATTTATAATAGGATTCGAATTTTATTTGCACATGTTTAATAAACATATATATGTGAAATAAAATCTAAGTCAATAATTAAAGTTCAACTCTCTAAATTAGGAACTACTATATTTATAAATTATTTCTATGCTGCTTATAGTGCAACTTACATATTCACTGATGCTATCATTCCACAAGCTGCATTTGTAAGGAAAGGAGTATACAAGAAACAATGTATACTTTGTCTTAGTCTATATAGAAGAAAAAGATTATCAAACTACAGGATTCTCTTCTCTCCTTATATTAACTTCTTCATTGAATCTGGAAACCAACAACCTCTTTTAACTTCAGGACCATAGTTGAATTAAGAACTGGCAGTCTACCTGAAATATTTAGTTCTGAGGTTTAACACTGTGAATGCAGCCAGTCCCCAAAGGCAAATGCTGAAAAACAGTCTAACGATATTGCTGCAAAAACAATTTTTCAAGTCAAGGAGAGAAGTGACATTAGGAAAATACTTTTTATTGCTTCTCCAATGCCTTAAATCTTCTTTCACACAAACTCCCACAATTACTCCTACTTCATACCCAAATAAAATCTATAAAAACTGTTTCACACCTGGGAAGAAGGCAGTTTCTCAGCATTTGAAATATTCAACTCATTATTTCAAAATATTTAAGAAGTGTACCATGGCATCTTCCCTTGTAATAACAAAAGTAAATCAATCTCTTATGAAAATTATGGGTGGGGGAGAATCCTAAGTTTAAACAATGCAAAGTGCTCCTGTCATATAAAGGATTTAGGAGGAAAGAGTTTTCCTGCTCCTCCATCATCAAGGGAACCAAAGAAGATTAGGGAGGGAGAGATAGGGGATTATGAGGAAAACTTTTCTCTAAAAGATAAGAAACGAAATAGTCTACGTAATGTGGGTGAACCTATAAATATACTGGAAAGCTAAAATCTTTCATTAATTTTTAAATGTAATATTTCTACCATTATTTTATTCAACAGCACATGATACTTACTATGCCCCAGGCATTATTTTAAACACTTTTCAATTATTAGTTCATTAACCCTCCGAGGTAGGTACTATCAATATCCCAATTTTACAGATGAGAACACTAAGGATAGCGAAATAAAGTAATTTTCCCAAGACCACACCGCTATTAAGCGTCAGAGATGAGATTCAATCCCAGGCCATCTGGGTTCACAAACCACGCTCTTAACCACAATGCAATGCTGACTCTCTAAAAAGCAATATGCTCATGAAAGCCCAGTGTCTTATAGTTAAACAGTTAATAAAATCTGCTAAACAAATTAAGAGTGAAAAAAATGGAGACAGCAAAAAGTAGAAAACCTATTATTCATAGTTCAAACACATTACTATGAGTATAATTTCCCATCAGTCTTCTTTCCTTGTTCACATAGAGTTTTTGTTTTCCCTTTAGTTATCATTCAGCAGACATAATTTTCTAGAAAATGAAAAACTAAAATTTTACTCTCTCAACACTTTTAAAATAACAGTTAAAATTAAACACATTGTGTATCAAACACGTACATGCTTGCTATTATTCTTCTTTCACCTCACAACCCCATAAAGTAGGTGTAAGTATTATCCCCATTTTACAAATGAGGAAACTGAAGCACAGTTAAGAAACTAACTTAAGGGCCCATGGCTAGTAAGCAGTTGAGCCAGGATTCCAATTCAGGCTGCTTGACTCCTGAACTAGAATTCTTTTCTACTCGTGGAGGATAGGATTATGAGCTACTTGATACATAAGGATCATGTTTTTAAAGAGTAGTATTGTTTGTTTGGCTTAGCCTAAAATGAGTATGTTAGCATACAGATTTATTTTATTTTGCCCTAATTCTTACTTACACAACTGAAGTTTTCAGTATCTTAAGGTTTCTTGGGCAAGCTAAATAACTCTTCAGGTCCTACTTTACAAGGGTAAAGTATTTTATGTAATTCCTTCATTCAACAACCATTTGAGTATCCATTACATGCTAGGAACTGTGCTAATAAGACTGTCTTTGCACTCAAGGCAGAGTCTCTTTTCACTCAGCATATTAATATGCTAAAGTTTCTCCCAATTAATAAATACAACACACTGTACATACAAATGGTTAATAGCTTTGCCAACCATTCAGTGGCAGAATTGAGAATGGAATCCCATGACTTTTTGCCCCCTATGCTATGAAGTAGATAAACCCCTCATTTTTCTTACAGTTCCTAGAGAGTGACTGATAAATAATTACTCAATAGGTACAATCTGCCTTTCTCATGCTATACCACCTTTTATCAGCTGGCAATGAAAGCCTATCCATTTTTAGTGCAAAGGAGTTGAAATTAAAATATTTTACTAAAACCTTGGTTTACTAGGTTACACATTTAAATTACTTGTAAAGTTCCATAATCACATCGGGGTGTGACTTTAGTAACCAAGTGACAAATGTGAATGTCTAAAACTATCCATGAAAGAAGCAGTCAAAAATGTTGCATGTTCGCAAAAGATGAAGGCCAATTCTGCTTGATTTTACACTGAAACATTTTATTTTAAGCAGTCTTAAGATGAATCCCACTGATTGTGAAAAGGTGGCAGAGAGATAAAAGTTAAAAAGTCAAGTGTAGGGCTTCCCTGGTGGCGCAGTGGTTGATAGAGTCCACCTGCCGATGCAGGGGACATGGGTTCGTGCCCCGGTCCGGGAAGATCCCACATGCCATGGAGCGGCTGGGCCCGTGAGCCATGGCCACTGAGCCTGCTCGTCCGGAGCCTGTGCTCCGCAACAGGAGAGTCCACAACAGTGAGAGGCCCGCGTACCGCAAAAAAAAAAAAAAAAAGTCAAGTGTAGCAGAAACCCTCCTAACCAGTTCACTGAGTGGTTTAATTGATAGCAATGACTAAAGGCACAATTACCCACCTAAGAGCTTAATGAAACCTTGACAAGTTCTTTGACTGACACATATTTACATTAGTGTTTATATGTAGCTGGCACAGGCTTGAGTTCATTATTTCTTATGCCTATGTCCTCTAAGAAGAAATGTTATTTGAACCATTATCTGGTATTTGCCTTTCACTGCTACTTTCTTTTTCAGTCTGTAATTTGTCTCATCCTAGATTGTAAATTTACAGCACAATGTTAACTCCCAAAATGGCTCAGTGCCTTGCCAATAATAGGTATTTAAAAAGTACTTATTAATAATAGATATGAAATCCACCCTACAGCCACACCCCAATCCTTATCATTTTGCAGAACTGCTTCTCCTCATCTCTCTGACTAGGATGCCCTGGGGTCAGTCCTTGAACCTCTTTTCTAGCTACATTCACTCTTCAGGTGATCTTATCTATACTGACAACTTCTAAATGTATTCAACCTGGACCATTCTCCTCTGAACTACAGATTCATTTGTTCAACTGCTGACTTGACATCTCGATTACACGTCTCTTTGACATCTCAAAAATGTAGCCAGTCTGGAACAGAACTCTTGAACTCTACCCAGAAACCTGCTCTGCTCACAGTCTTCCCATCTCTGAAAATGGCAACTCTATCCTTCCAGTTGCTTAAGCCAAAAGCCTTGAAGTCATCCTTGACTCTTCTCTTTTCACATTCCACATCCAATCCATCAGCAAACCTTGTTGGATCAAAACATACCCAGTTAGAGTCAGAGATATATTTTACACACAGAAAAAAATATAGATATGTGTGGATACATAGATTAGTATGCATACATATATTTCCTAGCTCTGTCCACTGACAGCATCTAGCAGCAGTAGCAACAAGCACACCTAACATCCAGATCTTGACCTCAAAATACCATTCTCCAATAAAAGGAATCAGAATTTCTTGGAGAAATGAGTCTAGGGCAGAAGCAGGAAAAATACAAGATGAGCCTGAAACATCTAGTAGTGCCAGAAAATAAAGAAGTGTAACATGTACACATACAAAGGATAGGAGCACATCAAAAAGACACAGAAGTCAACCTAAAAGAGCTCCCAATGGGCAAAGCTGGAATAATTCAGGCAACAAAATAATGATACCAAGTGAATTATAACCCTAAGAATAAAGTATCCATAAATTAGAACTGATATAAATGATTAGATAGATAGATAAGGAACAAACTTTCCTTACAAAAGAATTCCAATTAATAAATGTAGTTAAGAATGAGGGAAAATAAACAGTACATGCAGGCAAGATTACTGATGAATGCTAAAATTAGTGAGCAGAGGGGCTTCCCTGGTGGCTCAGTGGTTAAAAATCCGCCTGCCAATGCAGGGGACATGGGTTCGAGCCCTGGTCCAGGAAGATCCCACATGCCGCGGAGCAACTAAGCGCATGTGCCACAACTACTGGGTCTGTGCTATAGAGCCTGCGAGCCACAACTACTGAAGCCCGCATGCCTAGAGCCCGTGCTCTGCAACAAGAGAAGCCACCGCAATGAGAAGCCCACGCGCCACAATGAAGAGTAGCCCCTGCTCACCCCAACTAGAGAAAGCCTGTGCGCAGCAATGAAGACTCAATGCAGCCAAAAATAAATAAATAAAGTAAATAAATTTTTTAAAATAAACAAAATCAGTGAGCAGAAACAGGATACTGGCAAAGGCTCAAAGTATCTCTCCCAAAATATTTACCAATTACTGTGATGGTTGTAATATACGTCCAGAAATTCTTTGATACATCTGCCTCCAGGAAGTGGAGTTTAATTCCCCTCCCCTTGAGTGTGGGCTGAATTTAATGACTTGCTTCTAATGGTCAGAGTATGGAACGTGAAAAATAATGGAGAAATCTGGCAGAAACCTCCTTAACAAAGTGATCACCCAGTGACGTCATGTTGATAATATGGATCTCCTCTATGGCATGATAAGAAGGGCACTTCACTCTGTGATACTCTTCCTCAAACCTCAATAACTAATCATGAGAAGATCTCAGAAAACCCAAATTGAGGAACATCCTACACGATACTTGACCAGTACTCTTTAAAAATAAGTATCAAGGTGGGCTTCCCTGGTGGCGCAGTGGTTGGGAGTCCGCCTGCCGACGCGGGGGACGCAGGTTCGTGCCCCGGTCCGGGAGGATCCCACGTGCTGCAGAGCGGCTGGGCCCGTGGGGCCGTGGCTGCTGGGTCTGCGTGTCCGGAGCCTGTGCTCCGCAGCGGGAGAGGGCACGGCGGTGAGGGGCCCGCGTGCCGCAAAAATAAAAAAAATAAAAAAAAAAAAGTATCAAGGTCATAAAAGGTAAGGAGAGACCAAGAAACTGTCACGCATTAGAAGAGATAAGGGAGACCTGACAACTAAAAGCAATGTAGTATCCTGGTTTGGATAATGGAATGGAAAAGGAATATTAGTGGGAAAACTGGTGAAACACAAATAAAGTCTGCAGTTTGTCTGAAGCATTGTACCAATGTTAATTTCTTAGCTTGACAAACGTACCATGGTTATGTAAGATGTTAACATTAGGGGGAAAAGGATGAAGGGTATACAGCAGTGATTCTTAATAGGAGCAATTTTGCCCCACGGGGGCATTTGGCAATGTCTAAAGACATTTTTGATTGTTACAACAGGGGTCTGGTACTGGCATCTATAGACAGAGACCAGGGATGCTGCTTAACATCCTGTATAGCACTGGGCAATCCCCACAACAAAGGTTTAGCCGGTCCAAAATGTCAGTAAGGTTGAGGCTGAGAAACACTGGCATAAAGAAACTCTATGCATTATCTGTGCAACTCCTCCGTAAATCTAAAATTATTTCAAAATAAAAAGTTAAAAATATATCCAAATCCAATCATTTCTCATCAATTTCCTAGTCTAAGACACCACTAACCCTCAACTAGATTTTTAAAGAGAGCCTCCTAACTGATCTTCTAGTTTTTACTCTTCACCTCTTTAGACTACTTTCAACACAGTAGCCAGAGTGAAGTTTTTAAAGCATAAATCTGATCATGTCACTCGGCTCAAAAACCTGTAATGGTTTCCATCTCAAAAAATAAACACCCAAGTCCTTCCAATGTTCTACAGGCTCTATGTAATCTGGACCCAGTTATCTCTCCACTTTGTTTCTCCACAAAGTAGAAACCACTTTCTACTCTTCTATTCACTCCAGTCCAGGCACACTGACCTCCGAGTGTTCTGGGAATACACCAAGCACACCTCTGCTTCAGGGCCAATGCAAACTGTTTCTTAGACCTGTTTCTTAGTGCTCCTGATTACTTCCATCCTTCAAGCCTTTGCTCATTCCTCACCAAGTCCTTCCCAGACATCCTTTTTAAAAGTGCACACACCCCTTGGCATACCTATCCCTCTTGCCTGCTTAATTTTCCTCCACAGCACCTATCTATCACCTTCTAATACTGTATAACAAGTTACTTATTTTGTTTAATGTCTGTCTCACCCGCTCTAGGATGTAAGATCCACGAGGGCAGAGATTTTTGTCTGTTTGGTTCACTACTATAACCTCTGCACCTAGAACAATGCCTAGCATGCACCTAATGCTCAACAAACATTTGTTAAATGAATGATACACCTTTGAAGTCCTAAATTTAATATCCCAGTGTCGTTCTACCACTTTTCATCATTACCGCATTTTCTTTCTTATCTCCTTACTTGAGAACACTACAGTTTGGAGAAGAAAGAATGGGTATTGGATCCTGGTTGTATCACTTGATAGTGTGTGTCTCTCTGGATATGTAACTTAAACTTTCTAATCCTCAGTTTCTTCATCTGAAGGAGAATGACAAAGGGATGGATGTAAGATTAATAACACTTATGTTAGGATTAGAAATAAGGTATTAAAGTGTCTAGCACATAGTAGGTAATCCATAAGTAAAAGCTAATATTTTTGCTCCCTCTTCACTAGTTCTTCGGCTTCACACTGACCTCTAACTTTCACGCCCTTCATTTTCTCCCAGTTGAATCACCCCTTCTATGATTCCTGCTCATGAACCAACCTGGACTCCACAGTTCATTTCAGTCAGTTCTTAACATCATTAATTCCCTCAACCAACTGCCCTTTAGGTATCTCTACCAAGCAGGCACCTGCAAAGCAGTGGGTAACAGCCTGGGCTCTGGAATTGAACCACCAGGGTTTGAACGCCAGCTGTTCATCTTACAATCAAGGAGAATAACAACAGTACCTACCTTATGAGCTCTTGTGAGTATTAAATGGTTTCTTCAGCTGTATATACCCAGAGTGATCAGTGCTGGAGAAAAATCAAACCATGCAAATTGGTATCCCTACAAATCCAAGGTCTACAACCTCAAATGGGTCCTCAATGCTACCTAACAATCCTTTTTCATTATCTTAGTTGTGAGTCTGTCTGTCTGACTCTCTCCCCCACACCATTGCCTTGGAAGCTGTTATACACTTACACTCTCTTTTTAAAGAATCCCTATTCTACCATGTTCCCCATCATTCTAAGCAGGTACTCAAAAATGATATAAGACACATCAATTCGTTCTCCTTCCTGCCCCTATCATTTAGAAACTTATTTACAGTGCCTCCAACTTCACCTCCTTCGTTTCTGCTCAATGAAAAAGGAAAATCGGGCTCCCCCAGTGGCGCAGTGGTTGAGAGTCCGCCTGCCGATGCAGGGGACACGGGTTCATGCCCCGGTCTGGGAAGATCCCACATGCCGCAGAGCGGCTGGGCCCGTGAGCCATGGCTGCTGAGCCTGCGCGTCCAGAGCCTGTGCTCCGCAACGGGAGAGGCCACAACAGTGAGAGGCCTGCGTACCGCAAAAAAAAAAAAAAAGGAAAATCATCTCCTACCCAAGGCCAACTTCTCTACCTATGCCTTGGATCCCATCCCCTCCTACTGTCTTCAAATCCTTGGCTCCATCAATCACCTCTGTCCCCCATCTCTCCGCCTCCCCAACACTGCTTCAATTTCTCCCTTCCACTGGTGCTTTCCAATCCCAGATAAACATGCCCAAGATCCTCTTAATTTAAAAAAGGGGTAGAAGGAGTAAACTTCTCTAAATCCCCTGCATCTCCCTTCACCTATACTATTTGTTCAGTCCTTTGTTGAAAACACTGTATCCCTCTCAATTAGCTACCTTCCTAGGCGTCATTGACTCTTCAACCCCCTTATCCCCAAAGCACTACAATGTAGCTACCTGCTCTAGCTGAAGTTACAAATGACTTAATCAGTTTCAGGGACTTTTTTCAGTTATCTTACTTGGCCTTTTCATGGCAGGATACAGTACTGTCCACTCCTAGTCCTTGAAATATTCTTCTCCCTCAGCTTCTGTGACAATTCTCGCATAGTTCTTTTTTTCAGCTTTGGTCTGTCTGGCACAGATGTTTGGTTTCTCTTAGTTGTCTGCCCCATTCAGTAGCTCACAACAGAAATATGGGAATCATGCTAAATCTTCAATCTTGCTCAACTCTGTAATCTGATTATTTACCCTGTCCTGTTGATAATACTTCCTAAACCTCTTCTACATCCACCCCTCTTCTACATCTCTCATCATTTCTCATCAGGAATATGGCTTCCTAACTGGTCTTGCTTCCAGCTTTGCCCTTCTCTAATCCAGCATTCACCTCACTGCCTAGAACACAAATATGATTCTATCACAGCATAATTTTTCCCCCCACTAAATCCTCACAGCCTTCAGGACAAAGTTAAAGCTCCTTAGTTTGGTTCATAAGGCATTCAGTGATTTGGCTTATCACTTCATCAGCTCCTGTTCTAAAACTCTGCTGTCCACTTGTGCCTACTGAGTACTTGAACATGGCTAGACACAACTGAGATGTGGTATAAGTATAAAATACATACCAGATTCTGAAGACTTCGTATGAAAAAGAGAATGTCAAATATCTCAATAATGCTTTTTTATAGTGATTACAGATTGAAATAAAATTTTAGATAGATCAGCTTAAATAAAATATATTACTAAAATTAATTTCACCTTTTCCTTTTTTAACGTGGTTAATAGAAAGTTTTAAAATACATATATGAATTACATTTGTGACTTGTATTATATTTTTACAGAACAGCACTGGTCTAGAATGTCCTTTCCCTTTTTCTGAACCTAGTTAACTGCTATCTATTTTTGAAGATTAGCTCAGGTAACCCACCAAGATGCATTTCGGGACATGCCCCTCCCAAGACCCCAAGTCTTAGTCAACTACCCCTCCTGCTCTGTGCTTCCATCCAAAGGAATCTGCTTACACCTGTTATATATCACTCCACATTATAATTATTGGTTATCAGCTATCTTCTCCTCCTAAACTACATGCTCCTTGCAAAAAGGCATATCATTGTACATATACTCAGGGCTTACCACCATGTTTACCACTTAAAAGGCACTCAAAATATTTGCTGAACAAATGTGAACTATCTATTCCTGGCCTGAAAGTTACTAGAATTTCTCCAAGGAAAACAAACCAGCAAAGAAGGAGTCTAGACTTTCCCAAGAGCTCCAGTAATGAAAGGATCAGAACGAAGGTAGGGAGTAGGAATTAAAGTAAAGAGAAGAGCAATAAGAAAATAAGGCTCATCACACACAACTACCTCTTACAGTGAAAACAGGGATTTGCAGCAGTGAAATGGAGCCTCGAACTCAACTTGGCATGCCAGGGGCCACAGTTTGGTTCCTAAATTACTCAAATAACCCATCCAACAAAAGAGTATGATTTGGCAGGTTTCAACACAAACAGCTAGAGCCCAGCACCTGTTCCACTTAAACAGAGCATCATTACAGTTAAAAACAACAACAAATCTCTCTTATGAAGCAAACACTAATCTCATGGTGCTTCACCACAGAACAATTTAGAAGAGTTATTATGTGCCAAAGCATGAATTTATGGATGATGCTTATTTGGCAAATATGGTTGGCACTGCTAGATGTTGAAAAACATGTATGCAAATAAGCAAATAAAATTTTTAAGCTCTCAGACTTAAATATTTACATTATCATAAATGTACAAAGATAAATGTTTATATGAGAACACATACAACACATTCCAGGAACACATTTTTTAATGTGATTGTCAGGAACAGTCATGAAGTGGCATTATTTCTTTATGGGCCTCAGGATAGACTCTTAAAAATGACTTCTGACAGAATGTTAATGGGGTACAAAAATTATGGAGGAAGTTTTTCTGTACTATCTCTGGGTAAAATGAATAGTCACAGTATAATAGTTCAAAGCAATCTTATCTTTTCCTTTCACCAAAATACTTTTCTTCCCACCCTGGAACCCAGCCAAACATAAATGTCAAACCATAAATGCGCGGGGGTGGGGAAAGGATGAAGAAGAGGACCACACATCAAAAAGGCTTAAAGAAAATAATTTGACATTTTTTTCCCCACATAATATAGTCATGTTAGAGTCTCCAAAAATAAAGACATGATAAAATATTTCCCCTCTTCCCCTCTGACAGTTTTGGAAAGATGTTTGTTTTTTTCACATAGTTTGTGAGTTGGTCATAGCCAAAACTCACTAGCAATGGGATGAATTCTGCTTCCATTGTTAACTGTTAATCTCTGGGTCGAGGCTACAACTCTCATCTCTGAAGTCAAGAAAATGTACCATACTTGCCATTACAGTTTACTAAACGAGTCACCGAAGAGAAGTGCCAGGCACTTCAGAAAGTAATTAGGGTAGTCAGTGGACTGAGCTATCTAGAAATGTTCTGAGATTATAGAGAAGCCATCATGAAGCAAGTATTCAAGATTGCTCATGGAAAGTTTTACCCCTGTGGATAATTCACGGTTTTCACTTCTACACTGCAGAGAGCAATATGGGTTCTCCGACTATACACATTACCACATCATTTCATTTATCAGGGGGAAAAAAAGAAAAGAAAAAAAGGCGTTGTGACTGAACAAAAATCAAGAGGTAGGCCCCAAAACAGAAGCCTCAAGGCAATCCCAATTCAGGTGAAAAGCTGTGGACATACATCATACGATGACCTAAGTATAACCTTTCATGTAAATCTCCAAGTATTTAATTCAACGTATAATCTTACCACATTTAACAGAGGCAAAAGAAAATGTATTAGGTTTTCTAAAACAAAGCCAATAAAGATGAAATCAGTTTTCCTTTAACTCGTCACTATCCCCTCAACCCCAACCTTGCAATAACTCCATTTCACAGCTCTCAAATTCCTAAACGGGGATCTTAAAAAACACAACGTATTGCAAAAAAGTTAACATTTAAAGGTGGGAGGGCTCCTCTTTCCTGTTGCTCTCAGCAGTCTTTAATGCAGTCAAAGGACGAAAAAATGAAATCAAGCTCTCAGACGTATGGTGCAGGCAACAGGGAGGGGGTAGAGAAGGGGCTCAGACGGCAAGTCCTCAACGCGGGAGGTAAGAAAAGTTGCAAGAACGGACGAGTCAAAGGGCGAAGGAGAAACAAAACTGACCCAACGAACCACTCAAAATCCCCCCAAAACCGAGGAAACCCACACGTTAGGGGGCTCACAAACTGTAGAGCCAAGTGAGCAGGCAAAGAGTCACCGGGTTTCACCCTGGCGCTGCTGGCCAGGCTGCGCCGGATCCTCCCGGGTTTGGAGGTGGATGTCCGTGCAGACTTAGCAGGAGCGAAAGGAGTCCTTCCTGCCCCAGCCTCACCGCGTCCGGCTCCTCCAGGATTCACTTTCCCCAGCAGCCTTCCAGCCGCGCCCGGGGGCGTCCCTCGCCGCCAGGTCCCAACTTTCCCTCCTCTGGGGGGCGCCGAGCTGCCGGGGCCGCCGCCGCCACCACAGCCACCGAGAGAAGGGGCGGGAGCGGGGGCGCTTGGGGGCGCGCGGCGCCAGCGGGCTCCGGGGGCGGCAGGGCGCGGGGGTGTCCGTGGCCGGAGAGCCCGCGCCGGGCCGGACGCACCGGCCGCCAAAGCCCCCGCGGCGGCGCCACCCAGACCCCACGCCGCCCCGCCCGGATTCCCCCAGGTCAGCCCCCTCACCCCGTGGCGACCCAGGTCCCACAAGCCGGCGCGAGAGAAGAAGGGAAAGGAGGCGACGTGGGCAACCTTGCCCCAGTTACCTGAGAGGCTCACACGCCGCCGCGGTGACTACCTTCGCCGGCCGTCCAGTACCCTTCCTGGTGACCGCGGCCGCCACCGCCGAGCAACTGACACTGACTAACAACAACTAACTAACTACTAGCCGCCGCCGAGTCCACGGCGCGCTCCCGACCGCCCGTAGACCGCCCGGCCCACCAGCCTGCCCGCCTCCTCCCAGCCCGGCGCGCCGCCCCTCCGCGCGCGCACTCGCTGCCGCGCTCCTTGAGCGAACACGCGCGCGCGCGCGCACGAGGCCACGGCCCTCTCCCAGTCTCGCCTCAGCCCCGAGGGAGGAGTCACCATGAGGCCCCTCCTCTCGCGTTCCTACCTCCAGAGGAAGAGAACTAGAGAGCGTCTGATTGGCTGAGGGAGGCGTGGCCAAAGGAAGAGGGCGGGACGACCAGGACCTTGGGCCGGCGTAAAGGGAAATTTCAGTTCAATTACGTACCAGGCGAAAAAAGGGAACAAAGTATTGGTCCATTTGGTGCCTAAGCCCCTTAGGTCTGCGTACAGTCGAATACAGGATATGTGTCTTCAAGGATTACAGCACATAGTAATAACCAATTTAAGTCCCAATATTTTCTGCAGGCCTTAGCAATGTAAAATACTACATCTCCCAGAAACCTCCGCGAAAATAAGTCTCACCTTGCGTAATCACGTAGTCCTTCGCCTCCTTTGAACAAAATAATCCCTCCATTTTTCTGAAGGTATGGGGAATAATATTTCATTTTTCTCCTCACCAGAACAGCCTTAAGTGCTGCATTAGAGAAGTTACCTATGGGAAGGTGGTTAAGCGATTAGGTAAAGGGAAAGAAAAGACATCAAAATAAAGTACTGCGGAGGAATTTTTGTCAAGCTGTGAGGCGACGCAGTGAGAAGAGTGAAGGCGATTGAGAGGGGCTCAGGGAATTGTCCCCTGTGCCAGGGACTTTCTTTAGGCCCCAGGCCCCTGCCTACCCCTGTCGTCAGCAGGTCAGTAAGCAAGGCGAGCTTGGGGGTGGCCACAGTGGATGTGCCCTTCACCCCTTGAAGATCATCCCTCTTTTGCTGTTATTGGTTTGTCTCGGTTTGAGGCCGACTGAATGGGGGCGCCTCACTTCCGGTTGGGGGAGGGGAGGAAGGCCATTCTGGGGGAGGGGGGAACATAACTCACTTCCTGTGGGGGTAGGGTGATGGGTTGGGGTGTCCAACCCACTTCCTGTGCCGGCGAGGGCTTGAAAAGGTGATGCTTGGTGCCATATGGATAGACGGTATCTTAAAGCTTTGGGATTGTTCCTTACGTGAAAAGTTAGGTTATTCCACGAAGTTGTGCTAATCACCAGACTCCAGTCAGAATTTATGTGACTTTTGGTTCCAAGTGTAACAGGAAAATTTTCTCCTCAGCAGAATTTTCTTAATGCGTTATTCAAAGAATTCGAAACCCCTTGTTAAAACCCTTTACTCGTCTCTACAGTACGACATGCTTTCTTGTGTGACTCATGAATTGCCCACCCCTTCTCCCTTACTCAAGTCCAACCTTGACTTAGTGAGGTTTAGGGGTGTTCTCTGCCTTGACATGCCACAGGAACTCTGTAGCTACTCTTAAGGAGATCGTTTATTACGGACCTCCTTAAGGACTCAATATTTTACATAAATTATGAAGCATTTTCACCTTATCGGAGTGAAAATATCATACTGAAGTACTCAGTTACTTGGTGTTACCTTAACTGATGTGATCGGGATCTTAAATCCTTAGACCTGTTGATTTTAGGCTACAGGTTCTGCCCTGGGCCTGAAAACAACTTCCTCAGCTTTAAAAATTCTTATTGGTAACTTACATGTAACAACTGTGAAAGTTGCACTGTAGTACATTTTCCCCCTTTGTGATTTAATTAAATTCAGCACCGATTAAAAAATGGTGTCTGCACTTTGTAGTTTTAAGGCAGGGTGCAGGGATCATGAGATTCAGCTCAGATTTTAAGGAGGGGGAAAATTTGGCTCACAAAGGACTAAAGATGAATACCAGAATTTTCTGTTTTTCCTATATTCTCAATACTTTATAAGAAGCTATACGTAAAGTGGTACTGAACAGTCAACAGTTTGATTTCTTGGTTTCTGTTTTCAAGTACCACAGTACTTGGTAAGTTGGGGTGGGCAGGGTACTGAAGGAATCAATCTATTTGGAGTTTATGAAATCTCAACAACTTTAGTAATTTTAGAATATCAAGTGAATTGTAATGTCTTTCAAGAATTTTTAAAAGAATAAGGCCTGCGTATTTTTTCCTTTGGGGTTGTCACCTAATCTACCCTCAGAATTTGCAACTGTTTTAATTCTGGTTCTTTTCGAAAGCTAGTTTGTTTAGAGTTTATTAGAAAATGTGATTTAAACTAAAATGTTTAAACAACTGTAACTTAAATGTTACAGTAAGGAAAAAATATATGCTTTAACTTTCTATAGACATTAAAAAAAAAAAAACCAAAAAGTTAAGACCCTAAAATCAGTGAGTTATCTTTTGAAGGACTATAGAATTTCTGCAGAAGTTGAAAAGGCAAGACACAATTATGTCTGTGTTGTTATTAATAGAAGGTTAGGGACATGTATACTGCCTCAAGCAACTATTAATTGATTAGAAAGAAAGTGTTCATTATCTTCTATATTAGTGTAATATAGAAGAATATATGATATGATCACCCTGACAAATTAAACTATTAAACTACAGTATTAAGAATTACTGGAGGGCTTCCCTGGTGGCACAGTGGTTGAGAGTCCGCCTGCCGATATAGGGGACACGGGTTCGTGCCCCGGTCCGGGAAGATCCCACATGCCGTGGAGCGGCTGGGCCCGTGAGCCATGGCTGCTGAGCCTGCGCGTCCGGAGCCTGTGCTCCGCAACGGGAGAGACCACGACAGCGAGAGGCCCGCGTACTGGAAAAAAAAAAAAAAAAAAGAATTACTGGAGTGAGTAAAGATTGTGGAACTAAATGAAATAGATAGAGAAAAGATAGTGAAAATATTGATTGAGATACAGCAGTATTGCCTGTAGGAAATTATCTTTGTAAAGCAAAGGAGCTTTTAAAATTGGTCTTTATACTATTCCAGGGAAGAAATGCAGTATAATAGAAATAAGAAAACTTGTTGCAGCTGAGAGACTTGAGCAGCTTGAAGAACTGTCTGTTCAGAAGAAAGCAATTTTTAAAGCACATATTTGAAAAAAGATGTTTTGTGATAACAGGCAGTTATTCATTAGTTCCATCAAAGAAGAAATATTAGAAAAGCTTGTGAAAAATAGAGGGAAGTTCATGGAACCTGCTTTTATTCTCTTTAAAAGTGTTTCTGTAGAGAGGCTTGCTGTCTTCCAAAGGCTTTTTTTTTCCCCTTAATGTTCTTTGTTGCAGTTTTCTTTGCATGTTCTAATAGAAACATACTATCAAAATTAGAAAAGTAAAGACTTTTGTAAGTGTTCTCTGTTACTTCCTTAAGTAAATGAATTTGAGGTTTTCATTTCATTCCTTGTCATCAATAATAAAGAGATTGTCCATTTTTTTCAGAATATTTAGATTAGATAACCATTTTCATTTCCAAAAAGCAGTCATTGGATATACCGCTCACAGCTAACAGCAGTTTGAAATATTAAAACAGTAGGTCAAAATTCTGGATTCCATCTCACTGAAATTTGATTACCCATGAAGTACTAGATGCTATCTATAATGCAAAAGGGTCTTTTCATTCTTTTGTCTACCTTCTTTTAAAAAATCATGCTGTTGTTTTACAACTATTGCTTTTTTGTATGTTTGTTGTTTTGGAGCTGCTTGTTTTTGCCATGGGGTTGAGTGTTAAAAAGAATATGCTAACAACATGAATGGTTTTTAAACCTACTGTTCTGCTGTCTTTATTTCAGGGCCTTCAAGAGTATTCAAATGAGAATACCCCTTAATGTGACTTTTCATTATTTCAAGAAAAGTTTATTGAGTGCTTACTGTATACTAGTCTCTGTTTTAGGGACTTGGAATACATCAGTGAATCCAGACAAATATCCGTATTCTCTTGGAGTTTACTCTCTAGTTTCCAAATCAAAGCTGGAGTTTTGCTCCCTGGATATTCCTAAATAAGCTCTATAGTGTGATCATTGTTCAAACTGATCAAGAAACAGCCCTAAGCTTGATCTCTCTTGGTCTTGATCTCTAAGCTATTCTAAACCGAGTTTTGAATATTTCAGTCTAATTTTTCTCCAGACCATTAAAGCCCATGTGTTAAATATTCAACCCTTTTCTTTGATGCATGCATCATGACCCTACCATTCTAGCCTCCTTTGTTCACAAATAAAAGTGAACAATGGGGAAAATATGGGATCAGACAGGCCTGGGTTCAAAAGTGATGTCTACATTTTATTAGCTGAGCTTCTTACTAGCTTGGTAACCTCTAACAATTTACTTGACCTCTCTGAGCCTCACTTGCCATAAACTTAAATGAGGTTATTTGGTGGATCAGGTATATTATATGTAAATCACCTGGCACAATGCCTGGTGTTAGCAGCTTAATGAATGCTATTATTTTTTCCCCAGTTTGCTTCTGTTATTCTAGCTATGGGGATTTGCCTACATGTCTGTTTTAAGCCTTACATATTCCCGGAAGTATCGGGATGCAGTGCTAGAATTATTCAAATTCATCCTTCCCCAGTCTCAGTGAGCTAAGCATGCTCACTTAGCTGTCAAGAGTTCATTTTTTGTTCCTTGTGGAAGGAGAAATCACTAATTTCCATGATTACTTTAGATAATAAGCATAATAGAAAAGTTTCAAGAAAAGGTTAAGGAATCACTAAAGTAATTTGAATTGTTAAAGGAAGACTTTTTGAATCATTCTTCTAAACCTATTTAAATACTAAGCCTAATATTCAAGACTTCTGTCATTACCCATCTACACATTCCTAACTAGATTGGTCTCTGAAAAAAAAATTCTATACAGTATCCAGCCTTTTCTATCTTTGTTCATGCTATTCTCTGTGGGGAACACTTTCTCTTTTCCTGAGAATCCTTATCTATCAGAATGCCACCTTCTTTGTGGCCCTTTCTCAAGTACCACCTTCAGCTTCAAAAAGTATTGTCTGATGTCTGTCCTCTTCTCTGTCCATTCTCCCAGCCATATGTGTGTCTGTTGACACTCCAGAGCATTTTGTACTTTTCTTATGGCATTTAATATACAGTGCTACTGCTGTTGTTGTATGTTTCTGTTGTTACTGTCCTGTCATATGTAGAGTTTATGAACTGTCATACAAGTCTCCAGACTATAACATATTCCTATCTGTGTCTGCTGTCAAACCTAGCACAATGCCATTCACATCATAAGTATTCAGTAAATATTTGTGAAGTTGAATTGGCAATTGGGGTAGATGAAACTGATGAATAACGTTTGTCCACTATTTATAGCCAGTAGTAAACACAGTGACCTATGTACAGTAGACACTCAAAGATCTGCTGAATGAAAGGGTAAGTAATTCTCCCATTTGTGAGCATAGGGTATCAATATATTGAGCATACATTAAACACCTACTATATGATGAGACCTATGAGAACTGATCCCTGCCCTCAATTTAATTGGAAAGAACTAAGTGGTAATTAATATGTACAGATTCTGAAGACTGAAGGTGTTTGAGTGAAGGTGGGGTAGGGAGTCAGTGTAGAGTTGTTTGCATTTTGAGAGATATCCCAGGCTGTCTGAACTCAGAAACAGAATAGATTTAGGTATCAAGAGATACTTAACTTGCAGTTCCACTCCTAGTTACATACCCAAGAGAATCAGAAATGTGTTCACACAAAAACTTTTCCCCAAATGTTCCTAGCAGCATTATTCATAAGAGCCAAAAAATGGAAACAGACCAAATTGTGCATGAATGAATAAACAAAATGTAGTATAGTCATACGGTGGAAAATATTCATCAATAAAAAGGAATACAGTATTGATACATGCTATAAAATGGATGAATCTTGAAAATATTACACTAAAGTGAAAGAAGCTAGACACAAAAGGCCACATACTGTATGATTCCATTTATATGCAATGTCTAGAATAGGAAAATCCATAGAGACAGAAAGTATATTAGTGTGCCAGGGAGTGGAGGGCAAGGATGGGGAGTGACTGCTAATGTGTATGGGATTTCTTTGAGGGGATGATGAAAATGTCCTGGAATTAGATAGTGGTGATGAGTGCACAACCTTGATACTAAAATACCTTGTATACCAATATACTAAAAACCACTGAATTGTACACTGAAGGGGTGAATTTTATGGTATGTGAATTACACCGTTAAAAAAGAGAGGGGGAGATACATAAACTTGAAGAATTTGGATTTTGGATGGGGCTAGAAGGAAAGCAGGAAGTGATAATTCTTTCTCAGATCCTAGAGGGAAATGTAAGTGTCTAGGTACAGGACTAAAGGTATGTTGAGGTTCAGTTGAGGATGGATGTGAAGGTTTCTGGCTATTTGTGTCTTATGAAGCAGGCAATGAGGTGAATGATTAGAGTAGAAGGGTGTTGACAAAGAAGAACGACATTTTAGGAACTTGAAGGAAGCTTCAGATTTCTTTTTGATTGGGTCAAGGATGTGGTATGTGGCCAACTGAGTTTCAGTGTGAAGGCCACCTAAGTTCAGATGGTGAAAGTATCATAAGGGAGTCTGATAGCAATCACCAGTGAAGTTACTGGAAAAGATGGGAGAACAGAGACTAGACAAAAATATTATAGTTTGATACTTAAACTATCCCCATATAATGAAAATAGTTAGATCATAATGGGAAGGAACCAAGGGCAGTGATTTGGAGAAGTCAGTATGCGTGAAGGTGTTCATTTGAAGAAGTACTTGAGTACCTTTTATGTGCCAGGCACTATTAAATAAAATCATAGTTACTTTCCTTATTGAATTATTTTCTTAGAATAAAGTCTTATGAGTGGGATTATTCGTTCTAAGAGTGTGGGCATTTTATAGTTCTTGATACAATAGCTATATTATTTCTCTAAAAGGTTGTGCTAATTTCTGATGCCACCAGCAACATACAGCTGTGTTGTTTTAACCACAATTTCACCAGCAAAAATTTTTGGCTAATTGGATAGGCATAAAATTATTCTTCTCTTTGGTTATTGCTTCTAATATGGTTAAGTGTTTCTGTACCATGGAATTGGCATCTGTTGGAGCATGAAGGTATTCAAAGCCTTTATATTTGCTACCTCATCTGGAATAGCTTCCTTAAAGGGTATGGATTTTTAAGAACCCTAGGAATCAAACCAGCCTCTAATTTGAATCAGCTCAAAAACTACTTTTATTCAGTGGTGTTCTCCTTATTTTCTAAATGATATTCACATTTAAACTACATTTAGCCATAATTCCAATTCCCATTCAACTAACTTAATTCTCATGATTTGGTGTTGTAGGTATTAACTAACTTCACTTTGCATATGAGAAGATAGAGGCTTAGAGAGGTTAGGTCATTTGCCCAGTCACTTAACCAGTAAGTGACAGAGACAGGATTTGAATGCAGCGGATTATCAGTCGCAAACTCCATGATCTCTCAGTATCACTACTAAAATTTAATGGAGGCTAATGGAAACTGGAAGAGAAATCTGAAATGGAACTTGGACGATCAGGCGCTTACTTACATATGAACATAGTGAAGCAGTTAGCAGAGAAAGGTTTTTTATTTTATTTTTTTATTGGGGAGGCTATAGCACATAGACAAAGAGAGGAAGGACTCTCTTTAAGCCCAAATTTTCAAGGCCCTTTCTGTTTCTCCCTGATGAACAGGTACATACTACTCCAAAATCTATGATAGGAGCAAAGTGGGAGGAAGGTAGTAGTAGGAAAGCAACTGCCTTTAAGTATATACATTGAGAGTCATCTGATGGTAGAAGGAACCGACGAAATGGCCCTCAGAGAGGCCCACGAAGTATTCAGTAACTTTTTTTTTTTTCAGTAACTTTTAAAATAACAAGTCTAACATGATAACAAGGTTAATGGGATATTCAAAGCACAGTACATATAGCGAAGGAAGAGAGATTCTTTCATTTTTATTCAATATAGTATGCTCACTAGACAAATTTTAGATCAGGAATATAAAACAAGAGATGCCATGTTCTAATGCTGGCTTTTAGTCAGATAAAATACCCCAATATATAGATAAGACAATTAAGGCCCAAAATTACACACCAAATAAAGTCACACAGTGGGCCCTAGAACATAGGCCTCCTGCTTCCGAGTACATTTTGCTGAATTGAGCTAAGTGAAAGCAACAATCTATGTGGTGGTTTTGTAATTTGTATTATAATTTTTTATAATTTAATATGTTATTCTTAAAAGAGATCATTTCTCTGTGTGTTTTAAAATAACAATAATAAAGATTCACACACCAGATTACTAAATGTTTGGTGATAGGTTAGAATAAGAAGTGATACTGAAGATCAGGATGAACCCTAATGTATCAGATAGTCCATCTGTAAATTACACCTAAATAGTATTTATCTGTATCCCAGATTGCATTGAGGTGGGGTGGAAGACACAGATCTTTTGAAAACTATCATAGAAACATTACTCTTGAAAGATTTTGTTGTGTACATATGTGTATTTGTATTTAAGCATTTGGAATTTTCAACAAAGCCCAGCCCTTTTCTTCCATCCCTACTCCTTTAAGTGAAACTAATACCCCTTGCTTCACGAGAAATATCAATAGTATCCAGATACTCCACTTTTTTCTTTCATAGCCTCAAAATTTATATCTCCCTTCTCTTTCCATCTCCACACTTCCTTCATTCCTATACTTCATAGCTTTAATTAATGTTCTCTTGACACAAACCTTTCATTTTTATTGCGAGTGATACCACAATTACTACAACTCTTTGAGAAAACAATATAGCTGTTGTGTCAGCAATAATAAAATGCTCATATCTTGAGCCAGTATTCCACTGATAGGATTTTATTCTGAGAAAATGCTTCAAGTAAGGAAAATAGTGAAAGGGACAAAATGTTAATGGCACTGATATCTATTCTGTTTTAAAAAATGGAAACCTTCTAGATATCTAACAATAGAATAATGGTTAAGCAAATTATTACCTATTCATTCAGTAGGCTATTAGACATTCATTTTTCACAATAGCTTCTTTTAAAATATATTGAAAGATGTTGTAAGTATCTTTATGCCAAAATGAAAAAGGAGAAAAATAAATCAAGGAAAAAAGTAGAAAAACTGATCTGATTAGTATATTTCTGAAGCATTTGTATTTTCTGTATCATCATAATTGACATTTATTGAGCACACACCAGTGTCAGGCACAATACTAAAGCAATATTATAGAAGCAATATTGAGTAGTTAGTAAGAAAAATGTTCTTAAGTCAAGTCCTAGCTCCATCACTTACTAGTATGTGATCTTGAAAAGGAAATGGGAGATAGTAACTATATCTACATTAAGTTATTAAATCCATTTAAAGTGTCTGGTATGTAGTAAGCCCTCATTAAAGTGTTTTTGTTACTAGACATTTTACAGACATTTAATCTTCACATCCTCACAACACTTATGAGATGGTGTTATTTTCATGTACATAAGAGAAAATTGAAACTCAGAATGTTTAAATAGTTTGGTCAAATAACTTGCCAAAGTCACACAGCTAATAAGCAATAGAGTTTTGATTGAGAACCCAAGCTATGACTTCCATTCCTGGCTCTGAGGGACTAGGTTGTTGCAGACTAATCCTTTTGCCAAGAACAACATGAAAGGGTGGACTTAAAAAAAGAAAAGAGAGGGCTTCCCTGGTGGCGCAGTGGTTGAGAATCCGCCTGCCGATGCAGGGGACACGGGTTCGTGCCCCGGTCCAGGAAGATCCCACATGCCGCGGAGCTAGGCCCGTGAGCCGTGACCGCTGAGCCTGCGCGTCCGGAGCACAGGCTCCGCAACGGGAGAGGCCACAACAGCGAGAGGCCCGCGTACCGCAAAAAAAAAAAAATAGGGAAAGCATCAGAGACCTACTGAGGCAGCCAGGACTTAAACCAAAATTGTGGAGCCAAGGGAACTTCAAAAAAGCATGCTGATGTTCTAAGCTTCTCTTTTCCCCTTGAAGAATTTGCTGAATACATGGTGCAGAACAAGAATCTATGAAATTTAGCAGAGGATTTCTGCTAGAAGTAGAGAGCCAGTAGTCTCATGGGGCTTAGTACATAAAAATTGGAGTTTAGGTGTCCCCAGGTGGCCTGGACTGAGGGGCCAAGACCCTAGTAGGGAAGGGAAGCACCAAGAAGTGATTTTGCTGCAGAGTCAGAGGCTAAGCAGAGCAGAAGCTAAGCAAGCTAAGCAGAAAATCCCTATAAAGCAGAGTGAATTTCTGTCCATCTCATGATGTTGACAAGCAAACATTAAAATTCAGGTCCCTCCAAGGAAGAAAGGACCTGTAAACACCCCAGACTCTCAATTAGCATTCCCTAGAGGACTATACCCTCTATACACAATAGACTTGAATACAAGAATAACTAGAAATAAGGAAGAATATTTCATAATTGTGAAAGGGTCATTCTACCAGGGAAAATGTGAGAACTATAAATTTGTATATATCTAATTCCAGTAATATGGCTTCAAAAAAATATTTTTTCAAGTTCACATGGGACATTTAACAAAGTAGATCTTATGATAGACCATAAAGCAAGTCTCAACAAATTTCATCCAGAATATGTTATCTGACTACAGTTCAATTAAGTAAGAAATGGATTATAAAATAGTAGCTAGCAAACTCCCCCCGAAATACGTTTTGAATGACCCATTTGGTCAAAAAAGAAATCACAATTAAGACACATTTGCAACAGAATAGTAATGAAAATACAGTATATCAAGATATATGTGAATCAGCTAAAGCTATACTTGATGGGAAATTTATAGCCTTAAACGCCTATACTGGAAGAGAAGAAAGTCCAAAACTAGTGATTTAAATATGATTCTCAAGAAATTAGGAAAAGAACTGCAAATTAAACCCAAAGTAAGTAGAAGAAAGGGAATTATAAAAAGTAGAAATTAATTAAATAGAAAACAAGTGCACAATAGGAAATATCTACAGAGCCAAGAGTTCACTCTTTGAAAAGATCAGTAAAATATGTAGACCTCTAGCAATACTGATCAAGAAAAGAACATATTCAATATTAAACTCTTGATCTTTTCCCTAATTCTACATCTCCAGTCTTATTTCTATAAATCTTATCTTCATAAATATCTACTAATACCTCAATTAGAAGTCTTGGGATTGAGACACGGAGCTGGGAAAAGGGAGGCAGAGGAGGCTGAGGCAGACCTGGGCACCGAGACCGACCAACAGACCGGCGGGGCTGGGCCATGCAGACCCAGCCCAGCGAGTCCCCCCCTGCCCCGCGACCTGAGCAAGGTCCCCAAGAGCCTGCCTCAGACTGGTCTGGGAGCCAGAGGCACCAGAGCAGATCCCGAATCAGGCTTTCCTCGGCTTCCTATGAGGGCTGGCCCTTTGGAAGGTGCCTTCTTCAGCAGCAGGATCAGGCAGGCCACCATGACCGAGAACTCCACATCCACCCCTGTGACCAAGCCCAAGTGTGCCAAGGCCTCCAAGAAGTCCACAGACCACCCCAAGTATTCAGACATGATCGTGGCTGCCATCCAGGCAGAGAACTGTGCTGGCTCTTCATGCCAGTCCATCCAGAAGTACATCAAGAGCCACTACAAGGTGGGTGAGAATGCCAACTCCCAGATCAAATTGTCCATCAAGCACTTGGTCACCACTGGGGTCCTCAAGCAGACCAAAAGGTGGGTGCCTCAGGGTCTTTCCGGCTGCCCAAGAGCGACGAGCCCAAGAGGTCAGTGGCCTTCAAGAAGACAAAGAAGGAAGTCAAGAAGGTGACCACGCCAAAGAAGGACGCCAAGCCCATGAAGGCTGCCTCCAAAGCCCCAAGCAAGAAGCCCAAAGCTACCCCAGTCAAGAAGGCCAAGAAGAAGCCGGCTGCCACGCCCAAGAAAACCAAAAAACCCAAGACTGTCAAAGCCAAACCAGTCAAGGCATCCAAGCCTAACAAGGCCAAACCAGTGAAGCCCAAAGCCAAGTCCAGTGCCAAGAGGGCCGGCAAGAAGTGACAATGAGGCTTTCCTTGTGGACACTCCTGCCTGTCTTCTATTTTCTGTAAATACTTTTCTCCTTTCTTCTCTCTTGATCCTCATCTGCAACCCTTTGCCCCTTTCCCTTCTGACTTTATAAACAGACAGAATTTGTATTCCTCAGGAATTACGGAATAATTCATTTTTCCTTAACCAATTATGCAAGGACAGCAACAACAAATCTCGTCTCTGTAATGATGAGAATGTACTTAGATTTTGTTTTGTTAATTTGTTACTAATCTGCTTATGGGTTAGGGAATTTGTGTGGGTTTGTGTGTTTTGTTTAGTTACATGGTTGGTTCACTCTGAAGGTAAAAGTTGGGGTCGGGGGGAGAGGGAGAATGGGCAAGGCAGCTTCTTGTGGCTAGATGACAGGGAGCCCAGGAATTGGACTGTTTGTAGGAGTACCTATGAGGCCATCGAGTTTTCTTTAAGTTGAGCACTGCTTGTGAGAGTTTCAGAACCTTGACCCTGAGGAGAGGGGTGGCAGCAGCTGGACAGCAAAGAAGGGAGGTGGAAAAAAGCCCTCTCTAGGCTGACTTCCACCTCCCAGTGGTGAGCAGTGGGGCGTCCAAATCCGGTTTCCTTCTCACTTCTGTTAGTCTGCCCCAGTGGCCTCCCTATTGTCCTAGGGACGTGGAGGAGGTTGAAGTGACAGCTGGTCCGAGAAACTGTGGCTTCTCTCAGTCAGCTGGAAACCAGCCACTGGTGAAGGAGGGTGGTCTCTGGCTTCCAAAAGTCTCCTGTTAAACAGGAGTAGAAACTTTGGGGGAAGGGTGGAGAGTCAGTCAACCAAGTGCCTCAGTGTGCCCTGTTGAAACTTGGGTTTTTCCACACAATTGGATTGTATCCTAGGAGGACCTTTCTCCTTTACCCCTGATTTTTGGTTCCTCCTGTACAAGAGGTGGGCTTTGCTTAGCAGTCTGGTGGCGCTCCAGCCCTGCCACCCACCACTTAAAAACCTCCCAACCTCTACTTCTGAATCAAAGTAGTAGATGGGGGAGAAGGGGAGGGCGGGGAGTGGACAGTAAGACATACTGCAGTCGACTTTGAATTGCTAAGTAGTTTTACAGAGCTAGGTCTGTGTGTATGTGTGTGTATATGTATATATACACATCTAGGGCTAGTACTTACGTTTCACACCCAGGAGCTGTACAGTCGTCTCTCCCTTTTCTTTTTAATAAAATAGAAAAATGCGCAATTGCGCGTCTCCCTCCCCCCCCTTTTTATTTGTAAACAAGTTATTTGTGCCTGGAAGAATTTGCTATCTTTGTAATTTTCAAACTTTAAAATTGAAAAAACAAGGGAAAAAAATGTCTTGGGATTATTCTTGAGACCTCTCACTACTACACACACACACACACACACATACACCATTCAGACCACTACAAAATTTTATTGATTCTACCTCTTAAATATATTGAATCCACCCTATATACTATATCTTCATTGCTATACCCTATTCTAAGCCACCATCACGCTGTGGTGGACTGTTGCAGTAGCTTCCCAATGGTAGCTTCCTGGATTCGTTCTTACTACCCATCAATCCATTCTTTACATAGAAGTTAGAATGATCCTTTAAAAAGCATAAATATCATATCATGCCGCTCTTAAGAATTCTTGAAAGGTTTGCTCTTACGCTTTGGTGAAAACTCAGATGTTTAAGATAACCCCACGTCTCCGCAGGGTATAGTCCCTGCTGCTGTCTCCTGACCACTTTACTCCAGCCCACTCTAGCCTTCTTTCACTTCTTCCAAAGCGCCAAGTTCTTACTCAAGTCCTAGTTCTTCAGCATGGAATGTACTTAACATTCAACTCTCACTTTACTTCTTCAGAGAGGTCCCCTGTTTAAGTGACATCTCCTACTGTTTTTCTATAGTGTTCTGTTCTTTTCCTTCATGGCAGTTTTCACAACTTAAAATTGTATTTATTGGTATGTTTGCTTAATCTTTCACCTCAAACCATAATTTTCCTGAAAGCAGAGACTGTTCACTGTTGTAGTCCTGGTGTCTTAACCAAGTGCCTGGTACATATTACGTGTTTGGTAAATATATGATGAATGAGAAAAGATAGCATGTCACCTTAGGTAAACTATATAGGTCAGGAACCGTTTCATAGGTGTGCCCTGTACCCAGGGAGCGTGGAGGGGTTGTTTCCTCTGGTTTAATCCTTTATTTCTTCAAAATAACTCTCTGAAAAAAAAAAAAAAAAAAAAAAAAAAAAAAAAAAAACTCTCTGAGAAAGGCACCATGTAATAATTGTAATGCCTGGAGACAGTTTCTGATGATTAGCCTGTCTTCTCAGTGATGTATATTTTATGTGCTAAGCTAAACTGGCAGTTGTGGGCAGATTTTATTTAAGCCCCCGCAAAGGAATATACCTGCCCGCATTTCTTAGATTGGAGCTCTTAGAAACTAGAGGCAGTGTTCTCAGTGGCAGTCCTGGCTAAACAACTTATCTTCTTTTCTAGAACTACTTTTTTTTTTTTTTAAACATTAGAGACCTACAAAGGAAATTGTGGTCTAATTACATTTGCTTACTATTGAGATTGCCAGTATTGTTTGTGTAAAGGTTGTTAGCTGTTTTAGTCATATAAATATGCCATAATGTTACCAAAGTACATGACTTGTCTTTTAATCACAAGGCCAAAATGACCACATTTCACAATACTAATGTCTTCATATGTTTTATAAGATATACAGAGCTATTATGACTTGATATTACGAAGTATTCTACATTTTCTTAGAGAGCTTGTGTTTTCTTTTTTCATCTTAGACCTAATTTTTAATTAAATTTGTAATTGTTTTTAAGCTAATTTCAGTAAAATGAGATGCTTAATTGTATGTTTGGTATAAAATTATAAGTTCAACAATTTGAGACAGCTTTCAGGCCACTAGGATTTCTTGAAACTTATGAAAAAAATGTTTACTACCAATTTTAGACATAAATTTCATTTCAAAAGAAAATGTTTTATATACCCGAAACTAACTCAATACTAAATCAACTATACTTCAATTTTTTTAGAAAAGAAAATGTTTTAGGGACTTATATTTCTTAATGTATAGTAAATGAGGTATTCTTATTTATTTCTAAAGTCTAGGTACCATACTTAGAATTCTCCCATAAACTGAAAAAAGCATGCTGAATGTTTCTTATGCATATTATCAGGTTCAGGGCCATGATGGGAAAAGGAAATTAAACAAAAAGGGTGAGAATTCTCAATGACTGGTTTCTCACATCATCATATCATTATTATTGCTATTATTAATTCTGCCTTTAACAAAACTGTTAATTCTTAGTGAAACAATTTTTAAAGCTTCATCTACTTATTGATATCTGTGGATTTACCAGACATTCATAGCTATTCTCAGGTCAATGAAATTGGGAGTTTATAAATCATAAGAATTTGTAAATGCTGTCAGGTATGACTAAGTAAGTTTCTGAATTTCATAATCCTCTGGTTGCTACTGCGGGTTCTTTCTTGAGTTTTTGAAATGTAAATCACTGACTCTAGAGCTAGTGAAAGAATATGAGGAATATTGAAATTCTTCCTATAGTACTATAGCAATGTACAAATATGGTACATTATGGTTATAGAAGGGGTGAGGAGACTTAAGTACTAGGAACTCTGCCATTATGTGCAAAGTCTTCTCAAGCGAATTGCCAATTTAGAGACTATATTAAATAAATGTAATGGAGTGGTTTTTATGTTTATTTCTAGAAAGGGGAAAGAGCAGCTTTATTTTGCCAGAAAGACAGTGTCAGCTCTAGCCATTTATTTCCTAACAAAACAAACTACCTGCAGAATTCTAATTGGCCTATTTCTTCTCCCTCACGTTTAATTAAAATCTTTCTCTAGCAATAGGTGATACCGAGGATAGTGTATGGATTCATTTATTGTACCAAGAAAGACTTGGGTTAACTATATATTTCTAGCTGCCAGCCTTTACTAGTTATTTATCTTCTACTTGTTTAGCAGTCTTGTCTAACAGCACTAACACTGGTAAAGAGTAGGGTAGTTAAACTGTTTACGGTTTTTACCTTCTCTGCCTATGTCACCATCCGTAGAGTTGTATTCCGTTCTGCAAAGTGTTTAATGTTTACTTAGATAAGTAAAACCTTATCACACTAGAAATTACAACTCAATTTTACTTTGTAGCTTAATTCCATCATGTAATAAAATAATCCTTGTGCATAGGATTTGGAATTGATCTCTACTTGCATCCTACCTTAGAGTGCTGCCCTTTAGAT
Source organism: Phocoena phocoena (assembly GCF_963924675.1). Classification (NCBI taxonomy): domain Eukaryota; kingdom Metazoa; phylum Chordata; class Mammalia; order Artiodactyla; family Phocoenidae; genus Phocoena; species Phocoena phocoena. Next base: position 117,660,301 of record NC_089220.1, on the reverse strand, counting down.
AAATATTGCTGCTCCAAGGGGGCTAGGTAGAAGACTAAGGATGAGTTGATATAATTGCATCCTTGTTATTAAAAAATAGAAAATGCCTCACCAATGGTGAAACAGCAATCATTTTTATATATCAAGGACACTATCCTGTTATCTAAAAATTGATCATCATCCAATAGGAAGCTTGAGTTCAAAGATTTTAAATTCAGAACACTTTTTCAAATAGAATAAGTGGATTTAAGTTTAGTAGTGTATCATTTATGAACTGTTTTAGAAAGCAGTTAATACATTATAATGTTTGAGAGCTTTTTTCCTCCTGGGTATTAAATTGATAATTAAATTGTTCTTTTTTTCAAACTATGCCCTCTTAGAGGATAGGGAAGGCATGTTTAACCTGGTGTATTCAACTGTTTGCTGGGCTACATGTTTATTGTTTCAGTACTTAATAAATATGCATAATAAATAAATTGTAGCTGCAGTTCTGAACCTACTTTGCTGTGACCTGTAATAGTCTGTTCTACACTCTGCTCTCTTTGTCTTTCAAGCAAATCACATCACCCGAAACTTATGACCCACTTTACTACAATAGTGCTGACATGTTTGGAGAGCCTAGAAAAAAGAATTGAAATTTAACTGGCATCATGGGATCTCAGTTGGTTTAACCGTTTCTCTTACCTTACTTGGTAATGCATGTATAATAATACTGAATGGCATTTGCTCTCAAGGGATTTTAGAGTTGATTACAACAGAAATATATTGCAGGAAAGAACATAGATACTGTAATTAAAAGGGTTATGGGAGAGACTAGAAATTACTCTATCTGTTAACCTGTTAATTTCAAGACCTAAAGCATGTATTTAAATATGATACTGTGAAAAATTATCTTCCTAGTTCAAAAATTAATAGTAAGCTCCATCATAAGTAGTTATGTATATTGAGCATTAAATCTTATGATACTCATTTATTTCATCTGTTTTCTTAAAAACTGTTTATTTCCTGGACATAAGCTATTTGATACACAGGCATACCTCAGAGATATTGCAGGTTTGGTTCCAGACCACCGCAATAACGTGATAACGGCAACAAAGCAAGGCATACGAATCGTTTGGTTTCCCGGTGCATATAAAAGTTAATGTTTATTCTATACTGTAGTCTGTTAAGTCTGCAATAGCATTATGTCTAAAAAATAATACAATACGTAATTTTTAAATATTGCTGAAAAATGCCAACCATCATCTGAGCCTTCAGCAAGTTATAATCTTTTTGCAACATCAAAGATCACAGATCGCCATAACAAATATAATAATAATGAAAAATCTTGAAATATTGCAAGAATTACCAAAATGCCACACAGAGACACGAAGTGAGCAAATGCTATTGGAAAAATGGCACTGATGGCACTTGCTTGACACAAGGTTGCTGCAATGTACCGATTTGTAAAAAAAAACACACAGTATCCACAAATCACAGTAAAACGAGGTGTGCCCGGAGTTTACTGTTCTTTTATTTACTTAAAGAAAAAAAAAGGTCAGGACTGCATTTTTTTACTATTTGTCATCTATATATAGTAGTCTTATTGGCAAGTCAGCTGAATCTTATTCCCTAAGGGATAAATTTGTAAGATGTTTCATGTGAACAAATAGAGGGTATCAAAGATGTGAATTCAACGTAGAGAAGACTTAGTTTTTTTAATATATTGTTTTCAATAACTATACTTTTTGTGTTCTAGTTCATTTAAACATATCAAAATTCCTTTTTCTGATCCCAAAACTGGTTTAAAGGTGGTCATTCACTATTATGGGACCAAGTTTTATTGTTTATTCTAATGATAAAATTATGTATCCTTACTGTAAGACATTCAAACTTTAAGCATTCAAAACAGGCATAACTTTTTTTGCTTTCAAACAGAATTTTTAAAAGGAAAAAGTAAAAATCACCGGAAGATAGTGGGTAGCCTCCTGAATGATTTTAAACAAGGAATGATATGCATAAGTAGATTTGTATTTTAGAAAGATCACTGGCAGCTGTATGGAAACAGATTGGAGGCAGGAAGGACAGGCAGGATGGACACTGTTAGAGTATGCAGGCCAAGAAAAATAAAGGCTTTAACTGAGACAGTAATCATGGGAACATGGAAGAGGAGACAGGATCAACTGGGTTTTGGTAAGGGATTGCACATGGTGAGAAGGGCAGGGGAAATGCTGAAAAGGACGCCCAGGTTTTTAGCCTCAGTGAAGAGTAGCGTACCCTCAACTGACATAGAGAACATGGGAGATGGAACAGGTTTCGAGGAAAAGATTATGGATTCAGTTTTATACGTGTAAAGTGTGAGTTGTCTATGGCACACCAAGGAGGATAATCTTTGCCATTTGAGATACAGGCCTGGAATTTGAGAGTTGGTTTTAGATGTCATCAGTATAAGTGGTTGTTAAAACATTGGGACTGAGAGAAATCACTAGGAAAACATGTAGAGAGAAAAGGGCCAAAGTCTGAAGAAATGGCTAAAGAGATGGGGGGAAAAAACAAGAGGGTAGTAAATAGGAAACAATGGAAGAAGAGTTTGAAGAGGAAGTCATTTAGAGCATCAAATACCAGTTAGTGACCAAAGAGATTGAAGATTGAGAAGTGTTCATTGAAATTAGCAACTTAGAGATGACTGGTATCTGAGAATAGTCAGTAGAGTGAGTTAGGGAAAGAAACCAGATAACTGTGTGTTTCAGGTTGGGTAGCAGCAGTGACTAGAATAATCTTTCAGGTAGTTTGGTTATAAAGAAAAGGTAAATGTATGGGCAGTTGCTTAGAACAGAGGATAGGAATTAATGGAGGGTTTTATTATGAATTTTGATTTCTTTCTTTCTTAGGAACAGAGTATATTTATATCTGAAGGAAAAAAGAATAGTCATTGTTGCAAAAGAGGTTAAAATAATGGTAAGAGAGTATATTTATATCTGAAGGAAAAAAGAATAGTCATTGTTGCAAAAGAGGTTAAAATAATGGTAAGAGAACCAAAATACTTGAAGAAGCTAAAAGGATATCCAGAGCATAGTGTCTTCCATGGAGAAGACAGATACTTACATAAAAAATTTATAGCACAAACTGATATAATTCCTGATGATAGAATTTAAGTGCCACGTGTTAGGTGAATAAAAAGAGAAGGCTGGTAGCTCCAGAGGAGTTGAGAAAATTTTGATAGTGTGATGTCAAATGCTAAACTCAGTTGGGTATCCTTCATTTAGTTTTCTACTCTGAAAATCAGTGCATCATTTAGAAGTGTGTAACATAAGCCTTCAGTTCATTATTGCTGATGAGAATCTTTAGTTGTGTATGAGATTTCCCTGGCTCAGTCTGATAGATGACCTTCACTGTCTTCAGGCATTTAATCCATCTTTGTTTCTATGCCAGCTCCATAAAACCATCAGTGGTACCTTTTCTCTTGGAAAGCACAGCCATGCAATAATTTCTTTCACAGATTACAATAAAGCTTTACTATTAGTAAGTTTTCCTTCTCATTATTACTTTTTTTTAATATAAATTTATTTATTTATTTACTTTTGGCTGCGTTCGGTCTTCGCTGTTGCACATAGGCTTTCTCTAGTTGCGGCGAGTGGGGGCCACTCTTAGTTGCGGTGCGTGGGCTTCTCATTGTGGTGGCTTCTCTTGTTGCGGAGCTCCAGCTCTAGGCGTGCGGGCTTCAGTAGTTGTGGCACACGGGCTCAGTAGTTGTGGCTCGTGGGCTTAGTTGCTCCACTGCATGTGGGATCTTCCTGGACCAGGGCTCGAACCCATGTCCCCTGCATTGGCAGGAGGATTCTTAACCACTGCGCCACCAGGGAAGTCCCTCATTATTACTTCATATTCTTCCTCAAAACTTCCCCAGAATCATGAAATAATTACATTTTGTTTTTACAAAGTTCATGTTGCAGATAATCTATCTGTAGATAATTTTGAGTCTGTCTTGATTATTGTTCTCTTCTGTGCAATAAAGGACAACACAGTAAGAATATGAGGTTGTAATAGTAAATGGGCAAACATAGATGTGAAGTGATCGTATAGGCAAAGTGTTAGTGTTTAACTTTTTAAACAGAAGGACTGAATTCTATGAATATTACTAGAACATATATTATCTTGAGTATGAGAAAAATCTCATCCTGGTTTTCCATTCATCTCCTAAACTTTTACTCTATAGAGGCTTTTTAATGCCTTAACATACACAATTCTATGAATTAATTGTCCAGTTGGCTCTTTGAGGTTAGGGAAGTGCTTTTATGTTTGTTCATGAAGTCCAATATGATTCATTGCTTTAGGCATAACAGTGCTTTCCATATATTTATCTTTATTCCCAGTGTACAGGTCAAAATAATCACCATTGACTTGACTTATTTTTTTGTCTAAGAAATACACTTCTCATCTTCCCAGTCTAAACATTTGGTGGTAAACACTCTCCAAATCCAAGTGAGTTAGTATGTTTCATGAGGAACTCTGATATTCTAATGTGTTAAGCATTGAGAGATGTTAAGCATTGAGCACACAGATGTGGCCAGCTATTGATATATACTGTTAATATTGACATACATTTAAAATTATTTTGAGTAAAAATCTACAAGATGCATAGCATTAGAATACTTTGGTTGAAAGAGTAAAGTTCAACAGAGGTGTAGAGGAAGAGTAAATGAAAGAAATATGGACTAATAA